>NC_065424.1:3148285-5825785 GCF_024362695.1 Pectinophora gossypiella
GTGACTTAACCTGTATTGGGCTGGTTTTCCCTTCGCGGGTTGGAAGGTCAGACAGGCAGTCGCTTCTGTAAAAAACCGAACCTGTCAAATCTTCAGGTTAGGTAAGCGAACCCTGTGAAAAGCGGGATAATGCTAGGGACATGATGTCTTCCTTAACTTAAAAGGCACGCTCTTCGGTGAGGCGACATATTCCATCTGTCTCTAACCAAAGCTAATTCTTTATAAGGCACGATGTTCAACTCTATAAATTGTTCCACGTACTTAAATCTTACTTGGTTTTGACAGGCAAGCAGATTTGATAGGTCCGGTTTATTACAGAAGCGATTGCCTGTCTGATCTTTCAACCCGCGAAGGGAAAATCAGCCTAATAGAGGTTAGGTCGCTTATGTGGGAGTCATTGCGATGTTTTTACCGCTGAGTACATGATAATCATTTATGATGCAAATATGAATTCGAAAACCAATTCAAATAACATTGGTGTCAATCGAATATCTTAAATTAACGAAGCACAGGTTACCTAGTATCACACCGCACACCCTTTTACACATACACTACACATTGACCTTATTGTACACGCGCATCTGTGTGTGTGTTGTCTGACGCTCATACATAACATAACAACATAACAAATACTTTATTGCACAAACAGGAAAAAACAAAATACAAAACAAAAGAGAAATAGAATTAGTACAATAGGCGGCCTTATTGCTAAGTAGCAATCTCTTCCAGGCAACCTTTAAGTATAGGAGATATTGAATATTAAGTAATATAGCGGGATAGTGCAGCATGGGAATACTTGTGCATATAAAAAATAAATACACTTACGCTTAATACGATTGAATGCTAAAGTAAGACCGATGGGGGGTGAGGTAAACCTAGATCAGCCGTTGTTGGTGGGGAGCGGAGAGTGGCCGTTCTCTACATGGTATTATTTCTTATTATATGCTAGTATTATAAATGTTTACCTCTCGTATGTCAATCTTGCCGTCCTGGTTGTCGTCATAGGCCTCCATGAAGCACGCCTTCAGCTCTACCAGCATGGAATCTGACACCGCCTGTAACAATATTACTCAATTATTTTTTTAAGTAGTAAGTACCTAGTCGTTTAGGTAAATTATATCATAATTATTATTATCACCCGAAAGTTGCATGGAAGAAATTGCTACCTTGGCAATAAGGCCACCTTTTGTACGTTTCTTTAATTTATAATAGTCAGCTCAATAATAAATAATAAATAACCCTGATACTAGGGTATCACGGCCTCCGTGGTCCAGTGGTTGAGCGTTGGGCTCACGATCCGGAGGTCCTGGGTTCGAACCTCGGTGGAGACATATCACAAAATCATTTTGTGATCCCTAGTTTGGTTAGGACATTACAGGCTGATCACCTGATTTTCCAAAAAGTAAGATGATCCGTGCTTCGGAAGGCACGTAAAGCCGTTGGTCCCGGTTACTACTTACTGATGTAAGTAAGTAGTCGTTACATGAGCTATGTCAGGGGCCTTTGGCGGCTCAATAGTAACCCTGACACCAGGGTTGATGAGGTTGGTAATTCACCTTACAACCCACACGATAGAAGAAGACTAGGGTTGCTAAGGTTGTCATCCACCCACCTCACAACGTATACCATAGGAAAAAGAATATTATCTCTAACGTAAGAACACACGACAGTCAACTGTTTCTTTCCCTCTAACCACAAAAGTACTTACTCTACAAAAATCCTGCAGTAGACTCAAATGAACATTTTATGTTTTAACGGCTCTTAAACTTCTTTGTCCTAATGTTTTTAATGACTCCGTAGTTTCTGGTTATAGGTACCTAAACTTGCGTCCCTGTGGAGTCCACTTGAAACATTTTCTCTGAATACGGAAATACTTTTTCTTTTTTATACTTTCAAAGGAGTTCCGTTTCGAGTAGAAAGGTCTGCAACGGGTTTTAAGCTTGATGCGTACAGAGCCGGGAAAGCGGGACAAGGGGGAGGACCATCGGAGTTTAACATTAAATGAAACCGCATACATGTTTTCGTGTCTAATAAACCGGAAGTATTGAAGTTAGCAATAGAACGTTACGCAAACAGTATCGAAATAAATTACACAAACCAGTAAGCAGACTCGAACTTGTCACAAAAAATTCGTTCATCATGTGTATTCGGTTGTACAATAAATTCCCGGAGTCATTTACAACTATGAATATGTACAAATTTAGAACTACTCTTAAGACATGGCTTGCACAAAAATGTTTTTATGACGTCAAAGAATTTTTGAATGAAAACTAAATAGTTATTTCATAGACCTACTTATCCATTGTATATATTCTTTAATAATTTTTTTGATGTTTTTTTTTTATTATTGTTATTATTATTCTTATTATTGTTTTCTTTCTCTTATGTTATAATGAAATATGGTGTGAAATGAAATATCATTGCCTGTGTAAAATGTGTATATGCCTGCAAAGGTAAAATTTAGTGAGACGTAATTTGCAACTATAACTGCAACTATTATCTATAACTGAACCTAAATTTATGCACAATAAAAATCTTTATCTTTATCTTTGATCTACTAGGTCCGCAATTAATAAATCAGTTTCCTTGAACCTGTTTGATAGAAATGTTTGGACATGTTCTATGTTTTGACGGCTTAATTAACGTGTCTTTGGATAATCAGGTGATTCAGTTTGCAATGTCCTACGCAAACATTGGGACAGTCTCACAAAACGCTTTTAGACAATATCATAAGGAATCGAAGTCGACGTCCAAGTGTCGACCATTCTAACCACAAAGGCTGTGCATAAAGAAAAATAATAATTAAATTAATAAATAATATGTGTAATCCCATAAAATACCTACTATTATTGTGTATTAGGTTACAGCGCCCTTGATATGTCAACGTAGCTCGGACTTGACCGGATTTTATTTCCATTTAGTTTCCCGGAAATGCCTCGCCGCCATTGTCCGCCTGCACATCCCATTCGAATGAGAAGCAATTTCAAACTTGGAACGCTGTCGTCTCGTTCTCAATTCCAAACTCGACTTTTTGATTTTCGTTCAGAAAATGTCTCGAATGCAAACTTTTTTGCCGTTATTCTGCCATTTTGAATTTATAAGAACATCTTATACTCTCGGAGCTTATTTAATTTAAGATTTTAAGTTATAGACTCGGCTTGCCAACTTTTTAGACTTTCTCAGCTATTCTAAAGGTTTGCTCAAGGGGAACGCTCTATACCAAAGTTTTAGCTAGAGGTGGGGAAATACTTCTATACCTACATTTGAGAATTTGGTCGCGATTGGTTTTTAAAACAATGTGTGTATTGTGCAGTAGACAATGTTCCATCTAAGCTACCTCCTCTTTCAACCAAAAATAAAGACATTACTAAGGGTAAGTACATAATATTATTAACAAGAAGTTCAGGCCATAATGTAATTTTCTTTCCAAATTCTAACTCGGGCACACCAGTGATTGAGAGTTTTTGCAATGTGTGTGATGAGAGTTATGAAGACATGCTAGCAAATATTTTCAAGCAATATCTTGAAAGTAACAAACTATCAGAATAGAGACAAAATATTACTACAACCTCACCAGATTTATCACGTCATGTGCTTACACAACAGCGTCTGATCCAATAAAGTTAAATTCATAAATTGCCGAGGTGGTTTGAACGTGGTGGCAGTTGGGCACGGGTTGGCAGAATGCCAACAAGCCAGTATGACTTTGTGCGGATGCGAATTTGACAAATCTCATCGCGCCATAACTTGTTTTATTTTTTCCCCTTTTACATTTTATACACGTATTTTGGCGCAAATACTTGATGAGACAGTTTATTTTACAGATAAGTACTTAATCGCTTTTCTAATAAAAATATTATCAAATCAGACAGACTTGTTACTTATAAATAAAAGTAGCTTAAGTAAGTATAAAAAGATATATTAGATAATGTTCCTAGGAATCAGCTAATAGTATCTTACTAATGTAATGATAATTCGCAAGATTACGTACGATATAATTTAGGGATTTCCACTCTAATATAACAGTCACCTCTAAATAGAAACACTGATTGATCGACAATGTATCTACTTATATAAAAATCTATTGTTAAGATGAAGCTATTTGATACGTTTAATTCTCCTATCAAAATATTACGAATATAGTCAAAAGATTACCTACAACGTTCAGATTTATAGAATCTATATTTTTTTGTGGAAAACGTGGCCTGGCCTGGAACGTCTCTCATTGAGACTAGCTACGTTTTGATAGACTTCTGCGTATAGACGGTCGTATCTATTAGTTGATAGTTCGAGTAACATCACTATTACTGCAAATATGATTGAATCCATTACAATAATTAAATTCAGAGTCAGATACCAATCTCGTTGCAGTCTGCATTCGAAAACCTCTACAACTCATTATTAAAAAGCGCTATTAAATTACACAACCTCCACCAACCAACCTCTTTCCTCCTCTCTTTATTTTGTTTTCCTGACTACTCCATTTGGGATACAGTCGTGAGTTTACATCATTTTATGAAACTAAATCAAGAGTTTTCAACAGCATTAACATGCATGGAAATGATGAGTGGGATGCCAAAAGTTTGTTTGATAACGAGTTTCGAAAGTTTTGATTACAAAGCGTATGGGCGAATGATTTGACTGGAACTCTTGAGAGTAATATAGTTGAGAACTAACGTGGCTCACTGCCACCGTGCTATGTCGTTGTAAACCACAGCTTTGAGCAGTGTTGTTTGGTAAATATTAGTGTTTAGTGCTAAACTGTTACTCGATTTTCTTGCTTGAATTGTTGTTTGTTGTTTAGGATCAGTTTGGGATATGACACATACTTACATTTTATGTTTTCATGTGACTTTGGTATTGTAGATTTGTCGCAAATAGGGAGCGCAAAATTTCCTAATCATATTACATATTAATAGTGCCGTATACCGTATATGAGGAGCTCGGTGGCGCAGCGGTAAACGCGATCGTTCTACGATTGTTGAAGTTAAGCAACTTTCGCAAAGGCCGGTCATAGGATGGGTGACCACAAAAAAAAGTTCATCTCGAGCTCCTCCGTGCTTCGGAAGGCACGTTAAGCCGTTGGTCCCGGCTGCATTAGCAGTCGTTAATAACCACCAATCCGCACTGGGCCCCCGTGGTGATTTAAGGCCCGATCTCCCTATCCATCCATAGGGAAGGCCCGTGGCCCAGCAGTGGGGACATTAATGGGCTGGTGATGATGATACCGTATATGGTACGGTAGATCTATTCTCTGTATACATAAACGGGTCAGGCAGACTCACCGCTAATCAGAAAACAACTTGCAACTACTTTTGATGCGTAGTCCTATCATGGATGTGTTGAACCGTATGCGACAGGTAGGTAGTCAGCCTAAGGCCCATGGTCCTTTTTTGACGCGACTTATTGTTATTTATCGCAAATAGTCGTTGCCAATTCAAAATCTATTATGCGCAATCGGGTCTATTTACAAGAAATAAAAAAAAAAATCCGCCTGAATTTTTTGTATGACTGTGCGTTAAAATATTAAAAGATAATTGATATTTACGTACATGACAGTTTATACTGAATGTTTTGGGATCGAAATACTATTCGATCCTGACAAAAAAGAAATTTGGTGAGGGCGACATATATAAAGAACTTTTAAATTGGCAACGACGAAATGGCATTAACTACTACGCCGGACAAATGGGGAGCGCTGAAGGGGCTCATACGGTACAAAATTTAAGGCAGCAGGCCTAGTGCCTAGTTGGGCGCGAACCTTGGCTCAGGGCGTCGTATAAGAGTATTAAAATTAGAAGAATTAATTAATCGACTCTAGTGGGCCAAATTCCAGAAAGTTCAAATCCCTCTGTCGACAAAATGGCTTGATTAATAGCATAATTTTGGTATCAAAGAACTAAACAATTCAAATAAGCAAGTACCTTTAAGTAGTTTCTGAATTAGTCTCCGCTAGCTCTCCTCTAACTTATAGAATTTCATTAAGTCTAGAGATTAATTGGAATTTAATTGATATAGTTCCAGCAAAATATTGCTAACAATAGTTCTTAATTACACCGCTGACGGCGTCTGTTGCAAATATCTAAAAGTTTTTTATTATGTATAAATATCTTCATTAATTTAAGAGCCACGCCCTTGTCGGTGTCGCATTCTCCACTTTCATCAAATGCCAATTCCTTGACTTCCTTACAAGACACGACGTTCGCCTTCTCTTTAATTTGTGCTATGTAAGAAAGAAAGAAATAAATATTTATTCGGACGGATGTAAGCATTCCTTGGTCTTCCCCTCCCTCTCTTTCAAAAAGTTTCTTATATCATTGAAAAGCCGTCAGAACGTCTGCCTTGAACTTCTTCGGCTGCAACATCGAATCAGACAATTGGTCGGGCAAATAGGTAATCTATTTTCATTACAAGCGAAAGTCGATAAGTAAACAAAATCATCATGCCAAGATTAAGAAAATAAAAGAAGGGATGTAATACGCAATTTTCTTACAAATTTTCATTTGTTTTTCTAGCCAATCGATCATTTCAGACACGAGAGAGTCACCTAATGCATTTTTTATCGACGATGCAGATACCTAAACGTTTACAGAGGATACAGGCTTATGAATATCTCTCTTTTCTTATAATAGATGAATTATAATATGATAATGGCCCCGATTCCTGGAGACACCGCCTAATTTTATTTTAAGTTATATCCGTCATTTTCATATCCGTCGAAAAGGAAAGGGACGGATGATTCACAGCTCTTAATTTTAGGAAGAATGAGTAAATGAATGTGTCGGGTTATTGACTGATGTAAAATTTTTAGACGGTTGGTTTAGATTTGTGCTTAAAATTGACGTGTGTTCCATAAATTTTATGCTTGTCGATTACCCGTCCCTTTCCTTTTCGGCGGATAAGAAAATGACAGATATAACTTAAAATAAAATTAGATGGTATTTACAGGAATTAGCACCAATAGCTACTTAACATATTCGTTGTAACAATTAGTCACACTAACGTATTGTTTTATTATTGTGAATTATTATCGTATCGTATTATTATCGTCCAGTACCGGGCGTTTGATCCGAGTAAGGTTTACTTTAAAAAATGTACGTCTAACTATTGAAGAATGTTTTCCTAGGACTTTTTTTGTATTAAGGGTGAATACATTGTTTTAAGTTTACGCGGTTATTTTCATAATTAAAGCACATAATAACGGGAAATATCGGGAGTCTCATATCCCATTTAAACGCGGTAAGAACCCGTTATTATGTGCTTTAATTAAGGGTGAATATCAAAATTTCAATTCATCCATTAAACTGTATACCGTTAGTGCGAAAGACACGTATCTGTTGTCTCTTTCGCACTACGCGATGTATTATATCTCTGTCTTGTTGTCATTCTAATGATGGAACGTTTTAAGGAAAATATACCTACTTACTAATTATTTCAATTAAGTATTTATATATAAAAAGTGAGATTCAAATCGAAGTATGAATCCTCGAAAAAATTGTAACTAGGTTGATACTTCATCAAAAAATATGTATGTACTTAATTAGATATTATGTAGGAACGAAAGAAGTCCCGCGATCGCGGCCCTGGTGTCGCGGTATACGCATAGAATCATTATTACTTGTCAATTAGTTCCATTATAATCCGCGGGACTTCTGTCATGGCGCGAAATCTACTAACTAATGTATCTATCATCACTTAGAAGACAATAAACAATGGAGAAAAAAGATACTAGCTATGTATCTTTTTTAATACTTATATTTTGTACTATCTCGCTACGCTTTTATTAAATTAATTTCCTATACCTATCGGTTACCTGGAAGATATTGCTACCTTAGCAATAAGGCCGCCTAACCTAACTGATTGTAAATGTTTATTTTTTAATGTTTGTTTTAAGTGGAATAAAGAGTTTTTGTATTGTATTGTAATAAACTATTCTAGAAGTAAGTGTGTAGGTAATAGTTTTCTCCGTAAAGGAAACAGATAGTGGTATCATTTCACACACGGATGGCTTATTAGTAGATAAATGTTGATATATCTACTTACCTACTTTGTGTATGTACTTATAGGTATTGTTTTGTGTCCGATGACTCAAAGTGAACAGATAGACGTAATCTTATCATAGAGGTGATCTAGTTGGAAATACTATATATAAACTGATGAAGATGCTCACTTTATCAAGACCAGTTTCAAGTACGGATCGTTTATTCGATTTCAGTGTTATTTTAAAGTTTTGAAGGTAAAGTTGGCACATAATTTTACATGAGATTTGTTATTTCCTTCTACCTACTTAAGTAATTAAAACACATAATAACGGGATGACTGATCATGGCACTTGCAACAGTGTCGTAATATCGGGAGTCTCATATCCCTACTTTAAACGCGGTAAGAACCCGTTATTATGTGTTTTAATTAAGATAATAACCGCGTAAACTGCAAACAATGTACCTACTTAAGTGTTCAACTTTATAATATTGAATAATTACGCTTATTTCTTTAAATGTTCGTATGCTGAAACGGTTCTACCCCAGCATAAAACTATAGCTCAGGTTATGGCACTGATTTTCAGTTGGAACCGTTATGGAAATTAAAAGACAGTAACAAAAAAAGTGGACTGTTACGCACTTTGTTCCAATAATGCTACCTACCTACTTTTAATGAAGTTTCATTAAAAGTACAAAATGTCCACTAATTATTGTGTTTATTATTTTAATGTTTAAACTTGTAAGATAATGGTGCTAATTCCTGTAGACACAATCTAATTTTAAGTTATACCTGTCATTTTCTTATCCGTTGAAAAAGAAAGGGACGGGTAAATCGACAGGCATACAATTTATGGAACACACGTCAATTTTAGGCAGAAATTAAAAAATACCTTCCCAAATTTTTATATTGTCCAGTAACCCGATAGAATTAAGTTGGCAGCACCCGTCAAACGGGTTGCATATCAGCAAAATTAACAATTGTCGATCATCCGTCCCCTTCCTTTTCAGCGGATAAGAAAACGACGGGTATAACTTAAAATTAGGAGGTGTCTGCAGGAATCGGGGCCAACGTCCTTTTGAAATCCAAACCCCATTGTTTATTGTCTTTAGAAATCTCGGCCTTATGAGGTTGCCAGGGTTGATGGGGTTGGTAATCCACCTCACAATCCACACGATAGAAGAAGATAAGGTAAAGGAGTAGACGCAATGTCGAGTGTTGTGTTATAAGTCAATTTCTCGTTTCAGATGAAGGCCGTACTACTGGTGTGTGTGCTGGCTGCGCTGGCGGTGGTGCAGGCGTCCGTGGTCAGAGCTCGACCCGGGACCAGGGCTAACCTCAACCTCGGCGTCGCCGGGGTTGGCGACAGACTGCTGCACAGGTACTCAAACTCAGAAATAACTTTATTCATTAGGTAACATAGTTACATTTTTTTGCGTTGGGCTCACGATCCAGAGGTCCCAGGTTCGAATCCCGGTGGGGTCAAATCACAAAAAACACTTTGTGATCCCTAGTTTGGTTAGGACATTACAGGCTGATCATCTGATTGTCCAAAAAAGTAAGATGATGCGTGCTTCGGAAGGCCGGTTATTTATTACTTACTTATGTAAGTGAGTAATCGTTACATGAGCCATGTCAGGGGGTCTTTGGCGGTGCAATAGTAACCTTGACACCAGGGTTTATGAGGCTGGTATTCCGCCTCACAACCCACACGATAAGAAGAAGAAGTTACATTTTGAATCGTCAATTTTTACATAAATATATTCTTTGTAAACGACTTCATGCTCGAGTCTTTGATGAGAAGAAGAGGAAGGAAGAGGAAGAAGCGAAAGTGGTGTGTCAGGATCGTACCAAGTGGAAGACCGTGCTCTCCGCGTACCCCAACGGGAAATAGGAGTGATTATATGTGTGTACATTTTTTGTCGAACGTACGAAAAATACTGCAGCTTCTCACAGCTTCTATATATGGTGCATATACCTCCATCTCCTCCTCAGTAGGTGGCTGCTGAGTGATCTGACTACCATTTAATATTAGCTGTGAGGGAATTGTCCCTAGGTACGCAGTTGTAACTTCATGAGGGCGCAAACTTTGTCTACTTTGTTTTAAATGGGTCGTTCAAAAACAAAAGAAAACTATCAAAAAAGAAGAAAAACAAAACAGCAAGACAATCCTGAGTTCTCTAACTTCCAGACAATACCTCTACCAGCCAGCGATCCCGAACACAGTGCAGTATCAGGATCTGGTCTACCGGGGTAATAGTACGACAAGAATCAGTGTTATCCAGGCCTACGAAGTGGGTTCTACTCAGTACGCCAGTGTTTGGCTGATCTCAGGAGGGATTGGCCGCAACAACGCGACTCTCAGGGTGCAGTCAGCGAGGGGTTACGGGTACTACTACCAGGTTGGTATCTGGGGACGATAAGACTTAATAAATAAGTTATGTTCAATTTTATGTTTTTCTTTTAATTCCTCCCATAAAAACGCAAATTGTTGGCCAATTTTATCAGTTGCATAACCTATCGGAACTCTTTAGTAGGCTTCTGAGGACGGATATCCCACGAATTTCTTTCTCTACGTCTCTTTTCTGTAAATTAATATGTGATGTCTTAATGACTTTCTTGAATGATAATAATATGATAATAATATGATGATAATAGGTATTATGTTCATGAATTTCTTTGCAATAAAAAAAAATAATAATCAAAAAATATTTTCAAACAGAACTCTAATATTAAACGGACGTCTAATTCAGTATCAATTTATGATTATACAGGGTGTTAGTGACAGTGGAATTTTCCATAGAAAAGGTATACAATTGAAAATAATTTAAAAAACTAAAAGAAAATCATGAATTTTGCGACAGAAAATTCCATTTGATATTAACTCAGAATCATGGTTTATATCATAGTTACGATATCATTTACACCCTGTACAAGTACATTACAGGTAGCCATACAAGTTAGTGACACCGTAACGAATACTGAGGGGGATGATTCTGAGTTGATATCAAGTGGAATTTCCTGTCGGAAAATTCATGAAGATTTTAGTGTTTTTTTAAACTAATTTCAGTTCCATACTTTTGCGACGGAAAATTCCACTGGATATTAACTTAGAATTATGCTCTGAATAATCCCTCAAAGTTTTCGTTACGATCTTCCTAAGGCCCTGCGCAGACGACAGACTATCCGTGACGCACTTTTTTGTCTGTGAAAATATAACCTATGCAATTATATGCAGTAACGCACACGACGCGCAAAAAGTCCGGCGCGTTACTGCATATAATTGCATAGGTTATATTTTCACAGACTAAAAAGTGCGTCACGGATAGTCTGTCGTCTGCGCAGGGCCTAATACCCTGTATTATGTTTTACAGTAGCTTCAATGCGTGGTAAGAATCAGATCTGTCAAAATACAGATGGCAGTGTTGTGATGTTCATTAGCATAGTTCATTAGATGTATCAGTCGAGATAAGACTGATCGATCCTTATCTGTTATAGCTTGCTATTCTTCCTTTATTTCATGTTTCTTACTTCTAATTTCTAAACCTTGCCCGCTATAACAATCGCCCTAAAAACTATATTAACAAATAATTGGACTATGAAATGAGCACACCGCTCCGACGCGCATGCGCGAACGAAGAAGTTACTGAGTCGGCGCGTCAGAGTGCGCAGCCATCTTCCGCAAATATCTGTGAACATGGTGTGTGTGTAAAACTACAAACTATCTTTAAAATTATTCTACACAACTAAAACACTAAACTAATTATCTTAAAACTATTACTAACCCGGCCGGGCACTAATAAAATAGTAATAAACCATAGAATTAAACCGAGGAGACCAGTGACCAGTGGCGGCCGAGGTAAGTCTTAATCTTATATTCTTTTTCTTTACACCTTTTATTTTGAAGCGGGCCAGGGCAGTTTTCTCCCCACGTCTATTCTTTATTCTAATTAACAATCCCATTTTTCTATAAAATTTCATTCCAAATGGCCTCTGGCTTATTGTCCGTTCAAGCCACGCCATTATCTAAGTATCTAACACAAATTAGAAACAGCTTCAACTAAGCTGCTCTAACTATTCACAGCACTTTCAAGTCTCATTTCTCATCAAAGTTTTCAACGTTTGCTACTGAATGCTTTTGAATGCGGGTGCTGGCAAATAAACGCTACATTCAGAGCAATTTACAACGTATTTACAACGCTGGAACCCATTGGGTACACGCAGGGGGGGATCTAGAGCCAAACGAGAGAAACTAACACCCGTATTCTAAGATATTAACTCCAAACTTTCTCGACTCCGTTCTTAGTGGCGTTGTTCAGTTTAAACGTGATAATTTTCTCATTACTCGGGTATATACATACATAAACAGCCTATACACGTCCCACTGCTCGGCACAGGCCTCACCTCAATCAACCGGAGGGGGTATGGAGCATACTCCACCACGCTGCTCCAATGCGGGTTCGTGGAGGTGTTTTTACGGATAATAGCCGGGACCAACGGCTTAACGTGCCCTCCGAAGCACGGAATCATCTTATTCTTTCAGACAATCCGGTGATTCTACCCTAAAAAGTCCTTACCAAACAAAGGACAGTCTCACAAAGTGATTTCGACAATGTTCCCATCGGGAATCGGACCCGGACCTCCAGACCGTGAGCCTTACGCTCTAACCACTAAACCACGGAGGCTGTTATTATGTTATATAACCCAAGTAGCAAACAAGAATTGTGATTAAGTCATATATGTCTAAACTTTAGCTAAAGTGAGATTTATCCAAATCAAATAGGACTTATTAGGACTTCATAAATTCTTTTCCTTCTTTAATACTATATAGTTTTCAACAAATCCTACTTTAGATAATTTAGAATACACAAAACCAAGTTAAGTATTCTCAAAACTATTTAGTCTTATCTCAGCCTACTGTTAAGTCTAAAAGTATATTTTTACTTTACTCAGATTATTTGAAGGCTCACTTAATACTAAATTGATTTACTGAAGTATCAGTTTAGTCTTGTAAAGTAAAAAATGAATTGCCTAGATATACTTAAGGCAATTTTAATACTAAGCTTTGAGATTAGATTAGTTAAGATTATTTGTTGCTCTTATACAAGACTGTTTTATTCGTTTTTGACTACAATAAGTAAAACATAAGAAAAGTCTATTCACTGGACGATAAAATCGAAATAGAAGCAAGCAGAAAGATGGACGAAGTTCAAAAAATAAAAAGATCTGGTGGTTTTCGAATGCAGAAAATTAAATACAGAAAATTAACCTGTGATAATGCACATCCTACTGTTTTTGTTAGCGATGCGATATCTTCTTCATTGCTATCAATTTTTTCTATCGATTAGTATAACACAATCATTCAATTTTGTCAAAAAAATCATAAGTTCCTGTTTTTCAATTCCGAACCAGCGTGTGGCGGCCCAGGTACCTACGTCTCGCACAAATCTTCTCAAAAATGATTAAACTAGTCTAACCTAGTCTAAGCGCACGGCAACACTACACCATGAAAAATCGAGTTTTATATTAAAAACCTGCTAAGTTCAAATTTAAAAGTAGGTGCCTATTAGTCTAATAATAAATAAATACTTTTCTTTCTTCTTTCATTCTTTCTTTTAATAATTTTAAAAATGTACCTATTTTTAACAAAGTTTCATTGACAATCATAAACATATCTATTTTAAGTTTTGTATATGGTAAAATGCATTTAAAGTGGGCATTAGATTCGCTTCCAATATTTTTTTAGCTTGATAAAGTCATCGGGAACTTGGTCGCCATTTTTAACAATAATGTTTTTGGTGGAATTAGAAACTACCGTGCACACGCACGTCGTTAATCAAATTGCAAGGGTTCTTCGTGTATACAATATTCAACGGATACTCGTTAATTTTTACAAAAATCACATTGTATCCGTTGGCAATTAGAAGCGCGGTGATCGTACCAACTTTGCGTCAGCGAACCATGTACCTATGAGAATGTATGCGCGGTGACTCGTTAGCAAATTGAGTTTGTTTGTAACTAAAAAACTTTGCTAACGATAATATTGAACTTGGCTCTCATTTCACATTTATGTTTTTGATTGGATATCATTACTTTTTGTAGGTAAGTACATATCCTCGTAACGCGTAGGTCCTTTTAAAAGGACAAATTCAAAACTAAAAGTCGACTTTATAAAAATAAAACATTTGAATACCTATTAAACTTGTTTAAGATTCACGTTAAGTTAAAAAAAATATATGCCAGTAAAATGGATGAGCGTTGTGTTGTATCATGGGCGAAAAGCTGACAACCTATCACCGCTAAACACATGTTCCAACTTGCTTACCTACCCTCATAGTACTTGTCGAATGTGGCATCAAGTGGTTCCATGATCACTTAGTGCTCTGCCTACCCCGATAGGGCATATAGGCGGGATATGTTATGTTAAGTTAATCTACATACCTACCACAAAAAGACCGGCTGTCATGAGTTTTGATTACTTACTGATTCTTACATCTATAGTTAGGTACAGGCACTAATTAGGTATTTATGTTAAGCGTTCATAATAGAATCTAATTATTTAAAAGTTGCTAGTTTTTTTTCCTTTGTATTCATCTAATTACCTATCTGCATACCAAATTTTAACTTTCTAGGTCATCTGCAACTGGGTTAGAGTTTTGATCTATAGGTCAGTCAGTCAATGATAAAAATGAGGATTTTTGGATATTAATATCTAAATAACCGTTTGAGATAAGCTTATGAAATTTAGAACACATATGTATGTTGCAAGTCTCAATATATGAGCCAAATTTGATACGTTTATGTGATATAGTTTTTGATTTATGAGGGGGTCAAAAGTGGCTCCAGATGGTTCGTGTAATATTACACACGGTGCGGCTCGCCAGTTCTTTTCTTGAACTTGGCTTGACACGCTACCGCGTGTCTAGATACTTTTCTTTCTTCTTTCATTTCATTATTACTTTTAATAATTTTAAAAATGTACCTATTTTTAACTAAGCTTTATTCACAATCATAAATATATTTTAAGTTTTGTGTATGGTTAAATGCATTTAAAGTGAGCATTAGATTCGATTCCAATATGTTTTTAGCTTGATAAAAGTCATCGGGAATTTGGCCGCCTTTATTAACAATAATGTTTTTGGTGGGATTAGAAACTACCGCGCACACACACGACGTTAATCAAATTGCAGGGGTTCTTCGTATATACAATATTCAACGGACACTCGTAAATTTTTACAATAATCACATTGTTTCCGTTGGCAATTAGAAGCGCGGTGATCGTACCTACTTTGCGTCAGCGAACCATGTAGGTAACCTATGAGAATGTATGCGCGGAGACTCATTAGCAAATTGAGTTTATGTTTGTTAGTTCCATTTCTGATAAATATTAAACAATTAAGTAAATCACATTCCTATCCAAGTAAGAACTTAGCATAACAATATTGTTTATCTTCCACGAGTCGAAAAACTTACCTCTTAAACAAACATACTTTCCATACGTTTTAAAAGCTCGTTCGATTTTAATTGTTACTTGTTACATAGCTAATTCTGGCACAAAATAAACAAACATGATTTTACGACATTACTTCACTAAATCAAAATAGAGGATAACTTTAGATATAAGAGTTTTAAGTAGGAATTCACTAAATACTTTTTGTCTTAAGTGGGTATACTCCTAGACAATTGAAGTAAAATTTATCTTAACTAGTACTTGATGAAGTGCAACTTGACTTTACTTTTCTAAACTGATTCTTACGAAATCAATTATTTCTAAAGTCTTACTTCATTTAGAAAAATATTACTTAACGCCATTTTGCACTTACGGGACGAAAACAAGTAATTTTTTTTGACAATATTATCGTCAAAAACTGAAGTAAATTAATATAATATTTCTGTTGTAGTAACAATTACTGCGTTCAGCTGTCACATATTAATAGAAAATGAATTTATCTGTACCATATGTCACCATTTTTTTTATTTGCTGAATAATCAATACAAATTTTATTATTATTTTTCTGGTATATTCAAGGCCCTTCTGTTTTTTAACACTTTCTATCGATTTTACACGAGAAACAATCATGCGTTTATAATTTCCTGTATGTAAAACGGCGGAATAACCTTTTGTTAAAATAACAACTAGTATTTTAGTCGCCATTTTCTTACAGACTTCATTTCTTGTGTTAATGTAAATGTTCGCCATTATATTCTAAAATAAAGACGCGTGAAGTAAAAATCGTTTTAAGTATGACCTGAAGTTTTACTTCGTTAAGTTACAATTGACTCAGTGCAATTCAATCCTATAGTCTTAACTAAGTATTGTAGATATCTTCAAGTATACATTCTTGGTATTAAGTGATACTACAAGAATTCTAAGTTTAGAATACGCAAGAACATTGTCTAAAGTAGGGTTTAAGTCTGACTTAGCGTTGTCTTAAGTCTGTCTTGTATAAGAGTTAAAGTATGTG
The DNA here is from genome assembly GCF_024362695.1 of Pectinophora gossypiella. Lineage (NCBI taxonomy): Eukaryota > Metazoa > Arthropoda > Insecta > Lepidoptera > Gelechiidae > Pectinophora > Pectinophora gossypiella. The sequence continues at coordinate 3,164,731 of NC_065424.1, forward strand.
CCCACTTTTACTAAACTGTGTCTTCAAGATATCTTGAGGGATATCTTGGAGACATATAAGACTTATCCAAGACAAGGGCTTGATTTAGTCTACTTGCCTTCAAGATATCTACAATTCTCTTTTAAGACAATCGGTTGCTACTTGGGAATTATAAGTACTGTTATATATACTCGGGTATATATTAATCCAAATTACGATGTACTTAATAACAGAAGCACAATTAAAAATAATTATAATATAAAAAAAGTTTCTTGATATTTGGACCAAATCAATTTATTTGCGAGAATTTAGCTGCTCATTATCTCGGGCATGACTTATAAGAACGGTAACATTTCAATGTTCCGAAATTTGTAACATCGAATTTCAAAAATTCGAAAACGGTTAATCGAAGTTTCATAATCCATATAATATGTTTAATTTTATTATTACATACATACCTAAGAAGACTAAGGGATTATAACGTTCTTCGACATGATAGACTATCAATATGCACGATGATGACATGATGGTCATCATATCCTTAGGAGGAATATGGGAACATACAACATTACCTACAGGGCGGCGCTGTATGTCGAGTACAACACAACAACAACACAACACAACATTATACAACTTAACACGATATTTTTTATAGCACTTACTCGTGCTTAGGGAAACTACCAAAGTGAAAATTTAATTTAAGTAAATAAAATTCCTACTCCGACGGGACTTGAACCAGTAGTTCTCGTCCAAGTCAGAATTTTTTTCGATTGAAATTTTCTCTTTGTAAGACTTGTGGTCCTTCTCAATCCGATAAAGTATGTTTTTTATTTGACTTGGCTGGACAAATTGGGAACGTTGGGGGCTTTCACCCGGTTCAAAATTTAAGACAACAGGCCTGAGGATGCTCAGTTGGACACCGACATCGGCTCAGGGCGTCTGAGAGGATTATATTTGAAAGAATTAATCGAGTCTATAGTGAGTCGATAGTTCTAAGCGTTGAATGAAAGCGTTGACGACCTCCGTGGTCCAGTGGTTGAACGTTGGACTCACGATCCAGAGGTCCCGGGTTCGATTCCCCGTGGGGACATGTCACAAAAAAAACTTTTTCGTCCCTAGTTTGGTTAGGACATTACTGGCTGATCACCAGATCACGGATCATCTTACTTTCGGACAACCGAAAGTAAGATGATCCGTGCTTCGGAAGGCACGTTAAGCCGTTGGTCCCGGTTACTTGCTGACGTAAGTAAGTAGTCGTTACATGGCTCAATAGTAACCCTGACACCAGAGTTGATGAGGTTGGTACTCCACCTCACAACCCACACGATAGAAGAAGAAGAAGCGTTGAATGAGGGGAATCGTCGACCACGCCGGCGCGGCGGGGTGGGTATTGAGTGTGAGTAATCTACCGATTATGTGTGTAAGTCCATTAAATTAACTCCTAAATCCGTCGTTTCGACACGTAAACTACTTAGTCAGCACCAAATGAAATATTTATTTACAGCGCACTATTTCTGCTATTATAGCTACTTTACTGCTTAAATCATTGGCTACACAAACGTAACTTATTTATAGCGGACCACGCTCGTTGGAAACCAGGAGACCTGTTAATTAGAAATGTTTTAATGCCGTGTGCGATGAGATTTATAAATCACTTGAGATTTAGCGGAAAATTGATTTATTTTACATTGATGTAGGAAAGTGAGAATGCTAAATGTAAGGATAATGAATGGGAATTTGATTGTTTATGGTATGAAAGGAGGATGGTTAATGAATGTGACGCAAGGCAGTTTTAAAAAGTAAGAAAGGGGAGTCTTTGGTGGGATGTTCTTTGTATTATTTCTTTATTTTTTCTTTTTTATTCTTTTATTTTTTTATTAAGTATTTAATGTTTCACTCTTACCCTAATCTTACAAATATTCACTTGTTTTTCTACGGAAGAGCGTTGGCTCCTAACACAGGCTTTTATGCTTAAAAGGAGTCATCAACACTAACTTAGAATTTACTACTGTAAAGTGAAATAAAATATTTTTCATTTTTATGTCGGTCCGGTGAGATGATTTTGGTTTTAATATAAGGTGTATGTAAAATAAAAGGAGTAAAATATATCCTGTGTTATTTATATATCCCACATTGATTTATTTTTGCTTCTACGCTGTTCTGGGGGCAAACAAAAAACATAGAACACGTTCTGCTGCTTGTGTTCCCGGGTACGTCGTAAAACCCGACAGAGAGATTGTGTCCTCTAACATGATGGACTAATGTTATGGGCGATAGGCTGATCCCTTATCACCATAAGGTTTATCATATCCAGCTTACATGGCTGCAAGTTGTCTTTGATTACTTGTGGCTCTGCCCACCCCATTAGGGATTACGGGCGTGAGTTATAGGAGCCAAATTTATACAAAAAAAGATAAAAGGCAAAAAAGACTACACGACTAATGACGATACATAGAACGAATTTCGCATGGACAGGAGGACCTGGTGGTGTAATGGTTAACAGATTTTTTTTCGGTTTCAATTTTCTCTTACCCTAAGCACGAATAAGTGCTATAAAAATCATTAAGATAAAAGATGCATAGTATGTCTGTTATCCATGGAATTAAGATTAAACGATGGTAACATTTTACAGCGCCATCCATATAATATATTTTTAAAGCGTGCCAAGTAATGTTCCTCATTTGACAAACCTAATTGCACAAATATCTATAGCTTTTTGTATTGTGGCTTTTTTAGAACCCAACATATTCCATGAAATATTTTTATTTACTCTCAGCGCAGAGGAGAAATAAAGTATTAGTGTAAAACAAGCTCAATTTAAATGTTTGACCCCGCCCTGCTTCTCGGGGTCCCGGGGTCAGGGGCGCGAGAGAAAAGCTATTCTGCATTTCTCTCGGGGCGTTTAGGTACAATTGCAGTATAATGTCTGAAAATAAAAATAAGCGGGAGTAATCCGAGGTTAGCAAACCGCGGTGTAGCTATGAAAAGTCAAGGATTATGTCGCGCGCCCTGGTGGGATGGTGACGAATTAAAGATTTTAATGAAATTGACCAATTGCAGAAACTGACCAGTTAACGAAACTGTCGAATAGATAAGTGATTCCCTGAGCCGAGACTCGCGACCTTAGCGCTCCCCATTTGGCCGGCCAAGTACTTAATGTCATTTGACTTTTAATGACTTTTAATGTAATTGTTTTTGTATGAATTGTTTTTTTTTTTTCTTTTTTTGTCAAATTTTACTAGATGACTTAAGTTATAGATTTAATTATAATTCTTAATAATATTAATTTATTGAATTGATGTGACATGATAATGCATGATATATAATTTTAATTTGTATACCTGAATTATAAGGTCGAATATGGCGGACATCCTAGCTATAAAATCATTTTGTACTTACCTATATTCTTACAAATAAAGCACTTTTAACTTTGAACTTTGAACTTTGAGCCGAGCCTGTAATCTTCTTCTTATCCTGTGGGTTATCAGGTAGAATACCAACCTCATTAACTCTGGTGTCAGGGGTACTATTGAGCCGCCAAAGGCCCCTGACATGGTTCATGTAACAACTACATACTTACATCTGGGGGTTAAATGGCCACATCGAAGCAATTCACCTAAGAAAGCAATATTGCAATTTAACATTTGCGCATATAAAAGTAAGTGCGCAATGCAAACAAATGTGAAATAGCAATATTGCTTTTTTAGATGAATTGCTTCGATGTGGCCATTTTAACCCCCCAGTAAGTAGTTAACGTGCCTTCCCAAGCACGGATCATCTTACTTTCGGACAATGAAGTGATTTTTTCAATATTTTACTTTGCAATAAAACAGGGAAAGAAATGTAAAATAATACAACTTGAATTTTACGGCTTGTTTCGTGAGCAGGATGCAATAATTGCTACACATTATAAATTTATAATATACATACTCCGTGGTCTAGTGGTTAGAGCGTTAGGCTCACGATCTGGAGGTAAGGGTTCGATTCCCGATGGGGACATTGTCGAAATCACTTTGTGAGACTGTCCTTTGTTTGGTAAGGACTTTTCAGGCTTGAATCACCTGATTGTCCGAAAAAGTGAGATGATCCCGTGCTTCGGAGGGCACGTTAAGCCGTTGGTCCCGGCTATTAGCCGTAAAAACACCTCCACCAACCCGCAGTGGAGCAGCGTGGTGGAGTATGCTCCATACCCCCTCCGGTTGATTGAGGGGAGGCCTGTGCCCAGCAGTGGGACGTATATAGGCAGTTTATGTTAATATACATATATGTTATTTATGTTTAGTCTGCCCCTAAAGTATTAAATGTCTGTGATTTTACACAGACACTACACATTGACGTTATCGTACACGCGCATCCGTGTGTGTGACGTCTGATGTCACCTGCCCCTTTTTTCTTCTTTCTTTTTTGCCTAAGGCCTTTTCTATTCCTCAATAAACATTCAATGCCCATTACTCCCCCACATGAGGACATAACCTGATTAGACCGAGTTGAAGGTAAAGCACGTCCCTGGCACCCAGCCAGACTTGTCTACTGTTAGGTCTAGAATACTAACAATAACAATCTAGATAGACTTTATTACTACAAGTCGTCGTGTGAATTGCTTTCAGGGTAGTAGGGAAACTGTTACAAGTAGCACCGGGGGCATAGGATAAGGAATAATACTACGTATAGGAGGAGCTCGGTGGCGCAGCGGTAAACGCGCTCGGTCTGCGATTGTTGAAGTTAAGCAACTTTCGCAAAGGCCGGTCATAGGATGGGTGACCACAAAAAAAAGTTTTCATCTCGAGCTCCTCCGTGCTTCGGAAGGCACGTTAAGCCGTTGGTCCCGGCTGCATGAGCAGTCGTTAATAACCATCAATCCGCACTGGGCCCGCGTGATGGTTTAAGGCCCGATCTCCCTATCCATCCATAGGGAAGGCCCGTGCCCCAGCAGTGGGGACGTTAATGGGCTGACGATGATGAATACGTATAGAACGGAAACTCTCCGCTCCCCACCAGCGTCTGAGCTAAGTTTACCTCACCCCCTCACCCCTTACCTTACTGAACGGTTAGCTCTCTTTCTAAATTCACTAAAAATACCTTTTTTGATCCCCGGCACACCCCGCACACTTCAAACAAAACACCTCGTCTTACACAGACACTACACATTGACGTTATCGTACATGCGCATGTGTGTGTGACGTCTGATGCCCATTCGATTCAAGACTAAAGTAAGTCCGAGGGGGTGAGGTAAGCCTACTTCAGCTGCTGGTGGGGAGCGGAGAGTTGCCGTTCTATACGTAGTATTATTTCTAATTCTATGGTAGGGTGGCGTAATGGTACGGTCACGAGCAATAACATGTATACACTTTCGTACCATGTCACATTAACTTTTTTGACAAATTGAACTGTACATACATACATACATAAACTCACGCCTATTTCCCACCGGGGTAAGCAGAGACTATAGAATTCCATTTGCTTCGATCCTGACACACTTCTCTTGCTTCCTCCACATTCATCAATCGCTTCATACACGCACGCCGGTTCAGAGTAGATCGTATTGAACCTTTTCTAAGGACATCTCCAATTTGGTCATCATAAGTCCTTCTCGGTCTTCCTCTGCCAGCCCTACCATCAACTTTCGCTTTATATACCGCTTTTGCAATCCTATTATCCTTCATCCGCTCTACGTGTCCAAACCAACCTAACATTCCCTTCTCAATCCTAGTCACTATATCGTCTTTTACACCACATCTCTGTCTTATCACACTGTTTCTCACTCTATCACTCAACTTCACACCGCAGATGCTACGCAAAGACCTCATTTCTACGGCATTGATCCTACTTTCATGCTTCTTCTGCCATACCCAACATTCACTACCGTACTTCAGCGTAGGGACAAGCACTGCATTGTGAACAGCCATCCTCGCATCTTGCGAGATACATTGGCTACTAACAACTGCGTGCATTGCCCCATTCACTGAATTACCCAATCTCACTCTCCTTTCTATATCTTCATCACATTTACCATCCCTTGTAAACATAGTACCCAAATACACAAATTCATTCACTTGTTCTACCATTTCATTCCCAATCATAATTCTACACTCAGACACATTTTCTTCTCTTTCCATCACCAAAACTTTCGTCTTATTAACATTCACTCTCATACCCTTCTTTTGTAATTCATCTACCATTAGAGATACCATGTACTGAAGATCCTCCGCCGATGATGCTACAAGAACTTGATCATCAGCATACAGGAGGCACTTCAGAAGCAACTCCCCCATTCTTACCCCACTCACAGATTCTTTCAATTCATTCAGACAACTATCCATGAATAAATTAAACAGCCATGGTGACGCCACGCATCCCTGCCTGACACCAACAGAGATGTCGAACCAGGAAGACAGAGCGCCATTAACTCTGACACACGCACTAGAACCCTTATACAAAGACTTCAGTGCGCGTATCAGGTTGCCGTCCAACCCATACTCGGATAGTACACACCACAGTTCATCTCTCATCACTCTATCATAGGCCTTCTCTAAATCTATAAAGGCACAGAATACCTTCTGATGAACTGCCAGTTGTTTTTCGGCGATGCATCGAAGAGAGAAGACCTGATCCATGCATCCCATACCTCTTCTAAATCCCGCTTGTACGTTCCAAATTTTCTCCTCTGTTTCTATGTCTAATTCTATGGTAGGGTGGCGTAATGGTACGGTCACGAGCAATAACATGTATACACTTTCGTACCATGTCACATTAACTTTTTTGACAAATTGAACTGTAAGTCTCACTAAATGTCAAATACGAGTATGTTAGTGCGACAGAGTTCTAAAGTGGGTACATTATATTGCTCATGATTGTACATTTGCCGCGTCCCTTATCTTGTCCCTTTACGTTATCTATCCTTTCATCTATAATCAATACAGAAGCAATATAATATAATCATTATTTATACATTATGGGCTACCGTGGAATATAATATTTTGACGACACAATGGTCGATATACTCGTATGTATTGGAATATTGCTTCTATGCTGTTCTGGGAGCAAATAAAAAAACATAGAACACGTTCAGCTGCTTGTCTTCCCGGGCATGTCGTAAAAACCGACAGAGGGATTGCGCCCTCTAACATGATGGACTAATGTTATGGGCGATAGGCTGATCCCTTATCTCCATAAGGTTCATCATATCCATCTTAGGACTTCGTATCAATAGTGGCTGCAAGTTGTCTTTGATTACTTGTGGCTCTGCCCACCCCATTTGGGATTACGGGCGTGAGTTTATGTATGTATGTATGTATTGGAATAACGGACTTCAATTTTAAATTGAGCGTAAACTTCATTTCCTTCCCTTTTTGATCGGTCATTATTATGCTTCATTTATTTTTGTGTATAATTATTTAGAAGATGTGAAAGCATGGGATTAACTTTCTAGGAACTGACATTAGGCAGCCAAGTTACTAAATTGGATAACAATATGATATGTTTTTTATAGAACATCTAGGGCCCCGCGCCTAGATTTTTCAATAAATCAATCAATAATTCTTTGTGTAAAGGACATTTACAAACGAATAAAATAGGCAACCTTAGGGTGAAAGAACTTTATGTTGTTTTGTTTTATATTGTTTTTCTTGCAACTTCTTTTCTTCGGCTATACAGGTTGTGAGAATCTGTAGTAGTTTTAGGTGGATGAGACGTTCGTTATGTAAAAATTGACGATACAAAGTGTAACTATGTTACCTAAAAATATATTTGAATAGAATTTTAAATATATTCGTAGTTACTTTAACTAATTTATAAGTTCATTACTTTATGTACAAGTTCCGTATTGGCAGGTGCATTCGTAAAGCATGCTCGTGATGCCTAGCGGGGTGGACAGAGCCTGAAGCGATAAGCACTGAATGAGGGCAATACTCGACCACGCCGACAGGGTCGGTATCGGGGTCCTGAAGTGTTTGTTGTCGCTAGCTGATGGGCCACCTCTATGGATAGAGTAGATGGTGAAGAGAATTCTACAACTGCAGTCGCTTCAGAAAAAAAAAATAACTTCAAAGACGAAACCACGGAGCGAAATCAAACAGAACATAAAACGAACTTCTTAAAAACTATGTCGTCAGTTCGTCACTGCTTACGGAAAAGGTGGAAATTGCGTTTTCCTTACCATTTCTTTACCGAAATTACCTCGACTCTGCGAAAAGGGGCATCATTAGGCACTAGACTCTTCCTTGACTCTAATATATCTAATTTCCTTTTACGGTGACCCACTTGCCTGTATTCATTAGATGAAGGTTTCTAGGGGCGGAAAGTATCTAGTTTACAAGCACAGAAGGCGTAATTTTCTTGAGTTTTCTTTTGCGTTAGGCCAGGCGCGCACTACGAGTTTTTCGCCGCTCGGCAGAAAAAAACCAGCGGCATAATGTCGCACTGTAATTCTGTACCAAACAGTTTCAAATTGTATTGCGCGCACTTGGCGGCAGAGCCACAGCAGCGGCGCAGTATTACAGTGCCACATTATGCCGCTGCTCTTTTCTGCCGCGCGGCGAAAAACTCGTAGTGCGCGCCTGGCCTTAGTTTGTTCTAAATACGAATTTACGTTCGTACCCTGTTTGTTCTAAACGGGATACGAACATTCTGGACCTGTGATAAAATGAGCGAAAAAAATAATAATACACAAGCTCACGATAACATTCCAATTGGGGTAGTCAGATGTACATCTATCGCAAAATTAGTAGGTTATAGTTTTGACCTATTTTGTTCAATAACACCTGTATGATTTCTACCTATTTACGTTCAAATTAAGATAATACCTACTTAGGTACTTTACTTACGGTCTTTTAATAGCGTTCCCAAATGATCGAAAGACCTCCCTTTCGCGTGAGAATACAAAAAGAACCTATCTGAGACACGCTTAACGATTCTTCGTAAACTCATTATTAGGATAGAATAAAACACTTAATATAAACATCATTTACAACAACTTAACCCAAATGGTTTACAATAGGCCACTTAGCAAATGAATAACTAATTATTTTAGACAACTCTGTTATTAAAAACTATCGAAATAATTTATAAACTCATTAAAATGTTTTTGTCTAACTGTTAATAACAAGTAGGTTATGTTGTAATATAAAATAAATTTATAAATACGTGTCAGTCATTTGTGGAGCAGTGCCCTAATCGGTCGCCATCATGAAAGTCGCGATTATTCTTTCTCTTCTTGCCATTTTACTAATAGTATACTCTTCGCCGATTGACAATATGGACATCAATGAAGAGACAGGAGAGAGTGGGAGGAAATACTTGTTCCAGTACACGAGAAAGAGACAAGTGGAGCCGAAACAGCATAATATGAAGAGAAAGATGGAGAAGATTCCAGAAAGATTTAAGGAGAGTCCGAGGAGTCACGAGGGCCCGGGGAAGAGTAAGGAGCGTTTGAGGAGTAAGAACGGAAATAGTGGCGTTCCTGATATAGTGCCGTATTCTGCCTTCGTCGGGGACGCATGCGCTACAGGGCTGATGAAGTTTGGAGAAGTCTGTATCGATGTAGATAAGTAGAAGATTGTATACAGGGTGTTAGTGATATCGTAACAAAAACTTTGAAGGATGATACAGACCATGATTCTGAATTGTAGTCAAGTGGAAATTTTCCGTCGCAAAAGTATGGAATGGAAAATAATTTAAAAAAACACTAACATTTTCATGAATTTTCCGATAGGAAATTTCATCGCAGAAGTATAGAATTGAAAATAAGTAAAAAAAAATCATGAATATTGACTCAGAATCATGGTCTGAATCACCACCCCTTAGTATTCGTTACGATTTCACTAACACCCTGTATATTTTTATTACTAGTGTCCTTCTAGGCTCTACAAGGCAAAGGTTTGTCTTGTTGGGAGTTGCTTGTAAGAGTGCGTTCTTCATTCTTTATGAGCGTTTAATTTAACAAATAGCACTCGCTGAGCTATTTTAATTAAGTACCAGTAATAGTTATGCATAACATCCGTTACAATATTTTTACTTTTTTATTCATAAAGCGTTTCTGAGCTTGTTCTTAGCGTTTAATAATTTCGGACAGTCTTGATTTTATGAAAAATGTATGTATATATAATCTTTTAATTTAATTTTAATACTTTCCATGAAAGTTTCCTTTGAATAGTTACCTACTTTAAACGAGAAACCTTGATGTAACTGTTGTAATTTTATCGTAATAGGTAACCTTTTATTGCTAAGGGAAAGAGTAAGTAACGAAAGATATAAATAATGTACTTAATATTATGTATATAATAAATATATTGGCTAAGAATATTAGCAGGTTCTGTAATATTTATTGTAGTTAATAAATCAATTTAGCAAAATGTCTTCTAACCGATATTTTGATGGTTATCTTATGCTGTTTTGATAAAACATAAACAAAAACAGCTCTATTATATTAGTTTTATATAATTTCTAAGTAGGATTAGATAATGACTTTTGTGCACTCTATTTAACATCTTATTCTAAGATGTTAACATGACTTCCTCCACTTGTCTCAGCTTGTTCACCTCCAGTCGAGCATATCATACTGCCAACATAATAATACGAAAATAATGACGCCATGCCATAATGGTGCTAATTTCTGTAAACACATCTAATTTTATTTCAAGTTATATCTGTCATTTTCTTATCCGCCGAAAAGGAAAGTTCCATACTTTTGCGACGGAAAGTGCCACTTGATTACAATTCAGAATCATTGCCTGAATCATCCTTCAAAGTTTTCGTTACAATATCACAAACACCCTGTATACAATCGACAAGCATACAATTTATGGAACACACGTCAATTTTAACCACAAATCTAAAACAACCGTCTAAAAATTTTACACTAGCCAATAACCTGAAAGAATTATGTTGACAGCACACATCAAACGGTTTGCATACCAGCGAGATACCTTTTTGATTCGCCCGGGTTATCCATTCATTTACTCATTCTTCCTAAAATTAAGAGCTGTCAATCATCCGTCTCTTTCCTTTTCGGTGGATAAGAAAACGACAGGTATAACTTAAAGTAAAATTAGGAGGTGTCTGCAGGAATCGGGCCATTAATACCCCCACCCGAAATAAATGATTTTCTTTTTTTTTATTAGGGTAAACTCGAGTTAAGGTCGAGGCGCCGTCTAAGAATACAGATTTTCAGCTGAGTTTGAGGAAGACCTTGATGTCTCCTCAACTAAGGTCGGCGTAGAGGAAGGTTGGAGTTAACATCTCAGAATACGGGTCTAAGTCGTATTGCTGTGTGATACTTAGAAATACACTTAATAGTTCGTTAGGTCTCCCATAATACGTCACGGCATTAAGCTGAGGGAGATCCTTTTTTTATTTTTGGCGCCTCCATTGTGTATTTAATGTCTGTAATTATTTGTCATTTTGTCTTTGTTTTTTTTTTAAATAAAAATAAAAAAAATAAAAAAAAAGTTTTTTTTTTAATTTATTTTTTATTTAAATTCCTGTAATTTAAGTTTGTAAATGTGGCGTCCAATATGGAAATAAATATTTTCTTTCTTTCTAGTTGACGCAATAAAGTGTGTTTGGATTTTAGACGTTTTTATAAAAAATGAATGTCTTATGCAATTACCCTTCAATTCAAACAATTCAAATCCAGCAAGTATTATTATATAATCTGGAATCCATTATCTGTCATTAGTAAATCGATTAATAATCGATAACCTTTAAATAATGATTTAGGGTTGGTAGCTACTTTTGTGAGAAATATAGATATTTTTTTATTGGCTCCTTTCAATTTCTTTTTGACGTAACTTGCTGCATATGGTTTAACTACTTGGCCGGTCACATGAGGAACGCTGTCTCACCTGGTAAAAAAATGAAGGACTAAGGGTCTCAGTTGGTCCTTAATAAAAGACCATATAGGACCGTAGTATGGGCGATGGATCATCGATCCTATAGTAATCACCATACGATCGGGAATTCGTATTAAAGTTGACCAGTACGGCTAACAAGGGTAACGTGATAAAATCATTTTATCTATTCTGACGATATAATTATGTCGTTTTGTCGATTGGTGTCAATATGTGAACTCAAATAAGCTATGTCGTTCTGTCAAAAAACGAACAAAATCACACGCATGTTACGGAAAAAAACAAAGTTATCGATTTCGATAAAATTTATTGAATCGATCGTTAATTTTATCACATTCTTCTGATGACTCGATTCCGTTGGGGATTGCAAGCGTGTATTTATGTACTTATATAAGTACCTATATTGTAGGTACGGTTGCCAACCCTAGAATTATCCATAATGATTCGCATCGTTACCATGGAATGTAATTTTGTATGTGTTCATTATGCTCGAAATTGCTGTAACAACTTCCAATGTTTGACAGACTCCAACCAAATAAACGAGCGTAATGGAACGTAACGTTTAAACATTTCGTTCGAAATGCGAATTTATTTATATACCAAAGAGTACGGGCAAAAAGTATGTAATCACTATGGCGTCATAGGAGTCCGAACCAAAGAGAATATAATTCACTACGTCTGAACTTTGAGCTGTAGACCCCACTCCGACAAAAAAAAACTCAATTACATTATCCGTAAGTATATGAAAATTCTCCCCTCCTTTAATTTTAATATTATTTTTAATAACCAGTAAGTAAGTATATTCATTATTATAAACGGAGACTTTTTTAAATTTCGATACTTTTTTATGTACCTAATTAACTTTTAAAAAATATTTTTAATATAGCTTCACACAGGCCATTAACCGGCGGCTGTCTGAGATTATTGTTAATCCTTCTGCTTTAAGCAGATTAAAAACTTTTTGGAAGGCAAATCTTTTTTGTTTAAGGACTTGGGTTTAACAAAGTTTTACCTACCATCATTCATTATCCTGAGTTTAAATGATGAGTTTTAGTTTGAGCTCGGGTTGTTCCTCATTCGTCGCTTTTTCCATACTTATTACTAGTAAGGTTATCATCATAAGTTTCATCAATAGCGGCTGCAAGTTGTCTTTTATTACAAGTGGCTCTACTCAACCCGTTAGGGATTGTAGGCGTGAGTTTATGTATGTACCTATGTGAATTTAGTATACAGGGTGTTAGTGACATCGTAACGAATACTGAGAGGAATGATTCAGACCATGCTTCTGAGTTAATATAAAGTGGAATTTTCCGTCGCAAAATTCATGATTTATTTTGTGTTTTTTTTTATATATTTTCAATTCTACATTTTTCCGATGGAAATTTCCACTCACAATAATGAGCTAAATCATCCTCCTCGGTAATGTCACTTACACACATACACCCCATACAAGTATGTACAGGTAGCCATACAAGTATGTGTATGGGTGTTAGTGATAGCGCAACGAATAGAGGAATGATTCAGACCATGATTCTGAGTTGAAATCAAGTGGAATTCCTATCGGAAAATTCATTATTCATAACTATCCGCCCAAGAAAGTTCCAGCCAAGTATTTAATGTCATTTACGGCGAAACAATAAGTCACGTCAAAAAAAAACAAGAAAAAATATGAAAAAATGTTAGAAAAAAGGTGAAGTTGAGAGTGGCCCGGGAACTTGGCAAACTTTCCCGGAGACAGATTGCGGAAGGACAGGTGGGATCCCGGCCATTATTCAGGAGGGCTCGAAGGCTGGAGAACCGCTCGCAGGAAAGGTCAAAAAGAGGTTAAATGCTTTCAAGGGTCATTGAAGTTGTAACTGTTGTAAGTATATATTGTTTAAATTGTAACCACTTTAACTGATGTTTTTTTTCTCTTTTTTTGACGTGACTTATAGGCTAGTTTCCAACTAGTCAAACCAGTTACTTTTTACTAAAAATCAAAACACGAAATTACTATGGAATTTGAATGTAAAAGCACACTATTCATCAGACGTCATAGGAAAACGTGATAAAATGTCGGATTTATTATTACGTTTTTCTTGATTAAAATTCATAAATATTCTACGTTAGTTTTAGATCTGTCTTTATGTAGTAATCAGAATTTCATAATTATACAGGGTGTTAGTGACATCGTAACGAAAACTTTGAGGGATGATTGAGGCCGTGATTCTGAGATGATATCAAATGGAATTTTCCGTCGCCAAAGTATGGAATTGAAAATAATTAAAAAAACAAAAATTTTCAGGAATATTCAGACTGAAAATTCCACTTGATATCAACTCAGAATCATGGTCTGAACCATCCCCCTCAGTATTCGTTACGGTGTCACTAACACCCATACCTACTTGTATGGCTACCGTATGTACTTGTGTGGGGTGTAAGTGACATCGTAACGAATACTGAGGGGGATGATTCAGCTGATTATTCTGAGTTAATATCAAGTGGAATTTTTCATCGCAAAATTATAGAATTGAAAATAATTAAAAAATAATAATAAAAAAAATCATGAATTTTGCGACGAAAAATTCCACTTGATATTAACTCAGAATCATGGTCTGAATCATCCCCCTGAGTATTCGTTACGATGTCACTAACACCCTGTATATAATCTTGAACCTAGTATATGGCCCAATTGTAGATATGCCGCAAATAGTGTTAACTACTTGGCCGGACAAATGGGGAGCGCTGAAGGTTAAAAATGATAAAAATGTATGCTATATGCTACAAGGTGTAACACCGGAAATATTTAATGAGGGACTTTCCAGGCTGCTGTGTGTCACTAAGACTATGTATAAAACTGTACTTAATTACAAGAACCACTCTAGAAGTTTTACTTTTAAATCAGCACCAAAATGAAGATATGGCCTAAAAGTCTATGCAACCAGGCCAAAAACAAAAAAATAGCTTCCGATTGTGCCTGTCACACTGTCAGCGTACTGATTACTAGGGCTTTTTGGCGGGAACGGAAACGCGACGGTTGCTTTCTTCATTGAATAATCTAAATAATTAATACGAAGTGGTGTTTTGAGGTTAATGATCGCATTAAGTTAGTCGGAAAACATTCGCGATAGTGTTATTATATCGGAATATTCAATAAACAAAGTGTACTTACTATCTATTTTCGCTTCGTGCCAACAAGCGTCTTCATAACCCGAAAGTTTATGCGGACTTTTGAGTTAATTCGTTTGGGGTTCGGAGTAGGAGTCTACTTCGAAGGTGAAGGCTTAGGTTTCATCATTCATCGTCATCACCTTTCATCATTTCATTAATCATCATCAAGAAAAAAATACAAAGACATGGCTGCATGGGCATAGTTCCCTTTGCCTTGCCCTTCGGGGAAAACCAAACAAAACTGATTACTAGGCAGCATGGTCTTATGATCTAAGCCTGTCACTTAAATAGGCCAAAAGTAAAAAAAAAAACACTACCACACCACACCGCCGTCAGTGTCAATGTCACTCAGCGTAAAACATCTTCCAAGGCAATTAAAAGTTAAGTATTTTGGAAAGTTCCAGCTCCACATCAAATAGACATGACGTTTGAGCAATTTAGTGGAGTTTGTTCTGGACAGTTCTGCTTGCTTTAATTAAAGAAGTTTTTCAAGCTTATGAACCGACAATTACTGCCGAGTAAATGCTTGAATTGAACGAAAGGGGTGAAAATGCAAAAGAATTTAAGTACTTACCTATACCACCACCATTGTGTATTTCCTACACGATAGAAGAGAGAACCTATTTGGGCTCACGATCCGGAGGTCCTGGGGTCTGGGAACCCATATTAGGCAGGTAAACAATATTTTATGTTTATTTAAGAACGGTGCCGAGGTTTTTCTTGCCGCTTCTTTTCCCTGGCTATACAGGTTGTGAGAAACTTGTAGTTTTAAGCGGGTGAGACGTTTGTTATGTAAAAAATACCATTCAAGGTGTAATTGTGTTGCCTAGAGAATAAATATATTTTTGAATTTGAACTGACCTCTGGACTGATGTCGGTGAAGTTGGCACTGGAGACGAACTCCCTCAGGAAGCCGTCCAGCTCCGTGCCCTCGATGTACCCGTTACCTGCATCCGAAGAAAAGAGATCATAAGCATAGAAAAATAAATAATATACGAATAATAAATACTACGTATAGAACGGAAACTCTCCGCTCCCCTCCAGCGGCTGAGCTAGGTTTACTCTGTGTGTGTCCCCCCTCAGTCATACTTTAGTCTTCAATCGTATAGGCGTCAGACGTCACACACTCAGATACACGAGTACGATAGTTACCGATACCGTCAATAGATCATAAACATGAAATAAAGAATAATACTCAGATAGAACAGCAACTCTTCGCTTGCCACTTAGGCTAGGCTAGGTTTACCTCACCCCCTCGGTCTTACTTTAGTCTTCAATCGTATTTGCGTCAGACGTCACACACACAGTTGCGCGTGTATGATAACGTATCTGTGTAAAACGAGGTGTTTTGTATGAAGTGTCCGGGGTGTGTCACAAGGTCGGCCGTAAAATAAATAAAATGTTATATTGGCCAATAACCCGATAGAATTAAGTTGATAGCACACGTCAAACGGCATATGAGCGATGCTTATTTCGTTAAAAGCTCAGCGCACACAAGTTACGGGAGGCATAAGTTTATAACGTAAGCCCACTTATAAGACCATACACTAGTAATATAGTTTTTAGGTAGAAGTATTGTTTTTGCCCACTGTTCTTCTTTTTCTGTCATTCAAAGGAATTGTAATCTACAGTGCTCTTATAGAACAATATTGCGTTTCAGCTTCGTCAGCATATTGGTGTTTTTATTTCGACGAACCAATCGCCGGTCTACGGTCTACCTCGCTACACTCACGACTATATCCCAATTGGGGTAGTCAGAGGTACATCCGTCGCAACACGAACTAAGTACCCACACCTCACGGAGCTTTCTGTTAGACCAACGTGGTAGGTAGTGAGCCGTATCGACGTCTATAATAGACTAATAGTCGAGCCCACTGTATTAGTGAAAACTGCACTTAAGATAATTTAACAAACCAAAGCCTAAGTTTGTAATACTCGTATATGCTGGATTAGGCGTACACCTAAAATTTTAAGTTATACCTGTCGCATTTTAATCCATTGAAGTGGATAGGGACGGGGAGACGACAACCTACAAATTAATATAACACACGTCAATATAAGGCATAATTCATAAACAACCTCTTCAAAGTTTTACGTTTAGGCGCGCTCGCTTATAATCCGCGCAAATTAAGTTGCCAGCTCATAACAAACTGGTTGCATGGTAGTGACGTGTCTAGTTGATTGCTACAGGTTATTATTTACGTTTTAAAATCCGTGTAGCGGATAACAAAAAGATAGGTAAGAAGGTATGTTAAGTGTACTGTATTAAAACCAGAACCAGACCTGTCAAATCTTTGTTTTCAGTGTTTTCCACACAGACGACCTCCGTGGTCCAGTGGTTGAGCGTTGGGCTCACGATCCGGAGGTCCCGGGTTCGATTCCCGATGGGGACATATCACTAAAATTACTTTGTGGTCCACAGTTTCGTTAGGACATTACTGGCTGATCACCTACATACATACATACATAACTACATACATACATACACGCCTATTTCCCACCGGGGTAAACAGAGACTATAGAATTCCATTTGCTTCTTACAGGCTGATCACCTGATTGTCCAAAAAGTAAGATGATCTGTGCTTCGGAAGGTACGTTAAGCCGTTGGTCCCGGTTACTACTTACTGATGTAAGTACGTAGTCGTTACATGAGCCATGTCAGGGGCCTATGGCGGCTCAATAGTAACCTTGACACCAGGGGTGATGAGGTTGGTACTCCACCTCACAACCCACACGATAGAAGAAGTGTTTGACAGATCCGGCACCATAGGGTATTTGACTGGGTCAAAGATAAATTATAAAATGCTAATCTAGAAGTAAAAGCCAGTCTAAGATGATCAAAAATCTATTTAATTATAGTTTTCTAATTTTTTTTCGAATTTTATTTATGAATTAAGTAACAATGAGTACGACGTTTGACCGCTTTTATTGATGACGTCACAGGACAGTATTTCCATACAAACTCCCAAGAAAACTTTCATTTTGACGTTTCATAAAAAGTATCTCATTTGACTAGGTTGTCAAGTAGCCTATTACCAACTCAGGCTTAGCAGTTTTCACTAACACAGTTGGCTCGACCATTATAGACGGCGCGCGGCAGTAGGGTCACCATCTATCACGTTGGTCTAAATGAAAGTTCGGTGAGGCATGGGTATTTACATCACCTTACGGTGGATGTACCTCTGACTACCCCGTTGGGATATAGTCGTGAGCGTATGTTAATGTTAAGTCAAATCTTCAGATTAGGTAAGCGGACTCTGTGAAAAACGGTATAACGCTAGAAATATTATTTTTTTCTCTTGGCCCCGGACTTGCCTGAACGCATTGACGAGGCCTAGGATGGAGCTCGCTCGCCCAGAAGGTACTTGTCCACTCTGGCCTTGAAAGCACCCGGGATATATGCATTCGGAAATACAGAAGACGGCAAAGAATTCCACTCGAGATGAGGTATGTTAGGATAAGTACAAACAAATTCAGGAATTGTTTGCCTGTGACACCGCCAATAATAAGTACCTATGTCTGCGCCACAATAAATGTATCGATTTGCGTTATACCTAGCAAAGTTGGGGAGTTCCATTATTAAACACCCAGTGACCCACTTGGGTCCACATTGTCGGGACGCGCGTAAAATGACTAAAATAATGAATAGCCCATCTTTATTGTAAAAACGCTAGTAATTTCTAAAGTGAACGGGTTTTACAAACTTTGTAAAATACTGGCAGGTTTGAAATTGGTTTAACTTTAAAAAGTAACTTTTTGTTTTTCTAAATTTGATGTTCCACACGGCTGTTCGTATTTATTCTTTACTAAGTAAGTAGTGATTAAGTACATTATCTTTGCTAACACTTTCGCTTCTTAATTCTCATCAAAGTCTTCATGCATGCTGGCTGGTTTAAAGTATAAAATTAAAAAATAGAATTTAATAGAAATCACTGGATAAAATTATCAATTGACTCAATAAATTTTGTCGAAATCGATAAGTTTGTTTTTTCTCCTAACATGCGTGCCACATGATTTTGTTCGTATTTTGACAGAACGACATAACTTATTCCGGTTCACGTATTAGCACCAATCGACAAAACGACATAATTATATCGTGAGAATCGATAAAATGGCTGTGACAAAATTTTATCACGTTGCACATGTTAGGCCTACTTGCCTTTCGTTAAAACATCCTGGATTTGATTTCGGTATAACCGCCTAGGCATTCCTTTTCCGCCTCTACCACTTACATCAGGATATTAAATCTTTTTCGTACGTTTATGACTTTGAACATCGACGGCGCTTAGAGTTGGACGCCAATCGCGATGAGTTGAAAGCCCGACCGCTTACGGCGACCAATTATACATAATTATTTAAATGGTGTGTGCTCACGTGCTCGCTATGTGCGAGGATCTTTTCCAATAAAGATTGGCTATAAAAGCCACATGCGAGCGTCATGACATGAACGTCAGAGTTGAAGCAGTCGCCGTAGCCGAAATCGGCTGGATCACATCACTCAACATTTCCGAACTATCAAAATTTTATTTATATGTTTTTAAGTATTTCATATGAATGAACATACCTACTCGTAAAATAGCGTCATTTCAAATTATTTTCTGACTTTACAATACAATATGTTAACTGAAACCTCGAATAGTATAACAACTTCTTTAATTCTCCGGTTTACAAATCAAATATAAGTACCATAATATTTTTTATAAGTAAAAGGCCCGAATCCTCGCTCCACCGACTAGCTTCTTCTTTTAGTCTCCCGCCATGCACCATGACAGTTTTCAACCCGATGTTGCCAACAAATAAACACAAGGCAGTCTAACAAGGCTGAACTTTGTCATATTAATAGGTAATTAATTTTGTAATTTTGTCATATAAAACAAAAATTACTTTAATATGACAAAAATCTAAGCAGGAATACTTTTGTTCTAGGCAGCTTGGTAACTAGTACAGATTCAAACGCGTCGGTAATAATCTAATCCTAAATCATCCATGTCGGTAAATCCGCATTTAATAACCTCTCAGCCGTAAATTAGATTTCCCAAATGGATATATATTAGATGAACAATTCAAATGTCATCGTCAACAGATCAATCTTAATCAATTACCAATTAGTGTGCCCTTCATCAACTGTGTAGATCTCGGATACCGCGGAATAGAAGATAATAATATATATGCACAAGACGACCTTTTAATATATACTATCGCGGAGCTGCGTGCGCCCTGAAGTTTGCGGACGAGTAAAATGCAAAGTTGAAGTATGCAGGGGAAACATCAAATAATGCAAGCAGATCCCTGCTTCATATGCAGACAAACCCACAAATCATAATACTCTCTCGCAGTAGTCATATATATATTAAGGTTCAAAGTCCTTTCAAAAATCCAAACGCCTTTGTTTAACTATTGTGTCTGGATTATTTCGGTCGTATGAGGTTAACGGACTGTTGTATAAGTACAAAGGAAGATCTCTAGAATTATCAAATTTATTTTTTTCCCCGTGGTAGCCCAGTTCTTAGAACGCTTGCCTCTCACTTTGAGGTCGCAAGTTCGAATCCAGCACAGGCTTAAACCAATGATTGTCGAATTTGTTTTAAAATTTACGTTTGGATCATAAATGATTATCACGTGCTCAGCGGTGAAGGAAAACATCGCGAGGAAACCCATATTCCCGAGCATTTTCGGAGGTATGTGACCTAACCTGTATCGGGCTGGTTTTCCAGTTTTTTTTTGGAAGGTCAGATAGGCAGTCGCTTCTGTAAAAAAACCGGACCTGTCCAATTTTTAGTTTAGGTAAGCGGACCCTGTGAAAAACGGATAATGCTTGGAGATGATGATTTTTTTGTCGCTTTCTAACCAATCAAGAACGAAGGAATAAGAACATCTATTATAATCTTTCAATTCTTAGAACTACGAAGGCAGTCGTGCAGAAAACACTTATCTCTATAAATTGTTTATGACTTCATCGGTCTACTCGAAATAGATATGTGTACCTGATGGCTACGTCGGCATCTACGAGCCGTAACTCAACTTGACATTTAGACAATCGATAAACCAATAGCTATCTATGCTATTTTTAGAAATCTTTGGATCAAGTTTTGGAGGAAGAATTACTTTCGCTGGAGTTTCCCAAACGCGACTCGCTGGTAGGTCACGAGCAAATGTAGAGTGAGCTCTGTCAGTAGAACGACAAGCGATCGGACCGAGCCAACTGCGGCTATATTTGATATTTGAAAAGTTCTTTAAATTCATATTGCTAAAGATTAAATTTCTTAGAGATTGGTTCCGAGTTTGTAAATGTCGTAGCTTAGACAACTTTGGGAACCACTGCTCGAAGGAATAAGTATTTGAAACGGTTTTCTCCAGTCTAGTTTTAGACTGTATGTTTGGTGATAAGACGACATAAAAGGCTAGTTTCTAACTAGTTAAATCTGTTACTTTTTACTCAACGTCAAAACATGAAATGAATATGGAATTTGTATGAAAAAGCACACTGTGACGTAGTAGAAATACGTGATAGAATGTCGGATTTGTTACGTTTATATCTTGAAAATTCATAAATATCTATTTTACTAAATAGAAATGTTATACATCGCTTTTAGATCTGTCAGTATTTATCATAATCTATGTTCATAACTATCCATAAGTGTCCTCTAACATGATGGACTAATGTTATGGGCGATAGGCTTATCCCTTATCACCATAAGGTTCATCATATCCAGCTTACGACATCGTATCAACAGTGGCTGCATGTTGTCTTTGATTACTTGTGGCTCTGCCCACCCCGTTAGGGATTACGGGCGTGAGTTTATGTATGTATGTATGTTATGTTCATAATTTATATGTATTTGGTATGACTTTGCAGGCTTGAATCACCTGATGGTCCGAAAAAAATAAGATGATTCCGTGCTTCAGAACCTTAAACCGCTGGTGCCGGCTATTAGCCGTAAAAAGCAACTGATTTGACTAATTGGAAACTATCCTATTATGGACATATGCTGAAGAAGAATAAGTGTATAAATAACTTACTCAATTTTGATAAGGGTATAGAATCTAAATAAATAAGCACCTACATGACACGATTTCAATATCCAACCAAATTATTGCGTCGAACTAGAAATCACATAGAAAATTGCTTCGTACATTCTATAAAAGTTCAACATCAACCAATACAAATCTACGAGCCAACTTTACGGCAGTATTATAATATGAAATTCAATTATGTTACATCAAAAGTTAAATTCAGATTTTACATAACGTTCAGAGCCCGTTCAATGTCGGAGTAAAATTGAGTAAAATTGAACACACCGTTTTCAAGGTAAGCGGATGGGAGAAGCGAAGGTCTCATTAGGAAGCAACCACATCGATTTTAACACATTTCTGGCATGCGCTGAATAGAATAGAAGTTTATTGCAAGTCACAAGTTATACAAGTTGTAGTAAATATACGTACATATGACGCCCTGCTAGGGCGCAGCAAACAATAGGGGCTGTGATGGTTTTCAGCGTTTTCAGGATATAAACAGCTCTACATACAGAGGTGGAGTGGAGGAGCTCGGTGGCTCAGCGGTAAACGCGCTCGGTCTGCGATTGTTGAAGTTAAGCAACTTTCGCAAAGGCCGGTCATAGGATGGGTGACCACAAAAAAACAGTTTTCATCTCGAGCTCCTCCGTGCTTCGGAGGGCACGTTAAGCCGTTGGTCCCGGTTGCATTAGCAGTCGTTAATAACCATCAATCCGCACTGGGCCCGCGTGATGGTTTAAGGCCCGATCTCCCTATCCATCCATTGGGAAGGCCCGTGCCCCAGCAGTGGGGACGTTAATGGGCTGATGATGATGATGACATACAGAGGTGGTATCGAGAGGCAGGTCTTGCTATATCGAAATTTGTCTGGTGGTCGACCTGTAAATCCAGACCAGTAGCACACCCCAGACACTTCATACAAAACACCTCGTTTCACAGACACTACACATTGACGTTATCGTACACGCGCAACTGCTACTTCCCAAAATAAATTATAGATGGCGCTGTAAAAAAAAATCCTTCGATTAACCTTCTAATTTCATAAATAACAGACTGCATAATGTCTTTTATCAATCAATCAAACATACTTCATTGCACAGAACTAAATTACAACAATCAGACAAAACACATGAATACAGTACAATTTGGGCGGCCTTATTGCTCTAGAGCAATTTCTTCCAGGCAACTACCAAAAGGAAACAAACATTTACAAGCAACTTGGACTTTATCTTTGTTTTTGGGTATAAATGATGACCCTTGTTATTACACCCAGGTACAATATATCTTCCGGCCATTATGATCAAAATAAAGAGAAGCAACATAGGTAGCCACATAATTCTATCGATACATAATCTGGTCCAAATATCAACCAAGAATTATAATTATTAATTATTTATTTACGTACTTACTGATGTAAGTACGTAGTCGTTCCATGAGTCATGTCAGGGGCCTATGGCGGCTCAATAATAACCCTGACACCAGGGTTGATGGGGTTGGTAATCCACCTCACAACCCCCACGATAGAAGAAGATCAGGTGGCTATCTAGGTATAAGTACGTTATATAAAGTTACATACCGGTAACTGGTATACTGGTGCTGGTGGTATTGGTACTAATGACAACGACCTCTTGCTAACAAAGTAGTACTCGTAGGTAGATCCATATATATTTCTGCTACTAAGCAAGATTAAGGCTCAGATGATAATTAATCTTAGTCGTAGCTCAGTTGGTCGTATGTTCATTACAGCTTGCGTCATACGTCGTTACAGACACGTTACTTTATGTACAAGTCATCATCATCACCAGCCCATTAACGTCCCCACTGCTGGGGCACGGGCCTTCCCTATGGGTGGATAGGGAGATCGGGCCTTAAACCACCACGCGGGCCCAGTGCGGATTGGTGGTTATTAACGACTGCTAATGCAGCCGGGACCAACGGCTTAACGTGCCTAAGCACGGAGGAGCTCGAGATGAAAACTTTTTTTTTGTGGTCACCCATCCTATGACCGGCCTTTGCGAAAGTTGCTTAACTTCAACAATCGCAGACCGAGCGCGTTTACCGCTGCGCCACCGAGCTCCTCAATTATTGGATCTGAATTAGCCCAGTTCCAACCTCTTTTTTCAATTCCGTGGTAAGTATATGTACGTAACCTGTGTTGGGCTGGTTTTTCGCGGGTTGGTGGTCAGACACAGTATGGCTTCTGTGAAAAACTGGACCTGTCAAATTTTAAATTTTTAAATGTCCTATAAAATATTGTTATTTGACGCAAATGTCAAATTTCTTCAATGTGGCCCTTTTAGCCCCTGGCCATTTGACATTTGTTATTCTTTTTTTCTAACAATATTACCTACATACGAGTCAAATTGATAACCTTCCTCTTTTTTAAGTCGGTTAAAAGTAGTTCTACAGTCATACTTCACGTATCGTATCTAGCGCGTAGGTCGCGGTTCAAATGGCCACATCGAAGCAGTTCATCTAAGAAAGCAATATTGCTATTTGACATTTGTTTGCATTGCGCACTTACTTTTATATTTATAAACTTATGCGCAAATGTCAAATTGCATCATCTTCTTCTTATCGTGTGGGTTGTGAGGTAGAATACTGTAGCAGAGTGCAAACTCTGCACATACTGGCCTTTTGTTCGGACCATCATCATTTTAAATTACGAAATTCTCATTCCATTCCATTCGCATTTCCTTTCATTTTACTCACTTTTGACTCACTGCATCCCCGACCTTCATTAAAACAACAAGTATATTATACTGTTTAGGGCCGTGCCCTCTAATTCCTAAGTCTTGATTCTTTTGTGAAATGTGTATATTGTGAACTATTATGTTTGTGACTATGTTACTAAGTTTGTGAAGTGTTTTTAATAAACTGTATATATTCCTGTTGCTGTTGCTTCTACTTTATCATCGTCATCACCAATCATTCCCCTACTCTGCCGGCACGTCGGGATACCATATCCTCACCTCTCAGCGTGCCGCAATACTAACCTCATCAACCCTGGTGTCAGGGTTATAATTGAGCCGCCAAAGGCCCCTGACGTGGCTCATGTAACGATTACTCACATCAGTAAATAGTAACCGGGACCAACGAATTGGATTGAAATGAATTGCTTCGATATGGCCATATTGACCCCCCGGATTAGTAATTTCTAGATGAATTGTTTTAATGTGGCGTTTTAAGACCGTCTCCGTAATGGAATGTCTATCGGTTTTAAAATGAGTAACCCTCCGTAAAGGTATGCGTTGCGGTCTGGTGCTCCTCAATTCCTGTTTATTTTCACGAAGTTCCTTCGGTAAATGTACGATTCTAATAAAATAAACACCACGGCGTCTCGACCTACGCGCAAGATACGCAACGTGAACTATGACTATAGAGCTATTTTTAACCGACTTCAAAAAACGAGGGAGGTGATATTAGGCAGCTAAATTACTCAATTGTATAAAAATATTTTGTTTTTTTTTTTAAAAGAATGTCTAGGGCCCTGTGCCGAGGTTTTTCTTGCAGCTTCTTTTCCCCGGCTATACAGGTTGTGAGAAGCTGCAGTAGTTTTAGGCGGATGAGACGTTCGTTATATAAAAACTGACGATTCAAAGTGTAACTATGTTACCTACTGAATTAAGATATTTTTAATTTGAATTTGACTCGTATGTAGGTGATATTGTTAGAATTGCTTTTTATAAGACAGATTTTGAAGTTGGTTGTTTTAAACTTAGTTTATGAACACATCGTAATCAGCGAGTGGTCTTCTTCTTATCGTGTGGGTTGTGAGGTGGAATACCAGCCTTATCAACCTTGGTGTCAGGGTTATTGAGACGCCAAAGACCGCTGACATGGTTCATATAACGATTAACCGGGACCAATGGCTTAACATGCCTTCTGAAGCACGGATCATCTTACTTTCGGACAATCAGGTGATCAGCCTGTAATGTCCTAACCAAACTAGGGATCACAAAGTGATTTTTGTGATATGTCCCCTCGGGATTCGAACCCCGGGCCTCCGGATCGTGAGTCCAACGCTCAACCACTGGACCACAGAGGCCGTTAGCGAGTTCTAAATAATATAAAATTCACATATATTCCTGTTGCACTGCCATTCTCGGAATTTTCTTTCGTACGTTTATTTCATTAAATTATTTGCTCTTACAGTTTCCACAGGAGCATAAAATTTGCAAAGCGTTTCCTTGCGAGCACCCATTGTTCATTCTGAGAATTCTAGCGAAAAATGCTCCGTAGTTTGTCTTCAGAGACTATTTGCATACATTCTCAGACATTTTTAGCGTCATCTTGGATGTTGTAAGAAATTTTTGAAGGTATTTTCCTTTAAGAGTTACATTCTGGAGTCCTTTGAAGTAAAAGCGAAGAGATTTCTTTGGTATAAGCTTTTGCGCGAGGAGTGACGGCGGGTAAAGTAGGTAGCTACTTAAATACATACAGAAACTCATTACCGTTGAGTGTGTGATAATTATTTATAATCCAAACATGAGTTTAAGCCTGTGCTGGATTCGATCCTGCGACCTCAAAGTGAGAGACAAGCCTTCTAATAACTGGGCTACCACGGGTTGGTTAACAACCATTCTACAGCCATTTTTATAACACTAAGTACTTACCTAATTCATCTTTATTTTTAGATATTTAATGAGGCCGGCTCTTAAAAAGACTTTCCTCAAATGACGCCTGAAATTCAGGAATTAGGAAGTAAGTAATTAAAGTTGATAGCTTTGAAAGTGAAATTGTTATTATAACCTGAGGTGTTATTTGACGTTTAAATTATCGTGTCGTCCTTTTGTTTTTTTATTTTTTTTAATATAGTACTTAATATTGAGCCGTGGTAGAACCCCAGTTGGTAAAACGCTTGCTTCTCACTTTTGAGGTCGCAGGTTCGAATCCAGCACATGCCTAAACCAATGATTGTCGAATTTAATTTCGAATTCACGTTTGGAACATAAATGATTATCACCCACATTCCCGAGAAATGCATTTTCGGAGGTATGTGACCTAACCTGTATTGGGCTGGTTTCCCATCTGGTTGGAAGATCAGACAGGCAGTCGCTTCTGTTAATAACCTGTCAAATCTTCAGGTTAGGTTAGCGGGCCTTGTGAAAAACGGGATAAAGCTAGGGATATGATGCTTAACTCGGAGGAGCTCGGTGGCGCAGCGGTAAACGCGCTCGGTCTGCGATTTTGAAGTTTCGCTAAGGTCGGTCATAGGATGGGTGACCACAAAAAAAATCATCTCGAGCTCCTCGGTGCTTCGGAAGGCACATTAAGCCGTTGGTCCCGGCTGCATTAGCAGTCGTTAATAACCACCAATCCGCAAGGGCCCGCGTGGTGGTTTAAGGCCCGATCTCCCTATCCATCTATAGGGAAGGCCCGTGCCCCAGCAGTGGGGACGTTAATGGGCTGGTGAAGATGATGTGATGATGATGATGCTTAAAGTATTTTTTAAACATTGCCACAAAATCTAAAAGCCCAAGAAAAAAAGACATAATAAACGGCTAGCCAAGCCGTTAATACTCGTATACTTGTGTTGTTGTCTATTGTGCTATTTGTATAGTGGATATAAATCGCGAGCGAGGTGAGAGGCACTTGTCTCTCACTCCCACAGACGGCCCGTCTCAAGAGCCTGTAACTTCGTTGAGATGAGAGCTATGTGGGACAGGGACAGACACATATAACCTACATAGTATACTCTACCTCAAGTGCAGTTTTTTTTTAACGTGACTTATTGTAGATTTAAAGAATGAAAGAAAGAAACGTTTATTATAAAGGGACACCACAGTAACAAATACAAAACAAATAACAAATATATAATATAAAACACGGAGTAACACACAACTTACAATCAAACAAAACACAATAAAAACAACATACACGAGAAACACAAACAATCGAGTGTATGGACTGGTCAACGATGGTGGTGGTGTCCTTTATAAAAGGGCCTCACTCAGCACAAGCCGCGGCGCGAGCCACGACGCAGGTGTGCAGGCGATTTACCGCAGGTGGCATTAACTACTTGGCCGGACAAATGGGGAGCGCTGAAGGCTCTCACGCGGTACAACGTTTAAGACAACAGGCCTGACCCGCCCAGGTGGGCGCGAACTTCGGCTCGTCTGAGAGGAAAAATATTTGAAAGAATTAATCGACCCTAGTGGGTCGATAGCGATAAGCGCTGAGGAAAGTCGTCGACCACGCCGGCGGGGTCGGTATCGGGGTCCTGAAGTGTTTGGTGTCGCGAGCTGATTGGCTGCCTCTATGGCTTGATTAATCGGGTCGTCGGGGTCGTATATTACGTCCTTCGGACGCCGATACTTTTCAGTACCGTCCCTAAGCGGGACTAACACAGTTGGCTCGACCATTATACACGGCGATACGGCTCACGACATTTCACGTTTGTCTATCTCTTACTGCTATGTGGTTCTCTAAAAGCAATTTCGTATAATATTATTATGAAAGCAACACTAGCGCTCGCGGCGGCGGGAGCTGAAACTACTTAGTGGTTGTTGTTGTTTTGGTTTTCCACGAAAGGCAAGGCAAAGGGAACTATGCCCATACAGCCATGTCTTATGTATTTTTTTTTCTTGATGATGATTAATGAAATGATGAAAGGTGATGACGATGAATGATGAAACTTAAGCCCTCGGAGCAGACTCCCACTCCGAACCCCAAACGAATTAACTCAAAAGTCCGCATATACTTTCGAGTTATAAAGCGCGGCTTGTTAACACGAAGCGAAAATAGATAGGTAAGTACACTTTGTTTATTGAATATTCCTTTGTTTATATATATATATATATATATAGAGATAGAGAGAGAGAGAGAGAGAGAGAAAATGTTTATTCAACAAATTGTGACACATTACATACGAAGTGTTACAAACAGAGTAAAAACGACAAAATATCATAAAACAATTTTCACGTTTTCATTTTCACGATATAATAACACTATCGCGAATATTTTCCGACTAACTTAATGCGACATTCATGTTTGGATCATAAATGATTATCACACACTCAGCGGTGAAGGAAAACATCGTGATGAAACCCACATTCAAAAATGCATTTTCGGAGGTAAGTAACATAACCTGTATTGGGTTGGTTTTCGTAAAAAACCAGACCTGTCAAATCTTCAGGTTAGGTGAGCGGACCCTGTGAAAAATCGGGATAATGCTAGGGAGATAATGACACAATAATCAGAAACAGCGATTATACGCGCCCTGCGAACAAAGGGTGACTAAATAAATAATTTCACGACTTCAAACTCATCCGCGTTTATACCCATATAAGAAAAGCGCGGGCAAAATTCCTGAACGAGCGACAAATATGAAGCGTAGGGTTGCCCCTTGTTAGTATCAAATAAAAATAAAGTTTATTGTTCATAGTTGTGGGTAAGTACTTACATAAAAGTTTACACAGCAAGGTTCTTCAGATTTACACTTCTTCTATCGTGTGGGTTGTGAGGTGTAAAAGGCTGGTAAATGGTACGCAAAATTGCCATATCAAGTCAATTTTCTTGCTAAATCAGATCAATGCGGTTTCCGTCACTCTCAGAAAATCTTTAAGTATTTTTGAACATTTTAAGAAACTCTACATTTCTCTTAAAAAAAAGTGGCAACCCTAATGGCGTGTGGCGGAACGTGTCAGCTGTCGCGCACACGTCACGTCACACCCTCGTCACGTCGCGACGCGACACTCCACGAGTCGCGACGCTAACACGTGGCGGTAGAAGTAGCAACTTATGGTAGAACTTGGGTTATAGTTATAGCTTAGTTCGTAGTACGGTTACTTAACCGGAGGTTTTCGTGTGTCAACTTTTTTGCTGTTAGCTTCAGACTATCAGACACGATTTTACTTTGTGTCTGTTCGAGATCTACGTTCCGGCATTCGAACTTTGAGGGATCCGTCGCAAAGTATAGAACTGAAAATAATTAAAAAAAATACTAAAACTTTCATGACTTTTCCGACAGGAAATTCCATTTGATATCGACTCAGAATCATAGTCTGAGTGGATGACTCAGACCTTCAGTATTCGTTACGGTGTCACTGACACCCATACGTGCTTGTATGGCTAGCTGTATGTACTTGTATGGGGTGTAAGTGACATCGTAGTGGAATCTTCCATCGCCAAAGTATAGAATTGAAAAAAAACGTAAACTCCACTTGAAAATTCCACGTAATATTAACTCAGAATTATGGTCTGAATCATTCCCCTTAGTATTCGTTACGGTGTCACTAGCATTTAAAGGATCTTGTAACTTCTGGTGATCCCAATAGGAAATACAAGCTTGAGTTATGTCTAACTATCCGCATAACATTGCCAGTCTGATGTTAAATTAGTTAACATAGTTACTCGACGGCTAAGTGCTTTCACCGGATGTGGTTGTCTGCGCTAATAAACGTCGGTTTCACGGACCGAACACCCCACACTAACATATATTATGCTATTGCCTCCACACATACATACATACATAAACTCACACCTATTTCCCACCGCGGTAAGCAGAGACTATAAAAAATCCATTTGCTTCGATCCTGACACACTTCTCTTGCTTCCTCCACATTCGTCAATCGCTTCATACACGCACGCCGGTTCAGAGAAGATTGTATTAAACCTTTTCTAAGGATATCTCCAATTTGGTCAATGTAAGTCCTTCTCGGCATCCACACATAGGCCAACATCCATCATAATATAGGTGCTTATTTGCAATTATTATGGCAATAGCCAATAGCGTATCTGACTCGGTCGAAGATAAATTATAAAACAGTAATCCAAAAATAGAAGCCAGTGTAACATGGTCAAACGTCACGCTCGTTTTGCGTTTTGAATTATTTTCGATATTTAATTATGAATTAAGTAGCAATAAGTAAGCTTATGACTGCTTTTACTGATGACGTGGCCAGTACTTCCATACAAATGCCATAGAAACTTTTCGTTTTGACGCTTCGTAAAAAGTATGTCATTTGCCTAAGTTCTCAAATAGCCTATTAAATAGTCCGTAAGTAATGTGTTTATTTTTTGCATAAATCAAGGGATAAATCATACAAATCATAAGTAGCAAATCATCATCATCATCAATTTAAGAGCCACGCTCTTGTCGGTGTAGCATTTTCCATTCCAGTCTATCAAAGGCCAATTCCTTGACTTCCCTATAAGACACGACGTTAACCTTTTCTTTAATCTGTTCCATGTAAGCTCTTCTTGGTCTTCCCCTTCCTCTCTTTCCTTCTAGCTTTCCTTCTATGATGTTTTTAATGAATTCGTCGTGTCTTATTAGGTGTCCAATCATCTTGCCTCTTCTGTCCTCAATAATTCTCAGTATTTGTCTCTTTTCCCTTACTCTTACTAGCACTTCCTCATTTGTAACCCTTTCTGTCCAACTTATTCTTTCCATCCTCCTCCAACACCACATTTCAAAGGCCTCGAGTCTCTCTCTGTCCTTCTGTGTCAGTGTCCAAGTTTCACATCCATAGAGGGCTATACTCCATACGAAGGTTTTGACACATCTTTTTCTGATAGATTTGGCAATCCTAGCCTTGAATATGCACCCTTTGTTATGGAAAGCTTGTTTTGCCATTGCTATTCTGGTTTTAACGTCTAAAGTACATCTTGAGTCATTCGTTATTATGCTGCCTAGATACTTAAAGTTCTTTACATTTTCAATCGGGATATTATTTAACTTAATTATTTGGCTGTCTATTTTTGGAGTTTTGGAAATTGTTAGAATTTTGGTTTTACTTATATTAATTTTAAGGTCGTATTTTTCAAAAACTGTGTTCATTGTGTTAAGTAGGGTTTCTAGGTCTTCTTTATTACTGGCCAGTGCCGCAATATCGTCTGCAAATCTGATACTAATTATATTCTGTCCATTTATTGTTATTCCGTTACTGATTTTAGCTATTTCCTTCATGGCACCCTCTATGAAAATGTTAAATATTAGTGGAGATAAGGAACAGCCCTGTCTTACACCTTGCCGTACTCTAGCTTTTCTCTTCACTTCTCCTATTTCTACGACAGTTTCCTGGTGTTTATATAGTTCGTATATTATCCTTCGGTCTCTATAATCCATTCCTACTTCCTTCAACCCCCTCATCATTTTCCTCCAGTTTACCTTGTCAAAGTTTACCTTGTGAAAGTAGCAAATACGCTACCAATAAATTGCGTGCAAAAAAAGTTTTTTTAAAAAGAGAATGCTTATTATTTTATCAACTGGCCACATAATTATCAAAAGCTGTGGTACCCGTCATAATAATAAAAAAGTAAAACAAAATTAAATAAAGAATAATTTAAACTGCCAGTCTTTTACAAAGCGTACCGCGCACTCTCGAAAATTCAAAAATAAATATTCATTTTTATAAAAAGGTAATTATTATAATAGAAATCTTCATACGAAGGCCACGGGCCACGGTCGTGACCATGGCCGTAACTCTTTTCCAAGTACACGTTATCAGAATAAGCTCCGACAAGATGGCTTTCAAATATTCACACGTAGGCAAGCGGAAGTTCGCGTGACGGTACCCAAGGTAATATGAGAATGTTTATGAGTTGTTTAGTATTTCACACCGAATTAGAGATTAAGATAAATGACACGATTGTTGGCAATTTCAAAAAAGGAACGTCGCGTCACTTTTTAAGAGACACGTTTTGGCGGGTATTCCGTCTGGGACTACGAAGAAAAAATCAAGTGAAGACGATTATTGTCGAGAGAAGCGAAAACTGAAAGACTATTTGTTGTATTCTTTTGTATTAATATTTCTTATTATAATTTGTAGTAATAATATTTGGTTTCCGTAATGAGAGTGATATTTAACATTTACTGATTAAAACTGGGTATGTTACTAATATTTACGTTTTATTGTAGAGTTTGCTAACACGATAAAGTCACTGTGGTCCTGTGGTACACCGGCTTGCTTCTCAAAGGAGCACCGGTTCGAACCCTGGTGCAGGACTTGCAATAATAAGTTAGCAGTTTTCACTAACACAGTTGGTTCCACCTTTATAGACGGGGCGATACGGCTCACCTTCTATCACGTTGGTCTAACAGAAAGCAGGGTGAAGTGTGCGTACTTAGATCATCTTACAATGGATATACAATCAAAGAGCAAAAAGTTCAGTCACTGAGCTCAGCGAATTATTTGTATACAGTGGTGAAATTATGAACCATTAGTTGTCATAATTATAAAATGTATGTTTTTGTAGGTGTTTTTGGTTTATTACAGAAACGAAATGTAACCAGGAGGTCTTAAGTGCAACCAGTTAATTTATTACTTTGGAAGAAACTGATTGGACTTTTGCAGCTTAACTTGGGGTCAATAACCCTGAATGTTGTGGTTAATATGGATATGACCACGAGGTTTTGGAAATTGCAAGATTACGTACATTATAATATTGCCTTTTTCTTGTATTGATTAAAAGTAAACTGAGATATCATCAAATATATCAGTAAAGTCATACTAATATTATAAATGTGAAAGTTTAGTGATCCAGCCAAACAGTTAAGGCACAAGTTAAGGCAAAAATACATAAAAAAGAAAACAATGCAAATACGTAATATAGAAATGACCTATGAAAATAATTCACTATTTAAATAGACATATTTTTTTAATAAAAAATCGAATATTGTGTTTCGAGATTCCAAATTGGGAGGCATATCCATGTCTGCGATTGTTGAAATTAAGCGACTTTCGCAAAGGCCGGTCATAGGATGGGTGATCACAGAAAAAAAAAAAGTTTTCATCTCGAGCTCCTCCGTGCTTCGGAAGGCACGTTAAGTCGTTGGTCCCGGCTGCATTAGCAGTCGTTAATAACCACCAATCCGCACTGGGCCCGCGTGGTGGTTTAAGGCCCGATCTCCCTATCCATCCGTAGGGAAGGTTCGTGCCCCAGCAGTGGGGACGTTAATGGGCTGGTGATGATCCATGTTAAGACAAATCTCGCAAATGGCACTGCTTATCCCGATAACTGACAAATGACACAAAATACGCGTTCAAGCTGAATTTAGCTTTAACCTATAAAACTTATCTCGATAGCAGAGGTGAAAAGTTATATGTTTCACACGAGAACAAAGTTCTACAATAAAAATCCCCTCAATTTTCCCCAGCTCAACGTAATTCCCTAGACGGTAAGTCGGTCAACTATCAACTTGCGAGTCTTGCGACGACTTGCAACTTGGGCTGTCGTAAGTTGGTTAGTTTAGTTGTACCACTCAAGTGGAAACTATTTTGTCCAGGTAACTAGGTACTCTATCTAATTAAGTATTTTTCTAAGTCATCATCATCAGCCCATTAACGTCCCCACTGCTGGGGCACGGGCCATCCCTATGGATGGATAGGGAGATCGGGCTTTAAACCATCACGCGGGCCCAGTGCGGATTGATGGATATTAACGACTGCTAATGCAGCCAGGACCAACGGCTTAACGTGCCTTCCGAAGCACGGAGGAGCTCGAGATGAAAACTTTTTTTTTGTGGTCACCCATCCTATGACCGGCCTTTGCGAAAGTTGCTTAACTTCAACAATCGCACACCGAGCGCGTTAACCGCTGCGCCATCGAGCTCCTCAACTACCTACATCAGTAAGTTATAACCGGGACCAACAGCTTAACATGCCTTCCGAAGCACGGATCATCTTACTTTTCGACAATCAGGTGATCAGCCTGTAATGTCCTAACCAAACTAGGGATCACAAAGTAATTTTTGTGATCAGAATTATTTATTCAACGTAATTGTCATGGCAACGTAATTATAACAGCATCTGTCTGTCAATGTAATTATAGCAGCCTGAAAAGTCCTCACCAAACAAAGGACAGTCTCACAAAGTGATTTCGACCATGTCCCCAGCGGGAATCGAACCCGGACCTCCAGATCGTAAGCCTGACCCCGGAGGCTGAAGGTGACGTTAAACTAATGGAAATGAATAAATCATTAGTAAAAACTACTAACATATCAACTGCGTCTACAATTATTATTTACCTTGATGGCTTGCGATTCCGCTCATCCATTTAGAAAAACAGGGGTGAATATATTTAATTATTAAATTATTAAATATTATTAAATTATTTAATATTAAATATATTTAATATACTGAATATACATTACATTGATCGGCCATTGCCCGCCGCTTCCTATTTTCATGACGATAAAATATTTTCCACGGCCTCTTTATATTGCCAGTAACGTCAAAAGGCACTCTCTTCAAATTAGTACCTCAATTCCATTACCTGGGCCACTGGGTCACAGGTAGTATGACGGTATGGATGTAAGTATAGAGGTTGTTACTGACATCGTAACGAATACTAAGGGGGATGGTTCAGACCATGATTCTGAGTTAATATCAAGCAATTTTCCGTCGCAAAATTCATGTTTTTTTTAGTCTTTTAAATTATTTTCAATTCTATACTTTTGCGATCGAAAATTCCACTTGATATTAACTCAGAATAATGAGCTGAATCATCCCTCTCAGTATTCGTTACGATGTCACTTACACCCCGTACAAGTACATACAGGTAGCCATACAAGTAGGTATGTGTGTTAGTGACACCGTAACGAATACTGAAGGGGGATGATTCAGACCATGATTATGAGTTGATATCAAGTGGAATGTCCTGTCGGAAAATTCATGAAAATTTTAGTGTTTTTTTAATTATTTTTAGTTCCATACTTTTGCGACGGAAAATTCCACTTGATATCAACTCGGAATCATGGTCTGAATTATCCATCAAAGTTTTCGTTATGATGTCACTAACACCCTGTAGATGAGGCTTCGACCGTAACTGCAATCATGAGGCCCACAAGCAGATGATAGGTACTTACCGTCTTATTACCTAGGTTTCGAACCCGGGACCTCCGGATCGTGAGCACTTAACCACTGGACCACGGAGGCCGTTATTGTATGGTAAGTAGCATTACATGTAGGTACTTTAGAGGCACCTAAGCTGAACAAATTACAAATAGTCTAATCTCAAACTGCCTGAGCTCAACGCGGCAAAGTGTAATAACGTTTTATTGCGTTCAAGAACGTACATGTTCCTGTTAAAATTATATATGTTACGTGGGGATTATAAAGTATATTACACACGCGACGAGAATTATATCGCAAGTTCCGACCCATAGACACAGCGAATGCTATCTACGAGGATAAATGTCGTACGGGTAGTCAAAGTCGATATTTTTCGAGCCGCGCACTGCGTGCCGTGCCGCGAGGACTAGTAAATAAATAAAAAAATAAAATGTATTTATTTCGGGTAGGCACCCATATTGTAAGATACAATTATGTCTTTAAAATTAAAAGTTATTACAATAAAAAAAATTAAATAATAATTAAATAAAGTCAAAAATTATTAAAATCAAAACTAAATGTACTTAAAATTAAAATCATAATTATTAAAATGAAACTTATTAAAATCAAAAAATAATTTATACTGAATTAAAAATAAATGTAAAATAATAAATCCATTTACTATTATTTACTAACTAGTATTGGAATTTTAGTGTAAAATCGCTGTAAAAGCATCGAATGTGGTAAATTTAAAAAAAAAGCCCCTAACCGTTATTTAGCGTCGCATTTTTTTTGCAAAATGTATCTTTAATGCGCAGTTACTGTCACATTATCGTTAAAGTGTCGCCAGCGAAATTACGTTAAGAGGCACTTTCAAAAATTTACCGGATATATTCCCTGTTAATCCCTTTATCCCCGGGGTCCGCTTACGCTGTTTTTTACAATATACTTAATGCAATCGTTAAGACATTTCTCACAAAATATTTTGAAGCCCATTTTCGGATTTTCAATTTTTTATTGCCCACAACCACACTACATAACTGTATGTATCTTTGTATGTCCCACAACTGGGCAAAGGTCTTAAAATCTCTTGATTGTCGATTTTTTGGATTCGAACCTGGGACCTCACAGTGAGAGTCAAGCCTTCTTCGTACTACACACAAATGGAAAAAGTCTCCGAAGCATGTCTCATCATCTCCCTAGCATTATCCCGTTTTTCCCAGGGTTCGCTTACCTAACCTGAAGATTTGACAGGTCCGGTTTTTTACAGAAGCGACTGCCTGTCTGACCTTCCAACCCGCGAAGGGAAGACCAGCCCAATACCGGTTAGGTCATGCACCTCCGAAAATGCATTTCTCGGGAATGTGGGTTTCCTCACGATGTTTTCCTTCACCGCAGAGTATGTGATAATCATTTATGATCCAAACGTGAATTCGAAAACAAATTCGACAATCATTCGGATTCGAACCTGCGACCTCAAAGTGAGAGGCAAGCGTTCTACCAACTGAGCTACCACGGCTTATAAGCGTGTGTAAGGAGCCTTAAGGCGAGTAATAACGTCTCTAGGGGAGGGGGGTATCTAATATGTAAAGTAAGCATTGTCGCAAAACGAAAGCCTCTCTCGAGACGGAGGTAAGCGAAGGTAGAATATATTACACGAGTATATTGGAAATTAGGAGCTTCAACACGGGATCAAAGACTCCGGGACCATTTTATTGCTTTTGGTGTGAAGTTTTTATGACTTACTAGGGTATGCCGTCATGTACTGCTGGGAATTGATATCAGGCAGCAAATTACTAAATTGTTTAACAGTTTTTTTTAAAGAATGTCTAGGGCCCTTTGCCGAGGTTTTTCTTGTAGCTTCTTTTCCCCGGCTATACAGATTGTGACAAATTGCAGTAGTTTTAGGCGGATGAGACATTCGTTATGTAAAATGACGATTCAAAGTGTAACTATGTTATCTACTAAATAAAGATATATTTGAATATGAATTTACTGGGTGTCAGTGACATCGTATGCTATAGATAACATCAAGCACAGAATAAAATTATAGTAAGAGTAATCTCGATAACTAATAGGTATCTATGTTCATAACAAGCCATTTAGTAACCACGTAGCGAATTGGCTACGCGACGTAGTCATATGCTACGACGTAGCAACTTAAGCAAAACAAGTTTAGTGAACGGTCTATTATAACCTCTATTATTAATTATTATTATAATAATATTGGTGCTAATTACAGCACACCCCTATTATAATAAATTAGTAGAAAAAGTAATAATGGTCCTGATGGTTGTTTTAGATTTCTGCCTAAAATTGACGTGTGTTCTATAATTTTTATGTCTGTTGATTGCCCGTCCCTTTCTTTTTCAGTGGATAAGAAAATGACAGGTATAATTTAAAATAAAATCAGATGGTGTATACTAGAAAGCACCATTGTGTGCAAAACTCAGCGGAGAAATTCCCGAAAAGCTTCCACGTGACGCTCAACAATCAGGTATTGATTTCTCCCTTGTCACTCACTTCATTCAATCTGTTACAAGAGACGCGAATATAATAATATCGTTTAATATATTTTTCTGATAATTCTAATGGAACGTAACATTGCGAGGTGTTTCGATTTTTTTGTTAGATTAAAAAGCTGTCACCAGAACGCTGGTTCATCAAAGCAATTCATCTAGGAAAGCAAAATTGCAATTTGACATTTGTTTGCATTGCGCACATACTTTTATATGCGCGAATGTCAAATTGCAATATTGCTTTTTCAGATAAATTGCTTCGATGTGACCCTTTTAACCCCCCTGATATGATGACCTGTCATTGTCACCATCCGATTCATCATATCCATCCTTGGAATTCAAAAGTGGCTGCAAGTTTCTTATTAAGTTACTCTGCCCGCCTCATCCTCATCCAAGGTCACAGGCGTTAGTTTATGTACGTAGTGTTAGATAGAAAAGAATCGATCGACCTAATATCGACTGATACATCACTATCTTAATGAGCGTCACAACACTAGCTTACGTACGTTGACAGATCTAATAGGTAGGTAGTTTCCAATTAGTCAAATCAGTTACTTACTAAACGTCAAAACACAAAATTACTATGTAATTTGTATGAAAAAGCAACATGTGCCATAGAAAACATGACAAAATGTCGCACTTAGATTCTTTCTCCTTCATTTAGAACTCAGAATTTCATAATTTATCTTTGACCTAGGAAACTACCAATTTTTACCGCGCATTGAGACGGTTGTAAAATCTTATCTTATTGAAATATAATCACTAATAATTGTGCTGAATAGTAGAGAAGTACTCCGTAACGTTTGAATTAAATACTGTTCCATTAGCAGAATAAACAAACAGTAGGCAATGGAACACTATCAGTCTCTTCCACTCGCGTGGTTGTAACATTTATCCAATCTTCTTCGTTCCACACTCTGCAAATTCGCGCGTTATATTACATTCTCGTGGATTCCCGTCATATTTTCGCGCCATTTGTTTGTGAATTGAAAGTGTTGCTAGCAAAAAGTATAATAGATTGCAGTGCAGAAACATGGTTTCTTTAATAGTTAATATAGGACTACGGAAATATAGCGCTTTAAAAAATATGAAATAAGAAAGAAATTCTTCTGAATAGTGATGTTTAGGAGATAGCCGTGGTCGTATGTCGTAGTAAGCAAACTCTTAGGACAGATTAGCATACGACCACGGCTATCTGCTAAACATATAACATAAACAGCCTCTACACGTCCCACTGCTGGGCACAGACCTCCCCTCAATCAACCGGAGGGGCTAAGTATATAGGAAACAAAAAAAAAAATCTGAATCGCCCCCTCAGTAATCGTTACGGTTTCACTAGCACCATCTATAGCTGTCATCTTAAACATGCATGAATAGAACATCCGAACATTATTTAAAATCGTGACAGAAGCGTCGCTCTGTAACTGAATATTTATCTACTTTCCATAGAGTAAACACTTTCCATTTGCACTGTCCCGGCGCGAATACTTATTGAACGACTGGATTCTATTTCCTCCATGGCCGGGGATAAGCAAATAATGTCCCGGTTATTTTGTTTACCATGTAAAATGCTGTGTGAAATTTCCTTGGTGGAACGGAACGGAAGTTGATTGATATTTTTGATTGAGTTACTTAAATCGATTGTCGATTGTTATTTGTTCCCATCATTATTGAGTCAACTTGTGGACATTACCGTTTTAGATTTTTCTTGTAACCAAAGATTGCCTAAAAGAAATTCAAGATAAATTATGAAATTCTGTTTCGTAAATAAAGACAGATCTAAAATTATCGAAAAACATTTTCTTTTTTTCTGTTTATTAACTTATTTATAAATTTTAATAAAGAAAAATGTAATAATAAGTCAGACATTTTATCACGTTTTTCTGTGACGTCACAATTTTTCATACAAATTCCATCTTAAGTCATTTTAGTGTTTTGACGTTTAGAAAAAAGTAAATGATTTGACTAGTTGGGAACTAGGCTACTGCTATCTCTTTGCGTCGTTTATCCTCAATAAAGAATGTTTGTACTTATTAAGTATATATTTATAAGGCGTATAACGGGAAAAGTTATGTGTATGAATGTGGATAGATAGGGGTAGGCGACGATCCAAGTAAGTATGGATGGATTGTGTAAAGAAGGATATGTGTGTGAAAGGTGTGAGTACTGAGATGACGGCTGACAGAAATTAATGGAAGAGGAATACCATGTTGTGCCGATCCCACTTAGAGTAAGCAGGAGGATGATGAAGTATATATTTGTATCATTTGTGTTGTGCCTTACAAGGTTCCTGTACTTTCCTCTGTTTGTAAGACCTCTGTAATAGCATCAGGAATGCAATAAATACACGTTGTTAGTGACATCATAACGAAAACTTTGAAGGATGATTCAGACCATGACTCTGAGCTGATATCAAGTGGAATTATCGCAAAAGTATGGAACGGAAAATAATTTAAAAAAACACTAAAATTTTCATGAATTATCATACATACATACATAAACTCACGCCCGTAATCCCAAATGGGGTGGGCAGAGCCACAAGTAATCAAAGACAACTTGCAGCCACTGTTGATACGAAGTCCTAAGATGGATATGATGAACCTTATGGTGATAAGGGATCAGCCTATCGCCCATAACATTAGTCCATCATGTTAGAGGACGCAATCCCTCTGTCGGTTTTTACGACATGCCCGGGAAGACAAGCAGCTGAACGAATTCATGAATTATCCGACATGAAAAACTACTTAATATCAACTCAGAAACATGGTCTGAATCATCCCCCTCAGTATTCGTTACGATGTCATTAACACCCTGTATATATTCATCTCATTTTGCTAGCTTGACAGAGGTAATAAATAAAAAAAATAGAAAATAAGTACAATAATAAACAACACCGTATTTAGTGAAAATAAAAGTTTGACATAACATAAAAAACATATCACCACCTACACAAAGACTAATCCGTAACTCAAGCTCTCTATAGGAGCATCATTAGCATTTCAGACCCTCAGAATAGCCGTTGAAATACTAAAAATACCCACTTGATCCCGAAATAAAGTGGCTGTCATTGTTGAGGTGCCATTACCACTGAGTTGGGGGAAACAGCGTCGAAACAGAGGGCAATGGCCGCCGAGGCGTTTCAAAAAGTTGTTAGTTCTTAGGCTAAAATCTTAGGTTTAAATATATTTTAAATATATTGAAGACTATAGAGAACCGGAGAGGAAATATGATTGGCTACCTGATACGACACGATTCATTTATGACAAACATCATAGAAGGAAAAATTAAAGGGAAGAGAGGAAGGGGTAGACCTAGGAGAACATTTATGAAGCAATAAAAGAGAAGGTGCAGGTCGTGTCGTATCAGGAGGTGAAGGATTTGGCGGGAGGAAGAGAGGAATAGCGATTTCTCCACCGACAAGAGCGCAGCTCTTAAATAAAGAGAGAGAGAGAGAGAGAGAGAAATATATTTTAAGAGCCACGCAAGAGCGTGGCATCGTGGTTATCGTAGCATTCTCCATTCTTGTCTATTACAACCTAATTCTTTGACTTCTTTAAAAGACACGACGTCTGCCTTCTATCTTCCCTTTTATGATGTTTTAATGAATTCGTCGTGTCTCATTAAGTGTCCAAACAAAATACGTTGAAATACACTCATACATAAATAGTCTAAATCATCGCACTAAAGTCAATGTGTTTTTTTTTTCAACAAAACCTTTTTTTTAATCAATTTGTATCGTTCAGTGAAAAAACTGAGACTTAATTTTTTTACCTGGCTTGAAACTAGCGTAACTGTTGCAAGTTATTGTTAACAATAATGACATCCGAATGTGATTTTCAAAAAAGCGTTTATGATGTATTTCACTATGTGGCAAGGGCTTTTGGAGGTATATGATAATGT
This sequence comes from Pectinophora gossypiella, assembly GCF_024362695.1. Lineage (NCBI taxonomy): Eukaryota > Metazoa > Arthropoda > Insecta > Lepidoptera > Gelechiidae > Pectinophora > Pectinophora gossypiella. The sequence continues at coordinate 3,206,917 of NC_065424.1, forward strand.
GATCTAATCTGTATTGGGCTGGTTTTCCCTTAGGGTTGGGAGGTCAGACAGGCAGTCGCTTCTATAAAAACCAGACCTGTTTAATCTTTTGGTTACGTAAGCGGACTCTGTGGATGACGATGATACGTCTCACTGCGGTATGGTCACGCACGATATCTGAACTCAGCTTCTCAATTTCAGTAGTCGCAATAAGGCGTTATGTCTCCCACGCAGAATAGTTTACGAGCGTTTGCGGGGGCGATACTACGAGTATAACTATGACGTATATTATAGTCTTGGCGGGGGCACTCCCGTGCCCCCAGATTTAATCCTCTATTCTCTAATGGAGTGGTTAATACAAGTGTATTAACATAAAAACGTTTTAAGATTTTTTTTTAAATAAACGGTTTATTGGTCCTGTGGTTCACCAGCTTGCTTCTCAATCGGGGAGCGCCGGTTCGAGTATCGGTACCAGACTTGCACCAATGATTTATCTTGAGTAGCAGTTTTCACTAACACAGTTGCTAGTTGGCTCGACCATTACAGACGGCGATGCGGCGATACGGCTCACCGCATATCACGTTGGACTGACAGAAAGTTTGGTGAGGTTTGGGTACTTTTATTATTATTATTTGAAAATTGTGAGGGCCGGACTGAAAAATAGCCCGCGAGATCACCGCGACCTTGTCAGATCTATTGTGACCTAAATGCCTACATTTAAAATTCCTCCTCTAGACCGATCCGTTCGAGGAGATCCAACACCTTTTTGGGAGAAAGCTCCATGACTACCTGGGGGTCCATTATGTGGCCCTCAAGTGCACGGCTTCTACTATGTATGAGAGCCTCACAGCTGCACAGCAGATGTAGTGGTGTCTCATCTTCCCCTAAGCTGAATCTGCATAAAGGAGACTCGGTCAGCTCCATTCTATGTAGGTGCTTATTGAGACTGCAATGCCCCGTCTTATTAAAATCCTAACCTGCCCCCTAGTGAGAGTAAGGATTTCTGATGAGAATTTCTTAGAAAAGGGTCTAATCAGCTGCTTCGAATGTTTTAGGCCAGCTGAGTTGGACCAAAATTTCTAAAAAAAGTGTGGGTACTTAGTTCATCTTGTGATGGATGTACCTCTAACAGGGATTTCACGAGTTACTTCCACCCACTCCATTCCATCTACGGACAACTAGACGTCAGCAGGCATTACATCCTTATGTTGTGGATATACTACCAATCCGCATTAAACGTATTGCCTAACCCTTTTTGATGCGAACGGCCTAGGACTTGAACTGTCTGCCATCGTCTGTTATTCCAACTCGTTATAATCTGAAAACCTTCAACGCTAGAGTGAATAAGCATTTGCTAGGTGAGCATGATCTACCTTAGACCACATAATCACTTACCATCAGGTGAGATACTGGTCAAACGCAAGCCTATATTGTAAAAAAAAATAACTACTTAAACAAAAAAAGTTCAAACGTCCCGAACTTATGTTATGGTTTTATTTTTATCAGCTAATTGACAAGTAACCGAACTCCGGAATAAAAGGACACACCTACGGTCAAAAAGCTTTTGCAAGAATATTCAAATGGTCATTACTGCGCACTTTGCGAAGTCTGCGTGACGGAACATTTTGCATTATAAGTATGTCTGTACGGATAAGATTGGCGCCAAAACATTTATATTTAATGACATTGAAATTTCCTCCTTTTCCTTATTCCTCGCTTACTCGTCTTATGTTAAGAATGGCTAGTTTCCTTGCCAACTGATCAAGTTATATCTTATTTCTTATTCAGCGCCTTCTTTAAGTAATGCCAGGGGATTTTTCTTGGACTAGCTTCGAGCCAGATTCTAACTTTTTTATGGTTATTTGTTAAATGGGCTTAAATATGGAACGGATTCCAAATTCAAAATCGTTTAATCGGTATATAAACTCATAATAAGAATATCAAAATAAAAATGACAAGAGATACCTACTATTATAAATACACACGGATCTTGCTTTTATTTCATTCGATAATTAATTTAAATTACACAAACCGACGGAGGCGTCAATGGCTGGCTGGTATTTTAGAAAAGATAAAGTCAATCTCTAAGTGTGGGGCCCCATACACCGAGGATTAGACAAAAAATAATAGATAAAACGACTTACCATCTCTGTCGTAGTGGCTCCACACTTCCATAAATTGGTTGGCGGAGAGTTTTTTCAGCTCCCTGGAGTCCGGGTCTCGGAACTGCCTCATAAAGTTGGTGGCCCGCTCCAAATTCAGCCTTTTGGCCGACGACGTCGAGTCAATGCTCATCTTTATACGTTTAAAAAAGTTCTCGCGTAAAGTTTCAATAACAATTCGATTTAAAATATTCTTTTTACGGCCCTAGATACTAGCTTTTTGAGCAACTTATAATCTCTTTCTTATTTTTATATTTTAGAAAAATAACTTCTTGTGTGTATATTGAAAAATCTACGATATATAATTCTATATTTCTTTTTATGCTGTACGATAAGTAATTTGGCTTGGTTATTGTCAGTGTGCTAGAATTTGTAAATAAGTATTTATTTGTTATTCCTATTTAGGTATGTGTCCATATAATTCTTTTCTATTTGCTGCTGAGTTTCTCATCTCATCTGAAACAAAGAAAACAGATCGTTAATAAACCATTAAGTACATGAATTTCGCATAAAACATAAGTTAACAAAGTCTCTAGAAAAACAGGATTTGGAATAGTAAAAGTTAAAAATAGCTCATGTAAAAAATCTACGTTTTTCAAACCGATTCTATGAATTTATATGGAAATAGGTACTGTCAAATATTGTACTTCTTATGAATTAAAATTAGTAAATAAGTCATAAATAAAAATGCGTGGATATTCGATTTTCCAGACTAGCTATTAATTCTAAGTATATATTTTTTTTATTTCTACATTATTTTAATTTATGAAACCCAGGCCCAATTTAAATTGAAAAAGGAACTGTATTTTCCCGCGCATTTTTCATCAACTACCACACTGCCCTTATTGTGACGCCGACTTCGGCGAAATTAAAAAAAAGCCAACGAAATTCGGCCAAACATTCCACATTCCCGACACGCGGGGTAAAACATTTTTTGCGATTCACATAGAGCCCACTGCTTTCTTTCGTTTTTCTGCCAGTGTTTCTACATTTCCAGTTTGCGGTTTATACATGAATCGCAATTTATCTTGTGGCTTTTTGCTAACAGTGTAATTATTGTCGAGAAAAACTCACGAAATAACAAATGGGAGGGAAACTTTTTAATATTAGCGGGAGTAAATCTGATGACCGCGAAATAAACAATGTTGGACGTTAAAACTTGGCTGAATATAAAATCGACTTTTGCCAAAGTCTTTAAGATAAAAACTTTTTCCTTTGCTCGCACAAAGTCACAAGAGTCGTTTATTACGGACTTTTTGTTGAAAAAGACGTAAACTCTACCTTCATATTATTATCTTGGGAACCTGTTTCAGTCTTGATACGAGAAAATACCTAATAATTTATAACCTAACTGAATAAATTATGGTTTATCGGATGAGAGCCCTCAGCGTTCCCCATTTGCGCGGCTACATTGTGAAAGTTATCCCAGTTTTTCCAGGCAAATCTACAATAAGGGCGCGCGCCTACCAATTAGTCGCGCGGTTACAGCGCTGTGGTCCAAAAAGGTTTCTTTTGTTTAAAAAAGGCTAGTTTCTAACTAGTCAAATCAGTTACTTTTTACTAAACGTCAAAACACGAAATTACTACTTAAACAATTTGTATGAAAAAGCAACCCGTGACGTCATAGAAAAACGTGTCGCACTTATTATTACATTTTTCTTTATTAAAATTCATAAATAAGTTAAATAGAAAAAAAAAACGTTTTTTGTCACCATTATAACTGTATTTATTTTTGACCTAGGAAACTACCCACTTTGAAGGTGAGCTCTAATAAGTCACTCTAAAATATGTGTAGGTACGGGATGCGGCTACATTATGATATAATATAGGTACATAAATATCAGCCACCTTAAATTGAGAACCCTGTTGACCCTGCCTTTAGTGATTGTAATATTTGCGACTTTAGCCATTCCCCAAAATATGTTAGTTATAATATGATGTTTTTTAATAAATTCGTCGTTTTTTTTTGACGTGACTTATTGTAGATTTGCCGCAGATGGCATTAACTACTTGGCCGGAAATAAATTCGTCGTGTCTAATAAAACAATAGAGTGTAAATAATAGTGTAAGAAAATAGGCGTAAGTTTATGTGTGTATGACACGAAGCGACGTAGATTATGCTCCAGCCAGTCAGCCGTATCCTACCTGTTGTTTATATGAACAATGTCTGTAGGTTTGTTTACTGGGTAATAGCTTGTTATACAAGGCACTACTGTGTGTATACTGCCTTTCCGGGTGATGAGGGAAGGTAGGCAGTAATTAGCCGTGTAGCATGTTTGAATGAAGCTTTTACTTGGTTCTAAGAATAGATGTACACATCACGCATTTTATCCCAACTGGGGTGGGCAGAGCCAGTGAAGACAACTTGCAGACTTTTAAGAGCACGGAACATTTCTCTATTCAAATTAACTTATAAAGTGTTATGGGTTTGATTTTATGTATACAGGATGTTAGTGACATCGTAACGAATACTGAGGGGGATGATTCAGACCATGATTCTGAGTTTATATCAAGTGGAATTTCCTGTCAGAAAATTCATCTATTTTTTTTGTAATTATTTTCAATTTTATACTTTTGCGGCGGAAAATTGCAGTTGATATCAACTCAGAATCATGGTCTGAATCATCCTTCAAAGTTTTCGTTACGGTGTCACTAACCTGTATATGCGTATAAAAACATAAAACAAACAGCCTTTATACGTCTCACAGCTAGACACAGGCCTCCCCTTAACCAATGCTTAACACTTACATACATACATACATAAACTTACGCCTATTTCCCACCGGGGTAAGCAGAGACTATGCAAAGCTAAAAACAATGCTAATGCTTAAAGTAAATAATAAACAATTCATCCAATTTCGAAACATTTGACCGAGCTAACGAATCAATAAGTTAGACAATAGGCCGACCGGAATGCTTAAAATTTCATCGCTTTAAATATTCATCAGTCCCCGAGACAAGGCTGCCCAATTAGATAAATAAGTAACCAATCGATAAAGCTGAATTTAGAATATTATAAATACCTATGCAGCAAGGATCTTCTTACCTGATTTTTTTTTCGTCATGACTTATTGTAGATTTGCCGCAGGTGGCATTAATTACTTGGCCGGACAAATGGGGAGCGCTGAAGGCTCTCACCCGGTACAACGTTTAAGACAACAGGCCTGAGGGTGCCAAGCTGGGCGCGAACCTCGGCTCAGGGCGTCGTCTGAGAGGAAACTTCTTACCTGCAATATCCTAACCAAACTATGGAAGGAAGAGATTTCTGTGATACATCCCCATCGGGATTCAAACTCGGGACCTCCGGATCGTGAGCCCTACGCTCAACCACTGGACTATGGAGGTCGTTGAACATTCTATATACGAATACATGTAAGTACATGTTTGGCATGTACAGCAATATAAATTTAGGTCACTGTCGCACTAACATATTTGACATTTAGTGAGACTTACAGTTCAATTCGACAAAAAAGTTAATGTGACATGGTATCAAAGCGTATACATATTAATACTCGTGACCGTACCCACTTTAGAACCCTGTCGCACTATCATTATTTGACATTTAATGAGGCTTAGGGTTTAATTTGTCAAAAAAGTTAATGTGACATGGTTTCAAAGTGTATTCATATTAGTCACGAGCCGTAGGCATTAGCATGACTTAATGAACGTAAATCAAACGTAACTATAAAGAGTTTTTGTATTGTATTGTATAATGTTTGACCTGTCTGAAAACTTTAGCTATCAAAAACCCTATCACATATTGACCGTTTACCTTTCATAAGCGAGAGTATCGAGCCGAAACACAATACAAATAGTCGGGTCAGAGTAAATAGGCCCCCGCACCCCTTACCATTCAGGGGGCCATTTATAGTGGGGGCCATTTAAAGTGGGGGCCACTAGTTGCTCGGGTCCCTGCCGGTTGGATATCCAATAAAGTATTCGGTATATATTGGGTGAATTGTAGCGTAAAGTCTGTATCTATACGCAGATTATTTCTTTAGGATAAGCTATTAATGCTAATGCCAATACGCGCCATTTTTTTTCTTATCCACTGAAAAACAAAGAGACAGGTAATCGACAGGTACAAAATTTAAGGAAGACACGTCAATTTTAGAAAACTATAACAACACTACAAATTCTACATCAGCCAATAACCCGCCAGAACTAAGTTGACAACACAAGTCAATAAGGTTGCATTCCAGCGAGATACCTATTCAATTCGCTCGGGGAATCATTCATTTTAAAATTGCGAGCCGTCAATTATCCGTCCCTTTCCTTTTCAGCGGATAAGAAGATGACAGGTATGATTTAAAATAAACAATGTCTACAGGAATTAGCAACGTTAAGTAGCTTATATTTCTTATCTTTGGAAATCTGATATGGGTTACTGGCGGGAGTATCGAATATGTGTCTACCCAGCCTGTATCTACCCACTGCTGGGTATGCCTCACTTTTACACCACCCTTTCAGGTCTTGTATAAAAAGTCCTGGGGGGTTAAAAAGGCCACATTGAATCAATTCATCTAAAAACCAATATTTCAATTTGACATTTGCGCATATAAAAGTAAGTGCTCAATGCACACAAATGTCAAATAGCAATGTTGCTTTTTTAGATGAATTGCTTCGATGTGGCGTTTTTAACGAACCGGATGAGCCTTAAACGCTCCCCATTTATCCAGCCAAGTAGTTAATGCCATCTGCGGCAAATCTACAATAAGTCACGTCAAAAAGAAAAAAGCCCCCATACAGTTTGGTCACATATCTCCGAAACACATTTCTCGGGTAAGTATGTGGTTGCCCTTACTATGTTTTCCTTCACCGCCGAGCACGTCATAAACGTTTATGATGCAAACAAATTCTAAAATCATTAGTATAGGCCCGTACTGGGTATCGAACCTGCGACCTGACAGTGAGAGGTAAGCGTTCTTCCACCTGAGCTTCCATGGCTACTCTCTATGCGTTGCAAATAACATAAAATTACTTAAGTACTTACAAATAAAAACGTAATACATAATCAAACACAATATACAAGTCACATCGACTTGACAAGAATAAAATAAACTTAGAGAGGCGGCTAGACCCGAGCTAAGAGTAATAACGTTAGTATGTGACCTTCCTACACCCACACAGAAACGTATAAAAATAGCCCGGTAAGTTTCTAAAGACACTGCTATTGAAAAGAATCGGGAATCTGTTAATATATTATGTCTTTTTTTTAAGTCCAGGGCTAGCCATGGCATAGAATACTTGGGGAATACTACGGCTATGGGCCGAGGTTTTACTTGTAGCTTCTTTCCCCGGTTGTGAGAAGTTGCAGTAGTTTTAGGCGAATGAAACGTTCGTTATGTAAAAAATGTTTTGCATTGCTTGAGGATTACATAACATAACAGTCATAAATAGCCTATATATGTCCCACTGCTGGGCACAGGCCTCCCCTCAATCAACCGGAGGGGGTATGGAGCATACTCCACAACGCTGCTCCATTGCGGGTTGGTGGCGGTATTTCTACGGCTAATAGCCGGGACCAACGGCTTAACGTGCCCTCCGAAGCACGGAATCAACTTATTTTTTCAGAAAATCAGGTGATTGAGGCTTTTGGTGGCTTGAGGATTATGTCAGAGAAAATCACAAGGAAGGAAACCATGACCGCGCCAGCGGGGTCCGTATCGCAGGACTGAGGGCTTACCCAACACCTATTGTTGTAATTTTACGTCTTGCAGAAGCTTAAAATATTTTTAAGTGCCGTCTCTGACCGGGATTTAGGTACACAAATTGGGCGATTTGGAAAAGAATATGAAATTAATATTCATGAATACCTATAGATATTAAACACTATATGAAATGTTTATTAATTGAACAGTCATTACTTGTATTCATTAACTATGAAACCGTCGGTTGTTCACTCATTGGTAAGAGGAGATGTTCCAATTATTGGATAATTGGTGTGAATTTCGAATGAAACGTTAAATAATGGTGCGGTATCCAAGTTAAAAAGGCCACATCAAAGCAATTCATCTAAAAAAAGCAAAATTGCAATTTGACATTTGCGCATCAGCGAACCTGGTGAATTCAACAGTGCAGTCAGTCTCCGCAGGCCAGCTTGTGGCGAGCTGTTGGTGAGTGACGACACCACGGAGCTGAGATCCCCCGAGAGTCGGTCAGGCCCTCCGTCTCCGGCTTGCCTTCACTGGCCGGCCGGAGTGGACCCCAGCGGGGGCCGCAGGACTCTCACCTCTGGCTTGCCTTCATTGGCCGGCCAGAGTGGGGCGTTAGAGCTATACGCTCGCAGGGTGGAAGTGAAAGATGCATAAGTCGCGAGTTGGTGAGGCGGGTAAACCGCCTCGCAGAAAGCGGTGTACACCTCTCGACACCCTGAGCTGCTCACGACCATGTTGCTGCCTTGCCGTCCAGTCGCGTCGGCTAGATAGGTGGCCCATCCAGTGAGTGGCGAGTCACCGCCTGCTCATTTATCCATGTTACCAACATTGGTCGAGCAGGCGCCATAGTCCCCCATAGCCCCAGTATCCGGTCCACTAACCCCCAACCCAATAGCCTAGTTCCCTTTGTTCCCATAATCTGCAATAGTCCTACACGAACCGGGGATTGTCTTTGGGTGCACTCCCATAGTGTATACAGGGATAATCGCCGGTTGGTGTCACATCACATTTAGATTAAATTGTCTTAAGGGGCCTCTACGTGTTGGCTTCGGCCCCACGCACGCCTTCCAAAAGTCCGGGACTCCATAGTCCCGAGATATGGAAACGACATACAAATAATAATAATAATAAACGTTTATTGCATGAATTCAGGTTAGGTACATTGCAGATTACAGTGCATAAAAATAGTAAGTATCACCAAATTCTACTTTTTCAAGCATACACAATGAAAGATCGGACGGTACAAGTTACATTACGTTAACTACTGCCTATATAATAAATAACAATTAATAAAATATCTTAACCTACCCATATTCATAAAATATTAAAACTAAAATAACAAATGACTATGTAAATTGTGTATAAATAAATAAAACACCAAAATAAAAAATCTAAAAGTAAGTGCGCAATACACACAAATGTCAAATAGCAATATTGCTTTTTTAGGTGAATTGCTGACGACCGGGTGCCATACAACCATAAAGTTGAAGGTGAAGTAGGTGAATTGCTTCGATGTGGCCTTTTTAACCTCTCCCCCTCCGTAGTGTTTGTGTGTATGTGAGTGTGTAGGTATGTGTATGGAATATGTATCATCATCATCATCAGCCCATTAACGTCCCCACTGCTGGGGCACAGGCCTTCCCTATGGATGGATAGGGAGATCGGGCCTTAAACCACCACGCGGGCCCAGTGCGGATTGATGGTTATTAACGACTGCTAATGCAGCCGGGACCAACGGCTTAACGTGCCTTCCGAAGCACGGAGGAGCTCGAGATGAAAACTTTTTTTTGTGGTCACCCATCCTATGACCGGCCTTTGCGAAAGTTGCTTAACTTCAACAATCGCAGACCGAGCGCGTTTACCGCTGCGCCACCGAGCTCTTCATTCGAATATGTATACTCAAACGTAAATTATTAAAGACGTAGAAGAAAATCAAATTCGCTGATTGATACAATGTTCTTAAGTTTGAGTAATTTCGATTTTTGTTAGGTATCCTAGTATTTTATCAAGTTCGTTACTCATAATCAAGTAGCTATTACTTTTTAACGTAAGTATTTTAGAACTAGTTAAACATAACTACGAAACTTTGAAGTAATCATAAAACTTACTTAATACTCGTATTACACATATATTGGTAAAAGAAACGAGAACTTTTCAAAGTCGGTACTGTCGATGTATTAAAAAGACACCATTTAATCAATACGTTTTTCTTCCATGGTTATATCAAGCGTGTTCGAGCTATATAGCCCGAATAATAACAGTTTTCAACATAAATAACATGTTATAGCTTCTTACTAGGAACATAGAACAACAGTAGTTCTAGATTGTTCTAGAAAACAGCCATTAATAACCATAACAAGTGGCTTGTTTTCACTCGCGGGTAAGGAAAACAACTAGTATTAGGATAGACTGTAGACAAACTTGGTAAATTGTTTAGTTTTAGATGTATTTCGGGGCATATGCAAGTGTTGCTAATGAATTATTTGTAATTTGCTTCTACGCTGGTCTGGAAGAGTTGAGGAGAAACATAGAAAAGCGTTCAGCTGCTTATTATTTATTTATTTATTTATTTATTAAATCTTAATACTAAAAATATAATTATCAATGCCCTGCAAAACTGTTTAAACAGTTTATGTTATCTTCACGGGCATGTCATAAAAAGAGAAACTTATACTTAAGTACCTAAGTATTTTATTTTATTTTGTCTGGGGAGCTTACAGCTATATTAAAACACATAATAACGGGTTCTCACCGCGTTTAAAGTAGGGATATGAGACTCCCGATATTTCGACACTGAGCTTACAGCTTAATTCACACAATGCTACACTTAGTAAGATGATTCCGTGCTTCGAAAGACTATATATAGTCGAAACATGAGCCTGGTTGATGAAGTCAGTCGTTTATGAAAACCAGAGAGAAGACTTACCTATATTTATAAACACTTAGAAATAGAAATATTTTATTGCGACCATGTGTTCGTACAAATTGTGGCGTTTTAAAAATACTGAAGTGAGGTGAGTTCATCTTGCGATGGATGTATCTCTGACTACCCCAATTGGGATATACTTATGAGCTTATGTGTTTATACATAACATCACATAGCATCACGCCTGTATCCCCGAAGGGGTAGGCAGAAGTGCATATATACAGGGTGTTAGTGACATCGTAACGAATACTGAGGGGGAGGATTCAGCTCATTACTCTGAGTAAATATCAAGTGGAATTTTCCATCGCAAAAGTGTAGAATTGAAAATAATTAAAAAAAAACCACAAGTACATAGATTTTGAACAGCCTCCGTGGTCTAGTGGTTTTTTTTTTCTTGTACCCCTGCCACACAAGAAAGGCAGGGTCATTGGTATACAAACATAGCTTACGTGCTCCTACTTAAATTCTAGGCCTGCCCTTTTTTGAGCCCTACACTCTCACACATCCATTCCAGTCCTCTAGTACCATACAAGTTCTCGCATTTATTCCTCTCGCACTTTTATTCATCATCTTTCATTATTTTCATACCTATACCTATTCTATTTCTTATTCTAGGGTGGGGAGTATAAAGGCTGTTTACGTATAACACATTGATTTTGTGACGGAAAATTCCATTTGATATTAACTCCGAATCATTGTCTGAATCATCCCCCTCCGTATTCGTTACTATATCACTAAGTACATAACTACTTTTAATGAGTAGGTATATTTGAACTGAGATATAAAGCCTAGTTTATACGAGTAATCTTCCAGTATCTCCCAGTCAACAGTACAAATAGGATCAAAAACAGAACACGTGCGCATCGAAGTAAAGAGGGTCCTCTTACCAGAGATATAAGGATTACTATTTAGTGGTTTAACCCGTGTTAGGCCGTGTTGAAAGCTGTTTGACAGGGCCGCATTAAGTTTGAGAAGTGACCCTTGGGTCCTGTTGTGTATCGCTATCCTTGTCTCGGGCGCACACGTCTGAATACAGAGCAGGACAGACAATGCAGGACGGTCTGCCTGTATAGAGTGATGGTGTGTTTGCGTTGGCAGTATGTAAAAGGTGTACACTACAGGTCCTTTAATACTACCCTTTAGAACCCTAAAGAATAGATCAACGTCGTGTCTTATAGGGAAGTCAAGGAATTGGCCTTTGATAGACTGGAATGGAAAATGCTACACCGACAAGAGCGTGGCTCTTAAATTGATGATGATGAGAGCCCTAAACTGACCACAGTCTGTCGGGTAATCATTATCATATCATTTATTGCGTTCATGATAGAAGGTTGGTAACTTAAGGTGAGTAACTTTTATAGTAGTTATACTCCTTACTGCAATGTCAGTATTTGTTTTTTTATTTTTCCTCTATTTGTACGTACAACGTGTGTTACGTCATCATCCCCTATGTATAATGCTGACTACACCCCAACGCTGCACACGGCACTAATAATGACGCCATTGATGGCCTAGATTATTTCGCAATAGAAACTGGAAACTGCTGAAGCAGCGGCGCATCGGAAGCGCGTGTGACCTCGAAGACGAGCCCTGGGAACCACTTTGACACACGCATCGGTCGGGTCGAGTTGTGGATTAGTATTAAGTTAATTAAGTAAAACAGTGTATTTTTTCTATCTTGAAGAAATTCCAATAAATTAATTTGTAGAAATTTCGGTTTTTTTTACATCCTTCGACTGTCGCTTTCGTAATTCGTGTCACTTCCTTGTTTTCATCACAATAAACGACAACTCAAAAATAACTTATTTAATTCAATAGTAACACATATATAGGAGCTCGGTGGCGCAGCGGTAAACGCGCTCGGTCTGCGATCGTTGAAGTTAAGCAACTTTCGCAAAGGCCGGTCAAAAAATAAAGTTTTCATCTCGAGCTCCTCCGTGCTTCGGAAGGCACGTTAAGCCGTTGGTCCCGGCTGCATTAGCAGTTGTTAATAACCATCAATCCGCACTGGGCCCGCGTGATGGTTTAAGGCCCGTTCTCCCTACTCGTATCCATCCATAGGGAAGGCCCGTGCTCCTGCAGTGGGGACGTTAATGGGCTGATGATGATGATGACATATATACCCCGATTGGGATATTTAAAAGAGAGGTACTTACAGGGCCACTTTATCGGCAATGTATATTTTATGTGATAGGCTGCAATTTTATCATTACTTTTCGTAAGATACTGCATACTAAAGTATTTTTTTTAATAAATAACCGATCATACTAAGGTTTATAGCTGATAAAGAGGGATCTCCTTGCATATATAGTTGATATTTGTTTTTTTTTGCCCTGCAGGTTATAATACACAAGACAAACTTTTATTGTGCTATCGCGGAGCTCCGTGTGTCGTTAAGTTTGCGGATGAGTGGAGTGCAAAGTGGAAGTATGAACTATTTGCGTGCTATTTATAATTGTTTGTTATATTTATTTGTTATGTATTATATTCAGTACAAAAAGTGTTCTTAAAATATTTTTCTAGCTTGTGCATAAATCTCTAATAATGTTGTAATTGTAACGCTACTGCTCTCATTTTGTTATGATTTTTAAGTGGATAGCTCTTTTGGCAATTAATTGTAATTTGGAGACTGTAATTTATAAGTAATTATGATGTTGTTGTCCTAAATATTAAAAAATAAATAAATAGTAATTTTTTAGGCACTTGGCCCTTCAAACGTCTTTCTTCTATAATAAATAAAGCTTTATTTTTCTCCCACACAGACAGTTTAACAAATAACATAACGACATAACAAAGGCATAACTATAACATCTGTGTGAGAGACTGGTGTTTGTACTAGGATGCCCTGTATGACAGATCACCAGCCTCTCCACACTCCAAATCAGGTGCTAGGTATTTTATTATGTTTTTCTACTCCTCTACTTTAATCTGGCATTTAAATAACCAAAAAGTCTAATATAAGTACATACATAATTAAACTCTTTGAAAAAGTGTACGCTCTATGGCCTATAAAAGCATTGTTGTTGTTTTTTTTTTTGACCTGGAAACTGGCACCTTTGCTTTGTTTGGTGCCATAGATATACTATAAAAAAAAGTATACATTTGCCGCCATTTTCCCGCGCGTTGGAAAATAATTTTCATAAATAAAATTTTTCTTTGTATAATTTTTGTTTCATTTAAAATTACGTCGTCGTAGAAAAAGTATTGTATGCAACGTTGTATAACTAGGTCAAAAAATGCTCGTGGCGTCTCTTATTGCGATGTTCGCCAAGGCTCACATCGCAACTCACGCCACTCGCATTTTTTGACCCTTCTTATACAACTGTTGCATAAAATACTATTAAGTTACAGTTTGAATTATAGACATCTATTCCGTGGCCCTTACTCCAGCCCTGTGAACACGTGTCTACTTGTACCAAAGAACTCTCCAATTTCGAAGGGTTTGCCTTGATTTCGCTTCATCGTTCTTTTGATATACAATTCTATGGAGCAAATTGCTAAGACCGTTAGCCTATTATGTAGTTTTATTGTACATTTTTGGCTTGGCAACAGAATTCGTAGGTATTTTAGGTATACGACCAGCGAATTGGCATCTATTTGTGAATTTATTTGTATTTAGATTTTCTTCCTAGTCAAGTATTGAATGCCATAAAGACAACCTTATATTTTTTTTCTTCCCTTCTCTCGTGCGGGTTTTGAGGTCAATGTCCGACCTTATCAACTCTAGAGTCAGGGTTTTTTGAGCCGTCATAGACTACAGTATACAGGCTTAACGTGCCCTCCGAAACACGGAAATCAACAACCGACCACGAGACCTCAGGATTATTATTACATTTTTCATAAATAAGTTATATAGAAAAATGAAAACGTTTTCTACACCTTTAGATCTATTTTTATTTAGTAACTAGAATTTCATAATTTATATCGAACGAATCAAAAAGCTATCTTATTGGTATGCAAACCCTTTGATGTGTGCTGTCAAGTTAATTAGGTCGGGTTATTGATCAATGTAAAATTTTTAGGCGGTTGTTTTAGAGTCGTGCCTAAAATTGACGTGTGATCCATTAATTTTATGCCTGTCGATTACCCGTCCCTTTCCTTTTCGGCGGGTAAGAAAATGACAGGTAACAAAAAAAATTAAATTAGATGGTGTTTACAGGAATCAGCACCTTTATGTATATAAACGAAACTCTAGTTTTGTAATTCTTGGCAACACTACGATATAACTCACTTCTCGGTGTGACATTCCGATAGCGTTGTGTAGGTACTTATTGTCGATATCATATTAAATCCTATTTAACTCCTATAATCCTTGGTTCCTTTGCCCATAGCTTATGGGCCCATGATGCGGACAAATGCATTCTCAAATAATATTTCTGCGGTGAACTCTGAATCAGAAATCAGAATCATTTATTCAACGTTATTATCATGGATAAACTTGTTGAAGGTTAATGTAACATTTTTGAATATACGTCATTTCGCAAGGTGTTATGGCTGAGGAGAAGACATGACAAGAAACTGCAACAGCAACACATCTTTTAAAAACCAATGAGGGTATACATTACAAGTTATTTAATAACTACAGGAACACATTCAATACCAGACATTTTTTATCATTTAGGTAGTCAGTAATCTTAATAATAAGCTTTTTTACATAAAGTAAGCTTCACATGAGCTTTAAATTTATTTTCTGACAAATTTAAAATTTTATCTGGTATTTTATTGTAAAAACGTTTACATAACCCCAAAAAAGATGAATTTTATTTTACTTAATCTAAAATTTGGAATAGCAATTTTATTTTTATTTCTTGTATTAAGTATGCCATAAATAAAAAAATGGAAACAAACAGCCAACCATGTATAACGAAAAGTACGTAAATATATTCTTTTTCATATTTATAAACACTTCTTGTGAAAAATATAATTGTCGCCACGTCTGTCACGGTGCCAAAAAAGGCGCTCAATTACCATAAGCGGGGGCTGAAAATACAACTGAAAAAAAAAGGAATTCTCGTCTAAAGCTTGTAAATCTCGGTACTGCTATACCAACCCGTATTTTATATGATCTTTATTTGTAATTTCAATGTCATATTAAATTTGTAAAGAAGCATTTTGCACTTGACTGTATTAATATTACTTATACCTATAGATGACATAGTCATTTCGCAATTAAGTTGCGACGATATCTACAGGGTGTAACGGAACGGGGGTATCAAGCCGAAAGGGGACAAAACTATACCTTATGTAGATCTTATCTGCGAAATTTCAATTAAAAAAAAACACTTTTGATATTTTTTTCAATTTCAGTTAAAAAAAATATTTTAATATTCCCAGCATGTAAAAAACGCGGCACAGCACTATTGAGGTCACTGTTCTTAATCCACTCAAATATTGGCACTACACAAATCTCCTAGCGCGTCCTGGTCGCCTGGTACTCGTGGCGCTCGCACGGCCGCGATAGGTACGAAATTCGAGCGGGCGGCGGCTTTGGCGGCAACGTCAAAAGGAGTCGGCGGCCGATTGGAACAATCCGAGTCGGCGACTGTAACAAACAATAATGACACTAAAGCGTCTAATAATTGGAGTCATTTTGCTTTGACAACTATTCTCACATAATTTTATGACGTGTAAAATAAGTTAAAATTACCTATTTGTTTAGGTAAGGTATTTAATTTAATAGTAAATAGGAAAAAAAAGTGTGAAAGTGTGGGTAAGTAGGTAGGTAATTAATAATTAGACTTACGTTTTACTAGAAAGGTTCGAAATGTCGTCCTCCCCGTTCGATGCACAGACCTGCTCGCCTTTAGCTAGATGCCCTGGTATTGCGCAACATCTCCGGCGTCACCGTTAGTAACGCTTCAATGATGCGCTGCTGCAACTGCTCCCTTGGTGTTGATCCAGAAAGTGTGGCCCCATAAGCACACCTCCAACAATACCAGCCCAAACATTGATTCTCCATGATTGGTGTTGGAACGACGACTGGGAGGACAGGTGGGGGTTGGTGTGCGACCAGTAATGTTCATTATGAATATTACTAATCTCCTCTCTTACAAATGACGCTTCATCTGTCCACAACACTTTCGAAGCAAAGTCTGGTGAGCTTTCCACTTGAGCTCGGTACCATTCGCAGAATGCCACACGAGGTAAATAATCAGCAGGAATGAGCTCGGGCGTACGTTGCATGTGGTAAGGTTCGCGTGGTAGTCCTTGGGTTGGCTGCACGGCTAGTACGGCTTCTTCAAACTCCGGATCACGGGTCGCCGAGCGGCCAGTCTCGGATGACGCGTGGAAGGAGCCCGTTAAATGCAGTAGGCGATTGACCATTTGCCTGAAGCAGCGCAGTGAAGGCAGTTGCCTGGCTTCATCAGCTGGTCTACCTTCTATGAATCGCTGACGATACAAGTTCCGTGCTTCACTCAAGTTGCCATCGCCGGCACTCACACATATCATCATTTCATAATAACCTGCATTACTCAAAGACACCTCGAACTATCACTGATCACAGTAATCACAGTTATCACAACAAATCCAAATTTCGAACTTCACTCCGCAGATAGTAAACAAGCACTGACAAATAATTTGACAGTTTACTTTCGTGTGCATGTTTCTATCTCTTTCGAATGCTAGTATCCTGGTACTTAAGGGTAAGTATGTTGTTATTTCTTTGTGCGCAATAAAATATTTTTATGGTATTGTTTGAATGAATGAATGTATTGTATTTTATGAAAGTAGGTACTTATTTTAAGATTACTTTGAACCTAGAAAAGTAAAAAAGTCGTTTATCTAATAAGGATCACCCGCGCTCACACTCTGGCACTAACACAGAATTGCCAGGTTTCTTCGCAAATATCCCGCGCAATAACAGAAGGCGAAATGAATCGGTCAACAATAAGACATACTATCACTTGTAGCTGCCCCTATCCCTAATGGGGTGGGCAGAGTCACAAGAACATCCCATTAGCGGTACGAGCATGATAATTATTTATGTACCTATGTTATGATTACTTGTGGCTCTGTCTGCCCCATAAGAGATAAAGGCGTGATATTATGTATGTATGTCTGGTACGGGCATGTAGCGATACGAGCGTGAAGTGGTAAGTGAAATTCCGCAGTCTCTGTCTACTCCAATGGGAAAAAGGCGTGATGTTATTGTTCACTGTTGGACAATACACGACTACAATTTAGGAAGGAAAAAAAAATACAAAAAAAATAATATTTTTTATCATGGTTAATGATAACTTTCCCTTAACAGCACCGCCATTTTGAATTTCGGGTGCACTAGTGCTTGCCGATCAAAAAAAATACTATCGATAATCTATCCCGACCGAGAGTCGATCGATAGCAAGACTATTGATAACTCGGAAAGTGGGAATATTTTCGATTTTATTACCTAAGTGCAATACAATCGATAGTATCGTTGCGGATTAATAACAAACTATCGATAATTTTGCCCTCAGTCAATAGTATTGCAACACTCCGATAGTATGGTTATTTTGAGTGGGCTGATTGTCTAAACTGAATTTCAATCACTCAAAAGTCCATGGATTTAGATTTTTTGAAAAGTTATTTTTTTTATTTCTACCAATCAAAATCGTAGTTGAAAATGTTTGTGATCGATAATCGATACTGAACTATCGATAGTTCGAAACACTAGCGTGCCTTTTTCTATTCGCGAGCTCTGGCATCCTGGTACAGGGTATAAATCCCATTAACTGTCCCAATGCAATTTGCAATTCCGTGCTTCGGAAAGCACGGTTGGTCCCGGTGACTACTTACTTATGTAAGAAAGTAGTCATTACATGAGTCATGTCAGGGGCCTTTGGCGGCTCAATAGTGACCCTGACACCAGGGGTGATGAGGTTGGTAATCCACCTCACAATCCACACGATAGAAAAAGATTTTAAAAAATACTGTTATGTGTTTTTATTTCCTTGTACGCAATAAAGTATTATTGTATTGTATGAAAGTATTGTATTACTTATTTTAAGATTACTTTTACCATATCATAGTAAAAGTAAAGTTATGTTAGGTAGGTACTTTACTTGAGAAATTAATTTTGTCATTACTATGTTGTAAACGTAACATTAATGTCTCGTTAATAAGATACACAATCACTTGCAGCTGCTCGTATCCCTAATGGGGTCGGCAGAGCCATAAGTAATCAGAACATACTAACATAATATCACGCCCGTATCACTAAGGGGTAGGCAGTCACAACGGTACTTGAGAAATTTATTTTGCTTTTACTATGTTGTAAATCCCCAAGGAATTCTAACAAGCCTCTGACGTTGCCGGCCGCCTCAGGGAGGCACCCCGTCTGGCCAAGGTGCCGGACCCGGTAGTTGGCGGCTCCTTCACACTCCAGTAGCACATGGGCCGCTGTCTCGTCCATGCAGGTTCTGCACAGGGGCTTGTCGGTGACACCTAGTGTAAACAGATGTTTGTTGATATCACCGTGACCACACAGCTACACCTGCTACCTGTAGCTGTTACCTGTATTAGTGGAGACCTCTTCACATTTAGAATTCTTTTGGAGAGACAACTATTAATGTTGGGTAGTGCCATCTTAGCCTGCCTGCATTTATTTACGGTGGTTCATAGTCTGGTGTGTTTGTTCATTCCCAAATATCCTAATACCGAACTAGCTTTATTTGCGGATGATACAGCCATCTATTCTACGTGCCGTGGTCGAGTTATGATGACCGGAATTCTCCAACGCGCCAATGCCTTGGGCAAGTAGTTTCGCAAATGGAGAATCAAGGTAAACCCGGAGAAAAGTGCAGCGGTGTACTTTTCAAAGGGCTATTATAACACGTCACTGTCACGCTGTCAACTTAAGTCATCAAGGTGTCTGGCAAGCCGATCCCTTGGGAGGAGCAAGTCAAATATCTCGGCGTAGTCTTAGATAGACGTCTTACTTTCAAGGCCCATATCCAACGTGTACGCGATTGCGCCACGTTTGTAATGGGCCGTGTTCATTGTCTCCTTAACAAGCGTAGTAAATTATCCCTTAGGAATAAGGTGAAAATCTACACGACTTGCATCCGTCCGATCATGACCTATGCAGGGGTAGTTTTCGCTCACGTGAGTCTCTCTCAAATCTACCGTCTACAGGTAATACAAAATCGTTTCACGAAATCCACGGGAGCTCCGTGGTTCTTTCGCAATGGAAATCTGCACATTGACCTAGGTCTGCCAACCATTGCCCAATGGCTCAAATTAGCTTCAAAGCGTTTTTTCGTTTGATTCTGCTCCGCACCAAACAAATCCCCTGGTAGTTGCGGCTTCCGAATACATCCCGCTTAGGAACGGTACTGAATAGCATCGGCGTCCGAAGGATGTAATACGATCCCGACCCGATTACTCAAGCCATCAGCCAATCAGCTCGCGACAACAAACACTTCAGGACCCCGATACCGACACCGCCGGCGTGGTCGACGACTTCCCTCAATCAGCGCTTATCGCTATCGGCTTACTAGGGTCATTTAATTCTTTCAAATATTTTTCCTCTCAGACGACGCCCTGAGCCGAGGTTCGCGCTCAACTGGGCACCCTCAGGCCTGTTGTCTTAAACGATGTAACGGGTGAGAGCCTTCAGCGCTCCCCATTTGTCCGGCCAAGTAGTTAATGTCATTTGCGGCAAATCTTCGATAAGTCACGTCAAAAAAAGGTGTGTTTGTTGGCTGCTCTCGTTCGTAGCAGCGAGCGAACCTGTCCGAATGAGATCGGCAATATCGGTTCCGGACCGATGGCTGTTACCTCCCGTTCCCCTTCTGGCCAACTCGTCCGCCGCGTCGTTACCTCTTGAATCGCTGTGTCCTTTGATCCATTGTAAAGTGACGTGGTTGTACTTGCACACCTTAGTCAGTGATTGGTGGTAACTGTATGAGTATTAGTAGTAGTTGTTTAGGGCCTGCAAAACTCTGAAAGTATTCTAATGAAACTGTCCCGTACCTAGCTAGCCATGAACGCATTCGCCGCTAGCGTGATGCCCATTTGACCTGGATTTGGTGTTAAGGGAGCCTGATATTACATAATCATAAAATAAAGCATAATACACAAGGAGACGAGATGCATTATAAAGTACATTTCTTTATCAACTATTAATGTAGGTAATCGACTAAATTTTTGGACAAAACTTGTACAACAAAGTGACTCTGCCCACCTCAGTAGCGCAGTAAGTGTGATATTAGATATGTGTAATTACTTGTGGCTCTGTCTGGTCCATTAGGGATAAAGCCGTGATTTATGTATGTTCAAATCTTCTTCTATCCTATGGGTTGTGAGGTGGATAACCTGGTGCGAGGGTTATTATTGAGCCGTCAAATGCCCCTGACATCGCTCATGTAACGACTACTTACTTACATCAGTAAGTAGTAACCGGGACCAAAGCCCATTGTTTTTTTAACTATTGTGTCTGGAAATCTTGGCCTCACAAGAATGAAACAAAACATTTTAAAAAATATTGATTATTTATGGCCATCACTGGCACGTTTACCCTTTACTAGGGCAGGCATAAATAAAAGAGGTGGTAGCTGTTCACTCAAAAGTTAAATACCTTGAACAGCTGATTGCTACGTAGTGTTGTGCAAATTTGAATTTATTACATGAAGACCTGGAATTCAATTGCTCATAACTAATGCAAATATGAACTTAGGCGGCCAATACTCTCGCATGTGATTTGTAGATAGTGACAGAGTTGGCACACTTCGGGTTGATACCCCCCTTCCGTTACACCCTGTATAGAAAATCCAGGTCTTCTCTTCTATTGTGTGGGTTGTGAGGTGAATTACCAACCTCATCCACCCTGGTGTCAGCGTTATTATTGAGCCGCCAAAGGAACCCTGACATGACTCATGTAACAACTACTTCCTTACATCAGTAAATACCCGGGACCAACGGCTTAACGTGCCTTCCGAAGCACGGATCATTTTACTTTTTGGATGATCAGGTGACTAGCCTGTAAAGTTCTAACCAAGCTAGGGATCACAAAGTGCTTTTGTGATATGTCCCCTCCGGGATTCGAACGCGGGACCTTCGCATCGTGAGCCCAACGCTCAACTACTGGACCGTGGCCGTTAAAAAAATCTAGGTGAAATGATATCTAGTCGTTTTGCTATATACAGTAGTTAGTATCTAGACTTTCAAAACTCAACCGATATTTCGTATAAAGTATTTTATTGTATTGCAACATCGCAAATTTCATTCCACAACAAACAAACATTCCGTACAAGCTTCGTAACATTTGGCTACGCTGAGCACACATGTCTTGGGCTGGGATCTAGTTCAAAACATTCTTTTTTTGTACCTATTTTTAGTGTTGTAATCCCAACCTGTTTTGTGAGCCAAATAAATAAATAAAATTTATTATCATTTTCCCGTCTGCTTTAGGTATGACCCAGTCTGACCCTGTCAGAACAAATTACCTTTGGTCAGACATTCGACAGATTCCGTTAACTTTTAACATCACGGAAATTTGGACCGACCGTATTGTGATTTATATTATTTATTTTCAGAATCCGTAAATCACAAGAGTTAAAACTATTCGGAAGCCAACTGACGGTAACTGTCAGTCTTGGGAACGTTCGGTATATACGTTAGATACGTTCGATGGTAACAGAGTTACTTTATTACGTCAGTAAAGTACGGTCACGAGCATTAATATGTATATACACTTTGGTACCATGTCACATTAACTTTTTTGACAAATTGAACTGTAAGTCTCACTAAATGTCAAATATGTTAGTGCGATAGAGTCCTAAAGTGGGTACATTATATTGCTCATGACTGTACATTAATAGGTATCGCTTTCTATTGGACAAAGCTTGGACTATTCGATGTGAAAGGAAAAAAAAATAGATACGCTAATTCTAAAACCATTTGGAGGTTTCGTCATAATTAGCTCTCTCAAATCAGCCGTATGGTGAACGACCTCTGTGGTCCAGTGGTTGACTGTTGGGCTCACGATCCAGAGGTCCCGGGTTCGATTCCCGGTGGGGTCATATCACAAAAATTACTTTCTGGTCCCTAGTTTGGTTAGGACATTACTGGCTGATCACCAGATTGTCCGAAAGTAAGATTATCCGTGCTTCGGAAGGCACGTTAAGCCATTGGTCCCGGTTATAACTTACTGATGTAAGTAAGTA
This sequence comes from Pectinophora gossypiella, assembly GCF_024362695.1. Classification (NCBI taxonomy): domain Eukaryota; kingdom Metazoa; phylum Arthropoda; class Insecta; order Lepidoptera; family Gelechiidae; genus Pectinophora; species Pectinophora gossypiella. The sequence goes on from NC_065424.1 coordinate 3,229,787, forward strand.
GTCGTTATTTAAAAAAAAAGATTAACAACTGCATGAAAAGCAATAATATTCAAATTAGCTTTTTATAATAGCATAAAGTTCATTTAAAAATATTCCTTCATAGATACTTTACGTACCCAATTTCGAAAATACATATTTTGCCTATTACCAAATGCATTGTTGTTATTAAATTTAATTAAAGCTTTGATTTTAGGTGGTATTATTCGCCTCTGACAGATAATGATAAATAGCAGAATCATATTTCAAATTTATTGAAATTGTATGTATAATTAAATTGGGTAGTTTCATATGTCAAATACAAATTATGAAATTCTGATTACTTCAAAATCAGTTACTTTTTAATAAACGTCAAAACACGAAATTAAATGTGGAATTTGTACGAAAAAACACACTGTGACGTCATAGAAAAACGTGATGAAATGTCGAACTCATTATTACGTTTTTCTTGATTAAAATTAATAAATAAAGTAATAGTATAAAGAAAATGTTTTTCGTTAGTTTTAGATATGTCTTTATTTAGTAATCAGAATTATATAATGTATCTTGAACCTAGTACAGTCATGACATGAGCAATATAATGTACCCACTTTAGGACTCTGTCGCACTAACATATTTGACATTTAGTGAGACTTACAGTTTAATTTGTCAAAAAATGTAATGTGACATGGTACCAAAGTGTATACATATTAATGCTCGTGACCGTACACAACCCGGGTGTGATTATTTAAAAAGATACACGTTGTTTTCACAGCAAAGCCACGTTATAATATATTATTTTGAATACAGAATTCTCTCTCATGAGAGGAGAATTGTCAGAAAACTGTTATTTACGACGCCACCCACTCAGTGTTCCTAGCAGCACCATTTATCACTTCCTGTAGGCCTCACGTCACTTCCGGAGATAAGTCTCCGTTCGAATAACGTCCTTTGTAGCGAGCATGTTCAAGTTATTAAGTACTTACTAGAAAATCAAGATGGCGGGATCAATTACTTAATGTTGAAATTATAAATTAGGTAAGTATGCCATTCTTCAACGACCTCCGTGGTTCAGTGGTTAAGCGTTGGGCTCGCGATACGGAAGCCCCGGGTTCGAATCCCGAGGGGACATATCACAAAAATCACTTTGTGATCCCTAGTTTGGTTAGGAAATCACAGGCTGATCACCTGATTGTCCGAAATGAAGATGATCCGTGCTTCGGAAGGCACGTTAAGCCGTTGGTCCCGGTTACTATTTACTGATGTAAGTGAGTAATCGTTACATGAGCCATGTCAGGGGCCTTTGGCGGCTCAATAATAACCCTGACACCAGGGTTGATGAGGTTGGTAATTCACCTCACAACCCACACGACAGAAGGTGTCCGACATTTTATAAAGTTTACCTCATCATCATCATCAGCCCATTAACGTCCCCACTTCTGGGGCACGGGCCTTCCCTATGGATGGATAGGGAGATCGGGCCTTAAACCATCACGCGGGCCCAGTGCGGATTGATGGTTATTAACGACTGCTGATGCAGCCGAGCCGGGACCAACGGCTTAACGTGCCTTCCGAAGCACGGAGGAGCTCGAGATGATTTTTTTTTTGTGGCCAACCATCCTATGACCGGCCTTCGCGAAAGTTGCTTAACTTAATCGCAGACCGAGCGCGTTTACCGCTGCGCCACCGGGCTCCTCAAACGTTTACCTATTTTTTCATTACTCTGGTACATAATTACAAGAAAATACAATGTAATGGCAGAAGCATATAATTGCTTCTCTTTATTTTATATGTGTACAACACCGTCTATATTGTTTTTGGTGACCGTAGCCTGAAGAGTACCTCATTATCTAGTTCAGGTTCGCCGTTTTCTGTGGTTCTTCATGGCAGGACCACAGTTTGACGTGTTTATTTTGTGAATGATGATAGTACTTGATTTTTAAGTTAAGTTTCAATATAATAACGCATTCAGGCGGTTGTTGCGGCTGCCGCGTTTCTGCAGTGCATCGGCAATGTTTGCGCTAGCGGATATCGACAGCTTTGAAGCTATTGTACGCAAGAAGTCAGCATCATTGATGCGCAGATTGCGCGACAGCAGCAACAGCGTCCTGAGGGCGGTAGCCGTCAGTGGGGATTGTCCACTGATCGGCTGTATGATTAATAGAACCTTATCGATATTTAAGATAATTTACTAACATAGTTCTTAAGTTTGTTACTAATCAAATGGATCTAGTTGTTCGATAATATATTTTTTTTATTTTTTTTTATGGTATTAAATAGTACTAATCCAATGGCATACCTCTTCTTCTCTTCTTCATAGTTCATAGATTACAAAACGCAACACGTCGTGCTGCAGACGCATCTGGTGTGTGTCAGCCTTAAACACAGATTTACGCGTCAGAATTCTTATTTCGCGTTTGTAAATCAAGTAAAGGTCAGACTGGGTCGATGGCTGACCCATGCCCAGGGATGCGGCAGAAGGGTCTACGTTATTGCTTTCCATGGGTTGATTGATTTAGAACAAATTATTTGATCCCGGGCTTCTTTCTAGCCCAAATACTTCCACCGAGTAGAGCAGCGTGGTGCAGTATGCTCTATACCCCCTCCGGTTGATTGAGGGGAGGCCTGTGCCCAGCAGTGGGACGTATATAGGCTGTTTATGTATGTTATGTTATTTGATCCAATGGAACTTTACTTTTGGAATAGTATATTATATATGTGTATATATTTATAGAGGCTTAAGCGTATGTTTGTGTATATTTATTATTATTTTTTAACGGTTTTATATGTAGATATAATTATTATAATGTATTTCATATATTGCACCTCTTTTTATTCTTCCGCAGTTATTCTAATACTACTCCTGGGTTGGCTGGAAGAGATCTCTCTTAGAGATAAGTCCACCCTTGTAAACGTCCATTTCTTGTTTGTGATGTAACTAGTTATTAAGTGCAATAAAGTATATACATAAACTTTAACAAAACCTTTATCTTGCAGCTATCTACAATATTTCTTTAACTAGTGGACTCGTACAAAATTCCCATATAAAAACTCTGCAAGAGCCGTGGGTAAATGCGTAGATAGGGCTTGCTTCTCAAACGGGGAGTGCCGCCGGTTCCAACCCCGGTACCGAAAGTCCAAAAAAGGGGTATTATTAGGGGTATATTAATTTATCTTAAGTGCAGTTTTCACTAACAGTTGACTCAACTGTTATAGACGGCGATACGCCTCACCGACTATCACATTGGTTCAAGTCTAACAGAAAGCTCGGTGAGGTGTGGATGATGAAATATGAAAAAAATAGAATGTAGATTGGTTGATTGGCTGCTTGTCTTCCCGGGCATGTCGTAAAAACCGACAGAGGGATTGTGTCCTCTAACATGATGGACTAATGTTATGGGCGATAGGCCGATCCCTTATCACCATAAGGGTCATCATATCCCGACATCGTATCAACAGTGGCTGCAAGTTGTCTTTGATTTCTTGTGGCTCTGCCCACCCCATTAGGGATTACGGGCGTGAGTTTATGTATGTATGTATGTATGTTGATTATATGAATATAAGGAGCGGGAAAATAAAATGGCGTCGTTCTTGTTACTCCATTTTGTTTCTATTCTTTTTTTTAATTTAAAGATGGCGCTTGTTTATGACAGTGGGTAAGTATTTCATCTTGCAATGGATGTACAATCAAAGAGCAAAGTTTTCACTGAGCCCAGCAAATTATTTGTAAACAATGGTGAAATTGTGAACCATTGGTTGTCATAATTATAAAATGTATGTAAGTATTTGTAGGTATTTTTGGTCTATTACAGAAGCGATATGATTAATTTATCACAAACATCATAGAAGAAAAAAATTAAGGGAAGAGAGGAAGGGGAGACCTTGGAGAACATTTATGAAACAAATAAAAGAAAAGGTGCAAGTCGTGTCGTATCAGGAGGTGAAGGATTTGGCGGGAAGAAGAGAGGAATGGCGATTACTCCACCGACAAGAGCTCAGCTCTTAAATAAAGAGAGAGACAGAAGCTAAATGTAAGGAGGTTTTAAGTGCAACCAGTTCATTTATTTGCAAGAAACTGATAGGACTTTTGTAGCTTATCGTAGCTCTGACTACCCCAAGTGGGATGTAGCCGTGAGCTTATATTGTTTTCAGATACATAAAGCTCTTCTAATAGTAAATCCGAGTAAAGTAGTAAATCCGGGAGCCGTCTGTAGCGGCCGGACGCGAGATAGCAGCGTCCGGGTCCGCAATCCGGGATACACTCCGCTAATCCCGGATAATTAACTGTATTTATACCGCTCGACCGGTTTTTTCTCTCGTTAAAAATTACGTATATTTACGTTACCTCAGAATCAAGAGGATTAAAGAGCTTAAGCTATGTTGAATGTAGTTTAATGTTTATTTTTTATTAAATTATAATTTATTTTAACTAATTGAATCTAAATAAAACACAGAACATAATATTTATATTAATAAGAAGTTCTCTGTTTTTAATTGCTCGTTACTTCCGGTTTATTTATTTGTTTGTTTAACGTGTCTTCCGGTTCTTCGGGCTATCTATTATATACAGGGTGTTAGTGAAAGTGTTAGTTAGTGAAAACTTTAAGGGGTGATCAGGCTATGATTCTGAGTTGATATCAAGTGGAATTTTCCGTCGCAGAAGTATAAAACTGAAAACAATGTAAAAAAAAACACAAACATTTTCATGAATTTTTCGATAGGTATTCCACTTGATATCGACTCAGAATCATGGTCTGAATCATCCCCCTCAGTATTCGTTACGGTGTCACTAACACCCATACGTACTCATACGGGGTGTAAGTGGCATCAGTGTAAGTGGGATGTAAGTGGAAGTATTCGTTACGATGCCTTCGGACTAAGTTTAGTCTTCTATCGTATGAACGTCAAACGTCACTATAAAAATATAAACAGCCGATACACGTCCCACTGCTGGGCACAGACCTCCCCTCAATCAATCGGAGAGGAGGGAGGGAATCGTCATAATATTTTATTCCAAACAACACCTAACATAACAAATCCTGTAATAAACAAACAGAGGTCCGGATTCAGGATTCATATTCCCAATGCACACAGACCCGACAAAAGTTGCCGAAAGTTTTGATTAAATCCGGGATGAATTACTTTTCGAAGGCCAAAAACCGGGATTAACGAGGCCCGATTCATCACTGCCTACTGATGTAGGTAAATAAAACGTACATACTTACATACATACATAAACTCACTGTCGTAATCCCTATTGATTCGAACCTGCGATCTCAAAGTGAGAGGCAAGCGTTCTACCAACAGGGCTATCACAGCTTAGGTGCATTATTCATATTCAGTCATATTTATTACTGCTCTACCTTCGCATTCAGAGAATAATAATTACCGTATGAAACATGGTAGCCATAAATATAGCCAACGTAAACGAATCACTAATGTCATCCGTTTCTCATAAATTAAACGATCAATGTTCATATGGTTCGTTTATGAGCCATTATTAAAACTTATTACTTCGAGATAGGCCGTATGAAGTACCGTGATGGGTTTACAGACAGACACCTCAAAATAGAAGGTGATTTAAATGTTATTACATACACTTCTTCTTATCGTGTCGATGGTAAACTAAATAGTGTCGGCCCAAAACTTAGCAACAAGTATGGCGCTATCTGCAGCGTTCATCATCATGTAAGATATTCCATCGTTTGGGGAACAGTGCCGCACTTGCACTTTAAGTCCGAGCCATCCGAGAAACCCCACCTGAACAAATTGTCCTTACTTCGATATTTCTTCTTACGATAAGAAGACACACTTAGGACGATAAAAATCTAGTAAGATATCTTCTTCTATCGTGTGGGTTGTGAGGTGAATTACAAACGTCATCAATCCTGGTGTCAGAGTTATTATTAAGCCGCCAAAGGCCCCTAACATGGCTCATATAACGACTACTTACTTACGTCAGTAAGTAATAACCGGGACCAACGGCTTAACGCGCCTTCCGAAGCACGGATCATTTTACTTTTGGACAATCAGGTGATCAGCCTGTAATGTGGACTGGGATTCTAACCCGGGACCGGGTGAGAGAGGACCTCTAAATACCCTAATGGTCTAGACCGGAAGGTGCGCAGTTTCGAATTCCGTTTAACACGCTTTTTTATGAGACCTAATTATATTTAAATTAATCAATTTAACTGGTTTTCTCTATCTTACACTATTTTTTTTCTCTATTTTTTTTACTCGAGGCCTTTGAAATGTGGTGTTGGAGGATGGAAAGAATAAGTTGGACAGAAAGAGTTACCAATGAGGAAATGCTAGTAAGAGTAAGGGAAAAGAGGTAAGCGCGAACCTCGGCTCAGGGCGTCGTCTGAGAGGAAAAATTTTGAAAGAATTAATCGACCCTAGTGGGTCCATAGGGATAAGCGCTGATTGATGGAAATCGTCGACCACGCCGGCGTCGGTATCGGGGTAAAATCGCTGCTTTAGATCACGCTGGACCTTTAGACCAGGCAAAAAATCATTAATTTGTAATCATACAAAGTTATAGTCTAATCTGGTACTGCAAGAAAAGACAGCACAGCTCTCTCTCTATTGCATTTGCCCGTTTTTCCCCAAGCCACAAGAGAAAAGGCTACACTGTCTTCGTTAATTAAGTTGTAAAGTCCGCAGATTTCGATGAGATTACAGAACGGGTCAACTTCAATTATTTTAAGCCAGCGCCTTGCAATAGAATGCTGTTGGAAAAATGTGACCTTATTCTCAGAGTTCTTGCCTTATTTTACTAGGACACCATAGTCACAGATCATAATACTAACGTGTCACGCCAAAAAAGGCAAAAACGTTAAGTTTATTATTATCATTACTAACTTAAGAGCCACGCTCTTGTCGGTGTAGCATTCTCCATTCTTGTCTATCAAAGGCCAATTTCACTGCCTTATAAGACACGACGTTCGCCTTCTCTTTAAACTTCTCGTAAAGTTTATTATTATGCGACACGCAAAATTTTATTTTTTTATTTTATTTTGGACAACAGACTGTCATAATACAGCATTTATGTGTTACATAGTGATAAGTGAAAACAAAGAGTGCCCACAATTTACTTAAATAACAAAGTGATGATATGATCAGATTACGACGTCTAAGAACAATAAGTTATATTGATTTGTTCGACAATTTACTATACAGCTCAGCGTACCCGTTTGGGGAGACATCCCTATACCATGTTATATCAATGGTTCGGCTTATGCGCTCCGAGTACAGCAACGAACGAAGCTGTGGACTGTGAACTGTTCTTACTGTAAACGAAAATGTTCTTACTTGTTGGTTATTTCGACTAAACTTCTACTATTGTCTGTGCACTTAAAACACAGTGAGTCAAAAGCAAATAACGAGGGGCCTAGAATGAAGCAAAACAAATAAGTGTAGAAACTTGTAGGTCTCTCGTGTCACATGGGTAAATATTGTATATTTACATGTAGGTATTATAAATACAAGGTCTAGGTCAAATGTATACATACTCAGACATACACACGGTGTTAGTGACATCGTAACGAATACTGTGGGGTGTACAGTGGAATTTTCCGTCGAAAGAGTACCTAAAAAAAACACTAACATTTTCTTGAGTTTTGCGACAGAAAATTCCACTGGACTGGGCTGGTGTAAAAACCGTCACTGTCTACAGGATGTTAGTGACACCGTAACGAATACTAAGGGGGATGATTCAGGCCATGATTCTGAGTTAATATCAAGTTTCATAACCTGTCGTAAAACTCATGAAAATTTTACATTGTTTTAAGTTTACGCGGTTATAATCATAATTAATACACATAATATCGGGTTCTTACCGCGGTAAATATCGGGAGTCTCATATCCCTGATTTAAACGCGGTAAGAACACGATATTATATTGTGTTTTAATCATGAAAATTTTAGTTTTTTTTAATTATTTTCAGTTCTATGCTTTTGCGTCGGAAAATAACACTTGATAACTCAGAATCATGGTCTGAATCATCGTTTAAAGTTTTCGTTACGATGTCACTAATACCCTGTAGTATATGCAGCGTTGCGAAAATCGGAACAATGTCGGCCGACAGACTTTTTGTAATTGTTTCTTCAACAATGATGACCGGTTGGTGTGCCACTTATTACGTTACGTTTACGTTATTTTTACCGCGTAGGTCATTACTATTTTTAGTGCGTAATATCCTGTTTATTACAACTCTGCTGTACTCAATGATCGACCGAGAGCAGATGATCAGCAAACACCTGTATACAATGCAAAATAGAATTCGTGTAGGCACAGAAATGACCAGGGGAAAATGTTCATCAACAATTTAACAGCCACGCTCTTGTCAGTGTAGTTATCTCTTTTTTTTGACGAGACTTATTGTAGATTTGTCGCAGATGGCATTAAGTACTTGGCCGGACAAGTGGGAAGCGCTGAGGGCTCTCACCCGGTGCAAAATTTAAGACAACAGGCCTGAGGGTGCCCAGTTGGGCACGAACCTCGGCCTAGGGCGTCGTCTGAGAGGAAGAATATTTGAAAGAATTAATAGTAGGTCGATAGCGATAAGCGCTGAATGAGGGAATTCCTCGACCACGGCGGCGGGGTCGGTATCGGAGTTGGCCACATCGAAGAAATTCAGCTAAGAAAGCAATATTAGTAAGTAAGTAAACAATAAAAGTAAGTGCGCAATACAAACAAATGTGAAATAGCAATATTGCTTTCTTAGATGAATTGCTTCGATGTGGCCATTTTAACCCCCCAGTTTTCATTTTACAAGTCACAACATTTTTGTTGTTGTGCGGAAGGTAAGAGGGAAACCACTGCCCTATTTTTCCCTAAAAAAGTAGCATGGAGAATGCTACACTTCCGGCCAAGTAGTTAATGCCATCTGCGGCAAATCTACAATAAGTCACGTCAAAAAAAAGCTACACTGACAAGAGCGTGGCTCTTAAATTAGTGATAAGCGGTGGGACGTAATGTAAGATGTTTACTGACTTTTTTTAGTTTTGCCTCAGATGGAATTCTGCTCGGTCTGCGATTGTTGAAGTTAAGCAACTTTCGCAAAGGCCGGTCATAGGATGGGTGACCACAAAAAGAAAAAAGTTTTCATCTCGAGCTCCTCCGTGCTTCGGGAGGCACGTTAAGCCGTTGGTCCCGGCTACATTAGCAGTCGATCCGTACTGGGCCCGCGTGATGGTTTTAAGCCCGATGTTGGATAGGGAATCTATCCATAGGGAAGGCCCGTGCCCCAGCAGTGGGGACGTTAATGGGCTGATGATGATGAGATGGAATTAACTCCTTGGCGGGGGGGGGAGCGGTGATGGCTCTTACCCCTTATATAAGAAACACCAGCCAGAGATATCAACTGTGTGGTTTCCTTGAAAAAATCACCCACCGATGTTAGTTTTACGTCGCATGTTGACCAAGCATGGAAGCACCAGATAAAAGCACTTTGTGTTTCTCTCTCACGCGAACTAGCATGTGACCGTGTAACCCACACATTACAATTTCTTTTGTCGTGACTTTTTTTGTAGATTTTCCGCAAGTGGCATTGACTACTTAGCCGGACAAATCGTCCCTGAAGTCGCGAATTGACGTATCTGCAATTTTTGGCGAAACTGATTTGCATCTTTTACACAAATCACTTTAGCAAAAAAAAAACAGATACGTCATATCAGTCAATAAAGTCTGTCACGAAATGAGCTCTCTGAGGGTATCCGGTATAAAAATTCTGAGGGGATGGGGGTTGGGCGCGAACTCAGGATGTCGTCTGAGCGGATTTATATTTGAACCCTAGAGGGCCGATGGCGATAAGCGCTGAATGGCAAATCGTCGACCACGCCGGCGGGGTCGCTATCGGGTTCCTGACCTGTCTGTTGTCACGATCTGTGTTGATAAACAATGTAAACTAATAACATAGACAATGTCTAGCTGTCACTCTCTAACTTTTTTTGTCTGTGGTTTAATGGCGTTATATATTAGAATATAGATACTTAAGAGTACCGTGGGTTGGGAGTTTTTTCTTAATAAATAAAAGACTCATCATCATCATCAGCCCATTAACGTCCCCACTTCTGGGGCACGGGCCTTCCCTATGGATGGATAGGGAGAACGGGCCTTAGACCATCACGCGGGCCCAGTGCGGATTGATGGTTACTAACGACTGCTAATGCAGCCGGGACCAACGGCTTAACGTGCCTTCCGAAGAACGGAGGAGCTTGAGATTCAAATAAAAGACGATTAATAATAAATAAGCCTATATTTCATTTATCCTCTGGTTATGAGCCCAGGCCACGAGCTGGATTGAGAGGTGATTGTATGGTTATTGTGAGTTTTGTGAGTGAAATACTGTGCACGTGTCGACCGACATTTTGGTGGTTATCAACAATCTGATTGGTCGCCTGTATGGCTAGAGTAATCGGGTCATCAGAATCATATATCACGTCACTCGCGCCGCCGATACTTTTCAATACTGTCTCTACGAAGTCGCAACCATAGCTTCGGGTACATTTCACCACACACCATCTTTTTTTTTGACGTTTCTTATTGTATTTGCCAGCCCAGATTTGCCATCTGGGCATTAACTACTTGGCCGGACAAATGTGGAGCGCTGAAGGCTCTCACCCGGTACAACGTTTAAGACAACAGGCCTGAGGGTGCCCAGTTGGGCGCGAACCTCGGCTCAGGGCGTCGTCTGAGGTGTGCGTCAAGCTAGCGGCCTCAAAAAAAAATGGACACGAAAAAATAATTTGACCATACCAAAAAATAGTACTCTTATTAAAAAAAATAGTTCCTGTTGTAAAAAAATTAGTACCATCATGGTTCTGGATTTATAGCCATGTTTTATTGCACTTGCTAGCTTGACGGTGAGCGAAATTTGGCGAGAGTTAACGACAAGGTCTTTCGCTTTGATTTAAACGCCAAAAAATAGTACCGAAATAGTACTCACCCCCTGCAAAATACCGAAAGTAATACTTCAACGGTTCCAAAGTTATAAAGGCAGTTCTTTGATCCCGCTAGCTTGACGTTTTGAAAATACCTATTATCTGGGGAACGCTTGCATACTTTAGTATGTAACTAATGTCAATAAACTCGTATGAAATAGTACTCCCTACCATCATAATTTTGATCCGATTCTCTTTGTAGAAATGTTAAAAAATCATCATAACCTATGCCATACATTTGTTGTTGATACAGTCACGTAGACAATTACATAACCTCACAATTTATTCGTAAGTATTGCCATTTTAGAGGTCTACCCTACCATTTCTGTGCACTTCAGAGTGCTGCTATTACAAAAAATTCCTACTGCATACACCCGTATGTACTAATTTTAATAGAAAAGGCTGCATGGGTCTAGTTCTTATCGAAAACAATCTGTGATTTTAATACATCATAATACATTTTTAATCTGCTGTTTTATTTTATAATTCGTACCTTCATGTTGAATTTGTTACGGATCGAAGTGTTTGTTAATAAACAATTTGCAGTATTTGTAGAATAACTCAAAGAGTTTCAACAATGATATTACTTTCATCTGACAACCCTGGCACTTCACCAATTTTTACCCAAAAATGGGGAAAAATACTAAAATCTGACAACATTCTTGAGCATGTGTAATAATTTTGTTCGCGACTGTACTTGTCTTGATAAATGTATGACATAGGTTATAATGACTTTTTGACATATTTCTACAAAGAGAATCAGGTCCAAATTATGATGGTAGGGAGTACTATTTCATACGAGTTTATTGACATTAGTTACAAACTGAAGTATGCAAGCGTTCCCCAGATAATAGGTATTTTCAAAACGTCAAGCTAGCGGGATCAAAGAACTGCCTTTATAACTTTGGAACCGTTGAAGTACTACTTTCGGTATTTTGCAGGGGGTGAGTACTATTTCGGTACTATTTTTTGGCGTTTAAATCAAAGCGAAAGACCTTGTCGTTAACTCTCGCCAAATTTCGCTCACCGTCAAGCTAGCAAGTGCAATAAAACATGGCTATAAATCCAGAACCGTGATGGTACTATTTTTTTTACAACAGGTACTATTTTTTTCAACAAGAGTACTATTTTTTGGTATGGTCAAATTATTTTTTCGTGCCCATTTTTTTTTTGAGGCCGCTAGCTTGACGCACACCGTCTGAGAGGAAAAATATTTGAAAGAATTAATCGACCCTAGCGGGTCGATAGCGATAAGCGCTGAATGAGGGAAATCGTCGACCACGCCGGCGGGGTCGGTATCGGGGTCCTGAAGTGTTTGGTGTCGCGAGCTGATTGGCTGCCTCTATGGCAACACACACCTTCATTTAGGTTACTTATATGAAAACTCATCAAAAAATCAATTTGTACCTGAAAATGTATGTGTACTATGTATACCAAATTTCAGTTTCTTCTCCTCAGCCATAACACCTTGCGAAATGACGTAAATTCAAAAATGTTACATTGACCTTCAACAAGTTTATCCATGATAATTACGTTGAATAAATGATTCTGATTTCTGATTTTAATGTACTCACTTCGGTCCTGTGGTACACCGGCTAGCTTCTCAATCGGGGGGCGCCGGTTCGAACCCAATACCGGACTTGCAGCAATGAATTGTTTTCACTAACACAGTTAGCTCGACCATTATAGACGGCGATACGGCTCACAACCTATTACGTTGGTCTAACAGAAAGCTCGGTGAAGTGTGGGTACTTAGTTCATCTTGCGATAGATGTACTTCTGACTATCCCAATATACTCGTGGATACGTTATATTACAATAACTGTTGAAATACCTACAAAATGACTGTTTTAAAGCAGAATAATTAGCCGGCTGGGTGTTACATAAAGAGAGAATTAATTACTACGCGTATGTTACATCAAAATTCCAGTTTCTCATTTACATTTGCACATTAATTTACTTTGTAATTCGTAGAAATATTTACATCTGATAACGGGTGCCTACCTAACCTGGCAGAGTAGGTAGGTAAATTGACGCAAATAACTGTAAACCTTCTTGTATAGAGTGGGTTGTGAGGTGGATTGCTTACCTCATCAATCCTGGTGTCAGGGTTACTATTGCTGTAGAATAAGGAATAATACTACGTATAGAACGGCAACTCCCCGCTCCCCACCAGCGGCTGAGCTAGATTTACCTCACCCCCCATCCCTCCTTGGTCTTACTTTAGTCTTCAATCGTATGGCGCGCCATGGCGTCAAACGTCACACACTCAGACGCGTATACGATAACGTAAATGTAGTGTCTGTGTAAAACGATATGTTTTGTATGAAATGTCTCATGAAACGATCAGTATCTCAGTAAGTAGTCACCGGGCCCATCGGCTTATTGTGCCTTCCGAAACACGGATCATTTTACTTTCAGACAATAGGCTCTTCTTCTTCTTGTCGTTTCGATGGCATTCAGATTTTTTCAGCCCAGTATTTTGCCACCTGGACAGCATTTTCGGTGGCATTCATCAGCTCCTCTCGCGTACAGGTATCAGGGCATGCGGGGCAAGTTCCCAGATGAGCCATAGTCTGTGGCGTAACACCACACACGCAGCTCAGGTCCGATCCGTTGAGAAAACCCCACCTGGACAGGTTATCTTTCGGCCAACCTGTGTTCGGAGTCGATTTAAAGGCAATCGGGTGATCACCCTGTTCTAAACAAATAAGGGATCATAAAGTGTTTTTTTGTGATATATCCTCACCGGGTCTGAGCTTGGGACTTCCGTCAACCACAGGATCATAGAGGCCGTTATTGTGTATCAGGTTGCGGTGGGGATATATCAGAAAAACCAGTTTATGATCCCTAATTTGATTAGGACATTACAGGCTACTTACGTAGGTAGTCCTTACATGAGCCATGGGGCCTTTGACGGCTCAATAATAATCCTGACTTTGTTCTTGATGAGTTTGGTAATCTACCTCACAACCCACACGATAGAAGAAGAATCCACATTCTGTATTTATATTAATCTTTCGCAATGAAAACATAGAACTGTAGATAAGGTGAAGTCCCGGAGGAAATCGCCCGCGTAGAATTCCGTGTCGGAGGTAATAAGGAGGCAATCCGTTAATATAGTTGTCTGAGATTTCATTTCATCATCTCAATCAATCAATCAATAATACGTTATCATTATATATATATATTTTTCATCTCCTTAGCGTTTATTCAGTTTCGTTCCGTGGTCTTAGGGTTCAACTACTCTGGCCTAGTATCAAAGTTAAGACATGTCGTAATTATGTATTGTCGGAATAAAGAAGTGTCGGATTTTCATATTGCCGAAGTAAAATCTTGTCGGATAACAGTTTGTCGGACTTCGGTTTTTAACCCCGGCGGTTGGCGGACTGAGTAAGCTTGAATCAGTCACCCATGCCTGCTTCCATCTTACCGCTAGCATACCTCAAATGGTGACAACTTGCGCGCGGACTATAACATGGTCTGTATGGACAATAGGCTGATCACTCTTCTTATCGCTAACTTGTAACACTGCCTTTTTTGACGTGACTTATTGTAGATTTGCCGCAGATGGCATTAACTTGGCCGGACAAATGGGGAGCACTGAAGGCTCCCGGTACAACGTTTAAGACAACAGGCTTGAGGGTGCCCAATTGGGCGCGAACCTCGGCTCAGGGCGTCGTCTGAGAGGAAAAATATTTGATCTACGTGTCCATACCAACATAACAAAACATAAAACAAAACAATAAAGTTAGATCTGTCAAAGTACAGAAGCCAGTGTAGTGACGTTCATTAGCATAGTGATGTATCATTACAGATTAGGCAGATCGATTCTGTTCTGTCCCAACACTATGTACGGAAATAATTAGACGGGATTTCATTTATAAAGCAGTTTCTACTAGCAGTCACCGCTTTAGTAACTTTTAAAACCTGAAGTTTCTTAAGAATATTATGAAAGCTACTTTCCTCGTCCCACGTTGCGCATTCTTTATGTAAAAAAGGAAGTTGAAAATACTATAAAGTAATGTGAAAAACGTTGATAAGTTTCAAAAACTAAGTATATAGATACTAGCAGCTCTGGAGAAAAGTTAATAAAATTACGCTCTTGTCGGTGTAGCATTCTCCATTCTTGTCTATCAGAGGCCAATTCTTTCACTTCCTTATAAGACACGACGTTCGCCTTCACTTCTATGTTTATCTGTTCTATGTTTTTTTTTAGGTACCTGTGATGGGTTTGCTCTTGGCCCCAGACTTGCCCGAAGGCATTGACGAGGCCTAAGATTGAGCTCGCCCAGAAGGCGCCTGTTCACTCTGGCCTTGAAAGCACCCGGGTTATATGCATTCGGAAATACAGAAGACGGCAAAGAATTCCACTCCCTGTAAACTCTACTTGGTTTTCCCCTTCCTCTCTTTCCTTGTAACTTCTCTTCTATGATGTTTTTAATAAATTCGTCGTATGTTATTAAGTGTCCAATCATCTTGCGTCTTCTGTCCTCAATAACTCTCAATATTTGCCTTTTTTCCTTTACTCTTACTAGCACTTGCTCATTAGTAACTCTTTAACTCGTTCGCTGCCATACGAGTATACTCGTAGTAAATATTTCCTATGGTATTTGCCACCATACAAAATGTTAGCTACGAGTATACTCGTAGTTGGCAATGGAGCCCAGTACGGACTACGAGTTTACTCGTAGTATGGCAATTAGCTATGATTTTTGTACCCCACTGCCAACCTACGAGTATAATCGTAGACAAATTTGGCGCGAAAACACCCGCAGCGCATGCTGTTCATTAGCAACTGACAGCGGGACGCTTCGTGCGAGCTTCGATGCACCGGATAGTTCGGCTGCGATCGTAAAACATCAGGATTATTCGTGTCGCGAGCGAGAACCACGCGGTTTGCATTTTTTATGCAGTTTGTTTACGATCGTGTGATTGATAGTAATTGCGCTGATTAATTATCATAACAAAACAGCTTTTCTTTATTATTTACGATGTCACGTAAGCACAAGGGGTGTATTCTAAGTGAATCTGATGATAGCCGTAAAGGAGATTTCTCTCCAGACGACGACGACGACGATTACCAACTACCTCAATCAGGAGAATCTTCAAGTGAGGGTGATGAAGAGGATTTACCGCACCAGACATGTCGTGGCTCTCATTTACAAGCTAGACCTGTTGAGAGTGAAAACGAGGATATATTATCGGATGAAAATTCAAAGTCTGACGCTCGTCCTGGATCAATTAGTCCGAAAGATTGTGGTGACAGTGACTCCTCCGAAGAAATATTTCCTTCACGTCGTCGTCCTTCCATGCTACCACAATATCGTAGTAAGTGCATATCGGATGATTCATCATCAAATGAGGAATCACAAGGCGGTGAAGAGGAAGAGGAGACAGTTGAGCCGGGACCTCGTAAAGCTACCTCATCAAATGACAGGTCCACTCGCCGAGTCGATGAATCAGATGAATGCAGTAGCGGCTCGTCTAATGAGATTTTTATAAGGCGCCCCTCCAGGTCACTTCCGCCACCTGAGGCAACTGAATCGCCACCAGCCAGTCAGGAACGATCCCAAGCGGCTTCACCTGATCAGGACGTAATACCACAAGCTTCTCCCAATATTGATGTTGACGTGGTCTCTAATTTGAACTCACCGGCTATTGATGAAGAAGATCCCTCCGGTTCTAGGCCTATAACACCATTATCGCAGGAAGAAGATGATTGGATAGATGTTGACAGCAATGATGAGGAATCTCCTCCAAATTGTTTCAAAAAATATCATTCATTCATGTTTTCCACTTAATTTTTCATAAAATAAATGTATGTAACTTGTTTATCTGATTAAACTATGTCTTGATTCCAATGTCAAATATTTCATTGTTGCCCTCCACCCACTGCCAATCCTAAAGGACTTGTTGATAATCTCATACAAACATCTACGACTATACTCGTAGCTGGCAGTGGATGCCAGATCAGCTACTACGAGTATACTCGTAGTTGGCAGGGAACGAGTTAAGTCCTACTTATTCTTAACATCAACCTCCAACACCACGTTTCAAAGGCGTCGAGTAAAAAAAAATATGTCATAAGATTTTAAAAATGTGTAAGATAGATTTGACCAGCCCAACGTAATGAGAAAACTAGTAGATGTAAATTTTATTAGGAACATATTATATAATAAGATACATACAGAACCGCATTTACATGCGGTTAACAAATCACAACTTGCAGCGACTTTTGACACGAAGTCCTAGGTGATCAGGAAATCTTATAAGGCCAAATTGAAGCAATTCGCACATGTAAAATTAGCGCAATATCTATAAATATCAAATACATAGTAATATTGTTTTTTAGATTAATTTTATTGCTTTAATATGACCTTTTAACCCCCAGGCCGTCGCTTATTCCATAAAGATAGTACTTACAAGATTATTTTTTCAAATTCTTCTAAATGACCCCGGGCATTTGACATGACAAGGAAGATAGAACATTAACTGTGTTGGAAATATTGTAATACTATTTTGTAACTTTTACTATGGGTGTATTCCTGAAATAAATGGATATCATTATTATTATTTCTCCACCAACCCGCATTGGAGCAGCGTGGTGAAGTATGCTCCATACCCCCCTCCGGTTGATTGAGGGGAAGCCTGTGCCCAGCAGTGGGACGTATATAGACTGTTTATGTCATTATTATTTGTATGTCGTTTCCACATCTCGGGCCTATGGAGTCCCGGACTTTTATTATTAAAAAGTGGAATTTTAAAAAAGTTGTCATCTTTAGCTACCCTACAAGGGGAAGAGCGTGATGTTTATAGTACACAAACCGTATAAGATAGCTGGTCCCTAGAGCGGGTGATGAATTCCACCCGCGTGGCTGCCTGCATTATTTACAAGGTGAATGTTACCTTTTATTAAGATAAATGTATTCGAAACAAGAAATAAAGTTGGCAAACTGAATTATAACAAATAACACAAGAATAACTTGTAATTCACGCCGTGAGCCTTGGTAGTCCAGTTGGTAGAAAGCTTGCCTCTCAGTTTGAGGTCGTAGGTTCGAATCCAGAACAGGCATAAACCAATGAATGTCGAATTTGTTTTCGAATTAATATTTGGATCATAAATGATTATCACGTGCTCAGCGGTGAAGGAAAACAACATGAGGAAAGCTATATTCCCCAGAAATGTATTTTCGGAGGTATGAGACCTAACCTGTATTGGGCTGGTTTTCCCTTCGCGTGTTGGAAGGTCAGACAGGCAGTCGCTTCTGTAAAAAAAACCGAACCTGTCAAATCTTCAGGTTAGGTAAGCGGACCCTGTGAAAAACGGGATAATGCTAGGGAGGTGGGAAACCACTGCCGTATTTTTTTCCTAAAAGTAGCATGGAGAATTATACACCGACAAGAGCATGGCTCTTAAATTTGTGATGCTAGGGAGATGATGATGATGATGATGAACTGGTGATTCACACCCGCAATGCCTAACGATGTGGGTAGAACTGCAAGGCACGGGAAATTGTAGCGGTTTGACTCCTTGGTATTTAAGTTTCAAGATAACTCGCAATGTCATTAGACGCTGGATGGGAAACCGTTTTAAGACACATATACACTCACGCCCAAAACCTCTACTTGTGTTAATAGCATTGCTAAGCGTCTTCGGCCAATTGGTGTCGATTAATTCTTTCAAATAGAATCCTCTCAGACGACGCCTTGTGCTTAGGTCCACGCCCAAAAAATTCTTAAAAAAGTTAAATAGAAAAAAGAAAATGTTTTTCGTTAGTTTTACACAAATTCAAGAATACACGAAGAAAAATTTCATTTGACCAGGCTGTATGGCTATGTCCCTTTGCCTGCTCCTTCTCGGGGCAAATTTAACCAAAAAAAAGGTCTTTGGTTTTACATCTGTCTTTATTTAGTAATAATCTGAATTTCATAATTTATCTAGAACCTCGTACACGACCCAATTGGGTATGTAAGGTTCTTTTGAAGACATTTTTTAATTTTTAAATGAAACGTTATGCTATTATAAAAAACTAATTTGAATATTTTTGCTTTTCATTGCAGTTGTAAATGTTTACACTTACAAGTAAGTATCTAAAGTAGGCCGAATGACGTTTATACCTTTGCCGTTGTTTAGTTTGTACAATATTGACATTTTGTTAGGGTGCCCAAACTATGGGAATTTCTCATTTCTTTAATTAAGTTTGTATAGTTTAAGCTTCTAATAAACATTGGTTAGTAATTCGCATTATTATTGAAGTTATTTCATTAAGTTTGTTAACCTCACACTCGTGGGACACCTTACTCTAGCGTTGACCACAGATTATATTAAGTTTTATTTATTATAAACGGCATTTTGCAACAACAATTTGGGTAAACAGACTACCTTTAGAGTTCACATGAAGGTCAAATAAATACAGGAGTATTGCTAAAATAATCACCATCCTGCTGATTTGTGAGCTAAAAATAAAGAAATAAAGCTAATTAAGACGAAATCTCGAATGGTTTTAGAATTAGTGTAACTTTTTTCCCTTACATACCGAATAGTTATTGTTATTTTTTATGCATTTGTGCCCGGTTAATGGCAATGGCAGAGGAACGAGGAGGAGGAATGAGGAGCTCGGTGGCGCAGCGGTTAACGCGCTCGGTGTGCGATTGTTGAAGTAAAGCAACTTTCGCAAAGGCCGGTCATAGGATGGGAGACCACAAAAAAAAAAGTTTTCATCTCGAGCTCCTCCGTGTTTCGGAAGGCACGTTAAGCCGTTGGTCCCACTGGGCCCGCGTGATGGTTTAAGGCCCGATCTCCCTATCCATCCATAGGGAAGGCCCGTGCCCCAGCAGTGGGGACGTTAATGGGCTGATGATGATGAATGGCAATGAGCTTACCCCATATTAATCTATTACATCACTTAACCTTAGCTGGCGAGGAGTGAGTGTACTATACACGTCTGCCTACCCGTATAGGGAATCAAGCGTATATGTTATGTTTTAAAAAAAATGTTTACAACTCTAGCTTTTGACTTTTTATTAAGTACAGAAAATCATTTTTTAAGTGCTGTTTAGATTGAAATATATAATTTTATTAGCTACCTATGAATATTTCTTCAAGCTGAATTATTCAGACCACGGCAAAAAAAAACATGTGCAAATATAACATTTGCCTCGAAATGTTATTAACCGATAAACCAACAGGTTTCAGTACAAATTACTTCATAAAACCCACGTAATTTTGACTATAAACCGTGTTCAGTATATATTTGAACACAAATAAAATGTAAATGTACTTATTATAAATAAATGTGTAATTTTGTAATTTGCTAAAATAAGTAATAAATAGCTAGGTCCACTAGAAACTGAGTTTTTTTTTTCACAAGCTATTCGCTACGTTCAACGATAAACACTTATTCCAAACAGTGGTCCAGACGTCTCAACACGTGGCTGGTTGGGAAAAATAAAATAAAAAAGGACACTTGACATAACTTTAGTAATAAAAATATCTTACCTTAGGTTCAAAATCACTGGCTTCAACGCGTTAGGAACCGGGTAAACCAACTGTTGTGGTCAGTGTTTATATTCGATCGACGCGGTCGCGCTAACTCACGTCTACCCTATTCGGACTTCGGCCTGAAATGAATGAACCGCTGGGGTAGCTACGGAGGGCGGGGCTTGGCTGGGCAAACTACCCGACCGAATCAAAAAGACATCTTCCCCCACCGAAACATAGCAGAAAAATGCCTCCCGAAATTGGAACGGTTATGGAAAACTGTGCGTTATTCTCTATAGGGATTACCCGGGCAATTTTAGGAGTATTACCAGCCGAATCAGGGTGTGCTTACGGGGTTGAATTTTTATTTTTACAGGGTAATTTCTGTTCATGGTTATTGAAATTTTTCTCGCGTTCTGCCTAGAGCGATTAGCGGTACCATATAGCATTCTTATCTTGAACGACAGCTGGTTATTAAAAATGGCGTTGAAGAGTTGTCATCTTTAAATTTACGGCGTCAATAATGGCCCATAAAGCTGGTGCTGTTTAATTACAACTTACATTGCATAGGACCATGACCGTACTGTATGAGACCCGTCCCCCCTCCCAATAGATACTTTACAGGTGTTGGTGCTTTCATTAGTATCTGTAAAAATATAACAAATTACTTTAAACTCCACATTTCATGGGATTTGGAAATAAAATTAAATAAAAAGGTTTGTCGAAAATCGAAATTGGTTGAAACAATGATGTACCAGGCGGTACCCAAAATCCTTCTTAAAAACCCGAATTCCGGCTAAACCCCGCGTATTTCGAGAAAGTCGCCATAGAACAAAAATGTCAACTCTCTAAGACGCTGGAATCTGTTGATCGAGGAGGACGTTTTGACTCATCGTCCTTTCAGTGAGGGACTTTCCAGGCTATATTTCCCAAATATATATATAGATGTCGCTGTTCAGAGTTGCCTTCATTTAACCTTCTAATTTCATGGACATTATATATCTTTTATTTTTGTTGGGTATAAATGATGACCCTTGTTTTTACACTCAGGCACAACACATCTTTCATCATTATTATGCTTATCAAAATAAGGAGAAGAAATATCAGGTACTTAATACATAATTCTGTTCCATATCTGATCAAATATCAAGCAACATTTTTTTTATATAATATGCCTCTGCCATTAAATTCTATTTTTGAATAATGAATTACCCGAGCAATGAACACGAATCACGAACATGAATTAACACGAAAAAAAAAACAAATATTTAAACAACACGAATTCTTACGTTAAAACTGTACAACGCCATCTTCCCAGGCTATGGAAAATCCCTCATTGGATGGAAGCGTTTACTTACATTTAATAGGTTTGTTTGAATACTTTTTTACGCGTTTTGGTCTGAAACCAAATAAGTTACAATGGTGGTGAGGAGGCTCGGTGTCGCTCAGCGGGCAATGGAGAGAGCTATGCTCGGTATTTCCCTGCTCGATCGAATCAGAAATGAGGAGATCCGCAGGAAAACTAAAGTCACCGACATAGCTCGGAGAATTGCAAAGCTGAAGTGGCAGTGGGCAGGACACATAGCGAGGAGAACCGATGGCCGATGGGGCGGAAAGGTTCTGGAGTGGCGACCACGTGTCGGACGACGCTCAGTGGGTAGGCCCGCTACAAGGTGGACCGACGATCTGGTGAAGGTCGCGGGAAGCCGCTGGATGCGGGCAGCGCAGGACCGATCGTCGTGGAGATCCTTGGGGGAGGCCTATGCCCAGCAGTGGGCGTCATACGGCTGATGATGATGATGATGGTGGTGGTAATTCCTGTAGACACCATCGAATTTTATTTTAAGTTCTATTTGTCATTTTCTTATCCGCCGAAAGGGAAAGGGACGGATAATCGACAAGCATAAAATTTATGGAACACACGTTAGTTTTAAGCACAAATTTAAAACAACCGTATAAAAAAATTACATTGGCTAATAACCCGACCGAATATTTCTTCCTAAAATTAAGACTTCCTAGAATTATGTCAATCATCCGTCCCTTTCCTTTTCGGCGGATAAGAAAATGACAGGTATAACTTAAAGTAAACTTAGGAGATGTTTGCAGGAATCGGGGCAAATGTCTCTAAAACCCTTTGATTTGACTGGGTCAAAGATAAATTATAAAATGCTAATCTAGAAATCAGACAGAAAGAAAGAAGCCAGACAGATGATCAAAAATCGGTCTGGTTTTACTTTTCGACTTATTTTCGAATTTTATTTATGAATTAAGTAACAATATTTATCTACATTGTTTTAAGTTTACGCGGTTATTATCATAATTAAAACACATAATAACGGGTAATATCGGGAGTCTCATATCCCCATTTAAACGCGGTAAGAACCCGTTATTATGTGTTTTAATTATAATATTTATCTATCTACCTAACTCTCCTAATTGAGAACATATTCGTGAGTTTATATTATGTTATGTTGTCGGAGTAAAAAAAAAACTTTTACCACAACAACGGCTAAGCGCTGTTTCGTCCACTTTACAGGCGTTGTGTTAACACGCAAAACTCTCGTAATCAAATTGACGCACTCATGAAAACCTCTGACGTCATCGCGAAAAACAAAAGACAACGGCCATAAATCATGCGGAATAATACCAGTATAATTGCAGTGTTCATAAAATTAATACGAATAATAATTACACAAGGAAAGAGAGGAAGGGGAAGACCAAGAAGAGTTTACATGGAACAGATCAAAGAGAAGGTGAACGTTGTGTCTTATAAGGAAGTGAAGGAATTGGTCGTTGATAGACAAGAATGCAGAGTGCTACACCAACAAGAGCGTGGCTCTTAAATTAGTGATGATGATGAATAAATGCTCATGAATTAAAGAACACTAACGGTCACTGTGGCGCCTGTTCGAATCGCGGTACCGGATTTGCACCAATGAGTTATTAATTTATCTCAAATGCAATATTCACTAACTGTTGGCTCGACCATTATAGACGGCCATACGGCTCACCACCTATCGCGCTGGCTGGTCTAACAAAGGACTCAGTGAGGCGTGGGTACTTAGTTCATCTTACGATGGATGTACCTCTGACTACCCCATTAGGATATAGTCAGGAGCTTACGTTATGTTCTCACTAATTTAAATGCCACGCTCTAGTCGGTGTAGCATTCTCAATGCTACTTTTTTGAGGCAAAATAGAGTAGTTTCCCTCTTGCCTTCTGCCCCGCAACGTCAAACGGGTTGCATACCAACGAGATACCTATTTGATTCGCCCGGGTTATTCATTAATTCACTCATTCATTTTAAATTTAACAACTGTCAATCCGTCCCTTTCCTTTTCGGCGGATAAGAAAATGACAGGTAATAACTTAAAATAAAATTCGACGGTGTCTTCAGGAATTAGGTAGTTTCCTAGGTCAAAGATAAATTATGAAATTCTGATTAATACTAAATAAAGATAGATAGATGTAAAGGTGACGAAAAACGTATTCTTTTTTCTATTTAACTTATTTATGAATTTTAAAGAAAAATTAAAAATAAGTGCGACATTTTGTCGCGTTTTTCTATGACGTCACAGGTTGCTTTTTCATACAAATTCCATAGTAATTTCGTGTTTTGACGTTTATTAAAAAGTGACTGATTTGACTAGTTGGAAACTAGCCTACTAAATTAGCACCATTATGTATGTATGTAGCTGGTTACCATTGTATTCTTATAATATACCTATTTATGCTGTGTAATATATTTATTATTCAGTAGAAAGGAAATGAAGAAAATCATCGGTTTGTGTGGTGTCGCCCACTCATTTCTTACGTCAGTGAGCATAGTTAGAATTACTCATTCAATTCTTTGATCTGAACGTGTCTTCAACTATTGTAAACTTTCTATTCAATTCTTAGATAAACAATGCTGTAATCAAACAATTTCTGTGAAAATTGCTTCTTTTCTTAATGTCCTATTCTTGTTAACGGATATTGTGTCATTCAAATGTGGCGCAAAATGTTCCAAATATACTAATAGACTAATAGATTTTACACCTTTGCACCAAAATTTTGAGGATTTTGCCTACGGGGTAAATTTCCGTAGGCAATTATGACGTAACAATTCCGTCGTCGGAATAAATATTGACGCGAAAGAACGTGTTAATTCGTTTTTTATCGCGGGAATCGAAATCGGACTTCAAAGTGTGCGATCAAAGCGTTTATTTTTAGTGTCGCCATCTGCTGAGTGGCATGTTAAACATTGATGTGTACATGTGACGTATGAGGGCTGGTAGGTACTTACTTAGGGCTCCCACACATAAACACGATACGACGTCGCGTCGTGGAAATCTACGCCTTTTTTCCCACCGGGGTAAGCAGAGACTATGGAATTCCATTTACTTCGATCCTGACACACTTCTCTTGCTTCCTCCACGTTCATCAATAAAAAATATGAAACCATACAAGCACGCTGGTTCAGAGTAGATTGTACTAAACCTTTTTGACAGACATCTCCAATTTGGTCAGTGTACATATATATATATTTGTATGTATGTTTGAGAGAAAAAACGCTTCTATCGTGGGGGTTGTGAGGTAAATGACCAACGTCATCAACCTTGGTCTCAGGGTTATTATTGAGCCGCCAAAAGCCCTTGACTTGACTCAAGTAACGACTACGTACTTACATCAGTAAGTAGTAACCGGGGCCAACGGCTTAACGTGCCTTCCGAAGCACGAATCATCTTGCTTCTGGACAATCAGGCGATCAGCCTGCAATGTACTAACCGAACTAGGGAAAAATCGCATCAGAATGTAAGTTTAAAAAAGGCGTTTATGTGGTTTTTACTAAAAGGCGACGAATTAGGAAGCTAAATACCGCATCGTCGTATTCGTATCCGTTCCAACCATTCCCTCATATCTCTTCCCTCAGACATCCTTCCTAATTAGTGTGACGTCACATGCACGACGATCAGATAGACTTATCTCGAGGCAATTCTCAGTCGACTGCCGTTGTATTGGCAGGCAATTTGGGTATAATGACTCACCAGTTAGTAGGAGGTGGATTGGTATGAACGGTCGTTTTATTAAATTTGCAGGAATAAGGTACTTTTCTTTTCCCTTCTTAATAGATTCATACATACATAAACTCACGCCCGTAACCCCTAATGGGGTGGGCAGAGCCACAAGTAATCAAAGATACGATTCGATACGATTCGTATCAACAGTGGCTGCAAGTTGTCTTTGATCGTATCATACGATGTAACCTGTATATGATGACCCTTATGGTGATAAGGGATCAGCCTATCGCCCATAACATTAGTCCATCATGTTAGAGGACACAATCCCTCTGTCGGGTTTTACGACATGCCCGGGAAGACAAGCAGCTGAACGTGTTCTATGTTTTTTATTTGTTCTCAGAACAGCATAGAAGCATAATAGAAAAATATATTCATAATGGTCCGCATTGGTAGATTGCCTACATGATAACATAACAGGTTCACGCTTCTTCTTCTTCTTAGCTATGTTAACGTAATAAGTGGCGAGCCTATTGAAATTAACTGGACACAAATCCTGTATTTATTCGATTATTTTTTTTCAAATAAAATCCTCACAGACGACGCTCTGAGCCGAGGTTCGCGCCCAACTGGGCACCCTCAGGCCTGAGCCCCTGTGTTCCCCATTTGTCCGACAAATTAGTTCATGCCATCAGCTGCAAATCTACGATAAGTCACGCTAAAAGTTGTATTTGATTATTTGTGCCTCTGCTCACCTGTTAGGGATTACGGGAGTGATTTTTATTTATGTACGATAAGGTGCAAAAGTCCAATCATATTCTTGCAAAGTAATAAAATTCAATTCAAAATTCAAAAATATCTTTATTCAGTAGGTAACATAGTTTTAGTAAATTTTTACATAACGAACATCTCATCCGCCTAAAACTATTGCAGCTACTCACAACCTGTATAGCCGGGGAAAAGAAGCTGCAAGAAAAACCTCGGCACAGGGCCCTAGACGTTCTTTAAAAAAATAAAAATAAACACAAAATATTGGTATACAATTGAGTAATTTAGCTGCCTAATATCAGTTCCCAGACAGTTAATCCCATGCATTCATATCTTCTAAATAAACACTAACTATTCTTCTAAATAATAAATTAACTGGTTGCACTTAAGACCTCCTGGTTACATGTCGTTCATGTAACAGACCAAAAACACATACAAAATCATAAATTTTATAATTATGACAACATGGTTCATCACCACTGTTTACAATAATGGTTCGCTGGGCTCAGTGACTGCACTTTTGCTCTTTGATTGTACCGATGACTGTCCTGCTGTATTATAAATATTTTGTTAAATATCACCTATACTCAAAGGTTGCCTGGAAGAGATGGCTACTTGGCAATAAGGCCTGTACTCTTTCTATTTGTCTTTTGTTTGTGTTTTGTATTTCCCGTGTGTCCAATGAAGGGTTTGTTATGTTATCGTGAATGTGAACCATTAGTTGTCATATTTTATAATTCAATATGACATAGAGCCAAAGTGAGTGACTGCACTTTGGCTCTTTGATTGCACGTATGTTTCCTACCGAAATAATAAAAAAATGACTTTTTTTTCCACCATCTATTTTATAGTACAAGCAAGACATATTTATTAATCTGAACCGCAGATGCAAACATCCTGATCGCTATGAAAATAAACACTCCTTACGTTGCGTGTACGTTCGTTCGCTAACAGGCAACGGTTGGATACGTTCAGCCACTTATATTTAGATCCCTTTACGATCCCTGCGCTGATCGGTATTCCAATCTAAATCGTACGCATTACCTACTACCTATATTTACTGTTCCTATAGCGCGTGTGGGTTATGGTCCAAAGTAAAAGATTAGCATCTATCACATCGATTTAACGGCATAGAATAAGAAATAATACTACGTTTAAAAAGGCAACTCTCCGCCCCCTACCAGCGGCTGAGCTAGGCTTACCTCACCCCCCCCTCCCCCGCCCCCCTCGAACACAGTTTAGACTTGAATCGTATGGCGTCACACACACAGATGCGCGTGTACGATAACGTCAATGTATGGTGTCTGTGTAAAACGAGGTTGTTTGTATGAAGTGTCCGGGATGTGTTAACAGAAAGCTCTGTGAGGTGTTGGTACTTATTTCATCTTGCAATGCTATATGTTAAAGCTCGAAAGCGTGAGCTTAGAATATAGCGCATACTCCTTCATGTTTGATTTAGGTAAGTAATTTTAAATATAATTTAATTTAGGTACACATTTCGTAACAGCTTCCGTGGTCCAGTGGTTGAGCGTTAGGCTCACGATCCGGAGGTCCCGGGTTCCAATCCCGGTGGGGACATATTACGAAAATCACTTTGTGATCCCTAGTTTGGTTAGGACATTACAGGCTGATCACCTGATTGTCCGAAAGTAAGATGATCCGTACTTCGGAAGGCACGTTCGTTGGTCCCGGTTACTACTTACTGATGTAAGTATGTAGTCGTTACATGAGCCTTTGGCGGCTCAATAATAACCCTGACACCAGGGTTGATGAGGTTGGTAATCCACCTCACAACCCACACGATAGAAGAAGAAGATCATCATCTCTGTATTTTGTGTCCATTGTGCTCAATAAAGTATTTTATCTATCTATCTATCTATCTCCCTAGTTTTTCACAGGGTCCGCTTACCTAACCAGCTTCAAATATCCAGCAGTGACTTCAAAAATCAAATCTAAATGAAATCAAACACAACCAATATGATACTGTCCTTCGTTCAACCTCTGTATAATAAATCCAAGATATCTAGTCTAGCTGGCTAGATATTGATGTTGGTAAATGACACCTAAGTATTTGTCCTTCCAAGTTATTCAGGTCACAAAACAAATAATAAATCTGTAAACCATTGGTCTTGGCCTAATAAATAGCTGGCTTTTATGGAACTAACATTTACAGCATATTTGACCATCCGTTTGTCCAATTCGGTAATGAAATTGATTTTAAAAATCGGATTACTAACTTAAAATATAATTTATCTAAGTACATGCGAATTATAAAAACTTAAATAAATAAAATTAAAAACCTTATAAATATTATTAATTAAATTATATATTTTTTTACATTTTTCCTTACCTTATGGTTGTCTGGAAGAAATCGCTTTAAGCGATAAAGCCGCCATTTGCCATGTACTTATTTAACAGTCTTTTTGTAACTATTTCTTTTTATTTTGGTGCAATAAAGTGTATTTGTATTGTATTGTATTGTAAAAATCTTATTATTTATTATTGTCGCAGATGGCATTAACTACTTGGGCGGACACATGGGGAGCGTTGAGGGCTCTCACCCGGTACAAAATTTAAGACAACAGGGCCTGAGGGTGCCCAGTTGTGGGTGAAGTTCAGCTCACAGCGTTGTCCGAGGGGATCATATTTAAAAGAATTAATCGACTCTAGTGGGTCGATAGCGGTAAGCGCCGAATGAGGGAACTCGTTAACCACGCCGGCGGGCTCGGTATCGGGGTGCTGAAGTGTTTGTTGTCGCGAGCTGATTGGCCGCCTCTGTAGCTAGAGTAATCGGGTCGTCGGGAACGTATATTACGTTCTTTTGGCTCCGATATTTTTCGCTGTCAATAAGCGGGATGTATTCGGAAGCCGTAACTGCCAGGGGATTTGGGTGGTGCGAAGCAAAATTGAAAAAAGTTTTGAGGCTAATTTGAGCCATTGGGCTTTTTACTTATTTTTTTTATTTCTTTTATGACATGACTTATTGTAGATTTGCCGCATATGGCATTCACATTACTTGGCTGGACAAATGGGGAACGCTTAAGGCTCTCACCCGGTACAAAATTTAAGACAACAGGCCTAAGGAGTTGGGCGCGAACCTCGGCTCAGGGCGTCGTCTGAGAGGAAAAATATTTGAAAGAATTAATCGACCCTAGCGAGTCGTTAGCGATAAGCGCTGACTGAAGGAAACCATTGGGCAATGGTAAAAACCTTACTGGTAAACAATACAATCTAGGTAGACTTAGCGATTATTAAGTAAGGCTTGCTTTTCAAACGGGGAGTGCTGTTCGAACCCTAGTGTCGGACTTACACTAATGAGATTAATTTATCTTAAGTGCTGTTTTCACTAACACAATTGGATCGACCATTATACAGGGTGTTATTGACATCGTAACGAATACTCAGGGGGATGATTCAGACCATGATTCTGAGTTAAAATCAAGTGGAATTTTCCGTCGCGAAATTCATGATTTTTTTTTATTATTTTTTAATTATTTTCAATTCTATACTTTTGCGATCGAAAATTCCACTTGATATTAACTGAGAATAATGAGCTAAATCAGCCCCCTCAGTATTCGTTACGATGTCACTTACACCCCGTACCAGTACATACAAGTAGCCATACAAGTAGGTATGGGTCTTAGTGACACTGTAACGAATACTGAAGGGGATGATTCAGACCATGATTCTGAGTTGATATTAAGTGGAATTTCCTGTCGGAAAATTCATGAAAAATTTTGTGTTTTTTTAAATTATTTTCCATTCCATACTTTTGCGACGGAAAATTCCACTTGATATTAACTCAGAATCATGGCCTGAATCATCCCTCAAAGTTTTCGTTACGATGTCACTAACACCCTGTATTATACGGCAATACGGCTCACCTATCATGTCGCGGTCTAACAGAAAGCTCGGTGAAGTATGTGTATTTAGTTTATCGTACCTCTGACTACCCCAATTGGGTGTTGACTGGGTCAAAGATTAATTATAAAGTGCTAATCTAGAAATTCAAGCCAGTCTTCGATGATCAAAAAACAATCTCATTTTACTTTTCGACTTATTTTCGAATTTTATTTATGAATTAAGTAACAATGAGTACGACGTTTGACCGCTTTTATTGATGACGTCACAGATCAGTATTTCCATACAAACTCCAACGATACCTTTCGCCTTGACGTTTCTTAAAAACTATCTCATTTGAATAGGTTATCAAGTAGCTTTTTGGGATATGATACATTTACTTATAAACATATTTATATTTATTAACATATTCTAAACATATCTTTGGTGCGGAACCCTAAGAAAGTTATACGGACCGAAAACAGATAAAAACATAGGAAAATGCTAGTAAAACAATAAGAATAGACATCCTGTAAACAATTTTACTGTCACACTGCTCGCCGCCGCAGAAGTTATAGGTAGTTGGTTTTTTTTTTGGTTCGTTTTTCCCGATAATGTTTCTTTTTAAGTTGATGGCCATATCGTCAAAGTTAAATAAATTAAAAAAAAATCGTTTTCCTGAAGGGCAAGGCAAAGAGAACTATGGCCATACAGCCATGCCGAATGTATTTTTTTTTTTTATTTCATTAATCATCAAGAAGTTATGGTTGTTAGTCGACAACCGATAGCTTTGTTTACTCACAATAAATTTTTTTCGGTTGATTTTTTCCAACGGGCAAAGGGAACTATGCCCATACAGCCAAGTCTTATGTATTATTTTTTCTTGATGATGATCAATGAAATGATGAAAGGTGATGACTAAATGGTAGGTGAATACTAAGCCCCACCCGGAGCAGACTTCCGAACCCCTACCGGGTGAGAGCCCTCAGCGTTCCCCATTTGTCCAGCCAAGTAGTTAGTGCTATCTGCGGCAAATCTACAATAAGTCAAAAAATACACTTCTCATCAAAAAAATCGAAACACCTTGCAAGTTTACGTTTTGTCAGGATTATCAGAAAAATGTGTACATTTAGGAATAAATGTTAAATGTCGTTTAATAGTGAGTAATATGAGCTTATCAAATCTTAATGTTAATGTTCTAAATTTAAATGAATTTTTCATAGGTTTCGTATTTTGTTAAATGAGTCATTTTTATTCCGTATGGAGTATAAAGGAAATGGATAAAACAACACACGTAAATTAAAAAAAAAGCTAAAAAACGTTTATTTAATAACTTGTATTCCCTCCCCGAGCTCTAATTACTGCTTCCATACGGTTCTTCATCGATCGGATGAGAGTCACGATCACATGCTGTGGTATATTGTCCCATTCCTCTTGGATTGCATCTTGCAGCTGGCTAAGTGTTTCTGGGGCAGGCTCTCTTGCTCGAATTCGTCTCTTTAATTCATCCCACAGATGTTCAATGGGATTCATGTCCGGGCTTCTTGCTGGCCATTCCATAATAGAGATATCGACTTCGTTAAGATAATCTCGTACGACGCCCGCGGTGTGAGCCCTAGCATTGTCGTGCATGAATATGAAGCCGTTGCCAATAAAATGTGCATAGGGCATCACATGAGGCTCGAGACACTCTTCGACGTACCGATGACAGTTTAGTGCAGGCAGACGTGGCCCAGACACGAAAGCAAGCTCTGTCTTACCGTCGGCGCTGATTCCTCCCCAAACCGTCCACGAACCGCCACCATAGCTGACCTTTTCTTCAATGCAGCATTGTGCATAGCGTTCTCCGTCTCTTCTGTAGACCTTGTTCCTTCCGTCGTTACCATACAGCATAATTTTACACTCATCAGAAAAGAGAACTTTGCTCCACTGTAGGTATGACCAATTTAGGTGCTCACGTGCAAAGTTAAGGCGCGCTCTTCGATGGTCTGCAGTTAATTTCGGCCCATTTGCTGGCTTATGCGGTACCAGTCCACGATCCTTCAACCTTCTTCTAATTGTAGAGTCACTTACAGCCACCCTTCGTACAACACGAAGCCGCTGCTGCAGTTGAAAAGCGTTAAGGCGTCGATTTCTTAAAGAAGTTGTTACAATAAATCGATCATCTCGCTCAGAAGTGACCCGATTCCTGCCAGATCCTGAACGGCGCGTGAACAAACCAGTCTCCCGATAACGTTTATAGACTCTATGAACAGATGACAGGCTTAGATGCAGTCTTGCAGCCACAACACGCTGACTAAGGCCAGAATCCAGCAATGCCACAACTTGGGCGGCTTCTGTGGGCGAAGTATCCATACGTTTTAGAAAAAAAACCTTTTTTCAGACGTCCCAAAGTCACAGTATTGAAATAAAAAACAAAAAGTTTAAGGATAGGCGCCAATTTTTAGTTTTTAAACGCTAAATGTACTCCAACCCTAAACACACATTTGTCTCAAAACAGTGATTCATTTCGTTTATAAGATAAACAAATGAAATTCTAATTTTGAATTTAGAATTTTCGCTTATTACTGTAATGGCCAAACTGCCAGCTATACATTTATGTATTTTTTTTCATCGTATGAATTCTTTTTTGTGTTAAATTCGGACAGAAACAATGAAAACGGAAGTGTTTCGATTTTTTTGATGAGAAGTGTATATATTAATTTGTGATAATATTCGCCGCACTTTTTTCGGAAATTGATTGTCTATTTGTTGTACGAGTTCTATGATAAGAATGGTAAACAGAAAAGTGACATTGAAAAATAAACAACTCGCCGACCTTCACCTCTACTAAATTCGTGTGAAAAATTTGTTTGTGCACAACAGGTGCGTCTGAATTATTAAACCAAACAATGGTTCCCTACAGAATAATAGTCGTACAATATTAAATATGTATGTATCTACTTCAATTGGCAGCTACTAAACGAGGCTTGAATGTTTGCGCCTCCAACTCACACACAAACATATTTACATAAATTCATCCACTTATTCCCGTATAGAATGGGTCTTAATAATTTCGGACCACAATCAGTTCGGCCCGGGTGCGAATCGCCTAAGAGCTCTGTTTGAATGCGTCGATTTGGACCGCAGCGACTTTAGATAATGAAGATAGTATTTAATTTTTTATCTTGTGATCCATATCGACCCATTTCAAAAGATCTCAGGGGCAATTCGCGAAACGACCTATTCAAAAAGTGCATCGCGGTCCGATCCGCTTACGGTCCGAAACGAGTGAAATCCCCGGGAAAAGCTACAAATAATTAGAAGATATCCTGCAGCAGCTTTTGATATGAAGTCCTAAGATGGACAATGGAACCATATAGTGCCATGTGATCGTCCATGATAGTAGGAATGACACAATGCTCCAGTCGGTTTTTTGCCGGGAAGACATAAAGGTTGTCGATAAAGAACTAGTAATATTCAATCAATCAATCTACAATAGGGTAAATTCCAACTAGTCAAATCAGTACTTACCTTTTTACTAAACGTCAAAACACGAAATGACTATGGAATTTGTATGAAAAAGCAACCTGTGACGTCATAGAAAAACGTGAAATTTCGCACTTATTATAACATTTTTCTTTATTAAAATTCATAAATAAGTTAAATAGAAAAATTAATCAGAATTTCATAATTTATCTTTGACCTAGGAAACTACCCAATTGGGCCATGTTCAGAGAGACTAGGTTCAGAATTATGAAATTCTATTTAGTAAATAAAGACAGATCTAGAACTAACGAAAAACATTTAATTTTTTGTATTAAGTACTTATTTACGAATTTTAATCAAGAAAAACGTAATAAGTCCCACATTTTATCACGTTTTCTATGACGTCACAGTGTGCTTTTTCATACAAATTCCATAATAATGTCGTGTTTTGATGTTTAGTAAAAAGTAACTGATTTGACTATTTGAAAACGTTGGAAACTAGCATATATTCTATTCTTTGTTAAAATAAGCACAATAGGCGGCCCTATTGCTAAACAGCAATTTCTGCCAGGCAACCTTAGGGTGAAAGAAGTCGATGTATTGGAGCGCGGGATGGTAAAATATTAAAAACAATTAAATAAGAAATGTGAAAAATAAACGTAATAGGTGGTCTATGAAGATTTCTCAATTTATTATACCATTAATAATTATCTCCCTAGCATTATCTCGTTTCTCACAGGGTCCGCTTTCCTAAACCTGACGATTTGACAGGTGGGTTGTTCTCCTTTTTTATCGACAATGATCTGTCCTTCGTTCTGCTTCTGATAAGTTATGTTTTAGAATTTTATTTCATGTTTTGATTGTCCAAAAATATAGTTATCTTATTATACTCAAAATACAAGCAAAATACTAATCGGTTCCTCAATTAGTTATTAACGTAGCTTGATCGTTTTTCACAAAATTATGTGACAGAGTGGTAAATTGAAATGCTGTCTCCGATGAAAAGGGCCACTCTGTCACAATATTTTTTGGAATGCGCCTGCAAAGAAAAGTATGTTACCAAGATAAAGAGAACCACTAAATAGTCCTCTACAGACACATCTTTATATGATGTTTTAAAATATTTATTGCCGTTATAATTTTAAAGATGTTAAATCCGATAAATCGAGAAAATGTCTTTTTATTGTCGATAAAAAAGAAGAACGACCCAGGTACGGTTTTTTTACAGAAGCGACTGCCTATCTGACCTTCCAACCCGCGAAGGGAAAATCAACCCAATACAAAATATGGGTTTACCGCTGAGCACGTAATAAGCATTTACGATCCAAACATGAATTCAGGAAAACAAATTCGGCTGTCATTTGTTTAGGCCTGTGCTGGATTCGAACCTGCGACCTCAAAGTGAGAGGCAAGCGTTCTACCAACTGGGCTACCATGGCTCACAGCTCATCATCACGGGTTATATTAATAGGTATTCTAAGAAAATACCTCACTTTATATACCCATTAATAATCTAGTTAATAAAACTCACTAACAATAACGTCGCAGGTACCTAGGTGAAGGTTAAGGAAGGTGACTTGCTCAGACATCGATTTATAACCACCTTAAGTAGGTACCTATGTTTACTTTTTAAAACGCTGATGACGTGGCATTCTTTTCATATTGTGGTTGGTATCTATGACTTCTACTGGGTTGTGAGGTGCATTACCACCCTCATCAATCCTGGTGTCAGTTATTGTTAGGTTATTATTGTCAAAGTCTCCGTGGCCTCCGTGGTACAGTGGTTGAGCGTTGGGCTTACGATCCAGAGGTCCCAGTTCCGAATCCCGATGGGGACATATCACAAAAATTACTTTGTGATCCCTAGTTTGGTTAGGACATTACCGGCTGTTCACCTGATTGTCCAAAAAGTAAAATGATCCGTGCTTCGGAAGGCACGTTACGCCGTTGGTCCCGGTTACTACTTACTGATGTAAGTAAGTGGTCGTTATATGAGCCATGTTAGGGGCCTTTGGCGGCTCAATAATAAGTCCCATAGGGTTGATGAGGTTGGTAATTCACCTCACAACCCATAAGATAGAAGAAGAAGAAGAATTGTCAGAGTTATCACTAACAGATTTGGCTTGACGATTTGTATCCAATACAATAATGCATTCAGGGCTCTATTGCGGCTGCCTCGCTACTGCAGCGCGTCAGCCATGTTCGCGGAGGCGGGTGTGGATAGTTTTGACGCTGTCTCGCGCAAAAAAACCGCATCCCTGCTGAACAGAACGCGAGTCAATAGCAATGGAATCCTGGCTGCAACTGCGAATAGGTGCGACAGCCCTCTGATATTGGACCTCATAAAGCGTGTCAAATCCCCTCTAGTTATAAGGTACTAAGTGTAAGGATCTGTTTTGTCTTTAATAAATAAATAAATTATTATTAGGTATTATAGACGGCGACACGGCTCACCACCTATCACGTTGGTCTAACAGAAAGCTTGGTGAGGCGTGGTTACTTAGTTTATCCTGTGATGGATGTATGATAGGTTCCAAAAGTCCAATCAGTTTCTTGCTCTCTCACTCACGCCTATTTCCCACCGGGGTAAGCAGAGACTATAGAATTCCATTGCTGGCTTCGATCGTGACACACTTCTCTTGCTTCCTCCACATTCATCAATCCCTTCGGTTCAGAGCAGATCGTATTAAACCTTTTCTAAGGACATCTCCAATTTGGTCATCGTAAGTCCTTCTCGGTCTTCCTCTGCCAGCCCTACCATCAACTTGCAAAGTAATAAATTAACAGGTTGCACTTAAGACCTTCTGGTTACATGTCGTTTCTGTAATAGACCAACACACCTACAAAAACATTTTATAATTATGTAAAATAATGGTACAAATAATTCGCTAGGCTCAGTGACAGAACTTTTACTCTTTGATTATACCTCTGACTACCCCAATTAGGATATAGTCGTGAGGTTATGTTATGTTATGATTACAGAACCCTAAAATCAGATGTTCGCTCTTTACCTACGGACAAGGTGATGAAGTGAGGACTTCGAAGGTCACGACTTCAAGGGCCGAAACAGACATTAACTACAACAAGAAAATCAAACATGGAACTTTATGTGTTTGTTTGTGTTCAAGGACTATAGTTATTCTACCTATAAGAACTAATTCATGTCTAGGCTAAACTTGTTTACCTAGTTTTTTATGGTTATGTTTTCTTGTGACTAAATGGACCAGAAAGAAGGACTTTCCAATCGACGTTCCCCAAACACACGATAGATGGCGTTGTTCACTTTTAATGTGATAATTACCTATTTTCTCATTGCTGCCGTACATAATTATTAAAAAACGTAAAGTTAATAAAACTAATTGTTGCTTGATATTTGGATCACATTATGAATATAATGATGTTGCTACTTCTCTTTATTTTGATCAGAATAATAATGGGGGGAAGTTGTAATTGTACATTGGTGTAATAAATAACAGCCTCCGTGGTCTAGTGGTTAGAGCGTTAGGCTCAGGATCTGGAAGTCCTGGTTCGATTCCCGATGGGGACATTGTCGAAATCACTTTGTGAGACTGTCCTTTGTTTGGTAAGGACTTTTCAGGCTTGAATCACCTGATTGTCCGAAAAAGTATGATTCCGTGCTTCGGAGGGCACGTTAAGCCGTTGGTCCCGGCTATTAGCCGTAAAAACACCTCCACCAACCCGCAGTGGAGCAGCGTGGTGGATTATGCTCCATACACCCTCCGGTTGATTGAGGGGAGGCCTGTGCCCAGCAGTGGGACGTATATAGGCTGTTTATGTACTTATGTAATAAATATCTATACCGAAAAACAAAGATAAAAGATGCATATGTCTGTTATCCATGAAATTAGAAGTTTAAACAAAGAAAAAACTTAACAACGCCCAAAAATACGATAGATGGTGTTTTTGGGGAACGCCGTATATCTGTTCCATACGAAAACTAGGTATGTGAGTAGATATTACAATGTAAAATTCCACTTAAAGTATATTTTTGTTTACAATTGTATCGTTAAAAATAATGTAATAACTCACTCAGCGAGCGAGTGATTACATTATTAGTGAGTGATTACATTATTTGGGTATAACAATGTAAAATTCCACTTAAAGTATATTTTTGTTTACAATTGTATCGTCAAAAATAATGTAATAACTCACTCAGCGAGTGAGTGATTCAAATCAGTAAACAGAATTTTGAACTGACGAAATTGCCTTTGATTTGAATACAGATTAAAAAATACAACTGAATCAAATAGAATCTTCACAGGCTTCAGTAATAAAAAAACTACAAAACCAAAGTAAGTACAAATCTTTTCACTACGTCAAAGACCTTTCAATTTTTTTGACAGGACCGGTCCGATTGTTCGTATTTTTGAGAATTATTTTTCTTATTTTATGAAGAATTCTATTTTACAATAGGGTTTAAGGTAAATAACTAATATGGTAATAATCTAGCTTAGCTTAAAATAGCTCTTTTTATTTCTTAATTTCCCGCGAGCAATTGACGTAACAAATAATGAGACGAAATCTTGGAAAGTTTCTTACTGCTTATCATTTCAGGCATATCGTAGAATGTCTGGACCTGCCGGCCGTAATTTTATATATGTATCTAAATATTTAAATAGCAAAATAGAGTCTTTAAAGAACAATGCACACAACGGCGGTAATCGGAAACTTTAGAAGTTAGCAAACGATAGTTTGTAAAGGTGGAGTATGCACCACACAGCATATTCATATATTTCTATCCTTTTCTGTCACTCAGAACCGTTACTTGTTAGAGCGAGATAAAGCTTGGAGCGGATTTAACAAATGCGGTGCGACTACGAAACACTGGCGCGCACGGCAGCGTGCTGTAGCACGCAACATGCATGCATAGTTTTTGTCACATGCGTGCGACAACTCGCACGCTATACTGTGAGCAAACCATCATCATCATCATCATCAGCCGTACGACGCCCACTGCTGGGCATAGGCCTCCCCCAAGGATCTCCACGACGATCGGTCCTGCGCTGCCCGCATGCAGCGGCTTCCCGCGACCTTCACCAGATCGTAGGTCCACCTTGTAGCGGAGCTACCCACTGAGCGTCGTCCGACACGTGGTCGCCATTCCAGAACCCTTCCGCCCCAGCGGCCATCCGTTCTCCTCGCTATGTGTCCTGCCCACTGCCACTTCAGCTTTGCAATTCTCCGAGCTTTGTCGGTGACTTTAGTTCTCCTGCGGATCTCCTCATTTCTGATTCGATCAAGCAGGGAAATACCAAATGCTTATTAAAAGAACGACACAGCGGCAACACTCTGTCTAGCACAGGCAGAACCGCGCTGCACACCACCATAGAATAAGGAATAATACTACGTATAGAAAAACAAGCTTTCCACAACAAGGGGTGCATATTCAAGGCTAAGATTGCTAAAGCAATCAGAAAAAGATGTGTCAAAACCTTCGTCATCGATGTGAAACTTGGACATTAATACAGAAGGACAGAGAGAGACTCGAGGCTGACTCGACGTCGTGTCTTATAGGGAAGTCAAGGAATTGGCCTTTGATAGACTGGAATGGAAAATGCTACACCGACAAGAGCGTGGCTCTTGAACTGATGATGACTACGTATAGAACGGCAACTCTCCGCTCCCCACCAGCGGCTGAGCTAGGTTTCCCGCACCTCCCCTCCCGGCCTTCAGTCTTACTTTAGTCTTCAATCATATGGGCGTCAGACGTCACACACACAGATGCGCGTGATACCGTCGAATATGTAGTGTCTGTGTAAAACGAGGTGTTTTGTATGAAGTGTCAGGGATGTAACACCACCGCGGTTTCTGTATGAACTGGTACACACTTCCCACCTGAAATGCCCAGTCTGGATACCTTAAAGACAAGCTGGTGCTCTGAATTCCGTCCCAATAGGATTTTTGTTTATCTTTTCTTTTTAAAACCTTAAAACCGCCTCTAACTTTTGCTTTCGTATCAACAGTGGCTGCAAGTTGTCTTTGATTACTTGTGGCTCTGCCCACCCAATTAGGGATTACGGGCGTGAGTTTATGTATGTTATGTAACTTTCGCTGTCTTGCCCACAGGTGTAAGAAGTCAACCGGATTGTAATGATGAATGTCCTCAAGTCGATGTTCGGGGTGTGCAGCGGGTCGGGGGAGAAGGGGGAGGTGCACGACACCATACGACGCATCTTCGGCAACGAGATGGTCATGAAGGATAACACGGACAAACATAACCAGTGCGTATTTTATTATAACATAGCATAAGCTTACGACTTTATCTCAATGGAATAGTCAATGGTACGCCTATCGCAAGATGAAACTAACCCTTTCTTCGCATAATGTCGCTTTCGCAAAATGTCCCCTGGTAAGAAAAGGTCCCTTTCGCAAAACGTCGCTTTCGCAAAACTATATACCTCACCGAGTTTTCTGTTCGACTAACATGATACGTGGTGAGCCGTATCGCCGTCTTTAATCGTCGAGCCAACTGTGTTAGTAGAAACTACATTTAAGACAAATTAATAACTTATTGGTGCAAGTCCGCTACCGGGGTTTGAACCGGCGTCCCGTTTGTGAAGTAAGCCGGTGTACCACAGTGACTCACATAATAAAAAACAGCTTATATAAGCCATATCATCATCATCATCACCATCATCATCATCATATAAGCCACTGCTGGGCACAGACCTCCCCTCAATCAACTGGAGCGGCTTTGGATGAATCATACTTTTCCACGATGGTCCACTGGGAGCTGGTCCTAGTGATACTTATCACACTTGCCTTATACATTATACATGATCATCATCAGCTAAAAAACGTCCATTGCTGGACACAGGCTTCCTCCGAGGATCGCCATAATGAACGACCTTCTGCTACCCGCATCCAACGGTTTCCTGCGATTACCTATGCACCTTCTGGCACTTTCCATTTATCTTAATATTAGAAAAATGAGGATACCTAAACCCGTGAAGAAACCATGGTAGCCCAGTTGGTAGAACGCTTGCCTCTCACTTTGCGGTCGCAGGTTCTAATGCAACACAGGCCTAAACCAATGATTGTCGAATTAGTTTTCGAATTCATGTTTGGATCATAAATGATTATCACGTGCTCAGCGGTGAAGAAAAACGTCGTAAGGAAACCCACGTGAAATGCATTTGAAACCGTGAAATGCATTTACGGAGGCATGTGACCTAACCTGTATTGGGCTGGTTTTCCCTTCGCAGAGTTAGAAGGTAAGACAGGCAGTCGCTTCTGTAAAAACCGGATCTGTTAAATCTTCAGGTTAGGTAAGCGGACACCATTAAAACAGGATACCTAACGTTAGGGGGATGATGATACCTACACCCAGAGACGGATAGGCAACGATAACGAAAAAATGCGTAGGTACATTTAAGGGAAGAAATTAGTTTGCTTAGCGTGATATGACTGAAATAGAATTCGGTCGATGTTTCAGCCATTACACCCCGGACTTGTTATTTATTTAAAACCTTACAACGTTAAAACGTTTGTTTATATACTTAATGGACTTTAAAGTAAATTTACGCGAAAACGAAATTGCGTTAAGGCTCTCAAGTGCTCAACAACTAGTCTAGCCATTAACTACAAAAAGGAGAAATTATAAAACATAACGGGAACTTATTATTATGTGGTCGGCAGTTTGCTAAAAGGCTTTTCGTAATAAAATTGCAAAATGTATTATAAGTAGTTTCAATTTGCTTTGCCGCGCAAATTTGCCTATCGGTCTTATTACTTAGGTACGCAAAGTTTGTTGTACCTATTTAGAAATTAAGGTATTTATGATACTTGTTTACCAAAGCTTTGGTGGGGATACCTGGTTGATGGTTGCGATGATTGCGAGTGTGGAGTATCACCACAAACTATGGCTCACCTTTTGTGCTGTCCTAAGTGCCCTAACACCTGCACTATTGAAGACCTGTACGAAGCCACTGACAATGCCGTAAGCGTGGCCAATTATTGGTCAGCAAAAATTTAGCTTCGATCGCCATCGACTCGCAAAGAAGAAGAAGACCAAAGCTTTTTTTTGACAGGATGACTGAAATTACCTGACGTAGATATGTAGAATATACGTTGAATGACGTAGATAAAAAAATACGTAAAACTGACCTCCAATACAATACAAAAACTCCTTAGAAAATAACAACCTCCAAAATTCTAGATTAAGTAAATTAAATTCAAGTTTTTGGAGTTATATATACTTTTTTTCAATAAAATAGCAGACAGTATTTTGAATTAGTCAGAAATTAAATTGAAAGCTCATGTGAAGCTTACTTTATATAAAAAAGATTTATATGAGATTAATGATTACCTAAATGATAAAAAGGCTTGATATTAAATGTGTTTCTCTAGTTATTAAATAACTTGAAATATAATAGATTATAATAGATAGAAAAGATGTGTCGCTGTTGCAGTTTCTTGTCATTTCTTCTCTTCAGCCATAACACCTTGCGAAATGACATAGATTCAAAAATGTTAAATTGACCTTCAACAAGTCAATACGATTTCTTCCAACAACTGTATCTTTGATAAATTAATAAATGATTTTGACTTTGACTCCAGCGCACTTCCGCTCATATACCCCATGATGTAACAAGAACTTTTGCGCAGACTATACTTGAAATATAAAGGAGATAGGAGGATTCTGATACACTATCGACAACGTCTCTTGCAAAAAAAATCAAGCTAACAGACACTTATGCGGCAGACAACCAAACAGTTCTTCAGCAAGTTGGAAAGCAAACCCTCATAATTCTATCCTAATTGACAGGAGGTCCAAATACCTGAGCCACATACGCGAAAATCTACCGAAGTTGTTGGACTCCAAAACTGTCAGTCACAAGTCAAAACCTTCCAAGAAACATGCGCCAATCGCTCCTGAGGTAACCAAATCCATTATTTTCAGAATATTAGGTACTTTTTGGCCAGCGCGCACTACGAGTTTTTCGCCGTGCGGCGGAAAAGACCAGCGGCATAATGTCGCACTGTAATATTGCGCCGCTGCGGTGACTCATCATCATATGCCGTAAGACGCCCACTGCTGGGCATAGGCCTCCCCCAAGGATCCCACGACATCATCATTACCACCCAATTAAACTGGTAGTTGCTTCCGAACACATCCCGCTTAGGGACGTTATTTAGTTAGTGGGATCTGTTTTCCGCATTTAAACTGGCCCATTATGCGGCTTAGGGACGGTATTGAAAAGTATCGGTGCCCGAAGGACCACTCTAGCCATAGAGGCAGCCAGTCAGCTCGCGACAACAAACACTTCGGAACTGTCGATGGCGCTTTCTTTCTAGCTTCCCTCGTTTTATATGTAATATGTTATATAACAGCTTCCGTGGTCTAGTGGTTAGAGCGTTAAGCTCACGATCTGGAGGTCGGGGTTCGATTCCCGAAGGGGACATTGTCGAAATCACTTTGTGAGACTGTCCTTTATTTGGTAAGGACTTTTCAGGCTTGAATCACCTGGTTGTCCGAAAAAGTAAAATGATTCCGTGCTTCGGAGGGCACGTTAAGCCGTTGGTCCCGACTATTAGCCGTAAAAACACCTCCACCAACCCGCATTTGAGCAGCGTGGTGGAGTATGCTCCATACCCCCTCCGGTTGATTGAGGGGAGGCCTGTGCCCAGCAGTGGGACGTATATAGGCTGTTTATGTTATGTTATTTAAATAATTGTCTGAAAGTAAGATGATCCGTAATTCGGAAGGTACGTTAAACCTTTGGTCCCGGTTACTACTTAC
The DNA here is from genome assembly GCF_024362695.1 of Pectinophora gossypiella. NCBI lineage: Eukaryota > Metazoa > Arthropoda > Insecta > Lepidoptera > Gelechiidae > Pectinophora > Pectinophora gossypiella. Next base: position 3,273,030 of record NC_065424.1, read on the forward strand.
TGTTTGTAAGTGAGTAATCCATGTCAAGGGTTTTTGTAAATAACCGGACATGTCAAGTGTTCAAGTTAGGTAAGCGGACCTAGTGAAAACGTACCACGTGAAGAAGTTTAGTGATATTTTGTTTGCAAATCACTACTATAGTTATTTTGTTATGTCTATCAGCCAAACGAGGCTGCAGATGAGAGGCCAGGCCGGATAGGACCGAAGATTGTAGTCTTCGATGCTTCTACTGGTAAGTTAATAAAACATCTATTACATTATTGAACGATAAGATTGCCATTTGATATGGTAAGATATAGTATACAGAGTGTTAGTGACATCGTAACGAAAACTTTGAGGGTTAATTCAGACTATGTTTCTGAGTTGATATCAAGTGGAATTTTCCGTCGCAAAAGTATGGAATTGAAATTAATTAACAAAAAACATAAAAATAATGAATTTTCTGACAAGAAATTCCACTTGATATCAACTCAGAATCATGGTCTGAATCATCCCTCTCAGTATTTGTTACGTTGTCACTAACACCCACACCTACTTGTATGGCTGTATGTACTTGGACGAGGTGTTAGTGACGTGGTAACGAATGCTGAGAGGGAACATTCAGCTCATTATTCTGAGTTAATATCAAGTGAAATTTTCCATCGCAAAAGTATACAATTGATAATATTTAATAAAAACTAAAAAAATCATGAATTTTGTGACGGAAAATTCCACTTGATATTAACTCAGAATCATGGTCTGAATCATTCCCCTCAGTATTCGTTACGATGTCACTAACACCCTGTACAATGACATTATATACAGGAATCCTATAAGGACACTAAACGTCAATCAAGCTCTTTAAGTAACTTAAAAACGGGATAATCCAGACCAGACTCCAGACTGTCCGCTTGTGTGGCATCTCGTGCGCGTGGCAATAGGCGCATTATGAATCCTATTTGTTTTGTGTTTTAGTTTAATTTTACTAACCTACTTTAAGTGCTACTAACACCAATGGAACTCTTTGTTTTCCGAAGTAAATAAATATATATATATATATATATATATATATATATATATATATATATATATATATATATATAATGCTAGGGAGGTGATGAATAAAGCATATTTAAATATGAATTATTTGTTACCTAATAAACAGGTTTTAAAAAATCAGTCTATTCTTTAAACATCCTCCTCTTCAGGTACTGGCAGACTGGTTCTAGTTGGAGACGAGCGGGTGAGCGTGCAGGGGTTGTCAAGCTTCGCGACCATCAGGGCGACGGCGTGCGCGTACGCAGGCAAGTGGATGTACGAGGTGCAGCTCGGGACTAAGGGGATCATGCAGGTACGTTCATTTCTTTAATTTTGGATCTTCTCTCGTGTGGGTTGTGAGGCGGATTACCAAGCCTCATCAACCCTGGTGTCAGGGTTACTATTGAGCCGCCAAAGGCCCCTGACGTGACTCATGTAACGACTACGTACTTACATCAGTAAGTAGTAACAGAGACCAACGGCTTAACGTGCCTTCCGAAGCACGGCTCTAGCTTTCAGACAATCATGTGATCAGCATGTAATGTCCTAATAAACTAGGGATCACAAAGTGATTTTTGTGATGCTTTACCTAACGCTTCTAAAAAACGCTTCGTTCTTCTCGGTGAACAGATCGGCTGGTGCACATCAGCGTGCACGTTCTCAATGGACACGGGCGTGGGCGACACGGCCCACTCGTACGCATACGACGGTGGGCGCATCAGGAAGTGGAACGTGGCGACCACGCCCTTCGGCCAGGCGTGGCTGCCCGGTGACGTCATCGGCTCCTGCCTCGACCTCGACAAAGGCACGCTGGCGTTTTATAGGTTATCTTTGTTCCTTTATTCAAATATGCTGCTAATTCTATACTTCAGAGTACGTTAGTGTTCTAAAATAGTAAATTGTAAAAGCAGAATCGAAATTCTAAACACTTCAATACAAAATGCATACTTTAAAAAATATTTTATAATACTTACAAAAATTACCACCCTGATTGACTGTCTCTGAATCTGTTCAAACTTTTATCAATCAATCTATAACTCTTTATTGCGAATTATAACTTAAAGGATAGTTAGAAACAGGCAAAGTGGCATTTGTGCAAACAGCAATTTCTTCCCAATTAAAAAAATCACCATATTTTTTTCAATTTTAATTTGTTAATCGTTTCGAGTATGTTTAAAAGTCGACTGGGATTCATAATCTCGGATTATGTCCTATCTAACAAGATATTACATATAAAAGTATGTGCGCAATGAGAACAAATGTCAAATAGCAATATTGCTTTTCAGGTGAATTGCTGTGATATCTCTCTCTTTATTTAAGAGCTGCGCTCTTGTCGGTGGAGTTCTCGCCATTCCTCTCTTCTTCCCGCCAAATCCTTCACCTCCTGATACGACACCACCTACACTTTCTTTTATTTGTTTTGCTTCGATGTAGCCTTTATTTATAATACCCCTGGTGACTGCAACCACTATGCCCCAAAATCCCATAGTTTCTTTCAACATTAATCTTTACATTTTTAAAGTCTGCATTAAACCAGCTGTTTAATTGATGCTCCCAGGAACGGGGTGTCAATGGGGGTGGCCTTCGACAAGGTGGCCCACGGCGCAGGCCTCGCTTACTTCCCAGCTGTCTCCCTCGCCATGCAGGAGCACCTCTACGCCAACTTCGGACATGTACCCTTCGTGTAAGTGTTCAATTTACAACGCAAAACACTTCATCACACAGCAAGGTTCTCCGTAGTCCAGAGGTTGAGCGTTGAGCTCACGATCTGGAGATCCTGGGGTTGAATCCCGGTGGGGACCTATCACAAAAATCACTTTATCATCCCTACTTTGATTGGGGACACTACAAGTTCATCACCTGATCTTTTTCTATCGTGTCGGTTGTGAGTTGAATTACCAACCTCATCAACCCTGCTGTCAGGGTTATTATTGAGCCGCCAAAGGCCCCTGACATGGCCCATGTAACGACTACATCTTACTTACTTCGGTAAGTAGTAACCGGGCCCAACAGCTTCCGAAGAACGGATCATCTTACTTTTTGGACAATCAGGTTATCAGCTTGTAATGTCCTAACCGAACTAGGGATCAAAAAGTGATTTTTGTGTGATATGTCCCTACCGGGATTCCAACCCGGGACCTCTGGATCGTGAGTCCAACGCTCAACCACTGGACCACGGAGGTCGTCACCTCACCGAATCACCTGATTGTCCGAAAGTAAGATGATCGCTGTTTCGAAAGGCACGTCAAGCCGTTGGTCCCGGTTACTACTTACTGATGTGAGTACGTAATCGTTACATGAGCCATGTCAGGGGCCTTGGCAGCTCAATAAAAACTGACACCAGGGTTGATAAGGTTGGTAATCCACCTCACAACCCACACGATAAAAGAAGAAGATTAGTGAGTACCTTTTGTTTTTTAATGATTTTTTGTCATCAAGTCAAAACGAGCTTTTGCAGAAGACGATAGGTAACATTACGTGTTGTCTAAAAAAATATCGATCTGAGTAAGAAAGTAAAAGCAATTTAGTGTAATTTTCTTACAATTGTATAACGATCAGGATGATAATTTACATTCAATCTTGTTTAAGTAAGTACTTACTTACTTATTAAAATATGTTCACTACAAAAACTTTTCCTTGTAACAAAATCTACACGTGTCATGTTTTGAGATAATACCTCTACTTTGTAGCGAAGTGAACTCCATCTAAAAGGGCAGACAATTTGTACCCGCGTCAGACCTACTTGCTCAAATCCACGTCATGTCTTGTTATAGAAATGGATCGCTTCTTTGTTGCTAACTCGATTAAGTAGAGAGATATATATTATACTAACTTAAAATATATATATACTAAATAATTTACTTTATATATATATATATTTTAAAACGATGAAATTAATGGACTGGGTCAAAGATAAATTATAAAATGCTAATCTAGAAATTGAAGCCAGTCTAAGGTCAAAAATCAATCTCATTTATCTTTTCGACTTATTTTCGAAATAATTATATATAAGTACCTAATATAAAAATATAATTATGAATTTATTTATTTTTTAAATTTAGTAACAATAACTACTACTTTTGACTGCTTTAACTGTAACATTCACATTCCATAGAGAATTTTCGTTTTGGCTATGTTGTCATATTGCCTGACTAATTTAATTTTAACTTAAATTGCTAAGTGGTACCTAGAACTAAGAATTAGCAAGTTACCGCTTATAGCTTACCGCGATCAGCCCACTAGAGTCGATTAATTCTTTCAAATATAATCCCCTCAGACGACGCCCTGAGCCAAGGTCCGCGCCTAACTGGGCACCCTCAGGCCAGTTGTCATAAATTTTGTACCGGGTTAGAGCTATCAGCGCTCCCCATTTGTCCAACCAAGTCATCAACATCATCATCATCAGCCCATTAACGTCCCCACTGCTGGGGCACGGGCCTTCCCTATGGATGGATAGGGAGATCGGGCCTTAAACCACCACGTGGGCCCAGTGCGGATTGGTGGTTATTAACGACTGCTAATGCAGCTGCAATAAGTTAGTCCAAAAAACCACCAATATTAAGTACAATTTTCACTAACACTTGTAGCTGGACCAATATACACAGCGATACGGCTCATCGAGGGTTGATGAAGTTGGCAGTTCACCTCACAATCCACACGATAGAAGAAGAAGAAGGCTCATCGAAAAAAACTTTGTGTCGTAAATGTTTTGCAGGTTCCCGGTAGACGGTTACGCGCCGCTGCAATTGCCTCCAACCAAAGAGTGTAATAGAGCTGCTTTGCTATTCAAGAGTTTAGAAGCCCTACTGGATGAGATGGCCAAGATGACTGACCTGAAGCCAGCGCTCAATGTGAAGAACAGTAAGGTATAGTAGTGTGTGGCACTGGCCGTAGGAACCCTGGTATAATTTTTAACAGAGTTATCTTTTTCTCTGATTGTAAATATTCGCCTTTGGAATAATGCCAGCAGTATTGTTAATAGATTCTATACGGCTCAACTTCACGCTTTTTGGCGATAAATATAAGATAATATCGCTGGCGACGCAATAACAGCTGCAGAGGGTAGTAAATTTTAGCCTCGGTGAATAGCAGTCTAAACCGTACTGTACTGGCGTTTATTAGAGGAATAGACCCCGATACCGACTCCGCCGGCGTGGACAACGATTTCCCTCATTCAGCGCTTATCGCTATCGACCCACTAGGGTCGATTAATTCTTTCAAATATCTTCCTGTCAGACAACGTCCTGAGCTGAGGTTCGCGCTCAACTGGGCATCCTCAGACCTGTTGTCTTAAATTTTGTACCGGGTGAGAGCCCTTAGCGCTCCCTATTTGTCCGGCCAAGTAGTTAACGCTATCTGCGGCAAATCTATAATAAAAACAATGTTAACTCCCCAGTCAAGGTCAGAGCACTCGAAGACGACAGAGGACGAAGTGGCGCTCCGTATCCACAGTTCCAGCTCGGTGTACAGCCCCAAGCACTCCCCTCACGCCGTGGTGGACACGCAGAACTCTGAGGTCAAGAAGATATCCAGAAAGGTGAGCTGTAGAAAGGAATTAACCCGATTTTACAGCATATTTTATATTACCTGAGAGGTTAAAAATGCCCCTTCGATACAATTTATCTGAAGCAATATTTCTATTTGACATTCCTTGAAGTGTTAAATTGCAATTTTGCTTTCTTAGATGAATTGCTTCGATGTGGCCTATTTATCCCCCCTAATTGCATTTATGTAATGTTGGCAGGATTGGACGAATTTTTGGCCTGATGCTGCCGGAATAGAATTCACTTCATTGAATTTTTCTAATCGACGCTAAAACATATTAGGAAAACAAATATACTTATCTTACCATGTTTCACCTACTGTATTGTGTGTCCTGCGTCATCATACGACAAGTACCTAGTAAAGTACTACATATGTATTATTAATAAGTTAATTTATTAAATACTCTATACCTACATAATATTAAAAAATACTCAATAAGTATATTAAAATACATGTTTACTAAAAATACACCTAACCATAATATACACACATACAAAACAAGTATTGAAACAAATAAAATACATCATACATCCTAAGAATATCCGCATAAGGATTCAAAATGAGCTCGTAACTGGTTTTTGAAGCTCTGAAGAGAGTTAGCGACTCTGATGGAAGCAGGTAAGGAGTTCCATAAACGCACAGCTTGCACATTCTCTTATCTGGTATTGTCTATCTAACATAATTTATCATAATTTTTGACATAAAATGTTTTTCCACAGAGAAGGAATAGGAATTTGTTAAAACCTACGAATAAATAATAAGTCAGGAAGAGTAACAACGCTCACAATTTGACGCCACTAAAATGTACACTGAGTGGGCGGGGCTTAAAATGACTACTCGCACCTACTTCAATCTGCCTCGCGCCGTCACTAACGTATGTCATTGCTCGATTTATGCTATATTTCTATGGAAAAAACAGTGAAATATTATGTAAAATGTCGTCATGTGTAGTTACTTGGTGTAGGAAACGAAAAAAGCGCAGCAAAAAGATAATTGGAATAACTTATCATCGGTAAATATAACATTTCTGTTCTCGTAAACACATTGTACTTTGATCCGCATTATTCAAGAAGTTCCTAGCTTAATATTCAGATAGGTAAATTATAATTTTTAATACTATGCAGTCAAGTAATATTATCAATTTCCAGCAAAATATAAGTTTTTCAGTTATTTAGTCTTGTCGAAATTTCCTTTTTTTATTTTCCCCAAAAATGAAAACCGACTGCAAAAATGGATAAAAGCAGTTCGTTACGAAAGAAGAGAGGATGATCGGCTTCCATCCTATTCCAGTAAATATTAAGTAACATTGTAATTATATTTATATATCATCCAAGTAAAAAATTAAAGTATTGAATAGTTGTTTTTACTAAATACCAATTAATTCAAAACACAAAACATGCAATATAATAATACTACTTGAATACATAATTCAGCAACACGCCTCATCCGAAATACAAAACACTAAAAATTATTAAATCCACCGTTAGTTTCGTCCATTTTTTACTTATACTCATCCATGCATTGCATAACAACATCCTTGATTTGAGAACCCCGGAAACACACGCACCAACCTCTATTGTGGTTGCTATTGATAACCAATCACAGCGCTTGTCGCAATGAAGCGCGTCACGGAATCGCTACTGATTGGTTTTATGGATTTACGATCTTTTAGAATGTCGTGGGTAGCGATGGGTCGTTATCGGTTTTTGAGATAACGTAACGTAAGCGTTATGTGATTTCCAATAACTAGTTTCTTAACTAGTGATTTTTATAACTAGTATTTTCACAACGTTCTGAAGCAAACGTGATAATTGTAACGTAAAATCGTTTGGTTAGGTAGCAGTATAACTTAATTCTTCTTCACGCACACGTACGTTTTACATTACTCGTTTTACTCCTTTACGTTGTCAAAGCTATGTGTAAGGTGGTCAATGTAAAACGTCGTTTTCATCTTGTCATTACGAATATTGTAAAACCAGTGATTTTGCGTGAGTAGTGAAAGTAGCCAAACATCGACGCTATGCCTTAAACATAAGAGTGAATTCGATTTAACTTTATGGCGTTGTGATTAAAAGAGTTATTGAAGACTGATGCCTATTTCGATCGTTTAAATGGCGTTATGAATATCACTAGTTTTTGTTGTAGTGGAAAACGAGTGATCACTGTTCGAGCTCGTAACTGCATATATAACCAGTTATGGTTAATAACGCCCATCGCTAGTCGTGGGGCCAATATTTCGCCGGCGTTTGTTCATAGTTACTCTTCCTGACTTATTATTTATTCGTAGGTTAAAACCTATTAACAAATTCCTATTCCTTCTCTGTGGAAAAACATTTTATGTCAAAAATTATGATGCTATTTTTCAGGTGTGCTACACAATCTCGTAGATTTATTTGCGTTGGTCTTAGTCTTTTGTAACTTCCGTAAAAACAATGGGACCGAGCTCTTATATTCCGACTGCAGCAGGAACAATAGAGTAGTAAATTGTAGGTTTAAAACTAGCTTTGTTAAGGTTCCGTTGGCGTCGCGATAAGAACGGTATACGGTAGTCGGGAAGCGAGGAATTTCAAATGCACTTTTACTAGACCTCTAAACTGTAGCTTACATTTTGCTGCTTTGTTTGCTGTTTTTTTTTTGTTAGGTTAGACTAATGTCAAAAGACAATGTCATGTTGTCATGTCATGTTTTTTTGTGTGTAGATAGGAGTTTTTAGCTCTCCTCTTTGGTTGGCCTCACGGAATAGAACAAAGAGGTAGAAAGGGCCAAGTGAACGCGAAACGCGCCATACAAGTGTGAGCAAATTATAATAAACGTTTCTTTCTTTCTTTCAAATATAATACTTCAACTTTGCACTCCACTCCGTTAGAGAGACATTCGTCAATCATGACTTTTTATTCAAACAAAAATATTATATTTGTAGGGTCGTATGCTGATCGTTGTTTTACCACGGTAAAACCAAGATCGCCCATAGACAAAATTATTGTAATATCCCTCTTACACACGCACGGAACTCCGCGATAGTAAGTATATTATAATATCATCGTGTGTGTCTTATTATAAAATTAGTGCTTATATATGTTTTTTATTTTTATTTATTTATTATATGTTTTTTTAAAGACGTCTAGGGTCCTGTGCCGGGGTTTTCCTCACAGCTTCTTTTCCCCGGCTATACAGGATAAAGGTGTAATTTTTAATAGAGTTATTTTTTCTCTGATTGTAAATATTCGACATTGGAATAATGCCAGCAGTTAGGTATTAGATTCTATGCGGCTCAACTTCACGGTTTTTGCGGTTTTTGGTGATAAATATAAGGCAATTTTGCTGGCGACGCAATTAAATTGTGTAAAAAAGAATTGAAGAACAGCCTCCATGCTTCAGTGGGTGAGCGCTTGGATCCGGAGGTTTTTTGCTTTTACTACTATTTACCTAAGTAACAGCCTCCGTGGTCTAGTGGTTAGAGCGTTAGGCTCACGATCTGGAGGTCCGGGTTCGATTCCCGATGGGGACATGGTCGAAATCACTTTGTGAGACTGTCCTTTGTTTGGTAAGGACTTTTCAGGCTTGAATCACCTGATTGTCTGAAAAAGTAAGATGATTCCGTGCTTCGGAGGGCACGTTAAGCTGTTGGCTCCACCAACCCGCATTGGAGCAGCGTGGTGGAGTATGCTCCATATCCCCTCCGGTTGATTGAGGGGAGGCCTGTGCCCAGCAGTGGGACGTATAATAGGCTGTTTATGTACCTAAGTATCAGGGTTGACACCAGGGTTGATGAGGTCGAATCTTGAGAGAAGAATGTATTCCAGGCCTTCCTCATGTCCATCGCTCGGCTGGTAGTGATAGAGATGGGCAACGTGCTTCGTCTATCATACGTGGTGGTAGCTGAGCTGCTGCCGAGGATGCGAGGGGCGCTCGGAGTCAAGTCCAGAAGCATACAGGTGGAATCACACGCGCTGGACTTCTATACGAAGGCTAAGGACGAGAATTTTGTGAGTGGTTAATCCGTCTCACACACACACACACACACACACACATACACACACACATACACACACACACACAAATACCTATGCGCGTGTTTACTCCACACCTCTAGAAGGTTTATTTTTATTATTTTTAAATATTTTAATATAGCCGTGGTTGCCCAGTTGGTAGAAAGATTGCCTCTCACTTTGAGGTCCCAGGATCGAATCCAGCACAGGCGTAAACCAATGATTGTCGAATTTGTTTTCGAATTCATGTTTGGATCATAAATGGTTATCACGTGCTCGGCGGTGAAAAGGAAAACAACGTGAGGAAAACATTCCTGAGATAGGCATTTTCGGAGGTGTGTGACCTAACCTGTATTGGGCTGGTTTTCCCTTCGCAAGTTGGAAGGTCAGACATACAGTCGATTCTGTAAAAAACCGGATCTGTCAAATCTTCAGGTTAGGTAAGCGAACCCTGTGAGAAACGGAATAATGCTAGGGAGATGGTGAATTCAAAATATTTTATTTCATTCGATATCAACACAAAATCATGGTCTGAATCATCTCTCAAAGTTTTCGTTACGATGTCACTAAAATCCTGTTTGTATACTTCTTAGTCAGTTCAAATCGGCGCTATAAACGCAATTGACGCAGTCAGCGTTATTATTGACCCGCTGAAGGCCTCATTATGACTAATGGGAGGTGTACACTACAATTCATGACAGGTACACCTGGGAGCGAAATTCCTAGCACAGCCACAGCCTCGACTGTGTACGATGTTGGACCTGCTGTGGACCTTCCTGGACGAATCCGCGTTGTGTGACGTGTTGGAGCACTGTGTCGTCAGGGAGTGCTTGCTGTTTGACCTCGTCTCCCCGGTGAGTAGATTCAGACTGCGAGCAATGTGCCATGGGGTCAAACTTGAAGGGCGAAAATCCAATAATGTCATATTTCACATTATTAAATAGTAAATTATATTTAATTTAATCTTTATTTATAACAAATTCATAATAGAAATTTATTCAAATATTACAAAAAAGTCGTCAAGTAACCTAATTTAAAATGACTTAACCTAGAACCCACTCCGTGTCAAACTTGGCCCAAAAGTGCCCATGACACTAGCAGCGTTTTTATAAATTGTATTTAATTTACTGTAACAAAAGCATACAATAAAGAATAATACTGCATAGAAAACGGTCACTCTCCGCTCCGCACCAGTTTGTATCAGGCGCAGAGTTACATTTACCTCACCCCCTCTAGGTCTTACTTTAGTGTAAATGGCTGGATGTGGAGTAAGGGGGAGCGCGCGCGAATTGTCTGCCTTACCCGATAAGGGGACACACTGTAAGAATAAGATTTGTACATAGAATGTCCAGTAGGGCTAACATGCGCAACGTGATAACATTTTGTCACGGTCATATTATCGATTCTGACGATATAATTATGTCGTTTTGTCGATTGGTGCTAATATGTGAACTCAAATAAGTCATGTTGTTCTGTCAAAATACGAACAAAATCTCGTGGCGCGCATGTTAGGGAAAAAAGCAACCTTATCGATTTCGACAAAATTTATTGAATCGCACGTTGCGCAAGTTAGCTCTGCTGACATAAGCGTGGCCGCAAAAAATAGCCTTCCTAAATTATAAACTGGTGCTTATTCCTGCAGACGCCCCGCTTAGGGACGGTACTGAAAAGTATCGGCGTCCGAAGGACGTAATATACGATCCCGACGACCCGATTACTCTAGCCATAGAGGCAGGCAATCAGCTCGCGACACCAAACACTTCAGGGCCCCGATACCGACCCCGCCGGCGTGGTCGACGATTTCCCTCATTCAGCGCTTATCGCTATCGACCCACTAGGGTAGATTAACTCTTTCAAATATTTTTCCTCTCAGACGACGCCCTGAGCCGAGGTTCGCGCCCAACTGGGCACCCTCAGGCCTGTTGTCTTAAACGTTGTACCGGGTGAGAGCCTTCAGCGCTCCCCATTTGTCCGGCCAAGTAGTTAATGCCATCTGCGGCAAATCTACAATAAGTCACGTCAAAAAAAAAAATCCTGCAGACGCCATCTAATTTTATTTTAAGTTATACCTGTCATTTTCTCATCCGCTGAAAAAGAAAGGGACGGGTAATCGACAGGCATAAAACTTATGGAATGCTTACACGTCAATTTTAAGCAGAAATCTAAAACAAGCGTCTAAAAATTTTACATCAGCCAATAATCCGGCAGAATTAAGTAGACAGCACGTCAAACGGATTGCATATCAGGGAGATGCCTATTTTATTCGCACGGGTATTCATTCCTTTTAAAAGTAACTTGTTGACAATCATCCGTCCCTTTCCTTTTCGACGGATAAGAAAATGACGGGTATAACTTAAAATAAAATTAGGTGTCTGCAGGAATTGGGTCCACTATCTACTTAATTGAGCTGATCTTTAGACGAACATCTCTCCGAACCGACGTGCGTGTATGAAGCGATTAATGAATGTGGAGGAAGCAAGAGAAGTGTGTCAGGATCGAAGCAAATGGAATTCTATAGTCTCTGCTTACCCCGGTGGGAAATAGGCGTGAGTTTATGTATGTATGTGTTTAGACGAACATCAAAAAAGTCCTCAACTCGCGAAATTACAAAGTGTGTGTCCATTGGAATTCATAAGCACGGATAACAGGGATGACTCTTGTCTATCCTGTCATTAATCTGTAAAATCTCCAGGACATGACGTTCACACACCAGATCGACTGCGTGTACGTGCTGTGTGGTCTGATGCAGCACCGGGAGACCAGACATCACCTCATCAAATACGTGTTCTTCAATAAAATCACGTTAGTCTTCACCTTCACTACTTTGAATCAGTATACAGTCATTATGATTATGTTTTCTGTTCTAAGACGACTACGAATGATATTAATGTACTCAGCTAAAGACCGGAACAGAAAGCCAAAGTTTTATTAAAAATCCTGAAATAGCTTTCTAGAGGGTACACGTGCGGGTTGGAATTTCTGTTCAGGATATTTCTCTGAAAGGATCGTTTTATTGATTGGGACATGGTTCTAAGACTACCTACTTAATATTCTTGGTGGCCGTATCAGGTTCGACAACTTCCTGAACATCAAGTGTCCGGACGACACCGTGCTGCGCACTGTCATCCGCAAGCCGTGGTGGCAACGACCCTGCGCTGTGCACGGCGAAACCGACCCTCGGATAGCTGGTAATAATTACTTTAATTACAGAATTTTATGCCGTTTGGTCTAACTTACATCAACTTCTTGCTAAAGAAACCTGTCGCAGTTTATTTCCTAAACTGTTCACGGCCTGCGACAAGATACTGCAGTAATTAAAGCGTTTGTTAGTTTAACGTCTTCCAACATAGGCCCGATACCGACCCCGCCGGCGTGGTCGATATACCCCCTGATCGCAACATTCAATTTATTTCAGAAATGGCTGAAAAAGGAACTATCAAAAGGTCTCCATTTGCACCATCCGATTCTGGTAAGATTGATATTTTAAGACCTTATAAACGTTAAAAAAAAATGTTTATTTCTTTATCTTAGTTATTTTACATTATCAGGTGCACGGAGGCTCCATTTAAGCAACGTTAGCTCGTCCATATAGATTAGTTTGACATAGATATATTCCTGATGCAACTATCACCGCTCATTGCGTTAAAGATATTTAAGTCACCCTATAATGTTGTGTGATAATCGACATATAGCGCATTCGGTCACGCTGTAGGTAATTTTATCCATATGTGATAAATAAAAAAATAAGTAAAGTAAGTTTACTGTAATATTAATTGTTTTAATGTTTTAGACAAAATGTCCAAACTGATGCCAGTGCTGGATGATACTGCATTAGAAGCTCAGTACAAAGAAGACTGTGACAAGATTACTAAAGCTGTGTCGCCTTTGGAACATATACAGGTCGGTATCATCTCAAATTACTTATCCTTTTTCATGGAAGAATCAAGGACAAGTCAAAACAGAGATGAAATTGGTTATGTTGCAACTATCACATAGAAGAATGGAACCAAGAAAAACTTAATAAGTAAGTATGTGAAAAAAGAAACGATCATATTTTTTTAATGTATCGTTTACACTTCCAAGTACGCTGACCACGGGCTGCCTTCCATTAATAACAGTAGGTATGACACTTGGGATCGGGACATCGGCTATAGGTAGGCGTACTGTCCTTGAATGTGAACAATTCTTGACCAGTTTCTTGCTCCAAATAGGATGCCAAAGTTTCTGCTTGATCCGGTGGGTTAGCGTGAGTTTATGTATGTGTTCTTGGTCGCCCGATTTTGCGATGTAGTGATAGATTTATTTCAGGATATAACTAAAGCAGTGTCTTAACTGTCAATAAGTTTTCTCTGATGAACCGCGACCAAATCCAGGATGTTATGATGGATGTTATGATGGATGTTATGATGGATGCTAGGTCAAGAGTATTTTAAACTGGCAAGCATGCAAGAAGACTGATGAGAGTGGAAGAAGCGAATGTGGTCAGGATCGTAGGAAATGGATCCTTAGTCTTTGCCTATCCCAACTGGAGTAGACCTCATGTATGATAAAAATTCCGGCCAAGTTGTTAATGCCATCTGCGACGAATCTATTATAAGTCACATCAAAAAGAAGTATGATCTAACAAAATAAATGACCAACGATATAGATTGTTGTGATTAAAGAAGGAAAGGATATTTGCAGCTAGAGTTCCTATTGATGCTGCTAGACAACACGGACGGCACGGACATGGTGCCGTCATCCAGGAAGATATTCATGGAGAAGTTCCGGCGGTACATCATGGACAACTGCATACTCGATATGGTGAGCATCAAAAGACTTGAGGCCATCCTAACCAAAGTATGGGTGTCACGGACAGCGCTATCTGACGCACATTTTTTAGGTTCATTTAGAATGTTATATGTCAATGTTGTCTTGTCAAAGATATTGAAAAATCTAACGAAGTAATCAAGAAAACCAATAGATGTCGCTAAAATCTAACGTGTATAAATGGATGTCATGATATAATGAACAACAGACACGAATTAGGCACCTATTATTTTTCCGCTGCCGATTTATATTGTTCAACCTAATTCTACCCAAATCTGCGTATACTTACTTCAATATGTAGTCGTTACATGATCCGTGTCACAGGCCTTTAGCAGGTCTGTAATAACCCTGTCACCAACTCACACGAAAGAAGAATTGACTCTTTACGTAGCATTGGGCTTCTAGACGTCTCTATCTTAAAATTGCTGCATAAATACGATGGTTTTAGAATCGTTCTCATCTTCGCTTATTTCGTTGCCAATAACGAAGCCACGTGTTTTCAGAGGCTGTTCAACATTTCCCGCAACTCGCCAGCTATCTCCTGGTGCTGCCACGCTCGCCTGCTGACGGCCGTGCTGCAGCTGTGGAGTGAGAGCCCTGTTGGAAACCCGTACGTAAACCCTCTTTTTTATATTTTTACTACCATCTTCATCATCATTAATTTAAGAGCCACACTCTTGTCGGTGCAACATTTTCCACTCTTCTCCATAGAGACTTCCTTACATCGACAAAAACATTTGATTCAACCGTACATATACAATGTCCAATGTTCCATGTTTGTCAGTTGCCACTATTATGTCAATGATTGTAAGTTTGGTTCTTGTATGACCTTACTCATTTTGGTAAATTCTTTCATTTTTGCTTGTCTATTTTCTATTTACCTAGTTTTCTTTTACAACAACAGTAGATCTCAGAATGTCTCTATTTCTTAAACGTTCGTGATACATTGAGGATAATTTTGTATGGCGATTCTGATCGAGAATCGTACTTGGCATTTCAGATTTAACCGATCATAATAAAAAGAAAAGCAAAGCTTATATTGATTCACTTACATCAAATTTTTAGAAGACTGCGTCAGTAAAGACAACTTATGTACTTATTTAGATTCCAGCTTTATTTAGCGTGCTATCGTCTTTGCAGTCACCTGCCGCCACACCTGCCTGCCAGGACCTTCATCGATGGCGAGCTGGACTTCTACAATGTAGACCGGCTCGGCGGAGTATTGCCATTTCTAGTCCGAACGCTGCGGTATGTGTCACGTAAATAAAACCGACAATATACTTATCATCAACAGTATCAACAGGTTTGCTTGAACACTCTCATACATCGTCGTATGTTTGAATTTACCGCGCGATGCATCGCTAAACGCCCCGCGTTTATATAATGACGACGTCTTGTCTCACCGATGATTGGTCACTGTACAGTTTTGTCGTCTTCCTAGCATTATTCTGTTTTTTGACAGGGTCTACTTAGCTAACCTGAACATTTGACAGGTCCGGTTTTTTACAGCAGCGACTATCTGTCTGACCTTCCAACCCACGAAGGGAAAACTAGCCTAATACAGGTTAGGTCACATACCCCCTAAAATGCATTTCTCGGGAATGTGAGTTCTCTCAATGTAAATTTCCTCGTGATGTTTTCTTTTACCGCTGAGCACGTGATAATCATTTATGATCTAAACATGAATTCGTTATTCGGCCTGAGGTGCATTCGAACCTGTGACCTCAAAGTGAGAGGCAAGCGTTCTACCAACTGGGCTACCACGGCTCTCAATTAAAGTCACTGCACAGTTTACCATGTCTATTACACATCTTTGCGTACTAGTAACAAGACAATCTGCAAGTACTCTTTAAATTGTCGTTTGTTGTATTGATTCTTCAATGCAATATCTTCTATTAAATTCTATTGACTTAATTAGGTGTGGTTGGATAATTACTTCCGCCTCTATCCAATAGATGGCGCATTTAAAATAATATAAAATAGAATAGACTGTTTTGGCCATCGACAATATTCAAGAATGATTTTTATTGCAAGGAACGAAGGAATTTTTCTGCTCTGATCTTACCGTCCATTAAAAGACAGCATTGTAGGTCTAGCGTGATGTACGGTCACGAGCATAATAGTATTTTATGCAACAGTTGTATAAGAAGGGTCAAAAAATGCGAGTGGCGTGAGTTGCGATGTGAGCCTTGGCGAACATCGCAATAAGAGACGCCACGAGCATTTTTTGACCTAGTTATACAACGTTGCATACAATACTTTTTCTACGACGACGTAATTTTTAATGAAACAAAAATTATACAAAGAAAAATTTTATTTATAAAAATGAAGATGTAAATTTTGAATGGTATGGGAAAATGGCGGCAAATGTATACTTTTTTTTATAGTATATCTATGGCACCAAACAAAGTAAAGGTGCCAGTTTCCAGGTCAAAAAAAAAAACAACAACAATGCTTTTTTGGCGACATTATAGTACAGTTACACTTTGTAAACAATGCTTTTATAGGCCATAGAGCGTACACTTTTTCAAAGAGTTTAATTATGTATGGACTTTTTGGTTATTTAAATGCCAGATTAAAGTAGAGGAGTAGAAAAATATGTATACACTTTGGTACCATGTCACATTAACTTTTTTGACAAATTGAACTGTAAGTCTCACTAAATGTCAAATATGTTAGTGCGACAGAGTCCTAAAGTGGGTACATTATATTGCTCATGACTGTACTGTGTGGTATGTAAAAAATAGTCCTCTCTCCAGACAGGACCTGATCAACGTGCTTGGCGAGGACAACCCGTTCATACAGAGCTTCGAGCCCAACTACAACAGAGCAGGAGGTATTGACACAGGTAGGCTAGAGATAGAGTGAGAGAGTAAAAATCTTCGAAAAATATGACCCGTTGTAACTGCCAACATAGCCGAAACACCAAGAATAAAACAGTTCATTCATTTATAAAGTTGATGCCAATTATTTATGTAATTTATTTACGAACCTTGAAATGCTAAAAAAAATTACAGAAATTAACAAAAATCTAAAGTTGCAATTTCGTAAAAAATATCCAGTTTATTCACCTAGTTTCTAGAATTTTACAGCCAAAATTATTTAAAGTGTATCGTACCTAATTTAAATATATAAATACCGGGTTCTTACCGCGTTATTGGTGAGAGGAGTCTCATATCCCTGATAATAGCGCGGTAAGAACCCGGTATTATGTGTTTTAATT
Source organism: Pectinophora gossypiella (assembly GCF_024362695.1). Taxonomy (NCBI): domain Eukaryota; kingdom Metazoa; phylum Arthropoda; class Insecta; order Lepidoptera; family Gelechiidae; genus Pectinophora; species Pectinophora gossypiella. Next base: position 3,290,613 of record NC_065424.1, read on the forward strand.
ATTTAGTGTTTGGTTTCGTTGTAGGAGTTCATATTATTTTACTCTCTCATTTACATCCTAATTCCTACTTATCCTGTTCTAATTACGAGTATTCATCTTTTCAGATTAGTAGACATATAAAATTTTGCATTCAACCAACATAGGTATCACATCTAGCCCAAAATCTGCAGATCCCAAATGTTTGAACATATTTATTTATTAATGGCGTACAGTACATACAAAAACAAATTAAAATACACTTAAGAATACTTTCCTTATGCCTGCCAATTATAAAAGTCACCAAAATTTGACAACCCTAATCTTAAGCCTTTTTTAAATATTCATAATTTTACCAGTTTTGTTTCTTCCCGTCCCACTATGCATCAGAATGTTATACCCGAAAGCAGATGATACCATTCACCATCAGGCTTCCTCGCGCAATTGTCAGGGGTGAGCGACATGGCGGCGGGCTCCCCAGGGCTGGCCACGCTGCCACAGGTCATCTCCTCGATGGCCAGGTTTATGCACCCACCCATGCCACCAATGCCCAACAGGTAAGTCAAACTTTAATTTTAATCAGAGGCCTTTGGTGGCTCATAATAAATCCCTGGTCATAACAACCTCCATGATCTAGTGGTTAGAGCATTGGGCTCAAGATCTGGAGATCCGGATTCGATTCCCGATGGGGACACTGTCGGTAATCACTTTGTGAGACTGTCCTTTGTTTGGCTAGGACAATGCAGGCTGAATTACCTAATTGTCTGGAAAAAGTAAGATGATTCCTGACTTCGGAAGGTACGTTAAGCCGTTGGGCCCTTCAGTAGCCCAAATGCCTCCACCAACCCACAGTGGTAGCAGCGCGGTGGTATGCTCCAAACTCCCTCATTTAGCGTCTGTGACGATCATTAGCATAGTCGAGATTAGGTCGATCGATTCTAATATTTTTTTTCGATATTTTTGTTTAGAACCACAGGAGAGACGGCATTGGCACTGAAGGGCACCAGATCAATGATGCCTGGAGCGGGCGCCATCGACGTGAGGTCAGCCCAGCTGCGGCTCGTGGATGGACTACTGGCTCTCTACCACGGTGCTGCCATCAAACACGCTGAAAAGGTACGGGGACGTATCGTTTAATTCTTGTTTCTTGGTCCTGTGATCCAAAAACCCGCATCGAACTCAAAGATTTTTGGTATCCATTTGTAAAACAGCGTGTTTTGTAAGTATGCATAGAATAAGGAATAATACTACGTATAGAATGGCAAAGCTCTGCTCCCCCTCCCTCCCTCTCGGTCTTACTTTAGTCTTCAAACGCTCATGGACGTCAGACGTACCTATGTACGATAACGTCATTATGTAGTGTCTGAGTAAAACGAGGTGTTATTTATGATTGTCTAGGGTGTGCTGTATGTTATATTGTGTTTTTGAAACAAAGTCTTCTCCACAAAGTTAATGACAAATTCTAGATATATGATATTCTTAGATGAGTAACTTAAATGTGATTTTTCTTTCCTTAGAGCAACACAGGGAAATACGCAGGCATTCCCCTCTGCCAAAGTGTTTGCACATTGGTGCAATCCAAAACTAGTTTTTATCTTAGCAGTTTGCAGGTTCAAAGGGATTTTACATTGTTTTCTAGCTGTGCGAACTACGGGACAACATCCTGGACATGGCAGACTGTCTCCACGACATCGAGTTCCGCATCTACTCTGTTGCAGCAGACCTGCAAGCTGGTGGGGGTTAGCCTTTCTACTCACTCATCATCATCATTATTAACAGCATCATCTTCGTCTGTACCTAACATGAGAGCCACATTGTTATCGGTATAGCATTTTCCACTTTCCATCTAATGCTAATTCTGTGACTTCTTTATGAGCCACCTTGTTGGTACTTTCCTCCCCTTTCTATCTTGCCTTCTACCTTTCCATTTATGATTTTTTCATTATCCCATCTATTGACAGGGTTCGCTTACATAACCTGAAGATTTTCAGGTCCGGTTTCGTACAGAAGCGACTTCCTGTCTGACCTTCCAAGCCGCGAAGGGAAAACCAGCCCAATACAGGTTAAGTCACATACATCCGAAAATACATTTCCCGGAATGAATGTGGGTTTCCTCACGATGTTTGCCTTCACCACTGAGCACGTGATAATCATTTATGATCCAAACATGAATTTGAAAACAAATTCGACAATCATTGGTTTAGGCCTGTGCTGGATTCGAAACTGCGACCTCAAAGTGAGAGGAAGAGTTCTACCAACTGGGCTACCACTGTTTTAATGCACTGTTGCCCTTTTAACAGAAGGTTGTCAGCATTGTCGCTTCTCGCGTATTCGTCCTGTAGCTTCTTCCTTAGTGGTCATTTGCGTCCAGCATATCCTTTCCATCCTCATATAATGTTATTAGCTACATCAGATCAAAGTTTTCTAATGAATCTGATTTTCTTTTCGTTCGCAGGCGCAAACGGAGAACTATCTGAACAAGAAAATATCAAGAGACAACTGATGGAGAAAATCCTGAAAGAGCTCGAAAGATCCAAAGCTGTTTATGAGGTAAACATGTCTGATGAAACACATAATCCTATACAAGAAATACCAGGATTAATGAGTAATCTTAGTATTTTCCAGGATTTACACATAGCTGGTGGGGAGTGGATGTATTGTATAATTATACTATACACCTATGCCTACCCCTACGGTGATTCAGGCATGATCGTATGTTTTCTTCTCTCATGTGGGTTGTGAAGTGGATTACCGACCTCATCAACCCTGGTGTCAGGGTAACTATGGAGCCACCAAAGGCCCCTGACATGACTCATGGAACGACTACTTACTTACTAACCGAGACCAACGGCTTAACGTGCCTTCCGAAGTTAACCTTTAACGGATCACCTTACTTTCGGACAATCAGGTGATCAGCCTCTAATGTCCTAACCAAACTAGGGATCACAAAGTAATTTTTGTGATATTTCCCTACTGGGATTCGAACCCGGCACCTCCGGATCGTGATCGTAACGCTCAACCACTGGATCATGGAGGCCGTTGTATCCTATGTATGTATGTCTGAGATTCAACAAGTTTTGTTTTATACTATCTTTAATGAGTTCTTTTAATTTAGGAGAAGTTAGAAGCGGGCGCGTTACAAATGGCGTGGGTGATCGGAGCCATCTGGACGAAACAACGCCAGTCGGAGCTGGCTAAACACTTCTGCGGTACCCTGCATTCCATGCGGCTCGCCTCCGACCCTGACTACGCAGTGCATACGCAGGTAACACACATTATAACAACAGCAAATCAAATCAAATCATACATAAATATAAATAGCCTATATACGTCCCACTGCTGAGCACAGGCCTCCCCTCAATCAACCGGAGGGGGTATGGAGCATACTCCACCACGCTGCTCCACTGCGGGTTGGTGCAGGTGTTTTTATGGCTAATAGCCGGGACCAACGACTTAATGTGCCCTCCGAAGCACGGAATCAACTTACTTTTTCGGACAATCAGGTAATTCAAGCCTGAAAAGTCTAAGGACTTTTTTGGTAGTTTGCATGCTAATCTACATCATATATTTTTTTTTAGTTTTATCTTCCTCTTATTTTAGAAGTTACAGGGGGGGGACACACATTTTACCACTTTGGAAGTGTCTCTCGCGCAAACTATTCAGTTTAGAAAAAAATTATATTAGAAACTTCAATACCATTTTGGAAGACCTATCCATAGATACCCCACACGTATGAGTTTGATGAAAAAAAATTTTTTGAGTTTCAGTTCTATGTATGGGGACCCCCAAAATTTATTGTTTTTTTTTCTAGGTAAGAGCGTTAGGCTCACGATCTGGAGGTCCGGGTTCGATTCCCGATGGGAACATTGTCGAAATCACTAACATTTTTTCTAGGTAAGAGCGTTAGGCTCACGATCTGGAGGTCCGGGTTCGATTCCCGATGGGAACATTGTCGAAATCACTAACAAAGGACAGTCTTACAAAGTGATTTCGACAATGTTCCCATCGGGAATCGAACCCGGACCTCCAGATCGTGAGCCTAACGCTCTTACCTAGAAAAAAAAACAATAAATTTCGGGGGTCCCCATACGATTAGCATGCAAACTACCAACGAAAATTGGTTTGAACCAGATCTAGTAAGTAGTTTTTTTTAATACATCATAAATCGTAAACCGTAATTTACTTTTATATTATGTTACTTGCTGTTACGGAACCCTTCATGGGCGAGTCCGACTCGCACTTGGCCGCTTTTTTTTCTTTTTTAATCTGTGCGTAATGTTTTCTTGCCACTGGAAGAAATTGCTGCTTAGCAATAAGGCCGCCAGATTGTACTATATCTTTCGTCCATGTGTGTAAAACTTGTTTTGTATGTTGTGCGCAATAAAGTACTTATATTTGTATTTATTCTGCGCTTCTGTTACTGTTCTTCTATAGTATCTTCTATAGTATCTTCTTTAGTAAATTCTGTAGTATCTTTTATAGTGATCTTCCTAGTAAGTAACCATTAAGTTACTACGTAAGCAGATGTGTGACTTGAAGTATCTTACAGGTGGCCAGTAAGGAAATTCTACCAGGCAAGAGTTCCATACTCGGTGGTACCAGCTACGCGTCGTTGCAGCTGGAATATACATCCAGTTCGGACCAGAGGTTGGAAATAATAAAATGATTATTATTTATTTATTTATTAATGGATCACTTTTGACATTTATGATTAATTTACAATATTCCACCACACTCGCTGCTGAGCTGCTCGCTGCGGAATTCTGGCCAGAGGCAGAGTTGTTCCGACGATTCAGGGTGGCAATAAACAATAAACGCACTAATTATTTTATTTTAATTATAATTGGGTAGTTTCCTAGACCTAGAAGTACGTATATTGCCCAAGTTTGAGATGTCCTAGAAAAGGTTTAGTATGATCTATTCCTTACCGGCTTATTCAAATTCAAAGTTCAAATTCAAGAATATCTTTAACTAGTTTGAATCGTCAATTTTTACATAAGGAACGTCTCATCCGCCTAAAACTACTGCAGCTTCTCACAACCTGTATAGCCGGGGAAAAGGAGCTGCAAGAAAAACTTCGGCACAGGGCCCTAGACGTTCTTTAAATTTTTTTACATAAAATAGTATTATACAATTGAGTAATTTAGCTGCCTAATATCAGTTGTCAGACAGTTAACCCCATGCATTCATATCTTCTAAAGAATCACTAACCTTATAATAACCTTTTTTGCAAAGTTTCTGATTAACTACTGTCTTAAAACAGTTAAAGCAGTTACGAGTACGGCTATTTAAGTAAAGCAAGACCCAGAGAGGGTGAGATCGGTGCCCAATAGAAAAGAATGCGGGCCGCGAGTTAACTATAATACGTACTTACGTTTTATCCTTTATTCTACGCTGTTGTTTCAGCCCCCAAAGTCCAACTTCAAGAGCTACGACACCACGAAACAGATCACATTCTCAAATCGGAGCTCCAGGAAGTAAGTAATCATCATCTGCCTAGCGTTAACCCGTTTTAATAGCCTAACCCAATCTGAATATTTGACAGGCCCCGTCTTTTAAAGAAGCGATTTCCTGTCTGACCTTCCATTGCCTTCCAACCTGAAGAATAAACCAGGTTAACGCATTTTTTGAGAATGTGGATTTCTTGGCATTTTGCAGGAAGTATGTATTAACCAAATAGAAACTGACACAACTCATTCTCATAATAGTATCAAAAGAAAAAAGACGATGTAGCTGAAGATGCTCCGTTGATTTTTCTTCGCTATCACCCCAGCAGAATAATTTAGCAGCTGTAATTTTCCTAAAAATTAAAGTATTTATAATGTATGTACACCATTAACACATGTTTATGGAACACGATGTTCGTGCGTCACCCAACAGGGTCCAAATAATATCAGCGTCGTGGTTCACGCCGCGACTTGTGCTGATTGAGGCCCTTTTATCTCAGGACCTCCACCACCACCTTATGATCATTTCGAGAAACATCCGTCTTGCTTTTTTGTAATTGTTTGTCTTCTTCTATCGTGTGGGTTGTGAGGTAGAGTACCAACCTCATCAACCCTGGTGTCAGGGTTACTATTGAGCCGCCAAAGGCCCCTGACATGACTCATGCAACGACTACTTACTTACATCAGCATGGCATTGTTTTAGTGGAAATTTGATATGATGTTGTTGTCTTTTTTTTGTGTGTGGCGCCCTTTTACAATAAACTATTTCTATTCTATGATTGCAGACACGACAAGCCAGCAAGAGTTTGCCGAGTCCTTGTTCGCCTTCGTCCCGGAGTACCACGTGGACGCCATGCTGGAGCTATGCAACACCTTGAGGCTGTACATGCATCCGACTGTACCGGTACAACAAGTGCCAGGTTTAAACACTCTTTGTTGTTCTACAGAGCCAATACAGGATTCCCCAAATACTTCAACTCCCGATTCAGAATAGTACAACTATTCACTTCTTCTCTCGTATGAGTTGTAAGGTGGATTCGCAAGTCTTCTAAGGATATGACCAATCCATCGCCATTTCCGTGTGCGGATATCAGCCTCCGCAGTATTTTGCCCAGTCAATGTTGGGCATTAGGGAGCTCCAAATAAAACCATCTACATGACACAGACATTTTCATTTAGAAGATTTGACTTTTACTGTTACACAGAATGGGACGAGCTGGTGGTGTCGTGCGCAGCGTTCCTGTGTTCGGAGTTCGCAGACCAGCGGATAGTGTTGGCGAGCACGCGGGAGTCGCTCGTGCAGACGCTCGCCTCGTTTGCTACGCAGCCAGCGACCATGCGGGCCATAGAGAGGGTGCCGATGAAACAGTATGTGAGAGATAATTACGTACATACATAAACTCACGCCTATTTCCCACCTGGTATATACTATACAAAACACAGCAGATGGGTCGCTCCATCTTAGGCCTCGTCAATGCCTTCGGGCAAATCTGAGGCCAAGAGCAAACTCATCAAAGTCCCTTTCGGGAATATACCTATGCGTGGTACTATGTTGGAAACCATCTGAAGACGCTAGGCTTCAAAGAAGACTATGTTTAATGGAGATACCTGATGGCATGTTAGGAAAGTCGATCCTGCGTACCGGAGTACTGGGTACCTTCAGGCCTGTTGTTTTAAACGTTATACCGGGTGAGAGCCTTCAGCGCTTCCCATTTGTCCGGCCAAGTAGTTAATGCCATCTGCGGCTAATCTGCAATAAGTCACGTCAAACAAAACCTGCGTAACGAGCAGTGGTGAGCACAAAGACGAAGAAGAAAGCTACCCGTGTTTAGGAAACTCGCAAAGAGAATGATGGCAAAATTCTCATATCCCTCGCATTATACAGTTTTTCACAGGGTCCGCTTACATAACCTGACGATTTGACAGGTCCGATTTTTCACAGAGACGACTGCCTGTCTAACATTCCAACCCACGAAAGGAAAACCAGCCCAATACAGATTAGCTCACATACTTACCTTCGAAAATTAATTTTTCGGGAATGTGGGTTTTCTCACGATGTTTTACTTCACCGCTGAGCACGTGACAATAATTTATAATCCAAACATGAATTCGAAAACAAATTCGACAATCATTGGTTTAGACCTGTGCTGGATTCGAACCTGCGGCCTCAAAGTGAGAGGCAAGTGTTCTACCAACTGGGCTACCACAGCTCTTATAATACCAAGTGACAATTGTATATTTTACCCAGGCAAATGTGCATGGTGGAAGAGCTGGTGCGACCGTATCAGAATCGTGCGTGGGCGCAGAGCAACTGGGTGCTGGTGCGGTTCTGGCACGGGTCTGGGTTCGGCTTCCGACATCGACAGTGGCCGCATCTTGCAGCCAGGTATACATTATGTTTGAGATCTATGCGTTTGCAACCTCTGCCGGGCAGCCACTGATAAAAAAAAATATATATTTGCATTAACAATAGTGTACATTTAGAACTAGTAGCTGGAGTTTCCTATTAAGCATAGTGATGCCTGTGCCAGGAAACTCCGCTCCTTCATAGCAGAGGTTATACACATAAAATAAACAAAAAGACACTATGTAGGTATAACAAATAATTGTTATTGTTAGTAGAGACAGAGCATGTACGTGCGTCTGAGTGTGCTAGCCCTACGACATTGTCTTGGGATCAGAGGTTGCTCCACACAGAACAGTGGGTAGCAACCTCTGCTAACAGAGGAAAGACTTGTGCTAATTCAAATCTATGTGTAGTGTGTGTGGTGTGTGCAAGAGGGTGAGGGTGTGTGCGTGTGTGTCTATGAGCGTGTGTTAGTGTGTCTGTGTGTGTGAGTATGTGCGTATGTGAATGCGCGTGATAGCTAATGTGTAATTAGGAATGCCGAAGGAGAGTTAAACTGATATCCTATAAACATATAGACTCACATTCGTTAGGGAGTTTTTCTAAAAATACTTCAACACTTTTTCACAGAGATTGGTCGTCTATTTGTTATACGAGGTCTATGCGGGCAGAGCTCGTTAACTTCCCGACGACAGCTTTATACAAGTGGAATGGAAAATTATGGGATAACCAGACATAAATGTGTTATGATGAGTTTACAGACCGGAAACTATTCTCTGTTTCCTTCCAGGTACGGAGACAGAGAGCCAACTATAAACAACTTGGGGGCCAAGGTGGACGCTGGATTGATGAGTCAGTGCTTTGGTAAGAACTTACCATTTACTTGGATTTATATAAACATTCACACATCATCATCTCCCTACCATTATCCCGATTTTTTTTACAGGTCCGCTTACCTGACCTGATTTGACAGGTCCGGTTTTATACAGAAACGATTGCCTGTCTGACCTTCCAACCGCGAAGGGAAAACCAGCCCAATACAGATTAGGTCACACACCTCGGAAAACGCATTTCTCGGGAATTGGGGTTTCCTCACGGTGTTTTCCTTCACCGCTGAGCACGTGATATAATAAAAAAAAAATAAAAAAAAAAAAATTATTTCAGACAGATGCCCATATTTGTTAGTATTACAAAAACTTAAAAACTAAAACTTAAAAACTATGTTAGTAGTGACAAAACAAAATTTAATTTAAATATTTGCCAGGCCCGCCTGATGCACTAGGCACATGCATATGTGCATGTACCCAGTGCATCATAAGCGGACAATCTGGCTTTATAATTTATGATCCAAACATGAATTCGAAAACAGATTCGAACTTCCGACCTCAAAGTGAGAAGCAAGCGTTTTACCCATTCATGTCAATCAGTCAAGAAGGAGGCGTCTCCGCGATTTGAAAACTCAATGTTGACTAACCCAAACACCTACACCACCCCGAAATATGTGGGCATCTGGGTGTTAGTGATGATCTTCTCACGTTGTGTTCATGACATGCAAGAATCGGGTCCATTGCCATACTTACTTAAAAAGTATGTAAAAATAAAATATACTTACCATTTTGTTGGGTATGCCAACAAACAGGTGATATTGTCTGGTCCATTGGAAGGCCTATGCCCAGCAGACGTAAGTCACCAGCCGGGTCTGCATGACAACCGCGGCGCGAATTATATCGAGCGCTTGGACCAATAAACGATACGAATTCTGTCTACGTAGATGGACGTCAAACGAAGGTCGAAGCGTTCAATATAATTCGTCATGCAGACCGGGCAGGATCGTATATAGACCTTTTTTGTAAAAACCTTATTGCTTCCAGGCCCTTGTCCATCAGAAGTGATCCAGTCCCGGATCAAGGACTACCTATCTGCACATCCTAAAGAAGCCGCAGCGTTCTTCAACTCGCTACTCAGTCAGCTGAACTGGGCATTCTCAGAATTTATCACCATGATGCAGGAGGTAATTGACACATTTAATATAGGTACTTATTTCGGTCCATGAAGCATCAGAATAACGTCGTACTATTAAAAGAGATGATTTTCATAGTAGAATTTGCATTCAATAACAATATTACAACAAACATGAAAAATATTTGCATGTATCATCAGGACTTTTCATTCCTTTCGTTAACCAATGAGGGACTTCAGGGTAATAAAGTAATGTAATAATTACCTATTGCCGTAAGCGTGGCCAATTATTGGTCAGCAAAAATTTAGTATCGATCGCCATCGACTCGCAAAGAAGAATTACCTATTTTCATAAGAAAACAATGTACCTACCCAAGCAAAAGAAAACAGCAAGCACCATTGCTTGGGTAAGTACATAATAATTCAAAAATAATTGTTGTTTGATATGGTATAGAATTAGTTGATACACGTATATTGCTTCTTTTTATTTTGATCAGAATAATAATGGAAGTGGAAGATGTGATGCCTGGGTGTAATAACAAGGGTCATCATTTATACCCAAAAACAAACATGGAAGATATGTCTGTTATCGATGAAATTAGAAGGTTAAACGAAGAAAAAACTGTACAGCGCCATCTATCTTGATTTTGAGGAACGTACCCTTGAAAGTCCCTCAATAAAGAGGTCAGCTTATGTTTAATATAGACCATGTTTGACCATGCACATGATTTAATTCTTTCAATCTTTCATTTGTACGCGCAGTAAACCTTACCACTCCCGTATCGGAATACATAATCACAAAACTACATACATACATACATAAACTCACGCCCGTAATCCCTAATGGGGTGCGCAGAGCCACAAGTAATCAAAGACAACTTGCAGCCACTGTTGATACGATGTCGTAAGCTGGATATCACAAAACTACCTCGCAGGTATTGCTTATGTCGTCTACAAAAGATGTTTGAAGCCTATGTTAGAATTATAGAATGAATTGGCCAATGGCCGGTGTTAGTATCCTATAGAAACCGCTCCATTAAATCCACACCACTCGGCACCAGATGGACCGCGTCAGCATAGACGCTCACCTGGAGTCCCGTCAGATCAAGCTTTGCGCGACATGTTTTGACCTGTACCACGGCCTGGCCCGCGCGTTGGAGATGATCCTCCACTTGGCACCGAACCTGCTCACCAAGCCTGAGGCCTGCGACAACCAGAACGAACTGCTCTTGGGGAGAACCTGTCAGGTTTGGGCATCGTTTTATGTCTTTGTATTTATTCGTCTTCAGCCACACATAACACCGTCTTCTTATCGTTTGGGTTGTGAGGTGGAATACCAACCTCATCAACCCTGGTGTCAAGGTTATTATTGAACCGCCATGGGCCCCTGACATGACTCGTGTAACGAATACATACTATAGTACATCAGTAAGTAGTAACCGGGACCAACGGCTTAACGTGCCTAAGACTTGTACAGGGCGGAAAAGTGGAGGCCTATTCTCATTAGTGTATTCGTATTAGATAGATTACGTAGATTGAATAGACGAATTAAAGTAAGTCTTGGCTCAAAGGCTCAAAAGTTAAAGAACAAAAATATATTTTTATATGTTTTTTTTTTTAGTTGTACTAATAGTTTGTACCCGCAATCTTTAAATTTCTACATTTTTCCTCACCTTATGGTTGTCTGGAAGAAATCGCTTTAAGCGATAAGGCCGCCATTTGCCATGTACTTAGTTAAGAGTCTTTTTGTAATTATTTCTTTTTATTTTGGTGCAATAAAGTATATTTGTATTTGTATTTTTTTTTAATACTTCATAAATTTTTGAGGAGTTTTCACTCCTGATCCGGCCAATTAGTAAGTTCGGCGAAGGGGTTAGTAATGCCATAAAAGTCACGTCAAACAAAGAATCGCCGCTGAAAGAAGTTTTGTAGAAAAGGGAAATTAAAGTTACTTCTAGTCCTAACCCAATGGCAACACGGAGAGACTTCTTCAGCAAAGCAATTTCCATTCACCAGATTCTAATGGCAGTGGTGTCTCGAGTATGCGTGCGCGGCGGCGGCGGCGCGGGATTCGCTCGCCTGGTGGCGCGGGGGCTGCCAGACACCGACAGAGTGCACTACTATGTTGCGCTCGCGCCGGTAGCTGGCTGCCTCATCAGGATGATGGACCCTAAGCTCAGTGCTGATGTACGTAGTTAAAATTGAGATTAAAACTGAATGTATTGAGAGGAAATGTGGTGTATGGTGACGACGGAATCGTCTTCAATTCTTCGTTGCATCAGGGCTATTTTTATTTTGGAGACGACCTAACAGATTCTTGTTAATAACAAAATGATTGTTTCTGTTCCTTAGCACCTGGACAAGGTAACAAAGGCGTTGGTGACGGAACCACTGTTTCGCGTCGATGGACTCGAGTTCATGCTTGGAAAGTCCAAGGATAGCAAACACTTCTCATTCTACAAGTGTTAGTACCTATATTGCTTCTATGCTTTTCTGGGAGCAAATAAAAAATTCTTCGTGGTCCAGTGGTTGAGCGTTGTGCTCACGATCCGGAGGTCCTGGGTTCGAATCCCGGTGGGGACATACCACAAAAATCACTTTATGATCCTTAGTTTGGTTAGGACATTACAGGCTGATCACCTGATAGTCCAAAAGTAAGATGATCCGTGCTTCGGAAGGCACGTTAAGACGTTGGTCCCGGTTATTACTACTGATGTACGTAGTCGTTACATGAGTCATGTCAGGGGTATATGGCGGCTCAATAATAACCCTGAGACCAAGGTTGATGGGGTTTGTAATCCATCTCACAACCCACACGAGAGAAGAAACAGCAGAATATCCGGTCACTGTCCATCACAGATCCTGACGATGTGACGGTAGACGAACTAAAAGCGCTGGAGATAGTTGTGGATCGTCTGCGCATTGCGCGTGAGACGCTGGTAAAGGCGAAGTCCCCGGGCTCCAGCGGGGCGCAGTCCGACTTGCTGTGCACCATCTGCTACGCCAGGCCTGCGGACACCGCCTTCGTGCCGTGTGGACACCATTCTTGCAGGTGAGAATAACATAGTTGGGATTAACCAAACCACTTTTCGATTCCCCATTGGGGTATTCAGTAATACTCATATTTGTCGGATGATGAATCAAGAATCAATGCCCTTCATAAGTTTCAGTTAGACCAACGTGCATCATTCACGGTTATCGGTAGAAACCACTTTGTTATTCATTAGGTTATTCAGAGGAGATCCAGCCTCCGTTGTCTAGTAGTTAGAGCGTTGGGCTCACGATCTGGAGGACCGGGTTCGATTCCCGATGGGGACATTGTTGAAATCGCTTTGACTGTCCTTTGTTTGGTAAGGACATTGCAGGCTTGAATCACCTGATTCTCCGAAAGTAAGATGATCCGCGCTTCGGAAGGCACGTTAAGCCATTGGTCCCAGTTACTACTTACTGATGTAAGTTAGTAGTAGTAACATGAGCCATGTCAGGGTCCTGTGGCGGCTCAATAGTAACCCTGACACCGGGTTGATGGGGTTGGTAATCCAGCTCACAACCCAGACGATAGAAGAATATTATTTCAGAGCGTGTATAATGCAGCATCTACTGAATAGCAAGCAATGTTTCTTCTGCAAAGCGGAGATAGAGTCGGTACGAGAGATAGAACCAGCAGCTAACAACTGAACACTTAGCTCATACAATGTCTTATATCCACTAGTACTTATTTGAATTTATCGTTCTTGCGTAGTTTGGAAGTATTACCATACTTCACCTACGCACCGCTACCTACGAAAGGTGCCCCTTTCAGAGATTTTACAAAAGCTTTTGACAACATCTTCGCTAGATAAAAAGTGATATTTCTTTTCACATGCCTTTTGATTTTCAATTTGAAATACTTTATTAAAAAGTTGCAGATATGGAATTGATCAGAAATTATGATTCATGCAATATTTTTAACATCAAATGTTTTATAAACAGTACAATCAAAGTTTATAATGGTACGTTCTTTTTCTATGTATTTTATTATTCTTATTAATTATTAAATAAATATTTAATTCTAACTGAATGCGTTTGTTTTTGCAAATAGTATTAAAGTAAGTAAATAAGTTTTTAAATAAAATGACTTTAAATTTTTAATATTTAATTTTAAGTACGTATACATTGTCAAAATAATCTTTGGTTTTAAATGCATTATAAAAAGTCACTTAATTTATTATTTAAATCTTAAATGAGTATATAATCGCCTACGGACTTATTAAAAGTTTTGTGTTGATAGTGCAGCTTCCAATACGAGTATGAGTGTGTGTGTTCAACAACGTAAGGAAAAATATTAAACAATAAAAAAAACTGGAATTTAGAAATCAATCAATCAATTTAAGAGCCACGCTCTTGTCGGTGCAGCATTTTCCACGCTACTTGCTGCTACTTTTGCTTGGGATTTAGAAAAACAGCTAAAATACATACTTATTGGCAAAACTCATTTACAACAAAATACTTGTGTTAGCTTGACCTGCTAAAGATATCGCGTAAATGTAGTCACCAAAATCGACCCCAATTTTCTATTAGTCTTCATTTCATGGTCCCTTGTTGTTGCTTTGTGGTGCATACGCGTAGAAGGCAGCTGTAGGACAGTCGCAGGTCCCTCTAGGACCTTGAATTCCTCTCGGTCCAATGGACCCTATAAGAAAAAGAAAGTGAATTTATTCATGTGATTATAATGAGGTTTACCTGTATGATGATGAAAACCCGATTTACCTTCTCTGCCAGGATCACCCCTTTCTCCTCGTCTACCTTCGGGACCTGGCGGACCTACTGGACCTGTAATTAAAGGCTTCATTGAATCAATGAGGGACTTTTCAGGCGATGTTCCTCAAAAACAATATACATGTCACTGTAAAGATTTTCCTTCGATTAACCTTCTAGTTTCATCCATAACAGACATACAGGGTGTTAGTGACATCGTAACGAAAACTTTGAGTGATGATTGAGACCATGATTCTGAGATGATATCAAGTGGAATTTTCCGTCGCAAAAGTATGGAACAGAAAATAACTTAAAAAAAACGAAAATTTTCATGAATTTTCCGACTGAAAATTCCACTTGATATCAACTCAGAATCATGGTCTGAATCATCCCCCTCAGTATTCGTTACGGTGTCACTAACACCCATACCTACTTGTATGGCTACAGTATGTACTTGTGCGGGGTGTAAGTGATATCGTAACGAATACTGAGGGGGATGATTCAGCTGATTATTCTGAGTTAATATCAAGTGGATTATTTCATCGCAAAAGTATAGAATTGAAAATAATTTAAAAAAACTAAAAAATGAATTTTGCGACGGAAAATTCCACTTGATATGAACTCAGAATCATGGTCTGAATCATCCCTCTCAGTATTGGTTACGATGTCACTAACACCCTGTATATATTATGCATTTTTTATCTTTGTTTTGGGTATAAATCATGACCATTTTTATTACACCCAAGCACAATTACATCTTCCACCCATTATTATTCTGATCAAAATAAAGAGAAGCAATATAGGTAGCAACATAATTCTATACTTACATAATTTGGTTCAAATATCAAGAAATTGCGCACTTACTTTACACTATTTTTACTTTATTTTACACACTTTAAATTGCAATATTGCTTTTTTGGATGAATCGCAACAATATGACCTATTTAAACCCTGAGATCACAAAATTGATAATCTTAAATATTTTAAAGCTGCACCAGCATCTCAGAGGATTCTTTCAATCTGTTTTTTGTATAAACTGAGGTTTATGTGTTGCTTAGGACTGCTAGACTGCAATAGCCTGTACGGTCACGAGCATTAATATGTATGTATACACTTTGGTACCATGTCACATTAACTTTTTTGACAGATTGAACTGTCTCACTAAATGTCAAATGTGTTAGTGCGACAGAGTCCTAAAGTGGGTACATTATATTGCTCATGACTGTACCAGAGAAGAGACAAGCATGAGGTAGTTAAGAAGACAAATACTGTAATCTATCCAATGTACTACTAAAGGTGTTGATAACAAAAATATTCAACACTTACCTGGTGAACCTCTCGGTCCTTCTTGCCCGGGTATGCCCACGCCTTGTGGGCCCCGTTCTCCCTTGTCCCCTTTAGGCCCCGCTGACCCCTGGCTACCCGGCTTACCCGGCTCTCCCGTCTCACCCGGGTAGCCTCTGGGGCCGGGCTCTCCTGGTTCCCCTGGGACTCCTAGGATGGAAAAACAATTTGGTCTTGGAAACCATAAAATTGGAAACAATTACGAAAAGTTCATTGATGACTATACAACGTTCACTCTATTACGTCTAGCTTAGCTGCGTGGCTTAGCGAGAGATGGAGCGAGCTCTGACAGTCTGCTCCAAACTGTCTCTCTCTGTCAATCGCGTTGTCTGAACTCTTGCTTTCTCTTTCTCTCCCCCCGCATATCAAGACCACAGCGCTGCACAACGTCTTGGTCAAACTATAGAACGGGCCATAAAGAGGAGTCCAAAATGTACATACCCGGTGTTCCGGCACGACCTGGTCTTCCCGGCGGACCTCGCTTGCCTGTCCCTTGTGAAGCGGAAGAAGCTAGGCTGGCAGTCAACTCTTGAAGACGAGCTAGAAAAACAAAACTCTAACAGGTTCAGTTTATCAGTATAAGTCAGTATAGTTTATAATTAATATCCTATGCCACTTTTTCAACAGCGTAGTGGCGTCATAGGATGGATCACATTGCGTCATCGCTTCAGTCATACTGTTTAGGTGAAGGAGGAATGCCCTGTCGCTATACAGGGCCTTTAAAAGGCCACATTGAAGCGATTCATTTAAAAAACCAATGAGGGACCGCGGTAGTGACCCCCGCGCCAGCTCGTTCCTGGTTCAACAGGTTTCCTTGGCAATAGTGCGCGGTAACGCGGCCAGTATAATGGGCACCTTTGAACCGGGTACGAGAGGGGGCGGTATTTTAGACTGACTCACTAGTCATAGTTTGTCTTATAATTTTAAATGTTTTAATTATTCGTAATTTTAAGCGACAAATTGTATAAATTATTAAGTGATTAGAATCAATAAATTTCTACATAATAAAAACCAATAATGCTATTTCACATTTGCGCATATAAAATTAAGTGCGCAATGTCAAATAGCAATATTGCTTTTTAAAATAATTGCTTCGATGTGGTCTTTTTAGCCCCTAGTTGGGTGAATTTCAACAAGTCTAATTTTTTTATCATTTCGGTGAGATTTTTTATTTTAATACTTTTCTTCACATATTTGACGACAAATAAAACTTTAACCTATTTTGAATTATGTGCGTGAGTGGGCATCAAATACGATCGAAACTTACTGAGATATTTAAAATTGAATTTTTATGAGTCCACTGAAATGATAAGTACCCACTGAAATGATATAAATGTACACCGAAATGATATAAATGTACACTGAAATGATAATGAGTCCACTGAAATGAAATTAACCCACGGAAATGATACAGTCAAGAAAAATTGTGCTGCTTAGCTAGGGTTCCGTACAAAGTAAAGTTCGATTTATACATAAATAGCCTATATACGTCTCACTGCTGGGCACAGGCCTACTCTCAATTAACCCTGGGGGAGGGTATGGAGCATACTCCATCACGCTGCTTCACTGCGGGTTGGTGGAGATCGATTTATACATTCTTAGATAAATAGTTCAATACTTACTAAATAAAAAATAGTTTAATACTATTTACTAATAGTAATAGATTGTTGTTCATTTCTTACATCGAGCAATAAAAAATGCATTTAGTTGTTGTCAATATGTGGAGCCGTGGTAGCCTAGTTGGTAGAACGCTTGCCTCTCACTTTGAGGTCGCAGGTTCATGTTTAGATCAGAAATGATTGTCACATGCTCAGCGGAGAAGAAAAACATCGTGAGGAAACCCACATTCCCGAAAATTCCATTTTCGGAGGTATGTGACCTAATGTGTATTGGGCTGGTTTCCCCTTCGTGGGTTGGAAGGTGAGACAGGCAGTCGCTTCTGTAAAATACTGGACCTGTCAAATCTTCAAGTTAGGTAAGCGGACCCTGTGAAAAATCGGGATAATGCTAGGGGGATGATGCTTATTGACAATATGTCTTTTTTTTGTGGCTATTGTCATTGCTTCTTTATTACTTACCTACATTTTTTTAAATAATATAGGTTCACGTAGGATCACAATCTCACCTGATGGTAAATGACGATGTGGTCTAGGGTGGATCACACTTACCTAGCAAATGCCTATTCACCCTAGTCTTGAAGTCTCCTAGATTATAACGAGTTGGAAGTTATATCCATACCCAAGAGCTCGAGATTAGGTAATTCACTCCGGAAAGTCCCAGTCAGGAGGAAATGACTCCGTTTTGCGGTGAACAGATACGCCTGGGTCATGGAAGCGTTGAGTCCAACCTACTTGTTGTCACCTCAGTCTGAGAAGGACTTAAGGGGCAGTTTCACACGATTCACAAGATCCTCTCTGAGGGCACTATCATCTCTGGTGCTTACGCGTGTATTGGACATGTATCTCTCCGTCACTGTGCTATCGTCTGCATGTGTACCTAAATAAATAAATAAATCATTGATAGAAAAAACGTGGCGGAGAGAACAGATCCCTGAGGGAGTCCGGCATTAATAGCATGTAGATCAGACAAGCACCCATCAACTACTACCCGAATCAATCTATCCCTATCTATCCAATTACATAGGCTAGAAGGGATCCTGAATATATCAAGGGACATAACAAGATCCTCGCCTTGATTCTAGATTGCCTCACTCCATAAGCGTGTAGCATACACAAGAAGAACATCAGTTGACCTATCTCTGAGTAAATTGTTGGCTTCAAGGTACGCCAGGAGGCGGTTGTTCAGGATTAGCGGCGGTTGTACCGAGATGGGGCGGTAGTTAGCAGGGTTGGTACGAGTGCCTTTTTTGGGCATACACTGCACACTAGCAAGGTTCCATGGTTTCGGGAATTGTCCTGAACCCAGAGAGAGCAGGTAGAGGCGTGTCAGTAGGAGACTATTCAGGTGCACAGTTCCGCAGTACTATTGCTGGGATATCATCAGGACTACTGACCTTATTCACGTCTAGAGTGCGAAGCATTTTTATACGGCAGAAGTTTGCTTCGACCGATTTGACTAGCGGCTAAAAGGTTTTACTACCAGCTCATTCAGTTTGGCATAAATTTGGCCAATATTGTCGAAACGTGCCCTGCGCATTGTCTTCTTGCAAGACTTTGCAGCGGTATTCAGGGAACTTTTCAGAGCCCGCATGTTAGGAGGCATATTAGAGCTTCTGCACTAGCATACTCCGCGATGTACCATGAGCGAGCCTTATCGTCAGATGATATGTCAGAAAATGGGATAGAGTATTCCATTGCCTGACAACTAATATGGCATCTCCGCAGCTCGTCGAGTCTTCTGAAGAAAAGCAAACCTCACGCCAAGGATAGGATGCGAAGAAGTGCCGCATCTCATCCCAATCTGCTAGCGTGTGTCACCATATTTGCCTCGATCCTCTGGGGCTAGAATTAGGTGGGGAATAGACAGACACATATCTCACCAGACAATGGTCGGATGTTCTCAAGGGGGAAGTCACTGATAGAGATTGATATTGGTCCGGATCAGTTATCAGCAAAAGGTCCAAGCAGTTGGCGCTATAGTTAGCAACGTCAGGTATCTTTGTAACGCAATTCACCAGATGTGAGAGATTTTGCCACACATGGCAAAAGCTTGCGCCTCTTTGCCAGCATGGTTGGTCTTCTGGAATGGGACAACCACTCTTGCTGGTGGGCGTTGGAGTCCCGGAGAAGAACAAGTTGCGCTGAAAGATACCTCCGCCGTGCCAACTCCACTGTCCTACTGAGGTAGGTGAATAACCTGCTTGTCTCAGAGTTACCGCTGTGCGATCGGTAGACACTGGTGTAAACTATTTTATCCAGGCCAGTGTCCACCAGGATCTAAAGAACGGATAAGTCTGGGTATTCAAGGTTACCGAGAAAAACAGAAAGAGGAGTTTGATAGAAGGTTATATGACGTTTTCCAATCACCCAAAATGGTTTTGGCAAACCATGAGATCATCTCGAGGAAAAATAAAATAGCTCCACAGAACTGTTAAAAAGGCCCTTAAAACAATACCTAATTCGAAACAAAAATTTAACACACGGATCTCTAAAACTTAACGGTTTTATCATTTCAGTGTTACTTATCATTCCCATGGACTGTTATTGGCATTTCAGTCCACCGAATCCACCGGAATGATAACACCGAGATGATAAAAAACAGGTTATTTTTGTATAAACTGTGAATTTAAATAACTATCGAAAAATCGACACTTCTCAAACAAAACAGTACTTGCAGCCGATTTAACACATCAATATGAAATAAATTGAACTAATCTAACACGAGTTATAATGGCTACCGAAATGATTTTTTACTGATTTCTTTTTGTCCCCCTATCACCGAAATGATAAATTTCTTTTTTTGGCGGGAAACCATTACACGCTGTGACGGGTATGTTCACGTCTAGCGGTCGAGCCGAACCAATGCGAGGTGTTGGCAGGTAAGGAGGTGTCATAGAAACAATGTTGACGGAGTTATTCTACCAAAACTTACTGTCCTCTGAAATGATAACTTTTTTTCCGACAAAATTTAACTGCCTGTCAAATGTATGAGAAGGAAGGTAAACAGACAGAAATAGTTTTTGTTGTTAGATTATTTAATAATTTAACGAAATTCTATCAATTTAAATCCCAATAATAGAAAATAATTGTAGAGCAAGACATTTTATAAGCGATAATGGGTTACGGACAAGCTACCGAAATGATAAAATGACACTTTAAAAATTTTTTTCAGCGTGTTACAGTTGCTGAAACTGAATGATTTTTTTTGCCAAAGTAGAGGACTACTTACTTTACCCTGAAAAAATATTCAAAATCATTTAGCAGAACTTTGCACTACCGTTCTCAGCCAAGACAAGTTTTTTTTTCGCTTTTGCAATTCACCCAGTTACCTTATCTATGTATATCAAATATCGCTGCAAGTTGTCTTTTCTTCTTGTGTCTTCTTACGAGGGCGTGAATCTAGGTTACTTACATAGTAAAACTTCATCATCTCCCTAGCATTGTCCCTTTTTCCCAGGGTCCGCTTACCTAACTTGAAGTTTTGACAGGACCGGCTTTTACAGAAGCAACTGCCTGTCTGACCTTCCAACCCGCGAAGGGAAAACTAGTCACATAAGTACCTCCGAAAATGCATTTTTCATGTATGTGAGTTTCCTCACGATGTTTTCCTTCACCGCTGAGCACGTGATAATCATTTATGATCCAAACATGAATTCGAAAACAAACATGAATTTTGACATACTTAAATAGGTTTAGGCCTGTGCTGGGATTCCAATCAATCTCAAAGTGAGAGGAAAGCCTTCTACTAACTGGGATATCACGACTCCATACACATAAGTAAACAGTAAATCATACAAGCTAATGTTTTAAAAGAATATATTTTGTTACGCTCATCCCACATTATACTTGTTCAGAATATTCAATTAAATATTTTCAGCAACAGGTTACAGCCTCTCAACTCAAGTTTTACGTGTAATAACTGTACCACCTGCGACAGTTTACGACTCACCTCTTATCAGGTCCTCGCATATGTTGCGCACTTCATTCTCCGATATTGAAGGTGACTGCAATAAAGAAATTAATTACTTACATAGAGCATTGGATACCTTCTACTTTACTTTTTGTGTGTGATCCTGATTATAGGAATTTGAACAGCGAAGCGCCACCGCCACGGTTGTTAAAAATAACCCCATAATACGAATCAATACGACCAAATCACAACGGTCAAATCAAATCAATTTATTTGCGAGAATACAAAAATACAAAAAGGTGGTAAAGTAAATTACTAAACAGTGTTGCAATGTGTTCAATGTAAACAGTGTGTGTGTTTAGTTTCAGTAGTTTTAGGCGGATGAGACGTTCGTTATGTAAAATTGACGATTCAAAGTGTACTTAACTATGTTACCTACTGAATAAAGATATTTTTGAATTTGAATTTGAATTTGTTCGGCCTGCATGCAGGCGTACAAATATAAAAAAAAGTTATACAAAACTTACCCTTTATCCTGTAAAATTCAAAAATGTTTATTTTTCAAAATTGGCTTACATAGTCAGCGCTTTTTGAACGTCAAAAATTAAATTACATAATATTATATAACTAGCTGTAAAACTACATTTGGATGACTCCGTTGAATATTTTTCCATCCATTTTGCTTACGATTCATGACTACTTACTGTTTCTTCAATTTCAATGAGATAAAAATTACCTGTACAACGGAGTGCGGGGCAGGCGGCGCGGGCAGGCCTGGCGGCCCTCTCTGCCCAGGTGCACCCGGGATGCCATCCGACCCGTCCCTGCCAGGACGTCCCGGCAATCCCGGCTCGCCTTTCTGAAAAGGTTTGGAAAAAGAATCTGATAAGTTTACATTCAGGGATTTAGATATAAAGAAGAAGTACTAGAAATTATCATAGATATCCATTTCAGAAAAATATTTAATTACTTACTAAAATAATAAAAAAGAATGCCAATAGGCTATACGCTTAAGGACCAAAGAAAGAAACGTTTAGTTATTTACCCCTTTTCCCTGTAGTTATAACGAAAGTCCATAATGTAATATCAAAATCCACTAGGTACATTAGCGGATCCTCTTACTACGCATCCGCACGTCATATACCTAGGGATATGTATAATATCCCTTCGGCATGTAAGAAAAAAAAACATTAACATCAAAAAAAAAATAAAAAAAAATATCATAAAACAAATAAAAAAAAAAAAAAAAAAAAAAATTAAAATATCATAGAACAAATTGTGAATTGTGAAATTGTGAAATTGTGAACTCTTGTATTGTAGGTACCTACTAATTGGAAAGTTACCTCTCCTGTTTTCCCGATAGGGCCCGGAGGCCCCGGTACTGGGACACTTTGTGACCCAGTAGCTGTGGCCCCAGGCGGCCCAGGGGGGCCTGGCAGTCCTCGTTGACCTTCTGGACCCTTTAACATATTTAATAAACGGCTTAGCTTAACTTTACAGTGGAACAATGGGTTTAAGGAAAGACTAATACCCATGGAAATTGTTACTGAGGGGGATGATTCAGACCATGATTCTGAGTTAAATTTTCCGTCGCAAAAATCATGTTTTTTTGTGTTATTTAAATTATTTTAAATTCTTTAATTTTGTGATGGAAAATTGGTATGTCTATTTGTTATAATTTAAATTGTACAGTGATCTTCTATCTAACAGAGTCAATTCCCAAATACTTCATAAGAATAAATTACCTGTGGTCCCTCAGGCCCTCTTTCTCCAGCGGGACCAGGGCCTCCCGGAGGTCCTCTGTCTCCGGGGATTCCCGGCATGCCTTGAGGCCCTTCTGGTCCAGGTAAACCCTGAAGATCAAACAAGACAACTTTTTATATTAAGATAGGTTTGGTACACGACAATATCAATGTCTTTTAGTAAGGAGCCAAATCGCAAAAAGGCCCCATGCTGGGCGCCATTTGCGAATTACTATTTATCAATGTTACCACTAAAAAATAAATGAACCATGAGCTTTTGATATTCAAGCAAAAATCGATCGAATTTAACTATTAGTGTCCATTTTAGTTAGTTGTCAGACTTATTGGCGGTAAAGCCGCTTGGAAGTGCAATTTCAACCAACATACCCGAGCCCCATCTATTCCCGGCGGTCCCCTCACTCCTGAGTCTCCATCTCTGCCCGGCCTACCTGGCGCTCCCCTTTCACCTTTGGCACCTGAGTAATACAAGTAATGTATTTTTTTCCTCCTAAGCCATAACACCTTGCGAAATGACGTAGATTCAAAAATGACCTTCAACAAGTTTATCCATAATTTTATATATTCAATTAATGATTCTTATTTTTAATAAAATTCAAAAAAGTCAGACTTTATTTGCGCATTTGGAAGTCTCGTAACAACAACCTGAACGACAATTTAACTATGGTTAATACGGCAAAGTCCGTCCGACCTACAATTTTGGGTTCCATTTTGCCCTTGAAACATGATTACGCCACATAAGAGTAAAGCGCTATTATTATTTTAATGTAAGTAATTAATTTAACGTTTTATCGACAAACTGACACTCACCATGGATAAGAGAAGCGTTGATATTGGCTGCAGGCCCCGGCAGGCCGGGGAACCCACGCTCCCCGGGAGGCCCCATCGGGCCTGGAGGACCCGGCTCTCCCTGGTACATCAATCTTAATATTAGCACATTATGGTATCATTTTATATGGGCTTGTCAATAATTAAGCAAAGGATGTTTAATGCTACAGAACGAGATATAGACAGCGATCGTTCCATGGACACAAGCACTTGTAAGAAAACATTCAAGAGAATAATGCCACAAATTATGTCTTACATCTCTTCCATGGGATCCTGGTATCCCTGCGAGTCCCACTAGCCCAGGTTCTCCTTGTTCACCTGAGACATTAAATTAAGTGCTGTTAGATAGAAAAGAATCGATCGACCTAATGTCGACTGAAACATCACTATGCTAATGACTGTCACAACACTAGTTTGCGTACTTTGGGAGATCTAATTCTTACCACGCATTGAGACGATTGTAAAATGTTATCTTATTGAAATTGTACTGAACTGGGGGGTTAAAAATGCCACATTAAAGCAATTCATCTAAAAAAGTAACATGTAGTAGTATTTGACATTTGTTTGCATTGCGCACTTACTTTTATATGCGCAAATGTCATGTTGAAATTATTTTTTTTTAAATGAATTGCTTCGATGTGGCATTTTAACCTCCTTGGTCGTTCTGTTTAATAGTACATAAAAAAAATAACAACAACCACATAATATTGCGTCACGCCTGACTGAGGCGTATAGTATGTGCACCCAACGTTTTTAAGTTCCAAAAAAAACTTAATAAAATAAAAAATAAAACACCTAAAACAAAAAATTACTTTCAAAATCCTTTTATTAAATGAAATATCCCAGCCGTTGGTCCCGGCTGCATTAGCAGTCGTTAATAACCACCAATCCGCACTGGGCCCGTGTGGTGGTTTAAGGCCCGATCTCCCTATCCATCCATAGGGAAGGCCCGTGCCCCAGCAGTGGGGACGTTAATGGGCTGGTGATGTTGATGTTAATATACTGATGATAAATGCCAAATAGAATCTTACGAATAATGTTTAGCTGGAGTTAAGATGCCTAAATCAGTCTACGGCCCCAGAGTGAATAGACGAAGACAATTGGGCGAGGCATTACATACCTTTCTGTCCAGCATCGCCTTTATCGCCCTTAGGTCCTCGTTTTCCGGGAGGTCCTTCGGGTCCTACTACTCCAAGATCAGTTGCCTGAAATGTGTGAAATCTCCGATGAAAAAATAATAAATTAATATACTTAGGTGAATTAAATAGGGTGACATCAAAATGACGTTAGTTTGTGGTGATAAACTAACAAATAACAACTTAAGCCAGAGCTGAACCCTGGCCTTTTTTCGGTGGACGGCGGCACCCATGTACATTTATAGTTTGTGTTTTTTATTTTATTCTTAGATTAAGGAATTAAATTGCGTAAGTAAATGCAAATGTTTGTTGTGGTTTGACCGAAATAAACGATTTTATTATTATTTTCATATTTTTTTTTTATTATTATTATTTATTTATTAAAAATAAGTACGGTGCAACAAAAACCAACTTTGGTTTGTCCGTACACCGACATTCACCATCGTCGCTTCCAATTTGCAATATAATATCATGCTCGAACAAATAGTACAATAAAGAACATGTAGGTAGGAATCTATACACTTGCAAACGAAGTACACAAAAACTAGTAGTATTTTCGTATCAACAGTGGCTGCAAGTTGTCTTTGATTACTTGTGGCTCTGCCCACCCCATTAGGGATTACGGGCGTGAGTTTATGTATGTATGTATTATTATTATTTTCTTAACGTTTACGAGCAGTTTAGCTCCCCTTTCGGAGGGTATTTACCAGAGACACGGCTCACTTATTATTATTATGTATGTCACTTCCATATCTCAGGCCTATGGAGTTCCGGACTTTTGGAAGGCGTGGGTGGGGCCAAAGCCAACACGTAGAGGCCCCTTAAGAAAATTTAATCTAAATTATTATTAAAAAAATGGTTGCCAGATAAGTGTTTGTAGGACACTTACATTGATGAATCCCCCTGGTTCACCCTTTTCGCCCCTGTCTCCTTTAGGTCCCAATGGTCCGACTGGCCCAGGGGGACCCTCTGTTCCTCTGATACCCTAGAAAACATTAAAAAAAGATTTGACTTGACTTGATTAAAAATGGCATATTACTTAAATCAATTAATAATGTAAAAAAGCAATATTGTTATTTGCCTTTCGTTGGCTTTGAGCACTTACTTTTATAAATGTCAAATTGCGTCATTGCTTTTTAGATGAATGACGGGCTTTCCAGAGTACGTTCCTCAAAATCAATATAGATGGCGCTGTACAGATTTTTTCTTCGTTTAACCTTCTAATATCATGAATAAGAGACATATTTCATCTTTGTATTTGGGTATAAATGATGACCCTTTTTATTACACCCAGGCACAATTATATCTTCCACGTGATTTGCTGATATGTCATTCCGCTCTATTAAAGTACCTTGGATATATGACTTTAGTAAGTAATTACTACTTATATTCGAAAGCGCGTGAATTGATTTTTTGAATTTGTTGGACGTACTCACCGGTAATCCTGTGGGGCCTCGTGGCCCCGTCTGGCCCGGCGGGCCAACTGGTCCCTGCACAGATTGAAAAAAATTAAAATAAAAAGAAATCAAATATTACACTTTAATTCGAATAATCTTGAAACTATTCATAATTCATTTATTCGCCTTAAAAGTGGTAGGTACAGTTTGCAGATGGTATTCCTATCAGGAAGGTCAGAAATTCATAATGTAAACTAACTTTTAAACTATATTTATGATTTGTAACTTTGTTTTGTTCGCATGAAGTAAATTTATTATTATTATTTGTATAGCGTTTCCATATCTCGGGCCTATGAAGTCCCGGACTTTTGGAAGGCATGCGTGGGGCCGAAACCAACACGTCCCCTTAAGACAATTTAATCTAAATGTGGTGTGACACCAACCGACGATTACCGGGCGATTCTGGTTGCACTATGGGAGTACACGCAGAGACAATCCCCGGTTCGTGTAGGACTATTGCAGATTATGGGAACAAAGGGAACTGAACTATTGGGTTGGGGATTAGTGGATACTGGGGCTATGGGGGACTATGGCGCCTGCTCGACAAATGTTGGTAAGCATGGATACAATGAGCAGGCGGTGACGCGCCACTCACTTATTATTATTATTTATTATGGTTATTATATAAATTTATTATTAATATTGCTTCTATGCTGTTCTGGGAGCAAATAAAAAACATAGAACACGTTCAGCTGCTTGTCTTCCCGGGCATGTCGTAAAAACCGACAGAGGGATTGTGTCCTCTAACATGATGGACTAATGTTATGGGCGATAGGCTGATCCCTTATCACCATAAAGTTCATCATATCCAGCTTACGACATCGTATCAACAGTGGCTGCAAGTTGTCTTTGATTACTTGTGGCTCTGCCCACCCCATTAGGGATTAAGGGCGTGAGTTTATGTATGTGTGTATTATTATTAATATAATAGGAATATCTTTACTTACAGCGGGGCAGGTAGCGTTGCAAAGTGGAACTCCAACCACAGATGAACTTGATGAGGATTCTACTGCGTACTGGCAATTGAGAACGAAATAAATAAAGATTCTCGCACTTTATACAATAGTAAACTATTTTTAACGGGTCGATGTTAAATAAGAAAACGTCGGGAAAACAAAATTGAAAAGGCTATCGTTTTTTGGCTCATTTAACATTTAATTATTATATCATTTCATCTTGTAACAACTATAGCGAGTAAAATAAACGCGCCACCGATTGGTGTTAATCGCGCGCCAAATAAGCGCACTGTCCGCCCGCCCGCTCGCTACCTCTCGCCATAGTTTTTGTTGTTAATTTTCTTAATTTGTTTTTCACTGATTTATTTTACAATATTCTTTATTTTTTATAGTTTAACTTCTTGAGTAAATAACTAAACAGTGCAAAGTGTTTTTATTTGAAGGACGGCTATACAACCATGTAAAGATAAAGATAATATGTATCCAAGCAAATAAAATTATTCTATTCTATTCTTATTCTAATCACATATCGACCCTTTAAAAATATAGTTTACTTACAATAAATAAATATATTTAAAAAATAACGGCTGGAACCACACAAGTAAATTTAATTAACAGCGAATTTTAAAAAGGAATTTGAATAAAGTAAGTTTTACTTAATGCCAATTATAGTACAGCTACATACCAATGGAGGCGCCTGGGTGGCAATCAGGGTTTCAGCTTTTTCCTGGTAAACAATTGCATGCCAATTTTGAGTATCTGATAATTTCGATTAGGTAGACAACCTAGAAACTCGGTGGCGCAGCGGTAAACGCGCTCGGTCTGCGATTGTTGAAGTTAAGCAACTTACGCAAAGGAAATTTGACGTCGGATGACGTCAGCGCTGGGCTAACCTTGAAATGTTAGCTGTCAGTTTTGAGCATACCTAGTCTTCTTGTACCATGGCCACAACGATATTCCTACTCTGTTCACCCCAAAAGACATAACAATGTACTTACAATTTCCTCACAGCTCTCCTTAGTGATGTAATAGCGATTGCAACTGATAGACAACCACTGAAGGTCTATCTGAAAACAACAAGGAACTTTGTTGGGCATCGGCAAATATTAGGATAGGTAACTTACTCGTTTGGTGATCAAATACTTACGGGAGATGCGAGCTAGATACATGAAACGTCCTAAACTTTCATGCAGGACACAAAAAGGGTCGAAACTTGGAGTAACACGGACTTCCGAAGTCGTTTTTTTAATTCTTTGACAGTCGTAAGCGAAGAATAACTTTTCATCATAATAACCTTATTGTATTGTATCTACATACAATACTCCTCCGCCTCTATTTAACCTTTTCTTTCTTTATTTCCTTATTCATACTTCAGATGGAATAGTCCGGTTATTATGATGAAAAGTGATTCTTCGCTTACAGCTGTCAAAGAATTAAAAATCGACTTCGGAGGTTTTGTGTCCTTTTTAAACTTTTTATGTCCTGCATGAAAAGTTTAGGCGCGGCGCCGGTTCATAGGTACTACTACCTACGAACCCGCGCCGCGTCGATATATTTCTATGTAAACGCGTGCACATAAACTCGAACATGACATAAATCCCCCCTTATCCTATGTCATAAGCTCTGCGTACCGCCTCTTTATGCATTGAGATTAAGAACTTCATATCAAAAGTGGCTGCAAGATGTCTTCTAATTACTTGTGTGTATGTATGTGGGTGTGTTTGTGTGTGCTTGTGTATGACTACTTACGGGAGCAGGGGTTCCATCTTCATTAGACACGATGGTCACATTTGTTACGTCACTGAAGTCATAATCTCCGACCTTCTCTGGTCTCAGCTGCAACATACGAATTAATATGAACGTCATAAAATAAGTCTTCTTCTTCACTCGTGTGAATCATGAGACCAATAACCTTGTCAACCCTGGTGTTAGGGTTCCTATTGAGCCGGCTTTTTTTTACGTATCGCGGATTTACCGTAAATGGCATTAACTACTTGGCCGTACAAGGGGAGCGCAGAGGGTACAAAAATTAAGACAACTGGCCAGAGGATTCCCAGCTGGGCACCTCAGCTCGTGGCTGACGTTGCAAACTGACGTGTCTGCAATGTTTTGCTAAAATAATTTGTTCTTATTGACAATAGCAAAAGGTGCAAATTAGATTCGCCACAATTTTAGATAAGTACGTCAGTTAGCGACGTCAGGAATGATATTTGAAAGAAAGGACAATGACGGAGAAAGTCGCTATATAACTAAAATATCAAGTCTAAGACGCTTCGAATGAGGTATGTCTGCCATGTCTGGAATCTGTTGGTGGAGGGAACGTTTTGACTCATCATCCTTTCTGCTAGAAATAAGTTGTGTCTTTTGTCTCTCTTCGTATTGTCATATTGTGTTTCTGTGTTATCCTGTGTACAATAAATTAATAAATAAATAATATGTCGATAACGATAGTCGCATTATATAAATAATGAGTGAACTCGTCGACAGCGTACAGAAACATAACATAAACAGCCTATACACGTCCCACTGCTGGGCACAGGCCTCCCCTCAGTGAACCGTATTGGGTATGGAGCATACTCCACCACGCTACTCCACTGCGGGTTGGAGGTGTTTGGGCTAGTAGCCCGGGACCAACGGCTTAGCGTGCCTTCCGAATCACGTGATTCAAACCTGCGCTGCTGATGGATGGGTAAGTGTATAAAAAAAATATGTGTGTACCTCTTTACAATCCACAGCAACATGCACCGTATTGTTGACAACCGCGAGGTGCAATTTGTGCCAACCCGCTGTGAACAGCTGAAAGAAATAGAAACAAATTGGCAACAGGCATACTTCGTCAATTTGCACTAAAGGGAACCAATTTACTGCTTCGTAGGAATCGGTTGTACAATTTGCGAGAAAACCTTGGGAAAGGAAACAACATACTATCGAAACAAATCGAGATAATAGGTAATACTTATACGATACTCTACCTCGTATTTTTTTATTTGTTATGGTGCATCAATAGCAGTACAGAAGAATAATACACAAAATAAAATACATTTAAGAAAAAATCCGGAAAGTATGCCTGACTGAAGTCAGGACAAGTGGCGGAAGTCAGGGTCAGGTGAAGTGAACTTAGACTTCACTCAGAATTCACTTAGATTTCACATAGACTCCACTTAGACTTCACTTAGACTTCACTTAGATTTCACTTAGACTTCACTTAGACTTCACTTAGACTTCACTTAGACTTCACTTAGACTTCACTTAGACTTCACTTAGACTTCACTTAGACTTCACTTAGACTTCACTTAGACTTCACTTAGACTTGAAGAACTTTAAGACTTTCAGACTTGAAGAACGTCTAAAGCTCTGTGCCGAGCATTTTCTGGCAGCTACTTCTCCCCGGCTGTACAGGTTGTGAGAAGCTGCAATAGTTTTAGGTGTAAAAATTACCTAATGAATAAAGATATTTTTGAGTTCGAGTTTGGCTACTTACACTAGGAGTTTTAAAGATCGCTCTAGTCCCCTTGACAAAAACAGCCAGCCTCATGGAATGTGGCAGCAAGGTGACGGCGAACCGCAGGTCCTTAGCGCTGGCCTTCACCAGGCTCCAGGGTCGGCGCTGCCCGTGCGTGTTGAACGTGCCCACCACGCTCAAGTGGGAGGGAAGCCCGTACGGGAATACTTGTCTGGAAAAAAGAAGTACCTGAGTGTTAACTAAAACCCCGAATAGTGCAATAACTAGTTTTATTCTCTAGTTTACAAATCAAAAAGGCTATATCAGTAATATATATTTTTAAGAGATAAGTAATAGGCGCGAATCGCTTCACCATCGACAAGCTTCTTCTTTTTTTTTTTTCAAGTCCCCCGCCATGACAGTCTTCAACCTGATGTTGCCAACACGGCCATTCTGCGCGGGGTCTGCCTCAGACACCTCCCGAGTTGAGATAAAATACTGAAATATTAGTCACATTAAATGGATTTGCTCTTCTGCAGTGACTGTATGCCAATCAACAGACACTAACCTTAGAACCACTTGCACTTAAAGGGCTTTTCACCACACTTAAGTGTACCAAATTGATTCCTTCAACAACCTAGAACCACTTGCACTTAAAGGGAATTTCACCACACTTAAGTGTACCAAGTTGATTCCTTTAACCACCTAGAACCACTTGCACTTAAAGGGAATTTCGCCACACTTAAGTGTACCAAGTTGATTCCTTCAACAACCTAGAACCACTTGCTCTTAAAGGGAATTTCACCACACTTAAGTGTACCAAGTTGATTCCTTCAACAACCTAGAACCACTTGCACTTAAAGGGAATTTCACCACACTTAAGTGTACCAAGTTGATTCCTTTAACCACCTAGAACCACTTGCACTTAAAGGGCATTTCACCACACTTAAGTGTACCAAGTTGATTCCTTCAACAACCTAGGACCATTTGCACTTAAAGGGCATTTCACCACACTTAAGTGTACCAAGTTAGTTCCATACAACTAATTTAATGGTACAGTCACGAGGAATATAATGCACCCACCTTAGGTCCCCGTCGCACCAACATATTTGACATTTAGTGAGACTTATAATTCAATTTATCAAAAAAAAGTTAATGCGACATGATACCAAAGCGTATACATATTATTAACGCTCGTGACCGTACATTAATGAATAAAATTTCGACAAAGTTGTCTAAAGTATTTTATCTTGACTCGCACAAGACGCACAAGCACATTTATGAATTAAGTACACTTATCATATTTTACCTTCGACCAATATAATCAAAGTATTGTACTTACAACATGTAGTTCATACCTGGAAATTATTATTTGCCAACACGGAACACAAGGGTTACAGTATTAACTGAGAATATGTTTTATTAATCTATACTCCAATCATTAATCTTTATCCAGGGTTTTATATTTTCAGCAGCAGCTACGCCTGTGTATTTTTTATTACTTCTTTCGCTGCCTCTTATATCCGTCACCTCGTATCTATCGTTTCCTAAAACTTGTTTTACTTGAAAGGTCCTTTAAACACAGGTAGGAGTTTCCGGCTTTTCCCATCGTTGCTTTGACTCTGTATCTTAACCATAACCAGATCTCCTTGTAAATAAGCTTGTGCCTTCATTCGAGTCTTATCAAATCTCCGTTTTTGTGATTTCGCATCGGCTTTTATGTTTTCATCCACTCTCTCACGCAACTTGGTCACATCCACAACACATCCACTATCAAGCTCTGGAGCCAAACTGTCACTATCCGTACGCAATCTATATCCCAGAAAGACTTCACTGGGTACCGCTTTAGTCGTTTTGTGAATGGTACTGTTTAAACCTTGTTGTAAGATCTTAATATATTGATCCCACCTATCATCTGTTGTATCAGCGCCGGTGGTTTTTAAAGCCTCTAAAATGGTTTTGTTAAAACGTTCAACTTGGCCATTGGAACGGGGCATACCCGTTGCTACTATATGTAACCGTATATTCTTATTCGCGCAATAATCTGTGAAATTCTTTGAAGTAAAACATGTACCGGCGTCCGAAATAATTCTCCTAGGGTTACCAAATATTTTTGATACACGTTCCAATTCCTTTACCACAATCGAAGACTTTGTTGTCCGAACTGCCGAAATCATAATAAATTTTGTAAATGCATCGACCATAACTAATAGATATTTATTTTTATTTTTAGTCTCTACAAATGGACCTAAATGGTCAAGGTGAAGAGTGTGGAACGGCTGCGCGTACTTCGGTAACGGGTGTAACTCTCCTTCTTTATGACCACCCTTATTTTTGAAATATATGCAATTTATACAGTTTTTAATATACTTCTTTACAATGTGTCGCATTCGAGAAAACCAATATTGATAAGCTATTCGTTCAGTAGTTTTGTCAACAGAAAAATGTCCTAGATCGTCGTGGTTACATTTAATAATTTGCCAAATGCATTTTTTTGGGACTACCCATCGACGGCCCTTGGATGTTCTTCTGTAGACTTTACCACCTAACAATTCATAGTCATTAAACACATTTTTGTTGTCATCGGCCTCTCCTGATTCTAAGATAGCTTTAATACGCTGTAATTCAGGATCTTGCACTTGGACAGAAAGCAACCAGTCCGCCTCTATTTCCGACAATAATGGAAATAATATCTCGCTCGGAAAAATTTAATGACAGCCTATCTATTTTGCATTTTTGCTCAAAGTAAAATTCATACAGAGACTGATTTTCGATTGGCTTTTTATCAATTATTTCTTTTAATAATTCGAACATATTTCGACGCGTTTGAAAACTGGTTGCTAATTTTTGTTTCCAATCAACCCACTTCCATGTTGGCCATTGACCATCCGTTCGTAATAGTGAGTCGTACCACATTTTTGCGGATCCTTTCAATTTGTTCAGAGCTTGATAACGTGTCATTTCATCAGACCATAGGAAGGTTTGAGAGTAAGACTGAATAACATTGAGCCACGCATTGATATCATCTCTTAACGGGTCAAATTCCGGTATTATGTTGTTCAAAGTAAATTGAGTGGATGTACTCACAGTCCTTTCAGATATTCTAGGTACCTTTTTGGTTCGTTTCGGCGGAGGTGACGGAGTTCTGGAGCTGCTGGAACTCGATGTAGATGAGCTCGAGCTGCTGGAACGAGCTCGCTTTCTCTTAGGGCGTTTACTATGTTTTCCCATGACGACGAAACGTATTTATCTGTTCAGTTCACTTCTGATGTTAACTAAAACCCCGAATAGTGCAATAACTAGTTTTATTCTCTAGTTTACAAATCAAAAAGGCTATATCAGTAATATATATTTTTAAGAGATAAGTAATAGGCGCGAATCGCTTCACCATCGACAAGCTTCTTCTTTTTTTTTTTTCAAGTCCCCCGCCATGACAGTCTTCAACCTGATGTTGCCAACATGAGTATGATCTTCCTCCGCGTGTGGATTGTGAGACCAGTGATCGATCTGATCAACCCTGGTGTCAAGGTTACTTCACTTAGACTTCACATAGACTGAACTCAGACTTCAATAACTTTAAGACTTTAAAAACGTCTAAAGATCTGTGCCGAGGATTTTCTGGCAGCTCCTGAGCCGCCTGTTGATATATATTTAAGATTTTTAAATATGGAAACACTTTATGATTACATTCGTTCGCGGCGCTTCAGCTCTTTCTTCTCAATATAACACAAAAACAAGACGTTGATGTTTTATTTGGTAAATTAAATAACACCGGCCCGCCACCCAAGGATTTATTCACCGCTTTTTTTTTACTTATGACAAATGGGGAGCGCTAAGGGCTCTCACCCCATGACCGGATCTACCTATGGGCTGATTGGGCTGCAGCCCAGGGCCCCGGGGTTACAAGGGGCCCCCAGATCTCGCTAAAAAGTAGACCATAATTTGAAAAAAAAATCTGTTAAAATATTTATTGAGTATTAAGATAGGCCCCCAAGTAGTTTCAGTCCAGGGCGCCACAAATTCACGATCCGGCCATGTCTCACCCGGTACAAAATTTAAGACAACATGCCTGAGGGTGCCCAGTTCTTCACCGCCATAGGCCACTGCCATGGCTCATATAACAACTACATACGTAAGTGAATAGCAGTAGCTAGTATAACAGATAGAGTATTATTATGGTATATATATGGTCTATGTATTTTCTGTCATCTTAGTGTTGATATACACACACATCTATCTGCCCTCTCGTTTGAATTTGTCTCTTTCCCGGTCTACTGAAAGTGACTTCTATTAGTAATAAGCTGACCCGTTTGTTTGTTTTTAAGTATTTAGATCGTAGACGTGTCGGACGACGCTCAGTGGTTAGGCCCGCTACAAGGTGGACCGACGATCTGGTGAAGGTCGCGGGAAGCCGCTAGATGCGGGCAGCGCAGGGCCGATCGTCGTGGAGATGCTTGGGGGAGGCGTAGCCCAGCAGTGGGCGTCGTTCGGCTGATAATGAGATCGTAGATAATTAATATCATGTGGTTTCTCTGATGTGATTTATTGTTTTTAGTTTATAAGTTTGTATAAGTTTAAAATAAATAAAAAATAATAATAACAAAATCTCACATTTTATATGGGCATCACGCATGCTCCTATTTGCCCAGCCCAGTGGCGAATGCCTTCCGTGTCAAAGCTACAAAGTCACGGCCATTTTCAATATAACGTAGGTGTCAATTTACTTTTACGACTGTCTCCACGACCTGTTAAGTATCCGAATTGTTTCAATAAGACGCAATCACGATTTTATGTTCTTGTGCCTCTAAACAACACAATGTAACCCCGGAACAACCTGGGGTCATGATCAGGGCTTGGCATAGCAGGGCTCCATTTGTTACAACAAACATAATAACACACAACATCACATCACATCTGTATCCCCAAAGGGGTAAGCAAATGTGTATAATCAGAATCATTTATTCAACGTAATTATCATAGATAAACTTGTTGAGAGTTAATGTAACATTTTTGAATCTACGTACGTTCGTTATTTCACAAGGTGTGATGGCTGAGGAGAAGAAATGTTGTTATTTCTTCTTATTATTGAAACAGAAATAAGTATACAGGGTGTTAGTGACATCGTAACGAATACTCAGAGGGATGATTCAGACCATGATTCTGAGGTAATATCAAGTGGAATTTTCCGTCGCAAAATTCATGTTATTTTTTAGTTTTTTTAAATTATTTTCATTTCTATACTTTTGCGATGGAAAATTCCACTTGATATTAACTCAGCATAATCAGCTGAATCATCCCTCTCAGTATTCGTTACGATGTCACTTACACCCCATACAAGTACATACAGTAGCCATACAAGTAGGTATGGGTGTTAGTGACACTGTAACGAATACTGAAGGGGATGATTCAGACCATGATTCTGAGTCGATATCAAGTGGAATTTCCTGTCGGAGAAGTCATGAAAATTTTAGAGCTTATTTAAATTATTTTCCGTTCCATACTTTTACGACAGAAAGTTCCACTTGATATCAACTCAGAAGCATGGCCTGAATCATCCCTCAAAGTTTTCGTTACGATGTCACTAACACTCTGTATACACCCACTAGTCGCCGGTTATGCTCATGTCAAAGGGGGCGAGCCTATAGCCTTAAACCGGGCACCTCCTCAAAACCACATGATATTCATTATCTATGATCTCATTATCAGCCGTACGACGCCCATTGCTGGGCTAGGCCTCCCCCAAGGATCTCCACGATAATCGGTCCTGCGCTGCCCGCATCCAGCGGCTTCGCGCGACCTTCACCAGAGATGATAGTGGAACCGGAAATTATTATAAATAATTGTTACATGCCTGATACTAAGTTGTAGCTCTGCCTACGGGATCGTAAGCTTACGTAATTAGTACCTAATGTTAGAAAAGAATCGATTGACCTAATCTCTAATGATACATCACTATGCTTATGAACGTCACAACACTGGTTTCTGTAGTTTGATAAATCTTATTCATACAGAAGCCAAAAGAAGAAGAAAAAAACACTATCTATATTGAAATATCACTACTTAATGGGTATTTGACTGGGTCAAAGATAAATGCTAATCAAGAAATAGAAGCCAATTTTCTTAAATCTTATTTTACTTTTCGACTTATTTTCGAATTGTATTGCGTAACAATTAGTACGACGTTTGACCACTTTTATTGACGACGTCACAGGACAGTATTTTCATACAAACTCCAAAGAAACCTATTGTACTGTTCAAAATTAAAAGTAAGTAGGTTTTACTTTGCTAAATTAAATACTTATTGACACAAATACAAGACATATTCAGACAATGTAGCTGCTACCAACGTACTCGTAAATTAGTGCCGATTTATTATAATTCATTGGCAATTGATTCGTTGATAGATTAGAATTAGAATCTAGACCATCAGATAAATTGATTCCTATCAATCGTGCTTGATGTTTTGTGTTCTTTGAACTGAAATTCATGAGTTCACGTCTCTTTAAAAAATTAAATAAAAATATCCTCTACTGAATCAGTAAGTAGTACTTATAATATTTTTTGTTGACGTGACTTATTGCGTTATAAATATACAATGGCTTATAAAACACACACACAATTACAACACTTAGTAGATAGATGTATATAATATATGTCGCGGCCAGATCTTATTAGAATTAATAATTTCATGATGTGCTCGATCATTTCATGGAATGATCAGCCTGCTTCTTCTTCTTCTATCGTGTGGGTTGTGAGGTGGAGTACCAGCCTCATCACCCCTGGTGTCAGGGTTACTAATGAGCCGCCAAAGGTCCCTGACATGGCTCATGGTAACGACTACTTATTTACATCAGTAAGTAGTAACCGGGACCAACGGCTTAACGTGCCTTTCGAAGCACGGATCACCTTACTTTCGGACAATCTGGTGATCAGCCTGTAATGTCCTAACCAAACTAGGGACCACAAAGTAATTTTTGTGATATATCCCCACCGGGAATCGAACCCGGGACCTCCGGATCGTGAGCCCATCGCTCAACTTCTGGACCACGGAGGTCGCCTGCAATAACCAAACTAGGGATCACAAAGTGATTTGTCCCCACCAGGATTCCAACTATGGAACTCCGGATCGTGAGTAGAATGCTCAACCACTGGACCACGGAGACCGTTTTTCGATATCTAAGTACATGTTTAATCTAATATAGCCTACAAGATCCCACTGCTGGGCAAAGGCCCGCGGTCCTGTGCGTACAGTCATGAGTCATGTACCCACTTTAGAACCCTGTCGCACAATCATATTTGACATTCAATGAGACTTACGGTTTAATTTGTCAAAAAGTTAATGTGACATGGTTTCAAAGTGTATACACGTTAGTACTCGTGACCGTACATGTATTTAATTTACTTATTTTCATTTCATTCGTCAAAATGGAACATTAATACAAGGACAAAACATATCACATTCCAATGGCCGCAGATGTGATCTGACGCGTGCGTTTCTACGAACACTCCTTTGCTAAATACATTTCAACAGGACAGTAGCGTATTCAGGAGATTCGAATCTGCGACGTCACAGTGAGAATCAATCGTACTTCCAACTGGGCTACTGTGCCCTACATATATAATTTAAAGTCCTTCGAGTAGCTCGATGAGGGCAACATAGAAAAAGGCGGATTTATAGAATCACGATATTTATTTTATGGCACGATAAAACTTACACCATTTTATAACATTGAGTTTTTCACGGTTTTTCTTAAGTAACCATAGACATTTTTTGTTTTGGTTTTCCCCGAAGGGTAAGGCAAAGGGAACTATGCCCATACAGCCATGTCTTACGTATTTTTTTTCTTGATGATTAATGAAATGATGAAAGGTGATGATGATGAAACCTAAGCCCCCACCCTCGGAGTAGACTCCTACTCCGAACCCCAAACGAATTAACTCAAAAGTCCGCATAAACTTTCGAGTTATGAAGCGGCTTCCTGCCACGAAGCGAAAATAGGCAGATACACTTTGTTTACTGAATAATCCGATATAATAACACTCGCGAATGTCTTCCGACTAACTTAATGCGATCATTAACCACAAAACACCACTTCGTATTAATTATTTAGATTACTCAATGAAAAAAGCAACTGTCCCGTTCCCGTTTCCCGCCAAAAAGCCCTAACCATAGACAATCAAAAAACTATTGTAGTATAAAAATATTTATGGTTGACTTGGTCATAAACATTTTTTTTTTGTTTTGGTTTTCCCCGAAGGGTAAGGCAAAGGGAACTATGCCCATACAGCCATGTCTGACGTATTTTTTTTCTTGATGATTAATGAAATGATGAAAGGTGATGATGATGAAACCTAAGCCCCCACCCTCGGAGTAGACTCCTACTCCGAACCCCAAACGAATTAACTCAAAAGTCCGCATAAACTTTTGAGTTATGAAGCAGCTTCCCGGCACGAAGCGAAAATAGGCAGATACACTTTGTTTATTGAATACTCCAATATAATAACACTCGCGAATGTCTTCCGACTAACTTAATGCGATCATTAACCACAAAACACCACTTCGTATTAATTATTTAGATTATTCAATGAAGAAAGCAACTGTCCCGTTCCCGTTTCCCACCAAAAAACTTGGTCATAAACAGCTACCACGGCTCGGCTAGATAGCAATCAGTGACGTGCCGTTTTCGAGAATCTTCCCAAAGTGGGATTGAAAACTCTTTAATAGAACACTGGCTGCTTTTACTTTTCAATTTGTTCCTTCTTGTTCTCAGTCGGGCTAACATGCGCAACGTGATAAAATTTTGTCACAGTCATTTTATCGATTCTGACGATATAATTATGTCATGTTATATAAATAAGTCATGTCGTTCTGTCAAAATATGAACAAAATCACGTGGCACGCATGTTAGGGAAGAAAACAAACTTTCCGATTTCGACAAAATGTATTTAATCGGGACCAACGGCTTAACGTGCCTTCCGAAGCACGGAGGAGCTCGAGATGAAAACTTTTTTTTGTGGTCACCCATCGAGCCGTTGGTCCCGGCTGCATTAACAGTCGTTAATAACCATCAATCCGCACTGGGCCCGCGTGTTGGTGTAAGGCCCGATCTCCCTATCTATCCATAGGGAAGGCCCGTGCCCCAGCAGTGGGGACGTTAATGGGCTGATGATGATGATGTATTTAATCGACCGATAATTTTATCGCGTTGCACATGTTAGCCCTGCCTGCTGGTGTTATCTGCCTGAAAGTTCCGCAATAAAAAAACTCTTTTAAAAATTGGACCTGTCCTGCCAAATTAGAAGTTAGTTAGGAAACTTCGGCTTTATTGACTCCACTACAAAGACTATTGCAAAACGACTAGATATCATTTCTTAAGTAAGTACATATATTGATTGACCTCATCGCAAAATTACTAGGTTCCAACATAACATAACATAGCATCACGCCTATATCCCGAAGGGGTAGGCAGATGTGTACGACCATGATACCATCCTACCTTCCTAGTGGAGGTACTTACAGTATGTCAGTGACATCGTAACGAAAACTTTGATGTATGATTCAGACCATGATTCTAAGTTGATACTAAGTGGAATTTTCCGTCGCAAAAGTATGGAACTGATACTAATGAGTAAAAAAACACTCAAGTTTTCAAGAATTTTCTGACAGGAAATTCCACTTGATATTAACTCATAATCATGGTCTGAACCCCTCTAAGTAAGTAAGTATTCGTTGCAATGTCACTAATACCCTGTATGTTTCCAATTATTTTTCAGAAGCCTTCCAAATCAAATTGCCTGGCTTAATTCCTGAATCCACAACTGGTCTAGACTAATTGAATTGTGGCAGAGTGTATGCGTCATGTTATGAGTATGATGCACTAGCCTGTTCATTCGTGGTCGTGGTCAATTGGGTAAATCTAGTCAGCTGTTGTATCTGACTAGTGATGACATTTGCAAGGTGATAGCGGCAGATGAAGAGTATTCTATGAACCGTTTGAACTACTTTTGACGATTGCGCTGAATTGTTTAAAAACGGAGGGCAGGGTTAAGTAACTTGACTTGATAACTAGTCTGCTAGAGCTGGTACAAACGGCATAGAATACAAATAGGCGGAAACAAGATGCTTGATTGATGAGGGTCATTGCGTCAAGGGAAAAGATTAAATTTACCTATATCTAGACTGGTCCTACATTCTTCTAGCCCATTTGTGATGTCCATCAAAATTTATAATAAACTGCCTAACATATTAAAAGTTGGTAATCCACCTCGCAACCCACACGGTAGAAGAAGAAAAATGTTGATCTCTTCTTATCGTGTGGGTTGTGAGGTGGAATACTAGCCTCATCAACCCTAGTGTCGGGTTTATGATTGAGCCGCCAAAGGCCCCTGACATGGCTCATGTAACGATTACTCACTTACATCAGTAAATAGTAACCGAGACCAACGGCTTCACGTGCCTTCCGAAGCACGGATCATCTTACTTTCGGACAATCAGGTGAACAGCCTGTACTGTCCTAACCAAACTGAAAGTGATTTTTGTCATATCTTCCCACCGGGATTCGAACCCGGGGCCTCCGGATCGTGAGTCCAACGCTCAACCACTAGACCACAGAGGTTAAATGTTGATAAAAAGTCTAGAGAAGAAGTCTTACTTCAGAGGCAGGGTCAAGTTGGCCCCGTCGCCGATGCGGTACGCGCGCTGCAGGTCCTGCGAGCCCTGCACGAGGGTCACGCCCGTGGTATCGGACCGGTCCAGCCGGTATACCGCGATCAGGTCCACCGTCTGGAAGTCCACATCCCCGGGACGGATGGGGGAACAGGGGGCTTGCTCGAATAGGGGGGCGAGTGTCGTTGAGTTGTCTGCAAAAGGATGAAAACTAGTGAAAATGAAACGATTCGTCATTGACGTCGCAAACAGACGTAAGTATCTGCAATTTTTTGCTAAAATAATTTGTATCTTTATTGACAATTGCAAATGGTGTAAATCAGATTCGCCATAAATTTCAGTTACGTCTGTTTGCGACGAAGTGACTTAATTTACTTGGGTCGTGTACTATAAAAATTATGAAATTCTGATTCTACCTACTCCACTCCAATCTCATCAGTCATCCCGTGATCATGGCACTTGCAACAGTGTCGAAATATCGGGAATCTCATATCCCTATTTTAAACGCGGTAAGAACCCGTTATTATGTGTTTTAATTCTAATTAGGTACTAAATAAAGACAGATCTAACACTAACAAAAATTTTCATTTTCTTTTTTCCATTAAGTAAAGTAATTCATTTATGTTTTTTTATAAAGAAAAACGTAATAATAAGTCCGATATTTTATCACGTTTTCTGTGACGTCACAGTGTGCTTTTTCATACAAATTCCATAGTCAGGTATTTCGTGTTTTGACGTTTAGTAAAA
Organism: Pectinophora gossypiella; assembly: GCF_024362695.1. NCBI lineage: Eukaryota > Metazoa > Arthropoda > Insecta > Lepidoptera > Gelechiidae > Pectinophora > Pectinophora gossypiella. The sequence goes on from NC_065424.1 coordinate 3,332,944, forward strand.
AGTAACTGATTTGACTAGTTGGAAACTAGCCAATTTGTCTTAAGTGCAGTTTTCACGAATAGTGTTGGCTTAACCATCATAGACGGCGGGATATAAAAAATAAATGCACAATGCAAACAAATGTCTATTAGGAATATTGTTTTTCTAGATAGAATTGCTTCGATGTGCCCTTTTTCAACTTAGCCATTCCAAACCCAACTATTACAAAACGATCCCGTCCCCGGAACTTAACGGTACACCGCCTCTATTAGGGTAGAAAATTGTAAGTTACTTAACTAAAAACTTTGGCTTTGATCAATTTGATTCCAAATAGTGGTTAACAGACAACCTCACCTGCAGATTGAGCGACAGCTCCATGATATTGGACGTACAATGATGACAATGTTACGAGAATTGTAAACCTGCAAACAATTAGGCACATTTTTTAAAACAATTCATTTTAAAATCATCAACCCCCCAGCATTATCCCGTTTTTCACATATTCCGCTTACTTAACCTGAAGATTTGACACGTCTGATTTTTTTACAGAAGCGACTGCCTGTCTGACCTTCCAACCCGCGAAGGGAAAACCAGCCCAATACAAGTTAGGTCAGATACCTCCAAAAATGCATTTCTCGGGAATATGGGTTTTCTTGCGATCTTTTCCTTCACAGCTGAGCACGTGATAATTTATGATCCATACATGAATTCGAAAATAAATTAGACAATCATTGGTTTAGGCCTGTGCTGGATTCGAACCTGCGACCACAAAGTGAAAGGCAAGCGTTTTACCAAGGGGGTACCACGGCTTTTTTTACTACAGGCTTCCAGTAAATAGGAAAAAAATGACACACCACCTAAATATTTTGCAAGGGCCACCGCTGGCCCAGCCCATTCGTCCTAAATTACATAATAAGTATTTGTAACTCCTAACATTGACCGGAACGAAAGCCAATCAATCGGCAGATATCGTCTGATGAGTATACGGCCTACTTTTGAGTATCGAATCCCGATTGTGGGTCAACAAATAATTGACTCTATGGCCTAAATAGGCCACATAAATATGTGACCTTCAGCCGGCCAATATGTTTGCGGCCAATTACATTTATTTAACGGAAATACGACGCGTGTCGCGAATGACAACCATCATTTTGATTGATGATTGAACGGTCTCGGTGGTCCAGTGGTAGAGCGTTAGGCTCACGATCCGGAGGTCCCAGGTTTGAATCCCGGTGGGGAAATATCACAAACATTACTTTGTGATCGCTAGTTTGGTTAGGACATTACAGGCTGATCACCTGATTGCCCGAAAGTAAGATGACCCGTGCTTCGGAAGGCACGTTAAGCCGTTGGACCCGGTTACTACTTACTGATGTAAGTAAGTAGTCGTTACATGGGTCATGTCAGGGGCCTTTGACGGCTCAATAATTACCCTGACACCAGGGTTGATGAGGTTGGTAATCCACCTTACAACCTACACGAGAGAAGAGTGGTTTAGAGCCCGAACAGAGATATCACGGATTTCGGATTCGGATCTTATACGATAGCCTTCAAATAGGCCAATAGCAATGGGTGCTAACGTCAAAACGTCAACCCAGCCGTGGACGCCGGCATCAGGGACTTGACTTTCTTAAGGTGACTTATTTTAAAGTCACTTCTTTGCTGGACAAGTAGTAAGCGCTTTGACCACTCATGAACGGGACTGGACATGTGTACTTTTACGAACTGTTTGGTCGCCTCTATGTCTAGGAAAAGTAGGTAGGTATCCAATCGACACATTAGGAACGTAGAAATGTATTAGGTAAGATTTACAGACAGTATTAAATATACTAAGCTATTTTTTTTGACGTGACTTATTGTAGATTTGCTGCAGATGGCATTTACTACTTGGCCGGACAAATGGGGAGCGCTGAAGGCTCTCACCCGGTACAACGTTTAAGACAACAGGCCTGAGGGTGCCCAGTTGGGCGCGAACCTCGGCTCAGGCGTCGTCTGAGAGGAAAAATATTTGAAAGAATTAATTGACCCTAGTACCTATATTGAATGCCATCTGCGGCAAATCTACAATAAGTCACGTCAAAAAAAGGTCCAGACGTTCTGACACTAACGCGAATGCGGGATGGCACTAACGGCCTCTTGAAGTCCATACCTGGTAGGATGGATTGCCCATTAGTGAAACACTGGAATGAGATACATAATAATATGGATTCCAAACCAGTAAATTTTAATAATAAGTATATTTTTTTTATTTGCCAATGACTCACTAACATTAGTTTTTAAGTAATTTGTAACTAAAATATTATGGTGCTTAGACTGAAATAAATGTTTTTATTATTTATTATTATTATTAATATCACACTCAAGATTTGTCCGCGAAAGCCAGAAGCGGAAGAAAAAAAAACAGAAACGAGGACGGAGAAATAGGAAAAAAGTGTAGAAAAGACACGCATTATTTTTAAATTAGAGTCGGTATTTTTTTTTCTTTTCAGAGGCTGTTTGTCTAAATAATTACTAAAAAAAAACACTCACCGACAAATCATCGTAATATCATTAAAAAAATCACACAAAATCTAAACACAACTAACATTCTTCGAGATCATATCTTATAGTCTGAGAGCTGACGTCCGTTTCACCGAGCGGACCACGCGATAGAGCAAGAGCCCGTTTGGCTCGCACCGGGTCGCGAGTCGTCCGTTCACTTCGCTGGGTGATATATCAATTAATTCTTTGCGTGACAACGTTTTTAATGCGCCACAATTGAGGGTTATGTTTCGTTGGTGACGCTGGCCGAGGTTTTATTGGGTATTACATTAATTTGATAGTCGGGGAATTTGCGTATGAAAAATGAAAGTAAGCGTAAGAAATGTATAGGTACTTAACCTATGCCTTACCTAGCTGTTATCTTAACTTGGTACTAGGTACTTTTCTGGATAATAACCTCACGTTCTTACTCCCTATAGGGGTGAGCAGAGCTATCGTCAAAAGACAACTTGTTGCTACTAGTTGGTTATGGGTGTGACTACAAGCTTTCAGTATGTAGGAAGTATTGTATTTGTATTGTACGAAAAAATAAATAAAGTACGTGGAATACTCCGCCAAGCTCCACACTGATCATTTCGTGTCAATAGTAACTAACTGAAAACCAGCGCTGGATGGTCCTATAATCTCCATCACAGATTAGCCATTTCCTTTTGCCCGCATTTTTATTTATATTTTTTTTTTTATTAATAATAATCGGAATCGAACCTGAGACTGCGATATTATAGAGCAGCGATAGTTATAGTTTTTCATTCAAAATTAAGTAGATATCTCAATGCATCGCAAACAAGTAAGTTTTTATATCCATAATACCTAGGTACTCTGAAAATCAGCTCTTCAAATTGATAAATCCTTCTAAATAACGAGGTGCTTTACAATTTATTTTTTACAATTAGGCACATTATAGATATCGCGTTATACTAGGCAACATTATTTCCGTTTCTTTACACGTAATATTACGTCACATTTCCCAAAGATATAATAATGCGAACAAACAAAAGAAAATAATCTGCTTAAAACGGAACACAAAAGTTGTCGACGGTCAACGTGAACGAGTACACTATTTCATCATTTATTTCAATATTACTGAAAATTTATAATAAACAGTATAAAAACACACAACTAAGGTACTGTTTGTGCTTGTTGCTAGTATTAGTTTCGGTAAAATGTGTACTTTCACTGAGACTTATAGGTTATATTGCAACTTTTCAGATGCCACTGTCGTGTAGATTTTACCAAGAGAAGTATCCTGAAGTGGAGGATGTGGTGATGGTGAACGTGAGGTCCATCGCGGAGATGGGCGCGTACGTCCATCTGCTGGAGTATAACAATATTGAGGGCATGATATTGCTCTCGGAATTGTCCAGAAGACGTATCAGGTCGATCAACAAATTGATCAGAGTCGGCAAGACCGAGCCTGTAGTCGTCATCAGAGTGGACAAAGAGAAAGGTAAGCTATATGCTGATAACTTAATTATCATGTTGCTTGTGTAGTTGTTATACTAACTTTACTTCCTTGACATTATTCTTGCTAATTCATTTACCATGTTGTCTAATTATAATTTATAAGTAACACTAGGGATTAAGTGATTGATGAATGTGGAGGAAGCAAGAGAAGTGTGTCAGGATCGATGCAAATGGAATCCCATAGTCTGCTTACCCCGGTGGGATGTAGGTGTAAGTTGATGTATGAATGTTAGAGCATGAATGGGGTACTCAAAATCTATGTAACAGGGACTGCACATGTTATTATGATATTTAGGTTTTCAATATTCCATTGTTGCATTATCATGTATCTAAGTAATATGTAAGTAACAACAATACTTGTTTAATGTCTCTTATAAGTTGTTTACAATGTAATTAAATATCATTTAAGATAGTTGTAGTAAACACAATATTCTTTACTTATTGCTTCTTATCTTAGGTTCACAATTCAGCACACTCACATGATATGATTTATTTTTATCAGAATATGGATTTGTCGGGTTTCACTCTTCATCCAATCGAATCTGAATAGTAGGTTTTTAAAATATCGTGGCCAAATTTGCAAACTGACATATCTGAAAATTTTTGCTAAATATCTTTTGTGTCTTATTGACAATAGCAAGAGGTGTAAATCAGATAGTCTCAAAATACTCCCTTTTCAGTTAATCTTTTTAATCCTAATTCTAATTTTAAATGCTCATCTTCTCTTACAGGTTACATAGATTTGTCAAAACGGCGAGTATCAGCAGAAGATATTGACAAATGCACGGAGAGGTACGCCAAAGCTAAGGTATGTAATCCGGTATTTGTTATTAGAGGCATCACATCACTAATTTAAGAGCCATTCTCTTGTCAGTGTAGCATTCTCCATGCTACTTTTAGGGAAAAATAAGGTTTCCCTCTTTCCTTCCACCCACAGTACTTTGTCTGAAACATAATAAATTGATAGATATAATAAAATAGAACATTTTTATGAAGGGTAAAACTTATACATACACAATATTAAATCTTATTATTATATTAGGTTTTGTTGCGTGATTTTTGAGCCATAAGAATGAGTTCCATGTTTAGTTTCGTTCACTGCTTAAAACCCACTAAAACCTAAATTAATATCACCATCAGGCAGTTAACTCCATCCTGCGGCATGTAGCAGAGCTCCTGCACTACGAGAGCTCAGACCAGCTCGAGGAATTGTACAAGAAGACTGCATGGCTCTTCGAAGAGAAGTACAAGAAGAAAGCCTCTGCCTATGACTTCTTCAAACAGGCTGCAGTGTGAGTTCATGTTTTTTTCTTAACTATGGTCAGTGGACAGACTATTAACTTTAACTGTTGTTAACACTGGCTTTTTAACATTAGTGAGCAAAAAGAAGCCACATCTTGAAATTCATGTTTCAGTTATTATTTTTTAACTTATATTGTGAAGTCAAGGGACAGTTCAGAGTCAAAGGTATGTATGATTAAAAGTCTACATGCAGGTAGTTTTTAATCATAATTTAGGATAGATTTCTTAAAATGCATAATAGTGTCTATTCATAGAATGAAGGGTTCCAAATTTTATCTGTTTGTTTCGTTTTTCCCGCCTTTTGTATATTGAGCAAAACCTTTCACTTTTTAAAATGAGAGATGTATCATTTATGAAATAAAAATAAATACAATCCCACACAGAAATAAATAAAATAGATTGTAGTTATTTTCTATATAAAAAAAAAAAATTTTTTTACACATATTTTACATTATTTTTCATCATCATTTACTTTTTTCTCTTACAGAGACCCATCAGTACTAAACGAATGTGGGTTGGACGAGCAAACCAAGGAAGTCCTGCTAGCGAACATCAAGCGGAAGTTGACATCGCAGGCGGTGAAGATCCGCGCCGACATCGAGTGCGCCTGCTACGGCTATGAGGGCATCGACGCGGTGCGCGCCGCGCTCAAGTCTGGCCTCGCACTGTCCACCGTGGATATGCCAATCAAGATTAACCTCATTGCCCCCCCACTATATGGTAAGCAACTTTAAAATCTAGTACAAATGAGTCTAATATTCGCCTTCTGGTCAGTTCGGCACCAAACCCGAACCTCCCGAGTGGATAGGATAGTCATCCCGCCACCACGGTCGCTAAAACGCCCCCGATACGACGCGAAAACAAAATTAATAAGGTAATAAATAGGCTATATGACATAGGTTGTCATATTACATTGATTATTAAATAAATTTAAAGAAATTAATATTTTAACTGGCATCACAATATATCTTTGAAAACTTAATATATGTAAAAAAACATATTATAGGATTATTTGCAAAAAATAGCGATCGGCACATTGTTAATACCAATAAACTTGCTTTACAAGTCAGTCGATTACATAAGATTACTAAATCTTTTAAGGGGCAATGTATACGTTTTTACAATAAGATTCCCATTGACATTCAGCATTTGCCTTTCAACTGTTTTAAGACAGTAGTTAAACAAAAAATTTACAAAAAAGGTTATTATAAAGTTAGTGATTATTTAGAAGATATGAATGCATGGGATTAACTGTCTGAGAACTGATATTAGGCAGCTAAATTACTCAATTGTACTCAATATTTTATGTTTATTTTTTTAAAGAACGTCTAGGGCCCTGTGCCGAGGTTTTTCTTGCAGCTTCTTTTCCCCGGCTATACAGGTTGTGAGAAGCTGCAGTAGTTTTAGGCGGATGAGACGTTCGTTATGTAAAAATTGACGATTCAAAGTGTAACTATGTTACCTACTGAATAAAGATATTTTTGAATTTGAATTTGAATTGGTTGGCTTATTATAAGATAGGTGGCCCATCTCGTAAGTGGCTACCTTTGGTTGTATCCTTGTTATTAATATTGGTCGAGCAGGCGCCATAGTCTCCCATAGCACCAGTATCCGGTCCACTAACCCCCAACCCCAGCCCAGTTCCCTTTGTTCCCATAATCTGCAATAGTCCTACACGAACCGAGGGTTGCCTTTGGGTGCACTCCCATAGTGCATACAGGGATAATCGCCGGTTGGTGTTATTGAGATTGTCCAAAAATAATATGATCCGTGCTTCGGAAGGTACGCTAAGCCGTTGGTCCCGGTTACTACTTACTGATGTAAGTACGTAGTCGTTACATGATGAGGGCCTATGGTGGCTCAATAATAACCCAGCTCAAAACCCACACAATAGAAGAAGAAAAGAATCTGGGAGACTTCAAGGCTAGAGTGAATACGCATTTGCTAGGCTTGATCCACCCTAGACCACACAGTCACTTACCATCAGGTGTGATTGTGGTAAACGCGAGCCTATCGTATTGATAGTAACTAAATAATAGTTTATCATTAAAAATGTCTCCAGTAATGACGACATCCACACCTGAGAAGACGGACGGTCTGAAGGCTCTACAGGACGCCATCGACAAGATCAAGGAGACCATCACCGAAGCTGGAGGCGTCTTCAACGTGCAGATGGCGGTGTGTATACTTATTTTTATAAGGTGATTCAAGCCTGAAAATTCCTTACCAAACAAAGGACAGTCTCACAAAGTGATTTCGACAATGTCCCCATCGGGAAACGAACCCGGACCTCCAGATCGTGAGCCTTACGCTCTATCCACTAGACCACGGAGGCTGTATACAGGAGGGTGTGTGTGTGTGTGTGTGTGTGTGTGTGTGTGTGTGGCCTACTTATATTATCAATGTTATAAAGTTAACTGTAAGCGTATTTCCAGCCTAAAGTGGTGACGGCGACAGATGAAGCTGAGCTGGCGAGACAGATGGAGCGCGCGGAAGCTGAGAACGCGGAGGTGGCCGGGGACTCCGCGGAGGAAGACGAGGACCAAGGTACATAACTCACATACTATCGCCTTATAGTGAAAACCACCAGTCAACCATGTTGAAAAGTCGCATTCGGATATGATTTTTTTTTAACAAAACCACGCAATAGTCAAGAGAAATAAATGCGCGCGCCTTTTTAAAATCATAGAATTAATGCGTGCGTTACATCCAATGTAACAGAGAAGTAAATAATTAACATGACATAAGCTCACGACCATTTGGGGTAGTCAGAGGTACATCCATCGCAAGATGAACTAAGTACCCACGCCTCACTGAGCTTTGTTCGACCAACGTGATAGGTGGTGAGACGTATCGCCTTCTGTAATGCTCGAGTCAACTTTCAAGTCATAACAGCACTTAAGGTAAATTAATAACTTATTAGCCCAAGTCCGGTGCCGGGGTTCTAACCGCTCCCCGAATGTGACATTGGCCCCGATTCCTGGAGACACCGTCTAATTTTATTTTAAGTTATATCTGTCATTTTCATATCCGTCGAAAAGGAAAGGGACGGATGATTCACAGCTCTTAATTTTAGGAAGAATGAGTAAATGAACGTGTCGGATTATTGACTGATGTAAAATTTTTAGACGGTTGGTTTAGATTTGTGCTTAAAATTGACGTGTGTTCCATAAATTTTATGCTTGTCGATTACCCGTCCCTTTCCTTTTCGGCGGATAAGAAAATGACAGATATAACTTAAAATAAAATTAGATGGTATTTACAGGAATTAGCACCATTAAGTAAATAATTACGATAAACTCGTGATATTTTTTTTCTTATTACCAGGTATGGGAGACGCGAATGTCGACTCGCCCCAACAGAACGGCGCCTCCGACGAAGAAGAAGACTAGGGACTACGCCCCGTACACTATATTGTACCATTCTCAAACCCATTCCAATAAAAATGACCTAAAGTGTAAACTAAAACTACCCGCAGGAGAAGTAATCCTAGCGGGTTTATTACACCTACATGTCGGACAGGCTAGAAGCGTCAAGGTCAAAGGTGGTTATCATGGTTACTCCCCACCAACTCGCTCGAGATCGTGGTTACCATGGTTACTCCCCACCAACTCGCTCGAGATCGTGGTTACCATCGTTACTCCCCACCAACTCGCATGAGATCGTGGTTACCATGGTTACTCCCCGCCAACTCGCTCGAGATCGTGGTTACCATGGTTACTCCCCGCCAACTCGTTCGAAATCGTGGTTACCATGGTTACTCCCCACCAACTCGCTCGAGATCGTGGTTACCATGGTTACTCCCCGCCAACTCGTTCGAGATCGTGGTTACCATGGTTATTCCCCGCCAACTCGCTCGAGATCGTGGTTACCTACCATGGTTACGCTCCGCCGATCTGCTATTAGACTACACGATCTAAGCGGCAAACGGGAGTATGTAGGGAGTAACCATGGTAACCACCCGTGACCTTAACGCATGTAGCCTGTCGGACGGGTAGATGTAATAAACCCATAAATTAAAAGAATTTAAAATTATATTATTATCTGTATGTAGTTTTAAGGGCGTTTTTATTGCAATGTATTATAACATCTATGTTAGCGTCAACCTACATAATATACACTGTTTTATACATAATATTACGTTTTATTTGAGAAAATACTTGGATAAGTTATGGTATAGGCTGATCCCTTATCACCATAAGGTTTATCATATCCAGCTTAGGACATCGTATCAACAGTGGCTGCAAGTTGTCTTTGGTTACTTGTGGCTCTGCCCACCCCATTAGGAATTAGGGGCGTGAGTTTATGTATATATATGTATGTACCTACTCGAAACTGCTCGACCGATTTGTGTGCGTTTGAGTAAGTACCTGCGATCGCGTAGCACTGCGTCAACCAAATCCTCTATGTAAAATATTTGAGTGGTTCTTCGAACACTGGAAGTCTTGATAGACTTCAACAATTCTTCATTGCACAAAGACATAAACACAGGCCTTATTGCTAAACAGCAATTTCTGCCAGGCAACCTTAGTGTGAAAGAAAGACCGGACTTTATTTAATTTAAAAAATAAAATTATTGTATTGTATTGTAATTTCTAACTGGATATTGGCAAAAAGACGTTCTAGGATATTTGACTTCCAGTGTTTGAAGATCCACCCATTTGTAATACACAGCAATATCTAAGGCAAAATATAATTGTTGCTTGATATTTGGATTACATTATGTATAGAATTATTTCGCTACCTATATTGCTTCTCTTTATTTTGATCATAATAATAATGGGTTGAAGATGTAATTGCCTGGGCGTAATAAAAAGGGTCATCATCATCATCAGCTCTTTAACGTCCCCACTGCTGGGGCACGGGCCTTCCCTATGGATGGATAGGGAGATCGGGCCTTAAACCATTATGCGGGCCCAGTGCGGATTGATGGTTATTAACGACTGCAAATGCAGCCGGGACCAACGGCTTAACGTGCCTTCCGAAGCACGAAGGAGCTCGAGATGAAACCTTTTTTTTTGTGGTCACCCATCCTATGACCGGCCTTTGCGAAAGTTGCTTAACTTCAACAATCGCAGACCGAGCGCGTTTACCGCTGCGCCACCGAGCTCCTCAAAGGGGTCATCATTTATACCCAAAAACAAAGATAAATAATGCATATGTCTGTTATCCATGAAATTAGAAGGTCATAGGATGGATGGATGGTTAGTTAAGAGATTGATACTTTTTATTTTGGTGCAGAAATCAGAATCATTTTATTCAACGTAATTATCATGGATAAACTTGTTGAAGGTCAATGTAACATTTTTGAATTTACGTCATTTCGCAAGGTGTTATGGCTGAGGAGAAGAAATGACAAGAAACTGCAACAGCAACACATCTTTTAAAAACCAATGAGGGTATACATTACAAGTTATTTAATAACTATAGGAACACATTCAATCACCCATTCGTTTTTACATAATAAGCTTTTTTACATAAAGTAAGATTCACATGAGCTTTAAATTTATTTACTGACAAATTTAAAATATTGGTGCTAATTCCTGTAAATACCATCTAATTTTATTTTAAGTTATATCTGTCATCTTCTTATCCGCCGAAAAGGAACGGGACGGGTAATCGACAAGCATAAAATTTATGGAACACACGTCAATTTTAAGCACAAATCTAAACCAACCGTCTAAAAATTTTTCATCAATCAATAACCCGACACAGTTAAGTAGACAGCACGTCAAACGGATTGCATACTAGCGACGTACCTTTTTGATTCGCCCGGGTTATTCATTCATTTACTCATTCTTCCTAAAATTAAGAGCTGTGAATCATCCGTCCCTTTCCTTTTTGACGGATATGAAAATGACGGATATAACTTAAAATAAAATTAGGCGGTGTCTGCAGGAATCGGGGCCATTATCTGGTATTTTATTGTAAAAACGTATACATAACCCCAAAAAAGATTAATTTAATTAAAAAAGGTGCAATAACAATAAAGTATATATTTGTATGGATAGAAAATCTGTACAGCGCCATCTATATTGTTTTTGAGGAACGTAGCCTAGAAAGTCCCTCATTACATTTCTTGGTCTCATACATTACATTATTTTAGTGATGTTCCGAATATCCGTATCCGCGGATATCCGAGATAAAAGAAAAATTCGTATCCGTGTCCGTTACTTTTCACGCGGATCTTTTTCAGGTGATTAAGTAGAATTATTAAATAAAAAACTATAAAATTCCATTCAGATTGTTTTACCATAACCAAAACAAAAGTACTATCCGCGCAATGCAAGTTAAAACGTATCCTGCCTGACGTTGCGGCGAGCGAAGACGTCAACTATCGTTTCAAGGTCGCGGGCGCCGACACCAATCGAATAATATCGAATAAGAAAATAAAGATCCGTATCCGCGGATTTTTACACTAAATATCCGTATTCAGTTCCGTATCCGCGGATATACATTTTTAACGATCCGGCACATCACTACTTTATTTAGTTCGTAAATAGTTGCACATTTCCTTAAACTTAACAGAAAGGTACAGCAGGACTAACCGATCTTGTATTGAAGTGGCCAGAGGTAGTACGGGACAGAAAGTAGTTGAATCGAAGGAAACCCAAAGTCCGATGGGGGAGCTAATAAAATCACAGGTAAAAAAGATCTATTAATTTAAGTCTATTTACAAATTCTCATAAAGATTTCAATAATTATTCTAATTGCACTATAAATCTAAGGGCCGATTTTCCAATAATCAGATAGAAAAAAGCTAGTTTCCAAGTAGTAAAATCCACTTACCACCGTAAGCACACGACTCTCGCCGCGACAGCGATCGTCTGTCTCTTTCTGTGCAGTACTGTGAGAGAGTGACGGGTGATGTACGTCGAGGCGAGAAAGAGTCGCGCGCGTACGGTCCTAAGCCCGCAGTTCCGTTTTACTAAACGAAATTACTATGGATTTTTTGTGAAAAAGCACAGTGCACTGGTTAAAATTCATAAAATTAAATAGAGAAAAGTTTTTTTTTTCAGCAGTTTTAGACTGGGGTTTTAGATCTGTCTTTATTTTATTTACTTTTGACGGAACTACCCAATTCGTGGAATCAAGTGTTCCATATTTGATTTTTTTCCTGTTGTTCCAAATTTAATTTTTTTTTACAAAATTTTGCTATTCCATTGACAAATAATTTATTTATTGTAAAATCAGCCCTTAGTAAATTAGATATTACACTTTTCGGCCATTAATTCTTGTCAGTTTATTCCGTTGTAGTTTATCGAAGAAGAGTAGCCCTGCTGCTCTTTCTATCGTCTCTGGAGGTACCTGAAAGAATAATTTGTATAAATAAAATCAAATAAACTATCAAATAGACTACCTAATCTAAGAAAGAAAGACAATCACTAACATCACATGTATCTTTTATAACTTGCTTTAACTACCCTAACGGGGTAGACAGAGCCACAAGTAAAGAAGTATACATATAAGGACAACGAATTCTTCTATGGTCATGATGATGTGATCCAGCCGATTTCGGCTACGGAAACTGCTTCAACTCCGATGTTCATGTGCTCGCATGTGGCTTATATTTATATGTGGAAGTGGGCTAACATGGAAGTGGACTGCACATACTATTAGAGGAGATAAATGGAGCAAAGTTGTTACACTATGGTACCCTAGAGGCCATAAGAGAAACAGGGGTAGGCAATGTAACCGACAAAATTATTTCAATGGCTGGAAACACTAAGACCTGGACCAGATTAGTGCACAGCAAAGAAGAATGGAGAGAAGTTTGGCGGCGAGGGTGTGCTGCCGGCAAAGGATGTTTTTGGGGTACCGAACTGAGCATAGTACCCCGCTAGCCACAAGTTGGTAGTGTGACTAGGGATCGACAATCCAACAGTGTTGTGTTGGAAGTTGTGTATATGCGTCTTGCTGTGTAAACTTCGATATCGCGTTTCACTACTGCTTGAAGACTGCATTATTGAATGTGGCGCCATCTGTTGCATGTGAGCGGAACTAGGTGCCCAACTAGTTGGGTCCGGCACAAGAATTGTTTATCGTAGATTAAGAAAAAACTTTAAAATGTACTTGTATTTCTGATATAAGGCTATAAATAAACAAATAAATAATATTATTTATATAGTTTAGATATTATTCCACGCGTGTGTCCTTTTGAGGCGTCTCATGTAGGAGTTAAAATACCCATTGTATTGTGAAAGTAATATCTCCTTACCATAAAGGAAGTGACGGGCGTCTCGTCAGGAATCTTCTGGTTCGGCATGACGTAGGCCTCCATGTCGAGCGTGCCGTCCGCTGTCTCCCCCACCACGACCTTGTAGAAGTGCGTCGGCACCGCCACTGTATTAGCGCCTATCACTTGGTACCTCACGTAAGACTTGCCGTCCACTTCTTTCCTGAAATTAAAAAAATATCCTACTAAAATTGCTACACAGTTGGCTACACAGTCGACCATTAAGAACGGCGAGCTATACCGATGGTCTAACAGAAAGCTTGAGGAATTGGCCTTTGATAGACTGGAATGGAAAATGCTACACCGACAAGAACGTGGCTCTTAAATTGATGATGATGAACAGAAAGCTTGGTGAGGTGTGGGTACAGTCATGAGCAATATAATGTACCCACTTTAGGACTGTCGCACTAACATATTTGACATTTAGTGAGACTTACAGTTCAATTTGTCAAAAAAGTTAATGTGTACTTAGTCGATCGTGCAATAGACCCCATTGGGATGTAGTGCGCTTATGTTTTGCTACTACAAATGCCGGAACATCATAATATTTAACAAGAAATGATGGCAAAACGCCGAATCACACTTCAATAATCGTTCGATTTAAGATATGTTGGAGAATGTAACATTGCTTTGGCAAACCCATTATCGAAAAAGGCCAAAGCACTTTATAAATTGGTAAATATAGGCGTAAACTTAAGATAAGTAATGTAATTTGTTTTTAGTACACATTTTTGTTGCCTTATAGAGCGACATAGTTTCTGTTTGTGACGTCATTTCAAACTTTTACCGACAACTTGCCTGGGTAATCTTAGGATTTGCCAGTGAGCTATGATGAATACAAGAAAGAGAGATGTTCGTGACAGACGTGAATTTTAATGTAATTAATACATAAACAGCCTATATATGACACACTGATGGGTACAGGCCTCCCTGCAATCGGTCGAAGGGGGTACGGAGCATACTACACCACGCTGTTCCACTGTGTGTTGGCGGACGTGTTTTCCGGGACCAAAATTTCTCGGACAATCAGGTGATTGATGCCTGCAATGTCCTTACCAAACAAAAGAGAGTCTCACAATGTAATTAATGTTCTAACACTTTTATCCCCTGTTGAGATTTAGGGCTCGAATAGCAGATTTCCACTCCTCGCGATTTTGCAGCCTCCGTAGCTTGCTCCCATGACATGTCGAGTGTTTTTAATTCTCAGTCAACCGAGCGTCGCCAGGTCTCTTTGGGCCGCCCCCTTTTTACATAATTAACAATATAAAATTATTATATTTTTTTCTAATAATGGTTAATTTATACCTAGGTAAGTAAAGTGGCCCTGTACAGCAGTATACATTGTCGTAGACCCTGGTCAGCTTCCGCACGTGCTTCTCTAGTTTGTTCCAGGCATGTCTGTTGAATCCTTCGCCTACCTGAAAAGTAAGATTTATACAGACATAAGTGATATAAATACAAGACTCGAAATATATATATATTTTTTTTGTTTTTGTCAAAAGACACTTGTCCTTTATCAAATTGTGGCACTTCACATCTTGTCACATGACATCGTGTCACATGGCCTCGTGTCAAATAACGTCGTGTCACATGACATCGTGTCACATGACATCGTGTCGTATAACATCGTGTCACATGACCTCGTGTCACATAACATCGTGTCATATGACCTCGTGTCACATAACATAGTGTCACATGTCATCGTGTCGTATAACACCGTGTCACATAACATCGTGTCACATGACATCGTGTCATATAACATCGTGTCACCATGACCTCGTGTCACATAACATCGTGGCACATAACATCGTGGCACATGACATCGTGTCACATGACATCGTGTCACATAACATCGTGTCACATAACATCGTGTCACATAACATCGTGTCACATGACATCGTGTCACATAACATCGTGTCACATAACATCGTGTCACATGACATCGTGTCATATAACATCGTGTCACCATGACCTCGTGTCACATAACATCGTGGCACATAACATCGTGGCACATGACATCGTGTCACATGACATCGTGTCACATAACATCGTGTCACATAACATCGTGTCACATAACATCGTGTCACATGACATCGTGTCACATAACATCGTGTCACATAACATCGTGTCACATAACATCGTGTCACATAACATCGTGTCACATGACATCGTGTCACATGACATCGTGGGTGGCTATTTTCAAAAATCCACCAGATCTCCCTAGCATTATCTCATGTTTACAGGATAAACTCACCTAACCTGAAGATTTAACAGGTCGACTATGCCAACCGTTGATGTATAATATTTTCGAACTGACATTGATGCCAACCTATGTAGTAAAATGTTCGAATTTGAACCCCTTTACTAATAGAAATGAAATACGAATTCGAATTTAGATAGTATCATCATTTTATATGAATTTCCTTACCTGAGGAGCCATGTTTGTGAGATAGAATGTCTGTTCAACATGCTTCTGCGCGAGCCTGTGGTTACCAGCCGCCGCCATGTGGCCTCGGTCAAACCCTGACCCCTTGTAGTCACTGTTTTGAGATCTGTAGACAATATTGTCTTTTGTACATGCAATAAGGAATTTTTGTATTGCTTTATTAGATTATAAACTTTCCATCAAGTTCATAAAGTTGAATGCTAACATTTTTGCAATGTTTATTGTTTTTAAATTATCATTTGAATATTTGTTTTTGTAATTGGTATTCCATGGTCTCTGCCTACCCCAATGGGAAACAGGGGTGATCGTCAACCAACAACAAAAAATTGGATTGCCACATAGGACATTATGAACAAAAAGGCAATTTGTATAGTAGTACTTTAGATGTTAAATGTGTAAGTAGTAACTTTGTTTATATAATTGAAATTTTCGAATGTTCTTTTTTAAAAGAAAAAAAACAAAAAAGAAAGTTGTTGGGATTTTAATCCCAACCCCACAAGGTCAGGCCGGTGGGTCGGTAGTTAAACAACTATTGTGTCTAGTAATCTCGGCCTTACGAGGTTGAACTGGATATCTGATTTCAAACTTACCTGAAGAACGGATGTATACTCTCATCTGGTTTAAAGTCACATTTGCTTCTATCTACCTGGTCATTCTTAGCCACATGGTCCTTAGTTAAATGTTCAAATACCCAGTTAGGTACTCTATTCCGCCGGTCATAGGATAACACAAAGTCTTCATAAGAACGAACATTGTCTAAACTAGGAAAACCATATTTCATAATTTGTGATATCTGTAAATAAATTAATAACATAATTGTTATTTATTTACCTACACGAGGAGTGCGTTTCTTTTTATATTAAATTATTAGAATCTCAATACTATTTATAAATAAAAAGGTATGAATATGATGTATTTTCCATGCACTATACTTACTCTATCCTTAGAGTTTCCACCTTCAGTAAAAGGGGTTGCAGCGGATACAGTTCCAAAGATCGGCAGTCCAGGAAGGCTCTTTATAATTTTACCATCTACCACTAGCCTGTTTTCATTTATTTCCTGTGGCTTTTGTGTATACTGCCCTATGTAGTATCCCGTCGCTCCTACAGCACTTAACTGCGCTAAATTCACCAATCTCTTCCGAATCATTGCTAATTTTACATCAAATAAAGAAAACAATAAATATAAAGCGGCCTCACAGTTACTTTTAAATTGATTTCTCTCAGATAATGTTATATTTTATGTGTAATAAGATTTTATAGGTTAGAATTTAAGGTTAGGCAACGAATTTCAAATTTTTGACAGAAAACAGCTGATAATCAATAATCACGTCCGTCACCAACCAACTCGAATCAAGCGAAAGATGATGACTGTAATACTTAATGTACACCAGTTCATTACATACACGCCTTTGAAAAAGCTATCAAGTGAAATTTTATTTAGTGCAAATAATTATGTACATTTAAAGAGTAAATAATTAAGCAAATATATTTTTCTTATATATTACTTCAAAAAAATAAATTGCGTAAAATGAAACGTGTATTAACATAAAATCGGATACACGCACAGTTAGGTACTAAATGTGTGATTATTAAATCACCTTTGTTTTATCAGTAATTTAATTAAATCTTCTATTCATTTATTTAATTAGTCAATACTTGATCGACGAAACTTAAGTAAATCTACATTGTAATATTGAATAAATCTATTTAAAATCTATTTGAAACCACATAATATCCGAATTCTCTTCAAACTTCAAAGCTCCCAAAATTGTCCCAAAAAGTGAGGTTACGATTACGAGATGTCTTGTTTTGATTTCTGTTATTTATTTACAATATAATTATTTTCTATCAGCGATACAATTCAATTTATTACACATTAACGTGCAATCTCTGTTACCGTGTGTCGCCTGAAGAACGGCTGCAAGTACCAGAAATCATGAGAAAACTATTCAATACCCAGCCTATTTTCTCAGCGGTTTTATTCCGATGTAAATATAGCACTGCTCCGAAATCGGTCGCAACAGTCCGGCTGAACAACAAAGACTTCATCAGCGATGATTACACGAACATCACTCCCAAAATTATATCGTATTTGAACAGAAACTTGCATCTACAGAAAGGTAATCCGTTGTCGCTGGTACGACAGTGCATAGTGAAATATTTCTATTCTTCGTTTACTCATAGAGGTCACCCGGCATTTAGCGTGTATGATAATTTGTCGCCTATCGTCACCGCGAAGCAGAACTTTGATGACTTGTTGATTCCCGCCGATCACCCCAGTAGAGCGAAGTCAGACTGTTATTATATTAACAAGGATGTATTGCTGAGGGCACATATGACTGCGCATCAGATGGAGCTCCTTCGATCCGGTCTGGACAACTTCCTCATGATTGGAGACGTGTACAGAAGAGATGAGATTGATTCCACACATTTTCCTGTGTTCCATCAAGTTAGTATAATGATCATTTACTTCTGCATGAATATTAGGAATAGACTTTATGAACAAGACAAATATAGCTATTATATAAGAATCAAACTGTATGAATTTCAAAACTGAGCACTCACATTATTATTAAAGTATTAAATATATTTTTCAGGTAGACGCAGTGAGATCCCAAAGTAGTAAAGAACTTTTTGGGGAAGACCAAGACCTAAAGATATTTGAACCAACATATGACATAGAAAATCCACACAATTTTAAAAATTCAATATCAGACCCCATGAAGCAAAGCTGCCACACTTTAGAAGCGTCGAAACTCATGGAAACCCAACTAAAAACCCATCTTCTAGGTCTTGTTTACTATTTATTCGGAGATGATATCGAGCACCGTTGGGTAGACGCATATTTTCCCTTCACCCATCCATCTTGGGAACTTGAGATTTTATATGAAGGCAAATGGATGGAGGTACTTGGTTGTGGCATAGTGCGGAATGAAATTTTAGTAAATGCTGGACCAAGTAACAGCATTGCATATGCATTTGGACTTGGTTTGGAAAGGCTTGCAATGGCACTGTATAAAATACCAGATATAAGACTCATGTGGAGTACCGATTCTGGATTCTTAGCGCAGTTCAACACTGATAACATCCAGGATAAGATTACGTACAAACCAGTATCGGTGTACCCACAGTGTACGAATGACATTTCTTTCTGGCTGCCTTCTAATGTAACTACAGATTCCTTCGTAAACAATGATTTCTATGATCTAGTCAGAGATATTGGAGGTGATATTATTGAACAGGTTGGTATTACATTTCTAACAAATATTAATTTTTAAAATTTAGCAGTGTTAACAATAAGAACACATGCCTTGTGACTTCCTGAGGTCCCAAAGTACTATATAAATAACACACAAATATATACAAATGGTAACTCAAAATAAATAACTCTTCCTTGGGACTCTGAGATATTTAGGCACTAGTTCAACAAAGATGTAATAGGCTAGTTTCCAACTAGTCAAATCTGTTACATTTTTTACTAAATGTCAAAATACAAAATTACTATTGTAAACATGACAAAATGTCGCACTTATTATTACATTTTTCTTTATTAAATTGAATAAATAGGTTAAATAGAAAAAAGAAAACGTTTTTTGTCACCATTCTTCATTCCATCTGTCTTTATTTAGTAATCAGAATTTCATAATTTATCTTTGACCTGGGAAACCACCCAGTTTGGCAAGTAAAACGACGCCTATGTTGGAGCCTTTAAGAATATTCACAGAAATAATAGTAGGTAAATAAATAATAATGCTCAAATATTTTAAAAATACTATTTGTTTAAATTTCAGGTGAGCTTGAAAGACAAGTTTATCCACCCCAAGTCGAAAAAGCATAGTTTGTGCTACAGCATTGTCTATAGGCACTTAGAGAGGACCCTCAAGCAGGAGGAGGTCAACCAGGTCCACAAGAAGATTGAACAAGCAGTCACTGACTCTTTCAATGTTGTAATTAGAT
This sequence comes from Pectinophora gossypiella, assembly GCF_024362695.1. Lineage (NCBI taxonomy): Eukaryota > Metazoa > Arthropoda > Insecta > Lepidoptera > Gelechiidae > Pectinophora > Pectinophora gossypiella. The sequence continues at coordinate 3,352,871 of NC_065424.1, forward strand.
AGGAACTTTACTGGTGACGAGACGTTTTAAACTAGCAGCACATTGTGATGGCCATTTCGACATAATAAAGTACAGAAATTCGCTCCATCAACATAGTTATTAATTAATATGATACTTGATGAGCGGGACGAACGTCAAAAAGCTCATTATAGTGTGCACTAGTTATGTTAAATCTCTAAAGCTTATTTAGGCATTTATTTTATTACCATACACATTGTTATAAATATATTCGTCATTTATTTGTTAATTATTTATTCGTTAATTTCTCCTATATTACAAGTTGTATGCAGAGTATAATAAAACAAAAATATTTCAATTGCAAAACAATCTTTATTCGTAACACAGAATACTTTTTACACAGAGTGTAATTCTCCAAGTCTGAGAAATTCATCTAACATGTACACTTAACATTTCTACTACTACTTACAATACTTATACAAAAAAACTAAAATAAATTATGAACCATTGAGGTACGAGGGCATTAGGCCGGGTTTCCACTGACGCGGAGATGGGCGGAGAAGAGCGGAGATGTGCGGATTTGACCAATCACAGCGTTCGAGAGAGCGAAAAACGAAGACGCTCTCTCACTCTCTCCCTCACGGTGATTGGTCGATTCCTGCACAGCTCCGCGTCAATGGAAACGCAGCCTTATGGTCTAAACACGAGTCTCTTAACTACCTTGAGGTAAAAAATAGGATTGCGCCATTGCCATAGTGGCTAATATAATAACTAGTAACCCTGACACTAGGGTTGGGGTACAGTCGACCATTATCCTCGCAACCCGAATGTTATACAGGCATCTTATGGCGCGTGGCTAGGAGAGCTGTGCCGTGTTTATCAAAACTTACAAGTCTACACGTTCACAAGCTACAAGTTACAAGTACGTGTAAATTAGGTTTATCAAAAAAATACAGGGATTGAATAACATACTTGAGAAATAAATATTGACACTTAATTACTGTAATTTAGATGTGTAGTTTTGATAAACACATTCTTGTATTAATTATTTTTTTTTTTTAAGAAAATTTCTTGTAATACAGAGCTTGTAAGTTTTGATAAACAGGGCACAAGTCATTTCCATATATCTATTTATATACTGTCAATAGCCATAAACAATACAGAAAGAAAACAACGCAAAAATTACGGTTTCATAGAATGTGGCGTTAGTTCCGATTTCGGCCACGCGCCTATATCCTTGTCGATCTATAAAAGATAGCACTCAGCTGTTTGGCCGAGTCTAGGGGAGTAGGTCACATTGAGGCAACTGATTCCTTGGGACGGGATTTTTTCCTAAATATTTCATTTGGCTTCGCAGCACTTAACACCATATATAAGTTTGTATGCGCCTGTCCACACAGAAACGGTCGGGACGTGCCGTGTCTCCCTTGTCACTAGCTTAAAAGTTTTTGAATTTAAACTTAATATACTTGTCTAAAACAAATAGTTTTAAATGCAAATTACACTGAAACGCTTACTGGACCGACTCTCGAACAAAGCACATCTCTCCGTATGAATCCATGATAGCCCTGGGGGGTTAAAATGGCCACATCGACGCAATTCATCTAAGAATGCAATATTGCAATTTGACATTTGCGCATATAAAAGTGTGCAATGCAAACAAATGTCAAATAGCAATATTGCTTTCTTAGATGAATTGCTTCGATGTGGCCATTTTAACATCCCTGGGGCCTGTTTAATAAAACTTACAATTGTTTATTACAACGACAATTTGATGTTCATTGCGTAGCTAATATGAAACTCCAAAATATTCGTAATCACATACTCCGCAATGTACATCAAATTGTCATTGTAATTTACAATTTAAGTTTTATTAAACAGGCCCCTGGTCTGAGAAAGCGTGACTTGCATCGTAGTGTCATGAGTTTCAATCCTGGCTCGGGCTATAAACTGCTGAATTCGACTTATGAGTTTGAATCATGCTTGGATCGTAGATAATTGATATCACGTGATTTCCAGGACTTGTGCCCTATAATAGCCATATACTCGCGCTCTATTACATGGGACTTATGGGGCGAGCGAGGAGTGGATGTAGGTATGCAATTCTGCCTTCTCCTTCGGGGATAAAGGCGTGATGTTATAGTGTAAAAATCTCTCTAATCTTGAAAACCACTGACGCAATTATTGTACATCAAAGTCAGTTGCTCATTGCAACGAAACGAACCATTGAGATACAATATTTGGGTGAATATCAAAATGTCAAGTTTGGTGGCGAACTTTCATATTATTTTTTCGTGAAAAATTGGGTTCCGACATGAAAAAGGATAGTTCTAGCTACGATGTAACTTGTTCCTTGTTGTTGTTTGTCGGAACCCAATTTTTCACGAAAAAAAATATATATGAAAGTTCGCCACCAAACTTGGCACATTTTTATATTCACCTATTTAAATATATTTCGCAGTAAGGGACTTTCCAAGACGCATTCCCCAAAAAAATATAGATCGCGCTGTACGTTGTTGCGTTCGTACATAATTCTATTCATGTCTGATTCAAATATCAAGCAACAATTTTTTTATATATGCCTTAGCCATTCCATTCTATTTTTGAATAATTATATACACGAGCAATCAGAAAATATGTAAAATATCACAAGTATACAATGGCCCCGATTCCTGCAGACACCGCCTAATTTTATTTTATGTCCGTCATTTTCATATCCGTCGAAAAGGAAAGGGACGGATGATTCACAGCTCTTAATTTTAGGAAGAATGAGTAAATGAATGAATAACCCGGGCGAATCAAAAGGTACGTCGCTGGTATGCAATCTGTTTGACGTGCTGTCTACTTAACTGTGTCGGGTTATTGACGGATGTAAAATTTTTAGACGGTTGGTTTAGATTTGTGCTTAAAATTGACGTGTGTTCCATAACTTTTATGCTTGTCGATTACCCGTCCCTTTCCTTTTCGGCGGATAAGAAAATGACAGATATAACTTAAAATAAAATTAGATGGTATTTACAGGAATTAGCACCAGTGCCATCTATTATTTTTTGGGAGAACATAGCCTGATAAGCCCCTCATTGATTCGTAGACATTTAATTATCATGTCTAGAATTAAGGACCAGCTTACAACTACAGTTGCAATTAAATTGCCACTTAGGTATCTAATACAATTAAGTTTTAAAATTAACATTGAGAGTTCAAGAGATAATTTAAAAAAATATTACATACTTACAGTCATATTTACATTATTTATAGAAATATACAAACATAATATCACGCCCATTTCACAACGCGGGTAGGCAGAGTCGAATGAATTACACTATTTTTGTTTCTACTTTCATAAAAAAAAAATATACAACTTTATCAAATCAAATATACTTTATACTTTATTTAATATATAGGGAACTAAAAATTTACTGTGCCCAAAATTTTGGATATTAGGTTGCTTGACTCTCTACCCACCGCATATTCTTTATAGACTAAGTAACATAACTTGAAGATGAGTCTTTTTCTAATAAAAAAGGTACATTAATGAAAATTATCATTGGTGACCGGGCGAACACAAAATTAACCTAATTTTAGTTTGACAGCTTTAGACAGATAGATAAAATAATTTATTGAGCACAATGGACACAAAATAAGGACAACATATACAGAAAATCACAACAGGTGGCCTTATTGCTCATGCAGCAATTTCTTCCAGGCAACCTTTGGGTACAGGAACATTTTGTACAAATATAATCATAGTGGGTTAGTGCATTAACATAACAAATCATTAAAAAGAACTACCGACATAAAAAAGTACATTAAACTATTTATAATAGCTTTCTCAAATCAGTGTCGTCCTTTACTTACAATACGTGCAAGAAAGAGATGCAGCTAGTTTTAATCCTGTCAAATTACGTTGGTGGTTGCCATACTATTACTAATCAGTGGACAATACCTGCGTTACAGGGATGTCTTGAAACGTCATCTGACTGCTATTGGCACGTCTAGTGAATCGTTGGAGAAGCTTGCCACTCAGAGATCGGACTGGCGATCTGCTGTCGAATCGGGATTAAAAACTTTGAACGAACCCGTCTTGATGATCTTGACGCCAAACGCCAGATCCGAAAAACTCGACCCAAGCCCTCCTACCACTACAGTTATAACTCAAATGGGACTCTCTATTGTGCTTCTTGCAACAGAACTTTCAAAACTAAATTTGGTTTTGCTAGTCACGCCCGCGCCCATGCAAGAGCCCAGGCTAACACTAGCTAAGGGTGTCGCCGTCGACGTATACGTCTGGGAGGACATCAATCAGTGGAGGTTGCCCGAGTCGAGACCAATACTTATTTTTTTTATATTCGCACGGCATATAGGTACTTACATAACTTCAGTTCCTATGTGTTTAAATTATACAGGGTGTTAGTGCCATCGTAATCAAAACTCTAGAGGGTTGAATCAGACCATGATTCTCAGTTGATATCAATTGGAATTTCCTGACGCAAAATTATGGAACTGAAAATAGTTTTTAAAAACGCTAATCATGAATTTTCCGACAGGAATTTCCACTTGATATTTATCAACTCAGGATAATGAGCTGAATCATCCCCCTCCGTCGAATACGACGGAAAAATCCGGCGACGGAAGAATACCTTATGACGGAAAAATCCACTTGATATTAACTCAGAATCGTGGTCTGAATCAGTCTCCTGAGTAGTCGTTACGATGTCGCTAACAGCCTGTATATGACAGTCAAAGACGACATGGCGAAAATGATTTTCTACGTTACCTTACCATTTATCATACTGCTTATAAGAATTTAGTCAAGGAATGCTTGCGAAGCATGGATTCCTGAATATCAGAAAAAAATAGGTACCGAAAGAGTGAGATTTTATATTATTTTTCCGTAGCAACACTTACTAGATAATTGTCAAAGAAATAATGATCATTCCTATAGGTAATTAGGTAAGTATTCCTTTTGGCAGCAACTCTAAGTAAGTACTCGTGTATTTAATCAAATCATACCAACTATATTTTTACTACGAAAGCATTTCATGTGATGATTTTGTTGTGTTGTTCAATTATACTCCTAATATACAGTCTTCTTGGTCGTCACTCGTGAATTCTTCTGTAAAATCCATAAACGGCTCATCCACATCCATATTCGAACCATCGTGTGGTACTTCTGATTCTGCTGCTGTATCCATTGTATTAATATTATAAGACATATTTGCACTTGTACTCGGTGTTGCATCACTACCGGTGGGTTCGTTGTCTCCTCTATTCTTAGAGGCAACATCATGGTTATTTTTATTCTCTCTAATCCTTATAAATTTCCGGGCGAGCGGTTCGTCATCTGACGAATCACCAGAGTCGCTCCTGTTGTCAGTATTTGGCACGTTCATATTGATTCTCTTGTCACGTATCTGAGAATCGTCAGAATCGGTCTGTTCCACAAGGTATTCCTCTTCCATCGGCGTATCAGAGTCTACCAAGTCTATCTTCGCTTCTATCTTTCCCATACTTTGCTTTCTCGTACCATGTAACAACTGAATGGATTTTGATTCTACCATAGAAACTCTATTTATATCCAGTATTTTGCGTTTTCGTATCAATAAATTCGGTGTTGAAGTCTGCCTTGATTTTATTATATCCAGTAGTTTAACATTCGATTTTTGTAAAGCTACAGGAGTTGGTTTGCTAGGGCTTAGCCTTGAAATTGGCATCTTTTCCGGCGCAACATCATCTGTTAAGTCGATCGTGTATGTGCTAAGCAAAGGCGGAACCTTCTTCAGTTTTTTCTTAATACAAACATTGATTGGCACCACTATTCCAGTGCTAAAGTCTAACTTGAAAAACGACCCTTCATGTGCGCAGGCATATTTCAGTTGCCAGAGCGAGGTTACCGGTGTTAATTCAGATAAAGTCGGTGTACTCATGGAATTCATAATCGGTGCACTGGCAGTGTCTTTGTTTACTGGTAAAATATTCGGAAAAGATGCAACTTGTGGTTCTTGTTGTACGCTTTCTGGAACAGGAGTTGTATCCTCCGCAGATATTCCTGACATTTCCATCAAATCTGACAATAAGTTCCTTCCGCTAGAAGACCCTTCAGTGAGCTTTTCTATTTGATTGTCTTTGTTTTCCGCGGCGTTAGCAATGGGAGTAGATTCACCTATAGTAATAATATCTGAATTATTTGACTCATTTCTGATATCACTGTTATTTAATACTACGTTTGAGGCCTTTTCATCAGACCGCTCTTGACTAGCATTGGCTTTATGCTCTGTAAAACCTTCTGCAGAGCTTTTGGCTTGCATGCCGTCTGTTGCTGTGTCAGGAATACTAGGTATTTCACTGCATTCAAAGTCAACGCCTGGTTTTGTCTGCTTTGACTTTGTTTTTTCAGATGGCGTTTTAGATATAGAATCCTCTACATCCACTAAAATGGGTTCATCGTTTATGACTATAGGTTCGTCATTCATAACTCCGACATCTCTATCATTAACGGCAGTTGGTTTTATGAGTTTGGTGATATGAGGATAACTTGTATTAAGTTGCTCTTGCACTGTGGCTATAATAGACGGTAAACCAGCGAGTTGTTCCTGACTCAATTCTACATCGGGATCAATGTGGTAAGTTAGTGATCCATTAGGTAACAGAATTAGCTGTACACCTGCAGGCACAGGTAATGTCGGAGTCAATATCGGTTGCAACGGTTTTGAAGTTGGCGGATTATCAACCATATTTGGCGGAAATTTCACTGTAGTCAACAAAATTTTATCCTTTCCCAAAAATATTGGACTTTCTTTGGATTTGTTTACCATATTTCTACTATTCAAGATCACTACGTTGCCTTTCTTTTCGGTACCATTATTAGAAGCGTCTATAACAATGGACTTTTGTTTTGTTGTTTGTCTTGGAATGGGCACGATCACTTTCTTGAGGTTGGTTTCAGGAACGACGTTTGGGCTTAAAGCAGCTATTTGTTGCAATAGTCGATCAGAATTTAGGCTGCGCGTGTTGGATGCTTGCGGGTTGAGGATTCTAGCCGCTGTTGTCCGTGCTGCGGGAACTTTAATGTAAGGTTCTGTTGTCTCATTTGACTGTGTAAAGTTGATATTGATTTTAATAGCAGGCGTCTCTTCTGTGTTTGTCTCCTGTAGGCCAGGAGCAGTCGTATTAGTTGTACTTTCGTTAACAGCTTTTATAAGACCGCTTAAGCTTATAACAGTCGCTTCTGGTACTCCAATGGTTTGTTGTTCTTGTGGGGGACACGATATTATCGGAGGAGGGGGCCCTGAGGAACTCATAACTCGAACCTTCGGTGTCGGTGTCGGTACTGCCGTCTCGCCAACTGAATGTTCGACATTACTTTCGGGAGTTTCATCGTCCGACAACTCGATCGTTCGATATACGTTAACGACCCCTCTTTTCGTCTGACGGGGATGAACTACAATTCTATTTTTATTTATAACATTAAGTAGCTCAAATCGGCAACAACATTGACATATAATTCCACATAAATGTTTTCGACTAATACGAGCTTTTGTTCCAATCTTTGTAATCTTTTCTTTAGACCAACAACAATATTTTCTAACAACAACGGGGCCCCTCATCTTTTTAGGCTTTTTTTCTTCAACTTTAGCTTTGTCTACTTTCGGTTTTGTTTTTTCGGTAAGATCAATTTCTGGTGTCTCAGGCTGTTGTTTATCTGAAACACTTTTCTGTGCTTCAGCAACCTCCTCAAAGCTGCCAAACACGGGGATGTTTGTTTTACTTGTTCCAGATTTTTCTTCGGATTTCTCGCTCTCGTCTCTATTTTCTTCTATTTCAGGATCTTCTACATTCTGTGATTTTCGATCGATGTGCCAAAAGACCTTTTTATGCTTTTTATCGTGATAGTCATTATCCATACCATGTAACTTATTAATCATTCTGTTGAGCGTATCTATCGTTATAAGGCCATCTTCTATGTTCTGTGCAGATGCATTAAGTTTTGATATCCACGGCACCGGCATTATCCTCCCTGGTATTGTGGCGTAGACAGTGGGCCTTGCCTTTATTTCTCGGTCCCATCTTGGTTTCGGTCCTCTTCGTCTGTATAGTGGAATGTTACACGTTGAAGTGTTCTTTGGTTGCAAATCAGTTCTGGTTGAAGTTGGTTCATGTACAGGTAAAGGTAATTTCTGTCCGCCCGCAAGACCAATTATTTTAATTTCATTATTTTCGGGTGACTTACTATGACTGTCTTCTTCAGTGATTGTAATGGGTGGATTCGGCTGGGACTGATCTACATGAGTATACGGACGATTGTCCCTATTCTCTACTCTTATGGGCGTAACTTCTGCAGTAAGCAAAGTTTGGTTGATGCGCCGGATTTCGGACAAGTCTCGTAAGTTGATGACTTTGTTTCTTGCTATTTCTTCGTCTGTGGGCTTACGGGTGAGATCGACGGTGTCTACGTGTACAGGCTGCGTCTCTAGTTCGTCAATGTTCAAATCCTTGGTGTTATTATGAAGTAGACTTTGTATTGGCATAGCCGAGGGGACAACAGTAGTCGACAGCGCGCACGTATCGTCTTCAACCTGTTGCGGAGCTGTCTCCCCACTTGGCTTTAAATATAAAGTTCCGTTGACAAGCTTAGGCTCGAAAGCTTTGTGTAAATCGATAGTCATTGGTTTACACGCACTGAGTAACTGCCTGTTCCTGGAAGAGCTAAAGAATCCCGCAGTTAGCCGTTTGAGTCTAGTATTAAAGTCTGGGTTTTTGCAAAGCTGTATGGGATTGTAAGAGCGGCTTCTAGGTTTTTGTAGCAAATAACTAGTAGGTTTCACTTTAAGGTTCTCGTTTATTTCTATACTCGTGGAGCTTTCGTAGCCGTCGGCATTATCGTCGCCTTCGACGTCGTAATCTTCATGGTTTCCGTCGTCGATATCGTGATATCCCGTTTGGTTTTCGATGTTGTCATCGTTGTCGCCTTGATTTTCCATGTCAACGTTGGTACTTCCGTAGTTTTTGACAATATCCACTTCTTCGGCGTTTTCCATTTTATTGTTTTCAGCGGTTTCACGTGCGCCTATCTGATTTAAGGGTTCAATCTTTATTTGTTTAAGAGCTTTCTCGCTTACTGGCTTGCTTTCAGCTATAACGCTGTCTATTAATTCTACTTGTTGTATGGAATCGAACTGTTTACCTTTAAAAATGATCATATCGTCTAATTTTGTGGTGTACACTACAGGCTGCATAAGAAGCTTAAGGTCAAACTTAGCTGCTTTGTCTCCATTTTCTTCAGCTTTTCCTTTTTCTTGCTCTTCGTTACTGGACATCTTGGTTTCGCCTTCTACCGAGGCCGGCAGCGCTGATATTTCCGGTTTAATATCTACTGTAGGTATTTCTGACACTGGAACTGGCTTCTCTGCTTCTGAAAACGAACAGGTACGATGATATTGCGTGGGTAGTTAATCTATATTTAAAAAAGCAAAGGTGACTGACTGACTCTCAAGATGAAATCTCAGGAATTACAAGTGTTAGGAGTCTCAAATTTTACATGGGGGTTCCTTTTAGGACCTGGATACTCTAAGAGAGTAAAAAAAGGTGGCAAAGTTTGTATGAAACCTCTATAGTTGTAATATTATGGTTTCACGTGAACGAGGTCGCGGGTGACAGCTAGCAGTAGATATATGTCACCAAAGGCTCGATTTTGAAGAGTTATAAAATGACCCAGTCAAAGCATATATCTCAGACAGTTTCAACAAATAAACTTACTCTGATATTTAACCTCGCTCTGTTTAAGCAAACATATAATATTACTTACAGCGTTAACATAGTAGTAACATATAGCGTTACTTATACTAAGAAATTATGTCTGAACCCTGTTTTAAGTAAATAAAGTTTATTATTATTATTATTATTATTATAAAGCATGCTCAACATTCAAATTCTACTTAGCAAACTTACGGCTTTTTGGCCAAGTCGCGCTGTTTTCGCTTCGTGTCACGAAGCTGCTTCATAACTCGAAACTTTATGCGGAGTTTTGAGTTAATACGTTTGAGATTCGGAGTATTCTGCTCCGAGGGTGGGGGCTTATCATTCATCGTCATCACCTTTCATCATTTCAATAATCATCGTCAAGAAAAAGAATACATAAGACTTGGCTGTACTGACATAGTTATCTTTGCCTTGCCCTTCGAGGAAAACCAAAACAAAAAAAAATAGTAACTTACTTATTTTCACGTCAGTTGGTACATTATTCGAGTCATCTTCGTTTTCGTCTTCTTCTACATATTCAATGCCGTCATCAACAAATTCTATACCATTGTCGACAAAACTCAATTCTGACGGCAGCTCAAAATCCTGAACTACATCTTGCACTAGTTTATTAATATCCACTTTATTAGTATCCACTTTTTTTATGTCAACTTTTTTCACGAACTCGTCAGCTTTTTGCTTTATTATATCGTCTACAACATCGTCTTGATCCGTAACTTTTTCAATTTCCACTGACTTGTTCTCATCTTGTGTAGCTTGACTTTCTATGACTTTCTTCAGTTTACTTTTAAAATATTCATCTGCTTTTAGCTGTATCAGATCATCTGGCGTATCTATTCGTTCTTCTTTATCAGTCTGAGTACTGATTTGATCGAATTCTATAGTATTATGAATGAAATTTGACATTTGTTGTTCTAAATTTAACTTTTTCTTTTGAACTGTGTCAGAACTACACGATGGTTCATTGTGTTTTGTGAGTTCGTGCACTTCTGAATTTGTTGAGTCGTCATTTATGCATTCGTCTGGTAAATGAGTCGCTTCTAGTATTTGTACGTTGGATAGCCCATCCACTTCTTCTGGGGGCTCTTGTTTAACCCGTGATAAGTTAAAATTAGTAGAGTCTTGCCGTTTTTCACAAGTATTGGTTGCCTCAGGTTCAACTTTAGGGGTTATGCCGTCTTGTTTTCTTATCTGGTTGCCCTCTTCATCAGAATCCATCCCAAGGTCAATGGTTTCTATTACTGGCTCGATCACAACCAGATCGGGTTTGCCTGGAAAAAGAAAAAGAATAATTGCTAGCGTCGTTTCACCGTCGACAGAATCTTTCAACTTGCAAAGGGAGAGTCATCCTCCTGGGGCCTGTTTAATAAAACTTACAATTGTAAATTACAATGACAATTTGATGTACATTGCGGAGTGTGTGATCACGAATATTTTGCAGTTTCATATTAGCTATGCAATGAACGTCAAATTGTCATTGTAATTTACAATTGTAAGTTTTAAAACGGGCCCCTGCTCTAGGTGTGATCGGCACAACATGGTATTCCTCTTCCATTCATTTCTGCCACTCGTCATCTCAGTATTCACACCTTTCACACACACATCCTTTACACAATCCATCCACACTTTCTTGGATCGTCATTCGTCCTGTCCACGTAGTACAAAGTTACGGCTTTTATTTTCTACAGGCTGCCTGCAGCCAGCAGGCTGTTGTCTAACCGGTGATGACCAAATGACCTTCGATCACTGACTTGCTACCTCGCCACCGGAGACGGATTGTGGACCAAGCCTTGAAGCTATTTTTGGGGGGGCAACCCACTTCTACATCTATAATATTATTTTTAGAATATTTTCCATGGTTTAACTATGTAGTTAACCGCATCATAAGACTATAAGGTTAAATAAAATAGACTCGCACTGCTGAGGTCATGCCTCCCCTTAACCTCTTAAAAGCATGGCCTCTTAACCTGTACGTGACACATTAAGAGGCCATATATGAGCACTTTATGTTTTGTTTATATAAAGTAGGATACAGTAACACAGTAACGGCCTCTGTGGTCCAGTGGTTGAGCTTTGGGCTCACAATCCGGAGGTCCCGGGTTCGAATCCCTGTGAGGACATAACACAAAAATCACTTTCTGAGCCCTAGTTTGGTTAGGACATTATAGGCTGATCACCTGATTGTCCGAAAGTAAGATGATCCAAGCTTCAGAAGGCACGTTAAGTCGTTGGTCCCGATTACTACTTATTGATATAAGTAGTCGTTAACTGAGTCATGTCAGGGGCCTTTGGCGGCTCAGTAATAACCCTGACACCAGGGTTGATGAGGTGATCCACCTCACAACCCACGCGATAGAAGAAGAGGTAATGCATTGAACATACCATCGTCAGAACTTTTCTTTTCCTGCGCTCTCATTCTCTGTTCCTGAAAAAGACAACACAATATATTAATTTAGGTACTTGAAGGCCTTCGGTACAGTCATGAGCAATGAGCAATATCATGTACTTACCCACTTTAGAACCCTGTCGCACTAGCATATTTGATATCAAATGAGACTTACGGTTGAATTTCTCAAAAAAAGTTAACGTGACATGGTTTCAATGTGTATAATACTTCATACTCGTGACCGTACACCCCGGACAATTCATACAAACAACCTCGTTTTACACAGACACTACACATTGACGTTATCGTACACGCGCATCTGTGTGTGTGACGTCTGACGCCAATAATATGATTGAAGACTTAAAAGTATGACCGATATTGTTTATGTTATGTTTATGTTAACTTACAAACTCCTGTCGCAGTATGACCTTCCGTTTCTGTATGAGCTCGTCCCAGTCCAGGAAAGGCCGCGTGATCACAGAGGGGTAGCTGAAACGTACAACCACAGCGACATGTTTAACATAAAGAAACTTTCCAGGCTCATCAGGTATATAAAGCAAAAGTTTATGGTAGGGCTGGCAGAGGAAGACCGAGAAGAATATTGACCAAATTGGAGATGTCCTTAGAAAAGACACATAATAACGGGTTCTTCCCGCATTTAAAATAGGGATATGAGACTCCCGATATTTCGACACTGTTGGAAGTGCCATGATCACGGGATGACTGATGAGATTGGAGTGGATTATGGATTAATTATGATAATAACCGCGTAAACTTAAAACAATGTCCTTAGAAAAGGTTTAATATGATCTAATCTGAACCGGCGTGCGTGTATAAAGCGATTGATGAATGTGGAGGAAGCAAGAGAAGTGTGTCAGGATCGAAGCAAATGAAATTCTATAGTCTCTGCTAACCCCGGTGGGAAATAGGCGTGAGTTTATGTATGTTCAGGCTCATCACATCACTAATTTAAGAGCCACGCTCTCGTCGGTGTAGCATTCTCCATGTTACTTTTTAGTGAAAAATAGGGCAGTGGTTTCCCTCTTGCCTTCCGTCCCGCAGTACAGTCATGAGCAATAAATATCATGTACCCACTTTAGAACCCTGTCGCACTATCATATTTGACATTTAATGAGACATCGGTCTAATTTGTCAAAAAATTTAATGTGACATGGTTTCAAAGTGTATAATATATATTAGTACTCGCGACCGTACACTGACGCGAGTGGGATGGCGCCCAGAGTAGTCTATTTCAAAGCCGTACTAGGACTTTCCAGGCTACGTTCCTTAAAACGTTATAGATGGCGCTGTAAACAATTGCCTTCGTTTAACCTTCTAATTTCATGGATAACAGACATATGCATCTTTTATCTTTGTTTTTGGAATTTGGCTTTTTGGCGGGAAACGGGAACAGGACAGTTGCTTTCTTCATTGAATAGTCTAAATAATTAATACGAAGCGGTGTTTTGTGGTTAATGATCGCATTAAGTTAGTCAGAAGACATTCGCGAGTGTTATTATATCGGAGTATTCAATGAACAAAGTGTATCTGCCTATTTTCGCTTCGTGCCAGGAAGCCGCTTCATAACTCGAAAGTTTATGCGGACTTTTGAGTTAATTCGTTTGGGGTTCGGAGTAGGAGTCTACTCCGAGGTTGGGGGCTTAGGTTTCATCATCATCACCTTTCATCATTTCATCAATCATCAAGAAAAAAAATACGTAAAACATGGCTGTATGGGCATAGTTCCCTTACCCTTCGGGGAAAACCAAAACAAAAAAAAATGTTTTTGGATTTAAATGATGACCCTTCTTATTACACCCAGACACAATTACTTCCACCAATTATTTTTGTGATCAAAATAATAAGAATCAATATAGGTAGCGACATAATTGGGTCGTGTACAAGGTTCGAGATAAATTATGAAATCCTGATGACTAAATAAAGACACATCTAAAACTAACGAAAAACATTTTCTTTTTTCTATTTAACTTATTTATGAATTTTAATCAATAAAAACGTAATAATAAGTCCGACAGTTTGTCACATTTTTCTATGACGTCACAATGTGCTTTTTCATACAAATTCCAAAGTAATTTCGTGTTTTGACGTTTAGTAAAAAGTAACTGATTTGACTAGTTGGAAACTAGCCTATTCTACACATAATGTGATCCAAATATCAAGCAACAATTATTTTTATATAAAATATGCTTCTGTCATTAATTATTAGTACTTTGGAATAATTATGTAAGTATCCGAGTAATGAGAAAATAGGTAATTATCACGTTAAATCTCAACAGCGCCATCTATATTATTTTTGGGGAACGTAGAATGGAAAGTTCGTCCTTGACACAAGAGTGACCCTATACAGGTCTTGGGGTACCTAACACCTTTGACGTGACTTATTGTAGATTTGCCGCAGATGGCATTAACTAACGCCGGACAAATGGGGAGCGCTGATGGCTCTCACCCGGTACAAAATTTTAAACAGGCCTGAGGGTGCCCAGTTGGGCGCGAAGCTCGGCTCAGAGCGCCGTTTGTGAGGAAGAATATTTGAAAGGATTAATCAACCCTAGAGGGTGAGGGTGGAGGGGGAATCGGGTTCGATTCCCGATGGGGACATTGTCGAAATCACTTTGTGAGACTTTCCTTCGTTTGGTAAGGCTTGAATCACCACCGGATTGTCCGAAAAAGTAAGGTGATCGTGCTTCGGAGGGCACGTTAAGCCGTTGGTCCCGGCTATTAGCCGTAAAAACACATCCACCAATCCGCATTGGAGCAACGTGGTGGAATATGCTCCATGCCCTCTCCGGTTGATCGAGGGGAGGCCCGTGCCAAGCAGTGAGACGTATATAGGCTGTTAATGTATGTTATGTTAGAGGGTCGATAGCGATAAGCGCTGAATGAGGGAAAGGGTATAAGTATTATGTACCTTTTTTTTGTGACTTATTGTAGATTTGCCGCAGATGGCATTAACAACTTGGCCGGACAAATGGGGAGCGCTGAAGGCTCTCACCCGGTACAACGTTTAAGACAACAGGCCTGAGGGTGACAGACAACCCTAGTGGGTCGATAGCGATAAGCGCTGAATGAGGGAAACGGTATATGTACCTTTTTTTTGTGACTTATTGTAGATTTGCCGCAGATGGCATTAACAACTTGGCCGGACAAATGGGGAGCGCTGAAGGCTCTCACCCGGTACAACGTTTAAGACAACTGGCCTGAGGGTGACAGACAACCCTAGTGGGTCGATAGCGATAAGCGCTGAATGAGGGAAATCGTCGACCACGCCGACGGGGTCGGTATCGGGGTCTAGTATACGTACCGTTTAGCGATGTCGGCCTGCAGCGGCGTGGGTAAGAAGTCTCGCGCCTTGTCCCACAGCCCCTTGTTGCCTCGGTAGTTGTGCCACAGCTTGTAGAACCTCTCGCGCGTCGCCTCCTGCAGCTGGTACCACCGCCGCTGCAGCAGCATCGCCGAGCACTTCCGTCCGCTGCACCACACATTAAACATTAAGTAATACAACAATTATCATATTAATTCATTGTCACCAGCCCATTAACGTCCCCACTGCTGGGGCACGGGCCTTCCCTATGGATGGATAGGGAGATCGGGCGTTAAACCATCACGCGGGCCCAGTGCGAATTGATGGTTATTAACGACTGCTAATGCAGCCGGGACCAACGGCTTAACGTGCCTTCCGAAGCACGGAGGAGCTCGAGATGAAAACTTTTTTATTTGTGGTCACCCATCCTATGACCCGGCCTTTGCGAAAGTTGCTTAACTTCAACAATCGCAGACCGAGCGCGTTTACCGCTGCGCCACCGAGCTCCTCATATCATATTAATTACATTATTATTATTTCTTGTGTACCTATTTTGTAAGTGCTCTTTATAGCAGTTTTTTTAGTCAAGTTGTGTCTATTGGTGAGGACCTGTAAATGGCTGTTTGTTTTTTTAGTATTAACTATTATTTTGTATCGTTAGCTGTTGGTCTTCCGATAAAAAAATAAAAAATATATTAAATAAATAAATAAATAAATACAATAATAATCCATATCACCAGAAAATTACGTAAGCGCCATTTTGAAAATTGAGGATAAAAAATAGAAACTCAAATATAGGCGGCAGCACTGTTGAGTGTTGCTATATTTTGACAGTTTTCTATACTAAGTAAAATTCGTGATAAATTGCTATACAATGTGGAGCAACGTGGAGTGTATCCCGTCTAAAGGATGAGTTACGAAAAAGAAGCAGCCAGTGGGAAAAGGCAGCTTTTGATTAAAAATGATTTTTCGAAATTTTCCTCTTTCCGATGTTTAGGGAATAAATATAACACTATTATTTTACGCAAAGGGATATAGTGTAACAATACATATAACTAAAACAATAATTAAGTATGTTTGTTTACTCAAATAATATGGAGGGAACTGTCAAAGTTTAAGAACACACAACAATAGCGACACCTGTAGGCTCTGCACGGAATTATAACGACGCCTTCGACCAATAACCGTTTGACGTCCATCTACGTAGATAGCATTCGTATCGTTTATTGGTCGAAGCGCAATGCACACAAATGTCAAATGTTAAATTATGTCTATTTATTATTTTTTAATATAGTTTATATCTTGTTTTTTTTGTTCACTTGATTGTGCATGCTGTGACTACTTGTAATTGAGCTAGCTCTTAATCTTTTTTTTATTGTCTGTAACTTTGCACGTGCAGAGTGTAGCTTGTAAGTTGTCCATAATAAATAAATAACAATATTTATTTTTAGATGAATTGTTGATTCCTTTCCTCCCTCCGATCAATCCCCCCGTGAATACTCACGTGCTGTTATATGCGAGGGTGAGGTTGGTCCACGCCTCGGCCAGCTTATCGCCCACCAGCTTGTCAATCTTGTACTTCCTCACCATGTGGAACAACTCCACCAGTTGCTTCTCGTCCTCTTTGTGGCCAGACGGGGAATCCTACAACAACATGTCACTAATAAAGAATACAGAAGCCAACAACTATATATCCCAATAGGATAGTTTCCAACTTAAAAAAAAATAGTTTATTTAAATTTTAGAAGATTATTATAATGAGGTTATATTCGACAGTCATCTTTCTATTTACTTATTTATTAATAAAATACCTACAACCACTATTATGACGACCTCCGTGGTCCAGTGGTTGAGCGTTGGGCTCACGATCCGGAGGTCCCGGGTTCGAATCCCGGTGGGGACATATCACAAAAATCACTTTGTGATCCCTAGTTTGGTTAGGACATTACAGGCTGATCACCTGATTGTCCAAAAAGTAAGATGATCCGTGCTTCGGAAGGCACGTTAAGCCGTTGGTCCCGGTTACTACTTAATGATGTAAGTAAGTAGTCGTTACATGAGCCATGTTAGGGGCCTTTGGCGGCTCAATAATAACCCTGACACCAGGGTTGATGAGGTTGGTAATGTACCTCTCAATCCACACGATAGAAGAAGACCACTATTATAAAAATGTTAGATAGATAGATCGTTTATTTGCATGAACACAGTACAGTGGTCTTAATAAGTAATATGTATGTCCTTAGTGTATTCAGCCTGCTTGCAGGCGTGCAAATATTAATTTACAATAAAAAGTATAATACAAAGGAGAATGGGCGAATCTGGTCCAAGAACCTCCACTGATGAGACTTATATGTAATGAAAGCTTATGCTTTCTCTATGAATCTGGCAAAGTTCTATCAGATTCTGTCCCGGGGTTCTTTTTTTACGGCCATGTTTGTCCTGGCTAAAAATGTGATAAAATACAGTGGGAGCTAAAATCGACTCAAGATTTGTTGCTGGATAACTAAGTCTACATAAATAATTATGTATCATATTGTATATCATTTTAAAGAGGATCTTTTCCAAAATCCGAAACATAAAAAAAACAAAAAAAAATCTTTTTGTAAGCGAATTATAGTCAATTTATATCTGCAGCGCCATTGTTTCTCGGTAGCTAAGTTCAAGTTTCATGCCTTTTACCCCTTCCAAAAGTATCTTACCGATTTTTTTTATATTGCTTCCGGAATTTGATCTGAGTGATAATAACAAGAAAAATAAATAAACACCTCTCCGATAGAGACCGGCTAAGCTATTGCCTATTGCAAGAAATCGTCATCATTAGCAAGTCATTACGGTATTGCATATAAGCTTATCAGCAACTTGGAACTTGGTCCAAGAACCTCCACTGGTGAGACTTGCATGTAATGATAGCTTATACTTGTCCTGTGATTCTGGCAAAGTTCTATCAAACTCTGTCCTAGGGTTTTTTTACGGCCATGTTTGTCCTGAGTGTACAGTAGTGGACTGCAAAATCACCTCAGGATTTGTTGTCGAAAAACTATTTAACTAAGTCTATATACATAATTATATATCATAATGTATATCAATTTTAAAGGGGAAGGTTATCAGAATCAGAAACATAAATAAAAAAAATGCATTAAGTATGTCAACGACTTTTAGCCAACTCACGTCCGTAGCACCATTTTTCTCAGCAGCTACGTACGAGTTTCGCGCCTTCCAACCTTTCCAAAGAAGCCCAATCATTTTTTACTTCTTCTGATATTGCATTCTTAACCTGACAAGTGACAACAAAGAAAAAAAAAATAAGAAGAAATAAAATAGATACCATTCCGATAGAGGCCGCGTAAGCTATGGACCTATTGCAAGATAACGTACTCAAAGGCTAGTCATTATAATCCAACAGACGTAACATGATTAGAATGCGGGAGGACGCAAATGTAGTATGTTTTCTTTCACCACAATCTTGTTTTATTAATCCAGGCTTATATCTTGTCTTATAAACAATGCCGAATGGTACAACAAACGTATCATAAACGTAAGGTTGCCTGGTAGTAATTGCTACCTTGGCAATAAAGCCGCCTTTTGCACCAGTTATTGCCTGAACTTGTTTAATAAATGTGTTTCTTTTGTATACAATAGAGTCATTGTATTGCATCTTGATTAGAATGACTTATTTCTTGTTTCTCTCGTACTAAGCTGTATACTGTTAGTGTTAAAGAGACACATATTTCGTCTCTTTCGCATAAGGCGATGTACTACATTTCCGTCCCGCCGCATTCTAATCATGTTACGTCTGTTGGATTATAATGACTAGCCTTTGAGTACGTTATCTTGCAATAGGTCCATAGCTTACGCGGCCTCTATCGGAATGGTATCTATTTTATTTCTTCTTATTTTTTTTTTCTTTGTTGTCACTTGTCAGGTTAAGAATGCAATATCAGAAGAAGTAAAAAATGATTGGGCTTCTTTGGAAAGGTTGGAAGGCGCGAAACTCGTACGTAGCTGCTGAGAAAAATGGTGCTACGGACGTGAGTTGGCTAAAAGTCGTTTACATACTTAATGCATTTTTTTTTATTTATGTTTCTGATTCTGATAACCTTCCCCTTTAAAATTGATATACATTATGATATATAATTATGTATATAGACTTAGTTAAATAGTTTTTCGACAACAAATCCTGAAGTGATTTTGCAGTCCACTACTGTACACTCAGGACAAACATGGCCGTAAAAAAACCCTAGGACAGAGTTTGATAGAACTTTGCCAGAATCATAGGACAAGTTTAAGCTATCATTACATGCAAGTCTCACCAGTGGAGGTTCTTGGACCAAGTTCCAAGTTGCTGATAAACTTATATGCAATACCGTAATGACTTGCTAATTAATGATGACGATTTCTTGCAACAGGCAATAGCTTAGGCGGTCTCTATCGGAGAGGTGTCTATTTATTTTTCTTGTTATTATCACTCAGATCAAATTCCGGAAGCAATATAAAAAAAATCGGTAAGATACTTTTGGAAGGGGTAAAAGGCATGAAACTTGAACTTAGCTACCGAGAAACAATGGCGCTGCAGATATAAATTGACTATAATTCGCTTACAAAAAGATTTTTTTTTGTTTTTTTTTATGTTTCGGATTTTGGAAAAGATCCTCTTTAAAATGATATACAATATGATACATAATTATTTATGTAGACTTAGTTATCCAGCAACAAATCTTGAGTCGATTTTAGCTCCCACTGTATTTTATCACATTTTTAGCCAGGACAAACATGGCCGTAAAAAAAGAACCCCGGGACAGAATCTGATAGAACTTTGCCAGAATCATAGGGAAAGCATAAGCTTTCATTACATATAAGTCTCATCAGTGGAGGTTCTTGGACCAAGTTTCATACAAAAGTGCCCATTGTCATTTAAAACAATTGGCATGCACTCAAAACATAAAACTTTCTAAAATCAACATTAAAATTTACATTTCCAAAATATCGTGTCATGTTATAACAGGTCAAAATTAATAAATAATAAAAGATAAGAAGAACCAACTAGTCAAATCAAAATACGAAATTACTATGGAATTTTGTATGAAAAGCAACCTGTGACGTCATCGAAAATTGTGACAAAATACCGGACTTATTATTAAGTTTTCCTTGACTAAAATTCATAAATAAGTTAAATAGAAAATAGAAAATGTTTTTCGTTAGTTTTAGATCTGTCTTTATTTAGTAAAATCAGAATTTCATAATTTATCTTGAACCTAGTACAGGACCTAATTCATCTCATCATCATCAACCCATTAACGTCCCCACTGCTGGGGCACGGGCCTTCCCTATGGATGGATAGGAAGATCGGGCCTTAAACCATCACGCGGGCCTAGTGCGGATTGATGGTTATTAACAACTGCTAATGCAGCCGGGACCAACGGCTTAACGTGCCTTCCGAAGCACGGAAGAGCTCGAGATGAAAACTTTTTTTTTGTGGTCACCCATCCTATGACCGGCCTTTGCGAAAGTTGCTTAACTTCAACAATCGCAGACCGAGCGCGTTTACCGCTGCGCCACCGAGCGCCTTTGCCTGCATGATCCCCCTCAGCATTCGGTACGGTGTCACTAATACAATGTATACTGACCCGTGTGATGACGTCACACTTCTCATGCACCAGAACCAGGTCGAACAGCAGCCAGTCGGTGGGCGACATCCGCGCCACCGCCGCCACCTGCTCCGGCCGGTCGTCTGCTGCTAACAACCGCTTCATCTTCTTCACCGTCAACGCTCGCATTCGTTCCCTGGTAGATGAAATAATTAGTGAGTTGGCTGAATTATTTTATACCTCTTAAAATAGTTTATATTCTCGAAAAATCTTTATATAACAGAAAAAAACATATTTTTATTCATTAATTTCAAATTTCGAAGAAAGAGCTCAATCATGGCCGCCCGTGTTTTGAGTCTTGTAATGTTGTAATTCACAGATAAAAAATCGCATTCTTATTATTATAAAGTTTTCGTTACGATGTCACTAGCATCCAAATAGAGAAGTGGACTGAATGTAACCAGTTACCAGAGCAGCTTGCAGTCGCAGCCGGTCTCCTTCTGCAGCTGCTCCCACACCTCCTCCTCAGGCCGTCTCTCGTGCAGCAGCAGCCGCGCCACCGACCTGATCAGCCGCCGCTTGAACTTGTCCAGTTCAGTCATCTTTACTACACTGAAATTAAAATACAGTACCTACATTAAATGGCATTCTATACGCAATTTTCAATCAGGGGGTTGAAAAGGCCACATACTTAGAAGCAATTCATATAAAACCAATATTGCAATTTGAAATTTTGCGCATATAAAAGTGTGTAATGCAATCAAATCATCGCTTATATCGCTAACTGACGTTAGATACATTATATAATGCTAATCTAGAAATAGAAGCCAGTCTAAGATGATCAATAATCAATCTCATTTTACTTTTCGACTTATTTCGAATTTTATTTATGAATGAAGTAACAATGAGTACGACGTTTAACTGCTTTTATAGATGACGTCAAAGGACAGTATTTCCATACAAACCCCATAAAAATCTTTCGTTTAGACGTTTCAAAAAAAGTACCTCGTTTGACTAGATTGTCAAGTAGCCTATTATCGGCAAAATTGATTTGCACCTCTTACAATAATTGTCAATAAGACACAAATTACTTTAGCAAAAAATTACAGATAAATTAGTTAGAAAAGTCAGGCACGAAATGTCAAATAGTTAGCAATGCTTAGCTATGTTCCTTTTTTAAATGAATTGCTTCGATGTAGCGTATTTAACTCTCCTGAACTTTCATCAGAATCAAGAGTTTTTGACGGATAATATGACTACAAGCGGTACCTATATAGGGCGAAAGTTGTTAGTAGGGCTGGCAGAGGAAGACCTAGAAGGACGTAGGTACATTGACCAAATTGAGGATGGCATTAGAACACGTTTAGTCGATTTACTCTGAACCGTCGTGCTTGTATGAAACAATTGATGGTGGAAGCACGAGACATACCTATGTCAGGATCGAAGTATTTGTAATTCCATAGTCTCCATAGTCTCTTCAATGAGGCAATATACCATAGATATTTTTAACTTACTTATTGCAAATATATTGGATCTTGTGTACATACAAGGAAACATTGAATCCCTCATTGGTAATGTTACCAATGAGGGATTTTCCGAGCTAAGTTCCCCAAAGAAAATGTAATTTGCGCTGTAATGATTTGCCTTCGTTTAACCTTCTAATTTCATGGTTAACATACATATACATATGCATCTTTTATCTTTGTATTTGGGTATAAATGATGACCCTTTTTATTACACCCAGGCACAATTACATCATCCACCCATTATTATTCTGATCAAAATGAAGAGAACCAATATAGGTAGCAAAATAATTCTATACCACATCTTCAAATAGCAAGCAACATTTATTTTTACATACGCCTCTGCCACATTTTTGAATAAATATATACCTGAGAAATGAGAAAATAGGTAATTAACACGTTAAATCTGTACAGCAATAATCTGTCCGAAAGTAAGATGATCCGTGCTTCGGAAGGAACGTTAAGCCGTTGGTCCCGGCTACTATTTACTGATGTGAGTAATCGTTACATGAGCCATGTCAGGGGCAGTGGCGGCTCAATCATAACCGTGACACCAGGGTTGATCAGGCTGGCATTCCACCTCACAACCCACACGATGAGAAGAAGCTCTGTACAGCGCCATCTGTATTTTTAGGGCAACATCGCATGGAAAGTCCCCCATTTAGATAGGTAATTAAGTTCTAACTGGATATTTGCAAGTTTTAGCGCTATAAAAATCACCCCAAGCGTGCCAGCAGATCAATCGATCGACGACATAATGGAATAGTCGGCGTCCATCGCTAGCGATTTTATGCTAACAACCGGCTATCAACATTGATTGATCAATCTTCTGAATGAGCGATTGATTGTGTGGTGGCACCTAAAGGGCTCTATCTGGAATAGAGCATTTTTCTGTTACGTCCGCGTATGTTTTTTTTTTTTTTACTTTTTACTTCCCCAAAAACAATATAGATGGCATTGTACAGTTTTAGTGTGAAAATTACTTATTTTCTCATTGGTCGGGTACATATAATTATTCAACATAACATAAACATAAACTCACGCCCGTAATCCCTAGGGGTGGGCAGAGCCACAAGTAATCAAAGACAACTTGCAGCCACTGTTGATACGATGTCGTTAGCTGGATATGATGAACCTTATGGTGATAAGGGATCAGCCTATCGCCCATAACATTAGTCCATCATGTTAGAGGACACAATCCCACTGTCGGTTTTTACGACATGCCCGGGAAGACAAGCAGCTGAACGTAAATACCGAACGTAAATATTCAAAAATACAATATCATAGCAAAAGCACTATTTGTTGCTTAAGATTTGGATCACATTATGTATAGAATTATGTTGCTACCCATATTGCTTCTCTTTGTTTTGATTAGAACAATAAGGGGTGGAAGATGTAATTGTGCCCGAGCGTAATAAAAAGGGTCATCATTTGTACCCAAAGACAAGGATAAAAGATGCATTTCTGTTATCGGGACGCAAAATCTTTACATTTTTTTTTTATTATTATAAACAATTGCAAAGTACATCGCCATCTATATTGTTTTTGAGGAGCCTGGAAAGTCCCACGTTGTATTTACTTATTTATAAATGAAAATGAAGAGTGCGAAGCATTTTATTGAAACGTCGTAGGTAGGTAGACCTTTTGGACCGAAAAGGTACGTAGATATGGCGCCGACGCGCTGTGAAATAAACAGACTTTCGGATTGTGTATTTGTGTGTGTAACTGCAGCCATGTGCAAGTGCGCACCGCGCCGAGCGAGTTCCGTACAAATATTTTAATATTAACGCGCAATGAAAATATAATGGCCCCGATTCCTGCAGACAACTCCTAACTTTATTTTAAGTTATACCCATCATTTTCTTATCCACCGAAAAGGAAAGGGACGGATGACTAACAACAAGTTATTTTAAAATGAA
Source organism: Pectinophora gossypiella (assembly GCF_024362695.1). Classification (NCBI taxonomy): domain Eukaryota; kingdom Metazoa; phylum Arthropoda; class Insecta; order Lepidoptera; family Gelechiidae; genus Pectinophora; species Pectinophora gossypiella. Next base: position 3,377,323 of record NC_065424.1, read on the forward strand.
TGAATAGCCCGTGCGAATAAAATGGGCATCTCGCTGTTATGCAATCTGTTTGACGTGCTGTCTACTTAATTCTGTCGGGTTATTGACCGATGTAAAATTTTTAGACGGTTGTTTTAGTTTTCTGCTTAAAATTGACGTATATTCCATAAATTTTTGGCCTGTCGATTACCCGTCCCTTTCTTTTTCAACGGATAAGAAAATGACAGGTTTAACTTAAAATAAAATAAGATGGCGTCTGCAGGAATTAGCCCCAATTGTATACTAAGATTTTTTTAAATAAACCAGATATATTATGTTTTTGTAAAACAGATAGATATGTTTTATATTATATTTCTATCATTATTTCACGATTTGCATATTAAAAAAATATAAATTACCCTTTCATTATAAAAATTACGACCTCCGTGGTCCAGTGGTTGAGCGTTGTGCTCACGATCCGAGGGTTATAGGTTCGAATCCCGATGGGGACTATTCACAAAAATCACTTTGTGATCCCTAGTTTGTTTAGGATATTACAGGCTGATCACCTGATTGTCGAAAAAGTAAGATGATCCGTGCTTCGGAAGGCACGTTAAGCCGTTGGTCCCGTTCACTACTTACTGATGTAAGAAAGTAGGCGTTACATGAGCTATGTCAGGGGCCTTTGGCGGCTCAATAATAACCCTGACACCAGGGTTGATGAGGTTGGTAATTCACTTCACAACCCAAACGATAGAAGAATTATTATAAAAAAATCATGCATAAAAAACATGCATCTCTGTTGCTAGAGATGTTACATTGCGCAGGCGTAGATGTTTTAAGGGTCCCGTAGTTAACAAAAATGGAAACTGCTAAAATTTATCCACGTGGCATATTCTGTACAGAAAAAACCCTCTTAAAAATTTTTAGATTAAAAAAAAACCACGTCTCTCCGACTGCCTATTTGCTATGTTTATTACTATATCTTAAAACAAGTACAACAAAGATCTCTCAGTCTCAGAGAAATAAAATTTAAACACTTTTTTATTTACACTCGAGATTACGCCTATTGTTCTTTGGGGTAGGCCACTGAATTCCACTTACTACGATCCTGACTCGTGACACACCCCTGTGGCTGCTCCCACTCTCATCAAAATCTTTATACATGCTCGCAGGCTTCTTTATTTATTGTATAAATAATGATTATGTGGTGACACTAGTAACTTAATAGTGGTTTTATTAGTTTGCATCACGTTTTAATTCACAAAAAACTTTAGTTTATAATAAATTACTTTTACTGCGACAGCCCGATATAGACCCCGGCGAGGTGGACGTTTTCTTGTAACGGTGCAACCTTATTGTTTGGCATCCTCTATAGCTCGAAGGACGTAATATACGGTCCCAACGACCCGATTATTCTAGACATAGAGGGAGCCAATCAGCTCGCGACACCAAACACTTCAGGACCCCGATACCGACCCCACCGGCGTGGTCGACGACTTCCCTCAATCAGCGCTTATCGCTATCGACCCACTAGGGTCGATTACTTCTTTCAAATATTTTTCCTCTCAGACGACGCCCTGAGCCGAGGTTCGCGCCCAACTGGGCACCCTCAGGCGTAAACGTTGTTAAACGAAAAAGTAGTTAATGCATGTACGATAATGTATATTTGTGCCAGAGATATTTGTTGTAAATTAATTACATATCGTCTTATCTTTGGATTTTGTCGCCAGTCATACTCCAGTCAAGTCTCATCTCGTATCTCTACCGAGATACGCTTTTCGTATTTCTTTTATATGATATATTAATTTGGTAACGATATAATAGTTCAGAAACAGTGTTGTTGTTCACGTTGTCTTCCCCAACATTTCCCACACCCTCAACGCCCTCAACCATAAGATTTTCCCATTCAGCGCTTATGGCTATCAACCCATTCAAGACCGATTCTCTCAAACATAATTCTCTCACACGCTCTCAGGCGAGATTCGCCCCACCTGGGAGCAACCTGAGGCCTGTTATCTTAAATTTCTCGAGAGCCCTCAGAACTCCCCATTTGTCGGGCCGTTAATGCCACCTGAGGCAAATCTACATTGATTAACTACTATTTTAAAAGATGTAGGAAGGTTGTTCCTAAAGGGCTCATTACATTACCCAATCCAACGGGCCCAATGCGTCGGGATCGGGCAATGTAATGGCACATCGGGTGGGCGAGGCCACGATTTTGCCATTTTACAACTAGATTCGATACATCGGTCCCGGATGAATTATTAAAATAAACACTTAATTGGGTTTTTTTTTCATTTTGCTACGGACCCCCAAATTTCGACAACATGTAGAAAAAGAGGCAAGATTGAAACATTTATTTTATTACATTAATTTTATATTAAACGAAGAAATGTATCAGATTCTATTTTTCAATATAAAAATAGAGGAAATAGGGGATAAGGGTAAAAAGTGTCCTGACACATACAAAAAAGAAAGAAGAATTTCAAGATGAAGAAGATATTTCAATAGGTACTTTTCTAGGTAAGTAACCTGCCTATTAGCAACTGTATGAAGGTAGAAAAATAAAATATATAAAACTAAGTAGTCAAATAACCCATGTCATATTGCTCATTAAAACTAAATCTTTTAATTAATATTCATATTCAATCATGTACTTGCTTTTTCTAAAAAGTTAACTCGATAACAGCTACATAATCATATTTTTTAAGTAGAAACACTGACAAACACATAAGTACCATGCGCCGTCGCAGTATGCATTGAAAAGATGGCTGTCTTTGGGAGTGGACGTTCGTGCTCGACGTTGTTTTCTAACCTCCTCCATAAACGTTGCCAACGAACGGACGCGTCGCTTCACATTCGTTCGCGTCATTATTACTCCGACCGTGCAAACGGAAAGTAGTCTACTCCCGGCTACGCACGCGCCAGTTCTTTCCCCGCTTTATTACGATAAACTATCACATTATTATTAATCTTAAACCTAATAACCAAATGCGTTGTAATTGCAACCTAACAGATGTTATGTTAAATATCAGTAAGCATAGACAATACGTATTGATGTTGACGAAATCGTCTTCATAACCATATTTTATATTATTTTTTACCTATAATACTGCTACAGGTTGATTGTAGGTAACCGGCACATCACTTATTATTATTATCACAGAATAATATCACTACACAACTAACCATATAACCACAAACACATTTTTGTATTAAACTAATTTCAGTGTTCACTCATTGACGTTTGACAACAAAATGGCGTTGTTCCGACGTTTGCGCGGCGCGGGCTATGACGTTGTACGTTCCGTTACGAGTGCGAAAGAGATAAACTGATTTTTCTTAGCTTCTAGTGCAATGCGGGAAAATAGTGGGGGAACATCGATTTCATTTCGCATTTCGGTAGTAGACTTTGTGAAGTTAGGACGAATAGGAAAGAAAGACAATTTTATTAAAATAAATATTGCATTTAGTCAGGTAGGTATTTCTTTATAACATAAATGTTAAAGTAATCTATATATATATATATAGGTAGTTACCTACGTAGAGAAAAAAGAATGATAAATTACCTGCCTACTTGTTATTTGTTTATGTATAAATTGATTTCACTTTTTAGGTAACTTACTTAGATAGCGTAAGTATATAGGTAGGTACTTAGATTACTGCTTATGATTTCAGATTATTGGTTTGCTTTTTCCATGAAACATACTTACTCCATACTTACGTAGGTAGGGTCCCCTTTCTCTACATTGCCAGCTAAACATAGAGCAACACGGACCTCCAGCGAGCTAAAACGTCCCGTAAATAGGTAGGTAAGTACGCCATACTCGCGTAGAGCGATGCGCGCTGCCGCGCGGCGCGCCATAGGTAGGTATATACATAGAGTACCTTGAACTCTATCGATAAAATCGGTTGGAGCATTGCTTTGTATTGGGAGTTGTTTTTTTTTTGTGGAAGTGCGAGGCGCTAGCGTTGTCGTCCGAGCCAAAGCGTCAACGCGAGTCTTAAAGTTGATGAAATACCTACCTAGGCCAAATTGAAGTGTTGAAGACTGTATTGAACAATTATAATAGGTACTTATGTTGTGTAAGGAACCTATGGAACAGTAGGTTTATAATGTAATTTCAACAAAAAATAAACTATAATACCTATAGATGGGTACCTACCTACCTAATGTTGTTTATGTTGTCACGTTAAGGTAGGCAGGTATACTTATTTAGTTCGAAAACCTATTTAGTAAGTACAAAAAATAAGGATTGAAAGATCGGTAGAGTTGATTTCGAGCCCTTGTGACGCGCCATTCACCACGCGCTATGTATGGTATGACGCGTTTTTCTACGCGCTATACCCACCTGGTTACACACACTATCACATTTTATAATTTGTGCGCCGTTTTCATCTCACGACACGACTTCGATGCGTTTATTTATAACCGTCCCCGCTCAATATTCGTATGTATGTGTTAGTCACTGAGGGCTTTTAAGACTTGGACCAAACACTTATATTAAATAGGGAATACATCCAGCATATGGAATAGTGCCAGTTTCATTAAAATCGGGTTAGAAATTTCGGGTTTTCCGCTGCGGGTCTTACTTGGCTCAGAGGTTGTCCGTGGCAATTCAGCGCGGTAACGCTGCTAGTATCATGGGCACTTTTGGGCCAAGTTTGACACGGAGTGGGATCTAGGTTGTAATTTTAAGTTAGCGTTATTTGACGTCTTTTTTGTAACTTATGGAAATAAATAAACTTTTAGTTAGAAGTTTCAAAGTTAGGTATGGTCTTACCAACATTAGATATTATGGAACAAAAATATTGATCTCGTTGATGTCTTTTGTATGAAAGAAATGAGGCTCTTATAAGTGTTACTGAGTAAGCATCATGAATGAAGCCGTCAGATGTCATTGCATTATAGTATAAGTAAGTAGATAGGTATCGTAAAGTCGGGAAATTAGAAATGATTTACGCGTAAATCAATAAAAATGGAAACTGACCAGAGTAGGTATGTTGGACATATGTGAATGTCTGGCAGATGAGGGTGTAGTGCGGATGCGGTGGGGGAGAGGCAGATGCGGCGAGTGCTGGTGTGAACGCTGGGGTGGGTAGGTTCGGTTGAAGGCTGATGCTGGTGGGCTGATAGAGGGGGGCGCAGTGCGGGTGCTGTTGTGGATGCTAATGCTGGGAGGCTGGTTTTGCCGACATCAGATTTTATATTCTAACATTGCTTTCAACAAATTATAATTTCCTAATTAGGTTACTTTTGAAAGCTATATCGTGAAAGGAAACCTCGATAGAAAATGACTTAAGATGGCGGCCAGGGGTAATACCTACCATTGATGTACACCTATTTATGTAACTATATATTGCAAAGAAAATATAATTAATATGTCAGGTAGATACTTTGGTTTACCTCATAGTTACTTACAGTCAAAATATGAAGCCATTCACTTAGGTACGCTCACAAAATAAAAATTCGCAAAAAAATACTGTTGTATTATTTAGGTACTTACTATTTTTTTAAGAACTTAACTTTTATTTTAACTTATAAGTAGGTACAATGGTGTTATGGTACCAATTTGTGGCGGACACAAACTTCACCTTATTTTAGGTTCACAGCTCTCAAGTTAGTTCCATCGTTCTTTTACTATGAGTGCAAGAAAGAGATAGAACTGGTTTCAGTCCTGCCAAAATAAATTAAGATGGTGGTTGCCCAAATCGGTACCATTATAAAAACTGTTAGACAACATTACAATTAAATTAATAATTCTGTCAGGTACGCATTTTAAATACATAAATAATTACCTGTATCTATTGTTAAAGATAACATTTGAGCTTTATACAGGAAAATGTTAGCTAGTAATTTTACACAATAAAATAACAATAACAGTAGATATTCTCATAGAATATATAAGTCAATTACTTACTTCTAATTCAGAATAAATCAGATGGAGTTTTGATATAACAGATAAAACACATAGCTTGAGCTATTGGCGCCACCTGCTATTATTAAGATGTATATTTTAAAGAAAAAACCTTAAAATAAAATCAGAATGCTGGTAGTTGTATTGTATTTTAGTTTGCACCCGTTAGATAACAAAAAAGATTTTATTTTTTACATAGATCACCTTATTTTTGGTTAGGTCTTCAATCAATATCATTATAGTAACCGCAAAAATATCTTGGAATATTTTTTCTTTTGCAAATATTCAGTTAGAACTTATGTATGTCGCCAAATTATTTAGGTTCCAATAGGATATTCGCCAAAAGGCAATATTTATGTGTTAACAGATTACCGTTGTTCAATGTAGACATTGACCACCGGTATTCGAAGATCCTATTGAAACTGTTTCCATGTTTTGGTGCAATGTGTAAAGAATAGTAGTCATTAGATCATGGGCATGATTTACGTACCTAAAATTGCCTCACTTACATCATCATCGTCGTCATCAATTTCCACAAGTACTGTATCTATGCCACTTTCAGGCTCGAACGCCAATTGGATAACCTCAGATTGCTGGGTCAAAGTGTCGGTTAGCGGAGTAGAGTTCTCGTGTCCTTCATAACACTTGTTACTTTTGGATGGCAATTCAGCACTGCCCCATATGTGGCCTATTTTCGGAAAAATAACTGCAGTATCAGCATCCGGTTGTGTGGACTGTTGTATTTTACGCTTGTAAGTTTTAAGTCCCTTGGGCTTTGTTGGTGAGTTAATTTTGGGATCATTATCGGTTTGTTTCTTACGCCATTTTTTTACGAACCGCGGCTGAATAACTGGCTCTTTATATTTCTTGAAAAGTTGTGGCTGTATATTGATAGGATCATTAGTACACAGCGGATCATCGTTCTGTTGGAAAGCTAATGGCATTACTGTGGGCATTGTCGGTGACTCGTTTATTGGTGATCTATCGGTGGTCACAGACCCGAAAAGTTTGGAGGGAGAAACAATTTTGATTTTTTTTAGAGCAGGTTCATGTTCATTTTCACTTGTATCAATTTCAAGTAATCCTTTTTTGACTTTCCTCTTATGCACATCAGGAGGTTTATACCAAATTCCTTTAGATGTCGAGGGCACGTCACTTTCGTCCAGAGCTTCGTCAGGTTGTTGTAAAGTGAAAACGTCACTTATTACCGGAACGGTAATTTCAGGCGTGAACACAGAACCATTAAATAACGAAATAAACGATTTATAATTTATATTCATGAAATTATAAAAAGTATCTTTGAAATTGTTTGTATTATGTTGCGTATTAGTCGAAATATCTATTCTTTCATCAATGATATCGGTAGTATCATTATTGCTATCGACGATGTTGAATTTTGGTTTAGTTTTCTGAATATGTTGTAAGTTCACCTTTTTTGAGACAGTACTAATAAGGGGTGGTACAGGTATTTGCGTATTTTTTGGGTTTACCTTATTTAAGACAGTACCAGAAACGGTTGGTATAGTTATTTGCGTATTTTTTGGGTTTACCTTATTTAAGACAGTACCAGAAACGGTTGGTGTAGTTATTTGTGTATTTTGTGAGTTCACCTTTTTTGAGACAGTACTAATAAGGGGTGGTATAGGTATTTTGGTATTTTTTGGGTTCACCTTATTTAAGACAGTACCAGGACCGGTTGCTGTAGTTATTTGCGTATTTTGTGGGTTTACATTATTTAAGACAGTACTAGGAACGGGTGGTGTAATTATTTGCGTATTTTGTGGGTTCACATTATTTAAGACAGTACCAGGAACCAGACCAAGTTCATCAACTTGTTTTTGGGCATGAGATAAAATATTAACAAGTACCTTAACTTCTGCGGTATTCAATTCATGAACTGGGGTGGTTAGCTCTGCCGAAACTTGACCTTTTTCATTAATTGTTAGACGAACATCTTTAAATCTATCTAAAATTGTAGTGATCATTGAATCCACAGTTGAATCCATGGGGCTTGTGTTCGTTGCTTCAGGAACAATATTTATGGGTTTTGTGGGAGGCGGCATGGTACTATTTACAGGTAAACTAGTACCGGAGTTTAATTGAACTGGCGGCGAACTTGTCCTCGACACAAACGGATGTCCGGGTTGGATAAAAGGTACCTGTAATGTGGGAACCATAGTAATGCACGGGTTCACGCCATATGGGCCAACACCGTCTGCTATTGATTGAATATTCATAGTTGCCTCAGGTATATTATTATTTATTTGGTATTTGGGATCCTGATTTTCATAACTTTGTCTTTTCATAACAGATGAACCTTTTAAAGTGTCATTTTCTTTAAATTTTTCGAAAGAGTTGATGGTATTTGACAAAGTTATAGGAACTAATTTGTGGAGTTTTTTTGGACGAAATTTACAACAGCATGTGCAGTTACCAAATTGACACAAATGTGGTGGTTTCATAAAACATTGCATGTTTGGGAGGTACTTCAAACAATTACGCAAAAAATTCTCCCGTGCAGACCAGCAACATACGTTTTGAGATTTAAGTGAGCACGTTGGCGTTTTATCTTTCAAAATATGGTCAATATTGTCCTTAGATTCCTTTCTGTACGTTAATATTTCGTTGTCATTTGTAATTTTGATTAGTTCTACATCCGTGTTGTCGGTTAACTTCATTTGAATAGGAGAAGTCAAGACTTTGGGGTTCGTAGTGTATTCTAGTTGAGGTTGCTGCGGGACTCTGGTATACTGTAAAGCCTTGCTAATCAAAGTATCACTAAAAACTGGGGACGTCCCCGTTCTATATAGATCTTGGAGCCAATCTTCGCTGTAACCATATTTTCCACATGAAACTCGATTCTTCATTTGGTAAAATAATTGTGACGTCTCATTTTCAAACTCCTTTATTTCCATATCATCTGCATTCATCGGACCATCCGGAGAACTCGGCAAATCGACGTTTGTGCCACCGCTTGAAGAACTTTTATTATATTCACCCGAACAACAGCAATTACATTTTCCCGGTTGACAACCATGAGTTTTATAAATAAACTGAATTATTCCACGTTCCCTTACACTCGCGATTTGATTTTGGCGTGAATACCAACAACAAGCATTCATTTCCCATACAGGTATTTTGGAAGCTTGTGGAATTTGTGAAATGTCAATTATTTTTGGCAGACTATAATATTTTGTCAGTACACCTTTACTTATGTAGTACATTTCAGTTTCATTGGAAACATGGTCCTTGATTACCAAACAGTATACTTTAAGGTTTTGAATTTTTGTCGCAAATGCTCTTGAATTTACTATTTGAAGTTTTTGCTCTTTTTGAGAGACTTTAGCAGGTGGCTCTATATCACAATGGTAATTTGTGTCTAAATTGATTTCAAATGGAAATCTTTCAAGAACAATATTTAGTGGATTACAAATATTTAACAAAGTCTCATTTTTTTCTACAAAATCATTAGACGTTTGACAATCAAATACGTTTGCTGTCTCGGTTACACTTTCTTCATAATTATATACAACTTGATTTTGCGCAATATTATTAATTTGTTCTAATGTTTGTATAAGGTATGTTGGATGTCTTTTACTTACTGGGTTCACTACATTGCCCAGTTGCCCCTTAAGTTTTGGCTTGCTTTCTAATATAATATGACTTGTGATATCTTTAATAGATAACTTTGGTTCTTTATTTATTTGTTCAAAAATCTTCATGTCATCCAGTCTAGTGGTGTATACTATTGGTACCCTCGGATAGTAAGTTTTGCTACAGCTGTATTCTTCAGTCTGCACCTCCGTATCGCTGGTTAAACCCGTATCTTCTGTGTAATCTTCATTCACCGATATGGTTATTTCCTTTTTGATAGGAACTTCATAAGTCTTTAAGTTATCTTCGGGGAATCCCATATCTTTTGATATACTGGGTTCTGTGGACAAAACAAATTATTTTAGTGACGTTGGTGTTTCGTTTATTCACAACTAAATGATTAAAATGACTCAAGGCAACCAGAGACGAGTAGAACACATTTATCATTGTCATCATCATCATTATTTAAGTTAATAATTTTATTTAATGTAATTGTATCCGTGATGGATGTATTGTGTCTTATTGGTTCGTATTTTGTTTATTAATTTTAATTTGACATATTATTATTTTTCATTATAATATGGCAATTATGACTGGCTCTCGTTTTGGACTAATTATTTGTAAGCCGTATGACTTTTTTAAATACATAAATTTAACTGCTGTAGACGTAGGCACCTACTTCTAATACCGATACCGACTGATAACGAGACTGATGCGGCATAGAGCTAACCTGTCATAATAGTTACTATCATTTGCATGAATGTTCTCTACAAGACTGCACTTTTTACTGTGCTCTACAAGACGTTTCTTTTATGTGCAGATATTGTAAAGTGACTTTTACAGATGTCTAACTTTACTCGATTTTTAAAGTTCCGTAGTCAAATGTAAAAATTCGGAACTCTTATTCGTCATTTCTGTCTGTCCGTTCTTATGACACAGCCACTTTTTCCGAAACTGTAAGAACTATCTATTGTTGAAACATGTTAAGTAGATGTATTCTGTGAACCGTATTAAAATTTTCACACAAAAATAGAAAATGAAAACAAAATCGGGGTTCCCCATACATAGAACTGAAACATAAATTGTTCATTCATCATTTTCGAAGTTCTTAAGGGTATTTCATACGAAAACTACCAATAATGACAGAAATTCCATGTATCTGGTTCATAAATAGTAAAATAATTGATTTTTCATAGTAAAAAAAATACAGTAAATAACACAGCAATAATAGTTTTTTTTTATAGTATAAAATGCAACTTTGACCGACTACATCTCGAGAGGGATGCGATTTATAGCTTAGCTGTCATATTAACTATTGTTCGTATGAATGCCCTCTATAAGACTGCAGCAGTTTGGATCGTGCGCAGCGATAAAAAAAGACACCAAAAATTTCCAATGCCATTCTTCTTTCTATTGTTGAGCAAAAATACGCCTCGCAAAGAAAAACAGGAATGCCATTTATAATTAAAATTATCGGTATGTCACAGTATAATATTTACGGCCAAGTCTCCTTCCTTACTTAAAATATCTATACTTAATTTAAGTATTATAATTAATAATAATAATGGTAGTATATTACTGTTGGGGCGGAAGGCAAGAGGGAAACCACCACGCCCTATTTTAACCTAAAAAAGTAGCTAAGAAAATACTACACCGACAAGAGCGTCGCTCTTAAATTAATGATGATGATGGTGGTTTTCATACCTGTACACACCATCTAATTATTATATGTATATTTTGAGTTACACCTACCATTTTCTTATCCTCCGAAAAGGAAAGAGACGGATGATTGACAGCTGTTAATTTAAAGATGAATTAATGGATTCATTCGTTTCTTTCTTGAGTTATTTTATTACGTAACAATATAATTATTGTAGTAAGTAATAATAATTGGTCCCTCATTCCTAAATTGCATAATAACGAACTTTTCTTATCATATGAAATATGTATATTATTATGATTTGAATTAAAAAACCTGATTCGAATTTATCATCAATCGGTACGTACAACCACAAAACGACGTGTCCACCGCAGACCCGTGTCGCTGTATCTACATGACCTTTTAACCTCAACCGCCCCTCTGACGACTGTAAGTATATTATATGCCAAGAGGATATAGACCACGTGATAAAAACCTATGTCGTCGTCGTTACATCTACCATCAGTACGTATAAAAAACTTAAGAGTTAAAAATAATAAAGAGTTATTAAACATAAAAACACAATAAAATAAAATGTAAAAAAAATATGTTTTTATAAAATGCTATTTTGAATATTTTTTTCGAATGAATAAAAAAAAATAAACGGTGCGCAATCCCGCCGCAAACGCTTAGTGAAAGTGGCACAACGAACGGTACCGACCCTACTATTTACTCACTAGTCGCATGAATCTCACTCGAAAACATTATGCTAAGTTGATAAATAGACAGACAGATTTCTTTATGTGAGTTAATACTATTTGAAATAAGTCTACTAGTGTTAAATAATAATAAGAATGAGAAAATAAAATCGATCGAAATAAAAATAAAATAAGAAAATAGAATGATGAAATAAATTCGATTCGATCGGCCGAATTCTAATATGAATGTCACATCACTGGATTTTAGACGTTTGTCCGGCCAAGTAGTTAATGCCATCTGCGGCAAATCTACAATAAGTCACGTCAAAAATAAAAAGGATTTTAGACTTTAACAGATCAAATACCGAGCAATTAAACTATTGTAAAACTTTATCTATTTTGAAATAGGACCTAGGTACCTATAATCAGTAATTGTTCTGAACTAGAAGTTCTGTTTGATAGTAGTAGGTACCTTTGTAATAACACAACCTCATTTTGTGCTTGAATGTACATTTAAACATTAATGTTTTCCTGGTAATTATCTATTATAATATTTAACTATTATTTAATTATACACAGCAAAGACAAATAGGTACATTGTACGAAACTAATCAGAGAGCGAGATCTTTACGAGTTTTTAGCGTAAGAGCTTTGTGACGTCATAGTCAGAGTACCTACAAGATGGTCACTTTTATCCTTGGATTTGATTAGTTATTTTTTGCCTAGCTAAATGTAATATCTAAAAAAGCAAATAATTTAAAGAAACTACTTAGTTCAATGTGTTTTATAGTTAGGTAGGTACTTAGGTTGATTATGTGAAGTCAGGAAGGTAATTCTTAAATCTATATTTTTAACTGACTTCACAAAAGGAGGTTATTTTCTTAAATATTATTAATAGGTATGAACAAAGAGAGATGAATTTCAATGCAGACTGGACGCTTTAAACTTCACAGAATGCAATTAAAGCATCAGTAACAATAACAATGATAACATTGACATCGCGCCGCGTTCTAGAAGCGAGCGTGATGAAACAATGAATAACCGACGGAACAACAGAGGGGCGCGCGGGCAGGTGGTGTGACTGGTGTGAGTGTGATTCGAGTCGCGAGGGGAGCGGGAGGGGTAGGCAAGTCGACAAGTCGCGCAAGGCGCGGCGGGAGCGGAGGGGTAAGCGCGCGGCTCCCTCCCCGCACCGTGCTGTCCCGCCATACCCCCCCGCTCCTGCCCCGCAGATGTACTTTCACGATGGCGCGCCTCACCGTCGCCCACCAATCACAAGCGAGTTAAAGCTAAAGGCTCCTACACACTGTTACTTTATAGAATAGTATCGCGCGCGCATAATGCTATTGATTGATTTTATTAGTTAGTGGTCGATATTATTGAGTCAATTAGTTATGTTTAACTGTAAAGGTGACAGTAAACAGTATATGACCAAGTGCAGTAAATAATAAGGTCGTTTTCTCTTTGAAATACTAAATGAAACTCAAACTTATACTTATGTGTACCAGAGATGTTGCGGACATTCGCATCGGCATTTGCATTAAAAATTAATTAAGTCATCACCAATACTCGCAGATTTTTACGACCACTTATCCAAGTCAACATTTGTTTTAATTGCGCAGGATTAATTTATAAACCCCAGAGAAACAGCCTTTCTGATTCTGGAGATATAACTCTTTACCAAATGTACCGTATTTTTTTTTATTCTTTTCTTCATTGCGAGTCGATGGCGATCGATACTAAATTTTTGCTGACCAATAATTGGCCACGCTTACGGCATTGATTTTTTTTTATTTAAACTAAATACTTTATTTACTTACTAAATATGTCTTTATATTAATAAAAAACATTATATTCTCAGTATTGGTATCAGTAATTTGATAAAACTACCACGCTGTATTATTTTTTAAATGTTATTTAATATTCTCATAACACTTGTTTGGTTAGACCGGACGGTAGATAAAAAATAAGTAATAAAAAAACATAACATTTATAACATTTTATATTTTTCTTTAAGAAACTTATAATAATTTTAACTTTTGAAAAATCATCAATAGTTAAAATTATTATAAGTAGTAAAAAGCGTCCGAACTTTTTATTATAGGGATTGGCATAATGAATTTTATAAAAATATAAGTTTATAATTGACGCTCTAAAAGGTAAGAAACAAGAAAATAGATATATTTCTCTGAAATTCTTCCGAATAGTAATGTTTAGATGATTGCCGTAAACAAAAAAAAAATAAACTCGCAAGTAACGGCTAGTAATATATGCATATTTGAAATGTGCAAATTAAGCCCTTTCATTTGAGTAACAAAAGAAACGTTTGTTCTGACTTTATGTCCTCTAGAGGGCGCCACATTAAATTTACCGTAACGTCAAATAACCTATAACCACCGGATAATCAAGACGCTTCTCGTGACACCTCATTTGTAAAATTCTGACAGGTGGTTTAGAAGTTAGGTTAGTATGTGCATACACACATACATACATACATAGCGGTCAAACACATAACCCTCCTTTTTACTTTGCCGCTATCGGGTAAAAAACGGCGACGTACGATGGTACCCACCTATATCGACAGAGGGTAGGTACCTAAATTAACAAAAAAATACTTGAAGACCATATCCTAAAGTTGTAACCTTTCGGTGTGATATATGAGTGAGAGTCAAAAAGTTCGTCAAAAAATACGTCAGATCGGTTTTCCAAATTCCGCTATATGGCGCCACTGGCATAAAAGTTCAAAGCTCTTCGCGTGCTATTTTTCCAAGATATTATACCTATTAGATATCAAAACTCTACGAAATGCCCTTTTGCAACCTGAAATACAATTCCTAATGCTTTCTAATAAGCTAAAATACATAATACAAAATTGTGACGGAACTAACTATAAAATTATACAACATAAGTAGGTACCTACCTAGATTACAAAACAAATAAATACAAGATATAATTGTCAAAAAAGTAATTTAAAAATAATATAAATCGCTTACGAAACGCGCTTCGGTGTGAACGAGCCTTAAACGTTCGAAATCATAGTGACTGCTCTGAAAATATAATTATTAAACAAATTAAATGTACCTTGTGTATGCGAAGTAGTTGCTTCTTGACTCCCACATTCATTATTTGTAGTTTATCCCCGTACATTCTTGCCGCTTTCAAAAAACTATTTGCCCCAGGCGACCAACCATGTCTTTCGAAGAATATTTTAATGGCTGCACTCGTCCTTTTGGAACACTGTACATAACAGATAGCCATTTGAAGATACTGTTCATCGGTGTATTTTGTCATGATTGAAACTATCTAACTTATTTATTAAACTGAATGACACAACGGTAACCAAGTCGGTTACGAACTGAGGTGCGGGGTACGTGCGACGCGGGCCGCTGGCCTACCCAGTCATGCGGGGGTGAGGGGGGCAGTGAAGCATTTTCCGTCTCGCTTTCACGGTATTTTGTCTCTCTTTCTCATTCAGCCTTGTTTGACGTATTTGAATCCCGCCCCGCGCCGCTGGCCATGCTTATTTATCTTCTATTCTCTTTGCCGCTGCTTTACATTTAAGTTACAAAAAGATCGTTTGTTTTTATTGTTTATTAAAAATATTATTTCGTTTATTAAAATGTTAAAAATTTTTTAAAGCGTTTTCGTACTGCTCATAATTCTCATTCGATCCGATAACGGGATCCGAGTCCGTCGAAATTGACGGATTAAATCGGATGTAGTGCGAAAACACCATGACTTTGTTAAAAAGTAACATTTTTTTTAACTTGTTTATTCCAAAAAAAAATAAAAAATATTTAAAACCATAAAAAATATTTTTAGTTACCGTTAATTACCTATAAGCCCCGCTAAGCCCCGGCTTAGCATATTAGGTAAGTATGCCTAATTTTTGGTGATGGATGATGTAAATGTGTATGAAACGCTAATATAACATAAATTAAGTTCACGACTGTATCCCAATGGGGGTAGTCAGAGGTACATCCATCGCAAGATGAACAACGTACCCACCCTCACCTCACTGAGTTAAGAATAATGAAAAGGAAGAAAGCACTTTCTACAGTAGTACAAACTATTCAACTTAATTTAAAAATAAAAATGCCAAAGTTTGCTAAATGTTCGATAAGCGGGCGGCATGAAATCATAGAGCAATACGGGGCGGCGCGGGCGGTGGGGCGGCGCCGCGGCGGGTCTCGGGCAGCGGAAGTCCGCGCGCAAAGCGTGGTATTAAAAAAGTATTCTTTTTAGGTTATGGCAATGGCCCCGATTCCTGCAGACACTCCTAATTTTATTTTAAGTTATACCCGTCATTTTCTTGTCCGCCGAAATGGAAAGGGACAGATGCTTGATAATTGTTAATTTTAAAATGAATGAAAAAATAGTCCTGGCGAATAAAATAGGCATCTCGCTGATATGCAACCCGTTTGACGTGTGCTATCAACTTAATTCTGTCGGGTTATTAGCCAATATATTTTGGGAGGGCTTTTTAAATATCTGCCTAAAATTGACGTGTGGTTCATAAACTTTATGCCCGTCCCTGTCCTTTTCGGCGGATAAGAAAATGACAGGTATAACTTAAAACAAAGTTAGATAGTGTGTACTGGATGATTCCAGTACACCAATGAGTTGCTTAATTTATCTCTTATACAATCACAACTGCCAGTGTTGAAGTGATCGGAGAATAAACTAAAAAAAAAAAACAAATCAAATCAAATCAAGTATACTTTATTGCACAGAACTAAAGTTCAACAATCAGACATAACACATGAATATAATACAATTAGGGCGGCCTTATTGCTCTAGAGCAATTTCTTCCAGGCAACCACCAGCAGTAAACTGAAAAGAACCTTGAAATTATTGCAATACATATTTCTAGCAGCAGATTCTGGCAGTACAAAATTTTAGTCTGACAGCTCAGGACAGCTCTAAAAATATTTCCGTGCGAGATATAAAGCTAGTTTTAGAACTGTCAAATTAAACTAAAATTAAGTTGAGGTCTGCAGGAATCAGCACCGCTAGATAGACAGAAAGATAAAAAAAATATTTCGGGTTATGGCGTTTCAATGACCGCTAACGGCTTCATGCTGCCTATTGACGCTGAGAGGGGCATCCTGCATACAAAAGACATCAACGAGTTGATTGTAATTGTCCATAATAATATATTTTTTTTGTACCATAACTTTAAAACCACTAAGCCCATTTTGATGAAACTTATACATTTCCGTAAATTGGACGACAAATACGAGGTTTAGTTAGGTACACTGTCCGAGATTAATTCAGTACCTACCTAACACTGTTAATAAATATAAAGTACTGACTTGACTATGACATACAAGCATAAATTCACGTTCGTAATCACCAATGGGGTGGGTAGAGCCACAAGTAATCTTAATCAGAAAAAATGATTTGGTTTGGTTGTTTTGGTTTTGGTTTGGTGGTTTGGTTGATTGATTTGGTTGTGTGCTTTCAGAAACATTGGATACGAAGTCCCAAGATGGATGAAACGTGTGGTGACAGGGTGATCGTATAGCGGCCCAATATGTTAATGTTTTTTTTTAAGCAGCTTGCAGATTTGGGCGTTTTATACCCTTTTAATTGGTCCCAGCGCAACACAGAATAGTAAATTAATATAAATTCTTCTTCTATCTAGGGGTCTGGCTGAAAATCGGCGTCGTATGTGGGTCGATACGACATTAGCCGAGCTAGTACCCTTTTTAGTTTTTAAGTCTTACATTTCATATATGTTCAAATTTTAAAATAAGATGTAACGACTCAAACCTAAATAAAGATTCTATCTATCTATCTATCGCGTGGGTTGTGAGGGGGAGTACCAACCTCTCAACCCTGGTGTCAGGTTTACTGTTAAGCCGCCAAAGGCCCCTGACATGGCTCATGTAACGACTTACTTACATCAGTAAGTAGTAGTAGTAGTTAATATTAATATAATACTGTTAAAGTAGTGATAAAATATAATACTCGTACCTACTCATGTACCTACATCGTCAACATGCATAGTTCCTACTGAATAGAGAACTTCCTGGAACTGGAAATATGACGTCATCATAAAAATAACGGTTTCCATGGCAACCGTAGTTGTTTATTTGCTTCCTACACCACACGCGTTTTTTGTTTCAACTAAATAATCGTAAAAATCTAATTTCTTAGCGCCTTTAATAAAAGTAACTGTTAAAATTAAATCAAGTTTAGTGGTAAGGATGTAAATTGCTTTTAATCTTTATACAGGCGAAAGATTTAGAAAACATTTTCAAGTATTTTTTTGGCGCAAATAATAGAATGGTTTTATTGAAATTTATTTTTAAATACTTATTAGAGATTATAAATAATTTGGTAAGTGATACAGTGAAAATGAACCATGGATGTTTCAATTAGTAGCTAATCAATGCTTGACCTACTTTTTAAATGCTTTGTCCTAAATTCTAAGTGTATTAGTACTGTAGTGCAGTGAATAATGATCGCATATCGGACAAAATTATCTATGTACTGGCGAAACAGAGTTATGAAGAAACTGAGCAGAATACTCTGAGAAAACTGAAGGTTCACGTAAAGTAAGTATAAGGAGTAGTAAGTACTTATTTGAAATAAGTAGGTAGATAGATAAGTAGTTAAAACATGATTATATTACAGACAGTCGATTGATGTAGAGTAATTCTGTGAATAATCCCAGGTATGGGTGCATCATTGTGCAAGATATGCGCGTCGGGGGGCGTGCAGGGTGCGGGGTCGGTGCTCGACCGCGTCATATCACAGCCTGACAGCGAAGCACATACGGTACTCTATAAGCTAGCCGACTATAAGAAAGGTGGGTGTACCTCACATGTTTGTAATACAATACAATGTCATGAGAAATATAATGTACCCACTTTAGGACTCTGTCACACTAACATATTTGACATTTAGTGAGACTTACAGTTCAATTTGCCAAAAAAGTTAATGTGACATGGTACCAAAGTGTATACATATGAATGCTGGTGATCGTACATAAACTCACGCCTATTTCCCACCGTGGTAAGCAGATACTAAAATCTTCTCAAATTGGAGATGTCCTTAGAAAAGGCAGTAAGATCTACTCTGAACCGGCGTGTGTGTATGAAACGATTGGTAAATGTGGAGGAAGCAAGAGAAGTGTGTCAAGACCGAAGCTAATTGAATTCCATAGTCTCTGCTTACCCCGGTGGCGTTTGGTGGCTCCATACCTCCTCCGGTTGATAGAGGGGAGGCATGTGCCCAGCAGTGGGGCATATATAGGCTGTTGATGATGATAAATGCATCTCTTTCCCAGGTGGTCTTCTCTTAGAGACGTATGCACGTGGCGGCATGGCGGCCGCCGAGCGGCTGATCCGTGAGGATTTCTCAGCGTACATGTATGCTGGCGGGCGAGGTCGCGTCATCAATAGGGCCGAGTACCTGCGGTGGAAGTTCCGCGACCAGGAGCAGGTAACATGGTCTTCTACTGGAGACGTGAGACAATATTTACATGCTAGACACGTCCCATGCCCGATATAAGTATGTGGAAGAAACCTCAGGGTTTTCAAATTCAAAAATATCGATTTTGAATCGTATTTTTTAACATAACGAACGTCCCATTCGCTTAAAACTACTGCAGCTTTTCGCAACCTGTATTTAGCCGGGGAAAAAATGCTTCAAGAAAAACTTCGACATAAGGCCGTAGACGTTTTTAAAAATAAGGAAATACGCCGAGAATCTATTAGTATGCTGTCGCGATATGATTGATTGACGGTGATTGGCTGCTTCCACAGAGCAGGTACTTACTCTTGTCGGTGTAGCATTTTCCACTCCAGTCTATCAAACGCCAATTCCTTCCTTCCTTCTAGGTCTAGGTCCTCTAATTTTATAAATGATGCCTTTTCTCTGTCTATAAAGGTGGTACTGCCAATAGAAGCGTCGCTGTCTCCACATGACCCTTTAGCCAAGTGGGAGGACCACACCGCCTGCTGGCAGATGAGCTACCGCGGCGCGTTGGGGGAGTCCTTACTGCATGTGCTCATTATATGCGATACCAAGGTACTCACAAGTTAATTGTACACAGGACAGAACATAAAGACAAAAAACTTACACTTATAGGTACAGTCATGACTTCATGAGCAATATAATGTACCCACTTTATTACTTTGTCGCACTAACATATTTGACATTTAGTGAGACTTCCAGTTCAATTTGTCAAAAAAGTTAATGTGACATTACCATGTACTTCACATTAACTTACGTAAGTATGTTTGGTACCCCAAAGTGTATACATATTAATGCTCGTGACCGTACTTATTTCTGGTGGAAATATTCTTCGGTAGATACAAAGTTTTAGACGCTTGCAGTGGTTTTACAAAACGAAGATGAAAAGGTAAGCTAGGTTTAAAGTATATTCCGTGTCACGAAAGAAGTCCCGAAGCCGTGGCGCCACTGTCGCAGATTTTGCAAAGAAAAAAAAAACGTTTATTTTCTTGTATGCAGTGATTTTACAAAAACACTCCGCCAAACTATAAAATAATTTGTTGGCAGAATCAAACTCCCTTAAATTATCTTACAACTGTTTGACATTGAATGAAATAGGTACATAACGTGGGTTACACCATGTAGTATTATTATGATTTGTCAATTAAGAAGTTTCATTAAAATTCGTCGTCTTTCGTAGCGCGGATTATTTTTTTAATTTAAATAAGTACTTATCTTTAGATTTAGTTTTGTAAATATCACTATTGATTGGTGATTAAGTAGTAGTTATGTATACCCCGACAGACAGATACTCGTTCAATTATCATTTCAGATCCACACAAGACTAGCAAGAACGTTAGTGAAATGCTTCCCCAAGTTATCGCTAGACGTGGTCGAAGGCGAGGAGTATCTGGGCGCCAGTTCCTTGCACCTCGCCATCGCGTACAGCAACAACGAGCTGGCCCAGGACCTGGTCGAAGCCGGGGCCAATGTCCACCAGCGAGCTATTGGTGAGTCTCTAAATATCTGATCAAGTCCTGGATAGACAGACGTCGTTACCATCATCATCATCTCCCTAGCATTATCCCGTTTTTCACTGAGTCCGCTTACTAACCTGACTGCCTATATGAGTCAGACAGTCTGACTTTCCAACCCGCGAAGAAAATTAGGTCATATAGGTACCTCGAAATGCATTTCTCGGAAATATGGGTTTCCTCACGATGTTTTCCTTCACGAGCACTTGAATAGACAGACATTTTTACTAAGGTTCTGTTTGTCTGGTAGCATTTCTGGCTGATTAGGATGAATATTGGCACATAAGTAGATAGATCGGAACCAAGAGAAATAGGGTACTACTTACTTTCAACGGATGTAGGTAATTAGAGATCGTATTAAGTTCACATTGAGAGTGCCGAAATCCACGCGAATGAAGGCACGTAGTCATACCTGACAGGATTATACATCCCACTGCCGGGACGGTCACTCAAAGAAGTTCATTATCATATCAAACATGGGCATATCGCGGAAGACAAGTCATTCCTGATCAAACAATACCTTTCCCAGGGAGCTTCTTCCTTCCCCGCGATCAACAGCACGTGCCACCAGCCCGGGTGACCAACTACGAGGGTCTGGCGTACCTGGGCGAGTACCCGCTAGCGTGGGCGGCTTGTTGCGCCAACGAGGCCGTATACAACCTGCTGCTGGATTCAGACGCTGATCCTGACTCCCAGGACTCCTTCGGCAACATGATCCTGCATATGGTCGTGGTTTGTGATAAATTGGTAAGACTGGGTTTGGTCTTAAAAGAGATAATATTGAGAGCAATATCTTTGAGCTACGCAGTTTATTTCCTGCTAAAGTTTTAGAGTAAATTTCGTAAAGCGTCACAGAAATTTGAATTTTGCGACGAAATCAATATAATTTCTAGGTGAAGAAATGATACATTGCGATAGCTAGTCATGTTGCTACCTAGATGGTCTGAGACCAACCCAGCTGTGGGTTTGTTTTGTGGCTTACTTACCCGACTCAATTTTGTACCAGCAAGTTAATAGGTGGAAAGCTCTATCCATAGGTATCCTTGGTTGACAGTTACATCTGTGAAACATTCTCCAACCAACGTCGCTACCAAATGGTAGCTTGGAAATCCAAACCAATCTCAATTGTAACCCCTTCACCAGGACATGTTCGGCTACGCGCTCCGCCACCCGAAGGTACCAGCCAGTAACGGCAGGATGAATAAGGCTGGGTTCACTCCTCTGACACTGGCGTGCCAGTTGGGCCGAGCGTCTGTCTTCAGAGAGATGCTGGAACTGTCTGCCAAGGAGTTCTGGAGATACTCCAACATCACCTGCTCTGCTTACCCGCTTAATGCTTTGGATACATTGTTGCCTGATGGAAGGACTAGTAAGTTTACTCATGGTTTTCTACTCCACCTCAAGATCAAGACACACAAAGGCCTAAGAAGACCATTTCATAAAAGGTTGCATTTCTCTCTCTTCCTAGGGCAGTGGCGGATTTACAAATTTGCCGCCAGTAGGCTATTCAATTTTTGCCGCCCCTACTGACCTCTAAAATTCAATACGCTAGTTTAGTTCACAATCAAATTAATTAGTACTTTTATTCTGTTAATAAAATTGCAACTTTCGGATTTGTATTCTATCGTCCTCATTACATCGGCTTTTTCCCGTTATTAATATGATTGTGAAGTAAGTTGTGTCAGTTTCTAGATTTTTTTACAGTAGTCGATTTAGTGTGAAGTGTATACTGTTGAGCTAAAACAGCAGCATGTAAGTACTAATTATCATAATTCATGTCATCCAAACCGTATCCGGCGACGGTGACTCCTGAATATCTATCCTGGATCGATGTTGTGGTGGGCTCTGATGTGGCTGGCGAAACCGAACTTCAACTTGAAGATCCGGTCATACGGCACACAATAAAGCTGGCCTGACGAATTGAGTGTGTGGGTTTTGATCGAGTCTTCCACATTTGGCGCTTTGCGTCGAGATCTTGTAAACGCTTCTTTTCAAATAAATTGACGCTCTTGTGAACGGCGCGGCGTCATTCCGGTCTAAGACAAACACCATCCACCCAACTAACTGTTGGTATCTCACATGCCACGAGATTGCGCTTAAGCACGTCTTTGTAACGCAGATATTGCCCACCATGTTTTCGCTTTCCGCTAGAGAGCTCGGAATAGAAAATTGCTTTCGGTAGTCTGCTGTCATCCATTCGCAAGACGTAACCGCACCATCTCAGTCGATGCTTTATGATGAGCGCTTCTATCCCGGATAGACCAGCACGACGCAAAACTTCTGTGTTAAGGCCGTTTATATACACTCGTTCACAGTGTCCTGCATAAGTTGATTGCCGATGCAGCTTGGATGTCAGGTAAACTGAGAACCGTGTTTATGTATGATGACCATAAGAGTCGTCCATTCTCATACCGGTTACGAAAGATGTCCCAGCACGAGTCGTAATTGTCGGCGCTGATATTCAAATGCTGTACGAGCTTTTCTGGTTCACCTCTCAGTTTAAATTTCAGTAGCTGCACTTTTTACGACTTCGTTAGCATATAAAAATCGCAAAAAGACACCCACTTGTTATAGTTTCCGTTAAACTCGGGTATATCAATTTTAGGCGTTGTTTTCTGGCGATTAGTGTCTCGACGTTAATTTTAGAAGCCGATTTTTCAAAAGCACTTAAGTTTATTCTTGTCTTTAGATGAACTTGCCGTTTAGTTATCTTTCATTTGGACATCAGTTGTAGGGCGTGGTGACATGAGAGATATAAATAGTTTTTCCTTGAATATCTTCTGTCGTGTTTTGTCGTATAAAGCTACCGTTTACTTGAATGACGTAGTCCATGTCAGGCGTCACGAGTGGTGCAAGTTTCCCGTGATTCATGCTAAACTCAGCCCAGTGAGCCTCCAAAGCCTCTAGACGTTTTTCTAGATAACTGAAAATCTTCTGTTGAACAGTATCCTTGGCGTAGTTGGAGGTGATTTGCTTGATGTTTCTCGAGGAGTTGATCTATGTTAGTTGCCATCGTGGCGTCAATTGTTAAAGCTTCGCTGGAAGAAGAACGTGCTAGTTACACAGTGATATGTGCGCTTTCTTAATGCAGTTGGTGAGACCCGCTTGCGGCAGGCCAAAAGCACCGATTCGCTATCACAGTCATTAACACAACATTCCACTATAGTAGCTCGAAGGACCAAACGTTATAAGGGCCAATGCTGGGTTTCGGCTTCAGCGCTCCACCTTCAGTTGTAGTTGTAGGATTTGATCGTTAACTCAAAGATTCGTTTAAGTAGGTTTATTTCTTTATTTGCGCTCGTGGCTAGTACGGTATCGTTTACGTTGAGTGACCGTTTCACCAGCGGCGTAGCGTGGGTGTCGGCCTTCCGGGGCGGAAGACAATTTTGCCGCCCTTTCATTTAGATATTTCAATTTACAAATGACCACAGATTTTTTGTTTTAAATTTAATGATGTCTATATTCGTTACGCGCGTTTTTTAAAATATGAAAAATTAAATGTATATTTTTCAATCCTTCTGAGATTTTTTCTTAATATTTTTTCCGTAAGAACCTTGTACAGATTATTAGAAAACTACAAAAAAAATTTACCAAATCGGTCAAGCCGTTTCTATGTTATGTCGTGACAACGGAAAACGGATTTCATTTTTATATACGGGTTTTTTTTGGGTTGATGAGGTTGGTAATCCACCTCACAACCCACACGATAGAAGAAGAATTTTATATAGATTATAAATTGTGAAATTTTGCCGCCCCCTAAAAACCCGCCCGGGGCGGGCCGCCCCTGCCGCCTCCACTACGCTACGCCGCCGCTGCGTTTCACACTAATAATAATCGAGTGCACAGCGCTACCAAAAGCAGAGCGTAATGTTCGGTTGAAGCCCGTACAGACGTAAGAATGTTCAGTACACTGTCCATTATACTAAAATATAAAAATTCTTGTCACTTGTTTCTTTATGTACTTACTTATATAATAATGTATTTTTTATTTCTGTAAGACAAAAAAAAATTTTAGGCCAAATTTGCCGCCCCCTAAAATCTGCCGCCCTAGGCTTCAGCCTACTCAGCCTACTGGTAAATCCGCCACTGTCCTAGGGATACCGCATCTCTATGTGTGGCTCTACCAATTATGTATTAGGTATGTTGAATGTGTTTGTTTTTTAGATTGGAACTCAGCACTTTTCATAATCCTGAACGGAACGAAACAGGAGCATCTCAACATGTTGGATGGTGGCATTATACAGAGACTGCTGGAGGAAAAGTGGAACACATTCGCAAGCGTAAGTCGCTGGGTTCGGAAGTTCGAATATCATTACTGTGAACACAAAAATATCCTAGTATCTTGGATCTTTTTGCAAATATCTAGTTAGAACGTACCCTCTCCAGTTGATTAAGAGGAGGCCTGTGCCCAGCAGTGGGACGTATATAGGCTATTTATGTTATGTAGTTAGAACGTAAGTTGGCCACATAAGTAAGTACATAAGTTCTAATTGGATATTTACGAAAAGACAAAAGACTCTAAGGTATTTTTGCGTAAGTAGGTACTTAATGATTATAATGGTTGTTAGTATTGCCGATGTTCGTAGAACTACCCCACTACGTTATTTGAATACTTAAAAACGCTGTTTTTTTCGAAAGATTCATTGAAGCCAGGTTGATATTAAAAATGTATATGTGTGTCGTAGATTTTACCTAAATAAACTTTTTTATAATTATTATTATATTTATCGAAATTAACATCCTACCTGTTGCTAAGTAAGTAAGTAAGTTATATTATACTTCTTGCGTTTTCAGATTATTATTTCTTAACAAATCAGTTTCTGTAGGTATGTTAGACTGCTAAGGATTCATGTTACGACGGTATAAATATTTGCGATCAGATAGAATGTATCAATAAGATTTTGTCTTCTTCCAGAAAAAGTTTGCCAAACGCCTTATGATTCTGATGCTGCATTTGCTGCTTCTCTCCATATCAGTCTACTTGAGACACAGCAGTCTCGAAGCCGAGGAGAACCCTGATTGGGGTTTAGTGGTGGATGACGTCAGAAGCGGTGTCAGACTGGCCTGTGAACTCGGCACCATTGTCAGTACACTGTGCTATATCATCCTGCAGCAAGGAGATGAGCTGAAGAACCAGGGATTGGTTGCTTATTTCAAGCAGTTGGTGAGTAAATGCATCATAAGTATTCGTTCCTAACATCCGTTTCACCTAACAGAATCCCAAACCCACGATCGCATTCTGATATTGTTTAGTTGACATCGTTTCCACCGTGAGTGAGTCAAATCTAGGACCTTTAAGTAATTGGCTAAATGCTGTCGCGTTTATGGGAGTGAAGAGAGCACAACATTATTACATTGTTGGTTTTCACTATCTCAGTTGGCTCGATCATTACAGACGACAATACGCTCTTATTTACGTTATATTTACATTGCTCTAACAGAAAGCTCGGTGAGGTGTAATAATAGGTAACTTTATTGCACAAACACTGCTACTTACAAAGAGAATTTTGTTAAAAATGTACACAATATCATGCGTAATTTACAATGCAAAAACAGCGGCAGTTCAACGGGTACTTAGTTCATCTTGCAATGTATGTACCTCTGATTAACCCAATTGGGTATAGTCGCGAGCTTATGTTATGTTGAGAGAGCATAACAGGCGGCGTCCTATTTCCAAACGATATTGCTCAGTGTGTTATTATACTTACAACTATTATAATTACTTATGGTACATGTTGGGGAGGCGCTTGAGGGACCGCGATTGTGACCCCCGCGCCGGCTCGTTCCTGGTTCAACAGGTTTCCTTGGCAATAGTGCGCGGTAACGCGGCCAGCATAATGAGTACTTACCTTTGAACCAGGTGCGAGAGGGGGCGGTATTTTACACTGACTTGCAGTGTTTGTGTAATAATTTGAAATGTTTTAATTCTTCGTAATTTTAATTTTAAGTGACAAATTATTTAATAAATTGTATTTACATTCAAGAAAAAAAAATACTATTACTAGAAGATCAATGTGCTTCCAGATCCACGAGCCAGCCAAGTTCATCTTCCTGGTGTCGAACCTGCTACTCCTAGCGTGCATCCCAGCGCGACTGAGCCAGCAGACCATGCTGGAGGAGGCGCTGCTCATCTTCCTGCTGCCCGGCTCCTGGTTTCTACTCATGTTCTTTGCCGGGTAAGTGTCTTGGGGGTTAAAAGACCACGTAAGAAAGCAATATAGCAACATAACAAGCTTACGATTGGGGTAGTCAGAGGTACCTACATCCATCGCAAGATGAACTAAGTACTTACCCATATATTTACCTCACGGTGCTTTCTGTTGCTATTTGACATTTGTTGACATTGTCTACTTATTTTTATTTATTTATTTGTAAGTAAGTACTTACACAATAAAACAGACGCAAGGAACATGCAAAGAAAACAGACAGTACAAATAATCAGGTGGTTTTATATGCACAAATGTCAAATAGCAATATTGCTTTTTAGATGAATTGCTTCGATGTGGCTTTCTTACCCGCCTGGAGTCAAATTTGTTACTTGATATTTGGATCACATTATGTACTTATATAGAATTATGTTGCTACCTATATTGCTTATCTTTATTTTGATCAGAATAATAATGGCTGGAAGATGTAATTGTGCCTGGGTGTAATAAAAAGGGTCATAATCATAACTTATACCCTCGGAATTAGAAGGTTAAACGAAGGAAAATCTTTAAGAGCCATCTATATTGTTTATAAGGAACGTAGCCTGGAAAATGCCTCATTAACCCAAACAAATGGCTGGTGGCATAATTAAAATAGGAGACTTTACCAGCGTAAGCTAATCGCTCACAAATTGTTCCAGGGCGGTGAAGCTGACGGGTCCGTTCGTGACGATGATCTACAGCATGATCACGGGAGACATGTTCACATTTGGCATCATCTACTGCATCGTGCTCTTCGGGTTTTCGCAGTCATTCTTCTTTCTTTATCGAGGTACCTACCCTTGGCATGGTAGTGGGCTCTATTTTCCGCATTTGGACACATGGATGGCCCGTTATGCGTGTAATTCTTGGTTATACTACTCGTAGCCAACCTAGCTCCTTCCAGAAGCTCAGAAAACTCCTGGGGCGTTCGCAGGCTTCACGGAGCGACCTAATATTATACTAACAGGATGCTAGTGACATATCGTAACGAAAACTTTGAGGGATGATTCAGACCATGATTCAGATTTTCCAGCGCAAAAGTGTGGAACTGAAAATAATTAAAAAAACACGAAAATCTTTATGAATTTTCCGACAGGAAATTCCACTTGATATAAACTCAGAATCATCCCCTTCAGTATTCGTTACGATGTAGATATGTACCTTAAAGATACAAATAGGTACTTAAACCCGAGAATGACGGTCAGGCATCAGAGCCACAAATATTTAGAAACATCTTGAAGCCACTAGGAATGTGTATGTTTTTTTTTCGCCCCCAGTTAAGCACAGAGAGGTACTTACCTAATACTTGTTTGAACCTCTTGAACATGCTATTGTTCTTCTTGTTTCTTTCCAGGTTTCCCAAACGTTCAGTCCACGCTGTTCTCTAGCTACCCCAGTACATGGATGGCGCTGTTTCAAATCACATTAGGAGACTACAGTGTAAGTTAAAAAAGGAAGACGAGGGAGTATGGAGCATACTCCATAATACACTGTTTCATTGTATATCCGCCAAGGCGTTTGGGCTATGTGGACAACCTATTTACCAGAGTTTTCAAGCTACCCGAACACCACCAACTTGGCTTAAAAGTCTCTACCTTCTTCTATCATGTTGGTTGTGAGGTCAATGAACGATCTCATCGACATGATGTGTCACTATCCGCCAAAGGCCCCTGACAAGGATTATGTAACGCCAATATATTTAAAGTAAATAGTAGCTGTACCCTCCGAAGCACGGATAATAACTTTCGGACAATCGGGTAATCAGCCTGCGATGTCCTAACCAAACTAGGGATCGCAAAGTCATTTTTGTGGTAAGTATGTCCCCACCGAGTTTTGAACTCGGGACCTCTGGATCGCGAGACCACTGAACAACGGAGGTCGTCATTAAAAATAAGTGTGAATAATACATTGGCCCCGATTCTTGCAGACACCGCCTAATTTTATTTTAAGTTATATCCGTCATTTTCATATCCGTCGAAAAGGAAAGGGACGGATGATTCACAGCTCTTAATTTTAGAAAGAATGTGTAAATGAATGAATAACCCGGGCGAATCAAACGGTACGTCGCTGGTATGCAATCCGTTTGACGTGCTGTCTACTTAACTGTGTCGGGTTATTGACGGATGTAAAATTTTTAGACGGTTGGTTTAGATTTGTGCTTAAAATTGACGTGTGTTCCATAAATTTTATGCTTGTCGATTACCCGTCCCTTTCCTTTTCGGCGGATAAGAAAATGACAGATATAACTTAAAATAAAATTAGATGGTATTTACAGGAATTAGCACCATTGATAATACATTGATAATTAGACTGCTTGTCAACCTAGTCAAATGATAAGATACTTTTTACGAAACATCAAAACGTAAGTTTTCTTTGGTGTTTGTATGGAAATACTGTCCTGTGACGTCATCAATAAAATCGGTCAAACAAAAAATAAATACTAATATAGGTCAAAATGTAAAATGAGATTGATTTTTGATCACTTTCGACTGGCTTCTATTTCTAGATTAGCATTTTATAATTTCGGTTTGACCCAGTCAAATGCCCTAGTGTCCATCCATTTCAATTTTCAATGAAACATGGTGGACTACCTACTTATCTTTTACCCGACTGCGACGAAGCAAAAAGGAGGGTTATATGTTTGACCGCTATGTATATTTATAACAAGGAAGGTACCTATTAGCTTCTTTTGAATGTCTCTCTCTACCCCCAGTACTCGGACCTGAGTATGACGACGTACCCCAACCTGGCGAAGACCGTGTTTGCAGTGTTCATGGTGTTCGTGCCCATCCTGCTGCTCAACATGCTGATCGCTATGATGGGCAACACGTATGCCCACGTCATCGAGCAGTCCGAGAAGGAGTGGGTCAAACAGGTGGGCTCCTGGCGTGGACCTCATATTTATTGTTTTTTTTAATCAAACAGGGACTTTTTTTGTTAAATGAACAAGTTACTTTCTAGGATACGTTCCCCCAAAAAAATATAGATGGCGCTGTCGAGATATCATGTGATGATTACCTATTTGCTCATTGCTCGGGTAAGTACACAATTATTCAAAAATTGGCAAATGCATATAAAAATAATTGTTGCTTGATATTTGGATCAGATTTTGTATAGAATTAGGTACTTACTTATGTAATTACGTATTTTGATCAGAATAATAATGGCTGGAAGACGTGTCGTGCCTGAGTGAAATAAAAAGGGTCATCATTATACCCAACAACAAAGACGAAAGATGCACATGTCTGTTATCCATGAAATTAGAAGGTTATTGGATGGCAAATCTTTACAGCGTCATTTGTATTTTTTTTTGGAAAATCATCTAGAAAGTACCTCATTCTGAAGCAGGTATTTTATAGAGCAACCTGCCTGATCACATCAAATT
This sequence comes from Pectinophora gossypiella, assembly GCF_024362695.1. NCBI lineage: Eukaryota > Metazoa > Arthropoda > Insecta > Lepidoptera > Gelechiidae > Pectinophora > Pectinophora gossypiella. The sequence continues at coordinate 3,407,705 of NC_065424.1, forward strand.
TTCATCGAAATAAATTCAAAACATTTTTTATTTAAAATAAGCCAATAGTAGTAATAGTACGGTCACGAGCATTAATAATGTATACACTTTGGTACCATGTCACATTAACTTTTTTGACAAATTGAACTGTAAGTCTCACGAAATGTCAAATATGTTAGTACGACTAATATGTTATTGCTCAGTGGGCGAAAATCGTGGTATCCCTCGAGCGCTCCGTAGCGCAGGAGGACGCCCACAGATACCTGCAAGAGTACTCCATCGGCCTGGGACCTTCAGACGACCCTCGCTACGAGCAGCGGGCCGTGATGGTCATCAAGAGCAAGGCCAAGACCCGCGCCCGCCAGAGGAAGGGGGCAATGGCCAATTGGAAGGTAACGTACCTAACGTAAACAGCCTCTGTACGTCCCACTGTTGGGCACAGTCCTCCTTTCAATCAACCGGACGGGGTATGGTATGGAGGGGATGCAAGTAGGTAATTGGAAGGTAAAAAAAAATATGGCTGTAATTCCTCTTATAGTCTGTGTCGAGGGAAATTGTAGTTCCTAAACCTAAGTAACTACTATACTTTAATTAAACGAAAAGGACCAAAGGATTCCTTCTTGCATCTCATACAAGCCTTATTGGGTTTAGACAGAACCAGGGTAACAAAGGAGGAAAACTAGGTACCTGAAATACGACTTGTCCCTCAAGTTCCCGGATAAGTAAAGTCACACATTCACAAGGTTCACTTATTCTGGATAAAGTATTAAGTATTTATCTTATCTTGACCTTATAGCGTGTCGGAAAAGTGACGATCGCGGAGCTGAGGAAGCGAGGCATCACCGGCGAGGATCTGCGACAGCTGATGTGGGGGCGAGCCTCCATCTCATCACCAACTAAAGCTCCATTAGTGTAAGTTACCTACCTCCATGGAGTGCCTCCCCGAGGTCGTAGGCAAAATCAGCGGGCTGTTAACGCCTATGCATTTGGCGGTAAAATGCGGGTCGTGCGGCGCGGATGTTTTCATAGGTAAAAAGATTTATAAAATGTGACATCTGCGCGTGTGGCGCGCCTAGGTGCGCGTTCACCTCTCTGGAGTGATCCGGCCGTTTCTCAGTTGTCGAATTGCGGAAAACGACCCGCAAATACCCATACCTACTTATATAAACCGTACCTACTTTATTTGTTGATGTTCCCTTCAATCTGAATACCTACTTCTGTCCTTCCGAAAACATTATAGGTACCCACTTAAAATGTGGAAGATTAGGTAGAAGGTACCTTTTCATGTTATATGAACAGGCAAGTTTGGTACTTAACCTATCCTTGTACCAAGAATTATCTTTCTCATGTGAACTTTAAATATTAATGGCACTGCTCCTTTTGCGGGGCATACCACTGATTCTCTGTGATTGGAAAACGATGGGAATAAATGTGTTTGTATGGACAGGAGAGGCCCGCCACCGGATTGCGTGACAGCCGGTTCAGCGATTACTTCCGCTCTTAACGTGATGGCTTTCACCGATATTGACTTGGGCACCGGTGAGTTTATTTACTTCTTCCATCGTGTGGGTTGTGCGTCCGGGGTTTGCTGTTCCGTAAAAGATAGAGAAGCGTTTGAAAGATTGGCTCGTTGGAATTAGCTATGAACCCTACGTAGTTTTTTTACTAATCGAGTACCTATTGGACCTATCTACTTAAATACATGTTGTTGAAAATAATTTACATTTATATTCGCAGATCCTACAGCACAAAAGCAACCCACGCCAGATCTTCTAGTCAACGACAAAACAAAAATGATGAACCAACCGACAACAGGAGTAACATTTGGCCCTCAACCTGCTGGGACCCCTGGTGCCAAGGTCGCTTCCACTCCTAGTGTAGGAGTACCAATGATTCCCGCAGTACAGGGTTCTGGAGGGATATATCTGACACCTACTGGACAAATGACTTCTGCTTCCGGAGCACAAATGGCGCCTGCTGGAATGATAATGGGCGCTACTGGTGTTGGTGTACCAATGACTCCTTCTGGAGTACCAATGACTCCTGGTGTCTCTGTGACTCATTCTGGTGTACCAATGACTCCTACTGGTTTACCTGTGACTCCTTCTGGAGTACCAATGACTCCTGTTGTCTCTGTGACTCATTCTGGTATACATATGAGTCCTTCTGGGGTCCAAATGACTCCATCTGGATTACCTATGAGTACTTCTGGAGTACCAATGAGTCCTGGAGCACCAGTGACTCCTTCTGGAGTACCAATGACTCCTGCAGGAATGTCTATGCCGGCTGGTATAGGAATGCTGCAAGGCGCTTCTACTATAGGAGGGATGCCACCTGGAAGTTTCATGCCCGGTACTCAAGGAGGGCTTATGACCAACGTGATGGGGGTGCCCTCAGGACAGAGGATACCTGATCAGCAATTACTTGGCGCTGGTATGATTCAAGATCCTCAGAAAGCTGCGATGTTCTTTGCTCAACAACCAACAGGTATATTTATTATATTTAAGAACGTACTTATTTTAATTGTTATGAAATTTACATGCCGATAACAGGCTACAGTGTAGTCTAGTGCCGTCGAAGCTCGCCTGAAGGCATAGAGCAACACAGACCTCAGTCTGAAGGACATTCAAAGGCGGCTTTTTCCTTCTTTCTTTGAAACTATGTCAAGTTTTATTCCTTTACATCAAAACCTAGTGAGCATTTACCTACTATAATAGGTCATAACTCCCGGCAAACTTCTTGAGCATCGAGTGTCGTAGTGGGGGAAAGTTCGCGCACGTACACTTCCGTGCAAAAAAATTAACTTTTGATTATTTTCTTAACTTCATTAAAAAAACCAACTATTATTTTATTTAATTATGTAAATAAAACTAAACTTATATTATTATAGTTTATTAAAACTTATATTATATTACCATATTTAATAAAAAACTAATCGTCAGGTAAGTATAATATTCCTTCCATGAGGTTGAAACCAGCAATACCAGAGCTAGTGCTAGGTTTTGGATCTGTAGACATAGACCTCGTGCTAGTAACTAATTCTTCAAATCAAAATCAAATCAAATCATTTATTTGCAGTAAACAAATGAGCAATTACAAAAAAAAAAACTAACAAAAGAGCAATAACAAAAACGTGACAGTTTCACTGCACGTAAGTGTATTCGGGTCCCGAATATCGGGACTATCGGGAATTCGTCCCTTTGACTCCCGAATTTCGGGAGTCAAAGGGACGAAGACAAGAGTGCGCGGGGGAAGTATCGACTGATCTACCAATAGCCGGTCGATGCGGGACTCACCCGCCCCCGCGCCCCGTACCGCACCACCAAAGAGATCTAAAATTCGGTTGTGCGCAGTCAAGGTCGATGCTCAAGAAGTTTGCCGGAACCTATAAGTGAGTAGGTACCATAGGCACGAAATTCTAATCTATGGTTAGATTAGCTTAGGTCATGTGACCTTTCGCTTCTTTGTATTCGCTTGGCGTCGGTGTTGTGTTGGTTAAAAGCAAATTTACAAATTTTTGATAAAAAAACAACCTAGGTTCCTATATCTGTTTTATAAAAATAATTTTAATCTTTGTCTAGCACCCCCAGACGAAGTCTTCCGAGACTTCCTGTTCGAGCTGATCAACCTGGTGGAGACTACGGACCCTAACGAGGCAGACGTACGAGAGTTGGCGGAGCAGGCGGCCGACCTTACCAATGTGCCGGAGATCGACATCAATATTAATGTAAGCAGGTTCAAGAGCCAGTGGTCTCCAGACCTTCGTTATTTTTACAAAACTGAAACATTGTCTGCGCCTTCCTCCCGCCGCCTCGCAATAGAGACGCCAGTTTCAGTCCCAGGTAGAAAAATGTCGCCTCAATTTCTACCCGGATTAAAATAGCTCGAGATTTTGTTGTGGGAAATGAGAATGTGATTTTTCAAAAAGGTGCTTACAAACGAGGGTTTCACTGTACAGGCGACGGTGTAGTTCTCAGCGTAGCGATCATCGTACGTTCGTCAGGTAACTAACTAATAGCCTGAGCATTTTCCTTTTTGACACCCAAAACTACATATCTCGATTTTTCATATAGAAAGCTAAAAAACGATTATGTAGTTAAGTACTACACTACACACACATACACACTTGTACGTGCCATAAAAGGAAGTCAAAGAATTGGTCTCTGATGGACAAGAATGGAGAATACTACACCACAAAGAGCGTGGCTATTAAATTCATGTTGATGGTATTGTAAAACAAACGTTGTTAAATCGTATTTCAGCTAGCCGCCAAATCCGCCCGTAAGGTGGTCGCAGGTGCAGTGTCAGGGTTGTTCGGAGTTGCGGCCGACGCCCCGGCTGCGGAGGCGGGTTGGCGGCGCGAAAGACAGGATCATAGTGATAGCGATCCTATATCGGGTGAGTTAAATATAATACGATTTTATTCTTCGCTAGGTATATTTTTTCTGTATTATTTATTCAATAAGTTTGGCAAACAGCGCAGACATGATTTTTTTTTCTAACAATATTTATAGTTTCCACTGTAAATAACTTCATTGTGATTCATTTGTTTTACTATGAAGCAAAGCCCTCGCGTCCTACAGCCTCATATGAAGATTTTGAATGCCGCTTATGTAATTATTTTTGTGATTTCTCTACAGAATCAGTGCTTCTGGGAAGAGCATCACGAGCGCGCCGTGCGCGATCTGCTTCAAAAAAAGCCGCACCTCCACCACCACACCTTTACGTGCCGGCCAGGTAAAACTAAATACAAAAAGCTATTAAAAAATACCCGCTTGTTTTCCTACTTGCTAATTTTATATTTTTCCCGCCAGATCGATGTACTTAGTGGCGTCAGAGAGCAGCGCTGTGGAGAGTGATGTGCCATGGGAAGAACCGCCAAGTTCTGGCAACAACTCGTACGTATTTCTGAGCCTGTTTTTATACTTTTCTTGATATTTAAATTGAGTTACTTATTCAAAGGATAACCCTACAGGGCGGTGGCAGGCAAAAGAGATGATGCGGCCAGGATACGAGCAGCACGACCGTTTTGTATCCAATATGCTACTGGACAGGTCAGCCAAGTTGAACACTCGCTCTTCGTCGAGGGTAAGTATTTTTTTTTTTTTGTAGATGGAACGAGATAGGGTAGTGAACCATATAGAACCTTCCGTTATCATTACAGGAAGTGGCGACGGCGTGGAGGTAGAAGGTGCAGCGCCAGCTCGTATGATGGTGAAACACGAACAGAAACGAGTTCGACCAAAAACTGCGAGACCACGTCGCAACAAGTAATTTCCCAAGTTTTGAACTAAAACAACCCTCCAAAGAAATAATGGCAACACTGGGTCGATAAAAAAAAAGTAAATTGGCGCGCGACATATAAAATAATTTACGCTTCAGTGGAACTATTAAAAAAGTATAGAATGCGTCAACTGCTTCTGTTATCTTCCAGGACTTGTCCTAAAAACCACAGCGGGGTTACTTTCTATAAAATAATGGGACTGTTATGACTGCCTAGGTTGATCGCCAAAATCGCCATACGGTTCAAATAAATCATCAGCAAATAAATTATCATTATCCATCTTAGGACCTCTAATCAAGTGTCTGCAAGTCTGTGATTACTTGCGGCTTTTACCATCCCACTAGGGAATACTAGATGTGAATTTATGTAGGTATCTACGTCTAAATAATTATTTTCATTATAGAGTATCTCCAGTCCCCGAATCAAGCACCCCAGGTACTCCGTTGGAGCACTGGGCGACTGCGCCCCTGTCTCGGCTGTCGCGACTTATACGCTCCTCCAGTGCGTCGACTGCTTCACTCGCCTCGCATTCTTCGCCGGAGTCGACACCCAAACGATATTAATCTTAGAAATTTTAGTTTTAAACCACGTTCTATAAACCTGCCTTAGTTGCCTACTGTTACTTAAGTTGCGGAAATTAATGAAATTGTTAGTCAAGTTACCTAAGTTAATCGAATCGAAGTGATGACCCTTACCACGATTAAAAATAAGTATAATATATAGTTATAGTCATTTATGTACTTATAGAATTATGAGCATCGGATAGGTCTCCGACATTTCTATGATAGTGTCTTTTAAGCTTTAAAGTGTGTACCTAATAATTACCTCAGTGAGAAATTTCTATTTATAATAATGATGTTGTATTAGTAGTGATATTTAGGAGTAGTATTTGTTAATAAACATACGTGCTATGTCGTCTAAAATAAAACATCCAATTGTTGTTTAAGCACAGTTTATTACTTTCCGTCCTAATCACTGTAAAACCAAAAACAAATTCAAATAATAATATCACGATAAAAAAAAAAACAATTTTGCATGAAATCGTTTCATTTCACGATATGGTTTTCCAACAAATTCAATATGTATAAAAAATATTGTGTTGTGGTGGTTCAATATTTTTAAATTTTAGTAATTTCAAATTAAACAGCAATTTTATATCATTTGGCAGTAGGTCATTGCTTTGGAAAGTAAGTAAATAATAGTCTTTCATATTTAGAAATGATACTACGAAAGTGTCAAAAAAAAAAATCACAACACAGCCAAAAGATAACGTTTTTCTTGGATTTCCAATTAATTTAGCACTGTTATTTTATATACTTCCGCATAGGAATATTACGACATAACATGACAATAAATCATAATAAATAACCTGCTTTAAGGCCTAAAATGGTGCACGTAATTAAAATTTTCGTCAGAATATTGGTACGAATCTAATTTGTATTGTATTTTTTCTTTCAAACTTACCATTTTAGCGTTGTTAATACTACCTTTTCCGTCCATAGTACCTCCGGTTTCCGTCATCACATTATTCAATCCTCGTCTTTCCACCATGTCATAATCGTTACGATTTTCGAGTATATTGGGGAGTATTCATACGGCCACATTTAGAAATAGGTATCTCCCACCTTCAACAGATCGACAACAACAAGATAGTGATAAAATCACGAGATGAAAACAACATCAATACACAGGAGATCAAAAATCAAATTCAGTACACGGTCATGTATACAAAATACACAAAAATATAACAGAATAGCAGTGTGTAGAAAAATGAGAGTACATGATTAATAGCATGGTAATAGTAGTGGAGATATAAACAGCTCTCGTCCTGTGGCGACGCGCGTCCTGGTGGTGTGGTATGGACGCTGCGCGCCGCCCAGGCGTGGTCACACTCGAGCTCAGAGGGTAGCATCTAATCGCTGTGGAAAGCACATTCAAAGATGCAATGACACACAACCGGAGAAAATACTAAAACATAGTCCAAGTATCATGAGAACACCAACTAACTATAATGAAATTCACTACAGATTTGTAAATACTAAACATGATCATCACATGAAATGAAATAAAACCAATCATTCATATAACACGAGATAATGATCTGAAATGAATCACGATGATATTCAAGTAACATTCTTAAATGTAGACATGGTGAAACACGGAATAAAATCATCATCAAATTATAAAATGTACACGGTAAACAGAAAGGAGACGTCAATACGAAGCGTCTGATATAAAATCGAGTACATCAATGATATCGCGAGGTAGATATGGTTATCACGGTAGGGTCACTTACCTCCAAGTCTGTGGAGAGAAGTCATGATTATAAATAAAAATAACACACAATATCAATCAACATACACTTTATATCTTATCATTAATACAAGAGTGACTCGGGGCGCCCCCGTCAAGCGAAGAGTTAAAGACTCGCGCGTTGAACAATATTTCCAAGGAATGTAGCTCCACTTACATTACCTTCCGATTTTCCATACACTAACACCTAATTCGTTAATCAAAGCTAGAAGTTTAAAAAATACATATTCCTATATTTAATTTGCCGATCGACGGTCATAGCCCTAAAGTTGTTGGGAGCTGTGACGAACAAGTACGATTCACAATAGTATATCTAACTTATATCTATATAAAATTCATATTATGATTTAGATTGAGGAGTTTCGAGGCTAACTTCGGCTCAGCGCGTAACATACAATGACAGTACAACCGGCGGCGGCGAGCGGAAGCCTCCCTCGCGACTCGGAGAGATTATACATGTAATATACCCAAATAAATCACAAGGTACGGGTGGTACTAATCACTCAATACAGTGCATTTACCTCGACTCCTCGTCGCGGCGGCCAAGTGTCTCTCTCTAAGCTTTCATTTCCTTATAGCTCCGGACGTCGGATCATTCTGTTACTTTAAAGGCAGTGTGGCCATTTTAACCTGTACAAACTGACATTTCAATCAATATCGACACAAAGTAGTTCAGTAAATACATGATAAATGAGAAATATACACAATAAATACAATAGACCACACAGCCGTTTAGAATTAACGTCATATCAAAGCGGTCAGAGTAAAGTAATTTAACACATCTATGACATTTGACAATATTTTATCTGTTGGCAACCCACAAGAAATAAACTACGGTATATTAACAACTAAGTTGTAGATTTGGGACGGTTCCCGACGGACTGGACTCTGCGTGGCGGCCCGCTGGCCCAAGAAAACGTTCCGAATATCGAATACAAATTAAATTAAAAATAAATGTAATGTATATTTTGGGGAGCCGCTGAGTGGAGCGGGCCGCGCACTACAACCGAGTCCGAATACGTAGAGAACGGTTGCAGTGAAGTGAACGTTTATTTGTTGTGAGCGTTTCTTCGCGGTCATCGACACTGGAGAGCTTAGTGTAAAATGTACAATCTACATGGGTGACGTCCCGCTTCCGCCGTCGGCCGCGCTCTGCAATCAGACAAACAGACATGGCAACTCATCTCTTACTGCGGCGGTAGCGGCCACCCCGACTCGCGACCCTACATCTGCAACACTACACACACTATTCAAAAACAGTCGTCCTTACACTACACCTCTTTTACATTATAGCATATTAAAATAGCATATTATACGATCGATAATTTATAAATTGCATCTAAATAAACGTCAGTCATGCAAACTGAAAGAGAATGGTCAATTAACACATGCATTCGAAAGACAATTTAAAGGTAAATAAATAAAATTCCTGTAAAATAAAGGATTATTTCTACAGTTGACAATATATATGGTATGTTTTACGATTAACCAACATAAAATAGGGTAGTAAAAGTAATAATAACGTGCAAGTCTATGGAAATAATAATATGGCTTATCGGCGATTTTATAGCTTTATAAATAATGTCCAATCACCCAATGAGAGTTAATGTTTTGTCGCGCACCATTGGTCCATCATACGAGATTTAAACGTTACATTGTGAATTCATTGTCGAATATAATATTAACATTGTAAAATACATCAATGGTGCTGATCCCTGTAAACACCATTTAATTTTATTTTAAGTTACACCCGTCATTTTCTTATCCATTGCAAAAGGGGACGGGAAATCGACAGGCATATTTATGGAACACGCGTCAATTTTAGGCAGAAATTAAAATAAAAAACAAAATTTTATATTGGGCAATAATGCGACAGAATTAAGTTGACAGCACACGTCAAACGGGTTACGTATAAGCGAGATGTTTGTTTTATTCGCCCGGGTTATTGATTCATTTTAAAATTAACAGTTGTCAATCATCCGTCCCTTTCCTTTTCGGCGGATAAAAAAATGACAGATATAACTTTAAATAAAATTAGGACGCATCTGCAGGAATCGGGGCCATTGTTAAATCTAATATATGACGACTATGTTACGCATTCTTTAAATCGTGATATGTGCTGGGGCACTTTGGTGACAAAACGACAATTATTAGCCCTCATTAATTTAATAAAAGGCATTCTAATCTCCTAGTTGTAGCAAATAGAAGCAAGTGTATGTAAAATTAAGTTTTTTCAAGTTCAGTACATGTGCGATATTACTCCATCTCTATTTTCTGTTTACTGGAATGTACTTTTATTTGACTGACAGTTATTACAAATACTTGTTGCTAGTAAGGCGCTAGATATGTATAGTTCATTATTTTCTTCAGTGCCGAGGGGAAGCTCCTGTACTGTTTCTGTTTTTGAAATGTTATGTTGCTTTATAACGTGCTACTTGGTAAAGAATATTTAAAACTTCTTTCAAATTTTTTTAAGTATTGGAAGCGTTTCGACTGTAAGTTTAGTGTAGTTAAGTCACTAACCGGCCGGCTTTAATTTACTAAGCATTCTAGGAGTATCTTAAGTTTAACTATAGGAAATCTACCCCGGGATGTTGCTAATAGACTTGTATAACTCAGCCCTAAAGTACCAGGGAGGCATAAGTTTGAGCGTGATATCAAAGGCAACTCACCTATTGTTGGTCCTGCCCGCCGCCGGAGACGCCGGCGTAGGAGTAGGGCGAGTACCCGGCGTAGTTCTGGTACATCTGGTACTGCGGCTGCGCGTACTGCGCGCCGGGCAGCAGGCCGCCGGGGGGCGCGGGGGAGGGCGCGGGCGCGGGCGCCGCCGCCGGGGCCGCCGCGCCGCCGCCGCCCGGCTGCTGCGGGGGGACGGCACGGTTACACTCACACGTATAATAAAGTTGTAAGGACCAAAATCCTTTTAAAATCCAAACCGCATTTATAAACTCTTGTGTCTGGAAATATAGGCCTTCGAAGCACTACTAGATATTTCTAAGACGGACACAACTTACGCCCTTTCATCACATTTTTGCAGTCACCACACGTACTATTGAAGTTCTAAAACGGATGTGATGGACCGTACGAGTAGGGCGACAGGTTGCATACAGGTTCTATAGAACATACCTTCATCTTGATCTGCGCCTCGATGGCCTCGGCCTCCTTCATCTTGCCGATGGAGCGGTAGTACTCGGCCCACTGCGCGCTGTAGTCGGCCTGCCCGTTGCCGCTGCCGGGCGCGCCGCCGCTGGGGCCACCGTTGCCGTTGCCGCTGGGGCCGCTCGGGCCACCGCCAGCGCCGCCGCCGCCACCGCCAGAGTTGGCTGCCGCTTGTGCCGCTGATGTTTCAGAAAAATAATTCATAATACTAAGCAGTAAACTTCGTATATAAGGTTAGCGACTATTTAGAACATAGGAATGCATTGATTTAGAACATTGTATTACAACATTTTTTTAAAAAAGAACGTCTAGTGCCGTGTGACCTATGGTGTTCCAATAATGAATTTTGACACTAAAATTCGTGATGTCACACGAAAATAAGTATTAGAATCCCAACATCATTCCTTCCTTTTTTGTGAATAACATCCTTACCTTGTTGTTGTTGTTTGGCCTGTTGTTCTATGGCCTCAGCTTCACGCATGAGTCCTAGTGAACGGTAATAGTCGATCCATTGTTGCGAGTAGTCGGGCTGGCCCGTCGCCGGGTTGATTTGTACTTGTTGCTGTGAAGTGTTATGTCAGATGAGTACGATGGTTGGTGATCTACTCCAAACTACCTCTGAACCATAGTATAATAAAACCAGGTATGCTTAAGTGACAGCTAACATTTCAAGGTCAGCCGCGCTGACGTCATCTCACCCTCCGTTGCCATTTTGTAAAAATACGACTAATATTTGCAATTTTGAACTTTTAGTAAAATATTTACTTACAGTTTTAATGATTTTTCAAGTGATAGTAATTGGGTACGTCAGTCAGTAATTCGCTTAATTTTCAATAATAAAATTTAAGCCCATGGAATGTTGGAGATACCAATTTAATGGTAACATTCATGTAACACTTACGTCCTCCTACGGCTAGCAATGGCGGCTTTTCATAGGATTGAGCATACCTTGTTTTATTATACCATGGTCCAATCTACACGACACAGGTATAAGTTTAGAATTTTTATAGAAATGGGGGGTCATCATAGCGTTATCCTATTTTCACAAGGTCCGCTTGCCTATAGAAATGTGGGGTCTGATGTCGTAAATAAATAGACGACGATATGTATTTGTTTTATGTCCAATAAAGTACCTATATAGGACCAGGAGCGAATAAAAGCCACGGAACGCGGTCGGCTGCTAATCTTACCGGGCATGTAACCTTCATGAGGATTGTGGTCTTTCAAACATGATGGACATTATGGTCCATGTTTTTATGTGCGATGACTATCAAAACCTCTCGCGCAAAACCAAATTTCGACACAGGTTGTTCGGAACGATTTTCTAACGACGTTTTGAACGATCTAACATTCTCTCACGCTTTTCCCGCAGTCGGCATGTATTCAATCCTCTTTTATTAATTCATGGACGATCTAATATATATAAAATATTTGAACTACAGTGATTTCGGTTCATATCAGTCTCCACCTTATTGTCGGAACGTTAAGAGAAAATCTTCCGTACATGAAGGACTTAAAATATTTTTGCTATCTTGTCGTAGGTCAGATTCCCGTCAAGCCAATTTAGAAAACCAATTATTTTCTAAATTGTCTCGTTTCGGGTGTTTCGTTACCTACCTGTGTTGGCGCATCGTGAGGTGAGCTGGAATCCTCCTCCGATTGCTGAGGGGAGGCCTGTGCCCAGTAACGGGAGGCATATAGGATGTTTATGTTTGGCAAACTAATATCTTTACATGAACAGTTCGTATTGGTTAGTATAATTTATGGTCTATGACCATAGAATTCTTATTATACAAATGCCGCGGGAGCATAGCTAGTGGGACCGAATTTTAAACAAAGCGATCATACTATATGAGGCAGCGGTTGTATTATAAAACTTTCCACATCATTCATTGCATCTCTGGTATCGCGCAACCATAACCATCGCTTGTTTTACTACGCAATGAACAGCGGGTTAATCGATGTCTTGGAGCGGCCGCTTCACACGCCGACGTGGGTTAACAGACGACATGCAGACGTGTAATTTAGTGCCTGTCTGTTCCTATGATTTGTCTATGATTAAAACTTGGAATGTTCCATACTGTTTAACATTCATTACCTAGGACGTCAAATTGGTGGGTAGATCATCTATTATAGTACATACTCTTTTTCCCAGACATTTATCCAGTTCATTTAACTCAAACCGAAGAATTATCAGCATCCATTTTATACAACGACTGTCACCTGACCTTCCAACCCAAAAGGACAACCAGAATATATCACAGAACAATACAGGGTGTTAGTGACATCGTAACGAAAAAAAAAATGGAACGCCTATTTTATTGTACTAAAAACGATGGTGGGTGTTTTTCTTGTCGCAAATGTTTAATTAAGATTTTCAATTTTTACTGTGCCGCAATGTAAGTCGAACAACGCGCCACACAGACGCTAAACTTACGCGCGGCTACGTTACGCGTGTGAGATACGATGTTGATATCTAGGTAGGAGTTTTCATTCTCTTGTATTTAGATGCTTAGTAGTGGTTCAACGTTTAAAAATGTTGTTTGTTGAAGTAGAACACCTACTGCCACGATTTTTCACGCACGGTACCTACCTACCAGTTATTAAAACGTTCCTAACTTATTAACAATAAAAACCCTACTCTTGCCTTACCTTAATTGTTATTCCTTCGGATGAAGTACCTAGGTAGGTACCCTAGAACATGTCACGTCACGTAGGTATGCAACATCGCGTTTCCTCCGCGGTAGGTAGGTATCACACGCACTCACAAACACAACACCTTGCTCTTTAATAAACATCAACAATCTTCCATACTTTTGCGCAGTAAATGGTCTATGATCTATCATCATAGTCGACACTACTCATTTACAGAATGAAACAAACACTCACAAACACGAAAAAAATATCCTCGAAAAACATCACGCGATTCGGGTCAAGCTTAGTATTCGACTGAGCGGAAGCGCGCGGCGGCGGCGTTAGCGCAAAGCATCAAAGGCGCCGACTAAGGGCGCCGACGACGCACCGGCCGCGGCCGCGTCGAGCCGACGACTAGAGAGAGAGAGAGAAGTATGTTTATGGTGCAAGTGACAGAGAAAGAAATAGTATCTGTTCGTATGCCTACTTTATTGGCGAGCGTTGCCCTTGACCCGTGCGCCGGCTATTCACCTGCGCATAGCTGAAGTTGTAGATACGTTATTATTATTATTGATGACATTGATAAAATTTAATAATTAGTAATTTTTATTTGTTTATTTTAAATGTGCGTTCTATGCAGCTTAAAACACAATATGGGACTGAAAAAAATCTATTATTTTTATGAATTTGGCGACAGGAAACTTCACTTGATACCTATCAACTCAAAGAAATACCTAGTATCTGTTCGTAATGCCTACTTTATTGGCGCGCGTTGCCCTTGATCCGTGAGGCTATTCACGTCCGAGTATCCATCAAGACAGATCAAACAAGCCCTAACTCGGAGGTCTTGCGTCCCAGGATCCTTTAATTATGTCTTAGAACCTTCTTGGCCTATGTGGTCCAGTGGTTGAGCGATGGGATGCGGAGGGTCCGGGTTCGTATTCCGGTGGGGACATATCACAAAAATCTGTTTATAAGGCCTTTGGTTGGGACGTTACAGGCTGATCACCTGATTGTCCGAAAGTAAAATGATCCGTGCTTCGGAAGGTACGTTAAGTCGTTGCTCCCGTCTACTAGGTACTTATGTAAGCACGTAGCCGTTACATGAATATTGTACACAGAACAGGATAGGTTTAATTAGTTCTTTACTGATGATTTAACAATGAGATTTAAAACTACGAATAACTTAGTACTTAGTACCTCGGTACGGTACCAACATGTAACAAGAAAAATAAGATCACTCCACTCGGACAATTTTTTTCTTTGAACATGCCGACATTGCCTACGCGGCGGAGTTGCCGAACTATCGATAGGTAGATTATCAATTGTTGAACTTGAAAATTGTCTAAACTATCGAAAGTAGTGATAGTAGGTACATTTAGATCGATACTAGCGATAGTACCGATAGGTCTTGCTTTGTAACAATAATGGGTATTGATCTAAAAGATTTATTTATTTTCGATTTTTGTGTAGCGAGGTTTTGCGTAGGTACTTACATACTAAGTTGGTGGATGGTTGACATAGTAGGTAACTAATTACCTAATCTGTGGTGGTTGTGTTAGTTGGTTGTTAGTTATTCTAATGACAACAAAGAATACAATTATTTACTGTTTCAACTGTTTTAGGTAGATAATGGCCCTGATTCCTATGAGTAAATGAATGAATAACCCGGTCGAATCAAAAAGGTATCTCGCTGGTAACTTAATTCTGTCGGTTGTTTTAGATTTCTGCTTAAAATTGACGTGTATTCCATAAATTTTATGCCTGTTGATTATCCGTCCATTTAAGAATAAGAATAAAATAAATTTATAATTTACGATAGACAGAGAAAGAAATAGGATCGGTTCGTAGTGCCTACTTTGTAGGCCGCGCCGCCGCCGCGCCGCCGGCGTGCGGCGCGGGGCGCGCGGAGCGGGGCGTGCGGAGCGGGGCGCGCGGCGCGGTGCGTGTGGCCGTTGACCCGTTCGAACAGCTGTTGTCTCCATTACATCGAAAATTTTCGATAATTTGTCATTATTGTTTTTTTTATTGAAATTTGGGTTCTATGCAGCTAAAAGCACAATATGGAATTGAAAATAATTAAAAACAAAACTCAAAATTTCATGAATTTTGCGACGGAAAATTCCACTAGATATTAACTCAGAATCATGGTCTGAATCATCCCTTTCAGTATTCGTTACGATGTCACTAACACCCGGTATAATATCATATCTATCTCTACGCAAAGGTTTTATCTATCTAAATTAACACAAATTAATTTCTTTAAGATAACTTGTGGCCTTCTAATAAAGTTTATGTCGTTAAGTATAAAATGTTTTATACTAAGCGAACGTATAGTCAACAAATCGAGGGCAATAATGTACGTCAAAAGTAATGTTACATTTACATTCGGCCACTTCCCACGAAACTCCTCCACTCCGTATTTCGCCAACATACTTAGATAGTGTTATTACAAAACAAAGATTAACTAAGTTTAAAATAATAATCAGTGTTATAAATATAAATAAATCTTTTCTTTTTGTTAATTTGTACACATGTATTTCGAATCGAATTCGAAATTCGAATTTCGTGGTCTCTGCCGTCGCCTTATATATTGTATCAGGGCCCTGCCTAGCATCCGCGGCACAGCAACCGCGCCGCGCGTGGATCGAATTATATCGACCTCAACTAATAGACGCAGCTAATGCTATTTACGTGGATAAACGTAGTACAGCTATTGGTAGAGACCCTCGATAGAATTCACATCGCGCGGCACGGCTGCTGTGCTGCGGGTAATGCAGAGGAAGTAGGCTGAATGTAAACGCAGGGCGATCGTAACGATTCAAGCGAATTAGTGGTGACGTAATCATGATTGTAACGTAATGTGAGGTTGTGTGTGTATACCTGCGGCTGCTGCTGCGGGTTGGGCTGGTGCCAGTGCGGGTTGTACCCCCAGGCGGGCGGGCCGCCGCCGCCGCCGCCACCGCCGCCCCCAGAGTAGTAGTCGCCGCCGCCGCCGCTGCCGTTGCTGCCGCCCTCCGGGATGAAGTTCACCGGCTACCGAACATATACAGGGTATTAGTGACATCGTAACGAATACTAAACGGAATGATTCAGACCATAATTCTGAGTTAATATCAAGCGGAATTTCCTGTCAGAAAATGTAAATTTTAGTCTTTTTTTAATTATTTTCAGTTCCATACTTTTGCGACGAAAAATTCCACTTGACGTCCAACTCAGAATCACGATGTCACTAACACCCTATATTATACTTTTATACCCTATTTAACGTAGCATGATTAGAAAGTAGGAGAGTGATATACATCATAACATAAACAGCCTATATACGTTCCACTGCTGGGCCTGTGCCTCCCCCTAATAAATCGGAGAATTTCCCATCGGGATATGTACCCGGACCTTCAGATCGCGAGCCCAACGCTCTAACCTAGTGCGCCTAGTGCGAAAAGACGAGATATGTCAGTCTAATCATGCTACTTTACAAAGAGTACTTTAGGAAATGGTAATTTGTTTTAGACTGCTACATTTACAAATAGGAACTGTTTCGTATTCTGTGGCTAGAATAGTCTGGTCTCCAAGATCGTATAAGATCGGTCGTATAGTGACGACATTTGACCAAGTTAGGCGTATTGAAATATTAGTAAGATGCGCCACTTACCATGCCAACCTTCTCGCAGATAATCCGCTTGCAGTTCTCGACGGCGTCGGGGTGTCCGCGGATGTAGAAGGTGCGGTTGTTGCGGTCGGCGCCCTGCGCGCGCCGATCCAGCTCGCAGTGCGCGCCCGACGCCGCGTTGATCTGCTTGATCACCTCGCCGCCTGCGCAAAACGTATGTATCCTCACCTTATCGATCCGGCTAAGTGCCAGCCATTTACCGCAAATCTACAATAAGGCTCGTCAAAAAAATGACCATATAGTGAGCACCAAGTAAGCGCTTTTTTGAAAAATCACATTCCGATGTGAATTTTGTTAGCAAACCCTCGCAATAGATATTAAATAAACAGTATGTTCCAAATGTTCAACGTGCCCCTCTCTTCGGACAATCGGGCATTGGTTAAATTGCGAATTATCGGCTTAAATATTGCGACCTATTTCTAACGTGACTTATTGTAAATTTGCCTGTTAACTACTTGACCGGAAAAGATGGCGTCGGAGTTATCTATAAAAGCAATAATGTTTTACCTCTTCCAATAATGAGCCCGCACTTGACGTTGGAGACGGTGAAGGTGACCCTGATCTCGGGCGCGTCCTGCCACTGCTGGTAGTCCCCGCGCTCGCCGTTGCGCTGCGAGCCCCCGCCCGAGCCGCCGCCGCGGCCGCGCCCGCCGCCCTGCCGCGTCTCCTGGTCGCGGCGCTGAGGAGAAACCACGGGTAAAGCGGGCACACCAACTAACATACCTAAGGTAGCTTAGCTCGCATACCTGACGCAATTATCCTCAGTTACTCTTAGTTTTCGTAGTTTGCAGTCTACACACAATTAACTGCGTCAGCTTAGCTAATATAAGCTCAACAGAGCTAACAATTATCGATCGATTCAGTAAATTTTGTCGAAATCAATAAGTTTGTTTTATTCGATAACTTGCGTGCCACGTGATTTTGTTTGTATTTTGACAGAACGTCATGACTTATTTGGGTTCACATATTAGCACCAATGGACAAAACGACATAAAATGACCGTGATAATTTTTTCACGAGTGTCAATTTTCTGACAACGCGGAAAGAACCCGGTGTTATGTGTCATAACCGCGTAAACCTCAAACAATGAATAGGGTAGTTTCCAACTAGTAAAATTAGTTACTTTTTACTGTGTTGTTATAAGTTACATAGAAAAAAAGAAAACATTTTTTGTCACCTTTAGATCTGTCTTTATTTAGTTCAAGTTTTTTTTTTACTATGAAAAAGAAAAATACGTCACTTGAAATAGACTTGTATACGGTTATGTGGTAGGAGGCACGTTGCGACCGAAATTGTTTCAAATATTCAATCATCAGTACGTTTCCGGTTAGATTTAATGAGTTACGATTTCAAACTACTAACGAAATATAACTTATACTTACATTCCCCATACTTACATTGACACTAGCTATGAGATCCTCTATCATCTGTCTTGCTTGTTCTACTTGATGGGGCTTGCCTTGTAAGTAACATCTGGGAACAAAACTATTATTAATAATTGCTCTATGATAATAAATATTTATTTCAGCTCTCCAGCTCTCAAGGATGCTTTTCCCGCGTAAACACAATGTGGAAAAGTGTGCTTTAGCTGTCTAAAGCACACTTTTCCACATTGTGTTTACGTTTGCTTTACAATAAATGTGACCTTTTTAATTTTATACACGCAAGGGAACATAGCCATACAGCCTGATTTGTAGTGTTGACTAGCGAGATTTTGTTAATATTTAATTTTATGATTTGAATTTTTTTTTTAAAGTATTTACTACAAAAAATGCTAGTAAACTACAATGTCAAATTTCTTAAAAATAATAGGTATCATGCCACCGGAGGCTCGTGTTGCTTTATGGCACCATGTTAGGAGAACATAAAAATGTTACTATAATGTGTAATATATATTTCAGAATGCGCACGACATGATATTGATCATAGTGTAGGTAACTTTATTACATTCCAATAATCTTACAAATTAAGGCAATTCTTTGTTTTAATTATAATAGTTACAATGTTAATAAAATATATAACAGTCAAATTAAATACCTACACTAAAATACGTCAAAACACAAATATATAAAATGCCCTCCCGAAAGCGAGCCCCGCCCGAACGTACCCATTATGCTTGCAGCGTTGCCTCTCTGAACCGCAAGTGAAATACGCTGCGCGAGGAAAAAGCCAGCTCTAGTATCTCCGCCTCCAACCCTTATACCCTTATAAAATGTTACTTATAAAATATGATGTTTACCTCTTGTCTCCCGGGCCATCATCCCTCTCCTGGTGGAATTGCACGCGGCAGCCGGTCTCGGCCTGGATCTTCTTGATCATGTCTCCGCCGCGCCCAATCACCACGCCCACTGCGATCTTCGGGACTTGCACCTGATAAGTTCCAGATGGTTAATACGGGAATATGGTTATTTTTTTGAACACCTTATTCGAAAGATATCTTAGTTTTAGCAAAGTTGTGTATTTAGTGCCTAATAATTATAAAGCGACCACTACTCCCACAACCAAAAATGCACCCAAGTTCGTGTCTTATCTTCGTAGAAGAATTTTCTAGGAATATGTAATAAGTATTTATTTAGTTAGTGTTAGATAGAATAAAATCGACTGGTCTAATCTTAACACTGGCTCCCGTACTTTGACAGATCCAACTCTAACCATAAAGTTATTGTAAAATGTTATCTTTATTCAAATACAGTCACTAATTGTACACTGGTCATTCCGTATAATATTAGTGACTTTCAAATATGTATTTACATACCTCAGTAGAGTTGGTAGCGAGGCCGTTCCCCTGGTCATGAGGCGAGTATACATCATCGTAGCGTCCGCCACCGGAGCCCGGGCCGCCGCCGCCGCCGCCCTGCAGTTCTTTGTCACACAGCAGCTCCATCACCAGCTGCTTGGCGTGCTCCACCTTGGAGGGGTCGCCTGATATGCGCAGGGGCTTCTCCTGTTTAGGGGTATATGTTGGTAAGAAGGGTTTATTTGAACGAATTTTCCGCCCGCGATATCTTCCGCGTGGACTTATCAAGTCCGTCTGTAGAAAATATCCTATGTCCGTCTATCTGTGGACCAATCTATCAAATCGGCCCACAGTCTAACCGTGACAAGGTAACAAACGGACAAACAGTTCAGAAACATTTGGATTCGGCTATAGTCTATCTCGACCACAGTGCGCCCGCCACCGGGCCGAACCATTTCAACAGCTGCGCGCACTTACATTCTCTTCATTGTAACTTTAAAAAATAATCTTTTTTTTTTCAAACCATATGTGTTTGATTTAGACACCATTCTGCCTCTTAGAGGTTAAAGTATTGACGGTGTAACTAGCTTACCCAGAAGGTGCCTATTCAGTCTTGCCATAAAGGAACTGTTTTAAGACAGTAGTTAAACAGAAACTTTGCAAAAAGGTTATATAAGGTTAGTGATTATTTAGAAGATATGAAATATTAGGCAGCTAAATTACTCAATTGCATAACAATATTTTATTTTTATCTTTTTTAAAGAACGTCTAGGACTCTGCGCCGAGGTTTTTCTTGCAGCTTCTTTTCCCCGTCTATACAGGTTGTGAGAAGCTGCAGTAGTTTTAGGCGAATGAGACGTTCGTTTTGTAAAAATTGACGATTCAAAGTGTAACCTATTTAATAAAGATATTTCTGAATTTGAATTTTGAACATAATGTAAAAGAAAAAAGTTATTAAAGACAGTAATATACTCACGTATTCAGTGTTAGGTCCGTCCTGTATCACCACCATCTTCGCTCCAGACTGTTCCTGCAGTTGTTTGATGGTCTTGCCATTCTTGCCGATGATCAGGCCCACCTTTGGCCCCGGGAGCATTATCTCCTCCTGTCGAAGGTGTCGAATTATTACCAGGGATGTTATGCTTATAGTGTAAGGGAAGACAGAAACCACGGAATTCCACTTACTACGATCATGACAGATATCAGAAATCATTTATTCAACGTAATTATCATAAACAAACTTGTTGAAGGTCAATGTAACATTTTTGAATTTACGCCGCAAGGTGTTATGGCTGAGGAGAAGAAATGACAAGAAACTGCAACAGCAACACATATTTTAAATCAATGAGGATATACATTACAAGTTATTTAATAACTAGAGGAACAAATTCAATACCAGTCATTTTTATCATTTAGGTAGTCATTAATCTTATAATAAGCTTTTTTTACATAACTTTCTCTCACCAAAAAAAAGAAGGAAGAAAGTTTCGGTCTCGGATATAAGAATAATAATTAAACAGAAATTGTTTAAAAAGTTCGACACTTTTACGGACTCTAGCCAATCTGGCTAGTCATTGACCATTCATTTATAGTATTATGTTATGACACTTGGGATAAACCCCCCTGGGTTATAAAGGCAACATTGACACAACTCATCTAAAAACCAATAATGCAATTTGACATTTGAGCATATAATAGTAAGTGCGCAATCACAACAAATGTCAAACAGAAATATTGCTATCTTAGTTGTATTGCTTCAATGAGGACTCCCCTTAACATCCCTGAACTCCCCTGGACATCGCTTGAAAGTGTTAAAATCCCTTTAACATCTAAAGCATTATTTTTTTTATTCTTAAAGCTACGATGGACAGAAAGCAGTATAAATGTCCTAAAATGTTTACATATAGGTACTAACTACAACATGACAGTCATAAAATGATAACCGACTAAGTAACTGAGTAATATACCGTATTGTTGAAGAATATCGTAATACACTTCAACCATAACACATCGCACAATGGTAATAAGTGATAAAATTGTATGGTATTAAGTGACAGGATTTTAGAAGAGAACAAAAAAAATGTGGATAATCCTTCTTGATCGAAATAGCTCATACAAATGTAAAATTTGTACTATGCCACCCCATATCATTCTTAAAGCATGTTGTTAAATAAACCAACACTTAATTCGCTCCATGAATAATCATCATCATCACCAGCCCATTAACGTTCCCACTGCTGGGGCAAGGGCCTTCCCTATGGATGGATAGGGAGATCGGGCCTTAAACCATCACGCGGGCCCAGTGCGGATTGATGGTTATTAACGACTGCTAATGCAGCCGGGACCTACGGCTAAACGTGCCTTCCGAAGCATGGAGGAGCTCGAGATGATTTTTTTTTGTGATCACCCATCCTATGACCGGCCTTTGCGAAAGTTGCTTAACTTCAACAATCGCAAACCGCCCGCGTTTACCGCTGCGCCACCGAGCTCCTCCAATAAATAATATCGCGTCGCGAGAGATATGCGGGGTCCATGTTGAGCTACATGTGAGATTAGTATAAATTTTAGGACATCTATCAAATATACGTCATTAAACATAGCTTGATTATAATGAATAGAAATATTGAGCTGAGTTGTTCTTCTGATGTCTCTTTCGCAAACTGTGTACAATACTTCTCATCAAAAATCGAAACACTTTCGAATTTAGATTCATTGAAACACGTTTAAAAATTAAAAACCTTAAAATAACCAGTTTAAAACGACATTTACGTTTCATTCCTAATACTCGCATTTTTCACCTCACCACCTGTAGGTAATAGAGGGCTTGGTGAGATGTTGGTACAATCATGATTAATATCATATCCCACTATCGCACTATTATATTTGACATTTCATTAACACTTACGGTTTAATTTCTCAAAAAAGTTAATGTGACATGGTTTCAAAGTGTACACATTAGTACTCGTGACCGTACTCAGTTCATATTGCGATGGATGTACCTCTGAGTACCCCAATCGGGATATAGTCGTGAGATATGTCAATATTTTTTTTTTGATAATCCCTACAAAACAAAAATTTGCGACAGAGGTGTTTCGAATTTTTGATGAGATATGAGTAGTGTTGCCGCTCGATAGCGCCCTATCGATAGTTTTCTATCGAACTATCGGTAGTTTACCAAAAAGCGATAATATAGATAATTAATCGATAGTATCGACTCTATCGATTGCTATTTTTTAGCGATACTATTGATAAGTAACGATACTATCGATAGCTTACTCGATATCGAAGAGCGATACTATCGATAGTTTTTTATCTTGTAACTATCGATACTATCGTTGCTTATCAATAGTATCGCCAAAAAAGAGCTATTAATACTATCGATAGGCCTATCGGTTGGGTAGATGATGTTGGCTGTTTAATATCGATAGTAAAGCTATCGATTTTTCGGCAACACTAATGTATAGTTTTCCCATGTCGTTGTAATCAAGCTATACTTAGTGAGGTGTAGCGGCTTACGTACGTAACTTACAGTGGTACCGAGGCCTCCCCCGCCGCCGCCGCGGGGCATGGGGGGCATGCCTCCGCCCCCGCCGCCGCCACCGCCGCCCGGCGCGTCCTGGTGCTGTGGCGCATTCTCGCGCCCGCGGTGGTTCACTATTTGGTTCACCAGCTCCCTAGTTGAAGGTTCCGGTGGTTCATTGTATCGTTAAGTTGGGTGGATTGTTTTGAGTCTTTGTTGTCTAGAGTATCTTGCGTTTGTAATGTAAGGGTGTCTAAGGGAGTCTTTAACAACCCTGACGCCAGGGTAAATGCGGTCGGTCGACCTTGCAAGTTTACAACCCGTACAAGAAGTGTCGGGATACAATAGTAATAATTATCAATTATTCATATATTTTTTAGTAGAAATAAAAGTGTATTAATTTGACTGGTACTTGTCAAATAGAAATGGTAAATAAATGAATTAATTTTGTCTAAATAGCACGGATTCCTAGGAAGCTAGTGACATCAACCACATGCAAGCTTATCAAGGGAAAGGCACTGTTTTACGAACGGCTCAAATGATATAAGTTTTCATTTCTATTAGATACCGAACTGAATATAGATAGATAAAATGAACTGAATATAGATAGATAATGAGTAGGTACAGTTAGGATCAAAATTTGCAGATCGAAACCCTATTAGGATAATTTCTAAGCGTCGGGAGTACTTGTCAGGGACAAACTCAATGTCTGCGACAAAAAGTCAGTAAAGACATCAATACGCCGTCGATAAAATAGTACCTTTTCTCGTAGAAATTAAGCCAAACCATAAGACAATAGCCAAGCACTTCTTTCACAACACTACATCAATTCAATCACTGAACTATGCAATTATTCAATTACTTTCAATTAACATTTCTTATTATTACTCATTCAATTAGTAATCCTGTGTAAATGTATAAGTGTTAGTAATGTTTAAAGACATGCTTAATTAAAAAAAATGTTAAGTTACTTGTTTAAGGCATTTGTCCGACTTTTGGCAACCACCAAATAAATTTGACAGGACTAAAAGTAGTTCTTTCTCTTTCTTGCACTTATTGTAAGTGAAGGACGGCACTAGTTTTTGAGCTGTCAAACTAAAATTAGCTTGTGTGCGCCCAAATAGGCAATATTTACACAAACTGCGATGCATCCAAAGCTGAAATTACAGGTTTGTAGAATAGACATACATAAATAGCCTATATACGTCCCACTGCTGGGCAAGCCTCCCCTCAATCAACCGGAGAGGGTATGGAGCATACTCCACCACGCTGCTCCACTGCGGGTTGGTGGAGTGTAGTGTTTTTTTTATAGAATAGAAATTAAAATTGAATCTAAACTTCCAATAATTGCTCTATAGTGACGTTATACGTCGGCGTCAGAATAGACAGGCTGAGGATCCGGTGGTGTAATGGTTAACAAGCTCCTCCCGTCTTGACAAGAGCTGCGGGTTCAAGTCCCGTCAGTGTCAGATGTTTTCGATTTCATTTTTCTGGTATTGACGTTAGCTATGTCGAAAATAAACGACTTTTGATATAACCTAATAATAAATATAAGAAATATTATATAACCTAACCTTGAATAGTGAAAATTTGTCTTTTTTTTTAACACAAACAAATCCGGTTTTTTGGGGAAAAAATACCGCAAGTCGGATAGATGCCTTAGTTAGTAATTAAATAAAAAATGGTGTTTAAACACTTCAAACCACAGCAGCAGTGCTTTCCATTACCATTATAATATTATCTGTGATGTTGCCAGTCGAGAAAATTATTTACACACACCCAATATTCGTTTCTTTAAAACATCAATCAAATTTTGATTTGTACTAATTCAAATCACATCATTGAGTTACAACTTAAATTGTCAACTTGACAGGCTATTCAACAGAGCTGAAAAAAAAGATAAACTAGCAAACTGTATTGCCATTTGTAGATATTCACTCAATTTTCGTCAATGTTGCCAAATGTCATGTGAACAACCGGTCAACAACCCTACAAAGCAAACAGACCTCAACATATATGCAGCCTCTGTTTTGCAAATGTCGATAGGCGTTTACGACCATCTTTTATCAAGTGCTTCATACCCTAGTATGCATTTTTATAAAAAAAAACTATTTTATATGTAAAAGCGAAAGATCTGACTCACTCATCACGAAATCTCAGAAGCAGACAGTACTAGTAGTCTTAAGTTTTGCATGAGGATTCCTTTTACGACGAAGGTTATAAGATTTTGTGAAATTCAACCCCCCCAGAGTTAAAAAAGGGGTCGAAAATTTGAATGACATTGTAAAAGTTAGAATCATGAAATTTCGCGGGCGGACAGCTAGTATATTAATTTATATTCAACTGGCAACATCACAAACGATTATTAATAATAGATATTTTATCGTAAGTAAATTCAAGCTTATCCTCTAGGACTACCCTGGAGGAGCTATAGCGTGAACTGACTTGGCCCGTGCGATGGCCTCGCGGGACCCTGTGAGGGTGCACAGGCGGTCGGGCTGGCCGCCGGAGTCGGGCGCCATCTGTATTTTGCAGCCCGACTCAGCCTGCAGCCGGGTTATCTGCTCGCCGCCGCGACCGATTACTGCAACAGAACACATGTTTAGTTCACAGACTTACAAACTACTATACAACTACATATTTGCGTTGCGTTGATAGGCCAGTATTTTCAAAAAGTTTACCATTTGACTTCGTAGGGGCCGATTTCTCAATAATGAGATAGAATTCATTCGAGGTTCATTTGTAGAATAGTCTTCTAAATTTGAATTTTTTCATATCTAAATTTTTTTTTTATAATATACGCCACAGCACCTCAACAAGCACACACAAGCGGAAAAGTTGCAGGGAGAGTTTATGAAAGTACCGCGCAGCGCGGTTTCATACAAATTCCCAGCTATAACATGCTTGGTACCGCTTCTAGGTCTGAGATAGTCGAAGTCAATGAAATAATTGTTATCAATTGAAGTCATTATGAAATTGTTAACACTATTAATGCCAATAAAATACCTACTAACTTCAAAATGGCGTTAATAGACGTTATCTAAAACGAGTTTGAGATTTAGATTATTTATTTGTGACTTTATAGATAAAATACCATGTTATGTACATACCATGTAACAAGGAAAATATATAAGTAGTTCCCTAGTTCACAATTATTTCCATTGTATTAATTTAATGAGGGAATTTCCAAGCCACATTCCCCTAAAAAAATATCATTTAACCTTCTAATTTTATGGATCATAACAAGATGTTATGCATCTTTTATCTTTGTTTTTGGGTATAATTGATTACCCTTTTTGTAATACCCAGGCACAATACATCTTACACCCATTATTATTCTGATCATAATAAAGAGAAGCAATGTAAGTAGCGATATAATGATATACATAGTGTGACGCAAATAACAAGCATCAATTATTTTCATATATGCTTCTGCAATTAAATTATATTTTTCATTATAACCTATTAATTCCTCAATTTTGATATTTTATGTTTTTGTTTTGGCTTCACTTAAGAGGTTGGGAGCCTGGTGATCTGTCACAGGTTCACACCTAATATCGACACCAGTCTCACAAAGGCACTATAGTGTGTATCATTACCCTAGTTAAGTTTACATAATTTGTGTTACCTTTGTGAAGAGAAATAAAGATTTATTTTATTATAATTACATTATTTGCCATTGAGAAGGGTACATACCCAAGTAATGACAAAATAAATAATTTTCGTGCTAAATTTCGACAATGTCATCTATATTATTTTTGAGAAATGTAGCATGGAAAGTCCCTCATTAATAATGGAACTCATTATGGATATCTTATGGATATGTTTGAATACAGGAAATAAGTTTGTAAGTGAGTCATTTACAGCAGAGAAATAACAAATTACTAATAACTTAATATTAAATTACTTTGGCCTATGATTAGTTGATTGCAATTATTTGCTTTGGAATTCATACTAGATATTGTTGAGTATTAAACATCCTAATTTACAACAAAAGATATTTTAGTTAATTGGATGGACCTTAATTCTTTAATGAGATTGATGTAAACAACAAACTAAACCGTATACAAGAGAAATGTTTGTCTGAAGACTTTTTGCTTGCACATACAATTTTCATTTTACATGCAATATTTTAAGTGACAATAAATATTTGAGCTCTTGTAAATGAAGATTGATTCTTCAGACAATGCGTAGCAGGAACATGGCTGTAAAGAATGATATTACATAACACATACTAGATTGATATAGGGGCTTTGGAATTTCAATTTAAGTTATTCCTGTCATTTTCTAATCTCCGAAAAAGAGAGATGATTGCAGCTGGTAACTTTAAATGAATGAGTGAATAAAACAATATTGTTGACAAAGGAGTTGATTCCATCCAGCAGACATCATGTAAAAAAGTATTTTGCTTACTTAGTCCGACCATCTTGTCGGGCACACGGATGTAGTCGTTGATGGACTGGTCCTGCATGAGGCCGGGTGGACCGCCGCCGGGCGCCGAGGGTGCGTTCGCGCTGGCCGCGATGCGGGCCGCCGCGGCCGCCGCTGCCGCCGCCGCTGCTGCTGTCGCACTGACCGAGAAATTATGGTTACTTGAAGAACTGCTATGTAACTATAACACGTAACATACCATCACGTCTGTATCCTCGAAGGGGTAGGCTGAGGTGTGTAGTAGACCTACTCTGCGCCAACTATGTTTAGGCTCACTAGCTAGTGCCAGTGTGTTAGATTTTTTGTTACTTTATAGCTATCATACATAATAGAAGCCACGTATTGCGACATAATGGTCACCCAGTATTTTTTAGAGCTTCCTCCCAAATAGATCCTTTTTCCTGATTGTAATTTTCAAAGCATAAACAATAATTCTTTGTAGATAATAATTACAGAGAATATTTTCTTGTTTCATACTTTTTAGACCATAATTTTTCTGTAGTCAGGTTTTAGTTTTTTAACTTATTTTTTTTCTTTAAAATTCGAATTTAAAACATTTAATTACTCAGAAACACAACATAAAGGACAATTACAACAAAACTGTATTCTTATTTCTGTTATCTGTGTAATGTCGTTGCAATGAAGGACAACAAGAGTTCTCTTATTTACAATCTTTTAGAGACTCCACACCTTGTTCCTGTTACATTTATTTGACCATCGCATTTGGCAAACTCCATCTATGATGTTAAAATGTGCAGCAGACCAATACTTTTACAGTGTTTTACTTTTAAAATATTACAGCTGGTACCTTTCTGAATGTGATGTATTGTGATTAATTGTATTAATGTGCATAAGTACCTAATTCAGTGTAGTCAGTTTCCACCATTGTTTTTGATAACAATGGAAGACCCAGAAGGATTTACATTGACCAAATTGGAGATGTCCTTAGAAAAGGTTAGTATGATCTACTCTGAACCGGCGTGCATGTATGAAGTGATTGATGAATGTGGAGAAAGCAAGAGAAGTGTTTTTTTTTATGTTATGGCAATGGGTCGCTTAGGAGTACGACCATTCTGCTAGTGTCAAAGTGATCAGAAAACCAAGAGAAGTGTGTCAGGATCGAAGCAAATGGAATTATATAGTGTCTGCTTACCCCGGTGGGAAATAGGCGTGAGTTTATGTATGTAAGTTTTTGATAACAGTCAACTCAACAGAGCTACAAACTTTTTAGTAAAATCTTGTAAAAAAATGTAATATTCTCCATGTCACTGACCACTTGCAAACAAAAACATTCAACTTTCAAAGTCTAACAAATGTCAAAATTATACAAAACAGCCTCATGACTGACACATGTTTTCAAACGCCCTCAGTGCATACAATATTCATAAAAACGATCAAATTGCACTTATAATGCAGCTGTTGATAATTACCGGGACAGAAAATGGCGGGAAACAAACAAGATCGCTCGTAAAACCCCACGAACCCCACACTCACCTCATGCTCTGCTGTTGCTGTTGATATGAATCCACAGACGCCAGTTTTTTCGCACTAGGTTCTGATCCCTCTTCCAATGGCCTCTTACCTCCGACTTCGAGCTTAGCAGCAACCTAATCAGAGAATACGTTAAAAATCAGAATACGCCAAAACGACAGATCAATCAGCAAAGAAAGTAGGTTAGATTAGACGTAGACAAAATTTATTCATAGATAAAAAGATATTATTCAAAAGAGGGTGGATTACACTTTATATTGTTTATGTAGACGGTATTGAAAAAAATAACAGTCACACAGACGGGACGGTTGTCGAAATAAAAAGATAAAGCA
This sequence comes from Pectinophora gossypiella, assembly GCF_024362695.1. NCBI lineage: Eukaryota > Metazoa > Arthropoda > Insecta > Lepidoptera > Gelechiidae > Pectinophora > Pectinophora gossypiella. The sequence continues at coordinate 3,437,258 of NC_065424.1, forward strand.
TTTTTGGGGTTTCACTCACCAATTTCGCACGTTGTAAAGCAGCAGCAAACCCTGCCGTTTGGCTATTATTTTGAAGCGTAGCCATAGAAGAATAATCACTCATGTTTAAACTGCACTACACATTCAACTGATTAAATACAGCAGCCATGAAAATGGATCAAAAGATCCAAAAAATTATTCAATGGTTTCGCCTCGCAAAACTTGCGAGCCAAAAGACGCGGCCCATAGACTATTGGATACTTTATGGGTGAAGATAATTTCACTGCTGAGGTAAATAAATTCCTTAAAATTATTATAATTTAATGTACCAAAATTGTACTTTATAGAACTGTTAAATCTATAAAATATAACGACCTTTTAAACTTTAAAGAGAATAAATAATTATGGACTGGAACTTGTTTTTCTAATAAAAAAAATATAAAATAGAATGTCAGTATGCGTGTTACTATTAAAACACCTACTTTTTTGTCTATGGTTATATACGCGTTCAGTTGCGTTTCAATATTGCAATATGGTCACAATATGGTAATCATTACAAAAGACCAATCACTCCATAAAATAATGTTGATTCAACAGAAGACCGGCAAAATATATTGAAGAAAATATAAATGAAGGTCGCTTTCGTAGTTGCGTATAAAAATGATAAATATAGACCCATTGTAACTGTCGTTAAATATCGTCATTATTTTTGTTTTGCAAAAGCGTGCTATTTGGGAAATTAACAAAACTTTCCAAACTACGTTCCCCACAAAAATATAGATAGTACTGTACAAATTTACCTTCGTTAAATCTTCTAATTTCATGAATAACAGTCATAAATGTAACTTTTATCTCACGTTGATTCCATGGAAAAAAGGGCGATGTCTTGTGTGGGACGCCACATGCGTTAGCACGTATGCGGCTTCTCATATAAGAGGAACCAAACGTGCTGCTGGCTCAGCAGCCGAGGCAGCGGCCGGTCTCAAGCACGGTAAGTACGCCAACCTGGAATCGACGTATGACTTTGTGCCGTTTGCCGTCGAAACGGCGGGGACTTGGGGTTCTGAAGCGAAGCGCTTTATCAGAGAGGTGGGTAAGCGGCTAAGGGAGCAGGGTGGCGACTCCCGGTCCGGGCATTACTTAGCGCAGCATATTTCTCTCGCCATCCAACGGGGCAACGCTGCGAGCGTGATGGGCACATTCGGTCGAGAGGTGATAAAAGGGAGTATTTTTTAATTGAGCTTTTTGATTGAGTACCTACTGTATATAAATTGAAAACTTTTTGTAAATTTATCTTAAGTCATAGAATAAGTAACTAATTATGTGAGTCATATTAAGGTTTTCATTCTTTTATCTTTGTTTTTAGGTGTAGAAGCTGACCCTTGTAATTTTTTCAAACATTTTTTTTTACAACTTAAGAATAATAAGAATAATGTTTCTTCAAAACTAACATTTTTTTGCAATTACACATGTATTTAAATTATTATTTTTAAGAAGATTAAGGAAAATCTCGTTTTTACAGGTTAAGAAGCTGAGCTGCTGTAGATTTAGGCGGTTGAGAAGTTTGAAAAAAAAAATGAGAATTCAAAGTTGTAAAATACAATGATAATTTAAAACTCATTGCGTCGTTAGTTACCAATATGAAACTACAAAATATTGCTGAACTAACTGTTCATATACACATACCTATTACAAAATGTTTGATTATTTCGCTGCAGATTCTGTTTGTGTTCCACTATGTGCACTGATATCTATGTACTTGTTTATTTAGGTGTAGGTTTCTGTATGGTAAGCTGTGTGTGTCAACGTACAATATGAGAACAACTGAAGCAAAACGGTTGAAATGCCTAAGTATCCCTTTTTATTAGTTAATGACCTCCAGGTTTTAGTGCGATAAACTCTACAATGCAACTTGCATTTATTTTCTTTACCTACCTATTTTATTTAAGGCTCTATTATAATACACAAAATCTATCGGAGACGGTACATCATGACTGGGCGGTGAATGAAGAAACAGGGTGGGTCGGGCCCCGATTTCACCATACATTAATTTTTATACCTTCACCCGATAGATTGTGTAATGTAATAGGGCCTTTACAAGAGCAGAGATCACTAATATACATTAATAATTGTCTTTTGTGCGTATAAAGGAGGCTTAAAATATTACATGTAACAATATTAATACATTTACCGCAATATCCAGTACAATATTTTCTATGCGTGTATCCTATTTTATAAAACTTAAGAAACGAAACGCATATTTTTTTTTTATACTATGGTGCACGCATTTGTGTTGTCCGGTGTTTGAAGACGCTTTGGAATTCGCTTTCAATTTCTTCAAAGGAAAAATGTCGGGTGATACCGATAAAGCGAAAATCAGTGATAATCAGGTATTGTTGTGAAATATACTATTGTATTAATTTTCAGCATAATAATACGCGTCTACTGAGGACATTTTGAGTGTTGAAGTGGTGTTATTTCCGTGTTATATCACTAATGTTTGCCTGCGTCTCAACATGGCTGACAGAACGTTTGCTTCCCGCTAAACGCGGGAATTACGCCACGGAGGGTTGTGATATTATTCAACTTTTCACAATGAAAACTGTGAATGCCATCTTGATCAGTTACTGAAACTGATTCTAATGGGATATATTTCAGGATTTCGCATATTTTCGCCACCCCCGCCCCTTTTGCATTTGGCTGCAGGCCTTTGTTAGTGTGCACGATATAATACGACATTGATAGGAAATCCGCATGACCTTGATATTTGGTTTCTTGCGATTATTCAATTTATAAATGTTGTTTTTGCGTCGTGTTTCCACTGAACGTCGGGTTCGCGCCTAGCTGCGGCCGCCGCGAGGCAAGCGGCGATGTAAATAAAACATTAGCCTTATATCGGGGCATTAGTTTCTGTTTCTGACCTCCTTCCTATTTTTTCGGTTTTGGTTTGTTATTTTTTGCGTCTAAATGTATTTATGCCATAATTTCATGCTGTCGCGTTGTATGAGTAGTATCAGCATCGATGCTGTATCTTACAAATTTACTTGCCTGCATCAGTCAGAGTAGCTATAGAACATTCTCTCCAAGTCACTCACACATACAAGTATTGTATATGTACACAGCTGTATACTATCTATAGGTCAGTGTGAGATATATAAGCAATGGAATATGTGACTTATGGTATGGAAATAAGGTTGTTATTGGTTTGGCGGGTGATAAACAGAAACGCCCATAGAAATCTTACTTGAAGTCAAGTATAGAATTGATGTACAAAAGGTTTTGAGCGGTTGCTCACAAAAATGTAAAATTAATGTTTGCATTTTGATTTGATGTTAAATTGAAAGTTTGGTCAATGAAATGAGTTTTGCTTCTTTTTAAGTTAAGTTTATTTAAAAATGTACGGTTTTGAGTTTTTTTGTTAAGCAAAATTAGTCTTTATTTGTATGGGTAAAAGCCTGACAAAGTTCATACTTATAAGCAATTTACCTCCAAAAATGATGTTGTTACATTATATTTTGCACTACTTTCTTATGAGTTATCATTCTGAATGATCTTAAACATAGTTTTTTTACTCAATAATTCAAGTTAGTATTACTTAATTTTGCTATAATTCTTCCTTTTCAATTACTAAATGGAAGAATAATGTAAATGTACTCAAAAGTTTTGAGTCAAAACATTAAACTATAATTGTTATTTTAACAGGATTGTAATCTATAAAATATGCAAGTACTATAGTGATGAAAATGTTCAGGCAAAAGCCATAAAAGTTGTAACAAAATAAAAACATAATATTATATTACTTATAAATCATCATCCGACTTCATTAGCATATTATATTTACCCATACATACCTATTTTTACAGGTTAGAGAGGCCAATTTTTTACTAGTACTTTTTAAAACATGTAGTTAATAAAATTCTTTATCTGCCCAGGATGAAGACAAGAAGTCCGGGGCAGGAGACGGTCAGACGACAGAGGATGAGTCCTCACAAGATTCCAAGGGTGAGTCCCAGGGGGCAGTGAACTCCGACCCCCCCCAGGAGCCCACAGGGCCCATGCCGGAGCCCCCAGGTAACGCCGATGTAGATCAACCGAAACCTGAAGACATACCCACACAATTGGAAGGTCAGAAGAGTTCAAAATTCCAAAATTGTGTTCACAATCTGTTCATCTACATGGCAACTAACCTTGGGGCTGTATGTTTGTTATGGCGGCGGCGTAGCGGGATGTGTCTAGTAACGGCAATGTTAAAAAAAATAAAGATATTTTTCTATTTATTCCCTACAACTTAGCAGAGACTGTACCAAGCTGGCTTGGGGCGCATCATATCATTGGCACTAAAATCTACAACAAAACCACCATCACATTCTAACATTTGAAGGCTTTTTCCAAATTGTAATAAACTTTATTACACTGAAGTAAGGCACAGTCTCTGCTAGCTTGTCGACCGCTGCGCCGGCGCTGCGATCATGTTTCATTCTCGATGCCCTGTGACGTCAAAGGTAAGTGGAACTGTTTTTTATCATCAGTTTTGGTTGAGTATTTTTCTATAACTAAGTTTAGAAGCTTTTGAGAGAATTCTCACTTAAGTTGTAAATTAAACCATACTTTTTCCTTAGTCTGTACAATCCCACTACTGGTCAACGCCTCTCCTGTACTTCTCCAGTCCTCTCTGTCCTATGGTGATGTCCATCTACACTTTATGTAAAAAAACTGTAATTTCAGTTGGAAAATGTTTACATACGTAAGCGTAAAAGTATTACTTGGCTACGAATCTTAGAACAAAGACAACACCTTCCGAATCATATCCACAAAATAATAATAAAACAGATTGCTGTTATTACAAAAAAAAATGCCCACTACCGCCCCCTATTTGATTTCATAGCCCTCTCCAAGATACTTCATTAATTTATCAACGGGTTGTAAAAGTTCGTCCAAGCATACACAGATGGCGACACTTGTTATAATATATGATCGCAAGTTGTTTTTTTTTTATTTTTTTACTTTTGTGGTAAATAATAAACCCTTGTAAATTATAGGTACCTTTCTATAATATAACCAGCCTATGTATGTCCCAGCAGGACACAGGCCTCCCCTCAATCAACCTAGTAGTAGCCCGGTACCAACTGCTTATCGTTGCCTTCCGAAGCACGGAATCATCTTACTTTTTCGGACAATCAGGTGATTCAATTCACGCCTGCAATGTCCTTACCAAACAAAGGAAAGGACCTTTCTATAATAGGTTCTATTTTATTGTTTTTTTAGCAAGTTTTGTAGTTAGTCATCTTTTTCTTGCACTTTTTTTAAGAGATGGATCGCACCTTTACACTCAACATAAATACATATATAAACTCGCCCCTATTTCTCACCGGGGTAAACTTGTATCTAATTTGTTGTTTTTTTGACAATCGCAAACGTTTTTTTTTTAAACGTAATTATTGTTTCTTTCGAATATTATCTCCATCTCGGAAGATATAGCTGACTCTAGTTGTTACTTCCTGCGAAATCTATAAACTAAGAAATCGTCTATACTACTCCCATCATAATAAGACCCATGTTGTCGCCACTTACAAACCATTACGGGGGTCTTTGATAATTGGATGTCCCTTATAACCATCATAAGAAGACCCATGACGCCGCAACCTTGAAATCTACGCGAAGTCCTTGAATATTTGGAAGATGAAACAAACGGAACGTAAACTAGCCTTTCTCGTTTGTACTTTTAACATTTAAGCGCCATTACTAAAAATCACATTTGAATGTAATTTTTGTTAACAAAACCTCGCAAAAGACAATCTAGTTTCAATTCAGTAGGGCTAACATAATGCAACGTGATAAAATTTTGTCACGGTTATTTTATCGATTCTGACGATATAATTATGTCGTTTTGTTGATTGGTGCTAATATGTGCATCCAAATGAGTCATGTCGTTCTGTCAAAATACGAACAAAGTGACGTGGCACGCGGGAAAATAAACTTATCGATTTCGACAAAATGTATTGAATCGATCGATAATTTTATTACGTTGCGCATGTTAGCCCTGCTGGTCACAAAATGTTGTCTCAATTTTTATCCGGATTGAAATTAAACTTCAGGACTATATTCCCAATTGGTGTAGCCAGAGGTACGTCCATCGCAAGATGAACTAAGTACCCACGCTTTACCGAGCTTTATGTAGTACCAACGTGATAGGTCGCTAACCGTATCGTCTATAATAGGCTAGTTTCCAACTAGTCAAATCAGTTACTTTTACTAAACGTCAAAACACGAAATTACTACGGAATTTGTATGAAAAACCACACTGTGACGTCATAGAAAAACCTTTTTTTTTTCTTAATTAAAATTCATAATTAAGTTAAATAGAATCAAGAAAATCTTTTTCATTAGTTTTAGATCTGTCTTTATTTAGTAATCAGAATTTCACAATTTCTCTTGACCCTAATACACGACCTAATTGTCGATCCAATTGAGTAATGAAAATTTTAATTGATATTTATTATGTTAGAATCAATACTAATCCTGGAAACTCTTCGCCAGCAAGTACCAAAAATAGCAGCCTAGCGACATAGGACATAGCTGTATATTACAAAAAATACTATACATCTCTGCCTACCCCTTCGGGGATACAGGCATGACGCTATGAATTCACTGAATTTGTATTTGTGGGAGAAACGGCTTCCACAGAATACCAGCGTCGTGGCTCGCGCCGCGGCTTATGCTGAGTGAGGCCCTTTTATAAAGGACACCACCACCATCGTTGACCAGTCCATACACTCAATTATTTGTATTTCTCGTGTAAGTTGTTTTTATTATGTGTTTTGATTGTAAGTTATGTGTTTTATAATATATATTTGTTATTTGTTTTATATTTGTTACTGTGGTGTCCCTTTATAATAAACGTTTCTTTCTTTCTTTCTATGTAATGTCAAAAATACAAATATGGTTCATTTTCAATATAGGATCATGATTTAATACTTATCGACGAGATTAGTTCCATCCTATTACCATCTCAGATACCATTGCGCAAGTATAAAAAGGACCTAGTATTTGGAAGGAAAGTAGCCTGACCCTAACCTGCACTAAGGTACGGGCCGCCGCAGACGATCGATACTGCCTGACACAATGGTACGTATGCATCTGCGATTTCTCATCGCCTCTGTTTAGACAGGATTTCTGTTTAGCTAAGCGTTTGTTTTAGATAAATTATTCAAATGATTCGTTACTTCAATGTAAGTATTTTCGGCTCCTTCTATCGTGTGGATTGTAAGGTGGATTACCAACCTCATCACTCGTGGTGGTAAGTTTATTATTGAGCCGTACTTACCTCAGTAAGTGGTACGGGACCGACGGCTTAACATGCCTTCCGAAGCGCGGATCATTTTAATTTTTTTGCTGAAGGACGTACACTGACCAAATTCGAAATGTCCTCAGAATTTGTTTGGATCTACTCTGAACCGGCGCGCGTGTATGGAACGATTGATGAATGATGGAACGATTGATGAATGTGGAGGAAGCAAGAGAAGTGTGCCAGGATCGAAGAAAACGGAATTCTATAGTCTCTGGTTACCCCGGTGGTAAACGTACATTAATAGTTTATTTTCCTTTATGTCCCCATAGGGAACGAACCCGGACCTCCAGATTGTGAGCCCAAATAAATAATAAAAAGAATTCGCCTGTGACCGTCTTTCTTGGCGTAGGTTAATTAGGTATATCCAATGATAAGTGGAAACTAAGCGAGGTATGAACGTTATCTGTGGCTTATCTCGCAAGTTATTGTAACTCATGTACTTATCAAAACTTCACCTATGTTGCTCACATAGGTGAAGTTTTGAATGTTGCTACATTGAATACTAAACGTTTCAACGGGCAAATGTTTAAAATTATGAATTGTTTTCGATGTGACGTAATACAGTCTAGCTTTCTGCCCGCAACTTTGCCCGCGTGGACTTCAGTTCTCGTAGCAAGTTAAGCCCGTCTCTAGAAAGTACCTACCTGCGCTATGTGCATCCTTGTCAACTTGAAGTTTCATACAAACTTTTATCACTTTCGCATAGAGTAAAGACTAATACTACGTCATAGAATAAGGTATACTACGTATAGAACGGCAACTCCCCTCAAAAAATGTATATATAATTTATTTATTTATTTGAAAGAAATAAAGGTTATACATACATTTCTACATAAACTTACGCCTGTTTCCCACTGGGGTAAGCAGACTATAGGAACTACACTACACTACACACGAGTATAGACTTGTCTATTGCGAGGTATTGTTAACAAAAATCACATCACATCGCATGTGATTTTTCAAAATGGCGCTTATCTGGTTTTGACTATGGCGACGATATGTAATTAATTTACAACCACATAAAGGGTCTACAATGCAACAAATGTCGCTGGTACATGCACCCTTTTTTAACGTGACTTATTGTAGATTTGCCGCAGATGGCATTTACTACTTGGCCGGACAAATGGGAGCGCTGAAGGCTCTCACCCGGTACAACGTTTAAGACAACAGGCCTGAGGGTGCCCAGTTAGACGCGAAACTCGGCTCAGGGCGTCGTTTGAGAGGAAAAATATTTGAAAGAATTAATCGACCCTAGTGGGTCGATAGCGATAAGCGCTGATTGAGGGAAATTTTCGACCACGCCGGCGGGGTCGGTATCGGGGTTCTGAAGTGTTTGGTGTCGCGAGCTGATTGGCCGCCTCTATGGCTAGAGTAATCGGGTCGTCGGAATCGTATATTACGTCCTTCGAGTACACGCACCTGTTGCTACATTTTATTATCGCCATCTTTTTAACCGGCTTACTTCATTCATCCCGCGTAAATTAATTTTTCAGAGAATGAATGGTTTTCCAGGCTACGTTCACCAAAAATATGATGGATGGCGTTAAAGTTTTACACTTTAACGTGATAAATACCTATTTTCTTATTTCAAAATACAATTTACAAAATGCAAAACATAATTTCAGTTTCATGTTTCAGAAATAAAAACCATTTTAAAATGACAGTTTTCATCAAATTTGAGTACCTTACTTACACAGGTTTTTATACAGGTTGGGTTTTTGATATTTACGGGATGTGGGTCATGTGGGTAAGGCCGTACGCTAAACCTCGCGCGGGTTTGGCCAGGCCAAATTAAGCTGGAAAACTACAAATTTGTTCATCGCCCAGTGTAAGTTGGTCCGACCCAGCGAACGCGCGGGTCGACACGTGCGATCAACTTACGCTGGGCGATGATTAAATTTGTCCAATTATCCAGCATAAGTTGGTCTGACCCACGCCGGACCCGCGCGACTTTAGCGTACGCCTTAAGGGTATCTGTCAGTTTTTCTTTGCCAACGCGTTGTCTTTTATTAAAATACTAAGGCTATTATTATTTTTTACATTTTACGTCACCTTATGGTTGCCTGGAAGAAATCGCTTTAAGCGATAAGGCCGCCATTTGCCATGTACTTCATTAAGAGACTTTTTGTAATTATTTATTTTTAGTTTGGTGCAATAAAGTGTAATTGTATTGTATTGTATTGTAAGGGTGGTATTAATAAACTAATTTCAGCTGAGACTGCCTTCAAGATCATGCTCAAGTCCCTGTTTTTATATGAGAACTGTCACATTGACATGATCTTGAGGGCAGTCTCAAAGCTGAGATTGGTTTATTAATACCACCCTAAAAAGTTAAATGTTATTGTAATCGACGTGTGTCAATCAATCAAATATATTGCACAATAAAAAATCGGGTTCGAATCCTGGCTTAGGCTCTAAATCACTGAATTCAACTTTGTGCCTTTGAATTCATATTTAGATCACAGATAATTGATATCATGTATTCACGTTTACCAGGATTTGTGCGTAGTTAATGGTATAATAGGCTCGTCCTTTATTCATAACTGAAGAGGAGTGAGTGCATATACTGCCTACCCTATGTGATGCTATGATATGTTAAATACAAATTAATACTCGCTATCACTTTGAAAACATTTGACTATTCTGTGGAAGTAATATTGACGCATAAACTCTTTTTAAGCTGATTACCAAATTTCAAGGGCAAGTCACACGGACTGTAATCTGGAACCTGGCAGAGGGCAGCAGTAATTGTCAGCACTATTCAGAGGCGGAGGACAGCGTCCTAGTATGGCTTTGTAATAGATTACTCGGGGCGCCATTCCACTCGCGTCAGACGGAGTACTGCGGAAGGCAAGAGGGAAACCACTGGCCTATTTTTCTCTAAAAAAGTAGCATGGAGAATGTAACACCGATCAGAGCGTGACTCTTAAATGAAATGACCAAATTTTAATAACTAATACAAACATTAACAGATGATTTTGTTGTGATCGTAGGAGACGTGAAGGCGACGGCCAACGGGAAAGACGACGACGGCGCCGGGGACGACTCCAAAGACAAGTCCGACGTGAAGAGTGAAGACGCTAAAAAGGTACAATACAATATACAATTCTTTATTGCACAAAAGGAGTAAGGGGGAGAGCGCGCGCATTGTGTCTCCCTCGCACTCATGCAAATCAACGCAATTTTATTGATGACGTCATAGGAAACTACAAAGAAAACTTTCGTTTTGACGTTTCGTAAAAAGTATCGCAATTGACTTGGTTGTCAAGTAGCCTATTATAGCACTATGTGTGTACTAGTACCAGCAGGCTCTGCACGGCGCGAATTATATCGAGGGTTACGACCAATAGACGCAGCGAATGCTATCTACGTGGATAGCAGTCGAGCGCGGCGCGGTGGCCGTGCCGCGAGGGCTAGGGGAGTAGGGGACATCCCTTTAATTGAATACTAACTGATAGGTATGAGTTATTCAAATTGAGGCGCGTAACAGGCGCCCCTTGTGGCAATTAACACTGGCTTTTTTGTTCGGTTGCGTAATTCATTCATATAAACTTCAGATCTCTAAGGACTCATGGATCATCCAACGATTATGAAGACGATGGTCACCTATTAGAGTGATCACCTTTCATTATTCGGTTCATCATATCCGTTATGTGGTCTACTTATAATGAGTTGGAAAAATATCAAATTATAAAGAGTTGGAAAAATAGATGCCGGCAGGCAGTTCCAATCCTTCGCTGTTCGCATCAAAAAAGAAGAGGCGAAACGTTTAGTGCGGATTGGTGGTATATCCACAACATAAGGATGAAATCGCCCGCCGAACGTCTAGTTCTCTAGATGGAAGTGGGACCTATATCTTCTCTTGTCTGGGTTGTGAGGCCAATGATCCTGCTTTCCCCCAGACCATACTCTGGACTAAACAGTTGTTTAATGATGTATTGTCTTCAGGAGGAGAATGGCGAGACGCATGATGACGATGAGAAAGATGACGTGAAGGACAACGCGAAGCCTGCCAAGAAGACCGCTAAGAAAGCTAAGAAAGAGGTTGGTGCACTGCCATGCGATAAGGCTTCATACAAAATACAAATACAAAAATATTTATTTGTGAATGTTGCGTGTTACAAGATAATATTACAGTGTTGTCATCGGTCTCAGGACATTCAGCCAAGAAATTTCATGCGTCAATTTCCCCCAAGTCGTGTGGTCTAGTGGTTAGAGCATTTAGCTCACGATCTGGAAGTCCAGGTTTGATTCCCGATGGGGACATTGTTGAAATTACTTTAGTGAGGCTGTCCTTTGGTTAGGAATTTGCAGGATGAATCACCTGTTTGTCCGAACAAGATGATTCTATTCTTCGGAGAGCACTTTAAGCCGTTAGTCCCTGTTAATTTTATAGTTGTTTGAAACACTAATAAATATGCGGGATATTTAAATGTGTATTTTTTTAGTTCATGTTGCGACGGATGCACCTCGTGACTCCCAATTAGGATATAGACGTGAGCTTATGTTCAGTGTAAATATTACAATGCGTATTATTTGCAGGAGACTGAGGAAGAAGAAGAAGATGAGGAGGAGGAAGAAGAAGAGGAGGACGAGGGCGATGAGGGTGACGACGAGGAGGAGAAGAAGCCCAAGGAGAAGTTAGTATTTGGTGGTGGTGTGCTGCCGCCAAAGGATGTCTTCGTGGTGCCGAACTGAGCATATGTGACTAGGAATCGACGATCCATCGGGGTTATGTTGGAAGTTGTATATATGCGTCACGTTGTGCAAATTTCGATAGCGCGTTTCAGGACCGCATTATTGAACGGTGGCGCCATCTGTTACATGTGCGCGGAACTAGCTGGTCAACATGTTAGGTCCGCCACAAGTACATCATCTCGCTGAACTCCCTCTAGAAAGCTTACACCCATAATCTCAAGATGTTCTCGAAACGTTGTCCACTCAATTCGGCCTCACTTGACTATTGTGGTATTTTACGTTGACATTAACGTCCTCAACTTGAGGACTTTACTCAATGGAGTCGAGCATTATACTGCCAACATAATAATACAAAAGTAATGACGTCATGCCTCCACTCATTTCACTGGAGTAAGCTCAAGGTTAGGTTGAGGCGACGTCTATGAATACCGATTTTGAGCAGAGTTCGAGGTCTTCCTTAAAGTCGCCTAAACTGGGGACGGAATCGAGGAAAGTTTAAAAAAAAAAGTAAAAGTGTAGTTTTTTTATTTTTAAAACAAGAAGTAATAGCAGTTATAAAAGTAGTACCAAGTATCCCCGTAGATAGGCAGAGAAGTATAGTGAACAAATAGAAACCTATAATATTTATTTTATACAGAGTAAAGAAGCCAGCGAAAAAAGCAAAGGACGGCGATGATGAAGATGAGGAAGATGAAGAGGGCGGCGAGGAGGAGGAGGAAGAAGAGGAAGAGGAGGAGGAAGCGCCCAAACCCAAGCCCAAGAAAGAGGTTAGTAATGTAATAATAACATAATGATGCTGGTGCCAGAAATTTTGTCCGGCCAAGTAGTTAATGCCATCTGCAGAAAATCTACAATAAATCACCTAAATACTTAGCACAATAAAGACATTGAATTGAATCACGTCAAAAAAGAAGGTTCCAGACACACCAGAATTTTAAATTTGAATTTTGTTTTGAATTTTTGTTTTTTTTTTGTTTTCTTTTTTTGAATTTTCGAAAGGGACAAATCAAAGAGATTAAGTAACAGAAATAAACATTTTATACAGGGTGTTAGTGACATCGTAACGAATACTGAGAGGGATGATTCAGACCATGATTCTGAGTTAATATCAAGTGGAATTGTCCGTCCCAAAATTCATGACCTTTTCATACCTTTGTGATGGAAAATTCCACTTGATATCATCTCAGAATCATGGTCTGAATCATCCCTTAAAGTTTTCGTTGCGATGTCTCTAACACCCTCAACCCTGTATATATCTTAAGAACATCTAGGGCCTTGGGCCGAGGTTTTTCTTGCAGCTTCTCTTTACTTCTACAGATTGTGAGAGCAGCAGTCTCAGACTGCAATAGTTTTAGGCGGATGAGACGTTCGTTATGTAAAAAATGACGACTCAAAGTGTAGTTATGTTACCTACTGAATAAAGATATTTTTGAATTTTGAATAACCAAGCGTTGTATTCAGCCCACAGAGCCCCCTGTGCCGCTGCCGGCCGGCAAGGGCATCCCTCTCGGGCACATCAGCAACGTGGAGATATCACTGTCGCGGTTCAAGACGCAGGACCAGAAGCTGCTGCACCAGTATTTGTATGGGGTGAGTCCAGCTCCCGCGGCACAGCAACTGCGCCGCGCGAAATATATCTGGCTTTGATCAATAGCCGTACTACGTCTATAAAAGTAGATAGCATTCATTGTTTTAAGTTTACGCGGTTATTATCATAATTAAAGCACATAATAACGGGTTGGGAGTCTCATATCCCCATTTAAACGCGGTAAGAACCCGTTATTATGTGCTTTAATTAGATAGCATTCGCTGTGTCTAATCCGCGGCGCGGTTGCCGTGCAAAGCCTGACGGGGGTTGTTAAAAAGGCCACATTGAAGCCATTCGATTAAAAAAGGAACATTGCTATTTGACTTTTGTTGCCATTGCGCACTTACTTCTTTTAGTATGCAAATTGCAATATTGCTTTTTTAGATGAATCGCTTCAATGATACATTTTTAGACTGTTCTAATGACGTTTTTACTACTCCTCTGACTAAACTTATTACAAAACGAAGACAATATAATACCAAGTTTTAAAAAAGTCCGCACTCACACAAATACAGATGAATGTGGGATGGGGCACGATGGAAATAATTATATTTTCTTCACTAACTCGTTTATTTTCCAGTTTTATCAATTTTACACCTTCGACTCGAAACCAACCGACCGCCATTCACCTGTCCTCTCTTCTTTCTCGCTCACTCCTCGCTCTCTCTTTCACACGGCTTAACGTTCCGTTTCATTCAGCCTACCATTCCTACATGAATGAAAAAAAGGATGTCGCATGGCACGTTTAAAGTATTATAAGTCTAATCTGCTCGTAATTCGCCAGCAACTGTGCCTGGACCGCAACGTGAAGCGCAACATCAAGAAGTTCCGCGGCTACGAGTGGGCGGTGGGCTCCTCCGAGTACAAGGCTAAGCTGGACGAGACCACAAAGATGGAGCCCAAGCAGATCCGTACCATGTGCGAGATGCTTGACCTCGATAAGAAGGGTAAGTAGCGAGCACGTCAATACGTCGCTATGTTACTCTTCTTCTATCGTGTGGATTGTGAGGTGGATTACCAACCCCATCAACCCTGGTGTCAGGGTTACTATTGAGCCGCCAAAGGCCCCTGACATGGCTCATGTAACGACTACTAACTTACACCAGTAAGTAGTAACCGGGACCAACGGCTTAACTTGCCTTCCGAAGCGCGGATCATCTTACTTACTATGCTATGTTACTAATGTCATAGAATAAGGAATAATACTACGTATAGAACGGCAAACAACAACAGCCTCCGTGGTCTAGTGGTTAGAGCGTTAGGCTCACGATCTGGAGGTCCGGGTTCGATTCCCGATGGGGACATTGTCGAAATCACTTTGTGAGGCTGTCCTTTGTTTGGTAACGACTTTTCAGGCTTGAATCACCTGATTGTTCGAAAAAGTAAGATGATTCCGTGCTTCGGAGGGCACGTTAAGCCGTTGGTCCCGGCTATTACCTGTAAAAACACATCCACCAACCCGCATTTGAGCAGCGTGGTGGAGTATGCTCCATACTCCCTCCGGTTGATTGAGGGGAGGCCTGTGCCCAGCTGTGGGACGTATATAGGCAGTTTATGTATATAGAACGGCAACTCTCCGCTCCCCACCAGCGTCTGAGCTAGGTTTACCTCATCCCCCTCGAACATAGTTTAGACTTAAACCGTATGATATCAGACGTCACACACACAGATGCGCGTGTACGATAACGTCAATGTGTGGTGTCTGTGTAAAACGAGGTTGTTTGTATGAAGTGTCTGGGGTGTGCTTATACCGAGCGTCACCAGGTACCAGCCTTCTACAACGCAATAAATGACAATTCATGATCAATCATGTCAATGATTATTCCGACCAGCATCATTGTTTCTCTATTTTAAATGTCATTATGTGTAAGTTTTAAGTCTGCTGTTTTTGTATTGTAATTGTGTGCGGCGTCCTTTATAATAAATAATGTATTTGTTCGTGACCTGTCGTAGGTTCCCCGTCGGAGCTGTCGGCGCGGCTGGTGGGGTTCCTGCAGCAGCCCACGGCCAACTCCCCGCACGCGCGGGGCTCCGTGCGCGCGCCGCCAGCGCCGCCCGCCGCCACGCCCGGCGGACGACCCAGGCGCTCCGCTGCCGCCAAGCTGCCCAACAGAGGTATACTTACTTAGGCATACTTAGGGTTACTTAGGCATACTTAGGGTTACTTAGGCATACTTAGGCTTGCCTAGAGGTCGGACACATGGCGTGCCAGATCGGTACACTTCGCTTAGTGACAGTTACTCCCCGTCTCTGACTATATAGCAAGGTCACGAAAAAAGATGTCTATAACCACCCACATTGGTCCTATGTCCTTCTCAACTACCTTCACAACTACAACTACTACATATAAGATCGGATGCTCAACCACTGTATGCAACGGCCTGTATCCCCAAAGGGGTAGGCTGAGATGTGTAGTATAAAAGCAAGTGATACCTACCTGTTATAACAGGTAAGTAATGAATTGTCCTTTTGTAACAGGTTATTCGGATGAGGAGTATGAGAGTGACCCAGAAACGAAAGTCAAAGGTCCCAAGCCCAAACAGGATGGATCAGAGGACTCGGATGTAAGTAGAATTAGGAATTGTATATAAAATTATTACCAACTTATATTATTATTGTAAATAATTTAATTTTCTTTTTTATTCCTTTTTTAATATTACGCCACACTATAGTGTAATTTTAGTGGTGATTCCAATACACACCATCTAATTTTATTTCAGTTGTAATTGACTTATCCGTCGAAAAGTAAAGGGACTGGTAATCGATAGGCATAAAATTTATGGAAATTTAAAAAACCTCAAAATTTTATATTGGCCAATAATGACCCGAAAGCACTTTGTTGACAGTACATGTCAAGCGGGTTGGAAATTAGCGAGATGCCTATTTTAATCGCTCGGGTTATTAAATTAACAGTTGGCAATCATCCGTCCCTTTCATTTTCGGCGGATAAGAAAATGACAGGTATAACTTAAATTAGAATGTGTCTGCAGGACACGGGGCCATTGTACTTTATAATAATATTTTATCCCAAACAGGGATCATTCAACCCGAGCGGGTCAGAGGAGGCGGATTCTGACTTCGATCCGGAGGCGGGCGAGTCAGCCGGCGGCAGCGTGCGCAAACGCAAGAGTACCGGCGGCAGGCGACGCTCCTCCAAGGGGGGCGGCAAGCGGGGCCGTAAGCCTAAGGGGAAGAAAGGCAGGGTAAGAATAAAAGAATTGTGATTGTTCTTCGAATTGCGAGTGGATTTACGAACGTCGGAAGTGAATATCATGTCATTTATTGCGTTAAAAATACATTATTATTAAATACACATCGAAGCAATTCATCTAAGAAAGAAAAATTGCTATTTGACATTGCAATGCAAACATGCATTGTGCACTTACTTTTATTTGCGCTAATGTCAAATTGCAATATTGCTTTCTTAGATGAATTGTTTCAATGTGGCCTTTTTAACCCCCCTGAATTAATAATGTATTTTTTATTTCTTTCAAAGATAAGTCTACCTGTAACACCGCTATGTATGTTCAGTATTGCAATAACATTCTTTACGTAACAGCAGATATGTCACATCTAATAACAATAGCTAACTTGGATATATTCCTCATATTATATTTTTTTTTTCTTGGATTATTATTTCTTTTTATGTTGGTGCAATAAAGTGTATTTGTATTGTATTGTATTCCTCGCAGGCGGCAGGCAAGCCGGGTCGCGGGCGCAAGGCGCGGTCTGACAGCGAGGAGGAGAGCGAGAAGTCCGAGTCGGAGAGCGAGAACGAGTCCGCCAGCGAAGGGGAAGAGTCCGACGTAAGCGTACGTCCTACTACTGTCATGTGCAATACCGTCTTTACCATAAGGGCACACGGGGCCCGTGCCCAGGGCCCCCATTCTCGGGGGCCCCGAAGGATCCACAATTTCTCTCACACATTTATTCTCAAAACATTTTTGTCGGGCACATTACACTTTTTTCACAAATCAGGAATCTTATCAGAATTAGGTTTACAGTTAGGTTTACAAGGCAAATCATATTATTATATTACGCCATTATATTATCGATGACAGCGACTTTTCCAAAAAACAAAAAACCTATGCTGTATTTGATTACCTATAAATGGGTCCATAGGTACTTAGTAAAAAATGTAAGTGTTTTTCTTTTTTTACTTTCCAATTCACTTTCTTTACTTTTAAAAAGGGCCCCAAATTCTTGTGTGCCCAAGGGCCCCAGCCTAGTTTAAGACGGCGCTGGTCTTGTGGCTTTGTGTTTCAACATAAATCAAAGAATAATACGTATAGAACGGACACTCCGCCCCGCAACAATTCATCATCAAATCACCGGTGCCGACCTAGATTTACTTCACTTTGGCTCTCACTTAACCTTCTAATGAACAAAAGACATACGCATGTTTTATCTTTGTTTTTGGGTATAAATTGTTATTACACCCAGGCGCAACACATCTTCCACTTATTATTCTGATCAAAATAAAGAGAAGCAACCTAAGCAGCAACATAATACTATAAGTATCTGATCCAAATATGCCTTTGCCATTAGATAGATTGCCATTTTTGAATAATTGTGTGCCCAAGCAACGGGAAAATAAGTAAATCACGTTAAACCTTAACAGCGCCATCTTCCGCGTGTCGGAAGTGCGTTCCAGGAGCGGTATTTAGCCATGGTGTTGTTGTTCCCTTACATACAACAGGTGCTGCTCAAATTATCTGACAATATGTACATGGCAATCTTCTTCTATCGTGTGGATTGTGAGGTGGATTACAAACCCCATCGACCCTTGTGTCAGGGTTATTACTGAGCCGCCAAAGGCCTCTGACATGACTCATGTAACGGCTACATACTTACATCAGTAAGTAATAACCGGGACTAACTGCTTAACGTGCCTTCCGCAGCACGGATCATCTTACTTTTTTCTGTGATCAGCCTGTAATGTCTTAACCAAACTAGGGATCATACAGTGATTTTTGTGATATGTCCCCACCGGGATTCGAGCCTCCGGATCGTGAGCACAACGCTCAACCACTGGACCACGGAGGCCGTCCCATGGTAATGATGATGAGTAATTAAGTATTGTGATGTATCAGGAACCTAAATCAAAGCGCGGACGGCCAGCGGCGGCAGTGGCTAAGGGTCGTAAGGGCCCCGTCGCCAAGAACGCTAAGGCCACACCTGTCAAACGGAAACCGCCTACCCCACCTGGTAAGTTGCCACTTGATCCCTTGCTACTGTAATAACAGGGTCGTGTACAGTAATGAGCAATATAATGTACACTTTAGGACTCTGTCGCACTAACATATTTGACATTTAGTGAGTCTTACAGTTCAATTTGTCAAAAAAGTTAATGTGACATGTTACCAAAGTGTATACATATTAATGCTCGTGACCGTACTAGGTTCAAGATAAATTATGAAATTCTAATTACTAAGTAAAGACAGATCTAAAACTAACGAGTAACATTTTAACATTTGAGTTAATAGACTCAAGACGTGACCACGATATCCAATCAATATTTAACCGTTTTGATATATCAATACCAGCCAAGAAGAAGGCGGGCAAGCCAGCTGGGCGGCCAGCGAAGAAGAACAAGAAGGCGAGCTCTGAGGAGGAATCCGGAGAGGGAAGTGAGGAGGAGGAAGAGGAGGGAAGCGAGGAGGAGGACGAGGAGAGCGGGGACGACTCCGATGCGCCGCAAGACAAGAAGGCCAAGCGGCCGCCCACTGTGAGTACTATTACATTAATACGAAGCTTGGAGGAGGGAATGAGGGTTTAGTAGACAAAGGACTCATTCGCAAATGGACCTGCATTAGGTTATGCGCTGTTACTTAAAATGCCCTATTCGTAAAATATCAAATTCAAATTCAAAAATATCTTTATTCAGTAGGTAACATAGTTACACTTTGAATCGTCAATTTTACATAACGAACGTCTCATCCGCCTAAAACTACTGCAGCTTCTCACAACCTGTATAGCCGGGGAAAAGAAGCTGCAAGAAAAACCTCGGCACAGGGCCCTAGACGTTCTTTAAAAAAATAAAAATAAACATAAAACATAAAATATTGGTATACAATTGAGTAATTTAGCTGCCTAATATCAGTTCTCAGACAGTTAATCCCATGCATTCATATCTTCTAAATAATCACTAACTTTATAATAACCTTTTTTGTAAAGTTTTTGTTTAACTACTGTCTTAAAACAGTTGAAAGGCAAATTCTGAATGTCAATGGGAATCTTATTGTAAAAACGTATACATTGCCCCTTAAAAGATTTAGTAATCTTATGTAATCGACTGACTTGTAAAGCAAGTTTATTTTTATTCCTGGTATTAACAATGTGCCGATCGCTATTTTTTGCAAATAATCCTATATGTTTTTTTACATATATTAAGTTTTCAAAGATATATTGTGATGCCAAAGTTAAAATATTAATTTCTTTAAATTTATTTCTAAGTGACATCTTGGGTCCCAATTTGTAAATCGCCCGAACGGCTCGCTTTTGCAGAACAAAAATGCTGTTCATATCTGCAGCATGACCCCACAGCAAGATGCCGTACGACATTAGACTGTGGAAGTAGGCAAAATAAACTAATCGCGCGGTTTCTACATCGGTTATTAAACGAATTTTTTTGACCGCGAATGCTGCTGAGCTGAGCCTTTTGGACAACTTATCAATATGAGGACTCCATTGCAACTTAGCGTCCAAAGTAATTCCCAAAAATACAGCAGTATCCGTGAGGTCCAATTCCTTATTTTTTACAATAATAGAATCGAGGGGCCTACTAACATTCGATAACGTAAAATAAACATATTTTGTTTTATTTTCATTAAGTAGCAGGTTGTTTACAGTAAACCAATCCACTACCTCTGAAATGGCGTTGTTTACATCGTCAAAGGAATCTTGTCGTCTCTTTACTTTAAAAAGTAAGGAGGTATCATCTGCAAACAGCACCACCTCATGTTTTACAAGACTAGGTAGGTCGTTTATGTAAACTAGGAATAGAAATGGACCTAGAATTGAGCCCTGCGGGACGCCTATAGTGACGTTAGATCCACACGATCTGCAGCCATGCACATCAACCCTCTGAACGCGGCCACTAAGGTATGACTCCAAAAGAGCGATGGCATTATCAGTTATTCCATAGTGACGAAGTTTCGCGATCAAGATATCATGACAAACGCAATCGAAGGCTTTGGAAAGGTCGCAAAAGACACCAATAGCATCTTTGGACTCCTCCCAAGCCTGAAAAACATGATTTATTAACTCAACACCAGCATCGGTTGTTGAGCGACCCTTTGTGAAACCAAATTGTTTATTAGACATTAAATTGTTTAAATTGAAATGTTGAAGTAATTGCAGTAATAAAATTTTTTCAAATATTTTACTAAGCGTGGGTAGTATAGATATTGGTCTAAAATTAGTAGGGTCAGAAGTACTACCAGCTTTAAACAATGGAATGACTTTACTGTGCTTCATTAAATCTGGAAACACACCATTGTCTACACATTTATTAAATATACATGATAGATAGGGAGCTATGCAATCAATCACGGAGTTAATGACTTTAACAGAGAGACCATGAAGATCTGCAGTCTTTTTGATTTCTAAAGATTTAAAAGCTCTTAAGACGTCCCTAGGACTCACGTGTGTAAATGTTAGTTTATCTACTTTGGACGTATCTATGTGCTCCCTTACAAGTGATTGAGCGAGTGCAGGAGATGACTTCAAGTCCTTGGTAGTCGAAAATGGAATGTCAGTAAAGAATTTTTCAAAAGCTTCAGCAACTTGCTTATCATTTGTGAGTAGTTTACCGTCAATTTGTAATTGATACTCGAGATCGCGTGCTTTGACTTTCCCAGTTTCGCTATTAATAACTTTCCAAGTCATTTTAATAATATCTGAGCTACCTTTAATTTTACTGCTAACAAACATTGCCTTCGCGTTAACGCAAACACGTTTGAAAACTTTTGAATACTGTTTTACATAGTCGTGAAAAGCTACGCTATGATTGTATGTTCTTTCTTCGTAAAGTTCATACAACCTGTTTCTACTCTTATAAATTCCTACCGTCGCCCAGTCACTAAAAATTGGTGTGTCTGCTTTCTTAATTGTTTTTGCCTTAAATACTTTATTAAATTCCGATTTTGTTAGATTAAATAGGGAGTTATATAACAAATTTGGGTCATCACAGTAAGGAAGTTCTGGTAATTTGTTTGACATATTATCTTTGAATTGTTCTAAACGACTACTTGATATGGGATTGCATGTAACATCCTTTTTCAGTGAGCGGTCAACAAATAAGTTGAAAGATATTTGTTGACCACAGTGATCTGACTTTAATTTATTAATTATTAATTTATCACAAGGTTCTAAGTTACTAAAAATATTATCGATACATTTCGCGGACTGTGACGTGATTCGGGTTGGTTCTGAAAAAAGATTTACAAGATTATAACACAGAAATAAAGATTTGAATGTAGTACTTAATGAGCAATTTTCCAGAATATCAATATTAAAATCACCGCAGACGATAACATGTTTGCTTTTATTACATAATTTGCATAAAGCTTCATCAATAACTTTTTCAAATAGATCATAAGATGAAGCGGGGGGTCTGTATACGCTCAATACAATAAGCCGGCTGAGTTCAATACAGGCTAGCTCAACAGTTCGCTCAACTGAGAGACTTACAATATCCGTTCGTTCCTTATATTTTAAACAATTACGTACTAATATTAATGAACCGCCACGGATAGCCGTCTCCCTGCTGTACGAGCTGGCAACCTGGTGATTATTGAAGCAAACGAACTCATGTTTTTTTAGCCAATGTTCAGTTACGCACATAATATCAACACAATTACTGTTTAAAAAAAGTTCAATTTCAAGTTCCTTGCCCAATATTCCTTGTATGTTTTGGTGTACCAGGTTGATTACATTTGTATTTTTCTTATTGCATTTTATATTTAATATGTCCTCATTTAACTTACTACAGCCAAAGTTTTTCTCTGTTGTCATTAAATTTAATTTAAATTACAAATGTCAGAAATAAAAATAGGCTGCTCAATAGGAGCAGACGCGTTAAAAGCCAACGAATTGGCTGATTCTAATGTAAAAAAAAAGGATAGCGACTTCGCTATTTGTCTTTTGTAAAAGTTAGATAGATAGTAATATCTACCTTTGGTCAAATAAAAATTCCTAACATAGGAATTCGTATCAATGAACTGAAATTTATTATAATAATCGCATACTAAAGTATGCAATGTCAGGTTTAGATCATGCCTAAACTTATTTTCGGAATTAAGCTGACTTTGGCTGAAAGGCAATGCAAACAAAATCACTTGTTCTACATTCGGTAGGCTGTTAAGTAAGGAAATATAATGGGAAAGTAGTTCTTTGTTCGCGTTACCTCTCCTACCGGCCAAGATTATGATTGTACTATTTTTCGAGAATTTATAAGAAATTATTCTTTTTAAAATGTCTAAATAGGAGGCACCCGGCATACAATTATTAATTACTGCCCGCCTCAAGAAATGGCTAAGTTGTAAACCCATATACATATCCTATTCCCGAAATTCCAAACATTAATGTGACGGGGGCTGATGAGTGCCACCGAGGATGCTGTTCGAGTGGCGAAATACTGGGCTGAAGAAATCTGAATGCCATCGAAACGACAAGAAGAAGAATGTATAAAGAGTCGTAAGGAGTTTTAAGAATGGGTCCTTTTAAGAATAAGTCATTTTGCGAAATAGTCCTTTACAAGAATAAGCCATTTTGAGAATAGGTCGTTTTAAGAATAAGTTATTGTACGAATAGGTCCTTTATTTAGGGGTAAGGCGTTTTGCGAATAAGTCCTTTGTCTACTAAACCAGAATGAGGAGTCGGGCGAGGAAATTAGGAGGAAAAGCAGGGTATCGAGGAGGAGGCGCCACAAGACAAGAAGGTTAAGCGGCTCCTCATTGTCAGTCTTCATCACCTCCCTAGCGTTATCCCGTTTTTACAGGGTCCGGCCTACCTAACCTGAAAATTGTGATTGATGAGCGACTGTCTGTGTGATTTTTCAAATCGACTTTTCTCGTGAGAATTGATGAGATGCCCCATGGCATGGTAGTGGGCTCCATTTTCCGCATTTAGACACATAGATGGCCCATTATGCGTGTTGTCTTGGCTATACTACTCTTAGCCAACCTAGCTCCTTCCAGAAGCTCAGAAGCCTCCTGGGGGGTTTGCAGGCGTCGCCGAGCGACCTTGCTTGCTTGAGGATTCGTGCTTCGATGCCCCATGACACACCTCGTCAAGAGTCGTGCCCTGTCACGTATTTTATTTATAATATGTTGTTTGTATTAGGACGAGGAGATTAAGAAGTACGTGAAGCAGATCCTCGAGGGCGCCAACTTGGAGCAGATCACGATGAAGACAGTGTGCAAGCAGGTGTACAGCCACTACCCAGACTTCGACCTCGCACACAAGAAGGACTTCATTAAGGCAACAGTCAAGTCGGTTAGTATACCAACTTCAAATATATTTGAATTCGAGAATATTCACTCTATACGGTCTAAGTTAGACCACGAAGCGATAAGAAAGAGGAGTTAATTCATGAAAGTATTTCCTACACTTTTTTTTTATTAAACCTTATTATTAGTTGCGCAGTTTACCCTGTAAAAGTGTGTAAACAGTTTGACTGCATGAACGAGTCTTTGTTATGAATTGGTTTATTACAATAATATTTATAAAGTTAGGATATAAGTAATACATACAAAAATTACTCTAAATTCGCTCGGAAGTGGCGCAAGAAGATATCGCTTAGGTATTTTTTAGATTTTTTTTGTCTCGAGACGGATTCTCCGGCAAACTAGTACATATGGTAGTCTTTTCTCTAACTCTATCGACATATAATTATTTATTCTAGATACGTCCATTTCCTGCGCATATTGATCTGTCATTGCGCGTTGTACTCGCGCACTCCCTGCCCCCCTTTCGCCAGTACGCGGCACATACTTTTTTTAGACCAGACCTATGGTCATCTCCTCTTTCTAATTGCTTCCGGCTTTTGAATATTTTTCAGCTTACGTGTGATATATTGCAAATGTTGACAGTAAAGGTGTTTTTGCATTTACATCCGATTCTTATCCGATCCACGTACGAGAATGGCGGACAGTAGAAAAGTAGCAAGTTGCCATTTTGGATTCATAATTTGACGGACTCGGATGGGATAAGGCCCGGAGTAGTGCCAACAGTTGGTTCGACCTTTATAGACGGCGATACGGCTCACCACCTATCACGTTGGTCTAACAGAAAACTCGGTGTGGGTACTTAGTTCATCTTGCGATGGATGTACTTCTGACTACCCCAATTGGGTATGACGGATGTTAGATGGTGTGGTGATTAGAGTGCTACCTCCACAATATATGCTCATCATAACGTCTTTTGATGCCAATAAGGTATCTGGGACTTTACAAATATTAATTTGATCTTTTTTGTTTTGTATGATGATGAACTGAACTGAAGGCGATGATGTTTTGACAAGAAGCGCAATAGAGCCACGTCGTTGGGTACTCTCATGTCGCCGACTAGCCATTCGCATTCCCGGTTATATAGACACATTTATCTATCGCATTTCCAGTTTTCCCTTACCTGTAAAATGCATGTTTTTGCAAGTTTTAATTTATTATAATTTTCTTTTTTTGTTTGTTGCAGTGTATTTAAGATGTTAGGAGTTAAGGCCGGAGTGTAGATGTCTACATAGTATACCTATAGTTTATAAAAGGACATAGTTATATATTATTACAATAATAATATATTATGAAAATAATAAAGTATCTGACATGAAGTGGAATGGAATCGTCCGCTTTTATTTACAAGGTAGAATATTTTGCTTATTATTTGCATGTTTTTTTTTCTAGAGTCTTGACAAACGCCTGTTTTTTTTCATTCGCTTGAGTGCTTTTAACGTTATATGGGTTGAAAAATGGAGGTAATGAGGGTTGTTATAATGTGAGTTGTTTTATTCCAGCTCATATCATCGTGAGCTGTGACCGCTCGGCCGCAAACATATATAGTCAAGTAAGCTACACCACTTAAACTTAGACTAACCCCGCCCGCCGCGCCGGCCCCTGCCGCACGCTGCGCCCCTCACACGCACACTTTATTTAATAAGTGTAACAATTACCTTTATATCCATTATCATAATCAGAAGAATATTTGCGTTTTTGTAATGGCTATTTTATTTATTATTGGTGAGTCGTTAGTAATTTTCTAATTAAATAAACTGTGTTTTTGAGTTCGTTATTGAACGAATATTTGACGAATGTTACGTACAATGTAGTTTATTAAGTGAAACGTGTTTTTTCGCGATTTACGATACATTTTGTGTTTGTCTGTCATTTATGTAAGGAATGCGGCGTAGCGAGCGGCAGGCAATCGATTCAATCGTACATAAGATATTTTCTCATTCAAGATTTTGTTACACTCAAAAATGTTGTTTGTGTCGTTCTGGCCGGCGCGGCGTCACGCGGGCGTATGTAATTTTATGTTGTAGGAATAATTCCCTCTAGAATAAGGATAATACAAGTAAACAGCTGTAGCATTATAAGGATGTTTTATTTTCACTGTGCCTATACTATCTTGAGTGATTTCTATCACAATTCCTTTATTATATTTTGTTGTCATATTATTTAGAGTAATTACGGCTTGTGCGTCGAGTTAGACACTCAAAACTACAAATATCTTTTAATTTTGACACAATGAGGAATATAGCATGTCGGGACCATATTTATGTTGTCGGCACTCGACGCACGGGCTCTACTGAGCCAGGCTAAACGACAAGTACACAGATGTATTATTTTTAATAACTGTGAAACACTGTACAAAATTCTGAAAGTACGACGCGAAGTGCAGACGGAAAGTGCGACACAATTGAGAGAAAATGTTTTTTTGTTCCCAGTATTAAAAATATTTGGGTGCTGTGCTTACTATGTGATAGTGCAACATACCGCTAGCTTATTCCTCCCTTTTTTGTTAACCGCTAAGATTTCATTGTGTCGTCCTCAACTTCTAATAAATATCCAGAAAATTGAACTTTAAAAATATTTAAATTGGTTTTAAGAGTCGGAAACAATATTTTTTTAGCAAAGAATTAGATTGTAATGATATTTTCTCGCAGTCTGGCACTATCGCAGATTACTATTCGATTAAGGTTTCGGCTAAGTGTAATTTTAAGATGTGTAAATACACTGGACACGCAATGTATGGAGCCAAGTTGTATATCTGTCACTTCGCTCCTCGAAAATGTTATTTTTTCATGAATTAAATTAATTATCTTATCTATTGAAGCTGGGTGAGCGATAACAAGGATCGTACTCTTCCTATTATTCTTCTGAAATATTTCTTTTTGGCCAGTACTTGAAAATAACAAATTGATTACACGATGTTTTGCAAAGTTAACACCCGAGCATTGTCATTATGTGTTCATGTTATAAGCGTTAAATTGTATAATAGCACTAATTTGGGAGCTCAGCGTACGCCGAGTGATTCCAACTTATGACGAAGTAAGTAGTGCAATATTTAATCAACTTATTGGCACACAATTATTCTTTTCAGTAACAGCAGCTGAACTAAAACAAAAAATATAAAATTTGTAATATTATTTTTGTTACACTTGAGTAGTGTAAGATTGTATTTTTGATGAATTCGCTTAGATATTTTGGGTGCTTCTAGCATTTGGGGATCGATGTTTGTTTTCAAATTATTGTGGCCGATTTGTCGCTAAGTCCGTGGTGAGCTAACTGTAGGTTACGAGGCTCGGGCGCGGTGAGACGTTGGGGAATGCGCGCCGCATAGAGACGAGCCGTTCGTGTACGTCTCTATATTTGCGCTGCATTCGTTAACAGTAACCCTAGTCTCGAGTAGTATTTTTTATTTCTAGACAGCTGAATAACTACGTGTGTAGAGACGTGGATGTCTCCGCCGATTTGTCGCTATGAAGTGGGCCTGGTATCTAGTAACATTGTCCTAAACACCACATCAAGCATATTCCAGAACGTTTCCAGTGGTGACAGGAACCTTTCACTGCGCTCGAACCTCTTTACTTTAAGATAGATCGTAATCAACATTAAATGTGTATTTGTGAATTTTTAACCTTATTTCGGTTGATGTTTTCTTTTATGTGTAAATGGCTGAGATCATTAGTGACGTAGTGGCACGGAGTGATAGCGAGTGATTGGTTCTCCCCTTTTACAATTGGATAGAGATAATAAAATAAAAAGTTTGAAATCTCTCTTTTATTTGACATCCTTTTATCATTGTAGCCCGCGCGCCATTTCTATGCAAGCTAGGAGATATACTGAAAATGTAAATGGAACATCAAAAGTAGGTATAAAAGTACTTGTTGCACAGAAATAGCGCGCGGTTTTTGTAATTCTTACAATAAATATTTGTACAGATTTATACAAAATCATTTCACATAGCTTATAATATAACTTATAGGTAAACATGGTATATAATATAAATAGTTGGACGATTTAAGAGATCCAATCAATAAGCTATTATGTTCCTAGTGGACGGTGTCAAGGACCTACATTATGTTCGAATGGATTCATCTGAAGAATATTAATTTTATAAATCCATATGCATGGTGTCACACCAAGATTAGATAATACAATTTCCTTAATTTTTGAGCAAATACATCTTATTCTAAATCAAATATAAAAAGTTTGATGTGCTATCATTTATGACTTTTCCGGTTTTAGCACAAGGAATGTTTTTAATTCAGTGTGCGTCAAGCTAGCGGCCTCAAAAAAAAAATGGGCACGAAAAAATAATTTGACCATACCAAAAAATAGTACTCTTATTGAAAAAAATAGTACCTGTTGTAAAAAAATTAGTACCATCACGGTTCTGGATTTATAGCCATGTTTTATTGCACTTGCTAGCTTGACGGTGAGCGAAATTTGGCGAGAGTTAACGACAAGGTCTTTCGCTTTGATTTAAACGCCAAAAAATAGTACCGAAATAGTACTCACCCCCTGCAAAATACCGAAAGTAGTACTTCAACGGTTCCAAAGTTATAAAGGCAGTTCTTTGATCCCGCTAGCTTGACGTTTTGAAAATACCTATTATCTGGGGAACACTTGCATACTTCAGTATGTAACTAATGTCAATAAACTCGTATGAAATAGTACTCCCTACCATCATAATTTTGATCCGATTCTCTTTGTAGAAATGTTAAAAAATCATCATAACCTATGCCATACATTTGTTGTTGATACAGTCACGTAGACAATTACATAACCTCACAATTTATTCGTAAGTATTGCCATTTTGGAGGTCTACCCTACCATTTATTTGCACTTCAGAGTGCTGCTATTACAAAAAATTCCTATTGCATACACCCATATGCACTAATTTTAATAGAAAATGGCTGCATGGGTCTAGTTCTTATCGAAAACAATCTGTGATTTTAATACATCATAATACATTTTTAATCTGCTGTTTTATTTTATAATTTATACCTTCATGTTGAATTTGTTACCGATCGAAGTGTTTGTTAATAAACAATTTGCAGTATTTGTAGAATAACTCAAAGAGTTTCAACAATGATATTACTTTCATCTGACAACCCTGGCACTTCACCAATTTTTACCCAAAAATGGGGAAAAATACTAAAATCTGACAACATTCTTGACCATGTGTAATAATTTTGTTCGCGACTGTACTTGTCTTGATAAATGTATGACATAGGTTATAATGACTTTCTGACATATTTCTACAAAGAGAATCAGGTCCAAATTATGATGGTAGGGAGTACTATTTCATACGAGTTTATTGACATTAGTTACAAACTGAAGTATGCAAGCATTCCCCAGATAATAGGTATTTTCAAAACGTCAAGCTAGCGGGATCAAAGAACTGCCTTTATAACTTTGGAACCGTTGAAGTACTACTTTCGGTATTTTGCAGGGGGTGAGTACTATTTCGGTACTATTTTTTGGCGTTTAAATCAAAGCGAAAGACCTTGTCGTTAACTCTCGCCAAATTTCGCTCACCGTCAAGCTAGCAAGTGCAATAAAACATGGCTATAAATCCAGAACCGTGATGGTACTAATTTTTTTACAACAGGTACTATTTTTTTCAATAAGAGTACTATTTTTTGGTATGGTCAAATTATTTTTTCGTGCCCATTTTTTTTTTGAGGCCGCTAGCTTGACGCACACTTAATTCAGTCTATAGGGGAAAAGGGAATAGATAAAAAATATCTCCACATACAACAATGGTTAGCTTTTCATTGGCATGGCTAGTTCCAATGGTACTAGTAAGAAAGAATAAAATATATTAAGGTGATGTGTTTCAGTCAGCTAGGTAACGCTGCGTCAGTAGATGGCGTTACTTCTGCAGTTTTCGTATTTTTTTCCATTTATTCGTTTAGTGTTGAGTTCTGACCCAGTGAAATGTTAGGTGGCGAAATCTTACATACATTATCTTTAAGTTAAGCTACAATTTTGAAAAAATTACTGAAGATATCATATTGAAACATTGCATCAAAAGTTGGTGTCATTTCAATTTGTGTACAAACACGAAGCTGTCACACACACATGCGAACTAGGTTAGCTATTAAAAGAGATGCATAATTTGAAGTCTATTTCTAACTTCTAAATGGCGCATTTGGTAAAGCAGTAGCCGCCATTCTTAAGGTTCACGGTTCAAACCCAACTGCATGTTTTAATTGTTTTTACTTTTTGTATTTTTTTTTACAATTGAATTTGGCGAACCCGTCTATTTGTTACGGAATTTTCAAAAAGTATCACTTTTACCAATAATATTATAATTAAGTATACAATAATTTACTTTGCACTAAAGTACCTTCCGTAATTTCCGTATTTTTTATTTTGTAAAATTCTAACAGGCATTAATCGCATCAGTGAACATGCGGCTAACTAAAAAACTACTGAACGGATTTTCATACGGTTTTCACCAATGAGTAGAGTGATTCATGGGTTTATAATTTATACAAGTATTTTTTTTGTATAAAATGGTTCAAAAATGATGATGAATGTCAAACATAATTATCGTTACAAATATAGCCGACTTGGAGCTTTCGGCGAAAACGCTGCCTGAGCCCATTGAGATATAACAAAACAACGTATGGTTGAATTGTTCCTTTTTTGTAGGTATACCGAAAAGTCCACAATATGTCATAATAATTATATTGTGTATAAAGAATTGTGTATATGTATTGTATGATTTTACAAATAACGATCACAGTACAGTAATAATAAGGTAGATTTTTCCTAAATTGCGTCGGTTCAAACTTTGTCGCATCGCGTTTGAAAGATGTAATAGCGCTTCAGGACGTCCCGCAAGCACGGCGCTGATGTCGCAGTATCCGCATATAATTATTATGACTTGTCATTTAGTTCCAATAAAATCCGCGGGACTTCATACGTATGTCAGTGACAGCTGGTGATAGCATGCGGGACACTTAGCACCTAATCGAATTCTATGTTGTTTTCGCGCCCAGTCCAGACGACTCACAGCGCATTTCTGGACATATATTTACGCGTGGTGTTTATTGTTAGGTTAGTTAGTTCAGGTTAGGACGTCTTTTTATAACGAGGACGTTAAAAAAAGACGAGGCTGGGACGTATTGAAGTAGTATTTCCATATATACGCGGCCTGAAATGGGCTGTTTCGGGGACCTGAACTGGTTGCTGTCGAACTTATTATCACGTTTTCTTGATTAAAATTCATAAATAAGTCAAATAGAAAAAATATTTTCGTTAGTTTTAGATCTGTCATGATGTCTGTGATGTTTGTTTATTATACATAAGAATTTCAAAATGTATCTTATTTTTTTTCCCAAAGGGCAAGGCAAAGGGAACTATGAACATACAGCCATGTCTTGTGTTTTTTTTTCTTGATGATGATTAATGAAATGATGAAACCTAAGCCCCCACCCTCGGAGCAGACTCCTACTCCGAACCCCAAACGAAGTAAGCGGCTTGTTGGCGCAAAGCGAAAATAGATAGGTACACTTTGTTTATTGAATATTCCGATTTAATAATACTATCGGGAATGTTTTCCGACTAATGTGATCATTAACCACAAAACACCACTTCGTATTGATTATTTAGATTATTCAATGAAGAAAGCAACCTTCCCGTTCCCGGTCCCACCAAAAAGTCCGCGGCAAAGAGAATATAAATAAATCTGTATGTTGGATGGAAAAACAATTAATTATAAATGACTACTATTTAGGCCGGCAAATGCAACAACTTCTTTTTTGATTTGGTTTTCCCCGAAGGGTAAGGCAAAGGGAACTATGCCCATACAGCCATTTCATTTTATGTATTGATTTTTTATTATAATATATGTCCTCTTTTAAAACACGGTATTTACCCATTATTTAAAAATGTTTAAATAAGATACGTTATTACAAAAATATTTTTCCAATATTCCTTTTCTCAGATTGTAGTATTTTTAGTTTTTTATTTATATTTATTCTCTTCATACAAAATCTCTTTATAAATTGTCACTGACATTCTATTACACTTGTCAAGTAGTCAAAGCCTTTAGAAAAAAAAAAACTATCACGCACACAAACTAACATTGACACCTCTACACGCTCAGCAAATACACTGTAATCTGCACCACTACAAATGTAGAATTGATCAAAATTGAGGGTCTGAAATATGGTACTTCTCGTATTCGGACCCTAAATTTTTGTTAGTTTGCGAAAATAATACACCAAAATATTACTATTTATCGGTTTTATAACAATATTCCTCTATCCGTTTTCCTGTAGCACTGCATCAACTTTTGTATGGAAAACGAATCACCTTAAAGGTCATCTTACTCTTCTACAAACTGCAATAAGCATTTAAGGGTTTCCACTGAAGCGAAGCGGAGCAAGAATTGGCCAATCACCGCGAAGGAAAACAGAGAGTGTTTTCTTTCTCGCACGCTGTGATTGGTTGATTTTGCAAGATTCTGTTTCGCTTTAGGGTTGAACTACATGTGGCCACATCCTTTTCTGTCACTCAGAACGGTAATCTGCTTGAACAAGATAATGCGCCGCACGCGGCGAAATCGACGAAGCCATCAGAGTGCGGTCAGACTCCCGTTCTTCTCGCTCTAGCAAATGTTGGTTCCGAGTGATACAAAAAGGACAGAAGCGTAAAGTGCGATGCCTTGTAGTCGTATGTAGTTCAAACCATCCTAAGTGAGAAAACACCAGGGTTTGTGAGGTCTTCAAACCTTACAACATCTTAGAAGAACAAGTCTTGTTCTGTTAGTCTGCAGATACCTTCCTATTGTCCGCGTGCGTTCTCGTACATTCCTAAGACAAGGACAGTAATGTAGGTAGGCTAGTAGAGGTAGTGGGGTAGTGTTATAGCTTGGTCTCCGGCTTGGGCGCGTGGTGCAGCTTGCGTGGTCGTCGCTCGTCGCTGGGCAGGTCGTGCGCGTGGCTGGCCAGTTGCGAGGACGCCGAGCCGGCCCACTGCCGGTCGCTCTCGTTGTCGCCGCTGTCCACGTCACCTGGCGACATTAACTTTATTATTTTAGTTAATCCAGACCTGATAAATCTCCAAGTTTGGAAAGGTCCGCTATTCTACCTAGAAGATTTGATAGCTAAATTTTTGGTGAAAAAGGGATAACGCTAGGAGATGGCGATTGGACAAGAAAGCTGGAATATCCATTTTTGTCAGATTCACAAATCAATTTTAGACACGAGAAAATTGCTCTTTTTCGTATTATGGAGTTTTAAGTTTTTTTTACATGCCAGGGCTTTAATAGTGGTTGTTTTCAAAGCATAAAGCGTGACAAAATTCGTCGTCGACATCGTCACCTATAACCACCGGACAATCAAGACGCTTCTAGTGATACCTCATTTGTTAATTTCCGATAAGTGGTTTAGATGTTACAAGAGAACAGACGTACATATCGGTACAACCAGGACACTTCACACAAAATACCAAAAATACCTCGTTTTCCACAAATACCACACATTGACATTATCGTACATCGTGCATCTGTGTGTGTATAACGTCTGACAACATACGAAGAATAAAGAAGAAGAAGAATAAAGTAAGAGCGGGGGGCGGTTAGGTACACCGTTCCATATGTAGTACTATTCCTTATTCTATGAGAGCGGTCAAACACATAACCCTCCGTTTTGCTTACCGTAGTCGGGAACGAGAGTAAAACATTGATGTACAATATGTTACTTTGGAGTCATCATCATCTATCATTCATTCATATTATCCCGTTTTTCACAGGGTCCGCTTACCTAACCTTAAGATTTCACAGGTCCGGTTTTTTACAGAAGCGACTGCCCTCTTATGTTACTCTGAAGTAATATAACAAAAGAAATATAATTACCGTCGCTGCTGTTGTTGCTGGGCGCGTGGTCGCGCAGGCGCGGTCGTCGCCGCCAGTAGCGGAACTCGCGCGGCAGCGTGTACGAGCGAGGCAGCGAGATCTGAACACGACACGCATACTAGTAGCGAGACAATAATAGTTCATTTGCAGGTGTTATATCGCTGCCTTATAGTGAAAACCACGAAATTCCCTATGTGATTTTAAGTAACAAAATGGAGGTGTCAATTTTGGCCCGGAATTAAATTTATGGAAGGAAATCGGGATTTTGTTGAAGAAAATCACATCAGAATAATATGTTTTGCTATTGAGACGCCAGAGGTCCCTGACATGGCTCATGTTTCGACTACTAACTTACATCAGTAAGTAGTAACCGGGACCAACGGCTTAACGTGTCTTCCGAAGCACGGATCATCTTATTTTCGGACAATCAGGTGATCAGCCTGTAATGTCCTAACCAAACTAGGGATCACAAAGTGTTCGTGATATGTCTCCACCGGGATTTGAACCCGGGACTTCCGGATCGTGAGTCGAACACTAACCGCTGGACTACGGACGCCGTTAAACATGTTTCGTCAAATAGGGTACATAGTAAGTAAAGAGTCTGTGTTACCTGGCTGTCGATGTCGGAGGGCGGGCGCGGCGTGTCTCGCGCCGCGTCGGGGGCCGACTCCTCGCCGCTGCTCGCGCCGCCTTCCTCTTTCTTTCTATTCCTATAATACAACCGTGTTTACAACCGTACGTTTGTATAATGTAACTGTCAGTACTATTCAGAGGCGGAGGATAGGAGTCCTAGTATGGCTTTGTAATAGCCTACTCTGGGCGCCATTCCACTTGCGTCAGACAGAGTACTGCGGGGCGGAAGGCAAGAAGGAAACCACTGCCCTATTTTTCCCTAGAAAGTAGCATGGAAAATGCTGCACCGACAAGAGCGTGGCTCTTAAATTGATGTAGATATAATACAACCACATATCGAACCAGTGATGTGCCGTTCCCGGAAATGTTCCCGTCGTAAATACGCTTTAATAGTAAAGACTGGCTTCTTATCGTTTTCAAATTGTTCTTTCTTATACGCTGGTCTTATCTACCTAAAAGTTAGGTAATAAAGATCTTTTGTTTTGTACAGCACATCACTGCATCGAACTTTATTGGCATTTTAATTAGGCACCTTGCTGACAAACGCCTTGTGATCACATCTCTTGGGAGCTGTAGTTATTGGTTATTACATCACTTGACTGATATCATTATACTAGATTAGTTAGTAGATAGTGCAGGTGTACGTGAAAGAAGAGATCTACCCATTTCATTTTAATTAAATAATAAGGAAAGGTAAGACCATAGTTATGAAGATAAAATAACACCTACGTATAAGGCGGTCCCCAATGACAGCACACTTGTCTGTTACAGCCCTCCAAGTAATGCGGGGCGAGTAGTATCTCCGGCGTCCGACATCGCTGCATCTTTCTCATTTGCTCCATCTTCTTGTATGGAAACCTGTCACAATTCTGACTGTACTGGCCACAGGGCTCATTGTACGTCGAACGAATGTTATCTATACTCTGAACATTGGCTAAGGCATTATGCAGTGCCGACACATAAGCGTCTTTCGACTCGTATTTGCTATAGTTTTGCCCATTTTCGCAGTATCCAGAATACTCCCCTCTGTCGTCGGAATAAATCGCATTGTTTTGTACCCTAGGTTTGTCGTTGGTGTCGTAATTATTGCTTGTCACATCAGGTATGTTGTAGTTCCTAGGGCTGTTGTTTAGGACGTTCCTAGGGCTGCCGCAGCCGTTATCGAAGTTTCTAGTCTCCCCTATCAAATAGTTAGGTGATCTCATGGCCGTTCTGTTTTCATTTCTAATGTTAGCTGGATTTTCGTAGAAGCCCCGACTTTGGTCGTACTTCAAGCGTCGCAGTTTCAAAGCATCGTCAGGGTTGTCGCTTTGGAAGTTTTGGATGGTGTATTCGGGTTTTATTTCTGTGTAGGTGGGGTAGATGTTGCAGGTGTGGGGTAGGGGGTAGTTTTGGTAAGAGTGTGCCATTTCTATTGTGGGCCAGGCAGGTTCTGCGTGGGTCTTGGCTCTGGGTATGGGTTGTCGTTGCAGGCTGCTGTATATCTCCTCGGCGGCTACCGGCGTGGTTTTGGCCAGCTTGCCCTGTTTGATCTCCTCCTCTATGACGCGCAGTTCTGCGAGCTGTTTTTGTTTCTTCTCCTGTAACTTTTGTTGGATGTTCACGCGCGAGCCCACGCTTGAGCCCTCGTTTTCTGATGAGCCGCCCTGCAATTTGGGGTTTAGTTAGTGATCAGAGATATAAGAAGTTAATACTGGATGACTATGATAATGGAATTTTTAAAGTTAGAATGTAATAAGTATTTTTATTGTAACTGAAGGACGGCACGAGTTGTCTTACTAACATTAGTTTAAAGTGTGCGACCGAATAGGCACTAATATGTCTATGTGAGTATAGATATTTCTCTATTGTTTGTAATTTTGTATTTCCTGCGTGTGCAATAAAGTATTTGTCATATCATAATTCAAATTCAAAAGTATCGTATCAGTAGGTATAATATCTTTAATATTTTTACATAACGAACGTCTCCTCCGTCTGAAACTACTGTAGCTTCTCACAACCAGCGGAAAAGAAGCTGCAAGAAAAATTTCGGCACAGGGCTCTAGACGTTCTCTATGTCGTTATATGTTCAATTCTGAAAGGCACTTCTTGTAAACTTCTTGTAAGACTTATTGTAAATTTGCCGGAGATGGCATTAACTACTTGGCCGAACAAATGGGGAGCGCTGTTGAAGGCTCTCACTCGGTACAACGTTTAAGACAACAGGCCTGAGGGTGCCCAGTTGGGCGCGAACCTCGGCTCAGGGCGTCGTCTGAGAGGAAAAATTATTTGAAATAATTAATCGACCCTAGTGCATCAAATGTCATTTTTAGTACTCAGGACACTCGAGAGGGGGCGCTTTGTATCGGCATAAGCAACATACAGATGTTGCTTATGCCGATACAAAGCGCCCAAACAAATGACAGCATTTGTTTAATAAAGTGAGGTCTAGCGTGTGTAGTGTGACCGTACCTACGTCACACGTATACAGCGTAGAATTAAGTAGTTAGTAAGCATTTTATAATATCGTATTGAAATATCATTCATTGGGCCTCCGGAAATATACGCGTACACATGTACTTGCTGTGTATTGATTTCTACCGTGTCTCCGATCACTCCAATCACTCTTCCCAGTGACTCCTACTGAACATACAACATTACACGACCCTGCCAGTGACTCCTACTGAACATATAAATTACACGTGCTTGTATAATGTGTGTGGCGTGTGTTGTGCTCACGTGGTGGTGGTGCGCGGCGGGCAGCGGGCGGCGCCAGAAGGCGGCGGGGGGCGCGGCGGGCGGCGGCACGAACGACGTCGGCTTCTTCTTCTTGCGGCCCGCCGCCGCGCTGGCGGACACGACACAAAACAATCTTTAACCCTTTCACGGACGGAGACCATGGACCATTGATGGCTCATAATAGAGGTAGATAGTATGACACCTTAGAATGGGAACGTCATTAGATGCTCTGTCCTTGAAAGTGTTAACCACTTCTTCTATCGTGTGGGTTGTGAGGTGGAATACCAACCTTATCAACCCTAGTCATATTCATATAACATAAATTAAGGTGGAACATAGTAAGATGGTACATGTGACGCCCCGCAAGGGCACGGCAATATAAAAAAGGCGACACTAGGTGCCTTATTATAATACTATTATAACACGTAACTAAATATTATCATGGTTATTACTGAGCCGCCATAGGCCCCTGACTTATGTAACGACGTATTTACACCAGTAAATAGTAACCGGGACCAACGGCTTAACGTGCCTTCCGAAGCACGGATCATTTTACTTTCGGGCAATCAGGTGATCAGCCTGTAATGTCCTAAACAAACTAGGGATCACAAAGTAATTTTTGTGATTTGTCCCCACCGGGATTTGACCCCGGGACCTCCGGATCGTGAGCACAACGCTCAACCACTGGACCACGGAGGTCGCTGACATAAATATGACACAATAAGACACAAATAAGAACAAGACGTAAGCAAGAAACAAAACCAAGATACAAAACGTTGTCAAAAAAGAACATAAACATAAACAGCCTATAGACGTCCCACTGCTGGGCACAGGCCTCCCCTCAATCAACCGGAGGGGGTATGGAACATACTCCACCACGCTGCTCCAATGCAACAGGTAAAAAGATTAAAACATATAATAACGGGTTCTTACCGCCTTTAAAGTGGGGATATGACACTCCCGATATTTCGACACTGTTGCAAGTGCCATGATCACGGGATGATGAGATTGGAGTGGAGTAGATAGATCCATAATTTTCTACGGGCAGACATATCTGTCTACCCTCTTTCTTTGCCGTTTGTTTATGTATTTGATATCGGAATGTTCGGAACCATTTGAACTCGCACCAAACTCGTTATTATGTGTTTTGATTATGATAATAACCGCGTAAACTTAAAGTAAAAAGATTATAAAATCTGCGAAGAGTTCGCAACATCGGGTATACGTTACAGTTATTTGGGGAGGGGGTACCTGGTGACTGGGTTGGAGAACCGGCAGTTGAAGACGCCGGGCACGGCGGCGGCG
The DNA here is from genome assembly GCF_024362695.1 of Pectinophora gossypiella. Taxonomy (NCBI): domain Eukaryota; kingdom Metazoa; phylum Arthropoda; class Insecta; order Lepidoptera; family Gelechiidae; genus Pectinophora; species Pectinophora gossypiella. The sequence goes on from NC_065424.1 coordinate 3,475,903, forward strand.
GCCGGCGGCGGCTTGTCCTTGAGCCCCAGCGGCGCCGCCGCCGCCGCGTAGCCCAGGCGGCGCACGTGGAAGTACCTGCGTACAACAATGTATACAGTCTGTAGTTTTTCGGACCCGACAAACTTTAAGGGTGGATTCTACTAGTCATTTCATCGAGAAAACACCCCCATATGTGAGGTCAAATCTCAATATTCTAGAAATGCAAAACTGATCCATGTTACACTATTGGTGTAACACTTCGTCAACTTTAGGTGTGTACTGTTTTTTATTCACAATGCCATGTGGTTGTGATAAATATATAATTATAATAATTCATAGTTTAAGACACTACTCCGTTCATACATCATCATCATCATCAGCCCATTAACGTCCTCACTGCTGGGGCACGGGCCTTCCCTATGGATGGATAGGGAGATCGGGCCTTAAACCACCGCGCGGGCCCAGTGCGGATTGATGGTTATTAACGACTGTTAATGCAGCCGGGACCAACGGCTTAACGTGCCTTCCGAAGCACGGAGGAGCTCGAGATGAAAACTTTTTTTTTCCGTTCCGTTCTCCGTTCATACAATACCTTACAATAGAAATTAATACTACGGCCAATTACTCTAGGACATATTTTTTACTTTTTTGTAATATTTTTTCTTCTTCTTTCTTTATCTCCCTTTTTTCCGTTTTACATATTGCATGGTTTATTCCTAGTTTACAGTACAAATATATCACATGATATTATATCTTATTGTAGAGTTTTCTTGAGCTTAATTCCTATATTGCTTCCTGCTGATCCATGCTGATTTTGTGACAGATGTTAGGTAAGACTTAGATGACCATGACAATTTATTATAGTAATGTGGAGCAAGTTCCAGTTACCTGTAGTAGAGCAGCATGAAGGCCAGGCCGGCGCCGAAGGCCGCGGCGGCGGCGGCGGCCGTGGCGCCGGGCGCGGCGGCGCGGCCCGACCACCACCACGCACACACCAGCACCCAGTTCTCCACGCACATCACCACGTAGAACGTCACCTGGGTACACTGCTCATTATAGTTTCACAAACAATACATAATATACAGCAACACGGGCCTTCAGCGGAAGGAAGTAAATGTTGCTTTAAAGATGATCCTATATTAAAAGTGTGTGACATCTCTATGTCTCTCCATGACGTCACTATGCCCTTCTATGACGTCAGTATGTCCTTCTAAGACGTCACTATGTCCTTTTATGACGTCAGTATGTCCTTCTAAGATGTCACTATGTCCTTTTATAACGTCAGTATGTCTCTATACGACGTCAATAGTGCGATAGTGGGCGTCATAACATAGACACACATACATAGACATAAGTCCTTCTATGACGTCACTATGTCTCTCCATGACGTCACTATGTCTTTCTATAACGTTAACATGTACATGTGTTTGTGCTTTTTTTTATGTTTTGTTTTTAATAATTTGTGTGTGGTTACAATTGTAGTTGGATGGAATATACTTGTTTATGTATTTTTATTTAATAAATAATTTACATGTATCTTCATGACGTCACTATGTCAGTAAGCGTGTGTTACCGGTTGGGAATGAACGTGTATGGGCGTTTAGAACAGTATTTACGTACCATCTTCTGTCGATGGTTGAGCTCCTGCAGGTTGATGTATGCGAAAACGTACACGAAGGCGATGAGCGCGGAGAGTGACGCCTTGCGGCCGCGCGAGATGCGCTCGCCGTGGAATACGTTTTTGGGGGATATCAGCCAGAGGAACATCGAAACCCAGTGGAGACCTACACAGTATAACATAAACATATATAATATAAACAGCCTATATACGTCCCACTGCTGAGCTAAGCTGCTCCACTGCGGGTTAGGCTAGTAGCCAACCAACGGCTTAACGTGCCTTCCGAATCGACAGATAACCAGGTGATTCCACCTGCTTGCTTCCCAAACGGGGAGCGCCGGGTCTTACCCTGGTACGGGACTTTTACCAATCAGTTATTAATTTATCTTAAGTGCAATTTTCACTAGTTGCTAGTTGGCTCGAACATTATGGACGGTGATACGACTCACCAGCTATCATATTGCGAATTGGTGGGTCTAACAGTAAGATCGGTGAGGTGTGGGACTTAGTTCATCTTGCGACAGATGTACTGACTACCTTAATAATGATATAGTTGTAGGATTATGTTATGCTTATGTTGGCAGTTTTAAAACTAACTTTATCTCTGTCTCGCACTCGTCGTAAGTGATCCTTCACTAGTTATAGAGCTGCCTTTCACGGGCAGAGACCATGGGTCATTGATGGTTCATAATAGATAGTATGAGAGTATGACACCATGGAATCGGAACGTCATTAGACGTTCTGTCCTTGAAAGTGTTAAGTTTTGCCTGCCAGAATGGCCAGTAATTCGTTTTAAAATATTGTATGTAAACACAATGCAATCATCACCTCCCTAGCATTATTCCGTTTTTCACAGGGTCCGCTTACCTAACCTGAAGATTTCACAGGTCCGGTTTTTTACAGAAGCGACTGCCTGTCTGACTTTCCAACCCGCGAAGGGAAAACCAACCCCATACCTCCCGGTTATTAGGTCACATACCTCCGAAAATGCATTATTTGGGAATGTGGGTTTCCTGACGATGTTTTCCTTCACCGCTGAGCACGTGATAATCATTTATGATCGACAAATGAATTCGGAAACAGATTCGACAATCATTGGTTTAGGCCTGTGCTGGATTCGAGCTTGCGACGAGAAAGTGAGAAGCAAGCGTTCTGCCAACTGTGCGTGCTGTGTGTGCTAAAAAGAATGGATTTGATCATTGATAATCACTCACCTATAACTAAGAAGACCCAGTACTCGTAGACTAGAGCGTATACAGTGAGCGCGCACACCCGCGCTGATATCGTGCCCAGGCGCCACAGGAACTGAAACATAATATTATCACTGTTGGCAACATCAATGCCATACAGGGTGTTAGTGACATCGTAACGAAAACTTTGAGCGATGATCCACACTGTGATTCTGAGGTGATATCAAGTGCAAATTTCAGAAAAGAAAAGAGAAAAAGAAAAAAATGAGAAAAGAGTTAAGAGTCTTTTTGTAATTATTTCTTTTTATTTTGGTGCAATAAAGTATATTTTTTGAAGGTGCAGGTCGTGTCGTATCGGGAGGTGAAGGTTTTTGGCGGGAAGAAGAGAGGAATGGCGATTACACCACCGACAAGAGCGCAGCTCTTAAATAGAGAGAGAGAAAGTATATTTGTATTTGTAAAAAACTGAAAATTACTGACATGAAATTTCACTTGATATCAACTTGGAATACCAGAATTATGGTCTGAATAATCCGCCTCAGTATTCGTTATGGCGTCACTAACACCGTATATAGGTATATTTTTTAAAAGTAATAATTTTTTGCTCTGGCAATATTACGGATTTACGCAATGGACTTTGCTAACGAGACATGTATTCCTTGTATCTTTAACTAATCTAAATAAAATAATATCTAAGTATGAATAAACTAATCTCAGCTTCGAGACTGCTCGCAAGATCATGTCAATGTGACAGTTCTCATATAAAAACAGGAACTTGAGGGGAGTCTCAGCTGAGATTAGTTTATTAATACCACCCTAAGACCCTGTCCAGATGAGGCGTTTTACGCGCGTTGTAATACCACAGAGTACTTAACATCGTACGGAGACAGACGCAGATCTCCAAGCATGCAGGAATCTATAAAGTAATCAAATTACTCTGTGGTATGAAAACGCGAGTAAATCGCGCCTTCTGAACAAGGTCTTAGTTTATTACAATATACAGTCTCCTTAACACCACATCTCGAAGGAGTTTTAATTAAGTGGACCTAACACCACCTCCAACATTCATATTAAGGACAACTTGCAACCACATTTGTTATTCTTCTTCTATAGTGTGGGTTGTGAGGTGGATGACCAACCTCAGCTACCCTGGTATCAGGGTTCCTATTGAGCCTCCAAAGGCCCCTGACATGGCTCATGTAACGACTACTTACTTACATCAGTAAGTAGTAACTGGGACTAACGGCTTAACGTGCCTTCCGAAGCATGCATCATCTTACTTTCGGACAATCTGGTGATCAGCCAGTAATGTCCTAACCAAAGTAGGGATCATAAAGTAATTTTTGTGATATGTCCCCAGCAGGAATCGAACCCGGGACCTCCGGCTCGTGAGCCCAACGCTCAACAACTAGTGAGCACTAAGAACTTGTGTATACCGTCAGTCTGCTCGTAAATACACTCGATTGTTTGTGTTTCTCGTGTATGTTGTTTTTTTTTTATTATGTGTTTGATTGTAAGTTATGTGTTACTCCGTGTTTTTTATTGTATATTTGTTGTTTGTTTTATATTTGTTGCTGTGGTGTCCCTTTATAATAAACGTTTCTTTCTTTCTTTAAATTCCTTACTGAGAACACGCATTTCTTATTTGCCGCCCGCCGCGCCGTTGGGACGCCATGATGATGAGCCGTGTATTACCTGGAAGATGACTCCGAGCCAGGTGAGCAGCAGCCGGTGCACGTTGTGGCGACGCACGTTCTTGCTGAAGGAGGCCAGCGCCCAGCACACCGAGAACAGCGACAGCGCTGCCGATATCACGTTTAGCTCCGCGAACGCCTTGTTTGCTGCAACCAGGGTACTGGGATTTAGTCAATTCGTTTTAAATTCACATTGGTGCTAATTCAAAAAATCAAATCAAATATACTTTATTATAATAGACATACATAACACATGAAAACAGTACAATTTGGGCGGCCTTATTGCTCTAGAGCAATAAACAAAAAAAAACCCAAACAAATCCAATAAACACAATCTAATTTTATTTTAAGTTATATCTGTCATTTTCTTATCCACCGAAAAGGAAAGGGATGGGTAATCGACAAGCATAAAATTTATGGAACCCACGTCAGTTCTAAGCACAAATCTAAAACATCACTATAAAAAAAATACATTGGCTAATAACTCGACAGAATTAAGTTGACAGCACATGTCAAATGGTTTGCATACCAGCGATGTACCTTTTTGATTCGCCCGGGTATCAATCCCTGTCGGAAAATTCATGAAAATTTTAGTGTTTTAACTATTTTCAGTTCCATACTTTTGCGACGGATAACTCCACTTAATGTCAACTTAGAATCATGGTCTGAATCATCCCTCAAAGCTTCGTTATGATGTAACTAACACCTTGTATAGTATTGTTATGTATGTTACCGGCAGGCTCGTCGACGGTGGGCTCAGCGTGCGCTATGAGGTCGGGCGCGGGCTCGGGCGGCCGCAGTAGTACGTGCAGCTGCAGTAACAACATCGGGGCTGCCTCGCAGAACGCGTGCACCAGGCGGAGCATGCCTACGGGAAGATATATATTATTACATTATTTATTTTATTTGCAAACCAGAGCCGTGGCAGCCCAGTTGTAAGAACGCTTGACTCTAACTGTGAAGTCGCAGGTTCGGATACCTGTACGGACCAATGATTTCCGATTTTGTTTCGGATTTTAAATAATTATCACGCCGTCAGCGGTGAAGGAAAACATCGTGTGGAAACCCACATTCCCATTTCTCCGGAATGTGCGTTTAGGAGGTAAGTGATGTGACCTAACCTGTATTGGGTTAGTTTTCTCATTGCGGGTATATAAAAAAATTGTCGAAACTAATGTGTAGGTTGCCCATCTCCAACATGTCTGTAGTAATACTGTATTATGCTTTATGTATATGTCTCTCTCTCTCTTTATTTAAGAGCTGCGCTATTGTCGGTAGAGTAATCGCCATTACTCCATAGATAGGGCGTGTAGGACGGTGGTTGCCCCAATCGCCTTCCGTTCCGCAGTACACCGACCAATTTCTCAATCGGTGATGTTCTAGCTAGAGCCCAACCAGAATCCATTGCCTCGGCCTCCAACCAGTACTGATACCGCTGCTGCCCGGCATCAGGGGTGCGCTTTTGAAGTAGCGGCGCCTACTCGCTACGTCACAAGATCGTCATAGAACCTAAGTAGCATTTTATAGGTTAGCCCGTCCCATTGAGCTACTACGTTCTGCTAATCCTGCCGCTGTTTGGTCGGGGACTGCTTATTTTATATTCGCAGCTAACCATCATATCTGATGGCCGTTCCACGTTCCGTGGTTATGTATATAAATAAATATTACTAAAATAAATATTATTAAATGAATATTACTAACACAAGTCCCGCACTTGATGCTTGACTCGATGCAGTTCGACCGGCAGCAGCAGGCGCGCGTACCGCCACAGCACGCCCAGCTGCATGGCGTGCAGCACCAGCGGCAGCCACGGGGCGCCGCGCGGGCCGCCCTCGCGCCGGCCCTCGCCCCACCACACCTGCAGGTACCAGCGGAGGGATATCACCTGCGGGGGACGAATAAATCACTTAAGTAAGAATAACAAAATGGTTTGAATTCACGTTTGGTTCATAGATAATTGGTATCAAACAGTTTTCAGGATTTGTGCCTGGTTAATGGCGACAGAAGAGTAGGCGTGTATACTATTAATACACCTCTGCCTACCCCGTAGGGATACAGTCGTGATGCTATATGTTGTTGTAACAAAATGATCAAGAGTATGTGTGAAAATTTTTCGAGTGGTATCACGTATCGAATGTGAAGTGATGACTTTTATTGGCAGATAAGGTAGATTTTTTACTAACCTGCGATATAAGTAGTGAAGTGATGACAATGGAAATGGCGGCGGCAAAGGTGCCCTTATACCCACGCTCAAGCAGCGCGTACCCCATCACCACATCGAAGACCACGTCGCAGAAGTAGCCAGCAAGTGATATCACGTTGAACAGCACGTCGCAAAGGGGCAGGAACTCTGCCATCGCGCCACATTTCTCAATTTCTTACAAACAAAACTGTTTTTCCCGCCTTTTCATTTGCTGGAAAAAGTTAAAAAGTTTGATTTTTTTAAAATGTAACCATCGCTATTCTGCGTTAGCTGGAACGGTATCTACAACGTTTCATTTTTTGAAAGATTACTCTTTGTTTTGTGTAAAAAATGACATGAGTTATATTGAATGATTAAACGCACTATTTACTTAAATATAAAATATTTCATTAAAACAATTTAGTAAATGTTTGTTGAGGGGTTTTACTTTTATGGATTACTTATCTATTAGCCGTGCGATAAATGAAACATGGTAAATGGTATGCGCGAAACGGAACGTATTTGCATTGTTGTTGACGTTTCACAAGCTTTCGTGCTTAGGAATTTGTGATTTTCTATCATTTTCTCAGATTTATTTACAAAGAAAAGCATAGAAAAAGTAATGTCTAATTACACGGACTTAGTGAGCAAGATCGGGAAAGACTCGTCAAGGGCTGCTTGCAAAAAGTGTGGTTATGCAGGGCACCTTACATTCCAATGTAGAAACTTTATTAAAGTAAGTATATTTTCCGTTCATAGTTTTTTAATTTGTGGTATAAATACACAAGAATAAAATTATAAAACGTTTCTGACTTGTTCTATTGATTACATCGAGAAAGTTAGCTGTTTTGTTCATTGTTTATCAAACAATAGCTTAACATTTCATAACTTGTAGTAATTTTATGTATATCTCCTCATCTAGAAGAAGTTTCATCCCTAAAATGGTAAGCTTATTAAAAAGCAATTCTAGTTTTCTTGGTAGGTTTTACAGGTTTAGTTAAGGTCTAACAAGTATAACTTGCTCTCCAGGTGGACCCTAACAAAGAGATAGTCCTAGATGTGAGCAGTACGAGCAGTGACAGTGAGGAGGAGTATGCTACACCACTACAAAGTCTGCGTGAGGCTGAGCTGCGGCAGAAACTGCAGGAGAAGCTCAGGAAAGCCAAGGAGAAGAAAGAAAAGAAAAAGAGGAAGCGATCCAAGTAATATTGATAATCTAAATATAAATGACATATCACACCTGTAAAGGCAGGTTTATAGTATATGGAACCCAATCGCCAGCTATGTGTGTATGTGTTATCTAAATATTTATGTAATTTAATTATTAAGGTACACATACAACAGATCATTGACAGGTATAAAGGTTGTCGTAGAAGTTTTAGCAACTTTAGATCTAGTCTACTCATTTTGATGGAAATTATATAATTATTACTAGCTTTAAACTTATAAACACAAATTACGTAAAATTGTCTTTTAAATTTAGCTAATAACATAGCCTTTATTTTTATGTTATGTGTTTTATTTAATTTTAAAGCTTAAAACCTTGAACCTAAGCAAAGTTTTGTTATAACCCATTAAAATGAAACATGAATTCCACAGATCATCAAGTTCATCCTCCAGCACCAGTAGTTCATCATCATCTTCATCCACATCATCAGACAGCAGTGAATCAGAGAAGGAAAGGAAGAAGAAACATAAAAAGAAGAAATCCAAGAAGTCGAAGAAATCTCACAAAGAACGAAAGAAGAGTAGAAGATAGTGTTTAAGAATTTTAGCTTGAATTTATTACTAAAGGCTGAATAAATTAGTTGACTAAGGATCTTTTACACAATTTGTATCTCAATTTTAGTTGTAATTGCTGTAATGTGCTATTCATATGAATGTCCCCGGAAACTCTGGAAATGTTCCTGGCAGTAAAAAGGCGCAAAACTAATGTAAAAAGGGTATCATTTAAGCTATCACCAATTTAATTAGTTTTGTGTTTCTTAAATAATAGGGTTTGTCCTCAAAATAGTAGATCTGTCACCAAAATGTAGTCACCAAACAATGCAAAATCAGTTCCACAATAAATCACCTAAAATCCTGAGATATAAGGTCTAGTACCAAATAAATGTTTTTGTATGTATTATAATAGGTGTGTCCTAATAAGTATTTAAACAAACTAATTTAAAGAGATTACCAATAAATCATATTATGTTACTAGAAAATTGCATTAAGTTCAAATAAAAAATTAGGGTTGTCATCATCGTTTCAACCAAAAGATTCTGCTACTTAACTAGACTCCCAAGGTTCTAAATTTCCACTGGTAGTATAAATTATATTTAGCAGAGTAGTAAATAAAACAATTTAAGTCAATATAATCAATATTTATTGTTTAAAATAATTACCACTGAACAATCAGCGCTGGTTTAAAATAGCTGGCTTATGGCACGCCGCCCGCGTCGCGCATCGTGTGATCGAACCTAGTTACCTACTACCCATCGTTGAGGCCGGATTAGTCAATTTTTAGAGCGTGCCAATTTGTCTCCGCCCCTTTGATCATTTTTTCATTAAAATTATAAATTGATGTATTAAATTGGTAACGAATACTATTAATTTAATATCTGAACGAAATAAAATGTTACTACTGTATTGGTGACAAAATATCAAATAAAAAGGAGTCGCAGTCAGGGATCGATAATCGATTTATTTGGTGACAGATCTACCATTCTGAGCACAGAGTTATTATTTAAGTAACAAAACTGTTATTATAAGAACGAAGTTTATATTCATGTAATGCAATATAATTTTATTGGTTATCGATCTCTTATTTTACACATATATTAACATTAATTTGATAATTCATACCTGGGAACAATTTTTGTTTATCTGAGAACGAAAATATTTCGTGGCGATAGATCTATTTATTAGGTGATACATCTTGATGACAAATATAAATTTTGGTGATAGAAAATATAGTCCCCATGTAAAAAGAGCTTTGTAGCCTAACCTTCAGGTAGATAAGACCAGAGAACAATTTTAAAAATAAAAGTATTCAATGTCCTTACTTCTCCACCAACCCGCAGTGGAGCAGCGTGGTGGAGTATGCTCCATACCTCCTCCGGTTGATTGAGGGGAGGCCTGTGCCCAGCAGTGGGACGTATATAGACTGTTTATGTAATGTCCTTACTATTAAAGAGTTTTTACAATGGGAACAGTCCCAGTTTGGGAACATTCCTGGGGTAGACACATCACTGATAATATGTTGTAATGGAAATAATACTTGTTAATATACAGCAATAAGCAATAATTTAGAGATTAGCATGTATTGATCACATCCCACAATTTTACTATGTTTTTTACTTATAAATACTAGTGTGGTGACTGTATAGTATATATTATGTTATTTATTTAAAGCCTTTTTTCAGTCAGTGTTTTTTTTCCAATCTTGTGTGCCTAAGGCACACAGATTGGTTATCATAGATATTAGATTGAGGAAAAACTTTAAATGTAACTATCTGAAAAAAGGCCTCCCTGTCAACTAACCCTGTTTTGTCTCTTTAAGTTCTTATTACTTATTTTATTGATTCTTCTTTTCTTTATGATACTTCTTTCCATGGCTCTCTTGAGTTATACTTAATCTTTGACATTGTGCTTTGGTGATAGTATAGGTAATAGAAAACAAATAAAAGCCATAGCAAGTTTTAACAAGTGCCGAATAAATAAATATTTATGTACAAATAAATTGCCTTTATGCTGTTATTATGTAATGGATAATATACTTTTAATAAAATCAGAGTTGATTTAGAATTTTGTTTTTTTCTTTCATTGTTGAAAGTTTGAGAGTGGTGTGTCAGGATCGTAGTAAGTGGAATCCTGTTGTCTCTGCTTACCCCAAAGGGAAATAGGTGTGATCTTATAATCTTATGTATGTGCAGAAACCTTCCTTCACAAAACAATATTATGTGACAGTGGACGCCATTGATTCATTGTATAATTTATTTATGACTGAAGGTACCATTACTTGTGATTTTTGTAGCATTGTACTCTATTTTCAATCCAAACTAAGTATGGGAAAAAGATAAGCTACAAATGAAAACAATGAATACAGTATTACCTTCATGTGATGGTCTTTTTTTTTTATTATGGCAATGGGTCGCTTAGGAGTAAGTGATGGTCTTTCTTCTTTATTCAAGTATATAAGCTGTAGTTAAAAACAAACTACAGTGGAGAATAGTATTATAAAACAATGTTTTGTTAGAACAGAGAAGTGTATACAAAGACCACGTGAAAGAGAATTATATTGTTTACAAATTGAGTGATAAGCCATTGCAGGGATAACATTTGCAAAATTGATGTTCTAAGTTCACATTAGTTGATATTACAATCTATTAGGGTTATGTAAAGTTAATTTCTATGTGTTATGAGGTAGAAAGTAGACGGAATTCCTTAGAATTTCTCTAGACTAACTCACATTCTACTACTTAGAGAAATAGAAAGTGAACTACATTCTAGCTTTCTCAATAGATCTCTCGATAGTTAACTATTTTTAGGTATAAACACGTTTATTGATATACTTGAAACTGCATTATTACAGCTGGAATATAAGAAAAAACTTTAAGCTTTTAACACTTACCTCATCATAAGAAAACTCATGGATTTTTTGCAAGCACGATCTCGTAGGAACAAGGATGTAATAACTATAAGAGGAAACAACACGGACATGTCTCACTTATTATATTATAATCAGACTACAGTTCTAAATACATTCCCACGGTTATCACTATTCACATCACACAAAAAGCTTAGATATTTTGGTTAAGTTATTCGTAAGTTCCAATCAAGTTCACGTCAAAAGTTCAAGCGTAAATAGCGCCATCTATTGAACGGTATGTCCAACCTAAAAGCTCGGTCGATCGCTACAGACGCGTTCACATTTGTGTAATATACACTTCTCATCAAAAAAATCGAAACACTTCCGTTTTCATTATTTCTGTCCGAATTTAACACAAAAAAGAATTCATACGATGAAAAAAAATACATAAATGTATAGCTGGCAGTTTGGCCATTACAGTAATAAGCGAAAATTCTAAATTCAAAATTAGAATTTCATTTGTTTATCTTATAAACGAAATGAATCACTGTTTTGAGACAAATGTGTGTTTAGGGTTGGAGTACATTTAGCGTTTAAAAACTAAAAATTGGCGCCTATCCTTAAACTTTTTGTTTTTTATTTCAATACTGTGACTTTGGGACGTCTGAAAAAAGGTTTTTTTTCTAAAACGTATGGATACTTCGCCCACAGAAGCCGCCCAAGTTGTGGCATTGCTGGATTCTGGCCTTAGTCAGCGTGTTGTGGCTGCAAGACTGCATCTAAGCCTGTCATCTGTTCATAGAGTCTATAAACGTTATCGGGAGACTGGTTTGTTCACGCGCCGTTCAGGATCTGGCAGGAATCGGGTCACTTCTGAGCGAGATGATCGATTTATTGTAACAACTTCTTTAAGAAATCGACGCCTTAACGCTTTTCAACTGCAGCAGCGGCTTCGTGTTGTACGAAGGGTGGCTGTAAGTGACTCTACAATTAGAAGAAGGTTGAAGGATCGTGGACTGGTACCGCATAAGCCAGCAAATGGGCCGAAATTAACTGCAGACCATCGAAGAGCGCGCCTTAACTTTGCACGTGAGCACCTAAATTGGTCATACCTACAGTGGAGCAAAGTTCTCTTTTCTGATGAGTGTAAAATTATGCTGTATGGTAACGACGGAAGGAACAAGGTCTACAGAAGAGACGGAGAACGCTATGCACAATGCTGCATTGAAGAAAAGGTCAGCTATGGTGGCGGTTCGTGGACGGTTTGGGGAGGAATCAGCGCCGACGGTAAGACAGAGCTTGCTTTCGTGTCTGGGCCACGTCTGCCTGCACTAAACTGTCATCGGTACGTCGAAGAGTGTCTCGAGCCTCATGTGATGCCCTATGCACATTTTATTGGCAACGGCTTCATATTTATGCACGACAATGCTAGGGCTCACACCGCGGGCGTCGTACGAGATTATCTTAACGAAGTCGATATCTCTATTATGGAATGGCCAGCAAGAAGCCCGGACATGAATCCCATTGAACATCTGTGGGATGAATTAAAGAGACGAATTCGAGCAAGAGATCCTGCCCCAGAAACACTTAGCCAGCTGCAAGATGCAATCCAAGAGGAATGGGACAATATACCACAGCATGTGATCGTGACTCTCATCCGATCGATGAAGAACCGTATGGAAGCAGTAATTAGAGCTCGGGGAGGGAATACAAGTTATTAAATAAACGTTTTTTAGCTTTTTTTTTCATTTACGTGTGTTGTTTTATCCATTTCCTTTATACTCCATACGGAATAAAAATGACTCATTTAACAAAATACGAAACCTATGAAAAATTCATTTAAATTTAGAACATTAACATTAAGATTTGATAAGCTCATATTACTCACTATTAAACGACATTTAACATTATATTATATATAGCTACAAACCCATGTACCTATTGACTGACTGACTGACTCACTGACAGGGTTGTTCTCCCAGAAGGAGTGTCGGGGGGTAAAAATGGTGTATGGGGGATGTGATCAAAATTTTCCGGTGAGTATGGGAAAACTTCCAGATCTTGGAAAACTGCTCCGCATCAGGGAGACACCCTACAGTCTGGCGAAACTATCGCACCTGGATCGATTCTTTTTTCACAAAACGTATTTAAATCTTGGTCAAATTTTATTGTGGGTGAAAAAAAGTCAAAATGGCGGAAAAACAAGATGGCCGCCATACAAAATTTCGTTTTTTGAAAAACTGCCTCGTTGGTAAAAACTGTGTATGGGGTTGTAATCGGAACATCCCGTTGACTATGGAAAAACTGCTCGATCTTCGCAAACTGCTCCGCATCAGGGAGACACCCTAAGGCCTGGCTAACCTATCGCACCTGGAACAATGATTTTTTCGCACAACGTATTTAAATCTTGGTCAAATCCAATCGCCGGTGAAAAAAAACCAAAATGGCGGAAAATCAAGATGGCCGCCATACAAATTTTTCGTTTTTTCTGAAAATGCCTCGGGGGTAAAAATGATGTATAGGGATGTGATCGGATCGTCATGTTGAGTATTTCAATACAGCTCGATCTTGAAAAACTGCTCCGCATCAGGGAGACACCCTACGGCCTGGCAAAACTATCGCACCTGGAACATTTTTGATTTCACGAAACCTATTTAAATCTTGGTCAAATTTTATCGCCGGTGAAAAAAAAAACAAAATGGCCGAAAAACAAGATGGCCGCCATATAAATTTTTGTTTTTCCAGAAAATGTCTCGGGTGTAAAAATGATGTATAGGGGTGTGATCGGAACGTCATCTTGGAAAACTGCTCCGCATCAGGGAGACACCCTACGGCCTGGCGAAACTATCGCATCTGGACCTTTTTTGTTTTCACGAAACCTATTTAATTCTTGGTCAAATTTTTCCCTGGTGAAAAAAAAAACAAAATGGCCGAAAAACAAGATGGCCGCCATACAAATTTTTGTTTTTCCAGAAAATGTCTCAGAGGTAAAATTGATGATCGGAACGTCATCTTGGAAAACTGCTCCGCATCAGGGAGACACCCTACGGCCTGGCAAAACTATAGCACCTAGATTTTTTTTTATTTCACAAGACCTATTTTAGTCTTGGTCAAATTTTATCGCGGTAAAAAAATGGCGGGAAAACAAGACACGCGAGCAGCTTGCTGCGAGCGAACCACGCGACATCTAGTTTATTCCTAAATGTACACATTTTTCTGATAATCCTGACAAAACGTAAACTTGCAAGGTGTTTCGATTTTTTTGATGAGAAGTGTATTTGAATTTCCTTTTTTTACTTTTTTTGGTTTTATTCTTTTCTGGTCCTAGGAGTCTTTTGTAGTGTTTGCGAGTTAGGAAATGTCTTATGACGATATCGGCGTCGGTGAGATGTCGCTGCGGCTTCATTGCTTTAAATGTGTTGCCGTTTATTGGACTGAAACACAAAGAAAAATGAATAAGTAGCTGTCTTTGTGTGGTATAATTTCATAACGGTTAATAATGGCGAAGGTACAACCTCACACAATAGGCAGAACATGCATCGAGAAGTCTCAAGAACCCTGGTAGAGCGAATTCCAAGGAGGCTTCCTCACTAGCTAGTATTTTCACAAGTTTTACAGGATCTTCTTTCATTGATTCGATATTGCAAATAGTATCCTGAAACAAAGATTTGTTTGATAGAGAAGACAAGTACGAATTATTTTTACCTGACTTCCCTAGAAGGAGGGTAAGTAATGTACGTTCAATTGAAGCTTTTTTACTTAGTTCTATCGTCTGGATGAGCAGAGAGTCTTTGTCTGTTTTATGGGTAGAGCCATGTCATCAAAAGGACAACCGAAATAGATATGATGAACTGAACCAGCCTAGTAGTAGATGTCTTATCGCTCTCATAAAGTTTTACTAACGAAGTATGATTATAAGTAAGTTCTGCATTCCTGGTACGTACATCTGTGAAAGCCAGTACATCCTGGCGCTGCTGCTCCAATGCTGAGGTGAGGCTCTTGGTGATAGTTTCGCATTTGTTGCTGACGTGCCGCACGCACTGCCGGTACGTCGACTTGTTGCCCTGGCACTTGCTGGCCACCTGCTCTGTGGCTCTGGTTGCCTGGTACCAAGGAGAGAGTTATATTAACCTCCTATGGTCGAGATTCCCAGACATTGTTGAGTTTGAGAAGACATTCGCTTAGGACTTTAAGACACGCTCACAAGGCATACTTGCAGATACACTTTGGTGTGGTTCGAATATATACACACATAGTTAGTGACATCGTAACGAAAACTGAGGAATGATTCAGACTATGATTCTGAATAGATTATATTAATTTCATAAATTTTCCGACAGGAAATTCTACTTTATGTCAACTGACTCTCTGTATAATAATAATAAATAAATGTATTACGTATAAAGTACATCATTGAATACATTTATCATTAGACATAAGGTACAAGGTAGGTTTCGACGATAGAGTTACTTAATACTAACATAAGCAAACAAATTAAGTACTATATACACACACATCGACATCGACATCGTATCAACAGTGGCTGCAAGTTGTCTTTGTTTACTTATGGCTCTGCCCACCCCATTACGGATTACGGGCGTGAGTTTATGCATGTTTGTATGTATGTACTACTATATAATCATATGATAAATCATACGGTAAGTACCTATATCGCATGATGACAAGTCACAATCCCAAGGTAGATGACTAGTACAAAGATAAATGTTAAAATGCTACTTATTTAATTTACAGATAGAAGCTTGTCTAAGACTATCTAAAGTCAACCTCATCCTTATCGTTATGACGAATTTTAGTTATGAATTACTTCCGCAACAATGAGTGAGTACAACGTAAATAAGTAGGTACGACGTTTGATCAAGTTTATTATAACTACGTCACCGTTATATATTCTGAATCGCTATATAAACTTTTAGTTTAGACATTTCGAAAACAGTATCATAATTCATTTATTTGCAATAAAAATGCTGTAACTCTACAGGTGGTAGGTATCTCAGTTGTTTAAGTAGGCTCACTGATCAGTGGGTAAGCTAGATGACTGGAGAAAACATATTTATAAATAAAGTTATTACATTTGTCAGAAGACAACTTGCAGTCAGGTTTTGTTTTGACATCCTATGATGGGTATGTCATTTAGGTGCAAGCCTTAAGACTTATTCTAGAATAAAACGTTTAAACCTTTCTGATGTCCTCAAGGAAAAGCATGGCTTTCTGGTGGTAGCTGGCGAACATCCTGTGGAGAGTCTTCTGCGTGAAGAAGACCAGGTCACGTTGTGTGGGCACCTCGTATGCTCCAAAGTTTATCGGCTTCTCTTCTTCGGGACACGAGTTTCTTTGGGAAAATTTCGCTGGCCTGTCTGTCTGAAGAAAAAGCAAGGATTCATTGCGTTATTAAAAATAACTACGTGCTGGGTCCCTGAGTGGTCTGAGTGAGTCTCGCAGTGATCTCAGTGGTCTCCAACTTGTAGACCTCAGGTGGAAATATAATAAATACCTACCACATCGTAAAAATACTGAGTAATCTCTTTTTGAGTGCTGGATCTCTGAGTGGGTCTCTCCGTGGCTTCAGGGGTCTCAGTGGTCTCCAACTCATATACTTCTAGAGAGATGGTGGTGGTGCGTGGGGTGCGAGGGTGGCCCTGTCTGTCTGTCCAGGAACGCACGTCGAACCCTTGGAAGATCTGGTATTCTGCCCCTGGGAGACATGATGCTGGCAGGATCTTCAGGATTAGTAGCACTGGAAAATATTGTACATTAAACGTAGGCCTCTCAATCTCTATAGGAAGGGGGAGCCACAATTTAAAAAAATATATCTCTCTCCTTGGTACCAGGCAACCAGAGCCACAGAGCAGGTGGCCAGCAAGTGCCAGGGCAACAAATCGACGTGCCGGCAGTGCGTGCGGCACGTCAGTCAACAAGATTATTTTATACTACGGTGCTTTAAATTTTCAGCTACGGCCTCTGTGGTCCGGTGGTTGAGCGTTGTACACACGATCCGGTGGCCCCAGGTTTGCGTCCCGGTGGGGATTCGCATATCACAAAAAATACTTTGTGATCCCTAGTTTGGTTAGGACATGACAAGCTGATCACCTGATCGTCGAAAGTAAGATAATACGTGCTTCGGAAGGCACGTTAAGCCGTTTGTTCCGGTTACTATTGATGTATTGGAGTAATCGTTACTTGAGCCATGTCAGGGGCCTTTGGCGGCTCAATCATAACCCTGACACCAGGGTTATTCTACCTCACAACTCACACGATAAGAAGAACATAGCTACATCCTAATTGGGGTAGGCAGAGGGACATCTGTCACAATCTGAACTAGGTACCAACGCGTCACCTCATAGGTGGCAAGCCGTATAGCGTCAATATTGGTAGAGTCAACTGTGGTGGTGATAAATTATTACTCATTGGTGCAAGTTTGTGGGGTTCAAGCCGGTGCTCTCCGTTTGAGAAGCAAGGTGAACCACAGGACCACAGTGACTTCGATGATGTCTTTGAAGAGTTATTAGTTAGGAGAGTTAGGAGAGCTTCGTCATTGGAGTCCTTTAAACGGCAAGTCAAGGCGCATTTCCTTACCTCTATTTCCTATTCATCTTCATAATCTATCTACTCCTTTTCTTCCATAGTATATGTAGTAGTTTAAGTAGTGATATTTATTTATTATAACAATTATAATTATGTGTATTATTATTATGTAGTTTATGTAGTCGAAAGTGTATTTATTTTTATATGCACAAGTATTCCCATGCTGCACTATCCCGCTATATTACTTAATATTCAATATCTCCTATACTTAAAGGTTGCCTGGAAGAGATTGCTACTTAGCAATAAGGCCGCCTATTATACTAATTCTATTTCTCTTTTGTTTTGTATTTTGTTTTTTCCTGTTTGTGCAATAAAGTATTTGTTATGTTATGTTAAGTTATTTGTAAAAAATCCACACTTACCTATAAACATAATGGCTTGTTCTGTGTGTTATGCTGCAATGGTAAGTACCAACATGGCGATTGTTTGTGAAAAGCCGTCGCCTCGCCTCGCGGGCACGTTAAGCGTACTCCGTTAGTAAACTCTAGGGTTATTACTTAATATTGGTTTCTTCGCTCGCGTTAAATTCTGGGTAACACGGTGTCCTTTTCCTAATGTACCAAAAATCAGCTTCCTACTCACTAGTAGGTTCACTAACCTTTGGGCCATCCTGTATTATGCTGATTTTCTGCCCGCTAGGAAATCGCTTTTCGGCCAAGTTAAGTAAACAAAAAGTATTTATGCCACGTGCAGCAAATCCATATTTTAATATTATAAATGGGAAAGTGTGTGTGTCTGTTTGTTTGTCCGTCTTTTTAAGTGGAGATAGCTTAAGGGATGGAGAGTGACGCAGGCTATATTTTGTCTCTTTCTAACCGCCCACTTCCTTAAAATGGGGGGGTGAAAGTTTGTATGGAGCGTCCCGCAATTCTCAAGGTAGAATGCCAAAAATTTGGTATGCGGACTATTTGCGACTAAAAAAAACGTGCTTCTTTTTTTGAGGAAATCTGCCCTGCTTCAAAGAAGGGGTGAAATTTTATATGGGACGATTTGCAGTTTTCAAGGCAGGAAGCTACCCAAGTAGCAATCAAGAATTGTGATTAAGTCATATATGTCTAAACTTTAGCTAAAGTGAGATTTATCCAAATCAAATAGGACTTATTAGGACTTCATAAATTCATGAAGACACAAAACCAAGTTAAGTATTCACAAAACTATTTAGTCTTATCTCAGCCTACTGTTAAGTCTACAAGTATTCTTTTACTTTACTCAGATTATTTGAAGGCTCACTTAACACTAAATTGATTTAGTGAAGTATCAGTTTAGTCTTGTAAAGTAAAAATTGATTGCCTAGATATACTTAAGGCAATTTTTATTATTTGTTGCTCCTATACAAGACTGTTTTATTCGTTTTTGACTACAATAAGTAAAACATAAGAAAAGTCTATTCAATGGACGATAAAATCGAAATAGAAGCAAGCAGAAAGATGGATGAAGTCCAAATAATAAAATGATCTGGTGATTTTCGAAGGCAGAATATTAAATACTTACAGAAAATTAACCTGTGATAATGCACATCCCACTGTTTTTGTTAGCGATGCGATATCTTCTTCATTGCCATCATTTTTTTATATCGATTGGTATAACACAATCATTTAATTTTGGCAAAAAAATCGTAAGTTCCTGTTTTTCAAATCCGATCCAGCGTGTGGCGGCCCAGGTACCTACGTCTCGCACAAATCTTCTCAAAAATGACTAAGCTAGTCTAACCTAATCTAAGCGCACGGCAACACTACACTATGAAAAATCGAGTTTTATAGTAAAACCTGCTAAGTTCAAATATAAAATTAGGTACCTATTAGTCTAATAATAAATAAATCCAATCTAAAACATAAATGTGAAATGAGAGCCAAGTTCAATATTATGCAATGCTTTGGTTGTTGACTTCAACGACAAAAGAAGTGAGATCTAAATGGGTGGCAAGTTCAATGGTCAGTCCTGAAATTTATTTATAAGTAACAGTATAACATATCATATCTTCTTATAACATAAATATATTGTAGCCTAAGGTCTGTCTTATTGTAGGTAAGTACATATCCTCGTAACGCGTGGGTCCTTTTAAAAGGATAAATTCAAAACTAAAAGTCGACTTTATAGATATAATACATTTGAATACCTATTAAACTCGTTTAAGATTCACGTTAAGTTAAAAAAAATAAAAAGCCAGTAAAATGGATGTGAGTTGTGTTGTATCGTGGGCGAAAAGCTGACAACCTATCACCGCTAAACACATGTTCCAACTTGCTTACCTACCCTTAAAGTACTTGTCGAATATGGCATCAAGTGGTTTTATGATCACTTAGTGCTCTGCCTACCCCGATATAGGCGTGATTGTATATTATGTTAAGTTAATCCACATACCTACCACAAAAAGACCGGCTGTCATGAGTTTTGATTACTTACTGATTCTTACATCTATAGTTAGGTACAGGCACTAATTAGGTATTTATGTTAAGCGTTCATAATAGAATCTAATAATTAAAAATTTGCCAGTTTATTATTTTTTCCTTTATATTCATCTAATTACCTATCTTACCAAATACCAAATTTTAACTCTCTAGGATCATCTGGAACTGGGTTAGACTTTTGATTTATAGGTCAGTCAGTCAGTCAGTCAGTCAATGATAAAAATGAGGATTTTTGTACATTAATATCTAAATAACCGTTTGAGATAAGCTTATGAAATTTAGAACACTTATATGTATCTCACAAGTCTCAATATATGAGCCAAATTTACGATACGATACGATACGATTTGATACGTTTATGTAAAATAGTTTTTGATTTATGAGGGGGTCAAAAGTGGCTGCAAATGGTTCGTGTAATATTATTACACACGGTGCGGCTCGCCAGTTCTATTTCTTGAACTTGGCTTGATACGCTACCGCGTGTCTAGATACTTTTCTTTCTTCTTTCATTCTTTCTTTTAATAATTTTAAAAATGTACCTATTTTTAACTAAGCTTTATTCACAATCATAAACAAAACATATCTATTTTAAGTTTTGTGTATGGTTAAATGCATTTAAAGTGGGCATTTGATTCGATTCCTTTATTTTTTTAGCTTGATAAAGTCATCGGGAGTTACATAGATGATTCTGGCCTTTTTTAACAATAATGTTTTTGGTGGGCTTAGAAACTACCGCGCACACACACGACGTTAATCAAATTGCAAGGGTTCTTCGTATATACAATATTCAACGGATACTCGTAAATTTTTACAATAATCACATTGTTTCCGTTGGCAATTAGAAGCGCGGTGATCGTACCTACTTTGCGTCAGCGAACCATGTAGGTACCTATGAGAATGTATGCGCGGAGACTCATTAGCAAATTGAGTTTATGTTTGTTAGTTCCAATTGCGATAAATATTAAATAATTAAGTAAATCACATTCCTATCCAAGCAAGAACTCAGCATAACAATATTTTTTATCTTCCACGAGTCGAAAAACTTACCTCTCAAACAAACATACTTTCCATAGGTTTTAAAAGCTTGTTCGATTTTAATTGTTACTTGTTACATAGATGATTCTGGCACAAAATAAACAAACATGATTTTACGACATTACTTTACTAAATCAAAATAGAGGATCACTTTAGACATAAGAGTTTTAAGTAGGAATTCACTAAATACTTTTTGTCTTAAGTTGGTATACTCCTAGACAATTGAAGTAAAATTTATCTTAACTAGTACTTGATGAAGTGCAACTTGACTTTACTTTTCTAAACTGATTCTTACGAAATCAATTGTTTCTAAAGTCTTACTTCATTTAGAAAAATATTACTTAACGCCATTTTGCACTTACAGGAAGAAAACATGTAATATTTTTTTGACAATATTATCGTCAAAAACTGAAGTAAATTAATATATATCTCTGTTGTAGTAACAATTACTGCGTTCAGCTGTCACATATTAATACAAAATGAATTTCTCTATACTATATGTCACCATTTTTTTTATTTGCTGAATAATCAATCCAAATTTTATTATTATTTTTCTGGTATATTAAAGGCCCTTCTGTTTTTTAACACTTTCTATCGATTTTACACGAGAAACAATCATGCGTTTATAATTTCCTGTATGTGAAACGGCAGAATAACCTTTTGTTAAAACAACTTAACAAATATTTTAGACGCCATTTTCTTACAGACTTCATTTCTTGTGTTAATGTAAATGTTCGCCATTATATTCTAAAATAAAGACGCGTGAAGTAAAAATCGTTTTAGTATGACCTGAAGTTTTACTTCGTTAAGTTACAATTGACTCAGTGCAATTCAATCCTATAGTCTTAACTAAGTATTGTAGATATCTTCAAGTATACATTTTTGGTATTAAGTGATACTACAAGAATTCTAAGTTTAGAATACGCAAGAACATTGTCTAAAGTAGGGTTTAAGTCTGACTTAACGTTGTCTTAAGTCTGTCTTGTATAAGAGTTAAAGTATGTGCCCACTTTTACTAAACTGTATCTTCAAGACATCTTGAGGGATATCTTGGAGACATATAAGACTTATCCAAGACAAGGGCTTGATTTAGTCTACTTGCCTTCAAGATATCTACAATTCTCTTTTAAGACAATCGGTTGCTACTTGGGTAAATTTTGGTAAGTACATTAGGTGGGGCGGAAGGCAAGAGGGAAACCACTGCCCTATTTTCCCCTAATAAAGTAGCATGGAGAGTATTGGAAAAAACTGAACCGAAAAAAGCGTGGCTCTTAAATTGATGATGATGATGAGGAAAGGGGAACCGTGTTACCCCGAATTTACCGCGAGTGAAGCCGCGGGCAAAAGCTAGTTTACTATAAGTCCCGTCACAGAAAAAGAGTTGGGGAAATAAGTTGGGGTGAGTTTATGTATGTAGGTAAGTACGTATTTTATACATGTGGTTCCACCTACTAACAAGATATCCTTTTCAGTGTTTTAAAGGGAACCCTAAAATAACTACACCTACCACTCTAAGTTGGTACTATAGTGAACATTGTTTGCTTAACATGTTTAGTCAATAATGTTTTACGTAACACTGTACCTTGAGTTTTAATCACTTTTAAACAGAACAAAGGAAGGGTCATTCATAGTTTTCTCATCTAGTTATACTATCATTCCGTATTTAAAAAAAGAGGCTTTTTTTTGACGTGACTTATTGTATATTTGCCGCAGATAATGACTTATTGTAGATTTGGCCGGACCAAAAAAAGAGGCAAATGAGATGTATTCCTTTTGAACTTTTGGCTAAGTTTTGAATACTGACCACATTAAATCAATTCATCTAAAAAAGCAATATTGTTATTTGACAGTTTTTGTCTTTGTACATTGCGCACTAACGTTTATATGCGCAAACGTTAAATTGCTGTACTTATTGCTTTTTAACTCGCTTTTTAACCATCCAGTTTAGACATACTTAGAGGTAATATGACATGTGTGTGTGTGTGTGTGTGTGTAACTATTATAAATCTGTGTATGTAGGTGATATATGACTTAAAAAAAAAGTAGCCAGCCCACTGTGAATAGTAGATAGCTTGTTTGGTTGTCATAGGAACCGTAGTGTTGCATTGAGTGTCATTCCGAATAATACGCAGTCAAAATACTGTACACAGAACTTATATCAAAAATAATACTGATTGTTAATACCTCTGTCGAATATTTTACAGCCATAATAACCATAGTATATTTATCAACAAGCCAAGAAACTTGCTTTGTTTTACCATCCATCGCCACCTAGCTTCCTTAGGACATCGAGGAGTTACTCATCAGACGAGCAATGGAGAAGTTAAGCGAGCAAGACGTAGCAGCAATGGAGCAGCAGCTGAAGAATTGTGTGGAGTATGATCGTCAGTATTGGCGTGTCAATGATGTGAAGTGTGACGCGATATATACTGCCAAGACTTATGAGGAGTTTGCGTGAGTTTGCTGCACTATATAGGGGCCGTCCATTAATCATGCGAGGCTCGAGAGGGGGGGGGGGGGTCCATGAAAAAATCACGAAATATCATAAGGGGGAGGGGGGTGTAGTAATAATATATCACGAGTATTTATTTTTTCGGCAAACGCGCGATACTGAACCGAAAAGCGGCGTTTCGTGCAATTATTTTGGTAGGTAGTAAAAAATACACGTGATATAGGATAGGGGTAGGATAGGGGCGGGGGGTAGTTTTGAACCTCACCATGTATCACCAAGGGGGAGGGGGGGGTTAAAAATGCAAAAAAAAACATCACATGATTAATGGAGGCCCCATACTAGGTTCGCCGACCATAACCCAATAGCTCAAATTAGCTTCAAAACGTTTCTTCGATTCTGCTCCGCATCCCCCAAATCCCCTGGTAGTTGCTTCCGAGTACATCCCGCTTAGGGACGGTACTGAAAAGTATTAGCGCCCGAAGGACGTAATATACGATTACTCTAGCCATAGACGCGGCCAATCAGCTCGCGATAACAAACACTTCGAAACCCCGATACCGATCCCGCTGTTGGCGTGGTCGACGATTTCCCTCGTTCAGCGCTAATCGCTATCGACCCACTCTGTCAAATATTATCCTCTAAGACGACGCCCTGAGCCGAGGTTCGTGCCCAACTGGGCGCCTGGGCCTGTTGTCTTGAATGTAGTACCGGGTGAGAGCCTTCAGCGCTCCCCATTTGTCCGGCCAAGTAGTTAAAGTCATTTGCGGCAAATCTACAATAAGTCACGTCAAAAAAACAAGTCCTCTAGATGTCCGTGAGAATATTACTTTACTCTTTGCCGTGAGATATCCTATAGGTAGGGGATATCCTATATCCGAAGGAGATTGGCAATTGATTCGCAGTTTTTCTTATTCTTATTAAGTACATAACATAAGTTCACGACTATATCCCAATGGGGTAGTCAGAGGGACATCCATCGTAAGTTGAATTAAGTACAGTCATGAGTAATATAATGTTCCCACTTTAGGACTCTGTCGCACTAACATTTTGACATTTAGTGAGACTTACAGTTCAATTTGTCAAAAAAGTTAATGTGACATGGTACCTACCAAAGTGTATACATATTAATGCTCGTGACCGTACTTACCGAGCTTTCTGTTAGACCAATGTGAACAACAACGTCTTAATATTGCATGTTTTTTCAAAGATTTTCGATAAAAAGTTGCTACAAAAAGTCACTCTAATGCGTTTGGACTTTGGTTTGGACCTAAAGTAAAGGTGATATTGGTCATATTCTAGGGACCGCGTGGCTGCAGCTCACCTGCGGCCGCTGGAGAGAGCCGACTACAAGGCTAAGCAGCATGGCTGGAACCAATTCGCTACCAAGAAGGAAGACAAAGAATAGACTAATACTAAGATGTTGTGTGTATTATGAGTAACGATTTTGTCTAGACTTGCCTACATTTGCCTCAGCATTAAGTACTTGGCTGAATGGAAAATAACCTAACGCGGTTAGAATTACCGCCAAAAAAATAAATGAGCGGTAAACGTGTGTACTTATTTGACAGCCAAACAAAGTTCAATCGAATAATCTGATTATTAGATTCAATTTTGCTTGGCTGTAAAATATTTATTAAACACACGTTCACCGCTTGTGTATTTCTTGTTGGTAAGCTGTTTAGTATTTTATACTTTCTATATCTATTTCTTCATCATCATCAGCCCTTTGACGTCCCCACGGCTGGGGCACGCGGACCTTGCGTACCTTAAACCATCACGCGGGCCCAGTGCGGATTGATGGTTATTAACGACTGCTAATGCAGCCGGGACCAACGGCTTAACGTGCCTTCCGAAGCACGGAGGAGCTCGAGATGAAACTTCTTTTTGTGGTCACCCATCCTATGACCGGCCTTTGCGAAAGTTGCTTAACTTCAACAATCGCAGACCGAGCGCGTTTACCGCTGCGCCACAGAGCTCCTCATCTATTCTAATCTATTTCTTACAAGTATTAAATTAAGTACTTACAGTTATAGTTAATAAACTATTCTGTATATTAATGGAATATAAATAAAATATCGACATTTTATTGGGTGTTTTATTCACTAAGTGATCATTTACAAAGTTACTGAATATCAATGTTTCATGATTTATACAAGATTTAATAACATAGGCGTTAAAAACGCCACATCGAAGCAATGAGGAACTCCAGGCTACGTTCTCCAAACAATATAGATGGCGCTGTACAGATTTAAAGTGATAATTACCTATTTTCTCATCAGCATAGAATGTAATAAAGATAATTCATTTGCTTAAACATGAGTAATATTGTGTGATTGTATTGTATAAAAAAAACATCCTAACTTATTTATCCCACTGCAAAATAATAATAAAAGAAATAACAGAAACCTAAATAAGTTATTAACACCGTTCACCAAATTAAAATTAGTGTCCTCCAGCCCCCACCACATGGCCATCAAGATATATAATCATATCCCTTACCATATTAGGAGTATAGACAAACCTACACTCTTTCACAGTAATTTAAAAAAGTTCCTTGTAGGCAAATGTTATTATAGAATTCAAGATTTTTTTGCAGATAAACTAAATACTTAAATGCTTTGATGTCTCTTTTTTCTTAAGTTGTTTTTTTTTTCTTTTTCTAATCTTGTTATTAAGTTTTACACGTGTGGTGCGGTACACACACTAAACAACTGTATGATATAATTTTGTACCTACCTAATTACTTAATAATAATATTTAGTTACTTGTTATAATAGTATTATAATAAGGCACCTAAAGGCCCCGATTCCTGCAGACACCGCCTAATTTTATTTTAGGTTATATCCGTCATTTTCGTATCCGTCGAAAAGGAAAGGGACGGATGATTCACAGCTCTTAATTTTAGGAAGAATGAGTAAATTAATGTGTCGGGTTATTGACTGACGTAAAATTTTTAGACGGTTGGTTTAGATTTGTGCTTAAAATTGACGTGTGTTCCATAAATTTTATGCTTGTCGATTACCCGTCCCTTTCCTTTTCGGCGGATAAGAAAAGGACAGATATAACTTAAAATAAAATTAGATGGTATTTACAGGAATTAGCACCCATGTACCTTTTTACAATGTTCCACCTTAATAAAATTTATGTTTGTGACATGCAATAAATGAATATGAATATGAGTATCTAAAATCCACTTGTGTAAATTTGTTTTGTATGTTTTTTTTATTGCAAAGAAATTCATGAACATAATACCTTAAACGCTAAGAAGCATTGTTAAACCCGACATGGGTTTGTCTCACTCAACGCAAAATATAATTAAACCTATAATCTAAATTTAATGTTGAGTGCAATAAAGTATATTTGATTTGATTTTGATTTAATATAAATTCAGATGACAGTGTTAACATTATACGTTCTTCATGTTTGCAATGGCAGAGGCATATATAAAAATAATTATAGCTTGACATTTGGATCAGATATGTAAAGAATTACGTTGCTACCTATATTGCTTCTCTTTATTTTGATAAGAATAATAATGGGTGGAAGATGTGTTGTGCCTGGGTGTAATAACAAGGGTCATCATTTATACTTACCCAAAATCAAAGATAAAAGATGCATATCCATGAAATTAGAAGGTTAAACGAAGGCATCACTGTACAGCGCCATCTATTTTTTTTTGGGAAACGTAGCCGGCAAGTCCCTCATTCACCTAAAAAGCAATATTACAATTTGACATTTGCTATAAAAAATAATTGTCAAAAAGCAATATTGCTTTTTAAATGAATAGCTTCGATCTGGCTTCTTCAACTCCCTGGATATCAATATGTACAAAGTTTACAGTTTACAGTATACAAATAGTGTTCCTGAGTTCTTAAATAAAATATTAAGAATCAAGAGTTGTAAGTTATAACGCATAACGTAGCATTTTGACCCCCCCCCAGGAGTAACTATAGTATGTCTTCGTCAAGTCTTGGATCAATGCTGCTGCCTGTTCTTGGGGTTGGACATGAGGATGACCACCTCGATCTTGGTGTGGATGCTCTCCTTCTGCGGGAAGTAGAACCGCGGGTCGTTGCGGTCCATCGGCACCAGGGGCGTGAGGAACCAACCGTAGCTGGAAGGGTTACTTGTTGTTAGAGATATTATGAAGACTGGTAACTCCTTACTTTGGAACTCTTTCTTCTTCTTCTATCGAGTGGGTTGCGAGGTGGATCACCAACCCCATCAACCCTGGTGTCAGGGTTATTATTATGAGTCGCCATATGCCCCTGATATGACTCATGTAACGACTATGTACTTACATCAGCAAGTAGTAACTGGGACCAACGGCTTAACGTGCCTTCCGAAGGACAGACCATCTTACATTTGGACAATCAGGTGATCAGCCTGTAATGCCCTAACCAAACTAGGGATCACAAAATTATTTTTGTGATTTGTCCCCACCGGGATTCGAACCCGGGACCTCCGGATCGCGAGCACAACGCTCAACCACTGGACTAGTGAGCACTAAGAACTTGTGTATACCGTCACTCTGCTAGGAAACGCCTTACTCAGAACACGCATTTCTTATTTGCCGCCCTTTTGATCCACATAAAAAACACACCGAGATAACCACCAACCTATACACAACCAATTATATCAGAAAAGTCTGTCTTCACCGTCTATCATATGGGTTGTGTGGTGGATAACCAACTTCAGCAACCCTCAGGGTTATTACTGAGCCACGAAAGACCCCTGACATTAGGTACCTCTGGTTTTCAGTTGCAGGGGCGGGATATTTGGAGCGGGGTCCCTTGGCGCGGGTCTGTGCCACGTTCTGATGGTAGGCGGCCACCTTTGCGGTCTCCTCGGGGGACTCCGACATCACCATGTCGTGGGCCGCGTAGAACTTGCCCGTCACCGGGATTGCTGGGTAGGGAAATTAAAACACACCTTCAACAAGGATAGCACAGATATAGTATGGCGGTGGAATGAAGGATGGTAGAGTATGGACTCATATCCGAAGTTGGGCCGATATACAGGGTGTTATCGACACCGTACCGAAATCTGGGAGGGTGGGGGATAATTCAGCTAATTATGAGGTGTGGAATTTTCCGTCCCAGGATCATGTTTTTTTGCGTTTCCGTGTGGGTGTTAGTGACACCGTAACGAAAACTTGTTTGATTTTTTAAATTATTTTCAGTTCCATACCTTTGCGGTGCAAAATTCAACTTGATATCAACTCAGAATCATGGTCTGATCCAAAGTTTTCGTTACGGTGTCGATAAAACCCTGTATCATGTTCATCTCGCGGTAGATCTGACAGATTTGTTATTTCTTCATAAACTTATTAACGGACAAATTAGACGCACTCATTTGCTCAACAAAATCAATATTAGTGTTCCGTACAAGTATCCTCGGCACCCAATCCGCAGAATTTTTAGTGTTCCCCGTTCTAGAACTAACCTAGGCCTACATAATCCGGTTTCTAGAATATTGTTGAAGTTCAACAAATTAAACAACAGTGATGTGGACATACACAACGATTCATTTATTCAATTTAAAAGTAAAATGCTGAAACTTATCCACACCACTAATAATTTTATGTAATTTTATAATTTTATGTACTTAACCACCTATCTCTAAGTTTTATTCTGCAATAGTTTTAGTTTTCGTTTGATTTTTTCATACCATTTAAACGTTGTTGTGTTGTATTAGTTAGACGATTTATGTTTTTTCTTTCTTAAATTTTATTTTCAATTATTATTGTTCTTTTTAAGCTCACTTTAGTTTATACTTTTTATTATCAGTGTTGTGTGCATCTATAATTGGCAGGCATACCGGAACTTTTCCTTTGTGTATTTTATATTGTGTGTTTGTGTATGTACTGCTGTTGATGTACCATAGTAAATAAATAAATAAATAGATCATCCCATTCAGCATGTGGGTGAATATAACCATGAAGGATGACACAGTATGTCGCTGGTATGAAGGATGATACACTATGCCGCTGGTAAGTGGTATGATACAGTATGGCGATGGTACTCACATCCGAAGTTGGGCCGATATATCTTGTAGTTGCGGAAGTGTTTCATCTCGCGGTAGATGATCTCGTTCAGCATGTGGATGTCGATGGGCATCCTCGTCCCAAACGTACACTTGCCGTCGCCCATTGTCACGATTCACTGGTCACCTGGGGGAATTTCGGAAGTATAATAACATGATGAATGATGGGGCGGAAGGCAAGAGGGAAACCATTGCTCTATTTTCCCTTAAAAGTAGCATGGAGAATGCTACACCGACAAGATCGTGGCTCTTAAATTAGTGACGTTTTACATGATTTATCATAATAAGTATATTTAGAAATTATAGTCAATGCTTTATTTTGGTTAGGTAAGCGGACCCTGTGAAAACGGGATAATGTTAGGGGGGATGATATATACTTAAGTCTACGGGAGCTCGGTGGCGCAGCGGTAAACGCGCTCGGTCTGCGATTGTTGAAGTTAAGCAACTTTCGCAAAGGCCGGTCACAGGATGGGTGACCACAAAAAAAAGTTTTCATCTCGAGCTCCTCCGTGCTTCGGAAGGCACGTTAAGACGTTGGTCCCGGCTGCATTAGCAGTCGTTAATAACCATCAATCCGCACTGGGCCCGCGTGATGGTTTAAGGCCCGATCTCTCTATCCACCCATAGGGAAGGCCCGTGCCCCAGCAGTGGGGACGTTGATGGGCTGATGATGATACTTAAGTCATATAATATTATTGTAAAGTTTCACTAAAATATATTCAGTAGTTTTAGCGTAAAAGAGAAACAAACATACATGATGTATGCGCCGGATAGAGAGATCGGGTGATGTGACGTCACGTGTGCTTGCGCGGACTAAAATTCAGGCACTTGGAATGGTTTGTTTCAAAACTCAATAATTTTATAAGAATCAGAATCAGAATCATTTATTCAACGTAATTATCATGGATAAACTTGTTGAAGGTCAATGTAACATTTTGAATTTACGTCATTTCGCAAGGTGTTATGGCTGAGGAGAAGAAATGACAAGAAACTGCAACAGCAACACATCTTTTAAATCAATGAGGGTACATTACAAGTTATTTAATAACTAGAGGAACACATTTAATACCAGACATGTTTATCATTTAGGTAATCATTAATCTTATAATAAGCTTTTTTACATAAAGTAAGCTTCATTTATTTATTTATTTATTTAGGTACACATACAGCAATACATATTAAACTTTTACAGACAACATTATAAATAGAAAGAAATACTTGGTATATACATATGTTTGCCAATTACATGCGTACACAGCATTCACCGTAAATGGAAACAAACAAACTATATTAATACTAAACTATATAACGTGCTTCACGTGAGCTTTAAATTTATTATATAATATATATATACTGAACCGTTTTTGAACAATAAACCTAATGTATTTAGAACGATTTTTCCGTAGCCTTTCGTTGATCCTCGTTATAATAATATGCAAAAAATCTTTCAAAAGTTCACTCACCTGTACTAGGGATAAAGAAGTAACAGTAGGCTCGAAGGGAAAATGTTTTCTCTACAGTTCAGTAAATGTTTTAGATTTATAAATTGATTTTTTTAAACACAATTTATTAGAAATTAATAAAAAAAAAATATTTTATATTTAGTTTGAATATTGCGTGATTTGTACAAAAGAAAATTATAAGAAAACTTGTTTTTGTGACATTTTTGACAATGTGGTGGTGTCCAAAGAGATTATATTTAATTCGCGTGCTGTCATTAGTGTAGGAGTCTACTCCGAGGGTGGGGGCTTAGGTTTCATCATCATCACCTTTCATCATTTCATTAATCATCAAGAAAAAAATACGTCAGACATGGCTGTATGGGCATAGTTCCCTTTGCCTTACCCTTCGGGGAAAACCAAAACAAAAAAAATGCCTCTTTCTCGCGATTTTGGATTTAAAAAAAAAACGAAAGAGTTTGCATATGCAGATGTACGAATACGAGACGAATACTGAGGGGGATGATTCAGCTCATGATTCTATCGTTCCAAGTTTGTATTGGCGTGGGACGGAGAGTGGTACTATACCTACTATTATTGTTTATTCTGTGGTTCTGTGGAAGTTTGTAATAGACAACTTGACAATCTAGGTACCAAGCAGGGTCGCCCTAGGCATGCAATCTGGCCTCATCTCGCGGTAATGTCCGCAGTAACCCGGTTAACCGGCCCATTTCAATTACCGTCGTCACCTGTACCCGGTCTAGAGGTTGTTTCTTAGGATTTTAAGAATAATGGAAAATATGTACAAATATACTTTTATTTTTCAATCCGCACTGGGCCCGCGTGATGGTTTAAGGCCCGATCTCCCTATCCATCCATAGGGAAGGCCCTTGCCCCAGCAGTGGGGACGTTAATGGGCTGATGATGATGATGATATTTTATTGCGCTAAAATAAAGTAGTTAGAAAAACACAAACACAGTTGGCTCGACCATCATAGACGGTGATACGGCTCACTACCTATCCCGTTGGTATAATAGAAAGTTCGGTGAGGTGTGGGTTCATTTTTTTTTATTTATTTAATAAATAATAATAATATTTATTGACAAAAATATCGGTACATAGTTTTCCTTAAGTTAAGCATAATTGACATGAATATAATTGAGTAGGTACCATAGCCGACTAAGTATATAAATACTTGTATTTCAGTCTATGATGAAACTTTGAGTATACTTAAATATTGCGATGGACGTGCTGATCACCCCACTGGAATATAGTCGTGACTCGTGAGCTTAAGTTAACTGTATTATGAAAAAATAATAGGATAAGTAAGCACGATGTTATGAAATCTTGAGAAGTAAGTACTCGTATCTTATTTGCAAGACGGTATTACAAGTACAACAGCCACTTGTAGAGGATGTACCTAACAAACAGTTGACAAAGGTATTGCCTGCTATCTTAGAGTAACCGAGAGCACCTAACAAACAGTCCCACAATGTGGAAGCTATCTGCAGGTCCCTATCCGTACGTATGGTACTGTCGTCTAGAATCGGAGTGTCCCACAATGTGGAAGCACCCTTATGCCGAATGACAGCTGCCTACGAATTCTTCTCCCAGTACTCGTATCGGATAGATGTTTAAGTTACTATCAGCCTCATTATATGCACTTTTTTATACTTAATGGCAATTATAATTAAAATTAATTAATTAATTTCTTTCCATTTCAATTTTTACATTACAAAATTAATTACTTTTTGTTATTATTTTTTACATTTTCTTTCGCCTTACG
This sequence comes from Pectinophora gossypiella, assembly GCF_024362695.1. Taxonomy (NCBI): domain Eukaryota; kingdom Metazoa; phylum Arthropoda; class Insecta; order Lepidoptera; family Gelechiidae; genus Pectinophora; species Pectinophora gossypiella. Next base: position 3,508,908 of record NC_065424.1, read on the forward strand.
GTTGTCTGGAAGAAATCGCTTTAAGCGATAAGGCCGCCATTCGCCATGTAACTACCTAGTTAAGAGTCTTTTGTAAATACTTCTTTTTATTTTGGTGCAATAAAGTATATTTCATCATCATCAATTTAAGAGCCACGCTCTTGTCGGTGTAGCATTTAATATAAAGCAAAGTATATTTAATTAATTTATTTATTTATTAAAGACAACACAGATCCATTTATTTATTAGTACAATTCACTTAACGTATGTTAGTACCTTATAACCTACCTACCTATCTTACCTTACCTACCTTACCTTACCTACCTTACCTTACGTACCTTGTACCTTATTTGTATTGTATTGTATAATTACACATTGTGAGCTTTAGAAAGCATGACACGTTCTCTATACAAGGTTACACACGCATCACGTATTGCATGTTAATAATATAATAAAGGAAAGTCAATTGAAAGAGATTGTTGATTAAAATGCCATTGAAATAAGAGATCCAATAAGAACCGGCCTTCGCGCGGGTGAATTTAAAAACCACGCGGGCGCGACCATTCCTCACACTACAGACACGCGCCATCGCCTTGGGGAGAGGCGATTGTGATCGTAGAAGAGCGACGAGCGGGAGCGATTAGCGAGTTCCGTGCAGGAGCTGCGCTGTATTAGATTCGTTCACTCCGACCTGGCGGGCGGGACCGGGCGGTCCGAATGTTGTATCTATGTCGTGGCCAGAGGGGTTAAAAATGCCACATCGAAGCAACTCATCTAAAAAAAGCAATGTTGCTATTGGAAATTTATTTGCATTTCGCACTTTCTTTTATATGCGCAAATGTAAAATTGCAATATTGCTTTTTTATTATGCCAAAAATTCTTGTTCTGTTACCTTGTTATGAATTGTAGGCGTACCTAAGTATGGTAAGTTTGTATACCCGCGTTTTCGTCTACACGGAATCTGTTTTGGCCACTTAGGGGATGAATTTCTAATAAAATCCTTTTGGTGCCTTTTATAAAGAGACTCGTTGTTAACTCCTTTGACCTTTAATAAATAAATAAATATAAGTAAAAGGAAAGTCTTGCTTAATTATTTTAACTTTGTAATGGCGGCGGGTTGGATTGTGCGTTGATATTATTATCAGTCAATTTCTTCTTTCATACAGGGTAATTACCACATTTAGATACAAGGCAGTATATCAGCCAAGTTTGCGAATTCGGCAATGGTTCACGAACCATTTCAAGCTACTTTGCTCCCTATAACTTAAAATGTTACACTACTGAGTAAGTACGAGTAGCAAAGATATCCAGTTAGTAAAATGTTGTTTTTTTAATTGTCATTTTGTGCATTTATTGTTTTTAAAATAATTTCTGTCTTCTTTCAGATGCCATATCGTTTTTACAAACTTGACCTTTTTTCATATATAAGTACTTACTTATGTATTGAGTGAGATTCCTACAAACTCGCTCCGCTCATGCTCAAGTCCGCAGTCGAACAAAAATTCCGATCGGCGATCGTGGGGCTCAATATTGCGGGTATCCGCGAAACCGGGAGCCGCGTCAAGTATTTCATAAGACGTATAATTGGAATAGCCGCGCCGAGCCCCCCGCGCCCGCGCTCCGCTTAACACCTAATGGCATTGGAGAATTACAAGGTAGACGAGCGGTTGACACGCTCTAACACGAAAGACGCTCTTACTGTAACAAGTACAAACAGAAGGAAATCCGTTCGTATAATAAAATAAACTCTGCTCCAAGCTGATATTTCAAACAAACACAAATATAAAAAGATTTTTAAGTCGCGCTGCGATCGCAGTGCGCTTTACTTGGTCCTAAAATAGAGAACCTATAAAGGCACTGACAAGAGAGGGCGGCAAATAAGTGACGAAGTGACAGTTCTGCTAATACTTAGTGCACACAGAGCCAGGGAAGGGATAAGCTGCCCGAAATCTCGGGTTCCTCTTCACATGAAGTTCTAGTTCTCCTGTAATGGATTTTTAGGTCGATGACCGACCTATTATTGACCCGCCAAAGGCTACCTTCATCATATACTTGTCCCGACGAATCGGCGGCATTGCAGTGATCGTGGTCACGGGATGACTTAATAATAATAATAAAAACACTTTATTCGACACAAATTTACAAGACATTTACAGGATAAACTTATTCTAAGGTGGGCACAGGCGGCCATATCGCCACTGTGAAAATAAACTATTAAGTACTTAAATAAACTTTCCGATATGGCACTTTCCTCTGACGAAGTATTCTGCCAGTTTGTGGCTGCAGGCGAGATTTGAGTTTAGTTAGGTATCGAATATTAATACTCCTTTTTTTAGGATAATTAATACCACGTGGTTTCCAGGATTGGTGCCAAGCAGTTATTGGCAATAAGGCTCATCCCCTATACAAATACAAAAATACTTTATTGCACCAAAATAAAAAGAAATAATTACAAAAGACTCTTAACTAGGTACATGACAAATGACCGCCTTATCGCGAGCCTTATGGTTGAGCCTTATCGCAACCATAAGGTGAAGAAAATGTAAAAAATGCCCCCTATTACATGAGACTTAAACCTAGCTGGTGAGTACATGTAAGTATATTATCATAATACACCTCTGCTTACAGGTATGATGCTATTTTTACTCCTCCAACCGCCGCGTTGAGACCGCCCGTCTGCAACGGTTCAAGATCGAAGCGAGGATTCCTGATCAAAGTACGTGACAATGGCGCGTGTTTAATGACTTTAATGAGTCCAGGTGCGGTGCAGACTGCAGCCGGCTGGTTTAATACTGGAGCTGATGAAGTCCTCCAAGTAGCATTTGGCAAATAGCATCTTTAACGGGCTCTGTGTTCTGGTGGTGGATCGCTGGGCTCACGATCCGGAGGCCCTGGGTTCGAATTCCGGTAGACACTTATCTCAAAAATCACTAATTTGGTTAGAACAATGAAGGCTGGTCACCCGGTTGTCCGAAAGTAAGATGATGAAGCAGTTGGTCCGGGTTACCATTTACTTAAGTAAGTTTATAGTCGTTACATGGGCCTTTGGCGTCTTAATACTAACCCTGACACCAAGGTTGGCGAGGTCAGTCGATTTGCTGTTGCACAACCAGTTGATACCTACCAAATTTATCGAGAACAAGAAAAGTTATAAGTACATAGAATTCAAATTTTTTTTCAAATTCAAAAATATCTTTATTCAATAGGTAACATAGTTACACTTTGAATCGTCAATTTTACATAACGAACGTCTCATCCGCCTAAAACTACTGCAGCTTCTCACAACCTGTATAGCCGGGGAAAAGAAGCTGCAAGAAAAACCTCGGCACAGGGCCCTAGACGTTCTTTTAAAAAAAATAAACATAAAATATTGGTATACAATTGAGTAATTTAGCTGCCTAATATCAGTTCTCAGACAGTTAATCCCATGCATTCATATCTTCTAAATAATCACTAACTTTATAATAGCCTTTTTTGTAAAGTTTTTGTTTAACTACTGTCTTAAAACAGTTGAAAGGCAAATTCTGAATGTCAATGGGAATCTTATTGTAAAAACGTATACATTGCCCCTTAAAAGATTTAGTAATCTTATGTAATCGACTGACTTGTAAAGCAAGTTTATTTTTATTCCGGGTATTAACAATGTGCCGATCGCTATTTTTTGCAAATAATCCTATATGTTTTTTTACATATATTAAGTTTTCAAAGATATATTGTGATGCCAAAGTTAAAATACTAATTTCTTTAAATTTATTTCTAAGTGACATATTGGGTCCCAATTTGTAAACAGCATGACCCCACAGCAAGATGCCGTACGACATTAGACTGTGGAAGTAGGCAAAATAAACTAATCGCGCGGTTTCTACATCGGTTATTAAACGAATTTTTTTGACCGCGAATGCTGCTGAGCTGAGCCTTTTGGACAACTTATCAATATGAGGACTCCATTGCAAGAGGAATACATGTTGTGCCGACCCCATCTAGAGTGGGATAAGGGCAGGAGGGTGACAATGATGGTGCAAGTCCAGTATAGGGGTTCGAACCAAGCAACAAGAACGAACAAAGCAAGCCGGTGATCTTGTGAAATCAGTCTATTGCTATGGAGCAATTGTCCAATGGCTTCCGTGGTCCAGTGGTTTGAGCTCACGATCCGGAGGCCCCAGGTTCTAATCGCGGTGAGGACATATCAGAAAAATCACTTTGTGATTCCTAGTTTGGTTAGGACATTACATGCTGATCACGCACCTGATTGTCCGAAAGTAAGATGATCCGTGCGGAAGGCACGTTAAGCCGTTGATCCCGGTTACTACTCACTGATGTAAGTACGTAGTCGTTACATGAGTCATGTCAGGGGCCTTTGGTGGCTCAATAATAACCCTGACACCAGAGTTGCTGAGGTTGGAAATACACTTCATAACCCACACGATAAAAGTTCACCTTCTTCTTTCATCATATTTATAAAAAGGACATAATTCCTCTGTCGTTAGTAGGTAACAGAGTAGGTAGTGACGTATATACCCGTTATACCGGTGTGTGCCCGGTTATACCGTTGTTTATGTACTAGTCTTGATTAAAGTTTGCAATGGCGTCGTTTGTGCAGTGGAAACAGTTTAAAATGAACGTTTAATTACGTTCTTATTTATTTTGACTAGTCTTAGTTTTTGAGTTTGGGAAAAAATAAATTCGCGTCTAAAAAGAAAATGAATTGGGTACTTATTATACATACATACATAAACTCACGCCTATTTCCCACCGGGGTAAGCAGAGACTATAGAATTCCATTTGCTTAGATCCTGATACACTTCTCTTGCTTTCTCCACATTCATCAATCGCTTCATACACGCACGCCGGTTCAGAGTAGATGGTACTAAACATTTTCTAAGGTCATCTCCAATTTGTCAATGGGTATTATAAAAATATTTTAAAATAAGTACCTTTTTGAATCTTTAAAACAACAGTCTACCCTGTAGTAACATACTACACATCAAGGTCCGCAGAGGTCCGTGTTTGTCTATAATACTATGACCAGTATCCATAGAGCAACACTTGCCAGTATTATACATTCGAAAATAAGCAATAAATATCAGATCTGTTTGTGACATAAAGCAACACGGACCTTGCTCTATGGTTTGTAAGCTTTTTGGAGATACTAAACACATTATTTTCTAATTATTTTCCGACTAGAATTATATGGGCATTTCTACGGGAAGGGCCGATTGAGTGATTCCAGTGAAAAAAGTACCTGTAGCATCTAATTACGTACTTGGAAAAAATACTCACGTATTTATAGGACTCTTGGCTTGGTGGAGAGTAATTTAGAAGACTGTAAAGTTTTATAAAAGCGTCAAAAAAAAATCCCGAAGTTTGAAAACGGGCAGAATTTGGCTTAAAATGACGTGAAGCCATTCCAGAATTGACTCGTTATTGCTACATAACTTTTAAAATACTAGTTTCCAGAACATAATTCCAACGTTCACAGAACAAGGGATAGTTAATAAAGCTAAATACGTAATTGTGTTTATTGTGAACCTTTTAGTTTTAGTACAATAACATATTTTAATTTTGAAGCCAGCATGTGTCTCAATTCGGTGAAATTAAGTTTTGTCAACTTACATCACTAACTACGCGCAGTACTATCATCACTACCCGGTTCCCGTAGAGAGCCAGGTGCGCCCGAGTGCCCGAGATGTGTGGATGGGCGGACTGCTGCATAGAGGAGAGTTTTTCGAAGGGTCGAAATCGTTCGTTTTTTTTGGGGTAGGGTCAATTCTAAAATCGGTGGAAGATATTAATTTTGTTTATGAAGTATTTAATAATATATGTGCTAAATTAATTAAGTATTTAGGTGATATTTGACTGTATGTTTTGTATTAATTGATTTAATTGATAACTTTACTAGATAATTGATGAAATGTGATATTTTCTCAATTCGATGGGTCTCAATTCCTTAGAAAATGGGGCACCGAATTGAGAATTACTTGCACCGAATTGAGATTTGATAATGTTTACATAACAAATGGCATCACGCCTGTTACCCCGAAGGAGTAGGTTAGGGAGAGGGTTAGTTTATTATTATTCTGAGAACATTATTAGTATTAGATGTAATAATTCAATCAAAATTTAAAGCGAATAAAGCAGTTGGCCAGAACGTATTTGCCGGAGGGATGGCTCCAGTGGAAAGTCATTCCTCACACGAGACAAGACCTCTTAGGCCCAAACTTGGACCCGCTTGTTCTGAACACAATTAGATTCGCTCTCCCGACAGTCGAGCTTGCAAGAGCATATTGCCCAGAATGTACATCCCTCCCGGAGAAGACCTACCGGGATATGAAAATTAAAATACTGGGATGTCCCTTTTGTGTAGGTCTCATAATTGGCACACCTTAAATCAGTTCAAGGATCAGAGGATCAGCTGTTCTAAATGAGCTGATAGTGGCTTCACTCGCTGAATTAAAATCACTGCTTTTAAGCCGTAAGGATGCGTCTAAGGAGCTAGCAGATAGTGAAGATACAGACGATCTATCTACAGTTCGGTCCTCATCATCGAAGTCAAAGAAATTGTCCAGGGTCGATAAATTAGAACAGAACTTTAGTGAGATGAAGGACATGCTTTCCAACGTCTTAAAGAGGCTCGATAATACTTCAGACGATGAATGTCGTTCGCACGAAGGATGTCTTGAGAAGGATACAACGAAATCATTCACCTGAAAAGCTCCAGATCTATTACCTGAAGAAGATGTAGAAGATTTTGATCGCTTCCATGACTAAGGAACAAGATCCTTGAGGGAATCAAGTGCTTGAGGTTGGGTGAACTAGCATAAAAGCAGATACGTTATTCGTCTTTCACGTCTTTTGAGTTAACCTTTGCTTAAAGAAGTTTAACTCGTCAAATGCCACAGCAGATTTTTTGATAAAGCAGGAAACCGGTTTCGGGACGACTTTACACGGCTTGTTATTGCAACGAGAAATGCTTGGCAATACTATGAAGGAACTTTGAACCAAACATCATAAGGATACATTTTTAGGATCAAACTCAGGTTTCAAAAATAAATCGGATGATGTCCTACAATGTGTATGCGGTCGCAAGGTAGAAGCTATTGAGCAGAGAAGAAATGCTATCTTGCCACAAGATGAATACCATGCTACATTAAAATAGATATAAAGTTATAAAGACAGGTCACAGAAAATTCTTGACAATAGTACATCAACACAGAAAACTTCAGTTTACTTGCCTACCTTTCGGCCTATCGACTGCACCGCTCACATTTGCAAGGGTAGCTAAGGGTTTTCCCTTAGCTGTGCAGCGATCCAGTATAAGGGGATAAGAGTGATAGTTTACCTCGACAATTTCCTCTTAGCCAATCAACAGAAAGACCAGTTAGAGGAAGACACCTTATACGTGGTAAATTATCTGGAAAAGCTTGGATGCAAAATAAACAGAAATAAATCTCTGAACCCACCAACCCATTGTCTAGACTACTTGGGGATAATGTGGGACACAGAGAAAAACAGAACCTTTATAGGAAAAAGTCTTGTAGGGAAATTGGGCTTTGCATCTTTCACGGTCCCTCTAGGAAGATTACATATCAGACGTCTTCAACGTGCAGCCATTTGTCTTCCTCAACACCAGAAAACACGGAAATTTCTAATACCGACAAAAGCTCTACAGGAATGTTCTTGGTGGTTGGAACACCTTCAAAAAGGACGAACAATTTTCACATATCAGGGCACAGTATTCATCACAACAGATGCTTCAGACAACGGATGGGGTGCTCATGTCTACGAGTCTCTAATCAGCGGAGTTTGGGAGAAGAGCCAAACCTTGTGGCATATAAATCGCAAAGAGCTGTATGCAGTATACCGAGCATTTCAGATGACGTTACCCCAACTACGAGAACGACGAGTCATTATGCAGTCCAACAACAAAACGGTTGTGTCCTATATAAGGAATCAGGGGGAACAAGTTCCAGTCTCTTAACAGACCTAGTAGCAAAACTTCTGGAACTTGCTCAAAGGAACAGAATAGAAATTTTTGCTTAATACATTCTAGGTGTTTTCAACGAGATTGCCGACAGCCTCTCGCGGCAGAAATCTCTAGCGGACTGGCATCTGTCGGATCGAGTGACAAACTTTCTATTCAAAAAGCGGGGAATTCTTCAGATAGACCTTTTCGCAACTTCTCATTCGAAAGTAGTTCCGATTTGTGTGGCCTGAGATGTGAGGGACAAAGGTGCTATTTTCATAGATGCATTCAGCAAAACATGGGACTTCGACCTAGCTTGGGTATTTCCTCCACCAGCGTTGATACGCATGTCAAAGGGAAGTGAGGAAGGTGTAATCTCACATGGTCAAGCCTAGGCAAGACATGAAATATATAATTTTCTTCCCTTCGTGGGGAAAAGTTTCCTATTTTTTACGATATTCATTTGTTTGTCTTTCGTCATCTTAATACATCTTTCATACACATATCCGTCCTCACGCAATCCAATCCACACTTTTTTCGGTCGTCTCCTACCCCCTATGTCCATGCACATTCATACTCACCACATACCGTCTAATATGACTTCCATTCCTCTTCATCAGATGCCCATACCACATCATTATTGGTCATTCATTGCATTATTTCTATAATAACTGACAGCATTTCTAAATTCGCTGGCTTATTTCTCAATTCCGTGATTCATTTTCTCAATTCGCTGAGCCGCTTCTCAATTCGGTGTTTCATTTTCTCAATTCGATGGTTGCCCAATTCGGTGATTAACTTTTCTCATAAACCACTTCACCAAATCTGGTCCCAATTGCATCATTAGATTCAAGATGGAATAAAGTTCAATATTTGTTATTAAAATATTCATAAAAGCCTAATTTCAATTTCGGCACCGAATTGAGAAAAAATAGACCCTTCCGTAGAAATGCCCATATATTTTTTACTTTACTTAGGTACTTACTTACTTACATAATAAATTTTAATCGACTGAAATGAAACTGATATGGTAGAGTTTGTAAAAAAAAAACTTTTTTTTATTCTAATATACATATAATACCCTCTTAAAAAAGAGGGTTTTTACTGTTCAGAATATGCCAGCCTCATAGGGCTTACATTGAGTTAGAGCTTAACTTCATACAGGTGGTCGGCGATTACTACCAATCATTACTAATTTATACAATGCTCTCGCAAGCACCGAAGTGGGGTTAGCTAGAATAGAATACTATTACAAGTTTACTTCGGCATTATAATAAGCTAATACAAGAAATTGTGCTCTCTCCCTTATTCCGGACATATTCCATCATTATATGACATACATCCTCTTTGGTATCACACTCACTACAATTCGGGGTTAATGACTTCTTCATGAGAAAAACAATTTTGTCCAGAACGTAAAAAAAAATACGTACCTTGCCATTTATGGAGAAAAATAAATCATTATAAAGTATTTGGCTTTCAAAATATTTTTTCGAGTTTAATGGCTAGATGATGATCGAAGGCCGGATGTAAATACAAAATAAAAAATAAATATCTTAAGTAGATTAAAATCTTTTTAATTAGCATCTTTAATAAGAGATAAGGGAAGGTAGGTTTAAAATTATTAAATAATTAAGTTCAAGTACTTATAGTGAAAATAATTTATCAAACTGCGTATTTTATTATCTTATAACTTTTGAAATTAGAATATCACCACTATAGAAACATTAATATCAAAAAATACCTTTTCAAATTTCATTAAGCGAATCATTACTCCTATCAAAGGACTTTTACAAACGGATTTCTCCGTTTTGATGAAAACAGATTATTGTTGCAATTACGCAGTAGAGCGGCCATTTATTTTAATGACGTCATCTCTTTCGGCCAGTGTTTAGCAAGAAGACATTACTCTCCGGTCTTTTGTGTCGTTTGATGGCTGTTCCAATATTAAAATTGGCTAGATTGCCAGAATGAGATGATTGTTAAGAATGAGGATAAAAACTGCCCGATTCTGCCATTAGGTGTCGCTACTGTTGAGTGTTCTTAAACTTTCGACAGTTCCCCATACTACACTTCTCATCAAAAAAATCGAAACACTTCCGTTTTCATTGTTTCTGTCCGAATTTAACACAAAAAAGAATTCATAAGATGAAAAAAAATACATAAATGTATAGCTGGCAGTTTGGCCATTACAGTAATAAGCGAAAATTCTAAATTCAAAATTATAATTTCATTTGTTTATCTTATAAACAAAATGAATCACTGTTTTGAGACAAATGTGTGTTTAGGGTTGGAGTACATTTAGCGTTTAAAAACTAAAAATTGGCGCCTATCCTTAAACTTTTTGTTTTTTATTTCAATACTGTGAGTTTGGGACGTCTGAAAAAAGGTTTTTTTTCTAAAACGTATGGATACTTCGCCCACAGAAGCCGCCCAAGTTGTGGCATTGCTGGATTCTGGCCTTAGTCAGCGTGTTGTGGCTGCAAGACTGCATCTAAGCCTGTCATCTGTTCATAGAGTCTATAAACGTTATCGGGAGACTGGTTTGTTCACGCGCCGTTCAGGATCTGGCAGGAATCGGGTCACTTCTGAGCGAGATGATCGATTTATTGTAACAACTTCTTTAAGAAATCGACGCCTTAACGCTTTTCAACTGCAGCAGCGGCTTCGTGTTGTACGAAGGGTGGCTGTAAGTGACTCTACAATTAGAAGAAGGTTGAAGGATCGTGGACTGGTACCGCATAAGACAGCAAATGGGCCGAAATTAACTGCAGACCATCGAAGAGCGCGCCTTAACTTTGCACGTGAGCACCTAAATTGGTCATACCTACAGTGGAGCAAAGTTCTCTTTTCTGATGAGTGTAAAATTATGCTGTATGGTAACGACGGAAGGAACAAGGTCTACAGAAGAGACGGAGAACGCTATGCACAATGCTGCATTGAAGAAAAGGTCAGCTATGGTGGCGGTTCGTGGACGGTTTGGGGAGGAATCAGCGCCGACGGTAAGACAGAGCTTGCTTTCGTGTCTGGGCCACGTCTGCCTGCACTAAACTGTCATCGGTACGTCGAAGAGTGTCTCGAGCCTCATGTGATGCCCTATGCACATTTTATTGGCAACGGCTTCATATTCATGCACGACAATGCTAGGGCTCACACCGCGGGCGTCGTACGAGATTATCTTAACGAAGTCGATATCTCTATTATGGAATGGCCAGCAAGAAGCCCGGACATGAATCCCATTGAACATCTGTGGGATGAATTAAAGAGACGAATTCGAGCAAGAGATCCTGCCCCAGAAACACTTAGCCAGCTGCAAGATGCAATCCAAGAGGAATGGGACAATATACCACAGCATGTGATCGTGACTCTCATCCGATCGATGAAGAACCGTATGGAAGCAGTAATTAGAGCTCGGGGAGGGAATACAAGTTATTAAATAAACGTTTTTTAGCTTTTTTTTTCATTTACGTGTGTTGTTTTATCCATTTCCTTTATACTCCATACGGAATAAAAATGACTCATTTAACAAAATACGAAACCTATGAAAAATTCATTTAAATTTAGAACATTAACATTAAGATTTGATAAGCTCATATTACTCACTATTAAACGACATTTAACATTTATTCCTAAATGTACACATTTTTCTGATAATCCTGACAAAACGTAAACTTGCAAGGTGTTTCGATTTTTTTGATGAGAAGTGTATATGAGTAAACAAACATATTATTGTATCATCATCATCAGCCCATGAACGTCCCCACTGCTGGGGAGATCGGAAACCACCACGCGGGCCCAGTGCGGATTGATGGTTATTAACGACTGCTAATGCAGCCGGGACCAACGGCTTAACGTGCCTTCCGAAGCACGGAGGAGCTCGAGATGAAAACTTTTTTTTTGTGGTCACCCATCCTACGACCGGCCTTTGCGAAAGTTGCTTAACTTCAACAATCGCAGACCGAGCGCGTTTACCGCTGCGCCACCGAGGTCCTCAATTATTATTGTATATAACAACCCTTTGCGCAGCGTTCAACTGCAAAATCATAGTGTTATATATATTCCCTAAAGATCGGAAAGAAGAAAAATTAGAAAAACTTATTTTCAATCAAAACTGCCTTTTCCAACTGGCTGTTTTTCTTCTTCGTAACTCATCTTTCAGACGGGATACACTCCACGTTGCTCCACATTATATGGCTATTTACCACGAATTTTAGCTGACAGTCAAAATTTTGAAACACTCAACAGTGCTGTTGCCTACATCTCAGTGTCACTGGTTCAAATCCCGGCTCGGGCGCTAAACCATTGAATTTAATTATTAGTTTACATATGTATAAAATAGTTATGGAAGAGCGGAGCCTCCTACTACAAGCAACTTCTTGCTTAAAAGGAGACCCCGAGCCCTTGTATTGTAAAAATCTACTTTTAAAGTAAATAAACATTTATTTTTTTTATGAATTTTTATATCAGGTTTTTTTTATATCAGGTACATATTGCTGTCGATAACCTAGACCAGCACATCGGATCGTCTGTCGACTTAGACCAGCATGACAGATGACTGGTTACCCTCGAGGTGACGGACTCCCGGAATTTGTATTCACTTTTGGGTCATAGATAATTGATATCACGTGGTTTTCAGGATTTGTGCTCGGTCAATGGAATTCTCACACTGAACTAATCACAAACAGGACCTCCTGAATAAGATATACATTGCGCTTGCACAATCAGTTATAACCTATTGTACTCCAGTTTGGGGAGGTACATACAAAACCGCAATTCTAGGTCTTGAGCGAGCTCAAAGGAGTCTCATCAAAGTCATGTACCTAAAACCCTTTAGGTTCCCTACCGCTAAACTATACAATATCAGCAACTTATTGTCTATCCGCAAATTATATATTCTCAACCTTCTACTCAAATGTCACAAACAACTTCCTTATTATTCAGACACGCAGAGTAGAAGAAGGAGATTTGAGGTAGCTCGAACTCCATCCGTCCGAACTAATTTTGCACAACGCCAGTACACCAGCCAGTCCCCTTTTGTTTATAACAGAGTGAATAAAATATTAGATATATACCCATTACAAACACACAAATGTAAAGATAAAATAAAGAAATGGCTGGAACCACTTCCATACGTAGAACTAGAGCACCTTTTACAAAGACTCTCATAATAACTTACCCCTATCACTTCTGTACACCATTTATATTTTAATCATAATCGGTACTTCAAAAAAGGGCATACTAATACATCACATATAATACCCTCGCACACTCACCCACTCACACACACACGCACACACACACACACACACACATACACACACGCATGTAACTAAAATATAAACCTACCTACATCAAAAATTATAACTTACTTATAAATTAAACACTAACTTATATTAATTAACTTAAATTATCTAAACTTGTTGTTATCTAAATAAAATTAAGAGGCTCAATTATCTGTAAAACTGTAGTTACCTAGCCTTAAGGGAAGTTGCGGGTCATTCCCAACACAAGTATCTGATTACTTACTGGGGAGACCTGTCCAATAATTGTAACTGATTTACAGAAATAAATTCATATTTTATTTATTATTATTATTTATTAATGGAAATGGCTCGCCTATTACATGGGACTTCAACATTGCTGGCTTGGAGTGGGTCTACTTTTACACCTCGCTACCTACTTCTTCGGGTGTACAGGTGGGGTGGTATGTTATAAAATACTTACCACGATATTTATGTTGAATGTTATTACAGTAAACAATATCTTATGTTGTGTATTGTGGAGTGGGTTATTCATACTATACACCTCTGCCTACCCCCTAGGGGATACAAGCGTCATGCTATGTTTATGTGATGCTATAATATGTTATAGTAAAAGGTAGGCATTCAAATGTTTTAGGGCGTTATAATCCCTAACGGTTAATCATATTCATCTTAACACTACATATCAAAAGTCGCTGTAAGTTATCGTTTGATTGCTTGTGGTTTTGGCCACCCTGTTAAGGATTACAGGCGTGAAGTATTTATGTGTATGGTTATTTACTTGGAGCCTACAAATTACGATTTCAAATCAAACATTCCGAGGTTTGATTTGAACAAACCTCAGAAGTTCGTAACGGATGCTACGCGACTACGCCGTCCGTAGCAAAGTTTAGTAAGGTGTAGCAGGAACTATAAACTTTCATTGCAACCACCCTACATTCCATAGTCGATTTTGAAAAGTGCGTTTCTGTTTGTATTAATTTCTATCTTATATCTACAGACACATTCACGCCCCCAATCCCTATCGGCGTGAGTAGAACCATTATGATACCAGAAAACAAGTTGCAATCAATCACGCTTTGTATAGAAATCCTACATGTTTTTATTTTAATTACTCAACTTAAATACATACATACAAAATCTCACGCCGTTATTCTTAATAGGGTGGGCAGAGCCACAAGTATTGAAAACAATTTACAGCGACTGTTAAATGTTAATACAAAGTGCAACTATCAATCAATCAATAATTCTTTATTGCACAGACGTAAGTAAAGGACATGTACAAGTGAATAAAATAAGCACAATAGGCGTCCTTATTGCTAAACAGCAATTTGAACGAAGGGTGAAACAACTATCGTCCATAACAATTGTCTATCATGTTGGAAAGGCCAATGCCTTTGTCGGATTTAACGACATGCCTGAGAAGACACGCAGCTGAATGAGTTCTTAACATACTAAATAAATAAATAAACAGCCTCCGTGGTCGAGTGACAGCCTCCGTGGTCTAGTGGTTAGAGCGTTAGGCTCACGATCTGGAGGTCCGGGTTAGATTCCCGATGGGGACAGTGTCGAAATCACTTTGTGAGACTGTCCTTTGTTTGGTAAGGACTTTTCAGGCTTGAATCACCTGATTGTCCAAAAAAGTAAGATGATTCCTTCCTTCGGAGGGCACGTTAAGCCGTTGGTCCCGGCTATTAGCCGTAAAAGTACCTCCACCAACCCGCATTGGAGCAGCGTGGTGGAGTATGCTCCATACCCCCTCCGGTTGATTGAGGGGAGGCCTGTGCCCAGCAGTGGGACATATATAGGCTGTTTATGTTGTATGTGGAAATAAATAAACAAAAATCTCATTATTGTACTAAAAACAAACATTAAGTATAATTAACAATTAATGAGGAGCTCGGTGGCGCAGCGGTAAACGCGCTCGGTCTGCGATTGTTGAAGTTAAGCAACTTTCGCAAAGGCCGGTCATAGGATGGGTGACCACAAAAAAAAAATGTTTTCATCTCGAGCTCCTCCGTGCTTCGGAAGGCACGTTAAGCCGTTGGTCCCGGCTGCATTAGCAGTCGTTAATAACCACCAATCCGCATTGGGCCCGCGTGGTGGTTTAAGGCCCGATCTCCCTATCCATCCATAGGGAAGGCCCGTGCCCCAGCAGTGGGGACGTTAATGGGCTGATAGTGATAGTGATAACAATTATAATCAGGTAGGTGGTACAACAGGCGGCCTTATTGCTATGTCTGTATTCACTCCCAGTCCAGCATAGAAGCTAGAAATTAATATGGACGTAGGTATAATACGACATTATTTTTTTATAATATGAAGCAGTTTTTCATAAAGGTTTTGTTTAATATGCAGAAACTGTATAGCCCTCGCGGTCGGGCGGTCAAGCGGAGCGCACAGCCAGCGTTTTATTAAATGAATGTTAAAGGAATCGCAAATACGCTGTATATATTAACTGCTAACTGCGACTTTACCCGTCTATAATAAATTTTATGCATAATTCAAATCAAAATAACTTATTTAAATAATAGTTAATGTAAATTAAATTATATCGCAAATACGCTGTATATACTAACTGCGACTTTACCCGTCTATAATAATTTTAATACATATTTCAAATCAAAATAACTTATTTAAATAATAGTTAATTTAAATTATAAGTACTTACTTCTCATCAAAAATATGCACGCATTTCCTAGATTTTGTTCCACTAAACACGGGTTTAATTGAATTTTGAAATTTGAATTTGGAATAGTTAAGTACAACATAATCCGTCATTTTCTTATCCGTCGAAAAGAAACGGACAGATGATTAACAACTGTTAATTTTAAAATGAATAGGATTTAACAAGTAAGCATCTTTTGACGTGTGCTATCAACTTCATTCTGTCGGGTTATTGGTCAATATAAAATTTTCGGGGGGCTTTTTAAATTAAGTATATTATTTTAATTAAGTATAATCCATAAATTTTAGGCCTGTGGATTACTCGACCTTTTCCTTATCGGCGGATAAGAAAATGACAAGTATAACTTAAAATAAAATTTGATGGTGTTTACAGGAATTAGCACCATTATGTATGTATGTTTTAATACGTATATATTTTCTTTCCGTGCAATATTTATATTTCCGTGTGTATAGATCATCATCATCTCCCGTTATCTCGTTTACAAGGAGTCTGATTATCTGACAACCTGAAGACTGGCCAAATAGTTAATGTCATTTGCGGTAAATCTACAATGGGTCAAAAAAATAAGTCAGGATTTACATGCGTACGGACATTCATTACATAAACTTTTATTTATATTTATACTCCATGGTAAACACCCGTTTGTGGTTATAATCGTTTGATCTTCCGACCTACTACTAATATTATTAACAAGTTTTTTTTTTGTGAGCCATGATGGTTCAGTGTGAGAGTGCATATTTTGTATTCAAATCTTTGAAGGTTCAAGTCTTAAAATTGATACGTCTGATTTGCATTTTCTTTCTCTACATGGCCAAATGAATAACGGAGGGCTCTCACCCGGAATACAGGGTGCTAGTGACATCGTAACAAATACTGACGGGCATGATTCAGACTATGATTCTAAGTTAATATGAAGTGGTTTTTTTTAGTTTTTAAAATTATTTAAAATTGTATACATTTGCGATGGAAAATTCCACTTGATATTAACTCCGAATAATGAGCTGAATCATCCCTTTCAGTATACGTTACGATGTCACTTACATCCCATACGAGTACATACAGGTAGCCATACAAGTAGTTATGGGTGTAAGTGACACCGTAATGAATGCTGAGGGGTTGATTCTGAGTTGATATCAAGTGGATTTTAATGTGGGAAAATTCATTAAAATTTTAGTGTCTTTTTAATTATTTTCCGTTCCACAATTTTGCGACGGAAAATTCCACTTTTAAAGTGACATCGTAGAAAAGTTTTCATTACGATGTCAATAAAACCCTACTATATAATATAAATAAGTTGACGTAATCTGTATTTATAAAATGAAGGAAAACGTTCTTCATTTGTTTGGGTTTTATTCCAACAACCCTAAGTGGAGCAGCGTGTGTTGGTATCGGGTGAGAGCCTTCAGCGCTCCCCATTTGTCCGACCGAGTAGTTGATGCCATCTGCGGCAAATCTATAACAAATCACGTCAAAAAAAATGTGTTTGTATGTACGGTCACGAGCATTAATATGTATACACTTTGGTACCATGTCACATTAACTTTTTTGACCAATTGAACTGTAAGTCTCACTAAATGTCAAATATGTTAGTGCGATAGAGTCCTAAAGTGGGTACATTATATTGCTCATGACTGTACGCCTTCAATGAGGGAGTTCCAAATCGAAAAACAAAAGAAACAAGATTACTAAAGGCAAAAGGTCTAGTAACGTGACCCCACGGCACACACCAGTGATGGAGCTTGATGTATGACGTGTCTCGGACATTGCGATGTCCCGATATAATGAAGGACATGGCGCTTTTCGTTTGAACTTGCACTTTGGTCAACTAACACTCTATTGTTAGACATCTATGAGCCATGTCAGGGGCCTTTGGCGGCTCTATAGTAATCCTGACACCAGGGTTGAAGAGGTTGGTACTCCACCTCACAACCCACACGACAATTCGACTATGTAATGCAATTATAACATTAGTAATTAGTAACTAAAGAATTTAATAACTAACTCGGTGAATATAATAACATAAACTGCCTACATACGTCCCACTGCTGGGCACAATGTCCCCATCGGGAATCGAACCCGGACCTCCAGATCGTGAGCCTAACGCTCTTACCACTAGACCACGGAGGCTGTTCCGTGAATAAATAATCCGTAATTATATACATAATATGATCCAAATATCAAGCAACAATTATTTTTATATATGCTTCAGTCATTACATTGTTTTTTTGAATAGTTATGTACCCGGGTAATGAGAAAATAGGTAATTATCACGTTAAATCTCAACAGCGCCATCTATATTATTTTTTGGGAACGTAGCCTAAAAAGTCCCACATTCGGTTGTCGCACAGAGCCTGCGGAATTTGTTCGACTCGAAGACTCAAGGAAGTCAAAGAGTTTATTCCCTATTCTTACACCATTAGTTTTTTTTAAATCTAACCTTGATGCATACAAGATCCGAATTACTTTGTAATGTAAGAGTTTGTTTGCACGCTTTGTAGAAATGTGATAGGTTAGGTTAGATACAAGCAAACAAATATTAAATTCACGAAAACGCTGTATATGTTAATAAATAATTACTTATGTACCATGGCGTTTTTTTTACTTATTGTAGAGTTGCCGCATAAGGCATTAACTACTTGGCCGGACAAATGTGGAGCGCTGAAGGCTCTCACCCGGTACAACGTTTAAGACAATAGGCCTGAGGGTGCCCAGTTGGGCGCGAACCTCGGCTCAGGGCGTCGTGTGAGAGGAAAAATATTTGAAAGAATTAATCGACCCTAGTGGGTCGATAGCAATAAGCGCTGATTGAGGGACATCGTCGACCACGCCGGCGGGGTCGGCATCGGGGTCCTGAAGTGTTTGGTGTTGCGAGCTGATTGGCTGCCTCTATGGGTAGAGTAATCGGCTAATCACCACGGCGGCGGCTTGCATAGTTGATGAGAGTTTAACTTTGTTTGTCCGTCGCCACAGCTGATGCTTCACGTTTAAATTGAACCCTGAGGTCACCTTAAGTTGGGAAAATTCTGTTATAATAGTTATAATATTATTATAGTTTGATCGGAAATACTGCTGTGATCAGAGGACACGCTATACTATAGAATCTATACGATAAATTCGACAAATCAAACAGCAACCTCAAGTAGATAATCCACTATAATTCTCTTTTTGACAGGAATTCCGATAGGAACATATTACAAAAATCTATTTGTGTGCCCTGTGTACAGGCAAACTGAATATTTAGATATATATTTACCAAGTATGTATTAGGTTTAATGTTTCTACGACGTTATGCATACAATTGTAATATTAGGTCAGGGGGGTTAAAAAGGCCACATAGAAGCAATTCATCTAAGAAAGCAATATTGCAATTTGACAGTTGCGCATATAAAAGTAAGTGTAAATTTGCAAACAAATGTCAAATAGCAACATTGCTTTCTTAGATGAATTGCTTCGATGTGGCTATTTTAACCCCCCAGAGGAATAAACACTCGTCACGGAGACGGTCACTTTTACTTACTTCACCTAACATTCCACCACGTGGCAACATAACCTAACAATTAACATTCCCTAACAAGAACAATTCAATGTCAGGGCGAGCTTACCCATTAAATCTTCCTTACACCCTGGTTTGCTTAGGTTGTTGCAGGCTGATCATCCGATTGTCCGAAAGTAAGATGATCCGTGTAGGCTCCCTGTCTTTTGAGCAAAAATCGCTTCGGATTACTTAGCAACAACCAGTAGAAAAATTATGAAAATTAAAAAGATTTTTAAGTAAAGTAAACTTAACTCTTTTGCTGCAAATGGCATTAGCTACTTAGCTCGATTTACTGTTAGTAGGTATATTAAAATAAGTGTTATTTGATTCCTAGCAATTTATTTAATTATTTCAGAATTCTATCAAATTCAAAACAAAAAGCCTTGAGTATAATTATTAAACGTCATGTAAATTGCTCAGAACGCAGTTGTCAAGGTGAAAAGCTGAGTCAATCGCATCGTTGGGCATGGGAATCTTCGCAGTCTGTTTGAAAGCGTCAGTCGGTTGCGATGGTCGAAGTGGTACGAACGTGCTCTGCACTCCCTCGCCAGTAAACTTATACGATTGTACAACTTTTTAAAAAGAAGAAAAGTGAATAGACTGAATCAAGTGGTTTCCTCGGACGATTTGTATTTTTCCAAACCTGAATTCGGAAGTTTTTATGGACGGTAAGTTTTTTGAATTGTTGTTCCTTTTTTTAAAGTTACTTATAGTGGTCAATTATATTACATTCAGCTGTAAGTAATGAAATATTAGTGCGGTTTGGTTTTTGGTACCTATTTACTTAATAATCAATTTTTTCATGTGCATATGGAGTATTTGGTATTGCTTGTTAAATCCTACAAGGGGAAAAGTTTTCATTTGTCATTAATGTCCTAAATAAATATACTTACACCCTTAGAAATTGCTAAATAGCTACCTGAACAGGAGGTTTTAATTAAATTAATAAGTAAATGAGTAAGTTTGATGGAATTATTTTGAACGCTAAAGGATATAAGTATTGTAAAATGTTTTGTATTTGAGTTAAAGAACAAATTTGTGTTATTATATTATATTCTCTGTAGCTAGATAGTTAGGTCATATTAAGCTACTGTTAACTTATTTGAGTGATATATTGAATTGTTATGTAGATACTAGATAAGTAGATGATTATATGCAGCTGCAAGTTAATCATTTATCAATCAAAACACTTTCGAACCAATTAATGAATTTATATGCGGAACTATTGTGTTCTGCATTTCTCTATAGGGTGAGTTTTTTTTATTTTATATAGGCTCGCCCTTGACCATGATGGTAAGTGACGATATGGCCTAGGGTAGAAGTAAAAGTAGAAGTAAGGTAAAACACGCTTACCTAGCAAATGTCTATTCACTCTAGCCATGAAAATCCCAAGATTATAGAGTTTAGGAAACAGACTGCGACAGGCTACTCCAATTCTTCGCTGTTCACATTAAAAAAGAAGCTAAGTATAGTGTATACGTAATATAGGTAATAACCTTACTTTTTGATTCGCAGTAGTCGGGTAAAAATTGTACCCAACTGTAGCCAATAGCACAGTATTTGACGAATAAAAGCTGATTAAAATAATTTTTGATTCAAAATTGCGGATACTTTTTTATGGCGATGACAAGATAAATAAGGGAGTGAAATTAAAAAAGTTAGGTTAACTTTCGGCCTGTCTTCATAAGCTTGAGTTTTTACTTTGTTTAGCACACCGCGAATGAAACACAAAGGACTTGGGGCGGTTGTTCGAAATATTTCCATGTTTTTAGTTTTTTGTTGCTGAAAGTTTCGTGGTTGTTGCGTTTTTAAATAATTTAAGATGAACAGAGAAAACGGCTGTTTCTAGCGAGCCTCCTTCCACGTGGTGATGGGTTAATACATACTCTCACGCCCGCAATCCTAATTGGGTGGGCAGAGCCAAAAGAATTCTGAAGATAACTTGCTGCCACTGTTGATACGAAGTCCTAAGATGGTTTTGATGACAAGGGATCAGCCAATCATGAAGCATGACAAACGTACATTATGTTAGAAATGACACAATCCGTCTGTCGGTTTTTACGACATACCAGGCAGACAATATTTTACTTGGTACATTATGTTTACGTTACTGCTTACGGGACTGCTAAAACTTTCTTACTTACTTCCATAAGAATAAAAATAAAATAAATTAATTGCCAGTAACAGTTTACATTTTTCTTTAAGAACTATGTAATTATGAATATTCCGAGCAAAAGGAAATGGCTCAGCTTGTGCTGTGATGGAGCTACTTATGGCAACATCCAGCGCAGGTTTTCAGTCATTTCCTCAAAACAAACTTTTTCTATCATATGGGTTGCGGTGAGTATTACCAACCTCAGCAGCTCCGGCGTCTGAGTTATCATTGAGCCGCCAAAGCCCCTTGACAAGGTTCATGACTACGTACTTAAAGTAAGTAGTGACCGGGACCAACGGATTAACGTGCCTTCGAAGTAGGGATCATCATAAAACAATAAAGGAGATTTAACACAAAGGAAAGGAAAGGGAAGGAGGAAGGTTAAAGGAGATTTTATTTTTGATTTTTTTTTATAATAGCGTAATATCGAGCTTATTGTGGCGTTTTCTTTAATTTACTTAAATTAGGAAATGAATTTAATAGAAAGAAGACAATGACCCCGATTCCTGCAGACACCTCCTAATTTTACTTTAAGTTATACCCGTCATTTTTTATCCGCCGAAAAGGAAAGGGACGGATGATTGTTAACAAGTTAATTTTAAAATTTTAAAATGAAAGAATTACAAGTGCGTATAAAATAGGCATCTCGCTGGTATGCAAACCGTTTGACGTGTGCTGTCAACTTAATTCTGTCGAGTTATTAGCCAATGCAAATTTTTTAGAGGGTTGTTTTAGATTTTTGCTTAAAATTTACGTGTGTTCTATAAGTTTTATGATTGTCGATTACCCGTCCCTTTCCTTTTCGGCCGATAAGAAAATGACAGATATAACTTAAAATAAAATTAGGTGTTTACAGGAATTAGCTCCAATGACTTACTTCGTTTTACCGTCGGTACTCACAACACACTTAAGTACCTAAGGGGTAATGTCCTTTGCTAACCTGCAATTATTCCTACCGCTAATTGTTACGATACATCCATCATGATACATGTCGTGGCATTTTCTTACTTGACTGTAGGTTATGTTACTGTAACACCTAATATAACATACCGTCAAGCTTGTATTCTCGAAGTATATACAGGGTGTCAGTGACATCGTAACGAATATTGAGGGAGATGTTTCAGACCATGATTCTGGGTTAATATGAAGTAGAGTTTTCCGTCGCAAAATTCATGTTGTAGTTTTATTAAATTATTTTCAATTCTATACTTTTGCGATAGAAATTTCCACTTGATATTAACTCAGAATAATGACCTGAATCATTCCTCTCAGTATTTGTTACGATGTAACTTACACCCCATACAAGTAAGTAAGTATGGGTGTTAGTGATACCGTAACGAATACTGAGGGGGATGATTCAGACCATGATTCTGAGTTGATATCATATACTCTATTAATGTTGTTAAGATCGTATATATTTCGCCCTTTAACTGGCATGAAACAGCCTATATACGTCCCACTGCTGGGTACAGGCCTCCTCTCAATCAACCGGAGGGAGCAATGCTGGTTGGTGGTTGATGATTTTATTTAAATACTATTCGTATTATGTTTGTCGTTTTCTCTCCTTCACTGATTATCGCTATCGGACTTTGGGATACTTCTCTCCGATATAATCCTCTCGTTGTCCGCTCAAGCAGAACCAGGTACTTATAAGTCACTTCAGAATGGAAAATAAGTAGATTAGCCAAAATGTTTTGGCTTAATTCGAGGCGTATTTGTATATTGGTTGTCTGGCTGAATAAAGAGATAAATAACATTATAGAAATAATAGAATAATTAATACGCCAGAAAAATTAAAGTAATAATAATTTGACATGTTAGTGATGTACAGTGTACACGCCTTTGTCCTGTCTAAGTTTTACCGCGAAAGAGATTGAAAATGAAAATGAAAAATGATTTTATTATCAGAAAACAATAAGTACACTATACTCATCACACTACTAAAAGAAAGCTGTTACTCGAATTGTTTTTATATCCTGTTCAGTGTACAATAAACTTGTAAATAAATAAATAAATAATGTTAAATATTTAACTCTTTTTTCCCGAAGTGATTTATTTGTAGATTAGCCATAAATGATATTAACTACTTGGCCGGACAAATCTATATTGTTTTTGGGGAACGTAGCGTGGAACGTCCCTCATTGAAACATTATCATTTTAGAATGAAAAACTGTTGCTGCTATATCATATTTTTTTAAACAAATGAACTTGAAATGTTTACAGAATGAATGAAAACGGTTCAGCTCGCGTGCTTGCAACGTATGATAGTGGTATAAATCACGACTTGATAACTCCAGCACGTAATAAACTGACGAGGACGGCACGACACACTAACTTTATGGCTAATTATATATACCATAAACAACAAAACATATGCTCGCGACTATAACCCAATGGGGTAGTCACAGGTACGAGTACACACCCCACCAAGCTTTCTGTTAGACATAAACAAACGTACTGAAGTTCACGGTCATTTTAATGTGAGTATAAAGTATAGGTATGTATTTATAGAGGTTTTACTTGATTTCGTTAATCGCATTTGTGACAAAACATTTAAAAAATCAAGGTAAAACAAAAATATATAAATATTATACAGAGCAGGCTTGTTGGTTTGGGCACGTAAAAAGAAGACCTCCAGATTATGTGGGTAAGTAATGTTACAGCCAATCTAAACATACCAGGGCTTAGATCAAGAAGACGACCAAAAACAAGATGGGCGGATGTGGTAAAAAGGACTGTGCATGTGCACTGTCTCCGAAAACGACACGCCTGATAGAGCGAAGTGGAAAAGAAGTACGAGGAAAGCAGACCCCCGCCATCAGATGGGAATAATAAATGCCAAGAAGAGACAAGGTATAACAAAAATATCTTTGAAAGGAACATACATAACATAAATAGCCCATATACGTCCCACTGCTGGGCACAGGCCTCCCCTCAATCAACCGGAGGGGGTATGGAGCATACTCCACCACGCTGCTCCACTGCGGGTTGGTGGAGGTGTTTTTACGGCTAATAGCCGGGACCAACGGCTTAACGTGCCCTCCGAAGCACGGAATCAACTTACTTTTTCGGACAATCAGGTGATTCAAGCCTGAAAACTCCTTACCAAACAAAGGACAGTCTCACAAAGTGATTTCGACAATGTCCCCATCGGGAATCGAACCCGGACCTCCAGATCGTGAGCCTAACGCTCTTACCACTAGACCACGGAGGCTGTGTGTGTGTGTTGCTTTAAATGGAAAAATACATTAAAAAATGTTGCGCTAAACGTTACATCGAAATATTGCGATAAAGTTGTTGTAAAAATCTCGCGACAGACGGCTACTTCCGGCGCGGGCGTAATTTCCGCGCCCCTGATTCCAGTGTTGCAATTAAACGATACACTATCTCTGACAGACGTCAATGTTGTCACATCGGATAAATAATTACTTAAGTAATTCATCATCATCAGCCCATTAACGTCCCCACTCCTGGGGCACGGGCCTTCAATGCGGATTGATGGTTATTAACGACTGCTAATGCAGTCGGGACCAACGGCTTAACGTGCCTTCCGAAGTACGGAGGAGCTCGAGATGAAAACTTTTTTTTTGTGGTCACTCATCCTATGACCGGCCTTTGTGAAAGCTTAACTTCAACAATCGCAGACCGAGCGCGTTTACCGCTGCGCCACCGAGCTCATCGCTTATATATAATTACTTAAATATTATCAAGGAGAATGTGTAGAAGCAACCGATTATTTTTTATATTTCCAAAACAGACTCCTTGGTCTAGTGGTTAGTGCGTTGGGCTCACGATCTCGAGGTCAGGGTTCGATTCCCGATGTGGACGTGAATGAAGCCTTGTAAATGAAACAAAGACTTCATAACAAAAAAGAAAAAAAATCGCGTATATTATATTTTATGTTTATTTTTAATTTTTTTAAAGAACGTCTAGGGCCCTATGCTGAGGTTTTTCTTGCAGCTTCTTTTCCCCGGCTATACAGGTTGTGAGAAGCTGCAGTAGTTTTAGGCGGATGAGACGTTCGTTATGTAAAATTGACGATTCAAAGTGTAACTATGTTACTTATTGAATAAAGATATTTTTGAATTTGAATAAAATAACTATAGAATTAGAAGTAAGTATTTATTACTTTTCTAAGTCTCACTACTACTTTTATAAGTTTTCATTTCCTAATATTATAAATTACGCATGTCTTCGCAGGGGAAAAAGGGATTTTAGTGTTGAGATAGTTTTCGTGATATATTTTAGTACGTTTATCAAAACAGCTGTAAGCACCAATTACAACAAACATTCTTTATCATTCATTTATTTTCACGTTTATTTTCTTTTTCTTATCTTTTCTTCGTTTTCTTTACTTTTTCGCTCGTCTATTGCACTTTTCTATTTCTCTTTTGTTTTGTGTGTGCACTCACAGGAAAAAAAAATGTGCTACTATAACAAATACTACTAGCTGCTAGTATAATAATACTATGTCTTTATAAAAAAGAAAAATAACAAAATTTCTTACCTAAAACTTTCTTTCAATTTAAAAGTAAAAAATCTTTCGCAAGCAAGTCGAACCCGTTTAATCTCAGATCAAAGTCTAAAAATTGTTTCAGTTAATGAGAAAAACTTATCTCTTTGGGAAATTATGTAGTTAGGAATTGAATAAATCAGGCAACTGAGAATTTTAGAACCTTTTTTTTAACGTAGTTTTAAAATATTTATGGGGTTGATTCTTTTTTACCTGGGATTTATTTAGTGTATTCTGAAATCGGCTTACCTATCCGAATAAATATTTATTTATGAACAAAAAAAACTATCTAATAGCAGGGTCAGCACGACCAATAGCCGTAAGACATTTGTCTATACAGACATCTTTCGCTGCGATTATTGGTTGAATGAAACCCGCGTATTTATCGTGCCGTGAGCGATAACGCATCCCGTGCTTACGGCGTTTTTAATAAATAATATTTATAACTAATCGAATTTCATATCGATGAAAGCGGTGAGCGCGCTCACATTACTTTCATTTCATTTCTTTATCACATTAAAAATCAGTCCACAAACTAAAAAAATGTGGCCTGTATACAGTTTTTTTTAAGTTTTTTGCTCTAATACAATTCTGGTGAGGAAACTCGGCCCGTGATAAGTTCATTACCAACCGCCTGAGGTCAGACTATCTCATTACCTTGAGACTTCCTGTACATACGACCTTGAACCTTCAACCTAGCTAATCTAGGTATGCTTTACAAAGGTTCGGAATACCTGAAATTGTATTCCTCACGGCTGTATTCCCATTTAGGGTAGACAGAGATCAGATACGTTCGCATGCGGTGATCTATGTTACACCAACATAACAGGTGGAAAGCCATATCGCATTTCGCACTGAGTCGGTGTTTTTTTGAAGAAAACCGTGGGTGAAAGTCGTGGGTCGAAGATTTTATGTACCCCACCACCCCCTAGCATTATCCCAATTTCTACAGGGTCCGCTTACCTAATCTGAAGATTTGACAGGCCCGGTTTTTTTACAGAAACGACTGCCTGTCTGACCTCCAACCCGCGAAGGGAAAACCAGTCCAATACAGATTAGGTCACATACCTCCGATGTGGATTTCCTCACGATGTTTTCCTTCACCGTTGAACGCGTGATAATCATTTATGATCCAAACTCAAATTCAAAAACAAATTCGACAATCATTGGTTTAGGTCTGTGCTGGATTCGAACCTGCGACCTCAAGCTACCATAGCTCACCCCACGACTCGGGGTAGATTTTAAGTGCATGTTTTTTAAAATATACTTATTTTTAAACGACAAGCTTCATGGAATAAATTTAATTTACTTACATAAAAACTGCGTCGTACTGCGAAGTATTCGGACCTTGACTTTAGCGTCTTTATTAAATGCAGGATTCTGCATAGCGCGGGATGATTGCATTGCTAATGAACGTTCCAATACTTCATAAAGTTTAATCAGTGCTTTTATTTGATTTTAATATATTTTCAGAATAATTTTTACTGGCAGTAAGTATTTTAGATATGGAACTAAATATTAAGCGTAGGCACTGACATTAAATTCAAATACAAATTTCAAATTCAAATTCATTTATTTCTAAAGTTTACAAAAACATTGTCTACAGGTAGAGCCCCAAGGCGACAATGCTTAAATATTTAACAGATTAACATTATTATAATAAAAATATGATTATGTCATGTTTTAATTATACAATGTCAACAATGTTTAAAATTCTAATAAATTAAAAAGTAAGTAAACAAAAAAGTTGTCGATAGAAAATCCGTAATAGGCCTGTTTGGAGAACGCGTGACTTACATAGTAGTGTTACGGGTTCGAATCCGGGCTCGGGCTGTAAACTACTGTTTCATGTTTGATAATTGATATCACATGGTTTCCAGAATTTGTGCCCGTTTAACGGCAATAAACTCGCCCTATACGGACCTTGAAACATATTTGGGAGTACTTATACACCTCTGCCTACCCCTTCGGGGATATAGGCGTGTTGCTATGTACACTTTTTACTTAAGTACCCGTTTTAATGAACGCCTCACTCATTGTACCTTGTGTGTTCATAAGTTTTGAACGAGAAATAAAAACTTATTTTATTACTAAAGAGAGCTGGTACTTAGGTAATTTTATACTTTTTAAATTTTGAATTTGGAATGTTGGGAAGTTAAGCAGTTTTCTTTTTAACGAAAGATTTGCGGTCGACCGTAGTTTCTCTGTTCAACGCTGGAAAATTTGGATTCGGTCAAGCGAGAGCTCGTGAAAGAAGCGGCTCACATTCCTATAAAGGTGCGTGCCGCCATTGACGTGTGGCCTGGACGGGTGAAGGCCTGTATCAAAAAGAACGGCGGACACTTTGAATAAATTTGTATGTTTTTAGTAAGTATGATTATTCTTACTAACTCTCCCCTTAAAATATAAAAAATATTACTAAGTTATGAACACACGAGGTATTTCCAGTTACAATTAAATATGAGAAAAGTTTTTGACAGATATTTATTTGTTAACAATTTTATTA
Source organism: Pectinophora gossypiella (assembly GCF_024362695.1). NCBI lineage: Eukaryota > Metazoa > Arthropoda > Insecta > Lepidoptera > Gelechiidae > Pectinophora > Pectinophora gossypiella. The sequence goes on from NC_065424.1 coordinate 3,537,509, forward strand.
GTATATGATTAAGATTACGTACTTAGGTGCTTAAGTATTTATTGCAACTTTCGTAATTAAAGGTTAGTAGTAATAGGTGATCGGTATCTTTTGTACCCCGCCGGCGTGGTCAACGATTTCCTTTAATCAGCGCTTATCGCTATCGACCCACTAGGGTCGATTCATTCTTTTAAATATTTTTCCTCTCAGACGACGCCCTAAGCCAAGGTTCGCGCCCAACTGGGCACCCTAAATAAATAAAAAATGTATCTTTTGTCGAAGGTAACTTCTTTTTCTATCGTGTTGGTTGTGAGGTGAATTACCAACCCCATCAACCCTGGTGTCAGGGTTATTATTGAGCCACCAAAGGCCCCTAAATATGGCTCTTGTAACGACTATTTACTTACACCAGTAAGTAGTAACCGGGACCAACGGCTTAACGTGCCTTCCGAAGTTGGATCATCTTACTTTTTGGACAATCAGGTGATCAGCCTGTAATGTCCTAACCAAACTAGGGATCACACCTCACTAGGGATTTTTGTGATATGTCCCCACCGGGATTCGAACCCGGGACCTCCGGATCGTGAGCCCAACTCTCAACCACTGGACCACCAAGGTCGTCATGAAGGTAACTAAATACCTACCTTGTATTATGCTCTCGGTACCGCCTCAGTGTTCAGAGCTGAAGACCTTAAAGTGGTTTGAAAACTCTGGACTAATTAATTAATTAACTTCTAGACGGTAGAACTAACGGAAAGCTCGGTGAAGCGTGGATACTCAGTTCATCTTGCGAGAGATGTACCTCTTGAGCTTGTGTTAATTTTACCTGTTTATATACTTATTTGTACACAATAGAACAGACAAAAGAAACATATAAAGAAAGAAGAAAGATTGTATAGGTTTATCTGTAAGAAAGAGGTTTCTTCCGGCTGACCTACGTGACAAACGCGTATTGTATAAGTTTCATGCAATTTTATGAAATTGCATAAAACTTATATAAAACTAAGACAAAAATAAATAAAAATAATGTTTCGGCTTCGGCCCCACGCACGCCTTCCAAAAGTCCGTGACTGCATAGGCCCGAGATATGGAAACGACAAATATAATAATTTAATAAAATAAAAACAATAAATTAAAATATACTTACTTATATAAAAATATACTCTAACAATATAAGTAAGTAAGTACATAAGTAAGTACAACTATTATATTCACTTATATTAGACGAGGAGTAGCATAACAGAAGCTCCTTATTACTTTGTCAAACTGAAAAATAGCTTTATTAATTACGTAATATAGTTATACTTTGATCGCCAATTTTATCATTAAATTGTTGAACGTTTCATCCGCCTAAATCTATTGCAAATTCTCACTGCAACTTTAGACGTTCTTAAATTACAAGAGTAAGTATATTGAGACGTAAGCCATACACACCATACATTTTATACTTACAAAAATCTTATTCTTAACGTGTATAGAAGAAGAAGAACGTGTAAATAATAAATACGTAAGCGTGAGGGAGACAGACTGAGCGCGCTCCCCCGTACGGTTACGAGCATTAATATGTATACACTTTGGTACCAAGTCACATTAACTTTTTTGACTAATTGAACTGTAAGTCTCACTAAATGTCAAAAATGTTAGTGCGACAGAGTCCTAAAGTGGGTACATTATATTGCTCATGACTGTACTCCTTAGCGGCTTACGGGCATTTAGTAAGACCCAGAGGGGGTGAGGCAAATCTAGATCCCGATACGAATTCGCGCGGGACGGAAAGTGTCCGTTCTATACGTAGTATTAGTCTTTATTTTATGTAGCGCACATAATGATAGTTAATAACCGGAAACTGAGCACGTAGATTGCGCAAAGTCGGCGACATGACGAAAAAATGTCAACAGTCGTGTGTTTCCGATATGAGTCTTTTAAATCCTCGATTAACGGCCTTCGTGGTCCAGTGGTTGACGCTGTGTTCACGATCCGGAGGTCCCGGGTTCGAATCCCGGTGGCGATAAATCACATAAATCACTTTGTGATGCCTAATTTGGTTAGACCATTACAGGCTGATCACCTGATTGTCAAAAAAGTAAAAAGATCCGTGCTTCGGCACATTAAGCGTTGGTTACTTACTGATGTAAGTACGTAGTCGTTACATGAGTCATGTCAGGGGCCTATGGCGGCTCAGTAATAACCCGGACACCAGGGTTGATGGTGTTGGTAATTCACCTCACAATCCACACGATAGAAAAATCCTCTATTCCACCTCGTAGTCCACCCAGGAACCACGGGGGATTTATTTTTCCTGTAGTCTACCCAGAAAAACCAAAGATGTGTATTGAGCGTTATCTGGGAAGGTAATAATGCTCTATTTTAACCTTGGTTTTTCTGTTACTCCTTATTTACCATATTACCTTCGGGGAAGCGTAAACTATTTTTATCCATTCCAAACCAGTTACAGCGTAGCGACATAATTCACAACATTTATAACCGTCGTGATTCCGTCTTCAGGGACTCATTACACAAATACTCCGAGCTAACTACAGGTACAAATTGTAAATGTTGATTAAATGTGAACGTAATGACACTAAATGCTATGTTGATGATGTTTTAACTAGTGGAATGTTTTGTTTTTCACTAACACAGTTGGCTCGAACATTATAGACGGCGATGCGGCTCACTACCTTTTGTTGGTAGACTCGAGACCATTCAGGATTCTTCATGAAAGAGGATGCAAATAATTGTGTGCTTTAGTAGTAGTGGGGTTGTGTGAGGAGCTCGGTGGCGCAGGATTGTTGTAGTTAAGCAACTTTCGCAAAGGCCGATCATAGAATGGGTGACCACAAAAAAAAGTTTTCATTTCGAGCTCCTCCGTGCTTCGGAAGGCACGTTAAGCCGTTGGTCCGAGCTGAATTAGCAGTCGTTAATAACCACCAATCCGCAGTGGGCCCGCGTGGTGGTTTAAGGCCCGATCTCCCTATCCATCCATAGGGAAGGCCCGTGCCCCAGCAGTGGAGACGTTAATGGGCTGGTGATGATGATGATGATGTGTTTTAGTAGTACAGTTGGAACAACGATTCTCTCACTGTGGCAGTTGTCACTGTGGTCCTGTGGTTCAACAGCTTGCTTCTTAAACGGGGAGCGCTGGTTCGAATTGGTCCAGCACCTCGGTCGAATTGCACAAATAAATTGTTATCTTAAACGCAGTTTCCACTAACACAGTTGGCTCGACCATTATAGACGGTGATACGGCTCACCACCTACGTTGGTCTAACAGAAAGCTCTGTGAGGTGTGGACACTTAGTTCATCTTGCGATAAGATGTACCTCTCACTACCCCAGTTGGTATATTGGTGAGCTGATGGAAAAAAGGAAGAATTTTTACATAGCATCTCGTTGAAGAAATTCCGACATTCACTACCTTTTTGATATATTAAAAATAGTTTCGCGTTTGTGAAATTTCACCTGATGTTAAGTGGAGAATTTTCTCTTCTCTGATCATGAATGGGTTTTCCAAGAAAAATAATAACTTCCAGATTAATTACAGATTAAGTCATTTTTGCAATAAAACCCTAACATTAAATATAGTTACTTACCTTTTTAGAGGTTTACGCGGTTATTATCATAATTAAAACACAGGGAGTCTCATGTCCCTGACAATGACACGGTAAAACCCGGTATTATGTGTTTTATTTAAATAAGGATACCTGTATATAATCATCTGTTTCAAGCACTGAAAGACGTCTTTTAACTTTGATTTTATTTTGATGCAATAACGTATATTTCAAATTAAACGACCCTGAATACCTAATTACTTTTAGCCAATTATTTCAGCGCCCCACAGACGCTTCACAAACAGAGAAAGAGAGAGAGAGAGAGTCAAGAGTACTAGACCAGGAGTTAATAAAGATCTTCTAAGTTGATTTTGAAGAAGGCAGATTGTCTCGCGGGCTTTAGTCACCGCACAAAGCTTTGTCCCCACAAACCTTTCCCTTTGCGGAAAGTATAAGTGAGTATAGCAACAGTATGGTAGCTTCAGTAATAAAGTCAACCTTAAAGATAAATAGAATCAGGAGTATGACTGTGCCTTTACCAAAATTGTAGGTAGTGTTTTCATCTCTCCAAACAGCCTGCGTGGTCTAGTGGTTAGAACGTTCACCATCTGGAGGTCCGAGTTCGATTCCCAATGGGCACATTGTCGAAATCACTTTGCGAGACTGTCCTTTGTTTAGTAAAGACTATGCAAGCTTGATTGTCCGAAAAATTAAGATGATTCCGTGCTTCGGATGGTATGTTAAGCCGTTGGTCCTGGCTATTAGCCGTGAAACACCTCTACCAACCCGCAGTGGAGCAGTGTGGTGAGTATACTCCTTACCCCTGTGCCCAGCAATGGGACGTATACAGGCTGTTATGTTTCCATCCCTTTTGCTCTGTTGTACCCTGTTACATTTAGAAACTTAAAAAATAAACATTTGATCATTTGGACTAATTTCAATCAAATTACAATACAAAAAAAAAACTCTTATTGCACTTAAAACAAACATTAAAAATAAACAATTATAATCAGTTAAGTAGTACAACAGGCGGTCTTATTGCTAAGGTAACAATCTCTTCTAGGCAACCGTTAGGTGCAAGAAATGAATTTAATAAAAGCGTAGCGGGATAGACAGAAAAAATAACAAACAAATTATTTGACAATTGGATTCAATTTGGTTTGGCTTTCTTATTAATTTATTTAGCGGTACTTTATTTTTATTGTGGTAAGACAGTCCCAACTGGGCACCCTCAGGCCTGTTCTCTTAAACGTTGTATCGGGTGAGAGCTTTCAGCGCTCTCCTTGTCCGGCCAATTAGTTAATGCCATCTGCGACAAATCTACAATAAGTCACGTCAAAATAAATAAAAGGTAAAATAGTTATAGTTTACAGTAGCTACCATACCGCAGTATACATTCGTTTGTACGTTCGCGACCGCGACGCAGTAAACAAGTAGTAGGGAAGTTAGATTGGCTGGGACCTTGAAAAGTGCAGTTGACACAACTTAAAGAGCTTATTAACATTAACAGGCTTTTTTGTCCCGTTTGTAAAGTTTGCATGTAGGTAATTCCCAGCGGTTTTACCTGTAAGTCTATTGGGAAGGAAATTCCCAGTACTTCAACTGGTAAGACTACTGGGAATAGGGGGAATAGTTATTGTGATGAATGTCTGGTGACAATTACGTGTCTTATAGTGAAAACCACATAAGCGATTAGCGTCAAAATGGCAGACCAATTGCTAAATTGCATATTGTTAGATATGCGTATATACCTAAACTAAAAAATCTAGTAAGTAGGTACCTTTCTCATTCAAAAGATATATACACGTTAAACAATGGTCCCGCCATCATGACGTCAAGATGATCTGATGGTTGCAAATTTCACATTCAAATGAGATTTTTGTTAACAAATTCGATCGATTTCTTTCATTTGATTTAATATCGATGAAAAATTTTGGTCACATATTTTTACATGGATTGAAACGTGTATACATTACGAGATTTTCTTAACAAAAATCATATGCGAATGTGATTTTACTATATACCTATGTGGTGTTCACGCTGTTCTGTGATAGTGATTATAATTCCACTCAAAACTGAAAATGCTGACAGAGAGTACAATTCAAAAGAGCTTTCAGCTTCAGGGCGTTGGGACCCTAGCGACAATAGATGGCGTAAGTGTAGTTATGCCATTCGGTGATCGAAATTATTATTTCTGTCATAGATAAACTAAGATACATGAGCTCTACACCTTTTTGCCACTACTTGAAGATCTAGAGAACCAACAAACGATAAAAAATATTATAAATCTTATTTTCTTTAGGTTTACAGGTCTGAAGTTATTGTCAACTTCCCACTTCTTCTTCTTCTTTGCGAGTCGATACTAAATTTTTGCTGACCAATAAATGTTACTTTTATTAATTAATATTAGAAATTACATATAAAACAAGTTTTGTAAGTAAAGGTTTATTTGTAACAAAAAGAGAACGTAACTTCAGACCTAGAGTAAACCTGAAGATAAGGTAGGATTTATAATATTTTTTATTGTTTGTAGGTTCTCGAGACCTTCAACTAGTGGCAAATAAGTGTGGAGCTCATTTGGTTTAGTTTATCAACGACAAAAATAATAATTTCGATCACAGCTACACTACGCCATCTATTGTTGCTGAGCGAGGGTCCCAAAACCCTTAAAATGTACTTAAGTTATTTTACTGTATGGCTTTATCATAGCAACTTAGTTATGCAGTAAAGACGCTATAACTTACGAGTTTCTTTTATAATGCAGATTATTCTGTCACACGATCACTTTCCCTTTGGAAAGTAAATTAAATCTTATGTTAAATTATACTTTGAATGTTATCGCGGGTTTTGATTCGAATACAGACAAGAAACGTAAGTTATGTTGCTTTTAATGTTGAAAACAAGCCACGTAGCAAAGAAAATGTACTGTCGCACATTTGTCTTAAGTAACAAAGTTCTTTGTACAGATTCTATAGCGTGTAGCGATGGACTGCCTACCTATTTGGACAACGGGTTAACTCGTATAACAAAACGTAGATCAAACATAATAAGTCCCAGTTTTAAAGTAAGTATACTCCGCAGCGAAAGAAGTCTCATAATTTGGATATAATTATTATGACTTGACAATTATTTTCATAATAATTAGACTTTTATTTTAAATCTGGTATTAAGGTTTTCATTTTTTAATAAGCGGAGGGAGTTTAAGTGCCTGAGTGTATCCTGTACTTATGTATTGTACATATATTTATGTAGCGTAGCAACCCTAAAAAACTAAAAAACCCTATTTACCCTGCCCTAATTTTCCCTAAAAAAGTAGCATGGAAAATGCTGCACCGACAAGAGCGTGGCTCTTGAATTGATGATGATGAGCAACCCTAACCGTAAACTCCGGTCATACTCAAACATATTTTTTTTTTAAATAAATATCTGGGCCCTGTTAATCGAAACTTACAAGTCTACACGTTCACAAGCTACAAGTTACTTACAAGAACGTGTAAATTACGGTTATCAAAAAAAGTACAGGGATTGTAAAATATACTTGTAAAATAAATATTGACACTTGTAACATGTAATTTACATGTGTAGTTTTGATAAACACATTCTTGTAATAATTATTTTTTTTTCTTGTAATACAGGGCTTGTAAGTTTTTATAAACAGGGCACAGGAGAGAGCCTTGAGCTCTCTCTATTTGTGCAACCAAGTATGAATCATAGTGCGAGGAAGATCTATACGAAATATAAAATGAATTACCAAAAGTTAATTGATTGACTGATTAATAAGATACAGCTCATAATATTTCGTTTAAGCTAGTAATGAATTGATAGCATTACTTTGAAGTGCCATCGATATCAATGATTTTATTAATACTTTTATTACTATATATAACATTTTATACATAATCTCACGACTATATCCCAATAGGGGTAGTCAGAGGCAGGTATATGGATAGCAAGACTAAGTACCTGCACTTCACCGAGCTTTCTGTTTAGAGTAGTAACGTAATAGGTTTAGTAATGGCTGTTGGTGTAACTTTTTTATAAATAAATAATGGTCTATAGTCCATCAAAGTAGGGATTTTTACGATCACTTAGTTTTCTACGTGCCCCACGTTGGGCGCCACTGCGGCACGATGGGTGATGACGATGGTGGTATCCCGACGTGCCGGAAGAGTAGATGAATGATAACGATGACAAAATAACGTATTAACTTCAGCAGGAATTGTTCGGATCACGAACAAAATGTAAAAATGTCTATGGTTTTGGTTACTATAAAAAAGGTATTGTCATAAATAAAGATAGATACTTCCTTCTTAGCATCAAAAATTAATGCGTATTTAATATTTTCTTGTGTTAAAAGGTTAATTTAAACAATACAAAAAACACGGTGAATTATAAAACATTAATAATAATAAAAGTGTAAAATCTGTAGCTATGTGAGAAAACAATAAACCTTTAAAATATTACTTTATGTAGTCGTTTAATTGGAATACCAGCACACCACTCAACAATTAAAATTAGAATGCCACAGGAATATTATATAGTTTATTAATAACACTTCAGAAACAAATCCAGAATTAGAGGGCACGGCCAGATCTAAACAATATAATACATCGGGGACGCAACGAGTCAGTGTAAAATGAAACGAAATGCGGAATGGAATGAGAATTTCGTAATTTAAAATGATTGACGGTCAGAACGAAAGGCCAGTATGTGTAGAGTTTGTACTCTGCTACAGTCTATTATTACCTCAGTCGGTTTATACAACTATGCCGCGTGCATTGCACTGAGACCAAATAGTCCCATTTGTATACAAAAAATATATTAACAGTGAAATAATTCACGTGTCCATCCAGAATAAGCTCTCGGACTTGACCTGCACCAGACAGCTAGGAAAGGCTTGTCGACTGCCTTCCGTTGAATGCACTCCATATTTAATTGGGAATAAGTTTGGGTAAGCTGTTGAAGTGTAAATTAAAATCGCAGCGGAGAATGAACAATTGATAATGGTGAGTGGCTCCGTATTTCTGTTGACTGATTCTATTATATAAGAAAGAAAGAAAGAAAGAGAGAAAGAAAGAGAGAGAGAGAGAGAGAGAGAAAGAGAGAGAGAGTAAGTAAGAAAGAAAGAAAGTTTTATTATTAGAGGACGCCACAGTAACAATACAAACACACACAATATAATAAGCTACTCGCTTCACCAGTAAGTATACAATTATTATACTACGGCCTCTGTGGTCCAGTGGTTGAGCGTTGGTCTTATGATGAGGTGGCCCTGGGATCGAATCCGTGGGACATTCCATAAAAATCACTTTGTGATCCCTAGTTTGATTAAGACATTACAGGCTGATCGCCCGATTGTCCGAAAGTATAATGATCCGTGCTTCGGAAAGCACGTTAAGCCGTTGCTCCCGGATACTATTTACTGATGTAAGTGAGTAATCGTTACATGAGCCATGTCAGGGGCCTTTGACGGCAAAATTATAACACTGACACTAGGGTTGATGAGGCTGGTATTTCACCTCACAACCCCCACGATAAGAAGAAGATTATACTTCTTTAGAGAGACGGATTACTTAAAATTGTAAAAAATAATTAGTAAGCGGTATATAAGGCGAAGGTTGTTTAGGCATGGCTTATTGGCTTTAAATGGCTTAAATTACTTGGCCGAAATACCTTTAAAATTTTACATAGAACGTTTACCTTATGTTATTTTAATTGTTTCCTGTACGATTCCTGTACAATACGAAAATACTGTACTAGTGTATACTGTGGACAGTATGCATCAGTTAGTAGTACAGAGATCCATCTCGAAAGCAATATAATAAAGCGAAGGTGGGTGGTAGAACTGCAGAGGAAGACCTAGAAGGACGTACATTGACCAAATTAGAGTGTAAAAGGTTTAGTACGATCTACATCGACCTGGCGTGTACTAATGAATCGATTGATGAATGTAGTGGAACCAAGAGAAATGTGTCTAGTCTCTGCTTCCCTGTTGGGAAATAGGTGTGTTTATGTAGGTATTATATACTGCCTATTTCTAAGAATCTCTAAGTAACTCCGTACTAAACCTATCTCAGATGACATGTCATATTATAACGCGTCCCGGCATAACTCTAATATGCTCGGTATTTTCCTTGTGACTGAGCTCCAACGGCGAACATCCATCGCAGGCTAAGCGAAGCGAAGCCAGTACTATAAAGTAAATTTTATTTTTATTGATAAAAAACAGGACAATAATACTTACCCTAAACGCTAAGAAGCATTGCTAAACCCGACATGGGTTTGTCTCAACGCATTTTAAACATCGGTCAGCAATCACTTGTTTAACTTAATATATTTCTTGAAAATTCATTCTACTTAAAAATCCATTGAGATCGTAATAACTTTTTTCTAATAACCAATTATTTACAAATAATTTTTTTAAATTCAATAATATTCATATCTTTAACAATAAATAACGTAAAAAAAAATAGCAAAATTAGGTATGGTACCTAATACTAACTGCACAGTGTACGGTCACGAATACTAATATAATAATATACACTTTGAAACCATGTCACATTAACTTTTTGACAAATCAAACCGTAAGTCACGTTAAATGTCAAACATGATAGTGCGACAGGGTTCCAAAGTGGGTACATGATATTGCTCATGACTGTACTTCGGGTTTAACCCGCAGATAAGACATGCGTCGTAAGTTGGTAACGCGCGGTCAAGGCACTTACCGATTCAGTCGCTCGTGCCGACGATAACCCGCGCTGATGCAGACCACCGTGCTAATTGTGCGTGAACAAGATATGAGCATGCTGGTACTGGGCACGTACAGTAAAGTTGCAGATTTTATTATGGGCTACTAATACTACGCAACATATTCTTATCGTAATATCTTAAAATGGTTGGCAAAATGGAACTGAAGACAATTAAGAAAAACACTATATTTTCATGAATTTTCCGACAGGTAATTCCACTTGATATCAACTCAGAATCATGGTCTGAGTCATCCCGCTCAGTTATCGTTACGTTGTCACTAACACACATACCTACTTGTATGGCTACAAGTAGTTGTACGGGGTGTAAGTGACATCATAACGAATACTGAGAGGGACGATTCCGATTATTATTCTGAGATAATATCAAGTAAAATTTTCGATCGCAAGAGTGTAGAATTGAAAATTATAAAAATAAAATAAAAAAGAAATTCATGAATTTTGTAACAGAAAATTCCACTTGATATTAACTCAGAATCATGAACCATCCTCCTAAGTGTTCGTTATGTTCGTCGGTATTAATAAAAATCACTCACACTCATTCACCACTCACTTGCTCTTGTTGTAAGCTATCATTTATACTTAGTTGGACTACGAACATACCTATGGAAAAAAATATATTTCTGACTACTTAATGATTATTTTGTTATACTTACGAAGACTTAAAAAAAAATATCCTGCGTAATCTTGTAATTATAACTTTTATAACGAATAAACTTGCTTGAACTTAACCAACATTAGAAAAAAAAATCAAATAACCAGTTCCGTATAAACACTTATTACTTACTTAATAAACATCTTTCAATCAAGTTCTATGAAAGAGGGCGGAAAATAGTGAAAAAAATATCAAAGCGACCTAGGCCCTTTGAATGTGTTGGTAAAAGGTTGATGCTTGGAACGTTTGATTCTGATTACCTGATATGATGGCTTGTCAAATTATCCTACCTCAATTCCCTTTCATCTCCAGGATTACGGGACATTTACTGGATGTCCATCACGCCCGTTTAAGGTCACTGCCAATGTCAATAAAAAAAAAAACAGAAGTAACTTTTTTGGCAAACAAATGCGCGCGGGATTTTGTCAAAAAAGTTTGTACATGTATTTCAATTTTGTACCATGAAACACCTTTCGTGAAGGTTTCTGTTGTGTTATTGAATTAGGTTTTTAAACGTAACAGTTAGATACTTACTTAAGTAAAAGAGAAGAAGTACATTAAACTACTTATTTGCAATAAGTAATAAATAATAAAAAAAAGTTTATGAATAAAAGCAATATTATTTACTTAGATAAGTCATGATGTAACGTAACATTTTTTCATAATTTAAACCCTTCTCAAAACTAAAACCAATCACTGGCTGCTTTTACCAAAAAAAATGTTGATATCGCCATAAAGCACAAAAAATGTAAAAAATGTTTTTCTAAATTATAAATGACATTAAAATAAGGTTTTTGAATGTGATAGCCAGTTAATTGTAAAAAGGCATTCACTTCTACTCATATTTTCTAAAGGATATCGTTTTCAGCTTTTCTCTTCTAGGACCAAGGCTGTTAATATAATAGTGAACCTTCTTTAAAGACTTTTCATACATTTTAACCTTTTTTATTTGTAGAAAATTGTAGGATAGTATTTTACTAGTACTAGGTAAGTACTTTATGAAGGTATTACTTATAATTTATCTAGTTTCTTCGTGAACACAGGAAGTGCACATCTTATTGGATTACCGTATGCTGAATATAGAGGCAAGACGTAAAGACATAGCTTGAGACTTGTGGTTGGGTTGATAATTACATCAACCGCGTGCACAGGCTTTGTCAGGTCACTTCACCTGGCTATACCCAGGGTAGGAATTTCAATGAACTTTCATTAACAATAAAGTATACATAGTGTAGTGTACATAGACGAGTGATAACATTTATTACTACATAACATAAACAGCCTATATATGACCCACTGCTGGGCACAGGCCTCTCCTCAATCAACCGGAGGGGGTATGGAGCATACTCCACCACGCTGCTCCAATGCGGGTTGGTAGAGGTGTTTTTACGGCTAATAGCCAAGGCCAACGGCTTAACGTGCCCTCCGAAGCACGAAATCATCTTACTTTTTCGGACAATCAGGTGATTCAAGCCTGAAAAGACCTTACCAAACAAAGGACAGTCTCACAAAGTGACTTCGACAATGTCCCCATCGGGAATCGATCCTGGACCTCCAGATCGTGAGCCTAACGCTCTAACCACTAGACCACGGATGCTGTTAACATTTACTAATAAATACTTAATATCTTATTTTTGGGCGGAAGTCAAGAGGGATACCTCACTGTCTCATTTTACCCTAAAAAAGAAGCATGGGAAAAAATTGTGATGCTGATGACTTAATAAGTGCCGGCGTGCATGTATCAGATGATTGATGAATGTGGAAGGACCAAGGTAAGTGTGTCAGGCAGGATAGAAGTAAATGTAATTCCATAGTCTCTGCTTACCCCAGTGGGAAATTGGCTTTAGGTATGTATTTAGGTGTGAGTCATCACCTCAGCATTCGTTACGATGTCACTAACACCCTGTATACCTCTGCCTACCCCTTTGGTGACACGGGCGTGGTGCTATACTATGGTTGTGTTTATCTCTGTTCACATTTAGTTTAATACCGAAACAGCTGCATTTGACGATCCGTAAAGGTTAAAGAGAAATTAATATCACGCGTTTATGATGTCCATTATACGTACAGCTACGAGGCGTAACGTTTTTCTACGTGCTACGACTCGTTACGAACTGCTACGACATGTTGAAGTAAAATGTGTTTTTTTTTATTTTAAACATAATACATGTGTTCAAGTTCGTGCTCCGACAAGGGGGTGGGGGGGGGGAAGAGCAATGTGCCAATCCAATGATCCAATGAACATGTTCTTCTTATCGTGTGGGTTGTGAGGTGGAATACCAGCCTCGTCAACCCTGGTTATCACTGAGCCGCCTAATGCCCCTGACATGGTTCATGTAACGACTACATACTTACAGTAAGTAGTAACCGGGGCCAAAGGCTTAACGTGCCCCTGAGAAGCACGGAACTGTAAAGTGTCACTACTGTTCTGTAAAGTGTCGTAATATTTTACTTGCCTACATATTGTTTTTTCCATGTAAGTTAGTGAGTTTGTTTGAGAAATGAATAATAATAATAAAAAAATAACCTAAACTAAAATAAAATAATACAAAAAAACAGTCCTCAACATACGTTTTCGGTTTAATTGCGTGGGTTTGTTAATAATGGCGTTGTTTTACTGGTGAACAGTGCCGGTAATTGGTTGACGTCTGTATGCCGCCATTATGCCAAGGTTTGATCATATTATGTGAAGCTCCCTTGGTACTTAGCATCAGGGCTGTTGAAAGTGTTATTGCTTGTAAAAATAAAATAATAAACAAAATTAATGTAAAACACTAAAACACACAGAGACACATATGCACACAGAACCTTTCCGGCTAAGTAGTTAATGCCATCTGCGGCAAATCTACAATAAGTCACGTCAGAAAAAAAATACAGCACCCTCACATTTTCTAAAAAAAAAACAATTTTCGTTTTGTAAACAGTTGGTAGGTTTTATGTTCTAAAAGTATCACATGATCCGCTGGATATAAGCACACAAAAATTTAGGAGGTAAGTAGGTAGATACATAATTAACTAATATAAATCTATTTACTTAACTAACCTAATATAAATTGAATTAGTTGCTAACCTCTCCTCTTCCTCTTAGGTACTCTTATTTTCTTTTTTGACATGGCTTACCATCACCATGGCTTCAAATGGCTTAAAATACTTGGCCGAAAATTTTTAAAATTTTACACAGAACGTTTACAATCTGTTATTTTAATTGTTTCCTGTACAATACATAAATACTGGACTACTGTATACTGTGGATTACGAAAGCAATATATAAAGCGAAGGTTGGTGGTAGAAGAAAGACCTAGAAGGACGTACATTGACCAAATTGGAGATGTCCTTAGAAATGGTTTAGTATGTTCTAATCTGGACTGGCGTGCGTGTACGAAACGATTGATGAATGTGGAGGAAGCTAGAGAAGTGTGTCAGGATCGAAGCAAATGGAGTTCCATAGTCTCAACTTACCCCGATGGGAAATAGGCGTGAGTTTATGTATGTACGATTCCTGTACGACATTCAATCTTAAATATCGCCCAAAATGGCGTCACAGAATCTCTTCCTATACCGCCTCAATAAAGCGTAAGCAAGTTTCCAGAACATGTACGGTCACGAGTATTAATATGTATAAACTTTGAAACAATGTCTCATTAACTTTTTTGACAAATTAAACCGTAAGTCTCATTAAATGTCAAATATGATAGTGCGACAGGGTTTTAAAGTGGATACTTACAATACAAGGAATAAAAATAAAATTGTTGTTCAAAATTCTAGATTAAGTAAATTAAATTCATCTTTTTTGGGGTTACTTTATGTAAAAAAGCCTATTATAAGATTAATGATTACTTACCTAAATGATAAAAATGTCCGGTATTGAATGTGTTCCTCTAGTTATTAAATAACTTGTAATGTACCCTCATTGATTTAAAAGATGTGTTGCTGTTGCAGTTTCTTGTCATTTCTTCTCCTCAGCCATAACACCTTGCGAAATGACGTAAATTCAAAAATGTTACATTGACCTTCAACAAGTTTATCCATGATAATTACGTTGAATAAATGATTCTGATTCTGATACTTGAAGCTCATGACTGTACAGCCCTAAGTCAGAAGGGTGTGAAAGCAATATGTAGATTGTGTCATAATTGAGTGGTGGTAAGTGGTGGCAGTGTCCCATGACCATACATTACCACACTACATGCACAACCGGGTGGACACGCAATAATAGATTATACAGGGTGTTAGTGACATCGTAACTTCACTGCATTGTTTTCCCATTGGATACTCACTTTAGTACTTATATATTTAATATAATAATAATAAAACACTTTATGTCCTTGTGTCCAACAAATATACAAGAAATTTAAAGGAGAAAATAAACATTCATAGCAACACGCCTGCATCCCTGAAGGTGTTAGCAGAGATGTACAATAAGGTGCAAAAGTCTGCACTTAAAACCTCCTGGTTACATGTCGTTTCTGTAATAGACCAAAAACACCAACGAAAACATAAATTTTATGATTAAGTATAACTACTAATGGTTCATAATTTCACCACTGTTTACAAATAATTCGCTAGGCTCAGTAACTGCACTTTTGCTCTTTGATAGCTGGCGAGGAATGGATGTACTCCTCGCCAGCTATGTTCAAGTCCCATGTAATAGAGGGGCAAGACAATTTCCATTAACCGTCTTACCGTGTATTTTATATAGTTGTTATATTCATAACAAAACTCTATTGTTTTTCCATTTAATAAATATTTACTTCATCATCTCCCTAGCGTTGTCCGGTAGTCACAGGGTCCGCTTACTTAACCTGAAGATTTGACAAGTCCGGTTTTTTACATACTTAAAGAACCTTCCCACCAGCGAAGGGAAACTAGCCCAATACAGATTAAGATGGAGAAACATCCTGGAAGCGTTTGAGAAGAATTGGAGAAAGATTTTGGAGAAAGGTTTTTTTGCAGCTTTTTTCTCTCCGGCTATATAGGTTGTGAGAAGCTGCAGTAGTTTTAGAAGAAGAAGAGCGGATGAAACGTTCGTTATGTAAAAATGACGATTCAAAATATAACTATGTCACCTACTAAATAAAGATATTTTTGAATATGAATTTACTAACATAAATAAGTATCAAACCTGTATCCCCAAACGTATACACCCAAACCTCATCAGCTATGTTTAAGTATTGTTTTAGTTTTTTGTTTTTTAGAATCACAAGTTTGTTATTTATACCTAGATATGTAAGTGTATATAGACATACTTGCCACTCTGCACTGATCAAAGTGCCTAGTAAATATATACTGGAGCAAATAAAGGACCCTATGGACTGCGTCGTTCTATTTTATAGGCAAAACGATTGAAAAGATACTGGCCGTTTTAGTATAAGACCGCGAGTGGTCCTGCCTAGTGCCATAAAACGTTATAACGATATCGACTGCGTTGTGAAGATATAACGAAAAATAATTCTGAAAACTATCAACAACATAACAGCATCACGCCTGTATCTACAAAAGGGTAGGCAGAGGTGTATAATATGATAAATAGGTAGATAAAATTTTTATTTAGGTTTAAGACGTTACATTAACTTCTTAATATTAAAATAAAGAAAGTAGTATTCCTTCGAAGAAGCTAGACTAGTAGCCCTGGATGAGAAGCGTCACATACGGAAGACTCGTCCCAAGCTCTATTACACCTACGGTCACGAGTACTAATATGTATACACTTTGAATCCATGTCACATTAACTTTTTTGACGAATTAAACCGTAAGTTTATTAAATGTCAAAAATGATAGTGAGACAGGGTTCTAAAGTGGGTGCATGATATTGCTCATGACTGTACACGTACAACAGTGACGGACAGCTCTACTGCGCCCGATGTGATCGTGTGTTTAAAGCGAAGTTCGGTTTCGCCAGCTACATAAGAGCGTATAACAGACATGACTAAGATCGCCGTTATCGGACATGATAAGGATAAGGACATGATATATATATAACATAAGGAGCTCGGTGGCGCAGCGGTTAACGCGCTCGGGCTGCGAATGTTGAAGTTAAGCAACTTTCGCAAAGGCCGGTCATAGGATGGGTGACCACAAAAAAAAAAATAAGGTTTCATCTCGAGCTCCTCCGTGCTTCGGAAGGCACGTTAAGCCGTTGGTTCCGGCTGCATTAGCAGTCGTTAATAACCACCAATCCGCACTGGGCCCGCGTGGTGGTTTAAGGCCCGATCTCCCTATCCATCCATAGGGAAGGCCCGTGCCCCAGCAGTAGGGACGTTAACGGGCTGGTGATGATGATATGTGTATGTTATATTAAAATTTGAACATATTTAAAATGTAAGACTTAGGGTGGCTTGCGTAAGGGTCTTTAAACATGTTTAGTGGGCCACTAATATGCTTCTATGCTGTTCTGGGAGCAAATAAAAAACATAGAACACGTTCAGCTGCTTGTCTTCCCGGGCATGTTGTAAAAACCGACAGAGGGATTGCGTCCTCTAACATGATGGACTAATGTTATGGGCGATAGGCTGATCCCTTATCACCATAAGGTTCATCATATCCATCTTAGGACTTCGTATCAACAGTGGCTGCAAGTTGTCTTTGATTACTTGTGGCTCTGCCCACCCCATTTGGGATTACGGGCGTGAGTTTATGTATGTATGTATGTAGTGGGCCACTAAACATGTTTAAAACTAAAAAGGGTTCTAGCTCGACTGATGTCGTATCAACCCACATGGGGTCGTATCGACCCACGAATATGCACCTACTCCTCGCTAGCTATGTTTAAGTCGCATGTTATAGGGGACGAGTGAATTGCCGTTACTGGGCACACATCCTGGAAACCACGTAATAAATCTATGATTCAAACATGAATTGACACTCCTTAAAGTCGAATTCCATGGTCCAGAATCCGAACCGGCATTCAAACCCGTAACGCTACGATCTAACTCACGCATTTTACCTATCATGGTTTCAACAAGGCAGAATAACAGACAAAGTATGTACAGTTCTAAAAATGGAACATATGTAACACCTACTAGAATAGGATATTTGTTAAGGTCAAAGATAAATTTTAAAATTCTAATTTAGAAATAGAAGCCAGTCTAAGATGATCAAAAATCAATTTTATTTTATTTTTCGACTTATTTTCGAATTTTATTTATGAAATAAGTAACAATTAGTACGAAGGTTAACCACTTTTGTTCACGACGTCACAGGACAGTATTTCCATACAAACTCCAAAGAAAACTTTAGTTTTAACATTTCGTAAAAAGTATCTCATTTGACTAGGTTGTCAAGTAGCCTATTACCTCTACCTAACCTTTAGGGATTATGAGCGTTAATTTATGTAAATATAAAAAAAAATTGTAAATCCGTAACTAATTGCTGACTAAGGTGATTCGTAAAACTGTGAATCATTGAGTTAGTTACCAAATATGAACTATATCGCCAACAGCTTTTAAACTAATTGTTATTTTCACGGAATGTGACAAGTTTTCAGGGTTACACACCTAATTGAGTGTAATGACAGCAATTGGCTTTAATTACCTTCTGGGAAATCTAAACTAATTCATAAAACAAAAAAGCAACTTTAATTGTGTGTTTCTTTATTGTGAAAGCTGAAAACATGACACCAAAGACAGTAATGACTTTTTGAGTGTTTAAAAATGATGCTTCACTCATTATGCTTTTTGAACCATCATTGGAAATACAAATTGGGACCCAAGATGTCACTTAGAGATAAATTAAAAGAAATTAGTATTTTAACTTTGGCATCACAATATATCTATGAAAACTTTAAATAAATAATAAAATATATATGTATTTGCAGCAGCGATTACATTATTGTAGGTGCAGGTGTCCCCTGTTAAGTTAATATAAACCTGTGTTAGGAGACACCGCTCTTCCTACTTAGACATGTACAGTTATATAAAATTTTGAAACTAAAACCGAACGTGCTCAGTTAAACTTAAATGACTAAATTTTTATTACAATAAAGACGTGTGTATATGTGTGTGTGAGTGTGTGTGTCTGTATGTACATACTTTGTATAATATGTAAAAACCATATAGGATTGTATGGAAATAATAGTGATTGTTAATACGATAACGAATAGTGATTGCTACATAGGACTTAAAGATAGCTGGCGAGGAGTGCGTGTATATGCCTACCTCTTCGAGAGTACTAGGCGTTGATACCAAGTTATGTTACGTTGAAAGAAACCCAAACAACCAACACACAAACAATCACAAGCCCAAACAAAATAAACTCTTAAAGAAAAATAACTTTAAATTAGCAACTAAACACATGTAAATTTCAACACTAAATTGATTGTCGTAGCGGCGTAGCAGCGTAGCTGAGTGCTACGCCACGTGCTACAGCTCTATGAAACTGTAATACGATACACGAGTGGTACATCAAGTGGAGTTGTTTCAGACTTTACTACGAAAATGCATAAAACCTCTATAGACAGCTTATTTGTTCTTTGTATATCTCGCT
Source organism: Pectinophora gossypiella (assembly GCF_024362695.1). Taxonomy (NCBI): domain Eukaryota; kingdom Metazoa; phylum Arthropoda; class Insecta; order Lepidoptera; family Gelechiidae; genus Pectinophora; species Pectinophora gossypiella. Next base: position 3,556,938 of record NC_065424.1, read on the forward strand.
CTCGCTACATTGGAATAGTTTTATGTTATATTATTTTTTATTTTATATAAGTACCTACTTATGGCGACTATTTCTTTTTTGTAAAGAATTATTATCACTGAAGACCGTTTAAAAATTTAAAATGAGAATAACTGTTGTTGGCTATGGCTTAGTAAGTAACATAGTAAAACAATCAGTGTAAGCTGTTGAACATAAAAATACTTAAACTTATACGTTGTCATTCGTCTCTAAAGACGAAGGTAAAACTTTCACTGAAGTTGGTAAAAATACCACGTTCTGTGTAAATATAATTAGTTTAAAATACAATTATTATTCTTCCCCCCAGGTGTGGCATAATGAGAGGAGTGCAAGTGTAGCAGCCGGCATGGCGGGCATGCCGACACTTGGCAACAGCGTGGGCGCGGGCGAGCTGCGCGACCACAGTCGAGGTGAGTCGTCAAGTTAGTGCTTTCGTCATACTGTGGGCGTGACGACACGCGCTCACAGTGTGACATCTCCCTTACCAACTACTAGCTACCACTACTTCCAGTCACTGTGGTACACTGGCTTGCTTCTCTAATGGGGAGCGTTGGTTCGAACTTGTACCAATAATTGATTAGTTACGTGCAATTTATTTTCTTTTTTTTATTGCATAGTTAGTCAGACCATTATAGAGGGCGATACAGCTCACCATTTGTAACGTTGGTCTAACAAGAAGCTCGGTGAAACATGGGTCCTTAGTTCATTATGCGATGAATGTGTAAAATTATGTGTTATATTTTTATCGGTATAATTGTCTGAAATAGAATAGACAAGTTAAATCAAAGACCTTTAGACAGCTGGAAAACTCACGAACACAGCTACCCTTACTGCAACAAAGTGACTTTGCCGTCAAAGCCTCATTTAAGCGTAACAATGAGGCTTCCAATTGTGCTGTAATCTTTCTTGTGTACGATTTTAAATGTGTATCTGTGTTTGTGATGTGTGTAATTAAGAAATGGCATAATTAAAACACAATACCGGGGTCTAACCATGTTAACAGTGACGTATTTTTTTTCTTTCTTAAACCCTGATTTAACATGGTAAAAACCCGGTATTATATGTTTTAATTATGATAATAACCGCGTAAAGTCAAACAACGTATAAGTATATAATAATTTGTAAATAACGTTAGTGATTATTGAGAAGATATGAATGCATGGGTTTAACTGTCTAGGAACTTGTAATATCAGTAGTAATATCAGGCAGCCAAATTACTTAATTGTATACTCAATAATAAGTACTATAAGTTTTTTTTTAAAGAACGTCCAGTGCTCTGTGCCGAGGATTTTCTTGCAGCTTCTTTTCCCTGGCTATACAGGTTTTTTAAAGCTGTAGTAGTTTTATGCGGAAGAGACGTGCTTTATGTAAAAATGACAATTCAAAATGTAACTATGTTACCTACTGAATAAAGACATTTTTAAATTTGAATATATATAGCAATTTAGAGATGTCATTTAATTGAACCCAGTTGATTGCAGAACTCGATGTTCATGGCCGTCAAACTAACAACATGCTTTCGATTGGCATGCACTCAAACAAAACAAAGTTACTCCTACAAGCCGTACAGTAATGCCTACAGTACTTGAAACCAATGGCGTTCTGCGGTCGACTCAACTTCAACTAATATCAATACTCAATAACTTATTGCCGTGCCACAACGTACATACAGCCAGTCTAATGAAAAGGTCGCATCGAAGCAATTCATCTTAAAAACAATATTGCAATTTGACATATGTGCCTACAACGTAAGTGCTCAATATCAACAAATGTCAAATAGCAATATTGTTTTTTTAGATGGATTGCCCCAATGTGGTCTTTTCAACAACAAAACAAAAAGTGACGTCATAAAATGGAAGGCACTACAAAAGCACAACAAACTTTCTATATTTTAATTAAAGCACATAATGGTGCTAATTCCTGTAAATACCATCTAATTTTATTTTAAGTTATATCTGTCCTTTTCTTATCCGCCGAAAAGGAAAGGGACGGGTAATCGACAAGCATAAAATTTATGGAACACACGTCAATTTTAAGCACAAATCTAAAACAACCGTCTAAAAATTCGCCCGGGTTATTCATTTATTTACTCATTCTTCCTAAAATTAAGAGCTGTCAATCATCCGTCCCTTTCCTTTTCGGCGGATAAGAAAATGACAGGTATAACTTAAAGTAAAATTAAGAGATGTCTGCAGGAATCGGGGCCAATAACGGGTTCTTAGCGCGTTTAAATGGGAATATGAGACTGGCGGCAAGAACCCGTTATTATGTGTTTTAATTATGATAATAACCCGAGAAAACTTAAAACAATGTATTCCTATATTTTAATTTTACAATTATTGCTTCTAACTTTGTTTTTTTTTAATATACTTACTTATCTATTATCTTACTCGTATTTTATTAACGCGTTCGTAATAAATAGACGCAATATTTGTAAATTTGTATGTCGCTAGAAAGTATTTATAGATTTGAATGAAGAACGTTTAAAATCTTCGCATATACTACACATCCGTCAGCGAATACTCACCAGTCCACCACTTGTACGTCAGTACAGTGATCTTAGGAACGTGTTTATTCTGCAAAACGATATCATTTATTGTTGATATAGTCTATTCTATAGAGTGCAAGGATCAAAGTACAATGAAGATTGATGAGGTGAAAGGGTGCAAGTGTAAAGAGTGACTGTGTGATTGATTTAATGGAAACTTGATATCTTTATAAGCTGAGGGTCTTTTTGACGCGACTTATTATAGGTAGATTTGCCGTAAATGGCGTTAACTACTTGGCCGGAAAAATGGGGAGCGCTGAGGCCTCTTATCCGGACAAAATTTAAGACAACAGGCCTGAGGGTGCCCAGTTGGGCTCGAACCTCGGCTCAGGGTGTCTGGGAGAATAATATTCAATTCGCCCTAGTGGGTCGATAGCGGTAAGCGCTGAATGAGGAAAATCGTCCACCACGCCGGCGGGGTGATGTAGAAAAAGAAGGTTTCAGTTATAAAATTGTATAGGTTCTAACATACATACCATACATAGGCTATAAAAGTCATACTGCTGGGCACATGCCTCCCTTTAATAAACCGGAATAGATATATGAAGCGTACTCCAGTACGCTTCTTCACTCACTAAGAAATTATAATATTCCAGTTCATAAGGACATACAGTCGTAATTCACGCCTGTAATCCTTTTTAGTGTAGACAGAACCTCAAGTTACTAGAAGGTCCCTTGCAAGTTATAAAATGTAAATAAAAAAATAAATTACTTATACATAAATTTATGTTCAATTTATTTTTTATTTGCTATCATAAAAAATAATTGAAATAAGTAGATACCTAGAAATAATAAATGAAATAACAAATAAGTAGCAACTCGTAATTAGCAGAGGGTCAGTATATTTGTTCGGTCTGTCTGTGCGCTATATTACAACCACTTCAGATTTCATTCCCATTTGATTAAATGCTAGGGTTGTACACCATAAGTTTAAAAATCGAATGGTTAAAAATATTTGTACTTACGTACAACACAATTGACAACATTTCAAATTTTTAAGCCGTGGTTTTTTTGTGCTATTTCGAAAGTACTTGTTTAAATAGAAGACACGTATTTTTTCTTTTCAAGACTTTTCCACTAGAAGTTACAAAATATATTTTTTGAAAATTGGATTCTGCTATTGATAGAATGAAGGCAGTATACTGTAATGTACCTTTGCATGCGTATTTAAAACAAGTCGCAAACAATTTTTTTTTTTTTTTTTGGTTTGGTTTTCCCCGAAGGGTAAGGCAAAGGGAACTATGCCCATACAGCCATGTCTGACGTATTTTTTTTCTTGATGATTAATGAAATGATGAAAGGTGATGATGATGAAACCTAAGCCCCCACCCTCGGAGTAGACTCCTACTCCGAACCCCAAACGAATTAACTCAAAAGTCCGCATAAACTTTTGAGTTATGAAGCGGCTTCCTGACACGAAGCGAAAATAGGCAGATACACTTTGTTTATTGAATACTCCAATATAATAACACTCGCGAATGTCTTCCGACTAACTTAATGCGATCATTAACCACAAAACACCACTTCGTATTAAATATTTAGATTATTCAATGAAGAAAGCAACTGTCCCGTTCCCGCCTCCCGCCAAAAAGCCAAGTCGCAAACAAAGTGTCATGTTATGTATGACATTTACTTTTTTATAATTTTTATTTAAAGGTCTGAACTTATTATGCCTTCCTCTTCTGACCTCGTGGATTTTTCAATATATTTTTATTATTACTGAATTAAAAAATCTGAAAAAATGTGTTTTGTGTAAATCATAGAAATATCTCGAAATGGTTTTCGATTTAAGGCACCTTAGTAAAAATGAAATGTTGTCAATTGGCTCCACCAATAAATACGGCGGTACGGCTCACCACCTATCGCAATCGTTTGCAATTTGGCTAAGGACACTGCACGCGTAATAAATTGTCAGAATTTTACAAATGAGGTGTCACAAGAAGCGTCTTGATTATCCGGTGGTTATAGGCTATGTGACGTCACGTGGCTTTTCGGCGGGAAACGGGAACGGGACAGTTGCTTTCTTCATTGAGTAATCTAAATAATTAATACGAAGTGGTGTTTTGTGGTTAATGATCGCATTAAGTTAGTCGGAAGACATTCGCGAGTGTTATTATATTGGAGAATTCAATAAACAAACTGTATCTGCCTATTTTCGCTTCGTGCCGGGGAGTCGCTTCATAACTCAAAAGTTTATGCGGACTTTTGAGTTAATTCGTTTGGGGTTCGGAGTAGGAGTCTACTCCGAGGGTGGGGGCTTAGGTTTCATCATCATCACCTTTCATCATTTCATTAATCATCAAGAAAAAAAATACGTCAGACATGGCTGTATGGGCATAGTTCCCTTTGCCTTACCCTTCGGGGAAAACCAAAACAAAAAAAAGAAAGTGACGTCACGTTAAATTCAATATGGCGCCCTCTAGAGGACATAGAGTGAGAACGAACAACTTTTTTTTCGATTGGTATTATTTTAGGTATCAAACGAAAGAGCTTAATTTGTACATTTCAAATATCTATATACTACTAGCCTTAACGTGCGGGTATTCTTGTATTTTTCGATAATTAAGTAGGTTGAATTAATAACATGACTGCTCAGACTGCTAAAACACGTATCGGAAGCATAATTTCTTATTACATAAGACCCCAAAATAATATAAATAAAAATAATAAGTTTAAAACCTAAAACCCGACTACGAAAAATCACGGTCTAAAAGGTAAGAAACAAGAAAATAGATACATTTCTCCATATTTCTTTCGAATAGTGATGTTTAGAAGATGCTAATCAATCTGTCCTAAGAGCTAAGAGGTAGTATGCTAATCGGCCCCGATTCCTGCAGACATCGCCTAATTTTATTTTAAGTTATATCCGTCATTTTCATATCCGCCGAAAAGGAAAGGGACGGATGATTCACAGCTCTTAATTTTAGGAAGAATGAGTAAATGAATGAATAATCCGGGCGAATCGAAAAGGTATGTCGCTGGTATGCAATCCATTTGACGTGCTGACTGAACAAAATTTTTAGACGGTTGTTTTAGATTTGTCCTTAAAATTGACGTGTGTTCCATAAATTTTATGCTTGTCGATTACCCGTCCTTTTCCTTTTCGGCGGATAAGAAAATGACAGATATAACTTAAAATAAAATTAGATGGCGTCTGCAGGAATTAGCACCAATGTGTCCTAAGAGTTTGTTTACCACGGCTACCGATCTCCTAAATATCACTATTCGCAAGAATTTCAGAGAAATATACCTATTTTCTTGTTTCTTACCTTTTAGAGCGTCATGTTTTCGTAGTCGGGTATTAGTTTTGAAACATATATTTTTATATCATCATCATAAAATCATGAACAGCACAGGCCTCCCCTCAATCAACCGGAGGGGGTATGGAGCATACTCCACTACGCTGCTCCACTGCGAGCTGGTGGAGGTATTTTTAAAGCTAATAGCCGGGACCGACGGCTTAACGTGCCCCCCGAAGCACGGAATCAACTTATTTTTTCAGACAATCATGACTCAAGCCTGTAAAGTCCTTACCAAACAAAGGACAGTCTCAAAAGAGATTTCGACTTATTTATTACAGTTGTTCTTTTTTACGTGACTTATTGTAGATTTTCCTCGAATGGTACTAAGTATTAACTTGGTTGGAAATACAGTTAAAGTAGACCTTGATAACTCCGAGATACTTTCGTTTTTAAATCTAAATGCTACTCTGCGGATTGGTGGAGGTGTTTATATATATATTAAGTAAGTACTTATATGAATTTACTGTGATTGTCTTGGATTAACTTTTGTTAAATATAATTGATTATAAATATAGTGCAGCCCTAGCAAGCGTAGAGGGCCGTCAATAGCTGATTGATACAGGTAAACATAGCTATTCCAGCGATCGATTCCCATCTCAATCGTCAACATCGAATGAAGAGCTCTTATATTGCTGGCAAATGAAAAGTAAATAAATATTATTTTATATTATTGCCTCCGTGGTCTAGTGGTTAGAGCGTTAGGCTCACGATCTGGAGGTCCGGGTTCGATTCCCGATGGGAACATTGTCGAAATCACTTTGTGAGACTGTCCTTTGTTTGGTAAGGACTTTTCAGGCTTGAATCAACTGATTATCCGAAAAAAGTAAGATGATTTCGTGCTTCGGAGGGCACGTTAAGCCGTTGGTCCCGGCTATTAGCCGTAAAAACACCTCCACCAACCCGCAGTGGAGCAGCGTGGTGGAGTATGCTCCATACCCCCTCCGGTTGATTAAGGGGAGGCCTATGCCCAGCAGTGGGACGTATATAGGCAGTTTATGTATTATTGCCTACACATGTAATAATCTACAGGGTTAATGAATGTAATACTACATTAATACGCGGATTATATACAGGATGTTAGTGACACCATACCGAATACTGAGGGGGTTGATTCAGCTAATGGTTCTGAGTCAATCATCATCATCAGCCCATTAACGTCCCCACTGCTGGGGCACGGGCCTTCCCTATGGATGGATAGAAAGAACGGGCCTCATAATAAACCATCACGCGGGCCCAGGGCGGATTGATGATTGTTAACGACTGCTAAACGTGCTTATCGTGCCTTCCGAAGCACGGAGGAGCTCGAGATGAAAACTTTTTTTTGTGGTCACCCATCCTATGACCGGCCTTTGCGAAAGTTGCTTAACTTCAACAATCGCAGACCGAGCGCGTTTACCGCTGCGCCACCGAGCTCCTCCTGTCTGAGTCAATATGAAACTGAAAATATTTATCATTCTCCAGAGTTCTCCGACGGAAATCCAATTGACAGCTTTTAGGTTTTCCTTACATACCTATTTTGTGTTTGTTTGTATAGTAAATTGTTTATTCATTCATTCATTCATTCAACAGGTATGTAATATAGTAAGCCTGAGAATATGTAATTATGTATGTCGTCATGTAATTAATTTGAGGACTGAGGTCTGGCTTAGGGAATTATGATGCTAGCAAGTATCAACCCCCTGTACAGTGAAATACTCCTTGAAATCCACTCGCTACTGCTTCGATCAATCGATATGTTGACATCCAGCAGGGAGACGTTAGGTACGCTCACGCCCGCATCCTTACTGGTTTGGGCAGTGCCATAGTAATCATAAAATAGTTGGAGATTTAAGTTTTAGCGTTGATGTGTTCCAGCCCCGTACTAGAAAGGACCCTCTGGATAATAAGCAGTTCTAATTTGCTCACAGTCCGCCTTTGTGTTACTTATGTCATTAATGATCGCCCTTATAACATGAAACTTAAAACAGCTGGTGAGAAGTGGGTGTATATTATACTATAGATCTCTGCCTACCTCTTCCTGGATACAGGCGTGACGCATTATTTATGTTTTAAGTAATTAAGTTGACTTGAAGTAACCCTGTTTGTTTGTTGCAGACGCGAGCAACAGGTCGTCTAGCAGCGGATCTCGGCGCGGCTCCTCTCCGCACCACACACAGGTATAAAACCTACGTTTTTTCTTACCCGAATGCGGTGAAACAAGGAGGGTTATTGGTATATAAGTTCGTTAATGACTGTCCATTTATAAAAGTAAGGAACAAAAGTATATAAATTCAAGTCTAGTGTTTATTGGACACACAATAAACACAATCTTATAAATAAAACACAAAAAGTTCGTTAACACTTTCAAGGATAGAATGTCTACGGACGTTCCGAATCCAAGGTGTCATACTATATATACCTATTATGAACCATCAATGACCTATGGTCTCTGTCCGTGAAAGGGTTCATGACTGTCTATTTGTAAAAGTAAGGAACAAAGGTATATTCAAGTCTAGTGTTTATTGGACAAACAAACAAATATCTTATCAATAAAACACACACCTCCTCCAATGCGTCATATCGAGGCAAGGTGCCTAACAGACTGGCAGCATTGCCTCTCTGAATCGCCAGATTGTATTTTGTCGGCGTATGGAGGATTTATGTCATTGCTAAAATACGTTCCAAGCAATTCTCTAGTGATAGGCACTAGGCGGCACTAATTGGGCACCAATTATTGAGCACTATTTCAACTTCTTCTATCGTGTGGGTTGTGAGATGAATTACCAACCTCATCAACCCTGGCTTCAGCGTTATTTTTGAGCCGTCAAAGGCCACTGACAATAATAACCCTTGTTACATGAGTATGTTGTAACCGGGACCAACGACTTAACGTGCCTGCCGAAGCACCGATCATCTATTTAGTAGTCGTTAATAGTCATTGTAGTCATGTAGTAAATCGACTTGCTTCTTAATTTCGGGGGTCGCCCGGTTCGAAACTGTGGTAGTGAAAACTGCGCTTAAAATTTAGCGCACAGTTAGCTCGACCATGATGGGCGGCGATACGGCTCACAACCTATCACATTGGTCTGATAGAGAGCTCGGTGAGGTGTGGGTACTTACTTCATCTTGTGATCGGTGGTTGTGAGACCTTCTGACCTTGACCGTACAAGATATAGGTAATAGTTCTGTACAGCCTGTGGTTCATGGTTAAACTTATAACTATACCTATACTAAGGGCGTCAGTAGCAATGCTTTGTGTTTATGACAGGTGATTATCGGATAACGCAAACTGATTTGGCCAATAATATACCAAGTACCTACAGCGACGCCAACAAACTACGGTTGTAGTTTGGCGATAGTATTAAAGTGTATATGTATGTCATCATCATCATCACCAGCCCATTAACGTCCCCACTGCTGGGGCACGGGCCTTCCCTATGGATGGATAGGGAGATCGGGCCTTAAACCACCACGCGGGCCCAGTGCAAATTGGTGTTTATTAACGACTACTAATGCAACTTTTTTTTTGTGTCATCCGTCCTATGGCCGGCCTTTGCGAAAGTTGCTTAACTTCAACAATCGCAGACCGAGCGCGTTTACCGCTGCGCCACCGAGCTCCTCAAATGTATGTAATTTTGTTTATAAATAAATAATAAAATAACAAAATTAACTATGTATTACATATATATGTAATTTTGTTTATAAATAAATAAAAAAAGGTAGTACTACAGCCGTAGGTAAAGCACGCATAAATCAAGGCCTTAAGTTGTACCACACCCTGGACACTTCATATAAAACACTTCGTTTTACACAGACACTACACATTGACGTTATCGTACACGCGTATCTTTGTGTGTGACGTCTGTGGTTATAGTAAACAAACAAACAAATTGTATACTTATTTATAAATTCAGTCGTACATTGGTTTCTTGGAGTTTCCTTTTAAGCAAAAAATCTGTGTCAGGAAAAACTCCGCTCCTCCAGTATTTATGATTATTTATAATGAAACATTTTAATGCCATAGAAATTTAAACAAAACAATAAAAGTAAATTTTGTGTTATGTGGTGTGTTTGTGTGTGTGTATGTGTGTGTGTGTGTGTGTGTGTGTGTGTGTGTGTGTGTGTGTGTGTGTGTGTGCGTCTGTGCATGCATGTTTTGTTAAAAAAGTAAGATACACAGGCTTTGATTTTATCCTAAATCAAAGAGTATTCAAGGGGCCATTTGTTCTATCGGTATTGTAGATAAACTGTTGTTATTTTTCTGTCGAATTTGTTTTCGAAATCATGTTTGAATCATAAATTATTATCACGTGCTCAGCGGTGAACGAAAACATAGTGAGGAAACCCACATTCCCGAGAAATGCATTTTCGGCGGTATGTGACCTAACCTGTATTGGGCTAGTTTTTCTTTCGCGGGTTGGAAGGTCAGACAGGCAGTCGTTTCTGTAAAAAACCAGACCTGTCAAATCTTCAGGTTAGGTGAGCGGACCCTGTGAAAAACGGGATAATGCTAGGAAGGTGATGACGATGATGACTGCGGTAAAATACAAGGACATTAACTTATAATGTTAGTTGTTTAAATTCATATTGGGTACTGAAATTATCTCTTCAATATTCGATGGTACAGTTATGAGCAATATAATGTACTTATCCACTTTAAGACTCTTTCGCACTAACATATTTGACTTAGTGAGACTTACAGTTCAATTTGTCAAAAAAGTTAATGTGACATGGTACCAAAGTGTACAATACAATACAATACAAATACACTTTATTGCACCAAAATAAAAAGAAATAATTACAAAAACACACACACATTAATGCTCGTGTGTATACATATTAATGCTCGTGACCGTACACGTTTGGATAATGATGATGAAAATGTTTGTTTTTCCAACAGGAGCATGACCCCGAGGGTCAGAAGGCGGAGCTGGCCGGTTCGCAGTCGCGATCACGGCCTCACAATTACGATGGCTACCATGAGAGCAAACTGCCCACAATGGTATGTTGGTGTATCTGTTACATATACAATGAGGGACTATCCAGGCTACGATGCTCAAAAATAATATAGATGGCGCTGTCCAGATTTCACGTACTTACTAATTAATGGGAGGTCTCGGCAAATTTGTGAAATAAAGAATATATATTTTTTTAATATTATCTATTTTCTCATTACATTACATTTTAATCGCAGAAACAATAAAAATAACAACTAGTTGTATAAATACAGGCAACATTATCAGGCGGCACAGTAGTGACGCACACGGCGCCGTCATACGAGGAGCAGCGTGCGAGTCCAGCGCTGCTTCACCGCGGCGCGTGCGCAACCGGCACGCCCGGCGGCCGCAGCGTGCGCGACGACGGCTACTGCTCCGCCGGGAGCACGCCGGCTCTAGGTGCGTATGTCCAGTAGTAACATAGTATACAGCGAGCAAAGCCCGAGTGAACCACTACTTCACTGTAGTGCATACTAAAAAAAAAAAGTTTATTTAGGAAGTTTATTTTACGAGTCGGCGTGCTTCGCCGGGAGCACGCCGACTCTAAAAACGTATTTACAGTGGAAGGTAACACAGTAACCCCCCTATACAGTAACACTGTATACTGTCATACGTGTACGCGCAAGTATAGCTCTACTGCGATACAGGGTGTTAGCGACATCATAACGAATACTAAGAGGGATGATTCAGATCAGACCATGATTCTGAGTTAATATCAACTGGAATTTCCTGTAAGAAAATTCATGAAAATGTTAGTTTTTTTTAAAATTATTTTCAGTTTCATACTTTTGCGACGGAAAATTCCAGTTGATATCAACTCAGAATCATGGTCTGAATTATCCTTCAAAGTTTTCGTTACGATGTCATTAACACCTATATAAGTACTCACTATTTACAGAATAACCAAGCATTACTAATTAAGTTACTATACCGCGTATTTTTTGTTTTTTGACGTGACTTATTGTAGATTTGCCGCAGATGGCATTAACTACTTGGCCGGTGTACCGCGTATGAAACGATAGATAATGTGGAAGAGAGAAATATAAATCAGAATCTATTCTATAGTCTCAGCCTACCCCGGCGAGAAACACGCGTGAGTTTATGAATGTATCGACACAACGCCCACAAACGTAGCTAATCGTGCATGCAATCATTTCACTATTTTTTTCTGAGTAAAGGAAATGCCGTTTTACGACTATTCATAACCCACGAGGGATTAGGATTTTTTTTCATCATCATCAATTTAAGAGCCACGCTCTTGTCGGTGTAGCATTTTTCCATTCCAGTCTATCAAAGGCCAATTCTTTGACTTCCCCATAAGACACGACGTTAACCTTTTCTTTAATCCCTTACTTACCTTTTTTTACGTGACTTATTGTAGATTTGCCGCAGATGGCATTAACTACTTGCCCGGAAGTGTTTAGGAGGCACAATTAATTAAGTACCCTTAATATGCGGAAAACAGATCGACTTTTGTACCTATGTCAGGAGACGTTAAAAATGAAACCTTTACGTATATATATATCATACTTATCACAATATTAAAGTCGGATTCATTTACGCAATAAATAAGTAAAGTAAGTACTTACAATACAATCTTCTTCTTCTGTCTTGTGGGTTGTGAATACCAACCCCGTCAATCCTGGTGTCAGGGTTACTATTGAGCCGCCAAAGGCCCCGGAGATGACTCATGTAACGACTACATACTTACATCAGTAAGTAGTAACCAGGACCAACGGCTTAACGTGCCTTCCGAAGCACGGATCATCTTACTTTCGGACAATCAGGCGATCAGCCTGTAATGTCTAACCAAACTAGGGATCACAAAATGATTTTTGTGACATGTCCCCGCCGGGATTTGAACCCGGGACCTCCAGATCTCTCAAGGATCAAACCAATGGACCACAGAGGCCGTTTACAATACAATACAATACATATTTATATTGTACAATACAAATATACTAAATGAAACCTAAATGAAAGAAAATATTTACAAAAGAGACTTAACTACCATGTTCAAAAAAATATAATTAAGTACTTACACCTGAAACTGTAAGTACTTACTTACATCAACGTTTTACATACTTAAGAAAATACGTAGGTATTACTTAGGTATTTCGGCAATGTTCTATTTACTTACTACATATTTACTATTTAAGTCAAACAAAAAAGTAACATAGAATATCAGGTGAAGAGGCAATAAGACGGACTCTCGTAGGTAAGAGGTAGTGCTTGTGCCTTGTTCCAAGTTTAATATATTTGCGTCCGGTGCCTTGCAAATTTTTAATATATTTTGAATGGTAGAAGAATATTATTTGTTAAGTGCAACCTCTTTGGTGTACATTTATTTCATTTACAAATCTGTATCAAATTTTGAATTCAGAACTACTTAAGTATGTATTTAAAAAAAACGTAAAACAAGTAAGTACCTACTTATTTAGTTCTAAATTCAAATTATGATACACGATAAGTCTAATAATTGATGAACATGTATTTGTTTGCATTCGGATTATAAATGCGATGATTACCAAGGCGCATTTTGAAAATAGAAGCACTGTACTTAGTATAACGGACATTTTCAATTTTATTTTCGAGTTTCAAGGTAATCGCGAGATTTATGGAATAAATTCTGATAATAATGTCTTATACTAATATGTATTGTTATCATCATATCCCTAGCATTATCCGTTTTCCACAGGGTCCGCTTACCTAACCTGAAGGTTAGGTAAGCGGCGTCCGACATGGACATGCTGTTGAGACAATTTTATAATGTTTGACACCTGCATGTACGTATGTACCTACACAGCTTCTCAATAAATGTTTCTTGTTTCTTGTTTGGTTTGAGAGGTCCGGTTTTTTACAGATACAGGTTAGGTCACATACCTCCGAAAATGCATTTCTCGGTAATGTGGCTTTTCTCACGACGTTTTCCTTCACCGCTGAGCACGAGATAATCATATAAGATCCAAACATAAATTCGAAAACAAATTCGACAATCATTGGTTTAGGCCCGTGCTAGATTCGAACCTGCGACCTCAAAGTCAGTGGCAAGCGTTCTATCAACTGAGCTACCACGGCACTCTCTCTCTTATATTTTACTGCAGTCATTAAAGGTAATAATTTCACATCGGTCGTGGTTCCCCGGGGACAGTCGGTGACGTCGATCATCCTGGAACAATTTGCCCAGGTTTGCCGACAGCGCGATTTTCACGGCTCGCTGGAAAGCCGATACTTTTTAGGGATACGTGGGAATTGTAATCCACCCATATTTAAAGCTATCCAGTGAGTAGTTTCTATAACTATACGTGCGTAAAAACGTTTCTATGCGTATGGAAGTGTACATACAGTGTTACGTATATTAAAGGGACAAATTGAGAACCTCTATTTTTGAAGTCGGTTTAAATCCTCCTTCCAGGGGATTTAAAATGACCATTTTGAAGCAATTCATCTAAAAAAGCAATATTGCAATTGGGTTAGTTTCGTAAGTCAAAGATGAATTATGAAATTCTGTTTAAGTACTTACTAAATAAAGACAGATCTAAAGGTGACAAAAATGTTTTCTTTTTTCTATTTAATACTTAAGTTATTATGAATTTTAATAAAGATAAATGAAAAAAATATTGCGACATTTTGTCACGTTTTTCTATGACGTCACATGTTGCTTTTTCATACAAATTCCATAGTAATTTCGTGTTTTGACGTTTAGTGAAAGGAACTGATTTGACTAGTTAGAAACTAGCCTATTGTCATTTACGCATACAAAAGTAAGAGCGCAATGTCAACATAAACTCACGCCTATTTCCCACCGGGGTAAGCAGTGTCTATGGAATTCCATTGAATTGTCGCTTTGTCAAAAAATAAAAAAAATGTCAGTTATTTAGATGAATTGTTTCAATGTGGCCTTTTTGAATCCCCAGAACGTCATTACCGTCTCTGTGTGCACACATAACAGATGAATACTTACATACTTCACTTAGTCACATATTACATTCACTTTTGACTTTGAGGAGATAATATAGGCGTACTTTGCAAATGCATTACGCTATACAGTCTAAGTTACGATGTAGTGACGGCTATTTATTGCATGTCCACACGATCTGTGATACACGTTGATACAGTGTTGTAGTTTTCCGTGTGGTGCTCGTGCTCCTTAACACGTTCCCTGTGTAACTGAAAATTACATATCAAATTACAAATGAACCCTTGTACATTTCAAGTACGCTTTACCTGTTATTTCATTTAAGGTAAAATATAAAATCTCCAAAGACTGAAATTGAAGTTCGTTGAGCATAAAATTACTTACGAATATAGGTCGGAAATTGTGGGTAGTTTCCTAGGTCAAAGATAAATTATGAAATTCTAATTACTAAATAAAAACAAACTTAAAGGTGTCAAAAAACGGGTTTTTAGAAAACTATTTAAGTAAGTTTTATTTATTCATTTTGCATATATATTTGTAGACAGGAATATATATCTATAATATCAAGTATAAGTAATGCATTATAATCTATGTAAGTATCATAGTATGTTTTCTTTATTGTATATAAGTAGGTACGTAATTGAGTTTGGTGTGTCCGTGGCTCACGTTCGATAGGTCTCCCATAATACCAGCGCCGCGGCCCGTGCTAAGCACGTGTCACGGCATTATGCTGAGGGAGATCCTTTTTTTATTTTGGGCGCCTCCATTGTGTATTTAATGTCTGTATTATTTGTCTTTGTTTTTTTTTCTATTTTTTATTTCTGTAATGTAAGTTAGTAAATGTGGCGTCCAATATGGAAATAAATATTTTATTTCTTTCTTATTTAACTTGTACATTAATTTCAATAAAGAAAAATGTAATAATAAGTGCGACGTTTTGTCACGTGTTTTTATGACGTCACATGTTACTTTTTCGAACAAATTCCATAGTAATTTCCTGTTTTGACGTTTAGTAAAAAGTAACTGATTTGACTAGTTGGAAACTAGCCTATTCAGTGGCATATATTCTTGACGGTTGTCCATAATATAGAATTGAAACTTCCATTTAAGAGACTGGTGCCTAAACTAGATACACAAGTGTCTGTAATAAAGGAACTTGATTTATCCGAAACGAATAAACCAATCCTATTTACATTTCGAACATCTTAAACCCCCCAATACGCATTTAAATAACCGCCCATACAGCTTAACGGGCTTAAACTAAATGCAATAAAGTCTTAAAATTAAAATAAACATGTACTTGTACGGCTTAAACTTAATTCAAAAAACTCGCTTAAACATTTCAATTGCGCGAGTTTGGATTCCAGCCGAGGTATTAGCGGCATCCATTTTTGAATTCCAATAGGCGACGGGCGGTATTGCCGGCATTTTTCCGCATCGGCAATGATCGGCACGCCATTATGCGGCGGCCGGATGCCGACGATATTAAGACCTGGTGAATGCCGGAGGGACACCGGCCAGGTAGAAGCCTCGTTGATATGCAAGCAAGCCTTCAAGGCTTCGAAGTAATTTGGATGTCTGATAAAGAGTGATTTGATTCTGTCGACGGCAACAAAAAACCGTTTATTTGGTAAGTTAGTTGTCATCATCTCCGTTCCTAACCTGTAGATTTGCGAAGTCCGTTTTTTACACAAGCTATAGACTACACGCTACTACGCACTTACTACGTACTATTTTAAAATAAAATTGAAAATTCCGACATTCAGTAAACACTTAATAGACACAAATTGTAAACACACACTTTGTTATATGCGACAAACCATGGAAAAAGACAATTAATGGTGAAACAAAATAGGAGTTAAACATACATACATAAACTCACGCCTATTTCCCACCGGGGTAAGCAGAGACTATAGAATTCCATTTGCTTCGATCCTGACACACTTCTCTTGCTTCCTCCACATTCATCAATCGCTTCATACACGCACGCCGGTTCAGAGTAGGACTTAAAATTTTAAATAAAATATATGTCATAAGTAGGTGTGCCTTTTCTTCATAGATTAAATTCCCAGTAACTCGTAAAAAATAATAAACATATATGTTTATGTTTTTTGTTAGAATAAGTTCATAATAAAGGCTATATCTATCTATCTATCTAACTCGTATAAAGGAATTTCTATGTTAATACAGTGTTTTTTATGTAAAAAAATCCGCATATTTGTTACAATATAACTTAATTAAAACATTTCATAAGTAGATGAATTATAATAACAATGTATTTACAGCTCTATATTAGACATATTAATCTTAGTAAGTATATTTAAAAAAGTAATAAAGATAAAGTAAGTAATTTTTTTTTTAGTAAGCCATAAGGCCGCCTATTGTGCTTATGTTTTATTCGTATGTTTATGTCCTTTGTATATGTTGTTGTGCAATAAAGTATTATTGATTGATTGATTGGTTTTTATATATCTTTGTTTTCAGACCACAAATCAACGAAAGGCTCCGTGGTTACGTTGTCGTGTTATAAAAGTAAGTATTAAGAATTGAGACAAATTAATATCATTTTTAGGTATCGCCAGTGCCCCACAGTTACCAATTTCTCTACTCGTATGGGCTTGGGCTGTTTATGTTAAATGAAAATAAATGGAATAAACTTTTATTTATTTTTGAAAGATATCTTTAGTTTTAGCAAAGTGTATTTAATGGCCCCGATTTCTACAGACACCTAATTTTATTTTAAGTTATATTCAAATTTAAGGTATACCTGTCATTTTCTTATCCACTGAAAAGGGATGGGACGGATGATTTACAACTGTTAATTTTGCAAAGAATGAGAGTTGTGTGCTGTCAACTTAATTCTATTGGGTTATTGGCCAATATAACATTTTGTAAGGGGTTTTAACTTCTCCCTTTTACATGTATTCCATAAATTTTAGGCCTATTGTTTACCCGTCCCTTTCCTTCTCAGCTGATAAGAAAATGACAGGTACAACTTAAAATAAACTTAAAAGGTGTGTATTGCAATCGGCACCTTACCTATAAAAATAAAGCGAACACCATTCCCACAACCAAACCAAGTCAATTGGTTTTGTAAGGTTGTAATTTTAACTGTAAGTACAGTCATGAGCAATATAATGTACCCACTTTGGGACTCTGTCGCACTAACATATTTGACATTTAGTGAGACTTACAGTTAAATTTGTCAAAAAAGTTAATGTGACATGGTACTAAAGTGTATACATATTAATGCTCGTGACAGTACTTGTATATTTGGGTTGAAATAAACGTTTTATTCTATTCTACCTATCTATCTATATCAGTCTAAATTCATATCCAGTTTTGGACTGGACCTCTTCTATGTTTTTCCACTTCCAATTCTATTCTATATAATTTTTTTTATTAATTGAACTTGTTTATTCTCAGAGGAGCCGAAGATTCAAATAGAGGAAGAAGTTTTCTACGCGGAATCGAAACGGATCAGAGCGAATAGTATTAAGGCAAATACCGGTACGTATTTAGTTTGAATCCTATCACATTTAACATACGATTGTTTATTTGACGAACGAAGATACTATAAAATATTATATTAAAATTATCTCTGCTTCGGTTACGCACTTTGCGCACGAGATTCGATTACTTATGAGAGTGCGTAACGGACATTAGAATCCAGTCTTTTGTGATGCTTATACAGAGTGTTAGTGACACCGTATGAATTACTGAGGGGGATGATTTAGCTCATGATTCTGAGTTATTATCAAGTGGAATTCTCCGTCGCAAAAGTGTGGAACTGAAAATAATTCAAATTCAAATTCAAAAATATCTTTATTCAGTAGGTAACATAGTTACACTTTGAATCGTCAATTTTTACATAACGAACGTCTCATCCACCTAAAACTACTGCAGCTTCTCACAACCTGTATAGCCGGGGAAAAGAAGCTGCAAGAAAAACCTCGGCACAGGGCCCTAGACGTTCTTTAAAAATAAATAAAAATAAACATAAAATATTAGTATACAATTGAGTAATTTAGCTGCCTAATATCAGTTCTCAGACAGTTAATCCCATGCATTCATATCTTCTAAATAATCACTAACTAAATTTAAAAAGTACTAACATTTTCAAACACACGTAAAATTTTTTATTTGAGTGGAAGGGGAAGACCAGTAAGGCAATATGCGCAACCTGATAAAATTTTGTCACGGTTATTTTATCGATTCTGACAATATAGTCGGTTCGTTTTGTCGATTGCTGCTAATATGTGAACCCAAATAAATCATGTCGTTCTGTCAAAATATGAACAAAATCACGTGTCACGGATGTTGGGGAAAAAACAAATTTATCTAACTTATTGATGATTATGATGATGAATCGTAATTATAAATCGATCAGTGAATACTTTATAAAACTTCTTTAATTAAGGGAATATTTTTACGATATCCATTTAATCTAATACTTATCTCAAAATTATGCAGGCAAAAAAATCTTGAAAGACATAATTCAGAATATTACGGTTGATAAATGTATGGATTAAATTTTCCGAATAAATAATTATTATATTCATGATTCATTAAATATATTGTCAGAGATGCAGTGAGTAGATGTACCTTAAATAATAATATAACTTGGCGGTTCATAAATTCGCTCGCGTCCTACGTACCTTAGTCCGCGTATGGTTTGAGTTGCGTTATACTTAATAGTTGTTCCAATTCGAAGGGGAAATAACGGATATATTATTTGTAAAGGAAATGTCTTTACCAAAAAGTCGGCCTATCTATTTAGGTGATGAGCTGACCTTTTCATCTTAGAGGCTATACGGTCTGTACGGGTTTTATGAAGTATGTAAGTTAATTATATTAAAATAATTATACGTAATTACGTTGGTTTTATCAGAGCCCAACGATGGTAGAGAGACGTGGGGTACAGGCGCAGACTTCCTACTGTCCATCATCGGGTTCGCGGTGGATCTGGCCAACGTGTGGCGCTTCCCTTACCTCTGCTACAGGAATGGAGGCGGTAAGACACACTACACACACACATACACACACTATACACACACACAGGCACACACTTACACATATACACTCTCACACACACACCCTCTCACACACACGTAACATCTCCCACACACTATATATTTCACAAATACTCCCTTAAATTTTGGAAACCATGAGTTCGATTCTCAGTCGTTCGTATTAAGGAATAGATTTTTCTAATACGGGTCTGAACGGGTCTCTAACATTCCATAGAGACCTGAGGTAGATACATAATAATAAAAAATCCGGGATTCCCTAGTAGGCTAGTAGATATGAAAACGACATACAAATTATTGATATAAATAATCCAACGCCCGGATTATTGCTTTAATTACTCGCAAAATAAATCCGCTTCGGTTTAAAATCCGTCGGATTAAGCGATTGTTTAATGTAAAACTTACGTTTTAATTTAAATAGGTACCTAAGTAGGTACTTTTTTGTGGATTTAATTTAAGTTAAAAATCTAATTAAAATTCGTTACCCTTGATGAATTGAATTGAAGACTACGCACGTCGTAGCGTTTCCGTAGCGCCGTTACGGAAACGCTACGACCTGCGTAGTCTTCTTACAATGGAAACACAAGCATGATTGTAAGTAGGCTGGACTGTCCGTACATGACTCATTGCTCCATGAGCCACTTGTACAGGAGCAGTAAATAAATGTCTTATTTTTATTTCAATTTTGTTGTGTATGTGTGTGTATTGTGCATCTATGTAATACTAATATTAGTGAGTAAATAATCATTGATACCTGGGGTCCAAATTACCCGTAATAAAATTTTTATTTTTTTATTTTAATGACAATTCTAAAACTAACTCTATTTCTTTCTTGCACTTATTTTTAGTGAAGGACAGCACTATTAACGGAGATATCAAATTAAAATAACAGTTTCGATCGCTAGACTCGGCACCATCATTCGTGATTTGAGTAGGGAGGTTAAAATAGCCACATCGAAGCAATTCATCTACTCGTAAGAAAGCAATATTTCAATTTGACATTTGCGCATATAAAAGTAAGTGCGCAATGCAAACAAATGTCAAATAGCAATATGGCTTTCTTAGATGAATTGCTTCGATGTGGCCATTTTTAACCCCCCAGTTTTATTTATATTTGTGCCATGTGCATTTTAGGGGCGTTCCTGATACCATACACGTTGATGTTGGTATTCGGCGCTGTTCCTCTGTTCTACATGGAGTTGATCCTGGGCCAGTACAACCGGCAAGGACCCATCACGCTGTGGAAGATCTGCCCGCTTTTTAAAGGTGGGTGCCTAATAATATTTATAATGAGTGGTTAATCAATCAAGTAAAGAGTAAGTAATTCGTGATAGTCTTGTTTGGAAAACACGTGACTAACATCGTAGGTTCGATTCCCGGCTTGGGCTCTGTACCACTGAATTTGACTTATATGAATTTGGTTTCATATTTGATTCATAGATAATTGATATCACGTGACTTCCAGCTCGCCCCTATTACATGGAATTTAAACATAATTGGCAAAGAGTGGGTGAATATATTATAGACCTCTGCCTACCCCTTCGTGGATACAGGCGAGATGCTACGTTATGATATAATATTTTTTTGTAGATAAGTAGTAGTAGTAGTAGTGATAAGTAGTGGCCACCTGATACGACACGATTCATTTATAACAAACATTATAGAAGGAAAAATTGAAGGGAAGACAGGAAGGGGTAGACCTAGGAGAACATTTATGAAACAAATAAAAGAGAAGGTGCAAGTCGTGTCGTATCGGGAGTGAAGGTTTTGGCGGGAAGAAGAGAGGAATGGCGATTACTCCACCGACAAGAGTGCAGCTCTTAAATAGAGGGAGAGGGAGAGAGAGAGAGAGAGAAGTAGTCGATTATGTTGGAGAGGACAATCCGTTTTTCACGACATAGTCCAAGGGCGGATACAGGGGGGATGATGAGGGATCAAGAGCCCTAGATAGGCTGTCTGCGTCCTGGGGACCCCCCCTGAAATAAAAGCTAGATCCGCTCTTGACATAGTCATAGACTGAAATTTATATTTCTTTTTATTCATTTATTTTTTTCACTTTCAGTCGACTAGAAAACTCTGTTATTTTCTAAACTCCGAACTTTTACTTCCAGGCGTCGGTTTCTGCGCGGTCATGGTCGCGTTCTACGTGTCATTCTACTACAACGTGATCATAGGTCAGTTGCTATGTTATTCTTAATTGTTACGTTTTGTATATATTTCTTGAGATTGAATTGTCTTATTAATTGAAACGCAGATTACTTCGATATGCAAAACCTGGGGAGGTTTTAAAAGAATCGGTACTGGGGCGGGGACCCAACCGGACTTGCACCAATGAGTTATTAATTTATCTTAAGTGCAGTTTTTAATAACACAGTTGGCTCGACCATTACAGACGGTACGGCTCACCACCTATCACGGTGGTCTAACAGATAGCTCGGTACGATAGATAGATAGATAAATAAGTAATAAGTGTTTCATCTAGAAACACTTTATTGAGCACAATGGACACAAGATACAGAAATATGGACAACGGATACAGAAAAGCACAACAGGCGTAGGTTTAGATAGGGGTGAGGTGTGGGTACTTAGTTTATCTTGCGATGGATGCACCTACTGACTACCCCAATTAAGATATAGTCGTGAGCTTATGTTCCAATTCGAAGGGAAAATCAAGTATATATTATTTGTAAAGGAAATGTCTTTTCCAAACAGTCGGTCTATCTATTTAGATGATGGGATGACCTTTGCATCTGTACGGGTTTTATGTAATCTTCTTCTATCGTGTGGATTGTGAGGTGGATTGCCAACCTCATCAACCCTGGTGTCAGGGTTACTATTGAGCCGCCAAAGGCCCCTGACATGACTCATGTAACGACTACTATGTTGTGATGTTATGTTTTAACACCTCTGAAAATAGGGACGCATATCGCGACGCTTAGAAACTATACTTGCCCATGAGTTGCCAACAAATGCGCATAAAATCAGCTGTTAGATAACGGCATCATGCAGTATGGTTGCATTTGGATGGCATCCAACTTGCGAAGGGCACACTGTGGTAGGGCATGAAACTTTACGCGAGGACATTTGAAAATAACGCGGTGGTTATTTATATAAACTATACCCTTGTCCACGGAGAACGATGACTAAGGCTAAGCTTAGACCAGGGGCCTGTTTAATAAAACTTACAATTGTAAATTACAATGACAATTTGATGTACATTGCGGAGTGTATGATCACGAATATTTTGCAGTTTCATATTAGCTACGTAATGAACACCAAATTGTCGTTGTAATTTACAATTGTAAGTTTTATTAAACAGGCCCCTGGTGGTTAAAAAAGCGACATAAAAGCAATTTATCTAATAAAGCAAAATTGCCATTTGACGTTTACGCATACAAAAGTAAAATTCAAATTCAAAATATTTATTTCGGAAACTAGTCCATATTTTGTTAGTAACAAAAAGCTTAACCTAGTATTAGTAACAGATTCGAAAGACGACAACATAAAAATAAACTACATGAAGCCGGCCCGAATCACCGAAGCCGCGGGCAGTTATGTAACAGCGTGCAATCGCACCCAGCGGTTCTGTAGTACGAGTCGTACCGGACCACCAATGCGCTCATGATGGTGTTGGGGCTGGCACGCGCATGGCGCAACAGAGACGCACAGTGCTTACGCATAAGCGCGTGGAAGTCGTCTAAACGCGCCTCGCAGAACATACCGGAGGCGTGACAGCCTCGCGGCAGCCCCAGCAGCGCCCTGAACGCATTGTTGTATTGCACTCTCAGGTCACTGTATATACGCTTCGTAAAGCTTCTTAACCCCCATATAGGGGATTGCCATCACAGACCACAATCACCATGCGACACCATTCCACTATTCTAAGCGGTTTTTAGTTGCATAGACTGCTTGATGCTTGTTTATCCCAACGTCCTTTATCCCTTATATAGGTATTTAAACTTGTTAAAATACCCGTCTCATGTCCACCAGGCTGGGCGTTCTACTTCCTGGTATCATCAGCGCGGTCAGAGCTGCCGTGGCTGCACTGCGACAACTCATGGAATACTGAACAGTGCTGGGACTCCGCACGGATTAATGGCACCAACCGGACAGACCTCAAGTATCAAGGACCGCTGTCGCACTTCACGCCCGCTTCCGAGTTTTTTCAGTGAGTATAATGTGTAACCATTTAGAAATAATTTTAAAGCGACCATATATTTTGGTGGCGGCAACACTAATCGCAGATTGCTGTTGCAGATTCTTATCATTTCTTTTCCTCAGCTATCACTTTTGCGAAATGACGTAGTTTTAAAAATGTTTAATTTTCCATCAACAATTTGATTTATGATTTAAATTGTAATAAATAGGATTGTAATAATATACTTACCGTCTTGCAGCCGAGCGGTACTGGAGATGCAGTACTCTGAAGGCCTCAACGACCTGGGCCTCCCCAAGTGGCAACTGGCTGTCTGCCTAGGACTGGTCTACGTCACCCTCTATCTGTCACTCTTCAAAGGAGTCAAGAGTTCCGGTGAGTTTCTGCGAATAATAACATGACATAAGCATACTACTATATCCCAATTGGGTTTGTCAGAGGTACATGCATCGCATGATAATCTAAGTACTCAAGCCCTAAGCTGAATTATTTTTTGTTTATTTTATAACGTAACTTTTTTCAACTCACTAGTCGACATTGTAAATTAGTGCGTCGATAATGTTGTTGATAGTACATGTACTTATGTGAACATATCCTACACCTATTGTTAACATATCATGTATAATTGTTTATTATCTCATAAAAAAAAATATAATAAGTACCCACCCCTAACCGAGCTATGAACCAAGTACCCACACTCCACCGAGCTTCAACTAAGTACCTACACCTCAACTATTGTGAGCGCGATCCCGGTCCTGGACCTAACCAGAAGATTTACCAGGTCTGGGGTTTTACAAAACCGACTGCCAGTCTGCCCTCCCAACCTACAGATTGAGTGACATGTCTCCTAAACGTATTTCTCGCGATTGTGGGGGTCCTCACGATGTTTGAGCACGTAACGTGATCATCATTTATGCTCCAAACATCATCATCATCATCTCCCTAGCATTATCCCGTTTTTCACAGGGTCCGGTTACCTAACCTGCCGCTTGTTTCTTAAGTAAAAGACATTGTAACTGTCGTTATTAAGAAATAAATATCTTTAAACTGAACCTGAATTACTTACCCTAATTTGACAGGAAACCAATTCGAAAATAATTTCCACAATCACTGTTGTAGGCCCTTGTTGGATTCGAACCAGCGACCCCACAGTCATAATCATACATTATTATGTACATTACATAAGACCCTTTTTTAAAATGATCCAGGTAAAGTGGTGTGGATGACGGCGACGATGCCATATGTGGTGCTGTCCATATTGCTGGCGCGGGGGCTGCTGCTGCCCGGCGCCACCAGGGGGATCGCCTACTACCTGCAGCCGGAGCTCACCAGGCTGAAGGATACACAGGTGGGTCTGTATAATGAGCGCTTCCGTGCGTGCGCTGGCCGCGGAAACATATTGCGCTGACAAAATTTTAAATGAATTGTCATCGACTCGAAAGAAGAAAAAGAGTGAACGTCAGGATATCAAGGTTAGTAATGCCGCGCCTCCAATGGAGCGGAATCAGCGTGAATGGATTTCTTCTTAAAAAATAAATATTCTTTATAAATTGTATAATTCCATAGAAGTTGCATGAATTATCTGTGGAAACTGTTTTGTTGTTAAGCTACTTATATGTACTTATTTAAATCTGTTATAAAACAACTGTTTGTTTACCAAAAAAAAAAAGCGTTTATTAGATGAGAAAATTTATCCGCACTGGGCGCTCCGTTCAATTACGCATGCTTTGGAATTTATAAATCCGTACATTAGTGGTAAGTTCCCCATAGTGTTTGTTAAACAAAAAGGAGCTTAAGTGCTTGGTTTTCCCCATAAGGCGAAGACATGCCTCACCGCAATTGACGCAAGGGACGAAGAGTAAAAAAATGCTATTTATTTTCAGGTTTGGGTGGACGCTGCGGTTCAAATATTCTATTCAGTCGGCGCCGGATTCGGAGTCCATCTATCCTACGCCAGCTATAACACTTTCCACAATAATTGCTATAGGTATTAAGAGTTGATTATTAATCTTCTTCTTCTTATGTCGTGTGGGTTATGAGGTGGATTACCAACTTCATCAACCCTGGTGTTAAGGTTATTATTGAGCCGCCAAAGGCCCCTGACATAGTTCATGTATAGACTACGTACACCAGTAACAGTTACATCAGTAAGTAGTAACCGAGACCAACGGCTTAACGTGCCTTCCGAAGCACGGATCATCTTGCTTTCAGACAATAGGTGATCAGCCTGTAATGTCCTAACCAAACCATGGATCACAAAATTATTTTTGTGATTTGTCCCCGCCGGGATTTGAACCCATCCTGATCGTGAGCCAAATGCTCAAACCACTGGACCACAGAGGCCGTTTATTATTAATCACCGTTAAGTAGATGAAACAAGGTAAACTTTTTAAGAAACTGTCATTGATAAACAACTCATGAATGTGGAGGAAGTAAGATAGGATGTCAGGATCGAAGCAAATGGAATTCTATGTCTGCTTACCACGGTTGGGATATAAGCGTGAGTTTATGTATTAAGTATATAAGTAAGTATAAATAATAATAAAAACAAAATGTATTTATTGTGTAATAAGTACATAATACAACAGCCTCCGTGGTCTAGTGGTTAGAGCGTTAGGCTCACGATCTGGGGGTCCGGGTTCGATTCCCGATGGGGACATTGTCGAAATCTCTTTGTGAGACTGTCCTTTGTTTGGTAAGGACTTTTCAGGCTTGAATCACCTGATTGTCCGAAAAACTAAGATGATTCCGTGCTTCGGAGGGCACGTTAAGCCGTTGGTCCCGGCTATTAGCCGTAAAAACACCTCCACCAACCCGCAGTGGAGCAGCGTGGTGGAGTATGCTCCATACCCCCTCCGGTTGATTGAGGGGAGGCCTGTGCCCAGCATTGGGACGTATATAGGCTGTTGATGATGAAGTACATAATACATTTAGCATTAGAATTAAGGTACAAGGTATGTTACTGGTGTCATAACTAGGTTGAACTTGAGTTTCAGACGATAGAATTACTAAATACTTATTAACATGGGTAAATAAATTCATTTAACAAATTAACAACAATAAAATTCCTAATTAAAACAGAAGTGTTAACTATATTAAGGAACATAAAAATAATAACCTTATTTACAAATAGCCATACTAGATCAATGCCCTACCTTCTCCAGCCTTGAGAAAGTTCTGATAGTTTTAAATTGTTCCCTTTTTTACTTAAGTACTTTTTTAATTGACAAAAAACCAACATCAATTGTGATGCATCTGTTTCCCCAGGGACTGCTTGGTGACGACGTTGGTCAATTGCTTCACTTCATTCTTCTCTGGGTTCGTCATCTTCACGTATCTCGGCTTCATGTCGCACAAGCAAGGGGTGCCCATATCTTCCGTGGCCACTGAAGGTAGGTAAATACACTTGGTTAGGTATCCTACAACATTGGAGTATGATATAAACACAACTGTACGGTTTGCAACCGCACATGTCCCGCGTCAGCGTATAATTAGTTCACGACTCATCAAGGTAGTGTGTAATTGACTTTAACAAGAAACTGATCAATAAAACGGACATTTTACGCTATCAAGTTTGTTCTCATTTTGGCTCCACATCAGTTTATCAAGATTATCATCTTATCATCAAAAGAACATGTCTAGCAAGAGACTGTACAGTAAGTATAAGAACGTAAGCACCGATACAGCACAAAAAGTGGTGACTTTGTGTGATTGTTCATTTTTATATTGTTAAATATGTATTTTAGGTTAAGGTATACATTTCTATGGGTCTTTGTTACCTAATATAAATACGCTAAGCTCACAACTCACAACACAACAATTGGGGTAATCAGAGGTACATCCATCGCAAGATGGACTAAGTACCCACGCGTCACCAAGCTTTCTGTTAGGCCAACGTGGTAGGTGGTGGATCGCCGTCTATAATGGGCGAGGCAACTGTGTTAGTGAAAACTAACTACTTAATTGGGGCAAGTACCGGGGTTCGTACGATCACGAGCATAAACTTTGGTACCATGTCACATTAACTTTTTTGACAAATTGAACTAAGTCTCACTAAATGTCAAATATGTACTTACTAATATCAACCAAGACTGGTTCACGCTGGCCGCAAGCTAACTTCATCTAGATAGTAGTAGGTAGATTTGCCGCAGATGGCATTAACTACTTGCTCATACCGGGTGCCCGTAAACTAAATTTTTTATTTTAAATGGCTGAGGGTTGCCACTTTGAGGTCTCGCACCACCTAAATATTTTGCTAGGGCCGCCACTACATAATATCTATTTAGTATCAACTTGAAGAGAAGTGTGTCAGGATCGAAGTAAATGGAATTCTATAGTCTCTGCTTATCCCGGTGGGAAATAGGCGTGAGTTTATGTATGTATGTATGTATGTATCAATTTGAATATTATTGTAAGCATTACTTTCTCAGGTCCAGGGCTAGTGTTCCAAGTCTATCCAGAGGCGGTGGCCACTCTGCCGGGGGCTAGCCTGTGGGCGATGCTGTTCTTCTTCATGCTCATCATGCTTGGATTGGATTCTGGGGTGAGAAAAGAACACACACTGTAAAAAGTTATTAAATTTTACTTTTCTTTCCTTATTTTAGCGTTAACTACTTTCCATCACCAGATGGGCGGCTTGGAGTGCGTGATCACGGGTCTCCTGGACCAGGCTCGCTCGCAAGGCGCGCACTGGCTGCGTCGCGAACACTTCACGCTTTTCGTCGTCTGCATCAGCTTCTGTGTGGCATGCATCAACATCACTCCAGTATGTATGATTCCAGTGGTCTATTAACGAAGCTCCATTAACGCAGGATTCCGCACGAGATATAACCTAGGTTTATAAGTAAAACAAAGACTCTTCTTCTATCGTGTGGGTTGTGAGGTGGATTACCAACCCCATCAACCCTGGACAAACACTAAAGACATAAAATGTAGTCACGAAAGAAGTCCACATATTTTGATGAAACTATGTAATTGCCAAGTTATAATAACAAAGTATAATAATGAGACACTTTCCAGCTAGACTACGTTCTTCAAACACAATATTTTAGCCTCTGTACATATTTTCTTTCGTTTAACCTTGTAATTTCATGGACAACAGACATATGCATTTTCCACCCTTTATTATTCTGATCAAAATGAAGAGAAGCAATATAGGTAGCAACATAATGTGATCCAAATATCAAGCAATAATTATTTTTATAAGTACTTATATGCTTCTGCCATTACATTGTATTTTGGAATAATTATGCGGTCGAGTAATGAGAAAATAGGTAATCATGACGTTAACGCTATACCACATCTACCTACCATCTATATTGTTTGGTGAACATAGCCTGGAAAGTTCTTCATTCTATGCAGAATTGCGATAGTAGCGCCACGGCTGGGAACTTTTTTCGTATGTTTACCTATGTAACTATGTATGTTTTCTTATTCTGTTCCTTTTTTGCAGGGAGGTATCTACATGTTTCATTTGCTGGACACCTATGCAGCTGGTATATCCCTGTTGTGCTCGGCTCTATTCGAAGCCGTGGCTGTGTCTTGGTTTTACGGTGAGTAACCTAAATATTGCAATTCTAATGGAATATCTTTCAATATTTCTGGACAGTTTGAAAACCACTTATGCAGAAAGAAGCTCGCCTCGTTCATAAGTTTAACTAATTCGTCCTTGATACGACATAACTCAGAAATATCCTGGCTACCACATTGAATATCATCCATGTAACTATAATGGTGGTTTTATTTTACATCCACAAAATTAATTAATTAAAATCAGTGAAGTTCATTTCAAAACTTCTCTTTGTGCTAAACAAAAGAATTGGTTGGTTACCTAACTAAACTTGAACTCTAGGTACACATGTAGTAATTTTTTGTCGCAAAAGTTATCATACATACATACATACATAAACTCACGCCCGTAATCCCAAATGGGGTGGGCAGAGCCACAAGTAATCAAAGACAACTTGCAGCCACTGTTGATATGAAGTCCTAAGATGGATATGATGAACCTTATGGTGATAAGGGATCAGCCTATCGCCCATAACATTAGTCCATCATGTTAGAGGACAAAAGTTATCAACGTTTAATATACTTATTTATACGTAGATACACTGACCTACAAAACAAAGTACTTATTAAACTTTAAATATAAAAAGAGTTTTAATTTTGTATAAGTAAATGGTACAAAGAAGAGGCTGGTAAAATTATCTATAAAACGTTTCTTTATTTTAACAATCTCTAAATTCTATGGTTTAGATAAAAATAAAATTTTAAAAGTGTGGTTATACCTTAGTTTTGTCGGCCAGTGTAGCTGACGTTATTGTGTGAATCAGCAACAAAAGACCATAAAAACTAAGTACCTATAGCTTCAGCCAAAAGCTTCTACAAAAGATGATGTAATTATACGAGGTACGCCGCATTGATTGGCATTTATGCCTACTCGGTACGACAGTGCGCTGCGTGTATTTTTGAGTTTATTTGTGGATAAGTGTATTTGTTTCTATTAAGCTACATTTTGTATAACACTATCGATATGATTCCTTTCAATGTTTTCTGTATTTTTTTTATTTATTATTTTTCTTTTTCTGTTTTAATGCGACGAATGGGTGCCGAGACAAACCTTTGTGGTTTAACGGCATCATTCAAACCATGTATTTAGGTTAAGGATATAATGAAAAAAAAATGACACTCTTAATGACAAATTATTCCTTTGTAGGTTTAGAACGGTTTTCGGACGACGTGGAAGAAATGCTGGGTTTCCGACCAGGACTCTACTGGAGGATATGCTGGAAATTCGTCAGTCCAACTTTCATCATTGTAAGTTGAACTATTTTCCAAAAAAAATCATACCTACCTGGGTAACGTTTTCTTAGGCACGCTATGATTACGATGCTCAACAAAATGATGCAATTTTGAAACGCATTCGTGCATGTCCCATATATGGGGTTATAGCTCTTCTGCTCTCGGTGTGATCGTGTGTTTAAAGCGAAGTTCGGATTCGCCAGCCACATAAGAGCATATAATTATAGTTATATGGTTATAGTATAGTTAGTTATCGGACACGATAAGGAGGACTATACAGGGTGTTAGTGACATCGTAACGAAAACTTTGAGGGATGACTCAGGCCATGATTCTGAGTTAATATCAAGTGGAATTTTCCGTCGCAAAGTATGGAACGGAAAATAATTTTAGAAAACACAAAAACTTACTTGAATTTTCCGACAAAAAATTCCACTCGATATCGACTCAGAATCACGGTCTGAATCATCCCCCTCAGTATTCGTTACGACGTCACTAACACCCTGTATATATGGGGCATATTTTTTTCTTGCTATAGTGTGTCTATGTACAAATTCCAAGTTTTTGTTATTCCAAGGTTTATCGAAAAATAATATTGCACGTGAAGGGTTGAAATCTAATTTTGAGTTACACAGTGTTAACATACGGTTCATCATTTTTATCTTAACCTCGTTAAGCCGAGGTTTCCAGACACGATAGTAAAACAATGGAGTTTGGATTTTAAAAGAACTGTCGGCGTTACGACATAACATAACAAATACTTTATTGCACAAACAGGAAAAAACAAAATACAAAACAAAAGAGAAATAGAATTAGTACAATAGGCGGCCTTATTGCTAAGTAGCAATCTCTTCCAGGCAACCTTTAAGTATAGGAGATATTGAATATTAAATAATATAGCGGGATAGTGCAGCACCTACGACCGACCCTACGACCTTATGGCGTACGTACCTATCAAAAGTAGTTCCGATTACTTGTGGCTCTGTATGATTGTAACATGAAACTTTTCTCCCTCGTCCCCAGGGCGTGGTAGTGTTCGGCCTGTTGTACCAGCAGCCGCTGCAGTACCAGCACTACACGTACCCGCAGTGGGCCGTGGTGCTGGGCTGGGGGCTCGCCTGCTCCTCCATACTCATGATCCCCCTCGTCGCCCTCTACAAGCTGCTCACGACGCCTGGCAACTGTCGGACGGTACGCTTTCGTCTTGTTCTTTATGTCGATGTCTTTCTCTATCATGTGGGGTGGGTCTTACAACATAGGTTCGACATCACCATAGTGCGAGTAACGAAAGCGCGACAGAGTAACGGAAGCGCGACAACACTAAATTGAGAATATCCAAAAGATGACATGACCTAAGTTCGAATAACCTCTGTGTTTGTTAGATTCAGGTAGCTGGCATCTTGTTTGCTCCGAGTGAGAACACATTCAGTAAATAAGCTTAACAAATGTAACATTTAGTGTTGTCGCTTTTCCGTTACTCTGTCGCGCTTCCGTTACTCGCACTATAGTGATGTCGAACCTATGTTGTAAAACCTGTGGGGGGTGCGAGGTCAATGACCTCAACTACCCTGTATCAGATGTTAACATGAAATAGTTGTACAATAATTCACCAATATCGGCGTGGGGAATTCACCAATAGTAGCCTCATTATGAAGTGGTAAACCTCACTATGCGGGGTCGTTCAAAACCTTATGGATCTCTACTCTGAGGCACTTAACATAACAAAGCATCACGCCTATGTCCCGAAGGGGATACTCGTCATCAGCTATGTGTAAGTCCCATCATGTAATAAAGGGCGAGCCTATCATTAACCGGGCTTAAATCCTGAATGCACGTGATATTAATTATCTATTGATCCAAACAAGAATTCAGACAAAAAATTGAATTCAATGGTTTAGAGCTCGAGCGATCACGCGTTCTCTCTATGAACAAAAAAATATTTAAGTAAGTAGATATAAAAATGAAAGTACTTATCTCGAAGTTATCAAGGTCTATTTTAACTGTATTTCCAACCAAGTTAGTACTTAGTACCATTCGAGGAATATCTACAATAAGTCAAGTTAAAAAACAGAACAACTGTCCTTTTGATTAAGA
The DNA here is from genome assembly GCF_024362695.1 of Pectinophora gossypiella. NCBI lineage: Eukaryota > Metazoa > Arthropoda > Insecta > Lepidoptera > Gelechiidae > Pectinophora > Pectinophora gossypiella. The sequence continues at coordinate 3,589,780 of NC_065424.1, forward strand.
AAACTAGTAATGAATAAGTAAGTCTAAATCACTTTTGAGACTGTCATTTGTTTAGTAAGGACTTTACAGGCTTGAATCACCTGATTGTCTAAAAAAAAATAAGTTGATTCCGTGCTTCGGGGGGCACGTTAAGCCGTGGGTCCCGGCTATTAGCCGTAAAAATACCTCCACCAACCCGCAGTGGAGCAGCGTTTTGGAGTATGCTCCATACCCCCTCCGGTTGATTGAGGGGAGGCCTGTGCCCAGCGTATGTTTATGTAAGTAACTATTACATACAACCTATTCCTCCACAGAGGCTGGCCTGCTGCATATCCCCGGAGTCGGAACACGAGGCCATCCGGGGCGGAGCTCCCGTCAGTCGGTTCACATGGCGACACTGGCTTTACGTTTAAACAGAACTCAGGAACTTACTACTAACTGCTCCAGGATTTACATTAAGACCCCAAAGGTCTTTGAGAAAGAAGGAAATTGGATCGAATCGAAAGCTGGGTTCACATGACCTATCTTTTTCTAATGCGATCAAGCTGGTGTGGTCGCGATCATGATGCGCGGTCACCATACGACTAAACACTAACTAAAATACTTTTACTCGGACGTCTTCTCTACTATGATTGAATAAAGAATAATTCTCCGCTCCCCACTAGCGGCTGAGATACGTTTACCTCACCCCCTCTCGGTCTTACTTTAGTCTTCAATCGTACGGGCGTCAGACGTTTCACACACACAGATGCGCGTGTACGATAACGTCAATGTGTAGTGTCTGTGTAAAACGAGGTATTTTGGATGAAGTGTCCGGGGTGTGCTACTAGGCCGGACGACCTAGAGATAGGATACGGCCCATCTTTAGACAGGATAGGACCGCTCAATTGTACCTACTATATCTATAATAATGTATGTTTGTTATAATTGAGGCGAGGTATTCCAACAAGGCCGCGCTTTAGAGTTTTACAAAACCACTGAAAACAAGATATGTATTAGTTAAGGATCTACTCTAGACAATGTCGCATTCAGTTAGACGATATTAATAATGAATTTCACTCCATAGAAAAATTCCCAAACTTTTTATTTATTTATCAATGTTCTAGAACTATCTTTACAGGACATAGTCAACTATTTTTATTGGAATAGCCCAATATAAATATAAGTACAGTTAATTTAATAATATATAGCATGTAACATATAAGGTAACATTTTGGAATTCAGTTAGGCTACAAATAAATATACATTATTATATCAGTCTTTTCTGCGATCTCATTAAGTGTGTGGGGAGCTCGAGTCAGGAGTCATTTGTTCACGAGGATCGTCCGAAGACTTACCTCTTCGGATGAAAATAAATAGGTAAGCAGTCTTCTATAAAGATGAGAATACATAAAGACATGAGAAACACGACCACTTTAATTATTATTATTTTGATTGATTACTTTTTTTAAATTATTATTGTTATTATTATGAATAATTATTTGCATGCTTATTGTGGTTTAACATTAAGGTAGGTACTATTTTCTTATTTTAAGAACCAATGATACCAATGTTTTCCGCATTTAAATGATGATTGATTAATTGAAAATATTATTGATGAATCTTCCGGAATTTAGGAAGGTAAAAGAATGATTTATTGAACCGGTTACATACGGTTGATAAGAATATGCATTCGAGTAAAGCAAATTAGTTAAACAACTAAGCTTGGTGTTGTCTTCTTTCATAAATGTTATGTTAAGGGAGTAGTTGGAATAAACTAAGGATGTAGTAAGTAGGTAAAGCAAATATTCGTCCTATACGTAAGTACTTAAATATCTTTTTATATATTAAAATAATCTTATTTACTTAACTGAAAAAATATTGGATACTTACATAAAAATGAGAAGTATAAGATATTGCGCGTAATTATGTAGTTGTCACTCAAAATATTATGAAAAGTGTTGTATAGCGGGCAACTAGAAACTCAGTTCCTATTTTGACTCTGCTACAGCCTGACGAGTATTTATTGAAAATTTTAATGGAAGTAGGTACATACTTAAATACAAACATCCTCGCGTTTGTAAGCTCGCGAATATAATACAATTTAAATAAAATGACATCCGAACAGGACCAAAGTGCAAACAAAACTGTGACGAACACAATAATTTTGTATATAATATTCCTAGGTACGTACTTGAAACTATATATATTTATATCTATACTTAACCTGGGGGTGGTTAAAATGCCACATCTCGAAGCAATTCATCTAATAAAGCAATATTGCTATTTGACATTTGTTTGCATTGCGCACTTACTTTTATATGCGCAAAATGTCAAATTGCAATATTGCTTTTGTAGAGGATTTGCTTCGGTGTAGCCTTTTTAACCCCCCTGTTTTTTTTATTTGTCTTATTTGTAGTATTCCATCAACTGATAACATCTTTGCATAAAATAAATGTTTATATGTAAACTAGCGTAGTTTTTTCAAAGATTTCCAACCCTATGAATAATTTACATACATAAACTCACGTCTATTTCCCACCGAGGTAAGCAGAAACTATGGAATTCCATTTGCTTTGATGCTGACACCTCTCTTTCTTCCTCCACATTCATCAATCGTTTCATACACGCTTGTCGGTTCAGAGTAGCTCGTGCTAAACCTTTTCTAAGGACATCTCCAATTTGGTCAATGCACGTCCCTCTAGGTCTTCCTTCGCCAGCCCTACCACCAACCTTCGCTTTATATACTGCTTTATCCAACCCGCCCCTACCCTACCTTATGAATAAGACAAGTTTAAAAAAGGAAGATACCTATTTATACCTGAAAATGTACACTCACTATCAAAATCTTTAGTAAATAAGTATAATTTTGTTAATTATAGCTTCTTATCTTTTTATATATGCGGTTTATTTTGTTACTTGTGGCTCTGCCCACCCTAATAGGGCATTAGTTTATGTAAGTATGTATTCTGTTACGTGTCTTAGAAAAGATGGTATTCTGTAATTGTTATAAATTGTTTAAAAACATTATGATATTTATCAAACACTGTGTTACTTATCTAATTATTACTTACGCTAGAGTTATAATAATATTAGAAATATTAGAAAAGCGTAAATTATCGTTGCTACCCATTATAGATTTATAGTTAATAAATGTAAAAATATAATTTTATGTTGTATAAATATATATTTTCGGATATTAATCGTACGTGAATATTAATGTTAGCGTGAAATGACATTGTTAGGCGTTAGGTATTGAATTATAAAAAGAATACTTATTGTAGTAACGTTTAATAAAATTAAAGTAAGTAAGTATTTGAAACTTGAAACTAATATATGTTATATTTAAATAAAAAGAGTCAAAATAAATATTACGCTCCGGGAGAGTTAAAAATAATTTATTGTAAAGTTACAGTAGATGTGCTATGAAATAATGTTGTAAATATCATGTTAGATCTAAATGTTTAGAACTATCTGCGACAAAATATTATGTAAACTGTGTTCATTTATATAAAATAAATGTATTAGAGTAAATGTTTTCTTCTTTTATAACCTCCCTCTCCTATATCGTTTCACTTCATTTTCTATTATTGTTTATAGAAAATAAAGTGTACGATAAAGCTTGATTTACCTCACTTCTCCGATAGGGGCACTTTAGATGACGTAACGCCGGGTTTCCACTGACGCGGAGATGGGCGGAGAGGAGCGGAGATGTGCGGATTTTTACCAATCACAGCGTTCGAGAGAGCGAAAAACGAAGACGCCCTCACGGTGATTGGTCGATTCCTGCACATCTCCGCTCCTCTGCGCACAGCTCCGCGTCAATGGAAACGCAGCCTTAAGGAGTAAGGAGTGCCAGCGGAGTATCTGTCTCGCTCGCTCTTCCGCAGTAAGGCGGCAGACTAGACGGTAACAATGAGAGTTTTGTATGGCGCTTCCCCTTAGCGGCCGAAATAGATTAAAACGCACCCCAAAGCTAGCTTTTTTTGTTTTTGACGTGACTTATTATAGATTTGCCGCAGATGGCATTAACTACTTGGCCGGACAAATGGGAAGCGCTGAAGGCTCTCACCCGGTACAACGTTTAAAACAACAGGCCTGAGGGTGCCAAGTTGGGCGCGAACCTCGGCTCAGGGCGTCGTCTGAGAGGAAAAATATTTGAAATAATTAATCGACCCTAGTGGGTCGATAGTGATAAGCGCGAATTGAAGGAAATCGTCGACTACGCCGGTTGGGTCGTTATCGGGGTATTCACCGTGTGCAGCTTAACGAGCCCGCGCTGTCCCCCTCTCCCCTAAATGGCTAACAGCCACTTAAGACAAAAGTAAGTAACACTCAGAGGGAGTGAAGTCAGCGCCTGAAATCAGGGAATGAGGTAAATCTAGTTCAACGCCCAAGTCGTTCTGATATGCAGCATTATTCTTAATTCTGTGATCCGGCTCGAAGGACGGTTAACGTAGAATGTGCGGGTCGGTCATGTATGGCTAAATTTGCTAAATACAGTGATTACAGATGAAGGAATTCTATAATAAGAGAAAAAAGTGTCTATTTTCATTGACCATGTTTATTACACTAGTTTAGAAAAAAGATCACGTCTAAACAGATTCAGTGTACTTGTGGCTGAATAAAAGAAATCTAATGACTACTTTAAAAAAAATAGTTGACTTTAACGTTCCATTTTATACAGTGAAATTTAAATACTCGTTCCATAAATTCAAAATGTTGCGATCTTATTTTCTTAATCTTAATTTCTTTAAGTTTCTGTAAAAAATGACACTTATTCTGTTTTATATTCTATTTTTGAGATTACTTCATGTAAAAATCAAGAAATTTTTGCTAAGCAATGAAATTGAAATTGATAATGATAACCTTCCGTGTAATGGAACGCAATATCAATGGCAGACTTGTCATGTTGATTCGAAGATTTCGTAAATTATTAGCTAAAACTATGTGTTTTCTCATTAATTACTGATTACAACTGTAAAAAAGTGCAGTTTATATTTGTGATTAGCTAAAAGTGAATATTTGGTTGAACGTCGCTGTGAAGTGCAAGTGTTTCGCCGCCGATAAAATTTATGAAACTGTCGCTAATTTATCTTGAATCGATATAACTACGAAAATATCTTGTGTTTGCCGTGAATTCATTATCGCTATGTCAACAACGTTATGAGCTAGCCGCTAACTACAGGTGAGAATGCGTACATCTTCTTACAACTCGAAATACAAGTGATTTTCAATAAGACTTATGGCCTGTCAATATTATTTATGTTATTGATAATAACTATCGCTGATATTTATTGTTTTCCAATATGAAGACGTTGCCCTATTAAATAATTTGTGCAATTAATAGTGTTATGTCGCAATTGTTTACATTATTATCTCTTTGATATAATATGATTGATTAAATTCAAACATTAAATTCTTATAAAGCAATGATTGTAAATGAGGTTGATAGATATCATCAAACATAATATTGGTATTAAATTACGTACTCTATTGAGAGAAATAAATCCATCTAGATTTTATGAGAAAGGTGTTACACGCTTGTGATGATAAGCAGAATTTTAATTCTACTTGTTTCTGCATGTCCCTGACATGGAATGCTTGATGTTTACTCTTAGTATTAATATTCCATATGCATTACTGTTCCGTATAAACAGTGGCTGCAAGTTGTCTTTGATTCCTTGTGGCTCTGCCCACCCCATTAGGGATTACGGGCGAGAGTTTATATATATTACTGTGCCATGGTCTTTTTAGGATAACCTTAACCTTTAACAGAATTATAGTCCTTATTCACTATACTACAATAATAACCCTAACACCAGGATTGATAAGGTTGGTAATCCACCTCACAACCAACATCATAGAAAAAGACTCACAAGGCCTATGTTAAGATGATGTCTACTGATTTATCAAGATGTTGTAGCTAATATTCATACATTCAAATTCAAAATTCAAATTCAAAAATATCTTTATTCAGTAGGTAACAAAGTTACACCTTGAATCGTCAATTTTACTTAACGAATGTCTCATCCGCCTAAAACTACTGCAGCTTCTCACAACCTGTATAGCCGGGGAAAAGAAGCTGCAAGAAAAACCTCGGCATAGGGCCCTAGACATTCTTTAAAAAAATAAAAAGAAACATAAAAACATTAACAACAACAATATATATAATCATACTTATGAACCTTGTGAGTAATACAGTGGGTGGTAAGTGCAATGCACATTTTAAAAGCTAAAGATACTGAAATATACATTTGTTTAAATTATTTTATTGAGTTAAATCTTAAATACTAGTTTACACTCCAAAAATACTGCTAATATTTGAATATCACTGGCATTTAAAACAAATTTAATGTTTACCAAAATCTGCAAAATATTGTTACAAGTTTCTATGGAAGTAAAACTAGAAATACTTTGGTACATTAATTTCTTAGCATTTATGGCATGACTCAGAAGTCAGAAGGTTGCATAAATGGTATGGTAGAGAGCTTTAATTTCTACATTTAAACACATGAGTGTCATGATCAGGTCAGAGGCTTATATTAAGATGTATTTTATTCATAACTAAAAAAAAATATTTTAATATACTGGAGCAGTGTGCTGGAGTATGCTCCATACTCCCTCTGGTTGTTTGAGAGGAGGCCTGTGCCCAGCACTAAGATGTGCACATAGGCTATTTATGTTATCTATAGAGGTATATAAAAATAAAATGTCACTAACTCACTCACTGACTGACTCACTCATCTCAAAATTTCAGAAACTACAAGTTCAGGATGTAGGTGCTCACTAAGATGGAATTTTGCGAAATTCAATAATAAAAGCGGGAAAAAAGGGTGGCAAATTTTGTATGAAACTTCAATAGTTTTAATAATAGTTTAGATTTAACAGAAAGGAAGGGTTTCATGTGAACAAAGTTGTGGGTAACAGCTGGTGTATGTATAGATGTCCTGCCCCCAGGCACCATGTCACTGGAGCGTGACCCCCACAATGTGGGCATGGCCCCCCCCTCGGGCCCGATGACCACCAGCATGGGGGGCCCCGTGGATCCTCGCTCGCAGCTGCTGCAGGAGATGCGGGAACAAAACTTCGACCTCATCCGGTTCGCCTCCTACCGCACAGCTTGCAAACTACGATATGTGCAGAAGAAGTGTAATTGTGAGTAACATTCTTTGTTAAATAGTTAGTATGTATGTAGATAGTATCTCCTGGCTTCTAGGCAGACAATCCAAATTGTCAGTCAAGAACAAGCTTTATGATATATTATTGCTCCATCTTAAAACCTTTCTCAGTAAGACTTATTTTTATTTTTGAAAATTCCAGTACATGTGATCGACATTTGGAACGTCATTGAAGCATTCAGAGAGAACGCTCTGAACACTTTAGAACCAACAGCCTGTGTGAACGTGACGAGGTTGGAGACGCTGGTATCATCATTGTATCACAACTTGAACAAACGTCTACCACCTGCACACCAGGTGTCTGTGGAGGCTTGCTCTGCGCTGCTCCTCAATTGGTTGCTCTCCGCTTATACCACCGGGTAAGATGACTTAATATTTATTTCTGAACTCCATGCTGAAGTAGTTTGAATGATGGTGGCACTGTCAAAAGTCACTTTGTGAGAATGTCTCTACTCCATACTTTGAATAGGACATTGTGGGCTTAAGATTCCACCTTACGTCATAAACCAGAAGGGCATTTTTGCCACTACACTGTACACTTAATGTGCACTTCTTCTATCATGTTGGTTTTACAGCTGTACAGTGGATAACTATCTGCAACCCACAATAAGATGAAACTTAATAGTTAAAGGATACTGTAAATAACACTTTTATTGCAGGGAAAATGTGGGCAAAATCCGCGTCTTCTCAATTAAAGTTGCCCTCGCCACCATGTGTGCTGGGAAACTGATGGACAAGTTAAGATGTAAGTAAATTTATTTAATCACCATTTATTTAATAAAAGCCAAATATGTGTGTTTTCACTTCCACATTTCACACATTTAAAAAAAAACACAAAAATTTTCAATATTCATGAAAATTTTAGTGTTTTTTTTTAATTACTTTCAGTTCCATGCTTTTGCGACGGCAAATTCCACTTGATATTAACTCAGAATAATGAGCTGTCTCTAACACCCTGTGTAACTATTCTTTTTTCCTGCAACGATGCCTTTGCTCAGCATTGGGACACGATAAGCTAGAGATTACTTCACTAATACACGGTTTATTTTGCAGATATATTCTCTCAGCTGTCGGATGGTAACGGACACCTGCTGATGAAGCGTCTGTCGGAGTACCTGCGTGAGGTGCTGGCCCTACCAGCCGCAGTGTACGAATCCCCCTCCTTCAGCTACAACGACTCGCTCGCCGTCTCCATATTCAACCAGGCATGTAGCCATAGCGGTATTAAAGAATAACAGTAATGTTTTTTTTGTTGTTGTCATAGCACTTACCCGTGCGCCGGCGTCGGTTTAATGACGATACATAGATCGAAATTGCGCATAAATAAGAGGACCTGTTGCTGTAATGGTTAACACGCTTGGCAAGAGCTGTGGGTTCCAAGTCCCGTCCGAGTCAGAAATGTTTTCGATTTAAATTTTCTCTTTGTAATAATAGTAATCATTCACTGTCGCCATACTGTGAATGTGGTCACCCGGATCAAACCATATCTCACATAGTGAACGAGTGCCCTCTGCACCGGTTCCCAGGTGGTATAGCCGAGCTGCACTGTGTGACGGATGCGACAGAGACTTGGTTAGGGGAGCTTCAGTTGGATATATGATCCACGCAGGATATTTTATTTTTGTCTGCCATACGCAATAATAATTTATTTCAGTAAATGGTGTCGATTCGGTAGTTGTCTTGCGCAAGTGGTTTTGCAAATTTAATTCTGTCAAATAGAATTGCGGTGAGCCGTGGTCTGCGCCCAAACGACGCCCTGAGTCGACGTGCCTAACTGGGTACCCTCAGACCTTAAATTATCTTAAATAATTAAATTGTCTTGAATTTTGTACCGGGTGTGTCATTTTACTTTTCGACTTATTTTAGAATTTTATTATGAACTAGCGACCCGCCCCGGCTTCGCTCGGGTGCAATGCTGAGGAATAAATGAAATTATTTACGACATCACATTTTCATTATTTTCACAAAAACCTAAAAAATAACAGTATTTCTCCACTATTAAATGGATGTTTTTTTATATTAAATCTTTATTTAAAGAGCTTAGTCACTACTGACTATGTCGCTCTGTAACAACTACATACAGAAAAAGATAGCAGGTTGAGCCTAGAACGCCGATAAATTATCGCAGTTTTAAACCCACCCTAACTAATCGATATAGTGCTTTAGCTTCCCTGGACAAAGGAAAAGCCAAAACACTGTTACATACTCCAACCTCCTTAATACTACAACATACAATTTGAGTAACATTATTCCTATGATTGTCATTCCGAATACACTCTATTATACGTATAATACGTATAAGTAGGTACGTAATTGAGTTTGGTGTGTCCGTGGCTCACGTTCGATAGGTCTCCCATAATACCAGCGCCGCGGCCCGTGCTAAGCACGTGTCATGGCATTATGCTGAGGGAGATCCTTTTTTTTATTTTGGGCGCCTCCATTGTGTATTTAATGTCTGTATTATTTGTCTTATAGAATAGAATAGAATAGAATAGAAAAAGTTTATTATAAAAGGACGCCACACACAAAAAAAAAGACAACAACATCATTATCAAATTTCCATTGTCTTTGTTTTTTTTCTATTTTTTTTGTTATTTCTGTATGTAAGTTTGTAAATGTGGCGTCCAATATGGAAATAAACAAACTTTCTTCTTTCTTTCTTTCTTTCTTTAAACCTTCCCCTCTATTAAAAAAAACCCCATTAAAATCCGATTTAAGCGTACATAGGAATATAGGGACAGAAAAAGCGACTTTGTTTTATACTATGTAGTGATTAAGTAACAATGAGTACGACGTTTGACCACTTTTACTTTGATTCGACTCTTTTGATGACGTCACAGGACAGTATGTCCATACAAACTTCAAAGAAAACTTTCCCTTTCGTAAAAAGTACCTCATTTGACTAGGTTGTCAAGTAGCCTATGTTTAACCGACTTATTTACGATGTTGTAGAACACGAAGGTGACTGTGAACGACTTCCTGGACACGCTGATGTCGGACCCTGGGCCGCCGTGCCTGGTGTGGCTGCCGCTGCTGCACCGGCTGGCCAGCTCCGAGAATGGTTAACATTTACTTACTTAATCGTCCCATATGAATATCATCAGTATCATCTTCCTAGCATTATCCCGTTTTTTCACAGGGTCCGCTTACCTAACCTGTCTATTTGACAGGTCCGGTTTTTTACAGAAGCGACTGCCTGTCTGACCTTCCAACCCGCGAAGGGAAAAGCCGCCCAATACAGGTTAGGTCACATACCTCCGAAAATGTGGGTTTCCTCACGATGTTTTCCTTCACCGCTGAGCACGTGATAATCATTTATGATCCAAACATGAATTCGAAAAATAAATTCGACAATCATTGGTTTAGGCCTCTGCTGGATTCGAACCTGCGACCTCAAAGTGAGAGGCAAGCGTTCTACCAACTGGGCTACCACGGCATGTGTATATTACCCTGTAAAACATAGCGTGATAAAATAATACCAGGGGGGGTTAAAACGGCCACATGCAAAGCAATATTGCAACTTGACATTTGCCATATGAAAGTAAGTGCACAATGCCAATGAATGTCGAATAGCAACCTATTTATTGCTTTTTAGGCGAATTTAGGAAGCAAGAAAAGTGTGTCAGAATCGAAGCAAATGGAATTCCACAGTCTGCTTGCGCAGGTGGGCAACCTCGGTAGGAAAATCTTTCAAATATTTCTCCTCTCAGCGCCCAACTGGGCACCCTTAGGCCTGTTGTCCTGAACGTTGTACCGGGTGCGCTCCCCATTTGTCCGGCCAAGTAGTTAATGCCATCTGCGGCAAATCTACAATAAATCGCGTCAAAAAAAAGGTGGGAACTTGGCGTTATCGGATGTATTAGGACCTTTGTGATTGGTCACAATGTATATTGTCTTTGCCAGTGGTGCACCCGCTGGCGTGCAGCGCGTGCCGGCGGGGGTCGTTGACCGGGTTCCGCTACCGCTGCTCGCGCTGCGCCAACTACACGCTGTGCCAGGAGTGCTTCTGGCGCGGCCGCGTCTCCGGCACGCACACCGTCGAGCACGAGGTCAAGGAGTACGCTGCATATGTGAGTACTTCACTGCTACCTTCCATACTTATCTTATTTAGCCTATACGATCCCACTGCTGGGCAAAGGCCTCCCCTTGATTTTTCCACTCCTCTCGACTTTGCGCGATCTCCGGCCAATCCTTCCGATAAGCATTGAGGTCGTCACACCATCTTTTACGCGGTTTACCTTCCACACATAACATTTTTTTTTCTCAATTTTCACCATAGTGTATGATTCTTTTTGTAACCTTAGAGTCATTATTTATATCCAAGGCGTAGGGCCTGGTTACTTGTAGCACAAGCGTAATGCCTTTTACAAGAACCAGCTCCCACAAAAAAAAAATAAGTTCTAAGCAGCATGAAGTAGTAGTAGATTTGATTTGAAGTTGTACATTTTTGTGGTGAGAGTAATAAACATTTTTTTTATTATTATTATTATTATAATATAAACTGTCTAACCATTGCTGGACACCAGGGATGTTATGGATATGTTTCGGATACGGATTTAAGAATGATTATTATACCGGATACGGTTACGGATACGGATAATAAATTGTTTCGGATTCAATCAATCAATCAATCAATAATACTTTATTGCACAACGACATATACAAAGGACATAAACATACGAATAAAAACATAAGTACAATAGGCGGCCTTATTGCTAAATAGCAATTTCTGCCAGGCAACCGAACGATTCGGATTATCCGTTAGTTTCGGATAATTTCGTAACAATATATATTTTTTTGGAATTTTAAAAGTAAAATACAAACAGGTAGGTAATAAAGTGGTTTTCTTTATAACGACAAGTTATAATTATGTTATGACGACAAAAGAAGAAAAATAGCAAACAATGCCCGCTGGACCACGGTGGCCATCCATGTTTGTGTATTCTGAATACATAATAAGTACTCAATAATATTGTACGAACACCATACATACATAACAAACATAAATAGCCTATTACTCCTTTGTATGGCGGCTCAATAGTAACCCTGACACGGGTTGATGGGGTTGGTAATCCACCTCACAACCCACACGATAGAAGAAAAAGACTCTTTAGTATTATTCGTTATTCTATGTCAATGGTACAATGAATGTAAAGAAAGAAAGAAGAAAGAAAAAAAGTATTTATTATTAGAGGACACCACAGTAACAATACAAACACAGTAGGGGAAAAAAGCAAATATTACACACTAGATGACCCGGTGAACTTCGTATCACCCTTTTCCATATTTTATCACCGTTTAAACCTGCCCTGGACTTCCACGAATATTTCAAGACTAAAATTAGCCGAATCGGTTCAGCCGTTCCCGAGTTTTAGCGAGACTAACGAACAGCAATTCATTTTTATTTATATATAGATAATGTGAATGTGGTATATGTTTGCAGAAGTCCCCGTCGAAGCAGATCGGCGCGACGCTGCGCAAGTCGTTCCGGTGCGTGCCGGAGCGGGCCCGCGCGCCACTGCCGCGGTACCCCGACCAGCCCGAGCGGACGCTCAACCTGTCCCACATCGTGTACGTGTACAAATCACCTCATTGAAGTACATACAGCGCTCGACTTTGATACGACTGTCATACGTGTCGCTCGCAAGTTATTGTCATATACAGGGCGTTAGTCACATCGTAACGAAAACTTTCAGGGATGATTCAGGCCAAGAATCATCCCCACCTGTCGGTCATCACTAATTTAAGAGCCACCATCGTGTCGGTGTAGCATTCCCATTCTTTTCTATGAAAGACCAATTCCTTCACCGGTTTCTCTTTAATCTGTTCCATGTAAGCTCTTCTCGGTCTTCCCCTTCCTCTCTTTCCTTATAGCTTCAATTCTATGATATTTTTAATAAATTCGTCATGTCTTACTTATTCTGTCTTATTTGTCTGTCTTATTCGTCATTCGTTTTGTCTTGTGGACTAATGTTATGGGCGATAGGCTGATCCCTTATCACCATAAAGTTCATCATATCCAGCTTACGACATCGTATCAACAGTGGCTGCAAGTTGTCTTTGATTACTTGTGGCTCTGCCCACCCCATTAAGGATTACGGGCGTGAGTTCATGTATGTATGTGTCGTCATGTCTTATTAGGTGTCCAGTCATCTTGCCTCTTCTTCGTCAATAACTCTCAATATTTGCCTCTTTTCCCTTACTCTTACTAGCACTTCCTCATTAGAAACTCTTTCTGTCCAACTTATTCTTTCCATACTCCTCCAACACCACATATCAAAGGCCTCGAGTCTCTCTCTGTCTTTCTGAGTCAGCGTCCACTTTTCACATCCATAGAGGGCTAATTTCATACGAGTATCGAAATTAAATCAAATGCATTTATTGTATAACCATAGGTAAACAAATAGCAGGCCTTGTGCTAATAGTCATTCTCTATAGTTTACCTTTTCAGGTGTACAATATTTATTAACATAGAAATAGTAATTAGTTGAACCTGCAGATGTGACAGGTCCAGTTTTTTACAGAAGCGACTGCCTGTCTGACCGTGTTCGAATATGTATTGAGCAAAAAGTTTTTCTTTTAAATAAATATTGTCTATGTCTCCGTCAACAGGCCTCCGTCACCGGTGCCGGCCCATAACGGGTTCCCGGAGTACGTGGCGGGATACAATACAGGCTCTCTCGACTCACGCTCCTCACGGTCCACGCATCGCAGTAAGTAACCATAATAATATTAAATAACCATAGCAATCCAGACCATAGAGATTTTTTTTTGTTTTGATTTTCCCCGAAGGGCAAGGCAAAGGGAACTATGCCCATACAGCCATGTCTTATGTATTTTTTTTTTCTTGATGATGATTAATGAAATGATGAAAGGTGATGACGATGTATAATGAAACCTAAGCCCCCACCCTTGGAGCCAATGTCCTAACAACCCATGAGACATTTTTTACGAAACGTCAGAACGAAATTTTTAAATGAAAGTACAGAAATACCGTGTGAACGTCGTACAAAATTACTAATTTTTCTTTGCAATTACGTAAACGCAAAGAAAAATGAGGTTGATTTTTGATCATATTAGACTAGTCTTTTTTTAAAATTTGCCCCAAATGGCATTAACTACTTGGTCGGAGAAGACGTGTCTGCGTCTATAGGAACTGATTTCTGGTATTGACACTATCGCACTTGTTCTATGCACCACGCTATAACGTCAAATGTATAAAATCCTCCTAAATGAGTTGTCCATATCAGGTATAGTCGAACACCTATCGCGCGGGGTAGACGACGAACATCGGCTGATAGCGAGGTACGCGGCGAGACTGGCACAGGAGAACCGTACGATGGTAAGTTCAGTATCGTATTTACACTTAAAGTCATATTGTTTCTGTGTACAATAACAAACAAATTATAAGGATGTACAGTCATGAGCAATATCATGTACCCACTTTAGAACCCTGTCGCACTATCATATTTGACATGTAACGAGACTTACGGTTTAATTTGTCGAAAAAGTTAATGTGACATGGTTTCAAAATGTATACATATTAGTACTCGTGACCGTACGATGAGGTGCAAAAGTTCAATCAGTTTTTTGCAAAGTAATAAATTAATTGGTTGCACTTAAGACTTCCTGGTTACATGTCGTTTCTGTAATAGACCAAAAACAACTACAAAAACATAAATTTCATAATTATGACAAGTAATAATTTATAACTTCACCACTGTTTACAAATAATTCGCTGGGCTCACTGACTGCACTTTTGCTATTTGATTGTATATTGACCAAATTGAAGATGTCCTTAGAAAAGGTTCAGTACGATCTTCTCTGAACCGGCGTGCGTGTGTGAAACGATTGATTAATGTGGAGGAAGCAAGAGCAGTATGTCAGGATCGAAGCAAATGGAATTCCATAGTCTCTGCTTACTCCGATGGGAAATAGGCGTGAGTTTATGTATGTATGTGTACAATAAATTACACATTATTAGGAGGATTACACATTAAAGGAAATGGCTCAGCTTGTGATGTGATAGAGCCATGCTATGACGCCATCTAGCGCTGGGTTCCAGTCATTTCCTCTTAATATATACATCTATCCGTATATATATATATCCTCATAATAAACAAAGTATTGTTATGGAATTATATAGTAACAGTTGTTAGATTTTTATCCTTTTAGACTCTATTTCTAATGTCATGTGAGATGATTTTTATTTTGTTACAGCCCCGAGCCGGCAGATCAGCGTCACTAACTCCGGAATTGGTAAATTATATTTTATCTATACATACTCTATAAATCAAAACCTTATAATGATAATCATATTTTTTATATTTATATATGAGTCATCATCATCAATTTAAGAGCCACGCTCTTGTCGGTGTAGCATTTTCCATTCCAGTATATCAAAGGACAATTCCTTGACTTCCCTATAAGACACGACGTTAACCTTTTCTTTAATCTGTTCCATGTAAGCTCTTCTTGGTCTTCCCCTTCCTCTCTTTCCCTTTCTCTTTCTTTATATGAGTAGTCAGTAGTATATATTTATTATATGGATAGTCACTGTGGTCCTGTACATCGGTTTGCTTCTCCAATGGGGAGCGTCGGTTCGAACCCCGTTAACGGACATGCACCAATGAGTTATTAATTTACCTTAAGTGCAGTTTTCACTAACACAGTTGGCTCGACCATTATAGACGGCGATACGGCTCACCACCTATCACGTTGGTCTAACATAGAGTTTGGTAAGGCGTGGTTACTTAATTCACCTTGCGATGATGTACCTCTGACCATATAGTCGTGAGTTTATATATGTATGTATATTTTATTAACGCGCTCGGGCTGCGATTGTTGAAGTTAAGCAACTTTCGCAAAGGCCGGTCACAGGATGGGTGACCACAAAAAAAGTTTCATCTCGAGCTCCTCCGTGCTTTGGAAGGCACGTTAAGCCGTTGGTCCCGGCTGCATTAGCAGTCGTTAATAACCATCAATCCGCACTGGGCCCGCGTGATGGTTTAAGGTCCGATCTCCCTATCCATCCATAGGGAAGGCCCGTGCCCCAGCAGTGGGGATGTTAATGGGCTGATGATGATGATGATATTTTATTAATTGTGTAACATATTGGGGTGTCCAGGGTCGGTCGTCAGTGGAGGGGTCTGAGGTGGACGCGGCGCGGCAACAGCGCGAGCTTATCTCTCAACTAGAAGCCAAGAACAGAGAGATTATGAGGGAGATCGCGCGGCTCAGGTACGTGAGACAACTATTTAAACAGCAATTTTTTTTAGAGCAAGTAATCACCTCGCTTCAAAGGATTCAAAACTTTATTACTAGCGAGTTTCATGGACGTACCTACCCAGTTTTTGGGAGCAAGAGTCGTCTAGGGGGAGTAGGTGGAGCAAGAGTCGACTTGGGGGAATGAGTTGTTGGGGGGGGGGGTCATATAGGGGGAAAGAGTTGTCTAGGGGGGAAAAAGAGTCGTAGGGGGCAAGAGTCGTCTTAAGGGAGTTGGAGAAGCAATTCTACCGGGGTACTTGGATAGCAATGTGTCTATTTGATTCGCAAGTACTAATTTTAATAATAAAATGTATTTATTGTTTATTGTTGTTGTTGGTCCCGGCTATTAGCTGTAAAACACCTCCACCAACCCGCATTGGTGCAGCGTGGTGGATTATGCTCCATACCCCCTCCGGTTGATTGAGGGGAAGCCTGTGCCCAGCAGTGGGACCTATATAATATAGGCTGTTTAATACTGTTTATGTTATGTTATGTATTGTTAATGTTCTCATTAAATATATTAGGCGACAGCAAGAGACGGAGGCGTCAGCGGGCGGCGGCGGGAACGCTCCGCCGCTGGTATCGGAGCTACGAGCGTTACGTCAGCGCAAGGACGAGCTGGAGGGCCACCTGTCCTCGCTGCAGGAGTCCAGGAAACATCTCATGCACCAGCTCGAGGGACTCATGAGGATGCTCAAGGTCAGTCAATATAGTTAAAACGAACTCGCGGTGAGTTTACAGCAAGCGAAAACTCACTGAGAATAGCGCCGTGAATCTGCCTGTTCAAACGCGCCTCGACTATACACGGTGGACATAATAATTTTGATCGTAACGTAAGTTTTTTGCTTTGTTCTGTTGTGTTCTATAAAACTGCGCTATATTGATAAATCCGCGATAGATTTCGTCATTTGTTTCGTACCAATTGGTAAATGACGACGTTCCGTTCAAACCGCATTAATGATATAAAATAGACAAAAAAATGGTGCTAATTCCTACAGACTCCATCTATTTTTATTTTACTTATACCTGTCATTTTACAGGTAATTGACAGGCATAAAATTTATGAAACACGCCAATTTTAAGCAGAAATCTAAAACAACCGTCTAAACATTTTACATCAGCCAATAACCCGACAGAATTAAGTTGACAGCACACGTCAAACGGTTTGCATATCAGCGAGATAACTTTTTGATTCGCCCGGGTTATTCATTCATTTACTCATAGAAGAAGATGGTAATTGTATGGGTGTTTTATTCCTCAATAAAGAAAAAAAAATACTATTTAATTCTCTCTTTAATTTTACTTTTTTACTTAGTTACTATTAATTAAATTAAAATACTATTAAATTATTATTTATTTGTTTGAGTGATATGAATGTTCTTTTAAATTATCTAGTAGCGTTTTCTTTAGTATATATTTTATGTTACTTTTATTTTATTTTTTTACATCTGCAGGCAAATTATAAGTAATTTTGTATTTTGACGTTCTTTTACCATAACTTCTCGTTAGCATGCTAAGAACTTCAGCAAAGTTTTCCAAATGCACGTCACCAGTTTCGCTGTGGACATATAAAGTTACATTAGAACTAAATGTTGATTAATTTGCCTTAATCGGCTATTTTCATTACTACTGTAGGGAGCGCTGGTAATTATAATAAAACCCCACACAAATAATTGAATGAACTGTATTACTTAGGATATTATATTAAATTACAAGATCCAAACATTGTGACGCGTCGGTTTGCTCGCGTTAGAGATATGACTGACCATAAATGGTAGACTTTTAGGTGTGTCTCATACAACTGTTATATTAATCTCGACTCGATACATCACTATGCCAATGAACGTCACAACACTAGCTTCTGTACTTTGACAGATCTAATTCGTACCGCGCATTTGAAGCTATTGTAAAATGTTATCTATATTGAAATATAATCACTAATTGTACTGGGGGGTTAAAATGGCCACATCGAAGCAATTCATCTAAGAAAGCAATATTGCAATTTGACATTTGCGCATATAAAAGTAAGTGCGAAATGCAAACAAATGTCAAAAAGCAATGCAAATATGCTTTCTTAGATGAATTGCTTCGATGTGGCCATTCTAACCCCCCTGAACTTCAAATCTATAGTGAATAGGCATTTGCTAGGTAAGCGTGATCCACCCCAGACCACATCGTTACTTACTAGCAGGTGAGATTGTGATCTAACGCGAGCTTACATTATTATAAAAAAACTAGTCGTTCTGTCTAATACTACTAAATCATCTAGAAAAGATGTATGAGCTCTGATGATTGTGATGTTGATGTACCTACTTAGTATCATACGGACATATCACAAAAAATACTTTGTGGTCCCTAGTTTGGTTAGGACATTACTGGCTGATCACCAGATTGTCCGAAAAGATGATCCGTGCTTCGGAAGGCACGTTAAGCCGTTGGTCCCGGTTAGTACTTACTGATGTAAGTAAGTAGTCGTTACATGAGCCATGTCAGGGGCCTTTGGCGGCTCAATAGTAACCTTGACACCAGGTTTGATGAGGTTGTTACTCCACCTCACAACCCACATGATAGAAGAAAATCGTACAGACATATAAACAGCCAATATAATGTCCCACTGCTGGGTACAGGCCTCTCCTCAATCCAGAGGGAGTATGGACCATACAGGATTACTTTTCTTTTGTTTTCCATTAAATGTACGTGCCATTCATTCTGAATGAGAGATGCTGCGATAGTTTTATGTTTATGTTCGAAAGAAATATATATTTATACGTATATAAAAATCAACTGCTCAAAGTGTTCAAAATGAACTAAGAGAAAATTTAAATCGAAAAAATTCTGACTCCGACGGGACTTGAACCCGCAGCTCTTATCAAGCCGAGACGAGCGTGTTGTAGCGGACCCAACTAGTTGGCCACCTAGTTCCGCTAACATGCAACAGATGGCGCCACATTCAATAATGCAGTTTTCAAGCAGTCGTGAAACGCGATATCGAAGTTTTCACTGCAAGGCGCATATATACAACTTTCAACATAACACCTTAGGATCGTCGATCCCTAGTCACACTACCAACTTGTGGCTAGCGGGGTACTATGCTCAGTTCGGTACCCCGAAAACATCCTTTGGCGGCAGCACATCCTTGCCGCTAAAGTGTTAACCATTACACCACCTTCGCATGGGCAGGAGGAGGACCCGGTGTTGTAATGGTTACCACGCTCGTCCTGGCTTAACAAGAG
Source organism: Pectinophora gossypiella (assembly GCF_024362695.1). Lineage (NCBI taxonomy): Eukaryota > Metazoa > Arthropoda > Insecta > Lepidoptera > Gelechiidae > Pectinophora > Pectinophora gossypiella. The sequence goes on from NC_065424.1 coordinate 3,609,419, forward strand.
CTGCGGGCACAGTTCCCGTCCGAGTGAGAGAGAAAATCGACTTGAATTTTCCCTTTGTGAGTTTCCCTAAACACGGGTAAGTGCTATGAAAACAAAAATCATCAACATGAACTATGCTACACACTGAATAAAGATACTTTTACATTTGAATTTGAGCTCTCGCTGATGGAACACTTACATTTATCTGCCTCTTTGCTACAGGCTGTTATATCTTCCACTAGTGTTTTGATACATTGCACATTAATTCTTGGGTCTGACCCTGCTTCATCTAAGAGCTCTCCCGTAGCCTTTAGCGATGTTCTTAGGTCATCAATTGAAGTGAATAACGGGGTACTCAGAACCCCAACAGTCAGAACCAAGATGGCGGCTATAACCAACTTCATGATTGCTACGTTCTACTTCAATTATGTCTATGAATCAATTGAATAACACTAGCTTATATATGAGTTTATATATATTCGTCAGAACACGTGTAACAAACGCAGTAAAAATTAAAATTCAAAATATTTTCAACTGAAAGTGCTATTATCTAACACGAGTCTTTTTAATTTAATGTTTAAGTGTAACTTTAAGTAAATAATAAACTTTGGTATTTACTTTTATATCTAATAAAATACTATATTACGGACGTGTATGGACACGATTACATTTTTGTACCAACTTGTTTATTTTCAGGATTTTACTGTTTTACATCTTCGAAAACAAACAACCGCCATTTTTCTGTCATACCGCAACACTCTCTGTTTTTCTCGCTCACTCATCGCTCTCTCTTTCACACACCTTAACGTTCCGTTTCATTCTGCCTACCATTCCTACATGTATATAATATGGAGTTTAGGCATCATAGCAACTTCACGGAATGGACGATTGAACATAGTTCTACAAGAATCAATGCAAGGCAAGAAATCACTTGAAGCCATTGCATCTTGGCTAGGTCCCCCGACACTCCAGTCGCTTCCATGCAGCTTTAGGATAGCAACTTGTCAACGGTTGAAAACACCACTATTAAAATTAGAGCAACAATTTGAATAGGCTATTTTTCCATCTAATCAAATTAGTTACAGTTACTTTCATAGAAAAACGACGACTGTAACGATTTATTATTACGTTTTTCTTGATTAAAATTCATAAATAAGTTAAATAGAAAAAATCTAATGTTTTTCGTTAGTTTTAGATCTGTCTTTATTAAATTCAGTAATAAGAATTTCATAATTTCGTAATTCTATTTGATTCTATTTGATTTTTTTTACAATCTTTTATAATTTATACGTTTCTATAGGAAATATAATTCGTCTGAAACAGACGTATAAGGCCAACGATATGATAATTTATATATGTTTAAAAAATATTTTTATGTTTTTTGTTGTTTATGAATTTTAATAATAAATATTTCGAACTTTTACTTTTATGTCGTTTACACGTGTCCCAGCTTATATACATATAAGTCAGTTTAGTTCATCGCATTTATTAACAGAATTGAAGTTGAACTCGCATCGTAATTACACTCAATTATACCATGAAGTTGATCATAGCCGCCATCTTGTTCCTGGCTGTTGGGGTTCTGAGTGTCCCCACAGAGAGAGACGACAGTTTATCTCAGGGTTTGAATACTTAATAATAATCATCATCATCATCATCAGCCGTACGACGCCCACTGCTGGGCATAGGCCTCCCCCAAGGATCTCCACGACCTTCACCAGATCGTCGGTCCACCTTGTAGCGGGCCTACCCACTGAGCGTCGTCCGACACGTAATCGCCATTCCAGAACCCTTCCGCCCCAGCGGCCATCGGTTCTCCTCGCTATGTGTCCTGCCCACTGCCACTTCAGTTTTGCAATTCTCCGAGCTATGTCGGTGACTTTAGTTCTCCTGCGGATCTCCTCATTTCTTATTCGATCAAGCAGGGAAATACCGAGCATAGCTCTCTCTTAATAATAACTAGTTAATATTTGCCTTTCAATTAATATTATTTCCAGTGGCCAATATTCACTGAGGTGCTGTGGTTCACTGGCTTGATTCTCAAACGGGGAGAGCCGGTTTGAACCCTAATACCGGGCTTGCATCAATGAGTTATTAATTTGTCTGCAGTTTTCACTAACGCAGTTTCCTCGACCATTAGACGGCGATACGCCTCACCACTTTGGTCTAACAGAAAGCTCGGTGATACGTGGGTACTTACTTTACCTTACGATGGATGTACCTCTTGGCCAACACATCATAATTTCAATTTCAAATACATTTCAAATTTTCAGTTTGGTACATCCAAATCCTTGAAAATGGGATAAATGGAGACGATGATGATGATTGCTTTTCTTTCATTACCTATACAGGGTGTCAGTGACATCGTAACGAATACTGAGGGGATGATTCAGACCATGATTCTGAGTTAATATTTCGTGGAATTTTCCGTCACAAAATTCATGACTTTTTGTGTTTTTTTTTTAATTATTTTAAATTCTATACTTTTGCGATGAAAAATTCCACTTGATATCAACTCAGAATCATGGGTTCAATAATTGTTCATAATTTTCGTTACGATGTCAGTAACACCCTGTATAAACTCGTAATTGCAGAGGAAGACACTGTAACCTGTTTAACCAGTTTTTTAATACCGGAAAGTGAAGAAGATATTAACTATGACAACGGTAATTGCATTTGTAACAAAAATATGTTTTTTTAATATAAGATGAAATATAATATAAGGTTGCCTGGATGAGATTGCTACTTAGCAATAAGGCCGCCTATTGTACTAATTCTATTTCTCTTTTGTTTTGTATTTTGTTTTTTCCTGTTTGTGCAATAAAGTATTTGTTATGTTATGTTATAATGTATAATGCTTTACAATAATATACTCGTCATTCCAGAGGAAACAGATGTAGATAACTCCTATGATAACGAAGAAGAAGATACTTTACTCGATATCAATAATGACAAAGGTAACTAAACTTACGTATTTTAAGACTGAGATGAAAATTACGTGTGTTGAGATTAGATGAAATGTTAATGTATAAATATACTGCTTTTCGATGAATGCCTCCTATGATAGCCAAAAAGATAATTCAGCTGATATCAATAAATACAAAGGTAAAGTAAATTAATTATGGTTCTAATTACTAATGGTGCTGATTCCTGTACATACCATCTATTTTTATTTTAAGTTATTCCGATCCCAAGGCGTCATATTACCTATTATGAACCATCAATGACCAATGATTTTTGTCCGTGAAAGGGTTAAACCCGTCATTTTCTTACCCGCCGCAAAAGAAAGGGACGGGTAATCGACAGGCATACATTTTTTGGAACACATGTCAATTTTAGACATGAATTTTAAAAACCCTCCCAAAATTTTATATTGGCAAAAACCCGACACTTAAGTTGACAGCACACGTCAAACGGGTTGCGTACCAGCGAGATGCCTGTTTTATTCCACTGCGTTAATCATTCATGCACTCATTCATTTAAAATTAATTAATTTTCGGCGGATAAGAAAAGGACGGATTTAACCCTTTCACGGACAAAAATCATGGGTCATTGATGGTTCATAATAGGTAATATGACGCCTTGGGATCGGAACGTCATTAGACGTTCTGTCCTTAAAAGTGTTATTAGGTGCTTGCAGGAATCGGGGCCATCGTTTTCCTATGAGAGCCTTTTATTAAACTACTCTCGGATAAATCTTTTGACACTAAAAACAGTCATTATTTATTTTTATTGTCACAGTTGAGAAAAACCCTTTGATCTGTGTGCTGCGCCTAATTAAAGGTATCAGGGAATGCATTAAAAAATATAAGAAGCATCACAAGAAGGGTGAGTCTACTACTCTACCGTATTTGGATAAATATAACTCTGATAATTATTACACTACCCGAGTTAATTCCACCCACTCCATTCCATCTACGGACAACTAGGCGACGGCGGGAATTTCATCCGTATGTTGAGGATATGCCCATGGTATAACAAAACCAGGTATGATCAGTCCTATGCAAAGCCGCCATTGCTAGCCGTTTGATGACATAAATGTTACCGATAAATTAGTATCTCCAACATTCCAAGGAAGTAAATTTTATTATTGAAAATTAAGAGAATTACTGAATAACGTACCTTGTCATATACAGGGTGTTAGTGACATCGTAACGAATACTGAGAGGGATGATTCAGACCATGATTCTGAGTTAATATCAAGTGGAATTTTCCGTCCCAAAAGTATAGAATTAAAAATAATTAAAAAATAACATGAATTTTGCGACAGAAAATTCCACTTGATATTAACTCAGAATCATGGTCTGAGTTATTTATTCCCTTTAGTATTCGTTACGATGTCACTAACACCTGTATATAAAAATAGTTAAAACTGCAAGTAAATCTTTTACTAAAAGTTTAAAATTGCCTTGCAAAGTAAATTAAAAACATTGCTCGTGGGTAATTTATTTTTTCATCATATAATTTTTTTTCATCGTCACCCTGCTCAACTGCAGGTTGATGGAGGTGTGTTTTTCGGCTAATAGCTGGCACAGAAATCTGATAATTAAAGCAATGAGTATTTTTATTTACATTTTAATTATTTTACTTTCTAATGTTGCTTATATTTTTTTACAGCGGCTCTCGTTGGTTGTATTGCGTCGAAAGTCACAAAATTCATGGCTTGTGTGAAGTAAATGTTGAGGAATTAAGAAATTCGACGTACAAGAATAATTGCTAAAGTCATTTGAATGGATAATAAATTATATAAACAATATATATACCTACACTCGCTTCATCAATGATACTTTTAAATAACCGGTCGGAGTTATAATTACAATTTTTTTTATTTGGTATCTAAAATATATTTGTTTTTATTAATATTTTTATTTTTATGGACATTACCCGTCTTCATTTCGCCGATCTCCAGTTAAGTATTTTACTAGATTTACTAAATACTCAACCGATGCTGTAAAAAATATACCACAAATGACAACACAAGCAGCTATTATTTCTATATCACATAAATTATGGACCACACAATGCACGGGAATCGAGAGTATTCTGGATTCCGCAAAGAAGAGGATGCCTCAAGGACCCAGAAATACAAATAATAGTGTTGTGTGCTTTAGTATGTAAAAGCCATGGTAGTACAGTTGGAACAACCCTTAATTCTCACTGTGGTCCTGTGGTTCAACAGCTTGCTTCTTAAACGGGGAGCGCTGGTTTGAATCGGTCCCGGTCGGACTTGCACCAATGAGTTATTATCTTTAATGCAGTTTTCCCTAACACAGTTGCTTCGGTGGCGATACGGCTCACCATCTATTACGCTGATCTAACAGAAAGAAAGAGTGTTAACTATGCTCCATACCCCCTCCGTATGATTGAGGGGAGGCCCAATAAAACTTTATTAATTTAAACAATGACGTGGCCGCTTACTATGGGTCTCGTGAGGAGGCTCGGTGTCGCTCAGCGGGCAATGGAGAGAGCTATGCTCGGTAATTCCCTGCTGGATCGAATCAGAAATGAGGAGATCCGCAGGAGAACTAAAGTCACCGACATAGCTCGGAGAATTGCAAAGCTGAAGTGGCAGTGGGCAGGACACATAGCGAAGAGAACCGATGGCCGCTGGGGCGGAAGGGTTCTGGAATGGCGACCACGTGTCGGACGACGCTCAGTGGGTAGGCCCGCTACAAGGTGGACCGACGATCTGGTGAAGGTCGCGGGAAGCCGCTGGATGTGGACAGCGCAGGACCGATCGTCGTGGAGATCCTTGGAGGAGGCCTATGCCCAGCAGTGGGCGTCGTACGGCTGATGATGATGAATTTAAACAAATATTAAAAAATCACCACCACCTTTCACGTTGATCCAACGGAAAGCTCAGTGATGCGTGAGTATTTAGTTCATCTTGCGATGGATGCACCTCTGTCTACCCCATTGGTCGTGAGCTTTAATTTATGATTTACAATTGTAACCTTTATGAAATGGGCCTCAGACAGTAAAATATGTTGAAACGTAAAGGGCGTAAAAAATAAAACATAAATAAATTGAATAGAATTTATTTTAAACAAAAAAAAATAACCGTCATTGATACATTAGATCATACAACATTCGTGTCTGAACTTCACGCTGTTGTAGAGTTTAGACTTTACCAAATACTTATGAGAAAATAAACAGATATAATAAACATTGCTTGTGAACAAAGGCTTATTTTTTAATTACTAAGTGAAATAAAGGTCGACAGGAATTCCTTGTGCATCGAAGTTATAAATTTCTGACCGTTTTTTATTTAACACACGACAAGAAATTGGTGACTGTTAACGTTAGACATGCCACAAGACGGCCTGTAAAAAAATATCACATTAGAAGAATGTATTTCAAACAAATACAGGGTGTTAGTGACATCATAACAAATACTAAGGGGGATTCTGATTCTGATTCTGATTCTGACGGCCCGATTAATCACATAAACGACATGATGATGATCGATACTCATGTACAGTGTGTGCGGCCTATTACATCGTCACAGTAATGTTAAGTATTAAGAAAGGAATTACGAAATAATCTGTAAGCACGATAAAAACCATCTCAGGTTTTTCCATATACCAACCTACATATTGATCCAATTTTTCAATCGGTAATGTTCTAGCTAGAGCTCTACCAGAAAAAAATAATTAATAATAAATAATATTAATAATTGGTCGGTGTACTGCGGATCGGAAGGCGAAGGATTGATGATTCTTTTCCCCGGCTATACAGGTTGTGAGAAGCTGCAGTAGTTTTAGGCGGATGAGACGTTCGTTATGTAAAATTGACGATTCAAAGTGTAACTATGTTACCTACTGAATAAAGATATTTTTGAATTTTGAATTTGAATTTGAATTGGGGCAACCACCGTTCTACACGCCCTATTTATGGAGTAATGGCGATTACTCTACTGACAAAAGCGCAGCTCTTAAATAAAGAGAGAGACATGTCACACCATCAACTCCCTAGCATTATCCCGTTTTTCACAGGGTCCGCCTACCAAACCTGAAGATTTGACAGGTCCGGTTTTTACCTACCTACATGTTGATCTACGTTAAAAAAAAAAACAATACGGCAGTGGGGAATGCTTACCTACTTTATGATCCTCATTATAATCTTTCTTACACTTCCTTATACCCGTAACTAGATCTGTTACACATTCCATAAGGCTTTTCTCAACTGTAAAAGATTTATTTATTAATAAGGTACAATGACATTCTGGAATTTTGTAAATATTGACCTTGATTTATTTAGGGTGTTAGTGACATCGTAACGAAAACTTTTAAGGATAACTCGGACCATGATTCTAAGTTGATATCAAGTGGAATTTTCCATCGCAAAAGTATGGAATTGAAAATATCTAATGGAAAAATAAATACATGAATTTTGCTATGGAAAATTACACTTGATATTAACTGAGAATCATTAGCTGATCATCCCCCTTGGTATTCGGTACGCTGTCACTAACACCCTATATGTTTATAAAGGCAACACCAGAAATTGCCAAAAAGCAATATATATACCGTTATATTGGTACCGTAAGATATAGGTACCGTTGTAAGCGTTTTTGGAGTGTAAAGTTTGAGCATACAAAAAAAATCAACTTATAATTACCATCGCTCATCATGTCTTTAGACAGGTCCAAATTATCCATATTTGTATTGCTCTGAGTTACACTGTCGTCTCTCTCTGTGGGGACACTCAGAACCCCAACAGTCAGGAACAAAATGGCGGCTATGACCAACTTCATGATTGCTGATTACGATGCGAGTTCAAAATCAATTATGTGAATAATAACTCTGAAAACAACTGGCTTATATACGCCAGTACAAGGTCAAATTTCTTTGCAAATAACCTAAGCTATAACATAAAATTCGAAATATGTTTGCAAACTATGTTACTCGCTTTTTAGTAGGTATATTTTATCAAAACTTATCAATGAGTTCCATTCCAATTCTTCAATATTCTATAATAGGTACAGATAACATAACCTAAGCTCACGACTAAATTCTCAATTAGGGTAGTCAGAAGTACATGCATCACAAGATGAACTAAGTACCCGCACCTCATCGAGCTTTCCCTAGTTAGGTCACTACAGGCTGATCACCTGATTATTCGAAAGAAAGACTGACTGCTTCGGAAGGCACGTTAAGCGTTGGTCCCGGTTACTACTTACTGATGTAAGTTAGTAGTTTGGAGGCTCAATAGTAACCCTGATACCAGGGTTGATTGGGTTGGTAATCCACCTTAAAACCCACACGATAGAAGAAGATAAGACCGAGCTTTCTGTTAGACCAGTGTGATGGTGATTTTTTAATAAATGGTTTTATTTATATAACTTAACATAAATAGCCTGTATACGTCCCACCGCTGGGCACAGACCTCCCCTCAAACAACCGGAGGGGGTATGAAGCATACTCCACGCTCTTCTCTAAGTACTGCTACTAATTTATTATAATTAAATAAAAACACCTTAATAAAAAACAAACAATTTATTTTATAAGCAGATCAATGTCTACCAACATAACACTTACAACTCGTTGTGTGTTCGTTGTTGTTGGGCAGAAGGCAAGGGGGAAACCATTGCCCTATTTTTTCCTAAAAAGTAGCACGGAGAGGAATGCTACACCGACAAGAGTGTGGCTCTTAAATTAGTTATGATGATGTGTGTTCAAAACTATAAGAATAATTTCAAAGCTATCAACTTTTGTTACAATAAAAGCTTCTGCACGCTGATATAAATTGAATGAGGAATTTAATTTTAATTTGACAGGTATGAGATATTAGTACCACCATCTTTATAAGAAAGAGAGCTCGTTTTAAATCGAAAATAAAATAAAATTTGTTTCTGCGAGACACAAAAAAACACACTTATATCTTCGAGCTTGTATAATTGTATAATTATGAGCGTACAATTCTTGATATCTCAATTCTTCTTAAGACACGTCATGAATTCTGTTAGGGCTTTTATTAGGTGTTCTTCTAAATTATCTGTGGATAAAATACAACTATTAAAATATAATATTATTTTTAATTACAATTATTAAAATAGTTTTAGCATTATAGAGCAACATGTTTCTACAGAAACGTGTTATAACTATCTATATATAGATTTCAGAATAGGCTAATTTGCAACTAGTCAATTCAGTTACTTTTTACTAAACATGAAATTACTATGGAATTTGTATGAAAAAGCAACGAGATTTTATAGAAAAACGTGACAAATCTTCGCGCTTATTATGTCATTTTTCTTTATTAAAATTCATAAATAAGTTAAATAAACGAAAAAAAAAACGTTTTTTGTCACCTTTGGATCTGTCTTTATTTAGTAATCGGAATTTCATAATTTATCTTTGACCTAGGAAACTAGCCAACTAAACTAGCCCTGTACAATTGTACAGGGTAGCAGACGGAATATTTGCTTCTTCTCATTCTCGTTTAGATATTAGGCTCAAAATCAAGTCAAAAACGTTTATTATCTGTCTAAATATTCACATTCATTGCGCTATATTGCCGCTTTAGCAAAAAGGCCGCATGTTGTGGCTGTCCTCATTTTTGCCAGTTTCTGCAATGTGTGTTTTTACTAGTTTCTCTATGATCAAAAAAAATTGTTATTATTAGTACTGATGTACCCCACTCGACCACCATACACTTATTTACACACCTTTTTTCACCTCTGCTTACCCCTTCACGGATACAGGCGTGATCTTTTTAGTGCGAGGGTGTGTGTATGTGTATTAGTGATGATCCATTTATATGAGAAGATTCTACTTATGCTTTGCCTCGGATAATAGTTAGCATCTAAAACTTACCTTTCCTAGATTTCTTGGAGAAACACTTAATTACATCCAGCAATAGGGTTTCCACACACTTAGGGTCTTTCTCTCCTGTGAAAATTGAAATGAACATTAATATATAACTCAAAAAAAAAAATTAAAATCAAAAAAAATATATAAATATAAATATCTATCTCTACGTATATATTTCTCTCTATAACGTCTGAGTAGTTTAGCGGGGATTATCGTAGTTAAGTGCCTATTCATCATAGTTTGGGAACCTCTCTTCTCATAAATATAACTATTATTTATTTACCCATTGTGCCTATGATTTTGTTTTCATTGTATTTACTTGAAAAAATGTTAAAAAAATATACAAAAAAAAACTCGGCGGAATTTATTTTCCCTAAAAAAGTGGGACGGAGAATGCTACACCGACAAGAGTGTAGTTCTAATTAAATGACTTCACTTTTTATGACAACCCTGACACCATAGTTGATGAAATTGGTAATCCACCTCACAACCCACACGATAGAAGAAGAGAAGAGTTTATGATTGAAATAATATCGCCTTTTTCTTTTCATATCTTGCTCAGCAGTGGAACGTATATTGGCTATTTATGTACCTATGTACTATGCCTTATCTTAGACCAGGAGCTTTAGCACAAAAATAAGCATCATCTTTACGAATTAATACTCCGCGGTGGTCCGTGTTGCTCTATCATTAATACAAAATATTTGTCAAAGAAAATGATCATTTACCATCGGTAATAATATCTTTGAAGTCGATTGAATTTTCTAAGGGCTTCTCACTGAACAGCAGGGATCGTTTGTTTTTGCGTGGCTTTAAAAGTTTAGGGTTGAATCTCTCCGCTTTCTGCAGTCTCTCTGGATCGAATTCATCATCCAAACATCCGCTTTCACTGTCGTAGTACGACTCGGCGGAATCATAAGTCGAAATGTCATTGAACTCGATCGATCGCTTGGGTTTTTTAGAGACTTTGTTGCGATTGGTGACTGGTTCCTTGTTTTCATTGCGGTTCGATATGCAGTTGAGGAAATATGTCACTGCGTCGTTGTTAGTCATACGGCCTACGTCCCTCCCTGTGAGATACATATTAGAACGTTATAATTTATAAGGAGTTTGACTGTTTCGTGAAACATAGTTTATACTCTATTAACTCTACCTCTATCAATAGTCCTCTCTTTTCTCTATAGAGGATATTGGTGACACCGTAACGAAAACTTTGGGAGATCAGGCAATGATTCTGAGTCGGAATCAAGTGGAATTTTCTGTTGGAAAATTCATGAACTTGCTAGTGTTTTTTAAATTATTTTTAGTCCCATATTAGGCAGAACAGCCTCCGTGGTCTAGTGGTTAGAGCGTTAGGCTCACGATCTGGAGGTCCGGGTTCGATTCCCGATGGGGACATTGTCGAAATCACTTTGTGAGACTGTCCTTTGTTTGGTAAGGACTTTTCAGGCTTGACAATCACTTGATTGTCCGAAAAAGTAAGATGATTCCGTGCTTCGGAGGGCACGTTAAGCCGTTGGTCCCGGCTATTAGCCGTAAAAACATCTCCACCAACCCGCAGTGGAGCAGCGTGGTGGAGTATGCTCCATACCCCATCCGGTTAATTGAGGGGAGGCCTGTGCCCAGCAGTGGGACGTATATAGGCAGTTTATGTATTATGCAGTTAGAGGACGGTACCAGAGGTGTACCTCTGCCTAACCCTTCGGGAATATAGGTGTGATGTTGTACTTACATCTCGTAGATAACGTCTTCACTTCGCCACAGCATTTGTTAACACGATCGAGTGCCGACTGAAGACTGGCTGTAATGAAAAGAAATCCTGCTGTAATAAAAATAAATCTTTTTATTTCCGGTTTTAGTAGCATCATTGCGTGTTATACGTATGTGCTTTAGATTCTTCCTTTCGGTTGGTTGGTGGTAGGTTGCAAGGTTGATAACCTCACAAAACCTGGTGCTCTAAATATACATACAATTGCGTAGAGTCGAAGGCCTGAAAAGCTTTGCCAATCATATTGTGTCTTACAGCAATGTAGATGGTGAAGAAACAAGTGTCGGGAGTAGCTGTTGATGACTTTCTTATTTGCCTTATTGATTTTCTTCTGACTTATTCGTCTTATTAGATGACTTCCTGCTTGGTTTGGAGAATAAAAAGGCCTCTTTTATATGCGCAAATTTCAATTAGCAATATTTATTTTATTTATTTATTCATCCGGGTTCCGGGTTCGATTCCCGATGGGGACATTGTCGAAATCACTTTGTGAGACTGTCCTTTGTTTGGTAAGGACTTTTCAGGCTTGAATCACCTGATTGTCCGAAAAAGTAAGATGATTCCGTGCTTCGGAAGGCACGTTAAGCCGTTGGTCCCGGCTATTAGCCGTAAAAACACCTCCACCAACCCGCAGTGGAGCAGCGTGGTAGAGTATGCTCCATACCCCCTCCGGTTGATTGAGGGGAGGCCTGTGCCCAGCAGTGGGACGTATATAGGCAGTTTATGTTATGTATTTATCATGGAACTCCAACACAGTACATTTCTTACATGACATTCAGTTTTTTTTTTTATTTGTTTTTTTTTAATATTGCTTTTTTCTATATGAATTGCTCCAATGTAACCTTTTTATTCCGACCAAACAAAGCAAGAAGTCATCAATAAGACAAATAATCAATAAGACTCGAAATCGATAAGAAAGGTATCAACCACTTCCGATAGTCGAATTCTAAGGTGAATATGAAGAGCATTCTGATAATATAAAATGATTTGTAACAATTTAACTTACTTTTAAATTCTTGAAAGTTGGCGAATCGTTTCATCAAGTTGGTATTATCATCCTTTCGTATTTTAGCGTGTTTAGGGTCGGATTTCTTGTTGTCCCTGGTCAAATGTCTCTCGCCAGCAGGGATAGGCTCCAGTTTTTCTATACTGCCCGCTATGCACTTGATGTAGGATGATGTCGCTTCAGCCGTGCATTTCAAGAAGTTTTCCTTTGCTGTAAGAGAAAATTCTCTTATTGTAAAAACATAAACATTACACCTGCGTCACGTGATTATCACGTGCCCAGCAGCGAAACCTACATTCCCGAGAAATGCATTTTCGGAGGTATATGACCTAACCTGTATTGGGCTGGTTTTCCCTTCGCTGGTTGGAAGGTCAGGCAGTCGCTTCTGTATAAAACCGGTCTTGTCAAATCTTCAAGTTAGGTAAGCAGACTCTGTGAAAAACGGGACAATGCTAGGGAGATGATGACTTAGTCTAATTACCACAATTCGCTTCCATCGTCTTGGCTTTAATCGCGCAAATTTCAACCCGTTCCAATATATCCAGTTGCACGGGCGGTACATCAGTCACAATGACGATCTCTCTGTCCGTCGGGAAACTCAGCACCCCGACACTTAGAAACAAAATGGCTGCCGTTATTAAGTCCATTATGACTGATTATTTATATAAATTCGACGACAATACTATTATAACTTCACTGAACAGCACTGGCTGACTGGAAGAAGTAAGAAGAATTATAATTTGAAAATATTTACGAATAAGTTTTAAGTTCTTTTCTTTTTTAAAGTTATGTCATCTTTGGCTGCGGCCTAGACGAGTAATGGTACCGCAAAGGGTCAGTAAAGTAGAAAATTCTGGTAATTATTTACTTATTTCTACCAAAACAATAGCTCATTCAATTCTATTCAGTCCCCTAACGAGATTCAGTTGTTTATTGAGAATTATTTTTCAGTATTTATGTAAAGTGCATTGAATTTTCAATCCTATTGTTTGGGTTATACTAGAGCCAAGTATTATTCTACGCAAAGACCTACTTTTTATCTTGTCATCTTTAGCGGTTTTCAGACATTTTTTTTTTCACGCGTTACTGCATCGTAGGTTCCTGGTCGGGCTTTTAACCACTGAATTCGAATTTATGAGTTGGAATTTATGTTTGAATCATAGATAATTGATGACACGTGATTTCCAGGATTTGTCCCGTTACTGGCAATGTGCTCACCCTCTGTTACACGGACTTAAATATAGCTGGCGAAGAGTGGGTGTATACTATATATCTCTGCCTACTCCTTCTGGATACAGGCGAGATGCTGTTATGTTATCTTTTTTTAACGTATTTCTTTATAGTTTTGCCTCCGAGGCTAATGGTCTTCATCCTAATAGATAAGGTTGCTAATAGTGTTGTATGTTTGTCATCAGACGCAGCAGTCTTCCCCGCGGTCGACCCCCAACTCCTCGCCCCGCTCCACCAAGAGCCCCCCGCTGCCAGGCGCCCAGCCGCAACCCAGCGCTCCAGAAAGGTAGGTGTTGCTATTTTATTTTTTATTTATTAAAAATAAGTACAGTACTTAATACATTTGTTTACAATTGACGGTGCAACAAAAACCAACTTTGGTTTGTCCGTACACCGACATTCACCATCGTCGCTTCCAATTTGCAATATAATATCATGCTCGAACAAGTAGTACAATAATAAAGAACATGTAGGTAGGAATTTATACACTTGCAAGCGAAGTACACAAAAACTAGTTCGCTGCATCAGCTTCACCCCGCGCGTCACACGCAACTACCGGACAGCACGACACATTTGTGTTTCTCTAATATTTGAGAGGTTTTTGCGGTTTCTCTAATATTTTTCCTGATTTAATCTTTCGAACGCCGGAACGCGGATCTCGACCAGACACAATGTAAAATCTATTGTGTCTGGTATCTCGGCATATGAGAGGTTAAGAAATGGTGCTTTAGTTTGTGTTTAATGTTAAGTTCAGTGATTTCATTTTTAAGGTTAGTGGGTAAGTCATTAATTAATTTTGGTATTTGATATTTTAGATATAAGTTGTTATATTTTGGTATTTTTAAGGTTAGTTTTGAAGCTATTTACGTCCCTGCCCTAAAATGTCCTGAAGATCCTGGTAAAGGTAATGGTGTAGTATGATGAAGTCTGACAAACAACTTATGATAATTAAGTGCAGTCATCCCGTGATCATGGCACTTATATCGGGAGTCTCATATCCCTGCTTTAAACGCGGTAAGAACCCGTTATTATGTGTTTTAATTATGATAATAACCGCGTAAACTTAAAACAATGTATAAACAACTTATGATCCAAACAAATAACGATCATAGTAGAGTGTGGGAATGAAAGGCGGAATGAAATGTAACGTAAAGGTGTGTGAAAGGGAGCGAGGAGTGAGCGAGAGAGAAGAGAGGATTGCGGAATGACAGGGAAGTGGCGGTCGGTTGTTTTAAAATGGAAAATGTATGTAAGTCATAAAACAAGGATTGAAGAAATATAATCGTTTCCATCATGCCCCAACCCACATTTTTTTCAACAATGAAGTCGTTTTTCTAAACTCTGTCGATGGTTTGTGGTGAATATTGAGACAGTATTCCGACAAACAGCATGACCTTACAAATAACGATCGCATTAAAGTAATAATAAGGTCGATTTTTGTAAACTTCGTTGGAACTTTATTCGGTGCATGTTTGAAAGATGTGATATCGCGTTAACTTAATGGTTTGTCTTCCAGAGAGCCCCCCACTACTAGGGGGACAGTCCGCAGTGCGCCGCAGACGCCGTCCCTCGGCGAACGAGAACGCATCGACATGACACACAGTCTTGGTGAGTTTAATGCTTAAGTACCAGAAAACTTAGCGAAACTATAACGGCAGTAGAATAGAAAAAATATGTATCTGATCGACATAACGCAGTCATGTAGTTCTTCGAACAACGGAAGTCAATATCATTGCTATGAATATGAAATATCATATTTTTTTTGGCTTTTTGCAAATATCGAACCGAAATTTCACGAAATATTTTTTAGCGTAAACGGTAACCAGCATGACCACCGCTGCTCGAAGATCTATCCGGTCACATGACATTTCCTTAGCTTATGTTAATACCATATTTTCTTTCTAATCTATTGGCGTTTCCGAATGGTGGTACACTTTAGACACACCCCGAACACTTCATACAAACAACCTCGTTTTACACAGACACCACACATTGACGTTATCGTACAGGCGCATCTGTGTGTGTGACGTCTGACGCCATGCGATTCAAATCTAAATTATGTTCGAGGGGGTGAGGTAAACTTAGCTCAGACGCTGGTGGGGGGCGGAGAGTTGCCGTTTTATACGTAGTATTATTCCTTATTTTATGCTTTAGGGTAATTCGTCATATTAATAACTAGCGACCCGCCCCGGCTTCGCTCGGGTGCAATGCTGAGGAAAAAATGAAATTATTTACGACATCACATTAAAAACCTCAAAAATAACAGTACTCCACTATTTAATGCAAGTTATTATACATATAAACCTTCCTCTTGAATCACTCTATCTATTAAAAAAAGCCGCATCAAAATCCGTTGCGTATTTTTAAAGATTTAAGCGTACATAGATATAGGGACAGAAAAAGCGACTTTGTTTTATACTATGTAGTGATGTTCTGTCCTTGCTTAGGTGGCATGGAGAGTATGGGGAATGACAGGAGCTACCATCAGAACCAAAGGCCGACCACAAGTGAGTATCTTAAAATCAATATTCTACTCTCCTATCACTTACAGATGTAGAAAGTGGTCAGTCAGTAAAGTAAGTTTTTTCGACCGAGGTCAGTAAAAGTCTATTTTTGAAAAACAATCATTAAATTGAGGTGTCAATGAGGAACTTTCCACACGACGTTCCTCAAAAACAATATAGATAGCGCTGTAAATATTTTCTTTCGTTGAACCTTCTAATTTCATGGATAACAGACATATGCATCTTTTATCTTTGTTTTTGGGTATAAATGATGACCCTTTTTATTACATCAAGGCACAATTGTTACATTTCCCACCCATTGGCCCCGATTCCTGCAGACACCGCCTAATTTTATTTTAAGTTATATCCGTCATTTTCATATCCGTCGAAAAGGAAAGGGACGGATGATCCACAGCTCTTAATTTTAGGAAGAATGAGTAAATGAATGAATAACCCGGGCGAATCAAAAGGTACGTCGCTGGTATGCAATCCGTTTGACGTGCTGTCTACTTAACTGTGTCGGGTTATTGACGGACGTAAAATTTTTAGACGGTTGGTTTAGATTTGTGCTTAAAATTGACGTGTGTTCCATAAATTTTATGCTTGTCGATTACCCGTCCCTTTCCTTTTCGGCGGATAAGAAAATGGCAGATATAACTTAAAATAAAATTAGATGGTATTTACAGGAATTAGCACCATTATTATTCTAATCAAAATAACTATACTTATGTTTTTGTGCAATAAAGAATTATTGATTGATAGAGAAGCTACGTAGGTAGCAACATAATTCTATACCATATCTAATTTCATTTACTTAAGCGTCTAACATAAGTACTTTATTTATATACAAAATTGCCGAACGATGGGCGAGTATTGTTGAGATTTGGTCAAAATATGGTCAATTATTCAGAGGGTTTTCTGTAAAATCTGTATTATTAACCATGCACTGAGTTTCTACTCTGCTTACTAGTTACTACCGCTTTGGAACATGTTATGGTTTCATTATATCAGTTTCACAAGTTCTGCCCATGGCTATGACATTCATAAATCCACATGTATAATAAGTATTGATTGTTTGTTTCCTAACAGTGGGCATAGACAACCGCAGCCTGCGCAGCGACCTCCTCTACGCAGCAGACTCTGTCACCAACGCCATGTCCACACTCGTGAGGGAACTTAACTCAGGTTAGCAAACATAATATACACTGAAGTGGAGCGAAGCAGAGCGGATCGGAGACGTGTGGAATCGACCAAAATCAGCGTGTGAGAAAGAAAAAGAGAAAACGCTCTGTTGCTCTCTCCTTCGCGGTGATAAGATCTATTTCGCATACCTCCGCTTCGCTCCGCTCCACTCCACTTCGGTGGAAATATGTTATTTTAAGTTGATGGGCCCAAACGATAATTGCGAAAAAAAGATAGAGGCACCACAGACAACACAATACTTTACTGACACTACTGAAAACTCAAAAAGAAAAAAGTGACAGAAATATTTCATTCATTGCATCCAAGATATAGAAACATCATTCATTTAAAGCTGTTTTGTATTGATGTTATAAGTTATATCTAAACGTTTTAATCATGTTTCCAGCATGCATTTTCAAACCGTTTCTATTTTGGAATATGCGTGTAAATCAGTTTCATTTCAGACATGCTTTTACATATAAAATGGGTCCTACTCTGGCATAGTATTCTTTAAATATAGCTTTTTATGACGCCCCGTTTTAAAATATAACTTTTTTAAGTGATAACTATTGAAATACCCAGTATCCATTTTGCGATGGATGTACCTCTGACTACCCCAATTGGTATGTAGTCGTGTGCTTATATAAAAAGCCAGTATAGAATTCAAGATCATAACTTATAATTCGGTAGTTTCCTAGGTCTAGAATAAATTATGAAATTCTTATTACTTAATAAAGACAGATCTAAAGATGACAAAAAAGGTTTTCTTTTTTTTTCTATTTAACTTAACTTATTAATTAATTTTAATCAAGAAAAACGTAATAATAAATGCGACATTTTGTCACGCTTTTCTATGACGTCACAGGTTGCTTTTTCATACAGATTCCATAATAATTTAAACCACCTTAGAATAAGTTTATCCTGTAAATGTTTTGTGTATTTGTGTGCAATAAAGTGTTTTTATTATTATTATTATTAATAATTTCGTGTTTTGACGTTAAGTAAGTCTCCCTCATTCAGCGCTTATCGCTATCGACCCACTAGGGTCGATTAATCCTTTCAAATATTCTTCCTCTCAGACGACGCCCTGAGCCGAGGTTCGCGCCCAACTGGGCACCCTCAGGCCTGTTGTCTTAAACGTTGTGCCGGGTGAGAGCCTTCAGCGCTCCCCATCAGTCCGGCCAAGTAGTTAATGCCATCTGCGGCAAATCTGCAATAAGTCACGTCTAAAAAAAAGACGTTTAGGAAAAAGTAACTGATTTGACTAGTTGGGGACTACCTTATTACATATCATTTTATCAAATGAATTTTGGTGCACAGTTTTGTATGTATGATTTTGTATGTAGTAGTTATGTGTGTGTTGTTTTGCAGAGGGGTCCGATGCCGAGGGCACAGTTAAAGGAGATAACAGGAAGCAAAGAGGTAAGTAATACACTCACTCGTATAAATCACTCGTGTATGTTCTGTATGTGTTTGTAATAAAAAAAGATGGCATATTTAAAAATAATTTTAAAAATAAATTGCATGATTTATTATAATATATTCTCGTTTATATGCATTTTTATAATGCAAGTGTTCTTATACTTTTAAACTAAATTGACATTCGCTCATCGATCATTAATTATATTCTATCATGGACACTCTGGGACAACTTACTAATACAATTATCCAAACTTACTAATATTATAAATGGGAAAGTGTATGTGTGTCTGTCTGTCTGTTTGTTCGTCCGTGTTTCACGGCATAACGAAGCGACAAATAGACGTGATTTTTTAAGAGGAGGAGATAGTTGAAGGGATGGAGAGTGACATAGGCTATATTTCGTCTCTTTCTCCGTCCCACTTCCCAAAAATGGGGGGTGGAAGTGTATGGAGCATTACGCAATTTTCAAGGCAGAAAGCTAAAAATTGGTATGCCGACTATTTGTGACTAACAAAAAAATTACCCCCAGGACCTCAATTTTATCAAATTCTGTCAAGGGAACTTAGAAAACAAAAATTTCTAAGGGGAGGCTTCTGCGTTGTGGCTGGACGATGTATTATGTTATTGAAATAACAATTGTTATTGTATCAGATTTCGAGGATGAAGATGACAGCGACGAGCCGATGCCGCGCCCGCAGCGGCCGCGGCACTACCTCCACGACAACAACGTACAGGTAAGTGTCCACTAGCCCACTGCTGGGCAAGAGTGATATCCCACTGCTGGGCAGGAGACACAACCCACTGCCGAGCAAGAAAAAACTAGGACGATTTGAATGCAGTTCTTATTGATGGCAGGTTAAAAATGCCACATTGAAGCAACTCATCTAAAAAAAGCAATATTGCAATTTGACATTTCCGCTTATAAACATCAAATATTGCAAACAAATATCAAATATTGCTTTTTTGACGAATTGCTTCCATGTGGCCTTTTTAACCCCTCAGAGTTTTTATTGTTTTATTTTTAATTTACTTAAAAGCAGATGTATATTTAGCTACCTATTTTGATTTATTTAAGCATGTTGTCTTATAATTATTACATTTAGACTTGATTTTAGTTTCCAATCGCGATCATGTACCTACCTATATTTTAATTAAATTGATTCCATTGCACCTTTATACTTTGACCCCAATAATTATAGACAACCCCTTATATTAAAAAAAAACTTAACTATTTTAAATTCATACCATAAACAACCAAATCCCCATTCATTATCCTTCCATAGTTTCCTCTCTTACTTTCTTATCAATATTACGTTCCATTCCGCTCACTTTCCTACATGCATTCCAAAGGAGATTGACCAAAGTTGTATGGAACTAGGTCCAAATATCCACCACTAACGAGAACTATTTACCGTAATAGGTCACTAAATACTAAATACTGAAAATGGGATTTGAACCTGCAACCTCAGAGTTAGAGTCAAACGTTCTTTCAACTGCGGTCCATGGTACATGGTTGTAGATATTTTCGTACAAGATAGTCCAACATCTAGTTTTTTCATTTAGCCATAACTTTTTATCGACAGCATATTTTCGAATGCATATTTTCGGTCTTAGGTCAATTACTGAGTTTTTCATGAGCTATTCAGTTATATACGTTTCGTTAGTGGTGGACATTTGGACCACTTTTGGTCAATCTCCTTTAGGCTGCGTTTCCATCGTCGTGGAGCTGTGCGGAGAGGAGCGGAGATGTGCAGGAATCGACCAATCACCGCGAGGGAGAGAGTGACAGGGCGTCTTCGTTTTTCGCTCTCTCGTACGCTGTGATTGGTCAAATCCGCATACCTCCACTCTTCTCCGCCCATCTCCGCGTCAGTGGAAACCCGGCCTTATCGTATTCCCACTTATTCCTTTCTTGAAGTGTATATTTGTTTAAGTTTAAGTGTGAGTTTTGTTCTTAAGTATTTTTATTTGAATTTATTACAGAGCATGGCACCTAGTGTTAAGACACAGTCCTAAGTTCGCTTGCACTGCTTGAGGTTTGTTTTTCCTTTTTTTTAATTTTATTTAACAGTTTATTGTACAAAAACACATAAAAACAGAGAATGGAGAGGATGTTATGTAAATGAGCGCGTTTTTTTTATACACTCAAACGAGATAATTTTAAACCTCGTGGATTTAAGCATTGTTATTGTAACTGAATTAACACGTTGAACGCCATGATGGGTACCACGTGTCCTACGATGTATTTTTCCTTTGAGGACCCCAAAATGTGAGTTACAGCGCCATCTACATTAGTTTTGAGGTACGTAGCCTGGAAAGTCCCTCGTTGAATTATGAAAAATGCTGCGTGTTAACATGAACATGTTTCCAGGACACGCCGCCGCCGCTGCCGGCCCGCACGGGGCACTACTACCCCCGCACATAGCTCCCGATGTAACATATACACACTTATAACTGTTAACGTTATCCCTACGTACGTGTACCCACGTCTAACCTAGTATATAATATGTATAATCGAGTATCTCTGTCTCTTTTATATCTTAGAGCCTGCGATTGAGAACTCATTTATTTGATTCGCCAGTCGCTATAGCCTAGAACATTCTTTACTTACTAGCCTATATTTATTTAAGTAGAAGAAAAAGGAGATAGTATCGGATATAATCATCTTTCTTCTACTTATGAAAGGAAGACATCTCTTTCGGATTCTACCTCGTTTTGGATGTCCATTCATTAGTTTAACTTAAAGCAGCCATTGTGGTTTAACTGTTAGAGCTTTCCGCTCAGAACCCCGAGGTCCTTTGTATAACATTGCTGGCTGAATCGAATGATTGTCAGAAAGTATGACGATTTCGTTTCTGGGAAGGACCCATAACCCACACAGACAGAAGGTATTTAAACATATTATTTCATTACTCTATTCTCACCACAGTACACAGAATACACTGTATTCAATACAGTGTATAAATTCTCCTTCTCAAAAGAGAGTAAAAACGCCATAATTTAGTTAAATGACTAAGTCGTTAATAGACTAGATAATTAAACTGGCATAAATGGGTGTATAGTAGGAAATATTCAAGTTACTGGTGTTATCCGAATTTCATTTGTCTATTTTAATCTAGCAACCCCGGTAGAACGCTATGTGATCGATGTTGCCATATTAAACTTTCATGTTTTATGTAATTTTCTTAATAAATAATAAATGAGTTTTCTGTCGTTGGCTCTTACACTTAAGGACTTTATATATGTCTATTTTTCTGGTGAAATTGAACGTCTGATAGCATTTTTTCTAGTACATCTTTTCTTCAACCTAATTGTGTAAAAATAACTTACTTAATGACACATTCCCTATACCTATACGGTTTTAATCTATAGATGTAAAAAAATAATTCTGAGTTTAAGTTTTTACCAAATAAGTCCCATCACAACTTATGAATTCGTCGATTGTTATTCGACTGTACACATTTATATATTTCTATTATTTATTATAATTAGACTCAAGGACGTTCAATCTCTATATAATTACTAGACTAGATGATATAATAAGACCCATAAATTTTATATATATATTAAGGCGCGGGATTTATTATGCTATGGGATTATTGTCTTAGTAAAAAATACTACTAAAATGATGTTTATACACGCTTTTTTGCATTTTTTTACCGTCTCCATTTATAATTCTTTTTATTATAAATGAAGACGTTTAAATTTGATTCGCGAAAAAAATATTAACTGAAAAATTCTACGTAATGATTTTATTTGCGTGGATTGTTGAAGTAGAATTTGTAAAACTTACTAAGAAAATTATCCTAATAGTATATTGGTGCTGATTCCGGTACACGCCATCTAAGTTTACTTTAAGTAATATCTGTCATTTTCTTATCTGCCGAAAAGGAAAGGGACGGGTAATCGACAGGCATAAAATTTATGGAATACACGACAATTTTAGACAGAAAAAACACTTCTAAAATTCTATATTGGCCAATAACCCGACAGAATTAAGTTGACAGCACACGTCACGGATTGCATATGAGCGGGTGCTTATTTTATACACTCGGGTTATTTTTTCATTTTAAAATTTACACTTGTCAATCATCCGCCCCTTTCCTTTTCCTTTACTTAAAATAAAATTAGGTGTCTGCAGGAATCGGGGCCATTGTATGTGTTATTCGCTAAGTGATAAGAATGCATGTGATCGTAACAGGTTGAGAAAGAAAAGCAATTTCGAGAAGAGTACTTTTTAAAAAACGTTATAAGATTAACAAGTTTTATTTTTCGATGAAATTATCAATTATGAATTGGGCGTTTTTGTCTTTTATATATGATTTAAGTTTAGTATAAATGAGTTTTACTTAAAATGCATTTGAGGCATAATAATTATTGTGTTGTATTTAAAATTAGGATATGTTCGGCCGTGTCTAGTCCAATGTTATGACGATGATTTGACTTGATCGTATAAGTCATTGATGCCATGTTGAGTTTGTTCGTATGAACGTTGAGTTGAACCTACACGGTCAAACCACATACCGTGGCCTTTGCTAATTGACGTATCTGTATTTTTTGCTAAAGTGATTTGTGTCTTATTGACAATTGTAAGAGGTGCAAATCAGTTTTGCCAATAATTGCAGATACGTCAGTTAGCTATATCAGCGACGATTTGTCAGCACGAATCGACGAGGAGATAGCGTGCGGTCGCTCTATCTCGCTCTAGCAAATGACGGTTTTGAGCTACAGAAAAGGATAGACGCATAGGAAAGTCAGATGAGGTGCTGACAGTAGTGTTGCCCGATAATCAACTGAATATCGATTAATAATCGATTATTTTCTTAGTCTAAATAATCTAAATAGCGATTTGCCTATCGATACTATTGATTTTGAAAATTCTACAATTATAATCGATTATAATGTAACAAAGATAAGATTATAATTGATATTATTGTAGAATTTCCAATATCGATACTATCGATAGGCATAACGATATTTAGATTTTGGATTAAATAATCGATAATCGATTATTCGGCAACACTAGCTGACAGAATTGGTTCAATCCATATAATACACTTATAAAAAGTTCTGTATCAATCATTTGAGATATGTCTGACAGTTCAAATTCTTGCCATTTAAAATTCGATCTATTCGGAAGTAGAGAAATCCGGCTTTGTATAAACGACCTTTCTATATACATTTCAAGTGCTTGATTTTTTCATTGACATCAACTCAATGTTTATACTAACTAGGTGCGTGTAATATTCATATAACGAACGGAGTATTAACGCATTAATAGTCAAGACCTTGGTAGTATGTCGTATATCTATCCATTTGTCTATGAATACCAATGCTGCATATTTTAATTTTACTATAACCATCAAATACTCGTACTCGTACAGAATGATATATTGTACATTTCCAACGAAATGCCAATTTAAGATATTTCAAGGCTATATTTTTTATCGAATAAATAGTTTGAAGTATTTCAAGGCTATGTTGTTGTTTGAATAATTTACTTATCATAACATTACTACAACATAGGTACTTTTGATACCTAGTAAATCGGATATAGATATGAAGAATTAAAAAAAAATAACATTGTACAACGAGTATTTGAGTTATAGGTACTTTAGTTTGAAAAATCATTCATTTTTTATTTTATTTTCGTCATAATTATGTCGATTACTTCTACATATTATTCCTTTCCTGTCTTCCATTCGTCAATTCCTTCCAAAATGTACAAAAATGTCAATTGATACTTCCTCTCCTTAACATGTAACTGGTTAACTAATGCACGGAAATTCCGTCACCAAAATAAATATACAGGAACACATAATATGTCTATCTCACTCTTATTCGTTTGTCTTTGTTATTTGTCTGAGCGAAACAGCAAGTTTTTGAATTTTAATGTGTATAGCTTTTCCCTTCACACGATCAATTGCAATTGACATTGGTAAAAAAGAAAACATAACATTTAACATTTCGTTTTCGCTGCACAGTTTTCATAAAATTGACAGTCGCAATTAATCGTGCAAGGAACTCAATCCACTTACAACTAAATATCTCATTTTATTGATATTAAACAGTCACTTAACCACTAATATTCGCCATAAAAAAACGCAGCTTCTAAAATGATTTAAGACTGAAAAGTGTCCACCGACCAAGTGGTGAACAGAAATGCCAAATTGACGTAAACCAAATGATTTAGTACGATTTAGTTGTATTATCACGAATTGTGTTCTGGCAGCTGTGTATCAAAAATAATCATTAATTCTTATGATAATTTTAGCTAATTTAAAGGAGCTTGGAAATGATTCGTTGTGATTGCTATAAGCTTTACCAGTGATGTGCTGTTCCTGGAAATGGTCCCTTTTTAAACACGTTTCTGAAAGTGAAAAAAAAGCAAATGTTATGTAACATAAACAGCCTATATACGTCCCACTGCTGGGCACAGGCCTCCCCTCAATCAACCGGATGGGGTATGGAGCATACTCCACCACGCTGCTCCACTGCGTAAAAAAAGGCAAAGCACACTGCAAAAGTTATGTAAATAGAGCTTAATACCTACCCTTTAGGCAGATGAAAGAAAAAAGAGAAAGAAAAAAGAGAAAGAAAAAATATTTACATATATTCGGCATAATATTATTTAACATGTAATTAAATTACTTAATAATTATTATATTTAATGCCGAAACGGCTTCAGCTCAGCAAATGTCATGGCTTAGCAGTAGCTAGACAATGACGCTGATTTTCAGCTGCAGTCGGTTGGAGAATCAAAAAACAGTGAAACAAAAAACTGGGCTCTAAAGTCTAAGCACATTATTATGTACCTAATCAGGGTACAAAAATGCAAAGCAACAGTTTTGAAATATCGGGAGTCTCAAATCCCTGATTTTAACGCGGTAAGAACCCGGTAATTAAGAAATAACAACGACTACCGTGGTCCAGTGGTTGAGCGTTGGGCTCACGAACCGGACCGGGAGTGGACATATCACAAAAATCACTTTGTGATCCCTAGTTTGATTAGGACATTACAGGCTGATCACCTGATTGTCCGAAAGTAAGATGACGCGTGTTTCGGAAGGCACGTTAACCCGTCGTCGGTCCCGGTTATTACTTACTAGTAAGTAGTCGTTACATGAGCCATGTCAGGGGCCACCAGGGTTAATGAGGTTGGTACTCCACCTCGCAACCCACAGGATAGAAGAAATTCTTCTTCTATTCTTCTAAGAAAAAACAATTTGACAAAGAAAACCAGCCCCCTACCTACTATTAATATATCTTACAACGAGAACATTCCCGGAACGGCAAATCACTGAGTTTGACTGTCTTAAATTCCATGCGAAATGCTTTGATTGTTCGTATAGATATTGCTAATCACGATTGACTGTGTCCGAGCAGCAAAAGGCAGTGCCTGCAAGGCACAGCTTACGATGATTAACACGCTTCGATTCTGCTTTGCGCAAAAAAGACAAAATGTCTTTAACACTTTCAAGGACAGAACGTCTACGGACGTTCCGATTCCAAGGTGTCATACTACCTAATATGAACCATCAATGACCCATGGTCTCCGTCCGTGAAAGGGTTAAGCATTTCACCCTTTGAATTGTATTGTAAAGATTTACCTGTAAACAAAATCTTGATAATTTCAAACCCAATGTAGTACATGTTACCATATTACAAATAATGTTGTAATGTTTTGAATGTGTTGCCAACTACATGACTGAGCTTACAGATAAATCTCTGTAATTAATTTCAAATAGGTAGCGCCTTAAACACTGATGACGTCATAATATAAGTAACTTTTCTATTATTTTGATGCTAAGTTTTTTTTTTATAATAATTTTCACTTTCTAGGCTAGTTATTCGCATATCAACCTTATGTTTAGGAGTTTAAGTGCAATATCGTTAGTCTTGCCGTCTTGTGATGGAATATTTTATTTATTTTGTAAGACCTTTTAAGGAATGGTTAGAAGACTGATTGTTGGGATGGGGTCTGTTCATAAAGGGTTATTAAATTCAGTAAAAATACTTACTATTTTTAAAAGAACATAATTCACTTACGTATTCCCAGATTTTTTTTTACTGTAACGCCAAACCTCTATGACTTTTATAGAGCTCGCCATTTTCAATGTCCAGTATGCTACTTGTCTCTGGCTCAAAATAAATCGATGTCCTTAATCCAGCCAGTATTTTCTTCTCATCGAGAACAGTATTATTTTACACTAGTAGTAGTGTGGCAATATATAAACATTGAGACCTTTTAAAAAAAAAAACACTAAAGAAATGTGACAAGCTCTCAACCATATTCCTAATTGTATAAGATGAACTAAGTACTATTAAACAGAACGTCTAATTTAGAACGAACGTGTAGTAGTTAGAGATTATATTTCAACATAGATAATGTTTTACAATAGCATCAATGTGTGGTACGGTCACGAGCATTAATATGTATACACTTTGGTACCATGTCACATTAACTTTTTTGACAAATTGAACTGTAAGTCTCACTAAATGTCAAATATGTTAGTGCGACAGAGTCCTAAAGTGGGTACATTATATTGCTCATTACTGTACGAGTTAGATCTATTAAAGTACAGAAGCCAGTGTTGTGACCGTGCAACAAGGTGAGCAGTGCGACCAACATTAAGACCGGGTTGAAGCATGGTTCGCAATCCGAAAAAAGATATTTAAAAAAACCCGTTTTATTTCTATATCCCACAATTTCGAGGTTCATTAGCATAGTGATGTATCAGTCGAGATTAGGCCGATGTTCACCAAGTTTTCTATTACACAAAAACCCTATATAAACAGACCTTTGCCATGCAAAGTCAAGTTGTTGGAAGTTAGATCGTCAATCCAAAGCGTAATATATAATAATGTAGTTATAACAATGTACTTACGTATAGATGTACAATTTGTACTTACCCGACCGCGCCACGCGAAGGGTGTTTTGGTTTACCTTGTTAGTACTTAATTTGTGTTTCCTTAGATCTTATGTCTGCCTGTTGCATTTGTAGAAATCTACTATTTTGGCCTTTTTAACGCCCCTCATTGGTGGGAAAATCCATCCCTTTCTGCCTTGCCATCTGCATTACGTTGTCGTTTCGGTAGACATCCATTTTTGACATGAGTTATGGTAAGGTTGTGGTTGGCGTAAAAAGTAAACAATCTATTCTACATTAGGGGAGTTTGATGCCTTATGAATGTCTTTTCGAAACACCATGTATGGTCCCTTCCATACATTTGTTACAGTTAATACCAATGGTCGCCAACGGCGCTCTTTTTTGTAGTACGAACAGGGACCGCAGTGTATTGTTACTATATTTCGCCATTTAGTAACTAGATGGCGCTAACTGTATAAGCTTACTTATGGAAATAAGCGGCATCTAGTGGCGGTGCGCCGTATCATTATGAACACTTTGCCAGTTAGTACGAATGCTCGCCACCGGCGCTCCATCCGGCAACTTTTCTAGTATGGCGAGGGACCCTCTGTTTTACGTAGTATACATAAACTCACGCCCGTAATCCCTAATGGGGTGGGCAGAGACACAAGTAATTAACACTGTAGTAACTTGCAGCCTGTCGATACGAAGTCCTAAGATACACTGATAGATAGACTGTATATATTATGGGATTAATAAAGTAATATCTTATTATCACACATTCCACTATTACCTGCCCCGCTCTTATGCGTTAAATTCACGATTGTTAGTATCCTTGCTTAAACTATAAACTTATATCTCTCGTAAATGTCATAGATCTCATACAACAAATAGACAAGAAATCTCTGTAAAAAAGTGTTGACGGTGCATCCTGTCACAAGCGACGATGTGTAACGACACTGTACAACCTATATTGCACTTCATTTGAACAGCCATAACATCTTGAAGGAAAGAACTTATACTATCTACATAGTGTATTTACAACACGGTTCGGACCGTTTTTTTTAGTAAAACTACTTAAAGAATGTGAGTCTATTTGTTTATAGTACGTCAGTGGTAAATGTACATTAATTTTACATATAGGTACGTGAGAAAACGATTAGAAAATACCTTACCTTAAACCCATTATTAAGCGCGTAATTTCGATCTACAAATGCAACAGGCCTCTTCTAAAAACTATTATATTATATAATATTTATTAAAAAAATAAGAAATTGTTGGACAGGTGTATTCTGCGATATTCTGTATATTATCCTTACAAATATATAAGTACGTGTACTTTTATACCATTTGGATAATAGTTTTCTGTGGAGTAGTATAGGTGTATCGTTACTCGTAAAATAAGCGGTGTAATACTCGTGTTTCACTATTGATGACGTGGAAATTATAGAATACTTACTCTTTCATCAAATCAGAAGCACTTATACTTTCTTCTATGGCATTATGCTGAGGTGGAACCGTTTTTAATGTGTAAAAACAATTAGTATGTCGAATAAATGTTTTCTTTCTTTCTTACTTTGATAATTGTTTAAAAAAAATCCAAATCGGTCCAGGTGTCTTCGAGTAATCTGTGAAAATACATATAAAAAAGTACCCGACGAATTGAGAACCTCCTCCTTTTTTGAACTCGGTTAATCAACATTAAGTCAATGACAAAATATTTTCAATGGTTATTTTTCCCTCTGCTATTTGGAATGTGTTACGTACAGTCATGAGCAATATAATGTACCCACTTTAGAACCCTGTCGCACTATCATATTTGATATTTAATGAGACCCACAGTTTAAGGTGTCAAAAAAGTTAATATGACATGGTTTCAAAGAGTATACATATTAGTATCGTACTTAATAGGGATACATATATGTATTTATCCCAAATAGATATGTACCTATCCTAAAAAAGTAGGTATGCACTATCTATATAGCAGTTATAGTTATTAACCGATTTTGCTTTGGATATGCTTATTACTCAAAATATTTCCTTATTCGTGTATAAGTTGGCCAATTATATTATTTTTTCACAACTTTCGTAATAAGCTATCCATATTGTTACTCTTTTTTGGACCTATGTTACTACATCTTTCGTAAAACATAAACTCAAAACCAACTAAGTATTCTGTAGTTTGAAATGTCATCAGTGAAACCCCTTTTGTAATATTATAAATGTAAGAAAAAGCACAAATTTCTATAAAACCACTCAAGTTTCTATATTATATTGTGTCATTTTTATATATTCGATTTTTTATCTGTATTGTATACGTTTAGACCATGTATGATAAATGTATTGTATAATCAAATATACCGCAGTGTTTTGTATTGGTGTATGGATGCTTCGTTTGTATGGAAGGACGGTCTCGCTTCAAAGTTATACCATAAAACTGTATGGGCCTATGTATTGGTGAAAGTTTTATTCTATAGAGTAGGAAAGTCTATCTGTCATCAACATGATGTCTGTATTTATTGTACCATAGTGTAATTTTGACAAGCTCACAGGGAGTTCTATGTTCGCGGAATTCAAATGATGTCACCGCTGAAAATCATGAACATACATGATTTTATTGTAAATTGGCCTTCGGCTTTCAAATGATTAAAGCTACATTTCGATAATATATTAAAGTCGCAAAATGGAAAAGCCCCAAATGGGTTGCCATAGTTGTACCTATAGTATATACTGGGTGTATATATACAGTCATCGCCAGTTATGTATATACATTTATTAAAATAATCCACTTAATTATTTTAGTCAGATGGCACTTGCATGTGTATGAAAATATTGACTTATTCTTTGAATTAATAATAATAAATTAATTACAAAACTCAGTTCTGTACTACAAGCAACGCCATCTATCTAATGCGACATAGAACTTCTTCCTTTCTATAATAAATAATAATTATTTACTATTATAACAACATCCCTACCCCGATAGAGATATGGTTGTGATTTCAACGAAAGTTCGGACCGCCCCGAAAGAGAGCTATCCCCATGAGATATATCTATATAAATTATTTATTTAATGTTAGAGATTTACAAGAAGCAAGATCGTCTTTCTTGAGAGGCAAATACTTAACATTTACGATATTGTAAGAACTATATCATTGCAATTGTAAACATTCCATTGCTTGTGAACTTTGTGTTTTAATTACAACTACCCGTCGCCCACTTACGAGAGAATGCGGAGGTGTTAATTTAATCCATAACTATATTTCATAAACAAAGAAACTACTTAAATAAATGGGAGCTAACTAAGTAGTCGTCGTTACATGAGCCATGTCAGGGGCCTTTGGCGGCTCAATAGTAACCCTGGACACCAAGGTTGTGAGGTTGGTAATCTACCTCACAACCCACACGACAGAAAAAGAAGAAGAATGGAGCTCATTTGTTTCATCACGACATCACGTTTCGTAAACAATAAACGCAAGCACTCAAAGCTCTAATTTATAAAAAAAATATATATATATCTTACACTAGGTACACCACGGAAATATTTTTTTTAGAAAGCTCTGTCTTTGGGGGAGTGAAAAATGATGTGTGTGTATCACAAATTACATTTATTTAAATTATCCACTTAATGAATTAATTCAGATGGCACTTACATCTCAACCTAAGAATAAATAAATATTATATTTTACAATCTAATGTCTAAAGCTTGAATTCAAATTACATTATAATACTACATAGTGGAAGCTAAAATAATATTTACCATTTATTAATAATAATAAGTACTTGATAAAAAACTAAAGAAGAGTCTTGTCGATTTCAATCTATCTATACGTTATAAAAATCACGGATGCTAAAATCAAATAATTATTTTAATTAAGTATAATAATTAAAAAAGGATAGTAGGTAGACCCGGAAAGACATTTCCATGAACCTACTTTAAAAAAAAGAGGCGCTACAAGAATGTACAACACTATTTGCTCAAAACCCCAGTAACGTAGCAGCACTTCACTACATTCAGTATGAAAAAAAAACAACAAATAATTGGCTTAAAGGTCGCGCAACCAGGCCATTAAATTCCATAAAAAAACACATGATAACAGAAAGCCATTCTCAGCAATACCCAATAATTGGGCCGTACATAAATTATAAGTAAAACCTACTAAGACTGTTGTGATAGTAAGATAATTATTTACATTTGCGATGTTTTACAATACACAAATATGTTTTTATAAAACATCACTTAAAAACTACATAAGTACCTACATCGAAATTAAAACTACATTAAAATATCAACTACAACTTAGTGACGGTAGCTTCACAATCTTCCCGCTCTTTTTTCCCGCCAATCTGCGCGTATATCTGGTCTATGGTTCGCATTCTTGTCTCTGGTACACAAATAGCTATGTACACGGTGCTTACGAGACAGACGGCGGCGAAACACCAGAATATTGCGGATAATCCTACAGCAGCTTCTATGGGGTGGAAGACTCGAAGTAGGATGGATACTAACGCGCATGCGAACGCTATCACGATTGACGTCACTGTGCCTCGTAACTGAAAAGTTTAAAAATACATAAAAAACTGAAAAAAGACACATTCTAAACTATCGATAATATTGTCGAAGTCAAGTACCTAGAAGAATGTGGAGGAAAGCAAGAGAAGTGTGTCAGGATAGAAGCAAATGGAATTACATGGTCTCTGCTTACCCCAGTGGGATGTAGGCGTGATCTTATGTATGTATAATCAAAGAGCAAAAGTTCAGTCACTGAGTCCAGCGAATTATTTGTAAACAGTGGTGAAATTATGAACCACTAGTTGTCATAATTATAAAATTTGTTTTTATAGGTGTTTTTGGTCTATTACAGAAACGACATGTAACCAGGAGGTCTTAAATTCAACCAGTTAATTTATTACTTTGCATGAAACTGATTGGACTTTTGCAGCTTATCGTACGTATGTTACAAAGTTAGTCTCACCTGAAAGTTGAACATCTCAGTCATAATAACAAAAGGTACAGGTTGCAGTCCGGCCGCGTCGCAATAGATGCACAGACAGAGCGCGGCGATCGGCAGCCAGGATGCGCCCGCGCCGCCGCTCTCGCTTGCCCAGAACCACGCGCCCAGCGCTGTCATAGCTATGCCGGAGACTAGGCAAGTCGTGCCCAGGAGA
This sequence comes from Pectinophora gossypiella, assembly GCF_024362695.1. NCBI lineage: Eukaryota > Metazoa > Arthropoda > Insecta > Lepidoptera > Gelechiidae > Pectinophora > Pectinophora gossypiella. The sequence goes on from NC_065424.1 coordinate 3,642,364, forward strand.
GGCTGGAAATAGATTAAATCGTGTGGTAAACTTATAACAATAAAATATAAAACTAAGTATATTAAATCGAGCTTAGGGCAATATTGTAAGAAGGTACCTACCAAAAATCCTCAATTTGATTTCATAATGGATAGGATGTTTTGTAAATAGGCAAAGATCCTTTGTTTTTTTATTGTGTTATTTGTCGTTATGTAAGAAAACCTTACAGTTTTCATATGGTTTAATAATTTTAATGACTCTTAACCAGTCCCATGCTGGGCGCCATTTTTACTTAGTTGAACAGCGCGCTCGTTGTCTCGTATTATTTAGCTTTTTCAGTTGTTCAGTTACAGTTAGACTGTCAGTTTAGTAACTAGTGAGTTGGTTTTCAGTTAGTTAACAGTTTCTCACCTTCCTCCCCGTCCTCTCGACCAAACTAGAAGCGGTACAGGACCCAACGAACTGCACAACGCCTAACACAGCGGCCTGCTGGTTGGCAGACAGGACCCAGCTGTGGCTGGCTTTGCCGAAGATGGTGGAGGCGAAGTGGAGTACGGCGAGGCAGCCGCACAACTCGCGAGCCAGAGTGATTGTCAGGGTGATGCGGAACGCGCGGAACGTCGGCCGGTCTGTTACTGGGGAAGGAAAAGGGGTATCTCAGAAGCATAGCATCACGGGAACTGCTACGTCTGGTGACAAACATACAACACTATTAGGCCGGGTTTTCACTGTCGCGGAGATGGGCGGAGAAGAACGGAGATGTGTGGATTTGACCAATCACATCGTTCGAGAGAGCGAAAAACGAAGACGCTCTGTCACTCTCTCCCTCACGCTGCACATCTCCGCACAGCTCCGCGTCAATGGAAACGCAGCCTTAGCAATCGTATGAACACCTCGGAGATAAATCCACATAAAGTACAGTTAAAAACAACAGAGAACATAAAAACGTAACGTTGCATCACGTCCGTATACAAGAAGGAGTAGGCAGTGGTGTATAGTAGTTTCAACCAGTCCTCGCCAGCTATGTTTAAGTTCCACGCGATAGGGAGCCTATTGCCAAAATTCGGGCATCAATCCTGGTAACCACATGATATCAATTAGCCAAGATCCAAACATGAATTCAAACTCACAAAACCGAAATCAGTGGTTTAGAACCCGGATTCTAACATTCACATTTTCGAATCCGGGTAGCCCTGTTCGAATCCATCATAGTGTCACCACTATGATGTATCAGGCGTTCTCCTAACAGAGCTATCAGGATTCACATTAGTAGTAGATAGATTTATTGTAAAAGCACGATAGGTACAATAGAATTTGCACTCGTAATGAGGGTGGACAAATTCACTAGGCAACGGAAAACATGTTACAGACACACTTTTATATTGAATCTCAATACGTGGCTACAGTAACGCCGTCATCACCTTTATCTATTGCGACCACGCACTCATATTGGTGCCCAATTTATCTATTCAAACCACATCCACCCATTGCTAAGTAAAGATAAGCCTCTTCTATAACACTATTCTTCAGCGATTTCTTTTTCATTCATTCGGCAATTTAAAGAAAGAAACGTTTGTTATAAAGGGACACCACAGTAACAGATAAAAAGCAAAACACGGAATAACACATAACTTACAATCAAACACGTAATAAAAACAACTTACGCAAGAGAGTACAAATAAATAGACAGTAAACATTAAGGAACAGCCTCCGTGGTCTAGTGGTTAGAGCGTTAGGCTCACAATCTGGAGGTCCGGGTTCGATTCCCGATGGGGACATTGTCAAAATCACTTTGTGAGATTGTCCTTTGTTTGGTAAGGACTTTTCAGGCTTGAATCACCTGATTGTCCGAAAAAGTAAGATGATTCCGAGCTTCGGAGGGCACGTTAAGCCGTTGGTCCCGGCTATTAGCCGTAAAAACACGTCCGCCGACGTGCGCCGCAGTGGAGCAGCGTGGTTGAGTATGCTCCATACCCTCTACCCCCTCCGGTTGATTGAGGAGAGGCCTGTGTTCAGCAGTGGGACGTATATAGGCTGTTTATGTAAACATTAAGGCAAATTAATTATTTCGACTAATCCTTCGTCACTTTGAACTGAACGAGCGTTTTCGGCTTCTGTCACTTCGTAACTGTCTTTGAAAATATCAACAAAACTACAAAACTAAAAGTTTCAGAACTTTTCCACAATCAAATCGCCACGTTACGTGAAAAACCCAATATAACCAGTTCCATGCAAACACATTGACATATCATTTAGTTTGGGATGCGTCAATATTTGATGTTCACTCGGCGTGCTTGTACACTATTACTGTTACTTCACTGATAGGGGTCAAGAGCAAGACGTACCACGTGATAGGTATGAGGGTAAGGGCCCTATCTCACTAGGACACCATCACGGCACGCCACCAGGGGTAAATTAACCGGAATACAGTTGCTGGCAACAAACTGGTTATGTAACCAGGTAATCTAAGCTATAATAAAAAAAAGAAAAAGCTTTATTGCACAAACACATTACGAAAAGAAATTTGTTAAAAAATTACACAATATCATGCGCAATTTTACAATGCAAAAAAAACAGCGATAGTTCAACAGGGGACCCCAAACCAGTTAAATACCTACATTACAATTTGCATTTTACAATTAAAACATAAAAAGTAAGTATAACAAAGTCAAAGAAATAAGAAAGTAAGATAGTAAATATCATACATACAAAATTGCTTACATACCTAATCTAAGCATTTTTTAGCAACACGTAATTAAAATCACGTGTAGGTCATGAATAGAACAGTAATTGGACACTTTATTGGACCACCAGTCGGGTACGGGACCTAGCAACATTCAACAAGTGACTTAGTAAAAAATCATTATTGAATGACTCGCATTTTGATCTATTAGGTATGCCTTATAACATGTTGTAGACCTGTGGGATATTATATTGTTGTCGCCGAACGAAGTAGATACTCCTTTAGCCAAAACTCTATGGTCCAGTCCTTTAAAAAAAAAACATAATGGACATTTTTAAGAAGAAAACAAGAAAAGATGTCAATTGACGATCGGGCGCGAAAAGGATTAATCATTGATGAGGTTGATCAACGATCTCATAACCCACATCATCACCTCCCTGGCATAATCCCGTTTTTCACAGAATCCGCTTACCTAACCTGAAGATTTCACACGTCCGGTTTTTTACAGAAGCGACTGCCTGTCCGACCTTCCAACCCCCGAAGGAAAAATCAGCTCAATACAGGTTAGGTCACATACCTTCGAAAATGAATTTCTCGGGAATGTGGGTTTCCTCACGATGTTTTCCTTCACCGCTGAGCACGTGATAATCGTTTAATCCAAACATGAATTCGAAAACAAATTCGACAATCATTGGTTTAGCTTGCTGGATTCGTATCTGCGACCTCAGAGTGAGAGGCAAGCATTCTACCAACTAGGGTACCATGGCTCACACAACGCACACGATAGAAGAAGTAATATTACATCTTTTTAACAACTCCATCTAGACCTTTGCTCGTGGTCTGATTACACGTTTGTCCTAATTCTAGATAAAACGAACATGACGAGTCTGTTCTTCGTTCCTAGACAAGATTCACTGTATTGAGTATCTTGTGACCAATTGAGTGTTGTGATCGGTCATTGCTCTACGCGCTGTGATTGTAGGCCGACTTCAAGGCCGGCCTGGGATATAGTAGTCTTCATTTTACTATGGGCTTTTCAATTACATATAGATTTTATTTATTTATTTATAAAGTACAGCCACGTCACCTACTTACATTAAAACATTTTTACATTTAGAAGGTTACGGTATTGTGACTAATCTCTCTCACTCTCTGTCTCTTTATTTAAGAGCTGCGCTCTTATCGGTGGAGTAATCGCTGTGTGGCTGACTAATATATATGACAATTACGGCGTACATACATAAACTCACGCCTATTTCCCACCGGGGTAAGCAGAGACTAGAATTCCATTTGCTTCAATCCTGACACACTTCACTTGCTTCCTCCACATTCATCAATCGCTTCATACACGCACGCCGATTCAGAGTAGATGGTACTAAACCTTTTCTGAGGACATATTCAATAGATAAGACTAGTCACAAAAAACAGAACATAAGCAACTTATATACATATGTCCCACTACTGGGCAGGCCTCCCGTCAACCAACCGGAGGAGGGGGTTGGTGCGGGTTGGTGGAGGAGTTTTGGCTAGTAGCCCGGAAGCAACGGCTTAGCGTGCCTTCCGAATCAATTCGGACAATCAGGTGATTCAAGCCTGCAATGTCCTTACCAAACAAGGAACAGTCTGACAATGTGATTTCGATAATGTCCTCATCGCGAATCGAACCTGGACCTCCAGATCGTGAGCCCAACGCTATAAGTACTAGACCACGGAGGCTGTCACTTTTCGCGTTGTTCATAAAAACACCAACCATCGTTTTTAGTAGGTACCTACAATCAAGTAGACTCATAGACTCTAAGTAATTTCAAATTTGTTACGGTGTCACTGACACCCCGTTTATAAGGCCCATAGTAAGTTGCACTCACCTAGCGTCTTGAGTCCAGTCCAGAACCTTCCCGCCTTGCGCTGTTCTAGCTCCAGTAGTAATGTTTGTAGCTCGTTGTCCACCACCGGCTCTGAACTCTGCCTGCATCGCAGCCAAGCGAGAGTGTCACGTGCCTCCTGATAACGCACATTACGTCAATAATCTAATAAAGTACTAAAGAAATAATCTAAAAGTCATCAATAAAACAACACACATCAAGCCATTCTATTGATTTATTTCCATTTCAAAACAGTAAAAAAAAATATAATAAGTATTCATTCTTAATTCAAAAGTTAAAATTTAGAATAAAGAGTTTCAGTTTTAAAATATTTAAAATATTTTTAATTTTTTAAGGTTTTTTTTTATAAATATTAATTAGAGACAATGACTATGTAATCATTCGAAGTTTCATAAATTATAAAAGGTATTAGGTTAACCCCTGGTGAATATAATCCACAGTCGAGTATTTACAAAAAGTCTGGGATGCTGGATAAGCAGCTGAACGCATTGACTTTAGTTCTTTTTTTTGTCGTGACTTACTGAATTACAAAGAATTACTTCACCTGACAAACAGGGAGCGCTGAGAGCTCTCACTCGGTACTAAATTAACTGTCTTTAAATTAGGTCGTGTACTAGGTTCAAGATAAATTATGAATTTGAATCAAGAAAAACGTAATAATAAATCCGACATTATATTACGTTTTCTATGACGTCACAATGGGTTTTTTTATAGAAATTCCATAGTAATGTCGTGTTTTGACGTTTAGTTAAAAGTAACTGATTTGACTAGTTGGAAACTACCCTAGCCCGAAAACAACTGAAATGATTTGGTCTTCTTGTTTGATTGAGTCTTGAAATATTCGTGGAAGTCCAGGGAAGGTTTAAACGGTGAGAAAACGAAATTCGCCGGGTCATCTAAGTAGTTACTAAAAAAAGTACACATCAATGTCAACTCACCTCAAACTTCCCGCACTTGAGCAGATAAGAAGGCGTCTCAGGCATCGTAGTGAACACCAGCAGGTGGACCAGCGGCACAGACAGACATATCCACAACGTCGCGTAGTAACTCAGGTACTCTCCCAATATGTACACCATTAGGTTCCCCAGATTCTGCGATAACACCACTAGAGAACCCAACGTCCCCCGTATAGAGTCTTCGCTGATTTCTTTGATATATAAAGGAGTCACCACGTAGGAGCCAGCTACTCCAAACCCAAGGACCCCACGCGCGGTGATCAACGCCCATGTCTCCGTGGAGTAGAGCTTTATACTCCAACAGAGCTGGAAAAAAGGTAATAAACCTTAGAATAAGGAGTAATATATACTACTTATAGAACGGCAACTCTCCGCTCCCCACCAGCGGCTGACCTAGGTTTACCTCACCCCCCTCGGTCTTACTTAGCCTACTTCAATTGTATGGCGTCAGACGCCACACACACAGATGCGCGTGTACAATAACGTCAATGTATAGTGTCTGTGTAAAACGTGATGTTTTATATGAAGTGTCCTGGATGTATCTAAACTATCCAAGATTCTTATCTAATATTAATCAAAAATCGGTTGAACCATTTTCGCCGATAGGCAAGCATCGACTGTGTTCCTAATTCCTAAGCATGTTATTATTTGCACTTTATTTGAAAATGTGGATACGCAGGTACCTAGCTAAATTAGGGTTTAGGTATGTAGATTGTAGGTGCATACATACATATTACGTCTATATAGTAGTAGGCAGAGACGACTGAATTTCACTTACTAAGGCGATTCTCACACTGCCTCGCATGATGCAGCTTAGCGCGTGGATGCGTGTTCTTCCGTTGCTTGTATCTCCGTTTGTATGGAAAACACGCGAGGTCTAACACACAGAAAATGCGGCTTTTTGGCGGGAAACGGGAACGGGACAGTTGCTTTCTTCATTGAATAATCTAAATAATTAATACGAAGTGGTGTTTTGTGGTTAATGATCGCATTAAGTTAGTCGGAAGACATTCGCGAGTGTTATTATATCGGAGTATTCAATAAACAAAGTGTATCTGTCTATTTTCGCTTCATGGCAGGAAGCCGCTTCATAACTCGAAAGTTTATGCGGACTTTTGAGTTAATTCGTTTGGGGTTCGGAGTAGGAGTCTACTCTGAGGGTCGGGGCTTAGGTTTCATCATCATCACCTTTCATCATTTCATTAACCATCAAGAAAAAAAAATACGTAAGACATGGCTGTATGGGCATAGTTCCCTTTGCCTTACCATTCGGGGAAAACCATAACAAAAAAAAAACACACAGAAATTGCATCCGCATCCACGCGCTACGCTGCATCGTGCGGGGCAGTGTGAGATCTGACACACCACTTTCGCTTCTTCCACTCTCATCGAAGTCTTCATGCATAGTCGCCGGTTTAGAGTACCTACTCTTGACCTGGACTTTCTTTAAAACATCCTCAATTTGGTTTAGAACGTGAGGTAAACCTAGCTCATCCGCTGGTGGGGAGCGGAGAGTTGTCGTTCTATACGTAGAATAATTCCTTATTCTATGTCCAAATGACTGTATGTAAAATCCAACTGTTATCATTCTAATATTGCTTGTAATTACAAACAAGTTAGTCGATCATTAATTTAATGAACACTCATTAGCGGACGAATCTGTTTTTAATGACAACACGCGTATGATTATCTGTGGCCGTGATGACAATTGATTCGCAATTTATCGATTTAATTGGATGGAATGCGACATTTATCGTAAAGATTCTTCAGACGCTACTTAGATTTAAAGATTGTCAAAATAAAGCGGGTAGGTACACATAGTGAGCATTAAGTACCCACAGTTTACTAATATATACCCATCTCGTTCCGTAATTTCTATCCGAGTAGGCAAAAGACAGAATATATAGTTGACAGGAAACAGATATTACTTATTAACGGTATGGTGGTTTTAGTCTTTTCAAAGATTACCTCCGTCCTCTATTTTGGGTAAGTAGGCTACCTATTTACTTACTTGTATAAGTATAACATAATAACATATTTAATTATAATTTATTCTGCCTGGCTACATTACTCACCGCCATACAAAACGAGGTAAACAAAAGGGCTTTCTTCCTGCCATAGTTATCGACTATATATCCAAATATGAACACAGCTGGTGTGCCGACCAGGTAGGCGACGGAGGCCATCCAGGAGATGACGTCACGGTGCACCGGCGCACGCGCTGGTGTGTCCTGCTCTGACATCAGGCGGGGACCCATCGGTGACAGCCACCCTACACCCGTACCGTACGAGAATACAGGTAGGATCACTGCAAGAAATAAAAAAATTAGACGTAGGAACCACATTGGAGCAGCTTGGTGGAGTATGCTCCAACCGATTGATTAGGGGGAACCTGTGGCCAATAGTAGTAGGATTAGGGAATGCAATCCCGATCTCGCGAAATGTCGTCTAATTTTTAAGGATCAATCCCGAAACATAATATGACGATATCCCATTCGAGATTGACGGGATTGGGCGAATCTCCTTGAGTTGTACGTAATGCAGTCAGTTAGAGTTAAAAGTTAAGAGTTAAAACCATTTATTGGCACTGATTCCTGTACACACCATTTTGGCAGAAATTTAAACGACCCTCTCAAAATTTTACACTGGCCATTAACCCTACAAAATTAAGTTGACAACACACATCAAACGGATTGCATATCAGTGAGAGTTCTGTTTGATTTTCCCGTAGCATACATCATTCACTCATTCATTTTAAAATTAACAGTCACCCGTCCTTTTCCTTTTCGGTGGATAAGAAAATGACAGATATAACTTAAAATAAAGTTAGGTATTTAATCTGCAGGTATCGGGGCTAATTCTGTTGTTAGTTTTACTTATGTCTTGTGATGTAATTGTAGTGTATGCGTGTAATATACCTACTTATGTAATCCGTGTCTGTGGGTCTCCTAAACAATAAATCTTTCTTTCTAAATCTTCGAATTTACCGGGCTTTATTACCGACTTCATCATTATTGCCTTATGAAAAGAGGCTTGTGATGACGCGAGCCCACGAGTTCGAGCAACAGCGTATAGCAGACCTCGACGCTAAACATGACGAGTTAAAGACTGTCCCCGCTATTTGTTACAATAAACAAATCGGTGTCCTCGCCTGCCCTCACTTTGCGCGGGAGTTCACCGTGAAGATAGACCTACATAAGCCATCTTCGGACGCATCAGCGTCGCGTCGTGTCGAGTAGGAGTCGAAGTGGTTGCCATGGCCGAGATCATCATCATCAATACGCCTTTAGTACCTACTATGTATGCAAAGTATTTATAGCCGTCCTTTATGTATTACAATCGGGTTCAATTGACCATCGATGTGGAGTCAATCGGTTCTTGATAATGTAAACAACGTTACTTTTCACGTGCTCGCTTCATTAGGTAAATAAAAAAAAAACATCTATACCTACAGCTGGAACCCAACCAACAAAGAATACCTACAGTACGATGTTTGTTATGAATTAGGTCGAAAATTCGGTGGCATATTTACCTACAGTTGACGGTAGTCTATAATATAGAGTTGATATGAGCTGGCAGCCGTGGTAGCCCAGTTGGTAGAACGCATGCCTCTCACTTTGAGGTCGCAGGTTCGAATCCAGCACAGGCCGAAACCAATGATTGTCAATTTTCAAAATAGCAATAATTTTATTAGTCACCAGAACAATAAAGTTTGGTCTTTCAGTTGTAAGTCGTCGTCTTCTTATCGTGTGGATTGTGAGGTGGAGTACCAAGTTCTTCAACCCTGGTGTCAGGTTTACTATTGAGCCGCCAAAGGCCCCTGACATGGCTCATGTAACGACTACTAACTTGCATCAGTAAGTAGTAACCGGGAACAACGGCTTAACGTACCTGCCGAAGCAGGGATCATCTTACTTTCGGACAATCAGGTGATCAGCCTGTAATGTCCTAACCAAACTAGGGATATTTTCCCTTTTTGTTTTGTGATATTTCCCCACCGGGATTTGAACCCGGGACGTCCAGATCGTGAGCCTAACGCTCAACCATTGGACCACGGAGGCCGTTGAAAACAGATATTTATAAGTAAACTTACAGAAATTATAAATGTCACAGATAACAAATAGGTTCGCGAAAGATCGAGAGTCGATCAATAAATTGTTCAGTTGACTGCTGGGTCGCCTCCATCATCGCCCTGACTTGATTAATTGATGTCAGATTGTAGCGGCAGCGGCCAGCTGTCTGGCATCTAAGACGGTTCTAGAGAGACGCACAATCAGTAAATCAAAATAACGGCCTCTATGGTCGAGAGTTGGACTCACGATTCGGAGGCCCCGGGTTAGAATCCCCGTGGGGACATATCACAAAAATCACTTTGTGATCCCTAGTTGGGTTAGGACATTACAGGCTCCGCCCTGTAGTTCCGGGCGCAAGAATAGGGCTACGGTACCCCCTGCCTGTCGTAAAAGGCGACTGAAAGGGGACACTGGAGACCGTGAGTGGTAAGGGCGAGGGCCCGAGCCGCTCTTCATACGGTCTCCGGGAGGGACGGCAATGTGACATGGCCTCGCATTGCCGTAAAACTGGGATGGCGTAGGGGTGGGGACCTACCCCGGGTCGCGCTTTTTATAGCAGGCGCGAGGGAAGCACCGGTGCGTTCGTTAGAGATCCCGGAGCTTCCCGACATGCGCAGCAGAGGGCCATCGGAGGGGTTTTAGTCGGTAAGAGTCCGACATAACCTCGTCGCTCCCCCGGGTGGCGAGGTAAAAAAAAAAGGACATTACAGGCTGATCTCCTAATTGTCCGAAAGTAAGATGACCCGTGTTTCGGAAGGCACGTTAAGCCGTTGGTCCCGGTTACTATTTATTGATTTAAATGAGTAATCGTTACATGAGCCATGTCAGGGGCTTTTGGCGGCTCAATCATAACCCTGACGCCAGGGTTGATGAGGCTGGTATTCCACCTCACAACCCATAAGAAGATCGAAGCATAACATAATTTCCCGACTATATCCCATTTGGGGTAACCAAAGGTACACAAATCGCATCGGCATTAACTACTTGGCCGGACAAATAAATCGCAATACCCTGCCGCATTGTTATCTTCAGCAGCTGTAGCGTCTTGTAAAACGAATTAATCATTGAGTACCAACATAATCGATACGTCAGTGCAGTATTCGGATGCGTAATAACAAATATTAAACATCAACAAGTGTCCAGGTTTACAGATATTTTCCGGTTTACTAATTCCATACATGATATAATGTATTCTTTTCTTTTAGTAGTTTTATTATTATAAGTTTTATTTATTCATTTAGCATATATTTTTGATAGGAATATATATCTATTATAAGATCAAGTTAATGAACGAAAAAATCGTGATGAAAGCCGAGAAATGTGCTTTCGTAGGTATGTCATCTCTTCGGGTTGGAAAGTCGTGTGATGCTTTCTGGCCAGACCACTATTACCAGGTTCGTGCCTCGCGCCGCGGCTTAGTGAGGCGTGAGAGTGAGGCCCTTTTATAAAGGACACCACCATTGTAGACCAGTCCATACACAAAATTACAATTTGCCATAATGTTTACTGTCTATTTATTTATACTCTCTTGTGTAAGTTGTTTTTATTACGTGTCTTGATTGTAAATTATGTGTTATTCCTTGTTTTGTTTTTTTATTTGTTACTGTGGTGTCCCTTTATAATAAACGTTTCTTTCTTTCTATATTTAGTACACATTGGTGCTAATTCCTGTAAATACCATCTAATTTTATTTTAAGTTATATCTGTCCTTTTCTTATCCGCCGAAAAGGAAAGGGACGGGTAATCTACAAGCATAAAATTTATGGAACACACGTCAATTTTAAACACAAATCTAAACCAACCGTCTAAAAATTTTACGTCAGTCAATAACCCGACACATTAATTTACTCATTCTTCCTAAAATTAAGAGCTGTGAATCATCCGTCCCTTTCCTTTTCGACGGATACGAAAATGACGGATATAACCTAAAATAAAATTAGGCGGTGTCTGCAGGAATCGGGGCCAATTTCTAATTATAGTTATCAATCAAACCTACATAATCTCTATATTCACGTGTATGTATTAAAAGAAAATGAATTTTATTAAGGGTTGGCGTCCAGGTCACATTTGCAGTCATTTCTTGAAAAAACCGGACCTGTCATATCTTCCTGTTAAAAGGGAGATAATGACTTACTATACCTTCATAATTACCTTCCTGATAATGTACCAATACGCTTCGCACATACTTATCTGTTCTAATTATTCCCAGACAACCTTGTTTCTTAGGTTAAGCTTTAAACTCATTAGTCGAGACAAAAATAATTAAGCGAACTTATCACAAGGCACCTGGATTATGTAGGTTCTATATTTAGGAATGACTGTAGTTTAAAAGTATTTACTTGATATATGAATAAAGAATTTCACGCCCCTAAAGGGGTAGGCAAAGCCTGGAGAATAGAGGAGACAGAGCCCGCAGAATACCAGGGTCGTGGCTCTAGCCGCGACTTTTATGCTGAGCGAGGTCCTTTTATTCCGGACGCCACTGCAGATGATCGTTATAATAATAACAAGTATCGCAATCGCGTATTGTAATCGCATTTACATTACAAAGTCGCATTGGTTATACCTGTATAGATATTGTTATAGAATAAAACTAAAAAAAAAAGAAAAAAAGCCACAAGTACCTAATAAGAAGACTTGATACGAACTCCTAAGATGAATATGGCGAGGAGAAAATCTCATAACAACCACATAATATAAGCTGCAAGATGAATTAAGGTACCTAATTTGAGCTTTCTATTAGACCAACGTGATAGATGGTAAGCCGTATCGCCGTCTATAATGGTCGAGCCAACTGTATTAACTCATTGGTGCAAGTCCGGTACTGGGGTTCGAACTGGTGCTCCCCGTTCGAGAAGCACGCTAGAAAATCTCATAGGTAATTAGTAAGTATCTTTATTACCCTGCTAAATAATAAATAATAAAATAAGTAAAAGTGCTAAGTAATAAATGTTTCTTTCTTTCTTTCTTTAAATGGCGTGCGTGAGTTTTATTTTGCTTTTTGTTTCACGTTAAATTCCTGGTCGGAGCAGAGTACGGGTTTTTCTCTAGCAACCCGCTGAGCCGCAGCGTGGTGAAGTATGTCCCGTATCGAGGGAAGGCCTGTGCCCGGCACTGGAGCTATAAGCTTCATAGTGATACCCAGAAGCCGTGAATGTGGTGCCCTCCATCGCATTGTGTACAGTTTCCATGAACAGAACCCATTAACGACAGCATGTGCTGTCCAAACAACAAACATTTGATAACGCAAATAAGGCAAACATCTTCAATTTAACATCCGATCACTTTACACTGCATCGTTGATGTTGTCAAATGTCTGAGGGGCGAGTCGACCTGGTTAATGACGACACTGAAAATTCGCTCTACCCCCTTTAAATACGATACAAAATCTACTTACTTAAGTACTTATTAAAAAACTATATTAAATTATAACAAACATCATAGAAGGAAAAATTGAAGGGAAGAGAGGAAGGGGTAGACCTAGGAGAACATTTATGAAACAAATAGAAGGTGCAGGTCGTGTCGGGACGAAGAGAGGAATGGCGATTACTCCACCGACAAGAGCGCAGCTCTTAAATAAAGAGAGAAGTACTTATTTGGTTAGCCACAAGGGCTTTCATAGTAAAATCTTTACTTTGAAATATAAATCCTAACCATTTAAAAGCAGGTGCCTAATAATATATTTTTATTTCTTTCTTTACCTAAGTATTTTTGTTTCGGTGCATGTTCGAAGAATATTCTTCGATCCATGCAGAATCCAGATGACCCGATTACTCTTGTTATACATAGATGAATGAAAATCATCACCATCATAATTCATTGATGAATGTGGAGGAAGCAAGATACTGTCGGGATCCAAGCAAATGGAATTCCATAGTCTCTGCTTACCCCGGTGGGAAACAGGCGTGAGTTTATGTATGTATGTTGTCATACATAAACAGCCCATGACTAATTAGCTCACGAATACTCGCTTGATACTTATTACTGTGTAACCTATAGCTTTTTCAGATCTCCATTATTGAACCCTGTTTTCCTCCTGTGCCTATTAGATAAGTATTTGTTTATTTACCTACCTTATATTATAAAAAAATAATTAAGTACTTAAATTAGTTTATAAGTATTACCCAAGTGCCGCCGCCTACTTTGTGACTTTGTACTTTGGCCCTAATGGTCATTTTATTAATTGATAACCAATTATACAATACATTATCACATTTTTATTAAGACAGATGATTTATTTTTCGCCCTGTCCAAGCTCACAGTGGTTGCAAGCGTACACAGGCTAAGCTAGGTACTTAATAAAGTCTAAAACTTGAATTAAAACATTTTTGTATCATTTAGGCGCGAAAATCGAATTCAATTTTTTTTGGTTATTTTGTTTTTAGGACAGGCAAAGGGAACATAGCCTATACACGCAAAATCGAAGGCTAAACTTTTTAAAACTATCTCGCTTTATTTTTTGCCCATTTAAGAGACAGGCTAAGATCTTGAGAACACACTGTCTAGTTATCAGTAGGTAGGTACGCAACTATCTCGCTTGTATTACATTGAGTGCTTTTATAAAACGAATAACTAAGCTAAAGCAAAAGCGCTAAAATATATAGCCAATCGGCACGTAACGCGTTTTTAATGGTTCGCCCGCAGACACTCCGCAATTTGCTCTGAGACCAACTATTTTCTAGGAACATAAGAAAGTTCTTACTAACCATTAGTATGCTATAAATAGCAGATGGTAATATTTCATAATTCTGCCGATTTAATATTTTACTACCTGACTTCTACTCCGGTAGATACGTAGTTATTTATTGAAAATATAAAGCAACCCGCAGTGGAGCAGCGTGATGGAGTATGCTCCATACCCCCTCCGGTTGATTGAGGGGAGGCCTGTGCCCAGCAGTGGGACGTATATAGGCTGTTTATGATGATGATGATAAAGCAACTTTTGATTTAGCACTTTCATTATCATTCCTAGATATTATTTTTACATAAGTAATTTAAAAATAAACTAAAAATATTATTATTATAATATGTAGGTACTAATGCATCAGTACAAAGTTTCTATGTATTTAGTTTTCAACAAAGAGAACGAACACAATAATAATAATATAAACTTTTGAAAAAAGAAGCTGGAAAAGAAAACTTTCATCCAATTTAAATTATAGGTACTTACTTACTTAGATTTTCCGACATTTAAAATACAACTTCCAATGGTCATATTTTAAAGTCGTTGGGATAGACACCCCAACGCATATTTAATGTCAGCTAACGAATGAATTACTAAAAATCTACATTAAATTATTTTTCTTGTAAATTTTGATTAGAATTATACCTACAATTAAACGTAGCAATCTGCGGACCTAAACTCGCGGTCGCGATCTCCAACGGGCTGAGCAGATCAATAATTATCGATGGATCGGCCCGCTTGAGGCCCGTGTTTATCTATGTTATGAATGGTCTATCATATTATAAAATTAAAATAAGTATTTAAAATTATTTAGACACTAAATTATTTAAAGACTTACTCAAAACAGCCACCATAATTTGATTTATCTTGCTCCCCTCGGAACAATACTTTTTCACTGTATATTTTAACATTTTATTTTATTAAATAGACTTAAAAGATAAAACACTGTCCGCAATATCACAGTAAATTAAAAATATAAATTATTTAAAAAGTAAATCACAGGCATGATTTTTATTTTTTAAATTAGAATAACGGCTTTTGCCTGCGGCGTGCGTCCGCAAGCTGCCTAGCTGTTACTTCGAATGAATAGCGACTTGTGGTCGATTTGCGAGACTCTTCCAGTTAATAGTAATACGTTTGTTTACAAATAAACCAATAAAATTGCTATAAATTATTTTATTTTGTTTAAGTTATGAAAGGCCGGACTGAAATTCAAAACGCGTGTAGACATCTAGCCGTATCAAATAGGAAATAAAATGATACGGATGCTACTGTATTTACGCTGATTTTAAAATAAATGACATCATTTAAAAGACGTAATCACTATTAAATAAGGCGACTCAGGGGGGTTAAAAAGGCCACATCGAAGTAACTCATCTAAGAAAGCACAAGACATTGCGCATCTTACTTTTATATGCGCAAAATGACAAATTGCAACATTGTTTTTTAGGTGACATGCTTCGATGTGGATTGTGACCATTTTAAGCAGCTCATATTGTTCTTCTAATAAATAAGTAATTAAATTAAGTACGTTACGTATTTAGGTAACACAAATACGCAAGAGTCACTTCGCTATTTCGCCAATTTATAAGTAATATATGAAACGGTTATCTGCAAGCGGTGAAACATTTCCTTGAAGTATATAATATTGAAAAATATACTTAACTCGAGGAGGTATGGAGCATAATCTACTCTATCCTCTGCGGAGGTCCGTGTTGCTCTATTTATTTATTAAGTACTACTACATCATATATAAAAAACATTAACAACTAAGACAATTACTAAAATTAAGACATATATATGACAATTACAGTATATATAGCATCTACAAATTAGTAATTAAATTAACAAAGCAGCCTCTATTACCCTTAACTGACAAACATGAATAAAATATAAAATTAAAGTAGAAAAAAATGACTATCAATCCGCTCCACTGTGAAGAGGTAGAGTAGAAAACTTCGTTGAAGATCTGTGACACCTTTTTGGGCACTGAGATTTCCTCACGCTGATATCATGACTATCCACAGCTTTTTGGCGGGAACGAAAACGGGACGGTTGCTTTCTTCATTGCATAATCTAAATAATTAATACGAAATGGTGTTTGTGGTTAATGATCGCATTGAGTTAGTCGGAAAACATTCGCGATAGTGTTATTATATCGGAATATTCAATAAACAAAGTGTGCCTATCTATTTTCGCTTCGTGCCAACAAGCCGCTTCATAACTCAAAAGTTTATGCGAACTTTTGAGTTAATTCGTTTGGGGTTCGGAGTAGGAGTCTGCTCCGAGGGGGGCTTAGGTTTCATCATTCATCGTCATTACCTTTCATCATTTCATTAATCATCATCAAGAAAAAAATACAAAGACATGGCTGTATGGGCATAGTTTCCTTTGCCTTGCTCTTCGGGGAAAACCAAAACAAAAAAAATACTATTATCCAACCATTCCAAATGCACCTGATCCGTGTCACGTGACATCAATTAACGGTAAAGTAAAACGTCATTACCTCAAGTAGGTCAGTGGTAACGTTGTAGCTAAGATGCCTAAATTAAGTAATTTGTGGTCAAGTTCCCATTAATTAATGACCCCGATTCCTACAGACACCCCCTAATTTTACTTATTTTAAGTCTTACCCGTCATTCTCTTATTCGCCGAAAAGGAAAGAATGACGGGTAATCGACTAGTATTAAATTTATGGAACACACGTTAATTATAGGCAGATATTTAAAAAATTCGTGAAAAAATGATCTGTGCTTCGGAAGGCACTAAGCAGTCGTTCGAAATATTTTTTTCGTAATAAAAAATATTGAATTCGTATAATTTTTTTACAAAAGTTTACTGGAGTTTAATTTTAAGCAGCAAAGTAGTAGGTAACAAGTAAGAAAGCAGTAAGTGATAAATCTTGATTCGTTTACCTTCATTTACCGGTTTTTCTGGCGTCGATGAATCACTCCGGGATTCTTACATATTTATATCGTCCGTTAGTAATGTTAGTATGCCGCACATTCCCGGATACTGCGCATATCACGACGCTATCTGGAATCAACTCCTTAATAAGCAACACGTGCGGTATTAACAGAATGTCACTTTGTATACACAGTACAACAACTAAAATTTTAGAAAATTTAAATCGAAAAATTCCCTCTCTCTCTCTCTCTCTCTCTCTCTCTTGTCAAACATGGTGTTTTAAAATGGTAACAAGTGTAAATAAGAACATCATGTTTTGCTTATAAAAAGGCATGCAATATTGGTGGTATATAGTGCGACGGGTAATCTTAAACAGTTTCATCTTATAAATTCTTCAATTTTATACCTAATATTTTTTATCATTGAGCCATTTATACAGTTTTGTCTTATATATTGAGTTATTTTCTTAGGACATCTCCAATTTGGTTAATGTCCTTCTAGATCTTCCTCTGCCAGTCCTACCACCAACATTCGCTTTATATACTGCTTTCGTAATTCTATTATCCTTTTATCCTTTTCATCCAACACACACACACGCACACACATACTTATACATACATACATACATAAGCTCACGCCTATTTCCCACCGGGGTAAGCAGAGACTATAGAATTCCATTTGCTTCGATCCTGACACACTTCTCTTGCTTCCTCCACATTCATCAATCGCTTCATACACGCACGCCGGTTCAGAGTAGATCGTGTTAAACCTTTTATAAGGACATCTCCAATTTGGTCATCGTAAGTCCTTCTCGGTCTTCCTCTGCCAGCCCTAGCATCAACTTTTGCTTTATATACCGCTCTTGCAATTCTATTATCCTTCATCGGCTCTACGTGTCCAAACCAACCTAACATTCCCTTCTCAACCTTAGTCACTATATCGTCTTTTACACCACATCTCTGTCTTATCACACTGTTTCTCACTCTATCACTCAACTTCACACATATACATACTAAAAGGAAAATAAAAATACTAATTAGGTACAACAAATCAACAAAGATGCTACACTGGTTGTATTTAGCCCAGGTAGTAATACCGTGAGAGCCTGCTAGATTCCTCGCTATTTATAGACAAACTGGAATCAAGTGCTATTTTTAGCATTGTTCCTAGCACCTTGGTTCTAAGTGCTAAAGTACTTAGTACCCATCCAGTTATAGATTAATTGATATTACGCTGGAAATTACCATATTACATAAGATAAACAGCCTATACAAGGTGTAAGTGACATTGTAACGAAAAAAAAATGCAACGTCTTTTTGATTGTACTAAAAACGATGGTGGGTGCTTTTCTTGTCGCAAATGTTTAATTATGATTTTCAGTTTTTAATGCGCCGCAATTCAAATCGACCAACGCGAAACAGTCAACCTTGTATACAGGGTGTTAGTGACATCGTAAAGAAAACTTTAAGGGTGATTCAGACCTAACAATAGGTAATGTGGAAACTACTTAATACCTATTTTCCGTAGGAAATAAGCATTCTTAACATAACTTATTATTAAATTTCTTTCCATAATATATATCGTGTTATGTCTCATTGTTGGAATCTGCCTATTGTATTTTACAAGCTTTTATTTTGATTTAAAAACGTAAATAACATAACATAGCGTCTCGCCTGTATCCCGAAGGGGTAGGCAGAGGTGCATAGTATTGCACTCCTCGCCAAATACGCTTAATCCCATATATATAGATAGATATATATATATATATATATATATATATATATATATATATATATATATATATATATATATATATATATATATATATATATATATATATATATAGAATAGGGGATGAAACTATTATCAATAACCGGGCACAAATCCTGAAAACCACGTGATGTCAATGTAAATATGGCATTATCTTCAGCCCATTGCAGTCCACTACTGGACATAGGATTCTGCCAAGGCGCGTCACAAAGTCATTTCTTAAGCCTTACGTATCCAGGCGCTTCCAGCCACCTTCTGCAAGTTGTCCCGCCATCTTGTCTGGGGTCGACCCTCACTTCGTTTCCCCAGACGCGGTCTTCACCCCAGAACACACTTGCACCAGCGGTTGCCACGGAAAGAGCTATGCTTAGCCTAAGGGATATATGCGCGATTTACTGAACTATAAAGGTGAAGGCGCACCTGGCGCCGCGGGAATCATGCGCGCCGAAGTCATTAAATTTTGAGCAAAATACGGTTCGTGCGGCGCGGATAGTTGCGCGACATTGCATACGATTTTATACAAAGATTAGTAAAATTCGATAACTTCGGCTTCTGTGGCGCGTCTAGGGGTCCACCCTAAGAGTTTGTAAATCAACTAGACAATTCATGATTCCGCAATTTCCCGTATTCTTCTATGATGTGCCCATAATGATTAACAGGCCTAAAGGTTGTTTGGAAGTAATTGCTACCTTAGTAACAAGGACCCCTTTTGTAACCTATCCTCATTGTACTTAATTGTTTATGTTTATTTTGTGTGTAATAGAGATTTTCATGTAAAATGTTACCAAGACGAGTTATCGATCGCAATGTCAAAACTTGGCGGGTGCCCCCAGATAGATGTTTAGCAAACAAAGCCCTCTAAGGATTGTAATTATAAGATTGAAAAATAATTTTCAATAAAACTATCTATACGTTAAGTTAGAAACACAATATTGTTATTGTTAATCGTCGCGAAGAAAAGATATAAATGTCGGCCTGGAATGTCCTGTGAAGGCTGTTTACAATAGACATTATAATAATTATAAATACCTACAGGTAATAGTGTATTATATTCTGTTGAGGAAGGGTATGGGTAAATAGCTTGTCTGTACCTAGTCCAGCGACTCTTAGTACCGGAACAGAGCGTGTACTTATTTGTGCTAAGTACATTATAAATAAAAACTATTTACTCATAACCAGAAAGAAAAGTTATCCAATAACCTTAAAAATCCTCTACGCTCACCATAGAGCAACACGGACCTCTTTACAACCTTTACAAGTTATCCAATCTCCTTAAAGAATCCGCTACGCTCACAGAGCGTCAGAAAATCTCAGAAAAAATCATCCTGCCAGAAAGCGATGTCAAACGCCGGGGGCCGCCTTCATATGGCGTAGTTGGGATCAAAATTCCGTAATGAGAAGCGCGTATGTCTGCACGTTGGTATGCCTGGTCTTATCACAGGCTTCGGCCGCAGACAAGGCCACGACAGAACAAACCCCAGAGATATGTAGTCACCAAGGGCACAGACTTGTGGAAGCCAAATTCGGGAAGGAAAAACACTGGCTTTGCCTAAAGCTAGTCAGTTTAGGTAAGTCCTATCTATGTTCTGTTCCTCCATTTTGTAAGTATTGTAACCGGTACGAATTAAAGAGAAGTACGTCGCGTCAGATAGTTGCGTGCTATAAGGTGTCCCTTTAATTCGCACAGGTTATCAGTACTTCAAATTCGAAATATCCAAAGTAAAATATGCAAATTAAGTGCAGTAAATTACCGACACGCAATAAAAAAATTGTAGATAGGTTACCCATTTACAAAAATAAGTCATAAAATAAGTCCAAGGATTATATAACTATTTGTTTCTATACCTAAAATGAGTTGCAAATCTAAATAACAAACTTATCAATAACACATAATTATATTTTAGCTGCTTAAGTAGTTTTAATTGGAGCCGTGGTAGCCTAGTTGGTCGAACGCTTGCCTCTCACTTTGAGGTCGCAGGTTCGAATCCAGCACCTGTCAAATCTTCAGGTTAGGTAAGCGGACTCTGTGTAAAACGGGACAATGCTTTAATTGACTGAGTTGACTTCGTACACCGAGGCGTGTTTTCCGCCTTATCTTCATTTTAAAAACGCTTTAACCTCCTAAGGCAATACTTAGTTAAACAATTGGGCCTTTAAATGGACATTCGGTCTTATGACTGGAAGCGAATAAAATATAAAACGCGTCCAGTTGAATCTTCCCGGGCACGTCATTAATTACAACTTATTAATTAATTACACTTCTATCGTGTGGGTTGTGAGGTGGAGTACCAACCTCATCAACTCTGTTGTCAACACTATTGAGCCGCCAAAGGCCCATGGCTCATATAACGACTACTTGTTACATCAGTAATTAGTAACCGGGACCTACGGCTTAACGAGCCTTCCGAAGCACGGATCATCTTACTTTCGGACAATCTGGTGATCAGCCAGTAATGTTCTAACCAAAGTAGGAACTACAAAGTCATTTTTGTGATATGTCCCCACCGGGAATCGAACCCGGGACCTCCGGATTGTGAGCCCAGCGCCCAACAGGGGTTGGTCCAGTGGGACCACGGAGGTCGTTACTTCGACTGAAGAAACACGACACTTTCCGTCTGATAAGGACCTTTAATCATGTAACTCTATCGCCAGGAGGTTCCTTGCTATCGACGGAACACACAGCCCTATTCCTGGACCCTGACGACACGGTGGACCGCACCAACTCGTTGCTGGAGCCCCTGGACACCACCATGGCGTATGGCTACCCTGTCGAGGCACCAGCTTCGGGCTCCGCCGAAGGATACATCGGAGAAGACCATCATTTCTATGGGGTGCTGCACTTAGGTAAAGTTATAAGGTTGTATAATGAAGCTAGTCTATACCTACTTAGGTCATCATCTCACTAGCGTTAACCCGTTTTTCACGTGTTCCACTGCCTCCGTAACAGTCTCCGTGGTCTAGTGGTTAGAGCGTTAGGCTCACGATCTGGAGGTCCGGGTTCGATTCCCGATGGGGACATTGTCGAAATCACTTTGTGAGACTGTCCTTTGTTTGGTAAGGACTTTTCAGGCTTGAATCACCTGATTGTCCGAAAAAGTATGATGATTCCGTGCTTCGGAGGGCACGTGAAGCCGTTGGTCCCGGCTATTAGCCGTAAAAACACCTCCACCAACCCGCATTGGAGCAGCGTGGTGGAGTATGCTCCATACCCCCTCCGGTTGATTGACGGGAGGCCTGTGCCCAGCAGTGGGACGTATATATCCTGTTTAATGTATGTATGTACGTGGTCCACTTACCCGACAAAATTTTGTTGAATCGTTCGATAATCTTATTAAGTTGCGCATGTTAGCCCTGCTCTATTCTGCATGTTTGTATTACCTAAGATGTACAGGAAGCAAAAGAAGTAGGTATATCAAGAATTCCACAGTGAGTTAACCTATGTATGCGTTGTATGTGTGATTTAAGATAATAATCATAATAATAACAGCCGGGAACGTGTCAGGCTTATTGACCTGCGGACCTGGACTCACATGTTTGTAGGTACCTAGTGTCATGAATGGAACTGACCTAACGCCCACATTCCTCAGCCGTTACATAGTTGTGTTCGCCAATAGAACTTTGATTGCAACGTGCACGCGAAACAATGTAAATCGCGATCGTCATCAGCCCATTAACGTCCCCACTGCTGGGGCACGGGCCTTCCCTAAGGATAGATAGGGAGATCGGGCCTTAAACCATCACGCGGGCCCAGTGCGGATTGATGGTTATTAACGACTGCTAATGCAGCCGGGACCAACGGCTTACCGTGCCTTCCGAAGCACGGAGAAGCTCGAGATGATATTTTTTTTTGTGGTCACCCATCCTATGACCGGCCTCTGCGAAAGTTGCTTTACTTCAACAATCGCAGACCGAGCGCGTTTACCGCTGCGCCACCGAGCTCCTCAAATCGCGATAGTTATGGGTAAATATCAAAATGTGCCAAGTGTGGTGGCGAACTGTCATATTATTTTTTCGTGAAAAATTGAGTTCCGACATCCTTTCGGATCCTTTTGGATCCTTTGTCATGTCGGAACCCAATTTTTGCCACCAAACTTGACATTTTGATATTCACCCGTCGTTACATGAGACATGTTAGGGTCCTTTGGCAGCTCAATAATAACCCTGACACCAGGGTTGATGAGGTTGGTAATCCACCTCACAACCCACACGATAAGAAAATTCCTTATTCTATGGTTCTGTGTAAGCTTATATCAGTGTTAATGTTTGACCAGGTAACCGAACCCTGCACGCGGATCCGTACGGCCGAGACGACCCGAGTCGCTCGTTCGGCGCGTTTGAGAACGATTGGGGGCCAGAGATCGTGCGCCCGCGCCGCCACCATGCTCAGGTGATCAGGTGAAGCGCTTTGAGTAAAAAAGTAGTAGGTCTGTACGGAGCTATAGCCATTGCTGTACCTACATTTATCCGTAGATACTACTTAACTTGTAATAAGTAAATACTTTTTATTTTGTATTTGTAAGAAGCATCAAATTGAAAATAGTATTACCTACGTACATATTCCTGCTTACCTATATATTCACTATAAATAGTATAGATATTAAAGAATGAAATTAGCCTGAAAAAAACTATATATTTAAATAACTAAAATAAATATTTTATTACCTGTTTTTTTAATTATAAGTACCTACCCAGATTATTTTACCTAATATTTAATAAGGTATATTAGTAAAATCCTACCTATGCTAGTTATGTATCTACTTATATCATGTAATGTGTAAGTAATGTTCTTTTTTATATTATCATAGATCTACCCCATATGGCTTTACCTACTTGACCGGACAAATGGGAAACGCTGAGGAGTGTGTCCAATTGGGTTATTAAATACCGGTCATGTCAGTTTAGATATTCACTGGCGCAAGCGCATATTAAATTTATCATCGACAGCTGGAATAAAATATGGCTGCGTTTATGCACTTGTAGCGTTGTAAAGAATCCTGATTGTCTCGGATTTATGGTCCGTACACCACCTGGTGGTTTCCGAGAACGTCAGCGTACCTTCGAGAGAATTACCCGTGTCTGACTTTACACGCATGATTTAAAGACTTTATTTGTATGGTCTAAATCATGGTATAATAAAACAAGTTATGCTCAAAAGTGACAGCTAACATTTCAAGGTTAGCCGCGCTGACGTTATCTCACCATCCGTTGCCATTTTGTAAAAAATAAATTACCCACGTGTAATCTTTTTAATTTACTTTGCAAGGAAATTTTCTACACTTAGTATAAGAGTTACTTACAGTTTTAATGATTTTATATATGTGACTAGTAATAGTAATTAAATACATTCAATTAATTTTCAATAATATTTATGTCCTTGGAATGTTGGAGATACCAATTTAATGGTAACACAGTGGTAACACTTACGTCATCAAACGGCTAGCAATGGCGGCTTTTCATAGGATTGAGCATACCTTGTTTTGTTGTACCATGGTTTAAATTATCGACTTGTTGGCTTCCTACGTGAAAGTTGGTTTTTGGCGAACATTAAAATAAGCTTCAACGTTTCACCATTTGAGTACTGATAACTGTATGGTAGGAGACCTTAAATCTAGCATCTGCAAATGGTTCTTGTTGTGTGTGGGTTTTGATTATGAGATCAATGATCGACCTTATCAAGTTTGTGTCAGGGTTACTATTGAGCCGCCAATGTCCAAAGACATACCAACTGAACAAAACAACAAGTAACATGTAAGAATTACTACTAACTCTTTCTTTGAGTAGTGTTGAGCGACTTATTCTATAGCAAGATTATATCCTCAGCAGCAAGAGGGGCAATTCGGCATCCACTTCCCGTACCGCATCGAGGAGCGCCAGCACGTCCCCGGCATAGCACGCGCACGCGTCTGCGACCTCCTACTGCTGGCTGACAAGGAATTCTTCGAGAATGACGCCAACTCTAGTCTGAACCACGTAGTCAGACGGATGGTGCATGCAGTCGCGCAAGCCGACATTATCTTCAGGAATACCGACTTCAATGAGGATGGGGTGCCGGATAATATTGGTAAGTCCAGCTGTTGCAAAAGCTTGTAATGGCTTCACAGCCTAGGTGGCTGGATGGACATACTGGAACGACAAGTCAATACACCACATGTTTGGCTTAGGTCCTACTGCCATAGAGTAAGGAAAAAACGGCAACTCTTCGCTCCCCACCAGCGTCTGAGCTAGGTTTTCCTCACCCCCCACATAACATAGTTTAGACTTCAATCGTATAGCGTCAGATGTCACACACAGATGCGCGTGTACGATAACGTCAATGTGTGGTGTCTGTGTAAAGCGAGGTTGTTTCTATGAAGTGTCTGGGGTGTGCTACTGCTCAACGTAACGTACACCATTTCTTACCACCAGCTTTCCTTCTCCTAGACCGGCTCGCAATCCTAACGAGCCTTGTCTCCTCGTGATCAAGGCCAGGGTCTCTATTCAATTGGTTTATACAGTGTTCAATGGGTCTCTTGGTCCAAGGCTGTGTCATTTATAGTACCTAATCCGTGTAAACCTCGCTAATGGGACCCAAATTAAGTCCCATGTCAAAGCCACTTCCTTATGTTCTAGGGTTCTCAGTGAAGTACATCCTAGTGCTGACCTCAAACGAGACGAACGAACGCGTGTTTGGAGACCTGCTAGCGGCCAAGAACATCGACGGGAGGCAGTACCTGATGCGGTTCGCGAGGCTGCGGCGCCTGTCAGAAGTGTGCCTTGGAGTCGCCTTCTCGGGTCACGCTTTCCATAACAGGACTCTTGGTTTGAGGTAGGATAACGGTCTTATAATAAATAAATCCGATTTCTGGGAAGATATCCTTAAAATCTGATAAAATGTTAATGATAAGACACCAATGTCTGTGCTTAGAGTTTGAGAGCTTTGGTATCTTGCTGTTTACAGACAGAAGAACGTACTTATTTGCACTTATAAAAGTGCGCAATGTCAAGAAAAGTTAAATAGCAATACGGCTTTCTTAGATGAATTGCTTTTATGTGGCCTTTTAACCTCCCTGACCAGCTTCACGTCTCTGGGCGGCGGCATGGGCGGAGCGGCGGGTGGGCTGTGTGATCGGCGCGCTTACGGGCGCTCTTTCAACACCCTGGCCCTGGCGCACGCCACTACTGACGACCAGGACCGGGTGCCTGAGAGGATTGCTGCGCTTACGCTCGCTCATGAGATGGGTAAGTAACTTCAGATTTCGTGGATACTTTTATAAGCCCTTATTTATTGTAGGTATCTTCTTATATGTATAAAAACCTGTAACCGTTAAACTCACTCCTCTTCATACCCTTTACTCGAAAAGCGTAAAGCGACTGTAGATACTCCTTCGTTATTTGTACTCAGTCCTACAAAGAATTATCTACATATTCCCATCCACAGGCCATAGTTTCGGCGCTCACCACGACGATAACTTCCCGAACCCCGAATGCCGCGGCTATCTGATGGGCTCGCAGTCCTCCACCGCGGAGACCAGCAGACACTTCGAGTTCTCCATCTGCAGCAAGCGGCTCATAGCGGCTACGCTCAACAGCATGAGCTACTGCCTCACTGAGGAGGACAGACCTTATTGTGGGAATGGTAACTTGAATCACACAATAGAAAATCACACAAATTCACAAACAAACACAACTAAACCCCACCCGCAATCTATCAAGGCGCTAGAAAATAACTTGCAGCCAAACTTGGTATTATGGAGTCGTCAGGATGAATAATACCGATGAACCATATACCCAATTAACCAGGTCCAATCATCTATCCTTGCTCCTTTCAGCCTAAATACTTCTATAAAAAGAATACTTTCGGAGCATCCAACACCCATCACTACACAACATTTCTACCTAACAGATGAATGAAGAACAAAGAGAGATAGCCGTAATTACACTTACAGCGGAACGTTTCTAAATACTCAGGGATAGTGGAAGAAGGTGAGGCGTGTGACTGCGGGATGCCATCGAGCTGCAGCCTGCGAGACCCCTGCTGCACGCCTCGGGCTGGAGGCGCTTTGGTCTACGAGGAGGGGTAATAAGACTCATATAATAAGACTGAAATATTGACTTGTAATTCACATGCCGCCTTAGGGCAATATGGAAGGTCTTAGACATAGAAACCCTTAAAATATCCTTTAAACTAAGTATACTCAAAATTGAATTCTTAATGGAATTAGCTGTCTGGGAACTGATATTAGACAGCCAAATTACTAAATTATATAACAGTGTTTTATGATTTTTTTAAGGAACGTCTTAAGGCCCAGTGCCGAAGTTCTTGCAGCTTCTTTTCCCCAGCCATACAGGTTGTGAGAAGCTGCAGTAGTTTTAGGCGGATAAAACTTTCGTTATGAAACAAATGACGATTCAAAGCGTAACTATGTTATTACTGAATAAAGATGTTTTTGAATTTGAATTAAAGAATTTTCTACGGCAACTCCGCTAACTTTAGCACTTTTCCCTCGCGTTGCATAATATTCAATCAAAAACTCATCCAATATTATATGCAATACGAGTAAAGACTTAGTAAATATCATCAATATAACTTCGTCCCCAGCACGTTGCACAAGGAGGGGTGCTCAGTAGCGCCGACTGCGATGTGCCACCCCTCGCAGGGGCTCTGCTGCAACGCCGAATGCAAGTACACCGACCTCTCACGGAGTGGCATTGTTAGTAAGCACTAAGTTTACCCACTATTTCTCTACCTACCTTCATAGACCAGATTTGTAATTGTTTACTGGAGGGCTTTAGGAAGGTATAAGTACCTATTCAACTTCAAATGTTAGTAACAGAAAGCTTAACCTAGTATTAGTAACAGATTCGAAAGATGACAACATAAAAATAAGCTACATGAGACAGGCCCGAGTCACCGAAGCCGCGGGCAGCTATGTGACAGCGTGCAATCGCACCCAGCGGTTCAGCAGCGGCGAGTCATACCGGTCCACCATTGCGCTCATGATGGTGTTATAACCGTTTGGTTTAGGATCTGGAAGTGATGGGTTCGATTCCCTGTCGCGATAATCACGTGGGTCTGTCCCTAGATTGGTTAACATTGCAGACTGATTCAGCTCATGATCAGGTGCGTATCATGTAGACCCTAGTATGTTACATGACTAAAAAAATGTGTCCAAAGCACCTGGCAAAATGCTTTGCAACGCCGAAGACGCTTATTTAAAGCGCTCCAGGAATTAGGTAAGTCTACAAATCTGTAACGAGCTGATGGTCATAGTGAATCCCTAAAACTCTCCAACCTTCAGGACTGCTCGACCTTGGACCAAGAGTGCACCTGCATGAACATGGACGACTGCCGCTGCGCCCTGGGAGGCAGATGTCTACCTGACGGCACCTGCCACGCCTCTGAGTGCGCACTGCTCGGACTCAGGGAGTGCCAGTGCAATAAAAAAGGGACGGTGAGTTGATTAACCCTTAGAGTAATATAAAAAAGGAATGGTATGTTTTGCAACGGCCAGAGAATAACTAAAAAGCTTAAATGTATGTGCTTTCCAGAATCTTGGACATGTCTTAGTAGATAGGTGACTTAAGCCCCCTATACACTAGGCTTAGCGGTCATTATGGCTCACTGGAGCCGATGCCCTAGGGAAGAATACTTGGATGGAGTTGGCAACTTGTCATTTTCACTAAAATGTTATGTATTTTTAGCACCAATAATAACAAGGTGTTCCGAGTTTGTCTTCTAACGAGGGTATTGTTATTCACGTGCCGATTTCTACAAGACGAGGGATTTGTACGAATTGTGGCTCTTGTGTTAAACGATGGAATTTGGATTTTTCTAATTCCTTCTTTCCAGGGCGGGAAGGTGAGCGAGGCGCGAATGTGCGGAATATGCTGCCAGCTGCAGAGCAGGGACGACGAGGAGTCAATGTGCGTGGGCGCAGAGTTCGCGGCGCAGCTGGTGATCGACAACGGATACGTGCTGCCGCCGGACTGGCCTGACGACGAGTATGTTGGACGTGAGTACTGGGGGTCTGGGGATACTTGACACTTGGCATTTAAAAGTAAGTGCGCCTGCTCCAGCATTCACTTTTATTGAGGGTGGTACTCTAAACCGGAGAGAAGTAGGTTGTGAAATAATTCGTGATGAGTCTTGACGACTCCTGAAGAAGCGAGCGCATCTTTCTCATGTCGTGAAATGCTCCAACAATTCCTGACTAACTGCGCGGTGTGGTTCAGCGAACGTGACCCTGCAGCTGTGCAGCAACCACGAGTGTCAGCCGGCGATGGTGCGCGCGTGGCAGGCGGGCGACGCGTGCGTGTCACGCGGCCTCATCGGTCTCTGCTCGCTCACAGGCGTCTGCAAGCCAAGACATGCCATGCCACGGTCTAATGTCTTCCCGGATATCATGGTGGGTATATTATCTAAATACTAGATTGATAGCTCTGGGGTTGCTGCTTCATGTAGAAACTCCACAGGTGAATAAAACGCTGGTTAAAGTGTTCAGAAAAGTCTATTGAACGAAGTACATTTGGTACGAGGTACATTAACATGTTACATGCGCGGTAAGCCTAAGACCGACTGGTTTATTGGTGGGAGCGCGCGCGGCGCCTGCCCCTCGCCTCCTTAGTACCTCGCCGACTTAGTAACCTAAGTCCGTGGCCGAACCAAGTTTCTTCAGGTTCTTTCAAAGTAAGACCGGGGGTAATAAGAATAAGGCCACATCAAAACAATTCATCTAAAAAAGCAATATTGCTTTATAATGAATAACTAAATGATAAAAGTGTCTGGTAAATGTCTGGTTCCTCTAGTTATTAGATAACTGTTGCTGTTTCTTGTCATTTCTCCTCTTCACCCATAAGACCTTGCGAAATGCCGTAAATTCAAAAATGTTACATTGACCTTCAACAAGTTTATCAACCAACGTAATTACGTTGAATAAATGATTTTGGTTTTGTGCATGAATCAACACAGATAGAGCATCTTCCCTCTCGCTTTCTCGCGCGCTGTGATTGGTTAATACCGCCCGTCTCCGCTTCTCTCCTCTTTTCAAGTCTACACTTTGGAAATTCACCTTAAAAACTGGTATTTGGTTTTCAGAGTATGAGACTGATGACCAGGGATAAGTCTAGCAGCACACAGCTGGGAGCGTCTAGTCCGCTCATGTTATTGTTGCTGTACTTTGTCAAGTGAAATACACGTCTTATTATAAATAACTCTTTTATTTACACACTTTACAATGTTCTTCACAAATATTACACACAATTTAACAATTACGCTTATAACGAAGATAAAATTTATCTATCTACACCTAACAATTATTATTAATTATTATTGCATTTAAATGAAGTTACTACGACTGAAATTATGGTAACTGACTGCTTACCAATGGAAACTCAAATCAGTGGGTTAAAAAAGCCACATTGCAGTAATTCACCTAAAAAGGAATATTGATTTGACAATTGTTCACGTTGCCTACTTACTTTTATATACATATGTGCAAATGTCAAAATCCATGAATTGCACTGATGTTGCGTGTTCAAACCTGTACGAATACGAAAGGATAAACTGCGAAAATTAATGATCGGAGAGCGGCTAAAAGTTCGTCTATACTTTTTTTTTTGGTGTTAGAACCCCACCCGTCTGCCAAAAAGTTACGTTTTACCCACGGAATAGAAGAGAAGTATAGCAAGTAAAATAAGCGCGCCACCTATTGGTGCTAATTGCGCGCCAAATAAGCGCACTGTCCGCCCGCCCGGTCGTTGCTGCTCGCCGTAGTTTGTGTTTACTGTATTTTAATTTCTTACAACATCCATTATTTTATGGTTGTGAACCTTCTAAATGAATAATTAAGCAACTAACCAGTGCAAAAGTGTTTTTATTCGAAAGACGGCTATAGAAGTTGGAATATATAGAACCGCCGTCGTCGTATCCACCGTAAGTACTCTCTTTTACTACTCGTGCAAACATAACTACGATAGCTTACTGCTTCTCAAATTCCATAGCAACTTTACCGACAATATATAGGTATTTATGTGATAGGCTGTAATTTTATCCTTACCATTCCTAAGTTACTGCATCTGTTTACCTACTATGCCTGTATCTATCCACTACTGGATATAGGCCTTCTCTCTTTCACGCCATACTTTCCGGTCCTGTGCAATCTACTCCATTGCTTTGCTTTGCTTTTCTAGTTACTGCATACAAGTTATTTTTGATAAATTGCCGATTCAATTCTTACGAGCTATAAACCTTTAGCTTAAGTAGCTGTCGAGGAGAGGGTGTATATACTATATACTTCTGCCTTACAGGGATACAGGCGTGATGCTTTGTTGTTTTGTTATGTTATGTTTTAGCTTACCTGTGACAAGAAATCCCTCTTTGCTAGTCGATATTTGACTTCTTGCCCTGCAGTTTATAATGGCACAAGACCTCAGTACTTTTGGCAGAGTTTCTCGAGCATCCTGAAGTAGGCGTACTTGACATCGAAGTCCATGTCGTACCAGTAGTTGACGGCGACGCAGCCGTGACTCTGGCGCACGTGGTGGAACCACAGACTGGGGAGGTACAGGCAGGAGCCGCGGTGCACTCGAATGTGGTACTGATGGGCTTTGCGGAAGGTCGGGTACCGAGCGTAGTCCGGTTTGAGAGGATCTGGAAATAACATAATTCATCATCATCACCCTAGCATTATCCCGTTTTCCACAGGGTCCGCTGACCTAACCTGAAGTTCCAACTCCTGAAGAAACAACAACAGTCTGACCTTCCAACGCGCGAAGGGAAAACCAGCCCAATACAGGCTAGGTCACATGTCCCCCAAAATGCATTTCTCGGGAATGTGATTTCCTTCACCGCTGAGCTGATGATTCCATGCTTCGTTAAGCAAGTTGGTTCCGATTTATTAAACACGTAAGTGTGAATAATTGTTCGCTACATGAGCCATATCAGGGGCTTTTGTTCATTAACTCTTTGATAGAAGATGCTGAAGAACTTACCTATACAAATCCAGGGCAGTGTATCATCAACATCTTCCCCACTCTCTCTCCTCACCGGTACCGTCTCCCACTCATCTCCTTCTCTTCTGAACTCTGCTTGCGGGTATCTCTTGTACGGCACATATGGGAGATCCGTCGGAGGGATCAGTACGAAGTCTTTGTACCCGTCGATTACGCAGTATATGTTTTCATAAGGGTCTTTGTGCACTAAAAGGAAGACATATGGGTAGAACAATCATCATCAGCCCATTAACGTCCCCACTGCTGGGGCACGGGCCTTCCCTATGGATGGATAGGGAGATCGGGCCATAAACCACCACGCGGGCCCAGTGCGGATTGGTGGTTATTAACGACTGCTAATGCAGCCGGGACCAACGGCTTAACGTGCCTTCCGAAGCACGGAGGAGCTCGAGATGAAAACTTTTTTTGTGGTCACCCATCCTATGACAGGCCTTTGCGAAAGTTGCTTTACTTCAACAATCGCAGACCGAGCACGTTAACCGCTGCGCCACCGAGCTCCTCAATGGGTAGAACAATAAGGAGGCTGAAATGCTCCATAAGGGTTTTTGAAGGAGATATATCGCTGGTGGAGTTAGTTAAAACTTAACACACAATTACCTTAGCAGTTAAGCTGGTAAGCAAAAGTGGACGCGATTTTCAAATAATTCGATTGGACTTTACTTTGAATCTGTTTAATGTAATATTCCAAACATTAGTTTATGTAGGACCCATTGTTTGTTTGGCTTGTTAAGAGTTGTAAATTGTAAACGGAAGAGATTATGTTATTATCCTCTCCAGCGTGATAGATCTAGTTATATTGGATAAGATAGTAACTAGTCGCCATACGGTTCATTATATTTGTATTAAAACTTCAATACTAAATAGTCCTGCCAACCATTATAGATTTATACATAAATGAATATACTGGGTGTTAGTGACATCGTAACGAATACTGAAGGGGATGATTCAGACCATGATTCTAAGTTAAAATCAAGTGGAATTTTCCGTCGCAAAATTCATGATTTTTTTTAGTATTTTTTTAATTATTTTCAATTCTATACTTTTGCGATCGAAAATTCCGCTTGATATTAACTCAGAATAATGAGCTAAATCAGCCCCCTCAGTATTCGTTACGATGTCACTTACACCCCGTACCAGTACATACAGGTAGCCATACAAGTAGGTATGGGTGTTAGTGACACCGTAACGAATACTGAGGGGGATGATTCAGACCATGATTCTGAGTTGATATTAAGTGGAATTTTCTGTCGGAAAATTCATGAAAATTTTTATGTTTTTTTAAATTATTTTCCATTCCATACTTTTGCGACGAAAAATTCCACTTGATATAAACTCACAATCATTACCTGAATCATCCCTCAAAGTTTTCGTTACCATGTCACTAACACCCTGTATACATGGATATGTGCGAGATCTCACCACAACCAACTTGCTAAAGCAACGTCTGAAGAGCTCCTAATCCACATGCAGACGTCCCAACAGTGGGCAAGCATGCCTGACACTGCTAAACTGCATAGCAATAAACTGCATATGGTTGTTAGACCATTCGAGAACATAAAGAAAAAATATCTCAAACAAGACTTACTAGAAGTGACAGCCCTCTCATCGCCCATCCAGAAGTTGACGGCGTCGGGATCCTTGTCGAAGGCCTGGCTGGCGAACCCTACATGCGGCTCCACGTCGTCCAGCAGCTCCGTTAACTCCGTGGTCAGGTTGGAGTTCTGGCGCTGGATGTATGGGATGTAGTCTGCTCTACGACAAAGGTTTGTTTAGTTAGAATTGTTCTAGCCGTTGCCATAAAAGAGTAATACTTCAAATAGAACTGCAATTCTCTCCCCCCCCCCCCACCCCACAAATTCGTATCGGGCGCCGACCTCACCCCCTCTAAGCCTTACATAATATATTGGTATTGCTATTCGCGGGCCATTTTCCGCAACTCGACGTCTGAGCGCCAATTTTGCGTAATACCTGAAATGGCTTGATTACTCCAGCCAGCCTAATCTCCCAAGGAAATCACCTCAGGGAGGCACCCCATCAGGCCAAGTTACATAACATAAGCTCACGATTATATCCCAAATGGGTTAGTCAGAGGTACATCCATCACAAGATGAACTAAGTTAAGTACCCACACCTCACCAAGCTTTCTGTACAATACATACATAAACTCATGCCTATTTCCCACCGGGGTAAGCAGAGACTATAGAATTCCATTTGCTTCGATCCTGACACACTTCTCTTGCTTCCTCCACACCCTTCTTTTTTTTCTTTCCTTTTATGAACTATATGCATGCAATATCATACTTACTAACTTTTTATTGTCTAAATGATCTAAGAACTCTGCCATTGTCATATCAACTTCATGCGGCATCACAAAGTACTCCACACCATCTGCGTTCATGGTGATACCGTCTGCTAACCCGTTGGGTGTTACGGCTACGGTCACTTTCTTGTTCGGTATAGTTTCCCTGAAAGATATTGTTCATTATGAACAAACTGGTTCACAGGTAATTAATTACAGTTGAAAATAAGTACCTATAGGCTTTGAATAAGAATTAAATATACACTGTATTACAGATGGAAACGACAAATGAAGTATGAAGTACTTACATATAGATTGTTATTTACTTATTTAATATTTAATTTTTCTTTTTTGTTACCTCTTTAATAGAGGACAATTTTTGCTTGTGCATGAGAAGCTATTAAAAATTTCAAAAAAAGGTTTAGGTTCATACCTACAAGACCAAAACCTTATTTAAGTATTGAATGCTTTTTTTTATTATAAAAGGATATTTGCACCTGACTTTAATTACATATAGTATTGTCAAATAAACTAAGGACACCGTGACTAGCAAAAAAATTGAATTATCATTTTATAGCCTATATTTTTCAGTTAGGTATATTTTAGGTATCAATTACATGTCAATTTATATACTGATACAGCGAAAATTTGTATTAAGGAAAATATAAATAAGTCACCTTCACCCACCTAAAATATTTTGAATTCCATTTTTTTGTAGCTGGCCAGTCAGCGCACGCGCCTTTTATGATAACTGGTATATTCTTCGCCACATATTCTCGGTAAAAATCTAAAGGATCTACACAGTCACTCTCTATTTCTGCTATCTCACTTCCCAAATATAATTCTGAAAAAAATAAAATAATGTACAACAAAATTTGTTTGAAACTCTTATAAACTCAAAATTAATTAATGTTTATGAAAAAAATATGTAGATAATAAACGTTTACCCGACGTTTCCGTGTGTAACACATCTAGAGCTTCCTGAATTCTTTCACTCATGATTACTAAATTATTCACTTTCGACACAAAAATGTATTTTTATTCGATTATCCCAATCCCGACGTAAACATAACCTCAAACTAGATTGTTGACATCTGACTTGACATTATAAGGATGGTTGGTAAGATCAAGGACAAAAAAGTATACAACAGCCTCGTAGCACATCCTTCAAAGCCAAAATAAAAAATAGACTTTTAATTTCAAAAACCGTTACAAAATCCGAAAATTATAAATTCTCAAATATATTTCATTGGCATTGGTTTTTTCAAGATCCCTTTAATGGGAGGCGTATCCGAGTTCAAGATGGGTTGTTTTGGTGGCGGTGGAGGCTCCATAGGCGGAAGGGAAGAAGACGGCTGTTTGCGGGGTGCATCTTGAAGAGACATTTGACGAGACATTGTTCGTTGCAGGAACGTGTAAGAAGAGTCAATAGCCGTCACTGAAAAAGTGGAAAAAAATTAACTTATTAGGTACAAACCTCGAGTACTAACGCTTAATAACATCTCTCTCAATTAACTGAAGGGGGTATGAAGCATACTCCACCACGCTGCTCCACCTCGGGTTGGTGGAGGTGTTTAGTACAGGCTAATAGCTGGGCTTAATGTACACTCAGAAGCACGGAATCATCTTACTTTTTCGGTCATTGTCCGTACCAAACAAAGGACAGTCTCACAAAGTTATATCAATAATGTCCCCGTCCGACAATGTACCCGGACCTCCAGGTCGTGAGCCCAACGCTCTAACCACTAAACTACCGAGGATTACTCAAAAAGAATTACTAGCGCAAATCTACATTCAGTGTAACAATAATGAAAAATATAGATACCCTTCGGTCTCTCAGATGGTGGTTCCGCCTGCACGGTAGGCATGCTCAGTGCTGTGGTGACTTTAGGCCCTCGTATCATGTTGATATCAAAAAACTCCTCGACGCCATGTCTGGTCAGCCCTAATTTGTTCTTCTCATGTAGCTGTCGCAAACGGACGGCTTTGTCGAAACCTTCGAGGAACGTCTTTGAAGTGTTGTGGATCGTTATGGTGTCTAATATACCTGTAAAAATAGCGTTGAATACCAACGTGAATACAACTTGGACACGTGGAGAAAAATACTTTCATACTTTTTTATTCCGTCTTTTTGAATTAACTACGACAAAAAGCCATCTACGGCGTAAAGGAATAAATAGTATCAAAGTTAGTATTCAAATTCCTTACGTAATTGAGCGCATCGGGCGATGATAGTCTCTTTGTACCGATGCATCTTAGTCATTGGGTTCCCGATAAAGTTGGCTTCGACCAAGGAGATCAGCGTGCACATGTCATCTGCTATTCCTTTGAAATCTTGCAGCTTATTCTTCTTGGCTATCAGGACCTCGAGTCGCCTCAAAGGCTTGGCCCAGGACATTTCGGAGATCTTGTTCTCAGATACATTTAGAATCCTCAGTGACGGCTGGAAAGTAATCACCCACACACATTATAATATAATAATTTGGGTTACTTAATTAAGCTTTTGTCAATAGGTTTGCCCATTTTTACATACTAGGTAAAACCACTTTTAGTTCACTAACGCACGACGAGGCATAATCTGTTTCTCTCTGTAAGTTTTTATATATTACGTAAGTACTAGGTACTTACCGCAAGACCCATCATAGAGCGGGGATCAAAACACAGGGCGTCAGCATTATCCAAGTTTTGCTTCTCAATGTGAAGCTCTTCCAAATACTTCAGTGCCCCCAGGTTCTCCACCACGCTAATTCGATTATTCCCCAAATACAACTTCTTCAAGTTGTAAAGTTTTTCCAGCCCTTCGATTTTGGTAATCTTGTTCCATTGTAAATGCAAATGGGTGAGATTGTACATCAAATCGAGGTTCTCAATTTTAATTATGTGGTTGTCGTGATAATATGCGAAAATTACGTGTGTTGGACTTTTCGGTTTCGGCTGAAAACATCGATAGGGTAAATGTAGGTAATGGGGATCACTTAAGCGAAAATGAAAAAAAAAGCTAATCTATGAATCAACTATTTATTACTCTGTTTTTATTATAAACTTTACTCTACTAACTATCGATTGAGATCAACTTTAATTACTTTGGTTTATTAGTTTTGGTACAATAGCATTTTAAAAAAAAAATAACTTTGATCCCGATTGTCAACTTGGGTTGGCAATGGTGATCAGTATGTGGGCAATGGTGATCAACACATATCGCAAACATAATTGTGCGCAGTATTCCACCCAGAACAGTCGGCATGAGTCCAGAGCCCACAAGAAGTGCACCGGTACCATGTTTCATTGTTTCGGCCGAATTCACCACATACAAGACACAAGCTGCTTGCATCTTCTGCATCGTCATTTTCCTGGCATAACACATCCGTGTTCACGTCTGACGTCGAAGTACCATTGGAGTCCTGCAGAATTTTCTTCTTAACCTTATCACGACTACCCTTCTGTGGCTCGATTTTCTTTCCTGTTCTTTTTCCTTCGTTTTTCACAGCTTTGGCTTTCCTTTTATTTTCTTTTTCAACTAGGGCGTCTTCATATAGGTAATTGGGATCACCCGACTCCGATTACCTACATAGGCAATAAAACGAAAAAAAAAAAAAATTGGCGAGAAATTATAGGTAATAATAACAATATGGCTGTTGAATTGCATGCTAAAATGCTACGACTATTACACATTACAAGTACAGAAATAAATATTTGTTATTTTGTAACTTACCTTCGTATTTTTAACTCGAAAAATAAGATGTAAATGGCACGAAATCTTCAAACACCCATTACTCGCCAACGCGTCGGCCGAGCTGAGCCAGTCGCCGCTCGCGCACGGGTGTGACGTCATGCTAGCGTGTACTTATGTTTGAATCGGTCGGTCGCGTTCGGTTTTTGTTATTTTGAGGTGATCACCATTGCCTACTGACTCCCATTGCCTACATCTCCCCTATGACTTGGTAAACATAAAATACAAACTTAAGTACCTATAAAATTATTGGTATACAGTATAATTCACACTGTAGGAGTGAACAAGCCGTACGATTTCAACTTATAAATTGGTATACATCAAAATGCGTTCGGTCGTTCGTAGGTACCTACCATGCAGCAAGTTTTCATAAATTTTATACATTATAGTAGCATAATACTGTGTGCGTTACCCCAACAAGAAAGTATCTCCTAGAGTTATATGAGTAGAACGTATAGTTGGTGCCTTATCTGCTGTAAATGTGCCCCCACATAAAAAATGTGTGCCCCCTGTCGTTTCGAAAAAAAATCGAAAAAACGATTCTTGCTGGGGTAACGTTTTTCTAGCAGGAAAATTCTAAACGAATGATCGGAGAGAGAAAAACTGTGCATGGCCAGATAGCTTATATGTGTGCCAAAATGTGCCCCCAAAAATAAAATCTGTGCCCCTTCAGATTTTCGAGATATTGCATTTCCTGCTGGAGTAACGTTTTGATGAATAGTATATCTCTAAAACCATTGCATGTGCCCCTGTAGAATAAACATACGCGAGTAGCTCTTAATGTGTGCCCCTTTGTGCCCCAATTAGATTTTAGAAAATATTTATAGTTTTCAAGTTATCGCGGTTTTATGAAAACCCGAAAAAACATCGCAGCGCCTAAATGAGACAAGGCATAACTTCGCTGAAAACTGTATTCGGTCTTTCTTGACGCTAATAATAACCATACAAAGTTTCAAAAATGTTCATGCATGCGTTTTTGAATAATCTTGCTAAAAGTAAAAACGATGGTGTCATAACTTTGACGGCAAAATACAAGGAACTGGCACAATCCCAGATGTGTAGGTGTAAACCAAAATCTTGTGCCTTTAGTCAAAAATATATGGTGAAAATATTGAGCTTCAAATGTTACGCGTTAAGTAAATATAAACAAAAAGCCAAAATATGTAAACAACGGCTGGTTATCCGACCAAATCTGAATGACTACTAAAAAGCGACGGATTCATACAT
Organism: Pectinophora gossypiella; assembly: GCF_024362695.1. NCBI lineage: Eukaryota > Metazoa > Arthropoda > Insecta > Lepidoptera > Gelechiidae > Pectinophora > Pectinophora gossypiella. Next base: position 3,681,545 of record NC_065424.1, read on the forward strand.
ATCGATGACCTTCTTTACTTTACTCACTAACCGGTTCACACGTGTTGTGCCTGAGTACACTGAAGTAGAAAAGTAATAACTAATAAAATAAAGTTGTTATTGGATTATATTTTAATAGCTGTTTCTATGACCTTACACATGATTAAGTACATTTATAAGTGCCATTTTCAAATAAAATGTACATGTGACTAACATGCTCAAAATCGTGACCAAACTGTTTTGTGACATACCTGTATTTTTATACTAATGTAAATAATAATTTCCACATCAACAAGCTGTTTCATTTATATAGTCACAAGCCACAAGGTGCATTTAATATATTTTTTAATTAGCCCTCAAAACTTTTGAACGTGACTGTAAGGACAACAGCTTAGATATAATACGTCCAATAAAGAAGGTCCTCGTTAAGTATGAATCCGTCGCTTTTTAGTAGTCATTCAGATTTGGTCGGATAACCAGCCGTTGTTTACATATTTTGGTTTTTTGTTTATATTTACTTAATGCGTAACATTTGAAGCTCAATATTTTCACCATATATTTTTGACTAAAGGCACAAGATTTTGGTTTACACCTACACATCTGGGATTGTGCCAGTTCCTTGTATTTTGCCGTCAAAGTTATGACACCATCGTTTTTACTTTTAGCAAGATTATTCAAAAACGCATGCATGAACATTTTTGAAACTTTGTATGGTTATTATTAGCGTCAAGAAAGACCGAATACAGTTTTCAGCGAAGTTATGCCTTGTCTCATTTAGGCGCTGCGATGTTTTTTCGGGTTTTCATAAAACCGCGATAACTTGAAAACTATAAATATTTTCTAAAATCTAATTGGGGCACAAAGGGGCACACATTAAGAGCTACTCGCGTATGTTTATTCTACAGGGGCACATGCAATGGTTTTAGAGATATACTATTCATCAAAACGTTACTCCAGCAGGAAATGCAATATCTCGAAAATCTGAAGGGGCACAGATTTTATTTTTGGGGGCACATTTTGGCACACATAATAAGCTATCTGGCCATGCACAGTTTTTCTCTCTCCGATCATTCGTTTAGAATTTTCCTGCTAGAAAAACGTTACCCCAGCAAGAATCGTTTTTTCGATTTTTTTTCGAAACGACAGGGGGCACACATTTTTTATGTGGGGGCACATTTACAGCAGATAAGGCACCAACTATACGTTCTACTCATATAACTCTAGGAGATACTTTCTTGTTGGGGTAACGCACACCATAATACTCACAATTTCGGTGAGGCATGTTTCGTGCATAAATAGATGTGTGGTACGTTTCAATGCACTTTTCTGTCTAATAATCTTCTTCGCTTCTTTCCGTAGATTTTCTTCATTTATTTTAAAATTAGCTAATTTGAATGTGGTATCCATTAGTCTGCTACAGCATCAGCATATCAAATAAAAACTTATAGTAAATTCAAAGTAAATTAGTGTAAAATTTATCGATCAAACCTTCAAACATTTGAATACGGCGCTTTCAATCCTGGCGACATTTTTTATTCCCTACTCTATGGAAAACGCGACACCGTTTCGTTTCACGCACATTTTTTTGGCTTTATAAATTGTTTCCTTTGCCTTATCGAAATTTATAAATTGTGAAATGCGTTTATTTTGTATACTTTACCCAGCTTTGCGAAATAAGAAAGAAATGCCGTTTAATTTTTGACAATACCCTATCACTTTCTTACCATACGCTTGTTGCAAATGATTTGATTTGAACAACAATAAAATAATTTATTGACGTTTGCTTGCTGGTAAATACGCATCCTCTTCTATCAGTTTTATTGAAAATTCAACATTCTAAAGTGTTAAATTGGATTTAAAACTTGTAAGTATACTATATACTTCTGCTGTTACTCGGCTTGTGCGCTATAAACAATCTACATTTTATATAACCTTAACGAGTTACGCCTAACTGCAACTTTGTTTTATTACAGTGCAATGGGTGAAAGATACAACATTCACAGTCAGCTAGAGCATCTTCAGAGCAAGTACATAGGTACTGGTCACGCAGACACGACTAAATACGAGTGGTTGACGAACCAGCATAGAGATTCCTGCTGCAGCTATATGGGACACCCTGATCTTCTAAGTTACTTTGCTATCGTGGAAAACGAATCAAAAGCCCGTGTGAAGTTCAACCTTATGGAAAGAATGCTACAGCCATGCGGGCCGCCGCCAGAGAAGCCTGAAGATTAATAGAATACAGAGAATATTAGGTTTTAAGGACTAATGTAATTGAATAACTGTTAAAGAATATAAGTAATTTGCATAAGTGGTTTTATTCATTGCCTGTAATAGAAAGTATGAATTCCCGAAGCACTTTCATAGTAACCTTAAGCTGGGCAAACTATTTTATTTCAAATGAATACTCAATGACTGTGTACATAAAAGGAGGGTGTTTGTTTAACACTGGTCTGTGGGAGGGAGGGTCATTTTGCTCTATAGTTAAAGGGGAAAAACAACTCCCCATTGGACCAGTTACACTAATGAGAAACACCCACAACATGTTAATGAACCTGATAGTTCAAGGGTTTGTAGAAAAAAGTAACAAAAGTTGATTTCATCCAGCATTTAATAAAGCTTTCCATTCCGCCATTTTTGCATCTAACGCTGCTTCTCTCTCCTTTGCTTCTTCTTCTAACTTCTTTCTTCTCTCGAAACAATGTACTACATTTAAAACAAGAATCCGTTGCATATTTGGAACTATTTTCTCGCATTCTTTTTCTAAAACTTCCATTGCTTTTGTTACACATTCGACATCCATAGAACCTATCTGTATAAAATCTGATATTTGTTTTAGTTCAGACAGCATAGACATGGTAATGACTCCGTGATTTTTTCCTTCGGTCGGTGGGCTCATTGTTGCTATGTTTTCTTCTGATTCGGTGGGGTCTGTGAACATGCGGTCTCCAATGATGGCAATGGAGCATGCTGTGATGATGTCGTACATAGGGACTGCAGCATCAGCTAATGCCAAGCCTGCAGCATTTATTGCTGCTGCTAAACAAGCTCCATCATGCTCCAGGATGTAGACAAAAACATCAATCTGAAATAAGAAAAATATCATCAATAATAATTTCTTTTGGTCTATGACCATATGACAAAGAACAACTGGATTTAAAAAAATATTATGCAGTTTTATTGTCTACTATTATTTTCTTTTTAATTTAGTGTGGTATGCTCCATACCTGCTGGCTGATTAAGGGGAGGCCTGTGCCCAGCAGTGGAACTTATAGTATGTTATGCTGCATAGAGCTCTTTACCTGATAGTTAGGGAACAAGTGTCTACACACAGCGGGCTCTAGAGCTTGTCTCAGTGCCACCGATAGGGCTTTCTCCTCAGCGTCGGGCGCGTGTGGACGCCGCTGGCGGGGACACGAAAATGGCGCGAACTTCACCTCACAGAATATTTGCCCCAGTTGACTGCAAAAAGTTTTTATTTACTTTTATTTGAGCTCCTAGCCAAGTAATAAGTACACATTACATTAAAGTTATTGTTGTTGAGGTTGCACCTGAATTCGTTTTGATGCGGTATTTCTCGAGGATCAAATACCGAGCATACCACTTTAGTTTTCTTCAACTCAACATACGATGATCCTTTCGCCTGAGACACCATATCCGTTCTGGCAACTGCAACAAAATCAAGACGTAAATTCTACCTGATCCATACTTTAAATATCTCATACAACCGAAGTAAACACATACAAAACATACACATGCTGCGGGATTCGTCCATCGCACGCCCGTCTTTTCGCAACTCATTTTCACCCACAAGATCACTATAAAGTTCATCGTAAGTTTTCAAATAATCTTTTGTAAAGCGTTTGTATGGTATACTGTCTTCTGGGCCGTTGAATCTACGGTAATCGAGGGGCATTTTTGGTTATAAAGTAATACAACGATATGACAGACAATTAGAAACTTGGAAAGGAAACACGCAAAAGTGACAGTGAGTGATTTTTTTTTTTTTTTTGTTTTGGTTTTCCCCTCAGAACAATAACTAAAGCATAGAAGGAAGGCTAAAATAGCAACAGAACTCTATAATTCTGCTCTACTTTATCTTACGGAACCGGCGTAATGTTAGACAAAGACGCATATACAAAAATTGTTTCGTAATTTCGTAGGTTGTCACAAGTTTAGTTATTGTTCTGAGGTTTTCCCCGAAGGGTAAGGGTTTTTTCGGCGGGAAACGGGAACGGGACAGTTGCTTTCTTCATTGAGTAATCTAAATAATTAATACGAAGTGGTGTTTTGTGGTTAATGATCGCATTAAGTTAGTCGGAAGACATTCGCGAGTGTTATTATATTGGAGTATTCAATAAACAAAGTGTATCTGCCTATTTTCGCTTCGTGCCGGGAAGCCGCTTCATAACTCAAAAGTTTATGCGGACTTTTGAGTTAATTCGTTTGGGGTTCGGAGTAGGAGTCTACTCCGAGGGTGGGGGCTTAGGTTTCATCATCATCACCTTTCATCATTTCATTAATCATCAAGAAAAAAAATACGTCAGACATGGCTGTATGGGCATAGTTCCCTTTGCCTTACCCTTCGGGGAAAACCAAAACAAAAAAAAAAAAACGAAGCGATCATTAACCACAAAACACCACTTAGGAAAGGGCGGGAAACGTCGAACTTGGCGGTCACGGTTTTTTCATTTCTCTATTTTTATTAATTTTATAACTTGTTTTGGATCAGTTAGGTAGTTATTGTATATATAGTATATCTATTAGTGTGTATATAAATTAGTTTGAGTGTATATATTCCGGGATATCTCGGTAAGTGAACTTTTTCTTTTTTCTCTACGATGGATCCCCCCGAAGACCCGGGGGGAACTGCTCCCGATATTGCTCTCACAGTAACAATATCTAATAATGAGGCTAGTATGGATACTGATTGCTCCCTCACACAAAACACTGGTGGACGTAAGAGAGCTTCTGCTCGTAGAATGTGCAAACATTGTAATAAAAGACGTAGAAAGCATCATGAAGGTAAGAAGGTCAGGGAAAGTGACTGTCATTGCACAGTAGCTTCCTCCCTCCCTCAAACATCACCAACTACGAGCGCTCACGACCATGGCTTTGATGATAGCATATCTATTACTCCCAATGTTGAGAATATTGAAAAAATAAATTCTTCCCCTCCTCAGCCCTCAGTGGCAAGATTGGTTTATCAATCATCAGATGCGGCCCCTTTTGTCATTCACGTTCAGAAAAAACAAACATTACCAGACAATAACACCTCCTTACATCCAGTCACCTTTGGTCGTTTCCTGAAAAGAAACGCAATCAATAACCTTATAAATGGTAGCCTCAAGAGAATAGGAAGAAATAGGCTTTCAGTCTCTTTCTCAAATTTTCAAGATGCTAATTCTTTCTTAAACAATCCCAATATTGAGTCTGAAAATTATAAGGCATTTATTCCTTCATTCAATGTCACACGTATGGGAATAGTTAGAGGTGTCCCTGCTGAATGGTCAGATGAGGAAGTACAGGAAAATATTTCTGTCCCAATAGGTTGTGGCAAAATTCTTAAAATAAGAAGGCTAAAAAGAAAGATAGAGGTTGACGGTAAAAGTCAACTTAAAACTACTGAATCAGTTGTGGTTACATTTGATGGTCAAGTTTTACCAAAGCGAATATTCATGTGCTATACATCATTAACGGTAGATCTTTATATATACCCAACTATTCAATGCTATAATTGCTGTCGATTTGGTCATGTGAAGGCTCAATGCCGGTCCAAGCCCAGATGTTACAAGTGTGGCCAAGGTCATACTGGTGATACTTGTCATATTCAGGAGGATGATTATAGTTGTTGCCTTTGCAAAGGTTCACATTTTGCCATAAGTAAAAAGTGCCTGGAATTGGAAAGACAAAAAGCTATTAAAGAAACTATGGCAAAAAGCTGTGTATCCTATGCGGAGGCATCAAAGTTTCATCCGCCTATTTCTCGTAAGTCATATGCTGATGCTTTGCTCACTTCCTCTAATGTATCCTCTTCTACTACAGCCTCTCAAAATGAATTCCTGAACACCAGTCATTCTATTGCAAATTCAACTCAGCAGACATCTTATAAAAAAACCGTTTTTATAAAACCCAAATCGCCTCCTAAACAAACACATGGCTATGACCGAACTGCTCATGAAGCTCTGATTAAAGATTATAATGTACCAGAACCATCTAATGGTTGTGCCCTAAATTATAAAGATGACTCATCAAATGTTAGTAATATACTTGATTTGATTTTATCTCTTATTAACTCTCTGTTTCAATCTAACGTTTTATCACCGTCCCACGCTGCCCCTGTAATTAATGCAATCACTCAGTTTTTCAACAAACACAATAATGGACAAAATCCTTCAGTGGAATTGCCGCAGTGTAACATCTAAAAAATCTGATTTAATATACTTAATTAATAAATATAAGCCTCGTATTCTTGCCTTACAAGAAACTTGGCTTAAGCCAAGTTATTCATTCCGAATTCCTGGTTATGCCTGTCTTAGGGAAGATCGCTCTGATGGGTATAATGGAGTTGCTTTGCTTGTCAAACATGCACTTTCTTTTACACATTTTCCTATCCCTAATCATTCTAATGAATTCTCAGTTATTGCAGTTTCCATAGACAACATTTGTTTTGTGTCTATTTACATCCCACACCCTTCAGCCCACATTATTCAAGAAGTAGTGGACATTTTCTTAACCCTTCCTAAGCCCTTTATTATATTAGGTGACTTTAATTGTCACCACCAGGCATGGGGAAGTTCACTATGTAATAGCGTAGGTAATTTACTTTTAGACCTTCTTGATTTTCAAAATCTATGTATTCTTAATTCAGGTTCTCCTACACGTCGTTCAGATCCAGGGCAGTCAATTAGCGCTCCTGACTTGTCCATTTGTTCCTCCAGTTTAGCACCCTTATTCACTTGGGAAACACTTTCTCTTACCTATGGAAGTGACCACTTCCCAATTATACTGTCATTTACATTCAATTTCTCTATTAATAAACCATATCCTAAAAAGAAACCACGTTTAAAATATTGTCTGACCGACGCTGATTGGCGTCTTTTTGGTGAGCGTTTGGAAAGCAGAGCTACTGATCTCCCCAATTTAAATCAGGGCGATGAATCTTTCTGTGCTGAAGCTCTGGCTAAAGCAATTATTGAGGTAGCTGATGAAACGTTTCCTCATAAAAAAGAGATGACGGATTTTATTCCATCTCCTCCATGGTGGGATAGTGAATGCACGATTGCGGTCAGGAGGAGAAAGGAGGCTGAATTGAGATATTGTGAATGTTCTACTACGGAAAATTTTAATTTGCTTTCTGAAATAATGTCAAATACTCGTAAACTTTTTAAGACCAAAAAATTTGAGAGCTGGAAATTATTTTGTTTATCCATATCTCCTAGTGTTAATCCATCTCTTGTATGGCGGAATATTAGGAGATTTAGATACGGTTTCAAGGAAACGTCATCTACTTTCCTTCCTCCTTCCTTGACTGATCCTTTTTTAAATAGATTGGCTCCACCATCTGTCCCTGAGAAAATAATAATTCCAATGTCCCTTCCTGTTGAAATTATTTCCAATCCTATTGGTCTTAATAGTCCATTTTCATTATCGGAACTAAAAGGAGTGTTGGAGAACGTAAAGGATTCAGCCCCAGGGTTAGACGGAATCCCTTATTCCTTTATTGCTCACCTCAGTGATGATACCCTGTCCTATTTTTTAAGTTTAATTAATTCTATAATGGTAACGGGTAATATTCCTACTTCATGGAAAAGCCAGCTGATTATTCCCATACTTAAATCCAACAAAAATCCCTCTGATTGTTTCTCTTATCGCCCAATAGCCCTCTCTTCTGTTTTAATGAAAATCAGTGAACATTTAGTTAAAGATCGGTTGGAATGGTTCATTGAAAGCAATCAATTGCTCAGTGAAAGTCAATTTGGATTTAGGAAGAGCAAAAGCACTATTGATAGCATTAGTATTTTTGTCACTGATATCCGTATAGCATTTTCTAAAAATCATTCTTTAGTTGCAGCATTTCTTGATATAAATGCTGCTTATGATAATGTTATTGTGAGTATTTTAAAAAATAGGCTTAATGATTTAAACGTTCCGATAATGCTGTGTAACTTTATTGTAAACATGTTATCAGAGAGATTTGTTAATATTTCCTTAGAAGATGGTGGCACCAAGTCTAGATATGTTTGGAAGGGTCTGCCTCAAGGATCTGTTCTCAGCCCATTATTATACAATATTTATACTTCAAACTTGGAGTCAGCTTTGGATAGTAATGTACAAATATTACAATACGCTGACGATTTATTATTATACTATACACATCAATCCGTGCAAAAAGCTTGTTCTTCTTTATCTTGTTCATTAAACCTGTTAAAGAAATGGTTGGATAGTAACGGTCTAGAATTATCCCCTACCAAAAGTTCAGTAGTACTGTTTTCTAGAATGCGATTACCGCCGCCAATATCCGTTTATTATAATAATACTGAAATTCCTGTTAAGACCAACGTCAAATTCCTAGGTGTTATACTAGATTCCAAAATGACTGGCATTCCCCACTGCGAGTATATTGTAAACAAATGTGAACGCTTACTGAATATTCTAAGGTGTCTTTCAGGAGTTTGGTGGGGGGCCCATCCATTCTGTATGAAACTACTTTACAATGCTTTAATAAGGAGTTTACTGGATTACGGTACTTTTTTGTTGGAACCTGGTAGTACAGTCGCATTCAAAAAACTAGACTCTATCCAATCAAAAGCTCTTAGACTAGTCTCTGGTGCCATGAAATCAAGTCCTATTAATGCTCTCCAGGTAGAGTGTGTAGATCCCCCTTTACAACTTCGACGACAGTATCTTTCCGATTCCTTTTTATTTCGTTCCCTTCAGTTCTCCAGTCATCCTCTTCATTCTAAGCTCAGATTACTGTCTGACTATGCTTCATCTGCCAGTTATTGGTTACACAAATCTATACCGTGTCTCGTTAACAGTTTTAGGAAATTTATTAATTTTCAGGCTCCTACCCATCAGTTTCCTTCTTCCCCACTTTTCTGTACAAATTTTGAGGCATTAATAATTTCCCCGGATGTTCGTTTAGATTTAGGAATAGCAAAGGATGACCCATTTGCTAACATTACTTTTAATAATCTGTTAGAAGAAAATTGGCCGGATTGTCATTACATATTCACTGATGCCTCTAAACATTCCTCTACTGGCTGTGTAGGGGTGGGTGTTTTTCATTCTCAATATGATATTGTACAAAGAGTAAAACTTCCTCCTGAATCTTCTGTGTTTACAGGCGAGTGTTATGCCATATTTAAAGCCCTTGAATATATCTTAATTTTTAAACTAACTAAATCAGTAATATTTTCCGATGCTAGGAGTGCTTTGCAAGCTCTAATTAGGTTCCCTTTTCGATCTAAATCTTTCCCTATAATCATTGATATTCGGGACAAATTGTTTAAATGTCAACAATTAGGATATTCAGTTTCTTTTGCATGGATTCCTGGCCACAATAACATTCCTGGTAATATAAAAGCAGATCAACTAGCCAATAGGGCTGTTGACGATGGTGACATGTTTCCCTATAATAATTACTGCCACGACCTGGGTTCTCTGCCAAGGGTATATCTCCGTGATCAGTGGAAGCAATCTTGGATAAGGAGCTCTGAGTCAAAAGGAAAATATTACTTCTCTATTCAAAGAGACATTCCTGCTAAACCCTGGTTTTTTAAATTGAAGTTGTGCAAACGTGCTACTAGTACAATCATTAGAATGCGATTGGGTCATGTTTGTTCTCCAGCTCATCTTGCCAGACTTCAGATAATTCAGAGCGATGCTTGTGAGTGCGGTACAGGTGTAGGTGATATTAATCATCTATTTCTTTCGTGTCCTCTCCTTGACCATACCCCTTTATATACATTTCTCCATTCTTTAAAAGTTCCTCTTCCTACTTCCATCCCTGTTCTGTTGCACAGTATGAATCCAGATATATACAAATATTTATCTATATGTATTATTAATAATGACCTTAAACTATAAATATCTCCATTATTTTATTCTAATTATTTATATAGAATTCCTGTTATATTTATTTTATCCTCCACCTTTCTGATCCTTTTTCTTTCCAAATTCCGTTCCTTGTTTTTCCTACGAATCCGTTTCCCTATCTTTGTCTGTGGCAAATGCGCAAGCCGCGCGAAGCCAAAACTTAAGAAAAAAAAAAAAAAAAAAAAACACCACTTCGTATTAATTATTTAGATTACTCAATGAAGAAAGCAACTGTCCCGTTCCCGTTTCCCGCCGAAAAGCCTGACAGTGAGTGAATAGCGAGACGATAGAGAGAGAGCGAGAGAACAATTGAAGAACAATTGAAAGTTTATGATAAATAATAATAATAATATCTTTAATAATAAATCAGTCATTTTTTGATAACAGAATATAAATAATGAGGCCACCACCGCAATGAAGGTAATGTGATCTAATTTTATTTACGAGTGAGGCGGTGTACCCCTTTCAAGTTTTTAAACCGAAATCAGTGCCAATGTAATACGTAAGACATGGCTGTATGGGCATAGTTCTCTTTGCCTTACCCTTCGGGGAAAACCAAAACAAAAAAAAAATCAGTGCCAATGCCAAATGTCATTTTGTCAATGTTCAATGTTGTAAATTAGAAAAATGTGGATACGCTTTTTCTAATAGAATATCGTTGTTGTACCTAAACAATATGTGGTAAATGCTGTTCGTCGATAACGATTGCTATTGATCAAGCGGACGGCCTATCTTGCTGAGTTTATAGAAAGAGTAAGTCATGATTTTGTACGTTCTCTTTAGGTGACGTTTCACGGTCTTGCATTTCGCAAATTATTTTTAATAATGTTAGAATTCTTGTTAAATTATTAGGTTATCGGTAATAGGTTTATGTGATAAACTGTTTCTGGTTTCGTGGTAACTACTTGATAAGGCATAGTTGAATTAACGACGCGGAATACAAGACATAGTTACCGAATGATAGCGTAGATAGTTATTGCCCAGTTTGTATCGTGGAGCAGTCATACTCAGTGATAATTGATTACCCATTGTGTGTAGTTTTATAAAACAGTTCTATATTGAATACAGTAATTTGTGTGGCAAACTGATTTCAAGGGTTTACTAGGCATGTAATTTGCCGAATATAATCTTTACTGTCATACAAAATTAAGATAATAATCCTACGTGACATGTGGATGTGTTTATATATCTAAGTGTGTCTTGTGACTCGCATATTAAATTAAAATACCCAAATATACTTGTATATTACTCTTCTAATCTCTAATTGACCTTGTAAACTTTTGTTTGAATTACCTACCGTGGAAAGGTATTTCAAGGTTAAATAGATTTCAAATTAATAGAAACAAATAAGTTTTATAAGGAGCTGATTACAAATTGTGTTCTATTTACCATCTTATTACTATTTGCGATTACCATAACACCTTTTCATGTAAGTATCTGTGTTGGGTTGATGGTGTTTCTTGCACGAATTACAGTGTATTTCGGAAATTAAACCACTTGTTATCACGTTGCGTTGTTTATTTTACGATACCTTGTCACAGAATTGCCATAGACAAAAAATATTTTTTACTTTTTAATTTAAATGGATTATTGATATAATACTAAGGTGAAGCGGGGTTTGTTTGTCGGTATGAATTTAATTTTACTTTATTTATTTATTATATTTTTACATATTAGCTTTACGCAAGAACAATCTGCTTAATTCAAAATTGTTGTTTTCACAGTTGTTTTCAATCGCACCTCAGTCACCAGTCACTTGTATTTTGTTATTAAACAGTTAACACTTTCAAGGACAGAACGTCTAATGACGTTTCGATTCCTAGGTGTCATATTTACCTATTATGAACCATCAATGACCCATGAGCTCTGTCCGTGAAAGGGTTAAATAGGTACCTCACCTCTAGGTAGATATTATTCAAAATTGCTAGTAAGTACAGGTATATCAGAAAAAAACATCTGTTTCTTACATATTATTTTGAATAACACACTATGCTTAAAAGGAGACTCCAATCACCTTTACTACTAATAAAGTACTTTGTATTCTATATTTTTTTTGCATCAATTTAAAGTGAGGGCTAAATATATTTTTAAGTATGAATGAATGATGAATGTTATAAGGCTTGTGGCTCTGTTTATCCCAATTGGTATAGCTACTGAACCCTTAACATGCTCGCTGGCATACAGGGAGTACCAATTTTACTACTAATTTTAGCATGCTGGTGTCAACATGATGCATGTAATATTATTATGTGCCATCACCTGATGTTCATTGTCTAAATTATTTACTATATAAACCAGTTTATTATATGGTATACTGAACTAGATAACCAACATACTAAGTAGGTACTTAGTTTTACTTTGCCATGTAAACTAATTTCTTATAAATTACGTAAGAAGGGTTAGGTATTTATAGTTACTATTTTTTTTGTAGGCTTTAGGTATTTATTTCGGGTTTTTTTGGAGGACCTTTGACACTTATTAAGTTCCACTTAATGGGCCATCCATGTGTAAATGCCGAAAATAGAGCCCACTGCCTACTACTACGATATTTACTGAGGGTGGTATTAATAAACTAATCTCAGCTTAAGATCATGTCAATGTGACAGTTCTTATATAAAAACAGGGACTAGAGCATGATCTTGAGGGCAGTCTCAGCTGAGATTAGTTTATTAATACCACCCTAAATGTGCCAATGATTCAGAAAAAACATTGTACAAGAAATAAAACGAAAAACCTTGCAATGTACTATACTGCTTATCATGAACAGTCATACCATGTAATGTACTGTTTACAATAACCAGTTAAATAAATAATCTGTAAATGTCACATTGTGTCTGAGATGGTTGTTGGTACTCTGTCTCTCGTTGTAGATACAGTAATTGTCTTTATGGCTACTTCTTCAAACATCGGAAGCCAATATCTTTTACGTAAACACAAAAAATATCCTAGTTCTCTAAATATCTTTGGTTCTTTTTGCAAATATCCAGTTAGAACTTACGTAAGTAGGGGACAAAATATTTTTCCGTTAATTGTAATGATATTGACATCTGGTCATGTTTGAAGCCTGATACACAACAGCAAGAGTGTTTAGTAGTTTTTTACTCTCAACTATTTTTTCTTTACATGAGTTTTGGACATATTAATCCCTGTATAGTGAAAGACCCCGGAGTTACTTATATCAGTAAGTAGTAACCGGGACCAACGGCTTAACGTGCCTTCCGAAGCACGGATCTTACTTTCGGACAATCAGGTGATCAGCCTGTAATGTCCTAAGGAAACTAAGGATCATAAAGTAATTTTTGTGATATTTCCCTACTGGGATTCGAACCCGGGCCGAATCGTGAGCCTAACGCTCAACCACTGGACCACCGAGGCAGCTAATCAGTATATAAACTGTGAAATAAATGTAGGAATAATTTACATTTCAGTTGTACAATGCTTCGGAGACGGACAGCGTGGTTGGCGGCCGGCGCTTTCGCCGTGTCTTCAGCGTTCGCGATGGCGGACTCCACGGCAGCGCCTACGCCTAGTGAGGTATGATTGATTAGTTAATGTATCAGCATTGGCGTAAACGTGGAAACAATTTATTCATATTCGCTGCAGTTGATTATTGACACCAAAACTTACACAAAAAAAAACACAGAGAGTAGCAAATTCTTTTAATCTATCTTCTGTTGGGATGTAGGGCGCGAATAACAGATTTCCACTCCTGGCGAGGCTGCAAAAGTTCGCGAGGAGCAAAATAATCGTACACTAAATTTATTTTTTTAACATAACATAACAAATACTTTATTGCACAAACAGGAAAAAACAAAATACAAAACAAAAGAGAAATAGAATTAGTACAATAGGCGGCCTTATAATGTATAGTGTTATGTGTTGCTTTTTATTTCACTATTTGTCTGTGTCCTTTTTAACCTCCTAGGAATCACTAGGCTAGTATTTCCTTTTCCTGCATGCCACCCAAATAAATAAAACAAAGAGCCAAACAAACAGAGCAAACTTGCGTATGTCATATCAGAAATTAACTAAAAGTAAACTGTAAATAAACTGTTATGTAAACTGTTATGGGCGATAGGCTGATCCCTTATCACCATAAGGTTCATCATATCCAGCTTAAGCCATCGTATCAACAGTGGTTGCGAGTTGTCTTTGATTACTTGTGGCTCTGCCCACCCCATTAGGGATAACGGGCGTGAGTTTATGTATGTATGTGTATGTAAACTGTAATCAAAATCATTATTATTTTATTTTTTTCTTTATAGTCAAATCGCCGTAAAAAATAATTATTTAAAGTGAAAAATCATAAGTAGATGGGCTCTGTCTAGCAACCTAGCTTGCATATTAATGCTGTAAGCTCCCCGAATAAAAAAAAAATAAAATTAACTTATTTTGGTTGGAAAAACGCTTGACTCTCACTGTGATTATTGAAATAGTTTTTCGAATTCATGTTTGGATCATAAATGATTATCACATGCTCAGCGGTGAAGGAAAACATCGCGAGGAAACCCACATACCCGAGAAATTTCGGAGGTATGTGACCTAACTTGTATTGGGCTGGTTTTCCCTTCGCGGGTTGGACTCAGACGGACAGTTGCTTCTGTAAAAAACCGGACCTGTCAAATGTTCAGGTTAGGTAAGCGAACACTATGAACAACGGGAGATGATGATTTTACGGGTTAGTTAGTTAGTTAGTTAGTGGGCTCTGTTTTCCGCATTTAGACTCTAAGGTGGCCCATTATGCGTGTAATTGTTGACTACGTAAGCCAACCTAACTCCTTCCAGAAGCTCAGAAGCCTCCTGGGGTTTTCACAGGCTTCGCGGAGCGACCCCATTCCTTTGAGGATTTTTGCCCGTTGTGCTGACACTCCCGTGCATTCCAGGATTACATGGGGGGCAGTTTCTTCTGCGTCCAGACAGCCTCTGCAAAGTGGGCTGTCCGTTATCCCTAAGTTAAATAGGTGCTTGTTGAGTGGGCAGTGACCCGTAATACTGCCCACTACTATTCGAAGGTCATTGCGGTTTAAACGAAGCAGTCGGCGAGTGAATGATTTTACGGGTAATTAATGAGGCCTTTCCACGACTAGCTCTTCCTACTTTAATAAGGATTATGTATGGGCTTCAGCTTACATACCTATGCATTTCTTAACACGTGCAATCTGCATTTACTGAAAAGTAGTTTACAATATAATGGCGTAAGTCTTTTATCAGCATCCAGCACGCCGCGCTCTTGTCGGTGTTGCATTCTCCATGCTACTTTTCAGCGAAAAATAGGAAGAAAGAAAGAAACATTTATTACTTCCGGACACCACAGACACAGACAGACAGGTACATTACATTTAACACAGGACAGAAACCACACGGAAATCAATAAGTACACAGAAAAAAAAATCCAAAAACAAAAAGAAAAACAAACCAAAATCATAAAAACAATAATAATAAAACTAAGTAGTGGTAGTAGTGGTGGTGGTGGTGGTAGTAGTGGTAAGTGGTGGTGGGTGGTAGTGGTAGTACTGGTTTCCCTCTTGCCTTCCGCCCCGCAGTACTCTCTCTAAAGCGATTGGCGCCCAGAGTAGTCTATTTCAATACGTTACTAGGACTCCGGTGTCCTGTCCTCCGCCTCTGAATAGTACTGACAGTTACTGCTGCCCTCTGTCAGGTTTTTCTTTTTTCTATTTAACTTATTTATGAATTTTAATCAAGAAAAACGTAATAATAAGTGCGACATTTTGTCACGTTTTTCTATGACGTCACAGTGTGCTTTTTCATACAAATTCCGTAGTAATTTCGTGTTTTGACGTTTAGTAAAAAGTAACTGATTTGACTGGTTGAAAACTAGCCTGGTGATGACTGTTAAGGTAAAGAACAGTGAATTTTTTGTGTTTATCTTTGTACCCGACTGCGGCGAAGCAAAAATGGTTATGTGTTTGTGTATGTATTTAACGATACCATCACTGTTTATATTCCTAACAAAAAGCGTAACTCGTATAAATATGACTCAAGGGACAGAAGCTCTAGGTCTAGGTAGGTAGGTTTATTTGTGGACTAAATAGCTCAGACAAAACAAAGTATAGAAGTTTAACATATAAATTGGTACCTACTCGTTAATTTTGAGAAACAATCCTGTGGTCGATGTGGTTTTCCTCATAGGGTCTTCCCCACAAGGTTCTTACCTGCAAACACTACTTATACATACTAATATTATAAATGGGAAGGTGTACAGTCATGCATGAGCAATATCATATACCCACTTTAGAACCTTGTCGCACTATCATATTTGACATTTAATGAGACTTACGGTTTAATTTGCAAAAAAGATAATGTGACATGGTTTTAAAGTGTATACATATTAGTACTCGTTACCGTACGTACACACATACACTTTCCCATTCTTACCTGCAAACACTAGGTACTTATCCATACTAATATTATAAATGGGAAAGTGTATGTCTGTTTGTTTGTCCGTCATTCACGGCAAACCGGATCGTCGAGTTTAGCGTGATCAATTTCTAATCATTTACTATTGTGTTGCGGAATCGCTGCAGCGATTTGTGATGATTAAATTCCGATTCTGACCTAGATCGTGGAAGCTGTTCATAAGTAATGTTGAAATTAAAATAGGGTTTGTCAGATTTGTATATAAAAAAATATGAATGACGCAGGCTTGTGATGAGACGATTCCACGAGTTCGAGCAACAGCGTACGGCAGACCTCGACGCTAAACGTGACGAGTTGAAGGCCCGTCTCCTGCCGCTATTCATTATAATTACCGAAACCGTGTGCTCACGTGCCATCACTGTGAGAGTTCGCTGTGAAGATAGGCTACATCATGGCATAAGACCAGATATGCTCAAAAGTGACAGTTCACATTTCATGCTTAGCCCAGCTGACGTCATTCGACCCTGCGTTGCCATTTTGTAAAAAATAAATTACCCACCACCAATATTTTTTTTAAATTTGCTTTGCATGGAAATTTTGAACTTTTGGTAAAAGATTTACTTACAGTTTTAATGATTTTTATATATGTGACAAGTAATAGTCAGTCAGTAATTCACTTAATTTCCAATAATAAAATTTACGTTCTTGGTTTTTGGAGATACCAATTTAGTGGTAACATTTACGTCATCAAAGGGCTTGCAATGGCGGCTTGTCATAGGATTGAGCATACCTGGTCTTATAACATGGGCTACATAAGCCATCTTCGCGCGCATCAGCGTCGTGCCGACTAGGAGTCGAAGTGGTTGTCATGGCCTAAATCGGTCGGAGATCATTATATAATAAGTCTGAAGGTGAAAACAAGTTACACGACTCTGCTACCACCCCGACTGATAAACTATCATTCAAATATGGGTTTTAAAGCGTCGCAATATGCGTTAAAGTGTTGCCTCGCAATATAGTATTTATTGGTACTGATTCCAGTTTATTTTATGTTAAACCTGTCATTTTCTTATCCGCCGAAAAAGAAAGGGACGGGTAATCACATAACATTTATGGTCGAGAGACATAAAATTAATGGAACACACGTCAATTTTATGCAGAAATTTAAAACCTCCACAAATTTTATGTTGGCCACTGACCCGACAAAATTAAGTTGACAGCACACGTCAATCAGGTTGCATAGCAGCGAGATGCTTATTTTATTCGCCCGGGTTATTCATGCATTCATTTTAAAATTAACAATTGTCAATCTTCCGATCCTTTCCTTCTCGGCGGATACGAAAAAGACGGGTATAACTTGAAATAAAATTAAGAGGTGTCTACAGGAATCGGGGCTATTATTTAAAAAGATTTCCACAAAGTACCTATTGACCCGACTGCCAGAGGAGGAGGATAATGTTTTTTACAACCCTATTACAAATTAATTTAATTATTTCTGTTCACGGTCGATCTGGCACGGAGGTTTTTTGCATAATCGTCTTGATTGCTGAGATGTTTTTTGTAGGCGTTTCTTATACTACAAGGATTGATTGTTCTATATTTTCCTTTTTATAATTGAGTTATGAAAATGCAATTCTATTTAAAACCTTTTTCTATCGTGTGGGTTGTGAGGTCAATTATCAAGCACATCAACCCTGGTGTCAGGGTTATTATTACTAACTTACATCAGTAAGTCGTAACCGGGACCAACGGCTTAACGTGCCTTCCGAAGATGATCCGTGGCGTTACTTTCGGACAATCAGGTCATCAGCCTGTAAGATGGAAAGAATTTCCGTTATGCCTTTTTGGTTATTATCCCGGTGTGCAGAAGTTTGGGATTTAGAGCGGCATTCCGGTTTACCCTTGGCCCTCGAGATTCTACACTTGAACCCTGGAAGCCTCAATAGCCCAGCTCGAGGAACACTTCGCTCTCACTGGGTGGTAGCAGGTTCAAAGCCCATCACGGGCCTAAACCCATATTTTTTAATTTGTTTTCATCAGTGTTTGGATTTTATTTGATTATCACGTGTTCAGCGGTGAAGGAAAACATCACGAGGAAAGGAAAGTCTATCGGGAAGCAGAATGAAGTCTGTCAGTCTGTTTAAACTATTTAAAAAAGTAATTCGGAATCGACAGAACAAGAACAAACAACCTTCAATTCGACCTATTCAGTTTCCTTTAAAAAACATTTAATATAAAGTGAAGTTTTTAAGTTTGTATTCGTGACGTATTGTTATATTAATATCAAGATTACAAAAATATATATATATATATATATATATATATATATATAAAGTGATGTTTAAAAGGAAACGAGTGTGTTATGATAATTTATTCATATTTCGCGTTTCTTGCGTGTTTGTTAAATTATTGAACAATAATCCATTGTTATAACAATTCCATTCAATTTACTAAGTTTTGGTATTTAGGCAGACTGAAATTACTGAATGAATCATTCATGTGGGCTTATTAAGATTTTCCCCAGGTGGGTAAGGAGGACTTGTCCCGTAGGGCTAACATGCGTAACGTGATAAAAACTTGTCACGGTAATTTTATCGATGATATAATTATGTCGTTTTGTCGATTGGTGCTAATATTTGAGCCCAAATAAATTATGTCGTTCTGTCAAAATACGATCGATAATTTTATCACGGTGCGCAACCGAACCTGCCAAATTTTCAGGTTAGGTAAGCGGACCCTGTGAAAAAACGGGATAATACTTGGTATATAATGATGAAGCCTGCAATGTTGTAGCCAAACTGAGGGATTACAAAGAGATTTTAGTTTTCGCGCGAACCTCGGATCAGGCATCTGAGAGGAAGAATAATTGAAAGAATTAATCGACCCGAGTGGGTCGATAGCGATAAACGCTGAATGAGGGAAATCGTCGACCACGCCGGCGGGGTCGGTATCGGGTTTATGTGCACATTAGCAAAATTCTCCTTTATAGTATAAAAGGTTTATCAAACCCGTCATCGGTTATCTAACTCAGTATTAAACACACCGCCGGATGCAATTAAAGTGAGTAGTTGCAATTAAAAATTTAAACGTCGAGTAAGGTTACCGCTGAATATAATAGTTTCAGTATACTTTGTGAAATATGAGCTCATTTGGAATTTACCACGAGGCATGGGAGGAGCTCGCCGATGATCGAGCCCTGTGGAAGAAGCGTGTGCTCGATGGACGCGACACTCATGACCACACCTGGTTTGACACACTGGCAAGCAGGAGAATGAAACGCCATCAAACCGACAACAATCCACCAGTTGGAGACTTCTCCTGCAGAGTGTGCGGTAGAGTTTGCCGCTCTAGGATTGGCTTGCACAGCCATAAAAGAAAGTGCATTTCTTCGAGGCAATGACATCATAAATCGTCTGAAACAGACGTATAAGGCCAATGTATGTATGTATGTGAAATATAGTCCATAATCTTGCCTACTTGGTGGAGTAAGAATAGTAAGATGGATATGATAAAGAAAGTATAAAGAAAGTCTATTTCCCAAGTTATACTGGGTGTTAGTGACATCGTAACGAAAACTTTGATGGGTGATTCAGACCATGACTGAGTTGGCATCAAGTGGAATATTCCGTCGCAAAAGTATGGAACTAAAATAACTGTTTGTAAATAAAACAAAGTAACTTGGAAATATGGATTTCATTATTGAAAAAATATTAAGTAGTTTAAGATTTGACATCGTCCGGCCGCTCGCAAGACATTGTCGAGAATAGAAAAAAGACAAATGGAAATGTTGCCACATTACAAAAATACAAAAGTTACCATTTTAAAAGTATAAAAATAAAAAGTTGTTATACACTTTCAATATTTATGTTCATGTATTGAACAATAACTAAAAAAAAACATGAATTTTCCGAGAGGAAATTCTACTTAAAGTTATCAACTCAGAATCATGGTCTGTTATAAAAAGGTAAATGTTATAAAAAAGCGATGTTTAGACTTGCACTTTTAAGAAATCGGATAAGAATTTTCGGATATTACCATACATACACACTACAAACTTTTTTATCCATACTGTAGATATTGCCTTTAGGCATTAAAAACGTAGATATCTAGTAAAGATAATTTATTTTTTCTTATTGGATAGGTTCGCGTTTGACCGTGTATGTGACGTGTGAAGTGGCCTGGAGAAGGATTACTCTAAGCTATCCCACCCAAGTCAATAATATGAATGTGAGTGATGTTTTATCTCTTTCAGCACACTGGACACTCCATACAAAATATAACCTCATTCTAACCACTTGCCGCCTAACGCGTAAGTGCGAGCGTCTGATAGTCCGCTCCTTCCTCCTTAGCGACCATTTAAGATTAAAGGGCGTATTACACCTACCTGTCCGACAGGCTAGATGCGTCAAGGTCACGGTTACCATGGTTACTCCCCAACAACTCGCTCGAGATCGTGGTTACCATGGTTACGCCCCGCTGATTTGCTATTAGACTACACGATCTGATCGGCAAACGGCTGATAGCCTGTCGGACTGTTAAGTCTAATAAACCCATAAAGCGCTAATTACACTTGTCAATCCATCCTGCCCGATGCGTCAAGGCCACGGGCTTGCCGATCAGGATCGTGTAGTCTAATAGCAAATTGGTGGGGCGTAACCATGGTTACCACGATGTCGAGCTAGTGTAATAGCGTCGATTTTCCCAGATTGGCGCATCGATCTGGGTGGTGTACCCAGAGGGGGTGAGGTTGGCGTCCAATACGATATGACGCGGGGAGGAGTTAACGTTTTATACTTTTTTTATTCTATATTCAGAAAAACTAAACCAGCACATACGACAGAGTCACAAAACATCTTACATATTACACTATAAAACGAAGTCCGCGTTCCCTTATGGCCGCGCGTTACACGGTCAATGTTGATGACATTTAAAGTCATTATCATTGGAAGTATTCGTAGACAAATCACATAATGTATTACGTAGAATAGAGTAGATAGAAAATATAGAATTGGACTTAGATTAGACGCATATAGACTGATTTTAAATGTTACATCAGTGTTACCCCTGTAGTAGGAATTTCGAAATAGATTTTGAAATAGACTACTCTGGGCGCTACACCGAATATCGCCAAGCGAATAATTTGAAGGCGACCCTAAGAGGCATACCTAATGATATTACAAGAGGATTGCCTTCTTCCGTAATAAACTCATAATAACCGTGTTATAAATAACTAACCGACCTACTTTAGATAGCGTCATAATAGAATAGTGAGTAATGGTATAAAGTAGGTGAAACTCATTACGACACTTGATTAGAAAAAGAAGCTGCAATAGTGCTTAATCAAGCTCCGTTAGGTTATTCAAAGGACAACGACAATTGGGTAGTTTCCTAGGTTGAAGATAAATTATGAAATTCTGATTACTAAATAAAGACAGACCTAAAGGTGACAAAAAAGTTTTCTTTTCTATTCAACATATTTATGAATTTTAATAAAGAATAATAAATGTAATAATAAGGGCGACATTTTGTCACGTTTTTCTATGACGTCACAGTGTGCTTTTTCATACAAATTCCATGGTAATTTCGTGTTTTGACGTTTAGTAAAAAGTAACTGATTTGACTAGTTGGAAACTACCCTATTCAATTCAAGTTTGGTTAAACGTTAGAAATATGTTTGTTTACCTGTAAAATAGCGTTTGCCAGCCACGACCTAATGTCGCCGCTGGTTGTGGTCGTTTCGGGCGTCACAGTTGTGCTCATCATGTCTGCTAAGGTCTCTGTCAACCCCACACCCTCCCAACTGTCCGTCCACCCTGGATCGGGCGAAATTGTGGACGCCAATTGCGAAAACTCCGTCACATTCATTTTTATCAATATAAAAAAGATTTTATTCGAAATTTTAAAACACTTCAATTTCAGAACGAGATGTTCCTTTGTTTTTCTTAAAAATATTACTATTAAATTTTAAAGTTTTTAATTTTGGAACGATATGTTTTTAAATTTAAATTCACGCACGATTTTTCCGAACGGAAAGGCACTTTTTTATTGTACTGTCGAATTCGCGCGTAGGGCTGCACTGGCAAGTTAACCGCGGGAGTCAGTGATTAACCCTGGTTTTGATGTGACTTGTATATTTTTCGCAAATGCCATTACCTACTTGGCCGGACAAACGGGGAGCGCTGAGGGCTCTCGCTCGGGGTGATAAGGAATGGTAGGTAATAAGCATAGAGTAACCGGCAGACCGCTAACAGATGATAAGTCCTTTGTATAATATATGTTGTTCCATCATGCCTATACGCATGGGAAGATAAACAGCTTTCATTGATTGCGTTTTATGTTTTTTTTATTAATTCCAGTATAGAAACAATACACTATATCACCTTGTTTGCACACAATATTTATGTAGTCGTTACACGAGCCATGTCAATCCTTTGGCGGCTCAATAATAACCCTGACACTAGGGTTGATGAGGTTGGTTATCCACCTAACAACCCACACGACACGATAGAAGAAAACAAGTCGTAAAAGTAATAGTAATTGATGAAGAGTTTTATTTATTTACTTATGAAACCATTTTCATAACCCGTCGAAAGTCACGCACCCCAAAAGAAGTTTGCGTCAAAACACGCCCGCGGGCAAGGTCAAGAAAGTGTATTTGCGTCCAGATGACGTCAAACCACCCATTCGCAAATGAAAGAGTCCAATTCGGATGAAGGGATACAATAAAATAATATATTATTCGTCACATAGATTTAAATTCTTATAGTATAGCACTAATTCTAAGCGAAATTTAACACCGAGACAGACCCTTGTGGGGTTTTGCGGTAGTATTATGTTGTTATGATATTGTTACTTATATATTATATAAAAAAAGAAAAATCTCAGTCATATTGTAAGTTATTTATCCCATGGTGAAGGAGTCGTAGGATTTTATTTTCAGTTGCTGATAAACTGTCTGAAAGAAGACACTTTTGCAAAATTTGTGTTTGATAAGTAGCCCGCATATTAATTCTGGATAACATTGTGGTAGAACACGTGTATAAATTATGGCCGTCCGGCCGGAATTATGATAAATACCATATTATACAATAGGGTATTCGAATGGGTCGAAGATAAATTTTAAAATGCTAATATCTAGAAATAGAAGCCAGTTTAAGTTGCTCTATGGTCAAAAAAAATCAATCTCGTCAATCAATCTTCTTGACGGGCTGTTTTTCCCTTCGCGGATTGGAAGTTCGGACAGGCAGTCTCTTCTGTAAAAATCCGGTCCTGTCAAATCTTCAGGTTAGGTAAGCCAATCCTGTGAAAAAACGGAATAATGCTAGGGAGATGATGATGATGATTTTTCTTTTTATGTTATTTTCGAAGTTTCTAAAGGGCTAAAGGAAAAAAGTTTTAAATGTTTCGCCATAACAATTAGTTTTTGGCAATGAAGCAAAATTTAAAATATCTATCTACGTGTGTTTGCTTATGGAATAATAATATTTTGTTGACGTATCCGTTGAGATTTATGGCGGAAATAATATACTTTTCGCACTTTTATAAACTTTTTTATTTTATATTTTTTTCTTAGACCTTCTTTTTATTTAGTTAGGCACTGAGTAAAGCAATCCTATACTTTAATTCAATGGTTCTTGTGCAATGTCCTCTCGCAAATTTAATTATTTTCAGTTCCATTCTTTTGTGTCGGAAAATTCCAATTGATATCAACACAATCATAGGCTCAGTCATCCCTCAAAGTTTTCATTATGATATCACTAACAGCCTGTATGTAGGTATGTTTATAAGTACTTATTCTTACAGCACTACTAATCCACGTCCCTGAAGATACTAATAATATGAAGGTCCGGTCACACGGCACACAATAAAGCTGGCCTGACGAATTGAGTGTGTAGTTATAGGAGGCTTTCGGTCGAGTCTTCCGTTTTTGGCGTCGAGAACATGCTACCACAAGCAGTTCAGTTTCGCCAGCCACATCAGAACCCACCACAACAACGACCCGGGATAGATTTATTTATTTATTTATTTAGATAGGTATACCAACAGTACACATATTATATATATTATTATAGATATTTAGGAGTCGCCGTCGCCGGATACGCTTTGAATAATATGAATGCGAAATTAACTCATAAATGTATGTTACCATTTCGCATAGTCAATTTAGAAATGATCATTTCAGTCTATAGACGCCTAGACAAAGTCGTGGATAAATTGTACTTTACTCAAACGTAGATAGCCATTGCAGTCATCATAGTTTGTTTGCCCAAATTATACCATTTTAGATGTTTATCTACATGGTCACCTAGACTGTATAAGGGTTTAAGTTCATCTAGCGAGAGTTCGTTAACGAATAGCGAACGTTGAAATAAAAAGAGTTCCTTGTTAAAGACCTATTTGATGTAGTATTATTGCTTTTTATACTATTAGAAAAGATGATAATGAGATTAGGGGGGTTAAAAAGGCCATTCATGTAAATAAGTCTTCTAAAGATGCAATATTGCAATTTCACATTTGCGATCTTAATATGAATTGCTTCGATGTGGCCTTTTTAACCCCTAGTTCTTAATGTATGTATGCTTGGACGTGATATAATGAATAAAGCACCCACCATCACGCTGCTCTATAAAGGGGTTGGTCAGTCTAGCTAACCTAGGTCTAAGTTTCAATAGGTGATATGTTTTCTTATATCATCACTAATTTAAGAGTCGGTGTAGCATTCCTTTTTCTTGTCTATCAATGACCAATTATTTCACTTCCTTATATAAGACACAACGTTCATCGTCTCTTTAATCTGTTCCATGTTGATGTAAGCTTTTCTTGAACCCTTCCTTTATTTTCTTGTAGCTTCTATGATGTTTTTCGTAAATTCAAAACTTAACTTTTGATTTTGAATACTGAAGATTTTTTTTTATATATATAGACGTTATTTTTCTTTATTTCGTTAAACCTTAAATATAAATAAAAACCAAGTTCGCCAGAATTTCCCGCCGAATGTCGTCAAGTAAACGTAGAGGCTTCAACTAGCCAACTCCAACAGTCTTGCGGCGCGCGGCCTACGAGCAGGACGCGTTATCAGCCGCGATGCATATCACCATCTATCACGTGTATCGTTTATGTATCACAGTATCAGCGTATAATATCTCGTATCGCTATCACTGACTCCCGCGGTTAACTTGCCAGTGCAGCCCTACGCGCGAATTCGACAGTACAATAAAAAAGTGCCTTTCCGTTCGGAAAAATCGTGCGTGAATTTAAATTTAAAAACATATCGTTCCAAAATTGAAAACTTTCAAAATTTAATAGTAATATTAAAAAAAAAAGAAACATCTCGTTCTTAAATTGAAGTGTTTTAAAATTTCGAATAAAATCTTTTTTATTAATAAAAATGAATGTGACGGAATTTTCGCAATTGGCGTCCACAATTTCGCCCGATCCAGGGTGGACGGACAGTTGGGAGGGTGTGGGGTTGACAGAGACCTTAGCAGACATGATGAGCACAACTGTGACGCCTGAAACGACCACAACCAGCGGCGACATTAGGTCGTGGCTGGCAAACGCTATTTTACAGGTAAACAAACATATTTCTAAACGTAAACATTTGAAGCGGCTTCCGTAGTATAATATAAATGTAGGTGTTTCATTTTACACAGACTTATGCATTAGGTAAACGGGTCCGTAATCCCTACCAAGGGATTATTGGCGTAACTTTACATGGGAGATGGGGCAAGCAGTCACTAGACCTGAAATACGGAAAAGCTACTATTAGTTACGTTATGTTTTTTAACTCCACCAACTGGCAGAGGTACATAGTTCGGTTGATGACGAATTGTCTTTACTCATAATTAATACACATACTACATAATTAAGAGCCATAGCTGACGGACGAGGAGCGGGTGTGTATACTGAATACCTCTGCCTACCCCTTCGGGGATAAAGGCGTGATAAATTCGTTTTGTATATGACTTGCGCGGTGTTGTTTCGCCGACGTAATGAAATTGAAGCCTCATATTCACTAGGCAACAATAAACGCGCAACACGTAACGCTCAACATGTACAGCAACGTTGCACGACGGCGCGCAACGTTGCACAACGGCGCGCAACGTTGCACAACGGCGCGCAACGTTGCCAGCTGAAGCGTAACATGTCGCGCAGCTTGTTGTTTGTTTAGAGATCAGAGCATCGTTAGTTGAGCATCAATATAATTGTTGTCGAGTGGAGACGTGATGCGCAACAACACTAGATCCTCTCGCGACATGTTGTGTCGACAGACGTGTAGACAGACAACGTTGTTAAACAAAAGTGCCGCACTAGCTTTTAACATGTTGGGCAACATGTTGTCCAACATGTTGCGCGCCAAATGTTGCCAAGTGAAAACGCGGCTTACTGCCAACACCTTTAACCAACATCAATTCCTCTCAAAACCTAGGTTGCCTAGAATAAGTAACTAGTTATCAATAAGGCTGCATCATTTAACTGCTGTGCAGTAAGGCAATGGATAAATAATAACACTAAGTAAGATGTAATTAAAGGTATTGTATTGTAATTTACAGTATTTTATTGCACGATAAAGTGTTACTTTATGCTAAACGCGAAATAATGTTTAGGTACTGTGATTCAATGTCGCTTGAGAAGGAAAATCTTAGGTTTATTATGGAGGCCGAGTAGCTCTTTACTTACAGACGGCTAGACAGACTTAAATCACGCATGGGCCCGGATCGGGGTGGGCAGATCCACAGGATCACCAGATGACAACTTCGAATCACATCTTGGTATTAAACTGGCGTCAATACTAAGAACGGCGACCGTGGTCTAGTGGTTGAACGTTGGCGTCGCGATCCTGAGGTCATGGGTTCGATTCCCGATGCGGACACGTATAACAAAAAACACTGTGAGACTGTCCCTGGTTTGTTCCCATTTAGCTGTTGGTTCCGGCTACTATTTATAGTAAATACTACTACTACTATTACTACTACTATTTATAGTAGTATTTATAGTACTTAAGTAAAATAAGTATGTAGACGTTACATGAACCATGCCAAGAGTGATACGAGGGGGGTTAAAATGGCCACATTGAAGCAATTCATCTAAGAAAGTAATATTGCTATTTGACATTTTTTTGCATTGCGCACTTACTTTTATATTCGCAAATGTCAAATAGCAACATTGCTTCCTAAGATGAATTGCTTCGATGTGGCCATTTTAACCCCTCAGGACACCAGGGTTGATGAGGTCGGTCATTTATCTCTCAAATCGGAACCCACACGAGATAAGAATAATACCATGAAAAATTGACGGTTGAATATGAATTCCTTTAATTACACGGCTCCTATTCGTGAACGTGTTTTTCATTGATATACAGTAAACTGATAATTCGCGCCAAACATAATACCTTTAATTAGTCGATAACTAACCAGTAGTGGTGAAAATGAACAATACCTACGTTTTTACGATGAAACCCCTCCACGTATTCGGAAGACAACTTGATACGATGGATATGATGAATCCTGTCTTCTTCTTGGTGTATGACCAACCTCATCAACTATTGAGCCGCCTACGGCCCCTGTCATGGCTCATGTAATGACTACCTAGAGATGTCCTAGCCAAACTAGGGATCACAAAGTGATTTTTGTGATATGTCGCCACCGGCATTCGAACCCGGGACCTCCGGATCGTGAGCCTAATCAACCACTGGACCATGGAGGACGCGTTCTATGTTTTTTATCCTCTCGCACAACAGCATAGAAGAATTATTGGATGCGTATGCTATTATATCATCGTTACCAAGCAAACTGATTTAAATATAAAATCACCTTTACGTAAATGTACAAAATGTGTCTAAATTTAGTGTGTGTTTAATTAAACATCACACGCCAACGGTAAAATATTAACTCAGACTGATAACGTAGACAAATTGACAAATAAGAACTTAATCATAGCTATTTCCCTGGGTATCTTGATTGTTGTTTATCGTATAGCTAAGTGGGTGGCTAGCGGAAGTGTTATTCTATCACACTAAAAATCCTGATACAGGGGAAATTTTCAAACAGACGAAAAAAAAACACGAAAAACGGAGTAAAAAATAACACGTTAGTGGGGATTCACTAAGACACCTCCGTAGTCCAGTGATTTAAATCCCGGTGGGGACATATCACCAAAATCACTTTGTGATCCCTAGTTTGGTTAGGACCTTACGGCTGATCACTTGATTGTCCGAAAGTAAGATGATCCGTTATTCGGAAGGCACGTTAAGCTGTTGGTCCCGGTTACTGCTTACTGATGTAAATGAGTAGTCGTTACATGGGCCTTTGACGGTTCAATAGTAACTCTGACACCAGGACAACCCACACGATAGAAGAAGAAGACTAAGACACTAACTCAGGACCCCGATACCGAACCCGCCGGCGTGGTCGACGATTTTTCTCCTTCGGCATTTATCGATATCGGTCCAATAGGGTCGATTAGTTATTTCAAATGCAATCCTCGCAAACGACGCCCTAAACCGAGGGTCACGCCCAGCTGGGCATCCTCATACCTGTTGCCTTAAATTTTCGTACCGGGTAAGAGCCCTGAGCGCTTCCTATTTGCCCGGCCAAGTAGCTTATGCCATATGCGGCAAATTTACATTAAATCACGTTACAAAAGAAATTGATAATAAAATTCCCAGGATCTATCCTCTATATTCTAATATAACTAGATTTTTCACACTCGCATCACATCTCTATCTCGAAAGGGGTAGGCAGAGGTGTACAGTCATGAGCAATATCATGTACCCACTTCAGAACCCTGTCGCACTATCATATTATGTGACATTTAATGAGAGTTACGGTTTAATTTGTCAAAAAAGTTAATGTGACATGGTTTCAAAGTAGTATACATATTAGTACTCGCGACCGTACAGTATGCACACCCACTCTTCGCCAGCTATATTTAGGTAAGCCCCATGTAATATGGCGTGAGCCTATCGTCATTAACAGGGCATACATCCTGGATACCACGTGATATCAATTACATTTGATCCAAACATCAATTCAAACTTACGAAGTCGCGTGCTGTGTGACTATGCCCTAAGATAGAATAACGTTGAGATTGTTGCGTAAAAGAATATAACGTTTATTACATAAGGGTAATAAATACCTATTTCTTTATTTACTACTTTTGAATAAATTTTGCGACATCGTTACATGCATAATTAATTAAATGGCATTTTTTATGTAGTTCGTGGGATATCGTAAAACTGTAACACTTTATTACCTCATCATCATCATCAATTTAAGAGCCACGCTCTTGTCGGTGTAGCATTTTCAATTCCTTGACTTCCCTATAAGACACGACGTTAACCTTTTCTTTAATCTGTTCCATGTAAGCTCTTCTTGGTCTTCCCCTTCCTCTCTTTCCTTTAGGCTTTCCTTCTATGAAGTTTTTAATAAATTCGTCGTGTCTTATTAGGTGTCCAATCATCTTGCCTGAGGACAGAAGTGTCCTCAATAATTCTCAGTATTTGTCTCTTTTCCCTTACTCTTATTAACACTTCCTCATTTGTAACCCTTTCCGTCCAACTTATTCTTTCCATCCTCCTCCAACACCACATTTCAAAGGCCTCGAGTTTATTACCTACATACACTATATTACATATATACTCACGCCTATTTCCCACCGGGGTAAGTAGAGACTATGGAATTCCATTTGCTCGATCCTGACACATGCTTTGCTACTTCCACATTCATCAATCGTTTCATAGGTATACGACGCCGGTTTAGAGCAGATCACACTGAACCTTTTCTAAGGATATCTCCAATGTGGTCAATGTACGGTCATGAGTATTAATATGTATACACTTTGGTACCATGTCACATTAACTTTTTTAACAAATTGAACTGTAAGTCTCACTAAATGTCAAATATGTTAGTGCGACAGAGTCCTAAAGTGGCTACATTATATTGCTCATGACTGTACGTCCTTCTAGGTCTTCTCCTACCAGCCCTACCACCAACCTTCGCTTAACCGCTTTCGTAATCCTATTGTCCTTTATCCATCTACGGATAAATAGGCGGCCGCAGACTTCACCACCACTTCACTCTACCACTGGCCACTCTACTCCACGTGCTTGTGATATAGAGCCTTGTACTCTGAATGAAATAAATAATAAAATAAGTTGGACACGTAGAGCAGTTTTTGTTCCCGTTTGACCACAATCACACCCCGGACACTTCATACAAACAACCTCGTTTTACACAGACACCACACATTGACATTATCGTACACGCGCATCTGTGTGTGTGAGCTGGCGCCGTACGATTTAAGTCTAAACTATGTTCGAGGGGGGGTGAGGTAAACCTAGCTCAGACGCTGGTGGGGAGCCGACATTTGCCGTTCTATACGTATTATTCCTTATTCTATGCCACAATATTACCTGATGGTACCTAAGTGATGATGTGATCTCAGGTGGAACACGGTCATCTAGTAAATGCCCATTCACTCTTGCCTTGAAATCTGTTACTAGCGCGTAAGGTTGTACAATTTGTTTCTATGGTAACAGCGAAAACCTGACCTTATAAACTTGACCTCTGAAGGGTCAGGGAAAAGTTTATACCTAGAGGTCAAATGTTTGTAAGTTTAAACCACTGTTTACTGTACACGTCGGTAATTCCCTTCGGGAATTGTTCCTTCATGCTAGTAGAATAAAGGAATATGCGGACATAAGCTGCCAAATGGAAGGTCGCTACATTTTTGTTCTGTTTGCTGTTGAGACGATGGGTTGTAGGAGTAGCGATGCTAAGAAATTTATAGCGGAAATCGGACGTGGGTTAAGAGAGTGGAGATGACCCCCGTGCCAAATTGTTCTTGGCGCAAAGGTTGTAATGGGCACTTTTGCGCCCGGATTCGTCAGGGGCGGACTTTTTGACAAGTGCAGTAAATAGCACAGTGTCGTGTAAATTTATTGTGCAAATTGTTTATAATGCATTGTTCATTTTGTTTATTACTAATTCTATACTCTGATAAAGACAGATATGGGGGGTTAAAATGGCCACATCGAATCAATTCATCTAAGAAAGCAATATTGCCATTTGACATTTGTTTGCATTGCGCACTTACTTTTGTATGCGCAAATGTCAAATTGCAATATTGCTTTCTTAGATGAATTGCTTCGATGTGGCCATTTTAATCCCCCTGTTTAGACAGCTAACAAAATGTCATACTTACATTTACTGCTTATTTTACTGGCGTTAAAAAGCAATACACTTTGTGTAGGATAGGATAAGGTGACAGGGTACCCTATCACAGCCTATCAACATATAGATAGCCCATCGTGCTAGAAAAGTCATAATACTTTATCTATTTTTACGAGAAGCCGATAAGCCGCTGAACGCGACACATTTTTCATTACCTCCGACCGTATACATAACTCAAACCATTTCAGTTTTCGGGCAATGACATCACATACGTAGATAGGAGTGCGCACGTGTCCACGAACATAGGTCACCATAGCATAGACAGCGAATCTATACATAGCCCACCTTGGCAATGAGGCGGCTTGACGCTAACACCCACGAACCACACGAGTCGAGGGTTCTATAGTCTTCTATCGTGTGGGTTGTGACGTGGATTACCAACCCCATCAACCTTGGTGTCAGGGTTACTATTGAGCCGCCACATTGAAGCTATTAACCGGAAGAAACAATATTTGTTTTTTTCTATTTAACTTATTTATTAATTTTAATAAAAAAAAGAAAGAAGAAGATTTAAAGAGATGGCGTGACGACCTGGACGCTTGCCGGAGTGACTGGCCGGAGTACGCACAGGACTGCGAAAAATGGAAAGAGGAAGGGGAGGCCTTTGCCCAGCAGTGGGATCTTGTAGGCTAGATTAGATTAGAATAAAAAAAACGTAACGATAAGTCCGACTTTTTATCACGTTTTTCTATGACGTCATAGTGTGTTTTTTTCCTACAAATTCCATAGTAATTTCGTGTTTCGTCAAAACAACTGATTTTTATTTATTTATTATTTAGTTTAGTAAAAAGTAACTGATTTGACTAGTTGGAAACTAGCCTATTCGCTTTATAAATCTCTTTCGTTAGTCTCCCTTCATTAATTCTCTCTAAACGTTATTTTTACTCCAAGTAGTAAAATTCAATTACGATCCTACCGGTTTTAATTGCACAAACGCACGCTTATAAGGAAAGTACGTATAAGAAACATTAACAAACTCAATTGAGGTAAACTGCATGTTACTTACAAGTCACGAGGACACACCCATAGACATCTATTCTTGGAGATTCAAACGAGCGAATATTACTTTATGGAGTACTAATTTTTGCCCAAATTAAAAATAAATTCGAAGTAACACGGATACCCTTTTGCTAATGTACCAATTTTTAGCTTCCTACCTTGAAGACTGCAAAAGTCGCATATAAAATTTGATTTGAAGGGGTTGGGGGAAGAGTTCAAAAAAAAAATATGCATATTATTTTGTTAGTCACATATATAGGCCGCGTACCATTTTTTAGCTTTCTACCTTGAAAATTGTAGGTTGCTCCATACAAACTTCCACCCCCATTTTAGGTATGTGGGGGGGTTAGAAAGAGACAAAAATAGCCTATGTCAAGAGTGACATCACGTTCAAGTTCAAGCGACATCAACCATCTAGCTTATATAGTTAGTGTAGTAAGTAGTCACATAGATATAAGACTTTTGTTACTAACAATTGCTATGGGAAAACACCCGAAATAAATGTTTTTTTTTAGTAACCGGGACCATCGGCTTAACGGCACGTTAACGTTCCGAAGCACAGATCATCTTACTTTCAGACAATCAGGTGATCAGACTGTAATGTCCTCAGGATCATTCAACCACTGGACCAAAGAGGCCGTTGTCAAATTAAGTTAAAATTAATTTTGTGGTTGCCCGAATCGGCAAGCGGCAAGCGCCAAGCTAACACCTATCTATGGGCAGACCAGATAGGTTAGTTTGGGATGTGGTGTGCCCGTTTACCGCGCATTTACATTCGAATGCAGTAGCATTATACTGTTTGCTGTCGTTGCTATTGCAAAAGTGATATACACATTGAATATAAGTACCTACGTACTTAAGGTATGCGTGCGAAGGCCTCCGAAAGCGGGAATTTAATTATTTTTTAAATTGTAAATAATTTTGTACTTGACCGCGTTTTTGTCACATAATAATAATTAAAAAAGTTGACCAACTTATATTTTCTTGAGTTTTATAATTGTTAAGGCAATACGTTTCATAAGAGTGTATGGTTTGGTTTTATTGATATTGCAAGGCTTGGCACAACTAGTACTTGGCCCTTGAATACGATCAATCATTCATTGTTCATCCCGTTATAAATACGGGCGTGAGTCTATACATGAATTTATGTTACATTTATTTAAAAAATAATAATTTGCCATCTCATCATCTTCCTAGCATTATCCCGTTTTTCACAGTGTCCGCTTACATAACCAGTAGATTTGACAGGTCCGGTTTTTTACAGAAGCGACTGCCTGTCTGACTTTCCAACCCGCGAAGGGAAAACCAGCCCATACAGGTTAGGTCACATACCTACGAAATGCATTTCCCGAGAATGTGGGTTTCCTTACCATGTTTTCCTTCACCGCTGAGCACGTGATAATCATTTATGATCCAAACATGAATTCGAAAACAAATTCGACAATCATTTAGGCCTGTGCTAGATTCGAACCTGCGAACTCAAAGTGAGAGGCAAGCGTTCTACCAACTGGGCTATCACGGCTCTTTAATGATTAGCCGTCTCAAAAAATATAAAGTGATGGCAACTCCTTTAAAGTATGCTATAATTATTTAATATTTATCTATGTTATCACTGCACGTGTGTAATCACATAAAATCTTAATCAAATAATAGCACCGGTCCTTGTTCTCGATTTCTCTATGATACAATTTGTAGAAATAATTAAATTAATAATGGCCCCGATTCCTGCAGACACCGCCTAATTTTATTTTAAGTTATATCCGTCATTTTGATATCCGTCGAAAAGGAAAGGGACGGATGATTCACAGCTCTTAATTTTAGGAAGAATGAGCGAATGAATGAATAACCCGGGCGAATCAAAAGGTACCTCGCTGGTATGCAATCCGTTTGACGTGCTGTCTACTTAACTGTGACGGGTTATTGACGGATGTAAAATTTTTAGACGGTTGGTTTAGATTTGTGCTTAAAATTGACGTGTGTTCCATTAATTTTATGCTTGTCGATTACCCGTCCCTGTCCTTTTCGGCGGATAAGAAAATGACAGATATAACTTAAAATAAAATTAGATGGTATTTACAGGAATTAGCACCATTATAATATAGGTGGCTCTATGGACTCTGTATTCCCAGTAGAAACTGTTCTTGCCAAATCTACTACAGAAATAAGAATTATATACTTACTACTAATATAACGCCATCTATATTGTTTTTGGTGAACGTAGCCTGGAAAGTCCCATCCATCGTCCATTGTCATGGCTAAATTTGTTGAAGGTCAATTTAACATTTTTGAATCTACGTCACTTCGCATTTATACCAGGGAGGGAAAACACACAAATCTAGTTTCCCAGACAATATATTATATATTTTAATCTCCTTTTTAGGTTATAGTAGGTACTTTTCGTTTACCCAAAAGTTGGCAAATCTTAAAACTTAACCCGTGACTTGAAATATGAATTTCGTTAATTGATGATCGATCTTTTACTTGGCGTGCAATAAAGTACACTAAACAAATTGAAGTATATTTGTATCCTAGAATAAACGGCATACTTAAGTGAAGTATACCGAATGACCATGAAAATAACGGTTCATTGAACTATAATGATGTGTGAGTTGGCTGTACTGATCCACGTCCTTTGTCAGCTGTAGAATAGAAAATCTGACAAGTACAAATTAAGTTTTTAGTAGAACGATTAGGTTCTAAGTCACTTTGCAAACTTAATATTTTGCTTCCTTTACTTACTATGAATAATGGCGCCACTTTTGCAGATCATGTAGTCATGTTGAATAATAACGGGTTACCAGTTGTATAGGGATATTGGTAGAGTTCATTTTAGTGAAAACTGCACTTACGATAAATTACGATAATAACTCATTGGTGCAAGGTCCGGAGGAGCTGTGGTAGCCTAGTTGGTAAACTCACTTTGAGGTCGCAGGTTCGAATCCAGCAAAGGCCTAAACCGATGATTGTCGAATTTGTTTTCGAATTCATGTTTGGATCATAAATGATCACGTGCTCAGCGGTGAAGGAAAACATCGTGAGGAAACCCACATTCCCGAGAAAGACATTTTCGGAGGTATGTGACCTAACCTGTATTCTTCTGTAAAAATACGAACCTGTCAAATCTTCAGGTTAGGTAAGCAGGTGCGGACCGGCGCTCCCCGATAGGGAAGAAGATAAATTATTATTTATTTTAAGTGCAATAAAGACTTTTTGTATTCTATTGTATTCATTATAATGGAGAGCAACTAAAAGTAGCTAGAAGTTGTTTATGGTAACTTATGAATGTTATTATTTATGTATGTTGGGATTGCGTCCTCTAACATGATGGACTAATGTTATGGGCGATAGGCTGATCCCTTATCACCATAAGGTTCATCATATCCATCTTAGGACTTCGTATCAACAGTGGCTGCAAGTTGTCTTTGATTACTTGTGGCTCTGCCCACCCCATTTGGGATTACGGGCGTGAGTTTATGTATGTATGTATGTATTATTTATGTATTCTAATACACAAATACATAATGTACTTTTGTGTTCTGTAACAGCACAATAACGTTCACCTGCAATACAAATCTTATAAATATGAGGTAATATTGTAATCGCGTTCAGGATATTGCATTGTTTTATCCGATCATTAAAGTCTCTAAGTGCAATCAAGTGGTACACTGAAATATGTTAGATGCGTCATTTGTGTTATGTGGGGAAATTCATAGAAATATGATTAACATCTGGCTGAATTACACTAATTATTTACAAATATTTATTATCTTTTAACACCAGAGGGGTTAAAATGGCCAAATCGAAGCAATTCATCTAAGGAAGCAATATTGCAATTTGACACTTGCGCATATAAAAGTAAGTACGCAATGCAATCAAATGTCAAATAGCAATATTGCTTTTGTACGGGACTGTAAACCGCACGCTATGTTCTATGGGATGCTGGTTCTAAATAAAAACAACTATTTAAGATTCATTTCTGTACAGTTGTGTCTGTACCTAAGCTATGTTGTGTAAGGTCCTATTGCGACCTTCCTAAAAATAAACCTCGAGTTGCGAGGTGTGCGAATTGTGTGTGTTTTCGACGCCGTCTCGCCCTAGTCATATACGATTTTACGGTTCGCAACTAGTGGGCCTTGCGCGCATTAAGACGAGACGGCGCCGCGAATGAGGTGAGTGTAATTTATTGGAACAAAAATAATAATATCACATACAATCGTTATCACAATATTTTCTTAACTATACTTATTTAACTATCTATATCTTTATTTCAAAATCTAAGTTATTTACAATAATTTGTTAAACTATGAGATCGTTCTGGGCGTCGTCCGGCACATTCCTCCCGCCGTATGTTGACGGCGCTGGAGTCTACGTCGACATACTCCTTCTTCTGTTGTGCGGGCGGCGTCCCTCTACTCCTTCTTCAAGCTCCCATGTGCATGGAGGGTGGCATTTGCGAGCCTCTGCTCCGAATTTCTTGTGGTAGTAGCAGATTGTCGCGTCGGAAGTGAAGTAGTCCCGAGAATATGGAGAGCCTCGAAGTTGGCTCGCTCTCAGGTAGATGATCTCCCTCTCCAATTGTTCTATTTTCCGTTGGAGATCGCGTAGAAAATTCGTCGATTCTGTTTGCGTCGCGCGGGAGCGGACGCGAGGGCCGAGGTAGCGGCGCGGCGGCGGGGGGGCGGAGCGAATTCGGACGGCCTCTTCTGTTGTTTTCTTGGCCGCTTCGATTGTTTTCCCCAGCGTCTTCATGTTTTGCTCCACCACTCGCGCCGCCTCTTCGAAGGTTGTATCAGGCTCCATGCTGTGATTGGTTGAAGCGGTTACTTGTTGAGCGGAGATGTTACTCGTGCCGTGGCTGAGCGAGTTGTGTGGCGGCTCGGCGCCATTTTTTTCTTATATAGAGAATTATTGGTTCGCGATTGGTGGGGGTTGCGGGGAGTAGAGAACCAATAATTTCTTGACGGGTCTTCTAAGTGTCCCCCCCTTCGTCTTGACATCGACGACTCGTACTATGTTGTCCGTTCCAGGGTAGGTAGCGGTGATTATTCCGCGGGGCCATACGTTTCGTGGTAGCGTGTTGTCGGTAATGAGCACGACGTCACCCATTTTTACTGTTCCTTCGCCGTGTGGCTCCCGCCGGTTTTGGAGCTCGGGGAGGTACTCTCGCATCCAACGAGTCCAGAATAGGTCGGCGAGTCGTTGAGAGGCTCTCCACTGGGTT
The DNA here is from genome assembly GCF_024362695.1 of Pectinophora gossypiella. Classification (NCBI taxonomy): domain Eukaryota; kingdom Metazoa; phylum Arthropoda; class Insecta; order Lepidoptera; family Gelechiidae; genus Pectinophora; species Pectinophora gossypiella. The sequence continues at coordinate 3,719,456 of NC_065424.1, forward strand.
CTGTTGGATAAGTCGCTGTCATCGAAAGTGCCCGGCGGGCCCTCGCGGGCAGTGCCGCCGAGCAAAAAATGGTTCGGAGTGAGTGCTTCTGGGTCCGCGGGGTCCACGGAGACGTGTGTGAGTGGACGGCTGTTGACCGTGTATTCCACTTCGGCGAGTAAGGTGTGTAGGACCTCTTCGGACGGGCTCGTTCGTTCTAGTACGGTGTATAGAGCCGTTTTCACACTCCGCACGAGACGTTCCCATGCTCCGCCCATGAAGGGGGCGGCGGGGGGTATGAAACGCCAGCTGATTTTTCTGTGTGTGGCTTCTTCTTCTGTCGCTCTGTCTATAGTTTTGCGAAGCTCCTTGTCGGCGCCTTGTAGATTCGTCCCATTGTCGGACCAAATTTCTGTAGGGCACCCACGGCGCGCGATCATGCGTCGTAGTGCCATAATCGCCGAATCTGTCGTTAGTGAGGCGGCGATTTCTAGGTGTACGGCGCGTGTTGTGAGGCACGTGAACAGTGCGACGTACCTCTTTTGTGTCCCTCTGCCCACTGTGACCGTGAGGGGGCCGAAGTAATCAAGCCCAGTGTATGTGAAAGGGCGTTGATGGTGCGCTAGTCGGGTCGGCGGGTGGTTACCCGTCGGTGGTCGCGGTGGTGTCGACCGTCGTATGCGGCAGGGTAGACATCTATGTATGAGCATGCGTGCGATTGGACGCAAGCGTAGGATCCAATAGTACTGGCGGCATTCGTTGATCGTAGCTTCGACGCTCGCGTGATGTAGGCGTCGATGTATGTACTCCACGTATAGTTTTGTTACGTGGTTGTCGCCGTCGATGACCGCCGGCGCTCGTGTCTGTGGTGTTATGTCCGTCGCCGCGTTTATACGTGATTTAAGTTGAATCACGCCGTTGACTAGTTCGACCGCGATAGGACGTAGTCGGCTCGAATGGGGTATGTTGCCCCCTTTCTGCAGAGTGTCTATTTCGCTCTTGAACGACTGTTGTTGACTGGCGCGCACTAGGAGGGCTTCGGCCTCCTTGCTATATCGGGCATCTAGTGGGATGAATTTTCTGTAGCTGTCGTCCCTCTGTTTTGTAGGCCGGGGCGTGGCGGTTCTATATTTTCGCCCCCATGTGCTGTCTGTTTCTCTGACTTTCGCCGTACGTTTGTAGTTGACTTTCTCGTCAGCGCTGCGGCGGCATAGAGCTATAAACTGAAGGACGCGAGCGGTGGCTCGCAGTAGGCGTTCCCATTTCGAAAATCTATTACTGTCCGGGAGCGCTGTTGTTAGTGTCGTTGTGGTGACACTTCTGTGTGTTGTATAGTGCAGTCTCTCTTCGCCGGTGTTTTCTATATGTGGTGGCTTCTCCGCAGGCCACGTAGTTGGGTCGTCACGTAAGAATTCCGGGCCTCTGAACCATCTGTGTTGTACATCGAAGTCACTTGGTACATCGCGGGTCGCGTCGTCGGCGACGTTGAGTTTAGTTGGAACCCAACGCCACTCGTTTAGCTTGCTGACCTCCTCTATTGCCGCGATTCGATGTGCGACATACGGTTTGTACGAGCGAGCGCCCGTTTTTAGCCAGGTGAGTACTGTGCGGCTATCGGACCAATACGTGACTGACGATGGTTTTCGATCGTGTTCTTCTATTACAGTCGCGGCCATACGACTGCCCATGACGGCCGCTTGTAGTTCGAGGCGTGGGATTGACGTGACTTTGAGCGGTGCGACTTTGGCCTTCCCCAAGACCAGTGATGTAGTCACGTGTCCCTCCGGCGACTGTATGCGCCAGTATAACGCGGCGGCGAAGGCTGTTTCACTAGCGTCGACGAAAACATGTAGTTGCATGTTACTAGCGTCGCTGTAATGTAAGTGACATCTGGGTATCGCGACGTGGGTTAGCTTCTTGAGATGTTCTATCCACTCCGTCCATTGTGCGGCGAGGTCAGTGTCGATCGGCTGGTCCCATTCGATGTTTCTTCTCCATACTTCTTGAAGGAGTTGTTTCGCCTTAGATGTGACAGGCGAAGCGAGACCGAGAGGGTCGAACAATGACATGACTATTTTGAGCGCCTCACGCTTGGTGGGTTGTTTTCTGTTTAGCACGTCTTGTGGCAGACGTGCTAGGTCGAGGTTGAAGGCTAACTCGTCGCTGTACGGCTTCCAGATGAGACCTAGTATCCGTTCGGTCTTCGTGTTTTCGTCGAGTGAGACTGACTGAGTTGTCGTCGATGGCTCCGAGAGTGCTGTGAGAACCTCCTGCGAGTTTGAGGTCCATTGTCGTAGCTCGTAGTGTGCTTCGCTGTGTATCTCGCGTACTCTGTTCGACGTAGCTACGGCCTGTTCTATTGTCTCGAAGCTCTGTAGATAGTCATCGACGTAGTGATTGCGGACTATTGCGTCGTACGCGTCCGGGTCTGTGACTTTGTACCGCTCGGCGTTGCTATTCTTTATGTAGATTGCTGTCGCAGGTGATGACTTTGCTCCGAAGATGAGTGATGTCATGCGATACTCTCGGGGAGTCGTGTCGCCTCTATTGTCGCCTCGCCAGAGGTAGCGGAGGGCGTCCCGATCTTGTTCACGTATCTTGACTTGCATGAACATTTCCTTGATGTCGGCGGACACGGCGTACTTGTGCTGGCGGAGGCGCATGAGTACCCCCGGTAGAGACTGTAGTAAGTCGGGACCGGTGAGCAGGTAGTCGTTGAGTGATACACCTTGCGTTTTAGCTGCGGCATCGTGTACGACGCGTACTTTTCCCGGTTTCATTGCGTTGAGAACGGGGAAATGAGGTAAGTACCAAGTTCTATTGGCTGTTTTGGTACTCGGAGCGGGCTCGGCATAGCCCTTTTCTATAAGCGCTTCCATCTGTTCGTTGTATTTCTGTTTAAGTAGTGGATCTTTATCTATCTTTTTTTCTGTAGACAGTAGGCGGTTGTACGCGTTATTGTAGTTGTCGGGCATAGACGCGTTGTCTGTGTGCCACAGTAGCGACGTTATGTAACGACCGTCGTCGCTACGTGTAGTGCGTTCGGCGAGTATGTTGAGCGCACGCTGTTCGGGGTCGCTTTGTGGCCTTTTCTGTTCTATAGCGAGAGACTCGATGGCGAAGTACTGACGAAGTTGTTCGTCCATACTATCTTCGGGTGTGGGTGCGGTAATGTAGTTGATTCGATGTCCTATAGTGCGCGTGTGTGCGCCGTGTAGCACCCAGCCGAGAGGGGTGAGGGAGGCGACCGGTTGATGCCGCGCCCCTCTTCTTGTTTCGGTGGCGAGGAGTAGCTCCCAGTTGTCCTGTCCTATTAGTATCTTCGGTGTCGCCTCGTAGACTAGTTGTAGAGCGATGTCGGACAAGTGGTGGCACTCGGTGAGGTCGTCGTTTTCGATGCGTTGCGGTGAGAGCTGTAGGTTTTCTATCGTCCGGGCATGCGTGTCGAAGGTGTTAGTCGCCCCGTGTAGCGTGAGTGTTACACGCTGTGATTTCCTGACTCCTATGTCGGTTGAGAGGGCTTCTATGCGTAGCGGGTCGCTCGGTCCCTTTATGCCGACTTGGTTGGTGATGTCGGCGTCGACTAGGGTGACTGTGGACCCGTCGTCGAGTAAGGCGAAGGTGTCGACATCGCCTTGTGGACCGGAGACTTTGACAGGGAGGATTTTTAAGAAGGTGTGAGTTCTTCTCGTCGTCCATGCCGTGCTGACTGTTTCTGTTTTCTCTTCGGGGACCTCTCTTTTCAGGAAATGTAGCATAGGGTGATGAGTGCGGTTGCACTGGTTGGTGTTGCATGTTCGGGCTTTGCACTCATGTTTGAGAGTGCGTCGAGTGAGGCATCGAAAACATAGTGACTTGTTTTTTGCCATTTCCCATCGTTTGTCTGTGTTCGCGTCGGTGAATTGTTGACATTTTACCGCCGTGTGTCCCGTCTTGTCGCATACGGGGCACGCTGTCTTATCCTTTTCCGTCGTGGAGTAAGTACGCTGTTGTGTCTGTTTTCGAATTTGGACGGCGCCGGGTGCTGTCCGCTGTGTTTGTGATGAAGCTGTGTCGCGCTCTGGTTGCGCGTACGGTCCACAGCGTTCAGCCTCGCGTTCGAGGAACCTTGCGAGTTTCAGTAGGTCGGCGTCGTCTTCTGATTGCTCAGCCGCGAAGTCGTACCATCTATAGCGTATTGTCGGTGTCAGTTTGTCTATAGTGAGCTTAGTTATCTCGGGGTTATACAGGTACTGTTGTTTTCGGAGGGCGCGTAGTGTGGCCACAATGTTGTTTACCCTCGTCGCAAATACGCATACTTCTTTGGCTGAGTCGCTGAGGCGCGGTAGAGCTCGGAGGCGGTCGAGCTCGGTGTGAGCTATAGCGTCGGGGCGGCCGAATCGAAGCTGTAGTGTCTTCATTACGTCGGTGGGGTTCGCGTTGTACATGAGAAGACTTTCAACCGTTTCTTTCGCCATTCCCTTCAGGCTCTTCCGCAGGCGTACTAAGTTCTCCTGGTCGGAGTAGGATGGAGCTGTCGCTGTGTAGGCTGCGTAGAAAGACAGCCATTCTGTGTGAGATCCACTGTATGTTGGAAGCTCGAAGGTGCTGCGCGGTGTGGGACACGCTGATCGCGCAGCTAACGTGATCGCTTGTGCTAACTGTGTAATTTCTATCGATGGTTGTTTGGCGATCACATGTTCTCCCGCCGTGACGGGAGTTGAGATGCATCCACCTTGTGTAGTGGGTGCCGCTATGCTGTGTTTTGCCCCCTTGTTTATAGGTGTCGCGTGACTGTGTTGAGTTTGCGACGGTTTTTCTTCTACTGTGGTTCTGTATTCACCCGTTATAGTTAAGGGTGCTATGTTGGTGGGCAGCGGGGGGGCCAGCGTTGAGTGCTGGTCCACCCACGTCTTTGTGCGTGTGCGTACGTCGCTCACACTTGCTATCTCTATGTCTGTGTCGTCGTCGGATTCTTCGGCTAACGTAGCGATGCGTGCTGCTGCCAGTTCGACTTCTTTTTTCAGGAGTTCCTCTTTTGCTTTAAGTAAGGCTAGGCGTCGTTTCTTTGAAGCTGTAGAGTGTGGCGCTGATGGGGCTCTGACCACCGATCCAGGTCGTAACGTCTCGTTCTGTACGCTATCTTCTGTGTTGGATTCCCCCGTAGTCCTATCTGTATCGTCTGTTGTGCCCGTCGTCGTCGTTGTGGTGCCCGAGCTGGTCCCAGTGGTAGTAGATGTTTCGGTACTACCACCACCAGGCTGTTCTGTAACCAGCGGGGCTGCTGTATCTATTCTATCTGTGACGGCGGCGGCCGCGACTGCGGGAGTTGCTGTGTTGGTGACCGGTGGGTCTTCTGTTGATGGCCGTTCCATCTCTGTCGACTTCATACTCCTGGTTTTCATACTGTGTCGTGTCTGGCTGTTGTCCAGACACTCCTGTATCCCGGCTGTTACCCGGGATTTAACTATACCCGGCTGTTATCCGAGTTGTACTATAGGTTTTCCGACTGTTGTTCGGAACTATGTTTTCGATATCCGACTGTTATTCGGAATCTTCTATGTTCTATCCGGCTGTAATCCGGCTCGAAGGACCAATTGTACGGGACTGTAAACCGCACGCTATGTTCTATGGGATGCTGGTTCTAAATAAAAACAACTATTTAAGATTCATTTCTGTACAGTTGTGTCTGTACCTAAGCTATGTTGTGTAAGGTCCTATTGCGACCTTCCTAAAAATAAACCTCGAGTTGCGAGGTGTGCGAATTGTGTGTGTTTTCGACGCCGTCTCGCCCTAGTCATATACGATTTTACGGTTCGCAACTAGTGGGCCTTGCGCGCATTAAGACGAGACGGCGCCGCGAATGAGGTGAGTGTAATTTATTGGAACAAAAATAATAATATCACATACAATCGTTATCACAATATTTTCTTAACTATACTTATTTAACTATCTATATCTTTATTTCAAAATCTAAGTTATTTACAATAATTTGTTAAACTATGAGATCGTTCTGGGCGTCGTCCGGCACAGCTTTCTTAGATGAATTGCTTCGATGTGGCCATTTTAACTCCCCAGTTCGGACCACGGTACCGGAGACTTGCCCCAATAAATTATTAATTTATCTTAATTGCATGTTAAGCCGTCGGTCCCGGTTACTACTTACTGATATAAGTACGTAGTCGTTATATGAGTCATGTCAGGGGCCTTTGGCGGCTCAATAGTAACCCTGACACCAGGGTTGATGAGGTTGGTAATTCACCTCACAACCCACACGATAGAAGAAGAAGAATTGCATGTTCACAAACACAGTTGGCTCTACTATTATAGAAGGTGATACGGCTCATCACCTATCACGTTGGTGTAACAGAAAGTTCGGTGAGGCGTGGGTACGTCATCTTGCGATGAATATGCCTCTGACTACCCCATTAGGATCAATAATAATAATAATAATTATTTATTTCGGACTCATCCAGTTTGCATACATTGTCGATTAGGTTTATCTGTAATGACTATGTATATGTGAAATAAATAAATAAATCCACATTTGTTAATAAAATTGCAAGCTTACAAAAACTAGTGTTAGTAACATACAAATATATTAAAATGGCAAGTCCGGATGGACTCCCCGACGCTGGCGGCCAATCATACGACTGCGTGCAGCCGAATCCATCGAGCCAGCATCGGAGAGTCCCACCGGTCAACTAGCGCGCGCAGGATGGTGTTGGGACTGTCGCGCGTGCGGCGCAGGATGGAAGCGCACCGCTTTCGCATGATGGCTGCAAATCCGTCCGTGTTGTTAAATCAAAACACAATAGATACATTTATAGTTCATTACACAAAAAGGGCACAGACACAAACATTACAAGGAAATATAAGGTACAAAAGACGACTATTGATAGTGTAGCTCTTTCTACCAAGCGAGCTTTAATATATGATATATTATGGTATGCTGGTGATAATTAAAGTCAAAACAAAATATATTTACACAAATATAAAGTCTTCAGAAATGATGAGACATACTAATTTTTAAGGATACATGTCCATTATTAAATCTTCTTTCTCCCTCTTCCACAGCACTCGAAGGTGCAAGGCAACTTCCTCCAGGGCTTCGTGGCGTCTCTATCCGTCGTCATAGTGTCGGAGCTCGGCGACAAGACGTTCTTTATCGCCGCTATTATGGCCATGAAGCACCCTCGCCTCATAGTCTTCGCTGGCGCCATATCAGCACTAGTCTTCATGACTGTACTGTCTGCAGCATTCGGGTCGATAGCCACAGTAATACCACGAGTATACACGTACTACGCCAGTGCAGCCCTATTCGCCATATTCGGTATTAAAATGCTAAGGGATGGATGTAAAATGGACCCCAATGAGGGGCAAGAAGAGTTGGAAGAAGTACAGATGGAGCTGAAGAGAAGAGAGGATCAGGTGGGTGGTGTTTTGGTTGTTTGTAGGTGCTTGGCGTAGATTTGGAGGCGACGGGAAACTGTTACATTTAGAAAAGAGTTCTGGAATATTCTGAGTATACTTTTATCCTCAGGACTACAGTCTACAAGTCTGTTTAAGATAAATAGTCTTGGAAACTAATAATGAAATATTTTAATATAAAAAAGACTAATTTTTTTAGCTTCAATGGCTCATTGAATGATTCCTCTCTAATTTCTTGTCGCTTTCTAATCCATTGCCTTAAAGTATTTAGTTAAAATCCTAGGCAATCTCGAACATATCGCGGAGATAAATTTTGCGGCATGCATAGCAAAATTTGGGGGAAGGGTGAAGCTTGGCAAGTTATCAGAGAGTTTAAAATTTAGGCCTGTTTTCTTGTTTATAGGACAAGTAATATTATAAAATGTGTGCGTATGGTCTGTCGGTTGGCGTAAGTTAAATTAAAACACACTCTGTGGTAATTTGGCAACAATAAAATAATAATCCAATGCTTCTAAGGTTCCAAATAGCATCTAAGAAACATCATGTGGAAACATCAAAAGTCAAAATTATTATAACTCCCCTTCCCCTTTTACTGTCAAAACAAAATAGTACGTGACATGACAAAGAAAATAATTGATGAAATCAGTGTCGTAAATTCACACACTTATCACTAAGCCGGCTTAGGTAATCTCTTGTTTAAGTCGATAAATTTTATCGATTTCACTTGATTGATCGATGCCGCGCTACTAGATGGTATCGCCCAGATGGTGGTATGCTGCTATGCTCACACTGTCACGATATCCGAGCAAGAGGAGACAGCTAATATCTGACACATTTGTTTGAACAATTGACGTCATAAACGTTTGTTGATATGCAGAAGATCCAAAGTACTTACTCATATACTCGTATTATGATTCTTTTTATATATTTATGGCTGTTTTTAAAGTATTTTATGTACAAAAGATGTTGACGGAATTATTAGCAATGACTCATTGATATATACATTGACAAGGTTTCTGCAATTTCAATTTTCTATGCTGTTGATTATGCGGTTTAACGCCTCACATCTGTTGTACTCTTACGACTTCTTTTATTGTCACAGTTTTTTATCGCACATTTGTTGTTATATGGAGTATATTCTCTGTGGATTCATGAAGTTTTTACAAATAACTAGATTCGCTAGGCTAGATGTTTAATCCTGCGTAATCCCTTATATCTTGTTTTTAAGTTCAAGATTATCATGACAGGTCTGTATCTGTACATTTATGTCTGGGCTGATTTAATTTAGATACCTACTAACATTTTCATGTCTAAACTATCTGAGATAAATATCGATAAAAATATCCCCATTTTGTTTATTTATTTTACTTTCTACGATGCCATGAGACGTAGCTAATTATGTGACTCTACTTTTTAAACTGATATTTAGATAAGATTGATACGGTCTGATGTTTGCAGAATCTTGTACGCTAGGATTAGTTTCAAATGTTGAATTCCTTTAAATGTGTTTGTCGAGTTCCGCTCGCGTGTTATACGGACGCGCAGTCGACTGCCAGGCGAAAAGGGGAAGGGGAACGTATGTTTTGGAGGGTACACGACTTGCCAGTAGATACTGGCACTGAAGCAGTAGAAACTACTGTTCAGTATCAGAAATTGAGTGGTGTGACGGCAGGATGCAGCGAAAGAGCGATCTCTGTCGCCAACGTCGACGCGGGCGGAAGCTTCACCGACGCAAGGTGTCGAGTCCGAGCCGCGAAGCGTTCCTTCAGCGTCTTCCACGCGCTCACAGAGCCCTGGGCCCTCGCGGACCCCGGTCGAGGAAGCCCCCGACCCGCCTCCCGAGCCCCAACCCGGGACTTCGAAGCTAACTGACCCCCTCACGGTGATAGCCTAAGCCTCTGGCATTACGAATGACACCATAGTTCTTTTTCTTTTAGCCTAGCTTTTACGTTCCGTTTCCGCACATACCATAATCACTTTGCGTTTGAACAAAAGGCTTTTGGACGGCTTTAGAAATGTTATCCAAACTGCAAAGGAATTCAGCATTTGAACACAGTATTGCTTGTAGGAGCTTGAGCAGAAAAATGGTTCTCTTATATACGGAATACCTTGTCATTGTTGGGAGGTCTCTCCCTCACGACGTGACGACTATAAACAATTATAAATTGATAAACTTTTCTGGTCAGGCTTTACTCAGTTGTTGCGACGTATGCCTCCATCTGGTCGATACTTTTCCTTTTCTTAGGGTTCCTTTTAGGTTGCCCGATCATCACAAATTTCAAATTTACAACACTTGTACTTAAATTTTGGAAACCTAAAACCCTACTAAGACTATTCATTATCATTATTATCAAGAGAAACTCATTTATTTCAAGGATCACTCGATTTGTTACGAAGCTTATTTACTTTGGCTTAGCATGTAGATGTATGTTAATTGTAGAACTTTATGATTATGAAGAAATGTGTGACGTTTGCAGGAGAAACAGGCAAAACAAATGTTATAAAGATTATTTTCTACCGCGCATTACTTTACTTATCCTAGAATTATTTATACCCAAGTCATCCATCTGTAATATTAAACGAGTCATTGGAGTGACAACCTTACTTAGACGAGTACGGGTGGCTGTGATATGCTTTTTAATTACTTTATTCTCTTTTGGCAAAAAAAAAAATAAGATAAAAATGTTGCTTGTTTGAAAAACTAGAGGGAGGCGGAACCATGGTATAAGAAAACCAGGTATGCTCAAAAGTGACAGCTAACATTTCAAGGTTAGCCCAGCTGACGTCATCCCACCCTGAGTTGCCATTTCGTAAAAAAGAAATTACCCACGACCAATGTTTTTATATTTACTTTGCAAGGAAATTATGAATTTTTAGTAAAAGATTTACTTAGGGTATTAATGATTTTTATTTATGTGACAAGTAATAGTAATTAAATACATTAATCAGTAATTCACATAATTTTTAATAATAAAATTAGTGTTGGAGATACCAATTTAATGGCAACACTTACGTTACCAATGGGCTAGCAATGGCGGGTTTTGAGCATACCTGGTCTTTTTATACCATAATTGTATCTAAGAGACCACTAACATCTACATTTTATTTTCTTTTAGTTTATTGGTGGCCATTTTTTTATTATTTATCCTTGATATCCTTTTACTACGTTCTGACATTGATCTTAAGTACCAGTGGTTGGACGCCATCTATTGGGAGATATTGTACCTTCACCTTAATGCTTCGGTATAATTTATATAGAAAATTATTTAAATGATTCTCGTATATGAAATTCAATGTTTCTTTTGTGTTGCCAGTTTGTCTCCTGTCGGTTGCTGTCTAATTAAGTTTCTGGTTGACAAAATCGAGAGAAAAAATGTATGTAGGTTATAGTCATTCAATAGGGTAGTCTCCAACTAGTCATATCAGTTACATTTTACTAAACGTCAAAACACGAAATTATTATGGAATCTGTATGAAAAAGCAACCTGTGACGTCATAGAAAAACGTGACAAAATGTCGCACTTATTATTATATTTTTCTTTATTAAAATTCATAAATAAGTTAGTAAATAGAAAAAAGAAAACGTTTTGACACCTTTACATAATATGTCTTTATTCAGAATTTATCTTTGACCTAGGAAACTACCCAATTGGACAATATACCTAAAACAACATATATTATCTTATGTACATTAGATTAAGTATAATGAACCTAATATATTTACGCCTTAGCATGTAGCATGTAGAAATATTGCAACAATGTTGTTAAACTGATTCATACATTTCAAGTAGAATGTTTCTAAACTTGTTTATCAGTACTCAGGTTGATGTAGGACTTGTCCTTAAGATTCGATTGTTAGGTATTTTAGTTTAGTTTTTTTTTATAGCAAAATATCTGATCTCCAGTTAGGGTAAGAAAGGGAATAGTTTTAAGTTATATTCTCTTTTCGTTACAGTTTTCTACTTTTGATACATGTTCGTCTAACTTCGACATCTATTCAGCTTAGTCAAAATTTTCTGTGAGTTCTCATTTTTAGCGTATCAAAAACACAAAGATACGACGAGCAACTTAATTTGACAGGACTAAAACTAGCTCCATCTCTTTCTTGTACCTATTGTAGGTGAAGGATGGCACTAGTTCAAGAGCTGTTAAACTAAGATTAGGTTAAGTATGTGTCCGTCCGAATAGGCATCATTGGAGTTAGGTTAGTACGTTTGCTCAAAGGTGGTAAAAAGGTAAAGTCTCACGGGGAAGAAATTAACTTAAAGGTCTGAATCAATGATATGCCGTTCCCGGAAATGTACCCGCCGTAAAAACTCTTTAATAGTAAAGACACTGACCGCTTTTCTCTTTCAAATTGTTCTTTCTTGTACTCTGCTTTTTTTGCCTGAAGGTTAGGTAATAAAGATCTTTTTACATAATGTTTACGCCGTTTTACTGCTGGGAACGTTCCCAAAGTGGGAACTTTCCCGGGAATGGCACATCACTGGTCTGAATCAGTATATCTTAAGCCCATTATACAGCGTAGTATACGGTCAGTATTATGCCGAAATGTAGCCTCATCATTCCTAAGTTTTAGTGTAGAACAAAAGAGGGTAGACGAACATTTTGATACAACTTAAACATATTTTGTTTCAATATACTCTTCACATTTTCAGGAAGAGAAAGAAGAGACCCTGGACATGTTAGAACAGGGTCAAGCCGAGAACCGGCGGCGGAAACGTAACGCGATCATCAAAGTGTTACTCCAGGCCGCGTCGCTGACGTTCCTGGCTGAGTGGGGGGACCGGTCGCAGCTAGCCACTGTGGTGCTGGCTACCCGGGAGGATGTGTTCGGCGTTGTGGTGGGCGGTTCGCTCGGCCACGCCCTTTGCACCGGCCTCGCCGTCGTGGGAGGACGTATGGTGGCGCAGAAGATCTCTGTGCGGACTGGTGAGTGAAGTTACCTATTCATTTAGGTATTCTAGCAAAACTGTGTCTTCAAAACAACTTAATCTTAACTAAATTTGACAGGATTAAAACTAGCTGCATCTCTTCCTTGCACGTTTTGTATGTGAAAGACGGCACTAATATAAGACAGGTCACAAATCACTTTGTAATATTTTAGTGTCATTTATTTGGTTATAATAAATGACAATGACAATAGTATCGCGAATGTATCCCCAATTTTTTAGGCTTTGTTGCAAATGGCAAATGTGGCTGAAGGTTGTTTTCTTTTTTTTCTTGACTCTGTGTACCCTGTTAAGTATCACGTGTGTGAGTATGTATCTAACAAAGAAGAATCTAGTCATTGTATGAATAGCCACTTAACAGATATTGAAAATATTATGCTAACATAATATTAATTAAGTATTGGTAATGGTTAAAATCAAAACAATACAAAAATAACGTAAACAGAATTAGTGTTTTTTACTTAAAGTATCCGGCTCGAAGCCCAACTCAACCCAACTTAACCTAACTTTTCTTTGTTTTCAGTTACTATAATCGGTGGTCTAGTGTTCCTGTTCTTCGCGGTGAGTGCGCTTGTCATAGGCCCGGGCGAATAACGCGCGTTTTAATGTAGATGTTTATACGATGTGACAATATGTATGCTATGTAAAATAGCTGACGATAGGCGAGAGTGCTCGGAAAGTAGGGCGATGTTTTGGGATGTTTTGGCAAGTGTATTTATCTTTATTATTTATTAAAAGATTATCAGATGATGTTTATGATTAGATTTCTTCATTATTTGAGTATGGAGTCGTTACATGAGCTATGTCAAGGGCCTTTGGCGGCTCAACAATAACCCTGACAACAGGGCTGATACCTCACAACCCACACGATAAGAAGATTAAAAGATTTGAGTGCGTTTGACGACCATCCAGCCTGGTCTTAAGCAGCGATGTGGTCTAAGGTGGAGCACGCATACTCAAATAGTGAGCCCATTCACTTTTGCCTTGAAAATCCCCAAATTATATGTATCGGGATTAAGAGAATTCTATTCTTTAGCATAATGAATCAATAATGTCATGTTAAGTGGGAAATCCTATATCTGATTGTGAACATTTTAAGTTTATTTTCCAGACAAAAGACGTGATAGATTTGAAGAACAAATACTATGACTCATTCAGATATAAAGTACATTGTAAGTGTTCAGATTTCAGACAAATTGAAAAATAAAAAAATCAAATCCTATATAGAATTTAGTCAGGGTATTACGATATCTAATTGCGAGGTTTTGAATACGTCAGCTACAAGTGACTTTAAGTATAAAAATAATACTTTAGAAAGATTTTTATATTTGTGATTTGATTTTTAATTTTATTTTAGCAATAAGTAGGTAAGTTATTAATTCAAATTATAATGGCAATAAATAATAAATTCACATAATTAAATCCACCACAGGCTTCGTCAAAAAGGAACTAAAAACAAGAACAAACCATAAATCCACAAAAGTTTCGTCAAAATACAAACCGAAATCAGCAACAAGCTTCGTCATTATTCGAAAAGCCCGCCCCGGATCATTCCTGGCTCAAATGTACCCATCACACTGGCAGCATTCCCGCGCTGAATTGCCAGAGAGATACGCTGAACCAGAAATGAACCGGAGCGAGGGTCTTGCCCCCTTTCTATTAAAAGAAGACGAGGAGGAGGGTCTTTCTATTATTTTTAAGATGTTTCTATTATGTATAGTGGGTGGTCCTAGCAACGTTTGGAGTTGTCACTATAGAGTAATATGGATGGTGATATAGACTATAATTCTTGTGGTTCATGTTCTTTTGATCTGTGGAAATACAGAAAAATAGATGTATATATTATATGTCTAAGATAAAGAACTTGAACGATATAAAAGTGACTCGAGATTGTGCTAATAATATTATGACAGGAAAAAAATATGATTTCAAAGTATATTTTTATAAAATAACAACACAATAAAAATGACTTTCACAATTAAACAATACTTTATGGCAGTTTTTGTTCATTATCAACTATGATATAAGACCATAAAACCGGTGCTACGTTTAAAACATGTCAAAAGGACAGAGGGGCTAAGGAGGCCACATTAAATCAATTTGTATAAAAATCACTTTATACGACTTGATTTAAAAAATATAAATTAGTATTGAAACCATAAAACCGGTGCTACGATTAAAACATGTCAAAAGGACAGAGGGGCTAAGGAGGCCACATTAAGTCAAGTCGTATAAAATGTTTTTTAATGAGGCCTATAAAATAAATGAATCCATATTGACATATTGTAATATAACAAGTAAGTGCGCAATGTTAACAAATGTCAAATACCAATATTGATTATTTAGACGAATTGCTTTAATATAGCCTTTTTAAATCCCTTCTTGATCATCACTCTATTTGAGATGCCACTTCTACTGGCACATACATTATGATAGACATTGTTTTTTATGGACTTTATGCCCTTTGCCATTATATTTGTGGCCTTAATTGCTAAAACTTTCCGAGCATTCTCGCCATTTAACGTTCAGCGCATGTACATTGTTGTTTGTTATTATATAGCTTAACAAATCTCAAGATTAATGTAGATAGGTATATGTAGTAGATTAATTGTGAGAGGTCAACTAAGTCGACTTTGTACTAGAACTGCATTATTTTAATGTCACTTAGCCTAAGTGACTTAGGTGAACCATGTTTTGTGAGTGGGACGATTTACAGGGTTAAAAAAAGTGTTGAAAGTTTTTCATCAGTTTTTTTTCTACCAGTAGACGATACACAGAAATGTATATCTTATTTATCTTATCATTGAAACATTAAAATTAGTACAGAAGTTATCTGATTGAATTTTGACGGACGTGTCTTGTAAGTGCACGCGTTCTATGTTAAACATGGCACATTCTGTCGTTATGTGCTGAGCCTTTGTTTGCAACAATAATGATGGCAATATAACTAAAGTTGACTATACTAAGTACAGTCACGTCTAAATATATCTAACAACGTTGTCGTATTGAATCGTTTCACATTTAGTGACACTGTTTCAATTTGTCAAATAAGTTAATGCGGCATGGTTCGAGACTGTATACATATTTTCAAACGTACGTGGCCATATGAAGTTAAAATAAATTCTACATTTTGAACTTTAGTGTTTAGTGATTAGGACTCGGCCTTGAGTTTTCCAGTTGATGTTTATTTAAGAAACTCTGTCGCAATCGGTTCCATTTCAAATTGTTCAAAGATAGTGCAGTTCTAGAAGTTTTTTATATTCATAACAAATATCCAGACGGTTGATTTGATAACCAGATATATTATGTAGGTTCTTTACACTGTGGCTACCTTGATAAAACAAGTGCATTTATCTGATGTCAACATAACTAGATTAAAAAACAGGTCGCAGTGAAAGAGGTTATATTTTAAGGCAATACAAATGTATCCTTTGTTGACAAAAATAGTTGTGTAACGATTATTTTTTTATTGAAATACTGTAGGAACTAGAAGTTCATATGCGTGACAAAATTAAAGCCAAGGTTAACAAGGAGGTTAAAAAATTCATCTGAAAAGCAAGAAAAGCATGGATTGCTCTAATGTGGCCTTTTAAACCCCCCAGCTCTAGTAATGACTCTTTGTGTTGATCCCAGTAGCAAATACTAGGATAATGAACTGTAGTTGGACTGTAGTCAGTCCGCGAACTATGGTAGCTGAGAGGCAACACGCGGTGGCTAAGTCGCTCTCTCTACTCTTCTTTCAATCTTTGTCAGTTGTTCATTTTTGAACCTCGGGCCCTCTATACTAAAATCGCGTTCGTACACACATGGCTTATCTGATCGAACAAACGTAACAGTTATCGGGGGTGCGGTGAGGAAGCCCGGATTGGTGCGGAGGGAAGTGTCCATTGTATAGTATTATTGTTTTGTGGCGGACCCAACTAATTGACCAGCTAGTTCCGCCCACATTAAATATATGGCACGTATGAGTCTTGATACGCGCGAACGAAGTTTACACTGCGCCACACCCCGGACGCTTCATACAAAACACACGCACACACATACACTACACACATTGACGTGATCGTTTCCGCGCATCTGTGTGTGTGTGATGTCTGACACCCATACGTAAGACCGAGGGGGGTGACGTAAACCTAGTTCGACCGCTGTTCTATACGTAGTATTTATTCTTATTCTATGAAAGCTCGTCATATACAACTTCCAACATAACACTATTGGATCGTGCTAGCCCCCCCTCAAGTTTATTCTATGCTCGCTTTCTTTTTTCTTTCCCCCGCACGTCTGTGACCTCTCAAGACACAATACAGCGCTCAGTCAGACTACATAAGTCCATAAGTAGAAATTGGTCGCCACCGGTTGCCTTGCTCAGACATCATAAAGTTTTTCAGTTAGTAAGTGCAGGGTGATTTCGAAGTGACTAAAAAAATGATATATCTGGTTAAACTGTTATTGGTATCCTTTAGAATGTTACTTGCCAACGAAACCAAAGTTAAAAGAGAAACGTACCTTAACGCGGATAAATAAAATAAACCTAAGAGGAGAAAGACAATAATAAAGCTGCCACTAATTTATACTGGATGTCTACCAACTGAATTTCAATCACCCTGCACAGAAAGCAAAATATAGTGATGTGGTTGTAGACAGATCAAAGTAGTGTTGTATTTGTAGCAATCATGTTAAACATGCAGTAGATAGATGTTTGTTTTATTCCGTTCTGAATGTATTTTTGATTATGCAATTTGGATATATTTGGCGGGAATATGTGTTAACCGCCAACGCATTTACATAACCATAGATAAAAATAATACCCTTCCGCATGCGGCAGTTGGGTAAAAAGTATAGGTATAGAATATATTGTCTATGGTTTATGCAATATAAAGTGTTACCAGACTATTTTATTCTGTAAAAACATATCGGAACGGAATAAATGTATCGTACTAGTATGTAAAAATATATTTTCCATGTATGACTGCCTATTTTTGTACTTGATGTCTGTGATGTTGTTTTTACCGTTTTTTAACGTTTAAATTGGGATTGTCAAGCTCACGCTTGAAACTAGGAGATTAACAATTTAAAATATTATGAACTTATCCAAAATAGAAACCTTGCATTTTAGTACAGAATTTGTTTCATTGTAATACTGGCGTAATATAAACAAATAGACTTACAGTCGCTAAGGACTTTTTCCAAAAAGCGTCCTAATCGTGTTGTAAATGCGCATACATTAAGTTGTATCAGATAGTATAAGATCGTTCCCTCAAATTATGATGATATGGCTGTTAAAATAAGGAGCAATATCGGTTCTTTAGTGTCGTTACTAAATCCCATCGCGACTAAATGCGATCTTGATACGCTGTCGCTTAGTGACAAGATACGCCACGGACGCTTTTTTACAGATATCGGTAGTCTATTTATTTATATACTAGGTCAATGTATTGAGTTCCCGAAATCAATAGTCCTTATTTTATTATTTCAATGTGAATGAACGAAGAATTCAATACTGAATGGGAGATTTTCTTTTTATCAATTAAAAAGAAAATGGTTTTCAAGAACTCGTTAGATAGCGCTTAACAAACTACGTTACTGGCCCATTGCCAAGATGCCAGGGATAGATAAAAAAAATCATTTAAGAAATAAATAAACAAGACAAAGGCCCCGATTCCTGCAGACACCGCCTAATTTTATCTAAAGTTATATCCGTCATTTTCATATCCGTCGAAAAGGAAAGGGACGGATGATTCACAGCTCTTCATTTTAGGAAGAATGAGTGAATGAATGAATAACCCGGGAGAATCAAAAGGTACGTCGCTGGTATGCAATCCGTTTGACGTGCTGTCTACTTAACTGTGTCGGGTTATTGACGGATGTAAAATTTTTAGACGGTTGGTTTAGATTTGTGCTTAAAATTGACGTGTGTTCCATAAATTTTATGCTTGTCGATTACCCGTCCCTTTCCTTTTGGGCGGATAAGAAAATGACAGATATAACTTAAAATAAAATTAGATGATATTTACAGGAATTAGCACCATTGATTTATTTTCTTATTCTCATTCGGGACTTTCTGATAAGATTCCGTTTTCTTTCTTCGTTATTTGTTAATTAATTTTATTTTCAAAACATAATCATTGTGAAAAATACGTTTCGTTTTATGGTTTCAAAAAGAAAATCACAAATAATATAACGTTCCGTTCCTTGCAGTATCTAGCGCCATCTATCCAGCAGCTAGGATAAAAAATAAAAAAAAGAAAATCCCTCATTATAAATTGACAGTTGTAATATTTTTAAATAATCATAATTGTTTTATAATATTTTTAAATAACTACTTCTTTGCTGCCTTTCTTAAAGAATTATAATGAACGATGATCACAGAGGCGGCAGTAAGTATGATTTTAAAATGTTTGTATGTCCGACAACTTCTCTGAAGATATTGTGATATTATGTATGTATGTAAAATATATTGTGAAATGTGTATGGGATGCACTTGACGTATGTGGGACATGTACATATTTTTTTTTAATAAGACAACAAAGCTTGGAATATTAAGTGGATATTTTCCTATATGGTTATTCAACTGTATCAAATATTCTTCAGCAACCAAATTAGGGGTCATTGTACATTTTATATAACGTATAGATAGGGTGTTAGTGACATCGTAACGAAAAGTTTGAGGGATGATTCAGACCATGATCGCAAAAGTATGGATCGGAAAATAATTTTAAAAAAGCACTAATATTCTCATGAATTTTCCGACAGGAAATTCCATTTGATATCAACTCAGAATCATGGTCTGAATCATCCCCCTCAGTATTCGTTACGATGACACTAACGCCTGTATAATATTATAACTTATGTTGATTTTCATTGATTTTTACTGTTTGTAAGTACAAAAGTGGATGTTTTTACTTGTGGATCACACAAATTACGATGCTTTTGCTAAAAGAATTATAATGAGAAAGTATTATTTTTATGTATAAACAATGAAATAAACGTGTAAATAATATAATTAACGTGTTTGATTGATCTTCATCTTCAGATCGCAATATTTTGAAAAGCAAATATATTTTTATTGCGAATTTTAAAATAATGTTCTACAACACAACAAGATAATGGAAGATAATCCAAAAATCAAAAACATATTTCTGTCAAATCTTCAGATTAGGTAAGCGGACCCCGTGAAAACGGGACTACGGAGATGATGACCATAACATTATCTTTCTAGCATCGTTGTCCCGATTTTCACGGGGTCCGCTTACCGAACCTGGAGATTTGACAGGTCCGGTTTTTTACAGAAGCGACTGCCTGTCTGACCTTCCGAAGGGAAACCAGCCCAATACAGATTAGGTCACAACGTCACATGCCTGCGAAACGACATTTCCCGGATATTATCTGGATACGACACGATGTTTTCCTTCACTACTGAGCGTGTGCGTTACCCCAACAAGAAAGTATCTCCTAGAGTTATATGAGTAGAACGTATAGTTGGTGCCTTATCTGCTGTAAATGTGCCCCCACATAAAAAATGTGTGCCCCCTGTCGTTTCGAAAAAAAATCGAAAAAACGATTCTTGCTGGGGTAACGTTTTTCTAGCAGGAAAATTCTAAACGAATGATCGGAGAGAGAAAAACTGTGCATGGCCAGATAGCTTATATGTGTGCCAAAATGTGCCCCCAAAAATAAAATCTGTGCCCCTTCAGATTTTCGAGATATTGCATTTCCTGCTGGAGTAACGTTTTGATGAATAGTATATCTCTAAAACCATTGCATGTGCCCCTGTAGAATAAACATACGCGAGTAGCTCTTAATGTGTGCCCCTTTGTGCCCCAATTAGATTTTAGAAAATATTTATAGTTTTCAAGTTATCGCGGTTTTATGAAAACCCGAAAAAACATCGCAGCGCCTAAATGAGACAAGGCATAACTTCGCTGAAAACTGTATTCGGTCTTTCTTGACGCTAATAATAACCATACAAAGTTTCAAAAATGTTCATGCATGCGTTTTTGAATAATCTTGCTAAAAGTAAAAACGATGGTGTCATAACTTTGACGGCAAAATACAAGGAACTGGCACAATCCCAGATGTGTAGGTGTAAACCAAAATCTTGTGCCTTTAGTCAAAAATATATGGTGAAAATATTGAGCTTCAAATGTTACGCATTAAGTAAATATAAACAAAAAACCAAAATATGTAAACAACGGCTGGTTATCCGACCAAATCTGAATGACTACTAAAAAGCGACGGATTCATACATATCGATGACCTTCTTTACTTTATTCACTAACCGGTTCACACGTGTTGTGCCTGAGTACACTGAAGTAGAAAAGTAATAACTAATAAAATAAAGTTGTTATTGGATTATATTTTAATAGCTGTTTCTATGACCTTACACATGATTAAGTACATTTATAAGAGCCATTTTCAAATAAAATGTACATGTGACTAACATGCTCAAAATCGTGACCAAACTGTTTTGTGACATACCTGTATTTTTATACTAATGTAAATAATAATTTCCACATCAACAAGCTGTTTCATTTATATAGTCACAAGGTGCATTTAATATATTTTTTAATTAGCCCTCAAAACTTTTGAACGCGACTGTAAGGACAACAGCTTAGGTATAATACGTCCAATAAAGAAGGTCATCGATATGTATGAATCCCTCGCTTTTTAGTAGTCATTCAGATTTGGTCGGATAACCAGCCGTTGTTTACATATTTTGGTTTTTTGTTTATATTTACTTAATGCGTAACATTTGAAGCTCAATATTTTCACCATATATTTTTGACTAAAGGCACAAGATTTTGGTTTACACCTACACATCTGGGATTGTGCCAGTTCCTTGTATTTTGCCGTCAAAGTTATGACACCATCGTTTTTACTTTTAGCAAGATTATTCAAAAACGCATGCATGAACATTTTTGAAACTTTGTATGGTTATTATTAGCGTCAAGAAAGACCGAATACAGTTTTCAGCGAAGTTATGCCTTGTCTCATTTAGGCGCTGCGATGTTTTTTCGGGTTTTCATAAAACCGCGATAACTTGAAAACTATAAATATTTTCTAAAATCTAATTGGGGCACAAAGGGGCACACATTAAGAGCTACTCGCGTATGTTTATTCTACAGGGGCACATGCAATGGTTTTAGAGATATACTATTCATCAAAACGTTACTCCAGCAGGAAATGCAATATCTCGAAAATCTGAAGGGGCACAGATTTTATTTTTGGGGGCACATTTTGGCACACATATAAGCTATCTGGCCATGCACAGTTTTTCTCTCTCCGATCATTCGTTTAGAATTTTCCTGCTAGAAAAACGTTACCCCAGCAAGAATCGTTTTTTCGATTTTTTTTCGAAACGACAGGGGGCACACATTTTTTATGTGGGGGCACATATTTTTTATGTGGGGGCACATTTACAGCAGATAAGGCACCAACTATACGTTCTACTCATATAACTCTAGGAGATACTTTCTTGTTGGGGTAACGCACACCTACTGAGCGCATGATTATCATTTAATATCCAAACATGAATTCGAAAATCATAGGTTTACGCCCATGCTGGATTCGAACCTGCGACCTCACAATGAGAGTCAGTTCTAACTAGGCTTCCACATCAATGATCTACAACATAACATGAAAGATATTTTATTGATTAACAAAGACTTAAGTTATCAGAATCTATGATATGACATGAAAGTAATCATAATCCTTGCGATATCGACAGTAACATCACAAACTGATCGATCTGTTTTTAAACGTTTTATTTTTCATACAAAAAGAAATCACTACATCATTTAAATGGTAATATTTTATCAGTCATGCCGATATATTTTTTATAATCGATTATGTTACAGGATGCTCATTTAAAATTAAGGAGGTATGTTAAAATTGGAATATTGGTGTGGCGGCGTTCAGTTTATGAACGCACCCCTTAACTGACAGATAGCTGTCAGGTCACTGCTGTCAGTGAGCTGTCAAGAGACTACTCTCGCTAGACTTGTAACGCACACGCACTCTGTTATTTTGTACCGACTAATTTGATAAGGATAAAGTATTGTGATCAGTGATATTGTGAGAGCAATAATAAACTATTCGTCCAAGTGGAGTTGTTCTATTATTGAGAAGGGGATCTTTGTGTATCCTGCACCCGTCCCCTCAATGGTGACCCCGACGTGATTTGAACACGCAACCTACACCTACTGTTAATGTACCATCATCACAGACACCACTCTCACAGTCACACACAGACAAACCCATCACACAAAACACCACACTTACTCATCCTTCTCCACGTTCGCCACCGAAGTACACTACTCGTTCGGGCAGAAGAGTAAGGTTTAATCGTCCTTTTGACCTTTAACTTCCTTTCTCCGTGGGGGGGTGGTGTGGCGGCGTTCAGTTTATGAACGCACCCCTTAACTGACAGATAGCTGTCAGGTCACTGCTGTCAGTGAGCTGTCAAGAGACTACTCTCGCTAGACTTGTAACGCACACGCACTCTGTTATTTTGTACCGACTAATTTGATAAGGATAAAGTATTGTGATCAGTGATATTGTGAGAGCAATAATAAACTATTCGTCCAAGTGGAGTTGTTCTATTATTGAGAAGGGGATCTTTGTGTATCCTGCACCCGTCCCCTCATTGTGTTTCGAGATTAAAGATTTGGGAGGAATATCCATGTTAACACAAATCTCGCAAATGCTAATTATCTCCATCACTGCTAATAAAATTCAGTAAGTAGCGCTTAAAATACAAAAAAGCTTTATAATACAGACAAGACATAACAACGATAGATATTTTCACAGTGACATGCTTATACTATAAATAACCAGTTTTTTTTTTACAAAAAAAAAGTGGCAGCAAAGATGTACTACTTATCTAGATATAACAAAATTCGCAATATGCTCGCCTGTAGCACATAATAGGAATAATTATTAAAAACAAAACAACACCAATGCACTACTAAATGTAGCTTGTCAATTATAAAAAAAAGGTCTACACAAGTAGAAGACATTCAAACAAAAAATCTTACGTCAAAGTGAACGTCATGTCAAAGAATAATAAAAAATAATAAGATGAGATCTATCCGACTAGATTTAGTTCATTAAATACCTACACATTAAACATAAAACAAGGATTATTCAAACAATAGACGCCCATGTCAGTTATGGGGAAAAAAGTATTTGAATCCGGGCTCTTCGTTCGTTCTGGTACATTCAAGTCGTGGACGAAATAAAAGGATATTAGTGGTCACACACCCTACAGTGGACACATAGATAAGAAAATACTGAGAAGGTGGCATGAATCGTACCGAAAAATAAAAACTAACATCAAGCACGTCTACGAATGACGGTGCGAGCGAATTTAACCAGACAAATACTTAAAACTGGAGATGCGCCGAATCATCGTATAAGAAAACCAGGTATGCTCAATCCTATGGCAAGCCGCCATTGCTAGCCCTTGATGACGTAAGTGTTACCATTAAATCTGTATCTCCAACATTCCAAGGACGTAAATTTTATAATTGAAAATTAAGTGAATTACTGGTGCTAATTCCTGTAGATACCATCTAATTTTATTTTAAGTTATATCTGTCATTTTCTTATCCGCCGAAAAGGAAAGGGACGGGTAATCGACAAGCATAAAATTTATGGAACACACGTCAATTTTAAGCACAAATCTAAACCAACCGTCTAAAAATTTTACATCCGTCCATAACCCGACACAGTTAAGCAGACAGCACGTCAAACGGATTGCATACCAGCGACGTACCTTTTGATTCGCCCGGGTTATTCATTCATTTACTCATTCTTCCTAAAATTAAGAGCTGTGAATCATCCGTCCCTTTCCTTTTCGACGGATATGAAAATGACGGATATAACTTAAAATAAAATTAGGAGGTGTTTTCAGGAATCGGGGCCACTGATTAATATATTATTTGTCACATTATATTACAAGGTGGACCGACGATCTGGTGAAGGTCGCGGGAAGCCGCTGGATGCGGGCAGCGCAGGACCGATCGTCGTGGAGATCCTTGGGGGAGGCCTATGCCCAGCAGTGGGCGTCGTACGGCTGCTGATGATGATGATGATTTGTCACATATACATAAATCATTAAAACTGTAAGTAAATCTTTTACTAAAAGTACAAAATTTCCAACTAAATTAAGAACATTGGACGTGGTTAATTTATTTTTTACGAAATGGCAATGCTGGGTCGGATGACGTCAGCTGGGCTAACCTTGAAATGCTAGCTGTCAGTTTTGAGCATACCTGGTCTTCTTATACCATGAGCCGAATAGTGATTCAACTGAATATTATTTGTTATATATATAAGTATTTATTTGATTTGACTAGTTTTGTTATTTAATTTTGGTGTGTAGTTTTGCCACAGTTTTGCTGAAACCATATGAAAAAGAACCAAAGTAAATGCGGGTATTCGGCTCATCTCTACTGTTAGATTGAAAAGAATCGATCTAATATCGTAACGAACGTCACAACACTAGCTTATATACTTTGACAGCTCTAATTCTTACCGCGTATTTGAGACGATTGTAAAATGATATTGAAATATGATCAATAATTGTACTGAAGTGGTCGTTCTGTTTAAAACTACAAACAACCTTAGACAAAACTTCTAAGCTTTTGTGCGACTAGGTAAGGTAGATTGCGATGTAATCGTCGCAGGCGTCGAGCACCGCCTGCTGCAGCGCGGGGTCGCGGCCCGCCAGCGCCGCGCTGTGGGACGGCAAGAACAGCGTCATGCGCGATGACGAGCCCCACGAGTGGTTCAGAGTACCTACATGAGCAACACATATACAGGGTGTAATTTACACCGGTACGAATACTGAGGAAAATTGATTCAGCTCATTCTGACTGTTAACACTTTCAAGGACAGAACTAATGACGTTCCGATCCCAAGGTGTCATAAATATCACCTATTTTGAACCACCAATGACCCATGATCTCTGTCCGTGAAAGGGTTAATATCGAATGGTAATTTCCGTCGCAAAAGTATGAAATTGAACATAATTTAAAAAATATTTTGATGAGTTTTTTTTTTATATAACTCCACTTGATATTAACACTTTCAAGGACAGAACGTCTACGGAAGTTCCGATCCCAAGGTGTCATACTACCTTTTATGAACCATCAATGACCCATGGTCTCTGTCCGTGAAAGGGTTAATATGGACTTAGAATTATGAGCCGAGTCACCCTCAGTATTCGTTACGGTGTCAATTACACCCGTATTTTTTAAAATCTTAAGCATAGAATAAGGAATAATACTACGTATAGAACAACTCTCCGCCCCCCACCAGCGACTGAACTAGGTTTTTTTACCTCACCCCTCGGTCTTACTTTTGTCTTCAATCGTATGGGCATCAGACGTCACACAGATGCTCGTGTACGATAACGACAATGTGTAGTGTCTGTGTAAAACAAAGTTGTGTATGAAGTCTAAATCATAGACTAAATCAAATAAGAAGTGGAAAAAAAGAATTTGTTTGATTTTGTAACAGGTTAAGAAATAAACTATTTTTTTTATAAGTCTCTGGGGTGTGGTACAGTACTGACCGTAGTACCGCAGCGGCCAGTCGTGCGGCGAGTGCTGCCGCGCCAGCAGGCAGGCGGGCGAGGCCCCCGGCGGCAGCACCCGCGCCGGCCACCAGGCGCACGTGCCTAGCTTGTGCCACACCACATCCTCGTAACTATCCAAATAAAAATAATTACAAAAATAGTTCATTTTCAAACACACCATTTTGGCCACCAGACCACTCGCACTCGCTAATTGTAATTCACAATACTGCCACCAGATAGCGCTGTTTCAGTCCCATACAAATGCGCGTTTACGTTAACGCGATCGAGTAGTTATAAAAACTCGCACTCGGCGTACAGTCCGGCCCAT
Organism: Pectinophora gossypiella; assembly: GCF_024362695.1. Classification (NCBI taxonomy): domain Eukaryota; kingdom Metazoa; phylum Arthropoda; class Insecta; order Lepidoptera; family Gelechiidae; genus Pectinophora; species Pectinophora gossypiella. Next base: position 3,745,707 of record NC_065424.1, read on the forward strand.
GCCGCACTGTAAGTGGAGATGTCTACCGTCGTGGCGTGGTGGTGGCGATGAAGAAAACTTATTTCGAACGCCAGAACGCAGATCTCAACCAGACACAATGTAAAGTCTATTGTGTCTGGCATCTCGGCAGATGAGAGGTTAAACACTTGTTTTGAAGAACACTGTCAGTGTTCCTACAAAACAAAGACTAAAAGATAAACTATGTTTAAAATATAATCCGTATACGAAAGAAGTCCCGAAGGCCGCGGCGCTACTGTCGCAGATTCTGCATAGAATTATTATGACTTGTCAAGTTAGTTTCATTAAAATCCGCCGACTTCTTTCGTGGCGCGAATTACTATTTCAAACGTAGTTTATTTTTAGTTTGTGTTTTGTAGTAAAACTGTGTATGTTTAATTGAGTTTTAGAAATATTACAAGAAGCGACGCAAGATACTCCGCAACGGTTTAGTTCTATCAAATATTATCCTCTCAGACGACGCTCTGAGCCGAGGTTCGTGTCCAACTGGGCACCCTCAGGCAAGTTGTGTGAGAGCCCTCAACGCTCCCCATTCGTCCTTCCAAGTAGTTAATGCCATTTGCGGCAAATCAACTAGCCATGTTAAAAAAAGCAATGAATTCAGAATGGCAATGTTTCTCAAAAACTTTTCCCATCTGCTTCCTTTTACTTCCTATTTTTACCAAGAGCCATTTGCTTCTTTAGAGCAGTGGTTTCCAGGCTTTTTTGGCTAGGGACCAATTTGATTTAATTTTAATGTTCCCATGTTTAATTGTAAGGACACTGGCTGCTTTCCTTTTTCAAATTGTTCTTTCTTGTACGGTCACGAATATTAATATGTATACACTTTGAAACCATGTGTCATTGGCTTTTTTGGCATATGAATGAAACCGTAAGTCTCCTTAAATGTCAAATATGATAGTGCGACAGGGTTCTAAAGTGGGTACATAATATTGCTCATGACTGTACTATGGTCTTATCTGCCTAAAGGTTAGGTTATAGCGCTCTCTTGTAATAACTTTTGTGCCTTTTTAGTGCTGGGAACATTCCCGCGACCGGCATATCACTGCCGCCAATGCAGCATAACATAAACTGCCTATATACGTCCCACTGCTGGGCACAGGCCTCCCCTCAATCAACCGGAGGGGGTATGGAGCATACTCCACCACGTAAATGCAGCATAGATAAATAGAAATAAACAGATAACTACTACTTTGTGATACCTAGTTTGGTTAGGACATTACAGGCTGATCACCTGATTGTCCAAAAAGTAAGATGATCCGTGCTTCGGAAGGCACGTTAGGCCGTTGATCCCGGTTCTGACGTAAGTACGTAGTCGTTACATGAGTCATGTCAGGGGCCTATGGCGGCTCAGTAGTAACCCTGACACCAGGGTTGATGGGGTTGGTAATCCACCTCACAATCCACACGATAGAAGAAGAAGAATATCTACCCGACTCTCGGCCCCCACATGCAGCTGGGACACAGCTCGGTGTTCTCCTTCTCTTTCTTCACGGCCAGCTTGGTTCTGGTGCTGGACAGGATCTTCTCCACGAAGGGGGAAGCCTTCTGCGGCTTCTGAGGCGGGTTCTTGCGATCTAGGGGGGTGAATTCGTTTTTTAATACATAACATAACATACACAGCCTATGTCCCACTGCTAGGCACAGGCCTGCCCTCAAGCAACCGGAGCGGGTATGGAGCTTACACGATGCTTCTCCATTGCTGGTTGGTGGAGGTGTTTTACGGCTAATAGCCGGGACCAACGGCTTAACGTGCCCTCCGAAGCACGGAATCATCTTACTTTTTCAGTCAATAACACAGTAACCACAAAATTATTTTTGATGTACCTAACGGGATTCAAACCCGGGATCATGACCTGCTCAAGCATTGGACTTTGGATGCCTTTACTGATAGCTGTTACAATTTAAAATCCAAAAATATCTTTATTCAGTAGTTAACATAGTTACACTTTGAATCGTCAATTTTTACATAACGAACGTCTCATCCGCCTGAAACTCAGTAGTTTGTGTTTATGTGGCCATTTTAACCCCCCAGGTCGTTAGAAGCTGACTGCAGCTTACCCACATGGAAGCAATTCATCTAAGAATGCAATATTGCAATTTGACATTTGCGCATATAAAAGTAAATGCGCAATGCAAACAAATGTCAAACAGCAATATTGCTTCCTTAGATGAATTGCTTCGATGTGGCCATTATAATCCCCCTGTGCAGCCGGGAAAAAGTAACTAGAAGAAAAACCTCAGTGATATAAAACTTACGTATGATAGTGACAAGCCACTCACGCCGGCACGCGAGGTGGAAGGCGGCGGGGCAGGCGGGGCACTGCCGCAGCCGCCCCGCGCCCACCGCGCCTCCCCCGCCGCACACCAGGCACCAGCCGATGTGCAGGGTTATAGGCAGCTTCTCCGGGGAATTGGAGCTCTGTAATTTACAATATGATGTACTTTATCACCCCTTTTTTAATTTTGTCATTTGCAATGTATTCCTAGATTTGAACTTGTCAAGAACTTTAAAAACAACATAACGTAAGCTCACGACTATATCCCAATTGGAGTAGTCAGAGATACATCCACTGCAAGATGAACTAAGTACCCACACTTCTCCGAACATTCTGTTAGTCTAACATGATAGGTGAGCCGTATCGCCGCCTATGATGGTCGAGCCAACTGTCAAACTGCACTTCTTCCAATCATTTTATCCCCTGTTGGGATGCAGGGTTTGAATCACAGATTTCCACTTCTCACGACCTTTTGCAGCCCCTGTAGCTTGCTCCCATGACATGCACTTAAGATAAAATAAAAAAACAATAATTTAAACAATACTTGATCAGTTCAGTTCCCTAAACATACTGAAGTTGTTTAGACATTGAAAAGGCAAAGTACCTAAATGATAATGAACTGTTATTTATAACCTAGCCTCTAAGCATTTTAAGTAACTATGTATGGTCATGAGCATTAATATGTATACACTTTGGTACCATGTCACATTAACTTTTTTGACAAATTGAACTGTAAGTCTCACTAAATGTCAAATATGTTAGTGCGACAGAGTCCTAAAGTGGGTACATTATATTGCTCATGACTGTACGACAGCACAGGCGGCACAGCTTCCGTGACGCGCGCGGCGCTAATTATATCGAGGGCTTTGACCAATAGACGCAGCTTATGCTATCTACGTGGATATACGTCGTACGGGTATTGGTCAAAGTGCCGCGGGCGCAGTAAGTTATCAAGTAACTGTAGGTAGGTAGGTGTAGGTTCCTAACAGGGCATAGGCAATCTACTTAGAAGACTGAATTAATTGCTTGAGTCATAGGACACTTTAAAGAGAGAAAGGAAGATCCTTTTATTATTAAGTTATTTACTTAAATGCTTTTATTTTTATTGTAAATACTAGCTGAATATAGCTGAGTTAATGGAGGAAGTAAGAGAAGTATGTCAGGATCAAGGCAAAGGGAATTTCATAATCTCTGCACATTGGTGGCAAATAGGTGTGAATTTACTTATATATGTAAATAAATATATACATACTACAGGATCCACATTTTCCTTATTGTCCATTTGAGACATTTGTTTGTAAATGAAATTGTATCTCCAGCACTGGTGCAGATAATTCTCTATTTCCTTCTCTGTCACCATACTTTTTATCACCATTTCAAATTTATCTTCGGTGCTTGCATCAACATTCTTAACATAGTCCAAGACTTCAAGGTTCCACTCAGGATCACTCTCTAGCAAGTCATAGAAGTGGTCAAATAGCATTTCTTTGCCTCTCCGCACAAATTCTTTGAATGCATTCTCATATTTGCCCTGTTTTAGAGGCATGTGACGGACATCATAAGTGGCGTTCAGGTCTGGGTTGTTTGGTTTGGTTAATTTTACATTAAGGGGAACTATGTGTTCTTCTTTGATTTTCCTCTAGAATAAAAAAAATAGTAATGAAGTTTATGCTATTTTACTTTATTTTGTTCAAGAACTAATAGCTACATTTACAAAAATACGCATTAAATTCTTATCTGTAGGCCATTTTTAAACAAGGTTCCACAGATGGTATGTTTGAACCTTTATGTACCTAATCAGTAACTAGGTATAAATAAAGACTTTATTACTGACATTTACAATACTTATACACATGCTAGGTATAACTATGTTTGTAGGTAGGTATGTTTTTTTTAAGTCTTTAAAAACTAGAGAAATTTTGGTTCAAATTTAATATGATTTTATGATAGTTTAAAATTTTACTTAATACAAAAATAGCTCTCAAAGAAGACGATGTTTGTCAGCGAAACACTTGGCGCCGCATGATTGGGAAAAACCGACTCCGCGTAACGGGAAGTGGCGAGGGTAAAGAAGAAGAGGAGAAAAGCAAATAAAATATTTACCTTCCTAGCAACTGCTGGTTTTTCAGGCTTAGCAGCTATGATTGGTGGTGGGATTTTATTACTCCCATAGAACGGCCGGGAACGCTCGGCTAAGTGTAGACTGGTATATGGCAGCCAGAGCCTCTGCCCTGATCGCGTCATCTCCACGTAATAGCAAAGTTCTTCTGTAGTCTCCACGCTGCCGTCTTTCCTTGGTGTGATTCCTAGAACTTTTTGAAAACAAGGTTTTTAGTAAGTATTATTAAGGTCCGCGTGATACGGTGCGATTCCGGTCCACGCGGGAGAGGTTGACGGCAGACTGAAAATTAAAAGGTATTGCTTAGTAATGCCCATATGTCGCCGTCTACTCTACCGCTGTGCTGCCGGGTGCCGCGTGGATCGGAATCGCGTCTTACAAGTTACAATTTGAGCTTGTAAAACTGAATATAATGACGTTATCATATCCACAGTGCTGCTAAACAGACACATTTCCTTAACAACAATAATGAAGAATGTTTACCTTTATCATCATAAAATAATCCATCATCGTTTTTCACCACTTTAACTTTCGCATATAATTTCTTGCATATTCTAGCGAGCGCTATGTCGCCCAATTTCCAATGGTAAATACTCATTATAGTTTTAATTTAAAAGATAAATAATTTTCAACTCCCGCAGCCAAAAGTTTACAATTTATTTTATAATTTTCATTCACTCTTCGTCGGACCCCGCCATGTTTTAAAAATATAATTCGTTCTCTCTCACTTCCGGAATTAAAAGAATTATTTCTAATTATTTTAGTGTTAATTGTAATTTTAAAGTGAAACAATAACTACGTCATTATTCAACATATTTTCTTGATATTTTCGCTTATATCTATCTCGTAGCGTTACTACTAAGCACTAAAAACGCAGAATTATTATGACTGCCATCTAGTGTCGAGTAGAAATACTATAGTTATAAATTGTACAACTAGATGGCACTGCTTCAAATAACGAGTACTTAATATAACCAAAAGATGTCACTACTTGTTAATTTATGACAAAATTTATTTGTACATACATAAGTAATAAAAGTTATCTAATAAAAAACTAAGTCATTTTCAGTACCTATTTTGTTTCTGATTATTTATATTTATTTGTACATATAAGACAGATAAAAGAGAGATATCTACTTACATAGAAAACAGGCAAACCAGTGAGCCTGTCTCTTAAAAAGAGATTTCTGCTAGCTGACCTAAAGTAGATACGCGATAAAAGAGACATGCAGTCAATCTGATGTCTGGGATAATATTGAGCCGCCAAAGGCCCCTGACATGGCTCATGTAACGACTACATACTAAAGTAAATAGTAGCCGGGACTTAACGTGCCCTCTGAAGCACGGATCATTTTTCTTTCTTTATGCAGTGTAAAATTATATGGATAGACTTACATACGCCTATAAATTATTACTGTAGTATGCATATCCGTATCCTAAATTTAATAATTAATATCATCATGTCTTCCAAAATCCCATGGTTATACCTGCTTGAATAGTATTGTTAACTACGGTTTTATAAAAAAGTGTTGTCAGTCTAATCTTTTGTCTTGTCATGTGTGTCTTATTATTATTACAAGAATTTTATGCGAACTTCGTTTTATGTTCCAACCTGACCAGCAGGGCAGGGCTAATATACGCAACGTGATAAAATGTTGTCGCGGTCATTTTATCTAATATTTAAGTAATATAATAAGTCGTGTCGTTCTTATTCTGTCAAAATACGAACAAAACCACGTGCCACGCATTTTAGGAAAAAGCAAACATATCGATTTCGACACAATTTATTGAATCCATCGATAAGTTTAAAAGAGGTACACAAAAAAAAACCCAAACTTTAAACTTAACTAAACAAAACAAACACTACAAAAACCAAACTTAGAACTTTGGATAAACTTTGTTACTTATTATTATTTTATTATTATTAAGTTTATCACGCTGCGAATGTTAGCTCTGCTCCTTAATAAGTATACCTAAATGCGTATCCCTATTCCAGTAATTTAAGTAATAGTAATTTATTTATTTATTACTTAAATCTTTTCTATTTACATAGATTTAATTTATTATTATATTTTTTTTACCTGTTCATTTTTTATTGATTTTTGTCTGATTTTATTTATTCGTTATAATCTGGAAGTCTTCAAGTCTAGAGTGAATAGGCATTTGCTAGGTAAGCGTGATCCATCCTAGACCACATGGCATCGTCACTTAGGTTGGTATTAATAAACTAATCTCAGCCGAGACTGCTCAAGTCCCTTTTTTATATGAGAACTGTCACATTGACATGATCTTGAGGGCAGTCTCGAAGCTGAGATTAGTTGATTAATACCACCCTTACTATCAGGTGAGATTGTGGTCAAACGCGAGCCTATTTTATTAAAAAAAAAAAAACAGTCTAAAACATCATCCCGTCTCCTAAAATCCCTCTAACACACATGGTCACAGCTCTACACAATGCGTACACATAGCCGGACTGAGTAGCTGGATGTTATTTAAGATGCGAGCGTCTGATTGGTGGATCTGTGATGGGGCGTGGCTATATCGCAGCATCCAATGGGTGTGGACGGATCTCGCGGGACGAATCTCGTTGGGGACCACTGCGGGTAATCTGTTGCACAGATTTGTCTTATATAAGTGTGGGTACTAGATATACAGGGTGGGAGGGTGGTGTTATATTTAAGTTGGTTGTTCAGGGGTGAATGAAGTAGGTTGAAATTATGGTGAAATGAAACGTCATAATTTTGAAGTCAGTTTGGGGATTATATTATTATGTGTTCACGTAAATAAATTGATTTGATTTGTAGTATTTTATTGGTTTAGATAATATAATATAGCATCCAGTGTATATTTACATCACTCGTCGCCAACTATGTTTAGGTAAGTCCCACGTAATAGGGGCGAGCCTATGGCCATTAGCCGGGCACAGATCCTGGAATCTACATGATATTAGGCATAAATCCAAACATGAATTCAAACTCATAAAGTCGAATTCAGTAGTTTACAGCCCGAGCCGGGATTCGAACCAGGGACACTACGATGTAAGGACTATCCCGGCGTTGTTCCCGGGAATGTTTCCACTTATGTAAAAAAAGCTTTATTACCTTTGGGCAGAGAAGACTGATCAATCAGAAAGTCGATCGAATCAGAAATGAGGAGATCCGCAGGAGAACTAAAGTCACCGACATAGCTCGGAGAATTGCAAAGCTGAAGTGGCAGTGGGCAGGACACATAGCGAGGAGAACCGATGGCCGCTGGGGCGGAAGGGTTCTGGAATGGCGACCACGTGTCGGACGACGCTCAGTGGGTAGGCCCGCTACAAGGTGGACCGACGATCTGGTGAAGGTCGCGGGAAGCCGCTGGATGCGGGCAGCGCAGGACCGATCGTCGAGGAGATCCTTGGGGGAGGCCTATGCCCAGCAGTGGGCTGATGATGATGGTGATGATTCTAAACACTTCACAATACCTATTGAGTGCAATAGGAAGTAAACCATATCTCTTACTATCATGAAAAAATTATAACTTTCAAAGGCCGCACTCAGGGCTCTGAATATGGAGCTAGTCCGTCATGACCCATATATGGATCACTGGATTGTCAACGTGTTAAGTAATAAATAAATAAATAACTAACAACATAACATAACATAAACAGCCTATATACGTCCCACTGCTGGGCACAGGCCTCCCCTCAATCAACCGGAGGGGGTATGGAGCATACTCCACCACGCTGCTCCAATGCGGGTTGGTGGAGGTGTTTTTACGGCTAATAGCCGGGACCAACGGCTTAACGTGCCCTCCGAAGCACGGAATCATCTTACTTTTTCGGACAATCAGGTGATTCAAGCCTAAAAAGTCCTTACCAAACAAAGGACAGTCTCACAGAGTGAGTGAAATAACTATTGCTTAATAAATTAAAGAGTTTTTACAACGGGAACACTCCCACTTTGGAAACATTCCGGGAACAGCATATTACTGATTGTAACTCATACCTAGGAGGCGGGGTAAAGATAGTACCTACGCCATTCAAGGTTACTTAGTTTACTTATAACATTAGTGTCGAACATTTTAAGTTCAAAGTTAATCGCAGATAAGGGGAAAATTATAGCATAAATATGTACTTATTTGCTTGTAATTTCAATCCTAGCGTTTCTTATTTGCTAAAATATCGCCGAATTGAAAGTTTTCCTTCCTAGCAGGTGTGGAGTTAGTACTATTAAACAGAACGACCAGTTTAGTACAACTATTGATTACTTATATTTCAATAAAATAACATTTTACAATCGTCTCAATGCGCGGGAGGACTTAGATCTGTCAAAGTACGTGAGCTAGTGATGTGACGTTCATTAGCATAGTGACGTATCATTCGATATTAGGTCGAACGATTCATTTCTATATAACAGTACTTATGATAAATACAAAAAAATAGGCTTCTTCTTCTTCTATCGTGTGGGTTGTACGGTGAATTACCAACGTCATCAACCCTGGTGTCAGGGTTACAATTGAGCAGCCAAAGGTCCCTGACATGGCTCATGTAACGACTACTAACTTACATCAGTAAGTAGTAACCGGGACCAACGGCTTAACGTGCCTTCCGAAGCACGGATCATCGCACACAAAGTCACAGACAATCGCAACATTGTGGATGACTGGAATGTATTGTTTGTGTTTTTAATTTGTGTTCAATAAAATATTATCTCTTTAACTGTAAAAAAAAACATTGGAAATATTGTAAAGACTTCCAAAATAAGTACCTATTTTAATATGATTAAATAGGTAGTTTGCAAGCCAAGGCCAGGTCAGGTAAGTCATCCGAAAATGTCCAAAAGTGAAAGCGGTTGGCAGATGTACACTACAGACAGAAATTACGCACTTTCGCTATAGGCGTAAACGCTTTACGCACGTAATGTATGTGGTAATAAGTTAAAGTAAGAAACACCTTTTATTTTAATTAGTTGCCAAATTACATAGTTATTGGGCAGGCCTTGTGGTGGAGCTTTATGTATGATAAATGCTTGTAATTTTTGCCAAGCCCTACTACGGCTCAGTTGGTAGAACGCTTGCCTCTCACTTTGAGGTCGCAGGTTCGAATCCAGCACCTAAACCAATGATTGTCGGATTTTTTTTCCGAATTCACGTTTGGATCTTAAATGATTATTACTTGCTCAGCGGTGAAAGAAAACATCGTGAGGAAATCCACTTCCCGAGAAATGCATCTCTGACCTGCGTCTCTGTAACCCCATTGTGGATTACATGCGTGATAACATTTTTATTATTACAGAACATTTATACGTGTACGTCATTTTAAATATAATACGTTTCTTGTTACACCTTTAACAATGCTTTTAATAATGAATAAGTATAATATGACAATAACTTGTATTTCCATACATGAAATGTAAAACAGAGGCGATTGTATCGATCTTTGCTCATTGCCTATTGGCATGAGACGTGACAGACATAATACTGGGTGTTAGTGACATCGTAACGAATACTGAGGGGGTTGATTCAGACCATGATTCTGAGTTAAAATCAAGTGGAATTTTCCGTCGCAAAATTCATGTTTTTTTTTTAGTTTTTTTTTTAAATATTTTCAATTCTATACTTTTGCGATGGAAAATTCCACTTGATATTAACTCAGAATAATCAAATGAATCATCCCTCTCAGTATTCGTTACGATGACACTTACACCCCGTACAAGTACATACGGTAGCCATATAAGTAGGTATGGGTGTTAGTGACACCGTAACGAATACTGAGGGGGATGGTTCAGACCATGACCCTGAGTTGATATCAAGTGGAATTTCGTGTCAAAAAATTCATGAAAATTTTTCTTTTCTTTTTAATTATTTTCCAATCCATACTTTTGCGACGGAAATTTCTACTTGATATCAACTCAGAATCATGGCCTGAACCACCCCTCAAAGTTTTCGTTACGATGTCACTAACACCCTGTATAGGTCGTAATACAAATTAAATATGTAGTAGCTTGCAGTAGCTTAGTTGAGCCGTAGTAGTCCAGTTGGTACAACGCTTGCCTCTCATTTTGAGGTCGCAGGTTCGAAAAAAATACTATTTGATCTTATGTTGGTACCTTACGCAACTAGCCATCGTTCAAACTTCTCTATCTTCATAAGAAGTTTAGATTTCCTTCCTTTAAAAAATGAAGATTTGATCTAAAAAACGGTTAGATTAAACGATGGCAGCGAACAGGTCGGAGATCCACCTCCGGTAGAACAATCGTGCGCACGCGCCGACTGCCGACCCTTGTTCACGTCCTGTACACTCTCGCACACAAGTGATTGCATAAAAATACAGACACAATTTATACGTTTCTAATTATATTTGCTGTTGCAGTTTCTTGTCATTTCTTCTCCTCAGCAAATTGACGTAAGTATCTGACAAACCTTGCAAAATGACGTAGATTCAAAAATGTTAAATTGACCTTCTACAAGTTTATCTATGATAATTACTTACGTTGAATAAATGATTCTGATCCTAATCCCCAAACCCTAAAACTAAAACCCAGATTCTCAAAGACAATTCTTATGAAAATGACCAAGAAACTATCTCCATGCTACTATATTACCTTATCTGGAATTTAACTCATAATAACCAGTGATGTGCCCTTCAAGAGACTGTTCCTAAAATGAGAACTGAAAAGCCGCAAAAGTTATGTTAAAAGAGCTTAATTACCTAGGGGGTTAAAATGGCCACATCGAAGCAATTCATCTAAGAAAGCAATATTGCTATTTGACATTTGCTTCGATGAATTGCTTCGATGTGGCCATTTTAACCCCCCTGACATTACCACATTTGTCAAATCTTCAGGTGAGATATAATCTTCAGGTGGACCATGTAAAAACGGAAAAAGTTCTAGGGAGATTATCTCACTGTGGATTTGATACTGTAAATAAATAAACTGATAAATAATCAACCTGTTTTGACTTCACAAAGAGAAAATTTAAATAGAAAAAAAAACTGACTTCGACGGGACTTGAACCCACAGCTCTTGTCAAGCCGGTACGAGCGTGATAACCATTACACCACCGGGTCCTCCTCCTGTCCATGTGAAATTCTTTTGATCTATATATCGTCATTAACCCTGGAGATTGTTGGAATGGCGCCCACGAGCATTCACAAGACCGTCGAGGAGGTCGGGTTCGATTCCCTATAGGAAAAAAAAAAATTACTTTGTGAGACTGTCCTTTGTTTGGTATGGACTTTACAGGCTTGAATCACCTGACTGTCTGAAAAAGTAAGATGATTCCGTGCTTCAGAGGGTATGTTAAGCTGTTAGTCCCGGCTATTAGCCGTATAAACATCTCCACCATCTGCAGCGGAGCAGCGTGGTGGAGTATGCTCCATACCCCCTCTGGTTGATTGAGGGGAAGGACGACATCGTACGGCATACAGGATATGACTGGTTGTCGATAGCCCAAGATCATCGGAAGTGGAAAAACATGGAAGAGGCCTATGTCCAAAATTGGATATGAATTTAGGCTGATAAAGATAGATAGATCGTCATTAAGCCGACGCCTGTCTCTACCTATGCTCCATCACAGCAGGTACATATCCAAACCACTTCTCTGCCCCACTGTGCGGTCTTTGTCAGCATCTGTCGACAGTTTTTTGTGCTGGTGTCGATTTGCTCCGGCGCCGTCCGTTGCTTTCAATCTGACCGCGGCAGGTAGCTGATGAACTTTTACCTCTGAAGGTGCCCACGCGCAACAAATAACGGTTTTTTGTGACACTATAATATAACATAGGTACAATCTTCATAACACAACAACCTCCGTGGTCTAGGGCGTTGGGCTCGTCTGGAGGTCCGGGTTCAATTCCCGATGGGGAAATTGTCGAAATCACTTTGTGAGATTGTCCTTTGTTTGGTAAGGACGGTTGTGGTGGTGGACGTCCTGAGATAAAAGGGCCTCACTCAGCACAAGTCGCGGCGTGAACCACGACGCAAGATGAACTAAGTACCCAATCTTCTATCTCAATCATTACCGCTCTTTATAAAAAGCTCCAAATTGATTTAAGTCTATTTACGGAGGAAAGTGACAAAAAGCGTCTAGCGCGTGCGCTGGTAAAAACAGTTCGGCTCCAATGGTTTGTCGCAGGATCTACGGACACAGCCGGGATCTGAGATTAAGCGAAAGGTATAAAAAATATGAATAAGTTCGTATATTTACTTACCTACTTTATTTTAAGTAAATTTTAATTAAGTAAAGGAATTTAAAAATTCTGTAAGTATAGATATTTTGTCTCTTCTCTCATTAGTCATAATAAACCAGGGTTAGCCCTGTTCCGAGAACGTGCGACTTACCTCGTAGCAGTACGACTTGGTTTTTGACTAGACTTATTGTAGATTTGCTGCAGATGGCATTAACTACTTGGCCGGACAAATGGGGAGCGCTGAAGGCTCTCACCCGGTACAACGTTTAAGACAACAGGCCTGAGGGTGCCCAGTTGGACTCGAACCTCGGCTCAGGGCGTCGTCTAAGAGGAAAAATATTTGAAAGAGTTAATCGACCGTAGAGGGTCGATAGCGATAAGCGCTGATTGAGGGAAGTCGTCGACCACGCCGGCGGGGTCGGTATTGGGGTCCTGAAGTGTTTGGTGTCGCGAGCTGATTGGCTGCCTCTATGGCTAGAGTAATCTGGTCATCGGGATCGTATATTACGTCCTTCGGACGCCAATACCTCCTCCTGTTGGGAGGCCTGTGCACAATTTTCTTACAGCGATAAAAAACGAAGTTATTACCCTTCCAACACTCCTGACTGCCTTATGACACCGAAATGAGAAGTCCGTAGAAGCATTAAAAAAACACTAACAAATCATCCTTTTATCATATTCTAATCTTCTTCTATCGTGTGGGTTGTGAGGTAGATAACCAACCCCGTAAATCCTGGTGTCAGGGTTACTATTAAGCCGCCAAAGGCCCCTGACATGGCTCATCATAACGACTACTAACTTACATTTGATTCTAATAACGCTCTAAAAACAAAACAAATCTCATCTCTGAGAATCGATTAAAAAACAAAATAATGAGGCGGAAAAAAAAACGAAAGTCCAGGTAGCGATCAGCTGTTCCGCGACAGGTTGACGTGTATGTGTGTTGTGTGTGTGAGAGGACAGATGCTGCGTACATCTGCCGCGGCGCGTGCGCAGGAGGACCGGAGGGCATTGATACTTTAGAGGGCCTGTGACGTAATACCTCTTGTCGCGTACGAGATTAAGATTGTGCTCTGCTATTTATTTGTTTTTAGACTTATGGTAGGTATAATGTAGCAATTTGCCTCGGATGGCCTACTATTGCAGGGTAGCTTTTAAATATATAACTTTACACATAGATAGATATAAGAATATATAAGCTAGCCATAAGAACCTAGTCACGCTCACACACTACACTTCACAATTGGGGTAGTCAGAGGTACATCTATCGCAAGATGAACTAAGTACTCACATCTGACGCAGCTTTCTGACATTTTCTTTTTTCTATTTAACTTATTTATGAATTTTAAACAAGAAAAACGTCATAATAACTGCGGCATTTGTCACGTTTTTCTATGACGTCACAGTGTGCTTTTTCAAACAAACATATTAATTTCGTGTTTTGACGTTTAGGAAAAAGTAACTGATTTAACTAGTTGGAAACTAACCTATTCCAACATTAAGCAATGAAAATCATGTTTTTGGGGAACGCCGATTGGTTCCGCCATTTTGTCGCTAACAAAGTGATGACCCCGTCGTGATTCAATTCATAACATACTTACTTTTCCGAAGACACCAATGACTGGTATTGAATTTGTTTTGATATGGTGATTCAAAATGGCGGTTTACAATGCCAAGGCACTGATGTACGCGTCAGAGCTTGCGTAGTTGGGAAGTGCGTCAGTGACCACAAGTCGACGTGACTTTTCGATAAATTCTTATTAGGTACACTTCACTTGATGCCAAAGATATACCAATAGGAAATAACTTCTCATCTCCCTAGCATTATCCCGTTTTTCACAGGGTCCGCTTACCTAACCTGAAGATTTGTCAGGTCCGGTTTTTTACACAAGCGACTGCCTGTCTGACCTTCCAACCTCCGAAGGGAAAACCATTTCTCGGGAATGTTGGTTTCCGTCACCACTGAGCACGTGAGATAATATAATCATTTATGATCCAAACATAAATTCGAAAACAAATTCGACAATCATTGGTTTAGGCCTGTGCTGGATTCGAACCTGCGACCTTAATAGTGAGAGGTAAGCGTTCTACCAACTGGGATACCACGGCTCCTACTTAGGAAATCCTAATAGGAAATAAATAAGAAAATATAAAAAAGAATATGTGCAAATTAAGCACAAACAGAATATAAAAAAATGTAAAATGCATAGTTGTTAAAATTAAGATCTGAGCAAGAAAGTGTATTTGATTTGAATAAAACAAATACTAGTCTACTACTAAACTCACAAAGTATAAATATATATACATAAATATCCTATATATGTCCCACTGCTGGGCACAGGCCTCCTCTCAATCGACCGGAGAGGGTAAATATACAATAAGTCAAAAATACGACAATAAAAAAAAGTAGCAGCAGGGATCCCAGCTTAGTCAGACAGACCTCCCCAGGTTTTCAGGATAATAATTAAATCATATATAAATAAACCTTCCGACATTCTAAAAAGAATAATATGTTGGATTTTTGCATGCCAAATTGCGGCAAAATGTGAGGTTCAAAAATAATTCTAAGATCTTATGTTACCATGTTTTTATTCAAATAAATAATTTGTGATTTGGCAGAATAAAAATATTGGCAACAAACATAATACATTCAGCTAGAGGCTGATGCCTTCTATTAAGCTTATATGGCCTGTGTCAGAAGGCACTGCTCTTCCAAAATGGTCATTTTTCGGCAGAAGAATCATAAAAGAATTGACTTAATAAATGACCTAAATATAGTGGCAAACACATATTAAGCTCACAACTATATCCCCAATTGGAGTTGTGAGTTCACATTGAAATGATAGAGAATAAATTAATAACTAGTTTTTGTTTGACGTGACTTATTGCAGATTTGCCGCAGACGGCATTAACTACTTGACCGGGCAAATGGGGAGCGCTAAGGGCTCTCACCCGGCAAATAACTAGTGTAACTACCTATTCAGTAGTTAATGTAAAATAATATGTCATGTAATCATTACAATTTCGATCAGTATGCTTCAATGGGTCGAATGAGTTTACCAATTTTACGAGAATTAATGGGTTTTCCATGCTTCATATCTTAAATATTTTATTATTCTAATTGGACAGTTTGCTTGACTTACGTAACAATAAATACCCATCAAGTATCAATACAGTTGGTGCACAGTACATGTTGGTCAGCTGTCGTCTCGCGGCGGCGCGCGCGCATCTCGCATCAGCCCGTCTGTGTGCGCGCCCGCGGTATCTGCGCGGACGCAGCCACCCGGTGTAGGTGGTGTGAGACAGAGGAGAATTGCTGCAGAGTAGTGTCCCTTATTAGTGATAGGGCTCTTGTCTACACTACATGTGTGTATTGATATCATACAGCCAACATAATATACGAAATTGATGACGTCATGGTCGTTTAAGGATACCGATTTTTAGATGAATTCAAAGAAGACCTTGAGGTCGCCTCAATTGAGGACGACGGAGAGGAAGTTTTTTTTTTGACGTGACTTATTGTAGATTTACCGCAGATGGACAAATGGGGAGCGCTGAAGGCTCTCACCCGGTACAACGTTTAAGACAACAGGCCTGAGGGTGCCCAGTTGGGCGCGAACCTCGGCTCAGGGCGTCGTCTGAGAGCAAAAATATTTGAAAGAATTAATCGACCCTAGTGTGTGGGATAAGAGATTGATTGAGGGAAATCGTCGACCACGCCACGGTGGGGTCGGTATCGGGGTCCTGAAGTGTTTGGTGTCGCGAGCTGATTGGCTGCCTCTATGACTAGACGGAGAGGAAGGTTCGAGTGGACATCTAAGAATACATGTGTCTGTTAATCAACGAAAATCTCTTAATATAACTTACCCCTTTTAACATTACATAACGCGTTCCCCGCTCCCCGCTCTTCCCTCGCACCACGTCAATGAGTCATCGACACTGACCACGCAATCTTGAGCCATGATAAATATGCGCACGCGCCGATATCTGACGCCTGCGACGTTTCAGATCAACGATCAACGCCAGGTGAACGAACTATACGTTGTGTAACTTAATTATTAACTGGAATAATTGAAGTTAATTATTGTATTGCAATAATGAATTGGTTGTTGCTGTATGATAATTGGCGTGGTGTGAGTAAATTGGCTATTATTATGTAACAGGACAACATCTTTATTTAGATCGTCTAGCTATTAGTTCATTCTTAAGAATAGGTTGTGCCTATCCAATGTTTAGATGTGACTTGTTTTTTATTTTTTATAGTTTTGGCTGGGGCAATTCCTTTGGGCGTCTCTTACTTCAGTAGCCCGGAGTGAGATGGTGGCTGAGTTCGAATAGGGACTCATACCTACAGGGTACAACGTAGAACCCTTGCGCAGGGATACGGGTGAAGACCTCAACGGTTGCAGAGGCGGAGATGTGAGCCATCGATACGGCAATGCAGGACGGAAGGAGCAAGTCACAGGGACAGTAACATGGAACCTGACAGAGGGCAACAAACGTCAGTACCATTCAGAGGCGGAGGACAGGAGTCCTAGTACGGCTTTGAAATAGAGTACTTTGGGCGCCATCCCACTACGAGTATTAGAATTCTTATTTAAAATACGTGAATAAGTCAAAAAGATGCATAAGATTATTTTTGGTCGTCTTAGAGTGCCTTCTTTTTCTAGAGCATTATAATTTTTAGCATTTCATAATTTTCTTTCCACAATAACAGGCGAGGGTTGAAAGTTAGTGTTGACTTAAGGGCATATAATCGCTGAACCCTGACCCTTGTTCGGTGGACTGCGGCACTGACATTTTATTTTGACGTGACTTATTGTAGTTTTGCCGCCAATGGCATTAAGTACTTGGCCTTAAGACAACAGGCCTGAGGGTGCCCAGTTGGGCGCGAACCTCGGCTCGTCGTTTATTGAGAGAAAAAATATTTGAAAGAACTAATTGACCCTAGAAGGTCGATAGCGATAAGTGCTGATTGAGGGAAATCGTCGACCACGCCGGCGGGGTCGGTATCGGGGGCACTCACGTACATTGAAGTATAATTCTGTATTTTTTGTTTTATTTTCTTCTTAGGTTGAGTAATTAATGTGGGTTGTCCGAAATAAATGTTTATTTCTTTTGACCAAATCGACCACGTTTGACCACCGCCATCGAAGGACGCAAAAGGGTAATGTGACCATATTTGGGTCTCTGGGTCAAACTACGGTAATTTTGGCAAGAAGCAGGTGTTGATAATTCAAGGTGTTCCCATGTTTTGGTCAAATAATAAAATTTACATATTGATCGGTTACTTTACGTCCCAATTAATGAAACGGCGCGTGACTTTGGTAATTTGTGATGCGGTTTTTTAATTAAGTTTTTGGGGAAGGATTAATGATTTAAGATCGCATATTGAGGATCATAATTTTGGTATTTAAATAAAATGTCGGTATTATTTAAAGAATGTCATTACAATTTGGATATATAATATGTACTTCCAGGAGTCCTAGTACGGCTTTGAAATATACTACTCTGGGGGCGATCCCACTCGCGTCAGTCAAAGTACTGAGGGGCGGAAGGCAAGAGGGAAACCACTGCCCTATTTTTCCCTAAAAAGTAGCATGGAGAACACCGACCAGAGCGTGGCTCTTAAATTAGTGATGATGAAAATGTACTTAAAGCTTTTGATTTTGTCATTATCCGTAAGAAATTAGGTAATAAATACCTTTATCCGAAATCAAACACATTACACGTACTCACGACGAAATCCCAATAGGGGTACATCCATCACAAGATGAACAAAAATACCCACACCTCACCTAGTTTCTGTTAGACCAACACATTACATTTACTTATTATTTAATAAAATATATTTATCATATAAGTACACAAACATAATAGTAATAAATTGTACTTAATAAATTTTACGAAACACAATATACTTAGGATAAAGCAAATAAATAATAGGCTAGTTTCCAACTAGTCAAATCAGTTACTTTTTACTAAACGTCAAAACACGAAATTACTATGAAATTTGTATGAAAAAGCAACCTGTGACGACGCGTAGAAAAACGTGACAAAATGTCGCACTTATTATTACATTTTTCTTTATTAAAATTCATAAATAGGTTAAATAGAAAAAAGAAAACGTTCAGCTGCTTGTCTTCCCGGGCATGTCGTAAAAACCGACAGAGGGATTGTGTCCTCTAACATGATGGACTAATGTTATGGGTGATAGGCTGATCCCTTATCACCATAAGGTTCACCATATCCAGCTTACGACAGCGTATCAACAGTGGCTGCAAGTTGTCTTTGATTACTTGTGGCTCTGTCCACCCCATTAGGGATTACGGGCGTGAGTTTATGTATGTATGTATGTAGAAAAAAGAAAACGTTTTTGTCATCTTTACATCTGTCTTTATTTAGTAATTATAATTTCATAATTTGTCTTTGACCTAGGAAACTAGCCAATTCCACTCCTATTCATTTCATCACAGTTTAAACATTTAAACAAGCTAAATTTTATAGGTACTAAACATCACGACTCAACGTTGAAATTCTAATTGGGCGTATAAAAACAAATAAGATATAACATTAATATGAAATAAGCTATTACAATAATGATCGGAGCACATGCTGGGGTTACTGACCTTAAATCCCACCAGCGGGCAGGTGGTGAGCAGATGGGAGATTTACCACCCCTCAGGCATTCTAGATTCTCGTCGGGAAAAAATAATGGCCAAGGTAGATGAACTTTGGAAAGGTCGCCAAGATGAGGCGAGGGCTTTTATTAGACTTGAAAAGATCACGAGGAAAATATTATAGTGCACTTACAGTAATAATGGTTGATTGGAAAGAATATTGCGTGTGAGAAAAGTACTCACTTTTAAGTTAAATAAACAAACAAATAATAAATCATCCCCCACTCTAATCACTCACCCGCTCCCCCCACATCTCTCTCTCTCTCCTCTTATCTCCTCTTTCTCTTGTATTCATTGTTTTTCGTTTATTTTTTAATTATAATTAACACATACCGCACACACATACTGTGAACCTAAAACAATGTATATTTTAATTAACATAAACATATGATCACACGTATCCTTGAAGCTGAAAGGTTAGTATAAACAAATATACATACATAAACAGCCTATATACGTCCCACTGCTGGGCACAGGCCTCCCCTTAATCAACCGGAAGGTATGGAGATATCTTACTTTTTCGGGCAATCAGGTGATTTAAGTCTGCAATGTCCTTACCAAACAAAGGACAATCTCACAAAGTGATTTCGACAATGTCTCTGTCGGAGATCGGACCCGGACCTTCAGATCGTGAGCCTAACGCTCTAACCACTAGACCACGGAGTCTATTTAAGATAATATACACCCACTTCTCGATAAGGAGCAAGCCTATCTGGATACGACATGATATCAATTAATTATCTATGATCTTAACATGCATTTAAAGTCAAGTCGAAATTAGTGTTAAGTAGATAAAATTTAAGAAAAAGTTATGCCCTTCAACAGCCTCCGTGGTCTGGTGGTTAAAGCGTTGGGCTCATGATCTGGAGGTCCGGGTTCAATTGCCGATTGGGATATTATTATATCACTTTGTGTGATCAAATTTTTTTGATTGCTTCTATGCTGTTCTGGGAGCATATAAAAAACATAGAACACGTTCAGCTGCTTCTCTTCCCGGGCATGTCGTAAAAACCGACAGAGGGATTGGGTCCTCTAACATGATGGACTAATGTTATGGGCGATAGGCTGATCCCTTATCACCATAAGGTTCATCATATCCATCTTTGGACTTCGTATCAACAGTGGCTGCAAGTTGTCTTTGATTACTTGTGGCTCTGCCCACCCCATTAGGGATTACGGGCGTGAGTTTATATATGTACTTTGTGTGATAAGTACCTATATTTCAAAGTCATAATATGACCCAGTTCCTAAGCAGTCTGTATTGATGTCTGCGCGTGCGTGAGTCATCGACGACCGCACTGTCTGGACTTGGGAGCGCAAGAAGTATGCCAAACTATGCACTGACATGAATCATACGTTCATACCTACCCGTATGGATGTGACGGAGTAATAGTGAAAATGTTTAGTAAGGTCTATACTGAACCGGCGTGCGTGTATGAAACGACTGTTGAATGTGGAGGAACCAAGAGAAGTGTGTCAAGATCGAAGCAAATGGAAGTCTCTGCTTACCCCGGGAGGAAATAGCATTTAAAAAATGACAGAAACCACACGGAAAACAATATAAAAAAGAACACTTAGATTAAAAAATATATGAGACTAAAAAAAAACAAAACAAAACCAAAATCATAAAAAATAAAAATACTTAAGTATTTAAAAATGGAATTGAAGCCCCGAGTATTTGCTGCGTCTATTGGTCGAAACCCTCGATATAAGTCGCGCCGCGCGCGGTGCGGCTGCCGCGCAGAGCCTGCTGGTATGCCAACCATCTAGACATGCATGAGTCATGCTCGTAGCTGTAGAGCGGTGGACAAAGTCATGTCCATGATTCACGCAGACACAAAGAGTGTCGCGAAATTATTAATGGAATATAAGTAGTGCTGTCTGGACGTAGTATAAACATTGCAGGCACCTATAGATAGTCGGGGGATTAAAATGGCCACATCGAAGCAATTCATCTTCTTCTCTCGTGTGGGTTGTGAGGTGGATAACAAACCCCATCAACCCTGGTGTCAGGGTTACTATTGAGCTGCCAAAGGCCCCTGACATGACTCATGTAACGACTACTTTACTCAGTTAGGAGTAACCGGGACCAACGGCTTAACGTCGAAGCACGGATCATCTTACTTTCGGACAATCAGCAGTGATCAGTGGGATCACAAAGTATTTTTTGTGATGTTTCCCCACCGGGATTCGAACCCGGGACCTCCGGATCGTGAACCTAACGCTCTACCACTGAACCAGGGAGGCCGTTAGCAGCAATTCATCTAAGAAAGCAATGTTGCTATTTGACATTTGTTTGCATTGTGCACTTACTTTTATATGATAGATGGATTGCTTCGATGTGGCCATTTTAACAAACAATTAATTAAACAAAACTAAAAAATAACAGACGTAAAATTACACTAAACCTTACTTAAAAAGCCCGTCTCGAATCGTATCTGTGTTGGTAAGAAAGCACACCATTGTGCCGATTCGGGTAACTACCAGCTTCACTTTAACTTCACTTTAACTTAATTTGACAGGACTATTCCTAGCTTTAGATATCTCTTTCTTACACTTACTGTAAGTGAAGGACGGCACTAGTTTAGGAGCTGTCAAACTAAAGTTAGGTTAAGTTTGTATGCACCATTACCTTCATTAGCAAGTAGCTTAGAAGCAGTAGAAATCTCATCTTTGGCCACCGGTAAATAAACCCTGAGCTCCACTAACCTTTGAGGTTTTTGAAAGAAGCGATTGCGAATCTGTGATCCACGTGAATCTATTAACACACAACTTTTTTCTGTGAAGTGCACTTAAGACTAAAAATATCCCCCAACGCAAATTTCGGAGCTTCAATAAGAGTCGGTCACAAAGGGCGATCGTTAATCTCTCTGGAATCTGTAGCGGCGGCGGCGCGGGCGCAAGGTGGCACGCGCCGCGCACCTGCGGAGTCAATGCACGGACACCGGCAGATTCGAGGCATAGACGCATGCGCATAGGTATTTAGACTCTGTCAGTGTTATTACTAAAATATATACTAGGTTTAAAATATATTCCGTGTCACGAAAGAAGTCCCACGGCCCCGGCGCTACTGTCGCTGATTTTGTATAGAATTATTATGACTTGTCAATTAGTTTCGTTAAAATCCGTCATATTCTTTCGTCGCGCGGATTATTATTTTAAACCTAGTATCTTTAGTCTGCGTTTACTTAAATCTTAATTAATAATCATTGTGCAATAGTTTTAGAGAAAATAGATACATAATGATGCCTTGACCACCAAATAAGAGGTTCTAAGTTCGTTTTTCGATTGTATCAAGTTAGGAACCAGTTTGGGTGTTTCTCCACCAACTTGCAGTCGCAGTGGAAGGAATGGTCCATGGGCCATAAATAACCCTAGGGTTGATTATGGCGGGACATAGTATTTATACGATTTAAGGAATTGTAAGTAATCACCATTGCTGTTAAAATTAATATTAGATTATATAACAGGTAGCATATTAGATTGTTTAATTGCCTCCGTGGTCTAGTGGTTAGAGCGTTAGGCTCACAATCTGGAGGTCCGGGTTCGATTCCCGATGGGGACATTGTCGAAATCACTTTGTGAGTCTGTCCTTTGTTTGGTAAGGACTTTTCAGGCTTGAATCACCTGATTGTCTGAAAAAGTAAGATGATTCCGTGCTTCGGAGGGCACGTTAAGCCGTTGGTCCCTGCTATTAGCCGTAAAAAAACACCTCCACCAACCCGCAGTGGAGCAGCGTGGTGAAGTATGCTCCATACTCCCTTCGGTTGATTTATGTAACAGGCAATAGCCAATAAGTTTGAAAGAGCCACTGGACTAATAATTACGACAACATACGACGACATAAATCGCATTAAAACTATTAATTACCATTGCATAACACGAAAATACAAAAAATAAGGTATAATTTCTCCAAACCCTGCTTTTGTAAACATAATTCTTATTGAAATTGTGTTTCCGGCTAGGTACCGGCCATTTTGTATGTCATTTCATGAAAATGCAAATGGCGTAAAACGTTCTTTTGGCGCCAATTGACGTGACGTTCGGAAATGAAAGCTTTTGTCGATGGTTCGGTTAATTTAAATAAATTCTCTACAGGGTTAGAAGTCGTGGGTATATTTCCAATTCTGTTTTTGGTGGGTAGCCCTTTTGAAATAAAAAAATAAGTAAATACTTAATTATATTTAATTGTAAGTACCTTCTTTTTTTTTCAAAGATGATCATCACCCCCACCCATCATTATCCCGTTTTTCACAGGGTCCGCTTACCTAACCTGAAGATTTGACAGGTCCGGTTTTTACAGAAGCGACTGCCTGTCTGAACTTCCAACCCGCGAAGGAAAAACCAGTCCAATATAGGTTAGGTCACATACCTCCGAAATGCTTTTCTTGGGAAATTGGGTTTCCTCACGATGTTTTCTTTCACCGCTGAGCACGTGATAATCATTTAAAGCTAGCATTATAATATGTAAGTAATATGCACAATAGTAGGTAGTTTCCAACTGGTCAAATCAGTTACAATACAATACAATACAAATACACTTTATTGCACCAAAATATAAAAATAAATATTAATTACAAAAAGTCTCTTAACTAAGTACATGGCAAACAAAGCAAAGTAGTTACTTTTTGTTAAACGTCAAAACAAGAAATTATGGAATTTGTATGAAAAAGCAACCTGTCGTTATAGAAAAAAGGGACAAAAAAGAACAAAGAAAACGTTTTCTGTCGTCTTTAGATCTGTCTTTATTCAATTTAGTAAGTAATCAGAATTTCATAATTTATCTTTGGACCAGGCAACTACCCAATTCTGAATGTACGTGTATATTTAGGTAAGGACTTAAAACCTTATGAAGTAAATTGGTAAGTCAATATAACTAGGTCTCTGCTTACCCCGGTGGGAAATAGTCGTGAGTTTATGTATGATTACACTACATTAATTCATAAAACTTATTGTAAATAATTTAATGTCTTTATTAAGTACAGACATCCAATTATACCTGTAGATCTTCAGAAATCCATAAGCTTCAATAAACTGCCTCTAACAGACATGTTATTAACTTATTAAAGACACTGCTCGTTCTAGCGGCACAGATGATATGACATAGACGCGCTGGCGATAAATTAGCTAGGCGAGAGAAGAGAGCATGAACATCCAGTGTCTATGGTCAGTGATAACGGGGCTCGATTGCAGGGTGGACAGGTCAGTAACGGTGGGCAATGATCTCTAATGGCCATTTGTCCGGCCAAGTAGTTAATGCCATCTGCGGCAAATCTACAATAAGTCACGTCAATAAAAAAAAATGGGTGAGGATGGTATCCCGACGTGCCGGCAGAGTAGTGGGATGATTGGTGATAACGATGACAAAATAACGAAACGTTTTTAATTCAACAGAAATATCCAGTTTATTAACAACACTTAACAAACAAATATAACGATGCTTAGATATAAGATCAAGTCCAAAATGAGAGGGCACGGCCAGAACTAAACAGTATAATATACTTATGTTGTTACTTGTTCTTATGAAGGTCGGGGATGCAATGAGTCAGTGTAAAATGAAAGGAAATGCGGAATGGAATGAGAATTTCGAAATTTAAAATGATTGACGAGCAGAAGGAAAGGCCAGTGTGTGCAGAGTTTGTACTCTGCTACAGTACTAAACCAAGAAATACCTACTTATTAAGACCCTCGATCGCTTGCGGCCATAAGGCCGCCTTTGCCCACCTTAGGATAAATTGTTTTGTAAACGTCTTGTGAATGTGTGTGCAATAAACTGTTAATATAACATAAACAGCGTATATACGTCACACTGCTGGGCAGAGGCCTCCCCTCGATCAACCGGAGGAGGTATGGAGCATAATCCACCACGCAAAAAAGCACCGCACCGCGTAAAAAATTGTTATATTATTATTACGAACGATTAAACAAGGGAATTGCAGGAAACACCAAATTCCTAACATTTTTACTTATGCAAATTGTCTTTCGAAGACAAATTAAAATACAAAAAATCAAAGGTTATAGAGATCGGAAACGATCAACCGTCAGAAGGGATTCTCGTAACTTACCAAAATACAAGTTAAATGTAAAGAAATATACTGAAATCAAATGCAATCAAAATGCATATTAAGTATTTAAACAGGGATTTTAACATCCGCCCTTGAGTTCCGTTAGTAAATTGTCTAATTAGGATCAGTTTAAAATGTGACAGTTAAGGCAATGTGATGAATATGCAACGTTGTAGGGGACAGGAAGTTTCTGAATGTCTTTTTTTTAATATCATTTAAGTACTTAAATTGTATTTTATTTTAATAGTGTATCTTTACTGAACCTGCCCGGAACTGTCAAATCTTCAGGTTAGGTAAACGGACCCTGTGAGAAACGGGATAATATATAGTGAAGAATCATCTTAGTCCGGCCAAGTAGCTAATGCCATCAGAGGCAAATCTACAATAATCCACGACAAAAAATGTTACTTACTTAAAATCATCAAGGAACTCGTAGCAATCAAAAACGTACAAGAACTAAAAAAATGATAAATAAAAAATCTTGGATTTTTATGTGCCATGGCGATGAAAGGATTTGTATTGTACGGGGGATATTTTGCTATGTAATAACTAAGAATGTTTATTGTCTAACATCTAAGTAACTCAGCTCCAGAGAACACCAGATTAAAATAATTAGTCAAAATCTAAATAGTTTATTTATTAAAATAAATTAATTTCGATTTTTGCTAGTTCTCAGTTGTCTACATTACAGAATGAGCCTCTCCAATAACCTAGTAAAAGGTTTGATATATTGTGTAAAACTACCTACACATTCGTAGTTCACACTGGCCGTCGGGATCACAGGAAGCTGTGGCCAGCCGCAAAGATCCGCAGCATCAGAAGCTTATCTGTGAAGTACAGTATTGTTCTCACGGGACAACGTAATTAAACATCATCACTAATTTAAGAGCCACGCTCTTGTCAGTGTAGCATTCTCCATTCTTGTCTATCAAAGGCCAATTCCTTCACTTCCTTATAAGACACGACGTTCGCCGTCTCTTTAATCTGTTCCATGTAAGCTCTTCTTGGTCTTCCCCTTCCTCTCTTTCCTTGTAGCTTCCCTTCTATGATGTTTTTAATAAATTCGTCGTGTCTTATTAAGTGTCGCTCAACCACTGCACCACGGAAGCCGATACTAAGATGTAAGTCCCACGTGCTCCGAACAGGGCTATCACGGACACTAAATTAACCTGTCAATTTGAAACCTGCACGCCTCTAATATCACCGTTGCACCGATCAAAACCGTAAGCTATTCACCCTTCAGTCTCCATCGCTCGCATTTCCTCCCACTCACCCTCCCGCGCCCTTTGCCGCCCTCCCGCGCCTCTCCTCGCTCTCCCCCAGCCGGAACCCTCGTCCGGAAGGTAACCGGAGATTAGTGAAGCCGTACCGACCGCTTCCACAACGCTGTGGTCAGGTATTCGGAGCCACAAATGAGATAACGCCAATCTTGTTTCGTTTGGCATTTGGATTGAGAACGAGGTTTTCTTTTTTTAAATCTTTTATTTATTTAAGGGCTTTTAACAAATTTTGTTATGCCAGCCCCATCGATCAAGACTGACTAAAACTGATAAAATGATAAAAAAATCATATTAAATTCATGCCCACATATATGCCTAAGATGTCATGCTGTTGTGAATGAAAACATAAATCAAATAATGATTCTCTGCTCGTAGGCTCTGATAAAAAGGCCGAGGTTATTTTGAGATTCTAACGATCTTTTGCTTACTTAAATATTACAGTTTTTTTGCCAGAATATACGTTGTTAAGGATCTTAAATTAATTATATACAGTAAGTATATTCAACCTGGTTTCAGGTGAGGAAATTACAAATGTATGAGGGCATGCATACTGAGCGAAGCCGGCCAAACAGTGAATGATATCCAAGGAAATCCTAAAGTTTGGTAAATGTTTGTTTTCTGATAGTGGTTGCCTGAAAGAAATTGCTGTAGAGCAAAAAGGCGGCCTATTGTGCTTATTTCGCGTGGTAAGAACCCGATATTATGTATTTTAATTATGATACACTTTCTTCTTTTTGCTTCGCCATAGTCGGGTTAAAAAGTGTTTTATTGCAGATTCGCATATCAATATCAGTGTTGTTTTTTTTAACACAGACACTGTCCCCTCTCATAGCTAGCTGGCCGTTGTAAGAGTGTATTTTCCGTCCCCTGTATCGGTCGATAATGACCCCCCTGGCAGGTGGGGGGCCAGGTGCGCTTACGTAACTCCTTGTAACTGCCTCGCCCTGGGAGGGATATACGGGCAGTGAGATAGGTTTTATCTATAGGTGACTTCCTTGGTCTCAATCCTCTTTAAGCTCTTTAAGTCGTCTGAAAGAAATACTGAATGCCTGGGAGAAGTATGTTATTGATGTTTTTCTTTCTTAATTGTTTTACATTACAACATACATACTTAAGATCATGCCTATTTCCCATTGGGGTTGCAGAGACTTCGGAATTCCGCTATAAATTAATTGTTTGTAGTTTACCTTATAAAATATTTTCAAGGAAGGTATTCATAGAAATTATTAGAAAAAAATAATAAATACGAGTATTATGTTAGGAATAATAAAAATCTCAATTTAACTGTAAAATGCTGGCTCTTATAAGGTTTTTAAATGTATGTTCCAAATTCAAATTTAAAATTGAATTACACTCGTGTTTTGTTGAACAAAAATTCGGATATGTTTTTTGATGAGAAGTATATACCTATCTTTTTTGTTATGACTTAAATTCTTGGCCGGACAAATGGGGAGCGCTGAGGGTTCTACCCGGTACAAAATTTAAGACTACAGGTTTGTGGGTGCCCAGTTGGGCGCGAACCTCGGTTCAGGTCGTCGATATTTGAAAGAATTAATCGACCCTAGGGGGTCGATAGCGATAAGCGCTGAATGAGGGAAATCGTCGACCACCCGGCGTAGTCGCTATCGAAGTCTGAAGTGTTTGGTGTCGCGAGCTGATCGGCCAGCTTTGTGGCTAGAGTAATCGGGTCGTCATGATACTACGTCCTTCGGGTGCCGATACTTTCAGTAACTTACACCTGTGAACCTGTGTTACTGCGTACGTATACAATGTGCTATCACCCAGTTTGACGTACGAAGTTCTATCGGGAGTGCAACTTAGTTGTACGCACTTTTTTACGGATAATATTGCGGTCGAAAGATGTGTCATTTACCTATTGAACTCGAGAAAAAAGTGTAGGACATCTGGCATACTGGTTAAAATACTAGGAAGTATTTGTATACTCAACTTATACAATAAGTGTACTTAACCCTTTCACGGGCAAATACCATGGGTCATTGATGGTTCATAATAGATAGTATGACACCTTGGAATCGGAACGTCATTCGACGTTCTGTCTTTGAAAGTGTTAAGCATAAGCTCCCTAATGTATCCTCAATCGGGGTAGTTAGAGGTACCTACATCCATCGCAAGATGAACTAAGTACCCAAGTGCCTTATCCAGCTTTCTGTAAAGAAATGAAAATGAAAAATCATAACTTATGTTTGACCTAGGAAACTACCCAATTGAGACCACAAATTAAATCGTACCAGGGGGGTTAAAATGGCCACATCAAAGCAATTCACCTAAGAAAGCAATATTGCTATTTGACATTTACGCATGTAAAAGCAAGTGCTCAATGCAAACAACTACTGTCAGATATCAATATTGCTTTCTTAGATATATTGCTTCAATGTGGCCATTTTAAACCCCCCCCCCCCCCCCCATGTGACTTTGGAAATTCCCGCTTACGAGATTTTCCTTATAACAATAAATCATTCTCGCATCACCTGGGGTGGGCAGAGCAATAAGTGATCAATGAGACAACACGCAGTGTTCACACAATATTATTAAGAAATACATTAAACTTTATTATTTCGACAGTCTACAAGTATAGATCTTAGAACACCGGTGGTCCATCTGATTACCATTAACGCAAAAATATCTTAGAATATTTTGTCTGTTTTGCAAATATCCAGTTAGAACTTACGTAAGTTGGCGACATATTTAGTTCTAACTGGATATTTGTAATGATATTGACTTCTGATATTCGAAGAACTAGCCAGCCACTTCTGTCACATCATCAGCGCATCCTTCATTTTTAGGGTTCCGTACCCAAAGGGTAAAAACGGGACTGTATGGCTTAGACTCCGCTATCCGTCCGTCCGTTCGTCTGTCACCAGGCTGTATCTCATGAACCGTGATAGTCAGATGGTTGACTTTTTCACAGACAATGTATTTCTGTTGCCGCTATAACAATCACTACATAGTATAAAACAAAGTCACTTTTTCTGTCCCTATATCTCTATGTACGCTTAAATCTTTAAAACTACGCAACGGATTTTGATGCGGTTTTTTTAATAGATAGAGTGATTCAAAAGGAAAGTTTATTTATATATATATAATATCCATTAAATAGTGGAGAAATACTGTTATTTTTGAGGTTTTAAATGTCGTAAATAATTTCATTTTTTCCTCAGCATTGCACCCGAGCGAAGCCGGGGCGGGTCGCTAGCAAATACTAAAAAACAAAATAAAATAAATATTTAAGGTGGCTCCCATACAACAAACGTGTTTTCGCTAATTTTTAGCTCGATATTGAATACGGTAATAGGTAGATGTTTGAAATGTTCACTTTAAAAATATCCTAACATGGTTATAATTTTCCTACATTAAGAAAATGACTATTTTCTCTCTATTCGGTTGACGGTTACCCATTAATCCAGTGGTGACTTTTATAACCTTTGAGAAGTTAGAAGGGCAGTTGCAGTGCCACCTTTAGTGTTAGGCTAGATAGAATCAGGTCGTCGACGCGGCATCTGCGCGGGCGCATCTGCGCGTCTCGCATCGTCGGCTCTAACGTCTTTTACTTGGACTAGCATATGTCGTGGGGGGAATGTATGAGGGATATATTGTGAGGAAAGTTGGTGAATGTTTGTGGTATAGCATATGGGTGGACTTGTTGTAATACAATAATAAAAACAATATACTTTGATCATAGACAGCGGCTAGTACACTAGGTATGTTCAAGTAAAGTTCTTTATCACTGCCTTATAGTAAAAGCGTTAGCACCTTTTTAGATGATCACATTCTGACGTGATTTTCTGTGAAAAATACTCAATTTCTTTCAATTAATTTCAATCCAAAGAATCTATTGCAAAGTACCTGGATTGAAACTAGTGTGTCTTTTGCGAGGTTTAGTTAACAAAAATCTAAACCGAATGTGATTACGAGGGTAGAATAGGATAGTTTCCAACTAGACAAATCAGTTACTTTTACTAAACGTCAAAACACGAAATTACCATGGGATTTGTATGAAAAAGCAACAGGTGACGTTATAGAATAACGTGAAAAAATTTCGTACGTTCATTATTAAAATTCATAAATAAGTTAAATAGAAAAAAAGAAAGTTTTTTTGACACCTTTACGTATAGAAGTCTTTATTTGGTATAATTAGAATTTCATAATTTATCTTTGACCTAGGAATCTGCTCAATTGGTACAGTCAGAGGTACAATACATCGCAAGATACTCGTAAACAAAGTACCTATGGAATAAAAATAAAAATATGATTCTCAGTTATGGAAAAATAAACCGTAGTTGGGATTCAAGGCTAAGAACATTTAAATTAATGGCTGTCTACGCAAAAACAGTTCAACGAGGATTCAAGATTTGGACTCGCTTCGTAGTCCTTGGAGGCAACCCCCGTAATTGTAATTATAGCAAGACGCGACGTATGAAGTAAGTAATCGTATAAAAGCACACATAACGACTGTTAACCCCTTACCTTCTGTTACTTATAAGATGAGACTCCACATTCCTTTACCCTCAAAAAGGTATTAGACATTAACATAGCATAATTAAAACACATAATAACGGGTTCTTGCCGCGTTTAAAGTAGAGATATGAGACTCCCGATATTACGACACTGTTGCAAGTGTCGTGATCACGGGATGACTGATCATGGCACTTGCAACAGTGTCCAAATATCGGGAGTCTCATATCTCTACTTTAAACGCGGTAAGAACCCGTTATTATATTGTGTTTTAATTATGATAACAACCGCGTAAACTTAACACAATGTATTAACATAGCATCCCGCAAGGGGTAGGCAGAGTTCTATAGTAGAGCCTATAGCCATTAAAGGAAACCGCGTGATATCAATTACGTGTGATCCAAATATGAATCCAAACTCATAAAGACGAATTCAGTAGTTTAGAGCCCTAGCCGGGATTCGAACTAGTATCACTCATTGTTCACTCGTCGACACTCATGTTTCGTCGTAGACTATCGTGTTCGGTATTATCCTGAGGGTAAAACATTGAAGGGTTAAACAAGATAAGAAACGCTACTCTCAATATCGTAGAATTGCTTCTATATTGGTCCTGGAGCGAAAAACATAGAACACGCTCACCTACTTATGTTCTCGGACATGTGGTAATACAATAAAAACACGCCCACAATCCCTAATGGTGTGGGCAAAGCCACAAGTAATCAAAAGACAACTTGCATGCGACTTTGACACGAAGTCGTGACACAATAGGCTAGTTTCCAACTAGTCAAATCAGATTATTTTTACTAAATGTCAAAACCAGAAATTACTATAGAATTGTATGAAAAAGCACACTGTCTCGTCATACAAATAATACGTGGTAAAATGTCGGACGTATTATTACGTTTTTTTTTTATTAAAATTCATAAATAAGTTAAATTGAAAAAATAAAATGTTTTTCCTTAGTTTTAGATCTGTATTTATTTAGTAATCAGAATAACATAATTTTTTTGAACCTAGTACAGACCCAATGTCTCTGTCGCTTTTTACGACATGCTCGAGAAGATAAGCAGCGAACTAGTGTTGCTCGATAATCGACTGCATATCGATTAATAATCGATTATTTTCTAAGCCCCTAAATATTTTATTTTATTTTATTTATTTCGGAAATTTACAGCGTCTTAATAGTATTACAAAAACTAAAGTTTATAAATTGGAAGGCCATTATAAACAATGTAAACAGTTTTAGCAAAGAACGGAAGATGCGCCGTATATCGATGCATCAGTATGCATAAATGAAGTAGTCTAAATATCGATATGCCTATCGATACTATGGATTAAATCGATTATATTGCAATACATAATAACATGAACAGCCTATACACGTCCCACTGCTGGGCACAGGCCTCCCCTGAATCAACCGGAGGGATCATACTCCACCACATTGCTCCACTAAAACAATAAAAAACCATATTCTTATTCCGTCGCAATCCAACACAGAAGCTCATCATTAAATTTATGATGAAAGTATTATTCCCTATGGTTGTTTATTGATTATTTACTCTACAAATATATTAAGCAATGCACTAAGGGTTTATAGTCTATAAAAGTTTTAATTACTTTAAACATCATTTTCTGCACATCCATTACGGAACGGCAATAAAGTGTAATGACTTTTTTCATTCTACGACCCTTAAATGTTATTCTATTTTGATAATCGATCGGAAGAGAACTTTCTACTTTAGTAAAAGGCAAGATCAAAGCCGTAATAGGCTCTTGAAATATAATGAAAATGTTTTTATATTAAAAGTTTAATCATTATTTTATTTGATTAAACTTTTTGTAAAAAATAAGTTTATAAACTAAAACTGAACTACGGAAAAATCGCGCTTTAAAATATTTTTTTTAATTTTTTTTTTATGTAGATTCGAAGAAGTCACTACGGAGTGACATCTTTTAGTAAGATAAAACTCCTTAAATAATGAAAAAAAAAAAATAAGATCTAATTTCTGGGCAAGTAATTCCTTCTGGAAGGAATTAGACCTTACATTACATTTTAAATCGGTCAATCACAAACATAATTATTATCCTGTAGTATACAGTTAAGTGGTATACGTAAGTGTTAAGTACAAGAAAATATTTAGAAGGAATTAGTTGCCCAGAAATTAGATCTTCTAACTTAAAAAAATACAGTATCGCGGAACTTGGCTGCATCTGACGCAAATCTAAAATCAAATCACATTAAAAAAAAACAAATTTAATGTGGTTGTGGGATGTGTTCTAGCTTGTTGCTCTACCTATCCTCGTATGTATGTATGTAATGGGAGCGTTACTTACACAAAATCAAATCAAATCAAAATCTTTATTTGTGAATACAGGTATACAAAAGGATGTTACATAAAATTATTACAATCTCTGTATTCAGCCTGTTAGTAAGCATACAAATAGTAGCGATAAGGCCGCCATTTGCCATGTACTTAGTTAAGAGTCTTTTTGAAATTATTTTTTATTTTGGTGCAATAAAGCGTATTTGTATTGTATTTGGGTGAATATCAAAATGTGCCAAGTTTAGTGGCGAACTTTCATATTATTTTTTCGTGAAAAATTTGGTTTTCGACATGAAAAAGGTAACTTGTTCCTCTAAACAACTAGAATTAGTAGTGAAATTTGGTTTTCGACATGAAGAAGGTAACTTGTTCCTCTAAACAACTAGAATTAGTAGTGATATTTATTTATTATAACAATTATAATTATGTGCATTATTATTATGTAGTTTATGTAGTCGAAAGTGTATTTATTTTTATATGCACAAATATTCCCATGCTGCACTATCCCGCTATATTACTTAATATTCAATATCTCCTATACTCAAAGGTTGCCTGGAAGAGATTGCTACTTAGCAATAAGGCCGCCTATTGTACTAATTCTATTTCTCTTTTGTTTTGTATTTTGTTTTTTCCTGTTTGTGCAATAAAGTATTTGTTATGTTATGTTATGTTATGTTAATTATCCTTTTTCATGTCGAAACCCAATTTTTCACGAAAAAATAATATGAAAGTTCGCCACCAATCTTGACATTTTGATATTCACCCATTTGTTGTATTGTAGCTTATTATTTAAGTACTTAATATTAAATTCAAACAACAACAACATTTCAAGTAACATTTATTACATGTATGTCTAAATACTGGCAATATCTTATAGAGCTACTTACAATTTTTCTATCTTAAGTCACCGCGACATCTGGCTGTTTTAAAAGGAAAAAAAAAACGGCAACGGACTCGACTCGCCTACTAACGTAATGAAAGAAGGGTGGATTGTACTACTACACGCAGCATGATAGTGTGTGACTGTATGTCCGGTCGGGAGACAAAGGAAGCGGCGTGGGAGATAGGGGCGCGTGCGCAACCACCTGTAGTTAGTGCCCGTTAACCTTCTTGATACTCGAAAGTAGATTAACACGTGAACCTTTTAGATACTTGAACGTAATGTGAAAACCTTTTCTCCACCCACCGTGGTCTAGTGGTTCGAGCATTGGGCTCACGATCTGAGGTCCGGGTTCGATTCCCGATGGGGACATTGTCGACATCACTTTGTGAGTTTGTCCTTTGGTTGGTAAGGACATTGCAGGATTGAATCACCTGATTATCCGAAAAAGTAAGATGATTCCGTGCGGAAGGCACGCTAAGCTGTTGGTCCCGGGCTACTAGCCCAAATACCTCCACCAACCCGCAGTGAAGCGTGGTGGAGTATGCTCTATACCCCCTCCGTTTGATTGAGGGGAGGCCTGTGCCCAGCAGTGGGACGTATATAGGCTGTTTATGTATGTATGGTACTTAAGTCACCCCTGCCCCACCCCACTGGATATGGTGCAGCAATGACCCACGTAGAAACAGTCGAGCCGGTCGCGAGCATGCTTAGGACGATGTGATAAAAAAATAATAATATTGCGTTAACAAGAGTATACATTTGGAACTAATAGCTGGAGTTTCCTTTTAAGCATACAATGCATGTACCAGGAGACTCCACTCCTTCATAGCAGAGTCTATACAAATAAAAGAGAGAAAAAGGACACTAATTATAACATTATAATGGTGCTAATTCCTGTAAATACCATCTAATTTTATTTTAAGTTATATCTGTCATTTTCTTATCCGCCGAAAAGGAAAGGGACGGGTAATCGACAAGCATAAAATTTATGGAACACACGTCAATTTTAAGCACAAATCTAAACCAACCGTCTAAAAATTTTACATCAGTCAATAACCCGACACATTAATTTACTCATTCTTCCTAAAATTAAGAGCTGTGAATCATCCGTCCCTTTCCTTTTCGACGGATATGAAAATGACGGATATAACTTAAAATAAAATTAGGCGGTGTCTGCAGGAATCGGGGCCAATAATTATTTTTAGCAGGAGTATTAGTGTGAGAGCAAATGTGATGTACGGTCACGAGCATTACTATGTATACACTTTGGTACCATGTCACATTAACTTTTTTGACAAATTGAACTGTAAGTCTCACTAAATGTCAAATATGTTAGTGCGACAGAGTCCTAAAGTGGGTACATTATATTGCTCATGACTGTATGTGTAATGTGTGGAGCTGCGCACCCGACGCTTCAGAGATCTACAGTCATGAGCAATATAATGTACCCACTTTCGGACTCTGTCGCACTAACATATTCGAAATTTGGTGAGACTTACAGTTCAATTTGTCAAAAAAGTTAATGTGACATGGTACCAAAGTGTATTTCTTTCGCATGATTGTCCTCTGTGAACATCCCTGATGCGCTACTGATGCGCGGTAACCCCAACAGCACCCTAAAAGCAATATTGTATTGCACTCTGAGGGCGATGTACGAGTTTTGGGAGCAACTAATTATGCGTGCTATTTTTGACTACGTAAGCTAACCTAACTCCTTCCAGCAGCTCAGTTTTCACAGGCTTCGCGGAGCGACTCCATTCCTTTAAAGATTTGTACCCATTGTGCTGACACTCCAGCGCATTCTAGGATTACATTATGGGGTCATTCGGGAAGATACTTCCAAACTTCGCGCATATTTCATAAGCAAGACATACCTACTTACGTTTCGCAGACATAAAAATGATCATATTCATATAAAAAAACGGAATCAATTACCATGAAATGCGAAATGAACTTGCAATTCTTCAACTTGTGAAAAATGAATTGGTTTTAATAATGGCGTACCACATAGAATTTTATGTAACTACTTGTAAGTACTCAATTAAAGTGAAAAAACTTAATAACACAAACATGAACAGATGACCAGAGCATGTTACGTTGACTTTAATCTTGATAGAGAATAAATAAAAAGAAAATAACGGATCCACACATGCGCCTGCGACTCAAAAAGGCAGGGATGGGTAAACTTTTAGAATAAAATCTCAATAATAAATGTTAAAAATATGTCATTAGGCATAAAGCATCCTTAGTGGGACAGCATACGAGGCTTGGGGGTTATGATGCTTCTAATTATTATATGTTTTTTATTATATTATTATGTGAGTTACTGCAGATTTGCCGCGACTGGCATTAACTACTTAGCCGGATAATCATTCTGTTATACTAAGTACTTATATAGATTTTACTAAGGTTACTTTACTGACACTTCAAAAAAATGATCTCTTTTCGGAAAATCTATTGTACTTATTTTGGAATTTCCCAAAGCAATCATCATCATCAATTTAAGAGCCACGCTCTTGTCGGTGCAGCATTTTCCATTTCAGTCTAACATAAACTGCCTATATACGTCCCACTGCTGGGCACAGGCCTCC
This sequence comes from Pectinophora gossypiella, assembly GCF_024362695.1. Lineage (NCBI taxonomy): Eukaryota > Metazoa > Arthropoda > Insecta > Lepidoptera > Gelechiidae > Pectinophora > Pectinophora gossypiella. The sequence goes on from NC_065424.1 coordinate 3,782,589, forward strand.
CCTCAATCAACCGGAGGGGGTATGGAGCATACTCCACCACGCTGCTCCACTGCGGGTTGGTGGAGGTGTTTTTACGGCTAATAGCCGGGACCAACGGCTTAACGTGCCTTCCGAAGCACGGACCATTTCAGTCTATCAAAGGCCAATTCCTTGACTTCCCTATAAGACACGACGTTAACCTTTTCTTTAATCTGTTCCATGTAAGCTCTTCTTGGTCTTCCCCTTCTTCTTTTCTTCTAGCTTTCCTTCTATGATGTTTTTAATAAATTCTTCGTGTCTTATTAGATGTCCAATCATCTCTTCTGTCCTCAATAATTCTCAGTATTTTTCCCAAAGCAATACATAACGTAAATGCCTTTAGAATCGATGTCCTATTAGCGAATAAAACGTGTTGTCCACCCCTGGCTAACGCGCGGGCGCAGGCACCTGCGCGCGCACGTGCCTCCCCCCCACTCCTACCCCACCCCGCACTCCCGCTTCCTGCATCCGGGGAGCTGACCGGACTCTCGCCGCATTACCTTCTATCTTTTTATTCTTTGAAAGGTATTTTTATTTTGCTTTTTTTATCGTTATAAAGTAAAAAGTGAGAGCTGCTGGAAGGAAACTGTCAGTGCGCAGTCGTGGAGAGAAAAAATGTACACTGTTGTTTTAATTTAAGAATATTTCATGGTGCTGAGATTCCAAAAAGGTACTTTCCAATTGAAGGATTGGATTGAGTTATATTTAACTGAGGGTGATCGTGTAATTGTTCCTATTTTGACAGATAGAATTCTGTTCTATCTGCTGTGATTGGCTAAAATATTAATGAATTTACAGGAGTTGCCAGTTGAACCAATCACAAGACAGGATTTCTGAAGAACAAAAGTTAGTGATGTCGTAGAAGCCGATAATCGATGATGGAGTAATAAAATATGATAGAGTTGTTAAGACAGGTGGGGTGGGAAGTTAACATTATCTACTAGATTATAAAAAGTTAGTTGAAAGAGGCTGCGTTATGTTTATGACAAGTAAGTTATTAACTAACTTATTAATAACTACCCATTTATACTTTATTTTATTATGTTGCATTTTTGTTGTTACACTCTTGACATTTCTACTATTCGGTGGTGCAAACATTGTTGGCTTATGTTAATGTTTAGATGTAATGTGTGTGGTATATAGAAATAGTAGGATATATTTTACTCCTTTCATTTTACACACACCTTATATTAAAACCAAAATCCTCTCACCCCACCGACATCGCACCAAAGACTCCCCTTTCTTACTTTTTTAAACTGCCTTACGTCCCATTCATTAACCATCCTCCTTTCATACCATAAACAATCAAATTCCCATTCATCATCCTCCATAGCTTTCTCACTTTCCTACATGTGGAATTGTAATGTTATAGCTGTTTGTTACCCCAATAAATAAAATAAGTATACGGTTATCACACGACGCGGTCGCGAATGGCGGCGAAGCGGTCGGCAAGGTAGTATTCACACACCCCGGACATTTCATACAAACAACCTCGTGTTACACAGACACTACACATTGACGTTATCGTACACGCGCATCTGTGTGTGTGACGTCTAATGCCCATACGATTGAAGACTAAAGTAAGACCGAGGGTGAGGTAAACGTTGCTCTCCAACTCAACACAACAACAACTCAACTCTTGCCGTTCTAAACGTCATAATTATTCCTTATTCTATAATAATGACTCATAAACATACGAGCACCGCCTCACCAATCGCCATCGTGGTCCAGTGGTTGAGCGTTGGCCTCACGATCCGGAGGTCCTGGGTTCGATCCCAGCGGGATCATATAACAAAAAATCACTTTGTGATCCCTAGTTTGGTTAGGACATTACAGGCTGATCACTTGATTGTCCGAAAGTAAGACGATTCGTACTTCCGAAGGCACGTTAAGCCGTTGGTCCGATTATCTCTTTCTACAACGACATGTCTAGGATGTTAACATTAATAAATAACTTTTGTTCTTTGTATCGATCATGTACATACCTACCTATAGTAGACGACAGGTCGACATGGCAATTCTCTAGTGACGTGACGTTTTCAATATCGATATATTTTTATTATGTATGTAACAAAATGTGAATAAAATAATACCACGTTTTCATTTAAGTTAATATTTATTGAGCTGAATCATCTAACGTTAATTTTATTTCTAAAATATTATTCTTAGTTTTCAATTATATGTAAAATATAGTTGCTATATTTATAATTTTGATTGACCATACATATTTAGATTAGATTTCTTTTAAATCTATTGTTTTTATTTTGTGTTAATGTTAATTTCTAATTCAATAAATTATGTGAGCGAGATTATAATCGATAAACGCGGTCGATACGGACTCGTGCGACATTAAGACTAAGACGCCGCGGGGACTGTGCGGGTGTGCGGGGCGACCCCGCCTCCGCGGCTCACGTCATGCCCCGATTGCCATGTCGACCTGTCGTCAACAGTACTTAAAAGTGTATCCAGAATCCAGAGTGGATTCTATCTATCTATCCATACCTGAGTTACCTACATTAGAAAGGCATAAATATTTCCTATCTTCACATGAATTTGGCTAGAGCCAAATATTTGCTATCATCACATAGATAGGAAATATTGATTCATACTACATACATAACTATGTTTATTTCCCGCGAATTTCACTTACTTACTTAAGTACTAAGATCCTGACAGACCCATTCGCTTCCTCCACTCTCATGCTCAGACTTCTTGCATGCTCGCCTTGCCCAGGCTTTTCTTTAAAAAAATCATGGATCTGATCTGTTATGTGCGCCTACGCCTTCTCCCTACCCTACCACTTACACCCGCCAGTGACAACTTTTTCGTGAGTCTACTTTCATTCATTATCATACTAATACCTACAAACATTTGGTTCTACACAGAATGCATCAGTGCAGTTGGCCATACCGTTATGTCGCCTAACCGTCTCGCGACCGCCTTAAATACCATCGGCGAATCCGTTGGTCAACGGTCACTTGCCATCCACCACCCATCCACCATCACAATAGCGAATCATTAAAAAGAGACCACTTCTTTGTCTAGCCAACTTTCCCATAAAGAACCAAAGAACGGGTGCAGTAGACGTTACGATTTCGCAACGAAACTAGAACGATTCTCACGGACGCAAAATTTGGCGATAGATACCCGATGTTAAGGGACAATGCAATAGATTCGCGAACAAATAATGGAAGGACAAAGGGTGGTTTTGTAAGGAAGGGTCAGGTTGGGTCAGCCACGGGTGCGAGTGACCCTGTGGACCCCATCGCTCACGCTGCACCGATTTCGTGGAGCTTAAAGGGTTGTCGCGACCTTAGGGTCAGCACGGGTTGCCTGCCTGAAGAAATGACCCCCGCCGGACAATTTAAACGAGACTACAACGGTTGTAATTGGAAATTCGCGATAACCTCTCTTTGGGAGTTGATTTACTGGTGGCTTTATAACGCTATTTGTAGCCGTTTAACGTCTTGGACAAGTTTATGTGATACATGTCGCGACGGGTTTTAATTCATTATAACAATAGATACTAGTTTAATACCTAATACTTACTGATAATATCAGTAATCTCTAGCTAAACTTGTCGTTATTATGTTTTTACATTTCTGCAATCAAAATAAATCATGGAATAAACCTACTTACTTGTTCTTACCTTCTACGAGTAGGTACTCACTTTAAAGACTTTATAAGTTTTTTCAATTTGTTGGAAAAATATTTTCATAAATTAGGCGTTTTAGTCATCATTTATCATCACAACAGTATCGACCGTATGGTGGCTGTTTTCCAGAAAAATCTAGAACGTTTCGGGTTTCGACTTCAGTCGTGGAACGCAACTTGGTCTATTTTTTTCAAACTCCTTAACGGACTTTTGCTTATTAACCAAGGAGTCCACTGCGACAGTTTTGTCAATCTCTTTGACGTATAACCGTCCACATACAAAGGTCTTATAATACGCAAATAAAGGAGCTCTATTGTCCTTTTATAATAGGAAATCGGCCATTTGCCATAGGCGAATCCGTTAGCTTGGACAATGCAAAAAATAGAGCAAAATAGTTTCCCATAAAAATTGTAGCATACTGTTATTTAGGGTTGGTTGGTCATAGATGGCCAGTGGGAATTTTCGCACAAGTGAAAGGGTATCAGGATGGGTCAAGACAGTGATCCTTTGTCTGTTTCGCAGGGTTGTGTGAATTGGATGACAATGGACCTTTGGAGTTTCAATGGTCTTAAGATGTTAGACGTTTGAATGGGTTAATGAAGAATGAGCTTGGATTGCGTGGCTCAACGATTTTTGTATTTGAGTAGATTTGTGTTTTGTACGAATATATTTATTACTTATGTCGAATGATATTTTATAAGTGTACATAAGTTATATAAGTGTACATATATGAACAGGTTGGGGAGGCATTAGGTAAATTAGGTAAGTATACATTTCGTAGACGATATATAATAATATAACAGCTCAAAAACTGGGTGTTTTGAGTTGTGACATTATACAAAATGACAAATCTTCTTTACCAACTAGTACACTGTAATAATTTGGGTGAAAAAATGTAAGTACTCTGGAAATCCTTTCCTAGAATATGACCATTTTCTATTTTCTTTTTTATATCAGAATATGGATAAGTGGACGTGCTGTGACGGCCAAGTAACGAATCAGGTCCTTAGCCAAATAGCTTAATAAATTGTTTGCAACTTGAATAAATCCCCTGGTCTAACATGACTCGAAATGATTCCATTAAGATTTTGCCTATTTGACTAAGCATAATAGGCTAGTTTCCAACTAGTCAAATCAGTTACTTTTTACTAAACGTCAAAACACGAAATTACTAGGGAAATTGTATGAAAAAGCACGCTGTGACGTCAAAGAGGAACGTGATAAAATGTCGAACTTATTATTACGTTTTTCTTGATTAAAATTCATAAACAAGTTAAATAGAAAAAAGAAAATGTTTTTCGTTAGTTTTAAATCTGCCTTTATTTAATAATCAGAATTTCATAATTTATCTTGAACCTAGTACACGACCCAATTCTGGTTAGACTTGAAAAGGGTTTAGTGGAATTATCCCTTACCTACAGCAAAAATAATTGCTCACCGACTTGTGCTGAGTGAGGCTCTTTTATCTCAGGACGTCCACCACCACCTTATATGATCATTCTAATGAACATACTCTATGCTTTTTTTGTAATTGTTCTGTGAAAATTTAGCGTGATGTTATTGTCTTGTTTTTGTGTGTGGTATCCTTTTATAATAAATCATTTCTATTCTATTCCATTCTAATTGCACAAATTGTATGTTTTTATTCAGATGATTAATTATTAGCGCCAAAATGGCGGAACAAATGGCTTTAGGTATATTGAATTTCCATATTGTTAGATATCATTCAGTAACTCATTCAGTACTATTTGTTACCTAAACTAAAAAATCTAGTACCTCCCTCATTCAAAAGATATACACGTCAAACTGAGGTCCCGCCATCTTGATGTCAAAATGGGGACCCGACAAAATGGCGAATCGGAGCTAGATAATCACTACATGCATTGCATATTTAGTACCTATCCAGTACCTTTTAAAACTGCCTTCAGATTGTAATAAGTAATAACATTAGGGAATATCAGAGATACCTATAGGTATTTTTTTTTTGTTAAATTTGCCCCGAGAAGGAGCAGGCAAAGGAACAGAATATCAGAGATTAACATGAATTGGCGTTCCCGTCATTATGACGGTTTTGACATTGGCAAAAAATATGTGTAAGTACATTAATAATTGGGGAGTTTCCTAGGTCAAAGATAATATTATGAAACTCTGGTTACTAAATAAAGACAGATCTTAAGGTGACAAAAAACGTTTTATTTTTTTATATTTTTTTAACTTATTTATGAATATTAATGAAGAAAATGTAATAAATAAGTGCGACATTTTGTCACGTTTATCTATGACGTCACAGGTTGCTTTTTCATACAAATTCCATAGTAATTTCGTGTTTTGACGTTTAGTAAAAAGTAACTGATTTGACTAGTTGGAAATTAAACTAATATGAACAAGTTCATAATAATAATATACGTACCTGAAAGTGTATCTTATGTAAGTAAGTATGTACTTATAGTCAAACTCTAAAAGCGTCTCATGTTATGCAAATGTCGCGAACAAAAGAAACGCTCGATTTTCTCCACAAGTCTTCTTGTCAACTGATAAACCGACCAAGCTGGAAAACGTTGACCCCAATACCGAACCACACCAACTTACATACTCCACTTAACGACCCAAGTTAACAACCTCAATACTAAAGCGATAAAGACCAATTTAAAGTCAAATAACAGCAAATTAAAGTTGTAAAAATACACATACATATAGACACACGTGACTATAATTTCGTATTTACGTTGTTTTATCTTTAACACTGTGACCAACTTATTGATGCGGTTGTTGAACAAGCTTCGCCATATTAACAACACGACCAAGTCAACATATCAACAGCAAACACAACTTGGTACATGTTGTTTGACAAAGTTATTTTTTCAGTTGTATTTATCGATGTTTCATACAAAATAAAAGGGGCGGGTAGTTTAACGTGTGTAAGTTAAAGTTGTAGGTTCCCCGGTGAGTCGGTTATCGGCCAAACGTGTTCGTTATCAGGGTGGGCAGATGCGTTGAATATTGGAGATGGTTTCGGTTCAGTTCTGTATGATAACGACTGTTTACCAAAGGATACTGAACTCTTTCCCGTTAACTATTTGACAGTTACAGTACTGGTAATGAGTACCACTTCGTCTGTCTGTATATTATCAAGTCTGCATGACGTATTTGTATAATGTAGGTACATAATACAGTGAAACTTGGTTAAGTGGGACCTGGATACGTGAGAAACCTCCATAACTGGAACTCATGCTGAGGTCCCAACACTTTGGCACTGAATTACCTTTGTTAGTGGGACGAGGTAGGCCTCTATATCTGGGATTCGTTCTTTCGATTTATCGTCATAGTTACTTCTATAACTGAGACAGCGAGTAAATTTTATATGCATAAACCTCTGTAACTGACATAACATTGTTTGTTTACTCATTCTTATTCTACCCACAAATTCCACACGTAATTCCAAGTACGTAAGTACAAATTTTGAGCTTCAATTACCTTCATTTTTAGTTTCGCTTTACTATCATACAGATGTTTATTTGAAAAATACATAACACGTTATTTTATTTAATGATCGCACCTGTATAACTGAAATAACCTGTATTCTCACCTCTATTAATGGAACCCTCTGTAAATGAGACAGCTATTTATTTATACCTGTATATCTGAGACACTGGGTAAGTGGAATACCTCTATAAGTGAAACGACATTTCAGGTCCCTTGATGTCTCACTTAACCAGGTTTCACTGTATAACAAATTCATGCACACACATTAAATACATACATAACATAACATAAACAGCCTATATTCGTCCCACTGCTGGGCACAGGCCTCCCCTCAATCAACCGGAGGGGGTATGGAGCATACTCCACCACGCTGCTCCAATGCGGGTTAGTGGAGGTGTTTTTACGGATAATAGCCGGGACCAACAGCTTACCGTGCCCTCCGAAGCACGGAATCATCTTACTTTTTCGGACAATCAGGTGATTCAAGCCTGAAAAGTCCTTACCAAACAAAGGACAGTCTCACAGAGTGATTTCGACAATGTCCCCATCGGGAATCGAACCCGGACCTCCAGATCGTGAGCCTAACGCTCTAATCACTAGACCACGGAGGCTGTTAAAAATCTCAAAGTTACCAAACCTTAAAGGAACACCGTTACTAGAAGTGTCACATACTGGGAAATAATTACAACAAGACATCTTTTAGTAAACAGCTTCCGCGAATACAACACATCACAACTCGCTACTCTCGACAACCTCTCAACACTAGTTCCCAGTATAATATTAATATGGTGTTGGTGTGACTTATACCAGGGCTCACCAACTAAGGGCCGCTTTCAATAATTTATCTATGTACGGTTTTCGCTTATTAAAGTAGGTACTTAGATAGGTACTTTACATTTTGTAAAACCACATCCCCGAGAAATGCATTTTCAGAGGTGTGTCACCTAAACTGTATTGGCTGGTTTTCCCTTCGCGGGTTGGAAGGTCAGACAGGCAGTAGCTTCTGTAAAAACCGGACCTGTCAAATTTTCAGGTTAAGTAAGCGGACCCTGTGAAAAACGGGATAATGCAAGGGACTAGATATTTGTGTTATGAAGACATGTAATCTAAGTATATAATCTAAGCCCTTACTCTATCGATTGGTGATTACGCAGCATGCGATGTTCTAAACTTACACCGTAATATTTAACAAAAACAACAAATAAATAACAAACGTAACAAAAAATCTAATGAAACAAATAAACGTCATCGACGACCTCCGTGGTCCAGTGGGTGAGCGTTGGGCTCACGACCCGGAGGTCCCGGGTTCGATTCTCGGTGGGGACTTATCACAAAAATTACTGGTTCCTAGTTTGGATAGGACATTACTGGCTGATAACCAGATTGTTCGAAAGTAAGATGATCCGTGCTTCGGAAGGCACGTTAAACGTTGGTCCTGGTTATTACTTACTGTTGTAAGTTACTACTTACTGATGTAAGTATGTAGTAGTTACATGAGCCATGTCAGGGGCCTTCGGCGGCTTAATAATAACCCTGACACCAGAGTTGATGAAGTAGGTATTCCACCTCACAACCTACACGATAGAAGAAGAAAAAGAGAATAAACATTATCAAAACAAATCATAAAAACTATTCGCTAATAAATGTTATCTATGTATTAAGGAAATTATCGTAATATACATTCTTTAAATAACCATTTAATAGCGGCCCAAGAAATGGTGTCACCTGTCCGCAATGAGATTCTGTGAGAATCTGCAGCCTGACGTAGCCGCGGCTCGTGACGTCATCTTGACCTTTCCTTCTCATGACACGACAGTTATGAGATCTGTGATACTGTCAAATGGTATTGAAGTCCATTTCTGCACATTTTATAGACCATTTGCTACCTTTTTGCTACTGTTTAATTATAATGTTTCTTTTGTTGTACATGTGATATATCGCGGAAGTCCATGCTTTATTTTATTAAAATAAAACATAAAATTCCTTAGAGCCAGAGTCACAATTTGTTAAATGTATATTAATCATATATAGCAAATAACTGGACCTGCGTGGGGGTAAGGGCCGATCTCTATTGCTGGTGATGATGATAGCAGATAACGAATTGGCAGGTATCGAAGAAACATCGTCATCACTAAGGCCAGGCGCGCACTACGAGTTTTTCGCCGCGCGGTAAAAAAAAGCAGCGGCCTAATGTCGCAATACTGTACCAAACAGTTTTAAATTGTATTGCGCGCACTTGACGGCAGAGCCACCGCAGCGGCGCAGTATTACAGTGCGACATTATGCCGCTGGTCTTTTCTGCCGCGCGGCGAAAAACTCTTAGTTCGCGCCTGGCCTAATTTAAGAGCCACGCTCTTGTCGGTGTAACATCCTCCATGCTACTTTAATAAAGAAAAATAGAGCAGTGGTTTCCCAAGAACATCAAGAAACAAGTCCTCAATTTAATTTATTTTAATATTTAACAAGTTCTTTCACTAAAGTTGCCTGAAAGAAATTACTGTTTAGCAATAAGGCCGCTGATCGGGTTATTCTTGTCACTTTGTAATTGTTTTTTAATCTTGTGTCTATTTGCAATAAAGCGTTTTGTATTGTATACAATAAATATTATTATCGCATATTGAGTCCACGCCAGTCCGCCAGAACTCCAAAGCAAATAATTGTATTTTTTAATAATATAATAGACAATTTTATGATTCTTCTAACGTACATCCAACGTTTGTCCAGCTGTGGGCCTAACAAAAGATAGGAAGGGCGCCGGCCGTTACCTGCGATCCTGCAAACTTTAATTGCAGAAATTTGCATAAACTCTTTCGGGACAAAGGCTCCAAGACATACACAAAGATACATTATGATTGATTGCTAGTGGTCAGGCAAGGGTTGAGAAGAAAGGAACGGATTTTTGCAATGCGAATCTAAGTTTTTTTTTATCATGCTTAGTAAAATAAAGAAGAGATGTATGAAAACTTCAAGAAGTAAGAGAGGTACATTATCATAATTAAAACACATAATAACGTCCCGTGATCATGGCACATGCAATAGTGTCGAAATATCGGGAGTCTCTCATATCCCTATTTTGAACGCGGTAAGAACCCGTTATTATGTGTTTTAATTAGAAAGAGAGGTGTGTTAGGATCGAAGCTAATGGAATTCCAGTCTCTGCTTACCCCGGTGGGAATAAGCATGAGTTTATGTATGTGTATGTGTGAAAATTTCGTATTCGTATACCTACGCTACCGAACTAGTAGCCGAAATAAGAAATTAAGAAATAGAAAATATAATTAGTACTTAACATAACATAATCAACATACATTCTACCGCTGGGCGCAGGTCTCTCCTCAATCAACCGAAGGTTGTATGGAGCATACTCCACCACGCTGCTCCATTGCGGGTTGGTGAAGATGTTTTTACGGTCAATAGCCGGGACCAACTGCTTAACATTCCCTCTGAAGCATGAAATCATCTTCTTTACGGACAATCAGTACTTACGTATAAAATTTCAGTATTTTTTATAACGCATAATATAAGCTCACGGCTATATTCCGACTCGGGTAGTCAATAGTATATTCATCGCAAGATGAACTAAGTCCAGCTCCCTTTCTGTTAGAGCAGCAAAAACTAAATTACTTACTTACAAAGCTTCAAGAGACAAGATGGTCATATTTATACAGAACGTGATAAAAATCAACAACAAGTCGTACCACGATTTCAAGACAAAAAAGCTTTTAATTTTATTAATATTTCCAAACACGACCACCGATCCTGTCAGCATCCCTCTCCCATGAAACTTTAAAAAAAACAAACATCCCGTGACAATAAACTTCTAAATTACCATAAACAACGCATTATGAGACGGTTGGTGAGCGGCGAAAACCAGTTTGAGGCAGATCGGACCGGTTTCGTCCGGAAATCGCCAGATCCTATAGTTCCGTGACACCAACAGACAATATCCCTTTTGTTTTTTTAAGTACTCACCTTAAAACGCGGGCCAATTTGGATGCTACCGTTGGGTGTAAAGCGATTAAGAGTGAGAAATTTAAAAGCAAATGCTGGGTCAAGATGAATACACGGACAAAAGGGAGGTGTTGTGATCACCCCGGATGCATTAGCGTTTTGTAAAGCAATTATTTTGATTTTTGCGACCGTGGGATTGTAAAAGAAGATTGTGGCCAAACGCTTTCAAGATCTGTCACCTTGTGGTTACTTTGGCCTTTTTCTAACACGAATAATCTCCCTTAATTCTGGCATCCGTATTAAACACAATCGTAAATATATCTAATATTTGCACGCTGTGCCAAAACACTGCTTATGTTGTTTGGTCGATAGCTAACTAAATTAAAATTCTTCATTTCAAAAATTAGTATCTACGTTTCGCTTCATTACACAACTTTGATTACATCCGATCTTACTTATTTCATTAACTACTGTATCGTCCAATATGGCAGATGATAATTGTAAATCTTTTTCAAAATGAACTTTCGTATTTGATGAAGTTTTTTTGTTTACAAAGTTGTAAAAATGTGTTTCAATATTCCGGGTCTCAATTTAAATTATGATCTGTAAATCGTTATGGCTCAGTTTTATTAGAGAGTTTTTCAGTGTTTTGTGATATACTTAAACATGTCGTAAACAAAAATAAAGTTAAAGTTCTGAACTTTTACATTCTTTACGTACTTAATCATCATTTTAAGAACACTGTCTATTAGATGTCTCATTTCTGCTGCAACTGATTTAACGTCAAGAAAACAAATTACTTGCGCTATAATGTCCATTCCGACACGGCGATTTGACATGGTAATTATTTCATCAAGATTGATTTTTCGTTTAGCAACGGTGATGATTGTATACGTTGCAGTCCTTGCGAATTTCTCGAGATGCTTCGATGGAGCTGAACTAGAGAAGGAAAAAACAAAACAGGAGAGACATAAGCTAGAATCTGTGTTGTACGGTCTAGTAGTGAACTATACGAAGCATTTGGTGAGGAGTATGAATGATGAAGACGATCTAAGAGCCGTAGTTGAAGACAACGTGAGAATGGTCAGGGCGAGGAATGTGGATCAAGACGGCGGCACAGAAGGACTGGCTAAAGGTATTTTCGAACCCGCTTATGAACACGCTGGACAGAAAAGGTTTCAAATAGCCAGACAACGGCCGACAGATAATAAAAAATCGGACCTGAGACATAAACCAGAAGATGGTGACGCATAAAGCGTTCAAGCGTACCTGCGCGATAACGCCCGGGTAGTATTCACCCAATTGTAATTTATTAAATAAATGTTTTGTATTCTGTAAGTAATGTCGACTTATGCTTTTGTATCACGTTCTTCTTCTTCTTTACCCTCGCCACTTCCAGGCGCCAGGTATCTCGCTGACAAACATCGTCTTCTTTGAGACTCAGCGTATTTATGTCCCTCTGGACATTTGTCAACCAGGTGGTTTTAGGTCTTCCACTCTCCCTCACTCTAGTAACCATGGAAAGGAGTTTTCTCACGACATAGTCGTCCTTTCTTCTCAGTACATGGTATCACGTTGATAAGTTTAATACATATTTAAGTTGTTTGACTAGAAAATCATCTGGATTCCATTACTATCATGATGCTCAGTTAAAATAAATCCTTCGAAAATAAAATTCTCTGTAATCCTTATCACAGATGTTCAGAAGGGTATAAATAGGTACATTTGACCCTCGTAGTTTCTCAACAAAATATAAGAATAATAAATAAAAAAACATGCATCTACCTCCGTCACAATTAACCTTCGACCCTACTGACCACTGGGCAGCTTGACCCTTCTCAGGTAACAGAGAAATTTGACCCTATAGTCATCTGGACCAATTCGTGTCTTTTGTGACCCTTTGAAAAAAACTCCGATTGGCTTGCTTTGACAAAAGACGTGACCCTTCAAATTAGGGTCCCTTTGACCTTAAGGTCTTAAAGGGTGCATTGTGGAATGGGATTTAGAGGTGTAACGGATGGTTCGGTGAATGGGGTTTTTATTCAATGTCTCGTGATTCTTCATGGTGTTTACAATAAGCCGTATTAATGTATTGTTTGATGCGTCTTGGGAGATTTCTTCTGTAGCTGTAAATATCTTAAGGGGTTAAGGAACAAACCAAGTTTCAATTTAGATAGGTTTAAAATCAGCACGCTGAATCACCTGATCGTCTTGAAAAGTAAGATGATTCCGTACTTCAGAAGACACGTTAAATCGTTGGTCCCGGGCTAGCCCAAAAGCTTCCACCAACCCGCAGTGGAGCAGCGTGGTGGAGTATGCACCATACTCCATCTTGCTCATTGAGGGGAGGCCTGTACCCAGTAGTAGGACGTAATACGCTATTTATATTATGTTATCTAAAATCTATGCGTAACTTTATGACTCTTCAAAGAACTTTAACTTGGCTGAACGAATCCAAGGAACATATTGAACGGTCACCCATCCTTAAACTGACTTCTTCCAAGTCAAATGCCACTAGGCTACAAATAACTATACCACACTCAATAATACACTACATTGCTTATCTATAAAATTTACACTACACATGATGTCGACGAATATATACAGTAAGTATATAAAGCAAAATAAGATTTATTTTTTAAATTAAATAGCCTTAGGGGTATCAAGGTTCCATTTTAGAAATAAGGGATATTTATTATGTTCATACCTACTGTGTGCCTATACCTACTTATATCTAAAATTAAAGATTTCTATTCTATTCTATTCTATTTACGGGAATTCTACAATAAGTCACGTCAAAAAAGTACTTAATTAGGTAACCTTGAGCACCAACTTGAACTGTTTATAGGTTTAGGTATAATTTACAATTTACAGAGATAGACGCTCTGACTTGCTATCTTAGATTATTCTTACATGCAACATTCAATACTTACTTTCACTGTTTCTTTTCTTAAGATAACTGCCACTTTATCCTCGTAAATTATAGTATTTTAAGATTATGTTGTATGAAACAAAAACGGGTTTTCACATCTGCATACTAATGTGCTGTTTATTACACAACTGCTCTTATGCATTTCCCATACAAAGTAAACGTAATGAATAGTGACTTGCATTGCACTCTCAGATTATAGAAACGACGATTATTGCTATATGTAACAAGTTTGTTACTACATACTTTGTTTACTTACCTTACTACCTACCTATTTTCCACGAAAAATAGAAGAAAGAAGATGGAAAGGCGTTTTTTTTGACATGACTGATTGTAGATTTGCCGCAGATGGCATTAACTACTTGGCCGGACGAATGGGGAGCGCTGAAGGCTCTCACCCGGAATGAAAAGGCCCTAACGCGCGTTTTGTATGAGAACCGCTGTCGCCGGTTCATTCCCGCTCTCTTTCTACTACTCCTGCAAACAGATAACTACGATAGCTCTACAGTTTCTTAAATTCCATAGCCACTTTACCGGAAATGTATATTTTATTTCATAGGCTGCAATTTTATTATTACTTTTCGTAAGTTACTGCATACAAAATAATTGTTTTGATAAATAGCCGATCATACTAAGGTTCTTAGCTTTCTTGTAATAAGAGGGATCTTCTTGCACAAGAGTCGATTCATTCTTTCAAATATTATCCCCACAGACGACGTCCTGAGCCGAGGTTCGCGCCCAACAAGGCACCCTGAGGCCTGTTGTCTTAAATGAACCGGGTGAGAGCCTTCAGCGCTCCCCATTTGTTCGGCCAAGTAGTTAATGCCATCGGTGGCATATCAGACACTGGCTAAACGTGTGATAAATAACCAATCACATATCGGTGCTAATTCCTGTAAACACCATCTAATTTTATTTTAAGTTATTTCTGTCATTTTCTTATCCAACGAAAAGGAAAGGGACGGATAATCGACAAGCATAAAACGTCGCAATTTTAAGCACAAATCTAAAACAACCGTCTTAAAATTTTACATTGGCTGATAACCCGACTGAATTAAGTTGACAGCACACGTCAAACGGTTTGCATACTAACGAGATACCTTTTTGATTCTCCCGGGTTATTCATTCATTTACTCATTCTTCCTAAAATTAAGAGCTGTCAATCATCCGCTCCTTTCCTTTTCGGCGGATAAGAAAATGACAGGTAAGTAAAATTAGGAGGTGTCTGCAGGAATCGGGGCCATTCTGTACCACATTTAAGTCAATATATTTCATTTCATTTCTGGACTCTGCCGAGCTGGTCACACCTTGACCTAGTTCAGGCGGGTCATCACAACACGCTCACTGACAGACAGATCAATATTCCAGTACGTGCTCGGTTCTTATAAACAACATAGATGTCTATTTCTTACTTTGATTACATTACTCTGTGATCTTCTTATCGTGTCGATGGCAAACTAAATAGTATCGGCCCAAAACTTGGCAACAAGTATGGCGCTTATTATTATTATTGCGTATGACAGACAAAAATAAAAATATCCTGCGTGGAACATATATCCAGCACACAATGCAGCTCGGCTATACCACCTGGGAAACCTGTGCAGAGGGTACTCGTTCACTATGTGAGTATGGCACTATCTGCAGCGCTCATCATCTGATGAGGATCTTCTCCTGCGTGCAAATGTTCGAGCACGCAGAACTCATAAATGTCAAATGGCAATATTGCTTGTATATATGACATTTTTATCCCCCCCCCCCCCCAGATCAGACGTAGGTTCGGATAGAGCTACTCATATCTACTTACAATGGAGAAACATAACAGTTCATGATCTCATCATTACATACAGACGGACAACAGATTGGTCCAATTCACTAGCTTTATAAAAAGACACGTAATGCCAGACAATTTGTCTCTTTGTGCGACGTGGGAGCTGGCTGCCTCCTCTCTAATTCTATTATCTTACCTGTGAGGGTTTCACCTCGAAGATATATCCCTCGTGGCTTACGTGGCTTGCCACTGGTTCCGACACAGTTTGTATTTGTGATGAAAAATACAAATACAAATTGTGAACAACGTAGAACAACAAACATCAGAGATTGTTCTTACCATTCTTAGCCATAAATTCACGAAAATTTTAAAACTCACTTTTGACAAGTTTACGAGACAAGGATATGAAGTTGACAACACTAAGGGCTCGACTTGTCTTCATCACGGTCTGGGTATTTTGTTTTTACTCTACCACTGACACATCATCATCATCTTCCTAGCATTATCCCGTTTTTCACAGGGTCCGCTTACCTAACCTGAAGATTTGACAGGTCCGGTTTTTTACAGAAGCGACTGCCTGTCTGACCTTCCGACCCGAGAAGGGAAAACCAGTCCAATACTGGTCCAATACTATGTGACCTATACCTCCGAAAATGCATTTCTCGGGAATGTGGGTTTCCTTACGATGTTTTCCTTCACCGCTGAGCACGTGATAATCATTTATGATCCAAAAATGAATTCGAAAACAAATCATTCGATTTTCATTGATGCCTGTGCTGGATTCGAACCCCAACCTACCCCAACCACCGTCACACAACGTAAAAAAAGAGACGCAGTTCAAATAACAGTAAAAACCGTATGCAAATCTATTTAGTGATTCTGGAGATTAGCCTAACATATATACGTATGATAGAACAGATTTATAATCTTCTTTGCTGGACTGGGGGCGAAAAATAAAAACAATAACACGTTCAGCTACATAACCGCGCGATTAGTTTATTTTGCCTACTTTCACAGTCTACTACGGCATCTTGCTGTGGGGTCATGCTGCAGATATGCTTGCAGATATTCTGCAAAAGCGAGCCATTCGGGCGATTTACAAATTGGGACCCAAGATGTCACTTAGAAATAAATTTAAAGAAATTAATATTTTAACTTTGGCATCACAATATATCTTTGAAAACTTAATATATGTAAAAAAAACATATAGGATTATTTGCAAAAAATAGCGATCGGCACATTGTTAATACCAGGAATAAAAATAAACTTGCTTTACAAGTCAGTCGATTACATAAGATTACTAAATCTTTTAAGGGGCAATGTATACGTTTTTACAATAAGATTCCCATTGACATTCAGAGTTAAACAAAAACTTTACAAAAAAGGTTATTATAAAGTTAGTGATTATATAGAAGATATGAATGCATGGGATTAACTGTCTGAGAACTGATATTAGGCAGCTAAATTACTCAATTTTATACCAATATTTTATGTTTATTTTTATTTTTTTAAAGAACGTCTAGGGCCCTGTGCCGAGGTTTTTCTTGCAGCTTCTTTTCCCCGGCTATACAGGTTGTGAGAAGCTGCAGTAGTTTTAGGCGGATGAGACGTTCGTTATGTAAAATTGACGATTCAAAGTGTAACTATGTTACCTACTGAATAAAGATATTTTTGAATTTGAATTTATCATACCGGGCATGTCGTAAAATTCGACAACAGGATTATGTCCTTACAAACATTAAGGATTGTTATAGGCAATGGGATGCTGCCTTGTCACCATAAAGTTCGTCGTATCCATTTCAGGACTTCATATCAACAGTGGCTGCAAGTTATCTTTATTTGCGGCTCTACCTACCCATTTAGGGATAACGGACGTGAGTTTATGTATAGAAAATAATTATCATTTCTTGAATAATGTAATAAACCTTGCGTCCACTTCCAGGAATCAAGTTTTTAATAGTAAGTACTTACAATCTAAGTTTTTCCATGTCTTGCATATTTTTTATTACTTTTTTTGACGTGACTTATTGTAAATTTGCCTCAAATGGCATTAACTACTTGGCCGGACAAATGAAGAGCGCTGAAGGCTATTATCCGGATGTCTTGCTTAAAAAAGTAACTGCAATGATCGTCGTTGTACATGGACAACACCAACCAACGGTACTGCGGCTCTGCGCAGTGTGTCACCACAGCCAGTTATTCTATTGTTGTCAAATAATGAAGCTGCGCCCGATGAGAACAACACAAAAATACCTATCAATTGACCCCTTCTTGCCCACCTCGCTTTGGTACTGGTTAACCGCTCGCTACACGGGGCAGTGCCAATCAGCTCGCGACATCCCGCTTAGGGACTGTACTGAAAAGTATCGCCGTCCGAAGGACGTAATATACGATCTTTACGACCCGATTACTCTAGCCATAGAGGCAGCCAATCAGCTCGCGACACCAAACACTTCAGAATCCCGATACTGACCCCGCCGGCGTAACGATTTCCCTCATTCACTGCTTATCGCTATCGACCCACTAGGGTCGATTAATTCTTTCAAATATTCTTCCTCTCAGACGACGCCTTGGGCCGAGATTCGCGCCCAACTGGGCACCCTCAGGCCTGTTGTCTTAAATTTTGTACCGGGTGAGAGCCCTCAGCGCTCCCCATTTGTCCGGCCAAGTAGTTAATGCCATCTACGGCGAATCTACAATAAGTAACGTCAAAAAAATATGATACGACACGACCTTCTCCTTTATTTGTTTCATAAATGTTCTCGTAGGTATTCCTCTCTTTCCTTCAATTTACAAAACAAAATAAGCTAATTACTACAAAACAAAAAAAACATCTTTTGGGTTTTGGTGGTGTTTTTGTGGCTATTCGGGTTTTCTTCTAAAATCAGTGGCAGCCACTCACCGTTTAAGTGGGATCTGCCTTAATGACCGTGTTTAAGAGCAGCGTATCTGCCGGGCAACACTCCGACGCCACATAAGTCGGTTAGAAGGAGATAAGATGCCTCCGTCGCATACTCTGGAGATGAATCCAACATCCAACGCGTAGAGCTAGACCAGTTACAGATCTGGTCAATTAAAAAAAATAATAAGAATAAGAATAACACAAATCATTTACATCTATCTACACTTCTACATCTACACTAATAATTATATAATAAAGAGATTTGTGAGTTAGTTTGTTGGATGTCGATTTCGAAAGATACTTACGTTATCTATGAGTGCTTTATTTGATTTGACCGAAGGAGTCCTGTACCCAGCAGTGGGTCGTATAAAAGCTATTTAAGTGATTAAACTCCCCATTTGTCCGGGCCAAGTAGTTAATGCCATCTGCGGCAAATTTACAGTAAGTCACGTCAAACAAAACAAATAAATTTGGGCGGCAAATTTGAGGCACTTTGTTATTAATGTAAGTATCAAAATATAGTTTATCAGTTAGTCCTGTCTATACAATTCTACAGCATCACCAGGCGCGTGCGCAAGATAATAGCGACAGTCTGAGAGCAACGCGATAACGTTAAAACGTTAAACGCTACTCCACACAAATAGATAAACACAGAACAATAGGTGACTATTGCATCGCATAATTCAATGTACATTTCGCGTTTTGTAAAGCCTTTATAAAAGATAGCTCAAGGAACACAAGTAACTGAAGTTTCTCGGAGGATTTAAGAAGTAAAGCTGAGGTATTGAGTTGTCTTGTAAAGTGCCTTGTTGATGTTTGTTGAGATTACATTCTTTGTTCAAATTTCAGAATATTTTGTATTTTTAAGTTTTTTTGCTGACTGATTTGAAATGCGATTGTAGAATGAAATGAGAAAGAAACGAAAAAAAAAATGTTGCTTCTTGAACAACACAAAATTCTATAAGATAAAGTAGTTATTTTATTCTATAGGATACTTAACTGTTGTATTATTTTACTTGATTTGGAGTTTTCCCCAGAAGGGTATTCCTTTTTTGACCGGACAAACAGAGAGCTTAAGGTATAAAGCTCTAATTTTAAATTAATTATCATAGCATCACGCCTGTATCCCCGAAGGGGTAGGCAGAGGTGTATAGTGCTTAGGTAAGTATATAAGTAAGATACACCCACTCCTCGTCGGGTGAGAGCCTTCAGCGCTCCCCATTTGTCCAGCCAAGTAGTTAATGCCATCTGCGGCAAATCTACAATAAGTCAAAAAAAAAGCTTCTCGTCAGCTATGTTTAAGTCTCATACAATATGGGGCCAGCGTATTGCCATTATCAGGGTACAAATCCTGGAAACCAATTCAGTGGTTTAGAACCCGAGCCGGGAATCGAACCCGTAACACTACGATGTAAGCCACCCGTTCTCCGAACAGGGCTATCATGGATTCAACAAAACCATCGCATTCTTGCATTCTTGACTCATATTAGATAAATCATTTCAATTGGGTCGTGTACGATTAATATACTTTATTGCACTTAACAACTAGTTACATCACAAACAAGAAATGGACGTTTACAAGGGTGGACTTATCTCTAAGAGAGATCTCTTCCAGCCAACCCAGAGGTAGTATTAGAGTAACTGCGGAAGAATAAAAAGATGCAATATATTAAATACTTTATAATAATTATATCTACATATAAAACCGTTTAAAAAAATATATATACACAAACATACGATCATGAGTCCTAATATGTACACACTTTGAAACCATGTCACATTAACTTTTTTTTACAAATTTAACCTTAAGTCTCATTAAATGTCAAATATGATAATGCGACAGGGTTCTTAAGTGGGTACATGATATGGCTCATGACTGTGCTAGGTTCAAGATAAAACGAAATTATGATTACTACTTACTTACTATATTTTCTTTTTTTTCTATTAAACTTAGTTATGTACGTATTTTAATAAAGAAAAACGTAATAGTTTATAAGTCCGACATTTTATCATGTTTTTCAATCAATCAATCAATTATAATACTCTATTGCACAACAACATATAGTAACAAGTTTTACACACATGAACTAAATATACAGTACAATCTGGCCTTATTATTGCTAAGCAGCAATTCCTTCAGGCAACCAGTGGTAAGAAAACATTTATCACATTTTTCTTTATTTCTTTCTTTCTTTCTTTCTTTCTTTCTTTCGTTCTTTCTTTCTTTCTTTCTTTCTATATACAAAGGACATAAACATACGGATAAAAACATAAGCACAATAGGCGGCCTTATTCATGACGTCCCAGGTTGCTTTCGTACAAATTCCATAGTAATTTGATGTTTTGACGTTTAGTAAAAAGTAACTGATTTGACTAGT
The DNA here is from genome assembly GCF_024362695.1 of Pectinophora gossypiella. NCBI lineage: Eukaryota > Metazoa > Arthropoda > Insecta > Lepidoptera > Gelechiidae > Pectinophora > Pectinophora gossypiella. The sequence goes on from NC_065424.1 coordinate 3,803,673, forward strand.
TGGAAACTAGCCTATTACTGTTGCAATATAATTATCATCTCCACTAACCGAATCGAAGATTACGCAGATTTGTCTAAACCGACCTCCAACCAGCACTAGGGCGATCCATCATCGTACTAATTAACATTTTTATGTATTTTCATAATATAATTAGCCACGCAACCCGTCCTCGGTATAATGAAGCATTTTGTTACGAAACTTCGCGGGCATCCCTTGTGGACTGAACAGAGAGAGAAATATGTTAAAACAAACGTAAAACTTTCCACATATTGTATATAAACTAACGCCTTTCCCATCGGGGTAAGCAGAGACTATGAAATTCCTATCGCTACTATATACTATACTTATATTCATACAAGTATAGTATATAGTAGGGATAGTAGTAATAGTAGCTTGGCCGGACAAATTGGGAGCGTTGAAGGCTCTCATCCGGTAAATAAAGTAAATGTATTTTTTACTATATTTTGGCCCTTTTTGGGGCCTTTGGCGGATCAATAGTAACCGTGACACCAGGGGTTGAGGCTGATATTCCACCTCACAACCCACACGATAAGAAGAAGACTATATTTTGTTATTTACTTTATGTGAAGTCCTAAAGCTCTCCCGAAAACCTAAAGCACACTCTTGACACTCCGTTCCAAAATCTTATTCTCATTGCGCCCGCCTTACCGCGTAGTTGCGAGGGAGTCAGACTAACCGCGCGCGCTCCCTTACTCCTTAGGTTCAAATCTAACACAGGCCTAAACCATGATTTTCGAATTCATGTTTGTTGTTTTTTCTTGTTTGACGCGGTTTGACGTGACTTATTGTAGATTTGCCGCAGATGGCAAATTATATAATATGATAATTAACTACTTGGCCGGACAAATAGGGAGCGCTGAAGCCTCTCACCCGGTACAACATTTATGACGACAGGTCTGAGGGTGCCTAGTTGTAGTAGTCGTCTGAGAGGAAAAAATATTTGAAAGAATTAATCGACCCTAGAGGAAATCGTCGACCACGCCGGCGGGGTCGATATCGGGGAATTCATGTTTGAGTCATGTGGTCAGCCGCCGTGAAGAACGGGATAATGCTAGGGATAGGTGATGTTCTGTTAAAAGTTAGAATAACCAAACGTATATTTGAACCATCAAAACAATAGATCCACAGCACATGCGGCGCGTGCGCATCGCGTCGCAAGCTCACGACACAATAATCGTGCGCGATCAATACGACGTCGGCGATTTGGGTCATTATGAGGGTATTAACCCTATGCCACCTTTGTTTATAATAGAGTCATCAGTGTTTGGGTTCATTATTTTCATGATTTTATAATCTAATTAACGTGTAGATAGAAATCACGCCCGTGATACCTGATAGCGTGGCCATATTATTATATTACAATCATATTTTTAAAGTGTGGCATCGTGGAGAACAAAGATAATTGATATGACGGGGTCTATTGCCATTAACTGGGCACTAGCGGTGGATATAGTGCCCAGTTAATGGCTCGCCCGACTCGACCGGGAAAGAACAGACTACTTCTGGATGAATGATTTTGTTTTAAAATTATTATAACATTAGACACGAAAAAATACACATAAACAAATGCATTCCATTCAACTACAATTGTACCAACACACAATATATATAAAAAAAAAACAATTTTAAAATAATAATTTATAAGTCTTCTTATCGTGTGGGTTGTGAGGTGGAATACCAACCTCATCAACCCTGGTGTCAGGGTTGAGCCGCCAAAGGCCCCTGACATGACTCGTGTAACGACTACATACTTACGTCAGTAAGTAGTGACCGGGACCAACGGCTTAACGTGCCTTCCGAAGCACGAACCATCTTACTTTCGGACAATGAAATGTCTTAACCAGACTAGGGATCACAAAGTGATTTTTGTGACATGCCCCCACCATATCATATTGTATAAAGTATTGTATGATATGGTGGTAAATTGTGTTTAAATTTACATTCGACAAGCTCACGTATCGTCCAATGCTATCAAACCAATTATCTCCTAACTGGCCACCATTAAAGAACAATAAAGTTATTCAATAACCATCAACATTAGGTGTCCACAAGTCCATCAACAAGCGGCATAACCCATTGAAACTGTGGTCGTTGCTCCTGGCCTAAACTCCATGCAAAGTGTGGTGACGTGCATTTGTGCAGGGGTGTAGTTGGGTGAGCTGGGGCCCACCGGGGATTTAAAAGAGGCCCAAATTTCGCGACAGATTTATTACACTTTGTCGACTTCAATTCAATACAATCCAAGTATCAATTGAGACCCAAATTTTTCATATGGTTTAAAACTTTTTAGTCTATAATAGTCCAAACAAATAGTCCTCGGCCCCAAGTGCAGTCAAAGCCTAGCCACGGTAGGCATTTCAATATTAGTTCCCCTTATATTCCTTAAGTTGAGCTCGGTGGCGCAGCGGTAAACGCGCTCGGTCTGCGATTGTTGAAGTTAAGTAACTTGTGACCACAAAAAAAAAAGTTTGCATCTCGAGCTCCTCCGTGCTTCGGAAGGCACGTTAAGCCGTTGGTCCCGGCTGCATTAGCAGTCGTTAGTAACTATCAATCCGCACTGGGCCGGCCCGATCTCCCTATCCATCCATAGGAAAGGCCCGTGCCCCAGCAGTGGAGACGTTAATGGGCTGATGATGATGATGCTCCCTCAATCTAAGCACTTAGGCCCCGTTTGACCTCAGCCCCGTCCCTGCACTCGTGCATTATTTGCAGATGTGCGACTGTTCTGATGGCTGCTTCTTGGAAGCTGCAAGCGTGTGCTGCATTCAGAGTGCACGGTGAGGTGTCGACTCCGTAGCTATTTATTTAGAATCTATTCATATACATAACATAACAAATACTTTATAGCACAAACAGGAAAAATACAAAACAAAAGTGAAATAGAAAGAGTACAATTGGCATATACCTACTAAGCCTTTATTTATCGCAGTGGTTCATTACGTCATAATATAGGTATTTTATATGGCAGGAATTTATGTAATGCTTTATAACAACTCCAATAAAATGATCAAATAGTATAAACTACTTACATATATAACCTACATAACATAATACAAATAGCCTATATAAGTCCCACTGCTAGGCACAGGCTTCCCGTCAATCTACCGGAGGAGGTATGGATGGAGCATACACATAAAAAACAGTATATTGACAGATCTAGGCGATAAGCATCAGTCCTGTAATGTAGGGCCGGGATTGGTTGGGATCTCGATGGGTCTCTTGTACACATAAGATGTCACAGAGTGTACTACGGCACAATTCGGAGAGTAGCTCCGACTTGTCCCGCGAGAAACCTTCGAGAGAGTGGACTGACAGGGTGACTCTGAATCGTTGTGGAATTACGACCCAATCTGCGCGGGAATTGTTCGCGGATTGCCCAGCGATTGCCAGACGTAGCAAGAGATCAAGCAATATAGCTATGTGACATTTGTTTGCATTGCGCATTTACTTGTATACGCGCAAATGTCAAATTGCAATATTGCTTTCTTAGATGAATTGCTTCGATGTGGCCGTTTTAACCCCCCAGTACGTCGCTCGGGGAAGCTTTCGTACGTCCCATATATTATATATGTATATTCTATTCATACATTATTATTAACACTTTAGGTGTACGTGGTGGATGCTTAAACCCCACAAGTTGTTAAATGTGGATTGGTGTGTAGAACATAACATAAGTTCACGATTATATCCCAATTGGGTTAGTCAGACGTACATACATCGCAAGATTAACTAAGTACAAACACCTCAGCGAGCTTTCTGTTAGACCAACGTGATAGATGGTGAGCCGTATCGCCGTCTGAAACGGTCGAACCAGGTGTGTTAGTGAAAACTGCCCGGTACTGGGGTTCGAGCCGACGCAGCCCGATTGAGAAGCAAGCAGGTAATCCACAGGACCACAGTGAGTATTCAGAACTGGCAGGAATGTATTTTCCTTATTCTTGACTTATTTATTCTACAATACCTACCTAAGAGTAGGTATGCCCATAGCCAAAGTAAAGAGGAGCGTGCAAAATCAAAAATGGCACCTCAAAATAATATATGGTCACCTCTTATCATGTCATCAGGCATATTTTATTAGTCGAACTATGTATCTAGCCGACCTAAAAGGCGCCAACTACCTTTGTTCTGTTTTTTAGGTGCCAATTTAGACATCATCAAAATATTAGTCATTACCATCGACAAGTTTTTATTCGTTTTAATATCGACTTTAGACACTATGCGTTTAAGACTTGTTGGATTAAAATTAATTTAAATTAGAAGCACAGGATATATTTGTAGGCAGATATTTAGCATTGTTTTATAACTATAGATTAAATGTCATTGCTCGATGATGATATACAATCTAGACCATAAATTGAGGTATAAAAAATCGGCCGCATATGATTTGAATGGTAATGAAGCGGTGATTCTTATGATATTAGTCATTAAGAGGCTATTGCGTTTCAAATTGTATGGAAAATTGTTGCCAAATATGAGGGAACTTTTGGCTATCATCTGCATAGTTGTTCCTACTACGGTGGAGGTGTGCTTAATGACGTGTTTTGATTGGTTTATCTGGGTTAGCACCAGTGCTGCAGCGCATACCAAAACGTTTTGATTGGTCTAAAGCTTGATTTGTCAAGCTTCGTCGCTTTGAAATTTGTCCAAAACCGTTAAAATGGAGACGAGAAATTATTGTTTTTTTTTCAGGTTAGGTTTAGCAATATTGCAATTTGTCGTTTACGCATACAAAAGTAAGTGCGCAATGCAAACAAATAGCAATATTGCTTTTGTAGGTGAATTTCTTTGTTATGGCCTTTTTAATCCCCCTGGTACACCTTTGCACAATTTTTAATAAGGTAAAGGTGAAGTACATCTACCTTAGAATACATGCAGCCTTGTAGGACTTGAACCTACAAATAAGATTGTGCGTGTAGCCAAAGCTTTAATATTTTACCTCTGCCTCAAAATATAATAATATGATTACCAGCGGTTGGTTTATGATATGCTCCCGGGCCCCATCAATTTGCAGTACAATCAGTAAATTGGTCTGAGGCGTGTGTGGAGCAGACCTGGCGCTGAGCGGGGTGGCTGGGCGATACTAATAATTCTCACTGCATTCTCGCATAATACCCATTTTAATGGTTGACAATGAGGGACTTTCTAGGCTACGTTCACCAAAGATAGATGGCGTTGTTCAGTTAAAACGTGAGAATTACCTATTTTGTAAGAGAAGTGTGTCAGGATCGAAGCAAATGGAATTCTATAGTCTCTGCTTACCCCGGTGGGAAATAGGCGTGAGTTTATGTATGTATGTAATTACCTATTTTGTCATTACTCGGGTTCATAATTATTACAAAATACGATGAAATGGCAGAAGAATATACAGGATGTTAGTGACTTCGACACGAAAACTTTGAGGGAAAATCTGACCATGATTCTGAGTTGATATCAAGTGGAATATTTGTAAAGGGTGATTAATATCAAGTGGAATTTTCCATCGCAAAAGTATAGAATTGAAAATAATTTAAAACAACTAAAAACAAATCATGAATTTTGCGACGGAAAATTCCACTTGATATTAACTGAGAATCATGGCCTGAATCATCCCCCTCAGTATTCGTTACGATGCGTCACTAACCCACTGTATGTAGTATAATCTTGATTTTTCTACATGGCTAAGATTTCTGCCTTTCTTTTAAGGACCTAACTTTTTGTAGATTTGCCTCGGAAAGCATTTACAACAAGAGTAAAAAAGTTGAGTGAGTTTTCGTAGTAAGAGTGAAGTTTTACGCAAACTGTATCGAGACACGCGATCGCCGTGAGATCGGTATCGAATCCCGCGCGGGATGGCCCGTGTTCGATGCCGGAAATTAAACAAAAAAACCAGTGACGTCATCCCATACCATTTTAATGGATTACTCATTTATTGGGGGATAAATGTTGATTACAAGGTAAAAAACTGTGGTCGTTTATCTGTTGATACTCACGTGTTTTTGGGGTGAAGAGAATCAACAGCTTTTTTTTGACGTGACTTATTGTAGATTTGCCGCAGATGGCATTAACTATTCGGCCGGACAAATGGGGAGCGCTGAAGGCTCTCATCCGGTACAACGTTTAAGACAACAGGCCTGAGGGTGTCCAGTTGGGTGCGAACTTCGGCTCAGAGCGTCGTCTGAGAGGAAAAATATTTGAAAGAATTAATTGACCCTAGTGGGTCCTAGTGACTTTCGGTTCTGTCCACCCTGGTCCGCATTAAAGCGTGAATCCAATCCAATGAAATGTTTCATTTCTCATCTATACAAATCACTTATTCTTCAAAGATACACTTTCTTCATAAAAACCTTAAGTACAATCAATGCGAATGAAGAAAAAGTGTTGAGAGAACAAAAACTCAAGACAATTATCGTATCAAGTTAAACTGTGGGTAATTAATCGTTTAACTCATTAAGTTGGTTGTTACGGCTTCCCGTACCGTATATTATCATTATCATACAGCTATGATTAGTGCAAAAACCACGCCTTGTTGTGATGAGCTCTCAACGTTATTCGTTTTGCGAATAAATATTAGCACAACAGCTTTTTTGATGTGATTTATCGTAGGTAGATTTGCCTCATATACACACAGCTAGCCTGGCCAGATATTCACATTTAGCTGCAGATAATCCTTCCACGTTTATTTGGAGGATTCGTCTGACGGGTCCAACAGTTCTCGTCTTAGGTACTCGAGTAGGACAGATATTAGTGGGGAAGCCCTGAAAAGGACTGTTTTGGGGATCCATGATGTAATCGCAGGATAAAGCACCGGGAGATTCGCAAAGAACAGTCCGGTGAGCCATTTCAGTCGAGAACGTTTAGCCGGCTAAGCGACTTGGTTAGGGGAGCTTCAGCTGGATATATGATCCACGCAGGATATTTTATTTTTGTCTGCCATACGCAATAATAATAACGGGGAGAAAGAACTCATGATCTCCCTAGCGTTATCCTGTTTTCACAGGGTCTGTTTACCTAACCTGGAGATTTGACAGGTCCGGTTTTTTACAGAAGCGACTGCCTGTCTGACCTTCCAACCCGCGAAGGGAAAACCAGCGCAACACAGGTTAGGTCACATTCGTCGGAAACGCATTTCTCGTGTATGTGGGTTTCCTTCACCGCTGAGCACGTGATAATCTTTTATGATCCAAAACTGAAATCAAAAAGCGAAAATCTTAGGTTTACGCCTTGGATTCGAACCTGCGACTTAACAGTGAGAGACAAACGTTCTCTTTACTGGGCTGCCACGGCTAGAAACACGGGGAGAAAGAACTACCAGAAAAAAGTAATTACATTATCTCACGCCAGTTGTATCCAAACCCAGCTTTTTACCATTTCAACTTGATTAATTGACCATGAGCAAATCTGGTAATAATGTTTACACATTACTCCCTCAGAGGGTGTGGCGTCAAATAATAGTTCCATTACGAGATCACGGCGCCAGCGCACGCGCCGCGAACGCAGATGATCGACATTTTAGTAATGTAGAGTTGGACTATATTACTTATCGATAATTTTTAAACGTTTATTTTATCTTTGATAAAATCACATTTTCACTCAAGTTCTTTCTCACTTTCACATTTTTGGTTTATTTTTGACGTGACTTATTGTACGTTCGCCTCAAAAGGCATTAACTACTTGGCGGGACAAATGGGGAGCGCTGAGGGTTATCACTCGGTACAAAAATTTAAGACAACAGGCCTGAGGGCGCCTAGTTGAGCGCGTAGTTTGCCAGATACACATTTGAAAGAATAAATCGACATTGCGATAAGTGAAGTTGAATGAGGGAAATCATCGACCACACCAGCGGGGTCGGTATGGGAGTCCTGAAAACATGTTCAGAGCCATCGACCTTTCATCTAATAATAGTACAACACATTCAAATGTTAACATAATAGGGTATTTGAATGGGTCAAAATAAATTTTAAAATGTTAATCTAGAATTAGAAGCCCGTCTAAGGTGATCAAAAATCAATCTGGTTTTACTTTTCGACTTATTTTCGAATTTTATTTCTGAATTAATTAACAATGAGTACGACGTTTGAGCGCTTTTAAAGGTGACGTCACATAATAGTATTTTCATAAAAACTTCAAAGAAAACTCGATTTGACGTTTTGTTAAAACTCATTTGGCTAGATTTGTCTAGTAGCCTATTGGTTCGCGCCCAACAGGGCACCCTCAGGCCTGTTGTCTTAAACGTTGTACTCTCACCCGGGTGAGAGCCTTCAGCGCTCCCCATTTGTCCGGCCAAGTAGATAATGCCATCTGCGGCAAATCTACAATAAGTCACGTGAAAAAGAAATATCTAGTAACCTATTATATAAACTGATTAGTGTTGAATTCTCATTTTTATTTAGTACAACCAAAACAAACACCAAACCAGATAAACTAGATAAACCAGACGCAAGAAACCAGAAACCAGAGTTGAGTTGAGTTGTTGTTTGTTGAGTTGAGTTGAGTTGAGTTTTTTGGTAAACCAGATGCAAGATTATGTAATACAACTTATTGATATCGATAAATTACAAAGTACCAACACTATTTAACTGATCTAATGATCATTCATCAAGCGGTTGATTTTGTATTACAGTTCACCTTTTAATACGGAGGGGTTAATATTAATAAGGGTGAAAGCAACGCTAATTTGTGAAAATATATTCTTCTATCGTGTGGGTTGTGAGGCGGATTACCAACCTCATCAAACCTGGTGTCAGGGTTACTGAGCTGCCAAAGGCCCCTAATATGACTCCTGTAACAACTACGTACTTACATCAGTAAGTTTTAACCGGTACCAACGGTGTAACGTGCCTTCCGAAGCACGGATCGTCTAATATTTTCGGACAATCAGGTGATCAGCATGTAATTTCCTAACCAAACTAGCGATCACAAAGTGATTTTTGTGATATGTCCCCATCAGGATTCGAACCCGGGACCTCCGGATCGTGAGCCTAATGCTCAACCACTGGAACACAGAGGCCTTTGCCCAAATAAAACCCTGTTTTGTTATGTTTTACTATATGACGGATTGGTCGAAGAGCATTATGGAGTAAGTTCTATATTTCATACCATAATGCTTAGGTACATTCTTCCAGCCCCACTGCGCAAGTCCAACACGTCTTATTGACACGTCAGAGTAAATACCGGCCGTCTGGCAACACCAACAACGCATAATGATGTTTGCCAACACAGCCGCGCTCCCCTGAGAGATAACATACCTTTTTAAGGGAATTAAAAACGCTACCTCACTACCCCAACGTCCCCTTCTGTTCTATTTCACCATAGACAATTCAAACCAACTTTTTGCAGATTAAAAATTTACAATAAAAGCAATGGCAATGGAGTCGAAAATCCTATGAAGTTTTATTCACGCATGTATTCTAATGTTGTTTCAATATGGTATAATAAAAGAGCTATTATTGTTGCGAGGCCCTTTTATGGCGAGATTAAATCGAGATGTTTGAGATAAGCAATTAATTATTCGACGATTGCTATTTCTGTTTTATTTTTTTGCAATTATATCTGTAATGATACTTTTCCGCGAAGGTTTTTATTGCATTATTAATGAGATGAGAATAACAGATGTTGCTACAGTTGAAAACAATTACAAATGAAATATCTAAGAAAACAGAGTTATAAAGCAGTTCCCCAATGACAGGTAGACTAAACAATCTAGGTTATAGAAAAAATAGAGTCACCACTGCATTACTAAACCATGTCGATAAAATGCGTAACTTTTTAATGTTTTTATAAATTCGTTACGTGCTGATTTACACGAGGGTGTAAGTGTAACTCACTTCCTGGCCGGTTGTAATCAGTGGAACAACGGATGCCAAATTTCCGAACGAAATAAAAAATGATCTGTCAAACGAGCAGCTTTCCCGCCAATTTGGTGGCGTTCGGCGCGTTCGCGCCCTCACACTATTTACGGCAGCCATGTTTTATACACATTCGTGGATATTCGTTTTTAGAGATTTTTTTTTAAATAGTTATATTTATAAATGTACTTAAGTGAGTTTAAATTAAATTAATTGTTCATATGTATACTTAATCTAGAAAATATATTCATAATAACTTTAAAATGATTTATTAGTATAACGACATTGAAAAAACACTATAGTATTTAATCATTATTAATAATTTTACGACTTGCTAGAATCTTTTAGAATGTCACTATAGAAGTCTCAAGTCTCTAGAGATGATAGAAAAGATTTATATGTTCATGTTACTAGAAAAATAAACAAACCAGAAAGCGATTTCTTTATTCAAAAATAAGTAAATTAATCTCGAAATCCATGGTTCATCTACCCACCACGCCCTCACTAGGAGATTAATAGGGCTGGGTGTTTAGACCCCGTCGCCATGACACCGGGGGGGTATTGTCAATGTACCCCTAAATACCACATCTCAGGGGGCGCGTTTTATCCGCGTTGAATCATTTCCAAAGGTTAATTGGGTGTTATCTTGAAGGATTTTAGAGATGACGACAGATGAGGGCTTTTATTGGTGATTTGGGACACATACATGCACAGATACACACATGCACGTGCACGGGTACAGATACATGCACTTATAGAAAAACACTAAAATGATCCAGATGCTAGGATAAGTGAGGTCAAACTAGATTTAGTTGTCATCTCTTTATTAAATACTTTTATAAGTAGTTGTACTTGCATAGAGTATCTATTTCTGTAGTGGTTACCCACCTCAAATACACCAACAGAAATTAAAAGGTCTTTCCAAAGAATTTGCTATAAAAAAACTGCTATCTCTTTTAAGAAAAAAAACTAAGTATACCAGCACGCTTGACATTTCCACTGCAACCTGTCAGCTTCTGCTGTTTCTGTCAGCGAGCAAAAATCAGAACAATGTCAAAAATTTAAGTGAAGTCCAAAAAATAATTTTCCAAAATAGGCAATATACTCAATAAACCTAGACCCAGCCTACACCGTGTTGGTCGTCGAGGCGAACGCTCCACCACAGATACAATGGCGGCACCGAAGATCCAGGATAATGTCCTGGCCAAGACCATCACTATCCAGAGGACGGATTTGTCCACCTTCGATGACTCCTTCTCGTTCCTGCGAGAGAAATTCGACGCTGAGATGCGGAGGATGGACGAGGCCATGAACAAGTTTAGGTAACATAACATAAGCTCTATATCCCAGACTATATATATCCCAATTGGTGTAGTTCTCTGACTACACTACTGCGATGGATATACAGAGGTATATCTATCGCTAGATGAACTAAGTACCCACACCTTTGAGCACACCTTTTGAGCAGCTTTCTGTAAGACCAACGTGATGGTCGAGCCAACTGTGTTAGTGAAAACTGCCAAGTCCGGTACCAGGGTTCGACCCGGAGCACCCCGATTGAGAACCAAGCTGGTGTACCACAGGACCACGGTGACTTAGGTTCAGGTATTTCTTACATAAATCGTGTTCTGTAAAAACTAATACCATAGACATAGCAAATAAGCACTTTTTTTGACGTGACTTATTGTAGATTTGCCGCAGATGGCATTAACTACTTGGCCGGAACACATAAGCGCAGGACTAGGTATATTCCCAATTGAGGTAGTCAGAGGTACATCCATTGCAAAATGAACTAAGTACCCGCGCTTTATACTTACTTATACCATACAATACTAGTGTTTATCTTCCCTATTTGACGCAATTCCTTTTGATCCTGCGCAAGTCGTATATTCCCGGCTTTCTATGTAAATAACTTATTTCTATTTGTCTGTTCTATTCCCAGCTCGGATCTACAAACCCTGTATGGACAGCAGGGAACGTCGGCGCAAGTCGGAACGGCCTTGACCTCTGATATACAAAGCTCACCCACCTGGGACTCGCTGGTCAATTCCCCTCTCATACAAGGAGAAGGAACCGACAAAATGCTGAAACTGCAATTTGACTTGAGTCAATTTGATCCTGCAGAGGTACGTATTTAGTTGATCATTTCTTTCATCATTATCAATAATTTAAGAGTCACGCTCTTGTCGGTGTAGCATTCTCCGTGCTACTTTTTTAGGGGAATATAGGGCAGTGGTTTCCCTCTTGCCTTTCGCCCCGTAGTACTCTGTCTGACACGAGTGGGATGGCGCCCAAAGTAATATATTTCAAAGCCGTACTAGGACCCCTGTGCTCCGCCTCTAAATAGTACTGATAGTTACTGCTGCCCTCTGTCAAATTCCAGGTTACAATCTGTCCTGCATTCTTATATTTTTTTTGTCACATTTATATTTTTTCAGAATATTTCTTGCTGATTATCATCCTGGGTTGCAATGTCTTAACTAATATGATGGATGTATCATATTAACCTACGAATAATCAATTTTATAGCAAGTTTATCTTGCAACTTATGTGGACACATTTTTTTTTTCTGACGTGACTTATTGTAGATTTGCCGTATTTGGGTTTCACAAGCTGGATAAATGGGGAGTGCTGTGAGCTCTCCCCGGTACAAAATTTAAGACAACAGACCTTTAACCAGCCAGTCCCTACCTACATCAATACGGACCATTGCCATAGGTTTATAAAGTCTTATTCCCTTTCCAGATAAAAGTACAAATTGCTCAAGACATCCTCACGGTCCAGGCCACCCACAATGAACAGACAGACAGCAGCACTTTGACCAGGGAATTTAAGAGAGAATTCCTCCTTCCACGAGGCACAAACCCTGACGCGGTTATATCTTCCCTCTCTCGCGATGGAGTCCTCACAGTCCAGGCCCCGTTGCCTCAACTGATAGACCAGGATAAACCGAAGAAGCAGGAGTCAAAGGTTTTGTCCAAGGGTCAGCAAAATTCGCAACGCGCGCCGAAGCCAGACAAGACTGTGCCGAAGCCAGCAGCTGCTGAGGAGGCAAAGACTACTCCACCTGCCGCCCAGCTGCCTCAATCCCCGCTATCCTCAGTATCACCAGCAGCCCCAGGAGAACTACCCCAGCCACAGTCACCCAGAACAGTTTCCAAAATGGGATCCAAGACTAGCAAGAAATAAGTCCGAATGAAATATGATTAAGTACAATTTGTTAACTAGCTAAACAAAATCTGTCACAAACTTTTATAATCCGAACTATTATGGAATAAACATCTACAGCAGTATTTTACGATTTTTATTGTAAGCACAATATTCCCAGCAACATTGACTGCATCGTACCCCAAAATAATATAGTTGGCGCTGTACAGATTTGCCCTCGTTTAACCTAATTTCATGGATAATAGACATATGCATCTTTTACCTATGTTTTAGGTATAATTGCAAAATCAAGACTGGTCCACCCTGGCCAGCAGCCCCGTATCTAGAGGGGAGAAACTGGGTTTTGTATTTTGACCCCTCGGGGCGCTACTTTCAGGGGGGTTAAAATGGCCACATTGAAGCAATACATCAAGAAAGCAATTTTGCAATTTGACAAATGCGCATATAAAAGTAAGTGCGCAATGCAAACAAATGTCAAATAGCAATATTGCTTTCTTAGATGAATTACTTCGATCTGGCCATTTTAACCCCCCAGGTCTTGCACCACCTAAATATTTTGATAGGGCCACCACTGGATAGATATTGTGAAGGCTAGCATAGTCATCATCTTAATGGAAGATCCCAATAAAGTGGCCACAAAGTCAATATCAAATTATGTAATTTAGAGCCCCCACCTTCGTGGCTTATATTTTAAGCTGACTTCTAATCATATTTTGATTAATATGTTTAGGTTACCACGATAGATAGCGCCTCAAACGTACAATCAATATCCTCGATTTAGAATGAATCATTTGCATCAAATAATGTGGTTTGTGGGTATTTATTAAAATAACTTTAGTTTACTTTTATTAATTTCTTATTACACCATCCCGCATCCAAGTCAAATGGTTGTTTTCTGCCAGTGGTTGCCTGCAAGAAATTGCTATAGAGCAATAAGGCAGCCCAAGTTGTACTGTATTCATGTGTTATGTTTGATTGTTAAAATTACGTAAGTTCTGTGCAATAAAGTGTATTTGGTTTGATTTGATATCCGAGGAGAGCTTCATTATTTTTTACCCCGGCTCAGGGCGTCGCCTGAGAGGATAGTATTTGAAAAAAAAATAACCCTCGTGGTTCGAGCGCTGAATGAGGGTAATCGTCGACCACGCCGGCGGGTCCGGTATCGGGGTTTTGAAAATATAGACCTCTGCCTACCTATTCTAGGGATATAGGTGTCATGCTATATTATGTTATGTTAATTTACGTTCAGCCGCAAATACCAATAATTTTCTATACTAGGGTTGGAAGCATCGTTTTATGAGACACGTATAGTAAAGTTGTGGGTGTGTATTAAAAACAGTATCAGTCTATGACATCGCATCGGTAACGTGGCGCAGATAAACAGTCTGAACCACCCACACATGCTTAGTGGACCGTGAGCTCCGGACACACTGAGAGAATCAGAGATATCATCGCTACCGCAATGTCCGCTCCGCGGGATCCAACAGACGGAAAAGGAGCGACTGAAAAACAGCGTCTGTTTCTCCGGAAATAGACACAATGCTGAGTTCGTGTCCTATTCACTGCTGTGCCACATTATGTACTGAGTTTTAAAAATTGTTTTATGATTTTTTTTTACTCTGTATCACCTTGTATGTAATGTCTCACAATTTGTTGAATAAACATTTTCTCTCTCTCTTTCGCAATATTAGAACTTATGACCGAATGGTGCCGATTTCAGTACACACCATCTGATTTTATTTTAAGTTATACCTGTCATTTTCTTATTCGTCGGGTATTCCGTCACAATTAAGTTAACAGCACACGTCCAACTATTTAAGTTATTCATTCATTACTCACTCATTTTAAAATTAACGCTGGTCTATTATCCGTCCCTTTCGTTTTCGGCGGATAAGAAAATGATGGTTATAACTTAAAATTACGAATAATTAAAACATTTCAAATTATAACACAAACACTAGTCAGTCTAAAATACCGCCCCCTCTCGTACCCGGTTCAAAGGTGCCCATTATACTGGCCGCGTTACCGCGCACTATTGCCAAGGAAACCTGTTGAACCAGGAACGAGCTGGCGCGGGGGGGGGGGGGACTTAAAATAAAATTAGGAGGTGTCGGCAGGAATCGGGGCCATTGTCCTTTTAAAATGTAATACCCATTGTTTAACTCCTGCCGGCGACAAGTTGCTAGTTCTTATATTTCCATGTGTAAAATTTTGCTAATTATTATCGAGACGAATTCTTCTTTTTGAAAAGTCTTAATTTCCGACATCGTAATATACTGTGTCTGGAATTCTCGGTCGTAAGGGGTTAAAGCATAATCGGTTAATTGTTAATCCCACGTATACACCAGTTACTTACTATGCGGGGTTGAATGGAAGATCTCTCTTTTAGAAATCTATTTTTTGTGGTACAAAACAAACCACACCTTCACTTACCATTAGAGATGAAACTGTTTTTTTTTTTTACTTCACTTATTGTATTAGGTTCAGGTTTGCCTCAGACGCCATTACTTGGCCGGACAAATAGAGAGCGCCCGGTAGGTGAGATTGAGATTGTTGCTAAACGCAAACCTATTTTTAAATAAATTAAGTATATTTCATGTTTTTTGGGTGAAAAAATTCCCGCAATGAAAAAGGTCCATCCTATCTGCTCCCAGTGTACCCCCACCCTTCTCCCAGGTCACCTGTACGTTCACATGCGCTAATGTGTGCGTGGTGTTGATGCGACGCGTTGCCATGGCAACCGCCGCGCTTCCCAGAAACCTCCACTCCGTATTTGCTAATGGCTGTTTGTGCTGTTTCAGCGTTTACAGCCTGAAATGCTGAAACTGTATGACGGACGTGCGTTTCTGTGAACGCTTTGGAATTCAAAAATGGAAAGGTTTTCTTTCAACAAGTTCGATAAATTATAAAGCCCTTAATTATCAAATATCTCGGGTGTATGCGTCATTATGAGAGCCGTCAGCGCACCTCAATAGTTCGCCCAAAGCACCGACGAACTCAAAAAAAAAATTACAACTGTCAGATAATCGAAATCAGCTAAAAAATAAATCCCGTTAAAAAATATAAAACTGATAAGGTATGGTTAAAAACGTTATGGTAAAAATCGCGCAATATCAGTACCCCTGCCTCACCTGCGAGGGGAGACACCCTCACATACCCTCGATGATGAAATCCCTCTGAAAGGTCACTCCACCCCATATGTTCACTTGAAACACTGCCATCCCCCCCCTCACAGCGCGATTCGATACCATCCATACTAATATTATAAACGCGAAAGTAACTCTGTTACCTTTTCACGCCTAAGCCGATAGACACATAAACTCACGCCCGTAATCCCTAATGGGATGGGCAGAGCCACAAGTAATCAAAGACAACTTGCAGCCACTATTGATACGAAGTTCTAAGATGGTAATGATGAACCTTATGGTGAAAAGTGATCAGCCTATCGCCAATAACAATTGTCCAGTCATGAGCAATATCATATACCCACTTTAGAACCCCGTCGCACTATCATATTTGACATTTGATGAGACTTACGGTTTCATTTGTCAAGAAAGTTAATGCGACATGGTACCAAAGTACATACATATCAATGCTCGTGACCGTCCATCATGTTAGAAAAACACAATCCCTCCGTCTGATTTTTTGTTTTTTTTATGACATGCCCGGGAAGACAAATAGCTGAATATGTTCTACGTTTTTTATTTGCTCCCAGTACTGCGTAGAAACGTAGAAGATTTGGATGTAAATTGTCACATAGATAGATCAAAACCAAGGGAAAACGAAGGTTACTTTCCAAAGACGATATTTTTTTCCAAAGACGGCATTATCATCATCATCATCATCATCATCATCATCATCATGGCGTCCAAGCCGTGTCCGGCGACGGCGACTTCTAAATGTCTATCCCAGGTCGTTGTTATGATAGGCTCTAATGTGGCTAGCAAAACCGAACTTCGATTTGAAGGTTCGGCCACAATGGCATTAACTACTTGGCCGGACAAATGGCGAGCGCTGAGAGCTCTCACCCGGCACGATGTGGCCCGATACTGTTACCTAAATATCGCAGAACAATGCGATATCGAATCGTGCTGTGGGGAAGGGCTCTAACTTTCCGATATTTTGCCACTATGACGAATGCTTTAATGATGTTTTGATTTCGGGTTCAGTTACCGTTGATTTTGGGGTTGCATTTTTGGAATAGGTATTTTGTGTGTGTAAGATGATTACGTGCATCGCAGGGCATGTTACGCCGGCAATTAGCCGTAAAAACTACCACCAAACCGTAGTGGAGCAACGTGGTGAAGTATGATCCATAACTGCTCAGATTGTTTGAGGAGAAAAAAAGAACGTCCTTATATTCGTATTATTTTAAATTAAGAACAACTAAGAGAGCATAATATTTGTAATATACTTAAGTACTACTTAATTTTCATCAGTCTATCCGTGATCAGGACACTACTATTGTAACAGTGTTGAAATATCAGGAGTGTCATTATCTCTGATTTTAACGCGGTCAGAACACGGTTAAAATCAGAGATATGACAATCCCGATATTTCAACACTGTTGCAAGCGTCATGTTGGTTCAAATTAAGAACAACTAAAACCTTCACCACCTAAAACTAAAATAAAGTTAAAACTTCAACCACCGTCAATTTGTTCCTTCAATTTAGAACCAGAACAATGCGCAGTGCCTACAGTTATTGCAGTTTTACACCTCCAACGGAAGGGGAGTCAGTTGTCTCAGATCCCCCTCCGCTTCCGGTGGGGTACACGTCACTTCCGGCGGGGGAGGGTTGCCATGGCGAAGAAAAGGGCACAAGTGGGTCTCGCCATTGATTTTGATGTAAAACACCCTCTTTGGATCGTTGCTGTGTTTTAACCTGTGGTATTATAGTGAGTAGGTACAGTAATAATTTTATTACGGTGTATTTTTTTCTACCTGACATAGATTGTCTATAAAAAGGGAAGGAAAGGATTTAGTATTAACTATTTTTTTAAATCTTTTTAGGCAATGGGTTTTTATTCATCATTGTACAAGCGATCCGAAAGGCTCTACTGGTTCAATAATGAAACGACAGTTGTCTTTCTTAAAGTTCATCTGCATGTAAATGTAGAATGCATTTTGTGCTCACAAGTTTTAATTTTGTACAGTGACATCTAGTGGAAAGTTACGGAATTAATCATGTAATAATGAAAAAAAGGTATTTGAACAATCGTGTCCCTAGCATTATTCCGATTACACAAGGTCCGCTTACTCGACCTGAAGATTTGACAGGTCCGGTTTTTTTACAGAAGCGACTGCCTGTCTGACCTTCTAACACGCGAAGGGAAAACCAGCCCAATATAGACTATATAAAATTAGCATTATCAACACTTAGCCGATGATATAAATACAAAATGTTGTTACATTTTGAATACAAACCTTGCAAATCTATCCAGTGGTTTTAAAGATTAGTCCGATCATCCGTCGGATTGCGTTTTATAGACACTTTTACAGTTATACATAACTGATAATAGTTTATCGGTGAAGAGAATATTATCCCTTACACGTTCTCTCAATCTCCCGTTGAGGTAGACAGAGACCACACTTTCGTTTCTTCCACTCTAACAAATCAAACTCTATTTTTCTCTCTTTTTTCTGTTTTTGACGTGACTTATTGTAGATTTGTCGCAGATGGCATTAACTACTTGGCCCGACTAATGGAAAGCGCTGAAGGCTCTCACCCGATACAACAATTAAGACAACAGGCATGAGGGTGCCCAGTTGGGCGCGAACCTCGACTCAGGGCGTCGTCTGAGAGGAAAAATATTTGAAAGAATTAATTGACCCTAGTGGGTCGATAGCGATAAGCGCTGAATGAGGGAAATCGTTGACCACGCCGGCGGGGTCGGTATCGTGGTCCTGAAGTGTTTGGTGTCGCGAGCTGATTGGCTGCCTCTATGTTTATTCGAATAAGAATAACTTTTTCTGCTGACCCAAATACGTAGAACGAAATACAATCTCCTTTTTTAACGTGACTTATTTGTGTTTGTTGATTGCCGTATATAATGACATTAACCACTTGGCCTTAAAATAAAAAAAATATATTTTCGCTATATTTAACAGTTCACGAAAGTGTCCAAATAATAAAATAAATAAGAATGAAGTATTCGTAACAGGGCTATGTTAATGAGCCGACGATGGCTGAAATGTCGACGAAGGGATTACCAGGATTAAAAACTGCTTTATTTATATTAATGTTGCCACTAATTAGTATGAAGGGTGGAGAGCGTTGACCTCTTTGTTTCGGGTTAAGTGGGTAAAAATCTTTGTTAGTATTTCTTTAAATACAACAAAGATCTTTTCTTTGTTTTTTTAGTTTTTTTTTGTTAGTTGAATATGCCCAAGTAAAATGTAGATAGAGCAACATACTTACGTAAACTTAGAATATTGAGTTATTGTAGATAAATGTGGCGCAAGTGGTATTAATTATTTGTTCTGTCTTACTTGTTCAAAGTAGGTAGTAGTTAGGTTCTTGGTATTGTAAGTGACATCCTAAGGAATACCGAAGGAAATGATTCAGCTCATGATTCTGAGTTAATAAGTGGAATTTTCCATCACAAAAATGTCCCTAATATTATCCCGTTTATCACAGGGTCCGCTTACCTAATCTGATGATTTGACAGAAGCGATTTGCCTGGCTGACCTTCCAACCTGTGAAGGGAAAACCAGCCCGAGACAGATTAGGTTGCCTTCGGTGATTTTAAAGAGAAAATTTAAATCGAAAAAATTCTGACTCGGACGGGACTTGAACCCGCAGCTCTTGTCAAGTTTCGTCAGAGTCAGATTTTTTTTTTCGATTTAAATTATCTCTTTGTGAGTTTCCCTAAGCACAGGTAAATGCTATAAAAACAAAAATCATTTAATAATTTAAAAAACACAAAAATTAGGACTCTATCAAACTTACCTGTTACCTAAGTGCTTTTTGGCGGGAAACGGGAACGGGACAGTTGCTTTCTTCATTGAATAATCTAAATAATTAATACGAAGTGGTGTTTTGTGGTTAATGATCGCATTAAGTTAGTCGGAAGACATTCGCGAGTGTTATTATATCGGAGTATTCAATAAACAAAGTGTATCTGCCTATTTTCGCTTCATGCCAAGAAGCCGCTTCATAACTCGAAAGTTTATGCGGACTTTTGAGTTAATTCGTTTGGGGTTCAGAGTAGGAGTCTACTCCGAGGGTGGGGGCTTAGGTTTCATCATCATCACCTTTCATAATTTCATCAATCATTAAGAAAAAAATACGTAAGACATGGCTGTATGGGCATAGTTCCCTTTGCCTTACCCTTCGGGGAAAACCACAACAAAAAAAATACCTGTTAAGTGATGATTCCAATTATGCGAGGGTGTCAACCGAAGACGATTACATTATTTAGTTGAAGCATCACCATCTTCATCACGCATTTAGAGTATAAGCCTAGAAAGAAAACTATGATCTCCCGTCTCACTCCCGCCTCGCCTTGCGGCCCATGCGTCCCGATCATTATTTAAGAGTTAAAGGAGAAAAAAAATCCACTTGACATCAATTATATTTTAGTACTTAGGAAACATCAATAAGTCAAAATTAACAACCTTTGTCCTAAATAAATAAGTGTTGCAAAAAACACATGTCATTGCTTAAAAACTAGATATTAATTGAACTTAAAGTTAGTCAAATAGCCCGCCTCGGAGCATACCCGGCTCAAATGTACCCATCACGCTGGCCGCGTTGCCGCGTTGGATGGCCAGCGGGATGTGCTGAACCAGGTATGATCCAGAGCGGGAGTCGCGACCACGATCTCGCAGACGTCGCTCTAGTTCTTTAACGAACTTTTTAGCTTCCTCGCACCATGGTCCACCAGTCTCCACCGCAAAAGGGACAAACTAATATTGCTACTGCAAGTCAGCGTACTTAATTCCCTTGATATCAATTCAGATTCATGAGCTGAATCATCCCCCTCAGTGTTCGTTACGGTATCACTAACACCTTGTATATACACTCCACTGTCGCGTCACCTAACTCAATACCTACTTGGCTGTATAAAGTACTGTATAAGTCCAACATGTAGGTACAATATCAATTGTACTCCACGTATCGTATTATCAACTTATGAAATAACAATTATTCTTCTGTTTAACCTCGGCACGGGCCGACTCATAACATTTCGGCCTGAAGATTGTTCTTCGATAATATTTTCATTTTTCAACGACAAATGTTTTCTTTCAAGTATACAGGGCATTGTGTATACATGTAATGGAGTATCGTTATATAAAGTTGTAATTAATAACTTTATTAAGTAGCATAGGTAGTATGCGCCGTGGTTGCCCAGTTGGTAGATCGCTTGCCTCTCACTTTGAGGTCGCAGGTTCAAATCCAGCACAGGCCTAAACCAATGATTGTCGAATTTGTTTTCGAACTCATGTTTGGATCATAAATGATAATCACGTGTTCAGCGGTGAAGGAATACACCGTGAGGAAACCCACATTCCCATGACATGCATTTTCAGAGGTACGTGATCTACCCTGTATTGGGCTGGTTTTCCCTTCGCGGGTTGGAAGGTCAGACGGGCAGTCGCTTATGTAAAAAAACCGGACCTGTTAAATCTTCAGGTTAGGTAAGCGGATCCTGTGAAAAAACGGGATAATACTAGGGAGATGATGAAGTAGTCTCTCTTGAGGTAGTATAGGTAGTAAAAGTAGTGACAAGAAATGAGAAAGGGATGCTCTGATAATTCGGACATGTAGAGAGAATGAATGAATGTAGACAAAAGAAAAAGGTTTATGATATGGGTGGAAGTGGTAGGGTTGGAAGAGGAAGGCCTAGGCGTACATACCGCGATCAGATTTAGGATGTTTTTAAATAAGGGTCTGGTCAAGAGTACTCTAAACCGGCGAGGATGCATGAAGACTTTGATGAGAGTGGAATGTCAGGATCGTAAGTGGAATTCCGTAGTCTCTGCCTACCCCAATGGGAAATAGGCGTGATCGTAAAATAATCTACCCACATGAAGGCAGAATGACCGCAGTCACGACATCGCACTAAAATTACCAATAACAATACAATCGACAATTTATATTCAATACAGGAACCCTTTATTATAAGCGGGTGTGTACACGCTCTATGACAGGCGGTAAACTATTTATTTATTATACTGAGTAACAGCCTCCGTGGTCTAGTGGTTAGAGCGTTAGGCTCACGATCTGGAGGTCCGGGTTCGATTCCCGATGGGGACATTGTTGAAATCACTTTGTGAGACTGTCTTTTGTTTGGTAAGGACTTTTCAGGCTTGAATCACCTGATTGTCTGAAAAAAGTAATATGATTCCGTGCTTCGGAGGGCACGTTAAGCCGTTGGTCTCGGCTATTAGCCGTAAAAACACCTCCACAAACCCGCATTGGAGCATCGTGGTGGAGTATGCTTCATACCCCCTCCGGTTGATTGAGGGGAGGCCTGTGCCCAGCAGTGGGACGTATATAGGCTGTTTATGTATGTATGTGATACAATTTTTGCGGGTAATGAAGAATTCTGAGTCAAATGAACCTAATATATCAATACGTTCAAACTGTTCAACCTGTTCATACCTACTCACTCAAAAACTCCCACCTTAAAACAACCAATGGCCATAGAATAAGAACGGCAACTCTCCGCTCTTCACCTGCGGGTGAGCTAGGTTTCACCCCCTCGATTTTACCTTAGTCTTCAATCGTATGGCGTCAGACGTCACACACACAGATGCACGTGTACGATAACGTCAATGTAAATGTCCGGGGTGTGCTTCTATCTAAGAGTATTAACATCATACTACGCACGAACCTATTTTTTTTTATCTAAGAGCATTAAAAACTTAAACCCTAAACCTATCTTATCCGCAAGAGTCACTGAAGTATGACCCCACTGGGCTGGGGTCATGTGAAGTCTTCCTAGCAACGTAGCAACCCGGTTGTGTCCGGTGAGGGTCGCTCCCCCGCGCCGCCATTTTTTCTCAAAGGTACTGCGCCCGCGCACCTGTCAACGTAGAGCTACTGATCGATAGAATGGTCAAGAAAGTGTTGTCTATTTGTGTGAGATTAACACCAAACAGCACTTCACCAGAATAACTTGAAAGTTAACAGAGGTTTTGTGCTATCTTAAGGTGGATTCAGACATTGCGAGGCATATGGCCCACATGCTTCGCAATATATTTTACGTTCGCAGCACACGCCTCGCCACGAATATGAAGGTCCCTCACATTACGAGCAGCGATGAGCCGTCCCTAGGAATGTTCTCGTTGTAAAAAGGACACCGACTGCTTTCGTTTATCAAATTGTTCTTTCTTGTACTGTGATTTTATCAGCTTAAAGGTTAGGTAATTTAGCTCTGTTTACATAACTTTTGCGTCTTTTCCCAAATAAGGAACGTTCCCGGCAACGCCACATCACTGAAGGCGTGCTGCGCATGCGGTGCGAATCACACACGTCGCAATGTGCGTATCCGCCGGTCCGCGGAGGTCCATGTTGCTCTATCGTATCCACATTTAAAAGTTGGAAAAGTTCTGTGACATATAGGTAGTGACTTTCGGGGGAGTCTCCCAAGCCATCCTAAGTTCGAATCTTCATAAAAAAAATACCAAGACCTACCGATTCTAATCTTATCGCCTTCGGATTTTTGGACCTTACAATTATTTGCGGTCGATTTTTCTGCGAACTCTATCTTACCAAAATTAGCCTATTACTTTTTGACACAACACCTGTTGAAGTTAGGTATATTTTCGTCATAATATAATCCTTAGCCGCCTCTGTTACATTGCAAGGCAAGCGCGCCCTCAGCGCACGCGCCGACGCATCCCTTTCTCCCGAGACAGTTGGCAGCCCGCGACCGTTACTCACGATCAATTGCTAAAAAAACTTATCTAGATAACACGTAGGTACTTGGACGTCTTCGGTTTCTTCTTGTGAAAAATGTAGCTAAATGTGTGAAGTCACAAATTATAAACGCGCAGGTAATTCATATTGGCATGAACAAAGTTTTTTTTTATTAAATATGTACCTACAAACTACATAGCTACTTCTTTTTTAAGTATGAGATTCAGCTAGAAATTATTCAATAACTAAGTTGTCTACTTATTAGACGTAAATTAATTATTTGTTTGTTGGTATGACTTTTTAGAAATATTTGATTGCTTTTTCCGTAGCACATTTTAGTTTTTAAACTTATTTGTTTTCCTTGTTCATGTTATCATATACAATCGGACCTTTAAATGTTTAAATGCTTAGGTACTTACCTATTATTATTTATTTTTAAATATTCATGAAGAAAGTCACGGGAAAACCCAAGTATCTTTAAATTCATCGTCAAAAACCATCAGAAGCTTATCGGCCACCGAACAAAATGACCAATGGGTCGTATAATAGCCGAAAACGAAATATCATAGTAAGTATACTGATAAATATCAGCAAAGAACAGTAACCTTTGCGTGACCGCCGCTATGCAGCTTTTATAAGCCCACCTCGCTCTGAACGTGTTTGTTTTTCGCTTATTTTTTATTTATTCCAGAAGCTTCTATCAGGGGGCGAATAAATCGCGTTCAGCTGCTATCTTCTCCTGCTTACCGTGACATGACAACCGACAAAGGGATTGTGCCGTTTCCAACATAACGGGCCTTTACAACTTTCATTGTCTTCGTAGGTACCAAAAGTGACTGTAAACTGTTTTCTAGCTAATCTTCTTCTATCGGGTGGGTTGTGAAGGTGAATTACCAACCTCATCAACCCTGGTGTCAGGGTTACTATTGAGCCGCCAAAGGCCCCTGACATGGCTCATGTAACTACTTACTTACATCAGTAAGTAGTAACCGGGACCAACGGCTTAACGTGCCTTCCGAAGCACGGATCATCTTACTTTCGGACAACAGGTGATCAGCCTGTAATGTCCTAACCAAACTAGGGATCACAAAGTGATTTTTGTGATATGTCTCCACCGGGATTCGAACCCGGGGCCTCCGGATCGTGAGCCCAACGCTCAACCACTGAACCACGAAGGCCGTTTCTGGCTAATTGTGGCAGTGCTTACACAAATAAACTTTATAAAACATCTGAAGTATTATAAAGATTTTCTTTAAGTACATCTGTTGTAAGTTAGCGTCACGGGGTCCGCTTATCTACAAGATTTGACAGGTCCGGTTTTTCACAGAAACGACTTATATTATTAAAGATTCTTATTATTATTATTATAATATGTAATAAATATAGCTACCTATAGATAAATAATAACTCTTTTTACCGCTAGACGTATCGAAAAAAAAGTAACTGATCGCATCCGTCTTTTTGTCCCAAAATGCTCTCGTTCTGAACTGGAAACAATGAACAATAGACAGCCTTGACCTTATCGACCCCACTGTGAGAGATCAGATAGATAGCTTCGGAACCTAACATGCTGTTATAATTTACAAGTAAATTACATCACCCTGCATAACACTTGTTACCATTGCCACAAATGAGGTGACATTAAAAAATAAAAGCAAAATTACTGGAAGCTCACGATTGGCTCGCTTTAAAAATAAAACGCGCGTTCGAAGTTCGAAAAGCTTTCAGATAAAATTATCTCTGTTGCGTCTTGAAGCGAGACGATCCTGCGGACATTTCTAGAGTGAGATAGCGATGTGGTGGTATGTTAAAGTCTGAAAGAGACGGGTGCTGCGCATCTCGGCGGGATGCCAGAGCGGCAACGTCGCGTCCACCAATCGCCGGACGTTCATCTTCTTTTGTTTGTTTTATATTTTCTTTTTGTTTGGCGCCTTTTTGGGTGCTTGAGAATAGTGTGGATTGGGCGCATTCTGTATTTTCGCGAACCGAGATTCTAAAAATATTCTTATACTTATAGTAATGCACACATGTACCTATAACATGAATCAACATAATATTCAAACCCATTAAAACGATATTAAATTACAAAAACAAGAATAAAGTGCGTTCTTACTTAGTAACCTATTTATAAAATAAATTCGTCGTGAATAATAGTATATCTCAATCAAGGAAAACGAAAGAAAGAAATTAATTATCCTGAGACCACAGATAAGCAAAAATATACTTTTCATAAAAATAAAAAAGGACATCGAAATCGCGTGACACACCGGCGCGGCTGTACCTATAGTCTGACGAAATATTATTTTTACAGGATGATCCGAAATTCCAAATTAGGGACCTGAGTACTTTATATTGCTATGCACTTTATAACACGCTCGTCCCGCCGGCTTGACAAGAGCTGCGGGTTCAAGTCCCGTCCAAGTCATATTTTTTTTCGATATTTTTTTTTCTTTGTGAGTTTCACGGGACAGTGCTATAAAAACAAACATAAACAGCCTATATACGTCCCACTGTAGGGCGCAGGCCTCCCCTCAATCAGCCGGAAAGGATATAGAGCCACCACCACGCTGCTCCACTGCGAGTTGGTGGAGGTGTTTTTACGGTTAATAGCCGACAAATAAAAACAAAAAAATATATATTAGCTTACAAAAAGTTTTTTGAAAATGAAGTTTCCTTTTGAACACTCTGTAGGTAGATAAAAGTTGGTTAATTAAAATGTAGGTTAACTGTCCATACTTGCCTGCAAAATTATTTTTTATGTGATAATGTAGGTACCTATATATTTTTTTTTATATTATGCTGCATGCACTACAGTAATGTAATGAATATGTAGTTGCATTGTAGTGAGCTTTCAATGTTACGTGTGCATGATAATGCATAAACATAGATAGATATAAAGATATACTGTACTTACAGCAGATACAAATTCCACTGCACTGTACAATGACAATGACACAAAATGTAGCTGTCTTTATAGAATTATCTTATTTATTTTTTGCGTGAGCACTGGTTTGCTCGGCCAATTCTTAGCTTCTTAGCTTAGTCACAAAGTTTCCGCTGTCATTTTTCTCAACAAAAAATCGAGTCCTAAGCAAATGCATACATACATACATAAACTCACGCCCGTATTCCCCGAAGGGCTGGGCAGAACAACAAATAATCAAGAAACTATTTGCAGTCACTTTTGATACATAGTCCTAAGGTGGATAATGATAAAGCGTATGATTTATCATAGATGATAGAGGATGAGCCTATCGCTCTTACAGATGATCCATCAGGTTCGACAGGACGCTGTCTCTTTGTCACCTTTTACGACATGCACGGGAAGATTGGCAGCTGAACGCATTCTATGTTTTTTCTTTACTCCCAGTCCAGCAGAGGAGTCATAAGCAAATAATTATTAACAAAATTGTCATACTTTGTAAGAACAAAGCGGGCAGAGCGAGCGGTAGACTACTCTACCTACTAACTTCATCATCATCCTCCAGCCGATATCCCACTCTAAGTGTGGTCAGCACCCGTGATGTGCAATTCCCAGGAATGTTCCCACTTGTGGAACATTCCCGGCGCTATTTTTTTTTTTGACGTTGCTTATTGTAGATTTGCCGCAGATGGCATTAACTACTTGGCCGGACAAATGGGGAGCGCTGAAGGCTCTCACCCGGTACAACGTTTAAGACAACAGGCCTGAGGGTGCCCAGTTAGGCGCGAACCTCGGCTCAGGGCGTCGTCTGAGAGGAAAAATATTTGAAAGAATTAATCGACCCTAGTGGGTCGATAGCGATAAGCGCTGAATGAGGGAAATCGTCGACCACGCCGGCGGGGTCGGTATCGGGGTCCTGAAGTGTTTGGTGTCGCGAGCTGATTGGCTGCCTCTATGGCTAGAGTAATCGGGTCGTCGGGATCGTATATTACGTCCTTCGGACGCCGATACTTTTCAGTACCGTCCCTAAGCGGGATGTATTCGGAAGTTCCCGGCGTTAAAAAGGCGCAAAAGTTATGTAAAAAGAGCTTTATTGTCTAACCTTTAGCAATAAGGCCGCCTGTTGTGCTTTTCTGTATATGCTGTCCTTATATCTGTATTTTGTGTCCATTGTGCTCAATAAAGTATTTTATCTATCTATCTTTAGGCAGATAAGACCAGAGTACACGAAAGATCATCTTGAAAAATAACCTTACTGTAAACGAGATTATACAATGGGAACATTCGCAGTTTGGTTTGGTTATGATCACTCAGCACAACATTTATTCCTATTCAATATTCAATATTCTTTATTCGCATACTATGATGGTGTACAAGTTTGTAAGTTACATATGAGTTTCACATCATAGACCCTTTCGGGCACAACAAAATAGAAGTTTAAAAGAGAGAAGGAAGCTTTTCAAATAGTAACATCCGTGTCATTAAGGTATTTACTAGTGCTGCAGTAATATTTATTAATTAGAAGTTCTTTTATTTTTTTTAATAAAAAAATTTTCATATTTTTGTTTTGTGTCTTCCAGTCAATTCTGTCAATGATCATTTCAGTACTCACGCCTTTCAAACACATATCCTTCACACAATCCATCCACATTTATACTCATCACTTTTCTCATTATATGCTTTTCATCTCTCATTACATGTTGCTCCTCATCAGTGATCGGTGCTTCTTTCAGACTACCTTCTAACTTCTAATACTTCAAACATAAAGTCTAATCTATTTTAACGTCACCTACATAGTACTTGTAACCGTCATACAAAGCAAGGCGAATCAGGGAGACTATAATATCTAGATTCTCAGTCCAAGGACAGTAATTTAGTATTATTATTGGAAAGTTGAACAGATATGGATTTAGGAGCGGGCGCTAACTGTGGTGTGGTGTTTTGACGCTCATACATGTAACAATTACAATATCGAGCTCTCTTTTCCAATGTGTCAACATAAGTGGTCTATCCCAACCCTTAAGATAAGATAAGATTATTTATTTGCCATAAATAAAAAAATAATAAAAAGAAATAAAAATAAAATAGAAATAAAAAATAACTGGATAAAAATGGAAAAAATAATAATAATAAAATTAATATAAAAAATAATAATGTAATATTATTATTAATTTAAATTTTGTTTATAAATAGATGGTTTTTTCAGAATATGTACTCCTTAAAAAAGTTAAAGGTACTTATTTATTATCTGAGGCTTCGGCATATGATAGTGATTAAATAAGCAGATAAGCACACGTCAGCCACAACCTTCCTCTTCTTCCGGCTCTCATATTCAAATGGGAGTTCCGCAAGGATCATTTTGAGCCCGTTTCTTTTTTGTCAAAAAATAAATTTAAAGCTCACGTGAAGGTTACTTTACGTAAAAAAGCTTATTATGAGATTAATGATTACCTAAATGATAAACATGCCTGGTATTAAATGTGTTCATCTAGTTATTAAATAACTTGTAATGTATACCAACATTGATTTAAAAGATGTGTTGCTGTTGCAGTTTCTTGTCGTTTCTTCTCCTCAACTATAACCCTTGCGAAATTACGTAGACTCAAAATTGACCTTCAACAAGTTTATCTATGATAATTACGTTGAATAAATGATTATGATTCCTTCTCTGCACATACCTCTAGATACACATACTAAAGTCCTGTCAAAAAAAATGGCTAAACTGTCAAGGGGTTTTCACCAACTCATCACACGCGGGTCTTTGGCGGTTTAATAAAGATGCAACCCATGGGTTGGTCACATTAACCAACGATTTTATAACTCACTCGTAGAATGAAGGGCGCTAGAACACCTATCGCCCCCGGCCGCTTCACTAACCAGATCCTAAATCCAGTCCCCGTCTGACATAGCCCGAAGCGAGATGCCCCGTCACGGCTGGCCGGCGAGGGTCGACCATCTCCGCATCCTTACGTCTTATATTTATGTATGTTTTATGTGGGCATGAAGAAAATATCCTTTGTTCGGTAATTATATCGCTTATCTCGCCATCTGAAGCATCTGGCCGTTTCTCTTGGTCTGATGATGATCTCAAAAGTTAAAATGTGTTTGTTAATTATTACGCAAAATGTAAGCGATTTTTGATCGTATGGATAAGTGCCTGCACAATTTACTTTATGAATTCTTTGTTCGCGATTGGAAGACAACTTTAAAAGGACTTTAGCATAGAGTAAACAAGAATAGAAAGGACACTCTGCGCCCCGCACCAAAACGACTTTGGACAGAGGTTGATTTATCCACCCCCCCAATGGATACTTTAGTCTCATCATCTCCCTAGCATTATCCCGTTTTTCACAGCGTCCGCTTACCTAACCAGAAGATTTGATAGGTCCGAATTTTTACAGAAGCGATGCCTGTCTGACCTTCCAACCCGCGAAGGGAAAACCAGCCCAATACAGATTAGGTCACATACCTCCAAAAATACATTTCTCGGGAGTGTGGGTTTCCTCACGCCGTTTTCACGAAGGACACTTCAGTCTATTTAAGAAAAAACGCATTCGCAAAAACCTCACGAATTAAAAAGTATGCGCTCCAGTAGAGTTTACGGGATTTTAATTGTACTAAACTATTATCTACGATCATATATAAGCACCAATTAGTAAATGAAACCGATAGTTAGGTAAGTATATAAAATCGCTACCCACTTAACCATGACGCAAGAAAACTCATCCTCACCTAAACACAAATATACAGTAATGAGCAATATAATATACCCACTTTAGGACCCTGTCGCACTAACATATTTGACATTTAGTGAGACTTACAATTCAATTTGTCTAAAAAGTTAATGTGACATGGTACCAAAGTGTATACATATTAATGCTCGTGACCGTACATAAATGAGTTCACCTACAATATACAACTAACGCATTATCTACCTCACCATTACCACTATATATTGTCACCTTAACATATTCCAACGGAAACGAGCGAAGATAAAAGACTACGCGCTTCTTCCATCGCTTTAATGACCGAAGGTTTCGCATAACCGACAAGATGTGGGGCCATTAAGTTTTTTCCACAAGTCCAGACAAGTTGGAGACCACTGGAGCATGAAGAGACCGAGGGACAAGTATCCTGCCTTCTCCTAATGAAATAAATTACATACAACACGACGATAAAACGACGCAACTAAGTTAATGCAGCTGTCTTCGAAACGTGCTTTATTTAAAGCATTTCTAAGGTGGTTTTTCATTGCGTTTATAATGTACCTTTGAGAGGATAAATTCATAACCTTTTACAACCGATACATGTATACACACATGTAGTTTGTCTGTATGTGTTCCGTCGTGAGAATCGTGTGTCCATGAATAAATTATTTAAGAGCAGTGAAGATATGTGCACGCTCGAACGATTTTGATTCTTATATAGATTGCGCTTATGTATTATCGATGGCGTTAGTGATATGATGAGAATGGATGGAGACTTGCGAGATTGATAGGCAGGTTATGAAAGATACATTGCGTATCTGGAATTAGAAAATTAGGAATTCGATCTTCGAGGCATGTTGAAAAATGTTAAATATTGTCGCGAACTGACGTATATGTAATTTTTGGCGAAACTGATTTGCTCCTTTTACCTAAGTATTTTAAAAATTACTTACAAATTATTATTTTTTTTTTTAATTTCGCGCGTAAACTGTTGGTCACGTGATATTATGCCCAGTGACGTCACAGTTCAACAAACAAAGAAACTGTCAAACAGTATCACTTGAAACCTGACAGATAGCTTTCGTTTGTTTTGTGAAATGTGACGTCACACGAAGCTCAATCATGGCCGCCCGAGTTTCGGCTTTTGCAATCCACGGATAAAAAAACGTACTTATTCATATTTTGTAAAAAACAAAATATTTAAAAGTGATCTTAATAAAATAAAACTATTGGATAATTATCGTTAAATGATAAACTACCATATATATCCGACATATTTTATTGTTACAACTGTCAAGTGGCCAGTTGTCAATAAGACACGAATTGCTTTGGCAAAGAATATTTGTATTCTCGTCAAGGTAGCAAAGTCAGCAACGATATATGAGAGCAACAGTTACTTTTTATGGTTATAAAGCATGTAGGTACTTGGCATAAGGCGCATTTCTTCTTATTTATTTGACGAGATGGACAAACATAATATATTTATTTATATCTGACAATCCTGTCGAAATATGCAGCGCAGAAAACTTAAGTATTTTTTGTTCCAATATTTCCCTTGGGCGGTTTCAACTTTGGACCCCTGTTAAGACCAATTTAATATTAACTAACTTATAACATGAGTAAAATAAAACAGAGATATCGGGCTCGAACAACTTTTCATTCCTCGAGATCTTAATTATGGGTATAAGTTATAAGACGAACCTAAGACGAACAAAAATCTGTCTCATTTTCCTTTTCGACTTATTTTCGAATTTTATTTATGAATTAAGTATCTAACAATGAGTACGACTGTACGACGTTTGACCGCTTTTATTGATAACGTCACAGGACAGTATTTCCATACAAACTTCATAGAAAACTTTCGTTGTCACTTTTCGTAAAAAGTATCTCATTTGACTAGGTTACTACTTACTGATGTAAGTAAGAAGTCGTTACAAGAGCCATGTCAGGGGCGTTTGGCGGCTCAATAGTAACCCTGACACCAGGGTTGATGAGGTTGGTACTCCACCTCACAACCCACACGAAAGAAGAGAAGATTTGACTAGGTTATCAATGTCAAGTAGTCTATTAAATAAGCACAATAAATATAATAAGTATAGGGTGTTTGTTAGTGATATCGTAACGAATACTAAGGGGGATAATTCAGATCACGAGTCTGAGTTGATATCTTGACTTGATATTAACTCAGAATAATTAACTGAAACATTCCTCTCAGTAATCGTTTCTGAAAATTCATGAAATTTTTAGTGTCTTTTTAAATAATTTACTATCCATACTTTTGCGACGGAAAATTCCACTTGATATCAACTCAGAATCATGGCTTGAATCATCCCTCAAAGTTCTCGTTACGATGTCACTAACACTCTGTATAGACACATTGCTCATAAGCGACACACTTCAAAGACGTACCATTTTCGGCACTCGCGCAAGACAATGGTATTCGTCACTGACATCTCGTATCGATTAGTATGCGCACGAGTCACCGCTGATCTCTCGATACGCAGAATCCGCATACAATGGTCTGTTGGCTGGTGAAATCGAGGACCTATTCTGGTGAGAAAGCTTGGTTTTGGATGGGATTTTCCTTTTCTGCCATATCTTGGCACACCTCCACTACCCTACAGTCATAGAATAATGAGTACTACGAATAGAACCTCTCCCTCCTCCTCCCAGATGACGTCCTGGGCCGAGGGCCGAGGTTCGCGCCTAACTGGGCACCCTCAAGTCTGTTGTCTTAAATTTTGCACTTTGCAATTTTGTCCGGCCAAGTAGTTAATGCAAATCTACAATACTTAAGCCACATAAACAAAAAATCTTCCCAAGGCCAGTCCAGAGACTTTTTGCAACCATTTTCTTCGACTAATTTAGGTAACGTAGGAAAAACTTTTTTTTCTCTTTAAAATTTCGTGGTCTCTGCCAACCCTGATGGGAAATAGGCGTGATTTTACAACATTTAATAAGCTCACAGCTATATCCCAATTGGGTTAGTCAGACGTACATCGACCACAAGATGAACTAAGATTTGACCATGATTTTGTGATTATTCTTACTTACTTATACTATGTAAGTAGTATGTAAAAGAACTTGAATGCCAAGTAAAATGTACATAACTCGAAAGCGTTTCAACTCCCGCGCACATTGTCATTCCTTGCGCGGGCGCATCTCCCCGCCGGTTTTGAGGATAAAATTTGCATCACATAAATTATTGAGACTTGGTATATCAGCGAGTTATTTTGGTGTCGGATGGACGTAGAGAATACCATATTATGTGGAGTGAAGAGTTTGACATAATATCACACTGCTTCTTTTTTTTTGACGTGTCTTATTGTAGATGTGTAGATTTATCGCCTGAGGGTGTCCAGCTGAACACAATCCTCGGCGCAGGGCGTCGTCTGAAAGGATTATAATTGAAAGAATTAATCGACCCTAGTGCGCTGATTGAGGGAAATCTTCGACCACGCCGCCGGGTACAGTCACGAGCATTAATATGTACACACTTTGGTACCATGTCACATTAACTTTTTTGACAAATTGAAGTGTAAGTCTCACTAAATGTCAAATATGTTAGTGCGACAGAATCCTAAAGTGGGTACATTATATTGCTCATGACTGTACGATATCAAGAACCTGAAGTGTTTGTTGTCGCGAGCTGATTAGCCTCCTCTACCTATATAGCTAGAGTAATCTTATGTATGTACCCACTTTAGGACTCTGTCGCACTAACATATTTGACATTTAGTGAGACTTACACTTCAATTTGTCAAAAAAGTTAATGTGACATGGTACCAAAGTGTATACATATTAATGCTCGTGACCGTATGTAATCATCATAATCATCATCTCCGCACCATTACCCCGTTATCACACAATCCGCTTACCTAACCTGAAGATTCGACAGGCGCGGTTTTGAAACGATATTGTAATGTGAAAACACATTCAGAAATACGATAATAAAAATCTTCTCACAATCCCACTGGAATCTGTCGATTGCGCAAACATTCGCTATCGGGTTCACGGTTCTCGATGATAAGAGATGGTACAATACCACATTATGTCGTACCGGGAACGGGTTGTTTACCGACCGCTGTGTCGCCGACAAACATGTCGCGAGAATATCGTTAAAGGGTCGATAAAATATCAGTTTTATGGCCGCGTTTCTGGAGCAAATAAGCACTTAGCGATCCTTTATTCTCACTTGCATATTGTCCAATCATAATAAATAAGTGTGATGCGAAGCTTTCTATCTTTCTCTTACCTTATCGTGTACTTTGCAATTGTTTATACCTAATAATAAAAGCGAAAAGAAAGGAAAAGCGTCCTACCAAAAATGATGAATATATAGGCTGATCCTCTTTCACCATACGGTTCATCATTATCCATCTTAGGACTATGTATCAAAAGTGGCTGCAAATAGTCTTCGGATTATTTGTGGCTCTGGCCACCCCTTCGGGAACATGGGCGTGAGTTTATGTATGAATGTATGTGTATGTTATAAAAAAAAAAACATAAATAAATAAACAGAAAAAGACAAGTATAACTTAAAATAAAATTAGGTGGTGTGTAAGTACTGGAATCAGCACCAATATTTACTTACCCTAAATTAATCTACAAAGCTACTACTCTGTTGTTCGAGCCTTAAGAGAGCAGCAGGAGATAATAGGATTAAAAGAAGAAGA
Source organism: Pectinophora gossypiella (assembly GCF_024362695.1). NCBI lineage: Eukaryota > Metazoa > Arthropoda > Insecta > Lepidoptera > Gelechiidae > Pectinophora > Pectinophora gossypiella. Next base: position 3,838,861 of record NC_065424.1, read on the forward strand.
AGAAACTAAACTACAAACGATATTTTGTACACCCCGGATACTTCATAGAGAACATGTCGGTTTACGCAGACACTACATCATCATCACCAGCCCATTAACGTCCCCACTGCTGGGGCACGGGCCTTCCCTATGGATGGATAGGGAGATCAGGCCTTAAACCACCACGCGGGCCCAGTGCAGATTGGTGGTTATTAACGACTGCTAATGCAACCGAGACCAACGGCTTAACGTGCCTTCGGAAGCACGGAGGATCTCGAGATGAAAACTTTTTTTTTTTTTGGTCACCCATCCTATGACCGGCCTTTACCAAAGTTGCTTAACTTCAACAATCGCAGACCGAGCGCGTTAACCGCTGCGCCACCGAGCTCCTCATACAGACACTATACACATTAACGTTATCGTACACGCGCGCCTGTATGTGTGACGCTATACGATTAAAGACTAAACTATGGGGGGTAGGGGGTGAGGTAAACCTAGCTCAACCGCTGGTGGGGAGCGGAGTGTTGCCGTTCTATACGTAGTATTATTCCTTAATCTATGACCGTAGGTCAATCAGTGTACGTAAAAGATTAAGTTTTGAGTAGGTACTATCATTAAAATGTGACTTTCTTTCAAATCAATTTCTTGAATCTAATTAAAATTAAAAATACATAAACAAGTACATTCCATTCAACTACAATTGTAACAACACACATTATTATAAAGAAAATATAAAATAAGAATATAAAGCTATAAATAAAAAAAAGTCCTCCAGCTCACCACGTCTAGGCAAAGTCTCGAAAACTGGCCACGTTGCCTCTCTGCACCGCCAAACTGACCCATTGAGCAAAATAACTACCTGCTCTTGAAGGACAATAACATTCATTGCTATTATCTCAACATCCTCAGCTATGAAACACCAATAAACCTCCCCCAATCTTTATTCCGACCGCATTTCGCGACGTCAACCGTTCATCCAAGTTTTATTATTCTACGAATCGAGATATTATCGTGATTCCGAGATAGTTCGATCATACGTCTCATCTGGCGCCGACTGAATTCAAATTTTACTGCCCGCTGCTGGAATCCTGAGACGTGTGAGAGAAATCTCAATGAGAGTGAGCAATTGCGACGGTTGCTTAGATGAATACTACCTAACGGCTTGGTAGTAGGGAATGCAATCCTGACTTGAGATTGCAAATTCGAGATCCCGCGGGTTTATATTTCCGATTCGAAACTTTCGGGAAAAAAATGTAAAGTTAGGATGGCTGAAAACGATGAAAACTGCTCGTTTGTGATAGTGCAAAACAAAATATTTTTTCAAAGAAAACAAAAAACCTTTATTCTTCAATATTGAAAACTAAATAATTAAGTTCTCTTTGGAAATCAACATAATTAAAACAAAAGTATAATTCAAGGAGATGAATCTCCTCCCGTCAATTCTGTGAATCTCGAATGGGATCTCGTCATATTATGCTTCGGAATTGATCCTGAAAAATTAGACAAGATCTCTTGAGATCAGGATTGCATTCCCTACTTGGTAGTGAAACCTGGAGAAATTGAATTTCTACTCTGAGATAAATATGGTCGTCTTGTGCATTAAAACTTGCAGGGCAAACATCAAATATCGACTATCATGCAACTTAACTTAACACCGGAAAGCTAAAACCTTAGTATGATCGGCTATTTATCAAAAAAAATACTTTTGTATGCAGTATCTTATGAAAAGAATGTTAAAATTTACAGCCTATCGGATAAAATGTAAATACATCCATCCTCAGACGACAGGTTTGGTCGTTTATCTGCTGAAATTATCCACAAAACACCATCGGACATTCATTCTGACATGGTCAAGATGATATAACCCATAAACTACCTATATTTAGTGTAGTGCTAACATCACGCTTGTATCCCCGAAGGAGTGGGCAGTAAGCGAGTTGTTAAAATGGCAATGGGCTGGACGACCTGGTCAAATCAAACACTCTTTGACAAATATCAAAACAATTATTTATATTAATCCTCTTAGATGGCTTCCTTTTCAAGTTTAGCATTAAATCTAATTTATCCTTGACTCGATCATTCACATATTAAAAGTAATTATAATTATATAAAATGTTACATCATGTGCATGCAGTGTTCTCCTAGTAATAAGGCAATTGTATCTAGGTAGTAACTGGATACAACGTAGGTACATTGTCGCCCAAAACAAATGAATTCACATCTGCGTGAAGGAAGTGTAAAAAACCTTAGAGTACGGAAGCTCGGGGCGTTGGCACCAGATGTGACGTGTATACTGATGATGTCCCGCAGGCTAGGAGATGACGGGATCGTGATACATGGTGGGACACGATCGCACTGCAGAGTTCAAGGTGAACCCCTGACTAGTTATAAGATTTTGTAATAAGTTTGATAAAGTTACCGGAGTTGCACCAATGAGTTATTAATTCACCTTAAGTGCTGTTTTTACTAACACAGTTGGCTCGACCATTATAGACGGCGATACCGCTCCCCTATCCTGTTGGTCTAATATAAAGCTTGGTGAGGTGTAGGTACTTAGTTCACCTTGCGATAGACCTCTGCTACTGCAATTGGGATATATTCATAAGCTTATGTTATGTTTAACTCTTACATTGCAGTGCTCTTGCAGGGCGTCACATGTACCTAATACCAAGTATGTAACACCTAACTGCTTGTGACTTTGCATTGAATAAATGAATATGAATATGAACCCTCTTTGTTGATATTTAGAACAGGAAAATAAGAAAAGACTTGTTTTGGTTTTACGGACAAAAACGCGCGAACGTAATTTATTGTAATAAAAAGAATGACATAAGAAAAAGGTATTGCCAACATAAATCAGTAACTAGAGAACTAGCAGATTAGCCAACATATTAGGCTAATAATAATGGGTGCGTTCTCAATTCCCAACACTCCCTCCAGAACGCAAACCCATTTTACTAATACAATACAAATGTTTTACAAAAGTCACACCCTTAGTTAAATTGTCAGCTACCATGTTACAACCATTTACATATAAGAACTTAACTTTAGATTTTACAATATTTTCTCTAAGAAAATGTAATCGAATGTCAATATGTTTTGTCTTAGGTTTATAACTATCCGTTAACGCCAGTCTTATTGCACTTTGGTTATCACTGTAAATGTTCAACACACTGTCCATGCCTTGGCCGAGTTCATCTTGCAACTGCCGAAGCCATAATGCTTCCTGAGTCGCTGACGCCATCGCCATATATTCGGCCTCTGCTGTAGAGAGAGCTACAGTCTGCTGTTTACAGGAATTCCAAGATATGCTCCCATTTTGAAAAATAAAAGTGTAGCCAGTGCACGACCTTCGATCCAATGGGTCATTGGCCCAGTCTGCATCACAATACCCAGTTATTTCTCTTGAGTCTTCTTTAACATAACATAACTGTAGATCCTTGGTTCCTTGAAGGTATCTCATGACCCTTTTTATTCCAAGCCAGTGTTGATGTCCTGGAGCATTACAATACTGACTCAACTTATTGACTATATAGGTGATATCAGGTCGAGTGACTTGTGCCAGATAAATAAGACAGCCTACTGCCTCTCTATATGGAAAATTACTATCTTCATTTTCAGGTTTCTTATTAAATTTTGTATTTGCCTCTATTGGTGTGCGTACTGGTTTGCATTCAGACATACCAAACCGTTCCAGTATAAAGTTAATATATTTCTTTTGATTTATCATAACAGCACCTGCCTCACGATCTCTATTAACATTTATGCCAATGCACTGCCGCATCTCGCCCAGATCTTTCATACAGAACTCTTCCTTTAATTTTTCTTTGATATCTGTTGCTGTTTCCTTATCATTTGTAAATATCAAGAAGTCATCCACCCACACTGCAATAAAGATCATTTTAGATTCACTTACTGAATAATAAATGCATGGATCAACTTTTGATCTTTCCAATCCAATTTTGAGAAGAATATCATTCAATTTTAGGTTCCATTGACGACTAGCTTGCTTCAGCCCATAGATTGATTTATGTAAATAACATACTCTACCATTCTCTTCATAGCATTCTGGCTGTGACATGTAGATTTCGGTGTCAATATCGCCCTGAAGAAATGCGCTTATGGCGTCCATCTGAATCATATCTAAATCATATTTAGCGGCTAGAGCAAGTAAATATCGAACTGAGGTATATCTTACGACAGGGGCGTAAACTTCATCATAATCATTTCCTTTTCTTTGAGCGCAACCCTTGATGACTAATCTAGCTTTAAAACGAACAATTTCTCCTTTCTCATTAGTCTTACTTTTAAAAACCCATTTACAAGGTAAAGCTCTTTTACCTGGTGGTAATTCTACTAATGACCATGTTTTGTTCTTCATTAAAGAATCATATTCTTCCTGCATGGCCTTCCTCCACTGATTTGCATGAGATGATGTAAGAGCTTCATCAAGAGTTTGTGGGTCATTCAGATCAATAATTGGGCAAAAATAACTTACATCACAATCATCTGTCTCTGCATACTGGACTGCTTTACGTGGACGTAAATTTATATTGCGTGCTGGTGTCGATAATTCAACTGATACTTCAGGTATGTAGGGAGGATCATCATTGTCGCCAGACAGATAGTCGTCGCTTGAAGAATGAACCGAGTCGCTTTCTAATTTTTCTTTACAGATTTCTGTGGGGGACTGTGTTCCATCAGGATTGCTGTCAGGTAAGTAAGGTAAGTACACATTACAATCAACCTTTTGAACATTTTCTAAAAATACTACATCTCTACTTTTAATAATTTTATTAGTATCTGGATCAAGCAAGCGATATCCCTTGCTAGTTTCGCAATATCCGACAAATATATATTTTTTAGATTTAGAATCCCATTTTTGACGTTTTTCTTTTGGTACTTGAGCCATTACTTCAGAGCCAAAAATCTTTATATTTGATAAATTAGGTTTCTTGCCTGACCACTTTTCCATAGGTGTTTTGCCATCAATTGACCTTGTGGGTGATCTATTAATTACATAAGCCGCTGTTGCCAATGCCTCTCCCCAATATTGCTTAGACAAATGAGCATCAAACAACATACATTTAGCTCTTTCCACCAGTGTCCTGTTCATCCTTTCTGCAAGACCATTCTGTTGGGGAGTGTACGGAGTACTTGTTTGATGTTCAATTCCATGCCCACTTAAGAAACTATCAAATTCCTTATTGCAGTATTCTTTTCCATTGTCAGACCGAATAACTTTAATCCTTTTGCCAAGCTCATTCTCTACTTTGCTTTTATAATCTTTGAATACATCAATAACACTCAATTTGTCTTTCAAAAAATAAACATGAACTCTTCTAGTAAAGTCATCGATAAAGGTAATAAAGTATTTCATACCTCCCAGTGATGCTTGTTCCATAGGTCCACATAAGTCTGTGTGGATGAGCTGCAGTGGTTGTGTGGCTCTTGAACCAGTATTATTGAATGGCAGTCTGCTCTGTTTACCTTTGAGGCAGGTGGTGCATGTGATGAGTTCTTTACTTTTGTCAGGAAATGGCTTGACTCCTTCTGCACACTCCGGTAGCTTACTAACATCTGAAAAATTCAGGTGTCCCATGCGTCTATGCCATAGGACAGCATCATTTAAGTTATTTGTGCATAAGTTTGATAAAACTTCTCTATGAGTGTTTAACTGGTACAAATTGTTTATCAATGTAGCTGAACACAGGAATTTGTTATTTTGGTCATAGATATCACAATATTTATCTCTGAAATTAATCTTACAGCCATTTTTTACCATAGCACTCACTGACAAGAGATTGGCAGCCAGTTTAGGTATGTATAGAACTTCTCTTACCTGAATTTTAGTCTGTTCATTACCATTCATTAATAAATTGACCTTTCCCATACTTTCCACAGGCAGTGGCGTCTTACTAGCAACAGTGATGGTGGGTATCGGTGGGCTTGTTACATCATACATCCAGTCACATCTATTGGTCATGTGCATGGAGGCACCTGAGTCCACATACCAAAGGTCCGGATTCATTGTCTGTGAAGATGCTGAAAATGCTGCTACAAAGCTCTTATTTTCTTCTGCTTTTTCTGTTATCTTCTTCTTCGGAGCACGGCAGTTCTTAGCAAAATGTCCATGCTTGTTACAATTATAGCAACGGGGCCCCTTGGAAGTATGAGCCTTTGCTATACTCTGATTCCCGTGAATGGCTGTTTTCCTTGTGAAGAATGCTGTACTTTCTGAGCATTGTACTTCCTGCAGGAGTTTTGTTTTGATTGAGTCTGCACTGATCTTGATCCCAGAGCTCTCCAAGCCCATTATCATTGGCTTATAAGTTTCCGGTAAGCCAGCTAACATCAGCGTTCCGAGCCATTCATCATTAATGTCAAACTGAATATTTCTAAGTTTATGAGCGGTCAACATAATCTTATTCACATAGTCATCTACGTTTCGAGAACTGTCTAGTGTAGTTGTGATGAGATCTCTCAACAAAGCTACTCTTCTATATAGCCCACTGTCATCAAAAGCGTGTTGCAAACTGTCCCAGACTTCTTTGCATGTAGTCGCGTTTTGTACATGTACATAGTTGATCGGGTCTAGCAGTAGAATAAGCTTCGATTTCGCCTTTATTTCCTTCTTTTCATCACTATTAGTTCCTTCAACACAACTCCACAATTCTTCTAGCCTGAAATATGCCTCTACTGCGAATTTCCAACTTGCGTAATTGTCTCTTCCGACAAGTCTATCAATGTGAAAAGGATTATGGCTTGTAGTAGACATCTTTCAGCGATTTAAACTGTGATTGTCGGTACGTGAATAATGACGCCGCTTCGGTAACCTCAAAAATGTACGGCAGAGTTGACAACAAATACGACGGCCAGTTTTGTTAATTCTTTCGGAGTCTTCACTTTTTATCAACTTTTATGCAACCACGCTCTGCTACCATGTTGATATTTAGAACAGGAAAATAAGAAAAGACTTGTTTTGGTTTTACGGACAAAAACGCGCGAACGTAATTTATTGTAATAAAAAGAATGACATAAGAAAAAGGTATTGCCAACATAAATCAGTAACTAGAGAACTAGCAGATTAGCCAACATATTAGGCTAATAATAATGGGTGCGTTCTCAATTCCCAACACTCTTTGATTAGATTTTCTGGTACTCAATAAATGTGTATATAAAAACAGGTAAGTAAAACCACGTTGAGTATAGTCATAACATAATTCTCAATAAAGATATCTTGATTGTTATCTAAAACAACAAATGCTCACGTAGCGGCCTGTTATTCCCCTCCTTGTCTCAAGACTGATAATATTGTGATTAATCTTAAATCGGACTGTGGACTCAAATCTTTATCTTTACTCGTACTGAACTGGACTGTTCATTGTGTATGATGAAATCATGTGAAACACGACACATTAACGCTTCATTCAGTGTTGATCTGTTAAATAATAATACTTAATAGTTATTTCACGCCGTGCTCATATTTTGAAATTCCAAAAGTTATAGAAATACAGCATAATTACATCTCATACAAATTATTTTTATTTTGTTTATATAATATATTGATTACTTACTTATAAATATATTAAGGTAAAAGGGAGCATTTTTAATTGAGGCTTTTTAATAGTTACTTACGTGTACTTTTGTTTCTTTTTGTTTTTTTTTTTTTTAGTTTTAGTAGTAAGTATAGTTTTAATTATTTGTAATGTTAAGATTAATAATATTTACTTGTTAAGTTTGTAATATTTATTAAATAGTTTTTAGATTGTATCATTATATAATTTCATTCGTGTCTTCATGTAAGGTTTGATAATATGACTAATAAACTCATATTTAAATACAAAATAAGCATATATAAGGGTCGTTAATATATTGTAAGTATAATAATATGTTTTTTCTATTTTTATCTCTTATAAACTTGTTAGTGATGTACACGCCCATCTGCTTTCTCTTAGTTTTTAAGTTTATCTCTTTCCCGGTCTGCTGGATAAAAATTCTATAAGGAATAAGCTAAACCGTTTGTCTGTCTTGTATTAGTCAAATTTTTGTTAAGTATATATATAGTTCTGTGTACAATAAACTGTTAAATAAAATAAGTAGTTTACAATTAAAAACTGCAAAAAGGCATCACAAACAGACTAAACGTAAAAGGGACAACACACACACAACACCTAAAGTACCTTTTGAAGAAAGAAACGACCACAATCACATCGAGAGAATTTGAATTCAAATAGGGTACTTGAATAAAAACATACTTATAGAAACAATATTGTAGTGCCTTTGGAGTACTGCATACACATACATACATAAACTCACGCCTATTTCCCACCGGGGTAAGCAGAGACTATAGAATTCTACTAAGACTATAGAATTTTTGGAGTACTGGGAGCGTATAAAACATACAACGCATTCAAATAGAGGGATTATGTCCTCTCTAACATGATTTACCATTACATTGGGCAATAAGCTGATCACCTGTTACCGTACGGTTAATCATATCCAGCTTAGGACTTATCAAAAGTGGCTGCAATCTTCGTGTGGCCACAGGCATGGAATAAGGAATACTTAATACTACGTATAGAACTGCAACTCTCCGCTCCCCACCAGCGTCTGAGCTAGGTTTACCTCACCCCCTCGAACATAGTTTAGACTAGAATAGTATGGCGTCAGACGTCATATACACAGATGCGCGTGTACGATAACGTCAATGTGTGGTGTCTGTGTAAAACGAGGTTGTTTGTATGAAGTGTCCGGGGTGTGCTACAGGGCGCTGAGTTCACGTATTGTAATATATATCTAGGGTTTTTTTTTAACGTAACTTATTGCAGGTTCATTAACTAATTCGTCAGCGAGTAGAGTCACTGTGGTCCTGTGATCCACCAGGTTGCTTCTCAAGTGGGGAGCGGCGGTTCCTACCCTGGACTTGCACCAATGAGTTATTTTATCTTAAGTGCAGTTTTCACTAACATAGTTGGCTCTACCATTTTAGATAGGCTCACCGCCTATCACGTTGGTCTAACAGAGAGCTCGTTGAGGTGTGTGTGTTTCTGACAACCCAAATTGGGATGTACTCATGAGTTTATATTATGTTCAGAGTGTACCATCAACAAACCAGTAGTTCCAAGCCCACAAGTAGATTCAAACTGTAAGGAATGTTCACAGGCGCGTACGCAAGTTGGTCAATATCGGCTCATTCATTGTGTATGGCATTACTTCGAGGAAGCGCGGGACGGGATCTGAATGACAACGTCTACTCTTACATCGACCACGGAGAAACGACCTCTCACTCTTTCACTTGGACTTATCTAGCTGAGTAATAAATGCTGTGAATCCATTTGAAGAGAAACTCCAATTCTTAATAAATCATATAAAACAAACTTACTAACTTTATGAGTTTGAATTCATTTTTGGATCATAGATTAAATATGACGTGGTATCACAAAAATCACTTTGTGATCCCTAGTTTGTTTAGGACTTTACAAGCTGATCACCTGATTGTCCAAAAAAGTAAGTTGATCCGTGCTTCGGAACTGTTGTAAGTAAGTAGTCGTTACATGAGCCATGTCAGGGGCGTTTGGCGGCTCAATAATAACCCTGACACCAGGGTTGATGAGGTTGGTAACTCAACTCCGCCACACGATACACACGATACGAATAGGACGTCCTCTTCTATCGTGTGGGTTATGAGTTGAGTTCACCTCACCCAGTTCAGTTGGGCGCAAATGCTGGAAAATGGCAATAGGCTCGCCATCTGTTAGAAGGAACTTAAACATAGCTGGCGAGGAGTGGGTGTGTAGTGTGTACTTTCTTACACCATTACCTACTGGCTTCGGGAATACAGAAATAAACTAGTGGTGATAAGGATAATAGACAATGAAGTTACATATGGAAATTCACATGGATATGGTGAGGAGTTGAGGACTCCTATGGTGGCGGAATGGATAACTCCGCTTGTCCCGGCTTTATTCTCATTTTTTAATGTCATTTACTTTTAATATAGAAAACGGATGGAAACACGATATTCGTGAATGGGAATAATAAAGTGGGAGAAATTGTCATCCTCAAAATAGTGTGAACAGTATGGTTAAGATAGGAACAAGACCCTTAAGAAAATCGTAATAAAGAAAAAGCAACAGTAGATGTAAAGTTGTTGAATTAACATTTTTTTTTGTTTGTACATCAACCAGTGTTCTAGATACTAAATCTTTAATTTTTGTTTGTATGTTCAAATAAGTGTCGCAAAATCTAAATAACAGAACGGAGATTTAAAAAATCGAACACCAAAACCAACTTATGAAAGTCAAAACTCCTCCCCAATTTCTGCTACTCTTACTACATCCTCAAGTTTGTTAACCATCAGTCAGGGGTCAACTTATATTGGCGGATGTCTGTGATAGAACCGCGATACCGTTACGTGGCGATGATCGAACAGTGAATGAACACTGTCCATTCAATTGTTTCGGCGAAAAGTAGCGGGATTGTTTGGACCGCCAGCGGAAAAGGGGGGAGGGGTAACGCATTGGAGAACTGAGACCTGCTTCCTGCTTAGACGTAGGTACTACTTAGACGACGGTCAGGTAAAGTACCGAATACAAAGTACAACAAGTCGACAGTTCAGTCCCGGTCATCATTCGTCACTGCATTCTTCTTCTTCTACCGTGTGGGTTGCGAGGTGGATTACCAACCTCATCAACCCACCAGGTTTATTATTGAACCGCCAAAGGCCCCTGACATGGCTCATGTAACGACTACGTACTTATATCAGTAAGTGGGACCAACGGCTTAACGTACCTTCCGAAGCACGGATTATCTTACTTTCAGACAATCAGGTAATCAGCCTGTAATGTCCTAACCGCCGGGATTCGAACCCGGGACCTTCGGATCGTAAGCCCAACGCCCAACCACTGGACCTCGGAGGTCGTTGGCGGATGTCTGTGTAAATCATAGTATCCCTAACGTAACCCTGAATTTTTGACAGGTTTCGATTTTTACAGAAGCGACCACGTCTTGGAAAATAAACCTGCACTGGCGTGCTGGGAGTCTAAAATGCGATATTGTAATTTGACATTTGCGCATAGATATACAAAATAAGTGCGCAATGTCAACAAAAGTCAAATAGCAATAATGCTTTTTTTTAGATCGATTGCTTCGATGTGCTTTGTAACCCCCTTGTCTTTCCATATGTCAAAAATGTACCTACTTTTATTTTGGGAGACTGTATTAATTTGTAACAGCCTCCGTGGTCTAGTGGTTAGAGCGTTAGGCTCACGATCTGGAGGTACGGGTTCGATTCCCGATGGGGACATTGTCGAAATCACTTTATGAGACTGTCCTTTGTTTGGTAAAGACTTTTCAGGCTTGAATCACCTGATTGTCCAAAAAAGTAAGATGATTCCGTGCTTTGGAGGGCATGTTAAGCCGTTGGTCCCGGCTATTAGCCGTAAAAACACCTCCACCAACCCGCAGTGGAAAAGCGTGGTGGAGTATGTTCCATACCCCCTCCGGTTGATTGAGGGGAGGCCTGTGCCCAGCAGTGAGACGTATATAGGCTATTTATGTTATGTTATGTATTAATTTGTGGATTATTTTGCACTAGAACAAATTAACATGCGGGACCGTCGTCATCGTAAACTCATTCTAATATAAGTACAAATAAAAGTCTTAACTTCCTGAATAAACACTTCACACTTAAGCATTCAATACCCACATCTCACAATAGTCGGCCGCATTCCTCACCGCTCCCAGAACGATGAATGAAATGCCTCCAGGAAGTGTACTCTTGCATTGACGTAGCTGATAACTGCTGGTTTTCAGAACACAACACATTACTCAGGCAAGGTGCGATGGATTACGTCATTCATTCGATTTACGGCTATTTGCTACAATTATCAGAAAAACGTTAGGCTTGATTATGTATCAAATTCAATTCCAATTCAAAAATATTTTTATTCAGTAGGTAACATAGTTACACTTTGAATCGTCAATTTTTACATAACGAACGTCTCATCCGCCTAAAACTACTGCAGCTTCTCACAACCAAGTATATACTTTCGAGACACACTTTTGCTTTTGGCATCAGCTCCATTGTGACCCCAAGAACTAGGAAGACTTAGCCATTGACCGCAAAGCGTGGACGGCTTTGGTCGAGGGTTGCAAAGCACACGACACGGCTTGGTTCCAGATTTAGCTGAAAACGCGACAAAAAACATTGAAATGAGAGAGTCGCTTCACCACCTATGCCTAACGACTCTAAAATGTCAGTTCTGTAGCCGCTACTGGCGCTCTCGCATTGGACTTTACAGCCATTTTAAAAGTCACACGAACGCTGCCTAAATCATCTGACAAAGATATAAAGGCTGGGAATGATTATATTATACTTTCGGGAAACGGAAAACTTACACTCGCGATTTTGTGAGGACAGATCCTCAAGGTATTATTCCTTATTCTATGTCCTCAAGTACCCAGAAGACATCATCTAGCCCTATTTACGCCGGTAAGAATTCTTAATATTCGTGAAAGTACCTACACATTTCTTGAATCACGTCATCAGATAATATCGATATAATTGAAATGGGATTGGTATTAATCTATCATGTTTTATCCTGCTGCCATCTTTATCTCGGCCTAAATTCATGTAGCGTTGGTGGAAATTCCAATTGATCGATTTTTATTACTTTTGAGATAAGATTTACCTATAATAAATCTATGCCTACATCTGAACGACCTAGATTGTTTGGAAATATTATTATATGCAATCGGCTCTTGTATTCTTCTATCGTGTGGGTTGTGAGGTGGATTACTAACCTCATCAACCCTGATGTCAGGGTTACTGTTAAGCCGCTAAAGGTCCCTGAAATGACTAATGTAACGACTACGTAAACTTACATCAGCAAGTAGAAACCGGGACCAACAGCTTAACGTGCCTTCCGAAGCACGGATCGTCTTGCTTTCGGAGAATCAGGTGATCAGGTCAATGTTCTAACCAAACTAAGGATCACAAAGTGATTTTTGTGATATGTCCCCACCGGGATTCGAACCCGGGACCTCCGGATCGTGAGCCCAACGCTCAACCACTGGAGCAGAGGCCATTGGCTCTTGTATTAAAGATATTTCTTAGGACCATATCTCACTAGGACATCATGGTGGCGCCACCACGGTTGAATCGACAAAATGTATGCAGTTATATAAAGGATACCTCACGTTACGTCACCATTGTGTTGTAGAGAGACAGGGCCCTAACAGGTAAACCTGTAACTTTTAAAACAGCTCTCTATTCTGTTATCACCAAAACGTAACAGTGAGTTAGAAGTAAATAAAAACCATCTGAAGGAAATCTACAAAATAAAACGCCTAAAAAATCTCCTTTAACTTAAAATGAACCATATCTTTCTAAGCAAATGTACCTATTTGTGTTAACATGACCCAGTTGTCACATTTTACGCCCAAAATCATTGACCCAAATAAGTACCTACATTCAAATCTTTCAAAACACTCTCCTTGTTAGGTTGTGCTTAAACAAATAGACTTTAAAAACGACACACCTATGCCTATATCTTCAGACCCAGATTATTCTTTATCAAGATAATGGCTCAATAATTCATCAGATTATCTATCTATTTGCACTGCACTTGAGATGCGCAAGAGTTGAAATGTTCGCGGTAGTAGATTACATCTAATCAGTAAGATCGTGATAGGAGAGTTACTTAGTAAGGTGGTTTGGTTACTATGGTGTTTTTGTTCGTAGGTATATTATTATTGTAGTGGTTTAATGGGTGTATGTATGGGTAAAAAATCGGTTTGCATCAGATCACAATCTCAATTGATGGTAAAGACTTGTGTTAACTTGTCGAGGATTACATTCCTTAATATACGTATACACAACTACCTTCTTCGAGTAGAACGTTCCAAGTACTTCTTCTTCTTCATCCTGATCAACCCTGGTGTCAGGGTTATTATTGAGCCGCCAAAGGCCCCTGACGTGACTCAAGTAACGACTATGTACTTACATTAGTAAGTAGTAACCGGGACCAACGGCTCAACGTGCCTTTTGAAGCGCGTCATCTTACTTCTGGACAATCAGGTGGTCAGCCTGCAATGAGCTATAACCAAACTAAGGATCACAAAGTGACTTCTGGATCCTGAGCAAAACGCTCAACCACTGGACCACAGAGGCCGTTAAGCAAGTTGGTGAATCGCAGGATCACGGTAACTTCTATTACAATAGTGACATTATCATTCCTAGCCAACATTAATTCTACGACACGCCTACAATACATTCTACCTACCCAAGTAACAGTCAGATACGGATGTTTGTCGAATTTCCGTGAATTGTGAGTGAATTTCTATCATATTAGTGATGTTATCGAGGCTTATCCTGTGGAGTAGCAAGTACCGACGCAATTATCTGGAGTGATCCACGTTCCAAACCCAATGAGATAACAGATAGTAACAGGAGTGACACACTTCTAGCAGGGCTATTCTCAACATAATTTGAAAAATTAAATATATAAATAAAAAGATAAAAATTAATAGAACCCCGACCAAAAAAAGTACTCAATGATTATGACATAAGGTTAAAAATGCTAAACCCTATAAAAAGCAAAAAATAACTTATCCCACATAATATTCTTGCAAGCAAACTGAGCGTGTAACATTCCTATCACAGTTAACAAACGACCTGATGACCTTGAAGACCTGAACCGATTTCCACCAAACATAGCTAAGAACACTCTCGACTGATATACCTTTCAAACAAAAAAACAGCATTAAAATCGGATCGTCCGTTTGGGAGCTACGATGCCACAAACAGACACATACACATTTACACACACACAGACACGTCAAACTTATAACACCCTGTCGTTTTTGCGTCGGGGGTTAAAAAAGAATTGATTTTCTGGCACATCCTGTTTATATCAATTTACTATACATACCCTAAATAGTATTATTCAAGACAGCTGCATGTATTCCCGGGACTGTCGTATCATCAGATAGATGGACTGTCCTTTCTAACATGGTAGACAATTGTTATGGGTGATAGCCTGATCCCTGGTCACCGTAAGGTTCATCATATTCTTCTTCGTAGCTTATTAAGTTGACTTTGGTTACTTGTGGCTCTGCCCCCCTCATTAGGGATAACGGGCGTGTATATAATATGTGAATTGAACGATATTACAATATATAAACAACAATACACATCCAATATTATTGTTATATTCCGATCTGAGTACTGCTTGAGATATTTTTTTATACTTATTTCTGTTTTAATTTAAGCGATTATCGTGTTATTTTCTTAGTTAAAGATGGAATAAAGACTGTAATGAATAATGAGGGAGGATAATGGAGGTTGCCTGGAAGAGATTGCTACTTAGCCCGCCTTATAAGGCCGCCTATTGTACTCATTCTATTTCCCTTTTGTTTAGTATCTTGCTTTTTCCTGTTTGTGCAATAAAGTATTTGTTATGTTAATGAGGCTTAAATCAAACTAGTCCTATGTTCGTTATCACACGAAAAAAAATAGCAAACAAAGCGCCAGAATCATTCAAAGCAAATCACCTTAACAGAATAACCGTTTTTTTAACGTAACTTAATGTAGATTTGCCGCAAACAGAATAACCCAGAACATTTCTTAGCAATCATCGGCCGATGCCAAAACACGATACGTTTGATAAACGAGTAGAATTTACCAGATAAATACCTTACCTCAAGTGGATCAGGTTTAAATCGAAATTATTTGAAACTCGGAGGCGATAACGGTTGATATCATGTTGCCAAAATTGAAGCTATTTACTCTATTTATCTTCACAGTAGCCGGTAGTACTCCAAATTGAGAGAATTACACTCTTATTTCTGAGAAGAATCTACGTGAATTGTGACTTGAATTATATGAGTTAAGTACTAGTTTACTATCGAACGCCATCGACTCAAAACTGTTTTTCGGAATCGCAAAAGGAACTGTTTATTTTGGAACTTTTTTGGATTCTCAGAATTGATACATTCATACATACATAAACTCACGCCTATTTCCCACCGGGGTAAGCAGAGACTATAGAATTCCATCACACATGATGGACTAATGTTATGGGCGATAGGCTGATCCCTTATCACCATAAGATTCATCATATCCATCTTTGGACTTCGTATCAACAGTGGCTGCAAGTTGTCTTTGATTACTTGTGGCTCTGCCCACCCCATTAGGGATTACGGGCGTGAGTTTATGTATGTATGTATGTATGTATAGAATTCCATTTGCTTCGATCCTGACACACTTCTCTTGCTTCCTCCACCTATCTGAGGGGTTAAAAAGCCAACATTTGCGCATATAAATATCTGATATTTTATTTGTAATGTAGTTTTATATAACATGTCATTTTGTAAACTAATTATCTCGAAGTTCTATATTTCATTGTAATTATCATAAGTTGTTGTGCCCTTGTATATGTCTAAAGTTGACTTGGATTAATTATTTGACATTTGCGCATATAAAAGTAAGTGCGCAATGCAAACAAAATGTCAAATAACTTAGGTGAATTGATTTGATGAGGCTTTTTGTCCCGTTTTATCATACAAATTCCATAGTAATTTTATGTTTTGTCGTTTAGTAAAAAATAACTTATTTGACTGTTAGAAACTAAATGATTTTTGTTTTTACAGCACTTACCGTAAAGCGTAAAGGTTACCCAAGTAGCAACCGATTGTCTTAAAAGAGAATTGTAGATATCTTGAAGGCAAGTAGACTAAATCAAGCCCTTGTCTTGGATAAGTCTAATATGTCTCCAAGATATCCCTCAAGATGTCTTGAAGATACAGTTTAGTAAAAGTGGGCACATACTTTAACTCTTATACAAGACAGACTTAAGACAACGTTAAGTCAGACTTAAACCCTACTTTAGACAATGTTCTTGCGTATTCTAAACTTAGAATTCTTGTAGTATCACTTAATACCAAAAATGTATACTTGAAGATATCTACAATACTTAGTTAAGACTATAGGATTGAATTGCACTGAGTCAATTGTAACTTAACGAAGTAAAACTTCAGGTCATACTAAAACGATTTTTACTTCACGCGTCTTTATTTTAGAATATAATGGCGAACATTTACATTAACACAAGAAATGAAGTCTGTAAGAAAATGGCGTCTAAAATATTTGTTAAGTTGTTTTAACAAAAGGTTATTCTGCCGTTTCACATACAGGAAATTATAAACGCATGATTGTTTCTCGTGTAAAATCGATAGAAAGTGTTAAAAAACAGAAGGGCCTTTAATATACCAGAAAAATAATAATAAAATTTGGATTGATTATTCAGCAAATAAAAAAATGGTGACATATAGTATAGAGAAATTCATTTTGTATTAATATGTGACAGCTGAACGCAGTAATTGTTACTACAACAGAGATATATATTAATTTACTTCAGTTTTTGACGATAATATTGTCAAAAAAATATTACATGTTTTCTTCCTGTAAGTGCAAAATGGCGTTAAGTAATATTTTTCTAAATGAAGTAAGACTTTAGAAACAATTGATTTCGTAAGAATCAGTTTAGAAAAGTAAAGTCAAGTTGCACTTCATCAAGTACTAGTTAAGATAAATTTTACTTCAATTGTCTAGGAGTATACCAACTTAAGACAAAAAGTATTTAGTGAATTCCTACTTAAAACTCTTATGTCTAAAGTGATCCTCTATTTTGATTTAGTAAAGTAATGTCGTAAAATCATGTTTGTTTATTTTGTGCCAGAATCATCTATGTAACAAGTAACAATTAAAATCGAACAAGCTTTTAAAACCTATGGAAAGTATGTTTGTTTGAGAGGTAAGTTTTTCGACTCGTGGAAGATAAAAAATATTGTTATGCTGAGTTCTTACTTGGATAGGAATGTGATTTACTTAATTATTTAATATTTATCGCAATTGGAACTAACAAACATAAACTCAATTTGCTAATGAGTCTCCGCGCATACATTCTCATAGGTACCTACATGGTTCGCTGACGCAAAGTAGGTACGATCACCGCGCTTCTAATTGCCAACGGAAACAATGTGATTATTGTAAAAATTTACGAGTATCCGTTGAATATTGTATATACGAAGAACCCTTGCAATTTGATTAACGTCGTGTGTGTGCGCGGTAGTTTCTAAGCCCACCAAAAACATTATTGTTAAAAAAGGCCAGAATCATCTATGTAACTCCCGATGACTTTATCAAGCTAAAAAAATAAAGGAAACGAATCTAATGCCCACTTTAAATGCATTTAACCATACACAAAACTTAAAATAGATATGTTTTGTTTATGATTGTGAATAAAGCTTAGTTAAAAATAGGTACTTACATTTTTAAAATTATTAAAAGAAAGAAGAAAGAAAAGTATCTAGACACGCGGTAGCGTATCAAGCCAAGTTCAAGAAATAGAACTGGCGAGCCGCACCGTGTGTAATATTACACGAACCATTTGCAGCCACTTTTGACCCCCTCATAAATCAAAAACTATTTTACATAAACGTATCAAATCGTATCGTATCGTATCGTAAATTTGGCTCATATATTGAGACTTGTGAGATACATATAAGTGTTCTAAATTTCATAAGCTTATCTCAAACGGTTATTTAGATATTAATGTACAAAAATCCTCATTTTTATCATTGACTGACTGACTGACTGACTGACCTATAAATCAAAAGTCTAACCCAGTTCCAGATGATCCTAGAGAGTTAAAATTTGGTATTTGGTAAGATAGGTAATTAGATGAATATAAAGGAAAAAATAATAAACTGGCAAATTTTTAATTATTAGATTCTATTATGAACGCTTAACATAATTACCTAATTAGTGCCTGTACCTAACTATAGATGTAAGAATCAGTAAGTAATCAAAACTCATGACAGCCGGTCTTTTTGTGGTAGGTATGTGGATTAACTTAACATAACATACAATCACGCCTATATCGGGGTAGGCAGAGCACTAAGTGATCATAAAACCACTTGATGCCATATTCGACAAGTACTTTAAGGGTAGGTAAGCAAGTTGGAACATGTGTTTAGCGGTGATAGGTTGTCAGCTTTTCGCCCACGATACAACACAACTCACATCCATTTTACTGGCTTTTTATTTTTTTTAACTTAACGTGAATCTTAAACGAGTTTAATAGGTATTCAAATGTATTATATCTATAAAGTCGCCTTTTAGTTTTGAATTTGTCCTTTTAAAAGGACCCACGCGTTACGAGGATATGTACTTACCTACAATAAGACAGACCTTAGGCTACAATATATTTATGTTATAAGAAGATATGATATGTTATACTGTTACTTATAAATAAATTTCAGGACTGACCATTGAACTTGGCACCCATTTAGATCTCACTTCTTTTGTCGTTGAAGTCAACAACCAAAGCATTGCATAATATTGAACTTGGCTCTCATTTCACATTTATGTTTTTGATTGGATTTATTTATTATTAGACTAATAGGTACCTAATTTTATATTTAAACTTAGCAGGTTTTACTATAAAACTCGATTTTTCATGGTGTAGTGTTGCCGTGCGCTTAGATTAGGTTAGACTAGCTTAGTCATTTTTGAGAAGATTTGTGCGAGACGTAGATATCTGGGCCGCCACACGCTGGATCGGATTTGAAAAACAGGAACTTACGATTTTTTGCCAAAATTAAATGATTGTGTTATACCAATCGATATAAAAAAATGATGGCAATGTAGAAGATATCGCATCGCTAACAAAAACAGTGGGATGTGCATTATCACAGGTTAATTTTCTGTAAGTATTTAATATTCTGCCTTCGAAAATCACCAGATCATTTTATTATTTGGACTTCATCCATCTTTCTGCTTGCTTCTATTTCGATTTTATCGTCCATTGAATAGACTTTTCTTATGTTTTACTTATTGTAGTCAAAAACGAATAAAACAGTCTTGTATAGGAGCAACAAATAATAAAAATTGCCTTAAGTATATCTAGGCAATCAATTTTTACTTTACAAGACTAAACTGATACTTCACTAAATCAATTTAGTGTTAAGTGAGCCTTCAAATAATCTGAGTAAAGTAAAAGAATACTTGTAGACTTAACAGTAGGCTGAGATAAGACTAAATAGTTTTGTGAATACTTAACTTGGTTTTGTGTATTCTAAATTATCTAAAGTAGGATTTGTTGAAAACTATATAGAATTAAAGAAGAAAATGAATTTATGAAGTCCTAATAAGTCCTATTTGATTTGGATAAATCTCACTTTAGCTAAAGTTTAGACATATATGACTTAATCACAATTCTTGATTGCTACTTGGGTAACACACTCGTCCCCGCTTGACAAGAGCTGCGGGTTCAAATCCGTAACATAACCAGCCTATATACGTCCCACTGCTGGGCACAGGCCTCCCCTCAATCAACCGGAGGGGGTATGGAGCATACTCCACCACGCTGCTCCAATGCGGGTTGGTGGAGGTGTTTTTATGGCTAATAGCCGTGACCAACGGCTTAAAGTGCCCTCCGAAGCACGGAATCATCTTACTTTTTCAGACAATCAGGTGATTCAAGCCTGAAAAGTCCTTACCAAACAAAGGACAGCTTAGTCTCACAAATCCGTAAGAGTGAGATTTTTTTTCGAAATTTTGTCTTTGTTAGAAACTACCCTATTATAACCCAGGAAGAGACTACCACTACATCCTAGATCAAGGTACGTCGTTACATGACGTTTAGAAGTACGTTAAGAATGTAAACAGTATGGCGGCCGGAACCCGCATCGAGGCGGCCCTGACTTGCGTTATCAGTACCGAGCCATTCTGCTACCGAAACGTGAACGGAAAACTTTAAACGACAACACAGAATGAGCTAACGAGTATATCCCCACGGGATAACCCACCACCTTCCGTCCTTTCACGACCTCCGTGGTCCAGTAGCTGAGCGTTGGGCTCGCGATCCGGAGGTCCCGGGTTCGAAACCCGGTGGGGACATATTACAAAAATCACTTTGTAATCCCTAGTTTGGTTAGGACATCACAGGCTGATCACCTGATTGTCCGAAAGTAAGATGATCCGTGCTTCGGAAGGCACGTTAAGCCGTTGGTCCCGGTTACTAGTTACTGATGTAAGTACAGTCATGAGCAATATAATGTTGGCTTCAGCGCTCCCCATTTGTCCCGCTAAGTAGTTAATGCCATCCGCGCCAAGTCTACAACAAGTCACGTCAAAAAAAAGGAAATCAACAGTACTAGCATAGAAAATAATAATTCATAATTGAAAATCATATCTTTGTAAGAATCTTTCAAGTTAGTGTACAGAATATCCCTGCGCTGTTTATCAGTGGGTGTTCAGTGAAGATCGCTAACTACTTCCACGTTTCGTGCACATCGACATACTAACTATAAGTATCTACATTACACATACATACACATAGACCGTTTTTCAGGAAATAGAATCACAAATCTACGACAAAACTAATTTTAGGAGATAAACGGCCCCTGTGGTGCAGTGGTTGAGCATTGGGCTCACAATCCCTGGTTCTAATTCCGATATCCCAAAAATCACTTTGTGATCCCTACCGACCCCACCGGCGTGGTCGACGATTTACCTCATTCAGCGCTTATCGCTATCGACCCACTAAGGTCGATTCATTCTTTCAAATATTTTTCCTCTCAGACGACGCCCTGAGCCGAGGTTCGCGCCCAACTGGGCACCCTCAGGCTGTTGTCTTAAACGTTGTACCGGGTGAGAGCCTTCAGCGCTCCTCATTTGTCCGGCCACGTAGTTAATGCCATCTGCGGCAAATCTACAATATGTCACGTCAAAAAAAAAGTGATCCCTACTTTGGTTAGGACATTGCAGGCTAATCACCCGATTGACCGAATGTATGATCAGTGTTTTGGAGGGTGTTCTGACTACCCCATTGAGATATAGCCGTGAACTTATGTCACTAAACCTTAAATACAGAACCAGACTCTACTCGTTTCAGACATAATTTTTTTTTGGATATTTGACTGAGTCAAAGTTAAATTATAAAATGCTAATCTAGAAATATAAGCCACTCTAAGGAGCCCAAAAATTAATCTCATTTTACTTATCGACTTATTTTCGAATTTTATTTGTGAATTAAGTAACAATGAGTACGACGTTTGACCGCTTATGTTGATGACTTCACAGGACAGTATTTCCATACAAACGCCAAGAAAAGCTTTCGTTTTGCCGTTTCGAAAAAATCTCAATTGACTACTTGACAACCTAAGTAGCAACAAATACGCTTAGTATAACTCACACATTCACACATACATACACAAATTATGTAGTTTGTATGTATCTCATTAGCGAGGTGAGAGCGCAGATGCGAGGGCGGGCGGCGCCCTACTTTGCTGGGCGGGCAATACCGCGGATGTTACCTTACTATGTTATGTAGGTAAGTATATGTGTGAATGTTTTTTTTTAACTATGGTAATTGCGAAGGTTGTATTTAAAGTTCAATGAACTAATTTTCGCTTACAAGGCATTGACCTGTAACCTCTTCACGTCAATCTTCATAACTGCACATGATAAGTTAATAATATTCTAAATAAAAAAAAAGGTTTAAGAGTTTGGTTATAATCTTGCAGGCTAATCACCCAACTGTCCGAAAGAAAGATGATCCGTGCTTCAGAGGGCACGTAAAGCAGTCGCTCCGGGTGACTATTTACTTAAGTAAGTATGTAGTCGTTACTTGAGCTATGTCAGGGGCCTTTAGTAACCCGGCCTTTAGTAAAAGTAACCCTGACCAGGGTTGAAGACATCGGTCAATATTCACGCAATCTACACGAAATTAGAAATAAAAAAAATACATACATAACCTCACGCCTATTTCCCATCGGGGTAAGCAGAGACTA
Organism: Pectinophora gossypiella; assembly: GCF_024362695.1. Classification (NCBI taxonomy): domain Eukaryota; kingdom Metazoa; phylum Arthropoda; class Insecta; order Lepidoptera; family Gelechiidae; genus Pectinophora; species Pectinophora gossypiella. The sequence goes on from NC_065424.1 coordinate 3,861,703, forward strand.
TCGATCCTGACCTACTTCTCGATTTATACACGCGCTCTCGAAAGTCACTATGTAAGAATGTCCTTTGTTTGGCTAGGACAAAGTAAAATGCCGTGCTTCGGAAAGCACGTTAAGCCGTTAGTCCCGGGGTACTGGACCTAACGCCTTCACCAATCCGCACTGGAACAGCATGGTGGAGTATCCTCCATACCACCTCCGGTTGATTGAGGGGAGGCCTGTGTCCATCCGTATGTTTATATATATATATGACTTATGCGTCTATCCACCCCAATGGCATTGCGGGCGTGAGCTTTGTCAGCCACATTTCATTTTCAGCTCTGTAAGGTGTGAGTACTTAGTTCATCTTGCGAAGGCATGAGCTTACGTTGTTATTGGTTAATTTTTTTATGTTTTTGTATTGTTACTGTGGCGTCCCCTAATGATCAATACTTTATTTTTTCTTTCTTTTTTGTTGTATAATTATACTCTACCTCGACCTACAAACAACAATTATTATTATGAAACTTTTTATTATACACAATAATTAAATTAATGACCAAAAAAACCAAAATAGGTACAAAAGGTAAGCTAAGGTAAGATAAGCTTGCCTGTACTATCTGTTTTCTTTGTATGTTTCTTGTGTCTGTTTTATTGTGTACAAATAAATAAATAAAGGTAGACTTATCTCTAAAAGAGATCTCTTCTAGCCAACCCCGCATGGTGTGAAAGTTCAATAAAAATAGGAAGGCACAAAGTGTACAAAATAAAAAATAAAACCGTATATACATACATACAAATATATACATATATAAATAAACACAAGTGTAAAAATGTATATTTAAATATACATAGTATAATAGTTTATTTTTTCTTTCTTTCTTTGTTGTTTAATTATACTCTTCGTCGACCTAGTAACAACTAATTATATACCTCAGTAAGAGCTCAAATCATCCCATTTTCCCAGCAATTTCAACATTATATAGGTACCTACTTGCTCCCGACTCCCAACCCACCTCCCAATGACGCATAACACATAAACCATTTTCAACTCGCAATATCTGACGTGGCGGTCTCCGGAGCAAATCGATCTTCCACCAACTCAAACCAAAAATACAACGTCGTAACCACCCCCATACCAAAACCAACCCTAAACCCATACAACTTGTACTGATTCTTTAACAAAACCGCGTGCACACCCCACCCGGTTTTTCCCTAGAGAACCATCTTTGAACACTCCATATTTGAAATAGTCCATCATTTATTGCTTACCAAGCGAACTTCCTCTTTATCGCCGTGGGCATACGACTGAAATTTGCACTATGGTATCCGTTTTGAGAGAATCGATCTTAACATCTGCTCTATTTCAAAGAGTCGTAACTGGTCTCGTATATTGTTGTAGGATTAAAGACTTTAATGGTAGCTTTTAGTATGGGATAGTGGCGAGAATGTGTTGTGGTGTCAGGAACAGGGAGTAATGTGGTATCTCTGCAGTGGATTGTTTGAGAATAATGTTCAGAGGGCTCATTGGTTCAGAATCTCAGAGGGATGAGATGTAGGGGACTCTCAATGGGAGATTTACATAGGGTACCATATGTATTTGTCGTTTATACCTATTCCATTTGCAGGTTTGTATAAAGTTCACTTTTGTACCAGATTAGAGCTCTCAGCGCTCCCCATTTGTCCGACCAAATGGTTAATACCATCTGAGGCAAACGTACAAGAAGTCACGTCAAAAAAGTATGATAATGTCGAAAAAAAGAGGACGTGATTTTATGTTTAATGTTGTAGATAAGTCTTGTCTACACAAGTATTGTAATAGGATGGTCATTATATGAATTATTTTAAGTACTAAAACTACCTCATCATCATCATCATCAGCCCATTAACGTCCCCACTGCTGGGGCACGGACCTACCCTATGGATGGATAGAGAGATCGGGCCTTAAACCATCACGCGGGCCCAGTGCGGATTGATGGTTATTAACGACTGCTAACGCAGCCGGGACCAACGGCTTAACGTGCCTTCCGAAGCACGGAGGAGTTCGAAATGAAAACTTTTTTTTTGTGGTCACCCATCCTATGACCGGCCTTTGCGAAATTTGCTTTAAGTACTTCAACAATCGCAGACCGAGCGCGTAAACCGCTGCGCCACCGAGCTCCTCTACAACTAAAACTAGCTAACCATGCTATATTTACTATACTAACATAAAATACCCGCAGAATTCCATCAGCATTTTCCCCGAATTTCAATCTCTCCCCATTGAATGCGATCCCCTCGACTTCATAAATACATGGATACATAAATACACACCTGAACAATACACTTTTCCTGTGAAAGGCTCACGAATACCATCAACCACGCCTGAAACTCTCACAAAGCCTTTTGTCTGGTTTTTGTTGAGCGAATCTTATTTGTAGTCTTAGAGCTAGTAGGTAGGTAAATCGTCGAACAATTCTGACATTATTTTTGGTTCTTACTGATTTCTTGTCATTTCTACTACTCAGCCGGAACACTTTGATGAGATGATGTAGATAGAAAATCCTCTAACAAGTTTAATCTTTTATAATTAATTGGGTCGTGTACTAAGTTGAAGATAAATTATGAAATTCTGATTACTAAATAAAGACAGATCTAAAAGTAAGGAAAAATATTTTCTTTTTCTATTTAACTTATTCAAAGTGTAACTATGTTACCTACTGAATTAAAACATTTTTGAATTTGGATTGAATTTGAATTATCTCGTGATTTTTTTTATTTCTGGTGTTCGCACCCCGACTCTTAGACTATGTTCGTCGGTACCAGTCGCGACGCAGCCCCGGCCTCCGCCCGCCGCCGCGCCCTCAGTCGTTCTACGATAATTAATATTCCATGCTTCTTTCCTCTTTGTTTGACAATGCCACTCTATCTATATATAACAACCTCTTGTTTAGATGAAAAGTGATAAGTTCATACACCTTGGAGTGCCTATGACATGAGCGACGGGTTGATAGCCTCTCACCTATGGTATAAGAAAACCAGCTATGCTCAATCCTATGACAAGCCGCCATTGCTAGCCTTTTGATGACGTAAGTGTTACCACTGTGTTAGGTACCTACCATTAAATTGCCATCTCCAACATTCCAAAAATGTAAATTTGATTATTGAAAATTAAGTGAAGTATTTAATTACTATTCCTTGTCACAATAAAAATCATTAAAACTGTAAGTAACTCTTCTACTAAAAGTTCAAAATAAACATTTCGTGGGTAATTAATTTTTCTAAAATGGCAACCCAGCAATAGACAAGCTACTTTCAATCCAGGTAAAAAAATTATCGTTTTCATTCGAAATTGGGAATGAAATGAAATTAATTGAAAGAAATCGATGTTTTCTTGAAGAACTTAAATGACCTGAGAGGCTAAAATGGCTACATCGAAGCAATTCATCTAAAAAGCAATATTGCAATTAGACATTTGCGCATATAAAAGTAAGTGCGCAATGCAAACAACTGTCAAATAGCAATATTGCTTTCTTAGATGAATTGCTTCGATATGGCCATTTTAACCCCCCTGATTAAAATAATGAATGTACTTCAATCTAATCTAACCTAGTCTACAATATCCCACTGCTGGGCAAAGGCCTCCCCTTCCTCTTTCCATTTTGCGCGGTCCTGTGCGCACTCCGGCCAGAATGAATGCACTTCAAACGTAATTTAATTCGTTTTATTCCGACTTTAAGGTGATAAATAATGAATGATGAATTACATTATCCAGTTTCAGTTCCCCGAGTCTTCAGTTTTGATGAAACACGTGCGTGATTTAGAACTAGCATTGCGACATGGAGAGACCGTAGATAGCTATTAGATATAAATAGGCAGAATTGGATAGAACTGGGTTCAAGATAAATTGTAAAATGCTAATCTAGGGTGACGAAGAATTCAAATTATGGCTTGGCCTCTAAACCACGGAGAGTTTAAATTCATATTTGGATCATAGATATTTGATGTCACATGGTTTTCAATACTTGTGCCCGGTTTATGGCAATAGGCTCGCCTCCTATTACGCGGTACTTAAACATAGTTCGCGAGGAGTGGAGGTTCGAGTATAGGGTATTAATGACATCGTAACGAATACTGAGGAGGATGATTCAGACCATGATTCGGAGTTAATATCAATGGAATTTCCGTCGCAAAATTCATGTTTCCCCCTCAGTATTTGTTATGATGTCACTTACACCCTGTATTATAACACATCTTTGCTATCCCTTCGAGGATACGGGCTTGAAGTTATGCTAGAAATAGAAGCCAGTCTAAGGTTCGTATTAATACCGTAAGTAACTTAATAATTACCTATTATAATTAATGCCGAAACAGCTTCAACTCAGGTACTATCCTAGCCTCACTGTAGTTAGACGAAGAAGCTGATTTTCAGCTGCAGCCGGTTGTAAACATAAATATCAGCCACTCCAATCATGCGCAGGTCAGTGCGCAAGCAGAAAAACAAGAAGCTATCGACAAGCGTTCTGAAACCAGTCGGGTCTTGCGTTACATCCTCACAATTATCACGATCTATTTCACATTGATCGCGGGTGATTATGTTGGTAAATCAGCAAGATGTGTGATTTGCCAACTCACAGGAATGTTGTAGGCCGCTGCGGATCAGTTGATGTCGAGGAATAATTAGGCGGGCACCTACCTGGATTAATCAGCTTGGCACCAATTTATCTATTGTGGCACACGCGTTACCCGCTATGATAGGCACGTTAACTGGTCTTAGTAAATGAGGATGATTCAATAATTTTACACAAAGCAAAATGAAACAAATCCAAGCACGAACTTGCATCTCACTTTGCTTCTCTAAGTAAGATACGGACGAAAATAGGCTGTTTTTTAAATTGTCTAAATTTTTTTTAGTTGTTTTACTAGTGTTATTTTATAATAATGTGTTTTTTTGTCCGTTTTAGAACATCTTATTACCCCAAGACTCACTCCAATCCACTCGATTTTGATAGCTTAATACACCCTTTGATTCAAAGGAGGTTTGGGAAACCAAACCGATGCAGTGTATTCTATTACACACTTACCACCTACCTACGTATATAGTCAGGATTTTATCACGTGAGAAGTAAGGAAACCCCAAAAATGACAAAGATTTTTCATGCTAAGTTATGCGTTACTCGCGTTTCATAATGTTACCTTTATTTAAACCTTTCCAAAGCTGAATTTAACATAGAAAACGTAAATCTATAATTACAGTCCTTGTCGTTTTATAATTACAGACTTATAAAACTATAAACAGCGCCAAATCTGTACGTAACGACTATCATTTCTGCTCTATTTCCCTTGGCTACAAACCTGTACTTATAGGTATTAATGGTAGGCAGGCACCGCGTTATATTATCTCTATGCTAGTCGAGCATTCTCGCCACCTACTCTAATAGCTATACATACGTAGGTATATACCGTCAGCTTTTCACAGAAAACCCATTTAAAATCCACCCCAACAGACACGAGATTAACGAAATGGCTTCAGCCCCCTCCGCGCGCCCCGCGCTCTCGCCCCCACGATCAATACTCCTGGCTTCTAATCTCCCCATCTTGCGTCCTTGTTGCTCCCGAGATGGGATGACTCTCTCTCATCTTGTGTCCTTTTTCCTCACGAGATGGGATGGCTGATTTATCTTACTCTTTCAACCTTAACAGAAGGCGTTTGGGACGGATTTTGTTTGGAGTACCGTAGTGGGTTGGGTGAGGTGTTATACAGAGCTATGCGGATTCGTTTTCAGAACGGTATATAACGATTTTGTGATGGTCTACAGATTTGTTCACTGTGTAGTCTGAAAATTCTTAAGTAGTTCAGCATTTAGCTCATTATTTTAGGTAGTAGATAATTTTATTATTGACAACGTACTTTTCAGTTCTTTTCAAGTGCTTAGAAAAATGCTGTTTCTATAATAATAGAAACAGCATTTTCAACACAATAGTGCACCTCACATATTGAGAAAACGAAAGGCTATATAAGACACATCATTTGTGATATATATTAACCACTAGCGTAATATCTGTTGGAGTACGCAATACTACCTTAAAACACAGCTACTTATGGCATTGACATTATAGTACAATAATAATATGATGAATTAAGATGTGTGCCTGTCTTCCCTTTCGCTCGAAAAGAGTACTTTTCCCGCCAAAAAATAGTATAGATAAGTGCGTTTTATCCAATACTTACAGACATTTTTTTTTATCGTATTTTCTCGTACTTGTTAGGTAGGCAATGAGAACATAGCCATACAGCGGCATCTGCAGCGTCAACTCGCGCGATTTTGAATGATATTTATAAATAATAATTTTATGAATTGTTTTTTTAAAGTAATATTTAAAATAAATACAATTAAGTACATTAATGCGTCATCACCATCATTAAGATAAGAGCCACGTTCTAATCTGATCTTGTTGATATTAAATGAATATAATTATTTTATACATAAAAATGTTACTCTTAAAATACCTTTAAAAATAACTATAATTTACATGAAATATGTCATAGACTCTTCTTAAATTCTTCATAAATCCCTTTATAAGATTTTGCAAATTCAAAATCGAATATTCAAAAATTTTACGGCATGCTAAAAACGTCATGAACGCATTCTAAAATTAAACTTTACTAGTCAGTTACCAGCCCAGCAGCGAGACAATAATGAAGAATATTATTTCGTGTTCTACTAGGGTGTAATCGTTCCATCTGCTGTGTCGTAACCGCGTATAACTACGTACAACTGTAATAAGCTCCAGTGATCGTACGTTGCTCATACATTTAACGCCAACTACAGCAAATAGGGGTGTCACTCAAACATATATTACGAGTAAGTAGGCATATACATACACTTCTCATCAAATAAAATCGATAGGTACACCTCGCACGTTTATATTAAGTAAATACGAGTATACAACGAAATGTAATTTTGCCTTTGAAGTTTCGAATTGTAATCTTTATTTAAACTTGTGGAATCCTGAACATAATTTCGAAAGTTTTTGATTTTTTTGATGAGAAATAGTCCCCGTGTATCCTCCAAAAGTTAGACAGAGGTGTACAATAAGTACTTCAACTCCTCGCCAGCTATATTCATCACTCTGTCCTATTCAACTCTATTCAAAACAAGAGGCAACTAATAAAATCTTGTCTGACAAGTGTCAACCCTACAGTGAGTATAATATTTGCATGTGCCGCGCAGTGCGCAAGCGCAACCTGTGGAAAACTGGCCACCTTACACAATTATTGCGCTCGCATCGCTGTTATGATTATCATTATAATTCGCATAAACGTCTTGTTAGAGAATAAAAGGGGCATTTAAGTATATTTCATAGAATTGTGAACTTATTAAGATTATGTTTGAAATAATGTTAACCTGTTTTCTTTAGACAACCAATTCGTACCTTTAATGAGTGATACACAAAGTACTTATTACATAAAGTCAACTTTCTCTCTCTCTATCTCTTTTGTTTTTACTATTTTACTTAAATCACTATAATGCATTAGAATTTCTTTCTTTGGACTTCGTCCGTGAGTCTGCCCACCTAATTGGGGATTACGGGCGAGAGTTTATGTATGTTTGTGTGTTTCTTTTGACAGATATTCGTTACTTGGCCGGACAGATGGAGTGTTTTCAGCTGTATAGATTTACTGACTTACTGAGTTGATGAATTCGATTATTGATCTCATAACCTACACGTGAGAAAAAGAGTACCTATTTAGCTTATTCACCTCTATAAAGAGACAAGTGACGACTTAATCATGAACCCAACTGAAACCTTATTTACGGCACGTCGTCCTTCGAGCCGGAGCGTTGAATCGATCGATTATATTCGCCCGGCGGCGCGGGCGCGGGCGATGTTTTCACCGGGTGACACAGGTCACCTGCCCACATTTGAATACAATGCGCAGGCGACGAAGATACACGCGCCTCAGATTGTACTCGTGCGTCCACTTATGATGGCTGCTTTCTAATATTGCATCGGGATTATAAATTGCTTGTAAGTGGGTAGTTGGGGAGACGGCCCTCAGTACTGCCTATTTGTTTGACAAACTTAAATATACATAAACAAACTATACACGTCCCACTGCTAGGCACAGGCCTCCCTTCAATCAACCGAAGGAGGTATGGAGCATACTTCACTACGCTGCTCCAATGCGGGTTGGTGGAGTGTAGTGGCTTCCGGCTATTTAAGAGTAAAGTTATACCCAGACCTGGAGAGATTTTACCATTCTATAAGTAGTATTAATTTTTATGCTACTTATAAAAAAAATAAAAAAATAAAATAATTTTATTTCAGACAGATGCCCATATTCGTTAGTATTACAAAAACTTAAAAAACTATGTTAGTAGTGACAAAACAAAACAAAATTTAATTTAAATATTTGCCAGACTCGCCTGATGCACTAGGCACATGCATATGTTATGGTAGAATAACTCCTTCAGTGCTAACAGAGATGGGGTGGGTAGTAAGAGTGCGAGTGTGGCAACACTGGCTACCGCGTGCGAGCCTTGCGTGTCGCGCACGCATCCTGAATCGCCGCGCCACATCTCCAACAGACCGCGAAGCGGGGTTGCCAACCTTAATATTTTGCCCGAAAATTTCGTAAAACAAACAGAGGGATATGTTATGTGTCCTTTCTAAGAGACCGTTATTTAGCTGATCATCTATTTATATCCTTTTTTTAGACGGAAACAGAACATAAAAACGAGTAAATTACACACAAAACAGTCAAACGGTTCAGCTTATATAGTAAAAAAAAAAATCTTTCAGCAGACCGGGAATCCATCTACTTCGTATTAAAAGTGACTGCAAGTTGTCTCATTTTAGTTTCTTATGGAACACATTGCCTTCCGATTATTTGTGGCTTTTCCTACCCATTAAGATTAGGGGGTAATTTTATATCATCACCAATTTAAGAGCCACGCTTTTATCGGTGTAGCATTCCTCTCCATGCTACTTATTACGCGAGTTATGTATACATATACAGGGTGTTAGTGACGTCGTAACGAAAACTTTGAGGGATGATTGCGACCATGATTCTGAGATGATATGAAGTGGAATTTTCCGTCGCAAAAGTATGGAACAGCAATTAATAAAAAGAAAAACAAAAATTTTCATGAATTTTCCGACTGAAAATTTCACTTGATATCAACTCAGAATCATGGTCTGAATCATCACCCTCTGTCTCGAACTGTAATCAGTTCTCGAATTTAAATAATCAAATTCATAATAATATTAAAATGCATCATATCGATTTTATTTTTACTCGAGTGAGTAATCGATTTGTAGGTTATATATGTCATAATAACACTGGCCAGAAAAAAGTTGATGCTTTTTGGCGGGCTGTCATTACGAAAAAACTAAATAATTTTCAGAGAACAAAAGAAGGTGCATTAGAACAGAGAACAGAAATCAGTGAACATTCAGATTATTCAGAAACAGATCAGAGCAGAAATAACAGTGTATTTTCAGATATAACAATCAACAACAGTTTTATCAGACTTCCTGTCGATGCGCAGGAAGAATATTCAGTTAAGTCTTATCATCATCATCAGCCGTACGACGCCCACTGCTGGGCATAGGTCTCCCCCAAGTTAAGTCTAATAATACTTATATATTTTCCTAATTACTTAGATATCAGTTATGCTATAGGTACTTGTATTATTTGGTATAAATCGACAAAGGAACAAATGAAATTGCATTAAGAGGAGAGAACAGAAATCAAAGAATATTCAGATTATTCAGAAACAGATTAGAGAAGAAACAGTGTGTTTTCAGGTATAACAATCAACAACAGTTTTATCAGACTTCCTGTCGATGTGCAGGAAGAATATTTAGTTAAGTCTTATAATACTTATATATTTTCCTAATTACTTAGATATCAGTTATGCTATATTTGTATTATCCGATACAAATCGATAAAGAGAACAACAGACAGTAAACAGTAAAACGGATAGTAAAACAAACAGTAAAACATTGCAGTAGGTAATATCGTTGTGGTGATTTATCAGGTAATCAGATGAATTTATCAAGGCAATCAGGTGGACAGGGATGGCTGTAAGGGGCGGTTGGAGGCCATTCGCGGGGTTTCACCCCATATTCAAACATCGTGGGCTTTTTACCCTATATTCAGACGGCTATGGGCACGTTGTCCATTTGTGGGTATTTTGCCCCATAGGTATTCATATAACTATGAAACATTCTAATCACATATTCTAACATCGTTGGTTTTTTACACTATATTTAGACAGCTATGGGCACGTTGCCCATTTGTGGGTATTTTGCCCCATAGGTATTTCATATAACTATGACACATTTCAGTTTTGGAATGTGATTCAGAATTCAGATAATTCGTGACCTTACATGATTATGTATGGTTCACGACATGGTGGAGATGCTGGGATCTCTTGAACATGTAATTTAGTGTTATGATACTCAGTACGAAATCAGTAGATACAGAATAGTTGACATCAAATCAGATGGACCTAATTAGATGGACCAATTCAGTTGTTAAATCAATTGACTCAAATCAGATGGGCCAATAATGTTGACTTAAATCAGATGGGCCAATAACAGTTGTTAAATCAGTTGACTCAAATCAGATGGGCCAATAATAAGTAGTTAAATGAGATGGACCAAATCAGTTGTCAAAGCAGATTGACCAGATTATTTGCGAATCAGATCAACCAAATCAGTTGATAAATCAGAAGGACGAAGCCAGTTGTTAATGTTATCGACATCAAATCGGATAGACCATGTAACTGTTGACCATAACAGTTATGAACATCAAATTGGATTGACCATGTTAGTTATCAACATTAAATCAGATCGACTATACCAGTTATCAACATTAAATCAGATTGAGTATACCAGTTATCAACATTAAATCAGATTGACTATACCAGTTATCAACATTAAATCAGATTGAGTATACCAGTTATCAACATTAAATCAGATTGACTATACCAGTTATCAACAAATCAGAAATCAGATCAGTTGAATTGAGTTGTTAAGTTTGTTGTAAGTCAGTTCATTTAAGAGTTTCGAAAAGTATTAATTCATTGATTTTATGTTTTTGGGGTACAAATTTTATTATGTTTTACTTCAATTTATATTGCAAAAATTCAGTGTAAACATATTCGAAATAGTCAGTAAGTATTGTTATTAGAATGAATACCAACCATTTGCTAAAAGTTAAGACCAAGTTTTCAAATAAATATCGTATATTAACCAATTCATATGCAACAGTTATAGAACATAAATCAACAATCGTGCTATCAGTGGCGCAGAAGCAATCCAGGCGTCATTATCCACAGCTAGTGGATGCCTTCCAGGTTATTATTCAGTACAATTAAGAGTTCTTCCTTGTTGACGAGCTTCGGGAGTTGGAGAACATTAATCAAGAGTTCAAAGAGGTAAACTATACGCTGACGCATATCAGGGAGCTGTCGATGATATCAGCAGCCTCGACCTCTTCAGTCGCAGATCAGGATATTCAGGTGAGAGCCTAATTGCCCTCTATTAAGCTGTACCTCCAGTAGCAACAAATTGGAATAGCTCAAATTTTTAGTCCTTTTTCAGTCGTTATTTGTCAGCACAAACCAAACATGCTAACATCATCTGGAGAAAGTTGTGATATTAGATATATTAAGTTGTTATATTACTGATACTTTTCAGTTATCCAGAATAGACGTATCTGCTTACGTTTATTGAAAACATCAGCAAAATTTTGATTCAGTGCGTTGTTTCATAATCAACAACAGCTTCAGCTAAATTAACAGGACATAGCAATGAAACAGAGTTTGAGTCTAAGTCAACAAACTGCTTATCAAGCCGTTCAGAACATAGTGCAGCAAATTGAACAGTCTACTCAAAATCTACAGCAGGGTTTAGAATGCTGAACTTAATCATAACACATGTGTATTTCATAATTCTTGCGTCGGGGCAGTGTCTCGAACTGTAATCAGTTCTCGAATTTAAATAATCAAATTCATAATAATATTAAAATGCATCATATCGATTTTATTTTTACTCGAGTGAGTAATCGATTTGTAGGTTATATATGTCATAATAACACTGGCCAGAAAAAAGTTGATGCTTTTTGGCGGGCTGTCATTACGAAAAAACTAAATAATTTTCAGAGAACAAAAGAAGGTGCATTAGAACAGAGAACAGAAATCAGTGAACATTCAGATTATTCAGAAACAGATCAGAGCAGAAATAACAGTGTATTTTCAGATATAACAATCAACAACAGTTTTATCAGACTTCCTGTCGATGCGCAGGAAGAATATTCAGTTAAGTCTTATCATCATCATCAGCCGTACGACGCCCACTGCTGGGCATAGGTCTCCCCCAAGTTAAGTCTAATAATACTTATATATTTTCCTAATTACTTAGATATCAGTTATGCTATAGGTACTTGTATTATTTGGTATAAATCGACAAAGGAACAAATGAAATTGCATTAAGAGGAGAGAACAGAAATCAAAGAATATTCAGATTATTCAGAAACAGATTAGAGAAGAAACAGTGTGTTTTCAGGTATAACAATCAACAACAGTTTTATCAGACTTCCTGTCGATGTGCAGGAAGAATATTTAGTTAAGTCTTATAATACTTATATATTTTCCTAATTACTTAGATATCAGTTATGCTATATTTGTATTATCCGATACAAATCGATAAAGAGAACAACAGACAGTAAACAGTAAAACGGATAGTAAAACAAACAGTAAAACATTGCAGTAGGTAATATCGTTGTGGTGATTTATCAGGTAATCAGATGAATTTATCAAGGCAATCAGGTGGACAGGGATGGCTGTAAGGGGCGGTTGGAGGCCATTCGCGGGGTTTCACCCCATATTCAAACATCGTGGGCTTTTTACCCTATATTCAGACGGCTATGGGCACGTTGTCCATTTGTGGGTATTTTGCCCCATAGGTATTCATATAACTATGAAACATTCTAATCACATATTCTAACATCGTTGGTTTTTTACACTATATTTAGACAGCTATGGGCACGTTGCCCATTTGTGGGTATTTTGCCCCATAGGTATTTCATATAACTATGACACATTTCAGTTTTGGAATGTGATTCAGAATTCAGATAATTCGTGACCTTACATGATTATGTATGGTTCACGACACCCTCAGTATTCGTTACGGTGTCACTAACACCCATACCTACTTGTATGGCTACAGTATGTACTTGTGCGGGGTGTAAGTGACATCGTAACGAATACTGAGGGGGATGAAACAGCTGATTTTTCTGAGTTAATATCAAGTGGAATTTTTCATCGCAAAAGTATATAATTGAAAATAATTTTAAAAAACTAAAAAAAAAATCATGAATTTTGCGACGGAAAATTCCACTTGATATCAACTCAGAATCATGGTCTGAATCATCCCCCTCAGTATTCGTTACGATGTCACTAACACCCTGTATTATATTCAATAAAGAAACGGATACCACGCCCTGGCCCCAGGATTGCTAAGGTTAGTAATCCACCACACAACCCACACGACAAAAGAAGGCAAAAGAAGGGAAAATTCAAAACTCATTGTCAACTTACTCTCACCAACATAACTCATAAGGTAGGAAAATACACTTCCAAATTCGTTACCTGGAAGCTATTATCCGCATTTCCCCCAGGACGAGTACCTGTCAAGGGTACGTCGAGGCACGCCCTCCCACCCTCACTAGACTGAAGGGTTTGTCCACAACGTTATGTCCACTTTGTCTAGTTATGTCCACTGTCAATAAAACTGCGTGGAAAGGAACGACATCCTTGGCTTGGTTGGCTGTCTTTGCGTTGTAGTTAATAGATAATATCCTTCTATTCCCGAGTGAGAGCTATCAGCGCTCCACATTTGCCCGGCCAAATAGTTTAAGCTGTCTGAGGCAAACCTACAAAAAGTCGCGTCAAAAAGAAATTTGTTCTTTGCTCACTCAAAATTGGGCTTGAAAGAAAATCGGTAAGTATATTAGTTAGTACTTACTAAAAATAAATTAACTTGAAAAGGTGATAGTGGGATCAGTTTTAGATAAATACGTAACTAGATAATAAAAAATATATCACTACGTACTTATTTATCAGTTTCTTAATAACCTATTTTCCAGGAAAACAAAGGTGAGCGGAAATTAGAGACGCCAAGAAAATAACGAAATCCTACTGGTTTTTCAATCAATATCCAGAGCGGATTCTCCTGTAAGTACATCTCCTGTCATCATTTTCCACCAAAGAGGTTTGTTAGAAAATATTCTTTACTCTGGCAACCCCATCAGTGGCCACGAGCCTACAAATCACCAGAACCGATGGCCCGGTTGTTGGTGGTTGCGAAAACCACTTTTTTTCTCAATTCGTGATCGAAGGCACTGCCTATTGCGACACAATATCGTGCCGCTCCAATATTTATTATCTGCTCGAATATGTAACGAACATTTCTGCTTCTTCTATCGTGTGGGTTGTGAGGTGGATGACCAACCTTATCAACCCTGGTGTCAGGGTTATTATTGAGCCAAAGGCCCCTGACATGGCTCATGTACGTACTTACATCAGTAAGTAGTAATTGGAACCAACAGCTAACGTGACTTCTGAAGCACGGATCATTTTACTTTCAGACAATCAGGTGATCAGCCTGTAATGTTCTAACCAAACTAGGGATCACAAAGTGATTTATTTATTAACTAGCTTTTGCCCGCGACTTCGTCCGCGTGGCGTGTTATATAAGAGAGAGATCTTTGTGTGTGTGGGAGTGCATATCAAATTTCAAGCATCTAACTTATGCAGTTTAGATTTTTTCATACAATTTTTTTCCCAATAACTCCCATTTTTCAAAATACAGCCAAAAATAAACTTTATATTTACTAAGGTATGCATGTATGCTAGATTGAATCAATTGATTGAATTGATTTTTTTTAATTGATTGTTCATTGAGTTTTAATTTTAATACACACTTCCTCTCTTCCCTTCAACGTTGCTGTGCCCTACAGGGTCCATGTTTTAGTTCCTATGCCTATGTAACACCCCATTGTACTACATGGAATGCAATAAATAATTTAATTGAATTGAATTGAAAACATCTATCTTACGCGGTTTCGATTTTTTCATACAAATGTTTTTTTCCCGCTAACTCCCGTTTCCGTGGGAATTTTGCAATATCCTGTTGCAACTAAGGTTTAAGTTAACTAAGGTACCTGCATGCCAAATTTCAAGCGTCTAACTTAAGCGATTTAGATTTTTCATACAAAAGGATTTTCCCGCTAATTTCCGTTCCCGTGGGAATTCCGGGAATTCCTTTCTTAGTGCACCTCTACGGTACCTAAGCTATGTCCCTTCCAAATTTCAAATGCCTACATTTAGCCGTTCAGGCTATGCGTTGATATGTCAGTCACTGAGTCAGTCAGTTTCTCCTTTTATTTAGATTTGATTTTTTCATACAAATGTTTTTTCCCGCTAACTACCGTTCCCGTGGGAATTTTGTAATATCCTGTTGCAACTAAGCTTTAAGTTTACTAAAGTACCTGCATGCCAAATTTCAAACGTCTAACTTGAGTGGTTTAGATTTTTCATACAAAAGGATTTTCCCGCTAATTCCCGTTCCCGTGGGAATTTCGGGAATTCCTTTCTTAGTACACCTCTACGGTGTCTAAGGTACCTGCGTGCCAAATTTTAAACATCTTACTTGAATGGTTTAGATTTTTCATACAAAAGGATTTTCCCGTTAATTCCCGTTCCCGTGGGAATTTCGGGAATTCCTTTCTTAGTGCACCTCCACGGTACCTAAGGTACCTGCATGACAAATTTCAAACGTCTAACTTGAGTGGTTTAGATTTTTCGTACAAAAGGATTTTCCCGCTAATTCCCGTTCTCGTGAGAATTTCGGGAATTCCTTTCTTAGTGCACCTCCACGGTACCTAAGGTATCTGCATGCTAAATTTCAAATGTCTAACTTGAGTGGTTTAGATTTTTCATACAAAAGGTATTTCCCGCTAATTCCCGTTCCCGTGAGAATTTCGGGAATTCCTTTCTTAGTGCACCTCTACGGTACCTATGGTACCTGCATGCCAAATTTCAAACGTCTAACTTGAGTGGTTTAGATTTTTCATACAAAAGGATTTTCCCGCTAATTCCCGTTCCCGTGGGAATTTCGGGAATTCCTTTCTTAGTGCACCTCTACGGTACCTATGGTACCTGCATGCCAAATTTCAAACGTCTAACTTGAGTGGTTTAGATTTTTCATACAAAAGGATTTTCCCGCTAATTCCCGTTCCCGTGGGAATTTCGGGAATTCCTTTCTTAGTACACCTCTACGGTATCTAAGGTACCTGCATGACAAATTTCAAACATCTAACTTGAATGGTTTAGATTTTTCATACAAAAATATTTTTCCGCTAATTCCCGTTCCCGTGGGAATTTCGGGAATTCCTTTCTTAGTGCACCTCTACGTTATCTAAGGTACCTGCATGCCAAATTTCAAAAGTCTAACTTGAGTGGTTTAGATTTTTCATACAAAAGGATTTTCCCGCTAATTCCCGTTCCCGTAGGAATTTCGGGAATTCCTTTCTTAGTGCACCTCTACGGTATCTAAGGTACCTGCATGCTAAATTTCAAACGTCTAACTTGAGTGGTTTAGATTTTTCATACAAAAGGATTTCCCTTCACTACTCTGCTCCTATTGATTGTAGCGTGATGAAAAGTATACTATGACCTGTCCAGGAGTGTGAAGAATAATTGTACCAAGTTTCATTAAAATCCGTCCAGTAGTTTTTGTTTCTATAAGGAACATACAGACAGACAGACAGACAGACAGACAGACAGACAGACAGACAGACAGACAGACAAAAATTTTACTGATTGCATTTTTGGCATCAGTATCGATCACTTATCACCCCCTGATAGTTATTTTGAAAAAATATTTAATGTACAGAATTGACCTCTCTACAGATTTATTATAAGTATAGATGGATCACTTACAGCTATGCACATTATATTTGTGATATGTCCCCATCGGGATTTGAACCCGGGACCTCCGGATCGTAAGCCCAACGCTAAAAACACTGGACCACGGAAACCGTTGATTACTGATTTATTATAAAAATGTTCTTTACGAAATCAAATCAGTACAGTACAATACAATCGGCCTTCTCGCCGCATTCTTGAATTTACGACAAATCGAGAAATTTGATGACCATGGAACTAGCCACATTCCCAAACTTTATTCGATAAGGTTGATTCGTTCCTACATAGTTAATCACTGTGTACTTAGAGGAGCTCGGTGGCGCAGCGGTGAACGCGCTCGGTCTGCGATTGTTGAAGTTAAGCAACTTTCCCAAAGGCCGGTCATAGGATGGGTGACCACAAAAAAAAAGTTTTCATCTCGAGCTCCTCCGTGCTTCGCAAGGCACGTTAAGCCGTTCATCCCTGCTGCATTAGCAGCCGTTAATAACCACCAATCCGCACTGGGCCCGCGTGATGGTTTAAGGCCCGATCTCTCTGTCCATTCATAGAGAAAGCCCGTGCCCCAGCAGTGGGGACGTTAATGGGCTGGTGATGATGTGTGATGACCTACCTACGGACAAAAACTCCACCTGATTAACCCAATTGGGGTAGGCAGAGACACAAAGTTTCAAAAAGAATCCAGCACTCACGTCATGTTTGGTATTCATCTTTTGGAATAAATATTATGATCTCTACGACACGATAAATAAATTACCTAAATTCATTTATAACTGTAATAGTCAAAAGACATCTCTTCGAAATGTTAAAAATACTTAATTGAAAAATGATTCTATACGCTGCAGAAGTTTTTAACGAATCTTTTAGGTACTCAATATTGTAAATGTTTATTTTTTTTAATTTTCTCTTTTTTTTATTCTTGGTTTTCTATTTTCATTTTAAGTTGTTGTTCTAGTATCCTTACAGAGTTCCTGTTTGTTCTTTCCTCTACTTTTAAGACCTCTGTAAAAATCAGGGATGCAATAAATATCTTATATGATCTTATAAGTTAGGCTACAAACTCGTTGGTGTTGAGATGGCATTTTTGTATCTAAATATTCAATGACTACTGTTTGTTCATTCAAAGCAAACATATGGAAGATGTACTGATGTTAGTTAATACATTAGACGGAGGCACAGTACCTACACTAAATAGGTACTCAATCATCTGCAATGCCGATCATGCGTCATCATAAAACGACCGTTGGGCGTTCCAATTTTAAAATCAAAGCGAAGATGGCGGGTGAAAGCGCGGTCATTGGTCGCCGCGCACACTGCGTGCGCATCAACTCACGCGCACCAACTTACATTTACCGCCGGATTTTTACCACACGTTCCACGATTCACTGAAGATTTTGCATTACAACCGCAAATTTAACTATGTCGTACACTACCGCTTGATGTCGCACGCGCTAACTTAAAGATATAATTACTCCTTTTGTTTGTTTACGACGTTAAGAAGTTAATGAATGCTTTGTTTGAGCTGTGTTGAGATTTACTGAGACTTGTTAAGTTTGTCCAGCGGGTATTGACTTGACCGTGTAGCGATCTTCAGGTTGATTATGATAGTTTTAGTACTCATATTTCTAAGATGTTATACTTACCTTACTGTTAGATAGAACAGAATCGTTTGATCGAATCTCGACTGATACATCACTCTATGCAAAATAAATAATGAACGATACAACACTGGCTTCTGTATATTAACAGATCTAACTGCTAATTGTACTGGGTGAGAGTCCTCAGCTCTCCCCTTCGTCCAGCCAAATATTTAATGACATTTGCGGCAAATCTACAATAAGTCATTTCTGCCCATTTCCATCGGCATCGTGATCAAACGCACTCAATTCAAAAAAGCCACGTAATATTTTTTTTGTCGTGACTTATTGTAGATTTGCCGCAGATGGCATTAACTACTTGGCCGGACAATTGAGAACCCTGAAGGCTCTCACCCAGTACAACGTTTAAGACAACACGCCTGAGGGTGCCCCAGTTGGGCGCAAACCTCGGCTCAGGGCGTCGTCTGAGAGGAAAAATATTTGAAAGAATTAATCGACTATAGTGGGTCGATAGCGATAAGCGCTGATAGAGGGAAAACGTCGACCACGCCGGCGGGGTCGGTATCGGAGTCCTGAAGTGTTTGGTGTCGCGAGCTGATTGGCTGCCTCTATGGCTAGAGTAATCGGGTGGTCGGGAACACGTAATAAAAGAAGGCCAACATTACATTAATAATTACACATTATAGTTTCCCATTCCATTGCATTTGCGCATTGGCGCTTTTTCGCTGTAATGTCGTGGAATATAAATAAATAAATATATTATAGAGCCAACATTTTCTTTTCACACAGGCAAACGCTTAGTTTCAGCCGCAGTTCGCTATCGTCACGGTGGCTGTACCGAGATTGAAACTACAATAAACGTAATTGGCGCTCATACCGCGCCGACCATTACCTCTGTTCACACCACTTCACGCTAGAGTAACATGAAAAGCGATAGTCGGATCATAATCGTCTCTTTGTTATAGTTTGTGTTTCGTAAATTGAGTAATATATCGTAACACGTATTTTTTTTTTAATTATCTGCACCACAACAGCCTCCGTGGTCTAATGGTTAGAGCGTTAGACTCACGATCTGGAGGTCCGGGTTTGATTCTCGATGGGGATAATGTCGAAATCACTTTGTGAGACACTGTCCTTTGTTTGGTAAGGACATTACAGGCTTGAATCACCTGACTGTCTGAAAAATAAGTTGATTCTGTGCTTCGGAGAGCACGTTAAGCCGTTGGTCCCGGCTATTAGCCGTAAAAATACCTCCACCAACCCACAATGGAGCAGCGTGGTGGAGTATGCTCCATACCCCCTCCGGTTGATTGAGGGGAGGTCTGTGCCCAGCAGCGTATATAGGTTGTTTATGTATGTTATATGTAACTGGTCTTCAAGTTTTCGCCGTTATCCGTATAACTGCCTGCCTGTTTGTCTGTCTGATTATCCGTTCATTTGTACTGTATAATACATTGATTTAAACGATGTGTTGCTGTTGCAGTTTCATGACATTTCTTCTCCCCAGCATAACACCTTGCGAAATTACGTAGATTCGAAAATGATAAATTGACCTTCAAGTTTATCTATGATAATTATGTTGAATAAATGATTCTGATTCTAAAGGCCCAGAGGGGGTGAGGTAACTCTAGCTCGGCGCTCGACACGAATTGGTGCGAGGGGAAGAGTCACCGTTCTATGCGAAGTAGATTATTCATTCATTTATTCTAGTTACCTGTTAAGTGTAGACTTGTAAGACCAATGTTCTAATTTGGTTAGTCCCGGACAATCTCCATTGTTCCCGGGATGTTTACTCTGCGTTGCTACAAGCTCAGGTGCGACCGCGCCGCCTGTATGTGATTATGCACTAACTCAGGGCTGGCCACGAGTAATTCAAGATATTTTAGGATTTAGTTTGAATATAGTTTGAAATTGTGGGATAGGGCATTATGGAAACGATTATTATTTCTTTAACTTTGTTTATTTAAAAACGTTTTATAATCTTCTACGTTTTCCTCTTTAAAAACAACCGTCCGCCATTTCCCTGTCATTCGCAATTCTCTCTTCTCTCTCGCTCACTCGTCGCTCTCTCTTTCACACACTTTAGTTACCTTTCATTCGGGTGTAAGTGGTTCAAGTTGAAGGAGGAAAGCTTAGGCGTATATACCGCGATCTGATCCAGGATGTTTTAAAGAAGGGTCTGGTCAAGAGTACTCTAAACCGGCGAGCATGCATGAAGTCTTTGAAGAGAGTGGAAGAAGCGACTCTGGAATTCCAGAATTGGAATTCCGTGGTCTCTGTCGACCCCAAATAAGTTATTAATTTACTTAAATATAAATAGACATGTTTCTATGCTGGACTAAGAGCAAATACTTAACAAAAAAAAACTAGTTGAGCTGCTTCTCTTCTCTGGCATCTCGTAAAATTCGAAAGAAGAATTTTACCATGATGGACAATTGTTACTAGCGATAGGCTTGATACCTTGTCACCATAAGGTTCATCATATCTTAGCACTTCGTATCAACGGTGGCTGCATGTTGTCTTTGATTACTCATCATCATGATAAGCGTAAAATGGAAACAAAAAACAAATGATTACTTAATTATATCAAGTTACTCAATCACATAATTAAATTTGAGCTGGAAAACACAATTCTACTTTTTCTTAACTTTTGTGAATGAACATTCCGTGTGTTTTATATCAATTTAATTCTAAATTAAATGTATTTGTCGATGCATTTTTATGAGTATCTAATAAATAGTTTTACATAAATACATAAATTCACGCCTATTTCCCTCTGGGGTAAGAAGAGACTATGGAATTCCATTTGCTTCTCTTGCTTCCTACAAATTCATCAATCATTTTACAGACGCACGCTGGTTCAGAGTAGATCGTACTGAAACTTTTCTAAGGAGATCTCCAATTTGGTCAATGTACGTCCTTCTCTCTGCCAGCCCTACCACCAACCACCAAAAAATAGTTTTAATAAGCAATTATCATGAGCGAACTCAACGATAGAAACTATTTTTACGAACTTGGAAATAATTAATTACAATCGAAATAGGAAATCGTCTACAGATAACCGAGCCTATTAATAAATATGCGATTATCGATATCAGTCCATTCTCATCATATACCTATTAAGTATTTAGAGTTGTAGACCAGGTGCTACTCTCTCTTTAATTACACAACTAGGTCGAAGCAAAAAGGAGGGTTATGTTTTTGACCGCTATACAGTCATGAGCAATATAATGTACCCACTTTAGGACTCTGTCGCACTGACATATTTGACATTTAGTGAGACTTACATTTCAATTTGTCAAAAAAGTTAATGTGACATGGTACGAAAGTGTATACATATTAATGCTCGTGACCGTATGTATCTATATATGTATGTATGGCGCCCCCAAGTGGACATTGACGAAAAAAATTGTTTTTTCGAATGCCGTGGTATGCAATCTCTTTGGACAGATTGGCATTCGATCACGGGTATCTTGTAAGCATCACTATTCGGAAGAATTTCAGTGGAATATAGGTACCTTACTTTTCATACTTTTTAGAGCGTGATTTTTCTTTTCTGAGCGTAGTCCGGTTTTAGTTTTTAAACTTATATTTTTATTTCTACAACATGCCCAAAATAGCAACCAGCAAAGTAAATCCTAATTTTACACAATTGCTTCTTTTTTTATCGTTCCATTGTGTTCAACCCTAGCGCGGATCATCTCGCGAATTCCGGTAAACTGCACCGTGAGAAATCTGCGCCGGACACCTGAACCAAAGAACACAGATATCTGTGTTCATAATCCCTATTCTTTTAGTCAATAAGTAGGTAGGTAATAATACCCTTATAATATGACATAGGTACTACTATACAAACTGTTGTTCATAAAACCGGGTAAGACTCCTCAACGCACCCCATTTGTCCAGCCAAGTAACTTTTAAAAACGATAAATGATTGTCACTACTTTACTTTTTACTTTATAAATAAAACTAATCAGTTAAAAAAGTGCCTTTTAGACTTACTAATGTAAGTAAGTAGTCGATACATGGGCCATGTCAGCGGCATATGGCTGCTCAATACCGAAGTTCCGAAGCACGGATCTTCTTACTTTCAGACAATCGTAATGTCCTAACCAAACTAGGCACCACAAAGTAATTTTTGTGATATGTTCCCACCGGGAATCGAATCCAGGACCTCCGGATCGTGAGCCCAACGCTCAACCACTGGCCCACAGAGGTCGTTAAAATTTGTGTGATGGGTGATCATGTGCTTAATACATAAATACCACCCAGGGCGCCGTATCTCGTCCCACCACAATTCCCAGAAGCCGACATTGTGATCAGTCATTGTGGCGACTCTCTTAGAACCGATGGTTTTCCGAAACACCAGTGTGATAGCGCAAATACGACGTTCCCACGGTCAACTACATATTTTACTAATGGAGATACTAATTTGTTATTGCACGAGTTTTAGGAAGGGATTAGCTTTGCAATTTACAACTGGACAGTGGCGGTGAAACTGATTATTAATGATGAATTTCTAATTCGACGGTTGATAATTGAAAGGAATGCTTGACTGTCACGAATGTGGCCTAAATCAATTATTTTCGAATTAATGTTTGGTTGGGTCAAGGAGAAGGAAAACATCATGAGAAGAACCACATTGCCGGGAAACGCGTTTCGGAGGTATGTGTGACCTAACCTGCATTGGCCTGGATCCTTCGCGGGTTGGAAGGTCAGACAGACAGTCTCTTCTATAAAAAAATGAACCTAACAAATCTTCAGGTTAGGTAAAGCGGAGCCTATGACAACGGCAGATGTGTTATATTATACGATGCTATTCACCCTGCTGCTTTCACATTCATCAATCGTTTCATACATGCACGCCGGTTCAGAGATCGTACTAAACCTTTTCTAAGGAAATCTATAAGTAATTTAAACTATTTAATATAAACTATTGGTAAATAAATTATTGGTTGCGAATGAATTATTGGTTGATTGGTTTATACCCAGTGTAATAAATCGAGCATGAATAAATAAAGTAAGTATATAAATAAATATAATACTGAAGCCAAATACTGAATACCAAACGAGGCAAAGCCAAATAGACTAAAATAAGATTATTAAATAGGCTAATCTGTTTCTGGTTTTACGTCAATGTTATTTTCAAACAAAGAGGTAGGTATCTAGCAAATCAAATTGTTTAATTCGTACATTTATTCGACAGGTCAAGAATTAGGTAGTTTCCTAGATCAAAAATAAATTATGAAATTCTGATTATTAAATAAAGACAGATCTAAAGGTGACATAAACGTTTTCTTTTTTCCATTCAACTTATTTATGAATTTTAATAAGCGCTTGCTAGGGTCGATTTTTTTTCAAATATTAGACGACGCCTTAGCCGTGGTTTGCGCTCAGCAGAGTTCACTGAGAGCCCTCAGCGTTCCTCATTTGTCCGGCCAAGTAGTTAATGCGAGTTACGGCAAATCTACAATAAGTCACTTCAAAAAAAGCAGGACTCGCTGTAGTCACCATAATTCGAGCAGCACGTACCTCAGTAAAAAACAAAAATAGACCTCGCAAATTCAAATATCATGCATGTGCATTAAATACTTGAAAGTAAACAAGTTTACAACAATACAGTGCACATAATGCGTACGAGTTGATAATGAAGATGCCAATAATTTATACTAAGTGATACGTATTTTTCCCGCGTCAGAGTGATACGCATACGGTGATGTTAGTTCGTCCTTTATGCCCATTGGTTGGCTGGAAGACGTTTCAGAGTCAATCGATGCAGGGTCGCCGGTGCCAACTCGCTCTAGAAAAAATCAAGTAGGTAAACAGAGAAAATGTCAAAGAAGATCTTACGAAGATTGGACAATGCTTCGAGGTGAAATCGGAAGAATTTCTGAGCCTCTTTAGGTATTTTTTTAATACCTCGAATAGAATTTTCTACTTGCCCGGACAAATGGGAAGCTCTGAAGGCTTTCACATGGGTTTTCGATTCTTACGTAGTTTTCCATTGTTAGCTACAAGCGTAGAAAAAGAAATACATGCCCGAATGCATCATAGCTCTGTTATGTCAATTATTCTAACCACCTTATTGAAAACTACTTGTATGTTCTTGCAAATAAATTATATAGTTGATTTATTGATTTACGATCAGCATTTAAATACAAGTTTCAATTATCACATCTATAAACATGTAGCTACAAGGTTGTTTCTAGATTTGTAACTGTAGATATCATTCTCGTGATGGATATAGCGTTCAATACTATATTGGCCTTTACCTAGTAGTGAAACGAATCATCCTGCTAATCAGTATAAGTCACAGTCCTCTCAGAGGGAAGTAGTTTTAGGCAATATTAGGCAATAATGAGAAATGAAACGAATATTACTCATCTATGGCCCAGACGGACGGCAAGTCAAAGGTGACTCGTTCGCACCGACTGCCTCATGAATACTTATATACACGGATCTGTTAGTCTTCCGTCCAAGATACTTATCGAGTATTTTGATTAAAGGAATTGATGACGAGGTGATTGTTTTTGGAATCAATCGTAGTGTGTTTTGGTTTGGTTTGGGAACTTTGTATGTGTGTGTGTCTAAGTACAAAACATTGTACTTATTCAAAATATTGTTTTTGAGTGGTAGGTATTTAAGAATTGGTTGATTAAAAAGACAACTCAACTCAACTCGAACGCCATCATTTAAATCATGCATTACAATAAATAAAATAGGTTTTGATGTAAAAAAAACTGTTAGACCAATTTTTCTAATTTCCAGCCCACTATTACCTTGTACTTATCCCCCCTATATAGCCTATATTATAGGTTATGTAATGTGCCCACTTCGAGAACGTTCCCGACGCAAAACTTATGTACTACCTAACCTTTAGGCACATAAGACCAGAGTACAAGAAACTCTTAGATGAATTGCTTCGATGTGGCCATTTTGACCCCCCAGTATTTTCTTTACCATCAGTTGAGCAAAATTTTTCGAAATTAACCGAGATGACAATGATAAATTCTGACAGCGCGTACGATTCGGAAGAATCCTGATGCTTTCAGCTAATTCCCGGGGGGTTTGCTGCGCCGCGGGGGCTAAGTACCAAGCAGGGGCGGCCCTAGGACGGTGCGAACGGTGCGATCGCAAAAGGCGCCAAACTCAGTCAAGACGCGACCACCCTGGCTGGCAACCCCGGATCTACAGGGGAGTAACTGGATTGGGTACACCTGCCCGCGCTCCCTCAATCAGCACTTATCGCTATCGACCCACTAGGGTCGATTAATTCTTTCAAATATTTTCCTCTCAGATGACGCCCTGAGCACCCTCTCACTGGGCACCCTCAGGCCTGTTGTCTTAAACGTTGTACCGGGTGAGAGCCTTCGGCGCTCCCCATTTGTCCAGCCAAGGCAAATCTACAATAAGTCACGTCAAAAAAAAAGTAATATCTAGCAAATAACAAATATAATGTCTTGTGTTGTTGACTTTATATTCTCTCTTGTGTACAAAGCTGTTAAATCTCTAGAATGTAGATAGATCATCGACCGAAGTAGCAGCGACAATCGGTCGTCATCAGCTAATGGCATAACGTCAGTTGCGCCAGCACATTAGCATGCCTGGTCTCCTGGTCATTACTTAATTGACTTTCTCTACTTCCGCTAATCTCACAAATTGAATAATGCTTTGAGGATTATACTTGATTCAATGAAAACATAAATAACTACGCGTGGTACTTTATTTTTGACTACATTCTTAATGAAGGTTTCAAAGTTATTATTTATTTTGTCGTGACTTATTGTAGATGGCATTAACTGCTTGGCCGGACAAATGGGGAGCGCTAAGGGCTCTCATCCGGTTCATAATTTAAGACTGTTGAATGTAAGACTTGTAGCTATGTATTTTTTTTATTAAATCCATAAATATACCCAGGTTTTTTGACGTATTTATTTCTTTACGGCCAACTATAATGACTATTCGAAAGTTACTAAGAACGAAGGCCTTCAATTCATTGACTTACAGCTCTGCCTACCGAAGAGGGATTGAAGGTATGTTTAATAATGACTGCCTCTCGCGTTATAGAAAAAAGAAAAGTTCGGTACTCGATTACGCATGCGTCACGGCGCGGGATGCGTACGCGCCGGTATCTGGCCGCTTTCGCGCAGCAGACCGTTCCAGGAACAGATTACTAATCATACAATACCGTGTCACTTTAGCGATCAATAAGTTATAATTTTGTCATAATTATAGGGTGCTTCATGGAATTCCATAGTTTATGCTTACCCCGGTGGGAAATAGGCGTGAGTTTATGTATGTATGTTGACTACAACAAGGATACATAGTTCGTGGTCAATCATAACTGTAAAGTAAATCTTCTTCTTCTATCGTGTGGGTTGTGGGGTGGATTACCAACCCGTAATCCGGGTTGCTATTGAGAAAACCAAATCAGGGTTACTATTGAGCCGCCAAAGGCAAGACATGGCTCATGTAACGACTACTAACTTACGTCAGTAAGTAATAACCGGGACCAACGGCTTAACGTGCCTTCAGAAGCACAATCAGGTGATCAGCCTGTAATGTCCTAAAACCAAACTAGGGGTCACAAAGTGATGTGACCCCACCGGGATTTAAACCCGGGACCTCCGGATCGTGAACCCAACGCTCAAACCACAGAGGCGTAAAGTAAATAAACCGAATTTTGCAACTATACGCAAGTGTTAATTACGCATAATTATTTTCTTTACATTAGAACAAACTTATAAATATTAAACTACACATTTACATGGTTTACTTAAGTTAGTTTATTATTATTATGTATCAAGTTAACGAAACGTTTTATGATTTATAAAGAGGTCTAGGACTCGTTAATGTAATATAGTAGCTAGCCTAGATTCATAAGTATAGATAACATATGTACCTAATACATGTTAGTCTCAATTAGTTTCAGTATTCTAGCATCTAAGTATTATCATGTGCTCAGCGGTGAAGAAAAACATAGCATGAGGAAACCTAAATTCCCGTCAGTTGCGATCTACCCGAGGACGAGTGAAGATTCGAATGATTTCGGAAAGCAACATTTTTTGCCGTGACATATTGTATATTTGTCGCAGATGGCATTAACTACTTGGCCGGACAAATGGAGAGCGCTGAGGGCTCTCACCCAGTACAAAATTTAAGACAACAGGCCTGAAGGTGCCTAGTTGGGCACGAACCTCGACCAGATACTATTAATCATTTCGAAATAGGAATCCTTGGCTATTGTGCAGACTTCAAATTTCGAAATAGGTTTAACTTTTTTATAATCTTTTTATGTTCCGAACCTTGTGTTCCAAAACCAAACATGTTTCATATAGGGTGTAGCCTAATTAACACGCTAAAGGCTAACTAAACCAGTCCAAAGTGATGATATTTAATTAATTTCGCAAACCACGTGGAGATGAATTGTTGAATTATAATTTTAATTAGCGTTGCGCTTGCGCCGCCTGTGCGTAGACCTTGCTACTACTTAACGGAGATATGAACACAACACCGGCTTAACTATGCTAGATGTGTCAACAAACAATTGATTTACAGGCGTATAAACTCCTGACAGACCTGACAGAGGGCAACAGTAACTGTCAGTACTATTCAGAGGCGGAGAACAGGAGTCCTAGTACGGCTGTGAAATAGACTACTCTGGGCGCCATCCTACTCGCGTCAGACAGAGTACTTCGGGGCGGAAGGCGAGAGGGAAACTACTGCCTAATTTATCCACAAAAAGCAGCATGGAGAATGCTACACCGACAAGAGCGTGGCTCTTAAATTAGTGATGATAAACTCGCGGCCGTTGTTCTTAATGGAGTGGACTAAGAAACAGAGGTTAGACAACTTGGGGCCACTTCTGAAGTCCTAACAAGGGTAAAATGAACCTTATGCTGACAGGCGATCAGCCTATCGTCCATAATAATGGTCCAACATATTATGTGTCGGTTTTTACGACACACGACCCCAAACAGAACACCCGTACGTGTAGTAATTAAGTCAAACGTAATTTAAACAAACACGTGTAAATGGAATCCACCACCTATCACGTTGGTTTAACAGAAAGCTCGGTGAGGTGCGCGTACGCAGTTCATCTTGCGATGGATGTCCCTGGCTACCCCAATTAGGATATAGTCATGAGCTTATATATCATGCTATGGAGTAAAAAATGGCACATCCAGCAGCTATATATAGAACTAGTAGTAAGTATATTCAGTCATATCTCTATGCTAAAGTAAACTCCAGCGCAACTAAAGATCATTATTACACCAAGTTTCGCAACTACTCTCTGTATGTATTGCTACAGTTTAGCAATTCTGCGTAAAACGTGAAGAAATACGCAAATAGATATCATTTTACATATTTCTATTAACATTTTCAACCAAATATATACGTACATAAGTACATAAAACGCCTAATTAAGCGGAGACTATGAATTCCATTTTTGCTTAGATCCTGACACACTTCTCTTGTTTCCTCCACATTCAAAAAATGCAAACCAAAACTATATCAAACTAGTTAGGGCCGTCAGCATTCCCCATTTGTCCAATCAAGTACAAATCTTCAAAAAAATAATCGTCACTCTTTTGTGAAAAACAAAATTCAGGTACAGATCCTTGTCTATAACTCTTATTTCAATAACAAAATGGCTGAATAATATTTCAGATGAAGACTCGCTTATCTCAATAAGGTATATATAAGTATTTACAAATGCTCATCATCTCCCTAGCATTACCCAGTATTTCAACAGGGTCCGCTTACCTAACCTGAAGATTTGACAGGTCCGGTTTTACAGGAGCGACTTTGTGTCTGAACTTCCAACCCGCGAAGGGAAAATCAAGGAAGGGAATTATACTGTATTCATGTGTTATGTCTGATTGTTGAAATTTTAGTTCTGTGCAATAAAGTAGATTTGATTTGATTTGATTTTGAAAATCAGCCCAATACAGTTTACCTCCGAAAATGCATTTCTCGGGAAAAAGGGTTTCCTCAAGATGTTTTCTTTCACCGCTGAGCACGTGATAATCATTTATGATCTAAACATGAATTCGAAAACAAATTCGACAATCATTGGTTTAGGCCTGTGCTGGATTCGAACCTACGACCTCAAAGTGAGAGGCAAGCGTTTTACCAACTGGGCTACCACGGATTGCAAATGCTACTGTAAGAACATAAAAAGAAAATATGCCGTTTATAAGTTTTCTTGTTTAAATACTCTTGCGCTCCCTAGCTCTGTAGAGAGAAAGATGTCTATCTCTTTCCGGTGTTACCTAGCAAAAGTCGTTATTTTAAAAACGTTCTATCAACATTCAAAATCATACCCTGGAGTATATTAAAAAAATAACAGACATTTTTTTTAAATAAGTACAATAATAAAAGATAGTCAAGATGATTCCGTGCTTCGGAGGGCACGTTAAGCCGTTGGTTCCGGCTATTAGCCGTAAAAACACCTCCACCAACCCGCATTAGAGCAGCGTGGTGGAGTAGGCTCCATACATCCTCCGGTTGATTGAGGGTAGGCCTGTACCTAACAGTGGGACGTATATAGGCTGTTTATGTTATGTTATGTAAGTACAATAATAATGTCATGTCCTTGAAACTGCCAACATGATCTTGATACATGCGTCTGTGGCAAATGATAAGGAACCGCACGTCCCCGGACAGCATCTGATAACAGCTGATTCCCACGCCTGTGGGAGAAACAAATTGATAACATGACCACATTGCTGCGAAATACAATATGGGGAGAAAAAAATACACATAACACGAGCTCACAACTATATCTCACTAGTCAGAGGCACATCCATCGCAAGATGAACTAAGTACTCACACCTCACCGAGCTTTCTGTTAGACCAACGTGATAGATGGTGAACCATCTAGCCAACTGTGTTAGTAAAAATTACACTAGTGCAAGTCTGGTACTATCGACCCACTAGTGACGATTAAATCTCTCAGACGAGGATAGATTACACCCTATATGAAACATATTTGGTTTTGGAACACAAGGTTCGGAACATAAAAAGATTTTAAAAAAAATTAAACCTATTTCGAAATTTGAAAAGTTTACACAAAAGCCAAGGATTCCTATTTCGAAATAATTAATAGTATCTGGTCGAGGTTCGCGCCCAACGGGGCACCGTCAGGCCTGTTGCTTTAAATTTTGTACCGGGTGAGAGCCCTCAGCGATTTGTCCAACCAAGTAGTTGATGCCATTTGCGGCAAATCTACAATAAGTCACGTCAAAAAAACTGTCGTTTGTCATAATCTTTTGCAAGGCTGCTGCGGTGGTGAAGCTACCATGGTGTCCTAATGAGATAGAGCTCATGTAGGAACCAATGATACCATTTAAATGTTTTTTGTTTTTATAGTACTTATTCCCGTGCTTAGGGAAACTCACAAAGAGTTAATGACGATACATAGATCGAAGAAAGAATTTCACATAGACAGGTAGAGGACCCGGTGGTGTAATGGTTAACACGCTCGTCCCGGCTTGACAAGAGCTGCGGGTTCAAGTCCCGTTCGAGTCAAAAAGAACTGTCTTTTTCGATTTATATTTTCTCCTTGTATGAAACCATTCTCTTTACTTTAGTACGTCAAAAAATATATACAAACTTTTTACTTACATAAGTCTCTACTTCATTAATTGTATCTTTTTTGCAATAAAAATAACTTATTACGTGTTGTAAATAAATTATGTACTTAAAAGAAAAATAGACACTATTAACAACTAATAGATAGAGCAATACACAAGAAAGTCTAGAACACTTTTACTTCATTATTTGTATTACGTACTGGGTGATACATGAGCGTAATATTTATATGTCAATCATAATACCAGCCATTGTTATGACGAGTTTCATATAAAGCTGTCGGTTTCAGTAGCTATTAGAGTGAGGCCACACGATGTATCGTGGATGCGATGCCACTAGGAAATGCAATCCCGACTCGAGATCGCAAATTCGAGATCCCGCGGGATTGGAAATATCAATCCCGCGAGATCCCGAAATTTTCGGGATCTCGTCTGGTTTATAAAAAAATGTAAAGTTAGGATGGCTGAAAACGATGAAATGCTTGATTGTCATAGTGAGGTTAACTAAAACAAAAAATTTTTTTTTGAAAGCAAACATAAACCTTTATTCTTCAATATTACTAACTAAATAATTAAGTTTTCTTTGGATACCAGCATGATCAAAACAAAAAGTATAACTCAAGGAGATTCGCCTAATCCCGTCAATCTCGAATGGGATCTCGTCATATAATGCTTCGGGATTGATCCCGAAAAATTAGACGAGATCTCGCGAGATCGGTCTGTCGATCTGTCTGGTCTGTCGGTCCGTCGATCTAGACATGCCACACGATGCACTACGACTACGACGCATGGCACTCAGTGCGTTGAAACTACAGCGTTGCGACGACGCAACGGCCGAGGGACGACCGTGTGGTCATTCTTTTACAAGTAGGTACAATTGGTTTGTGTAACTGAAGCTACGTGCTGCAATATAGCGTGCTTCTTGGGTATAAGTTATTCTCAAGAATGTTTGCAAAAGAGGTAATATACGATCCTGATGACCGGATTACTCCAGCTATAGAGGCGACCACTCAGCTCGCGACAGCTAACAGTTCTGTGGGGTTAAAATTGCCACATCGAAGCAATTCACCTAAGAAATCAATATTGCAATTTGACATTTGCGCATATAAAAGTAAATGCGCCATGCAAACATTCAAATAGCAATATTGCTTTCTTAGATGAATTGCTTCGATGTGGCCATTTTAAAGGTAAATGAAAACCGCTGAGCATATGATAATCATTTATGATCAAAATTCAAATTCAAAATTCAAAAATATCTTTTTTCAGTACGTAACATAGTTACACTTTGAATCGTCAATTTTTACATAACGAACGTCTCATCCGCCTAAAACTACTGCAGCTTCTCACAACCTGTATAGCCGGGGAAAAGAAGCTGCAAGAAAAACCTCGGCACAGGGCCCTAGACGTTCTTTAAAAAAAATACATAAAATATAAAATAACATTAGTTCGTTAACAATTTGGAAAATCATTGATTTAGACCAGGATTCACGCGTCTACCAACTGGGCTATCACCTCTCACGGCATCGGCATGACACGAAAAATAAAGTAAGTACGGTCACGAGCATTAATATGTATACACTTTGGTATCATGTCACATTAACTTTTTTGACAAATTGCACTGTAAGTCTCACTAAATATCAAATATGTTAGTGCGACAGAGTCTTAAAGTGGGTACATTATATTGCTCATGACTGTACCTAAATATATTTTTTTCTCAATGCACGCACCGAGGTAGTCGTAAGTGTATTTACTTAAAAAAGTATAAAAAAAGAAGTGCGTTATCCATAGGCAATTAAATCTTCTACAATCGGCCACAAAATACAGGCTATCTGAGGTTTATCCCCACCACAAGAGAGACAGACAAAGACGTATGACGTCACTATCTTCATCAGCAGCCGCTCTGTGATTGGTCGATCATAGCCTCTCAGATAATTGTTTATCATTATCATTGAGATAACAATGAAGAATTGAGAAAAACAAGTGCTAGTATGACTCTACATTATTTAAGTAGGTATCTGTACAGTCATGAGCAATGTTATGTACCCTTACCGGGTGAGAGCCCTCAGCGCTCCCCATTTGTCCGGCCAAGTAGTTTTATTTATTTACTTATTTGGTTCATGCCATCTGCGGCAAATCTACAATAAGTCACGTCAAAAAAGTTATGTAGGTAAGTACCCACTTTAGAACCCTGTCGCACTATCATATTTGTCATTTAATGAGACTTACCGTTTAATTTATCAAAATAGTTAATGTGACATGGGTTCAAAGTCATACAAGTGAATATACCTACACAAACTTACGTAGTTAAGCGCGATATCCGTGTCTCATTCGAAAGGGCTTATGCTGAGTGAGGTCCTTTTATTTGGTCCTTTTAACGGCTTCCGTGGTCCAGTGGTTTGAGCGTTGGGCTCACGATCCTCGGGATTTGCACCGGGAGGTCCCGGGTGCAAATCCCGGAGGGACACATCACGAAAATCACTTTGTGATTCCTTGTTTGGTTATAGGTCAATACAGACGGATCACCTGATTTTCCGAAAGAAAGATGATTCGTGCTTCGGAAGACACGTTAAGCCGTTGGTCCCGGTTACTGTTTACTGATGTAAGTACGTAGTCGTTACGTGAGCCATGTCAGAGGTTTTTGGCGGCTCAGTAATAACCCTGAGCTTGGTATTCCACCTCACAACCCACAGGATAAGAAGAAGATATCAAATGCAGTTATTGCAAATTCCTTAGCAAATATGGGTTGTTAACTTACGTAACACACATCACGTTATGTATGCTAATTATTAGTTTTCTGGTGATTTTGTGGTCTCTACCCAATATTACATTACAGCCGTGTTATGTCTAAGTAAATGAATAGTAAAATAGCATCGTAATTACATTTATCTTAAGAGTAGATTCGCGAGAGAATCGATATAGCGATCATGGCACGGCAGCAGTCAATACCCTCAGTAATTATATGCACCTGTGTTCACATATAGCTCAGTGTGCAAACAGCTTTATAGTTGTTCTTCTTTATTATTGCACTGAATGTATGACTCGCTATTTTCCTCGATGCACTAGCTGCGAGGAATTTGAATACTTATACGTACTCGTATAAAGGCTACCTTTGTTGATCCGCGAGTGAGAAAAAATCTGTTAGTCCAACGTTTGTTTTTTGTTTTCCTTGCTTTCTTTATTTCCATGTTGTAAAACAATACTATCGACTTCAAATTCAATGTTTCGTCATGAGTAATATCGGCCCCGATTCCTGCAGACACCTCCTAATTTTAAGTTACACCTGTCATTTACTTATCCGCTGAAAAGGAAAGAGATAGATATTAGACAGATGTTAATTTTAATATGAATGAGTAAAATACGCATCTCAAATAGGCTTCTCGCTGATATGCAATTTATGCAACCCTTATAACGTGTGCTGTCAATAAATATACCTACATAGTTCTGAAGGATCAAAAGAGACAAATAAAAATAAAAAAAGATTCAAATATAAGTAGATTATGATTATTATACGTAAGTACGTAATCGTTACATGAGTCACGTCAGGGGCCTTTGGCGACTCAGTAATAACCCTGAGACCAGGGTTGATGGGGTTGGTAATCCACCTCACAACCCACACGATAGAAGAAGGTTCAAAAATACCACTTGAAGTATATTGCACAATAACTCCACGTTTAATAATATGTATTTGATTGAAACTCAGATAAATAAGATGAGAGTAGAATTTTCCAACAATATATACACAGCTGTGTATACAGAAGTAGTATGTTTATACGTGAGGATGATCGCAAAACATGTTTTGTTTTATGCGATGGGCATTTAGTGTTCCGGCCAAGTAGTTAATGCCATCTGCGTCAAACCTACAATAAGTCACGTCAAAAAAAAAAAGCATAGAGTGTACCTACCTAAATACTGATAAGATGAATGGCCTATAGGGATTCTTAGAGCGATCCAGTTTAGGACGAGAGAAGAGCGATTCAGATTAATATACACTGATACTAATTCCAGTACGGTCACGAGCATTAATATGTATACACTTTGGTACCATGTCACATTAACTTTTTTGACAAATTGAACTGTAAGTCTCACTAAATGTCAAATATGTTAGTGCGACAGAGTCCTAAAGTGGGTACATTATATTGCTTATGACTGTACAGTACACACCATCTAATTTTATTTTAAGTTACTTATACATATCATTTTCTTATCCGCCTTCACACCCCGGACACTTCATACAAACAACCTCGTTTTACTGGACCGCCAAAGGCCCCTGACATGGCTCATGTAACGACTACTAACTTACACCAGTAAGTAGTAACCGGAACCAACGGTTTCACATGCCTTCCGAAACACGGATCATCTAACTTTCCGACAATCAGATGACCAGCCTATAATGTCCTAACTAAACTAAGGATCACAAAGTGTTTTTCGTGATATGTCTTCACCGGGATTTGAACCCGGGACCTCCGAATCGTGAGCCGAGCGCTCAGACCACTGAGCACTTTAATTAACCGTTTCTAGGTACATTAAGGTACTAGCAACCCTCGACATCACTTTCTGCCCAACCGTGTAGTGGACTCGTGGAATTAACTGCCAGAATCTGTGATCAGTGCTCCCTCAGTGAACTCTATCAAAAATAGACTTGACAAATATATAAACAATCATGAACACAAGTGAAGTGATAAGCACGCATCAGCACAAATTGCTGCCTGTGCTTCC
Organism: Pectinophora gossypiella; assembly: GCF_024362695.1. Lineage (NCBI taxonomy): Eukaryota > Metazoa > Arthropoda > Insecta > Lepidoptera > Gelechiidae > Pectinophora > Pectinophora gossypiella. The sequence goes on from NC_065424.1 coordinate 3,897,571, forward strand.
AAAATAATAATAATAATTAGTGGGTAGATAAAATTATGAGTTTAATATCGACGTGCGCTCCCCATTTGTTTGCCCAAATAACGCCACCTGAGGCAAATCTCAGGTCAAAAAAGTAACATCTCTTTAGCGAGTCGATTTGACGCTTAATTGGCCCTACGAATACGCTGCCATAAGATTATTCGATATCTGACATATCGATATCGACATTACCAATTAGGTACCTACACATTATAATATCAAAGCTATAAATCAAGAATTTCATTCAAGAATTTTAATGCAATACATATTAGGGTCACAATGCGATCCAATGGAAGGGTCGTTGACCGCTTGGACAATATTGACTCGGGCAGAGGAGCTGATATCGGCATACAAATATCATGCCCAAACACGATAGCTTGATGTATCCCGTCCACTAGGAAACGTGAATATTTGCTTTTCTTAAAACTCGATACAAGTACCAGTACTTTTATCTTTATTTAAACCGATTTAAGTATCTTCTTATTCTTAAGGAAAGTCCATATAGCTCTGCTTCATACTTGTAATGCCACCCAAGTAAACATCTATGTCCAATCAAAAATAATGCAATAACTATGCCGATTTTGTCAGACACAATCTAACACCTGTATTCTGAGATGTTAAGTCTAAACTTCCTCCACTTGTATGGAAGCACCTCCCCAGCTGAGAGCAGTTGTATTATCACATTATTGTTAGGGTTCGTAATGTTTATTATTTAATTATTATTAGATTATTAACTTAATAACTAACTACTACTATACTACTTATTAACTTAGGACTTTTCGGTCGGTTCGGTTGTTGGTCCCGGCTATTAGCCGTAAAAAAACACCTTCACCAACCCGCAGTGGATCAGCGTGGTGGAGTATACTCCATACCCCCTCCTGTTGATTGAGGGGAGGCCTGTGCCCAGCAGTGGGACGTATATAGGCTGTTTATGTATGTACTTATGTATGTTATTAACTTAATAACAGACGGAATAAAGTCGTCAGGTAAAAGTTAAGTTGTTAGTCTTATGTAAAACAGACAGCTCTAAAACTAGAGCCAGAATTTTATCGGTATTTTTTTTGTTGGTGAGGTTTTCCTAAGCGCGGCTAAGTGTTAGGTATAAAAACAAAATCATTTATAAACTTGGCGAGCGCAAATACCAATGTTTATGTAATCTTCACTTAATGCAACAGTGGCTGCCGTTGATACCAATCTCATCCTGAAGTCGTAAAGTTTTTCTAAACGACGCTAACTTTTCCGTATTTTCATATTCATTATGTAACACTTTCCTTTAAAAAAAAGTAATTCATATATGATACTTATCTTTTCTTTCCCAACGACCCTATTAGGTACTCTAGCCATAGAGGCAGCGACACCAAATACTTCAGGACCCCGATACCGACCCCGCCGGCGTAGTCGACGATTTTCCTCAATCAGCGCTTATCGCTATCGACCCTCTAGGGTCGATTAATTCTTTCAAATATCAATAAGATTGCTCACAACCTCCCCTGGTAGGGTAGAATCACTCAAAGATAGTTCATCATTTTGGAAAGAATACCAAGTATTGGCTCGTGAATAACTCAACACGGGGATTCCCGTCCGATTAAACGGCCGAACTACAAAAGCAATCGAATAGCCGAACAGAGAATCAAGCGATCATAAGGAAGAACTAGACTCATGAAACATCACGATTAATTCTCGAACGAAAGTGAAAGAAAGTTATGTCCAATACATCATTTTCATCACGCGACCGCTACGGAAGCGTTGCACGTTGGCGCGAAATAGAATCTTAACTTTTTTCTTAGGTGCGCGGGCGCACGTATTGCCAAGACATTCCTACCGGCCAGTGTCAGTTACCGCGAAAAAAAACTACAGAGCATCATGCAATCGAGACCGCACTTCATATTTCAATGTGCTGTTCATAGAAGTACTTCTATGCTACCTACTCATTGATGCATAATTATGTTACTTTACAGCACAAGACACGACTTATTTATTAAATACATCATAGAAGGGAAGATAGAATAATAGAGAGGGAGGGGAAGACCAAGAAGAGCTTGCATGGAACAGATTTAGAGAAGACGAACGCCGTGTCTTATAGGGAAGTAAGGAATTGACCTTTGATAGACAAGAGTGGAGAATGCTACACCGACAAGAGCGTGGTTTTAAATTAATTATGATGAATATGATGATAACATGATGAAAAGAGCGTGGTTTTAAAATATTATGCTAATTTGCAATGATGCTAATTCCTGCAGGTTTTAAAATATTATGCTAATTTCTGCAGAAACTAATGGTGCTAATTCCTGCAGACACCATCTAATTTTATTTTAAGTTATACCTGTAATTTTTAACAGCTGTTAATTTTAAAATGAACGAGAGTATGAATGAACCCGGGCGAATCAAATAGGCATCTCGCTGATATGCAACCCGTTTCATGTGTGCTGTCAACGTAATTCTGTCGAGTTATTGACTAATATAAAATTTTGGAAGGGTTTTTAAATTTTTGCCTAAAATTGACGTGTGTTCCATAAATTTTATGCCTCTCGATTACCCGTTCCTTTCCTTTTCGGCGGATATGAAAATGACAGGTATAACTTAAAATAAAATTAGGTGGTGTGTACTGGAATGAGTACCAGCCTCATATTGACTAATAGCTTGATGTTTTTATAAGAAGATTAAGTAGCTTATATAATTATTTAATCAGTTACAAACGTCCATTGTTTTTCAGACACTGAAAATAAATTATGTCCAATTTATCTTTTCTTGGCGTCGTTTCTGTGCTAATATGTTAATATGGATTAGGTTTTTATCTAAGAAGTCATTAAAGTGATAGTAAGAAATAAGTACTTAATAACTAAATTAAATTCGCTACATTTATTCTTCTTTTCATTCTAAACAAAACTTACATATTGAAGGGAACAGCAATACAAATCTATAACAAAATGTGCAGCAATTTGGAGGAGAAAATCCAAAAAATATATATTATAAAAATATCTACTACTACTTACTTAGAAATCTACAACCTAATTTAGATTACAATTCCAACCAATTACCTAATTTATTGCCATCTGGACGTAACTTAATAAGTCACGGTAAAAAAGAATGAAAAGTATGACGTCACAGAGGTCAAATCTTACATACTTAATATAAAAAAAAACACCACATAAGCAGGTATAACACGAAGACTCCATTCTCTAGTGTTTTTAGTCCTCTTTTTTTCTGCAATTACACACTAGTTGAGTTGATATGATTGTCTGCGCTACACGCTGATTCTATTGTGCGATAATTAATTAGTGAGGATTGGTAGAGTGAAACCGCTCCGTCTTGACCATATTGTGTTGCGAGAACCGTTGGGAGTATCCGTATGTTTCTAGCGGTTGTTTATTTGTTACGTCAAACGACCTGGGGCTTTAGACAAGTTGCCAACGATTATGACAATCGGCAGTACGGGGATAAAGATATATAAACATAGGTATATATGGGATAGTCATGACATACCCGCTATTATTATACTTGTACAAATTTTTCCTGTACCCAAAGGTTGCCTGGAAGAAATTGCTGCATGAGCAATAAGGCCGCCTGTTGTGCTTTTCTGTATATGTTGTCCTTATCTCTGTATTTTGTGTCCATTGTGCTCAATAAAGTATTTTATCTATCTATTTATCTATCTATCTATCTAACTATCTACTAAATGTCAGAGAAAAAAACGAAAACATTTCCGACTCGAACGGGACTTGAATCGTCGTTACATGAGCCATGTCAGGGGCCTTAGGCAGCTCAATAATAACCCTGATATCAGAGTTGATGAGGTTGGTAATCCACCTCACAACCCACACGATAGAAGAAGAAGACCATCCTCCTGTCCATGCGTAATTCTTCCGATCTATGCATCATCATTACGCCGACGCCATATCAATCTCATATGAATCCCAAGACATGTCAATCCCACACTCTTTCAAATATTATTCCTCTCAGACGACGCCCTGAGCCGAGGTTCGCGCCCAACTGGGCACCCTCAGGCCTGTTGTCTTAAACGTTGTACCGGGTGAGAGCCTTCAGCGCTCCCCATTTGTTCGGCCAAGTAGTTAATGCCACCTGCGGCAAATCTACAATAAGTCACGTCAAAAAAAAAGGCGATCCCACGTGATACGATAATGCTCCGCGCATCGGTGAAAGCAAGCCTGTACTAATGCAGTATACACCTAGTGAACGGCCTCCGTGATCCAGTGGTTGAGCGCTGGGCTCACGATCCGGAGGTCCCGGGTTCGGATTCCGGAATTAAATCCCGGAGTTAACACAAAAAACACTTTGTGAACCTTGGTTTGGTTAGGACGTTGCAGGCTGATCACCTGATTGTCCCAAAGTAAGATGATCCGTGCTTCGAAAGACACATTAAGCCGTTGGTCACAGTTACTACTCATTGATGTAAGTACGTAGTCGGCAGGTCGGCACTATGAGCAAAGACCACAAAGTGAGTGAAAAAAGGGACCGCGAAAAAGATATCTTAGAAAGAGAGAGTCCAAGATTGGGACGAGTGGAAGAAAGAGAGAGACGCTTTTAAAGCCCTGCAGTAGGATAGTGAAGGCTAGAAATAATATTAATTTTATGTAAATATTTGTGTTGTGAACTCCTATACCGCCTAGTTTCCACGGCCAGTTCAAAGTGTGACTGTGTGATTGCAGCCACCCTGTTCTATATTTTGTAAACTAACCGCTAACATCCCGTCCTATCTATTTTTTCCGCTAGCACCGCATGTTTGTAAACTCCCGCGCCGGTTCGTCAATGAATTTCCCGCCGTTTCCGCGATTTGGCGGGACGCGCGCAATATCTATGAAAACATGGCCGCCGCGCACTCCGATCCGGTCACGGATAGAAATAATACATACATACATACATACATACACGCCTAGTTCCCATTAGGGTAGGCAGAGACCACGGAGTGTACGGAATGGAAATAATATTCAAAGAAAATCAGATATGCGACGTCATATAAACAGCGCCTCACAGCTGGGCACAATCCTCCCCTCAAAACATTTAAGACAATAGGCCTGAGGTTGCCCAGTTGAGCTTGACTACAAACCTCGGCTCAGGGATGTCTGGAATATTTAAGAGGATTATATCAATCTATTTGAAAGAATTAATTGACCTTCGTGGGCCAATAGCGAAAAGCACTGAATGAGGAAAATCGACCACTATGAAAATCACTTTGTGATCCCTAGTTTGGTTAGGACATTACAAGCTGATCACCTGATTGTCCAAAAAGTAAGATGATGCCGTTGGTCCCGGTTATTACTTACTGATGTAAGTAAGTAGTCGTTACATGAGTCATGTCAGGGGCCTAAGGCGGCTCAGTAATAACCCTGACACCAGCGTTGATGGGGTTGGTAATCCACTTCACAATCCACACGATAGAACAAGGAAAATCGTCAATAAGCCACGTCAAAAAAATGCTATAAGGATAAGCATGAATTTAACTAATTTATATACAATTATAGGTATATGTTAGTCATCATTTTCTTTCTTTCTCGGTCCGCTTTTTTACTTCATTGCTTGTCCCGGTCATATAATAATTAACTTAAGTACTTATATTAAAATTTGTCAAAAAAATACTAAAAAATAATAATAAAAAAACAGAATGTAAATCCACCACAGGCTTCGTCAGTTCATTCATAATAAATAGTACATTTTCTTAGTCTGTCTCTTTCGTACTAGTCTGTATTATATCTTTATCTTCTGGGGCTTTAGGCAAATTGCAAACGATTATGACAAACGACAAATGACAGTAACAGTGATAGAAATATATAGAATAGACATGTCACCTTATGTCAATCGCATACATTTTTATCGCTGTTTCTGTCGCTTATCGATATCGTTTGCAACTTTGCTATTAACCCTGCCCATACGTGCCAGAGCGCAAATACTGATTAAAATAACAAAATATCACTCAATTAGAAGTCTAATCTTTGCATGTACTTATGTAAATTATAGTACTTAATAATGTGTAAGCACGGTAGACCAATAAAATAAAAAAGCATAAAATGTTATTGTTACCTACTTTGGAAGAGCGGTGCCTTCTAACACAGGCCCTATTAGCTTAAAAGAAGTCATCAGTCTCTAGCTGATTGTATTTTGTTTGTTGCCAATAAACATTATTTTATTTTATTTATTTTATAACGTCAATGACCGGAGATGAATAATTAAATTACTAATTTTCCTCCGATTATAACTTTGTGGCTACCATGCTGCAATTCATATACGAAACATAAAAGTGTACGTAGTCGTTACATGAGCCATATGTCACGGGTCTTTGGCGGCTCACTAATAACCCACATACACAGTAGAAGAAGACGAAATATAAAAAAGTAACCAACATTTTTTGTGGCTTGATTTTCTCTTATTAATGGCATGTGAATCTGCACACCCCGGGTGAGAGCCTTCAGCGCACCCCATTTATCCGGCCAAGTAGTTAATGCCATCTGCGGCAAATCTACAATAAGTCACGTCAAAAAAAAAAACTGCACACCCCGATAGGGTTACAGGCGTGATATACCTATATATGATAAATACGTATTATTCGATATTGGAAAACCTTAAAAAAATGCATAAATGTGCGTGTCGCGACGCTTAGAATTTTGTCTGAACGAATGTTTCAAAATTCGAACAATCGTGTCGATTTGAACTTACCTAACTTATTCGACAGGACTCAACTTATTTGAGACTACAAGAACCAGGGGCTTAGCCAAGTTGCAAACGATTATGACAATCGATTGTAATCGATTATGTCTATCCCATATATTTTTTATCACTGTCACTGTCATTTGTCATAATGAAGGACCATTTTCGTCTTAAAGTTAAAGAACAGAACCCCCTATGAGAAAAAATCATCTAAGAAAGCAATATTGCTATTTGACATTTGTTGATATTGCGTACTTACTTTATGTCAAATTGCATTATTGCTTTTTAGAAGAATTGTTTCAAAGTTGCCTTTAACCCCCAGGACTCAGGACAAACAATTAAAGTAAGTATAGTCATGTCAAATAAGTTGTACGTTTTCGAATAAACTATCAAAAATATTCCGCCCGATACGCCTACAGATGTGTGTGCGTTTCGCTTTATGCACGAGTCCTTAGTATTTTGACAGCTACTATTATACTTAAGTAAATAAATTTGGTAAACACTTACATTTATATTTTAATACAATGCATATTGTCCTTACTTATTTTTGTAAACATATAAACTGTTATAAGCCATTGAAAGCATAAAATATAAAAATAATTACAACAAGTGGCCGAAACAAACCTAAACCATTTTATCGGACCCCTTGATACCTATTCTTAGCCGGTATTTTCCCTCAAAATAATTATAACCACGCAATTATACTTATAAATAGATAACATATATTTCAGTCGACTCATCCACTCACTAAAAAAATCCAAAACAACACTGAAAATAATTGATATAAGTGTCTAAATATCTGAAATTGTAATGGATTCTGACTAAATAGAGATAAGACCTTCCTAATAAGTAGATACGTGTGTTGTTTACTTAGTATGGTTGGTATCAGATAATAATTATAGTTCCCTACACCTCAGTCGATATCTCCAGAACCGTTAAGTAACCACACCATCTTGTGATGATAAGCATTGTACTTACGTCTTCTGGACAGATAATGGCTAATGGAGTGTTCAAAGACAAATATAATATGTATTTACTATTGTGTAGAGAAATGGTGAGTCATTGCGTCGCACCTTAATCCAATAGTTTCCATGTTAGGGTTTTCCGAAGCGTGCATACAACCTGTCGTGTTGTATGCGAGCGTTGGGCGACAAAGGAGACGGATGAAAGAAGAGTGCATGTGGCAGAAATGCGAATGGTAAGATGGATGTTTGATGCGACCAGGGGGGTTAAAATGGTCACATCGAAGCAATTCATGTAAGAAAGCAATATTGCTATTTGACATTTGTTTGCATTGCGGCTTTCTCAGATGAATTGCTTCGATGTGGCCATTTTAACCCCCCTGAATGGACAAGATTAAGATTATGAATGAACAAAAGAGGAAGTCTGAAAGTAGAGTCGCGCCGGTGACAGAGAAATCGACAGGTGAGCGTGGTATGGGCATGTGATGAAGAGGGATGATAGGCATATTACGTGGATAGTGATGAGTATAAAAGTGGGTATAAAGGTAGGGGTCGACGGAAGAGTGTGGGTGGATTGTACGAAGATGTGTGTGAAAGTGCTTCCGTGCTTCGGAAGGCACGTTAAGCCGTTGGTCCCGGCTATTAGCCGTAAAAACACCTCCACCAACCCGCAGTGGAGCAGCGTGGTGGAGTATGCTCCATACCCCCTCCGGTTGATTGAGGGGAGGCCTGTGCCCAGCAATGGGACGTATATAGGCAGTTTATGTTATGTTACGTGTGTGTGAAAGTTAGGAGTACTGAGATGAAGACTGACAGAGATGAATAGAAGAAGAATTCATGTTGTACTGACCACACTTAGAGTGAAACAAGGGTAAGAGGATGATGATGGTTTTCAGAAACGTAATTGCAATATAAACAAATTGGGAAAGAAAGAAATAAATTAATTTGCTTAATCATGAGTAAGTAATAAAAATACAGATACCAGTGTGTTCAGTGTGTGTGTGTGTGTGTGTTTTAGGGAAAAGACAACATGTAAATAGGTACGTTCACCAGCATATCCCTGCCATGTTGTAAAAAGCAGAGGTTACGACATCTTAAACATAATACATAGCATATCATAAGCTCACGACTATATCCCAATTGGGGTATAGTCAGAGGTTCTTCCATCTCAAGATGAACTAACTACTACCACACCTTACCGAGCTTTCTGTTATATTTGAGACTAACGTGATAGGCGGTGAGCTCTCAAACGTGATCCCTCTTTAACTTAAGAGCCACGCTTTTGTAGTGTAGTATTCTCCGTAGACACGGGCCTCCGCGAACCGCTGAATTCGTCTATCAGGGAGTGTAAACTGGAACCTGACAGAGGGCAGCAGTAAATGTCAGTCAGTACTATTCAGAGACGGAGGACAGGAGTCCTAGTACGGCTTTGAAATAGACTACTCTGGGCGCCATCACATTCGCGTCAAACAGTACGCCAGTTAAAATAAATTTTAGGATTACAACTGTAATTTGTCTCAATAATAAGTAAATGTTTAGTATGTATTCATTAATTGTATGACGCACGTAATCCCTTTTATCATAAAGTAGAAATGTGACAAATGCGTTGACGTAATACGAGTCTCAACTATTGTGAAGAAATATAAAGATGTATTTATATAACACAGACGTGGAATTATACTTAGATTATGTTTATGCTTATGTAGATATACCTGCCTGTATTTGACCATAACATTATCGCTAACCAATGTCACAGACCGGGCACTCCATACAAAAATTTAATAACGAATGCGTGCGATCGAGACAGACAGACCACGCGCTCCGTTACACCTTATCCCTTTCACGGACAGAGATCATGGATCATTGATGGTTCATAATAGGTAGTATGACACCTTGGAATCGGAACGTCCGTAGACGTTCCTAGTCGTGGATACGAATTATGGCTTAAAATGAGTCCCACTATTTGAAGAGGGGAGAGAGGGAGGTACTTCCTGATGTGGGTAGTTTATTGTTTATTCTACACATGAAAGTTTTATTGAGCTTACAAAAGCCTTGACATGTCGTAAGCCAGTACTGTCAGTATCGAAGCCCTTGAACACAGGACAGATCGTCCACGATCATTAAGTACCTACAAGGTCAAGGAAATATTACATTGATTCCTTTATTAGTAGGTGTTCCCCTAATTTTTTTGACGTGCCTTATTGTAGATTTGCCGCAGATGGCATTAACTACTTGGCTGGACAAATGGGGAGCGCTGAAGGCTCTCACCCAGTACAACGTTTAAGACAACAGGCCTGAGGGTGCCCAGAAGGGCGCGAAAATCGGCTCAGGGCGTCGTCTGAAAAGAAAAATATTTGAAAGAATGAATCAACCCTAGTGGGGCGATAGCGATTAGCCCTGATTGAGGGAAATCGTCGACCACGCCGGCGGGGTTGGTATCGGGGTCCTGAACTGTTTGGTGTCGCGAGCTGATTGGCTGCCTCTATGACTAGAGGTTCCCCTCAGAAGACGCGAATGCACGCGGTGTTGATAAGGGTGCGAACCACTCGAACTGGGCATCCTCAGACCCGTTATCTTAAATTTGGCTGCGGGTCAGAGCTTTCAGTGCAGCAAACCAAGTAATAAATGCCAAAAACGGAAAACCTTCAATCTCTACAAAAAATAAACTTGAACAGTAAACAGACAAAATAAATCCGTCTTCGGGGCACCATCAAGGACTAAAATGTTTTTCACACAAAGATATGTAAGATAATGAAAATATCGATTAATGTCACGGCAAAAGATAAGTCTGTCCGTCTCTTCTAATTCTGTCGGTGATTAAAAAAATATTGATATCTTTATATCTGTCTTATTTTAAATAAAAAAAATTCTACTTGTGATGTCTTCCAACCACCTCCCAACCAATAAAGCCAAAGTACTTAAGGGTAATTTTAACTGGCCGGCACTATTATTTTGAGCACATAATGGTTTATTTTTCTGTAATTGTAATATGAGACAGTGTTTTTTTAACGTGACTTATTTTAGGTTTGTCTCAGAAGGCATTAACTACTTAGCCGAATCAATGGAGAGCGCTGAGGGTTCTCACCAGGTCACTAATCCAGGTGTATCAATGCCCCATAGAGTGTGGGCGATGTCCTGACAATTTGTCTCCATACGGTTCATCACTATGTATCTTAGGACGTTGCTATTGAGCAATATATTCAAGACATCTTTAGGACGCACGATCTATACGGTCACCCTGGTCCAGCATTCGGCTTCCAATCGGAAGGTACTGGGATCAATTCCTAGTGTGGACACAGTCAGTGTGGATTATGAAGCAAAACCAGATTCCTTTGGTAAAAAATAATTTTGACACCCGTATTGGTGACGTCGATCTTCGCCTTCGCAACTATTTCTCTCTCTCTCCCTCTCTACGTCATCTCCCTAGCGTTATCCCGTTTGCACAGGATCCGCTAACCTAACATGAATTGGTTTCTCTCTATGTAGTACCTATTTATAAGTTTTACATATTCATCGTTTTATAGTAATATTACTTTATCACAGTTTTACCAAAATATTCCCCCTTTACTATAGATGTTATCTGTTTCCGTGACATCTCAGCTCGCCCCATATCGGTCAAACGTGGGCAAACACGATCTGTAAACACACAGACAGACACCTCCCTTATTTGTTAGTATTATTTATATATTATTATCATCACTTTTATTATTCCATTCCCGGTCGGTTTGAATCACTGAGGACTGGATGTTCCACTTCCAGTGGAACAGTGTGGTGGAGAATCAAAGCTTTCAATAAAGGCCGTAACTCACCGAGACGCCAAGGCTACGTCGCCATACGATTTATATTGAGGCTTCGATGCCAAAGCTTCGCCAAGTGTTTACCTGCCCTATATTTCAATTCAAAGTCTATGGTCTTATCTGTTTCATATTATAATTACAGAAATAGAAACCATTTAAAGTGCCCAAAATAAAAGTGCCAGCCAGTTAAAATAAACATTACTTTGGCTTTATTTTGAAAATCACTTGTTTGCTTTAAAAAATGTACGCGTTACTAAAACAGGTACCGGAAAGAGAAATTTCAATGCTTTTCGTTGACTTTTGGGCCCAACATTGTATGAAATGATTAAATTATCTCTGATAAAGTGTCGTTTTCAGCGAATCAATCACATGTATCGATATTCGAAAATGATACAGTAAGATAGGTATTTATGCCTAGTAAAGAAACCAACCTCTGCTCTAATAGATACCCACCTAACGTACATAAATAACTAGCGAAGTAGGTAGGTACCTACCTTGTTTAGCTAGTTTTCACAGTTTTCAACCGCCCACAACTTGGCTTAACGATTACTAACATGCGACTCGAATTTGTACCTAGAAAACTTATAAAAAAATGTCATAAAACCATGTATACATATGTGTATCATGTAGTAATTACAATTGAGAATCAATAATTGACTTGAACAGCCGACAGTTAATTAGGTTCTATTTACACTTTGGAAGCTGCTAGATAAATGAACATAAAAGTAGAACAAGACACTGTATGAGTCATAATTTATAAGGTCACAAGTCTTCAACATGCTATCGTTATCTTAAAGACAAAACAAAGACCCTTTTGATACAAAATGTCTTAAAATCCATAAATGGTATGCAGGTAAGTACCTATAAAAAAAGTTTCTATTGTAAATGTGCTAATGACTAATGACCACGCAATTAGAGTAAATTAGTGTAACCTGTAATGATGAGAAATAACGAAAATGATCGTGAATCATAAATTCACTTATCTGTATCGAGGAATGTCGATTAACTAAAGCTCATCCATCGGCCGGGTGATTTTATATACGTAGGTAGCCTTACCTACCAAGGTAAGTTTAGAATACCTATATTGCTATGTAAAATATCTATTATAGAAACTAAATTGCACATAGAAAGGTATGTTGAGAAAAACTGCAAAAAGAAAGAGTTATGATAACCAACCACAAAGATAGGTGCCCCAAAAAAAATATGATAATAAAACGCCAAATAATACCGATCGCCATCTCCATATAATGATTACGCGCTCTCAAAAACAATGATCCACCTGAACGGCGCGATCTGTGGAGCGACGAAACGGCCCGCGCTAGCCGTCCCGCTCAGTCGCGCGCGAGAGCAGGCGCGCGCTCTCGCTCCCCCCGCGTGCCCGCCGGCCGCTCTCGACCAATCGGCGGCCATCTTCTGCTCCCCCGAGAGCAAGCGACAGTGCGTGCTCTCATCACGATCATACAGAGACAATATCTCGACGAGCGAGGTTGTCCGTCCCGCGAGGATGCGCTCTGAACGCGCCGCACACGAACGATAAAATATTCCAAAGTGCCTCAGTACAAGTGCAAGAGAAATAAGACTGTCAATCTGTGCTCAAAAGATTACGTGAAAGTGAAGGACTGGAGCTTTGTTGTGTGGACTTTTACGTTTATTAATTTGGGCATCGTCTGATAGCGCGAAAATTATCCACGATTGGGTGAGTTATTTTGATTAGATTAGAATGCAAATTATCGTGTGTTGTGCCGTCGCCCTGCTAATTTATTTAGGCATGGAGGTACTGTAAAATCGGGTTGGTTCAGTGTGAACGCGACAGTCAAATGTCTCGAATGTTGACCCCTGGAAAAGTTGACGGTGCGTTATTTTGCGTCAAAAATGTTATCTGAAAATTCCAAACTGAAAACGTACGAATATTTTTTCTGATGTAATTTCATTCGCGACCCCTAATAATGTGTTTTTTCCTAGAAAAGTGTCTAACAGTGAATAGGTAATATTATGAAATTAAAGCTCGATTGCATCAATTGCTAAAAGGAAGTGTTAAAATTATTCTGATTGCCCATTTAACTTGCAGGAAGATTATTCAATAAATTATATTTATTTTATTAAATAATTGCGACATCAGTTTTTACCTCTATGTAATTCAGTATTTATTAATTTATAATAATCAACTAGTGATAAAGTACAGTTTTAAGGTAAATATAATTATATTCTTGACGGATAAATTATATAATAAATTACGTAGGTATTAAACCATTACCAAAACTTCTCCGACGGAAAAAAGGAAACGTTAAATATTATTTATTATAGATTATTAAATAGTAGTGTAATAAAATTTTACTTATTTCATAATGTATAATACTAATCAGTATAATACTAATCTCATTACGTAAAAAATAAATTAGGCACTTATAAATAACCCTTAGTTAAAATTGATCCTACCTATAAAAAAGATGTATTTTTATAAGATTTACTTAGGTTGGTATTCCATTAAGAGCCTGAGTCTGAATAGAAAATGATTCTAATAGAAAAAAGATAGGTTTAAAAAAAATACCTAGTACGTAGGTAGGCAAATTACTAATAAAAAAGGAGCGAGCTTTTTTGAAAAGCGTGCCGTAAATAGTGTATTTTTAAAATTAAAAGAAAATCAAATGTAGGTCCTACAATTTTATAACTGGAAGTAGGTAATTATAAAAAAAAACGCTTCTAAATTTGCGTAATAAAATTAATTGGGAGAAAGTAACAACGTAATTTTGTGAAAATATGTACAGAAAAAATATTGTCCCAAAAAGGTAGCTTTTAAAATGACTAATTAGAAAAATGCGATTGCGTTGATGTCTTTTATAAAGCCTTTTCTTTCATATCATGTTCCAATTTAATAAAAGAACGTATTTAATAAATTATAAAATATTTTATCAAAGAAAGCGACGGAGAATCGGAATACCTACCTAGGTTATTTCTGTTCATTCCGGAATTTGTCTGGCCATAAAGTGAAAAAAATTAACTCCACAATGAGTAACGAAATCTACTGAAATAACTTCTATCATCCATCATTAAGGAGGTATTTTATATTCTGGTATTTATCGATACAAATCAACCTATTTTAACTTAATATACCTACCTACCTAATTATAGTAATTCATTCTTAAATGACACCATAATTAATCAATAGGTTATTATGAAAAGTATCCTTATTATTAAATCTATACTATTATTAGTGCGGGTGTTGGAATTGTTGTTAGTAGCCAGGACCAACTTCTAGCTTACTTACTTACAATAAAAAAAAACAATATCAAAAAATACGGATACTTACAGATATTCATGTTTGGGTTATAAATGATAATGACGCGCTCAAAGGTAAAGGAAGACATCGTGAGGAAACCCACAATCCCAAGAAATGCATTTTCGAAGGTATGTGACCTAACCTGTATTGGGCTAGTTTTCCCTTCGCGAGTTAGAAGGCCAAACAGGCAGTCGCTTCTGTAAAAAACTAGACCTGTCAAATCTTCAGGTTAGGTAAGCGGACCCTGTGGAAAACGGGATAATGATAGGGAGTTTTTATTTATTTATTTATTTTAAAAAAGTACAACCACATCACACATATTGAGCTTATTCCACAACTTGACTAGGTACTATTCTGACTGATATGTGTAACAATAACGGTGTACATAGCACTCGCAATCAATAAACTAATTTACAAATTCAACAGTAGCAGAAAACTAATTAAACTTAATTAAACTAAACTAAATCAAAACATACAAATAAAGGAGTTCATAATGATCAAAAAATACAGACGCAATTTACTTCCGCAAAACTTACCGAGGTAACAATGCTAGATTCATAGACAACTATGACTATGCCTTGCAGATTATGATAAAACCAATAATAACACAGTTGAATATCATATCAAATAATCCGATTTCCTAAACGGAAAAGCAGTAAGATATCACAAACAAGATTGCTTGTACAACATCCGCACAACACCAGACAGATCATTGTCAAACAGCCATCTTACTTTGAGGAAAGGGATGCAGTTGGCAGATTTTGTAAGCATCTGAGCACAATGGTTTATGGGCGTTTGCTGATCAACATTATAAGGCACAACGCACAGAGGCGGCAATATAAAAACGATATAAAAAAAATGACGATCTTCTTCTTATAGTGTGGGTTGTGAAGTGGATTACCAGCCTCATCTACTTTCGCGTCAGGGTTATTAATGAGCCGTCAAACGCACCTGACGTGGCTCATGTAACTACTACATACTTACAATAAGATGATATAGATCTAAAACTATCAAGGACAAGATGACCCGGTGGTGTAATGGTTAACACGGTCGTCCCAGTTTGACAAGAGCTACACGTCAAGTCCCGTTCGAATCAGACTTTACCAATTCAATTTTCTCTTTGTGACTTTCGCTGAGCACTGGCGAGTGCTTTAAAATCAAAATCACTTAGAAATATGTAATTTCTAATCATCTTACTTTCCAGTTAGATTGAATATAGTAGCTTAAGATATCATCTAATGTAAGCTATAGCGAACAACTTACCTAGTTTTTAAGAGAAAATAAAATGTATAAGAATGGTTACAAAAGTCTTAGGCTTAAGTCTTGTCTTAGGCTGGGGTTATTCTAACCCCAGCATTAAAAATAGTTTGATTAAACAAAACAGAAAGATAGTAAAACAGGCTAACGTGAAAGAAACATTACTTACAAGAAGCACACATAAGAAACATACTACGAGTAGTAATAGGTAGTTAGCCGGAGAAGTAATTGTTCTATCTAACATCTGATATTACTCACAACATGAATGTAACCTCGAAGGTGTAGGCATATACCCACACCTCGCCAGATATGTTTAAGTCTCATGTAATAGAGGTGAATCTATTGCCACATGATATCCATAATCTATGATCCAAATACGAATTCAAACTCATAAACTCGAAGATGTAAGTCACGCTTTCACCAAAGGGTTACCACGGATTCTATTTAAGCCATTTTAAACGTAAATAAACCCAGATAATCTAATTTAAAAACAAAGTTAGGTAATCGTGTACCTGCAAATCCTGCAAAGTACTTTATCAGTAGAAATCGTGACAAAATTGCTATAACATGTCATATGGAGTGTAATCGCCGTATTACAGGTTACTACGTATCTTTCTGTCTCGCAATTCCACTTGAGATGTCTCAATCGAGATGAAAATAGATACGCTATCTCGTAAGTGTTTGGTAACGAGTATTGCTTTGTTATTAAGATTACTTTTTACTTTTTTTATCCTCTTGGGGAAAGGCAAAGGTTAGGTTAAGATGTTTTCTTATTGGAATAAAGTGTGAAAGGCAAGACAAGATTTTTCCTGTAGGTATTAGTTGTCTTCACAACAGGATTTGCTGTGTCTTATAAACTAACCCCGGGTAACACTGATGTACTAGTAGTATGTTAAATTAATGACAGGCTTAAAAGGCTACTAACTAGGCCAGAGCCGTTACCCCCTTTCCAAAAAAAATTAAATCAAATCAAATATACTTTATTGCACAGAACTAGAATTTCAACAATCAGACATAACACATGAATACAGAATGGATTAATGGATTTTAAACGAAATTATTACGTTTAACTGAACTTATCACGTTTTCAAAGTTCTTGACTTGAATAGGCACGCGTCGACTAAACTTTTTTTAAAAGCTTGGGATAGAACGAGTTTTTAGCCTTACTAGCCTTTGTTATTACGCATTAAATTTTATAAACTAAAATACGTATAATAACTTATTATTTACCTAATAATTCCATCATTATTTTTACATAACATTAAAATAAGTAACTATAATTATTCTACTTATTTTTATATAAAGATCATTTTTAATAGTTCTTAAATAATGTATATGTCGTGATAACGTTGTTATTTTTCATTTACGTAAACGTAACATGCAACGTTAATAAAATTTGTTATTATTAATAAATAACACATCTACGTCATAAAGGTTTGCCCGTCACGACGTTTAATAAAGCATTATTATTGTACAGATAATAAGTAAAGGGGAAAACAGAAGAGCGCATCTTTAATGATAAAACTAAACAAAATAACAAACATTTTAATAATTTCAATGTCAAATACAGCTTTTACTGTTGGAATATTGACACCGCGTATTTATTATTCCTTAAAAAAATATTTTTATATATGTCATTTACTTCACAAAATTACAATCAATTACTGAATATTATGGAAAATCTTGAATCGCGTTGATGTCTTTTCTATGGCGCTTATTTTAATATATTTCAATCATCAATTTACTTTAAAAACAACTAATTTTATAGTGTATGTTTATAGGTAAGTAATGAATTGGTATAATATTGAACGTTAGTATTATAATATTATTAATTTTGCTTCCTTTTTTAAATCACTTTGTGAGACTGTCTTTACCAATCTTTCGTAAGGACATTGCAGGCTTGAATGACACGATTATCCAAAAAAGTAAGATGGTTCCGTGCTTCGGAGTGCACGTTAAGCCGTTGGTCCCGGTTACTACTTACTGATGTAAGTAAGTAGTCGTTACATGAGCCATATCAGGGGCCTTTGGCGGCTCAATAATAACCCTGACACTAGGGTTGATGAGGTTGGTATTCCACCTCACAACCCACACGATAGAAGAGAAGCGTTATTGTTTTACATAATATAACATAACATAAGCTCACGACTTCGGCTCCGTGCTTCGGAAGACACGTTAAGCCGTTGGTCCCGGCTGCCTTAGCAGTCGTTAATAACCATCAATCCGCACTGGGCCTGCGTGATGGTTTAAGGCCCGATCTCCCTATCCATCCTTAGGGAAGACCCGTGCCCCAGCAGTGGGGACGTTAATGGGCTGATGATGCAGCTCACGACTAAGTCCATCGCAAGATGAACTAAGTACCTACACCTCACCAAGGTGTCTGTATTGTTTCACAATTGTCATGAAATAAGAAAAGTTTTTCACCCGCTGAATATTCTGAAGTAATAAATAATCTATTATTAGTCGATCACGTATACCAGTGATAACAGATGATAAGATATCACCACATGATGTGATCAATTGATTGCGGCGATCTGAAGACTTTACACTCTTGGGCAATTAGTCAGATAATGTGTAAAGATGGTGCATAACATAACATAGCACCGCGCCTGCATCCCTTGTAGGGGTAAGCAGATGCGTATAGTACACCTGTAAGCGAGAAGAGCACCTCAGAAAGACAACAGAAAAACAAAAAACGTATCATCATCATCACCAGCCCATTAACGTCCCCACTGCTGGGGCACGGGCCTTCCCTATGGATGGATAGGGAGATCGGGCCTTAAACCACCACGCGGCGCGCGGGCCCAGTGCGGATTGGTTATTAACGACTACTAATGCAGCCGGGACCAACGGCTTAACGTGCCTTCCGAAGCACGGAGGAGCTCGAGATGAACTTATTTTTTTTTGTGGTCACCCATCCTATGACCGGCCTTTGCGAAAGTTGCTTAACTTCAACAATCGCAGACCGAGCGCGTTTACCGCTGCGCCACCGAGCTCCTCATAATAGTGGAAAAAACGTATAAAAAGATAAAATCAAAAATGTCATTTCATGACAGGCTGGAGACTAGCCAGTCGCTGCCCAACTAAAGAGTTTGCGACAACACCCACTTCTAGCTATGTTTAAGTTCCGTGTAATAGGGGTCGAGCTTATACCCATTAGCCGGGCACAAATCTTAGAAATCACATGATATCAATTATTTATGATCTAAACGTAAATTCAAACTCGTAAACTTGTAAAGTCGAATTCAGTAGTTTTAATCCCGAGCTTTCCGTGCTTCGGAAAGCACGTTAAGCCGTTGGTCCCGGTTACTACTCACTGATGTAAGTAAAGTCGTTACATGAGTCATGTCAAGGGCATGTGGCGGCTCAATAGTAACCCTGACACCAGGGTTGATGAGGTTGGTAATCCACCTCTCAACCCACACGAGAGAAGATCCCGCTGGGATTAGAACCAGGGATGTCATTTATGTTTCATACCATAAACTCAAGTCCGTTATCCCTAATGGGTTGGATAGAGCCACATAAGCAGAGGATGCAATTTGCTGAAAGCTTCTATACTGGGCTGAGAGCGAATACAATTTCATCCCGGGCATGACGTAAAATCCGACAGAGAAATTGCGTCATTCCTAACATGATAGACAATTCTCATAGGCGATTACCCGTCCCTTTCCTTTTCAGCGAATAAGAAAATGACAGGTGTAACTTAAAATTAGATCGCGTCTACATGAATTAGCACCGATACCTAACTAACCATGATAATCTCGGCTGAAACGGTGAAATGTGTAAAGGGATTCATATGACTTGGTTCTCACAAGTTCCACTCTCGGTTTTCGCTAACATTGCTAACTCGCGCAAAGGACGCCGCGGCGGCGCGCCTTTGACACAGGGATTACATTTACTCGGAAAGCACGAAGGCTCGTAATACAATATTTATTACTTATCTTAGCATTTGATAAGTGCTTTATTGAGAGAGAAATATGAGTACGTGTTATCGTGAGTCTTGTTGTTACACGCAAATGTAATTGTATTGTTGGTAATGATCTAAAGATTATTACTTATATTTAGTTTGAAATGTACTTGGCACTTAAGAGGGCTTTGGGGTAGTCAGAAGGTACAAATGTTTTTAAAGAACGTCTAGAATCTGGTGCCGAAGATTTTCTTGCAGCTTCTTTCCCCAGCTATACAGGTTGTGAGAAGCTGCAGTAGTTTTAGGTGGATATGACGTTCGTTATGTAAAAAATGTTACCTACTGAATAAAGATATTTTTGAATTGAATTTGAAACATCCATCCCAAGATGAACTAAGCGACCACACCTCACCGAGCTTTCTATCTTTCTGTTTAGGGCTTTAATACTATTTTAAGTACATTATTTTGTGGGTTTAAAGTAATATTAGTAATCAATATTCAAGATAGATGGCGCCGGCATCGGGGTAATGACGATATATAGATCGAAAGAATTTCCTTCACCGCTGAGCACGTGATAATCATCTATGATCCAAACATGAATTCGACAATCGTTCTCACACAATCATCTGTCGTGGATTCGAACCTGCGACCTCTAAAGTGAGAGGCAAGCGTTCCAACTGGGCTACCACGGATTTTTAAAACATTTCAATTCAAACTCCAGCATCAAATATACACATACATACACACAAAGACATGATAAAGTGTCCGAGCTTACTATTGCGATCACATAAGCGTCACATAATGCACAGGTTGGCTGCATGCCTGGGCGCAGGTTATTAGCGCGTATTGTCCGGACTAGAATAGCTCGCCGCGTTGTAGGATCAACATGCGCGTTGGTAAGTTAGGACTTTTCCTTACTCGTTTGTGTGCGGAGCTGGAGTTATTTAAATGAAATTGCACATAACAGTTAAATTTGGACTGTATTTAATAATATTATAGTTACATGTTGAGTAAGTAAGCAAAGAGTTGAAGTAGAGAATGTCAGAACCGCCATCTTGTGTTCGAATTAAAAAACTTCAAACTAGTGTTGCCACATACAAACATATAATGTACATATAGTGTTGTGTTGTGTGTGCTGTGGTGTCTTCTAATAATAAATACTTTCTTTCTTTCTTTCTTACATATTTTATGTGAGGATTCGAACAGTTTGTACAATACAAAAAATTCGTTTAATAAAACATTTTTCTTATAATTGTATATTTCTATTATAATGTTAGTCCGTCAATTTACTTCCGTAATTATTATATCGATTTTCGTCAAAAGTGTACGGACTTTTTGCTTTGATATTTTTGCACATCTTTTTTATATGTACATAAAATCAAGCCTATTTCCCGTTGGAGTAAGCAAAGACCACGGAATGCCACTTACTACGATCCTGACACACCATTTTCGCTTCCCCGACCCTCATCAAAGACTAGTCTTGTCTTTTTTACCAGTAAAAAAAAATATCATTACTAAGATTTTTTTATGAAAAGGGAATTATCCATAAAGACCCGGAAGCACAGTGCTCGTAGCACCTGATAGGTGTACCCTCATTTCTGGATCGATGAGTGCTTAGTGCCTACTCAGGAAGTGCTGATAAGGTGAAGGGACTGTGACTCAGTACGTCTTTGTCACACATACAATGATAAAATGAATAAAACTGAAACAGCATGTTGACAATTGAATCAAACTTGGATACCAGTTGTATTTTTCACTTTATCGTGAAATAACCCTACCTATCACGTGGTTTGGTCTATCAGAAAGCTCAGATGACGCGTGGGTACCTAATTCTTCTTGCAATGGATGTACCTCTAATCCCCTAATGTGTCAGGGTTACTATTGATGTAACTAACTACATACTTATTTAGGTAAATAATAGCTAACTGCTTAGCGAGCCCTCCGAAACACGGATCACCGTACTTTCGGGTAATCGCGAGATCAATCTGCAATGTCCTAGTCAAATTAGGGATCACAAGAGTGTTTTTTTTTTTGTGATTATGCTCCCTAAGTTATTCGAATTCGGAACCTTTAGATCGTGAGCGCACAACCATAAAAAGCTTACTTTCACAGCTGTAAACGTAAAATTTTAAACCCAAAAGTAACTCTTTATTATATTCCCAATGAGAGTGAGATAATTATATAAAAAACCAGCCATGTTCCGCCATAGACAAACTAGATCAGTCAGCTGTTCGCGCCATATGCAATGCGTTGCGCACGAGTGGAATTCACGCCGACAAACTCTAAGAAAACAACAAAATAATCTTGCTGGATGCGCTTGTCGATTCGATACGATAAGTCTAGGATAAGTTAGTGCCAATTGAAGAGAGGGATGTATAGTGTGATAGCATTAGCTACTAGGCCGGCCATTAGGAGCACCGGTCAGTAAAAAAAGATAACATACCTAGACTTCTCAGATTATACGCAAAGTAGTAAATATCTGCGGGGTTAAAATGGCCACATCGAAGCAATTCATCTAAGAAAGCAATGTTGCAATTTGACATTTGCGCATATAAAAGTAAGTGCGCAATGCAAACAAATGTCAAATAGCAATATTGCTTTCTTAGATGAATTGCTTCAAATGTGGCCATTTTAACCTAACTGATTATGTCAAAACTACATGGTAAGTTTATCGAGTAGGCAAAAAAACCTCTTCAACTTCGCAAACTCAACTTATCGGTCACCTGGATGAAATTATTGTGTTGCAATAATGTCGCCGATTTCTGTCATTCTATTTAAAATATATTAATTTTGTTTTATATGTGAATAAGAAAGTATACCGTATTAGTATGTGTTATTAGTGCAACATATATTTATCAATGATTAGTATTGTCTCTGAGTAAAGTGTTAAACTAACATAATAATGTTTGTATGCGCAGGCGACGACGACGCGTGTCTCGGGCCATGCAGGGCGCGCCCACCGCGCCTGCGCCCTCCGCGGCCGAACCGCCAGCACAACAACGTGAGTACCAACATAAACTACATTATAATGGTGCTAATTCCTGTAGACACCATCTAATTTGATTTTAAGTTATACTTGTCATTTTCTTATCCGCTGTAAAAGAAAGGGACAACTTATGGAATACACGTCAATTTTAAGCAGAAATATAGAACAACCCTCTAAAAATTTTACCCGACAGAATTCTTTATTTTCTTTCATGATGTCATGTCATGTTCATGATGTCTCAGTTCGTGGAAGTAATGGGCAGTCAATCGAACGGATGTATATTCGATACCCGTAAGTCGCCACATTAAGATAAAGACATCTCAACATTGATCTTCATGTTACTTGATACATGCTACCTCTTTATAGGGTTGCCATGGTAAAAAATATGTGCGGAATCAACCTGTACGAGTATTTTTACGTTCTAATAACTCTAAGTATACCATTATTGACCGCGATACGGCTCACCACCTATCACGTAAAATCACGTTGGTCTAACAGAAGGCTCGGTGAGGTGTGGGTACTTAGTTCATCTTGCGATGGATGGACCTCTGACTATTCCAATTGGGATTCAGATATGTTATACTTATTTGAATCTTTTAAATTTACTATACCTACGATCTTTAATTTTTTTCTAAAGAGATACGATATCTACTAATACTAGGATTGTACAAAGTTACTTTAGAGTCATAAAAAAGCTTAGTTTGTAAACTTGATACATAATAATATTCATAAATTTTCAGATTTAAAAAAATGAATTATGAAGCTTTAATTAAAAAAGCAATCCAGAGAACCAATAGAACATTAAATTTCTTACATCATTAGATTTTGAGTCATACACATGGCAACCCTGAAAGAAACATGAAGCCTGAATGGGGCGCACGCGCAGAAACGACACCAGGCATTCATAACTGCCAACATATTGCCAGATAACCTTAACGACCATCCGGTACAGTGTTACCACATTTCTACTTTTATTATTATACAAATAGCAAACTCAAGGCTCCATTTTATTACATTTCTAAACACTTGAAATATTTATAATATGCAACAAATTCTTTTATATTTTTTTATTGTCTTACGAAATTGTTAAGTTAACACATTTCGGGCTATAAAATTTGCTCTATTTTAAAGTTTAAATAGACGTAGTAAATAGTGAATGCCATCCGAGGCAAATCTACAATAAGACACGTCAGAAAATATGTTTTTAAAGATATGATAGAGGTGTGTTGTTAATAAAAATCCAGCTATAATATTGTTGCCTATTCCGGCGAACACCACGGGACCATTATTTCAAACTCTGGATAGTGGTGCTGATATCTGCAGACATGAACTTAATTTATTTTGGCAGTTCTAACTAGCTTTATCTCTGTCTTTCTCCCGTCGTAAGTGAAGGACGGTAATATTTTTAGAGCTATCAGGTTAAAATAAAATTAAATATTCTCTGGAATGTTAAGTTGGTTTGGATACGTAGAGCGGATGAAGGATAATAGAATTACTAAAGCGGTATATAAAGCGAAGGTTGATGATAGGGCTGGCAGAGGAAGACCTAGACGGACGTATATTGGCCAAATTGGAGATGTCCTTAGAAAAGGTTTAATATGATCTTAATGAATGTGGAGGAAGCAAAAGAAGTGTGTCAGGATCGAAGCAAATGGAATTCTATAGTCTCTGTTTTGTTTCGCATCTTAAAACTGATGAATAACTATATAATACTACCTGTTAAAAAGAACACAAATGAAAAACATATTAAACAAACAACGTCTGTCTCTTTATTTGCTTGATATAATAAATCCATTTGTATTTTTACACCACACCATTGAGTTCTCGCCATAATTTAGTATACAGGGTGTTAGTGACATCGTAACGAAAACTTTGAGGGATGATTCAGACCATGATTCTGAGTCGATATCAAGTGGATTTTTCCGTCGCAAAAATCATGTATTTTTTTTAGTTTTTTTCAATTATTTTCAATTCTATACTTTTGCGATGGAAAATTCCACTTGATATTAACTCAGAATAATCAGCTGAATCCTCCCTCTCAGTATTCGTTACGATGTCACTTACACCCCGTACAAGTACATACGGTAGCCATACAAGTAGGTATGGGTGTTAGTGACACCGTAACGAATATTGAGGGGGATGATTCAGACCATGATTCTGAGTTGATATCAAGTGGAATTTCCTGTCAAAAAATTCATGAATATTTTTGTGTTTTTTTTAATTATTTTCCTATCCATACTTTTGCGACGGAAAATTCCACTTGATATCAACTCAGAATCATGGTCTGAATCATCCCTCAAAGTTTTCGTTACGATGTCACTAACACCCTGTATATCTCTGAAATCGTGTATGAATCATTAGGAATTTCCATGAGCCACTCGCTATTATTAACTCAAAAAGGGAATTTAGACTTTTCAGCCGGCCACGGCGAAACAAAATAAAAATAAAAAATGGTTTATTTCCAGCATTAATAACCACATAATAGAGCTTTTTTGAATAGACAATAGAGCAGCGTGGTGGAGTATGCTCCATACCCTTTCCGGTTGATTGAGGGAAGGCCTGTGTCCAGCAATGGAACGTATATAGGCCATTTACAATGTTTTATATGTCACTCGCTAGTCGCCCTCTCGTCACTTTCTTCGCGTCTGACCCTAAAACTACTCTAAGTTCGTCTCTCTAAAGTATTCTACGGCTCAATTAATCTATAATAGCAATATTGCAATTACATATTTGCGCACTAAAAGTAAATGCGCAATGTCAACAAATGTCCAATAGCAATATTGCTTTTTTGATGAATTTGCTTCAATGTATTTATAGATCCCCTGAAATCCGTCCTCGAATTACGATCTATCCATAAGGCAATCAATCAATCAATAATACTTTATTGCATAACGACATATACAAAGGCCATAAACATACGAATAAAAACATAAGCACAATAGGCGGCCTTATTGCTAAACAGCCATAAGTATGCCAACATTTAGATCGGTTCATAGTTAACGTATCAAAATCAGTTACTTTCCCGTTTAAAATGTTATCATGGATTGATAACAGAAACACAGTCACTAATTATCTAGTATTTCCTCATCGGATATGTCATCGGGCTCATCTCAAAAAGGTAAAAGATAAAGATACCTTTCTTAGAACATGACAGCATGGTTAGTCGAAGGTGTAACGGCACATTATCTTTAAAGATAAGTTTATACGGTTCCGGTCCTGATTGCTGTTTGCTGGGCAAACTAGCAAATTTGGGCAATTGGAGCTTGATAACATGGTATGATTCACCAAGCGTTTCTTTTTCAAATACATTCAATTTATTTTTGTGTAAAATTTTTAAGTTTTCTATGGTCACCCACCGTACAGGAAATTATCAAGGTAATCTTATAATATATAATATATATTATAAGATTAACGGATAAACAGATCAGAATCATAATATGATTAAACATCTGTTTATCCGTGGCTTTAGAAAGAACGATTCGTAGATGACTGCTTTAAAAAAATATATCGAGTATCCAATAACCATTATCGATTCGCCCAAAAACAAGAAGTATAGCTTAGCTCTTAAATAGTAGTAAAAGTCAGTAACATTATCTGACTATACCTTAATTTTCTCCAGCAGGGCAAACATGCGCATCGTCGATAAATCGATAAGTTTGTTTTTTTTTTTCCTAACATGCGTGCCACCTGATTTTGTTCGTATTTTGATAGAACTCGCTTTAAGAGATAAAGCCGCCATTTACGATGTACCCAGTTAAGTCTTTTTTGTAACTATTTTCTTATATTTTGGTGCAATAAAGTATATTTAAATGGAATTGAATTCTCTTACGATTCTCTCCAACAGAACCTAAAAGGTTTTCAATTCGGGTAAAAATATAAACCCGCAATTTTTTACCTGGATTGGCGAGTGGACTTTGGGTGGACTAGAGTATCTACTCCGAGGTTTTGTTCGTATTTTGACACAACAACATTATTTATTTGGGTTCACTTATTAGCACCAATCGACAAAACGACATAATTATATCGTCAGAATCGATACAATGACCGTGAAATTTTTTATCACATTGCGCATGTTAGCCCTACTGTACACTATAGCATAGTACAGTGCAGTGCAATATGTGTGTGTGTTTAGTATAGTGTGTGCAGTGTAGTAGTTTGCTTAATTGATGCTATCGATGGCTGTGTCGATACTTTTGTTTCCACATCTCTCGCGCATCTTAAACACCCCGCTAAAAAAACAAATAGAAACTCCTGCGACTCCCAGTCAAACATGAGCATAGACGCGACTTTCTATCAGATATAGACACAAGTGTTCGTCGGACAAAAGGATGGGGCCTCTCGCGAGATACAGCAGCTTTCGGCTGAACAAATAGGATTCCTGTCGTAATGAGTATCTAATGAGATGTTCTAGTACAAACATTAACGAGAATAGGGACAAATGTATGTGTGACAATGATGATTTTGTAGTGAAGATGGTTCTGTTCGTGGAAGTGTACACACATTAGCATTCGTTTCGCCAGTAGAAAAACAAAATAGCTGTGCCCTATAGGTACTGAAAACTACGTAAACGCTTTTTGAAAAATCACATTCTCCTATGCCATTCCATTATGGTTACATACATACACATACTCAAACCTACTACTTCTCTTGCTTCATCCACATTCATCAATCGCTTCATATCCGCACGCCGATTCAGAGTAGACCTTGGAATCTTTTCTAAAGACATCTCTAATTTGGTCAATCAGTACGTCCTTCTAGGTTTTCGTCTGCCAGCCCTACCACCGACCTTCGCTTTATATACTACTTTCGTTATCCTATTATCCTTCATCCGCTCTACGTGTCCAAACCAACTTAACATTCCCTTCTCAATCTTAGTCACCAATATAGTCGTCCATTATGGTTGTCTGAAAGAAATCGCTCCAACTACCTAGTTAAGTTTTTTTTGTAACTATTCTGTTATATTTTGGTGCAATAAAGTATATTTAAATGAAATTGAATTCTCATACGATTCTCTTCAACAGAACCTAAATGGTTTTCCATTCGGGTAAAAATTTAAAACCGCAATTTTTTACTTGGATTGGCGAGCTTGGTTGGAATAGTGTATCTATTCCGAGGTTTCGTTAAAAAAAATGCGTTTTTGATTTTTCAAAAAGGGACTTACTACTACTTACTTAGCTATAAAATGATGTTATGTCATCCCACGATAGAAGCCGGTATAATTATGAAAAATACTTACGAAAAAAAAATACAGCTGACTGAACAATTATGTGTTAAATCGTATAGCTATTACTTACAGTAAGCTTAATAAATCGCTGATCAAGTTATTATTCTCATTTTAACATAATTCCAGACTACGATTGATCACGGGTTTTTAATAATAAATGCCTTAATCTACAACAATTACGATGAATGTAAAGTAGAGGTAAACAACCTTACTTTGCTCTAGTGATGTTACCTAACAGTTTTAAATCGAGTCAACTCGAATCACTTCTCTCGAGTGGACTCGTTTAAATTGTTTATCGATTCTTTCACTTTTGATGCAAAGCTTCGACACAAGTAACTGTGTGTTGTCTTTATCCTCATATGAGTAGGTGAATGAATTATTTACGAGACGTATACACAGCCTATTTCTTCTATTTTTTTATATTACTAGTATTTTGTGCAAGTGTCTCTTAAGTATACGGTTGTTAATTATACACTCTTATAGAATAAAAACTGAAAAATAGTTAACATACCTTGCGAGTGAGTATATACCTCTGCCTACCCCTTCAAAGGTGCAGGCGTGATGCTATGTTGTTATGTTAATAAATAGTGTATACTGTCAAAGAAAAATCTAAAAAATCTAAAATCGATTCGGCCATCCGTTCAACTCGAATTACTCGAGTATACCTAACAACTCATTACGTCACTAGTCTGCGCGCTCGTGCGGGTATAAAAACATTGCTACGTGAGACAATTGCCGATCAACTTGTGTCTCTTTTAATAAACAGATGAAGTCTGGTATTTCTGACCTGAAAGTAGTTGATAACATAACATAAGGGGGTTAAAATGACCATATCAAAGCAATTCATCCAAAGAAAGTAATATTGCTATTTGACATTTGATTGCATTGCGCACTTACTTTTATATTGCTTTCTTAGATGAGTTGTTTCGTTATGGCCATTTTAACCCCCCTGTTCACGACTATATCCCAATTGTGGTAGTCAGGTGCATCTATCGCAAGATGAATTAAGTACCCACACCTCATTGACTTTTCTGTTAGACCAGCGTGATAGGTAAGCTGCATCGCCGCCTATAATGGTCGAGCCAACTGTGTTAGTGATATGAAAACAGCAACACATTGGTGAAATTCCGGTACTGGGATTCAAACCGGCGCTGCCCATTTGAGAAGCAAGCCCACAGTGACTTTTATTATAAATATAAGTAGTTGATAAAATGGTATAAAGCCTGCTTGTTTTCCCGGACACCTCATAAAAACCGATAGAGGGAATATCCTTACTAACATGATGAACAATTGAGTGGGCGAAGGGTTGATTACCTGTCCACCATGCCATATCCATCTTAGGACTTTACATCAGAAAAAAATAAAGAAAAAAACATGACTACAAGTTGTTCTTTGAATACTTGTGACTCTACCCTTTAGGTATTATGTGCATGAGTTCATGTACTTATCAAAGCCACGGGCGATAATGATGATGAGTTAATGTACCTATATCATCATCTTTTAAGGGGCAATGTATACGTTTTTACAATAAGATTCCCATTGACATTCAGAATTTGCCTTTCAACTGTTTTAAGAGAGTTATTAAACAAAAACTTTACAAAAAAGGTTATTATAAAGTTAGTGATTATTTAGAAGATATGAATGCATGGGATTAACTGTCTGAGAACTGATATTAGGCAGCTAAATTACTCAATTGTATACCAATATTTTATGTTTATTTTTTTTATTTTTATTTAAAGATCGTCTAGGGCCCTGTGCCGAGGTTTTTCTTGCAGCTTCTTTTCCCCGGCTATACAGGTTGTGAGAAGCTGCAGTAGTTTTAGGCGGATGAGACGTTCGTTATGTAAAAATTGACGATTCAAAGTGTAACTATGTTACCTACTGAATAAATATATTTTTGAATTTGAATTTGAATCTCCCTAGCGTTATCCCGTTTTTCACAGGGTCCGCTTACCTAACCTGAAGATTTGACAGGTTCGGTTTTTTATAGAAGCAACTGCCTGCCTGTCCTTCCAACCCGCGAAGGGAAAACCAACCCGATAGAGGTTAAGTCACATACCTCTGAAAATGCATAATGTACCTATATAAAAAATTTAATAAAAATAATTTATTTTCAGACCAATCCATAGATATGTTTATGTATGACTTACTTACATACACAAACAATCTGAGATACTAATAAATGAAAAAAGCATTTTATATTTTTTTATAATTTTTAATGAAAAATAATATTCTCAATTGGGTCGTGTACTAGGTTCAAGATAAATTATGAAATTCTGATTACTAAATAAAGACACATCTAAAACTAACGAAAAACATTTTCTTTTTTCTATTAAACTTATTTATGAATTTTAATCAAGAAAAACGTAATAATAAGTCCGACATTTTGTCACGTTTTTCTATGACGTCACAGAGTGCTTTTTCATACAAATTCCATAGTAATTTCGTGTTTTGACGTTTAGTAAAAAGTAACTGATTTGACTAGTTGGAAACTAGCCTATTCGACACGTATGCATTAATTATTTTATTTTCATCAATGTATTTACGTTTGATTTGTGGTTATTCAAAGATTTATCTAACGAAAACAATAACATTGTTCTAAAGGAAACAAAACAAATAAAGGGAAACCCTATTTCTGAATGGGAAACCAGAAAATATATATTTAATTAGTGGGTAATTATTTATTATGTCAATCCATTCATATACTGTCAATAACATTTAGAGCAGTTATTGACGTTTTGTTAAAAATAGCATTTATTATTGTACCTAGTACTCGTAATAAATTGATATACGTGTAGTTTTCCTGTACGCTTCTCTTCATAACATAACAGCATCACGCCTGTATCCCAGGTAACGGGGTAGGCAGAGGTGTATACACCTACTCCTCGCCAGCTAATGTTTATATATGCCATGTAATAGGAGGCGAGCCTATTGCTATTATTCAAATTCAAAAATATCTTTATTCAATAGGTAACATAGTTACACTTTGAATCGTCAATTTTACATAACGAACGTCTCATCCGCCTAAAACTACTGCAGCTTCTCACAACCTGTATAGCCGGGGAAAAGAAGCTGCAAGAAACATCTCGGCACAGGGCTCTAGACGTTCTTTAAAAAGAAAATATAAACATAAAATATTGGTATACAATTGAGTAATTTAGCTGCCTAATATCAGTTCTCAGACAGTTAATCCCATGCATTCATATCTTCTAAATAATCACTAACTTTATAATAACCTTTTTTGTAAAGTTTTTGTTTAACTACTGTCTTAAAATTAACCGGACACAAATCTTGGAATCCATGTGATATCAATTATCTATGAAAGAAAGAAAGAAAGAAGAAAGAAAGAAACATTTATTATTTATGACCCAAACATGACTTCTATATAAAGAGAGAATTCAAAAATAGATTGCATTCAGCTGCTTATCATCTCGATCGTGGCATAAAAGTCAACGGGTATTATTTCGTCTCCAACAATATAATACTCTAGGCTAATTAGTACGACTAAATTTCGGCGAAGTTCAAGATAAATTGTGATTACTAAATCTTCTATCGTGTGGATTACCAGCCCCCTCAACCCTGGTGTTAACGTTATTATTGAGTCGCCAAAGGCACCTGACATGACTCGCACGATTACTAAATAAAGACACATCTAAAACTAACGAAAAGCCTTTTCTTTTTTCTATTTAACTTATTTATGAATTTTAATCAAGAAAAACGTAATAATAAGCCAAACTTTTTTCACGTTTTTCTATGACGTCATAGTGGTTTTCATACAAATTCCGTAGTCATTTCGTGTTTTGACGTTTAGTAAAAAGTAACTGATTTGACTAAGTTGGAAACTAGCATATCTAGTTGAATCTCGATTCAATCGTATCCTCTTCCAGCAAACAAATGGGTACCTATAACAGACATGAGACGCAGCAGAACCACAAGTCGTAAAGACAACAAGTAACAACGGTTTCATCTCTGGCATAATATAGACTGTAATCAGAATCCTGCGCACGTTCTAACCCGCCCGAAGCACAACTAACGCCATCTCTCGGACGATCTCGATCGAATACTCGGCGAGCCTCAAATTCTTTAGAAGTAATTACCACGACACTTGTAGTAAGATTAAAGTGGCTATAATAAATATTTTTATAGCCTCTCTGATTCGAGAACCAAATGCAAAATATAAACTTTCTTTCTACCCGAATATAGGCACCTATCGCATGCATGAGCGGAGTCTGTCTGCCTGCCAGTCTTGTCCGTGTGCATTTTCCTCCTTTTCTTGTCGTTTGCGTACCTACATCATAATAGGAGGAAAAAAAACCAATAAACATCTCTTATTCAAAAAGACCAGTGCATTTCATGACGATGACAGTCTATGAAACCGAAACTATGCGATCGTCTTTTTACAAAGCTCGATGTGCATTTGTTTTAGCGCGATCTGAACACTGTAACTTTTTTTTAATACAATCTTATCCAAAGTACTTATCACCGAGACTAAACAGTCATGGCAGTAGTGTCAGAGCCTGATCAGTATGCTCGTCCCCCCTCTCGGCCCCACAGGCTGCGCGGGTGCCTAATTGCGCCGCTTTTCCGTGGAGAAAGCGATCGATCGAGTGGAAACCGATTTTGGAAGTCGCTGATTGGTCCAGACGCGACAATACGTTCCGTTACGCGCAATTTTTGATAAGGTTCTTGAATGGAAACTTAATGGTGGTTTTACAGACTACTTTCATACGTCGAATAGTGGCCTTACTATTTTTAGGTACTCAATAGGTACCCTTTACTACCATACCTAACTAGATTCAGTCTGCGTTCCGTCTAACTTTTTTCAGCTACATTAAAGAAACGATGTAATAATCAACGAGACATCGGAAATAGTTCAAAAATTCGTCGTAAGTGTGGAAAAACACGTAGTTATTCGATTCATAAGCATTTTCTGAATGAATCGTGTTTACCATGCGATGTTCTCCGGTTACAAAATGCGATCACATTGTTTCCTGTTTCATATGATTGATTAGTTACTTACTAAATATGTACTTATTTTGCTATTGATTCATACAAATCGTTGAGGAAAATAAGTAGGTATGTCCTATTTTTTGATCGGGATGTGGGTAACAATGATGCTGGACAATTCGGGAATGTCCTGTTTGTCTCCTCTACGTAAAAAATAATAATAATAATAATAAAAAAGTTTATTTAGGTAAAATCGATTAAGCGAGTGTTCGACGTAAGCGATTAAATGATTACAATGCAATACAGTTGAAACCTGGAACCTGACAGAGGACAGCAGTAACTGTCAGTACTATTCAGAGGCGGAGGTCAGGAGGCATAGTACGGCTTTGAAATAGGCTACTCTGGGCGCCATCCCATGGGTACCTATGGAGCATACTCCACCATGCTCTATCCACCGTACAAATACAAAATACAAATACACTTTATTGCACCAAAATAAAAAGAAATATTTACAAAAGGCTCTTAACTAGGTACATTTTAAGAACAATAACGGCCTTATCGTTTAAAGCGATTTCTTCGGCGAGGAAAAATGAAAAAAAAAACCACAATAGATACCAAATACCGTAGTGGATATGATAGGTATGATAAATATGTGTGTTAACTTCTAAACCCCCGTAGTTGGAACCCATAGGCCCGCGGCCTCATAACACCTCATTAATGCAGTGCTACGTCGGTCCAGGCGCTCATAAGCTTCATATAGTCCCGTTAGGAGGAAGCCGCGCTCCTGACTCGCATAGCTGATGACCGCACTTTGGGAAAGTCAAGAGGCCAGAGGAATGCTTGAATTGATTCGTGAGATTTGATTGTAGAAGCGATACAGGTTTCGACTGTAACTACTCTTACCATACACAATTATTTATTGCTCAAAAGAAACATACAACACAGGAATGCAACTTAAAAAAAACATGAGAACTGTATTTTCTTATTAGAACATTATAATATGCAAACAAAAATATGCATTATAAATTGGAGATGTCCTTAGAAAAGGTTTAATACGATCTACTCTGAACCGGCGTGCGTGTATGAAGCGATTGATGAATGTGGAGGAAGCAAGAGAAGTGTGTCAGGATCGAAGCAAATGGAATTCTATAGTCTCTGCTTACCTCGGTGGGAAAGCGTGAGTTTATGTATGTATGTATGTAATATGCAAACAAAAAAGTAGACTTCGGCAGGCATTTCATCCTTATGTTGTGGATATGTCGCAGTCGGATTGTATAATTGAATCCGACTGCAGAGAACCGCCGCATTACAAAACGGCCCTGTTTTTGAAAACAGCTAGCCGTAATGTAATACAGCGGATTGTACAATCCGACTGCGACAGATATACCACACCAATCCGCACTAAACGTTTCACCTGTTCCTTTTTTATGCGAACAGCAAAGGACTGGAACTGCTGCCGTCGTCTGTATTTCCAACTCGTTATATTCTGGGAGTCTTCAAGGCTAGAGTGAATAAGTATTTGATAAGTAAGTGTGATCCACATGGGGGGGGGGGGGGGTGTAAAAAAGACGCCACTATCGCCACCTAACTTAGCCATCACGTTCAATATTTCCTTACAAAAAGTCTTGAATTTATTCTATTCAGATTACACCGACATTACATAAATGAATTGCCAGAATATCCAACAAACAATCGAAAAACGCGAAACGCCATATTAAATTTCTCAAAACGAAACCACAGATTGCAAATAACGAAATGACCGTGTGGACAACAACTAGCCCACAATTACTTGTGGCGACACCATAACGTATCATCGTACCAAATCGCACGGTTGGTACGCGGTGGACCGGGAAGGAAAGCTATGCGACCGCTATGTCAAGCTAAGACTATAATATGGCTATGGTGTGCCACGCCCAGTAGAGTAGAGAAAGCCAAGATATGATGTAGATAAATGATTCTTTACGTCACAACTATACGCGTTATAATAGGTTACAATACATGACAATTGATTGTCAATCAAAGAGTAATACATAACAGCTCATAACAGTGCTCCTGTTTAAGTCCACCGACAGTCATCGTATTTCCGAATAGAATCGAATGCTAATTTCCAATCGTGTATCAAAATTTGAATCCAGTACTAATAGGTACTCGATTTTCACGCGGGAATAAAAAAAAAACTTAGTTCTAAATTCGAATTCTGATAAACGAATTATAATTGAAACCGAATGAATTAGCGGACGGCGATTGCACCTCACGCGCATCAAATACCTAAACGAAACATAATACCTATATTACGTATTTAAATATATTATCTTGAAACAAACAGCTAAGCTGACCTAACAACCTTGTTTATTGTCATCTACTAGGTAGGTATCTATAAATACATACCTACCTCAGCTTAACAAATAGGTAGACATGAACTTTAATTTGAGTATACCTATTAATCTGGCAGTTCTAAAACTACCTAACTTGTATGAGCTGGTTTTACCTTCCGATTGGAAGCACAGGCAATTGCTTGTGTAAAAGTCCGGACTTGACAAAGCTTCAGGTCAGGTAAGCGGATCCCGTGAAAAACGGGGTGATGATGAATTCTAAAACTATATTTCTTTCTTGCCCTTATCGTAAGTAAAGGAAAGGACTTAAGATCCTCTCCTGGTTTTAGTTTTCTCTTTCGCGATTGGAACTGGAAGCGATTTCTATTAGGAATAAGCTGAACCTTTTTTTTTGACGTGACTTATTGTATATTTGCCGCAGATGGCATTAACTACTTGGCCGGACAAATGGGGAGCGCTGAAGGCTCTCACCCGGTGAATAAGCTGAACCGTATGTCTCGTTTTCTGTGTAATCAACTTCTTTTTATATCTTTGTTTTTGTGTACAATAAACTATTAAATAAATAAAGTTTAGTCTAGTTTTAGTTCGGGTTTAGTTAGTTTAGTGGGCATGTGCCCAGTAGTGTTATGTAGTTCGCCAGAGTCAGCACCATTGCCCACATAAACCTAAGTACTCAGACAGTCCGCCGTCTATATTTAACAGTATCAGATATTAAAATAACAGTTACCGCGTACTAGTTACAAGTGCACGCGGGCGGGATAGCGATAGGTCCATTTAAATTCCGAATAAGCGGGAAGGAGGAAGTCACGGCGCGCGCAGGCGCACGTATGCCACCTCTTCTCCGTACGTGAACCCTGATGAACTCTCCACATGTGATTCGACAGTTGCTTACACATGTATTGGCTGTCACATAGGCATATTGGTCAAATGTCCTTTTAAAATCCAAATCCCATTGTCTATCTGTTTTCTGGAAATCTAGGCCTTACGAGGTCAAACTGCGGTTCATTGATATAAGTATTCACGCGATAAAAACACGCACCTATAGGTATAAAAAGTCCATCTTAATTTAACAAAATTCTAGACGAATACAGATAAAGTACACAAGTAAATCTATACACGCATCACCCTATTCCTTATAAGTCTATCTTTCTATCTACTCAGCCTGTATCCACCCTCTGCTGGGTACAGGCCTCCTCTCTTTCACGCCATCCATTCCGGCGTACCTGACAATGTCATCCGACCACCGGGCTGATGGTCTGCCTCGATGTCGCATATCATCCTTAGGCTGCCCCCACATTGGGCGTTGGCCGAGCGTACGCGTTTCCTGAGCGTGCTGCCGGCGTCGGCGCGGCGCGGGCGTCGCGTCAGCGCGCCGTCTGTGGGGCGCGGGCTTCGCGTTGTCCAGCGCCGCACAAGCGCTGCGTGAACGCCGCGCAGACGCCGCGCTTACGTCGCGTTCCACGGGCGACTGACTGACTGACTGAGATGCTAGCGGCCGCGGGGGGGAATGTGTGCGGGGGGCACGGGCGGCCGAACGCCCGTGGAACGCGACGTAAGCGCGGCGTCTGCGCGGCGTTCACGCAGCGCTTGTGCGGCGCTGGACAACGCGAAGCCCGCGCCCCGCAGACGGTGCGCTGACGCGACGTCCGCGCCGCGCCGACGCCGGCAGCACGCTCAGGAAACGCGTACGCTCGGCCAACGCCCAATGTGGGGGCAGCCTTAGTCCTTTCCTCATAAGTACCCATGTAATATAGCGTGAAAGATAGGTTTTTATATAGGGACATTCTTGCGTTATAAATGCCGTCATTATAGGTACGATACTATCTCTACAAGTCATACAAACTTATAAACATTTGTCACATATAACCTCACTAATTCACAACAAAATGCAGACAACGAAAATAACAACAAACAAATGATTCAAATATCACAAAACCTCAACAATAGGAATGTCGTATCATCGTAATTTCCAAAACCCACACGAGTGCGTTTCGTCTAAAGTTAACAGAATCGAGAATTCCTGGAAACAACTTGGATTTTATTACGACGCAGTATTGCAACATAGCTTTATTTTATTTAATGCAAATTCAAAACTTCGGATTCTTCGAGCTGATGATATAACAACTTATCCTTTTTCCGTTACATATGTGCGTCCCTGGTGTTAAATATACAACACATGCTTGACTTTTAGAAATGGACTATATAATTTAAATTAACAAAAATGAAAAAGGCAACAACCCAGCGCCATGATGTTAGAAGGGTAGAAGAAAAGTTAAACGCGGTGTTGCCATAATATAAAACAAATTTTAGTGCGTAGTACACACTATCGGAGGCTCGACAGAAAGCTGAAGTGTAGGTACTTAGTTCACCTGGCGATGGCTATACCTCTGACTACCCCAATTGGCCTTGGGCTTATTGGACCCCAGTCGTGAGCTTAATGTTATTGACTTCAGGCAAGTAATCAGAATGTCATGATTTATCTTGAAGCTAGTACACGAGCCGTGGTAGCTCAGTTGGTAGAACGCTTGCCTCTCACTTTGAGGTCGCAGGTTCGAGTGCAGCACAGACCTAAACCAATGATGGTCGAATTTGTTTTCGAATTCATGTTTGGATCATAAATGATTATCACGTGCTCAGCGGTGAAGGAAAACATCGTGAGGAAACCCACATTCCCGGGAAATTCATTTTCGGAGGTATGTGACCTAACCTGCATTGGGCTGGTTTTCCCTTCGCGGGTTGGAAGGTCAGACAGGCAGTCACTTCTGTAAAAAACTGGACCTGTCAAATCTTCACGTTAGATAAGCGGACCCTGTGAAAAACGGTAGTAATCCTGATGACACCAACCAGTGTTGATGAGGTCAGTCATTGACCTCACAACCCACACGAGAGAAGCCCTTAACGTGCGATTAGAATAAGAAAAAACGAATCTGTGACGTAAGCAATATTACTGCACGTGCTGACAAAAACCTTATTTTTTATAGTTTTTATTTAAGAATTGTTTAATAAACACCCTATCGTTTCACAATTTAGCTGGTTTGCGTAATTCGATCACCGCCGGATGTTGTTATCTATATAACGTATTCACTGAAAACAGACACTCAATAATGGTCGTTTTCTAATTAGTCAAGATACCTGATGATCCGGTACGTTGTTTTATAGATATTGATATAACGAGACTAATTCTAGAGAATGAAGAATAATACTACGTACCTACGTAGAATCCTCCCGCCCGCACCGATTCGTTGCGATCTCACCCCCTCTGGGTCTGGCCGCAGCTAAGGAGTGAGGGAGAGCGCACGCTGTGTCCCGCTCGCACTTACGTGTTAGTCGGCACACTGAAACAACGAGATTATTGTACGGAGTTTCCGAGGGTAGTCATAATACTTATTTAATTATAACATACATACATACATAAAGTCACGCCTATTTCCTACCGGGGTAAGCAGAGACTATAGAATTCCATTTGCTCATTTATTTTTTATTTTAATTATAAGAAGTCCGGTCTTGTGCCAAGTGATTGGTGTAGGGCGGTTATTGTGCCGTTGTTTAAGGGCAAGGGTTCACAGCAAGAGTGCAAGAACTACCGTGGCATAAGCCTTCTCAGTGTCGTTGGTAAACTGTATGCGAAAGTACTGATTGAACGTGTGATGAAAGAAACAGAGGAGAAAATTTGGAACGTACAAGCGGGATTTAGAAGAGGTATGGGATGCATGGATCAGGTCTTCTCTCTTCGATGCATCGCCGAAAAACAACTGGCAGTTCATCAGAAGGTATTCTGTGCCTTTATAGATTTAGAGAAGGCCTATGATAGAGTGATGAGAGATGAACTGTGGTGTGTACTATCCGAGTATGGGTTGGACGGCAACCTGATACGCGCACTGAAGTCTTTGTATAAGGGTTCTAGTGCGTGTGTCAGAGTTAATGGCGCTCTGTCTTCCTGGTTCGACATCTCTGTTGGTGTCAGGCAGGGATGCGTGGCGTCACCATGGCTGTTTAATTTATTCATGGATAGTTGTCTGAATGAATTGAAAGAATCTATGAGTGGGGTAAGAATGGGGGAGTTGCTTCTGAAGTGCCTCCTGTATGCTGATGATCAAGTTCTTGTAGCATCATCGGCGGAGGATCTTCAGTACATGGTATCTCTAATGGTAGATGAATTACAAAAGAAGGGTATGAGAGTGAATGTTAATAAGACGAAAGTTTTGGTGATGGAAAGAGAAGAAAATGTGTCTGAGTGTAGAATTATGATTGGGAATGAAATGGTAGAACAAGTGAATGAATTTGTGTATTTGGGTACTATGTTTACAAGGGATGGTAAATGTGATGAAGATATAGAAAGGAGAGTGAGATTGGGTAATTCAGTGAATGGGGCAATGCACGCAGTTGTTAGTAGCCAATGTATCTCGCAAGATGCGAGGATGGCTGTTCACAATGCAGTGCTTGTCCCTACGCTGAAGTACGGTAGTGAATGTTGGGTATGGCAGAAGAAGCATGAAAGTAGGATCAATGCCGTAGAAATGAGGTCTTTGCGTAGCATCTGCGGTGTGAAGTTGAGTGATAGAGTGAGAAACAGTGTGATAAGACAGAGATGTGGTGTAAAAGACGATATAGTGACTAGGATTGAGAAGGGAATGTTAGGTTGGTTTGGACACGTAGAGCGGATGAAGGATAATAGGATTGCAAAAGCGGTATATAAAGCGAAAGTTGATGGTAGGGCTGGCAGAGGAAGACCGAGAAGGACTTATGATGACCAAATTGGAGATGTCCTTAGAAAAGGTTCAATACGATCTACTCTGAACCGGCGTGCGTGTATGAAGCGATTGATGAATGTGGAGGAAGCAAGAGAAGTGTGTCAGGATCGAAGCAAATGGAATTCTATAGTCTCTGCTTACCCCGGTGGGAAATAGGCGTGAGTTTATGTATGTATGTATGTATGTAATTATAAGAAATGAAGTGAAATTTATTTCTGTGCTGTGCATGGTACATATTTAGGTTCCGAACAGCTGTAAATATGACGACAGGTTTGGTAAAATAAACCTGAAGTCTTTGGTTCTAATCCAATTTTTGTGATTTTTTGCCGGGTTCATGTATGGAACATAAAACCTAACACGACGTGTTCAAAGTTTAAAGACGATAAAACGTCATATGAACGCCTGCCTAAGAGGAGGCCTAAACTCAGCTTATGAATTACCTAAGTACTTTATCATTCTACGAATGTAATATTGATTGATCAAAGGTTTTGGCAAAACAGGCAAAAAAACAAAAGCAAAATAATGATGATGCGAAATTGGTATAACTTTTATACATGAATGAAAAATTGATTATGTAAATGAAGTCGCTGCTGTTAGGTTCTAATTTAGCCCAATGTAAATATTACTACGTTTAGACCTTATCTAGCTGTTATTTAAACAATTCGGGAGGTTTTAAAAGGTCATATTGAAGCAATTCATAAAAAAAACAAAATAGCTAAGTATTTAACATTTGTAGACATTGCTCACTTACTTTTATATACCTACGCAAATGTCAAATTGTAATATTCGTTTTGAGATGAATTTCGCGGAGGACCGTGTTGCTCTATGGATGAATTGCTTCAATGTGGACTTTTTAGACTCCCAGTATAATAAAAACCAAACACACCTCATTCTCTTTGCGTAGAAAAATTGTGACGTAAATTACCACAATTATAAGCAGAACTTTGCATAAAGGAAATGAATTTTTTTACCGATTTTACGAGGTCAAACCGCAAACACCTATAAGCGTATGAAGATGTCATGAATCATACTAGTCTCGAGCACAAATGCAGTAGGTTTTTCCCTTCGGTTTGAAAAGATAACATTCGCTTCACTAACCAGACATGGGAATAACTTCAAGTTAGGTAAGCGGACCCAGTGAAAACCGGATAAATAGCTTTTATCCTAAAATTACCTATGTATCGATCGGTCCTGTGGTACACTGGCTTGCTTCTCAATCGGGGAGCGCGGGTTAGAACCCCGGTACCGGACTTGTACCAGTGAGTTATTTTAAGTGCAGTTTTCACTAACACAGTTGGCTCGACCACTATAAATAGCGATACGGCTCACCACCATCACATTGGTCTAACAGAAAGCTCGGTGAGGTGTGGGTACTTATTTCATCTTGCGATGGATGTACCTGTGACTACCCCAATTGGGATATAGTCGTGAGCTTGTTATATATCTGCAATACGACTTGTATGTATCAGCGTCGATTCGATACGTACGAGTGTTTATCGTATTCTCAAACTCTATCAGGGGCGTTAAAAATACCACATCGAAGCAATTCATCTAAAAAAGTAATATTGCTATTTGATATTCGTTTGCTTTACGCACTTACTTTTATATGTCAAATAGCAAAATTGCTTTTTTAGATGAATTGCTTTGATGTGTCCTTTTTAACCCGCCTGTTGTAATCTTCATTATCTGAGCAAACATCGTCTATAACCTACTACACATTTCTATGTATTCCCGTTCACATAAATCACCGATCAGATATGTTCATGACTCACGTTCCATTCTATACTATAGTAGAGTTGTACTCTGTACTATAGAAGTACATATATCTCTACTGTAGTGTCAGCTTATTGATTTTCTAACCGCTACTCCGCGCTGTTTACATGGCGGCTTCAGGTATTAGTTCGGACATTAAAAATGCAATTTTGAATGTAAATATAGGACAGATTCTTTGTTCTATAGTTAGTTTAGTATATAGAAAATTGATATTATAGATTGAAACATGAATCATTGATAGATATAAAAGTAAAAGAGCGTAAAGAAATTATTTAAAAAGCTGTATTGATTTGAGTCGCTTTGTTGTAGACGTTAAATATGTTGTCTTAAAAAAATACTGCGGTATTCTTGGCCTAAGCAAGAACTTGGAAAGCTTTTATTTGTAATTTTTAAATTCAGAACTAATTTGAGAACAGTGACAAAAAATGGATAGTTGTTACAGAATGACGACAATTATTAACAGAGATCCATAGCATTGCGTCTGTTTTAGTTTACACCTATGGTTACTTTATAAAAACAAGGCAAGTCCCACACAGATGTATGAATTACGTCTTAAAATACTCAGAATTATCTGTGTATGTTACACATTTCTAAACTAAGAGGACGTCTAATGAAAATAGACATTATCTTGAATAACAATAAGCAGTTTAACGCTGTGATGAGCCATGGAGTGCCCGAGACAAAGGTGTTGGCTGATTCATACAATCACGCAGCTCGTATTATTGCCCCTGTGGTTATAAGAATTTATGTGAAGTTTATACAAATCAAGCACAAATTCAAAGTGAATTGCGATTATTTTAGAAGCTTTATAAAAGCACAAAAGCATCAAAAGCTTTTGTTTACATTCTGAATGCTAGCGCCATCTAGCATCCAATAGCCGACACAAAATCAAATTTTAATTTCCTAAAATATATTCACAAAATCTATTACCCGATTGAAAACCCACAAAGAACACGACATCTCATTGTTCCACAAATCCACCGCAGAACATTCGTAACACAAGCGAAACG
The DNA here is from genome assembly GCF_024362695.1 of Pectinophora gossypiella. Taxonomy (NCBI): domain Eukaryota; kingdom Metazoa; phylum Arthropoda; class Insecta; order Lepidoptera; family Gelechiidae; genus Pectinophora; species Pectinophora gossypiella. The sequence continues at coordinate 3,940,473 of NC_065424.1, forward strand.
CCTGACTCATCTATTGTCGGCTTTTCTAGGAAAAGGAAAATGAAAGCGCCTCAAGTTATTCAAACAATCCGCAATCAATTGTAACGTTTATTCTTTTGTTACAGAAATCAAAACAGAGGTCATCAGCGAAGCGAAAATTGATATGCAGAATCACAAAGAAGAGAACGACACAATGAAGGTAGAAAAAATCGAGGTTAGAGCGACGCGGACGACGAGTATCGACAGCGACAATCGTTCGGACAGGAGTGAGGAAGAGGACCTAAGGCGTTCCCGCAAACGAGCGGCCTCCACATCTCCCTCCCCCATACCTATGGACAAGAGAACTGCTCGCTTCGAATGTCCGAAATGCCGCCAACGTTTCGACTCCGCCAACGCGTTCGATCTCCATCGCTTCACAGCGCACGGCGACGAAACCCGAACTGGATTTGACGACCTAACGTTCGTTGATTTCTCCAGCAAGAAGTTCCCCGAAATAGCTCGCGGAGTGTGCGAGAGAAATCCTCACATTTCCATCACAGAACAACGCTTCAGATGCGACAAGTGTTCTAGAGATTTCCCTTGCGGACAAGCTTTGGATATTCATAAGAAGTCGTGTGCTAGTACCACCAGAGTCCGCAGCCCAGAGCGAGATCGTAGGGAAGATTTCTTCGCGAAACTCGACCTCACAAACAGACCTTTTGGAATTCCGGGAACTCTGACGCCACCAATGGAGAGATTTACACCTAAATTCAATGATGCACACATTACCACCAACGGGATCAGGCACATTGATGCCGCTAGAGACTTGGCCGACATTCAGTCCATCTTAAACGTGACATCAGCTGGTAGTTTGCTGGAAAGACTAACCGGTACTAGAGTCGCTTTAGAAAGCTCGGTTCTTACTCCACCGGACACAATAGGCAAAGAACGCGAGCAAGAGGAGACGCAAGATAACTTTGCAGCTGAATTCAGGCGAATGAAGTTACGCGGAGAATTTCCTTGCCGATTATGTCCAGCCAAATTTCCCAATCTAAGAGCCTTGAAGGGACACAACAGAGTGCATCTTAGCGGGACAGGCCCTGGCCCTTATCAATGCAATATGTGTCCACACGCGTCGCTTGACAAAGCCGCTCTAGTAAGGCATATGAGAACACATAATGGAGATCGTCCTTACGAATGCGCTGTTTGTAACTACGCTTTTACTACTAAAGCGAATTGCGAACGACATTTGCGTAACCGACACGCCAAAGTCACAAGAGAAGATGTCAAACGCTCAATCATCTACCACCCCTCAGAAGATCCAAACAACGATGAAGTTAATTCCAAACTTGCTCGTGAAGAAGTCAAAAGATCACTCGCTTTCCATACTCCAGAAGTAGAAAGACGTAATGAAACTACAGGCCGTGACACTCCTCTTACGCATTTTACTCAAAATTTCATTACTGACAGGCATCCTGTGGCCTCATTAACAACAAAACCCATTTTGCCTGAAGTGCCGCCTTTGACCCCAAGGGAACCAGAGCAAATTCTTCCCAGAATCAAAGTAAAGGGTATCGGACAGCTCACCCAAATATCACCAGAATTTCGGCCGTTAGAACTAAACTTCAAGAGCCCCGAACCCCAACCTGAAAGCTACGACGAAGAAGCGCCCGTAGACCTCAGCACAAGTGACAACAACAGCTGTGACGTTTTAGATCTCAGCAAAAAGAAACGTGATGTTGATGATGAGCCTAAAGCGCCTCCTAGACCCTCTTTTGAACCAGACCCTGCAGCCGCTGCATCTGCATTCGAAAAAACGAGATTCCTTCTAGCCCACCAACGACTTTTCGAAAATACTTTTCCAAAAATCGATCCCGCTTACTATGCCACCCAACTTTCGCAACTTTATGCGAGTACTATGCCAGGACTACCAGGCTTGCCTTTGCCTCCGTCCTTTCCTCTCAACCCTTACTTTCTTCCACCTTCGTTTTTTCCTAATGCAACAGATTCTCAAGAACTTGCCGAAATAAAGCAGCGTATTCAAAAGGAATTGATTCGTGGATTGAGTATGTCTGGAGGTAGGCTCGTCAGTGAGCCTGAAGTGCAACCGAAGCAAGAACCCGAGGAAGAGGAACAGAAGCCCGTTCCACCGGCTCCTTCCCCACCACCCGTACCCCATTGCGAATCTCCAAGACCATTATCCAACAGTATGGTACCTCAAAACGACTCTGTGAAAATGGTTATCAAGAATGGAGTGCTCATGCCTAAACAGAAGCAAAGGCGGTATCGTACAGAAAGGCCATTTTCATGTTCTCAATGCTCAGCTCGATTCACTCTACGCTCCAACATGGAACGTCACGTGAAGCAGCAACACCCACAACATTGGAGTGTACGGCGGCCGGCGCCTAGGGCTCCACCACCATACCCTACACCTGAGACTTTAGCTGATCGCGTCAAATTCGCTCTTTTGGCTCGACACCTCGAGCGGCCTTTGCAACAACCAGAACGGTCCCCAATCAGAAGAGACTCGGACGAAGTAGCCGATAACGAGGAAGATGAGGACGACGCTTTAATTATCGATGAGGAACCTGAAGACTTAAAGTCTGATGAACACACTGCTGCCCACCGCGCCGCCGCCGAAATACTGATGGCCACTCGGCAACAAGAACTTAACAAAGATTTTGATCTTAAAATTGCTGGAAATCTGATCAACAAACCGATTTCTGTAACTAATGACAAGACTGAGACGGGAACTGATCCTATGCCGGTGCCTAGTGACCTGACTATTCCTGTGGTCCCTACGCGGAGTGACGAGGAGGAAGATGAAGAAGGCCTGGTTGCTTCTACGAGTGAGGGCAATAACTCTGGAAGCGATGAAAATAAGTAAGTTTTCCATCATTACATACCACCTTCAACAGTATATTCTTTTTTTTGACATGTACTAAATAAAAACTTTTTTATTTCCAGATCGGAGTCAGACACAAACCAACCACCAAAGAAAAAGTCGGCGTACAGCCTAGCCCCTAACCGAGTGTCATGCCCTTACTGCCATCGTAAGTTTCCGTGGTCTTCGTCTCTTCGACGCCACGTCCTCACCCACACTGGACAGAAGCCGTTCAAGTGCCCTCACTGCCCGTTGCTGTTCACCACGAAATCCAACTGCGATCGTCATTTGTTGAGGAAACATGGCGGATCAGCGCGGGCTATACTCGCTGAGCCGATACCAGAGGCAATCCCGACATCGCAAAACACGGAGAACAGAACCGTTCCAGAGAGGCCTTTTAAATGCGCCTCTTGTCCCACCAGCACTTTCTCTTCGATGGAAACTCTGAAGAAGCACATGTCTTCAAGGCATGGCACTGGGGAATCTCAACCCGGGTCGCCTAACCCCGAAGATGAAGCGAATGAAGGTCTAGTCTTCAAGTGCCACCTCTGTGAGGCGTCGTTCGGAGATCGGACCGGGGCGTTGGGCCATCTATCTTCGGCTCATGCTTCGGAGTATGAGCAGCTGGTCAGCAAAGGTGCTCTAGACGCGGCTAGTGACAGGAGCGAAAGTGCTGATGATGACGAGCGGGGGAAGTTCCCTGACCATGCCAACAGAAAGGTGTGTACCCCATTCTGACTTTTATTGTATAATGTCTCTCTCGCTAAAATTCTATTTACGTTAATATGAGAAAAATGTCTTTGGATGTATACTTAGCCTAGGTTTTTCTCGACTTACTATTATTTTCTCTTATTGAGCACTCTTTTCGATTCAAAATATTTTTTCAATGTAATTATCATGATATCGATTGGTGGCAATGATCAACTTTACATACCAACCGCACATTAAAAATATGTAACTCATATTCACGTTTATATCTCATTAAAACTCCAATACCAAGACCATACAAGGAAAAACTAACAAAAAAAAATGCTTAGGTGGTCTGCGCGTTCTGCATCCGTCGCTTCTGGTCTGCGGAGGATTTGCGCAGGCACATGCGTACTCACTCCGGCGAGCGGCCGTTCGCCTGCGACCTGTGCCGGCGTCGGTTCACGTTGAAACACAGCATGCTGCGCCATCGCAAGAAGCATCGGGAGGAGGCTACTGATGATGAGGAAGCTACTCCTCCGAATACGCCGCGAGAGCCTGATACCGTCGCTAATGGGTGAGTGCTGAATGTCATTTTTAACTATAATCTTTAATCAATTATAGTTATCTGCATAGTTTTAGGAAACTATGTTAGTTAGTATGATTGCACTGTGGGGCGTAAATAACATAAATTTTAAGTTCAATCCATACGCTCAATATTTGACACAATGACCTCATGCCAGTCGTCTAAATGAAAAGCAGCTAAAATCAAACACATTCCGAGGCAGGAAGTAGAAACCGTATTTTATATCTAACAACTGTTGTTTCCTCATTACAGATACCGCTACCAAGACGACGACTCCGGCAACGAGATCCCGGCCAACGTCAACAACAACAACTCGCCCCCCGCTACGCACTATGACAAGAAACTCAAACTCGAGATGACGTCACGGAAATACTCCTCAGAGGCTGACAACGACGGAGAAAACGGCAGCGATCTCATCGGAAAACTCCTAGGCATCCCCGACAACAAACTGCTAAACAAACTCCTCTCCTCCGCGGACGAAGCCGCCAAATTCCTAGGTGTAAACAAATGAGAGTACGCTTTAGTCCTCGTGACGCCCGCTAGACTCATCCTAGCTCCGCGAGGACTAAAAATCCCTCTCAAAATCCAAAACCAAGCGTCAACGAACGGAACTGTAGATAATCAAACCAAATCAACGCCATCTAGCAACGAGTAGACGCATTAGGTGCCGCCATTTTGGCGCGAAGTCATTTTTCTCTAATGCAATAAATTAGTCTGTATTTTTTTGTAAATATAATTATACATTACATTACGTTATTGCTTGAACTTGTAGTAATATCTAGGTGCCTTTAGCTGCCTTAATTGAAGTATATACCGTCCTAATATGCCTTACAATTAGTGTATTTTATTTAAAGCTTCTTGTGTGGGTGACGAGCAACGAATTATTTCTTTAGTGCCAGTTTTAAAAGTACATTGATGTATTTTTATCGTAGTAAATGTAAATTTACTGGTACTCGACTTTCTTGGAATAATATTTAGTGAATAAAATAAATGTATAATAAGGTAAGCACATGACATCTATAATAGCTGACTGAGGGCAGACTCACATTTTGCATTTCCATCTAGTCGATGCATTTCGCACTTTCATACGATCCTCTTTAGCACTTAACACTATTCCGTTTACTAGATAAACTAGTTATAAAACCAGCCAAATACTTAATTTTCGCAAATCCAAAATTTTCTAGTCAATTCTTAAAAATGTCTTTTCTTACGATCCTAAGCTAAAATACCAAATTGTCAATAATTAGAAGTGTTTACGATGTTAACCGAATAAGTCTAGTAAATAAGTCAGTTATAATAAACCTCATGTAACCTACCAATGAATAGAAATAAGTTTGAATGATTTGGTATCGTTAACTAGCATTAAGATTGTCATTTGTCAAAATTCATACATAATCTACACACTTTATTCAAAACACAGGTCGGCCTGCCGTACCGCTATTTTTGCAAAAACATCTTTTCAAGTCTTTTAAATACCTTAATTTTCCTTCATCTAAAACCTAGATACTTATTCCATAATTCTAATAGTTTACGCTAAATAGGTAAGGTAGAGTAGAACATACATATTTCCCATTCTAAGATAGCAACGTTTAATTTGCTCAAATTCATGGCATTTCTTTACTTATCAAGACTAGAAGTTATTTCTAAGGACACGGCTAAGATCTCCTACTGTAACTAGACTTACTACTTTATTATAGCGCATAGAATATAATATCGTTAAAAATGACATTTATTTTGCCAAAGGCTCTTGGTGGACAGTCGTTTACCAACTGGTAATTAATTTTATAAAAATTAATTCACTTTTTTACTTGCTTGTTCGAAAGAGGTTTTATTAAAGAAGTATATTATTTTTCAAAAGTTTATTGGTGCAACGATATTTTGTTTGTGAGGGTTATAAACTCTGGATAGGTTTAGGATGTAATTTTAAGGATATTCAGTCTCCTTTGTGGATTGACGAATCATACGCTAGAATATACCTAAGTTCGATTGTGCTTTGTATATTTTGAAATGCTGAATTATATACCAAATAAATATTTAAATAATAGAGTAAGTATCTGTATGTTGTACTCTTAAGGATTTCCTAATTATAGATTTCAGAAATAATGTATTGTCCCATTAAAATCGACGTACATATACTGAATAGCAATAATTGTAATGTAAAATAATAATTCTTCGTATTATAATTCAAACAGTCACTATAATTGTCACATCGTATTTATAATTTTATAATAACTACGTTACTTTTATAGGCTATTGTATACCAAAGTAAGTTTGAATTGTATTTCTTTGAAATCCTGCTTGATGTCAATTATAGTTAATGAAACATTGATTTCAATATTGTAATATATTTATTTAATATACAAATTAATAATGTTTTGCTAGTTTTCACGGCCAGTAAATCTACTGCACGAATGTTTAAAATTTTAAATTGTTACATATAAATGTAGACGTAAGAGGTAATCTCGTACTTAATATATTAATTATATTAATTTTAATGATATATAAGTGTACTTAAGTTAATATTAAGAATTGTGGCAACACCGCTTGGCCTTTCAAAATGTAGTGTTCGTGTGTTTTAAAATAAATATGGATATTCTTAAAATTAATGTTATTACCAATATTATGCATGATAAAAAGGTAAATTACTTATTAATAATAATTAATAGTAAGAATTTTACTATTCACCTTTGCCTCTCTTTCTTTTTTGCAATATGAGTGTCGTTTTAAAAACGTTTTTGTGAAATACAAAATGTGTATTAAATAAATTAAAATTGGTTTTTATTTCGTCGTTGATTTATTTTATTTAAATAAGAACAGAACATGAGAATCCGAAGAAAAACTCTCTTAACATTTTACAAGTAGCACACAAACAGAATAAGCAACAAATAGCATAAATAACTAAAACATAATTTACGAAAAATACAGGTATTTATACCACACAACAAGAACTTTATCAGTCATCGTGAGTGAGTTAAGTTTTCCATGAAAGACAAAAACCAACTTCATTCGAATTTCTGTACACAGCACTCAAGTCTAGGTATTCTTGCTCTACTCTCTTCTTTATCAGCCCCAGATTTAGAGAGCGGGGACTGTATACAAATGCCCCGGACGCCAAAATTACAAACGCCCACCACCGCCTCATGGGCGCCCTTCCGGTTGTTATGCCACAGACGTGGGTGAACCCTAGATAAATATCCATCTATTATCTAATCTGTGCTCTAGGCTAGCACCTCCGGCCCTCCGCCTCTGAATAGTACTGACAGTTACTGTTGCCCTCTCTCAGGTGCCAGGTTACAGTCCCTGTGACTTGCCCCTTCCGTCCTGCATTGTCGTACCGATTGCTCCCATCTCCGCCTCTGCAACCCCTGGGCAAGGGTTCTACGTTATACCCCGTACGTCAGGGTCCCTATTCGAACCTTCTCCGGCCTTCTGAAGTAAGAGGCGCCCACCCCCGCGGCAAAGACACGACGCCGTACCAGGAGTTGCCCCAGTGGATGGCAGAAAAGATGATATAATATAATAAAACGCGCGTACCTACATACTACTACAACGGATTACCTACCAGATAGGTATCATATTTTACGACACTTCGCAAGTTTTAAAAGTGCGTACCTACGGTTTAAAAAAACATAATTAGAAACAAACATAGGTACGTTTCGCCGCGGACTTTACTAGGTATCTATGTAGCAAGTGTTTGTGGCTTTCTTTCGGCAATTTATCTTAAACGCTGGAGAACGGGAGCGCCGCTATCAAGTTCCTGACCCGGTTGGCATACAGACTATTAGTAGGACGAATTAATCTGTTCTTTATCATCACATAATTGAGAAGCAAGATACAAAAGCGAAAGCCGTATGCCTTCGTTTTATTTTTTCATTAAACACTTATTCTATAAACAGCAGCTGAAACTTACAAATATGACTTACCTTTCTTTTAAAAACTGAAAGCGATAGCCTGAGTTATTTAAATATTATGTCAACTTTATAGGTCACAAAAAATAAGCCGAAAGAAAATGCCGAACTTTTAAAAATGTAAAATTATAAAATGGCAGTTGGTCTAAAATACTTTACAGCTGCTCGCCTACAGATGGCACTGCACGTTAACTTCATACCACTTCATACCATTAGGATGGTAACTGTCTACGGAATGTGACTGAAACAATGAAGAAACGTGCTATTTGATACTAGGTGGCGCCCAGATTTAAAGTTATCATCAATAATGTTATTTGAAAATATTTTATAAATAGTTAATTACAAAACTATTATTATATTTTTCTAAAACATTTCTCTTTGTTAAATAAAATATCCTTGAAAACAAAAAACAGCCTTTTTAAAAACTCAGCCGCTATTTATATACCAGCTTAAAAAACTTACCATTATCGGGAAAATAGTGCTACATATTCATATTATGAGTATCTTAATAAAAATAACGTTACGATAACATGTTATTGACAAGCACTGACAAGTATTGTTTTCTTTTCAAATGACGATGGATGGTCTTTGCGATGGATCAAGATGGATGGATGAATGACGGACGTGGCAAGAACCAAGTTCGGACGTGCATGACGTTTAATGGAAATTAAATTTAAAAACTGGCAACACCATTTGATGCTTGAAAAAAAGTGAAATGAATGAAGGAAAAGGAAGGAATTTGTTGAAGAAATAGAAAAGAAGTCGCTAATTTATGCGCGACGGCGTCTTTATTTTGAGATTCAATTGCTTAACTTTTGGTGAGTGTTGTGAAACATTAAACGGCGTCCTTGGATTACAGTTCAATAAGCGTACAGTCGGTACCAACAAGAAAAAAATTTGTGCATCTTTTAATACAAGGGTAAGCTTGTTTCTATGCATTTTACATAGTGACGTAGAAACTTGTCTAAAATTGCACTAGCCACCTAATTTTTACTATTCTACATATTGTGTTAAATTATTTTTTGATACTATTTTTATCTTATTGTCAGTTGGAATTGCAGTATTATCAGAAGAAAGTGGTTTGTTTATGTATTTGTAAACAACTTTGCAGAAGTCTAGAAAAACCATCATAATGGGTGACCAGCAATTCTTCCTCAAATGGAACGACTTCCAGACGAATATGGTGACGTCTTTTAGGCATTTGAGAGATGAAAAGAGCTTCACAGACGTAAGTAACCATACTGTAGGCACTTAGTTGCTATAACCTCACTTAAGTCTAGGATATCTAGCTGAAACCTAAGCTTAATTACTTGAGCTTTCATACGTCATAAGGCCGCTTTTGTTTGTATTTCCGAAAGGAATGATTGCGGAACACGGATTTACGAATTATAATATTAAATTCTATTCTATTTCATGCTAATAAAATATTAATACCTAAAATAAAAGTGTTATGTGGGTAGATTCTTCCACATATTTTTTCTGGTTTTCTGTTTATATATCCTTAACTATTTTATTATACATATCTTGCTGATTTGAATGAGATCATCACTTTGATGATCAATCTGTTAATGCATCATTTAGTATGATTTGTATGCCATTATGTCACACTATTGTCATATTCGCTTGCCCCTAATATGTAATAACAAAACAGTGAACTGTGTATCAACAATCCTAGAAAGTATCTTCAAAACCTTAAAATGTTATCTCTAAAAAAATACTCTAAAATAACTGTAAACTTACTTCAAATTTTAGACTGTCATAATCTTCCCTGAATTACATTTGATTTGTAATTACCATATAGACACTAGGGACTTTATTCACTGTACTATCCAGTTGTAAATCTTTCTAAAAGCAAATAAAGAACAAAATAGTGGGTAAGATGATCAACAAACACCTCACTGCATTATGTCATCATATGCAATTCCATAATTTATTTTTGACTTAGGAGGCTGCTGAGGGTAGTGCAGGAGAGTTCCTCTTACCTAATTTTTAAGAAGAGAGTCAAAGAGCACTTTTTATCCGTAGAGTATTCGTAGTCTAAGTATATTGTTATATATATAATAAGTATGTATGTAGGTATAGTATATTTTATATGTGCATATATTTATAGAGGCTTAGGTATATTTTTTTAAACGGTTTTATATGTAGATATAATTATTATAATGTATTTAATATATTGCACCTCTTTTTATTCTTCCGCAGTTACTCTAATACTACCTCTGGGTTGGCTGAAAGAGATCTCTCTTAGAGATAAGTCCACCCTTGTAAACCTCCATTTCTTGTTTGTGATGTAACTAGTTGTTAAGTGCAATAAAGTATATTGTACTATCATAATTCTGTATGCATTTACTTACAGGTGACTCTTGCTTGTGAAGGGCAGACGTGTAAAGCACACAAAATGGTCCTCTCTGCATGTAGTCCTTACTTCAAAAGCTTATTAGAGGTGAGTTGACAATTCACACATTTATCATTATTTTCTGTTGGTAACCATGACGGCCCATTACGTTGGCGACATACTGGGAGGTTAGAAAGGCTACATTGAAGCAATTCTTCTAATCATGCGGCTGTTACAACCCCCTGATCATATGGTTTATTGTGTTCATGGTGTCGATCTTGGCATCTCATATCAAAAGTAGCTGCAGTATGTCCAGTGACTGCTGATGCTGTCCAACCCATTGAGGACCATATATTGTCAGTTTATGTACATTGGTAAGGTGGAACACAGAATGAATAGTTATGAATTGCATCCAAATGTAAACAAAGACAGGATGTTTTATTAACGAACATTTGTTATTGTATGAGTTATTGCTGAATTTCCTCGATTACAGAGAAATTTACGTCTGCTCTGAATAGATGTTTTTATTATTTGCTTTGCTACATTGCATTTTATGAAACATGTGAAGAATTGTTTGTTCCTTTCTGATAGTGCAATATTTATTTTTAGTATGTAGCTGATGAGTTAATATTGGGCCACCAAAAGCCCTTGACACTATTTAATGGATACATACTTAAGTATTATATATGTACAGGGACTAAACCACACCCCGAGCACTTCATACAAAACACCTTGTTTTACACAGGCAATACACACTGACGGTATCGTACACGCCCATTTGTGTGACGTTTGACGCCCATACAATTGAAGACTAAAGTAAGACTGAAGGGGGGGTGAGGTAAACCTAGCTCAGCCGCTAGTTGCCGTTCTACACTTAGTATTATTCGTTATTCTATGACTAAACTACATACAGTCATGAGCAATATAATGTACCCACTTTAGGACTCTGTCGCACACTAATACATTTGACATTTAGTGAGACTTACAGTTCAATTTGTCAAAAAAGTTAATGTGACGTGGTACCAAAGTGTATACATATTAATGCTCGTGACCGTACATTGAAAATTCCAGGAGAACCCATCGAAGCACCCGATAATAATCCTTAAGGATGTGTCGTACCTGCACCTGCAGGCGATCCTGGAGTTCATGTACGCGGGCGAGGTCAACGTGTCGCAGGAGCAGCTGCCCGCCTTCCTCAAGACGGCCGCTCGTCTCAAGGTACACATTTATTTTCCCTAAATTATAACTGCAATCAGTAAACGTCTGTTTCTGTCACTATGAGCACCTGAGCTTAAGAAGATCATAACGTTATGAGAGATATATCCTGTGGCATATCCTCAGCAATTAGCAGGGGAACTGCTTCAAAAATGAGGTGATTCAGAAACTTTAATCTGTTTCTGTCTCTGTTATAGGCCATCTTTTAAGACAACGGATTTACTTTACTTGCTAGAGCTCCTGAATGGATTGGGCTAGAGGAGGAGTTTTAAATGTAGGGGTTTGGTCACCACAGATTTCGCTAGGTCACAGTAGCGACTCGAGCTGCATCAGACCGGGTGAGAGCCTTCAGCGCTCCCCATTTGTCCGGCCAAGTAGTTAATGCCATCTGCGGCAAATCTACAATAAGTCACGTCAAAAAAAAAAAAGAGCTGCATCAGTTCGAGCCCTCTCAAACCCAAATAATAATAAAAAGAGCTCCTGAGCGATCGCGAGCAATATTTTGTCTAGCGTAGTGTAGGTGGCGCCTTGTCAAAAAAATATTTAATTGATATAAAATTGATTGATTGAACTCTTCACTGTTAATCTTGTTCTTACATACATACATACATAAACTCACGCCCGTAATCCCTAATGGGGTGGGCAGAGCCACAAGTAATCAAAGACAACTTGCAGCCACTGTTGATACGATGTCGTAAGCTGGATATGATGAACCTTATGGTGATAAGGGATCAGCCTATCGCCCATAACATTAGTCCATCATGTTAGATGACACAATCCCTCTGTCGGTTTTTACGACATGCCCGGGAAGACAAGCAGCTGAACGTTTTCTATGTTTTTAATCTTGTCTTAACATCTGAGAAAACTCAGTTATTGGTTGTGCTTGTTTAATTTGAGGGGTTAGTCTTTGAGCACACCCCGGACACTCCATACAAAAATCTCATTTAACGCGTAAGTGCGAGTGGGACATGGTCCGCGCGCTCTCCCCTTTACTACTTAGCGTCTTACAGCCATATAAGCCATTCAAGTAAAACCCAGAGGGGGTGAGATCGGCCTCCGAATCAAATTGGTGCGAGGCGGAGTTGCCGTTCTATACGTAGTATTATTCTTTTTTCTATGGCTGTGGTAAGAGCATAGTATTTTCTTTCTGTCTGTAATAAAATTATACAATTTCAGGTGAAAGGCCTAGCTGAACCGCCGCCACAGATGCCGAGCATCAAGCGAGAAGGCTAACACAGTGCAAGTGTTCTAAAGACTATAGTGAACTTAAACACCAATGTAACATACCAATAATGCGCACTTCCTCACACACATTCTAATCGTTTGTGCTTATTTTTTAAAAGGATCTCCGTATACAATCAATTTTTTAGGGCGATTGATCAATGTTTTTTTTTTTGTTTATTTTCGGGGTGTCAGTTTTGAATGAGCGATTGATCAATCTTTCAAGTTGAGTGTTTATGACAGTACCAACAAGATTTAACAGTAAAATATTCAAGTGGTTGCATAATTTTATCTTCAACTTCTTTTGTCGAGTTTCAAAAAAATTAAACAGGTTAATAGCGGGCCCGGCACTGTGGGTTTCCCTGTATCGCAGTTGCAAGGTTTACTTTAAAGTTAATGATTTTTAGTTTTTTTTTTTAATTTTTTTTAGTTGATAAATTGATCGTGTACTGGAGTTCTAAATGACAATAGTAACAACAAATATACTCTGAATCTCTGCTGTTTCAATGCACGCCGTAGTTCTTTGGTAAGTTTTACTAAGAATCCATTCCTTTGTCAATTCGCATAATTTTACCATTAAACTTTTATATTACTAGCTTTTTCATCCGCGAACATGCAAGCCGTTTTTTTACTAAAAAGTTAGGTTATAAGTTTTCCAAAATAGACTTTTAAGATATTTTTTTGCAGATTCTAATTTTAAGCTTAATGCATTTTCAGTTTGGATTTTCTGCCCCATTGATGTGGTAGCATTCCCCTTTGCCCTCGGCGAGTTACCTAACAACCAAAGTGCGTAGTTTTAACCTGATACCTAGGATGCCGTGCTAACATGTCAATGATCAATATAGGTCTATCCGCCACCGTTGCCTTATTTACAGATGTCTAATCTAGGCAGAATTGATAAGAAAATGGCTAGCTTGACAAACTTTGCTAAATTTGAAATGTCCCAAAATATAAACAAAACTACAATACCACAATCATCATTCAGGCAGAATCATCGTTCAGTAACGATGCAGCCATAAACAACAAGAATGAATGAATGAATACCACGAAAACGCTATTTTGAAATATCACATTCGGTCATGTGATTACAAAATCTCGCTTGTCTATGCAAGCTAGTTTCAATGTGTAGTCTCAATTTTTACCCGGATTGATATCAATTGAAGGGAATCGGGGTTCAGTTGAAAAACATCGTGTGATTTATCAAAAGGGAGCTTAAGTGGTTTTCACTATAAGGCAATATGTATGTTTCTCAGATATATATCTAATTTCAATGCTACAGCTCTTAAGTCCACTTTATTAATCATCATTTCGAGTATTTGTCAACCTAGCCATACGTTTATCGCTAATTGTCGAACTTTGTAATGCAGAGCCTATGTCGATTTTAAAGGCTATGGTGCAATAAGCCTGGGTGGTTAAAAAGGCCGCATTAAAGCAATTCGTGTAAAAAGCAATATTGCTTCAATAGGCGACATTGATTCATTAACTCAGTAGGTTTTTGAACAATGTACCTGATTGAAATTGAATTTTATTACCACCAAAATTGTGACTTCGCCATACTTTAAGTTGACATGCAGCTCTGTATGATAATATAGCGTGGAACAGCTTTCATATTAGTGTTGTTAGGTGTTCGATATTATTTCCAATGTATAGTAATATGTAACAGTATACTTATGAATACATAGGTACGTAGTCTATTGATCGCAGAGGTAACAAATATATATTTGAAGAGTATGACATGATATTATAATATATATTGATATATATGGGGTTGTCAGAGTTAGAAATATAATATGTACCTATAGAATATTTGCGACTTGTACTTTTGTATATTTTTTTTTTGACTTATATCTATGAGAAAGATATAACTCGACAAAAACGTATTTACTTTGCACAAAGTAATGATTTACTTTCCGGTTCATTTGTTTTTAAAATCTTTTTTTTTTTTGTACGTAGATGCGGGTCTAAAAAGGCCATATTGATGCGATTAATTTTAAAAAGCAATATTACAATATGACATTTGCGCATATAAAAGACAGTGCGCAATGTCAACAAATATCAAATAGCAATATTGCTTTAGCCCCCTGATATGTTCATTTATTAATATTTTCCCATAATTATTTATATCTATTTACATCGTATCGTAGCTTGCAAAATATGGACCACGTTGCTAAATATTACTTTCTATTCTACAATAATAATGTGAATGTTTTAACAACTATTGTAACTTAGTTTTATTTTATTTTTTATATATTTGCTTATCTTTTATATATTTACATTATGTATAATTACGTACTCGTTTCGAATGATTGACTACCTGTATTCTTTTAACTAAAAATGCAATTCAGTACAAACATTAATGTTTCTTTTGTAACTTTTACTTATTTTAATATATTATATATATTCTGGTTCGATTAGGTGCAATGTTCGTTTTTCCATCTTGACTTATTTACATCACAAGGTGTTCTAATTATGTAGAAGAAAAATAATTTTGCCTTCTAATATACACGTACTAAAACGTAAGAGTTAATCATTCGTCATCTTTAAAATAAGAAGCAATAATTTAAAACACGCTGTCTATTTTATTAGTTTTAAGGATTTCAAACCTTTGTTTTCTTTTTATTTTTTAAGAATTCAGCACGTCTTGAGAATTACTATTCTTTTTTGCTTTTTTCACTCGTTTTTACCCTTAAAAACCCTAATATTATTTAGGGGTTCGTTGAAAATTCACAGTAGGAAAACATAACCCTTTCCTTTTTGCTATAGTCGGGTAACAATGACCTGGCAGCATTATATTGCCTTCTACAGAATGAACAATGCAAGAAGAACCAGCAACATTGTATGTTTTTAATTTAAAAAAAAATATTGTATTTGCTATCCAGCAGCCCAGTGGCAGGCAAAGGGAACGTAGCCCGTACAACCAATGTTATTTTTAATCTGTAACATTCTTGACACATGTGTTGCCATGGGAAAATATTAATGTCAAAATTCCTATACTTGCAACACTGATCATTTGGATTTATCTACATCAGCGTTTCCAAAATGGGGTTCCGTGATATAATCTATTATTATTTTTTACTTTATTACACACACACACACATGAAACATAAACTCAACTCACGCCTAATTACCACCAAGGTCAGCTTCTGTGTGTAAACATTTAATATAAGGTTCCATGAAATACTAAGTTTATGGTGAGGGTTCCCTTATCTTAACCTCGCAAGGCCGACATTTACAGACATAATAAAAAGCAATGGACTTTGGGTTTTAAAAGAACATTCGGTCTTTCTAATATTTTCTGTATTTCTTATGAAAAATAAACATTTTTACAATTACAATTATTTACAATTTCGACTTTAAGAAATTTAGGAACCCCTGATCAACATCTACATACCTCGTGTATTCCTGGACAAGTGGACACTGACGGAGTTGTTAACGATATCAAAAGTCATACTACAAACAACAATAAACACATACTAAATTGTGGTCCGAATGACTTGTAACTTTGCCCACCCCGATAGATATTCCGGGCGTGTTATTCCCGTCTGCTGTGAACTTTCAACTAATCCTTTAACACAGCTAATGATAGTAAATGTAAAATATGTAAATCTAATATTTTTAGACGACAAAGTGCTGCATCACGTGACCTAGTAAGTAATGATGGAAATTATGAAATTTGTAATTTTAGATAATACAGAGAATTAATTATAAAAAATGACTTTTATTTCAACATTTATCCTTTCCTAAACGTTGGAGCCTTCAAGACTGAGTGAATAGGTCTTTGCTAGCTAAGCGTGATCGATCTTAGACCGTCGCATAACATGTGCATAAAAGTATACAATAAGATACCTGAAAAATTTAAAAACGGAGCTACTAATATAATGACTTGTAAATTACGTGAATGACTAATTACTAATAGTTTTTATAGTAGAAGTGAATTTTTGAACTTTTAAATATTTGCATGATCGGTGACACTGACTTATACCATTTTGTGAATGTACCTACCTATCCTAAGCGAATAAAGGATTGCTGATTACCATCAGGTGCGATTGTGGTCAAACGCGAGCTTATATTATTTAAAAAAAATCCTTACATACATAAACTCACGCACTTATTCCCTAATAGGATGGGCAGAGCCACAGATAATAAAAGACAACCTGCAGCCTGGCACTGCCACCGAAAATGCTTGTAACTTAACTTTTTCTATTCAGTACCAATGCTTTAAACATTTGTACCTACTTTCGAAGAAAGTTATAACACATTCAAGGTACAAGGTGCCCATAAATAGAATAGTTTTTTTTTTTATTATAAAAGGACGCCACACACAAAAACAAGACATGATTTAAAATTTTTCGCCGAAATGATCATAAGGTGGTGGTGTTTTTAATGATCATAACAATTGTCTATCATGTTAAAAAGGAAACTCAACTCCACCAACCCGCAGTGGAGCAGCGTGGTGGAGTATGGCCTATACCCCCGCCGGTTGATTGAGCGGAGGCCTGTGCCCAGCAGTGGGACGTACATAGGCCGTTTATGTTAAGTTTTTGTTAAAAAGGACACAAACCCTCTGTCGGATTTTACGACATACCTGGTGAAGAGAAATAGCTGAATGTGGTCTGTTTTTATTCGCTCCCCATCCAACATTAATCCTTTGCTGACTATCTAAAGGAAATGACACCAAAGAAACTCACTTTATAGAGCATAATTTATTTACATGGTAACATAACCATAAGTCCAAGAAACATTTTAGCATGAAAGAGCACCACCAAATATACATAACAGGCTCACGACTATCCCAATTGGGGTAGTCAGACACATCCATCGCAAGATGAACCAAGTGCCCACACCGCACTGAGCTTTCTGACCAAAGTGCTAGGTGGTGAGCCGTAAACAAATAAATAAAAAAAATGTATTTAAAAAAATATAATATTTTACGTTAATAGCTAAAATAGTGAGGGACCTTCCAGGCTACGTTCCACAAAAACAATATAGATGGCGCTGTACACATTTTCCCTCGTTTAACCTTTTAATTTCATAGATAACAGACATGCATCTTTTATCTATGGTTTTGAGTATAAATGATGACCCTTTTTATTACTGATCAAAATAAAGAGAAGCAATACGCGACTTATTGTAGATTTGCCGCAGATGGCATTAACTACTTGGCCGGACAAATGGGGAGCGCTGAAGGCTCTCACCCGGTATAACGTTTAAGACAACAGGCCTGAGGGTGCCCAGTTGGGCGCGAACCTCGGCTCAGGGCGTCGTCTGAGAGGAAGAATATTTGAAAGGATCAATCGACCCTAGTGGGTCGATAGCGATAAGCGCTGAATGAGGGAAATCGTCGCCGGCGGGGTCGGTATCGGGGTTCTGAAGGTAGCAACACAATTCTACATACATAAGGTGATCCAAATATCAAGTAACAATTATTTTTATATATCCTTCTGCCATTACATTGTATTTTAGAATAATTATGTACCCGAGTAATGAGAAAATAAGTAATTGTCGCGTTAAAGCTGTACAACGCCATCTATATTGTTTTTGGTGAACGTAGCTAGAAAGTTCCCCATTAAAATGCCTAGTCGCATTTCAAGGAATGATAGTTACAAATAAATGCCAATAATAGAATGTATAACAATTTTAAGAAAATAAATATTTTTCTATTAATCACAATAAATGTCCTGTAATAATTCCAACACAAATTTTTACATACATACATACATAAACTCACGCCCGTAATCCCTAATGGGGTGGGCAGAGCCATAAGTAATCAAAGACAACTTGCAGCCACTGTTGATACGATGTCGTAAGCTGGATATGATGAACCTTATGGTGATAAGGGATCAGCCTATCGCCCATAACATTAGTCCATCATGTTAGAGGACACAATCCCTCTGTCGGTTTTTACGACATGCCCGGGAAGACAAGCAGCTGAACGTTTTCTATGTTTTTTATTTGCTCCCAGAACAGCATAGAAGCAAATTTTTAAATCCTCTTTTCTACTCTAACTTATTTTGTTAAACAAAGAAAATAAAATCTTTAAAATAAAATAAATATTTTTGTTACTAAAATTAAATAACATTACATGTATGATAAATAAATAAAATAAAAATTATACTCCCTGACCGGACCTCTTTTTAACATTAATTTTCTTTTAATGCTTTGATGTTCTTTTTTGTATTAGTGTACACGTGGAAGTGGTCATCCCACTCGCGTCAAACAGTACAACGAGACAGAAGGCAAGAGGGAAACCACTGCCCTATTTTTCCCTAAAAAGTAGCATGGAGAATGCTACACCAACAAGAGAGTTATGTAGATTTTTGCCCCGATTCCTGCAGACACCTCCTAATTTTACTTTACCTTATACCTGTCATTTTCTTATCCGCCAAAAAGGAAAGGGACGGATGATTGACAGCTCTTAATTTTCGGAAGAATGAGTAAAGGAATGAATAACCCGGGCCAATCAAAAAGGTATCTCCCTGGTATGCAAACCGTTTGACGTGTACTGTCAAGTATATCTGTCGGCTCATTAGCCAATGTAATTTTTTTCTAGAATTGTTTTAGATTTGTGCTTAAAATTGACGTGTGTTCCATAAATTTTATGCTTGTCGATTACCCGTTTCTTTCCTTTTCGGCGGATAAGAAAATGACAGATATAACTTAAAATAAAATTAGATGGTGTCTACAGGAATTAGCACTTTTATTGATATAATTAGAAGTTTTGAATGAATAGTTGTCCGACCAGGGAGCATCACACTATTACATAATAAATAATATTCCTTTTGTATTTCACTGGTAAATGCTTTGGCATAAATCTTTGTACAACATGGTGTTATTGCTTTGGTATATTTCATAAACAGCCTCCGTGGCTCACGATCTGGAGGTCCAGGTTCGATTCCCGATGGGGACGTTGTCGAAATCACTTTGTGAGACTATCCTTTGTTTGATAAGGATATTGCAGGCTTGAATCACCTGGTTGTCCGTAAAAGTAAGATGATTCCGTGCTTCGGAGGGCACGTTAAGCCGGTGTTACTGGCTATTTATGCCGTAAAAAAACACCTCTACCGACCCGCAGTAGAGCAGCGAGATGGAGTATGCTCCATACCCCCTCCGGTTGATTGAAGGGAGGCCTGTGCCCAGCAATGGGACGTATTTAGGCTGTTTACGTTATATTTCATAAAATAAATATTTGACTAAAAATAAGTATTATGGCAACACAATAGGAACATTCCCGCAATTTTCAAATAATACATTAAATATTCGATAACTTTTGAAGTCTGTTAAATAGGAATGGCACTAAATACCTAAATGTACTTACGATTTACGTTAACTTAAGTTTAAAGAAAATATTTTTCGTCATTAACCCTGGATTTTACTTTGGAATACATATTATTTAATATTATGCACTGTAGCAACACTAATGAACCGATCCAAAATTACTGTCAATGTTTTTTTTCATGTCTATCAAAGATTATTCTCCTCTGCTTACCATTTAAATCGAAATCCTGTAACAAGCAATTTTAGAACGACCCCTACCGTCTCCCTCCCACCAAACCGACCTCTAAACGTCAGAGAGAGACAACTATACCCCCAAGTTACTTCTTAAACCCGTTAGGATTGTTGTGCTGCCACCGCCACGTATCGGCGCACATGTCTTCGAGCGTCCTTGTCGCACGCCACCCGAGGAGCCGTTGCGAGAGCGAGACGTCAGCATAGTTCTCAGCTATGTCCCCCTCGCGACGGCCGACTATCTTGTATGGAATCTGGCGACCGCTCACCTGTTCGAACGCTGCTATCATTTGTAGGACTGAATATCCTGTGCCCGTGCCTGGAAAATTGAAAAAAGAATTTGTTTTTTTTTTGTTATAATGTAGCGATGCCTATGCATATACAGGGCGATACTGGCATCGTAACAAATATTGAGGAGGATGATTCAGACCATGATTCTGAGTTAACATCAAATGGAATTTTCCGTCACAAAATCCATGTTTTTTTTTATTATTTCAATTCTATACTTTTGCGATGGAAAATACCATTTGATATTAACTCCATACTCTTAAGAATAGCTGTTCAAATAAAATGCAATATCGGTTGTACGGTCACGAGTACTAATATGTATACACTTTGAAACCATGTCACATTAACTTTTTTGACACATTAACACTTGTGGACACTATTTTACAGATTGGTTTTCTATTTGTTACACTAGGTCTTACCCAAATTGACAGCGTGGAAGCCGCCGAAGCCGGGCTGGTGGAACAGCTTGACGGCCTTGACGTGACCTTCAGCCAGGTCCTGCACGTGGATGTAGTCACGTACGCCAGTCCCGTCCACTGTCGCGTAGTCGTTGCCAAACACTTGCAGCTCTTTTAGGCGGCCTACTGCAACCTTATGGAGAAATAACTTGTTAATATGAGGACAAATCGTAAACAGCCTTATTCACATCATCATCATAATCTCTAGAGTTATCCCGTTTTTTACAAGGTCCGCTTACCTAAACTGAAAATTTGGCAGGTCCGGTTTTTTACAGAAACGACTGCCTGTCCTTCCAACACGCGAGTGGAAAACCAGCCCAATACAGCCTTCTTCACATTTAAAACAAGCAATTCATTAAATTAAAAAGCAGTTTTATGTATGACCAAGATTATTGAAGACGTCACCGTTTTATATTCTCATACAAATGGCATATAAAGGACCCATTTAGACGTTTCCAAAAAAGTATCTCATTTGACTAGGTTGTCATCAGCCCTATTGGTGTGGTTGGTCATCGACACACAGCCCACCTACACGAGAGAAAGTAACTTAAACAACCTATACATGTCAATCAAGCGGAGGGGGGTATGGAACACGATGCTTCACTGCGGATTGGTAGGGCTTTTTTATGGCTAATAGCCGAGATCAACGGCTATTAGCCCTCTGAAGCACAAAAGCGAAGCGAGAAAAGATTAAAATACATTATTGTATATTACCTGTGATATATACGGCATCAGGTTGTTAGGTATACCGGAGGGATCTTCTCCGATGCGTCCGCTACGGTGGGCTCCCACTGGGTTGAAGTACCGTAGCGACACGATCATCCATTTCTAGAACGATACGGGTATATTCAAGAATATTGCTCAGGGGGGTTAAAATGGCCACATCAAAGCAATTCATCTAAGAAAGCAATATTGCTATTTGACATTTGTTTGCATTGCGCACTTACTTTTATATGCGCAAATGTCAAAAAGCAATATACATATAGCAGGACCGAGATATAGTACATCACCTAAAGAGACGGGAGATACGTCACTCTAATCACGCTACGTTTGAAGGGATATAAATCCGCACTATTACAGGATAGAGCCAAAGAGACCTCAGGAAAATGAATTGTTCCGACAGCTGTCGCTATAATCAAGCTATTTATGGAATCGCCCGAACCTGTTTACAATGCACAGGGTAAGGGTAAAAACTCAAACGCCGCTGCTCCCAACCGTTCATTTTTCTATTGTAAATATCGAAACTTCTAGAAAAATCGTGCAACTGACAGAACTACCGACTTGCCATACAGATTGATGACCCTTGTTTATATTCAACTTTTCCTGCTAGTTGTACTAATAGCACAATGATGGAACACTCACCGGGTCACTGCGACAGACGTCCTTCATGATCTCCTCACAGAAGTATTTAGACTTGCCGTAAGGACTGGTCAGCCCACGCCCCGTTGGGTGACCTTCGTTTATAGGCAAATTCTCCGGCTCGCCGTAGACGGTGCACGAAGAACTATATACCAGCTTGTATACACCGAAGTTGCGCATCACCTGGGAATTCCGTATTGTTTTAAAGGTCCATACTTAATACTACGTAACATCTGGTGTTATTTTGCGGAAATCCACTTAACATTTTCTACCTAATTATTAGTAACAAACAAACATTATTTGTAACCAGTAACACTGGAATTAAGAAAATTACAATTGAAAACATTTAATTCTAGTTTGGTCCCTTTTTGGGCGCCAATATACGTTAATGGCGCCCGAAATGGTAAAGCATGGGAATGAACCACCGCGGTGATGGGAAAGCTGTGCCTAGCAGTGGACGTTATAGCCTGTAAGCATTATTTATGTGTGTAATATGCTCATGTATATCTTACCTCTAACAGCGTGCATGTGCCAGTGATGTTAGCCTGGTAGTACTCGAGTGGCTTCTGCACGGACTCGCCAACTGCCTTCAACGCCGCGAAGTGGATTACACTTTCTATATCATGCTACAAAAATGATCATCATTTGGATTAAGTACCTATTTGAATACCAATTGTAAATAATTTGTTTTTTTTTTTTATTGTAGTTCTGCGACTAACTTAGTCTAGTTTAAATATACTTAAACACTTCAGTTCATTTAATTAATGAATGACGGCAAACTAACATTGATAAGTTCCAAAGGCGGCTATTCAAAAAAATCCCCATAAAATCAAATTATTATCAATGGTGTTGACATAGTGTTTCTTTGTTTGTTTCTTGTTAAAGTGGTGTAATTGGAACACTGGCCAGTAAAAATCAAGTTAAAGGACAATGAGTCAAAACGTCCCCCTCTATCAACAGATTCTAGACATATCTCATTCGAAGCGTCTTACTGAGTTGATTATTTTTGTTCTATGGCGACTTTCTTGAAATACGCGGTGTTTAGCCGGAATTCGGCTTTTTAACTACGATTTTGAGTACCGCCTGGTACAACATTGTTTCAAACAATTTCGATTTTCGACAAACTTCTATTTTTTTAAATTTTATTTCTAAATCTCATGGAATTAGATACTATTGAAATACAATAAATTACCTGTTGGAAGGGGGGGGGGGGGGGGCGGGTCTCATACAGTTGCGGTCATGGTCCTTTACCGATTTACGTAGTTTTGTGAAAGCTAACGTTTGCAAATTAATGGTTCATAGCAAAAAAACATTCGGTCTTACCATACTTTTGATTTCTTTTTAGCTAACATTTTAGAAATAATAGTTCTTCTGAAATTACATTCTTACGAGGATAAAATATATAGCACTATACTATGACAGTAACAACTCACATGTTCAAATATCTTGCTCAGTCCGTCTTTGTCCCGGATATCCACGTCATAGAAATGAATCGTCTTGTCTGTAAGCTCCTCAATTATCCTGATAGGCTCCGGTTGCTTCTGGCCTTGGGCTCTGTAAAACAAAAAAATATATTGTTATTCAACCTCAAACAATCGGCTAGTTTCCATCTAGTCAAATCAGTTACTTTTTACTAAACGTCAAAACACGAAATTAGAATGGAATTTGTATGAAAAAGCACACTGTGACGTCATAGAAAAACGTGATGAAACGTCGGACTTATTATTACGTTTTTCTTGATTAAAATTCATAAATAAGTTAAATAGAAAAAAGAAAATGTGTTTCGTTAGTTTTAGATCTGTCTTTACTTAGTAATCAGAATGTCATAATTTATCACGAACCTAGTACGCGACCCAATTGAATTTGAACCAATCAAACATAATAGGCGGCAGAGACTCAAGGCATAGATTAAAGAATAATAAGTATCCGAAATGAAAAACTTTTTAAAACTAAAATGGAATAAAATATATACCGTTCTATTTTTAAATCTTTAGTAAGCTTACATGTTCGGGCCGTTATTAAGTTCTACGTTTTGAAGGGAAAAAATAGCAAGTCAGATTAAAGCCAAGCTGGATGCCGTATTAGGTGAGTCTTCTCCTGCGATGAGTACAGTTCACACCTGGGTAACCGATTTTAAACGGGGCAGAAAGAGCTGTGAAGACGCCCATAGAGCCGGACGTCCAAATGAGGTCACAAATGAAGTATGATACGAAAAATTTAAAAAAATGATCTCAACGATCGACGATTGAAATTACGAGAGATAGCCATAATGGTAGGGATATCATCGGAACGAGTTTTTAATATTTTACATGAACATTTGGATATGAAAAAGCTTTGCGCGCGATGGGTGCCGCGTTTGCTGACTGCAGACCAAAGACAGCGGAGAGTGGATGATTCCTTAAAGTGTCTAGAGCTGTATAAACATGATCCTGTTGAATTTTTGCGGCGATATGTAACCGTTGATGAAACATGGATTCATCATTATACGCCTGAAACAAAAGAACAGTCTAAACAGTGGACTAAGAGCGGTGAACATGCGCCTAAGAAGGCAAAATCAACATTATCGGCTTGAAAGGTGATGGCTATTGTCTTTTGGGATGTGCGAGGTGTGATTCACGTGGATTATCTTGAAAAGGGTAGGACAATTAATGGACAATACTACAAAAACTTGCTGCAAAGATTGAATGAAGAAATTCAAAGGAAGCGACCTCATTTAGCGAAGAAAAAAATACTGCTCCACCAAGACAACGCACTTGTTCACACTTGCGCTATAGCAAACGCTAAAATCGAAAAATTAAGCTATGAATTGCTGCCGTATCCACCTTACTCGCTAGACCTGGCTCCGTGCGACTTCCATCTGTTCCCAAATTTAAAAAAGTGGCTAGGTGGCCAAAGATTTTCTTCAAATAAAGAAGTTTGCACAGAATCTTCTACCAAAATGGTATAAAAGCTTTAGAGAAGCGCTGGAATAAGTTTGTAGAGAAAAATAAATCATTTTTGTGTATAATATTAGCAGTTATCATTTTCATTTCGGATACTTATCAATCAGCCCTCGTAAGAACGGTAACTCTCCACCCCGCACCAGCGGCTGAGCTAGGTTTACCTCACCCCCTTCGGTCTTAGTTAAGTCTTCAATCGTATGGCGTCAATCAGACGTCACACACAGAGACGCGTGTACGATAACGTCAATGTGTAGTGTCTGTATAAAACGAGGTGTTTTGTATGAAGTGTCCGTGACCTTGACGTTGGCAGAATCATCGTTTCTGAACGATGCGGCCACAAACAAGAAAATAGAATAGAAATGTCCGTGGTTTGGTTATGTGTTTATTTCTGTTCTGAGGTATTAACCTACCTGTACGCATTGGACAGATTGTCGACTACAACGATGTCGATGTCGGTGCCCTGTCGTTCTAAGAGGGTGAGCACAGTGTGGGAGCCCACGTAGCCCGCCCCGCCGGTTACTAGGATTGAAGGCATTTTACTTCTGAAAACAAAAAAATGTTTAAGTTAAATACCTAATACTTAATCCAAAACAGTCTCCGTGGTCTAGTGGTTACAGCGTTAGGCTCACTATCTGGAGGTCCGGGTTCGATGGGGACATTGTCGAAATCACTTCGTGAGACTGTCTTTTGTTTGGTAAGGACTTTTCAGGCTTGAATCACCTGATTGTCCGAAAAAGTAAGATGATTCCGTGCTTCGGAGGGCACGTTAAGCCGTTGGTCACGGCTATTAGCCGTAAAAACACCTCCACCAGCCCGCATTGGCGCAGCGTTGTGGAGTATGCTCCATACCCCCTCCGCTTGATTGAGGGGAGGTCTGTGCCCAGCAGTGGGACGTATATAGGCTGTTTAGTGTTTATGTTGTATGTTGTGTAATCCAAAACAACGCATCTTCTTCTGTCATGTGCTGGTTGACACACTCATCAATCGTATCATATACGCACGCCGGTTAGGGTAGATCGTACCTTTCTAACCTTTTCTAAAGACATCTCCAATTTGTACATTGTTTTAGGTTTACGCGGTTATTATCATAATTAAAACACATAATAACGGGTTCTCACAATATCGGGAGTCTCATATCCCTGATTTAAACGCGGTAAGAACCCGCTTCGCTTTAAATACTGCTTTGTGTTTCGTTTTTTTTTGTGTCAGGATTGAAGCAAACGGAATTCCATAGATTTTGCTTAAAGATAAACAACCTACATAACGTACGTTCCACTAAGAGAAAATTAGATCGAAAAATATTTTGACGCGGACGGGACTTGAACCCTTGATTTAAAATTATCTCTATTCTATGTATGTTTATTACAGACAGGCAGTTTATTATGTCTTGTGATAACAACATGCGTGATAATGAATACTTTATCTGCCTTGCCTCCCGCGTGGTAAAATGTATGAAATGTAATATATAAATAAATAGGTATAAGTATTGGTAGGTACAAGACTATACGTACATTAATTAAAACGCATAATAACGGGTTCTTACCGCGTTCAAAATAGGGATATAGGGCGGTAAGAACCCGAATTATGATAATAACCGCGTAAACTTAAAACAATGTATATAAGTAGGTACGTATCTTTGGTTTCGTGGTTCGAACGTTCGGGTCACGATCTGGAGGTCCGGTTTCGATTTCCGATGTGGACATTGTCAAAATCACTATGTGAGACTGTCCTTTGTGTGATAAGGACAATGCAGGCTTGAAACACCTGATTGTCCGAAAATATAGTTGATTCCGTGCTTCAAAAGGCACGTCAAGCCGTTGGTCCCGGCTTTCAGCCGTAAAACATTTGCAACCCGCAGTGGAGCAGGTTGGAGTATGGTCCATACCTCAACCGGTGGATTAAGAGGAGTCCTGTGCCCAGCAGTGGGACGTATAAGAAATATTAGTACTTAATATTCTAGATAGATGTCGCCGGCGTCGAGTTAATGACGATACATAGATCGAAAAAAATTCGCATGGACAGGAGGACCCGGTGTTGTAATGGTTAACACGCTCATGCCAGCGTGATATGAGCTGCGGGTTCGAGTCCTATCCGAGTCAGATTTTTTTTTCGATTTTATTTATCTTTGTCAGTTATCTTTGTTAGAATGTATCAAAAGTGGCTGCTATCGTTTTCCGATTCACTTTTGCTTCTGCGCACCCCATTAGGAATTACAAGCGCGAGTTTATTTTATTTTAGTTTATTTGGGAAAAGAACAGTTGTGTTTTATAACAGATTTAAATAAGTTAGTACATTTAAGTAGCTTAACAACAAAACAGTTTCCACAGATAATTCATGTAACCTCTATGGAATTATACAATTTGTAATATAAAAAACTAGACAGTTATTTCAAAGCTTAAAAGTTTACCCGTATCGTAAATATAACAATTCCAAATAAATATCATATTTTTAGACTTGTTTTTATACCGTATTATGATTGCGTTTTATGCATGTATACTTATAGTTGTTTTGAAGATGAAGACCTGATAATCACGCAACTGACCGCGACTTTCATAGCGCAGAGGTTAAAGTTGTGAAGTGGAATGTCTTTATTATTTACAATTGATTCATATGGAAACCATTTACTTTGCTCATGCAACCAATAGTAAACAATACATTAAACAGAATAACTAGCCGCTAGACTCCAGCCACCACGATGGCGACCACGTGTCGGACGACGCTCAGTGGGTAGGCCCGCTACAAGGTGGACCGACGATCTGATGAAGGTCGCGGGAAGCCGCTGGAGGCGGGCAGCGCAGGACCGATCGTCGTGGAGATCCTTGGGGGAGGCCTATGCCAAGCAGTAGGCGTCATACGACTGATAATGATGATGAGACTCCAGCTAGTCTTTTTCGCTTCTTTCACTCTCATTAAAGACTCCATGCATGCTGACTGGCTTAGAGCTTAACTGAGCTTCTTGACATAGCTTTTCTTTAAATGAAATGAAATAAACATTCTGGGGGGTTAAAATGGCCACATCGAAGCAATTCATCTAAGAAAGCAATATTGCAATTTGACATTTGCGCATATAAAAGTAAGCGCGCAATGCAAACAAAAAAAAAAGGCAAAGAAAGAGGGTAGACAGATATGTCTGCCCGTAGAAAATTATGGATCTACCTACTCCACTCCAATCTCACCAGTCATCCCGTGATCGTGGCACTTGCGACAGTGTCGAAATATCGGGAGTCTCATATTCCTACTTTAACCGCGGTAAGAACCCGTTATTATGTGTTTTAATTATGATAATAACCGCGTAAACTTAAAACAATGTTTAAATGTCAAATAGCAATATTGCTTTCTTAGATGAATTGCTTCGAAGTGGCCATTTGAACCCCCCTGATCAGTGATCACTTTATATACGCTTTAGGCCTTACATATAATAGTCAGTACACCATGTAGGTTGGTAACTTTTTAAACAGACTTCTTCTTATCTATCCTCGTAACGCCCGGATTTCCAGACACAATAGTTAAACAATGAGATTTGGATTTTAAAAGGCATCTGGGCCTTACGACCCTATTATATGCGACTTAGACATCGCTGGCAAGAATTGCGTGTAATCAGAATCAGAGTCATTTTTATGTTTTGTGTTTTTTTGACTGTTTTTCTTAATTATAACTACATTTTCTTGATTTTACCGAGGTAAGGATATAACGGAGTACCTATAAACTGTGTAAAACTGTGTGTGTTCTCTATGATCCTGGTACCCCTTCCTATCTACGGTCCCGCTTCCACCTCCTGCCCCCTCCCTCACGTTCTAGGCGTCCATGTATTACTAAGATGCTGCAGATACCTAGGACCAATACCAATTTTGGCTTTCAGTCATTTTCCGTCCGTGCAGCCATGCTCTGGAATAGGCTGCCGAGGGTAGTTCAGGAGAGTTCCTCTTACCTAATTTTTAAGAAGAGAGTCAAAGAGCACTTTTTATCCATAGAGTATTCGTAGTCTAAGTATATTGTTATATATATAATAGGTATGTATGTAGGTCTAGTATATTTTATATGTGTATATATTTATAGAGGCTTAGGCATATGTTTGTGTACTTATATATATATTTTTAAACGGTTTTATATGTAGATATAATTATTATAATGTATTTAATATATTGCACCTCTTTTTATTCTTCCGCAGTTACTCTAATACTACCTCTGGGTTGGCTGGAAGAGATCTCTCTTAGAGATAAGTCCACCCTTGTAAACGTCCATTTCTTGTTTGTGATGTAACTAGTTGTTAAGTGCAATAAAGTATAAAGTATATTAAATAATTTTGGAATGTGTAATAAGTAATACTATTATTAATAATAATGTACTTAACATGTTTAGTTTAACAAAATGAAGTTTAAAACACAATTCAGTATTTGTTATGTTATGTTATGTTAATTCTTTTATTGTTGTAGGCGAGTTTTCAAGGAATTAAAACGATTTATTTGGGGTTTAAAACGGCAACATATGGTTGAAAACGTTTTAAATCAGTTGTTTTACATCTATATACTAGACTATACACCTCTGCCTACCCCAACGGGGATACAGGCGTGATGTTATGTTAATACTGGTATTTTTTGTTACCAAGTGCACTATTCTGGGCGTGACTATGTCTGTCTGTCTATACTTCATTACACCTAAATGAAGAGGACGTAGATAGTAGACACATATCTACTAACTTATAAATATCTGGATTAAGCAAAGCTCTTTATCAGAATGGATTAAATCAATAGCAGGTACACAGCTGTTTCTAGATCGACTGATAAAATAGTATAAATGAAGTTTACTACTCGTGAGTTTCTGGCTGAGACAAGTTCGCAGGGTCGGTATTGGGGTTCTGAAGTGTTTGTTGTCGC
Source organism: Pectinophora gossypiella (assembly GCF_024362695.1). NCBI lineage: Eukaryota > Metazoa > Arthropoda > Insecta > Lepidoptera > Gelechiidae > Pectinophora > Pectinophora gossypiella. Next base: position 3,970,694 of record NC_065424.1, read on the forward strand.
CAGCTGATTGACCCCTCTATAGCTAGAGTCATAATATATTTAAACGTGATATTTCAAATACGAATTTCAAGTAGCAATGATAACAATTACCTAATAAAAATAGGTAAGTATACTGGCGCAAGCGCAAACGAAACAGACATTGACGTCATCGACCAGTGCTACGGTACCTACATGATAACATTATCGTTTTTGCCGTGAATACGTCTACCATCACGTCTATAATCCCTATTGGGGCGGGCAGGTATCGCGCAGCTAGTCTAGATATAGCGGTCCTACCTCCTCATGATAAAGTAGGTAATTAATTTAAAAAAATACAATAAATATTCGTAGAGGCTGGAGGCTAAAGTAGGTTACCCTGTGTTTAAGGACGCGTTCAGGAACGCCCGGCGCGTGGCGCGGACTGCGGGAAAAACAAGCGTATGACAATGTACTGAGCGTTCAGGGAGGCGCGCGGCGCGTGACGTGCCAAGACCCGCTGTCACTGAGCTGCGCGCGCCGCTTGAATACTGCATGACACACCGCTTGATGACGCGCTGCTTGACGCGCTTCATAACGTGGCGCGAGACACGACGCGTGACGCCCCGGATTCGATTCCAGTCAATCAATCAATCTGATTGATTGATCAATCTGATATAACGAACTGAAGTATTATACAATATTCCGTATTGTCATTTAAGAATACCCCAACGGCGTCCGTGGTCCAGTGGTTGAACGTTGGGGTCACGATCCGAAGGTCCCGGGTTCGAATCCCGGTGGGGATCACTTTGTGATCTCTGGTTTGGTTAGGACATTACAGGCTGATCACCTGATTGTCCAAAAGTAAGATGATCCGTGCGTCGGAAGGCAGGTTAAGCCGTTGGTCCCGGTTAGTACTTACTGATGTAAGTAAGTAGTCGTTACATGGGCCGTGTAAGGGGCGTTTGGCGGCTCAATAATAACCCTGACACCAGGGTTGATGAGGTTGGTATTCCACGTCACAACCCACAGAAAAAGAAGCACACCCCAGACACTCCACACATAAATGTATTTCTTACCGCGTGTCCGAGCTTTGTCGATGAACGTTTTACTATAGCACATATTTTTTATACGCTTAGTTCACAATGCGCGTGCCTTGTGTTGTGCTCATATTATTATTATATAAAGTGTGAGAGTGTGTGTGTGTGTGTGTATATGTATAGGTATATTACACGGCAATACATATACCTAGTTAATATACTTACTTCGCTTTTAAATTGCCAATTGAGGTTGTTATGCGAGAATTGTTTCAAAGAAACACTCAACTCAATGCACCTATTTGATTTATTAATGTTTGTACAATTCATGGCTGACTTTACAAACTGACGTAACTGCAATTTACTGCTAAAATAATTTGTGTTTTATTGTTAATGCAAAAGGTGCAAATCACATTCGCCAAAAATTTCAGATACGTCAGTTAGTGACGTCAGCGACGAATTGCTTTGAAACGCTGGGCAAGCAATAACGTAGGTACCTACATGTTATTTTTATAGTCATTTTCAGTATTATTACAAAATAAAGACCGAAATATAAACTAGGTTTCATGTAGGTAGATATATAGTTACGCCTCTAACAGTCTCCGTGGTCTAGTGGTTAGAGCGTTAGGCTCACGATCTGGAGGTCCGGGTTCGATTCCCGATGGGGACATTGTCGAAATCACTTTGTGAGACTGCTCTTTGTTTGATAAGGACTTTTCAGGCTTGAATAACCTGATTGTCTGCTCCATACCCCCTCCGGTTGATTGAGGGGAGGCCTGTGCCCAGTAGTGGGACGTATATAGGCATTATATAGTTACGCAAGAAGTTCCGCGGCCGCGGCGGCGCTACTGTCGCAGATTTTCCAGGCTACGTTTCCCAAAAAAAAATGATAATTACCTATTTTCTCATGGCTCGGGGAAAATAATTATTCAAAAATACAATGTAATGGCAGAAACATATATAAAAATGATTGTTGCTTGACATTTGGATCACATTATGTATAGAATTATGTTGCTACCTATATACTTCTCTTTATTTTGATCAGAATAATAATACGTGAAAGATAATAGGTGTGTTGTGCCTGGGTACAACAAGGGTCAGCCTCAAGAACAAAGATAAAAGATGCATATGTCTAAATAAAACACATAATAACGGGTTCTTACGGGAATTATGATAATAACCGCGTAAACTTAAAACAATGTATGCATATGTCTGTTATCCATGAATTTAGAAGGTTAAACGAAGGAAAATCTGTACAGCGCCATCTATATTGTATTTGGGGAAAGTAGTCTGGAAAGTCCCTCATTAGTTTCATTAAAATTCGTCGACTTCTTTCGTAGCTCGGATTATTATTTTAAACCTAGTGTATCTTTAGTCTTGGTTTTGTAATAACACCATTAACTTACACGTGACTATATTCCTTTTTTGCTTTATAAACCAAGTAAATTTTAAGTTATTCATTCACATTATAATATATATTAGCAAATACCATAACACTCATAGTGTTATCATCATTATCAGTCTATGAAATAATACTTGTATGCTTATGGCTTAGATACTCCTTGATAAAAGGTCAATTGTAAATCCAGCTTATATTAAAACCTTTTAATAAATATGGATTACATATTTCGTAAAAAGAAACATAGACTGGTGAAATATATACTACCTACTTATTAAGTTTTAAGTTAGGTAATTCAATGTGTGGTAGAAACTAGCAAAGTATGTTAAGTTAGAAAGTAGAAGGAAATCTGAAGTTCCAGTCCCAGTTTCACCGCTATAGGAAAAAAGTTAGAATTCACATTTTTATTTTTAAACATATAAAATTTTTAAATAGGTATCTACACCTCAAAATGCATTTTAACATTTTATATAAGCATGTAAACTTATATTTCATAACACAAATACCTACCTAGTCGCAATCTCCTCATAAAACCTACACTTTTTTTATGAACATAAATAACCAAAGAAATCTAATATCCAATTCCACATTCAAAAGTAAAATTTAAAAAAATTCAAAGCTTACCTTTTAGTTTACACTGAGACTAAAAAAGCTGTGTTGTACAGCCAAACGTGGCACACGCACTGGACTTATCAAGTTGTTGTGCCTATTACACGCAGATTATGTTATCACAACTTGTATCAATGTGTTCGAGTGGAATATGTGCTGTAATATGTGCTTTATCTTGCATGTTTTGATGATGATTGATGATGTCCATTTTGAGGTTTTAATTATACTAATTTTCATTTCTGTTTCTTAATGGTACACATTATTTTAATGTATAAAATTGGCTTTTCATACTATAATGTTTATTAATTGCACAAAGAAATTAAATAATATTTTGTTTATCAAAACAAAACATGTTGTTAGTAAACCAACCTGTGTGCTAAAAGTTACTTTATACCTGGCTTAGCAAACTATTGATAAAATGCGATAGTAAGAATAATGTAGTAAGATTTATTTATTAAGTTTTAGATATTTAAAAAGAAATACATACCTATGACGATCTTTCTATATTCCTATAATTAAAAACTAGCGAGACTTGAAGTATGAAAATCAATTTAAAAGCACGAATTTCGAAGTTTCTATTAAAAGTGGCCAGATTTTCTTCAAATTACTTGTGGGTAATTACTTCTGCCTTCCGATTCGGGATCACAGGCGCGCTAATGCATAAAATGTGTATTTAAAAAACCTTCAGGAATTTGAAAATTCTTTTTTTCTACAAATAAAGAAAATGCACAATACATACCCATTTGTCTCGGGCTTCATTGTTTAACACGTGAGCAGCTGACTGCGTTCCACAGACGTTTACAATTAATTCAAGGTTTGTTTACACTATACATTCTGTACAGCACACTGAAATTATTCAGAGAAAAGCAATCGTAAACAAAATTCGTCTTCGTAATGTATTACTCAGATAATACATATTTTTACGCGATTTATTTGCTAAAGATGTTATCTTATTGCACTATATATCATACTAAAAGTTTAAAACACAGTACAAGCACGTACATTTGAGGAAAATTAAAGGAAAATCCATATTCGGAAAACTGCTGAAAACCGCAGTTTTGTTTACAAACGTTCAAATACTTAATAATAAGTTTTTATTAGACCTTACATTTAAATTAATTTGATTAACTATAAATAGTTCATCCACTTTAAATGTTCGGGTTTGTATTAAATATTTAAGATATTTTTTTTTATTTCTATTTTTTGTTTGTTGTATTTAAGATACCTACAATTCGGTTTACGATAACGTATTACAGCAAGGTCTTTGTATTATTACAGTATGAAAATACGTTTTTCAAGTTTTTGAACATGTTTCTTCTTTGACAGTTTCGGTTTCGTTCTAAAACAAAGCTTTGTCTACTATAGTCTATTCTATATTTAGTAAAAAAAAACTAAATTAAATTAAGAAAACAAAGTGAACACGTTATTTCTAAAAATATTTATTCTCAATAAAGGTTTTTAAAGTAAAATAATAATTATATACCCCAATAAAACTATCAATCAAATTCAGAACTAATATTGTTAATATTGCCAGGAAATAAAAATCTCCCATATTAATGTCATTACATCGCGAGTGTTACTGGTTCAAATTCTAGGTAGAATTGTAAACTACTTTTATTTCGAATTCATGTTTAGATTATTAACGTTCTATCACGTATTTGACGACTGTTATCGAATTGATTTACGTATATAGTTACGGATTTCGAGGAAGGTCTGAATGTACTGTGAAATAAAATACTGTAAAATACAAATTGAATTTTATATTTTTTGTAGGAAAATTGGTGTTAGTAGTCTGGCAACATCGCAATTCTATCTCTTTCGCTCCCGGTCAGTTGTCAAGGTAGTTCTTTTTGTGGATTTTTCGTATGATTTTTTGGGAATAAATCCCTTTTTAACACAAATATCCTAAGATATTTGTTCTATAATTGTCTTCGCGACGATTTAGTGCAATAATTGTTTTATTACGGTAAAGATTGCAAAGATATTAAGTGATGTCAGATTCGCTCCTTCTGTGTCCAACGTTGTTTTGGTTTATAAAAGTGAAATAACTCTGTTGAGGTGTAACCCATTTCATAATTCACTAAAAGATAACACGTCCGTGCTCTGAAATAGCAGCTTGAAGTGAAAAGTAGAAAATTTCTGGCACAAATTAGTGTAAACCTTTCTAACCTCTAAAAGTGAGTGTGTCTAAAAGTTGGTGGTTGTGCTTTGCAGATGAGTACGAAGATCATCAAAGCTGGAGTCGCCGAGGCCGACCCGTTCGAGACCTCGATCTCGCAGGCCCTGGTCGAGTTGGAGACCAACTCGGACCTGAAGGCACAACTTAGGGAGCTGTACATTACTAAGGCTAAAGAAATTGAACTCCACAACAAAAAGGTAAGATGGTCTCTTTATGTGTGTCTCCTTACCATACATAATGATAAACAATACAAGAAAAAAATACAATTCTAGAAATTTGATATTTGTGTAAATGTTGAGGTTATACATTTATTATGGAGGTTATCTTTGTGAAGTTTCTATACTTTGAAACATGTTTGTATGTTTCAAACATTTTCAATAGTCTTTTGCTCTGAATGCTTGATTAAATGTGTAATATTGTCCACTACACTGGGCAAGAAACTTGGGATTTTATATGATGGATAAAGTTCATTTGATTTCAAATCCCTTGGTACATTTCATATCATTAAGATTATGAACTATCAAACTGAGAAAATTGCAAAGTAATTTTACAAACTGCTCCTAAGTTGTCAGTGCCTCTGGTCATAAATGATCTGTTTGTATTATCTTTTAGACTTTCTTAGGACTATACCTACCTAATGTGGTTACAAGCCTCAAGTTTAGTTATTTATGGCACATTATTTTCCTTTTATTTATTTAAATAGGGCCACTGAGCACTTAACCAGTAGAGGGGGCAATCTAGTGTGATCACTTTTTTACAACACTCCCTTTCTCTTTCTTTCCTAGGCATTTAATATTCCCATCTGATGGTAGACATTTTACGATACTGCCTGCTGCCATTTAATAAACAAAAACAATTCTATTATCCAAACTTATGGATCTGCACCTCAAATTCTATGTGGTGAAACTTTATTATTTAATGTTTGTTAAGCACTATGCACAGCAATGTATGATTTAGACCAGTTTAAGCAGATACCCAATATAGTACGGTCACGAGCATTAATATGTATGTATACACTTTGGTACCATGTCACATTAACTTTTTTGACAAATTGAACTGTAAGTTTCACTAAATGTCAAATATGTTAGTGCGACAGAATCTTAAAGTGGGTACATTATATTGCTCATGACTGTACAATATGGCCACCCCACCCTCTGTTACTGATTATTTGCTGGAAATTAAAGGATTTAAAAGATATCAGGGAAATAGGTACATACATACATGTTAGAGTAAGAATATTATACTCTGATCCCAAGGTAACAGTGACCTTTGTGGAGGACGCATAGCGCCAGTTAAACAATGGCTCACTGTCACGGATTACTTTTATTGGATGTTCTCTGTACGGAGTTCGACACAAGAATGGTACAACTCGTGCGGCTCGCCTTCTTATAAGGGTTGTCCCCACTACCGTACCTTGCACGTGTGTCGTAAACAAGTGCAGGTGTTGTTTGTTTGCTAGCCGCACGTGTTGTTTACAGTTAACATAATATTTAGATTTTCAATATTTCGCTGTCGCGCTATCACGGCCATACTGATACGCAGCTCGTGCTCTGAGCTTGCGTTTATTCTGAAACAAGGGTATCTTTTAGTTCACTGTAGTAGCATATTCAATTTGTAACTAAGTATTTGTGCTGTTAAGTCAGTTGTTGTAAGTCTATATCGGTGCATCGACACGAGCTTACAATTGGCAAATTCAATAATAATCGTTTCATTCTTTAAATTGCATTGTTACGCCCAGTTGTAAGTCTATATCGTTCCATCGATATGATCTCACAAATTAAAAAATAATAGTTTCCTAGTCCGTTATTTGTTCAAAGATCGGATTAAAATGGGTGAAGATGTTAATCAACCAAATAGTTTTTACTTCTCGCCAGACTCAGAGGCTGAAATTTTATAAGCTTGTTCTGGTTGAAAGTTCAGTTGACAAACTCAGCGGCCAAAAATATAGCTTGTTTCAACAACATCATGGTGAAAGGGACGTTTGCCAAACTCAGAGGCTTTAGTTGCTTGGATTAGCAGCAGTTCCAGTCTCAGAAATATTCGATGAACTCAGAGGCTATTTTGTGGCTTGTTTTGACAAGTGACCCTTACAACCATTTTCTTTTTATTTCTTGTAAACTGCTATCACGGATCATTCTAAATTCGGGTTTGGTATTAATCCGAGATGTTCATGAGCTATTGTAGTACTTTTTGGCCAGGACGAAGACTTTGTATTTCGTATCGATCATTGCCAATAATTTTTACAATTTGATATGGCCCTAAATATTTAGGACCTAGCTTGTTATTAGACCATTGGGTATCTTTACAAAGCACAAAGTCTCCTGGATGAAATAATTTTACTTTAGCATATTTGGAATCAAAACGTTTCTTGCTTTCTGAAGATTGTTCGGTCATTCTGATAATTATTAAAAGAAATGGCGGTTATCGGCAATCAAGCGCCAGCTTAGTATACAATACGCTGCCACGAAGTCACCACCACACGGCACACACGCGGCACGGCTGCCACTCTCAGACTGTGCCATGCTGTAACGCCTTCGCCGTTTGTCATTCACTCGTCGTCATGTAGCAGTGGTCACATGAAACAAAATAACTAGGTGTATTATCACATTCACATGACTCTTTCAATCGGTTTATAAAGATTTGATTAATGACGGTAGATTACAAATCACGTTGTAATTTAACGAAAGTTCATTTCTTTATTGCTTGGAGTGAGAAAATACAGCTTAAACCACGCAGCGTTAGCGTGTCTGCACCAATTCAAAACATTTTTAGACCAAAATACCAAGATTTGACGATGATGAAAACCGATTTGAAAACGCGGTTTGAATTATGATTGACACGTATTGCGGGAATATGTCTCGTCAATTTTGTTTTAAAATAAAGAGAAATAGTACTTTCCAAGTTAACCTTAAATCAATTTCCTCATTATTAAAAATACACCCAGCAATGAAGTCAATAACAATAAAGTTCCAGTATGAAAACGACTCACCGTAACAATAGTATTCAAATGCAGGTAGGCACCATTATCCTCGATCCTGACTCCATCCACGATTATTATCTTATCAGGATAATACGAGTATTTGAAACTTAGTTTCATCCTTTGTGGCCGTCTTTTTCAATATAATGGGTGGGCAGCAGGACGATCCTCTACTTCTGATGTTAGAGTACGAATATTATACTCTGATCCCAAGGTAACAGTGACCTTTGTGGAGGACGCATAGCGCCAGTTAAACAATGGCTCACTGTCACGGATTACTTTTATTGGATGTTCTCTGTACGGAGTTCGACACAAGAATGGTACAACTCGTGCGGCTCGCCTTCTTATAAGGGTTGTCCCCACTACCGTACCTTGCACGTGTGTCGTAAACAAGTGCAGGTGTTGTTTGTTTGCTAGCCGCACGTGTTGTTTACAGTTAACATAATATTTAGATTTTCAATATTTCGCTGTCGCGCTATCATACATACATAAACTCACGCCCGTAATCCCTAATGGGGTGGGCAGAGCCACAAGTAATCAAAATAAAAAAATAAAAAATAGAAAAATAAATAGGAAAATAAATAAATGGGAAATAGGTCTATACTAAAATATATGCAAAAACCATTATAGCTTCCTATAATTAATAAAACTAAACTCTCCATCTACTCTATTGTGAATAGATACATTAGATACTAATCTAAAATCTGTAGAGTAAATGAAGATAACACAATTAGACAACTAACCCCACATGCCTCTTTCATTCCAGTCAATCATCATTTACGTGCCGATGCCCAAGCTGAAGGCCTTCCAGAAGATTCAGATCCGCCTGGTCCGTGAGTTGGAGAAGAAGTTCAGCGGCAAGCATGTTGTCTTCATTGGTGATCGCAAGATCCTGCCCAAGCCCAGCCACAAGACCCGTGTTGCTAACAAACAGAAGAGGCCACGATCAAGGTAAGTTTTCTACTACAGGTTAAAAAGGCCACATTGAAGCAATTCATCTATAAAGCAATATTGCAATTTGACATTTGTGTATAAAGAAGTATCAACCACACAAATCCTGGTATCAGGGTTATCATTGAATGCCAATAACCAATAACATGGCTTGTGTAGTTTAACCTATTAGATTTATTTTTTTAATTTAATAAAGGCTCACATTTGATCATGCTTACCTAGCAATTGGGTCGTGTACTAGGTTCAAGATAAATTATGAAATTCTGATTACTAAATAAAGACACATCTAAAACTAACGAAAAACATTTTCTTTTTTCTATTAAACTTATTTATGAATTTTAATCAAGAAAAACGTAATAATAAGTCCGACATTTTGTCACGTTTTTCTATGACGTCACAGAGTGCTTTTTCATACAAATTCCATAGTAATTTCGTGTTTTGACGTTTAGTAAAAAGTAACTGATTTGACTAGTTGGAAACTAGCCTATTGCCTATTCACTCTAGCCATGAATACTCTCAGATTATAATGAGTTGGAAAAACAAACGAAAAAGGAAATGGGTGGAAAGCAGATTTATTGTGGCTAATGTAAAATTCACGTAAAATCTGTCATCTGTCTTCATTGTGTACTACTACTGCTAAGATGACCTACCACTAGGATGGACAAAAATATAGAAGAGAAGCTACAAGGAAAGAGAGAAAGGGGAAGACCAAGAAGAGCTTACATGGAACAGATTAAAGAGAAGGCGAACGTCGTGTCTTATAAGGAGGTGAAGGAAGTGATCTTTAATAGACAAGAATGGAGAATGCTACACCGACAAGAGCGTGGCTCTTAAATTAGTGATGATGAATGCTAATGTGACAAATTACAACAAAACTAGGGGTGGTAATAATAAACTAATCTCAGCTGAGACTGCCCTCAAGATCATGCTCAAGTCTCTGTTTTTATATAAGAACTGTCACATTGACATAATCTTGAGTGCAGTCTCAAAGCTGAGATTAGTTTATTAATACCACTCTAGGAGTCTTGAGTAAGACTTGAGATTCTGATTGTCTCTGCGTGCATGTCTGTCGTAAATGTCATGCAAAACGAAAATTAACTAACATGTTATGTAGATCATACAATAGAGTAGATGGAACTACAAGTACGAAGACTAAAAATATATAAATATATCATAAATATTCCATAAATATTCTACCATAAAACAAATATAATTTCCAGGACACTGACGTCAGTGTACGACGCTATCCTGGAGGACCTGGTGTTCCCCGCCGAGATCGTTGGCAAGCGCATCCGGGTCAAGCTGGACGGCTCGCAGCTCATCAAGGTGCACCTAGACAAGAACCAGCAGACTACCATCGAACACAAAGTGAGTGAAAACATTTTTTTTATAGACGTATTTTCGTGATCAATGTTTCTTAGATATGTGAATATTATGTATAGTAATAATGGATAGGAATTAACTACTTGTTCTACTAATGAAGTAGTAACATACATACATAGCATCACGCCTGTACCCAAGAGGGGTAGGTAGAGGTACAATTGATGGATACAAATTGAATTGTCACTAAAGAAAGATATAATAACAGATCTAGGTATCTATCTTTTTATTTAATTTTCTCTTTCCCTAAGCACGGACTACTATAAAAACAAAATCCTTTAATCATATTGCTTTGTGTCATGCTCATGCTAGAAATAAAAGGGTAAAAGCTCAGGTCCGTCGATGGTCCAAGCCCGTGTTGCTCTTAGCACAAGATCATGGAACCGTACGCGGCGGTATCGACGAGACGGTCGCACTCCTGCTCTAGCAAATGATGGTTCTGTGTGTCAGAAAAGGATGGAAGCATTGGAAAGTGTGATGTGGTGAGGGCAGATGTAGTTCAACCCTTATAGAAAGAAGAAAAGAAACATATATTTTTTCTTATAGCCCCTATCTATTCATTCGTACTCTACGTATTATATGCCTTCCCGACACATAATTTTCCTAGCTTAATGTTTCTAATGTACAATTTGTTTGTTTCAGGTCGACACTTTCCAGTCTGTCTACAAGAAGCTGACGGGGCGCGAAGTCACCTTCGAGTTCCCCGAACCTTACTTGTAAACTAGACTATGACTTTACAATAAAAATAAAACCTTACTTACTCTCTTTCATTTCTAAAACTGCTTCAAAAATGAGAATAATCGAATAATTAAAGCACATAATAACGGGTTCTTACCGCGTTTAAATGGGGACATGAGACTCCCGATATTTCGACACTGTTGCAAGTGCCATGATCACGGGATGACTGATGAGATTGGAGTGGAGTAGGTAGATCCATAATTTTCTAATCCAGTCGTAGTAGAATCCAGTAGTAGGTATTGTAAAAAGCTTGGAACGGCCTAATGTGGTGAAAAAACGTGAGGACACAGTGAGTGCGGTTTGTCGTAGTGAGTTTCGTGCGAGTTCAGATGGTTCCGAACATTCCGATATCAAAAACATAAACAAGCGGCAAAGAAAGAGTGTAGACAGATATGTCTGCCCGTAGAAAATTATGGATCTACCTACTCCACTCCAATGTCATCAGTCATCCCGTGATCATGGCACTTGCAATAGTGTCGAAATATCGGGAGTCTCATATCCCCATTTAAACGCGGTAAGAACCCGTTATTATGTGCTTTAATTATGATAATAACCGTGTAAACTTAAAACAATATAATAATCGAATATTCAACATAGCATCGTGCCTGTTTCCTCCAAGGTAGACAAGGGTGTATACAAAGACTCAAACAGAAAAAAAATACATATACCTATTACTGGATACAAAAAAAATGCAAAAAGCAAAGGCTAAGTTATTGGCTGGATGCCCTCAGTACTGGGGGCAAATGACTCAAAAAGCGGATAGAATATGAAATGTACTATATCGTCCATCAACATCAATCAGTCTTGAACAGGCTTTGAAAGTAATGATTCCCAAAGTTGTCTGGAAATCTTTTTTGACAGCGAACCAGTTTAGGAAACGCTGCTGGCAGTATAGAAGCCAAAACCTGCAAGTCAAAGGAAGCAACTGCCAATATGGCCTTAGAACTGAAGGAAACATCCGGGAGGCATAGTTTCCGCGCCGTGCGCGGTTTGAATTATTCATTCATTTATTTATTAAGTCTTAACAGTTTCTAGTAATAACATTTACTTACTAGTAATTTGTAAGTACTTATATCACAATAAGTGTATCATAATAATTATGTCATTTATGTCGAAGCTTTGACCAATAGACTCGCAGAGCAAATACCAGAGTGATATCTACGTGTTGGGCATGAGTACAAAAGACGTTACGACCATAATATATTTATCTCTTTTTAACTTATGACGGCTCATATTAGTGCGAAAACAAAACCTATGTTTTTCTTTCGTTTTAAATACACTTTGTCTATTCTAATACTTGGTCTTTGTCTACGTGGATAAACGTCTGACGTACGGCTATTGGTCGAAGCCTTGTGTCCCTTATCTTGGCACTGCTCTGTACCGGACCAGAATTCTGACTACACAGAAAGCATTACGAATATTGGTCGCCAAATAGAGAAAGTAAGGTTAGGTGATCAAGATTGGGTGGGTAAGGAAATACAGATAATTATCAAGATACTTTATTGGTAACAAATCAGTCCATCCCATATAATTGATTATTATGTCCTAAACTACACTAAATACAAGAAATGTACAAATAACAATTACTCAATAGAATATCATCCATTGCACCAAGAGAGCCTTTGCATTACGGCAAAAAAATAAAACAATTTTGAATTATTACAAAAATAAAATGCGAGACAGTCCATAAAGAGTAAAATTGTAAAACTACGCTAATCTCAATTTACAAAGAAATTATTACAATTAATATGACCCCATTATCAAATACCGTGGTATAAGATAACCAGTCGGGTCTGCACGGCAAACGCGCTGAGCGCGGCGCGAATTATATCGAGCGCTTGGACCAATAAACGATACGAATGCTATCTACGTAGATGGACGTCAAACGGCTATTGGTCGAAGCGTTCAATATAATACGCGCCGCGCCGCGCGGATGTCATGCAGACCCTGCTGGTATGCTCAAGTGACAGCTAACATTTCAAGGTTAGCCCAGCTGACGTCATCCCACCCTGCGTTACCATTTCATAAAAAAAATATTTTGAACTTTTACTAAAAGATTTACTTACTTACAGTTTTAACGATTTTTATATATGTGAGAAGTAATAGTAATTAATTACATTAAGTCAGTAATTCACTTAATTTTTAATAATAAAATTTACGTCCTTGGAATGTTGGAGATACCAATTTTATGGTAACACAATGGTAACACTGTAACGTCATCAAAGGGCTAGCAATGGCGGCTTGTCATAGGATTGAGCATACCTGGTTTTGTTATACCATGATCAAATAATATGTATGACTATGAACCTATTATGCAGGGTTGCAATAATGAATAATTATCTATTGCATGTGCTAAAGTTAATGACGTCAACAATCACAAATAATCATATATTTTTACATAAATCCATGATAGCCCTGTTCTGAGAACGCGTGGCTTACATCGTAATGTTACGGGTTCGAATCCTGGCGCGGGCTCTAGAGCTTATTTCCAGGATTTGTGCCTGGTTAAAGGCAATAGGCTCGCCCCAATCACATGATACCTAAACATGACGAGGAGTGGGTGTAATACTATACGCCTCTGCGTACCCCTTCTGGGATAGAGGCGTGATGCTATATTATATCATAAGTACTCATAAGTAGCTAACGGATCCCTTTATAAATCCCGCTGGCCAGTGTTTACATTTTTTTTTTGTGACCAGGGCGGTTCACATCGAAGCAATTCATCCAAGAAAGCTATATTGCTATTTGACATTTGTTTGCATTGCGCACTTACTTTTATATGCGCAAATGTCAAATTGCAATATTGCTTTTTTAGATGCATTGCTTCGAAGTGGCCATTTTAACCCCTCTGTTACTATATATCTGACCTATAGTCCGTTCAAGAATGATCTTCATAAAAGGTAAACAAATATGGCTGCCGATATTTTTTATCTGTGTCAAACTGCAAACTAGTGAAGTGCTGAATTGATTTTAGCTCAAGTTATTTTATCAAAGTGTACTGACTCTCTTGGGTTGTTTGAATATTTTGTATGATAATATTAAAATATATATTGTATGTTTCTTTGTGGTTACACTAACTCACTTTGAAAGTATTTTTTTCTGCGCATTTCGGCTTATTAAGTACAGTACACTCACTTAAGTTATTCACGGAACTGACTCGTTTTCCTGACCTGAATGAAATGTCTCATCACTAATCGTCAAATTGACAGCTAGCCACAGATTAACAAGAATTTATGATGTCAACTTTTTTGCGTGAGGTTTTGTTTGATTTTTGTTTTTACATGAAAAAATGTGTTTTTAATAATTATTTTACGTTAATTTCACATTGAGCTAAGAAATCATACATCTATTGAGTGCTACGGATGTTATTAGAAGAATACTTTGCGTAGTTTAGGTGAAATTCGAACATTTTTTGTAGTAACAGGTTTGTTTACCTTTTATGAAGATCATTTTTGAACGGACTATAAATACGAACCTTATGTCCTTTGTGAATTAAAAATATTTTAGCTACCTATACACAACATAATATTTACCGTGCACACACTATAAACATACCTTTGCATTGATATACATTTTCAAGCTATTTAAAAAATTGTGATGCTCTTGAGGTCATTTTCAATTTTGTGGAAAATCACCTTTGACCAGATTAACAGGTCTATTTCTAAAAGCATTTCTATGTTTTAAGTTTGATGTCGATTTCTCTCCACCAACCCGTAGCGGAACAGCTTGGTGGAGTATGCTCCATACCCCCTCCGGTTGATTAAGGAAAGGCCTGTGCCCAGCAGTGGAACGTATATAGGCTGTTTATGTTATATTACGTTCGATTACGACCGTAATTAACTGGATTTAGTTGTAACTTACAAGGTTTTTTCGAGTCTATTAAAAACATAATGCCATCTATTATCTTGTTCTGAAACTGGCTTGCTTTCGATAATTATTAACAAACATATTTTTTAGTTACCATTATTGACGGCGACAAGGCTAACCACCTATCATGTTGGTCTAATAGAAAGCTCGGTGAGGTGTGGGTACTTAGGTCATTTTGCGATGGATGTATCTCCGACCATCTCATTTGGTATATAGTCGTGTGACACAAACACCGTAAGAAGAAGAAGAATGTGTGACGATCTAAGCTACAAAAAGAAAATCCCTTACAGCTCTTGCTTGTAGAACTTATCCAAATCCGGTATACTTGCTCCTGTCACTTCCGTCTTCTCACTCTTTTCATTTGGAACCGTTTGGTTGGCAGTTGGGTTTGCACCGTCCACTGGTTTGATGACTTTGATGTAGTTGACAGGTACTAGTCCTGCATGTTGTCTGTCCGTTGAAGCCATCAGCCATCCGGAGTTCCAGAGCTGGCCTTGCAGGTGCTGAGGGGCCACGGTGAGGACCTGCGAGGTGGTGAAGCTGATCTCCTGGGGAGATGAGGCTTGGAAGTCGTGCTGGGCGACTGCGCGGAGAGGGTTCTGCCAGGTGGTCGGATCATGCACTGGAATAAAGAATTAGTTATGAGTGAGTGTCTATGAAAGATAAGTGTCAATATTTACACCACATCTGACAGCACCTCATCGCAATTTCCTATGATTCTATCCTTCTCTGTCACTCAGGAACGTCATTTGCTAAAGCGAGAGAGTCCATGATGCGATAAACGTAAGCATAGACGCTATAGCATGCTGACAGATGTGGTCAACCCTAAGTATTTTTTTCATTTCGTTTTAGATTACTAAATAAATAAGTCACAGAATAGTCAAACTAAATAGTACATCTCGAGAATGTCGTAGAATTTAGTAAGAAACTGACGGATAGACCATCTATAGCTACATAGATGGGCGATATCTCGTTAAACGTAACATGATTACAAAGAAGGTATCGAGACAAACCTGTTTAGGCTCAGCGATGTTTGTAAACCAAGTTATGTGTAATTTATGAAGTGTTAAAAAAAAAATACAAAAACTTTACTTCGGAAAAGACAGAGCAGGATAGAGATCACCTAGTGCGAATGAGACAAAAGATATATGTCTCTTTGTATAGTAGGTATACAGCATAGAAAGGAATGATATTACGTACAACGGCAACTCTCCGCTGCTGAGCTAGGTTTACCTCACTCCCCCTCGGTCTTACTTTAGTCTTCAATCGTATGGCGTCAGACGTCACACACACAGATGCGCCTGTACGATAACGTCTATGGATGGTATTAATAAACTAATCTCAGCTTCGATACTGCCCTTTAAATCTAACACTAATGTAACAGTTCTTATATAAAAACAGGGACTTGAGCATGATCTTGAGGGCAGTAACAGCTTCTTCTTCTATAGTGTGGGTTGTGAGGTGCATTACCAAACCCATCAACCCTGGTGTCAGGGTTACTACTGAGCCATCAGAGGCGGAGTCTCAGCTGAGATTAGTTTATTAATACCACCCTTAGTGTAGTGTCTGTGTTGTATGAAGTGTCCCCTGTGTACGAGATACCACGAAACTCACATTTCTCATGAATACAGCTGGTCAGCCCGCTGAGCATCTTGAGTACGATGTAGGGGGCCGCGGCGATGACTCCGAAGAAAAGCAGGATGGGCCAGCTGGAGCCCTTCGCGCGCTGCTCGGGAGTAGCCGCGCCGGCCTGCGTCGCCGCTACCGCTTCGGCCCACGCCTGGAACAGGGATGTTTTGGCGTGGTTTAGTTAATGTGGATCTATTGTACCCAGCTGTTGTTGTGCAGCTCTTCCAAGCTGTTTTGTGCATTGTCGTATCAAAGATCGCACTTATTAATACCTATAATAAAAACCTATGTCGTGATGAGTACAATTCTTAATGAATAAATTTACAGGCTATGTTCCAAAAAAAAATAGAATGGCAACATAGAACTAATTTAATGGTTTAAAAGATTTACTTACAGTTTAAATGATTTTTATATAGGTATATGACAAGTCATCATCATCATCAGCCCATTAACGTCCCCACTGCTGGGGCACGGGCCTACCCTATGGATGGATAGGGAGATTGGGCCTTAAACCATCACGCGGGCCCAGTGCGGATTGATGGTTATTAACGACTGCTAATGCAGCCGGGACCAACGGCTTAACGTGCCTTCCGAAGCACGGAGGAGCTCGAGATGAAAACTTTTTTTTGTGGTCACCCATCCTATGACCGGCCTTTGCGAAAGTTGCTTAACTTCAACAATCGCAGACCGAGCGCGTTTACCGCTGCGCCACCGAGCTACTCAAGCATATGACAAGTAATAGTAATTAAATACATTGGTCAGTAATTCGTATAATTTTCAATAATAAAATTTACGTCCTTGGAATGTTGGGGAACCAATTTAATGGTATTATTGTGGTAACTCTTACGTCATCAAGGGCTAGCAATGGCGGCTTGTCATAGGATTGAGCATACCTAGTTTTGTTATACCATGGTATTAAGTACCTACCTACTCACTAAACATTCAGAGGAAATAATCTAAATAACAAGCCACTATGTTATTAGATAACATATTATTCTGCAATATGATAAAATTTTGAGATAAGTACGTATACAGTTTTATCTCAATGAAGATAACAAATACAAAAATACCTATATGTATTTCAGACTGAGATATAATTTATCGTACAAGTTTTACAACAAAGAGTTTTTTCAAAAGAGTTCTGGGACTTTCCAATCGAAGTTCCCCAAACACACGATAGATGGCGTTATTCACTTTTATGTGATACTTGTTTACCTATCTTCTCATTGCTGGGGTACATAATTACGCAAAAATGTAATGTAATGGCGGAAGCATATATTATATTTTAAAACTAATTGTTCCTTGATATTTGGATCACATTATGTATAGAATGATGTTGCTACGTATATTGCTTTATTTTGATCAGAACAATAAATGGGTGGAAGATGTAATTGTGCCGGGGTGTAATAAAAAGGGTCATCATTTATACCCAAAAACAAAGATAAAACATTATGTCTGCTACCATAAAATTAGAAGTTTAAACGAAGATAAAACTTAACAATGCCATCTGTCGTGTTTTTGGCGAACGTCCATTGGAAAGTCCCTTATTAAAACAGGCAAAGGTTATTGGCACATGTGAACAAGGCATACCAACATGCATAAAACAAAGTAGTTGTAAAGCATACTAACTACATCTACATACATAAATTGAAACTATATTTAATTATGTATGCATGATTATTTAGGTAGTGACTCCTGTTTCATCATTCAACCCGTTTTATACAGGGTGTTAGTGACATCGTAACGAAAACTTTTAGGAATGGTTAAGACCATTTTTCTGAGTTGTTATAAAAAAAATCGTGAATTTTGCGACGGAAAATTCCACTTTATATGAACTCAGAATCACGGTCTAAATCATCCCTCTGTATTCGGCACAGTGTCACTAACACCCTGTATTTGTTTATGTACTAGCGAACGACCTCCAATCAAATAACGACCGGGTTCGAATCCCTGTGGGAGCATATTACAAAAAATCACGTTGTGATCCCTAGTTTGGTTAGGACGTTACAGGCTGATCGATTGTCCGAAAGTAAGATGATGCGTGCTTCGGAAGGCAGGTTAAGCCGTTGGTTCCGGTTAATATTTACTGATAAGTGCGTAATCGTTCCACGTCAGGGGCCTTTGGCGGCTCAATCATAACCCTAACACCAGGGTTCTTCCTACAACAAGGCCCAAGATTAGATTAGCTTAGAACAAATCTACAGCTGGGAAAATTGTTAACTCTCATTAAGGCTATAGTAGCTTCCTGTTCTGTGTTACGGGTGTTAATTTGTACATTTTCCTCATTTGCTTTATTGTAAATTGTTTGTACAATGTTTTCCTCATAGAAAAATAATATTTTTTCATTAACTGCATAATACATTCTAAAACACCTGCTTATGGTCGCACGACCTATTGCAAGGGGTTTGAATTAGAAAAAAAAAATAACTACAGATTTTGTTTAAAATTAATGATCTGTTATATCTGTTATTGAACTATTTTCTTTTTATTAGCCATACTAACTGCAACTAGCCTTGTTCTCCCCATTTGTCCAGCCAAGTAGTTAATGCGTATGCCAAAAAAGAACTAGTCAGACTTCAAGAACGTGTCTTCTACAGTGTTCGGGAAACACAGACTGCAATAACGTAAATAATAATCATTTACCTTAAATTCACTCTCGGTCCTGATGCCAAGTAACACCATAAGTTTCCTGACGAGCCAGTTGAGACTCCGAACTACTGCGAAGGTCGACCAGAACTGCGCGAAAAGGGACCTTAGTCTACCAAAGTTCTCCGCTACTCCTGTTAATAAAATGATATAGTTATATTTAGATTTTAGAGTATACGGTCATGAGCATTACTATGTACACTTTGGTACCATGTCACGTTAACTTTTTTGACAAATTGAACTGTAAGTCTCACTAAATGTCAAATATGTTAGTGCGGCAGAGTCCTAAAGTGGGTACATTATATTGCTCATGACTGTACATATCTTATTTTTTAATTTTGTAATAGGGTAGTTTCCAACTAGTCAAATCAGTTACTTTTTACTAAACATCATAACATGAAATTTACTATGGAATTTGTATGAAAAAGCAACCTGTGACGTCATAGAAAAACATGACAAAATGTCGCACTTATTATTACATTTTTCTTTATTAAAGTTAAATAGAAAAAGAAAATGTTTTTTTGTCACCTTTAGATCTGTTTTTATTTCTTTTTTTTATCGAGCCTTGAGCCACTTTTGGTGGTTATGGCAGCCTCATAGTTTAGTGTTTAATGATGATTTGATCATCACTTAACAAAAAAACTTTACTTTTATTTTATTTTTTCTTTTTATTTCACATCACTAATTTTAGCTCTTTTCTGTGTAGCATTCTCCATTCCTGTCTATCAAAAGCCAATTCCTTTACTTCCTTATAAGACACAACATTCGCCTTCTTTCGTTTTTATTTAGTAATCAGAATTTCATAATTTATCTTTGACCTAGGAAGTTTCGTAGGTCCCCAATTGTATCTTGTGATCAGTCTCAGACTATAAGCAGATGAGTTGGGTTAGACATTGAGGATGTTACTTCCAGCAGAGTCAACTCCTTCTTTCAAGTACTCATTCAGTCTATCTTGATAGTGTTCTTAGTGATTTTTACTTTATAATGATTTTGTTGAAAAAAAGTGAAAGAAAATGTGAATGATGTATCTTATAAAGAAATGAAACAAATAACTTTGATAGAGATAGTGAAAGATAAGGGTATTCTTTATTATGTTTCTTTTGTATGTCCTGTGGTGTATGAATAAATAAAAGCATATGGCCTTCATGTTAATGTTTATACATTTTAGAACTTACCAAGAATAGCTCTGAAAGAACTGGTGAGAGCAAAGAATGTATTCTCGAGCATCATGGCAACACTGCCCACTGCTCCTACTAGACTTTGGATGGAATCAAATGCTGGCCGCGAACTCTCCTCTGCCATTTGTATAAATCTTTAAAAAGAAACATCATCATTCTAATTTTAAACAGATAAGTTTAATTTTAAGGTTCATCATATCCATCTTTGGACTTCGTATCAACAGTGGCTGCAAGTTGTCTTTGATTACTTGTGGCTCTGCCCACCCCATTAGGGATTACGGGCATGAGTTTATGTATGTATGTGTGTAAGTTTAATTTTAGGAATATTTATTTTTAATGTTGAGGCTAGTAATATGCATTTAAGAGGTATTTCTTTTAGTTATAATACAAAGTTAAATAAAGTAAAGAGAAACAGCAGCAATTGACTGGAAATAACAACCTTGAACTTTGATATTAATTCAAGGATTTTGTCAACAAAACAACTTGTGTTACTCACCTGCTTTCAATATCTCCTCCGTACATTGGTCCTCCAAATCTATTGTATCCTCCATATCCCATTCCCATCCCTCCCATGCCCATTCCATACCCTCCCATTCCCATTCCATATCCCATACCTCCATATCCTCCCATACCATACGTTCCCCCCATGCCGTATGATCCCATACCTCCCATACCATAGGATGAGTATCCTTGATTCATCCCATAGCTTTGCATGCTAAGGTCTGGTCTGGGAGGCAAAGAGGGAGGCCCCAATCCGGTCATGCCTGTGGAGGTTGAAGGAATAGGGTTTCTAAACGCGGGCGTATCTATGCCACCCGTAACGGCAGCATTAGATAAACAAGGGTCAGAGTTTACTTCAAATTGTCTTGGTTCACTCATACTTTCACACTATCCGAGATTACTACGACGTAACCGGCACGTGTAAATGCAAAATACACTTATAATATTGGGATTATTACAATAACGCCATTCAAATATATGTAATGGGGAATTTAATAAACAAATTATATTTATTCGTCATAAATCACTGTGCTAAAGTACACAACACGTAAACTTGACTGTCGTCGTAAATAACTCGATTTGACTGACAGACTATTGACTGACGTAAAAGAAACAGTGTTACTAGCTTTTTTACAATTTACTTTTACCCCAAACTTGAAGTATATGGATAACATTAGTGCTGATTCCAATACACACCATTCAATTTTATTTTTGGTTTTACGTGTCTTTTTCTTATCCGCCGAAAAGGAAGGGGACTGGTGATTACCCGGCATTTTCGGCGGATGCCTGTCGATTGACTGGCATAAAATTTATGGAACACACGTAATTTTTTTGCAGAAATTTAAAAAACCCTTCTAAAGTATTATAATAAATTGTACTAAAAATTGTATTTTTGGAACGATATCACGTCACCCGTCACTCTCTCATAGGACTGCACAGAAAGAGATAGATGATCTCTGTCGCGGCGAGAAGAGTTGCGTGCTTACGGTGCTAAGCCCGCTGTAACATAATAAATATTTCC
This sequence comes from Pectinophora gossypiella, assembly GCF_024362695.1. Classification (NCBI taxonomy): domain Eukaryota; kingdom Metazoa; phylum Arthropoda; class Insecta; order Lepidoptera; family Gelechiidae; genus Pectinophora; species Pectinophora gossypiella. The sequence continues at coordinate 3,992,761 of NC_065424.1, forward strand.
AAATTCTGTCTTCTAGATTGATCAAAAATATCATTTATGTATTTGCTGTGAAAATAGGTTTGGTAAGATCAAACGTATGGCAATACTTTCAGACACGGGTACCATAAACAAATGACTTTTTTTACATTTCATTTCATTTAATTCGCTATTACAAATAAAAAAAAAAGATATTTAACATAAAAATAATAATTGAAATGAGTTATAATTTAAGTTAACACTTTTTAAGAATTTATTAAGACTTTGCTTATTTATACGATTATAATATTAAAACTAAATTATTCTTGTCTATGTCAAAAGGGTGTCAATAATTCGGAGAATTAATTTTGTTATTGTTTTACAAAAATATAAAGTGCTCATATCTTATCTGGCAGTGAAAGTGAAGTTTTCTTTGGCCTTTAACTAGTGGTAAGTTACTTTCTTTTATATTATTCTAAAATTGCCACTGAAAACAAGTTTAATTTCTAAATTTTTAATTTGTAAATGTCATCGTATTTGTTATTGTATTTCGATGTTTTTTCTTTAAACCAGTTCTTACAGAGTCCCAATAAGATTCTGAAGTATTTATCTGCGTGCTTTATATTGAATATGCGACGTAATTGTGTGTAAAATCGTTTAAAATTGCAGCCTTATTGGCATTGAAAGTTTGTCGGTTTCGGACCGGTTTGGAGCCGCCACTCGTACTGAATTACTCTGTCTCAGCCGTAAAGTGACACTGGTAATAATCACTTATTGCTGAGGCTGCGAATTACGTGCCGAAGTTCCATTTCTGTTACTTAGAAGTGTCGATACAATCTGTCTTGAGTGTTTGAGCGCGGTATCGTAAACCGCAAACCTTAGATATTTGTTGTTTTGTAAGTTTCTGTGTAGCTTTTAAATGTCCTTATAAGGATTAAGTGAGTGCAGTGAATTTAATTTGATACTGGCTGATGTGGAAGAAAGCTTTTAGACTGTATAACTTTTAGTACAAGTACCAACCTACCTACATTTTTATCTTTAATCAACTCTAGAATATTCTAGCATAAACAGTCACTTATTTATAGTTATTTAATATTTGAAAAGCAATTAATAACTAAACATTTAAGTCTATTTCACAACTAATCTGATATTACATCTAATCCATTTATGATTTAGGCAGAAAGCTCTCTTCAAATGCCAACTTTCTGGTTTGGCAGAATATAATTTGATGGGTACATAATGAGAGTGTGACAAAAGTAAACAACATTAAGGTGATGCGTTTCAGTCAGCTAGGTAACGGTGCGTCAGCAGATGGCGTTACTTCTGCAGTTTTCGTATTTTTTTCCATTTATTCATTTAGTGTTGAGTTCTGACCCAGTGAAATGTTAGGTGGCGAAATCTTACATACATTATCTTTAAGTTAAGCTACAATTTTGAAGTATTTACTGCAGATATCATATTGAAACATTGCATCAAAAGTTGGTGTCATTTCAATTTGTGTACAAACACGAAGCTGTCACACACACATGCAAACTAGGTTAGCTATTAAAAGAGATGCATAATTTGAAGTCTACTTCTAACTTCTAAATGGCGCATTTGGTAAAGCAGTCGCCGCCATTCTTAAGTTTCACGGTTCAAACCCAAGTGCATGTCTTAATTGTTTTTAGTTTTTGTATTCTTTTTACAATTGAATTTGGCGAACCCGTCTATTTATTACGAAATTTTCAAAAAGTATCACTTTTTTTTACCAATAATATTATAATTATACAATAATGTACTTTGCACTAAAGTACCTTCCGTAATTTCCGTATTTTTTATTTTGTAAAATTCTAACAGGCATTAATCGCATGAGTGAACATGCGGCTAACTAAAAAACTACTGAACGGATTTTCATACGGTTTTCACCAATGAGTAGAGTGATTCATGGGCGTGCTTTAGGGTATATAATTTATACAAGTATTTTTTTTTGTATAAAATGGTTCAAAAATGATGATGAATGTCAAACATAATTATCGTTACAAATATAGCCGACTTGGAGCTTTCGGCGAAAACGCTGCCTGAGCCCATTGAGATATAACAAAACAACGTATGGTTGAATTGTTCCTTTTTTGTAGGACTACCGAAAAGTCCACAATATGTCATAATAATTATATTGTGTATAAAGAATTGTGTATATGTATTGTATGATTTTACAAATAACGATCACAGTACAGTAATAATAAGGTAGATTTTTCCTAAATTGCGTCGGTTCAAACTTTGTCGCATCGCGTTTGAAAGATGTAATAGCGCTTCAGGACGTCCCGCAAGCAATAATTATTATGACTTGTCATTTAGTTCCAATAAAATCCGCGGGACTTCATACGTATGTCAGTGACAACTGGTGATAGCATGCGGGACATTTAGCAGCTAATCGAATTCTATGTTGTTTTCGCGCCCAGTCCAGACGACTTGCAGCGCATTTCTGGACCTATATTTACGCGTGGTGTTTATTGTTAGGTTAGTTAGTTCAAGTTAGGACGTCCTTTTTTAACGAGGACGTTAAAAAAGACGAGGCTGGGACGTATTGAAGTAGTATTTCCATATATACGCGGCCTGAAATGGGCTGTTTCGGGGACCTGAACTGGTTGCTGTCGAACTTATTATCACGTTTTCTTGATTAAAATTCATAAATAAGTCAAATAGAAAAAAGAAAAAAAATTTTCGTTAGTTTTAGATCTGTCATGATGTCTGTGATGTTTGTTTATTATTATTTTTTGTTTTGGTTTTCCCCGAAGGGAAAGCAAAGGGAACTATGCCCATACAGCCACGTCTGACGTATTTGTTTGTTTATTATACATAAGAATTTCAAAATTTATCTTTTTTTTTTCCCAAAGGGCAAGGCAAAGGGAACTATGCCCATACAGCCATGTCTTCTGTTTTTTTTTTCTTGATGATGATTAATGGGTTCACTAATGTTTTACAAAAAACGTATAACAAATAATCATTTTACAAACAACGTTTGGAAAACTAATCATTTGACAAACTTTCATTTCGCAAACATATTACTTTAAAAACAATCATATGACATAATACAGATTCCGCAAATGTTTTACTTAGAAAATAATTCAACTGTTAAAATATTATATTTAAAATAATCACATGACTAAATAATTCGTTTGCCAAATTGGTGATTATACAAAAAGTTACAAGATTAATTATTATTTTTTTAAAATAACTATTTCTATGTGAAGCCGTACAAAAGGCGGTATTTTAGAATAATTTTATTGTAGTACCCACTTATTGCCGCACTATTTCGTTTATTGCACTGTCTTTTAAAATAAGTGTGACTGACGCGTATTGTTTTTTTTAACTATAGTAAACAGAGAAAGATTTTTGTTGATTAACATAGATTTTGGTTATTACAAAAAGTTAGAAAATAAATTATTACTTAGTTTTTAAAAATAACTATTTAAACTCTTGAACATATTGTTTATAGGCCAGAAATAATTTTGTATTAATACTAATACCATAGAAACTTAAATAAGAATAAGAATAAGAATAAAATAAATTTATTGCCAGATCTTCAATAAATCTTCAAAAAAACAACATACTACGTGAATTAAGTGAAATAAGTAGAATTCGGTTCTGGCACTCGCCGGCCGCTGCCGCGGCACGCTCGCTTCGCTCGCTCGGCTCGTGCGTTGTGGTCGCAGTTCTAACCTAACCTAACCAAACATTGGAAAATAAATGATTATTATAATTATTTAACTTCTTTATTATTATTGGACTTTCATGCATGAACCCAAAGTAATGATATACACGTACTTAATAGCTTACTACTTTCTTCTAAAATGATCTTTTTTCATACGTTTTTTGTTAAACTATTGTAAACTAAGAAAGATTTTTGTTGATTAACATAGATTTTGGTTAATAAAATATTTACCAAGCAATGCATTTTGTCAAATGTTATTTTTGCTTTACGTTATTTTGCCGTCTAACATGTTTAAAAAATAATCAATTTGTAAATTAATGTTTTAGCGTAATAATTATTTTTTTTGTAAATATATTGTGTAATGAGTAGTTTATTAAACAATAGTTTGTAAAATGATACATTTATCAAATATAGTTTTGACAAATGTTGTTTTTCAAATGAAAATTTATTATTTGTTTTTTGTCAAATAATCGGACACCTGATTAATGAAATGATGAAACCTAAGCCCCCACCCTCGGAGCAGAATCCTATTCCGAACCCCAAACGAAGTAAGCGGCTTGTTGGCGCAAAGCGAAAATAGATAGGTACACTTTGTTTATTGAATATTCCGATTTAATAATACTATCGGGAATGTTTTCCGACTAACTTAATGTGATCATTAACCACAAAACACCACTTCATATTGATTATTTAGATTATTCAACGAAGAAATCAACCTTCCCGTTCCCGTTTCCACCAAAAAGTCCGCGGCAAAGAGAATATAAATAAATCTGTATGTTGGATGGAAAAACAATTAATTAAAAATGACTACTATTTAGATCGGCAAATGCAACAACTTTTTTTTTGATTTGGTTTTCCCCGAAGGGTAAGGCAAAGGGAACTATGCCCATACAGCCATTTCATTTTATGTATTGATTTTTTATTATAATATATGTCCTCTTTTAAAACACGGTACTTACCCATTATTTAAAAATGTTTAAATAATATGCGTTAAAACAAAAATATTTTTCCAATATTCCTTTTCTCAGATTGTAGTATTTTTAGTTTTTTATTTATATTTATTCTCTTCATACAAAATCTCTTTATAAATTGTCACTGACATTCTATTACACTTGTCAAGTAGTCAAAGCCTTTAGATAAAAAAAAACTATCACGCACACAAACTAACATTGACACCTCTACACGCTCAGCAAATACACTGTAATCTGCACCACTACAAATGTAGAATTGATCAAAATTGAGGGTCTGAAATATGGTACCTCTCGTATTCGGACCCTAAATTTTTGTTAGTTTGCGAAAATAATACACCAAAATATTACTATTTATCGGTTTTATAACAATATTCCTCTATCCGTTTTCCTGTAGCACTGCATCAACTTTTGTATGGAAAACGAATCACCTTAAAGGCACTCAATCACTAAAATCATTACATATATAAACTATTTGGAAAAATATTAGTGGTTTTTTTTAGGTTGGCAGTAATGTTAAACTGAATGTGTGTGGTGCATTTTATGTGCAGTTATTCTTCTATAATACCAAGTTCATTGTGTTCATAGTACCAGGTCCATTAGAAGATCATATGGTGTGCTTCTGCGTGTGTAAGTATATTAATTAAACTCAAGGATGTTCTCATTAGAGTCTATATTGTGATTACTCAATGAATCAGTATCCACGGTGGTGGTTCAAAGTTCTGATTCATGCCAATTTTAATAATTGATGTTGTATTTTTGCTTTATTAATTGTTTTTTAAAATGTCTTTCTGCGGCCCAGATTTACAGAAACAATAAATAAACATTGGTTTTGGATTTTAAAAGGACTTCGCCTTAAGAGCCTATGGGAGAAATACAATACATTACATAAACTCTTTATTGCACATAAAACATATTAAAAATACAAATATATACATATACACATATTAAATATACATATTATTATATATACATATATTAAATATATATTTAAACATATACACCACAATGGGCTTGCCTGTCACCATAGACTAGACAACCTAGTCAATGAGATACTTTTTATGAAATTTCAAAACAAAAGTTTTCTTTGAATTATTCTGGAAATGCTGTCCTGTGACATCATCAATAAAAGAGGTCAACCATACTCATTGTCATTTAAATCATAAATAAAATTCAAAAATAATTCGAAAAGTAAAATTAGTTTAATTATTGATTATCTTAGACTGGCTCTATTTTTAGATTAGCATTTTATTTATCTTTGACCCAGTCAAATACCCTATTATGGTTACCCTATTATCATCAATCTTAGAACTTTGTATCAAAGTGACTGTTTATTGTCTACTAATTACTTGTAGTTTTGGTCACCCTATTAGGGATTATGGACGTGCTTGGCGGGAAAATAATATGGAGGGGCTTGAAAGTTTTTGTTTAATAAATTAATACTCAATAGCTCCGGCGGAAGCGACGCCACAATCGCGGCAAATGTCGAGTGAGAGAAAACCTTTGTGCTGGTGGAAAGGGAACAAAGTTGTAATACATACATACATACACTTATAAGCTGTACTCAGCTTACAACCTTGTCGCATTAACTTTTTGGACAATTAGGTTTACAGTTCATAGGCTAGTTTCCAACTAGTCAAATCAGTTATTTTTTACTAAACATCAAAACACGAAATTACTATGGAATTTGTTTGAAAAAGCACACTGTGACGTCATAGAAAAACGTGATAAAATGTCTGACTTATTATTACGTTTTTCTTGTTTACAATTCATAAATATGTTAAATAGAAAAAATAAATGTTTTACGTTAGTTTTAAATGTTTTCATAATTTTTCTTGAACTTATAATAATAGTACAGGACACAATTCTTCCTATCATGTTACCTAAATAGGAAGAATTTTCTTCCAGCAATCCACTTCGACTACGACGACTACGACTACGACTACGACTTTCCAGACTACGTTCCTTAAAAAACAATACAGATGGCGCTGTACAGAGTTGCTTCGTTTAACCTTCTAATTTCATGGATAACACAGACATATATGAATCTTTTTTTTTGGGTATAAATGATGACCCTTTTTATTACATCCAAGCACAATTACATCTTCCACCCATTAGTACTCTGATCAAAATAAAGAGAAGCAATCTAGGTAGTAATATAATTTTGTACATAATGTGATCCAAATATTAAGCAACAAATATTTTTAAACTTAAAAAGCAAATATTATGAGCAAAAAAATACCTTAGACAGTTTCATTAGAATGAGTTGCCCAGTTTACAGAGAAACGCCCAAGTATACTTCGGCCAGTACATCGTATTTTGGAATAATTATGTACCCGAGTAATGAGAAAATAGGTAATTATCACGATAATTCTGTACAACGCTATCTAAAAAGAAAAGTCTCTCAGCAATTTAGCCACAAAAAATAGGCATAGACTACACGAGTTGTCGGAACCGCAGCGTCATTCGACGGCGACAAGTGCTGAATGTAACGGCGCGGAAATGTGCCGCCCGGGAACTGGGGCATCTCGCACGGGAATTGTGTTTTATGTAGCCTCCTACTGAATGCTGTTATATTTTTTAAACGTCTCACGAACATTTTTATATGGATTTTATTCTTTTTATAAATTATATACAATCTCCTTCGTTTATAAGAGTGTCTATGTTTTATTCTTCTATTTTATATGGCTTGATTGTCTTTTGTCTTTTTTCTCTTCAATTTGCGCTCTAAGAACGGTCGTTGATTTTAAGCTATTTTTATTTTCGTTTTATTGTACATGTATTTTTACGGCTGCCTTCCGAAGCACGGAATCATCTTACTTTTTCAGACTATCAGGTGATTCAAACCTGCAATGTTCTTACCAAACGAAGGACAGTCTTACAAAGTGATTTCAACGATGTCCCCACCGGGAATCGAAACCAGACCTACAGATTGTGAGCCTAACGCTCTAACCACTAGACTACGGAGGCTGTATGTTGTCTTCATAATCAAATATAGTTTATTGCACCAAATAAAAGGAGACGTTACAAAAGAGACTTTACTATGTAGATACTATTTTCTGCTGCCAGTGGTATTATGGTAGATAGGCAACCTACACGTGAAAAGAAGTCTTTAGATTCACTGTCTTCAACGGGAGATGTGACGTCAAGGGTCTTGCCTTTAGTTTACTGTCATTTATGTTATCGGGGGCAAAACTCTCTTTAGGTTTCCCAACGACTGTGGAGAGCTATGACGTCATTTAGCGGCGCGGCAAGTACTTAAATATAATATAATATCGGACTCAGTGTGATAGTACCTACTGTGTCTATGTGTATCTAGTACTTTAAACGCGGTAAGAACCCGTTATTATGTTTTTTTGACGTGACTTATTGTAGATTTGCCGCAGATGGCATTAACTACTTGGCCGGACAAATGGGGAGCGCTGAAGGCTCTCACCCAGAACCGTTATTATGTGTTTTAATTGTGATAGTATCTTTTTTTTACTTATTTTTGTTTAAGGGATTCTGATGAGTTCACGGGGATCCCCTGGGGGATCGGGTTAGGGGATCCTAATTGTATAACAATATTTCATGTTTTTTTTTTAAAGAACGTCTAGGGCCCTGTGCCAAGGTTTTTCTTGCAGCTTCTTTTCCCCGGCTATGCAGGTTGTGAGAAGCTGCAGTAGTTTTAGGCGGATGAGACGTTCGGTATGTAAAAATTGACGATTCAAAGTGTAACTATGTTACCTACTGAATAAAGACATTTTTGAATTTGAATTTGAATGGGCGAAATGGTATCGGCACACCCCGGACACTTTATACAAAACACCTCGTTTTACACAGACACTATACATCTGTGTGTGTGACGCCTGACGCCCATACGATTGAAGACTAAAGACCGATTGGGGGTGGGGGTGAGTAAACCTAGCTCAGCCGCTGGTGGGCAGCGGAAAGTTGCCGTTCTACGTAATCGTCATCATCAGCCCATTAACGTCCCCACTGCTGGGGCACGGGCCTTCCCTATGGATGGATAGGGAGATCGGGCCTTAAACCATCACGCGGGCCCAGTGCGGATTGGTGGTTATTAACGACTGTTAATACAGCCGGGACCAACGGCTTAATGTGCCTTCCGAAGCACGGAGGAGCTCGAGATGAAAACTTTTTTTTTTATGGTCACCCATCCTATGACCGGCCTTTGCGAAAGTCGCTTAACTTCAACAATCGCAGACCGAGCGCCTTTACCGCTGCGCCACCGAGCTCCGTTCTACGTATTATTCCTCAATCTATGGTAGCGGTCAGGAAATAGGTCGACTCTGGAACGAGGCTGACGTCGCAATTGTGTTTTATGCAAGCTTGCAGTTTTCAGCGAACTGGAAATTGTAGAACGATAGACGCGCGACGTTTCATAAAGTTTCGCATTTTTATTAACTAACTTTGGAGGACGCTTCTGTAAAATACCGGACCTGTCAAATGTTCAGATTAGGTAAGCGGACCCTGTAAGAAACGGGATAATGCTAGGGAGATGATGATGAGGAGGTATAGAAGGAGAAATTCCATAGTCTCTGCTTACCCCGACCGAGATTAAGCTTTATATTCCTTTTGGTTGATTGAGAGGGGGCCTGTGCTCAGCAGTGCGACGTATATAGGCTGTTTATATTATGTATGTTATATGAATTTGAGGCAACAGCGGCCTTGGAGTTTAAATAACTTCAGAAATGTCTGGGGCAGAAGGCAACGGGAAACCACTGCTTCTATTTTCCCAAGAGAGTCAGCATGAAGGGTCCTCGCAACCCTGATGCTGACCACGATCCTCAGATATGAGGGACCGACCCAAGAGAGAGAGATATGAATTTGAAGAATTCAGTGCCTGAAAACTGACTAACGACTGTTTTTATTAGTCGTTACGAATGAGAGACTTTCCAGGCTATGTTCAGAAAAACAATATGGATGGCGTTGTAGCTTTAACGTGATAATTACCTATTTTCTCATTACTCGGGTACATAATTATTCCAAAATACAGTGTAATGGCAGAAGCATATATAAACATAATTGATGCTTGATATTTGACTCATATTATATTGGGTGTTAGTGACATCGTAACGAATACTGAGGGGGTTGATTCAGACCATGATTCTGAGTTAAAATCAAGTGGAATTTTCCGTCGCAAAATTCATGATTTTTTTTTTAGTTTTTTGTTTAAATTATTTTCAATTCTATACTTTTGCGATGGAAAATTCCACTTGATATTAACTCATAATAATCAGATGAATCATCCCTCTCAGTATTCGTTACGATGACACTTACACCCCGTACAAGTACATACGGTAGCCATATAAGTAGGTATGGGTGTTAGTGACACCGTAACGAATACTGAGGGGGATGGTTCAGACCATGATTCTGAGTTGATATCAAGTGGAATTTCGTGTCAAAAAATTCATGAAAATTTTTCTTTTCTTTTTAATTATTTTCCAATCCATACTTTTGCGACGGAACTTGATATCAACTCAGAATCATGGCCTGAACCACCCCTCAAAGTTTTCGTTACGATGTCACTAACATAATATATATACACAGTATATATAAGCTACCTACATTGCATCTCTTTATTTTGATAAGAATAATAATGGGTGTAAGATGTAATTGTGCCTGGGTATAATAAAAAGGATCATTTATACCCAAAAACAAAGATAAAAGATGCATAATGTCTGTTATCCATGAAATGAGAAGGTTAAACGTAGGAAAAACTGTACAGCGTCATCTACATTGTGTTTGAGGAACGTAGCCTGGAAAGTTCCTCATTGAGGTTTAGGTTCCTAGGTATGAAGTATCGTCACTTAGCACAACCATCCTAAGACACATCAGCCATAACGTTTATGTTCTAAATCCAAAAAATATAACAGCGTTCAGTAGGAGGCTGCATAAAATGCATGAGCAATATAATGTACCCACTTTAAGACTCTGTCGCACTAACATATTTGGCGTTTAGTGAGACTTACAGTTCAATTTGTCAAAAAAGTTAATGTGACATCGTACCACAGTGTATACATATTAATGCTCGTGACCGTACACCCATTCGCACAGAAATTAGCCGCGGCGCAGCCTCGTCGTATACCTACTATAAGTTTAATTATGAACGAGCATGTGAGACATACACACACAGACGAACAACCACAGAAACAGACATTCAATGTTATTATTTATTAGTTTTCAGACAGTAGTTAGTAGTTTTGTTGATAGTTTTTTAGACATTTTAAGTATCATCATCATCATCATCAGCCGTATGACGCCCACTGCTGGGCATAGGCCTCCCCCAAGGATCTCCACGACGATCGGTCCTGCGCTGCCCGCATCCAGCGGCTTCCCGCGACCTTCACCAGATCGTCGGTCCACCTTGTAGCGGGCCTACCCACTGAGCGTCGTCCGACACGTGGTCGCCACTCCAGAACCTTTCCGCCCCATCGGCCATCGGTTCTCCTCGCTATGTGTCCTGCCCACTGCCACTTCAGCTTTGCAATTCTCCGAGCTATGTCGGTGGCTTTAGTTCTCCTGCGGATCTCCTCATTTCTGATTCGATCCAGCAGGGAAATACCGAGCATAGCTCTCTCCATTGCCCGCTGAGCGACACCGAGCCTCCTCACGAGACCCATAGTAAGCGGCCACGTCTCACTGCCGTAGGTCATCACTGGCAACACGCACTGGTCAAAGACTTTCGTCTTGAGACACTGAGGTATTCTGGACGAGAAGATATTCCGCAGCTTCCCGAACGCTGCCCATCCGAGTTGGATCCGACGAGAGATCTCTTTCTCGAAGTTGGACTTACCTAACTGGATTATTTGTCCTAGGTAAATGTACTGGTCTACAACTTCGAGTGTAACGTTCCCAACCTGAACTGGAGTGGGTGCGACATGGTCGTTGGACATAATTTTTGTCTTTGCCATGTTCATGCTAAGACCCACTCGTTGGGATGCGTTACTGAGATGCTCGAGCATGGTGTTCAGGTCTTCCAGGGTCTCAGCCATTAGGACTATATCATCGGCAAATCGAAGGTGCGTCAGGTACTCGCCATTGATGTTGATGCCAAATCCTTTCCAGTCCAGAAGCTTAAAAATATCCTCCAATGCAGCAGTGAACAGTTTCGGAGAGATGACATCTCCCTGTCTCACTCCTCGCTGCAGTTGGATCGGATTAGAGCTCTGGTTCTGTACTCGAACTGACATAGTGGCATTTTGGTAGAGGTCCCTTAGCACTTCGATGTACCTATGGTCCACTTGGCACCTCTGAAGAGACTGCAACACAGCCCAGGTCTCGATCGAATCAAAGGCTTTCTCATAGTCCACAAACGCCAAGCAAAGTGGCAGATTATACTCTTCGGTCTTCTGTATAACCTGCCGCAGCGTATGGATGTGGTCTATGGTGCTAAAGCCTTTTCGGAAACCGGCTTGTTCGGGAGGCTGGAAGTCGTCAAACCTGCAAGCGAGACGATTCGTAATGACCCTCGAAAACAACTTGTAGACATGGCTCAGAAGCGAGATAGGTCTGTAGTTCTTCAGTAGGGCTTTATCACCTTTCTTGAAGAACAAGATCACCTCGCTTCCGCTCCATGCCCTCGGCGTTTTGCCCTGAAATATGACGGAATTGAAGAGCCTTTGGAGGACTTTAAGTATTGGCGTTCCGCCCGCTCTCAATAGTTCTGCTGTGATTCCGTCATCTCCTGCCGCTTTGTTGTTTTTGAGTTGTTTGAGGGCCATCCTAATCTCGTACAGGCTGACGTCCGGGATATCTTCAGTGTAGTGTCGGGTAAGCTTGGCTCGAGGGTCTCGAGCCATGCTTTCGCCTGATGTTTTCGTGGAGTTTTAAGTATATTAGTTTTTTATTAAATTCGTCGTGTCTTATTAGGTATCCAATCATCTTGCTTCTTCTGTCCTCAATAATTCTCAGTATTTGTCTTTTATTTATTAAAAACATCATAGAAGGAAAGCTAGAAGGAAAGAGAGGAAGGGGAAGACCAAGAAGAGCTTACATGGAACAGATTTTCAAGGTTAACGTCGTGTCTTATAGGGATGTCAAGGAATTGGCCTTTGATAGACTGGAATGGAAAATGCTACACCGACAAGAGCGTGGCTCTTAAATTGATGATGATGAGTTTTTTATTACATTTTTAGTAGCCAACTACTTCGTGTAAGTCTTAAGTAACAACTAGGGTAAGAACAAGACCCCTCCAATTCCAACTCAGGCAATAACCTTGCTTCATAGCGTTGCGTCAAATCTTTATGCTGTTAAAAATATGAAATAAACACTTTTTTAAATTTACTTTTTTGTTCTTTCAGGTGACGATTTTGGTCCGTCAGATCGCTCCAGTTGGTAAGTGATAGTTTATAACACACTTGTTTTTTTCCCCACGAACACCTTACATAACCAGCTTCCTTTCTGTTACAGTCCAAAAAGTTCCCGATTCCTGGCCCCAATTCCTTCCTGAAAATATCTTTAAAATCGCAAGATTTTTTTTTATCGTGTGGGTTGTGAGGTGAATTACCAACCTCATCAACCCTGGTGTCTGGGTTATTATTGAGCCTATACATCAGTATGTATGAACCAACGTCTTAACGTGCCTTCCGAAGCACGAATCATCTTACTTTTGGACAATCAGGTGATCAGCCTGTAATTTCCCAACCAAACCAGGGATGACGAAGTGATTTTTGCGATATGTCGTCACCGGGATTCGAACCCGGGACCTCCGGATCGTGAGCCCAACGCTCAATCACTGCGCCACGGAGGCCGTTATCGCAAGATGAACTAAGTTAACTACCCACACCTCACCGAGCTTTCTGTTAGACCAACGTGATAGGTGATGAGGCGAAATACTAAATATACACAATTGAAATTATTACATTTTAAAAATCATAAGCATTCTTAGAGAAAATAAATAACTTATTTTCCTTATTACTATTGAATTTCCTGTGTGATTTTAATAAAATACTAGTGCATAATATATTGTCGTCTGACATAAACGTATTTAGGTATATAAGGCCAATGTTATTAGTTATAATTGGCAATTAGCATAATATTGAAATCTATTTTCGATGTGCAGTGATTTCAGTAATGGCCATGTCTGTCAAAGGCAAATATTGTTCGGTTGTTAAGCGTTTACTCCAATTTATAAAATAATGTTTAATCGTTTTAATGCATAAATTCGGTTGATTTTTTTTGTTTACTATGCATATTGGGATTGTGCAGTTGTGCATTTTAAAATATTGAAGTGATTAAAATAATCAAGGTGTGACCATGAAAGAAAATTCCATATTTTTTCCTAGCTGTTTAAACTTATAAAATATTTTTTTCTGAAAAGTTTAAGTATCGAAATAAGGTACAGGGGCTTTAGCTAAGTTGCAAAAGATTATGACAATCGATAGTGACAGTACAGTGATTAAAAAGTGTATGAGATTGACATAGCTGACATGTACGGTCACGAGTATTAATATGTATACACTTTGTAACCATGTCATATTAACTTTTATGAAAAAAATAACCGTAAGTCTCATTAAATGTCAAATATGAAAATGCGACAGGGTTCTAAAGTGGGTACATGTTATTTGATGTTATTGCTCATGACTCATGACTGTATGTAGTGTATACTAGTTTCTTTTTTACTTTTGATGGGTTTGCTCTTGGCCCCAGACTTGCCCGAAGGCATTGACGAGGCCTAAGAAGGTGCCTGTTCACTCTCGCCTGAAAGCTTACTATGGGATTCTACTATGGGATGTGTCCTACTATGGGATTGTTTTGTCACTATATGTCAATTCCGTAGATTTTTATCACTGTCACTGTTCTTTGACATATATTGTAATTGTTAGCAAGCTAAGGCCCCAGTATTTGAAATATTCGGTATGGTTAAAAAAAAATACCTATGATAACTTTATCTCGAGATCCCAAGACGAGTGAAGACAGTAAAGTGCCACTTGATGTTGTGTCGTGTTGGAGTGACATGTGGTGCTGTTTGGGTGACCTGGCCCGTCTGTCGCGGTCCCGGCTGGGTGTAGGGCTCCCTGACGGCAGTACTTCTGTGTTCTTTTTGAGCAAAGTAGGGTAAGTAATAGGTAACTTACCTATTATTAAACAATGTTTAGTTCAGTACAATTAGTGACTATATTTGAATATAGACTTAGACAATGTTTTATAATAGCATCAATGCGAGGTACGAGTTAGATCTGTCAAAGTACAGAAGCCAGTGTTGTGACGTTCGTTAGCATAGTGATGTATCAGTCGAGATTAGGCCAATCGATTCTGTTCTATGTTAATACTTTTAGACACAACATACACATTACAGGCGATCTCCCGATCTCAAGTGTCATACTATAGTCCTTATTACACTATCCAATCCATCGGACCCGACGTGATAAGCACGCGGTTTCGAGCAGTGCAATAGCTCATCGGTAGGTGGGGCCATGTGACTTGCGGCCACGCATCCTTGACGCATCGGGCCCGATAGATTTGGTAGTGTAATAAGCCCTTATTATGAATGAAAGGTCAATGGTCGATGCTCAGTGTTCGTGAAAGTGTTAAGACATTACTTAATGAAAAAAAAAACTATATTTTATAATTAAACAATTTCCAGACATCAAAAGACAAGAAGAAATTCGTCACCCCGATTCCGAGATAAAACACTTATTTTCGACATGACGAGCATTTTCTCTGAAACCGTTTTTAAATGATCAAATCTCTTTTTAAAGTGCAATTTGGAACGATGACGGTTGTTATTTGCTACCGTTATACCTATCTGTAGCTAAAATGTCTTGTTATTGGCTTTATAACCAAGTAATAATGATGTTATTTCAATACTTTCAATGATTATAACGGCTTGTTTGCTACCACAAAAAAGTTCGTTATTTTTAAGAATGACCCGGCTATCATTGAAACACGGTCAAAAATAACCCACTGCCGTTGAAAAATGACAAAAAAGTATACTTGCGTATGACAACAGGACAGAAAGATACAGGTACAGCTTAGTGCGAAAGAGACATGCAAAGAAAATGTAGACATAAGACTCTTTATTTGCATTTGAAAAGGGTACATTCATATATGGATGTACATAAGAATTCATCCTTTGTAGCTATCGACTACAGCATGCAAATATTGTTACTAGGTATACATTAATTTCGGTAATTGCATCATTAAGTCATTCATTACAAACATTTTATTTTCAAAGTCAATATGTATTACCTATTACTCTGACAGCGGTCCTACGCACCATGTTATAACGCAAAGGGTAGGTATACATACTAGTCTATTCTACATGAATTTACTCGCAGAAGAAAGAACCATTTGCTAAATCACACCTTCGTCGAAGTATCGGGTCACGATATTCAAATGTAACAGCTGAATTCTATCGATAAATTGGACTCCTTTAAAGGCTCGCGGGCATTTTGCAGGAGCTCGTAATAATCATCTACTTTGAGTCATCGACTGCAGCGCTCATACAAAATTACTGGTAGCTCTATAATTATAAGACATTATTCCACTCAGTTTTATAGACGTCTGTGGGGCGAGTATGTTTAGAAAACTAGTCCACTTGATTTCTAGGCCAATGTTTCTGGTTCCAGCGGCAACTCCAGACTTAGAAGCTCGAGAAAATGTCCACAAATCTATTTTGGAATTGCCGTGAGCCTATTTGAGAATAGCGGAGAAATTAACCTGTGTAACATTTGATTTAAAGAGAAAGTGAATGGTCTAATTTGATCAGCTAAGATTGCACACTTGTACACCGCAAATTGCAAGAAATGACTGACATAGGTAACGAAAGTATTTTATTGAATCTTTATAATTGGTATGAAAGGTTGCTTGTTAACACCAAACGTTAAAGAAACGAGATCTAAAAGTAATTCCACTAAATAAAAGTAAACAAGCATATTCATGCCAAAATAAGTTTTCCCACAGTTAATATAATGTATTCATTCAACAATAGTCGTGTCAATAGAGTAATTAAAGCTAGATAACCTGAGATTACACCGGATTATCTAAACAAAGACATAATTAAAGTAGCTGTACATTTAATTATAGTTTACCGTTGGCTTGACAATAGGTCTGTTTGGTAGCACTCACACTTTTTTAAATAGGTTCACTTCTAATAAGTATGAATGACAATGTGAACCGTAAGATCGGGTTCAATATAGATGAGATAAATGTAAAAATGTTGATGACGCAACGTCTAAAAAATTTAAAAGGTTATTTATAAATAGTAAATTAACAACACCTTTTCACTACCATAAACGGTTCAAGTATGTTGATTGTCCAAATATTTGTAAGGACCCGTCGAGATAGGGAGGCGCTAGTTATTATCTAACCACTTATCATAATAAACTAATCGGGAACAGCTGACGACCGTTATCGTTAATTTAATAACAGGCTTAGCTGAAGCAAGTTTAAAACAGCTGCGTAATAAGTAACGTTGTCCAATAGAATTTATATGAAAAGCAAAGGTAACACGGTAGTTCAAGTAAAATTTCCCACGAAATGCGTGGACCGGAACGCGAGTCGCCATTCTTCGGAAATTAGAGCTGTGCTCGCAAATAGATGATTTTGCTGGTTGTAATGAGTGGGAACACCTAGTTACATTCAATTGGATACAATTAAAACGTGCTTTGTTCTCTCTCTCATTTAATTTTGGCGCAAACAAATCATAAACAAGGCTTTTTTTATTTTCAATCCACGCCAACGAACCGTATGGTCCCTTGAGATATAAGACTAAATTTGTTACCGGTGGAGCGCAGGCAAAATTCAATTTTAGTACATTCTCGCCAAATATACGTTTCACTCGAAATATTTATGTTTTAAAGTAAAGTTTTTTGAGTTTTATAATGCCGCGGTACAGTACCCAGCATTTTTAAAATTGCAAGTTTGTATGCTTACTGAATATCTGTCGGACGAAAAGCATAGATGTTATCCACAAGAGATTTCTGTCCCATAAACGTACTTGGATTACGTACTAAGCTTCCCGACTTTACTCTTTGTATAAAATAAAACCCTTGATGACAGCAGAGTTGCGGGCCTTTTGTGCGAGAGTCCGGATGACGTCGTTTTAAATTCTGCCGTACAATTCGCAATTTCGGTTAACGTGTTCACAGAATTTAATTTGCCGCAAAATGGTTGCATTTTTTGTGTGGTCTTTTACAACGAGATAACTTACGTGTATTGTCGCTTGCTATTAAATCTTCTCGTATCTCTCTGTAAGTATTAAATGTCTGTTTGCAAACTTTTTTTAATATTTCATCGCTTTTCTTACAATCCGCATAGTCGATCAAAGGGTTTCTTGCTTAATTGGGCGTTGAGTGTTGAGTTTCAGTCCTCAAATCCAATAGTTGGAAAGTAGAATATGAAAAACAGTGGGCTTCTTCTACTGTCGTGTGGGTTGTGAGGTGGATTACCAACGGGTTAACAGAGGGCCGAAGTATTATAAAGGCGACTTTGAATCAATTTATCTAAAAAGCAATATTGCTATTTGACATTTGTTGACATTGCGCACTTATTTTAATATGCACAAATGTGAAATGGATGACAATAATTTGTCCTTTTTAAACCCCAAAGCAGGATACTGTTTTAGGTATATAATCCATCACAGGCCCTTTGAATACGTAAATCTAGGGAGGCCTATTCATAAATTACTTAAGTAGTTACATCCTTTATTGATATAAAACACGCAAGAAGAACGTCCTTAATAGCTGCAGTTCACCGCTTTTCCTTAATTGAATTTTGCATCTAGGGCACGCTGTATTTATGTTGGCATGCCTAAGTCTACGGCTTACTCCTTCTGTAGACAAGGACTGTAAATAACTTACAACACTCAGTAAATTATATCCACGTGAATGAAATTAATCCTGAGATGTCTCTGGGCTACAGTTAAATGGGAAGGTTACAGTTAAAGTTAAAAGGGAGAACGTTATTCTTGGCTTGATATTTTCATGTCAGGAATCTTCACTCTAAAATAAAAAAAGCACATTATTTTTATTACGGCATAATAGGTCAAGTTTGAGTTGTGGAGAGTCTGAAGACGGAAAAATCAGAGAGAAAAATCATTAAAAATAGCTGACTACATCCACCAGGATCTTGGAAATAGCTTCCTGCAAAACATCATGGATAAAGCGACGGCATTTATAAATGGAAACACAAAACAGTTTAGCAAAGTAGACACATCAATCTTGCCAATTTCACAATGCACACCGGAATGCAAGTCGTAACACAAATAGCAAGGGCTGTCAGTAACTCAAGCGCAGCGCGTCTCACATTGCTGAAACAGGAGGCGGTTCCGACTGGACGCGGCCGAGGAACGCGACGCGAATAGAATACTCCTGCGCACTTATTTCGCAAATTCTTTAAAATAAAAGTATTATCGCCTTGGCATTTGCCTTAATTTAAATTTCTTCTAAAGAAGGCGCAACTGAGGAAGACGGAGGCCATTAACTCCAGACGAATACCCTTTGCTAGTATATATTAGACGTGGAAAAACACCAATCTGTGTGAAATAAGACGTCTGGGGAGTTTATAATGTATTCGAGTCTCATCTTACGGGCAATAAACTTGGAAATGTGGAAGAACGACAAATTTTTGACGGGATTACGAATATAATTTTTGGGATAACTGGTGAAGTAAATTGCTTTTCACAATTTCTTTTAGTTCTCGACTTATAAAGTCAAACAATTGTTTTCGAAGTCAATTAGCAGACAATAATCTTTTAAACAGAAATCCTCCCTATTCATTACACAGTAATTTTCAAAGCAAACTGCACGAAAAGCTTATAATTCTTGTCTACAGAAATATGATCTAAACTCAGGAACATTTAAGAGGTCTTTACTTGCTGCAAATTACGCACAAAAATAACCTCTTGAATGAGTATCCAAAGACTAATATGCGTTACAAGAAACTTTCTGACTGACATGATTGAGCACGCAATTCCTTCCAAACCATATTTGGGCGCGGATTTATCAAGAGACACTTACTTGTGAGTCATTAATCATTTACAACTGACCAATTTGTATGTTTTTATAACAAGTCGAGCATTTGTCAAGCTGTTCTCGACTACTTATCGCTATTTGCTGGGTTTTTTTAAAGAGCGATATGTATCTACCTAATAATTACATATACTGTACCGTAGCTAACAGGATTGTTTTTTCTTTAGTTTGTGTCCAGGATGTCATTTGCTCGGTCTGTTCTGGAAGTATCCAGATGACTGTTTACGAATACGGCCACTGTTTGTGAAAATGTCCTGTATGCGACATTGACAGTTTTGCGCGAAACAGGTTTAGAAATGTGGGCTTGCAGCGCGTGTGGGCAAATCTGGTCCGCCCTTTATGCGGCCTGTATCTTGCTGGTTTCTGCAGATGTCCACAAACTCGTTTTAGGACATGCCCTTGGCTATTTGCATGTTAATATAGAAAGTGGAGCGTACACACGGCAATTTTGTTTCTTGTTTATCTCAACGACATTGTCTGCGGCGAAAAGACGCAGCCTTATTAGATTTCATTACTCTTTACGATTCAGCTTTCATTAAAAGGAGAAATTATGTATGACGCGACGTCTCAAAGTTTACTTGCCGTTTATGACCCGAGAATCTTCATTTCCAACGGTAATGAAGCTCGTTAATGGAATTCGAGAGTTCGACGACGATAAATAAGGCGATTTGTTTATAAAATTAAAATAATATTTCGTAATCAATTCGCGAAAACTAAAATTTTGGTATGGACGCGAGCTGCGGCGGTTTTGTTCCGTGGGCATCGATTAGTGGTGGTTTTACAGGAATTTGTGTTGTGTTTGTTGAAGTTTAGGATGTAAGTGGTGTTCCTAGGGGTTGTGAGATAGGACGTAAGGGTTCTGCGGCGGCGGCGACACGCGGGCAGCCGCGTCCGCAGTGCCGCGCCGGCTGCCGGCTGCACCGCACGCGTCCTACGACCCGGAATGTTCGCCAGTGCTCGCTCTCGTTCGCTAACCACTAGCTCGTTGCGGTAGGTTTCGCACGAATAGGGCATGTGTGCGAACTCTTTTTATACCGAAAATAATCATAGTGTCAGTGCTGATTTTTGTACGTATGAAATTGTATGTGTAGTGAGAATGTAACAGTTAATTCTTAAATGGTTTGTATTTGAAAGTTTGTGTATTATCTCCTGCGTTTGTTTCCACGACAGCGGTTTTGGTGCTGTTTGTTTATATTGATGTTTTTTTTGTAACAAACGGTGGGGTCTAATGAGCCTTTGAGAATACGCTCGGTAATGATGCTGCCAATTTTGGGAAGTGTATACGCCTTATTTGTTGCCGGTCGAATTCTCAACATCTTGTTAGCATAAAATTTTATGAAGGCAACATGAACGAGTTTAATTGCTAATGCAAGCAAATTACAGTAATGAAAAGTATCTTGCTTACTTGCCGCTTGCTAATCAAAAGAAAGTGCTGTTTTCTAACTTTTGAAATTACGTACTAGTTAGGTATATAATTTACCTACTATAAGTATTAAAATAATAACTAATAAACCTTACCTACACGTACGTGTACGTAATTTTAAATGTAGATAAAAAACAAAACTGAAATATTTTATGAAGCTGTAGGTATTGAATGCTACAGATAGTGACTTCCAAAAAAAAGAATACGTGTATCCGAACGTAAAAAGACTATGAAATAATTTATTGGGACGTAAATTCTGTAATATTCGATGATACGTACACAGAGTCACAAGAGATCGATGTCAAACTAATTGGTTCGTATTGGAGTGATATCCCGGGTATTATAATTGCTTATTTGAGCGATAAAATGTTTGCGATTGCGATGCCTCGTTTGAATGGACTGGAATCGGTGTCAAGATTGTCAAATCGATTTAATTTATAATCGAATTGCCCTAAACTTCGAGTTCCTCGTGATGAGTTATGTAATACTACTACTTGCTTAATTAAGTAGGTACTTTAGCTAAAAAGTACAATCCAGTTTTTCCGTTTATTAAACGACTCATTGACTCTTTTAATTATGTTTTTTATCTGTGGTCTTGTTTTCATGCCATTTTTTTTAATTATTTATTTTAGGTTTTCGGGTCACTTTTAAATTAAGTACATTATAAACGCTTTTAAAGATGTACGTTTCATTAGCAGTCAGTATACAAAGAAAGATACCCAGTTGACTAAGACGCTCTGTTGTTAGCAAAGCAAGTTTCATTTCCGCTGCTAAATGGAATCTATGTCAAGTTGTGTCTTTTCAGACTTGTAGGAGCTAGTGCTAAGTACTATCCATGTCAAATCCAGGTCAATTTAGTTGGATTTTTAATCTGTTGCTGATTTATAAAAACATCGACAATTCGATTCGAATAGTCTGTTGAGAACTTAGTCAAATGAGATACTCATTATGATTTAATTCTTTTTAAATAAGTCAAAAACGTTTGATTGACTTTTAAACATCCAAAAGTAATTGCAGCTTATTGTTAAACATAAATTAGCGTTTTTTAATTTAAGTTTTAACCAGCTAAATAAAACAAACTTAATAATACTTATTATCAATTCTACACAGGGTCCTCAAATAACCTGCATTAAATCCAAGTTTTTATTTATTTGTGGTATTCTTTTCAACAAAATATTGCATTTTTGTGATTAAATAACATTATAAACAAAAGGCCTTTGTTTTAAGAACAGAAGACATAATAACCCCTGGCTAATTATACAAAGATTAATTTAAGTTTAAAAAACTGATGCAATAGACTAATGTTATGAAAATATGCGTCCGTTACACACTACATCAACTTAGTGGAGTACGCGAGAACAGTTATATCGCCAATTGTTCTATATTTAGACGACCTAGTGCGGGTTGATAGTGTTGAAGGAAAAAATGAGTAATAGTGCCATCAATTTACAGTCGATATGTTATAGTTAGTACTCTTGCATATATTTTTTATTGAATGATGCGTCTTATGATTTTTTTTTAATAAGTAGCGTCTACATTTTTTCATCCCAACACTACTCAGATGGAATGAGTCATTCCATTTAGAAGTAAATTGAGTGAATTGAAAGTAAATATTAGCTCTATCGTTTTCGATTCGGAAATACGTATAGCACGCGTTTATGTATTGTCGATTTGTCGGTCGCATACATTTTGGCGCGCTCTATTACCTACTTCTTAAATTGTGTCAAAAGCATTCACGCAGATTAAAAACTGTATGATTATAAAGCTCGTAAAACATTTGAAGGTGTTTATGAAGTCTACTAATAACATTAAGGTCACTGCGGGCGTTGATCTAGACATCAGGTCAGAATCAGAACATTCGCAAAAATAAAGCATTATTTTAGTAGTGTTATAAAAAATATGATCTAAATTGACTGGTGACGGAAATAATTTTGTATCAAGCGCAAGAGGTCATCGCCCCCGTTGCGGGGGTCGTCGTAAACTGCAGATGTATCAAGCATACAATGTACGATATTAAACTTAGAAGTTTTACCGTGTGTCTGCCTGAAACAAGTACTTGTTTATTTTCTAAACTACAGACTTGGCTGTATGGGCTAAGCTATGATACATTACTTCTTTTTTTTAATATTACTTGTAGGGTTTTTGGCCTGGTTACAGAGACCTTTAGGGCAAATTGTTACTTTTTTCTATAAGTGAGTGGACATTTCGGTTTGTTTTCGTATTTATACTTTATTTGGCTTTATTTTCTTCAAAGTTTGGAGATATCTCTCGTAGTCACGTAGTTTGAAAAATCCTACTACTGGTAGGATTACGCTACTACGCGTATTATCTATTTCAGTAGCTTACTGAAGGTTTTATATACATTATTATGCAACTATTGTTTACTAACAATTATAATTATACTAAAAAAGGTACCACTCATATACGTAAATATAACACAATTATTAAATATGTATATAATGAATTCATTTTGAAACAATAAATCGGTAATAATGAGAATGATGTAATATAATGGCGGGCATTATGGTTTCTCAAAATGGGAGGGTGGCTAAAAGCACAGCCCTTCGCATTTATCGTGGGGTGGGTGAAAAACTATGATTCAAAATGTTCGAGCTTACAAAAACCTGTTCTGGAAATAACAAAATAGATATACATTATTTACCATCTACGCTATAAGTAGATGTTTTTTTTATTATTTCTAGTCTGATAAGGGCGAAAGCCTATGCTTTAATACCGATGACGGCTAGAAAGTTATTAGTAAGTAGGTAAGGTTTTTTAATTAATAGGTGACAATAAGACTAGGTAAATTGTTGATAGTAACTTGAGCATTTATCTCGTTAACGAGTAACTGAATAGTTTAAATTATCTACAGAAAACATCCACGTGTCATTTGCTCTATTATGTAGGCAGTAATGATTATGTTATGGCCAAGTGTATGGCCATAGTTGAAATAGAAATCAGACTAACTGTTTATCATCTGGGCTAGTGTGATTAGGTACAATTTCCACCAATTATGCCGAGCCTCGCCCGTCCAAACGTGTATTATTAGCTAATGTATAGTGATGAATCATTCATAGGGCACAGGCACGAAACTAGGTGGGTTTACAGCTTAAATTCCAGTTTCAGCCGGTTTTAGTTCATGCTCTATTTTGGCAATTAGGGAGTTGGCAATGGCCGATTTTGCTATGGGCGGGTAAATAGGCGTTTTTGTTTTAAACTTTTTCTTTTTATTTTCGTTCACAAATACTCAAACTCTTTCGAATAGGTAGCTTGTATAGGATAAAAAATGAGGGGTTAGTCAAGTAAAATACTTTTTCGAAACGTCAAACACTCTTGTACTCTTTGTGTTAGGGTTCGGGGTGACGTGCGCGGGAACGCACACGTTGTCAGGATGAACGATTGTTAGGGTTCGTAATGTTTATTTTATTAATTAATTATTATTAGATTACATAACTTACTAACACAGACGGAATAATGTCGTGAATCTGTGTCACGAGTTTATTATTTTTAATTTGAAACTGGCATATTATTTCTTTTATTTTTACTTTTGATTTATTTTTCGAACGGGAACGTTTTCCCGCCTTTTTGGCGGTGGTGGGAATTTTGTTCGGTTACGGTAATCTGCTTTGAAGAGTTAACATTGTTTACGAAAATATAACATTATTTAAGAGAATTGCTGAATTGTTTGATTACGACGAGCACCTCCCCACTAGACAGCAGTAGTATTATATTTATCACATATGTTTTGTAATTTTTAATTATAATTCAATAATAAGTAAGAACTTTTTTTAGGCTTATATCGTGGCTAACAGTAGTAGGGCCCAGTGCAGCCAGGATGTATAGAAGCTTAGTATGGGAAGTGTGGGCGAGAGGCGTGACCCGGGTCGGTACGAGCTCATTACTGGTTCCAATCCTTTAACTCCTACGAGAATTATCCAACAGATGATAAGATGTCCTTTGAGAAATGGTATACGGTACCTATACAAAGCTCTGAGCAGGAACTCTTGATTTGATTTGGGCGGTAATTTGTAAACAAAGTTCTCCATTCCAGATTATATTCACTAAAACTCGGCTAACGAACTGTTTATTTTTGATTCTTTATTAGAATTTACTGGGGATCTAAAAAGGTCACATCAAAGTAATTAATTTAAAAAATAATAGGTATTGCAATTTGACATTTGCGCATATAAAAAAGTAACTGCGCAATGTCAACAAATGTCAAATACCAATATTGTTTTTTTAATTAAGTGAATTGATTCAAGTGGCCTTTTAAACCCCCCTGATAAACAAAATCCTCAAATTAAGTCTGTCAGAAGAAAGTCATCTCGAAAACCACTGAATAGATTCGTATGGGGTTTTTGCTGTTGTGGTCGGAATTTCTCAACGAGTAAGATAGTGTTAAAATTGTACCCAGGTGAAAGCGCGTAGTCACTAATTAAAAAAAACTACTTTAATAAAAAACGTGTTAAGTAGGTATATCTATTTAAGTATTTTAAGTTAAAACTGCCCTCGTAAATCGTAAACTTGTGAATTATGTCGTTCTACTTTACTGGGCCATTGTTTTTATGATCGGTTCCGGAGAAAGCAGTAATTGAATTCTCAAACAAAAAATATGGCGTCATTAAAATGACTTTTTAAAACTGACCTTCTTATGTCAAGTTTTTTTTTCATGAACTTGTTGCGTTTGTGGAGCACGTTTTAGCATAGTTGTTGCAGTTTTTTTTATATTATGTATTTAATTAGGCGGAATATCGCATTTTTCCAAAAATTATTTGTAGGTATTTAAGTCGGTATTTTTCAGGTATTTGAAAGGAGTTTCATGCTCTATATTATTACATCTAAAATATAAATTTTAATGTACGTTATAATTTACAAAATAACATAAAGTATAGATAGATAACTCATCTGTGAACTAACGAACTAGGCATATACTTACATAGAAAGTACCTTTTAAAGCTTTACGCACTTTATACGTAGTACCTGGTCTAAACTATTTTGATCGGGTCGATACGTAGTTATAGTAATTTATAAGGTAAAACTTTTACCTTGAAGTACCTACCTAAATGTTTACACCTTATTGTAATAACGTATGGACTCGATCAAAATAGTGTCCAATATATCTTCATCCCTAATTTAAGAACCGCGCATTCTCCATTCTTGTCTATCAAAAGCCAGTCAAAGGTTTACATGAAACAAATTAAAGAGAAGGCTAATGTTGTATCTTATTAGGAAGTGAAAGAATTGGTGCAATACCTATGACACTATTAAGCCACCAAAGGCTTAAGTCCTTAAGTAAATAGTATTCGGCACTGACTGCTTAATGTGGCCTCAGCATGGATCATGTTACTTTCAATGTCCTAACTAAACTAGGGATTACAAAGCGATTTTTTGTGATACTACCACTAGGATTCGAACTTGGGGTCTCCAGATTGTGAGCACAGCGCTCAACTAATGGACTACTGTAACAACCTCTTGCAGACGAGATGTCCAGACACAATAGATAAACAATTTTATTGGGTTTGGAAATAGATAATCCATAAAGTTGCAAGTTACTGAGACGTTACTGTGTTATATGCGTCATCGTTATGCTAAAATTAGATCTAGTTTAGTCAGTAGTGTACCTATGGTAGCGTTTTGATGTGCTATTTATTTAATTTGCATGTCGACTATGCCCTAAACCCGCGTGTCTGAATGCCATTGAAATTGAAATTCGTCCTTCGTTCCAACAAAACCTTTTTTTATTGCAAACCAAGTCCCGCAGACTACACGAATTTCAACACTATAATAAAGCACTAAAGTCTATGCTAGGAGACTTTGGTTTATGAATGTTTGTGAGGCAGACCGCGACATGACATTATTGGATTCGAGTCACAAAATGCAGTTATTTACGAGAAGTTGTATTGTTAAATTAAGCGTACCTATTTATGGCATAACATCGGCCACAGATGCCGCAGAATTTTGCAGTCTGACCAGACTACAGTACATGTTTTGTAGACTATCTTCTACAAACAATATAAAAAAATTCAAGATACTTTTTGTTTTTTTTTAAACTATTTTCAATTCTATACTTTTGCGATGGAAAATTCCAATTGATATTACCTCAGAATAATGAGCTGAATCACTCCCCTCAGTATTCGTTACGATGTCACTTACACCCCGTACAAGTACGTACATGTAGCCATACAAGTGCGTATGTGTGTTAGTGACATCGTAACAAATACTGAGGGGGATGATTCCAACCATGATTCTGAGTTGATATCAAGTAGAATTTTCCGTCGATCGAAGTATGAAACTGAAAATAATTATCACTTAATATCAAGTCCGAATCATGGTCTGAATCATCCTCAGTATTTGTTACGCTATTATTAACACCCACATGTACTTGTAGGGGGTGTAAGGGACAAGTGGATGGTCTGA
The DNA here is from genome assembly GCF_024362695.1 of Pectinophora gossypiella. NCBI lineage: Eukaryota > Metazoa > Arthropoda > Insecta > Lepidoptera > Gelechiidae > Pectinophora > Pectinophora gossypiella. The sequence continues at coordinate 4,020,193 of NC_065424.1, forward strand.
ATCATCCCTCAAAATTTTCGTTACGATGTCAGTAACACTCTGTATAAAGCTCACGACGATATTACTAATTGGTCTAGTCGGGGGTACATCCATAGCAAGATAAACTCAGTGCCCACGCTCCTCCGAGCTTTCTGCTAAAACAACGATGTTATAATTACCATCAGACTAGTTTATCTACTTACCTAAATATAAGTAATAATTTTCGGATCAAGGGGAAAAAGATGGCGCCTATTTTCCGTTGGACCAATCTGAAAAAAACCATCCTGACAAAACTGAAAAAAAAAAAGATTGTAGGCATTTCCGAATATAACTAGAGATATTTGTTTCATTTCAGTCTTTTTATTTTATTGTGGTCTCTTTTCGCTCACCAATGATTGAAACTTTTGCATTTCTTTAATTAGTTTTCTGATTAGTTTACCAGTAGATTTTCCTTCCTTCTATAAACCACAACTTTCTAATTTTTTGTACCACGTCAAAGGGCAACCGAGCGTTTACGAAGCACGGTTGCTATTTATAGGTAGTTCTGTCAAACTTTAATCTTTCCGTTCAGAAATTTGCATTTGAACTAACCAAGCCGTCACGCTTTCGCAGTTGAGCGTGACCACGGCCGTTCCCAATACCTATTGAATACCTTAACTTTACTACGCCAAGTCTATAGAATCTGTTATTCCGTCCATTCGAGCCTTTGCCAAACCAACTAGTTTAAAAACTGTTTAGCGATTTTCCATTTTAAGGCAATCAGTAAACCATGGTTGAAGAAAAATAACAGAAGAATAATTGTTGAATAGCCTTACTGAAAAAAATAATAGAAGAAATTGTAATTTGAGAGATGAGACTGTATAACTTAATACCTTTGCCTATCCTATGGATGAATTCTAACAACTACAACAAGTAAACCATGGAAGGAACTTTGCCATGGAAGAAATAAGGTAAAAACTACATGGAAATCAATTAAGTTACATAGAGCACTTAGTTAATTATTCACACACATTACACATTTAGTTAATTATTTTGATTTGATTTATGTATATTATATTGATTATTGTATCATTATTTATACATTGTTTATGTGACCTAACCTGTATTGGGCTGATTTACCCTTCGGTTTGGAAGGTCAGGCAGGCAGGCAGTCGCTTCTATAAAAAAAACTAGACCTATCAAATCTTCGGTTTAGGTAAGCGTATCCTGTGAATAACGGTATACGCTAGGGAAATGATATTGTATCATTGTTTATCGCCTGGCTGTATAGCCTAAGTTCTTTGTCCTCAATATTGGTGGCGAATATCAGGCAAATAAAATGTCTGTCGTACGTGCCGACTGTCCAAAATAAAATTGTGGTATTTGCTTAAACGCGCTCAAAACTTTTGCCGTCACGAAACAGCTTATTGTAGTTTGTTATTTTGACAGGACACAAGTTTGAAGCAGGCTATTCCCTTATTTTTGATAAATAGAGGGCGATGCAACTTGCCTTTATAGTTTTTATAAGTGAACGCAGCGCAGCAGACAAATAAATTCTTAGTCTTGGAACAGCTGTTATTTTATCTTTTCAACGTTATGGATATGCAAAGGCTACGTAGAGACATACCGCCTTTCTGGAGATCATTTTCTTTTAATTTTACATTTATAAAGTAAGCTAATGTAAGTCCAGGTACTTATAGCTAATAAGAAACATTTTAAGAAATAAACTACTCATTTCAACTCCTACTCGTACGCTATCAAATTAAAGTTCGATACCTATTCTATTTTTTGTTTTTATTTACCTACTTATACGAAAACGTGAAATTAATTTCAAGAGTTTTTAGTTTTAATTTTTTTAGAACTTAAACTATTTTCGTTAACTTGCTTTTGAAATAGAAAGTTACCTTAAAACTACAAACACAGGTAATGTAATAAGTAGGTAACACTGGGCAGCAAACCGCACAAAACATATCTCAAAGTACACTAATAAGTCAAGCAGGTAAGTATTTAAGCTCGTTTCCTTTAAACAAGGCTCCACAGGAACTACCTTGTTCCAGTCTTTAACTATAATTTAATGAGCGTCGTGTCGCGGCCCTGCAATTTGTTAATTATTTTAAATGACAAACTCAGAGGAAGCTTGTGTTTGAAAAGCATTTATGTTCTTAGATTGCCTTTGTAAGGACTGTAAATTAAAAATCATGTCCTGTAGCAATAAAAACCCTAGAATGTCGGAACGTGGATCTATAAAAGCAATAAAAAATATTGCGTCTAGTATCTCGACGGCTCAGATGTTAAGAGGAGCGAAAAATATCTCTATTTCTTTTTTACTAACCTTTTTTAATTGCCTCTGTTAGTTAGGCAAAGATAAGTAACAAAATCCTAATCTTTTAAATGGCACGGAATCTCCCTGGTACGGATTGAGCACTATTATCCCTGTTTCGTGCGGCTGTGGACGAAGTGGAGATCGCCGCCGTAATGGTCGCCAAACACCGAAAAAGAATCTTATGAATTTAAAAAAAAAGTATTTTACTTGACTAGGTTGTCATTCATGCAGCCAAAGCATGCATATTGAAATCATAAGAACACGCGCGAAAAAAAATTAAGTCTATGATTAAAATTAATTTAAGTTTCCATAAATAACAAAAATATCTCATTTAAGTGGTCATTCATGACACCTATTAAAATTCGCTGGATTTGAGTTTTCATAAATAATAAAAGTATCTCGCTTGACTAGGTTGTCATTCACGTATCCTATTTAAATTGGCTGACTGCACCTTCAGTCCTTCAGTCCGCCACGCCGTCAACCAGAGGTCCGTGGTGCTCTATGCGCCGTCCCCTCGAATATTTCGCAAGCACCGAAGCAAAAGATGAAAAGCTTTGGAAAATCCACTACAGCGGAATAATACGCTTCAGAAAATCTCAACATTCTTACTTTTATAGACGCACCTTGGAATTTTAAGATAGCAATAATACATTTTTGAGATAGGTTAGGTTAGTATTCCCTAGTGCTGAAAGTGTGATAGAATCCTTTTCCATTTTATGCCAGCTGAAGAATACGCGGAAAATGTATTAAATGCAAATTACAATTTGTCTTAATGTTTACTGTCTATTTATTTGTACTCTCTCGTGTAAGTTGTTTTTATTCCGTGTTTTGTTTTTATCTGTCTGTGGTGTTCCTTATAATAGACGTTTCTTTCTATCTTTCAAATGTTATTAAGTATGTATAGATATGTATGTGTAGCATATGTTGTATGTATGAATTTTCGGAGGTATTTGACTTTACTTGTATTGGGCTGGTTTTCCCTTCGCGGGTTGGAAGGTCAGACAGGCAGTCGGCAAAAAAAAACCGGACCTGTCAAATCTTCAGGTTAGGTAAGCGGACCCTGTGGGATAATAGCATTATCAGTGAGATAATGATGTTATTAAGTATGTATAGGGTAGGCATTGCATTGTGTTTTTTGTTTTCTGTTTGATTGCTTTGTACTTACATACTTGTGGTTATTCTATTTTCTATTTGAGGAAGCAGGAAATTAATAAGTGGTAGGTTTACCTACATCCATAATTTGCATATATAAATTTTAATGTAAGGCGGTTAACACAACATCGCCTATATTTATAAATGTACCACATGAGGCAGATACGCGAGATTAAGCACTGCACAATAACACCTGAAGAATTATCCCTTCTTCTTTCATTAAAATGGAGAATTGAAAGATCAGCCAATCTACCTGGAGTTTAAAAAGGCTATATAGAAGCAATTCACCTAAAAACAATATTGTAATTTGATATTTGCGCTTATAAAAGTAAATCTCAAATTGCAATATTGATTTTTAGATGAATTGCTTTGATTTGGCCTTTTTAGACCCCTTATCATCCCTTTAGGCATTGGAGTCACGGGATCACTAAAAACTTCAACAGAAATAAACCTCATCGGAGCACTTTAATTCAGTTTAGTATCATCTGTACCTATCATACAATGTTTTACCGCACGCGCCGGAAGTAAAATGTAACAACCCCTAAAAGTGCCTTACTGCAACAAAGCGCTGGTATATTTCATTTTACTGCTACTTGCGTTTCGGTTTCAGAATCCGAAGTAGCAAATTGCATTTATTTTATTTGGTATTTAATTTTATCTGAAACTTTAGCTGTTGTGTGTGAACTTTTGAAAAGTTTTTAGACGTGTTTTCATTGCAGCCATTTTAACATAAAAGGCTACTTGACAATCTAGTCAATTGCAATACTTTTTTCGAAACGTCAAAACGAGTTTTAATGGAAATACTGTCCTGTGATGTAATCAATGAAAGCGGTCAAACGTCGAACTTATTGTTATTTAATTCATAAATAAAATTCGAAAATAAGTCGAAAAGTAAAATGAGATTGATTTTTGATCATCTGAGACCTGCTTCTATTTCTAAATTAGCATTTTATAATTTATCTTTGACCGAATCGATTACCCTATTTGACTAATATGTATGCTCGGACATAGACATTATTCTCGGCTTATACTATGTTTAACTATTCTTAAGCATAGAATAAGGATGGAATGTTAGGTTTAACTATTCCTAAGCATAAAATAAGAATGGTATAGTAAGTTTTTATTAGTAAGGCCTTTAGAACACTGTACCGTAATCCCATCAGTTTGGACATAGCCAAGATTTTACAGAAGGTAAGTTGCAGCCACATTTTAGTATTGAGATTCTTAGATAGACATGAAATGGAGACATTACGGAGAGAACATTCTTAAACGACTTTAGTTTCCAGCAGCTGAAAACTGGCTGTGTGTGTTTTTATTAACTCCCAATTCAGCATTATAAGCATAAAATCCCTATTAGATATTATAACGTAACATAAGCTTACGAGTATATTCCTAATTGAGCTAGTCAGAACTACACACATCGCGTGATTAACCACCCTACACCGAGCTTTTTGTTATACCAACGTGACAGATGGTCTGGTGAGCTGTTATAATGGTTGATTGTGTTATTGAAAATTGCACGTAAGATGATTTAAAAAGGGTTCCAACCAGAGCACAGGGCTCCCCGAATGAGAAGCAAATTAGTGACACGCATTAGTATAAAAGTAAGTGCGCAATGCAAACAAATGTCAATTAGCAATTATGCCTTTTTTAGATGTATTGCTTCGATGTGGCCTTTTTAAACCCCCCCCCCCCCCCCCCCCAATTTTTTTAACCTCCTCAAAGTATCAACCTTTCGTCCGTACCTCTTCCCAACAAATCAGCTTTATAGTGGTTGTGAAGTTTTGACAATTCGCCAGCTTTTTATATTACATATGCCTATGAAACAATGTATTGCACTGTACTATACTTTATATGAACAAATAAATAATAAATAAATAATAAAAAAAATAAATAAATAAATGAACAGAGGTGACGTAACCAAGTTGGTATAGGGTGATATAGGTACACCCTAACCTGAAGACAGTAAACTTAGTAAACAGTAGGTACTAATCAAAGTTACGCATACTCCACGCAAATTGGGTACGTTTATTGAGTGGGTTCGTTCAATTAGATAATGAAAACGATCGGAACATTATAGGCCAGGATTGGCTTTTGGAAAGGTTATATTGACTGCTACCAATGAGCGAGTACCTAATTGGCTTGACAATTGTAACAAAATATGAAATATGTCGGATAGGGTAGTTTACATTCAACGATATTTATCCAATAGTATTTTTATTTTTTTTATTAGAATACAAAAGATAATATATTGAGAATATAATATTTTGCGAATGTAATGTTTTGCGAATGTAATATTTTGAGAATATAATATTAAGAGAACTAAGGAATCTTTTTTCAATATTTTTTTTTACAAGTATGCGATTTTATATCTGTGTATTACAAGACACGCAACACGGGCGGCCATGATATTCAATGCTTGTAGGTAAACAGCAACGGCAGGAACCCTTTAACCGATTTTTCGATTTGTCTGCGGTTATAACCAGCATAGTACATTCTACTATCATCTTTTTAACACTATTTATTTTTCTATGTACTCCCTTCAAGGGACAATTTTCCGCCATTACTAAACACGCTTTAATTCCAGAATGTTCTTTTCCCGCTTCCCGAGTTAAAGCGCGTCGTTGCGCGCGCTACGTAATTCTACAAATGGCGGCCATAATAATGAGTACACGCACGTAGGTTGTGGCGGGAATAATGTGTTTCCGGTGTAAAAAGGTTTTATACTACTTGTTAGGAATTTAATTAATATTACTAAGGGTTTAATATGTTCTACTTCGTATTCAGACGAATAAGCAAATTCACCAGAGATGTTAAAAAGACCAAGTCAAATGGGTTGAATTTTAATGGAAAATATAATTTAAACAGCAGGACGTTCTTTGTGAATTACAGAAACAAATGAAGGTACTTGCTCATTATGTGTTCGCTACAAATGCTAAAATCGACCTAAACATAACATAAATATTTATCATAATAGTTCCACTGTAGTAAATAGTTCCGGGTATGGAGAATACCACCACGCTGCTCCACTGAACGCTGGTAAGAGTCATTTGTTGAGCACGAAAGAATCTTACTTTTTGGGACAATCAGATAATTCAGCCTGCAAGGGGCGATGTCCAGTCAAACAAAGGACAGTCTCTCAAAGTGCTTTTGACAATGTCTTCATCGAGAATCGAACCCGGGCCTCCAGATCCCAACGATGGGACGAGCCCAACGCTCTAACCACTAGACCATGGAGGCTGTTGAATATTGAATTGAATCGACCAAAAAAGATTTATACCTAACTCAAAGTTATAGACATATTTCAGATACTTCGCCGATAACTTGTCATTCATTCGAACATTCAATAAAATATAATATTGGAATTGACTCCGAGACAGTTGTGTAAACCTCTGTCGGACATTCCAGCATTTCCAACACTACGCCAGTCTGGCCTGTCAATTCCAATGTCTACAACGGTACGGTTGGCAGAAGGGATTCGTTTACCTAACAATTTGGACGTCTACTAGAATGGTAGGATCAGAAGAAATACGCATTTAACGTGGCATTCGGCAGATCGTGACGGCTAGAGGCGCGTGCGTTGGCACGACTTGCGCTAGCCTAGTACTGTTGGCAAATAAATAATTACGAAAAAAAGATGAAAAATTTTAGAGATGCTCTGAATATTCATTTAGTATTCGGTATATATTCTATCGGGCGATTGCCCGATCTTTCCTTAAAGCCGGGGCTGCCGAATGTAACACATAATATGTCAAAAATCAAAATGTATTACAAGAAGATGAATCCTAGTTATGCCTATGTACCAAGTGGCACGCGCGTACTCGACACATAATTACATGGCATAATATTATATTTTTTATCGATTTTTAAAAAGAACCGATAAAGACGGGGTACTCGGTTCTGACTTGTGGTAGGAACCGAAAAAATCGGTTCCTAAGATATAGACCGGTTCTCGATGCCCTAGTTCGAAGATCTACCCTTGTCTATTCTCTAGACTACGCTCCTCTACAAAATATAAGGAATAAACATTATCTGGAAAAAAGTCAATTTCAAAGCAAACCTCCATTACAAAATAGCTTTCGAATAGATAGAATTTCTCGCAGAGAACAAGTGCTTGAGAGGATCTTAAATTCATTTCCTGTGCGAGTGGTGTCGGCTGCCAAAGCTAGTCGAATGCTTCCAACCTAATTTGCTGGAGAGTTTAATATCCAGTTCCTTACGTGTACGCCAGGGTTTTGATGTTAAAATTATTTTTAGTGTTTTTGTAGGGCTAGAGTATTTAGGTCGGAAATTCATTGGTATATTTACGTAAACTTGACGGTAGTCCATATAAAGATATTACCGTTCACATCCTTACCTCACTTTTTAATTCGTCTAAATTTTGATTGTTCGAACATATTTTCGTAAGACACTACAAGTAATTTGTTTCAGTTAAGCATCCGAACAATATCGCTAAAAATAAATAAATTGAAATAAAAAATGCTATTTTAAAAAATCAAACAAGGGAATGAACGGTTATATCATCTCTAAGCATATTAAACATTATGCATTGGCTTATCAATACATTTGAGGTCTGTCCACTTCAGCTGTAAACCAAGTGGTAAGTCAAACTCTTAAGTATTAAATTTGTGCGACGTAGTTTGACATTGTGTAGGAAAGTCTGTGAAAAGAGGTTAACTTCCTTTACAATACAATACAAAAAAATACCTACTTTATTGCACCAAAATAAAAGAGACTTAACTAGGTACATGGCACATGGCGGCCTTATCGCTTAAAGCGATTTCTTCCAGGCAACCACACGACTCCCCTTACTCGCCATCTACTTACCAGATTAAAGATTTGGCAGGTGTTGAATGCAAAAATCCAAGTGAAAGATTCTCGAGAGCTTTTTCTTGTTAGTTTCGAAGTTTTCCAATGAACTGTGATTTATCTGAAATCTTTTCCTAGACTAGACCAGAACAGTCTAGACTTAAGACAAATTACGTTGAAAATGCTTCTCTCAGGGATCACCGCATTAGTCGAATTGGAAACTACACAACACAATATGTAATGTGGCAGAACAGAATTCAGGTGTGTAATTACAGATAAAGAATAAAACATTTATTCGGCAAAAAATACGTAATTACACATTGTTTAGTGGTCATTAACAATTAAATTACTTATGATAAATGTTCCAAACTTAAATAAGTAGGTGTATTATCTACACTCAATCCTCGCCAGATATGTTTAAGTCTGGGTCCTGTACTAGGTTTAAGATAAATTATGACATTCTGATTACTAAATAAAGACAAATCTAAAACTAATAAAAAACATTTATCTTTTCTATTTAACTTATTAATGAATTTTAATCAAGAAAAACGTAATAATAAGTCCGACGTTTTATCACCTTTTTCTATGGCGTCACAGTGTGCTTTTTCATACAAATTCTATAGTAATCTTGTGTTTTGACGTTTAATAAAAAGCAACTGATTTGACTAGTTGGAAACTGCCCTGTACAAATCCTGGAAACCTAATGATATCTATTATCTATGATCCATAATAATATATGTTCGAATCCTCACACAAAATAATGTGGCAACACTAGATTTAAGTTTTTAATTCGACCACAAGATGGCGATTCTAACACTCTTTACTTCAACTCTTTACTTACGCACTCAACATGTAACTATAATATTATTAAATACAGTCCAAATTTAACTTTGTGCAATTTCATTTAACTAACTCCAGCTCCGCACAATATATATGAATTCAAACCTATTTATACGTAGATTCAAATTCATAAAACGGGCGTTCTCCAAACGCGCGTTTTGTATACAACTCAAACTAAAACTTTTATAAATGGTGTAAACATCTTAATTATAGCGAGACAAATTACCATCTCCACAGTAATATGTATTCTGTGGTTATACTAATAAAGACAAGAGTATCAACATCATTAACCGAGACTACGGGACTGGGGAAATTAGCCGGGAACCCACCCGGCACGGACCAAGTTTTTCAACATGCCGAGATTGCCGAGTGCTGCCGAGTCGAGAGCACAGAACAATGGTAGCAATTTTACCAAATTACCATCTAGCGTATCTATACAGGTTAGGTTTGATATAGGTAGGGGGTTTTGTTAGGCTACGTGTGTTGCGAGTTGGAATATTGCAAGGATAATGGTAGACGGTTTTCTTTCTTTTAATGAATATGAATGTAAATGATAATTAAGAGTCAATAACGCTGTAGTCAACAAATGAACGATCGATGCGAGTTGGAATATTGGAAGGAAAATAGTAGACGGTTTTCTTTCTTTTAATTAATATGAATATAAATGAAATATGATCTTCTTATCGTGTGGATTGTGAAGTGGAATACCAGCCTCGCCAACCCAGGGATAACCCATGAAATATGACCATTTCATGAAATGATCGAGCACATCATGAAATGATCAATTCTAAGATTTGGCCACGACATATACATTAATAATAATATGCTTTTTATTTATATAATAATGTGTTGTGTTATGTTGGTGTCGTGATAAAAGATAGATGTGGTGTAAAAGTCGATATAGTGACTAAGATTGAGAAGGGAATGTTAAGTTTGTTTGGACATATAGTGCGGATGAAGGATAATAGGGTTACGAAAGCAGCATATAAAGCGAAGGTTGATAGTAGGGCTGGCAGAAGAAGACCTACCTAGAAGGACGTACTTTGACCAAATTGAAGATGCCCTTAGAAAAGGTTTAGTACGACCTTCTCTGAACCGGCGTGCGTGTATGAAACGATTGATGAATGTGGAGGAAGCAAGAATAGTGTGTCCGGATCGAAGCAAATGGAATTCCATAATGATAGTCTCTGCTTACCCCGATGGGAAATAGGCGTGAGTTTATGTATGTATGTAACGATATGTTGCAGCCATTCTTATTAAAATATTCTCAAGTTAGTGTTTATTGCTAAAGTTAAAGTATTCAAGCTAAACCGCGTCTGTATACGTGAGTATTTTTCGCACGAGCGGGAAACTTTACAGTCCTGCAGCTACCGAAGTCAGTTCTGGGAACAATGTGTGAATAATGGATATTAATGTGCCAAAAACGTAAAAGATTGCGATGTTAGCGCTCCTGACTTGCTATCTAGTTGGATAGATAAGTTGCCTTCAAGAAAATGCTCATGTGAAAGGAAATTACGGGTGGCGTCGTGGCGTAAAAATAAGTACGTAGGTACAAGATTGCACGGATTTAACGACCTCTGTCTGAGTAATTTTAAATAACATACTTAGAACTATAGATTTAAGATAAACAAGACAATGGTGCTAATTCCTGCAGACGCCATCTTATGTTAAGTTATACGTGTCATTTTCTTATCCGTTGAAAAAAAAACATCTATCTAATATGCTTTGTCAACCAAATATTTGTACAATAAACACTTGCGTGTCTGCCAGTGTTAATACTTAATGGCCCCGATTCCTGGAGACACCGCCTAATTTTATTTTAAGTTATATCCGTCATTTTCATATCCGTCGAAAAGGAAAGGGACGGATGATTCACAGCTCTTAATTTTAGGAAGAATGAGTAAATTAATGTGTCGGGTTATTGACTGATGTAAAATTTTTAGACGGTTGGTTTAGATTTGTGCTTAAAATTGACGTGTGTTCCATAAATTTTATGCTTGTCAATTACCCGTCCCTTTCCTTTTCGGCGGATAAGAAAATGACAGATATAACTTAAAATAAAATTAGATGCTATTTACAGGAATTAGCACCAATATATATTTAAAATTAATTCTTTATTTCATTTGACGTTCCAAAAAGGCTGTAGTCCAAAGGGCTTTTGTAAAGTTGCTCATTCATTTCCTTCATTCACTCGTCCGCTCACTTCACTCACTCAATTCAAAATGGCTTTAATTTACGCGAATTTTCTCCACAACAAACCCATTGTCGTATATAATTAGACTCGTCAACAGCAGTAAATTCAGTCTGGCTTGTTCAATATTAAATGCATCGTTAAACTGTTATAAGGTCGGTAATTGTTTAAGGTTTCAGTGAATATTTTGACTTGTTTTAATGAGATTTTCACTTTATGTGTGATGATAATGTCCAGTAGGTAGGGGCGGTATATGGAAACCAGGTATGCTCAGTCCTATGACAAGCCGCCATTTCTAGCCCTTTTATGACGTAAGTGTTACCACTGTGTTACCATTAAATTGGTATCTCCAACATTCTAAGGACGTAAATTTTATTATTGAAAATTATGTGAATTACTAACTAATGTATTTAATTGCTATTAGTTGTCACATATAAAAATGTTGATAATATTATGTAGGAAAATAATAAGACTTGTTTGGGTTTTACGGACAAAACGCGCGAACGTATTTATTGATAGAATTATGACAGATAAAAAAAGGTATTGCCAACATAATCAGTAGCTAGAGTTAACCAGCAGATTAGACAACATATTAGGCTAATATAATGGGTGCGTTCTCAATTTCCAACAAAAAAACCATTAACCCTGTAAGTAAATCTGTTAGTAAAAAAATCCTTGCAAAGTAAATATACAACGCACGGTGGGATGACGTCAGCTGTGCTTACCTTGAAATGTTTGAGGATACCTGGTCTTCTTATACCATGGATAGGGAGTTACCGGCACAAGATAAACCTGCAAAGCAATATTTTTTGTACACTAGGTTTTTTATAGTAATAAATTAATATTTTAAGTTAAGCAATCTAGATAACAGTCTGGATTTACACGAAACTAACACGAAAACTTAAACCGTTTTATCAAAAAAAAAGGAAGTAACCTAACCAAAATATCACCATTTCCGCTACAAATTGCGTGTTTCTTAGCAATTACGATATTTTTATTACATTCTATGCTAATTATTTCGTGCTTTATGCGTTATGAATATCAAAAGATTTCGGATAACGAACACTTCTAATTGCAATTCAGAATTGTTTTGTTTCCGAAGTCACAGTTGATTATAGTGAGTAATAGTATTGGGTAGTTTCCTAGGTCAAAGACAAATCATGAAATTCTGATTACTAAATGCAGACAGATCTAAAGGTGACAAAAAACGTTTTCTTTTACTATTTAACTTAGTTATGAATTTTAATAAAGAAAAATGTAATAATAAGTGCGACATTTTGTCACGTTTTTCTATGACGTCACAGGTTGCTTTTTCATACAAATACCATAGTAATTTCGTGTTTTGACGTTTAGTAAAGAGTAACTGATTTGACTAGTTGGAAACTACCCCCTTATGGATATGAAGTTTTAAATCGCATTATTTTTTTAAAAGATTATGTAGGAAATATTAGTAAATGCGGTTACTCTTTGTTAATCTTTATTTAAGTATATATTGTTTTATATTATATACTAGCTGGTTTATTGATATGGCGCGATTGTGTTTGGAGGTTTAACAAACGGTTCAAAAATGAAATCAGGAACGGAATTTTATACGTAAAAATCTTTTTTGGAAGACACATAGCACCTAACAGAAATCTACTTACAGCGCATCGCTGTGATGTCCAAAATCATTTATGAAATGTTAATATCTTGCCAACGGTTCAGATCTACGTACAAGACAGGACAGACGTATAGACACGACATAATACAATACCAAAAGGATCTATTGCACATATAAACACAACATTAAAACAATTACAAAAGCGACTACAGAAGCACAATCGGCGGCCTTATTGCTAAATAGCAATTTCTTTCAGGCAACCTTAGGGTAGGGTTATAATAACAACCTAAAGAAAGGACGTTTAAGCCGACAACCACCGCGCCGCTCGCGGCGTGATTTATATCGAGTGCTTAGACATATGCACGCAGCGAATGCCTACTGTAGATAGACGTCTTACTGTTATTGGTCGAAGTTCTCGATATATTTCGCATCGCGCGCGACGCGGCGGCCGTGCCGCGAGGACAGAGCGGTATTTATACCGTAGAACATTCTCGAATGTCACACGAGCATACATAATAAGCGGTACTTTGTAGCCCTTTTCAGTCCACACTAAAACCTCCATACAAATTACCTAACAGTATCTTATTCTAATAACCCTCATACCGTATGTAACTCATGCCACTTCTCTAAGGAATAGGCGAGCTAATTACATAAAATAATTTATGCCACCGAACACCTGGTCTACTTTTACGTAAACGACCATGTTACGCGTTTTGGTAACTTAATTAGTCTTTTGACTTTGGCTTTGGAAATTGTAAGGTGCTAAGTATTTCGTAATAAGTTACTTGAAAGTAGCAGATATGTATCCGCTCGATAATTTATGGGATATAAATAGGTAGTATATTTGATACGGTATCTTTTTTTTACTTATCCATTTAAAGCACCTATATTGTCATCATCATCTCCCTAGCGTTATCCCGTTTTTCACACGATCCGCTTACCTACTTGAAGATTTGACAGGGCCGGTTTTTACAGAAGCGACTGTCCGACCTTCCAACCCGCGAAGGAAAACCAGCCCAATATAGGTTAGGTCCCATACCTCCGAAATGCATTTCTCAGGAATGGATTTATCCAAACATGACTTGGAAAATAAATTCGAAAATCATTGGTTTTGGCCTGTGCTGGGATTTGAACCTGCGAGCTCAAATTGAGAGTCAAGCGTTCTACTAACTGGGCTACCACGGCCGCCACCACCACCACTACCAAAAAACCTATATATCGTCGCCATAGCGAAAACTACGTAAGCGCGTCTTTGAAAAAGAATAATTTTCTTCAACAATACCTCGAATTAAAATTCATTTCAATCAGGGTAATAATTTACATGTCACACAAATTGACACATCCGAATGTGTTTTTTTCAAAAAGACGTTTATGTTTTTTCTATAAAGCGACGAGGGCACAATTCAACACAACATTTGAAATCAAAATATACACCCAAAATCTACGTAAACAAATACCCGCACATGAATACGCTTAATAAGCTTCCAGACTAAGTAAGCTACAGTAAATTTCAAGAAAACAGGTCACGGATGCAATCTGAAAACATGAAAGTTTATCAAGTTGGGCTCGTGCGCACACAGACTTATATCATCCTGAATGTGTTCGCTTTTCAAAATTTATGCCCTGCTTCTTCGTGCGAATATGATGCATAACGGTGCACACACATTGAACTTAACTATTTAAACTATTCTTCAGTTGTTATGTTTAACAACATGAAGCCGGGAGCATTTCTTTAAGTCTGCTTCCTGATAAGTTGAGAACAAACAGTTTGTTTGTAAGATTGTTTTTCAACTGCTTAGCAAAGGTTTCGTTCATGTCTCACGCGCGTTGATTTAAACTTGAGTTTTATTTTATATATTATCTGTAAAGTTTTATTAATTATTAATTTAAGTCTTTTTTTCTCTCTCTTCTAATCCTTTTATCCCCTGTTGGGATTTCCACTCCTCGCGATCTTTTGCAGTCTCTGTAGCTTACTCCCATGACAAGCTTTTAATTCCCGGACAACCGTGTGTACTGGAATCAGCACGATTACGTTAGGTACTCTTATCATCATCATCAATTTAAGAGCCACGCTCTTGTCGGTGTAGCATTTTCCATTCCAGTCTATCAAAGGCCAATTCCTTGCCTTCCCTATAAGACACGACGTTGACCTTTTCTTTAATCTGTTCCATGTAAGCTCTTCTTGGTCTTCCCCTTCCTCTCTTTCCTTCTAGCTTTCCTTCTATGATGTTTTTAATAAATTCGTCGTGTCTCATTAGGTGTCCAATCATCTTGCCTCTTCTGTCCTCAATAATTCTTAGTATTTGACTCTTTTCCCTTACTCTTACTAGCACTTCCTCATTTGTAACCCTTTCTGTCCAACTTATTTTTTCCATCCTTCTCCAACACCACATACTCAGGTACTCTTACATACGTTACATATTCTATCGTGTGGGTTGTGAGGTGGATTACCAACCCCATCAATCCTGGTGTCAGGGTTATTACTGAGCCGCCATATTCCCCTGACATGACTCATGTAACGACTACGTACTTACATCAGTAAGTAATAACCGGTTAGGTACTTAAATATATTAAGAAAGTAAAGATAAAATGCAGGTATCAGAATAGTGCCTTGGGCACCTCGAAGCTAAACTTCCAAAAAGGAGGTAGTTTGGTTTACAGGCGAGTCTCCTGAAAGTTTCATTTGGCGTGAACATTAAAGGGGGAGGGAGGAAGTTG
Organism: Pectinophora gossypiella; assembly: GCF_024362695.1. Lineage (NCBI taxonomy): Eukaryota > Metazoa > Arthropoda > Insecta > Lepidoptera > Gelechiidae > Pectinophora > Pectinophora gossypiella. Next base: position 4,035,784 of record NC_065424.1, read on the forward strand.
CCGTGAATTGCACTTTATAGTCCCGTAGGATGAGCCGGGCTGAGAAGCTAACGTTTTAAAGATAAATGTTATTGTTTACTTGTACGGCTAGGTACTGGAAAAACTTAGACACTTTCACACGTTGTTAAAAAATTTGTATTTTTTTTTGAAAGATTAAAAAAGAACACTCAAAGATCCATAGGAAGGTCTTAAAGGTTCTTGATACAGGTGTGAGTCTTCTCTTGTATCGTGTGGGTTGTGAGGTGGAGTACCAACCTCATCAACCCTGGTGTCACGGTTACTATTTTGCTGCCAGAGGCTCCTGACATGGCTCATGTAACGACTACTAACTTACGTCAGTAAGTAGTAACCGGAACCAATGGCTTAACGTGCCTTTCGAAGCACGGATCATCTTTTGGACAATCAGGTGATCAGCCTGTAATGTCCTAACCAAACTATCCCTAGTTTGGTTGTGGTCCCCCACAAAGTAATTTTTGTGATATGTTCCCACTGGGAATCGAACCCAGGACCTCTCGAGATCGTGAGCCCAACGCTCTAACCACTAAACCAGCAGAGACTGTTAAAACAATACACTTCGACGGTACTTTGAGAAAATCCAACGTCACTTGAACACAATGGTGCGTACGGGTCATACTCACATAGGCTACTGCATATTCTGAATATGTCTACAGCTAATGAGTGAATGAGTGATTAAGTTCATTGTCCTTCTGCATCGCAGACGGCACGGGTCTGCATCTTGTATAATTCATTAGTTGATGCTTACGAGACGTTACAAATACGTCTGGGTATCGACGTGTGGTGCGTATGAGTCGGTTACTCTTATATTGCATATTATTGTTATTAATTCTTGACTATCTTCTAAGGTTAGGTAGATGATGAATTCTTGACTATCTTCTTGTGTTGAAGCTGACAAATGGGCCATAAATCAGGTGATATAATCTGTTATTTAAAAAAATATAAGTTTAAAAACTAAATACCCGGCTACAGAAAAATCGCGCTCTAAAACGTATGAAACAAGAAAATAGGTATGCGATGAGAAATTCCACTTAACATTAACCCAGAATAATGGCCAACCCAGAATAACCCACTTACACCCGATACAAGTACATACAGGTAGTCATACAAGTAGGTATGGGTGTTAGTGACACCGTAACGAAAACTGAGGGGGATGATTAAGACCATGATTGGAAATTTCTGGAAAATTTATGAAAATTGTAGTGATTTTTTTAATTATTTTTAGTTCCATACTTTTGCGACAGAAAATATCAACTTAGAATCATGGTCTGAATCGCCCCTCAAAATTTTCGTTACCCTGTATGTAATAAAACTTGGCTGAAACTAAACTAGAAATTCAGCGACATCCATCAAACCAAGCCAGCGGTATCATAAACTCAGTTAATTTATGAGGGCGACAACCTATTGTGCATTATGGCCGTTCGTTTGATGAATGACTCGTAAACGCATAGCTAACGCTTGCATTAACACTGACAAATAGTTGCCCTAACTGTCACAGGAGATTTACCGCGGGAGCGCTTCTTGGCATTGTTTTATTCCTTCTATAGACATAAAATCACGCCAGGAAATTCCGTTTGCTACGATCCTGATACACCACCCTCGCTTTTTCAATTCTCATCAAAGACTTCATGTATCACGCTCGCCAGTTTAGAGTACTCTTCACCTGACCTTTCTTTAAAACTACCACCACCACCTTATGATCATTTCGACGAACATCCGTATTGCTTCCTTGTAATTGTTTTGTGAAAATTTTAAATGATGTTATTGACTTGTTTTATGTGCGTGGCGTCCTTTTATAATAAACTATTTCTATTCTATTCTAAAACATACACGATCTGATCGTGGAATGTACGCCTAGGTCCTCCTCTTCCTTTGCTATTACTTACACCAATATCATGAATCTTTAAGACTTTCCTCCTGCCTTGGATTCTCGTCCTAAGGATCATTGAGTCTTTTTTCCTGATCCTGACACATAAACTAAGCTTCCTCTAGCATGCTCGTCGGTCCTTGTAATCATCATCATCAATTTAAAAGCGACGCTCTTGTCGGTGTAGCATTTTCCATTCCAGTCTATCAAAGGCCAATTCCTTGACTTCCCTATAAGACACGACATTAACCTTTTCTTTAATCTGTTCCATGTAAGGTCTTCTTGGTCTTCCCCTTCCTCTCTTTCCTTCTAGCTTTCCTTCTATTATGTTTTTAATAAATTCGTCGTGTCTTATTAGGTGTCCAATCATCTTGCCTCTTCTGTCCTCAATAATTCTCAGTATTTGTCTTTTTTTCCCTTACTCTAATACTCGCATAAAATATGATATTTTTAATCAAAGTAGGTATGTTTATGTTGAACTTTCCTTAGCGTAAGCTCGGACCATAGAATGAAGAATAATACTAAGAATAGAACAGCAACTCCGCCCCACACCATTTCGTATCAGGCGCCGATTTCTCACTTTCTGGGTCTTGCTACAAGCACACCCCGGACACTTCATACAAACAACCTCATTTTACACAGACAACACACATTGACGTTATCGTACACGCGCATCTGTGTGTGTGACATCTGACGCCATACGATTGAAGTCTAAACTGTGTTCGAGGTGGGAGGTAAACCTAGCTCAGCCGCTGGTGGGTGGAGCGAAGAGGTGACGTTCTTTCTATACGTAGTATTATGCCTTATTCTATGCTACAAGTCTGAAATGGCCGTAAGCCGCTAAGGAGTAAGGGAGAGCGCGTGGATTGTGTCTCGCTCGCACTTACGCGTTAAGCGACACAAAGTGAGAAAGAAACCCTTGTTTGGAGTGTCTAGGGTACGGCAGAAGTTATGATGGTAGTACATATTTAAGATGTAAAGTAAAATTGCCTGCTAAGGATTTTCTTACATTCTATTCTTGCGTTTGTTTGTGATCAATATTTATGTCTACTAGGATGTTTAAAACCATCGCATGATGTCGCGTCACCTTCGACTGAAGTCAATTCGTTATCGGAGAGAAAATGATTACGAGTTTATTGGAAACTCACTGTCCTATTCAGGCAGTACACAACCCTTGAAACATCGACGATATAGCAAATAGACGCCTGCCGTCTGATATAATAAGTAGCTCAATAAAGTATTTTATCTATCTTAGCGGCTTACGGTTATTTAGACTAAAGTAAGATCCCCCATCACACTCGCGTCAGACAGTGTACTGCGCGGAAGGCAAGGGGGAAACTGCTCTATTTGTCCCTAAAAAGTAACATGGAGAATGCTACACCGACAAGAGCGTGGCTCTTAAATTAGTGATGATGAAGACCCAGCGGGGGTGAGGTTAATCTAGCTCGACGCCCGATACGAATTGGAGCGGGGCAGGGCGGAGAGTTAAGTACCGTTATTTTTGAGAAGATTGTTTATTCTATGGCAGCGTGGTGGAGTATGCTCTATTATACCCCCTCCGACTTCAGCAGGGCGACGTATATAGGCTGTTTATGTATGTTTTTCATTATGTTGACGTAACCCACGTTTTTTCTGTTATTAGGAGTCTAGTAGTCATCTTCTTCTTCTATCGTGTGGGTTTTGTGGTGGATCACCAACACCATCAGCCCTGGTGTCAAGGAGTCTAGTAGTCGTGTCGCCGATGTCTCGAAGGAATGTATTATCGACGGCTAGCGCGGCTCCCCTCGACGTCTCTAATGGTATTGTCGCGTGACGTACCCGGGGGAGTCGGGGAAATTGTTTGGAAAATGTCCACTTGTACACTCAATTCAATTACTGATGGATTGCTTGTGAATTTATGGTTCCTAGGAATGTTGCCCGCAACCATCTTTCTAGTTACAGCAGTCTGACTGCTGATAATATCTCAATCTTCTTCTTCTTCTTTGCGAGTCGATGGCGATCGATACTAAATTTTTGCTGACCAATAATTGGCCACGCTTACGGCATTGCCAGTGGCTTCGTAAAGGTCTTTAATAGTGCAGGTGTTAGGGCACTTAGGACAGCGCAAAAGGTAAGCCATAGTTTGTGGTGATACTCCACACTCGCAATCATCGCAACCATCAGCCAGATGTCAGTTGTCCTTAATTTAGAGGTTATATTTAAACATGTCAATTGGGCCGTGTACTAGGTTTAACATAAATTATGAAATTCTATTTATTTATTTTATTTTATTCTGATAACTATATAAGACTGATCTAAAACGAACGAAAACATTTTATTTTTTGTATTTAACTTGTTCGACATTTTATCACGTTTTTCTATGACGTCACAGTGTGCTATTTCATACAAATTTCATAGTAATTTCGTGTTTTGACGTTTTGTAAAAAGTAAATTTGCAAATGGAATTCTGTAGTCTCTGCTTACTCCGGTGGGAAGCAAGCGTGAGTTTATGTATGTATTAAATCCACAAATAATAGTGCATTTTGGAAAACAAAGCTCGACTTTTAAAACGCAGCAGAAATAGCGCGAAGGCTTTTACTAACCGTGGAAAGAGTAAGGACCGTTTTTATGCGTCCACTCTGAGCAGTCTTAAATGTTCGAATTGCTTGCTTTTAAAGTGCAGTGTAATTGTTCTGGCTATTGCGACAGTAAGGCAGCAGTAAAACAGGTCGTTATTCAGAATATAAGCTCTTAGGTCGCCTGTATATTACCTACTAAGGGTGGTATGGAAAAGTTAGGTCACTGTTTTTTCTCGTGATGGATGTACCTCTACTAGCCCAATGAGGGACTATCCAGGCCATGTTCCCAAAAAAATAAAATAGATAAAACATGTCGACGCCCACGCCATCTAGATGATGTAATGGTTAACACGCTCGTCCCGGCTAAAAAGGCCACATCGAAGCAATTTTTTAAAAAAAATTGCTATTTGACATTTGTTTGCATTGCGCACTTACTTTTATATGCGCAAATGTCAAATTGTAATGTTGCTTTTTTAGATGAATTGCTTTAATGTGTGCGTTTTTAACCCCCTGCGGGTTTAAGTCCGTCTGAGTCAGATATTTTTAGATTTAATTTTATCTTTGTAACGTTGATAATTTTAATTAAAGAGTGGTGTGCTGCTTTAAAACACAGAAAAACAGGGTTTTGTGTTTATCATTTTATTTCTTATTGAAAGTAGGTATAGCTAATAATAAAATTATATAATTTTCCAATCCACAACATTACTTATCCATCCATATAATTAAGTAATTCGCAGTCATCTCAACAGGCCGATTAGGACATTCCAAGCGCGCTTGCCCATACAAATTCCGGTCCGAATGTAAGTACGGGTCATCGCGCCGTTACTGGCGACAGGTGTCGCGTCACCTGCTTCCTGCGCGGGCGCTGCAGGAAGGGCCGCCATATTGATCGCGATGTGTCAACACACTGTAATTGTTGATGGCAGATGATAGTGCATCGGTATGCGTGGTGGTACGCACGTAGTCTTAGTGCAACTGTTTCACGACTACATCCCAATTGGGGTAGTCAGAGGTCCATCCATCGCAAGGTGAACTAAGTACCCACACCTCACCGAGCTTTCTTTTAGAACAACGTGATAGATTTTGAGTCATATCGCGGTCTATAATGGTCGAGACAACTGTTTAGTGAAAACAACACTTAAGTTAAATTAATAATTCACGGCGCAAGTCCGGTACAGTGTACGGTCACGAGCATTAATATGTACACTTTGGTACCATGTCACATTAACTTTTTTGACAAATTGATCTGTAAGTCTCACTAAATGTCAAATATGTTAGTGCGACAGAGTCCTAAAGTGGGTACATTATATTGCTCGTGATTGTACACTAGGACAAAAAGGAAAGTAAAGCAAAACGTACACATAAAATCACGCTTGTTTCCCGTTGGGGTAGACAGAAACCACAGAATTCTACTTCCGTTTCTTCCACTCTTATCAAAGTCTTCATACAAGCTCTCTGGTTTAGCAAAACTTTTGTAATGCTTTACAGTTTTTATTAAGCCACATATCCCAGACAAAAGAATCATAACGAATTCCCTTTATCAACCAGAGTGCGCATGCGTGTAAAAATAATATTTATCGCACGCATGTCATCCGCCATTGTTCGGAGTTCCGGCAGTGATACGGACTGGCAGTATCTAGCCATATACTTACCTACCTAATGTTGATGGATGGATTACTTATACATATATTTTAACTCCAATTATACCTACACAGTCATACATACGGGGTTAAAATGGCCACATCGAAGCAATTCATCTAAGAAAGCAATATTGCAATTTGACATGTGCGTATATAAAAGTAAGCGCGCAATGCAAGCAAATGTCAAATCTTCTTATATCGTGTGAGTTGTGAGGTAGATTACCAGCCTCAATGTCAAATAGCAATATTGCTTTCTTAAATGAATTTCTTCGATGTGGCCATTTTAAACCCCCAGATGTATGTATCACTGTGAAAGAGGAACCCTATATAAAAATCTACAAGGAAAATTCAGTACAATCTGGATGACCTTTTAATTTATGTTGGCACATAGATAAATAATGGTAAATGAAAGACAAAAGAAGATAAAAATAAAAGAAAAGATAAAAATTCTGACCTGGGTAATGTAGTTATTAAACTATACATATTTGTAAAACTAGTAAGGCCTCGCATTAACCGGCTTCAACTGTACAAATGGGTATTTTTATATATTTTTTCTAAGTTAAGAGTAAGTACCTAAGTACCAAAAGAATGGCGCTTGGATACCTGAGATGATAATAAAGGCTTAATCCGATGGGTAGTGTTACTATAATTGAATTTGCTGTGTGCAATATATAGTTAAAGATATAAATTCATGGGTTGTTAATAGGGTACTTGACTGAAGAAAGATAAATGACGAAATTCTAATCTTTAAATAGAAACCAGTGCAAAACAATCAGAAACTTACTTAATTTTTCCTTTTTCTTGACTTATTTTCTAATTTTAATTATAATGAGTTACGATGTTTGGTCGCTTTTATTGATGACGTCTCACGACAGTATTTCCCACGTATTTCCATACAAAATGCAAAATTTTTTTTCGTTTTGACGTTTCCTAAAAAGTATCTCGGTATTCATCTCGAGCTCCTCCGTGCTTCGGAAGGCACGTTAATAATCATCAATCCGCACTGGGCCCGCGTGATGGTTTAAGGCCCGATCTCCCTATCCATCCATAGGGAAGGCCCGTGCCCCAGCAGTGGGGACGTTAATGGGCTGATGATGATGATGATGAAAAAGTATCTCATTTGACTAGGTTCTCATCCGCGAAGGTCCGTGTTGCTCTAAGCATGCAGTCTATGAGTGATCGCTGAGAGCTGAGACAAACATCAGGGCTTATTTTTGACAAGGATTTATCGCCTCGGCATTTTAGTCACACAAGGCACTGCGAAGCACTGGATGGCAGACATTTTTAAATTCATGCCTGGATCGTCTCGATACCGGCAGTCGCCGACATGTGAATGAATGCACAAGCAGAGACAAAACCTCGGTCGCCTATTTTAAAAATAAAAAAAATGATTTTAAAACAAAAGAAGCTTTCGATGGGGTTTAGTTTAGAGGATTCCTTTACATGGATTTGCGATCTTTCGTTCAAAAACTACTTATGAACTACCACAGTTTTCATCATTTTTATTTTTATTATTTATTTTTTCTGCATTTTTATTTCTAATTTGTCATTTTTGTAAATACACGACCGCTAGGTAAATCATTCAGTCTGTAGATACTTTTCTAAAAGCAGCATACCTGGCCTATGCTAAAAACATCATTATCTCCATAACGTTATCCCGTTTTCACTGGGTCCGCTTACCTAACCTGAAAATGTGACAGGTCCGGTTTTTCACAGAAGCGACTGCCTTTCTGACCAATACAGGTTCCTATGCTTAAAAACGTGAGCAATTTTTTTCTCGTCAACTGTTTCAGAAAGAATGAACTCAGGCATAACTGAACAGGGTGGCAGAGACACTTATTGACATTTTTTTAATAACGTTGCAAGCAAGCAAGTCCACTCTATTGAACTGTTTATATTAAACTCGGAAGTTAAAAACAGCTGTTGTGGAAACATGCGCCATTTTAGTTCACAAAATGGCGCACAAAAAAGAACATGTTATTTTTTTTTCAGACGCAGCAGTTCGAAACTTTTCTGCCAAAAGGAATTTCATTCGCAAAGTGGACTGTGATCGCCGTCTGGCGTTAAAAAAATAGTGTCTAAAATTAAGTGCTAATACCAAATATTTATACCAGTGTAACCTTATCAATAAACAAGCCTTAAACTTAACGAAATCACCTTAAAGGACCAAAATTTATTAGGATTTTGTAACAATTTTAGTAGTGTTTAGACTCCTTTTACAGATTCATGTGTAAACGTGCTTTTTGGTATAGTGTTTTATACGGAATTTGTGGAATATAATGAAAATTGTTGTGAAAATATGCAGTTTGTGGTGGACACGTGATAGCGTGTCGTGGTAGCGGCCATTTTGTATAAAAAGACTGGAAAAAGGATTTACAAAGCGGTGTAAAGGAGATAGGACACGATGGAGCGGTGTGACGGATTTCTGGTGTACCGCAAGCCTGTATACAGGGTGTTCCAGTACTTAGAAACGTGAGTAACATTTTAGTTCAAATAATTTAGACAATGGCCACGATTCCTCCAGACACCTCCTAATTTTAAGTTATATGTACCCGCCATTTTCTTATCCGCCGAAAAGGAAAGGGACTTACCTACACATATTATTGCTTATAACGATATCTATTATCGTGTTTATCATTTCATTATGCATGTATTTAGAATCTACGTAAAATTTGTACGCCGCAAGGCAAAGATGAAGAACGTTTAATGTGAACACTGGCATCTGTATTTATATTACTCATGTTTAAGCAAATAAATTATCTTTATCTCTATCTGTTGTCCATCTCACAACTCATACGAGAGAAGAAGAAGGATACACAAAAGTTAATAAAAGCCCAAACAGATTAGCGTCTATTGACTCAAACTCATCATCACTAATTTGAGAGCCACGCTCTTGTCGGTGTAGCATTCTCCATGCTACTTTTTAGGGAAAAATAGAGCAGTGGTTTCCCTCTCGACTTCTGCCCTAGCTCAAACTATTCACCTAAAATACTATTTAAATATGGCATTAAAGATTAAACACACAAGCCAATTTTCCAAACTCAACTTTTGATCACTGACTCCATAATTTCAACACAGCTAATCCATTAAACCAGGTCCGAAATTCCACTTAATCACGGCAGACTCGGCGCACAGACGAGTTGAAAGTTTAATGAGTGTCGCATCCGAAGTGGTGCGTTAATATTTAACACCTGCGATTCTCTGATTGCCTGGTACGGTCACGGGTACTAATATGTATACACTTTGAAACCGTAAGTCTCATTAAATGTCAAATATGATAGTGCGACAGGGTTCTAAAGTGGGTACATGATATTGCTCATGACTGTTCGTGGTTTCGTAGCGTAAAGAATAATTCGTATCCCCGCACTAATTCGTATCGGGCGCCGAGCTATTTACCTCACCCCCTCTGGGTCTTACTTTAGTGTTAAATGGCCGAAAGCCTGTGTCTCGCTTTCGCGGCACACGTAATGAGATTTTTGTATGAAGTGTTGGTACTTTCAACGTACATACGGTCACGAGCATTAATATGTATACACTTTGGTACCATGTCACATTAACTTTTTTGACAAATTGAACTGTAAGTCTCACTAAATGTCAAATATGTTAGTGCGACAGAGTCCTAAAGTGGGTACATTATATTGCTCATGACTGTACATACATACAAACTCTCGGCAGAGTAAGCAGAGACTATGGAATTCCATTTGCTTCGATCCTGACAATTCTCTTGCTTCCTCCACATTCATCAATCGTTTTATACACGCACGCCGGTTCAGAGTAGATAATACTGAACCTTAAAAACCTTGTATGGAATACTAGGTATTTAAATACGGCCTTCGTGAGCCAGTGGTTAAGTGATAGAGCTTACGATCTCGAGGTCCCGGCTCCGAATCCCGGTGGGGACATAATCACAAAAACTACTTGTAATGCCGTATTTTCTAGTTCTAGTTTGGTTAGCATATTACAGGCTGATCACCCGATTGCCGGAAAGTAAGATGATCCGTGCTTCGAAGGGCTCTTCAAGCAGTCGCTTCCCTACTATTTAACTAATTAAATAGGTATGTAGTTGTTACATGAGCCTTTAGCGGCTCAATAGTAAACTTGTGGCTCAAACCACCCCATTACCCCATACAGGCGTGAGTTTATGTACGTTTGTATGTATGAACAGCTGTTAACTAAAGCGCCTTAACCCCTTACTGTACATTAAAACGCTTAAATACTTTAATGAAGCTACAAACTCCCAAAGAGCACGATAAAGGGTATTCTGAAGTGCTTTTTATAACCCAGGGCGCGATGTTTTGGTAAACTGAGTTAAATATAACAAATCGTAGGGTTAAGTGTTTTAAAGACATTGTTTGTTGTCGGCTCTATTTTGGAGACCACAGATTAGTATAGAGGTATATTCTCGTTCTATGTCGTACAGGGGGTTAATATAGCCACATCGAAGCAATTCATCTAAGAAAGCAATATTGCTATTTGACATTTGCGCATATACAAGTAAGTGCGCAATGCACACACTTGTCAAATAGGAATATTGCTTTCTTAGATGAATAACAACAATGTGGCCTTTTTAGACCCCCTGGAAGCGAATCACGTCATTCTGTCAAAATACGAACAAAATCACGTGTCACGCATGTTAGGGAAAACAACAAACTTCGATTGCGACAAAATTTATTGAATCGATCGATAATTTTATCAGGTTGTCTGCAGAACAGCGTAGAAGTAAATAAACTAAGTGATATAAAGAAGCATTTAACCTCAACGTCTTAAAATTACTATTTTCTTAATTAAAGAACTAATAAACAAAAGTACGTAATATTAACTGGTGGTTAATTAAAGATGGAGTTTTAGCGTCCATTAACGAAATTATAGACAGTCTCCGCTGGTAGAAATGTTTGCTAAGGGGTCGCCACCCTCTGTTTGCTTTTATATTTTTACTCTGTGGTAAGCAAAGGGTGAAAAAGGAAATGCCTTATGCTTTTTTTTAATGAAATGTGAATTACTGACTTTATGCCACACTAACAAATGCCGGTTTTTGATGAGGTACCTAATAAGATCAGATGAATACGTCAGTTTGCGACGTCAGGTAAGGCATCCCTATTTTTTTTAGAAAGCCTATTCAAACGTGACAACTATAAACTAGTCCTATCGTGGTAGTCGATGATGTAAGATTTGCTACGGTCCGCTCTCGTACTATATTATTTCAAAACTTTTGCTACTAACATAAGACAGGCGTTGCATTCCCCTGTTATCGACTTCGTTTTCGAAGTTATATATATGTCACCGTAAAATTGTAAATAACGTTAGATTATAATCTAGCGTTATTGTGAACTGTCGAAAAATTGTGAAACGTAATATACTGCTTACAATTTAACGTATTATTATTCGTCAGATTATAATCTATCGAAGTAAAACTGTTTAATCACAATCTTACAATTGTCAAATTGTCAACTGTCCGACGGCTGTCCCTGATTGGTCGGCCTTACAGTAGACCGTTCTGTGTCCATAGAGTTAGGAATAAAACACAGGTGTCAGTCAAATAAAATAAATGCTCTTCAAGATTGTGAAATCAAGTACGTATTATTAGATAGATTATAATCTAACGTTATTTACAATTTTACGGTGACATATACACTCCGATCTGGTTCATGGGGTGAGAAGAACCCTTGGAAATCTCATTACCCTTATTATACTCCAGGGAACGATTTTTGGGGTTTAAATTTATTATGATTTATGACTGCTTTTATTGAACGGTAGATTTGCTGAGGTCATTGAAAATATTGAGCAATGCGCGAGGAAGGGTGATTGCTTTTATTTTACAGTAGGCGTAGCATAAATAGTTTGTATTGGAAACTGAGTTATTGAATTTTGTTATAGTGAACTGATTATTACAGTACTGTAATTAAGATGTAGAATATGACTGTTATATGAATATGGCATTTACCCTCGATGGTGTTCCTTCGCCGTCGCCGTTAAGCAAATTATGATAAGGATCATAAATTATCCACATAAACTCCGACCAAATTAAACTAGACAAAGGCGGCCTTATCGCTCAAAAGAATGTCTTTGAATGATTCGTAGGTGTCACGGGTTCGAATCCCGGTTCGGGCTCTGAACTACTGAATTCGAATTTATGTTTTATGGATCACAAATACTCCCTATCCATCCATAGGGAAGGCCCGTGCCCCAGCAGTGAGGACGTTAATGGGCTGATGATGATGGATCACAAATAACGTGATTTCCACTATTTGTGCGCGCTTAATGGCAATAGGCTCGCCTCCTACATGGACGGGACTTAAACATAGCTGGCGAGGAATAGGTCACCTATGATAATTCAAATTCAGAGGTACAGTCATGAGCAACATAATGTACCCACTTTAGGACTCTGTCGCACTAACATATTTGACATTTAGTGAGGCTTACAGTTCAATTTGTCAAAAAAGTTAATGTGACATGGTACCAAAGTGTATACTAATGCTCGTGACCGTACAAGGCACAATAAATTATCCCACTGTTGGATCATCTCATCTCTCCCAATCTTGGAAAATAATTCCAAAAACAAAGAGCAAATTCATCACTCAAAAGTACTTTTTAATTCTCTATTTTCCCCACCCCCGTGCTCTATACAAAATGCTCTTGTTTGATCATGAACACTGAGGGTGGGGCGTGCGTTGTAATATTATTATTGATAAAGTGCATGGCACATAACCGGCGCAGTCGCCGGGGTGCAGTGTGGCGTGGATCACAGCAATATATCACGTTCTTTTGTTAGCTTATGTTGTTATTAATTTTCCTATTCAATTCGGAAATGTGCGTTTGTGTTGTGTTTAGTCAAAACAAAACTTAATATCAATGTATATGAGTATGAGTTACAAAACCCAAATAAAGAGAGAAAAAGTGTAATTATTCAAAAATATAATAAACATAATTATGTGTGTGTGACAAGTGTGTCAGGATCGAAGCAAACAGAATTCAATAGTCTCTGCTTACCCCGGTGGGAAATAGGCGCGAGTTTATGTATGTATGTGTGTGACGTCTGACACTAGACGATTGAAGACTAAAGTAAGACCGAGGGGGGGGGGGGGGGGGAGACGCTCGATTCTATGCTTACGGTATGTTTGGCTATTAAACTTAAGTGTTTAAGCTATTTATTATATAATAAGTCATAGATTAACAGCCTCCGTGGTCTAGTGGTTAGAGCGTTAGGCTCACGACCTGGAGGTCCGGGTTCGATTCCCGATGGGGACATTGTCGAAATCACTTTGTGAGACTGTCCTTTGTTTGGTAAGGACTTTTCAGGCTTGAATCACCTGATTGTCCAAAAAAAAAATGATTCCGTGCTTCGGAGGGCACGTTAAGCCGTTGGTCCCGGCTATTAGCCGTAAAAACACCTCCACCAACCTGCATTGGAGCAGCGTGGTGGAGTATGCTCCATACCCCCTCCGGTTGATTGAGGGGAGGCCTGTGCCCAGCAGTGGGACGTATATAGGCTGTTTATGTTATGTTAAGTCATAGATTGCACAGGATCGGAAAAGATGTCGTGAAAGAGATGAGGAGGACTTTTAGGATAGAAGTCCTCATTCTAAAACGCCAAATTGCCTTCTATGTTATGCGAAAAAATAACGAAAACACGAAGTAATTAAGTTATTTTCGTTTAGGAGTAATAATCGATGTGGAAATCTGAACAAGCCCGGTTAGTTGGAAGTCGGGAACAGAGCGGAGAGCACTCGATTTGCGGTTCATTGAGTTCTGATAGACTGACCACGCGCTGCATACACAGTGAGCTCTTTAGCAAACCATCGTTATAACAAGAGTTTTCCAATATTTTACGAATTTTCTGGGCGGGATTTAAGTACTTACATCATTGTCTCAAGTACCTATTCAGAGAAAGAAGTTTTTTTTATTAAGGGACACCACAGTAGCAAATATAAAACAAAACACGTAATAAAAACAACTTAGGTACACAAAAGAATACATATTATTATATTGTTTTTAACAGCCTCCGTGGTCTAGTGGTTAGAGCGTTAGGCTCAAGATCTGGAGGTCCGGGTTCGATTCCCGATGGGGACATTGTCGAAATCACTTTGTGAGACTGTCCTTTGTTTGGTAAGGACTTTTCAGGCTTGAATCACCTGATTGTCCGAAAAAGTAAGATGATTCCGTGCTTCGGAAGGCACGGTAAGCCGTTGGTCCCGACTATTAGCCGTAAAAACACCTCCACCAACCCGCAGTGGAGCAGCGTGGTGGAGTATGCTCCATACCCCCTCCGGTTGATTGAGGGGAGGCCTGTGCCCAGTAGTGGGACGTATATAGGCAGTTTATGTTATGTATATTGTTTTTGACGGGGTCCGCTTACCTAATCTGAAGATTTGACAGGTCCGGTTTTTTACAGAAGCGACTGTCTGACCTTCTAGCCCGCGAAGGGAAAACCAGCCCAATACAGATTAGGTCACATACCTCCGAAAATGCATTTCTCGGGAATGTGGGTTTCCTCACGACGTTTTCCTTCACCGCTGAGCACGTGATAATCATTTATGGTCCAAACATGAATACGAAAACAAATTCGATAAACATTCGTTTAGGCCTGTGCGGGATTCGAACCTGCGACCTCAAAGTGAGAGGCAAGCATTCTATCACATACTAACTAACACAACAGTGATTATAAAAACACACATACAACCTAAACATGATTTATATAACCCTTCAAACGGAAACTTCAGCAACATACCGTTTGGAAGTGCGAAGTGGGTGGTATTTTAAATATTCCCCCCTTCGTGGAAATCGATGTCCTCCCTTGAGGGGTGTCCTCTCCAGTTGCTTCTATTCCAGAGGTTTTTTTTCTTGTTTATTGTGGAATTAATGAAAAACAGCGGCCGGCAGCCATCGCCGTCTGGGGCTTAGGCCTTGGGGCCTCGGGGTTTACTGTTGATAGGACGCTTGTCGTTTATATTATGTTCTCCTTATAATAATAATAATAAAACAATTTATTGCACACAAAACAAGACATTTACACGATAAACTTGTTCTAAGGTGGGCAAAGGCGGCCATATCGCTAATAGCGATCTCGCCCAGACAACCTTCGGTAGAGGATATACTTAGTACACATGTACAGCTGAAGTGTAGCGCGCAAAAAATAGATTAGATTATAATATATTTTACACATTCACACGCACGCATGCACACACACACACACACACACACGCACGCACGCACGCACGCACGCACGCACGCACGCACGCACGCACGCACGCACACACACACATTCCCGAGAAATGCGTTTCAGAAGTGATCTAACCTGTATTGGGCTGGTTTTCCCTTCGCGGGTTTGAAGGTTAGTCAGGTTAGGTAAGCGAACCCCGTGAGAAACGGGATAACGCTAGGAAGACGATGATGATGATAGTAAAAGTCACTAAATCCAAAGATTCGAAGAAAATCAAAACCGACTACACAATACCACTAAAGCTTATCTCCATAGACTTAGCAAAGCCCCTGGCTTTCCTCGTCAGTAGTGATCGTTTAACAAGCTCCAGTGGAAGCCTGAGCCAATTTCCGATGGAGAAAATAACACAAATCCAATATCGCTGTTTCTTTACACCGTTTCCTCGGTAGCACTAGTATTGTGTGGTACAAAGGTTGGAAAATAAGGCTAATACGGTAAGTTTCCAACTAGTCAAATCAGTCACTTTACTAAACGCCAAAACACGAAATTACTATGGAATTTGTACGAAAAAGCAACCCGGGACGTCATAGGAAAACGTGACAAAATGTCGCATTTATTATTACATTTTTCTTTATTAAATTTATAAATAAGTTAAATAGAAAAAAGAAAAGTTTTTTGTCACCTTTTAGATCTGTCTTTATTTAGTCATCAGAATTTCATAATTTATCTTTAACGACAGATCTAAAACTGACGAAAAACATTTTCTTTTTTCTATTTAACTTATTTATGCATTGTGATAAAGAAAAAAAAATAATAATAAGTGCGACATTTTACCAGGTTTTTCTATGTCTGTTTTATGACGTCACAGTGTGCTTTTTCATACAATTCCATAGTAATTTCGTGTTTTGACATTTAGTAAAATTGGAATGGAAACCAGGCTATTCTAAATCTCATTCCTCCAGCAGTTTATAACTTGCCCGCTCGGTCACGGGTACTGGGTACAAACAAATCGCTACCATTGTAATAGGTTTCCTATTTCTTGATTTGTTTACCCTACAATACAGCCTCCCATTTTCTGCCCACTTGTGGACGTGGGAACATATTTCTTCCCAACAGCAAACGTGGTTACTACATCGAACAATGTAGGAAAAAAATCCTCAGGTATTTTGCACGATAAGCAACACGGTTTTGCATGAAAGCGCGTGATATCGCTTTTGACAAAATATTTACCTACCTTACCATCAGGAATAAAATCGATTGTCACATGACGTCTACCATTTACCACAAAAAAAAACTATTATTTTGTTGACAGTTATGAGTTATACATTGAGTTATACAAACATTGTTGTATGACATGTTACTGTAGTATACTATAGCAAGTCTACTATAGACCGAGTTCTATACGTTATATACGAGATCACATAAGAAACTTTCAAACAACCTCATAGTTATACATTTTCCATGCTAGCTCTCGTTTATTCTTACGCTCTCAAATGTGAACGTCTACTATCATCAGTAAATACCATGTCGTTTTGAATTCTGAAAAAAAAAAAAAAATCTCATTTGATTTGTTGGTCCTCTAGCAAACTATTCCGTATTTACAAGGTCTGTTTACGTAACCTGAAGATTTGTTCTGATCTGGTTTTACAGAAGCGACTGCCTGTCTAACCTTCCAAAGCGCAAAGGGAAAACCAGCCCAATACAGGATAAATTACATCCCTCCGATACGCATTTCCCGGGAATGTGGGTTTTCACGATGGTTTCCTTCACCGCTGCAAGAAAAAACGAATTTATTTATTCTCTATACACACGGTACATAACTTGCACAGAGTTTCGTGGTTCAACTCCGTCAACTTCACTACACTTTATTTCGTACTTCACGCGACGCTTGAACACTTCACGAAACTCTGCACTAACACCGTGTTAGTGTAAACACTGCACCAAACACCGCAATAAACACCGGTTTTTCACATCCACTATTCCTTTACACTTTTGGCCGCGCTTCGATTCGAACCTGCGAGCTCACAGTGCAGTCAAGCGTTCTTCCAACTGGGCTATCACGGCTCTTCCAAGTCTAGTCTAATCTCTATCATTGATGCATAATATGTAAACTATAGGTAGTCTCTGTAGTCTATCCAACACTCTTAGCCCCCACTATTTCCCTCTGAAAAGCTTCTAGAAATTGCAATTATCGATGTAACCTCCCTCGCTACGTAATACTGCGTGGCGTTATATAAAGGATGTTATCAGATGCGAGCTGTACGAGCTTGCAAACTGCGAGAAAGATAAATGTGTCGGAAAATATTGCTCGGAACGTGGGCTCAGGCGGACGATACCTACGTGCTACCGTGGTGTGGGTGACTTGTTTTTTTTTTGCAAACTATTAGCAGTTTACATACATACATAAACGCACGGCTATAATCACTAATAGGATGGGCAGAGCCACAAGTAGTCAGCATAGTGTATCGATGATTTATTTCTACGCTGTAACGTGCATAGCAGTGATGAAAATTCGCACTGAAGATCATTGTGGTTTTGTTTATCGCCTCTACCAACTGCAGTTTTATGTGTAATAGCCGCCATTTAAAAAGAAGCATGCTTTAAAAACGAGTATGTAAAGGTGCTTTAAAGCTGTGTTTACAGCCTCTTTCACGTGTATTAACTTTAAACTTTTACATCGTATGTTTTCCCTTACTAAGAGGATGTCTGTGCCTAGCAGCGGGACGTATATAGGCTGTTTATGTTATGTTATGTGTAGAAAGGCTCTAAAAAGTACGACTGTGAATGATTTTCTTCATTTCTTACAACGCAGAAATAACAGTAACTTCTTCTTCTTCTTGTAGTAATTATATTTGTATTGTATTGTAACTTCCAATATACAAGGCACAAAATGTGGGTGTATTTATTGCAATAAATTGGTCTGGTCTTCCGAGAGTTTTGACTTCGTCAAATTCTGAGGTCAAATCGGTAGCTTCTGTAAAAGACCGGGAGCGTTATTTTCGAATCGCTCGCCTTCAAGTCACGTTGGAAAATATATACCCATTTCACGTAGCACATCATAACTTGTCATTTGCGAGATGAGACAGCTATACAGGGTGTTAGTGACATCGTAACGAAAACTTTGAGGGATGATTCAGACCATGATTCTGTATATTTCCGCACGCGAGCGATTTTAAAAAAAGGTTCAGTCAATAATCTACGGTTAGGTTAGCGGACCCTGGCCATAGAATAAAGTATAATACTACGTATAGAACGGCAACTCTCCTCTCCCCACCAGCGTCTGAGCTAGGTTTACCTCACCCCCGTCGGACATAGTTTCGTCTTCAATCGCATGACGTCAGACGTCACACACACAGACGCGCGTGTACGGTCACGAGTATTAATATGTATACACTTTGCAACCATGTCACATTAACTTTTTTGACAAATTAAACCGTAAGTCTTATTAAATGTCAAGTATGATAGTGCGACAAGGTTCTAAAGTGGGTACATGATATTGCTCATAACTGTACGATACTGTCAATGTGTGGTGTCTGTGTAAAACGAGATGGTTTGAAGTGTCCGGGGTGTGACCACAGTGGAGAAGCGTGGCAGGGCATGCTCCATCAATATCCCCTCTGATTAAAGGGGAGACCTATGCCCAGCAGCAGGTTATCATCACCCGATGGTGATTACTTCGTGCAATAGACAGTATATTCCAGGCAACCTTAGGAAGAACCTGAGCGCCTTAGTATTACCTGCCACTAGACAAACATAAACATCCTAGGTAAATAGAGTGTAAATCTAAATTTAAACAAACTCCCCAGCCGGGGATAGAACCCAAACACAAACTAGTGCTGCCAGACAAACTACCAATTAAGTATTCAGTTCACCCCGTGCAGCGGTAATAGACTTCCTACTGTGCTAAGGATGTGTAGGTACGTACTAGTCGGTACCACTTGAGTTTTGTTTTGGTTTTCCCCGAAGGGTAAGGCAAAGGGAACTATGCCCATACAGCCATGTCTTACGTATTTTTTTTCTTGATGATTGATGAAATGATGAAAGATGATGATGATGAAACCTAAGCCCCCACCCTCGGAGTAGACTCCTACTCCGAACCCCAAACGAATTAACTCAAAAGTCCGCATAAACTTTTGAGTTATGAAGCGGCTTCCCGGCACGAAGCGAAAATAGGCAGATACACTTTGTTCATTGAATACTCCAATATAATAACACTCGCGAATGTCTTCCGACTAACTTAATGCGATCATTAACCACAAAACACCACTTCGTATTAATTATTTAGATTACCTAATGAAGAAAGTAACTGTCCCGTTCCCGTTTCCCGCCGAAAAGCCGGTACCACTTGATAATGTAGCCTTCTGTCATAGAATAAAGAAGATTGGTATAAATTAGGTCGCATATTGTGCTCTTTCTATTTATCTTTTGTTTTGTACGTTTTGTCATATCAGAATGTGATTTTTAAAAAATCCGCTTAGGAGGTTTGGGTTTCAATGCGATGATACTGTATTGTTGGTTACGAGGCAGAGTTTATACAACTGCATAAAGGTTGGGCCACCATTGTGTCCTAGTGAGTTAGGACCTTAAGGGTGTTGGGACCCGCGCTATATAATTTTCGGTGACAATAACAGGCGTAAATGTAGCCGCACCATTCGGTGATCGAAATATATATTTTTACACTGAATCCGTTATACGTACGCCATCTAGATAACGGATAGGAACTAGACTATGAACCTCTAATATAAAGCTACACCCTTAACCCTTTCACGGGCGGAGACTATGGGTCATTGGTGGTTCATTATAGATAGTATGACACATTAGAATCGGAACGTCATTACACGTTCTGTCATTGAAAGTGTTAATATAACGAATATCATTCCTACAAACAGATCTTATCATTCATTTATTCGTCAATAATAATTCTTAGAACATGTCAATTGTCTTTAGTTGAGACAATTGTAAGGAAACCTCATTTGCAAGTGGGTCAACTGAATGATTCAGACACAATGGGTACTACTGAGTAGGTATGCAAACATTCATTAGGTACCTATAGACCCAATAAAATTTATATGAACCACATACACATCCATACATAAAATCACGCCAATTTCCCACCGAGGTAAGCAGAGACTATGGAATTCCATTTGATTCAATCCTGAAACACTCCTCTTGCTTCCTCCACATTCATCAATCGTTTCATACACGCACGCCGGTTCAGAGTATATCGTACTAAACCTTTTCTAAGGACGTCTCCAATTTATATGAACTTCCCTATATAAGTAATAATAGGTTAAAGGCGCATCCAGATGGCAAAAGCCTCGAAAGACGAAAACGAAATCGGAAGATTTGAAAAAGCACAGAGAAACATGAATTATGCGATGGAATTCCACTTGATATTAACTCAGAATCATGAGCTGAACCATCCCTCTCAGTATTCAGTACAGTGTCACTAACACCCTGTATTTTTAACACTGTCACTGTCCACTGTCAACCGAAGCAGAAGTTTCTTCCTTAGCCTTCAGTAGAGAAGTTTCCTCCTCTCTCAAAACTTACTCTTAACCTTTCAAGCAGCTCAAAAGCTAAATGGAGCAAAGCTTTTGAGTCACAAGCGATTCGAACCGGTATGTAATCATACCTTTTAAATGTTACGAAGTTTCTGATAAAGGCTGGTGATTGCAAAAAGCTGAGTTCAATGAGCAACTTTGCTAAGCCCAACGGAGGACGTAACGAAAAGCTTAGCGGTATAACTTTGTCTTTAAACTGTTACTAGCTTTTTATATAATAAACTATAGATTTTTGGATCGAATTTTAGTGTTTTTTTTATATATTTTTCTTGAATAAGTTTAATAGGGTAGTTTCCAACTAGTCAAATCAGCTACTTTTTACTCAACGTCAAAACACGAAATTACTAGGGAGTTTGTATGAAAAAGCACACTGTGACGTCATAGAAAAACGTTATAAAATCTCATACTATTACGTTTTAGTTGATTTAAATTCAGTAAGTTATACCCGGGACCAACGGCTTAACGTGCCTTCCGATCTTTTTACTTTTTAGACAATCAGGTGATCAGCCTGTAATGTCCTTACCAAACTAGGGATCACAAAATGATTTGTGTGATTTGTCCCCACCGGGATTCGAACCCGGGATTGTGAGCACATCGCTCGCACCACTGGACCACGGAGGCCGTTACGAAGTCATTTAAAACCATCTTATGCACACTTACGATGAAAATATCTTCTCTTATCTAGCCTAAAGTGTCCCACTGCTGGACAAACGCCTCCCTCCATTTCTTCTAGGACTCTTTCTCCAGTGCTTCCACCGGCCAGCCTTCCAGGAAAGCATCCAAGTCGTCGCGCCATCTCCGCCGCGGTCTGCCACGCCTGTCTGTCTCTATTCGGAGACCATTCTCTGGTGATCTTAGCCCACGGGGCGTTAGGCATCCGACGGACGTCACCTGCCCAATCCCTCTATAAAATGTATGATATATGAAATCCACCATGAAGATATACCTACTTAATAAGTTCCCTCCATTCTTGAGCACGTTAGCGGTCGGATTTCATTTTAACGAGTAATACGGTCCCATCGGTGTTCATAGCGTGAAGTTATGTTAATGGTAGCTTTCATAAAAAAGCCTTGTATTAAGTGTGTTCCTCTAATTATTAAATTGATGAGAAATTACTAGATTTTATTCTATTATTATAACTTTATTGAAAAACTGTATATAAAATTAGTAGTATATTTTAATTACATCTTAATTAAGTTGAAATAGTTTGCATGATTGGTATGTATTGTAACCATTGACTGATAAATAAATAAATAGTCGAGCCGACTGTATTAAAAAAAAGAAAAAAATAACTAAGTATACACAGCCTAAGTACATTGATTTAAAAGATGTTGCTGTTGCAGTTTCTTGTCATATCTTCTCATGACACCTTGCGAAATGACGTAGATTCAAAAATGTTAAATCGTCCTTTAAGAAGTTTACCTATGATAATTACGTTGAATAAGTGATTTTGATTTGATTTGATAACTTAAAATAATGAAAGTATTAACACATTTCGCGCTGGTTGTTTGAAAAAGGGCGCTTATGGAAATGAACCTGGACACAATAGTATACTATATTATGCTCCTCCTCAGTATAATTTACTACATTATTTATTACGATACAAATCTCAAAATTGAACTTAAAAGAACAAATCGTTTGAAAGTTACACGAAGGACGTAATATACGATCCCGACGACCCGATTACTCTAGCCATAGAGGCAGCCAATCAGCTCGCGACACCAAACACTTCAGGACCCCGATACCGACCCCGCCGGCGTGGTCGACGATTTCCCTCATTCAGCGCTTATCGCTATCGACCCACTAGGGTCGATTAATTCTTTCAAATATTTTTCCTATCAGACTACGCCCTGAGCCGAGGTTCGCGCCCAACTGGGCACCCTCAGGCCTGTTGTCTTAAACGTTGTACCGGGTGAGAGCCTTCAGCGCTCCCCATTTGTCCGGCCAAATAGTTAATGCCATCTGCGGCAAATCTACAATAAGTCAAGTAAAAAAAAGAAGTTTGAAAGTTACAGAAATGGAGGTAAAAAAGGACTTTATAACTTAATAAACCCTCAACGCCGGCTTGGGAAACAGACCCCACCTAGAAGAGCTTGGATAAATAAAGTGAATGTAACTGCAAAACAAACTAGTCAACAAGAAAGCAGAGGTACAAATTATAAGAAGAGGCGTTTAAATGCGTTAATTAACACAACTTCGACATACATTTAATAGAGGCGACGGATCGTGCCCGATGAATAACGTAATGTAATAGGAATAAAATTCGAAATTCAAAAATATCTTTATTCAGTAGGTAACATAGTTACACTTTGAAACGAACTTCTCATCCGCCTAAAACTACTACAGCTTCTCACAACCTGTATAGCCGGGGAAAAGAAGCTGCAAGAAAAACCTCGGCACAGGGCTCAAGACGTTCTTAAAAAAAAAAACAACATATTGTTATACAATTGATTAATTTAGCTGCCTGATATCAGTTCTCAGACAGTTAATCCCATGCATTCATATCTTCTAAATAATCACTAACCTTTTGCGAAGTTTCTGTTTAACTACTGTCTTAAAACAGTTGAAAGGCAAATTCTGAATATCAATAGGAATCTTATTGTAAAAACGTATGTACATTGCCCTTAAAAGATTCAGTGCTCTTATGTAATCGACTGACTTAATAGGCCATTTAACCCGACCAGCCGGCATATCGAATTCGGTATCTCTGGTTTGATAGTTAAGGAGTCAATCTACGTGTTACAATAAAGTCGCTCACTCTGTAGGTAAGTACGTGTTATACCTGTGAAATCTTCAGGTTAGGTAAGCGGACCCTGTGAAAAACGGAATAATGCTAGGGAGAAGGTGATGACCCTGTATGTGTTATATTTTTCTTTGTTAGAGTTTGATTTATAATAATATTTTTTTATTAAGTCAAATAATTAGAAGTTCATTTTGTTAATAACAATTAAACCTTAGTCTATGTTAGAAATCCCTCAATCAGCGCTTATCGCTATCGACCCACTAGGGTCGATTAATTGTTTCAAATATTTTGCCTCGCAGACGACGCCCTGAGCCGAGGTTCGCGCCCAACTGGGCACCCTCATGCCTGTTGTCTTAAACGTTGTACCGGGTGAGAGCCTTCAGCGCTCCCCATTTGTCCGATCAAGTAGTTAATGCCATCTGCGGCATATCTACAATAAGTCACGTCAAAAAAAAAACTATGTTAGTAGTAATTACAATTATGTAAAAATATCAATAAAAACATTACAATTAAAAAATTAAAACTCAATGGTAAAAATGGAGACACTTATCAGCCCGTGTTTGGTTTAATTAGTGAACTCTACATTATTTGCATTCTTTTTTTAGTACTAATGTAAGTATACATTTTATACAAAATCGCCTTTACAGAAATCGCGAATGCTTCTACAGTAAACCAGCGCATGCTTCGTTTACCTCTGAAAGGCTGAATCCTGAACCCCAGTCCTTTAGTAAACTTGAGTAATAAGGGTCATGTTTCACACTTTAGGACTACGCTGAGTTACTGCTTCCTGTAGGGACTACACAAACTCACGTCTATTTCCCACCAGGGTAAGCAGAGACTATGGAATTCCATTTGCTCCGATCCTGACACACTTCTCTTCCTCCACATTAACCAATCTCTTCATACACGCACGCCGGTTCAGAGTAGATCGTGCTAAACCTTTACCAGTATAATATATGAAATGTAATGATTTTTTCATAATACTTATGGGCGAAAATAAACGATTCCCTTGCTCAGTTTATCTCATAAAGCTTTTCGTTTCGGTAACATTTATTATGAAAAAGGTCCAAGTGCAAGGTACCCTTTCCGACAAACAGAATAACGCAAACGCGGTAAACAAGCGCTGGGATCTGTGTTAATCCGCAAATAGCCGCTAGTTGCGGAGTGCTAGTTGCAGAATGCCGCTAGTTGGGGACCACCGGCGACTGTGGCTTCATTCTGCTGCTCAATGGATGTTTGTGAGCCGTAAATGAAGCGTTTAGCAGATTGAATGCGAATAAAAACAGAAATTATTTAATAGATTTATGATGCTGGTATAAGTGGTACAGTTGGAAGAGGAAAGCCTGGGTGTATATGCGAAAGCGTCCTGGTTTGGCATAATGGCGGTGATACGGACACCGGAGGGTTTTAGTCGGTGTGACCCCTACATAACCTTCTCGCTGCCCCCGCGGTGGGATGGTATACGTTAGGCATTTCCCCTCGAGAAAAAAAAAGGTGTACATACCATAACACCAGGTCAAGAGTACTTACACTAAACCGGCGTGCTTGAAGACTTTGATGAGGATGGCAGAAGTGAGTCAGAATCGTAGTAAATGGAATTCCATGGTTTCTGCTTACTTTTCCCCGAAAGAATTGCAGCGTTGACAACGACTCTCCGAACGGCGATTCTCGCAGACTCGCCGTAGCGGGAATCGCCGTTCGGAGAGTCGCTGTCAATGCTGCAATGTATGGAAAATAGGCGTTTGTATGATGTTTAATGCGAATCCGATTCAACAGAGTATTAATTAAGTAGGTATTATGAAAATTTCGGGTATACAGTTCTTGATTCAAAACGAAGAAACTAAACCCTTTCAACCGACTTTATTTTTAGTACATAATAATTCACAGCATATGCTCAGTTAAAGTAGAACTAACGTCCTGACTAGGTCAAAGCTTAAGCATTCACAAGTTCCGCATCCGTTACGTCTTAGTACTGTTATATACTCTGTGCTTACGGTGACAAAAGTCAGGGACACCTATAACTCAAGATTTACTGGCCGGAACCTCGAAACTAAGGACAGTTGACTGCCATATAACAATACAACGGGCATTGTGTCCACACGAAGCCACATCCACCATTCACAATGGTACGTAAACCAGCCAGTGACAATGGCAACCCGAGGCCGTTTACCAACTCTACACTTTGTTTTTTTTTTAAGCTGGCCACACTTGCCTACACTTGCACTGTTTGCGAGCTCTTCAGAATGTTTTTCAAACTTTGGTAAAGAATAGACAAGTATGGAGCTCCGTCATTCTGTGAAATATAGTTTTTTACAAAAATATTTGTCTGTGCTTTTTAAATTCAAATTATATTTTATTACACTGAAATAAAAGTCACTTTTCTCATGAAAGACTTAATTTTCTTTAGAACACTACCCCGAGAGCACTAATTATTCCAAAGGTACGCGCCAAAAATCTTGTAATTTTGTACTACAAATCTTCAAAATACAAAAACAGAATGCTCAATAAATCAAAG
Organism: Pectinophora gossypiella; assembly: GCF_024362695.1. Taxonomy (NCBI): domain Eukaryota; kingdom Metazoa; phylum Arthropoda; class Insecta; order Lepidoptera; family Gelechiidae; genus Pectinophora; species Pectinophora gossypiella. The sequence continues at coordinate 4,061,843 of NC_065424.1, forward strand.
AACAAATTCAATGAAAACTTTTAAAACTTAATCTTCACAGGCATTTAAATTTAATCGTCCGAAAACTGCAATTTACGCCAAAGCACCCGACTTGGCACTAAAAGTGCTTACTTGGCACAGCATAGCACTAGTGGTATGAATATTGCAACACTGTTCCCCATATATTTCATGCTGGCAGCTCGATTCCTGTGCGACGTGTGAAGGAATCCAATCGGACCAATCATAGGCGCTGACGTAGCGTTGTGTCGCGTGATGGTCGAGCCACGTGATTGGTTGAAAAGTTTTGCAATTTTATATTGTTTGTAGAGTTTTCTAGGTCTTTATTTAGGAAAGTTTTGTTGTGTGAGTAATTACGTAACTCTGTGAGCGATAAAGCTTTCCTTACAAAATGGCAGTGCAGATGCCAATCTGGTTTCAAATATGCTATAGCTAACAAATAATCGAATGGGACATATTTGTGAAATTCTTTCTCGGCATTTATTGCTATTACCAAATAATATTTTCCCTTTTTCTCGTCATTTCATATGGTTTCCCTTGGTTACCCCGGTTGCCCTTTGACACGGGATACTTTCAACTTCCCCATAATTTGCGCAGGCTCAAACACATGGTTAACGATGTCCTTTTGACTAAATAGAGCCTTTTGTGTTCATAGGCTGGAAGGGTGGTGTTTTGGCACTATGGAAAAGGGTGTTCTAATATGAAAAAAGTTATGTTATAAATACGTGGTGTATCTCTATTTAGTAACAGCCTCCGTGGTCTAGTGGTTAGAGCGTTAGGCTCACGATCTGGAGGTCCGGGTTCGATTCCCGAGGGGGACATTGTCAAAATCACTTTGTAAGACTGTCCTTTGTTTGGTAAGGACTTTTCAGGCTTGAATCACCTGATTGTCCGAAAAAGTAAGATGATTCCGTGCTTCGGATGGCACGTTAAGCCGTTGGTCCCGGCTATTAGCCGTAAAAAACACCTCCACCAACCCGCAGTGGAGCAGCGTGGTGGAGTATGCTCCATACCCCCTCCGGTTGATTGTGGGGAGGCCTGTGCCCAGCAGTGGGACGAATATAGGCAGTTTATGATGATTTCTATTTGGTTACAAAATATTTTTTTAACCTAATTTAAACTTTTTTCTGTTACAGGTAAGGCTGCCACTGGCTCTTGCATGCATGTTAAGTAAGCGAGTGACATTCTCATTGCCACTGCGCCGGTAAGATAACCAATTTAACTTATAAAGGTGGTGGTGTTTGGCGGGGTAAATTAACTTTTATAAGAGTAAGAAAAAAGTTTTTTTAATACATGGTTTTGTAGATAATAAGTATTACTATAGTAACATAAAATGCATTTTATACACTTCTTTAGAGTAATTAAATTATCACGAAAGCGAACTGGAACTATATAATTATGTACGAATAATGAGAATGAAAGAAGCGAGCGTATAAGCCAATCAGGTTGAAAGAAGCGACAGTATAGTGTCAGGGTAAGCGGAATTCCGCAGTCTCTACCTACCCCTACGGGAAATAGGCGTGATTATTCAGCGTGTTAGTGACATCGTAACGAAGACTTTGAGGCTTGATTCAGTCCACGATTCCGAGTTGATATCAAATGGACTTTTCCGTCGCAAAATTATAAAACTGAAAATAATAAAACAAAAGAAAAATCTCTTGATATTAACACAGAATCATGGTCTGAATGGCCAAAATGGCCACATAGAAGCAATTCGTCAAAGAAAGCAATATTGCAATTTGACATTTGTTTGCATTGCGCACTTACTTTTATATGCGCATTTATAGTATTATGCGCCATTTTAGCCCCGATAGCTCATAATCACGACTATATTCCAAATTGCGCTAGTCAGAGATACATCCATCGCAAGATGAATACTTCGTACAATAAGACAACAAGCAGACAGCTAATTAAATTATTGCAATATCGTGACTACACGTCCGCCGTAGAAGGGTAGGCAGATACTTCCGTGGTACAGGCCACGACTGGTGAACCTTAAGTGCTTTATGCTGATTCATTGTAGTGAAATATTGTTACGACTTTTGTTATTTATAAAATAGTGCCGATTCTGCCAATTGCCAACTTCATGGTATAAGAAAACAAGGTATGCTCAATCCATCCCCTTTTCTTTTAAAAAAGTTATGGCCTGGAATCAAGTCTTTTGGGCCAAGTCATCGTTTCATGTTTTTGCAAATTATTTTAGTAATGCGATCATTAACCACAAAACACCACTTCGTATAATTAATTATTTAGGTTATTCAATGAAGAAAGTAACCGTCCCGTTTCCGGGATTATAATACAAGAAATAAACATAAAATTGCTATTCAAAATTCTAGGTTAAGTAAATTAAATTCATCTTTTTTAAAATACCAGATAATATTTTAAATTTGTCAGAAAATAAATTTAAAGCTCATGTGATGCTTACTATATGTAAAAAAGCTTATTATAAGATTAATGACTACCTAAATGATAAAAATGTCTGCTATTGAATGTGTTCCTCTAGTTATTAAATAACCTGTAATGTATATCCTCATTGGTTTTTAAAAGATGTGTTGCTGTTGCAGTTTCTTGTCATTTCTTCTCCTCAGCCATAACACCTTGCGAAATGACGTAAATTCAAAAATGTTACATTGACCTTCAACAAGTTTATCCATGATAATTACGTTGAATAAATGATTCTGATTTCTGATTTCCGTTCCCGCCAAAAAGTCCTGTATCATAGACAAATCAATGAATGAATGTCAAATTAGTGGTGTTCCAGTTCAGTCGGTATCGCTTCATTTGACTCTAATGTGTTTTATAAATAATATATAAGACATATAAGATCAAAAATTTTAAAATTAAGTAATAAAACATGACAAAGTAAATTAATTATAAAACGGTTTTCTAACACAGTTGCAATTCTAAAATACCCATTCTGCATTTGAAACGAATACAGGCAATATTGGCTTGAAATGTTATAAATTCACCACCGTCTGCATACATTGCGCAAGCCCAGTGCAAGTCTCGGACATTTCTCTTCTATCTACCAACTTATCTACCTTTAAAACCACTCAGAACTCACCTTTAACATCTCACTCGTAACGCCCAAAAGCACCGCAAAGGTGCGTTTGCTATGAAGTCATATCTACCATGGTTTACAAGGTGATGGTTAAAGGTAAAATAGGTCTTAATGTAAAGTGTTTAGGTGGGAATGTACCGCAGAAGTAAAGTTGGTATAAAGCTGTTTGAATTTTGATGTGTCCCATGATTTAGACGGTTAAGTTGGTCGTCGTATTTATGACGTCTAAATGTAATGAATTTAGTCTGCACGCTATTTGTGTATATGAAGTTAATTTATCAACTAACTAATAACGGCCTCCATGGTCCAGTGGTTAAGCGTTGGGCTCACGATCCAGAGGTCCTGGGTTCGATTCCCGGTGAGGACATATCACAAAAATTACTTTGTGGTCCCTAGTTTGGTTAGGACATTACAGACTGATCACCTGATTGTCCGAAAGTAAGACGATCCATGCTTCGGAAGGCACGTTAAGCCGTTGGTCCCTATTACTACTTACTGATGTAAGTACGTAGTTGTTATCTGAGTCATGTCAGGGGCCTTTGGCGGATCAATAGTAACCCTGACACCAGGGTTGATGAGGTTGGTAATTCACCTCACAACCCACACGATAGAAGAAGATTGATCAACTGGTTCTACAGGGTGTTAGTAACATCGTAACGAAAACTTAGAGGGATGATGGCCATGATTCTAAGTTGATATCAGCTGGAATTTTCCGTTGCAAAAAAGAAATCAAAATATGAAACGGAAAATAATTTAAAAAAACACACAAAAACATGATGAATTTTGCGAAAGATTTTAAAAGAAAGGTGTTTCTTACTTCACTTTTGAGTTTAATCTAAGTACTATGTAATATGTGTGTAATGTGTTAACAATAACAGCTGCAGACAAGATGACCTTATTCTCTTTAGTATATAGCATATTATTATATAACATAAGCTCACGACAACATCCAATTCTTCTTATCGTGTGGGTTGTGAGGTGGAATACCAACCTCATCAACCCTGGTATCAGGGTTATTACTGAGCCGTCAAAGACCCCTGACATGGCTCATGTAACGACTACATACTTACATCAGTAAGCAGTAACCGGGAACAACGGCTTAACGTGCCTTCCGAAGCACGGATCATCTTACTTTCGGACAATTAGGTGATCAGCCTGTTATGTCCTAACCAATCTAGGGACCGGAAAGTGATTTTTGTGATATGACCCCACCGGGATTCGAACCCGGGGCCTCCGGATCGTGAGCCCAACGCTCAACCACTGGACCACGGAGGCCGTTCACTCCAATTGGGGTAGTGGAACATCCATCGCAAGATGAACTAAGTACCCACACCTCACCGAGTTTTGTGTAAAATAACCGGCTTTAAAGCTCAAGTTACTACATTATGAAATGAACTTGAAATTTCAAGCCGCGGCTTAATATGACGGCTGCGCGTGGGCGGGCGGATGTTGGTAACATATCGTTCGTTGCGAAATCTCCGACCGAGTAGGGCGGGCGGTATGTCGATAATGTCGGTATCGATAGATCGATAGACGACATAGATATACCTTATGGATATACCGTAATCTACATCATCATCTCCCTAGCATTAACCCGTTTCTCACAGGGTCCGCTTACCTAACCTGAAGATTTGACAGGTCCGATTTTTACTGAAGCGACTGTCTGACCTTCCAACCCGCGAAGGGAAAGCCAGCCCAATACAGATGAGGTCACATATGAAAATGCACTTCTCGGGAATGTAGGGTTCTCACAATGTTTTCCTTCACCACTGAGCACGTGATAATCATTTATGAACCAAACATGAATTCGAAAACAAATTCGACTTTTATTGGTTTAGGCATGTGCTGGATTCGAACCTGCGACCTTAAAGTGAGAGGCAAGCTTTCTACCAACTCTACCACGGCTCTAATGGATAGACCGTAATAAAAAAAGGGAATTAAAGTTTGAAAGTAAAATAAGGATATGAGGTAGGTTCGTATTGGAAGCGTTTGACTATGCAATTCTAGGGTTCAAAAGTTTTAGTACCTACAGAAAGATTTTCTTAAAATACTGTTGCTTAACTACCACAATATATTACATAACTTAATATAATCCCAATTAGGCTAGTCAGAGGTACATCCATGGCAGGATGAATAAGTCCCCTCACCTCACCGAGCTTTCTGTTAGACCAATGTGATAGGTGATGAGCCGTATCGCCGTCTATAATGGTTGAGCTAACTGTGTAAAGTTCATCGATACCTATTTGTTAATTCTATCGACAGTGTCCCATCCCTATCGCTATAGTATCCTATAGCCTCGGGCCGTGTATCTCAATCAGTTCAGATATCGATGCGTGCCAACACTAAGGACGTATGCTAATTGACAACTTTGTTTACTGCTGATAGTTTGGCGTTTTATCATTATAATTTGTTGCATCTGAATTATTCAAAAGGATGAAAAACTTATTGAATTTAAAACTTACGTGGTTTGGCACAAACTGCCGTATGTCATCATCATCAGCCCATTAACGTCCCCACTGCTGGGGCACGGGCCTTCCCTATGGATGGATAGGGAGATCGGGCCTTAAACCATCACGCGGGCCCAGTGCGGATTGATGGTTATTAACGACTGCTAATGCAGCCGGGACAAACGGCTTAACGTGCCTTCCGAAGCACGGAGGAGCTCGAGATGAAAACTTTTTTTTTGTGGTCACCCATCCTATGACCGGCCTTTGCCGAAGTTGCTTAACTTCAACAATCGCAGACCGAGCGCATTAACCGCTGCGCCACCGAGCTCCTCATGTATTGTCTCTTTATTGGTGTCTTAGCCAAGTTACACCAATGAGTAACTTATTACTTATTGACTGCAACGTAATTTCGCTACAGCGCAATTTCTTTGCTTTTCTAACTTTTTCGTTTTCTCTGGCCATTTCGACATGCTCGATATTTAAAATTTGAAATTTGAATATGGCATTTGACTGGGTCAAAGATAAATTACAAAATGAAGCCGCGGTAGCCCAGTTGGTAGAACGCTTGCTTCTCACTTTGAGGCCGCAGGTTCGAACCCAGCAAAGGCCTAAACCAATGATTGTCGAATTTATTTGGCTCATAATAGATTATACGTGAGGAAACCCACATACCTTTTCCTTTCCTTTTCGGCAGCTAAGAATGACGGTAATAACTTAAAATAAAATTAGGAGGCGTCTGCAGGAATCAGGGCCATTATTTTTATAAATGTATATTGACTTGCGAACGTCAGTACTTACACTTATTTATAATTAACTAGCGACCCGCCTTCGCTCGGGTGCAATGCTGAGGAAAAAATGAAATTGTTTACGACGCCACATTAAAAACCTCAAAAATAACAGTATTTCTCCCGTATTTAATGGATGTTATTATACATATAAACCTTTCTCTTGAATAACTCTATCTTTAATATAAAATATAAAAAAATCTCATCAAAATCCGTTGCGTAGTCTTAAACATTTAAGTGTACATAGGGATATAGGGACAGAAAAAGCGACTTTGTTTTATACTATGTAGTGACTAATATCTAACGCGGTGATGGAATAAACAAGGTTCCTGTAAGAAACCTCTGTAATGATCGGGCCAATAACTCATTATCATATCACAAATCCCAAGAGATAAACAGATGTACTATAGCTAAATATAGAATATATATTGAATATTTATTTAGTATGTCCTGTTTATGTGCAATAAAACACCTATATTTAATTTCATAATATGGTGATATGATGAACAGTCATGACAATACCACCTTAGGACTCTGTCGCACTATCATATTTGACATTTAGTGAGACTTACAGTTCCATTTGTCCAAAAAGTTAATGTGACATGGTAGCAAAGTGTAGTGACAAGAAAACTCCCATATTTTCACGTTATGCCCGAGGGAGTGTTCAATATTTTTTGTCTAGGGCCCTGTGGCGAGGTTTTTCTTGCAGCCACTTTTTCTTAGCTATACAGGATGTGAGAACCTGCAGTAGGTAGTCTTAGGCGGATGAGACGTTCGACAAAAATATATTTATGTGAAAATTTACGATACAAAGTATAATTTTGAGGAAACCCACATTCCTGAGAAATGCATTTTCGGAGGTATGTGACCTAACCTGTATTCGGCTGGTTTTCCCTTCGCGGGTTGGAAGATCAGACAGGCAGTCGTTTCTGTAAAAAACCGCACCTGACAAATCTTCAGGTTAGGTAAGCGGACCTTGTGAAAACGGGATAATGCTAGGGAGATGATGATATAATATCCCGGTACTATGCAACAGCAAAGCTAAATCTCGAAATAAGTCACAAGTACTTACAGCGCAAAATCCTCACTCCTAAACTATCGTCATTTTGATCGGCCAACCTAATCGGTCGGGAGAGACAGGCATTTACTAGTTGCAGACGACGGAGCCCGGAGTGGTCATTACGTAGAAAGACATCGTTAGACATCGCTTAGTACTCTACGTACTAAACTGACTCGCTAATCGAGTCGATATTCCGTCCCTTAACCACATCCAGGACACTTCATACAAAACACCTTGTTTTACTCGGAATACACGTCAATTTTAAGCAGAAATCTAAAACAACCGTCTAAAAATTTTACATAAAACCCGACAGAGTTAAGTAGACAGCACGTCAAACGGATTACATACCAGGGCGATGCCTATTTTATTCGCCCGGGTTATTCATTCGTTTTAAATTTTACTTGTTGACAATCATCCGTCCCTTTCCTTTTCGACGGATAAGAAAATGACGGATATAACTTAAAATAAAATTAGGCGGTGTCTGCAGGAATCGGCGCCAATATCTATTACATCCACAAATACAGTGAGCTACAAACAACTTCCAACTTCAAAATATCCACCTCATTGAATCCTTGCAACCCCTTCCTTTGTTCCGGAATCCGAACCCGAAAGCCTTTGCTAATCAACCGCCGAAACCGACTCTCTAACTAACCCCTACGTCACCTATAGCGGATATACATCAGCATCATGGACCTACAGGATGTTACAAATTAACATTTTAAGAGAAAACTCAGTTGCATATGTCTATGCGCTGATGTCCTTTTTTTTTGTTTTGGTTTTCCCCGAAGGGTAAGGCAAAGGGAACTATGCCCATACATCCATGTCTTACGTATTTTTTTTTTTGATGATTAATGAAATGATGAAAGGTGATGATGATGAAACCTAAGCCCCCACCCTCGGAGTAGACTCCTACTCCGAACCCCAAACGAATTAACTCAAAAGTCCGCATAAACTTTTGAGTTATGAAGCGGCTTCCCGGCACGAAGCGAAAATAGGCAGATACACTTTGTTCATTGAATACTCCAATATAACAACACTCGCGAATGCCTTTCGACTAACTTAATGCGATCAATAACCACAAAACACCACTTCGTATTAATTATTTAGATTACTCAATGAAGAAAGCAACTGTCCCGTTCCCGTTTCCCACCGAAAAGCCTGCGCTGATGTCCCTTTTTAAAGGTATCAATTTAACTATTTAAAAAATATATATATTTATTTTTATTTTTCATTTACATATCATCATCTCTTGCTTCCTACACATTCATCAACCACATTCAGCGTTTCATACACGCACGCCGTTTCACAGTAGATCGTACTGAACCTTTTCTAAGGACATCTCCAATTTGGTCAATGTACGTCCTTCTAGGTCTTCCTCTGCCAGCCCTACCTACCTTCGTTTTATATACTGCTTTCGTTATCCTATTATCCTTCATCCATTCTATTTCTTTTTGAATTTATTGGTTTAAATTTATTAAAATTTCGGGATCTCGCGAAATTGATTTGCAATCTCGCGGCATTCCGTAATAGTGATATTTTTCGAGGACCTTTTGTATATTCGATTCGTAACACCCTGTAGCCCAGGTACCATATACATTTCATATCCTAGATATCATATATGCTAGGTGTAACGTACGGGTGGTATCGATTCATCGCAATCAGTGCCCGGTAACAGATACGTTATTGCATTTCCGGTGCACAGCGGGTTGTGAATGAGGGTAGATTGGGGTCGGCTTTATCCTGTATGTGCAACGGATTTTGATGAGGTTTTTTTATATTTTATATTATAGATAGAGTTATTCAAGAGGAAGGTTTATATGTATAATAACATCCATTATATATCTAATAATAATAACATCCAGTAAATAATTTCATTTTTTCCTCAGCATTGCACCCGAGCGAAACCGGGGCGGGTCGGTAGTAAGATATAAAGATAGAAAAAGAACAAAAGATAAGAATAAATGTTCAATATACCTATCAGAAACACATTTCGGTTATCAATATGAAATACCTGAGCTCGGTAATATTATACCTACAATATACCTGTCTATAATACGACTGACAATTGCGGCGTAGCGTGCGTGGGGCTTTCTTATGGCAAATATTTAAGGATAGTATTCGTGGAAATGACATATTCGGTTTAAGGTATGGAATAGAAGAAAGAGTGAAAAACATAATATCGGGTTCTTACCGCCTCCGTGGTTCAGTGGTTGAGCGTTGGGCTCACGATTCGGAGCTTCCGGGTTTGAATCCCGGTGGGGACATCTCACAATAAAAATCACTTTGTGATCCGTAGTTTGGTTAGGACATTACAGGCTGATCGCCTGATTGTCCGAAAGTAAGACGATCCGTGCTTCGGAAGGGACGTTAAGCCATTGGTTACTACTGACTGATGTAAATCGCCATTGGCGGCTAAATAGTAACCCTGACACCAGGGTTGATGACACAACCCACACGATAGAAGAAGAAGAAGTGATTTTTGTGGTATGTCTCCACCTGGATTCGAACCAGGGACCTGCGGATCGTGAGCTCAACGCTTAACCACTGGACCACAGAGGCAGTTAGACCCGATATAATACTTAGCTGCGGCCCTGGTGTATACGTAAGGATCGTCAGTACCTACTACCATAGAGACTTTTGGTTTTGATTTTCCCAAAAGCCAAGGCAAAGGGAACTATGCTCATACAGCCAAGGCATATATATTTTTTCTTTGTGATGATTAATGCAATGATGAAAGGTGATGACGATGAATGATGAAACCTAAGCCCCCACCCTTGGAGCAGACTCCTACTCCGAACCCCAAACGAACTAACTCAAAAATCTGCATAAAATGTCGAGTTATGAAGCGGTTTGTTGGCACGAAGCGAAAATACATTACACTTTGTTTATTGAATATTCCGATATAATAACACTATAGCGAATGTTTTCCGACTAACTTACTACGATTATTAACCACAAAACACCACTTCGTATTAATTATTTAGATTTTTCAATGACGATAGCAACCATGTCGTTCAAGTTCCCGCTAAAAAGCCTGCATAGAGATTTTTTTTTGTTAAATGCCCCAAGAAGGAGCAGGCAAAGGAACATAGCCATACATCCTGGTCATATGATTTTTTTCTTCATGTAATTTCTTGTAGGCCTAAGCTACTTTTATCTTCTTGTCTTTGTCTTCAAGGCCGAAGCTATTTCTTCTGTTTCTTTAATTCGTCTTCAGTATATTGTTTTCGGTGGCCGGAGCCAATTCTTTTGTTTATTTTCGAGTCTTAGAGTCTTAAATCAGAAATCTTACCATAGAGAAAAATAATATACCTCTACTACAGTACTACTGTCATGACAACCGCGTGTTTATACACAGGGCCTCTTCTCTTGTTGAGTGTCTTTAAGTGGCGATTGTTGCGAAAACTCTATTGTTTTAATATGACATGTATTGTGTTGTGATGTCTTAATTCTTTGAACGGGTGTGCGAGTGTTATTATATGTTTGTTTTGAGAATGGTGCTAATTCGAAAAGGAAAGGGACGGATGATTGACAACTGTTTTTTAAAATGAATGAATAACCCGGGCGAATGAAATCGGCCTACAAAGACATACATTGACCAAGTTGGAGATGTCCTTAGAAAAGGTTTAGTAGGTACGATCTACTCTGAACCGTCGTGCGTGTATGAAACGGTTGACAAATGTGGAGGAAACAAAGAAGTGTGTCAGGATCGAAGCAAATGGAATTACCTACTCTCTACTTACCCCGGTGGGAAATAGGCGTGAGTTTATTTATTTATTTTTGTTACAATATTAGTGTGGATAACATGCATACTCATTCGGATACAGACTGCAATCTTACCTGATTCTTCGCAGAAATATAATCCATATTCTTCCCGTTGAAACAAAATCATAAGTAAACAATTTACACTTTTGCACTAAAAATACCTACTATTAGTACCCGCTGTTCTAGTTTACGTACACACAGCAAATGTTTGTATACAGATGTTAACAATGCTTATGTTTTTAATAAATGCAGGCACTTGGCATGACGCCAGACAGCCAATTGCCTGCCATAGACTATACACTGCAAACGAGACAAAAGAAGCCATTGAAAAGCCACTGAATATGTTTTTGTGAATTTGGCAAGCGTCAATTCTTGGCTGTAGAGAATAAATATGTAAGAGAAAAGTGGAAGCGTTCTTAAAATGCTGCAATAAATCGAATTGACTGACATAAGGTAATAAATTGACAAAGGAAATGTCACATGAGGTCACATGATTCGCTTATGTGAACCACGTACTTTTTCATTCGTAAACTTAGCTCTTTTAGCCTAAGTGTGCGTTGTGTTAAAGCATGTACTCAATGAGATTAACCATGATAACTCAGAATAATAAGCTGAATCATAATAATAAGTTGATATCAAGTGGAATTTTCCAACGCAAAGGTATGGAATTGGAAATACATTTTCATAAGGTTTCCGACAATAAATTCCACTTTATATCAACTTAGAATCATGCCCGAGTCATCCCCTTCAATACTCGTTACGATACCACTTAGACTCCGTACAAGTACGTACAGGTAGCCATACGAGTACGTATGGGTGCGAGTACGTGTGAGTGACATTGTAACGAATACTGAGGGGAATGATTCAGCTCATTAATTATTCTGAGTTAATATCAACTGGAATAAAAATATATGAATTATCCCCTCATTATTCTTAACGATATCACTAACACCCTGTATAAGTCTACATCAGATAGAGTTCCATTCACATGAGGTTTCCACTGTAGACCGATCGTAGACAGATAATATGTATTGTGAACATTGTAGCTATAATAAGAGGTAGGTACAAACATTTCAAACGACTGTCGCGTCTGGCACCGTCGCCGTTATATATTGTTTGGCGATACGATGTGTATTGAACGTCTCTGAATGTCTCATAATAGGCTACTTGGCAACCTAGTCAAATGAGATACTTTTTACGAAACGTCAAAACGAAAGTTTTCTTTAGACATGGTATTGACAGTATTTCCAAATACAGCCCTGTGACGTCATCAATAGAAGCGGTCAAACGACGTACTCATTGTTACTTAATTCATAAATAAAATTCGTAAATAAGTTGAAAAGCAAAATGAGATTGATTTTTGATCATCTTATACCGGCTTCTATTACTAGATTAGCATTTTATAATTTATCTTTGACGCAGTCGAATAACCTATTGTTTAAAATTAAAAACAGTGATCTAATCTATTGCCAACATAAAGAAGTACCAAATACAATTAGCATATAAGATAGACACAACAACAGAAAATCAAAGCAATACAGAAATATAATGCACAATAAATGTCTTCGAAGAGAGTAGAAGAAGCGAAGTCGTATGTCATGATTGTTCTATGTCATGATCGTATGTCTGGTATTGAATGTGTTCCTCTAGTTATTAAATATATATAGTCCTCCTTGTCGTATCCGACAACGGCGACCTCACTCTCTTCTCTCGTGCGCTCGAATGTGACTGGCAAAGCAAAACTTTGTTCTGAAAACCCGGTCACATTGGAGGCAGAATAGCTGTCCATCCGAGTTGAAACCCGCAACGCCAAACACGCAAGGATCGTCCCAAATCCATCTATTAAATAACTTGTAATGTATACCCTCATTGATTTAAAAGATGTGTTGCTGTTGCAGTTTCTTGTCATTACTTTTCCTCAGCGATAACACCTTGCGAAATGACGTAAATTCAAAAATGTTACATTTACCTTCAACAAGTTTATCCATGATAATTACGTTGAATAAATGATTTTGATTTCTGTAGTAAGTGGAATTCCGTGGTTTCTGCCTACCCCAACGGGAAATAAGCGTGATCCTATGTATGTGTATAGTGCTCAGTAGATACGGGTCATACTCCACAATGTTCCATTGCTTGTTTATGGTCCAACCTAACAAAAAATCCAATACTGGTACACGACTACTGGGAATCTAGCCATTTTTTTGACGTGACTAATTGTAGATTTGTCGCAGATGGCATTAACTACTTGGCCGGACAAAAGGGAATCTAACCCTCTAGATTGGTTATGAAGGTATAACGTAAGTTGACGACTATATCCCAATTGAGGTAGTCAGAGGTACATCCATCGCAAGGTGAACTAAAGTACCCCCACCTCACCGAGCTTTCAGTTAGAGCAACGTAATAGCTGGTGAGCCGTCTATGATGGTCAAGCCTTTGAATTAGTTTAGTAGTGTTAATTAGTCTTCTTCTATCGTGTGGGTTGTGAGGTGGATTACCAATCTCATCAACCCTGATGTCAGGGTTAAATTGAGCCGCCATCTTACATTCGGGCAATCTTCCTGTCCTAACCAAACTAGATCCTTAGTTAACAAAGAGATTTTTGTGATATGTCCCTACCGAGATTCGAGCCTGGGGCCTCCGAATCGTGAGCCCAACGCTCAACCACTGGACTACAAAGGCCGTTAATTAGTAAAAACTGTACTTAAGATAATTTAACGTATATAAATTATCTAATTAGACACGTCACAGAGTCGTAGGTATAATTAACATCCTTAAATACACATCAAAAGCCTGACGCGTCTGTTTCGATGATTGTTCTGTGACAATTGTTTGGCGCTAAGCAACGGGCGTTGAACCCATTTAGATATATTCTAGATTCAAGTATACGTGGGACGATTGTTGGCATCTTCATAGTATTTACTGAAAGTTGAAATGAATTGAATTTCCACTAACGCAGTTGGTTCGACCGTTACAGACGGCAAACGGACGGAAAATATAATAAAATATACACATACAAACAGAATATTTTTCATGCTCTCACTTTTATTCCCTCAATCAGCGCTTATCGCTATCGACCCACTATGGTCGATTAATTCTTTCAAATATTGTCCTCTCAGACTACGCCCTGAGGCGAGGTTCGCGCCCAACTGGTCACCCTCAGGCCTGTTGTCTTAAACGTTGTACCGGGTGAGAGCCTTCAGCGCTCCCCATTTGTCCGGCTAAGTAGTTAATGCCATCTGCGGCAAACCTACAATAAGTCACGTCAAAAAAAAAGCTCTAATTTTTGGTAATATCGGAAGTTTAAGAAACAATTTATATATCTATCTAATGCAAAACTTATACCAATAATCTTACCTTGATGTTATTCAAACAAAAATTTGTTTCTGATAATGTCTGCCCTTATAAGGAATGAGGTGCGATGTAGCTGCGTTTCGTTCAGAATGCAGTGTCGAAATAGTGACATTTTATTTTTATTGTTTTTATTTATATTTATAGTTGCTTTTTTTATGGCTACAAACCATGGCCATTTTTGGTTTAGTGTGTTGAGAAATCGATGGAAAAAACTGGAATTTTCATGAATTTTCCATCTACTTGATATCAACTCAGAATCAGGGTCTGAACCATTCCCCTCAGTATTCGTTACGGTGTCACTGACATATACGCACTCGTATAACTATTGGCTATCTGTACGTACTTATACGGGGCGCAAGTGACATCGTAACGAATACCGAGGGGGATGATTAAGCTCATTATTCTGAGTTAATATCAAGTAGACTTTTCTATCGCAAAAGTATAAAATTAAAAATAATTAAACACAAAAAATCATGAATTTTGCGACGGAAAATTCCACTTGATATTAACTCAAAATCGTAGTCTGAATCATCCCTCTTGAGTATTCGTTACGATGTAACGAACACCTTGTAGTTTAGGTAAAACTTGGTTCCTTAGTTACCTAACTTTTACATGCTGCAAAAGAAGCTCGTTCATTTTAAAATATTCTCCTTGTAACTAAGTAGGAAGGTAAAACTTGGAGGAGCTCGGTGGCGCAGCGGTAAACGCGCTCGGTCTGCGATTGTTGAAGTAAAGCAACTGTCGCAGAGGCCGGTCATAGGATGGGTGACCACAAAAAAAAAAAAGTTTCGGAAGGCACGTTAAGCCGTTGGTCCCGGCTGCATTAGCAGTCGTTAATAACCACCAATCCGCACTGGGCCCGCGTGGTGGTTTAAGGCCCGATCTCCCTATCCATCCATAGGGAAGGCCCGTGCCCCAGCAGTGGGGACGTTAATGGGCTGATGATGATGAACTAAGTAGGAAGGTACCTTTTATAGTACTTATCACGCATAACATAAAGACATTGGCTATTAATAATATTCCTACAATTAATCACGACTTACCACTGATAAGAGTACGTATAAGGTAACAGATTAAGAGACGACGGGATCATAAATAATTTGCCTTTTCCTTCTCACTGTACGTTGCCTAGTAATGCGCATTTAATTATACAGTCAATGCGTTATTGAGACATTTCCTATATTCGTGTGACGCGAAATTAAAACCTCTTTACATGACTTATCAGATGGAATGAGGAATGTTCTTTTTAAAAATTTTAAATTGTTTCCTAGTTGCACTGATAGATGGCGCTGAACTTGATAGGTTACTTCAAGGAACAGGGGGGCTAAAATGGCCACCTCGAAGCAATTCATCTAAGAAAGCAATATTGCAATTTGACATTTGCGCACACAAAAATTGAGTGCGCAATGCAAACGAATGTCAAATAGCAATAGGTACTGCTTTCTTGAATTGCTTCGATGTGGCCATTTTTCCCCCCCATTCCCATTCATTCATTTCCATTTTCATTTTATTCCCATTTTTTTTATTTTTTGCCCCCGAACGTTATTTATAATATAATATTTCTGATTTTATTAGATGTCATTTTGAAATCAAATCAATTCAAATATAGTTTATAGCACTGAATTTAATAACATAACTTAATTATGTTCCAAAAATGAACAAATAACAACTAAAAAGGAAGGGGCCAAGTAATGTAGTTAAGCGCCATCTAACGAGTTCTTGAGAACTGTTTTTATTTTTTAACTCTACGAGTAAAAAAAGGAAATCTCCCTTTGGGAAGAGAAAAAGTGCAAAGAGTAGTTGAGTAAAGAAATGGAATCCGCTTTATCATGAAACGAAGGCTAAAAATAATAACATAACGCAAGTAGCCTAACGAGGGACTTAAACATAGTTGGTCAGGAGTGGGTGTACCAAACACCTCTGCCTACCCCTTCCAGGATACAAGCATGATGCTATGTTATGTTATTAATATCCTATAATATCAATTAACTGGAGGGGATGGAGCATACTCCACCACGCTGCTCCGCTGCGGGTTGGTGGAGGCGTTTGGGCTAGAAACCCGGGACCAACGGCCTCACGTGCTTACCGAAGCACGCAATCATTTTACTTTTTCAGACAATCAGATGAATCAGCCTGTGATATCCTAGTCAAACAAAGGACAGTCTCACAAATTGATTTTCGACATTGTCTTCGTCGGGAATTGAACCCGGACCTCCAGATCGTGAGCCCAGCACTCAATCAATTGGACGGAAGGCGTGTGTCTCTGTCTGCTACTAATATTGAAAGTATTAATTAATTTATAGTCGTAAAAACTACAGTCTTATACTACACTATACAAGCGTGTACCCCGGCTCTGCGTAGAATATTAAGCGGAATATTAGCATAGCAAAGAGTGGCCGATCGGTCTGCAAATAACAGAGGGTCGCCATTTATATTGAAATTACTCAGTCGTCGAGTATCTGACGTCCATCGGCGAGATGGGGAAATTAAACTGATTGGTTAGTAAGCGGTAGAAAATGAACTGTGCGGTGTCTAGAGATTAGTAGTCATACACTTGCTCTATAATTTAAGTGCCACGCTGTTGTCGGTGTAGCATTCTCCATGCTACTTTTTTTAGGGAAAAATAGGGCAGTGGTTTCCCTCTTGCCTTCCGCAGTACTCTGTCTGACGCGAGTGGGATGGCGCCCAGAGCAGTCTATTTCAAAGCCGTACGGGGCTCCTGTCCTCCGCCTCTGAATAGCACTGACAGTTACAGCACTGAAACTCTGTATAAGGATAAAATGTATACATCGCATCGTATGTGTTGCCCTCTGTGTAAATTTTCACTGAATCCTGGCCTTTTTTTGGTGAGCTGCGGCACCCATATACCTTTATGTTTTCCAACTAAATATTAATGTGTGTATATTTTAATGTTGTAAATGTATATGTGTGTCGTAGGTTTTACCTAAATAAACTTTTTTAATATTATTATTACATCGTGGACAGTTTTCAATGCCCATATTTTCAACATAACAGGGGGGTTAAAATGGCCACATAGAAGCAATTCATCTAAGAAAGCAATATTGCAATTTGACATTATACTAGGACTCGTTACTGAAAAAGTGCGAGCGAGACAAACTACGCACGCGAGCGAGACAGACATATCGCGCGCGCTCTCCCTTACTCCCTACGACCATTTAAAGCAAGACCCAAGGGGGGGGTGGGGGAGGTAAATATAACATGGCGCCCGGTATGATTAGGTGAGGGGTGGAGAGTGACTGTTCTTTACGTAGTAACCACAAAAAAATCTTCGCGGGTTGTAAGGTCAGACAGGCAGTCGCTTCGGTAAAAAACCGAACCTGTCAAATCTTCAGGTTAGGTAAGCGGACCCTGTGAAAAACGGGATAATGCTAGGGAGAATGATATAGTTACGCATAATAAAACAAAATACTCAATGAAGGAAATACCTACGTACTGTAACCACGCATGATGGACTTAAAAAATAAATTCATCATCATCATCATCAGCCCATTAACGTCCCCACTGCTGGGGCACGGGCCTTCCCTATGAATGGATAGGGAGATCGGGCCTTAAACCACCACGCGGGCCCAGTGTGGATTGGTGGTTATTAACGACTGCTAATGCACGTGGGACCAACGACTAAACGTGCCTTCCGAAGCACGGAGGAGCTCGAGATGAAAACTTTTTTTTTTCTGTGGTCACCCATCCTATGACCGGCCTTTGCGAAAGTCGCTTAACTTCAACAACCGCAGACCGAGCGCGTTAACCACTGCGCCACCGAGCTCCTCAGAAAAATAAAGAGAAAAATAAATTAATATCGTTTATTTCGGACAAAGTCCATAGAATGTTAGTATACAAAAAGATTTATAAACTAGTGTTAGTAAGACATTATTCCGGCGATCATAAATACAAACTTATAGGGTGTGAAGTTCCATCCACCTTTTTAGAAGGGGGAGTCCCACCTATCACATAACGTCTTCAGGATACTGTTGGGGCTGGCTCGAGTCCGCGTGAGAAGCGACGCACAAGGTTTCCGCGTGTCATGTAATGTCATATATGCGATAGACTGATCCCTTGTCTCTTGTTGTTATTGAATCCATGGATAATTTTATAACTTTGCGCATGTTAGCCCTGCAGGGCTAACGCCACGTGATTTTTCTTCGTATTTTGACAGAAGGACATGACTTATTTGGGTTCACATATTAGCACCAGTCGACAAAACGACATAATTATATCTTCAGAATCGATAAAATGTCCGTGACACGTTATCACGTTGCGCACTTGAGCCCTGGAGGATGATAATTTATCATAATTAATAAATAAATAATAATAATTAATTAATTAATTATTTTTTTAAGAAAAATTGTAGTTTTTTTGGAATAAATAAAAAAAATAAAAAAAAATGATAAAGCAGGAGAACTTGTAGGTATATAAGTCTTTTCCCCATTTCTGTACGAACAGAAGATTTAAAAGAATTCCACATTGTATGAGGTAAACTATATGATGTCAATGAACCTTAGCGGTAGGTAGATTAAGTCATCAGACACAACGATCGGCCTTGGCGGGCCGTTGTTTTCAAATGAGTATGCTCCAATATGGCACAATATGGCCTACAATCCGTAGGTATGTTTGTCCTGATACAATGTGTGTGGCAGGAAGATTGGATAAGCAGGAGTGTTGAGGCGTGGTGTGAATTAGACAGTTATGGGTGCGCTTCACTACAAATTACGTGTAATGGGGAATGGATGAAAAAAATTAAAGTACTTGAATATTTTTCTAATATAGTGATGAGCTTATGTCGTCATCTCCCTAGCGTTATCCCGTTTTTCACGGGGTCCGCTTACATAACCTGAAGATTTGACAGGTCCGATTTTTTACAGAAGCGACTGCCTGTCTGACCTTCCAAACCACGATGGGAAAACCAGCCCAATACAGGTTAGGTCACATACCTCCGAAAATGCATTACTCGAGAATGTGGGTTTCATTACGACGTTTTTCTTCACCGCTGAGCACGTGATAATCATTTATGATCCAAGCACGAATTCGAAAACAAATTCGACAATCATTGGTTTAGGCCTGTGCTGGATTCGAACCTGCGACCTCAAAATGATGAGCTTATGTAAAACAAGGTTTATAAGACCAAGTACATTATTTTTTTTTCTGAATCCGATCATAGATTCTGTAAACATGTTTAATGAAGCGACACACTGTGGGTGGTTTCTTTGAAGGTAAACTCGTTAAGATATTCGTGTGCTGCGAAAGTGGTTAAATAATTCTTCTTATGACGCCGATAATAAAAGATCTAGGCGGAAGTCTCATTAAGCATACTTATTACTATGTGAATTATAGCGTTTAAGACCACACGCACGGTTTCAGTTTTGAAAATGCGAAGTATATTAATCACTCATCATCATCATCAGCCCATTAACGTCCCCACTGCTGGGGCACAGGCCTTCCCTATGGATGGATAGGGAGATCCACCACCACCACCTCCTGGGACCACGCGGGCCCAGTGCGGATTGGTGGTTATTAACGACTGCTGATTAATAATCAGTGACCGGGACAGGTTGTAGCCATTTGCGAGATTTGTCCTAACATGGATCATCATCATCATCAATGACACAACATATGGATATGCCACCCAAATCTTGAATCTCGAAATTTTTTTGTGAATTATTTCATTAATTTGTCTCTAACGTATTTGTTTTGTTTTTTTTTTGTTTATAATGTTCTATCACTCTTTTATTTTATTTATTTATATACTTTTGTCTTAACTGTTTACCTGGATCAACAAACATTCACATTTGTAATATTAGTAGGACTGTACTTATGATATCTCAAACAGTTTCATCATCATCATCAACAGCCCATTAACGTCCCCACTGCTGGGGCACGGGCCTTCCCTAAGGATGAACAAACAAACTGTTTACTTATATTTAATTCACGAAGAAGACTATCATAATGTAACGACGTGTGCTCCAGAAATTTTATGTCTGTTGATTACACGTCCCTTTGTTTTTTAGTGGATAAGGAAATGACAGGTATGTAAAATTAGACGGCGTCTGCAGGAATTAGCACCAATCTGTCCTCTAAGGTCTCTTGACTGCTTACCCCAAATAGGGATTATAGGCTCGTGTTTATGTATGAATGTGTTTATTATTGATTACCTACATTGACTCACGGTAATATGTCATATTGTCCATTGACCGTGCTCTGAACTTCCTTGTTTACTTAGTTCATATCTATATACAAAAATGCATTAATTATGTGTGTATGACTTGATCCGTTTCGCAGAATTTTTCATATATTTTTCCTTTATTACTTTGTAGTTACTTACGCACGTGCGGTTTTTATTTCATTTGTCAAATTAATTATGCGAAAATAATGTTTTTAAATAATGTATTAAGTTTTTTTTTGTGTTTATAATTAATAATTTTATTTTTTTATTTACAAATGTCCGTAGAAAAGGTTCAGTACGATCTACTCTGAACCGGGACGTGCTGGTATAAAACGGTTGTGTGATGGTGGAGGACGCAAGAGAAGTGTGTCAGGATCGAAGCAAATGGAATTCCATAGTCTCTGCTTACCCCGGTGGGAAATAGGCGTGAGTTTATGTTATATTCGTATGTTTTGAGTGAAAAATGTGTGAGTAAAAAAGGTTAGGCAACCTAATTATACCGTAGTGTGTGTTCTACAAACCTGTTTTTTCACAAAGAGTTTATATATAAATAAATACACTTCTCATCAAAAAAATCGAAACACTTCCGTTTTCATTGTTTCTGTCCGAATTTAACACAAAAAAGAATTCATACGATGAAAAAAAATACATAAATGTATAGCTGGCAGTTTGGCCATTACAGTAATAAGCGAAAATTCTAAATTCAAAATTAGAATTTCATTTGTTTATCTTATAAACGAAATGAATCACTGTTTTGAGACAAATGTGTGTTTAGGGTTGGAGTACATTTAGCGTTTAAAAACTAAAAATTGGCGCCTATGCTTAAACTTTTTGTTTTTTATTTCAATACTGTGACTTTGGGACGTCTGAAAAAAGGTTTTTTTTCTAAAACGTATGGATACTTCGCCCACAGAAGCCGCCCAAGTTGTGGCATTGCTGGATTCTGGCCTTAGTCAGCGTGTTGTGGCTGGAAGACTGCATCTAAGCCTGTCATCTGTTCATAGAGTCTATAAACGTTATCGGGAGACTGGTTTGTTCACGCGCCGTTCAGGATCTGGCAGGAATCGGGTCACTTCTGAGCGAGATGATCGATTTATTGTAACAACTTCTTTAAGAAATCAACGCCTTAACGCTTTTCAACTGCAGCAGCGGCTTCGTGTTGTACGAAGGGTGGCTGTTAGTGACTCTACAATTAGAAGAAGGTTGAAGGATCGTGGACTGGTACCGCATAAGCCAGCAAATGGGCCGAAATTAACTGCAGACCATCGAAGAGCGCGCCTTAACTTTGCACGTGAGCACCTAAATTGGTCATACCTACAGTGGAGCAAAGTTCTCTTTTCTGATGAGTGTAAAATTATGCTGTATGGTAACGACGGAAGGAACAAGGTCTACAGAAGAGACGGAGAACGCTATGCACAATGCTGCATTGAAGAAAAGGTCAGCTATGGTGGCGGTTCTGTAGGTATGACCAATTTAGGTGCTCACGTGCAAAGTTAAGGCGCGCTCTTCGATGGTCTGCAGTTAATTTCGGCCCATTTGCTGGCTTATGCGGTACCAGTCCACGATCCTTCAACCTTCTTCTAATTGTAGAGTCACTTACAGCCACCCTTCGTACAACACGAAGCCGCTGCTGCAGTTGAAAAGCGTTAAGGCGTCGATTTCTTAAAGAAGTTGTTACAATAAATCGATAATCTCGCTCAGAAGTGACCCGATTCCTGCCAGATCCTGAACGGCGCGTGAACAAACCAGTCTCCCGATAACGTTTATAGACTCTATATGAACAGATGACAGGCTTAGATGCAGTCTTGCAGCCACAACACGCTGACTAAGGCCAGAATCCAGCAATGCCACAACTTGGGCGGCTTCTGTGGGCGAAGTATCCATACGTTTTAGAAAAAAAACCTTTTTTCAGACGTCCCAAAGTCACAGTATTGAAATAAAAAACAAAAAGTTTAAGCATAGGCGCCAATTTTTAGTTTTTAAACGCTAAATGTACTCCAACCCTAAACACACATTTGTCTCAAAACAGTGATTCATTTCGTTTATAAGATAAACAAATGAAATTCTAATTTTGAATTTAGAATTTTCGCTTATTACTGTAATGGCCAAACTGCCAGCTATACATTTATGTATTTTTTTTCATCGTATGAATTCTTTTTTGTGTTAAATTCGGACAGAAACAATGAAAACGGAAGTGTTTCGATTTTTTTGATGAGAAGTGTATTTAAAGAATTGTACTAAGGTACAGTTAATCATGGCCTAAGGGCCATGATAGGCTTAGGTTGCATTTTATAAACATACATAACGTTTTTAACACTAATCATCATCATCTCCCTAGCGTTAACCCGTTTTCACGGGGTCCGCTTACCTAACCTGAAGATTTCACAGGTCCGGTTTTTTACTGAAGCGATTGTCTGTCTGACTTTCCAACCCTCGAAGGGAAAACCAGCCCAATACCTACATGTCACATACCTCCGAAAATTCATTTCTCGGGAATGTGGGTTTCCTCAGGATGTTTTTCTTTACCGCTGAGCACGTGATAAACCTTTATGATGCAAACATGAATTCGAAAACGATTCGATTTGGTTTAAACCTGTGCTGGATTCGAACCTGCGACCTCCAAGTGAGTTTACATCATTCAACATTTTTAACACTCATTTTATTTTATTTTTTATAACATCACATAATCAGCCTAAATACGTCCCTCTGCTAGCCACAGACCCAGACCTCTATTCAATCAAAACCGGAGGGAGTATGGAGCATACTCCACCACATTGCTCCATTGGTTGGTGAAGGAAACTAAAGTAAAATTGGATAAAAAACCAGATCATTTCAAGGTCAAGTTCATTTCCTTTAGTATTATAAAATAACCTTAATCTCCGCATACCTGCCCAAGCGCAGCTATTAGTAATAGATTTATGATCTAGATTCTTACTCCACTACAAGCCATAGTACCGTAGTAAAGTATAGTAATTAAGGTCAACATTGCGTTCTCGTAAGTTCTAGTATAGTAAAAGCCGTTCTTTATGGTCACAACTCACATTTTTTCTTTTTTTTTTCTTTTAAAAGGTTACAACTGGCGCAATGTAGTTCGATGCTTGAATGTAAATGATTTGCAGTTCTTTAACATATAACACTCAAAGGGATAGGCAGAGGTGTTCGTATTCATCTTCTCATATGTATAAAAATGATGATAATGATAAAAATAAATTTGGATATTTGATTTAAAAAAAATACTATTTTTGTTCTGTCTGAATTTGCATAGTCTCATTAAAATTACGACATCGAAGCAATTCATCTAAAAAACCAATATTGTAATTTGACATTTGCGTATATAAAATTAAGTGCGCAATGCAAACAAATGTCAAATTGCAATATTGCTTTTTTAAATGAATTGCTTCGATGTGGCCATTTTAACCCCCCTGATATATCTATGTAAGATTAGGCAGAATTCAAAGACAGTATTTTTTATTTTTCAAATCAAATATTTGGCATTGCATTTTTAAATTCTACCTAGTCACCTATGTCCGCATTTCATCCTAACAATTGAAAATTATTAAAGTAAAATATCCGTGTGTAAAATATCAAATTCGGACACAGATACGAATTTTTCATTTTCGTCCGATATGCACGGATACGGAACATACAATAATAATAGAATATCTTTATTTAATGAAAAAACCTTAAATATATGTCAATAAGTATTAGTTCACATTTACACACAGAATGCAGTTACAGGCTGTGATTATAATTCTTATGAATCCACTAATACTTACACAATGCAGCGACACAATGTTAGGAAATAGATCCCTAAGTACTTAAGAGATGAAACTAAAACTAATTTATTAATAAAAAATCTAAAAACAATGCTACTTAAAAAGAGCTATTATACTGTAGACGAATTTTTAAATGATAAGTTTTAATTTTAATACACACTTCCTCTCTTCCCTTCAACGCTGTGCCCTACAGGGTCCATGTTTTAGTTCCTATGCCTATGTAACACCCCATTGTACTACATGGAATGCAGTAAATAATTGAGAATTGATAGATTCTCAATCGAAATCTGAAGACCGTTTTTTCAATCTGTATTTAAAATCTGATGGTAGCTTCAATAGTAGAGCTACAGTTTATGACGTAGGTAAGTTAAAATATAGTAAGCGGATTAAAATGCAAGGAGATCTGTGATGATGTATCTCACTTCATTATCATCAGCCCATAAAAGTCCCCACTGCTGGGGCACGGACCTTCCCTATGGATGGATAGGAAGAACGGACGGCCTTAAACGCGGGCCCAGTGCGGATTGATGGTTATTAACGACTGCTAATGGAGCCGGGACCAACGGCTTAACGTGCCTTCCGAAGCACGGAGGAGCTCGAGATGAAAACTTTTTTTTGTGGTGACCCATCCTATGACCGGCCTTTGCGAAAGGTGCTTAACTTCAACAATCGCAGACCGAGCGCGTTTACCGCTGCGCCACCGAGCTCCTCACTTACTTTATTTTAACTTACCTCATAAATTGAAGCTCTACCATTGAAGCTACCATCAACCCATGCCCCCATAACACACGTTAATAGCATCCTATAAATAAACAGCTGTAACCCATAAAATTCCTTATACAGTCGCTACCAGCTGACATTTCATAAAAGTCTCTCTTTTATTTATATTTATTCGGTTAATAGTTTTGTAAATCGCCCTTGACTCGGCTTGTGAAACTCACGCGCCCACAGCTTGCGAACATTCTGAGGTATTACTTTTTTTAAACAGTAAAAAACATAAAACTTTGATATTCATTGGTCCCTTAAAAGACAGTTGTGAAATAAGCTGTCATTGTAAACAAGCAATGCAAATCGCACACCAAGTCACTCTATCAAGATGATTAAGTGGATACGCAGAATTAAGCTTTAATCTTTAACTTTCTATGTATCCTTGTCTGTCAACAGAAAGCTCTTTAGGTGTGAAAGAGACAAGAGACGAATGATGTGTAGAGTTGTCTCCAGCCAGTCTAAAGCCGCGGCGCGTGCGGCGCGGACGCGTTCGATATTCAAAATAACGAATCGCGAATCGAAATTCAAAAAAATAACCGAAGTTTATCGATGTGTGTGCATTTTTGTGAAATGTGAAGTTCGTGTTTTATCATTCGTTCTTATTTCAAATACATGTTTATTTTTGTACTTTTAAAGCAACGGTTAGATCCTCAAACAACTGCCTATATTAGTCACAGGCTGTTTTTTTTGTATTAATTGTTAATAGTTATCCTTCCTGCTAATTGTTGCGGCTTGTTTATATTCTATAAGAATCGGTTTATTTATATCCTATTCCATCATTTCAAGTTGAAGTTGTGGATATAATATCTTGCCTTAATGGGAACTTTGTCAGTAAGTCGGTATAGTTGTTTTTGCATTCTAGTAATCATTTTCGTAAGTTAGAACGCGCTCAAGGTAATGAGTTGCATTTAAATCTCGTGTGTGTACAAGTTTCATTGCCAAAATCCGTATAGTTTAGAATTCACTAGGTGTTTTATTTCCGTTATTGTGGTATTTCCTGTCACAGACATTTCCTTATGTTCTGGTATTCCGAATTTTCGTTGGGACATCTGGCTTTGACTAGTGGTGTTGATGGCAGATTCTGATTCATGTTTTTCTTTTTCTTTTTGTACAAGTTCATGCAATCTGAGACCTACAACAATAAGTAAACTAAAAACAAAAACTACTAAGTATTGAACTATATAAAAAATATAAGGGTTTCGTATTTCCTTTTAAGGTTCGAAATACTAAAAAAAGCTATCACTTTATCGCAGAATAAAAAAATATTGTTTTGAGAGAATTGAGTTACAAGAATATTACTGACGATCAATTTGAGGTCAATTTAGAGTTCCGAAATATTGAGAATTGCTTGTTTAATCACCGCTTTCATTACATATGAAATGTCACTGCGCAGCCGGTCAAGAGACGTCTACCTACTTACACGCGAGTAAATAACTCATAAACGTCTCTGGTCTGAATGAGCGAAACTCATTGACTTATCATTCAAACATTGGTCGAAAAACTCTGAAGACTGTTTACAAAAATTTTTTTGAGTTTCAGTTCTAAGTATGCAACCCCCAAAATTTATTGTGTTTTTCCTATTTTTGTGTGAAAATATTAATGCGGTTCAAAGAATACATCTACTTACCAAGTTTAAACAGTATAGCTCTTATAGTTTCGGAAAAAAGTGGTTGTGACATACGCACGGACAGACAGACATGATGAATCCATAAAGGTTCCGTTTTTGCCATAATAATATGGCAACGGATCCCTAATAATACACTTAATTGATCCGATTTCAGAATACCTACTGATTTGAAACAAACCAGGGGATTTAACTAAACGATTATGACAATCGACAGTTTGCATGTCACTTTATGTCAATCCGGTACATTTTGATCTCTGTCACTGTCATAATTAAAGCACATAATAACGGGTTCTTACCGCATTTAAATGGGGATATCACTGTCGATTGACATAATTTATTGATTGTTTACAACTTGGCTAAGGCCCCTGGCCACTCACAGACGTGTTATCATTCCAATACGCGACTGCTTAGGTACATTTATTACCAGGTGACAATAGGGTAGTCTCCAACTAGTCAAATCAGTTACTTTTTACTAAATGTCAAAATCATAAATTACTACGCAATTTGTATGAAAAAGCAACCTCTGACGTCATGGAATAGCGGGTCAAAATGTCGCACTAATTATTAATTTTTTCTTTAATAAAATTCATAAGTAAATTAAATTGAAAAATAAAACGTTTTTTGTCACCTTTAGATCTGTTTTCGTTTAGTAATCACAATTTCATAATTTATCTTTGACCTAGGAAACTACCCAATTCTTAGCGCCATTGAGGCTTTTTGGCGGGAAACGGGAACGGGACAGTTGCTTTCTTCATTGAATAATCTAAATAATTAATACGAAGTGGTGTTTTGTGGTTAATGATCGCATTAAGTTAGTCGGAAGACATTCGCGAGTGTTATTATATCGGAGTATTCAATAAACAAAGTGTATCTGCCTATTTTCGCTTCGTGCCAGGAAGCCGCTTCATAACTCGAAAGTTTATGCGGACTTTCGAGTTAATTCGTTTGGGGTTCGGAGTAGGAGTCTACTCCGAGGGTGGGGGCTTAGGTTTCATCATCATCATCACCTTTCATCATTTCATTAATCATCAAGAAAAAAAATACGTAAGACATGGCTGTATGGGCATAGTTCCCTTTGCCTTACCCTTCGGGGAAAACCAAAACAAAAAAAAAAAAATTAGCGCCATTGAAAGCCATCCTAATTGTTTGTTTGTATACTATTGCTTTAAAATACAAAGGAAATTCACATAATATATGATTTATCGTATTGTATTTTTTTTTTGTGATTTATCGTTTTTGACCTAATTCCTAATAAAAAATGCGATTATAAGTCGCGTCATGGAAAATATCCCTTTCTGGGTTACAGACGTAAAGGCTATTTTAATGGTAACTATATTATATATTTTTGTTTTGTTATGTGTCAAAGACAAAACTGTGTACATGAGGGCTAAAAAGGCCATATCGAAGCAATTCATCAAAAAAAACAATATTGCAATTTGACTTTTGCGCATATAAAATTAAGTGCGCAATGCAAACAAATGTCAAATTGCAATATTGCTTTCTTAGATGAATTGCTTCGATGTGGCCATTTTAACCCCCCCGAAACCTGAGGAACTTGACGGTCAAATATTCGTTGCAACAGCTAATACCTTTGAGCGTATTTCTCTACATATCTCTCACAGATTCCTCGATTCTCTATTAGAGACTAGTAAAATCAACGCTTTACATCGCCGGTCCGTCTGTTTATCCAGTGTCGGAAATAGCTGTGACATTTACAGCTGTGGCATAGGGTTATCAGCTGTAACGAAAGCTGAAATATGCTAAAGAAAAGTGAATTTTGATAAAAAAATATGATTGGCCACCTAATACGACACGATTCGTTTATAAAAAAACATCATAGAAGGAAAAATTGAAGGAAAGAGAGGAAGGGGTAGGTATACGAGTCCATTTATGAAACAAAAGAGAAAGTGCTGGTCAATGTCGATTGGCATAATCAGTTGTAACTCGGCTAAGGCCCTTGAAGTAATTGGTGAACAACACTTCATCAACATGTTGAACAACTAATTAACTTATTTCCCATTGGGGTACACAGAAACCACGGAATTCCACATACTACGATCCTGACACACCACTTTATTTATTTTTTTACTTTTGATGGGTTTGCTCTTGGCCCCAGACTTGTCCGAAGGCATTGACGAGGCTTAAGATGGTGCTCGCCTAGAAGGTGCCTGTTCACTCTGGCCTTGAAAGCAAGGTTATATGCATTCGGAAATACAGAAGACGGCAGAGAATCTCACTCTCATCAAAGACTAACATTGAAAGCTAAAATTAATTACAATGTCTAACGTGTCAACCCTATAAAGAACGGAGCGACTTGACAGGATGAAGTGACAGTCTTCCCAGTAAGTACCTACTATTTCTGCTCCACTTTATTACGGCTAGTTTTAATTAACCACGCCGCTTCAAGGGATGTTTTTTTTTATGTCTTCTATTCTGGTTTTGAAATTGAAAGCTATATTTTGTCTTAATAGGGGTTCCAGAGAGCCAAATATCGAGTTTCGTGGCTCTTGGAAGAGGCCTGTGTTTAGTGTAAGTGAAAGCTAATAGAAAGGCTTCATCATCACTAATTTAAGAGGCACGCTCTTGTCGGTATAGCATTCTCCATGCTACTTTTTAGGGAAAAATAGGGCAGTGGGTTCCCAATTCAACGTAGAATCATGGCCTGAATCACTAATACTGTGTATAACAAATGTATCTTCAAAATTATGAACAATAAAACACAACTATTTTGAAATTGTTATAATTTTCGAGAAATAAAAGTAGTATAGAGCCTAATTTCAACACCACGTAGGCTTAAAAATCTATAAAACACCTTCATAGCTAACCAAAAACTGTTGGTCGGTAATAAATTGTCGCCTACTGTAGCTCTATAGAGTCATCAAATTGATTAACGAGACAATTTCGTAAACAAAATTATATATTAGTTCACATTCTATATTTAAAATTTTATGATTAATATTTCGTTCCATTTATAATGGACGTAGAATTAAATTCAACATTCATTCAATTTTTTTTTTCTTCTGGCTTCCGCGGCTAGCGATGCGCCAAATTCATTCAGTTAATGAGTTCAAAGGTAAAATGCTGAAACTTATCCCACATACCTAACAATAGGCTAGTTTCCAACTAGTCAAATCAGTTACTTTTTACTAAACGTCAAAACACGAAATGACTATGGAATTTGTATAAGCACACTGTGACATCATAAAAAACGTGATAAAATATCAGACTTATTACTACGTTTTTCTTGATTAAAATTCATAAATAAGTTAAAAAGAAAATGTGTTTCGTTAGTTTCAGAACTGTCTTTATTCAAATTAAGATTTTTTTTTTATTTTGAATCTAGTACACGAATCTACCTTACAAAACCTACTTTTTCTAAGTTTAATTTTAGAATTGGGGGGTTAAAGAGGCCACATCAAAACAATTTATCTAAAAAAGGAATATTATGCGCAAATGTCAAATTGAAATATTGCTGGTATTGATGCACCAAGATTAATAAATAGATATAATAAAAACTATTTAATTGCAACTAGTTATTGTTATTGAGTAAGATGGTCCGTCCGATGACACGTTAAGCCGTTGGTCCCGGTTACTACTTGCTGATGTAAGTAAGTAGTCGTTACATGAGCCATGTCAGAGGCCTTTGGCGGGGGTTGATGAGGCTGGTATTCCACCTCACAACCCACACGATAAGAAGAAGATTGCAATTGCCGCGACATTGTTCGCGTGGACTTCGATTAGTGCGGTAAGAGCCTACTTTAAGGGTAAAGATAGTCACTGTGGTCCTGTAGTACACCGACTTGCTTCTCAAACGGGGAGCGCCGTTTCGAAGTGCAGTTTTCACTAATAATACAGTTGGCTCGGCCATTATAGACGGCGATACGACGCATCACGTTGGTCTAACAGAAAACTCGGTGAGGTGTGGGTACTCAGTTCATTTTGCGATGGATGTACCTCTGGCTACCCCAATTGGGATATTGTCGTGAGCTTATGTTATGTTATTCTAAGGGTGGAACTATATCTGGCCGCACCGTCAGTAAGTCACGTCAAAATAATAAAAAAGCTCTATTACGTTTTCCTTATCATACGATAGTGAAAACCCTATAGCAGTGAATTGGAAATACCTATAAAGGCTTCCTTATGAAAATTCGTAATAATGTTTCATTCATTCTTGCTTCCTTGTGTTCACTTCTAGATATAGGTACTTATCTACTGGATTAATATGTTAGGTTAGGATGTCAGAAGTGTCAACAACCAAGAAAAAAATAATTCTGAGGCCAAGAGCAAACTCATCAAAAATAAAAAAAATATTTTACTAGGGTTGTCACAGAAGATTTTTTTTATTTTTGGTGTTATTTTGTGGATATGCCACGAACGGAATTCACTGAATGGCCATTGTAGTGTATACCTTTAGTATACTGCCGTCTGTCATGATTCGGCTCGCCAAAACACCACCACTCTATACAGGCAGACCTTCCTGCATTAGCTCACTCTTTGTCTTGATGTGTATTCAGAAGACATATGCGCCCGAGACAAGGATAGCAATATTAATACACTACAGCCTTTAAATAAATAAATATATGAAAATATTATATAATATTAGTTATGGAAATAAATGATTTTTTTCTTTTATTCTTAAATTGACGGGTCCTGAAAACTCTCACATACCTCCCTATATTATCATCTTCGTGTGTTCTTTTAATATCCCATAACGAATCTCAAACTAAATTACTTCTAAGAAAAAAAAATTCAAGGCGAAAATAACTGCGAAATATTTAATTCTTAGATATCTACATCTTGGATTTGAGCCCAGAGTATAAACTATTACAGTATTTTAACGTTCGCTAAGAGAAAAAAAAAGATTCGCTACAGCTATTTCAGTAAAGGGTTTCATACCTACCTACTGTTGTTTTCTTTGTAATATGAATCAGAAATATATAAAAGGTGGGTAGATGTCATATCTCATTCGCACAAATAAAAAAAAAAAAATACATAAGACATGAGTTCACGACTATATTGGAGTAGTCAGACGTACGTTCATACGATGAACTAAACCCAGAAACCTCGTTGGGCGGCTTTCTAGTTTAAAAAATAACGTAAAATATAAAAAAATATATATAATATACTTAAGCAAATAATTGTTATTCAGAGTTAGAGTCAAGGCCCGCGTTCTGCCATTACGTCATCAAAAACAAAAAATACTCCAAACGCTCTACACAAAGCGAATTATCGAAATTACTACCAAAAAACCCGAACCCGGACCTCCAGATCGTGAGCCCAACGCTCTAACCACTGGACCACGGAGGATGTTTAAAAAAACACGTCCACAAACCCGCAATGGAGCAGCGTGGTGGAGTATGCTCCATACCCCCTCCAGTTGCATGGGGAGGCCTTTACCCAGCACTAGACGTATATAGGCTGATTATGTTATGCTATGGCTACCAAAGAAACCGGGTTGTGAGTGTTTATTTACTACTTTTACAAGTCTCGTGCGAGCACGCACCGTGTTGTCAAACAGTGCGAGATCACTGACTGACTCACGCGCACTCTGGTTATACTTAGCGCGTCACTCCGACTAGACCGAGCTATTTGGCTCATGTTACAACGGCTTACGTCGCTGGTCGTATAATTTAGATGAGATTTTTTTTTTGTCAAATCATGCCGTGGTTTTCCTTCATAAAATATCTAATGTGACAACCAAAGCAAAAACCTTATTAAATGATGTCTAATTATGTCACTTTTCAGATAAAGAACGGCAGTTCGCACGCCACCAACACGTAATATACGATCCCGACGACCCGATTACTCTAGCCATAGAGGTGGCCAATCAGCTCGCGACTATAAACATTTCAGAACCACGACACCGACCCGCTGGCGTTGTCGACGATTTCCCCGTCGACAACGCCAGCGGCTCGATTTCGTCGTCGCTTCTCATCCAGCGGTTGTCGCTATCGACGCACTAGGGTCGATTAATTCTTTCAAATATTTTCCTCTCAGACGACGCCCTGAGCCGAGATTCGCGCCCAACCGGGCTCCCTCAGGCCTGTTGTCTTACATTTCGTACAGCGGTCTCCATTGGTTCGCCCAAGTAGTAGTAGTAGGTTAATGCCATTTGCGGCAAATCTACAATAAGTCACGGCAAAAAAGTAAGTCACCAATAAAAATAGAAAACAGGAGATTTTTAATGCCACTCCGAGCGCTCAAAGCTCTTCAGTTTAGGGACGGCATCAATATAATCGATTATCTAAATACATAATATGCTCTACTTATCTATATTTGGTGGTTGACATAACTGTTAGCGGCTGTCTCCCAGACGTATAGTTAGAACAACTTGATATTTTTTCCAGGTTTCTAGGAAAGACCGTATCTTCGTCTTATAGTGAAAACCTCGTAAGTGCTTTTTTGAATAATCACTGGGATGTGATTTTTGTTAACAAAACATCGCAATAGACAAATTTCAATCCAGGTAAAATATGTGTGTCAATTTTTACCCGGATTTAAATTAATTGAGATTTTGTTGTTGAAAATCTCATGTGATTTTTCAAAAAGGCGCTTATTAGTTACGATGTTTTCACTAAGGCAGCGGTATATGGTCTCCTTGCGTGTGAATTACCTTTTTAAATGGGAAATATATTACAATTTTAGATTTTAATTAATACTCAACTACATATTTATACAAGAATTTAAATTCTCGCAATACCATTCCAGCCTTTTATTTAGTATATTGTGGAATATCTTGCAGACACACGACATCATAGAAATAGGACGCAACGACGATACAGTGCCTTGGTCACGACCTGGTTTTGGGATAGGTACCAAAACAATATCTCTCCATTGACTGGGAACAAAGCCTTTTTCATAAAATCTATTAAATAGTTGTATCAATACATTTTTGCCATTATTGGGAATATTTTTAATCATCAAGTAGGTAACGTTGTCATTACCCGGAGTCGTACATTTCGTTGGTATACTGCGTTCCAATTCTGACAACGATATTGCTGATTCTAGTTTGTCATTGGAAGAATGAAATTCAGGAGAAATCGGAGTAACATAATCTGGAGTTAACGAATGCAGTAAAGCAGTAGCCAATTCTTCATCCGCATAACTTCTCGGTAATTTATAGCCTTTCGACCATTTCATTTTAGACCATAATTCGCTTGGACTTAACATATGATCCAGCGAAGAACAAAAATTTTGGAAGCTAATTGATTTGGCTTTTCGTATTGAATTCTGTGCTGCAGATATTTTATTTTTTAATACATTCGAAAGACGCGGTATGGGGTTGCGACGAAACTGTGATAATGCAAGGCGTCGTTCTGCTACTACTTTTGATAAAGCAGGATTCCAATACTGTCTCGCGGTAAAGGCCTGGGAAGGATTTTGATTGACCCGAATGTAGGGTATATGTAATTCTGCTGCAGTATTTACATACTCTATAAAAGTATCATAATCTTTTTGCATGTCACCGGTGTAAAGGAAAACTTCGAACATTTTTTTCAGTAAAACGTTGTACGATGTCCAATCAGCGTTTTTAAAATTCCTCCGAGATAGTGGCGGCATCGAAAGACTGATGTCCGTCGTAATTTTAATAAGTCTATGGTCGCTTCCCAGAGTCTCATTAAGAACTTTATAATTAAATTTTAGGGCAATATCTGCTGAAGCCATTGAAATATCAGGGGAGTATTGTTGAAGCACCCCATCTACTAATTTTATCCTAGTTGGAGTACAGTCATTTAATGTTACAAAATCAGCTTCTGACAGTGCTTTAACAATTTGACGACCTCTCGTTTCAGTTTTGTTAGACCAGCTAGTGTGATGCCCGTTAAGATCACCAATAATCAAACATTTTTTTGTAGCAATCGAAAACAACTCATTCCAATCATCCACCCTAGTACTGACAGAGGGAGGACAGTATACCGAAATAATATTTTCGATATCTGCACAATTGAAAAGCTTGACATGAATAATCTGAATACCAGTGTTTTTTGCCCTCGTCTTACAAAATTGTGACTTGAGCGATTTATGTATAAATACAGCTATGCCTCCATAGGCATCGTGGCGGTCACAACGATATACGCTATAATCATTAATTTTTAGAGAGCTATCTGGCTCCAGCCAGGTTTCGCATATCGAGGCAAAGTGGATTTTTTCTTGAATTAATATATTATCTAAGGTAGTTAATTTTGGCCGTAAACTTTGTGAATTCCATTGCAAGATTCTAAATTTTCCTTTATCCATTTAAATAATCCAATAAAATTTTTAACAATGGCCAGTCGGAAATGTTCTCTACTACAATTAATATAAGCCACTCTATACCACACTTCAATCCACGCTTCAATTTCTCTGCCATACTAATTTCTCTTAAAAATACAATCTCCTTCAATCTTAAAATCAACTCTTTAAACGTAACATCTCTTGTCGACTTTTCTTTCTCCTGCTCCTGTCTCTTCATCTCAGTACGGGGCTCGTTCACTTCTGAATACATGTCCGGTGATGCCTGCGCCGCTCCGACCTTATCACTTCCGTGTCCCTTCGTTATCTTATTCCTACTGACCTTGTTCCCCTTTTTATCGCAGTGTACATCTGCCTGGATTTTCACAACTGAGGCGTATGAAGGAGAGTCCTCCATAAAGTGACCCAGGGGAGTAAAAAAATTGTTACACTCCACGATCTGAGGTTGAGGTTCGATAAACAGCGCCTTTTCGGAAGTTGATTTTAAATCTGGGCGAAAATAATTGACTTCAGGCACTGGTGATTTGGACACGTACATAGTACAGGCTCTTCTGTATGTGCAATTAAACTCGGACATAATTTCCCGTATTCTCTTTTCCTTTAAAAAAACCGGGCACGTCTTGCTTAATGCCATGTGATCCCCTTTGCAGTTTACACATACGAAGGATGTTGTAGGACAGTTCTCATGGTTTCCTCCGCATTTTGGGCATACTATTTTATCCGATGGGCACCTTACCTGTGTATGTCCTAATTTCCAACACTTAGAACATTGTGTGACTGGAAACACGAACGGGTCCACCTTTATGCGCAAATGGTCCACATAGACATGTGTGGGTAAAAATGTTCCTTTAAAGCCTAATCTGACTGTTTCACTCGGTACCCAGTCACCAGCCGAACTACGCCTCTTCAGACGGAGTACTGTTACTAGTACCGCTGGTTTATTACAGCTGATGCTCCTTAATATCTCTTCATTAGTGAGCTCCAAATCAACATTACGTATGGTGCCGTATGTGTGACTTACTTGAAATGCTTTCTGGAAATTCCACCCTTTCTCGATTAACTTCACACAAGTCATCATTTTCTCCATACACCGGTCGTTTTCAAATTCGACTCTTATTTTATACGGATTTAAGTACTTTATTTTAGAGATATCTAAGATATCTAATTCTTTGAGTAGCCTGGCTAGTGCAAATTGCTTCGGTAATCTCTCTTTGCATGAAATATAAACTTCAGACTTTTCTTGGAACTTTGGCTTTTTATCGACTGTCGTCCAATTTTCATCTCCTGAATCTCTATCTCTTTTTATAGGTCCCGTTGATTTTATTTCCCCATCATCCTCCATTTTCGTTAGGTCTATTTCCTCTTCATAATTCTCCGTTTCTTCCTTCCACTGCCCGCTAAGAAAAGCACTAGGACTCGGTGTCCTGAGTTCCACTTCGCCATTCATTTCTTCCTCCGCAACGTCGACGATATTGTTATTAATATTATCCATATTTCTTATCAAATGTTTCACTCATAATATGATGTAGAAAAAACTCGCAACTAACTGTTAAGTACAGAACAATAGGCCGCCCGGCCGTCCGGCCGCCCGATAGAAACCGGTCCACCGATACCTACTATCACTTACGCGTATGCGCTTAATGAGAATAGGTAATACTCTAACGACCACGTCCGTATCGCACGAATGCCGTCGATAGAACGACAGGATTTAGAAAGGCTAAATCATGTTACGATAATTTAACTTATTTGGTTACGGAAATTTTAGCCGGTTTTTCTATGAAAAAGACAACTATTGCTGCTTTCGTGGACATTGATAACGCTTATAATAACGTCGACATTACGTACTTGGTGCAATCTTTAGACAGCATAGGATGTGGTTCTAGATTGTGTCTATATATATGGAATTTCCTTAGTCTTAGAAACCTAAAAATCAGTATAGCCAATTTTACAGTGGTAAGAAGCACTAATGTAGGCTTAGCGCAAGGTGATCCTATTTCGCCGCTACTTTTTAACATATGTACTAATAAAATCTGCAAAAATATTCGTAACGTGTCTGTATCCCAATACGCAGACGACTTAGTGCTTTATACCAATAATTATAGCTTAGTAGACAGTACACGGAACCTACAATTGGCATTAGATGATTTAGTAAACATGTTGTTAGACATGGGGCTAGAGTTGTCTACAACTAAAACAAAGATTTGTGTATTTAGCAGAGGATTCCGGAGAGATTTAGTACAATTAAAAATTAAACAGAATAATTTAGAAATAGTAGAAACAGTTAAGTACCTGGGATTATGGCTGGATCGCTCTTTACGATGGTCCAAGCATATCAACGAACTCAGTGACAAATTGTCCAGATATTTAAACATCTTAAAAATATTAAGAGGGCCTGGCTGGGGCGTGCACACCTCTCATCTGCGACGTCTTTATATAGCTTTGATTCGTAGTAGAATTGATTTTGGTAGCTTTTTATATGATAGTGCTTGCCGGACACACTTAAATAAACTTGATATATTTCAAAATCAATGCTTAAGACTGGTAGGAGATTTCATAAAATCTACCCCTATCCATGTTATGGAAAATGAATTATGTATTCCACCCTTGTATATTAGGAGGCATTTCTTAGCTGCTAAATTCTGGCTTAAGTGCAAATCAATGCGCGATAGTAGAGCGATCCGACTATTAAATAATTTGCAAAATCTTTGCCAAGGTTCTTATTGGCGAAATAAAAGAATCCCTCTGCTCGTTAAAATTCATCAAGAGTTCAGTGATTTTGCTATGCACCAAGTTGAGAAGTTGGACATGTTTACTTTGAATACCTGGGTTAGTCAAATAGATCTTTCCAAATGTATTAAGGTTACTTTAGATTACGTTGACAACAGTAAAAAGATGTATTCAAAGAGAAACCTGAAACATTTATGTAATATAGCTCTTTGCGAAAATTATTCAGAATATTATAAAGTGTATACAGACGGTTCTAAGGATGAAGATACAGTCGGTGCGGCATTTTACGACCCGCAATGTGGTGCTTATTGCCAGTTTAGCATAGACGACAGGAATGTTTCCATTATGCGAGCTGAATTAGTAGCAATTTTGGAAGCTACATCATACATCAGTTCCATTGATGGTGACAGATTTGTGATATTGTCCGATTCCAGGAGTGCCCTTCAGCATTTGGCTCGATGTACCTCGAATTTTCGAGGAACATCGATTGCTTATACAATACTGGAATCGTTAATGAAATTAACTTCCAACAACAAGTATGTAATACTGCAGTGGGTGCCCGCTCATATTGGCTTGATGGGCAATGATCAAGTTGATATTCTGGCAAAGCAAGCGGTGACTGATGGAGTACCTATACGTTGCTTACCATATTTCACAGAACTGCTGCATATAGCTAAAACACAATGTATACAATTTTGGACCGAATACTTTGACGAAAGGTCTCTTTCAAAGGGAATTTGGT
Source organism: Pectinophora gossypiella (assembly GCF_024362695.1). Lineage (NCBI taxonomy): Eukaryota > Metazoa > Arthropoda > Insecta > Lepidoptera > Gelechiidae > Pectinophora > Pectinophora gossypiella. The sequence continues at coordinate 4,100,359 of NC_065424.1, forward strand.
ATAAGACCATTCAACCAGCATTAAGCAGAACACCGTGGTTTGACGGAGCCAATATGAGCAGGCAAGATATTGTAACTGCTCTCAGACTTCGCTCTGCACATATCCCATTTAACTCTTTCGCTTTCCTTATGAAGAAGGTACCATCTCCTAACTGTAGCGAGTGTAATACCATAGAAGATGCTTATCATGTAATAATGGAGTGCGTTCGGAATGAGGCTGAGAGATGCAATTTTTTTAGCTTAATCAATTACAACTGCGAGGTTGGTATATGTAATAGTGTCTTGGCCTCCCCTTCTTCGGACGACGCTAAGGCACTTTATAAGTTATTTAAGGTGGCAGAGAAACGTAGGTTAAACCTATAATATTGTAAGAACTATGAGGGTGGCATATTCTGTATAGAAAAAACCCTCTATAAAATAAAAGAATAAAAAAAAAAAAAAATATTTATACAAGAAACTAAACGGTTGATTAACACAACAGACATTCGTGACAAAATATATTGACACTTGAAGGATCTGAACTAAATAAGGCAAAACACGCCCTTTCCGAAACAAAAGTGTATTATAAACAATTTAATTGTATTTTTAATTACCACTTCCATACCTAATATGTCTGATTGTCACTCCGTTATAAAGATATCAAATCAAGATTTGTCTTCCGACAGATTTTACAATTTACAACTTCATTTAAAGAAAAAAGTATTTTATATTTCCCGAAAAGTTACATTATACTTTAAGTAGTTGTCCTTTTGCAAGACATTTACGTTGTTACCTTTCACCACTGTGGTTTTTGTTGATAATAAAATTGATAAACATAATAATAGTCTTGCGTTATTTACTTTCGCTATAAAACTTGATAAAACAAGGAAATTGTTTTGTTAAAGTAATTGTTGTTGATGACAGTATTAAGATTAAGGTAGTGAAGATAAATATAGTAATTTTAAAGCGTTTATGTGTCTTGCTGCGGGCCGTAGACCCTTGAGTGTTCTCAAGGTCATTATTTTTATCCCATGACACCACTTTTAGGTCCAGGTTCGATTCTTTATAGACCAATACATTTTCTCGGGCCAACCAACTTACCAGATTTCTAAAATGTGTATCATTATCTCCCTAGCATTATCCCGTTTTTCACAGGGTCTGCTTACTTAACCTGAAGATTTGGCAGGTCCAATTTATTACAGAAGCGACTGCCTGTCTGACCTTACAACCCGCGAAGGGAAAACCAGCCTAATACCGATTAGGTCACATACCTCTGAAAATTTCTAAAATATGTACACAAACACATTAACACATCCCGAAAATGTACTTCAGAAGTAAAATACAATCAAAATACACAAAAACTTTGATCAGCATAAAATTAGCTAACAAAAATCGTGTTCGCTCAATAAACCGTATTTCTGAAGGACAAAACAATATGACATATAATTACAGAATTAAATTTTTTGTTCTCATTTTAACTCCATGTTGCGAGCTCGGTTGAATACAAAAATGACAGCTCCTAACAACTGGCTGCGAATTTCGAAGATTTATTGTTTTTTATTTTTTATTCTGCGGCTTCATTAGTCGCTTGGGTGCTTGCCAAAGGATCTGATGACTCAGGAGTACCAGGAATTCCTGACCCACGGGTATTTTAGTATTTCCGCAATTTGACTCCACTGCGGAATATTGAATGCAAGATTTAATATATTCATGCAAGATACGTGCTTAAATGCAAGTGGATAAACGTTGCCAAAAAGGTAAGAGGTACTGACAATATTGTCAGAAAATAAACATGTCGTTAGAAAATGCATGGTTGAAAAAACGTAGTAACTTGTAAAAGGAACTAAATCGTCAGTCAAAAATGGAATGTCGTAATTTTCGGTTCCAATCAATTCAAATTGATTACACATATCCTTTTTTACAACCCTAAATGCTTCTTCAATTTTCCATTAAAGCAAACTAGACTTGCCCAATTGATACAAATGTATTGGACGTTAGGTTAGTAAACACCAAATCTAAACAAAAGTGTACCCACAGTCATTGGCCGAAGCTCGGTTATCGCCATTTGTGTAATGGACGCTCGACGACAATTTAATCTTGCTGTAATACAGTAGGGGTGTCATCGCATCAATGCTCGACTCACTGAACCGCTATGCTTCTCTGAACACTGATAATGTTCGGTCGCAAAGGTCGATGGATTAACTTGGTTTGATATAGCAGAATATTAAAGTTCCTTTTTCTGCTCACTTGATTTTCATACACACGCACACTGAAGTAGTGTACACTCGCATATATACTATATATTTTACTCATAATCATGTATCTTTCTATATCTAAGACTGAACGATCTTCAGTCGCATTAATAAACTGATCGTCTTGCCAAATACACGTATCATTTCTCTCGTATCGAACCTACTTACCTCAACACACCATAACCCCTGTTTCCTAAAGCTCCCTTATTGGGACAGAGTAACCCACAATTAGAAGGCAACTTGCAATCACGCTTGATACGAAGCTCAAAATTGGATATGTTGATCTTTCGCCATTCGCTTCCAGTACATTACTTTTCAAAAATGCATATTTACTATAATATTAGAACGGCCTCTGTGGTCCAGTGGTTGAGCGTTGGACTCACGATCCGGAGGACCCTGGTTCGAATCCCGGTGGGATATCTCACAAAGATTACGTTGTGATCCCTAGTTTGCTCAATCATAACCCTGACGCCAGGGTTTATGAGGCTGGTATTCCTCACAACCCACACGATAAGAAGAAGACTATAATAATAACCACAATATCCTGGTCCAATAACCCCTGCAATTGTCCTGGGTCATCCATAGTACATACAAGGATAATCGCCGGTTGGTCACACCACATTTAGATTAAATTGTCTTGTTGGACCTGTACGTGTTGGCTTCGGCATTCGGCCCCATGCTCGCCTTCCGAAAATCCGAGACTTCGTAGACTCGAGATATGGAAACAAAATGCAAATTAAAATAATCTAGTTTCTGTAGTCTAGTTATACCAATAGCCAAAGTTATTCATAAAAGTTAAGCATATGATAGAGATCTCGTAATTATTGATTTGAATAAAAAATAACTTATTCCAGGAAATCGGTGTACGCAGCCCTAGTAGACAAGATAGGGGGCCATTTTAGTGGACTGGACATGTAGTTACGAGCTTTTGGGAATGGGCCGAGAGGAATTAGGTTAGAAAAATGGTGGGATCCTTTTCTCTTTATTTGGGGTTTTGAAGTGGAGGATTGGAGGGAAAACAGCACAAAATCTTGTTTATGTCTTCTAAGACCGTGATGTACCTGTTCAATTTAGCCTATATTTTGCAACTACTCGTATTCTCGGACATTTTCTGCTGGGTTGCAGTAACGAAAAAACATGGAATTTCATACTCTTATAAGAGATTTCTTGAGATACTCTCAAAAATAATGAATTAGCATGGTAGCCGATTTTCGATCGCTGGTAGGCTGGTAATCTGTCAATATATAGTGAAAACGTCGTAAGTGCATTTTACAAAATCACTTTCTGAAGTGGTTTTCTTCAACAAAATCTAAAAACGCGTACACGAATTTTATTTCGGGAGAAAAAAACTTATTTTTTTTTCATGGATTCAAACTAGCGTGTCCATTGCGAGGTTTTGTTAAAAACAAAATACATTCGAAAGTGATTTTGAATAAATCTTACGATTTCACTATAGGGCAACAATATTCATCTTAGGAAAATAATACTAAGTGTAGTAAAATATTTGACAGCCTCCGTGGTCTAGTGGTTAGAGCGTTAGGCTCACGATCTGGAGGTCCGAATTGATTCCCGATGGGGACATTGTCGAAATCACTTTGTGAGACTGTCCTTTGTTTGGTAAGGACTTTTCAGACTTGAATCACCTGATTGTCCGACAAAGTAAGATGATTCCGTGCTCCGGAGGGCACGTTAAGCCGTTGGTCCCGGCTATTAGTCGTAAAAACACCTCCACCGACCCGCATTGGAGCAGCGTGGTGGTGTATGCTCCAAACCCCCTCCGGTTGATTGAATAGGCCGTTTATGTATGTATGTAGTAAATATTTATCTAATACCTTCCGTTTTTGTGTAAGTCGTGTTTGTAGTTTAAACTATGAAAATATAACATCTGCTATATTTCGTATCTAGGTAGTAAGCTTTTACTCAAAGCTCGTATCTCCAACATTGTTATTACTTTAATGCTTGCGAGGAAGCTTTTCTCGAAACCGCGTACATTGAAGAGAATATGCACATTAGAGTGAACACTGTTCAGTATACATTGTATCAAATAATGCATTACCCAACTCACTTTCAAATAAGCAGATGGTAGTTGCAGTTTGTAATAATGAAGACGACAATTGATGTATTAGACTCTACGTTGTTTGGAATGTACATTGTGCATTTTCAAAAGATTTTCATGCTTTAATTCAGAAACTTATTATAACTTCTCGACTTTCGACTTCTTTCGTGGCGCGGATTATTATTTTAAACTTTATATTTAGATTTGGTTTTGTAATAACACTGTAAGGCGTTATTACTTCTACAAATACAACAATTTTATAATTTGCAACGAGGATATTATATCTGTAGAGGCTCGAGCCTAAACTAATATAGTTTCACATGAAAACTCCTTGTCGATTCCACATATCCATTAGAATATATTGATGATGATGATGATGATCTCCGACCGATTTCGGCCATGGCGAATATATTACTGAAGATAATTATAATGAACTCATAAAGCAAAGAAAGCGCGACTAAGCAGCATGATTTTATGATCTTAGCCTGCCCCTTATATGGGTAAAAGCAAGAAATACCTCGTATTATCCTTCTATCTTCCATCAACCCTGGTGTCAGGGTTATTATTGAGCCGCCAAAGACCCCTGACATGACTCATGTAACGACTACGTACTTACATCAGTAAGTAGTAACCGGGACCAACGCTTTAACGTGTCTTCCGAAGCACGGATCTTACTTTCGGACATTCGGGTGATCAAGCTGTACCGTCCTAACCAAACTAGGGATCAAAAAGTGATCTTTGTGATATGTCTCCACCGGGATTCGAACCCGGGACCAGGTAGGTAACATGGCAACAACAAACACTGTAGTTGATTGAGAAGTGCTTCAGCGTGACCCGCCATTCACCGTCACACAATATTCCGCACGACGTTGAATTTCCACCGGCCATTGTGCTGCCATCGCTATTTCCACTCTTGAGCATAGATAGGTATATAGACAGATTCTGTATTTACCCAGGAATATCACAAATACAGGGAGTTAGTGACATCGTAACGAATACTGAAGTGGATGATTCAGACCATTAAAAGGAATCAGAATATTAAGTGGAATTTTTCATAGTATACCAAGTAATATAATAACACAAACATATAGCTACATATATTATGTTAACAAAATCTACAATAAAACGCAGTTTTAATTAGTTAGTGGTGCTAATTCCCGCAGATATAATTTTATTTTAAGTTATACCTTTCTTATTCGCCGAAAAGGACAGGCATAAAATTTATGGAACACACGTCAAGTTCTAGTAATCTAAAACAACCCTCTAAAAATGTTACTTTGGTCAATAACCAGACAGAATTAAGTTGACAGCATACATCAAACGGGCTGCATACTAGCGAGATAATATACGTAATTCGCCTGAGTTATTCATTCATTGACTCATCCATTTTAAAACTAAGAGTTGTCAACCAATCGTCCCTTTTCGGCGGATAAAAAAAGGAAAAAAAAACCCGCCTAAAATCTACGTGTGTTCCATAAATTTTATGCCTGTCGATAAGCAGCACGGCGAAGAATATGATAGGTATAACTTGAAATAAAAATAGATGGTGTGTGCTGGGATCTGCACCATCATCATCAGCTCATTAACGTCCCCACTGCTGGGGCACGGGCCTTCCCTACGGATGGATAGGGAGATCGGGCCTTAAACCATCACGCGGGCCCAGTGCGGATTGATGGTTATTAACGACTGCTAATGCAGCCGGAACCAACGGCTTAACGTGTCTTCCGAAGCACGGAGGAGCTCGAGATGAAAACTTTTTTTGTGGTCACCCATCCTATGACCGGCCTTTGCGAAAGTTGCTTAACTTCAACAATCGCAGACCGAGCGCGTGTACCGCTGCGCCACGGAGTTCCTCACCGGAATCAGCACTATTATACATCAATGTATCTATACCTATAGACATGATACAGTTACAACAAATACATGATTGAGACGTCCTTCGGCCTCACACAATACGACGTCCAATTTCCACCAGCCATTGTGAAAGTATCGCTATTTTCGTCTTTACACTGCTCTCCACTTCAGGAACGAACAACTATTTGAACTCGATCTGTCTTGAAGCAGTTCACCAAAAAAAGCAATTTGCTTGCTATTGAGTTGAGATTAAACGAACTTACCTGTAAGTTAAGTTTTATCTCAATTGGGTTGTGTATTAGGTTCAAGATAAATTATGAAATTCTGATTTTAAATAAACACAGGTCTAAAACTAATGAAAAACATTTTCTTTTTTGCATTTAACTCATTTACGAATTTCAGTCAAGAAAAAGGTAATAATAAATCCGACATGTTATCACGTTTTTCTATGACGTCACAGTGTGCTTTTTCATACAAATCCCATAGTAATTTCGTGTTTTGTCGTTTAGTAAAAAGTAACTGATTTGACTAGTTGGAAACTAGCCTATTATACAAAGCTTGTTCGAGACGGAACTCCCTCCCTTCAATTTTATTATCCCGTCCTAAAGTCTCTACAGGTGATGGAGTTGTCCATGAAACATAATAATAATAATTTATTTATTAGAAATTTGTACAGATGTGTAATTAAGTTATGTGCCTATATAGAAGGTGTACAAATTATTTGTTGAACTCTGATCTCCAAACTAAGCTTATAGGCCTGTGTCTTGGGGATCAGCGTTCGGCCAGGCAGAGATTGAACTGGTTGAGCTATTAGTTAGGGCAACACATCCTATGCAAAAGGTATCAATAATATAAAGATACATGCTTTAAACATATTGACAGGTACGTTAAGGAAGCGGGAAACGAATGTTATTTTTAGCTTTGGATAAGAGCTTTGAAAACTGTGATGATGTTAGGGTATAAGAAGGCACGAACAACCATTTGAACTCGATCTTTCTAGAAGCAATTAATGTAAAAAAGAAGTATTGGGTTGTGTAATAATTTGATTTTAAGAACATACAAAGCAGCGATTGAAAATGTCAATGAGTCAGTTCCAGAATGAGATACGCTTGTCTAGAATACCACCTTCCTATCCTTATTGAAACTTGATTTGGAAAAACAGTCGTATTGATATAACTGATTATGGTTTAAATTACATTACTACTGACTAGGGTCGATTAATTCTTTCAAATATTTTTCTTCTCAGACGACGCTCTGAGCTGAGGTTTGCGCCCAAGTGGGCACCCTCAGGCCTGTTGAGAGCCTTCAGCGCTCCCCATTTGTCCGGCCAAGTAGTTAATGCCATCTGCGGCAAGTCTACAATAAGTCACATAAAAAAGCATGTACCTAACTAACCCCTGTGTCATACGTACCGTCTATAAAATCACTTGCTTCATAAGGCATCCATTGTCACGTAGTTCTACTATTAAGTGACATTTGTATGAGTTTAAGGTCCGTAGTAGACTAGTCGGGAGTACAATAGTACAGCGAAGCATCCAGTGTTGTTGAACTGAATACAAAGTCTTCTAGACTATCCTGTTACACGGTAGATATCTATTGATATTGTAATTAACTTATCTTTTCTAGTTTTTCAAGTGTAACTGTGAGGTGTTGTCAGAAATCAGAATCATTTATTCAACGTATGGTAAAACTTGTTGAAGGTCAATGTAAAATTTTTGAATTTACGTCATTTCGCAAGGTGTTATGGCTGAGGAGAAGAAATGTCAAGAAACTGCAACAACAACACATCTTTTAAATCAATGAAGGTACATTGTTTGCATATTATGGCAATGGTAATTTGGTGTTTTGACGTTTAGTAAAAAGTATTGGCCACTGAACAAAGATAAAAGATAAAGATAATTTTTTTTTTTTTTTTAACAGCACGAATACTATACTAAACTAGCTAAAGCTCTCACGGATTTAAATCCTTGTCTATTACTAGTAATAGCTGGCGAATTCCTTCAGTGTAGTTATCCACAGTAGTACAGAGTAGTGAGTGGGCCGGGGTCAGATACCTCACGTACACAGAGTAATTGCCAAGATGCAGACGTATTTGTATGCGGCGCCTTTCACGAGCTAAATGCAATGAGTGAACTATGTACATATTGGTGCTGGATTCAACGGACACCTCCTAAATTTATTTTAAGTGGTACCTGTCATTTTGTTATCCGCCGAAAAGGAAAGGGATAACTGACAACTGTCAATTTTAAAACGAACGAGTAAATGAATGAATAACCCGGGCGAATCACATAGGTATTTCGATGTTATGCAACCTGTTTGACGTGTGCTGTCAGCTTAATTCTGTCGGGTTATTGGCCAATGTATAATTTTAAGAGAGTTGTTTAAGATGTCTCAAAACATAACTTAATAAAACTTAAAACTAAAACAGAACTGTAAACATGTAGAGCGCGTCTGTGCCGATTCAAAACATTTATCGAGAAATACGTAATAAATAAATATTTTACTATGATGAAGAAAATCGTTTAGAAAACTCCTCAAGTGTCACGGATTGCCGTAATATATTGTCAATCTTCAGTAAGATTCATGATAGAAATAGGCCAATATACGTCCCATTGCTGGACCCTTGGCCTCCCCTCAATCGACCGTAGTGGGTATAGAGCATCTACCAAGCTGCTCTACTGCGCCAACATGTTATGGTAATGTTAATTAGTTCACTTCTAAGAGCTATATAATAAGCTTGTATTAATAAAATCGTAATCCTCGTCGAAATTATAAAAAAATTGTTTTTTTTTCCCGAAGATGTATCCCTGGAGAATAAAATCCGTGATTTCATCAGAATCGTTAAATCCGTTCGAGATATCAATGTTTATGTTCACATCGATAAATCCATCAGAATGCCTGCGCATTGCCAGCCAAATTGTTCTGCTACAATAGAGGTGTTTAACCTCACAGCTGTGTTTACTAGAGGATGCTTATGTTGGCAATCGTGTATGTCGTGATCTTTACATTTGATATTGCGCCAGCGCCGGGTAAATTAACGTGGCATGTGTGGTAACTGTTACAGCTTAATTTTCTGCGCTTTGGTGTTAGGTTTTGAAGGTTATAATGTATTTATTTTTGGTTTAATTGCACATAATTAGAATTGGTGTGAGTCGGAAACACGTCTACCGCTCTATAGGCAGTATTATTCTTTATTTTATGACTTTGAGCATAGCATTCATCCATATTTTTTTTACATTTTCAATCATAACTCATCAATTCGAGTAGATGGCGCCGTGATCCACAAAAATCTATTTTGGGTTTTTCGCCCATACATTTTGAGCGTTGTCCTGGAAAATCCATAAATATAAAATATGTAATAACACTGTGATGGATTCCAAACGGCGTGTGTGTCCGGCTTGATCCTTTAAACTTAGTGAATCTAGTGATGGATGAGCGCCATCCATCGGCTTTGGGCCATTTGTCATAACTGGGATGTGACACCCAGAACAGAGGATCTCGTATGAATGTAGAATGTATGAAAGTATCTGGGGGCACGGGTTTTTTAATCCTCATAACTCTGGTTTGGATTATATCAGATAAATCAAATTCTCAGGATATGTTGCCAGCAGTGGACTTATTAAAATTATATAAAGTTTCAAATGCATAGCTTTTATATCTCATATTTTATTGATATGCAAAAAAACTGTAATTATCATCATAAATATAAGGTACTTCCAGATGTCTTAGAAGGCTGAAATTTGGGATGTAAGCTAGTATTAGTACATAAACAACAAGCAAATTCTAAAATTTTGAACATTCACTCCCCAAATAAAGACAAATACATATAACAGGCATAAAATCTTTTTTGACCCCTTTTTATTGTTTCGTTTTTTTTTTAACAATATCCAAGCAACAGTAGTAGAGGCGATGTTAAGCAGGCATTGTCTTCAGAAAACTCACGTGTCTTCCGGCTATTGTGTGCCATGACTCGTAGGCCTAGCTAATGACTTAAAGCGGCCTGTTGGAATCTCACATACATACATACCTACATATTAAATAAATAGTCTTTCTGTAGGATAGTAATTATCAATCACTATGGAAAACTTTGTAGGAGTCACCTCACTAACATTAATAATATAATGACGTATGTTACTACGCGTATAATCACAGTATATAAAAAGTTCATTTAATGCAAATTACTAAGCCGAAATTCGTAGAAAAAGCTTTGTACCTACATATTATCTAGTTCCCTTATAAGGAGATGATTAATGGGAAGTTTATCTGTTCGTCGGATACTACACGTTTTTATAAATAAAATTAATTAAATAACTTACGTACGAACGATAGAATAAATAATTTACATAATTATAATATCTAGTATTCATGCCTTCACGTGTTGAGTATGGCAATGGAACAAAATTGCAAAGGATGAAACGAATTTCCCACAATTCGTCGCTGATTTTAACTAAACGACGCATCTGTTTGTTTTTACTAAAGTAATTTGTATCTTATTAACAATTAGAAAAGATGCAAATCATTTCGCAAACATTTGAGATACGTCTAGTAAGACTAAAAAAGAATTGTTTTCTTCGTTTTGTTTGTCAGAAGACATATAAAAAAAGTGGTCTTATATACGACCACTTTTTTTTGACGCGACTTATTGTAGATTTGCCGCAGATGGTATTAAATTTGGCCGGACAAATAAGGAACGCTGCAGGCTCTCACCCGGTACAACGTTTAAGACAACAGGCCTGAGGGTGCCCAGTTAGGCGCCTCGGCTCAGGGCGCCGTCTGAGAGGAAAAATATTTGAAAGAATTAATCGACCCTAGTGGGTCGATAGCGATAAGCGCTGATTGAGGGAAATCGTCGACTACGCCGGCGGTGTCGGTATCGGGGTCCTAAAGTGTTTGGTGTCGGGATCGTATATTACACCAAAGGCCCCAGACATGGCTCGATACTATACAATATATAACATGTGTACTATTCTTAAAATAGATTACCTTACGATATTCAAACACACCTTCACATTAGCATATTACATCATAAATTATCATATGGCTACACGCACAGGACATAGCATCCTGGGTTGAGTTAGTATGCTGAACATATTGTGCTACTTCCGATGGATTAAACCCCTCAGCGCTCTACATTTGTCCGGCCAAGTACTTAATGCCAAATCTCCAATAAGTCACTTCAAAAAAGTCAAGTTTTTTGGTGAAAAGACGGGTTTAAGATGAAACTTAATTATTTAGGTACGAGTATAATAATGTTAGTAGCATTAAAACTTGATTCAAAATAATTGTGTTTATTGAGTGTACTGACCATCTCAACTTACAAAACAGGCATGTCACCTAAACGAGTAGATACCTATTATTGGAAACTTACACATTTTGATAAAAATGACGTAAATGATTCATACGATAAAGCAGATACGAAGTACTGGAATATTTGTGACGTTGATTATGCAGAAACTCATGCATAATGATTTGACTGACACTTCCGAGAATGGAAATATAGGTAAAGATACTTATAAACTAGGGGGGATAAAAAGGCCACATCGAAGCAATTCATCTAAAAAAGCAATATTGCAATTTGACATTTGCGCATATAAAATTAAGTGCCCAATGCAAACAAATGTCAAATAGCAATATTGTATATTAGTGTGGCCTTTGTAACCCCCAAGACTTAATTACAAGATTTAAAGTTCATATACAATTCTCACTGTTCTATTTTAATGGCAATAACTTTGTTCGGAAAAATGGTGAACGCTCATCTGTTATTATTTACCTTTACCTTTACCTCTAATGTTTTCTTTCTTTTCCGTCTTTCCTTCCGTCAGTGGCTTCCTGGAAATGGTATGCGATTGTTACTCTGGTCATCAGTATTGCTACTGTAATTCTTCCGCTGTCGATTGAGTCAACGCTTATCGGAACTGTCGTTACGAGTAGTGTTGCGTATTGTATCGTCGATTCGTTGTCATTGCACTCAGGTTTAGTATTGGAATTGCTTTCGGAAGCTACGGACGTGTGCCTGTTGAGATAGTTTGTGATTAAACCTGTTGAAGCTTGAGGGTCTTCGAAGTTTTGATTTTTGATGGCATTAAAATTGATATTTTTTACACGATTTGATTCGTCGAACCCTTGACATCTATATCTTATTGTGTGATTTTCTTATATAGATTTACGTTGACAGTATTCTGCTGTTTTTGTTTCTAAATCAACTTTAATTTATTTCAATCGTTTCCCTTTATTAGCATCGATAAAGTCAACTAAACAATCGAGCGACAGTGTCGAAAATATTACCGCCGAAAGTGTTCAAGAAACAATTTCGATGTGACTAAAAGTTAACAACGAAATCGAAGTGTTAAACAAAATCAAAGTGTTCAAAGTGATTGAAGAAGTATCAAACAAAAATGGTGATGGAACCAGCTCAACAAACGGGGAAGTTCTGGCCTCTCTCCCCTCGACTTTGGAGGCGCAGTAATGAATACTCCAAAGTGGTCTTCGAACCTAGAAGACCACCTTTGTCCCCAGTAGAAATCCGACGCAAAGACAAAATTGACACCACGCCAGATTTACTTAGAAGAAGCGTGATTAAAGAGAGGCTAGACCATTTGGATCTTGATGATAAGGATCAAAAGAGATGGAGCGTGGACTCGAAGCCACCGAAGAAAGAGACGAAGAAGAGTGATAAAGAGGTGAAGAAGAGTGATAAAGGGGAGGAGGTGGTGAAGTTGCGGGTGAAAAAGCAGCGGCAGCCGCGGCCGAACAGCCTGCAGCTGCTGCTATGCCCCTCCAGCTCGGGACACTACAGCAGCAACACGTGGAGATACACCAGAGTCAGGTCGCGGAGGTTCGTTTATTTTGGTGGCTAACACGGTGATTGTCAATAACTTGTAGTTTGTAAGGGTATTCTCACTAACTTTCCTTACCTCTAAACTCTACACTTTAGACAACATAGTGGCTTGGCCGTTTCGCTACCATCACATGAGCATAAGGCAATAAATTTATTGGCTGTTCATTGCCATTCTGTTACATACGAGTAGTTCTTATAGCAACGAAACGGAAAGTCCCATATTTTGCCTAATGTGTAGAGTTTGTGAACTTAGTATTTGTATAGATAGGGCGTGTAGAGTTAGAAGCTTGGCTCTACATGAGATATAACTTTTTGACATTGAGATCGATATTATCTCGGCATCATTTTTCATTTTACATGAAAATATTTTTGTGGGTTAATTTACTTGCTAAATTCTACACTGCTTACCTAATCCACTCGAAGACTCTCATAATTTTGGAAAGAAATAAACGTAACTAATGTGTAGAATTTAGATTTGAATAACCAAGCTTAGTTTGTATATTGTATACAAACTGTAAATGAAAGAAACAATAATTCCTACTACGTATACACACACACTTCGCACCGCGCCAGCAACAAGCTTGGAGCGAGCTTGATTTTACTTGAAGTCAGCAAAGGAACTCAGTTCCGTGTTTTTATTTTCACTCTTGTATCCATTTTCGAGTTCGTCTATTTCAATCCTTTTGTCTTTCTATTTCCGTACCATTGTTGTTACAAGCGTTGCGTTGCCGGAGTATTGGTCTGGAACGCATTTAGCTCCTGAAATTGAAAGCATAGTGAGGGAATAAATATAAATATTATTGAGGAGCTCGGTGGCGCAGCGGTAAACGCGCTCGGTCTGCGATTGTTGAAGTTAAGCAACTTTCGCAAAGGCCGGTCATAGGATGGGTGACTACAAAAAAAAAGTTTTCAGCTCGAGCTCCTCCGTGCTTCAGAAGGCACGTTCAGCCGTTGGTCCCGGCTGCATTAGCAGTCGTTAATAACCATCAATCCGCACTGGGCCCGCGTGATGGTTTAAGGCCCGTTCTCCCTACTCGTATCCATCCATAGGGAAGGCCCGTGCCCCTGCAGTGGGGACGTCAATGGGCTGATGATGATGGGTTGATGAGGTTGGTATTCCGCCTCACAACCCACACGATAGAGGAAGATTATGGCCACTGTAGGTTCATAATGACCTACAAATTGGCAACCAAAATACTCTTTATTTTATTTGGCTCGACCATAATAGACGGCGATACGGCTCACTATCTATCACGTGTGTCTAAAGCTTGTAAAATGTGGGTACTTAAGCAGTTCATATAGCAATGGATTTACGTCTGATTACCCCATTTGAATATTGTCGTGAGCTTATGTTATATTATTTATTGATTGAAATCCTTCATAGAATGATCAAATCTTCTGTTAAACTAAGTTTATACTTGTGTTTGTAGAAGCGGAAGTTTATGTTTTCTCCGCTACAACATCGCGCGAGTCGTTGCGTCACCCATATGGTTCCAGTTAACCCATTTTCGATGACTCCCTAATCCTCGCCCAATGAAATGACTGGACGAAAGTTATATAGACCACTTCCGTAGTTTTAATACGTGTTAATAGCAGCCATTTGTTAGAAGAAATATTTGGTGTAAGTGACTAAATATTGCTTATAATTTGTTGCTAATCTGGGGTGAAGGATGGATTTCTTTTATTACTTATTTGTTTCTTTTGTTTAAGACAAAGATATTTGTAATCTCTAGCATTTTGTAACAGTTTCATAATTTAAACACAGACAGATGAACACATTTGTTTTTCTTTTATCTTATTGCTATTGCTAAAAAGTCGCTGAATTTATCTTTGTTTTTAAATGTCAAACTATTCATTTATTTTGAAACTCCTCTGCTGGACTGGGAGTAAAGAAAAAACATAGAATGCGTTCAGCTGCCAATCTTCCCGTGGATGTCGTAAAAGGCGACAAAGGGACAGCGTCCTGTCGAACATGATGGATCATCTGTAAGAGCGATAGGCTGATCTCCTATCATCATACGGTTTATCATTATCCACCTTAGGACTATGTATCAAAAGTGGTTGCAAATAGTTTCTTGATTATTTGTAGTTCTGCCCACCCCTTCGAGGAATACGGGTGTGACTTTATGTATGTGTATGTTAAATAACAAACAAATCTGTTTTTGCTTTGGTTTATCGTATCTTCATGATACCATTTTACCATGAATCTTCACGACGGCATCTGTGGTCCAGTGGTTGAACGATGGGCTCACGATCTGAAGGTCCCGGATTCGAATCCCGGTAAAATATTTTTTGACTTTGTCCTAAACATTGCAGGCTGATCACTCGATTGTCCGAAAGTATAACCCACGTTAAGCATTCGGTTCCAGCTAACTATTTACTGAAGCAAGTATGTAGTCGTTACATGAGCCATGTAAGCGGTTTATGGCAGCGCTATGGTCACCTTGACACCAGGATTGATGAAAATGGTCATTGACCTTATAACCCACACGAGAGAAGAAGATTTAATCTTCATCTACCAGACAAGATTACCAGCATAGTATACACATAACTACCTACCCTTATTAGTCAGTGAGTAGGGTCTATTTTTAAGTTGGTTAGTGAAGTAACATAACTTTCGAATAAGATAAGTTAATTAGCCCAGTCCATTAGGTGTGACCACGGCGTGGGCGGCGGCGTGGGCGCTGGTTGAGTGGTCGGCCCTTATTACGTAACTGAGGCGATTCACAATTACACACGTGTTCGCGCCTGAAAGCCTTGACATGATCTGTGTTATTGTACGCAAGACAAGACCGGCAAAAGAAACAACATCACGCCTGTATCCCCAAAGGGGTAGGCAGACGTGTACATATAGTATAGACACCCTGTTAGCGCCGAACGCTAGCAACACTGCTTCCGCACCTCCCCCCACCAGCGGATGTTCGCGCCCCGCGCTTGCAATGCTCTCTCCACCGCGCCACGCCCGACCGTAACGACGCTCTCGAACTACCACTTAATTTAAATATAACAACGACTTTATAATTCTAACATATTGAAGAATTAAACGATTTTTATTCAAGTAAATAAACATTTCATTGAAATTTATACATGAACCGCCAACCAGCGCGTTCACACCCACTTATCGCCAGGAACGTGGCCCCGTACAATGGGCGCAAGCTTCTTCGATCGTGTGGGTTGTGAGGTGAATTACCAACCTCATCAACCCGGTCCCCTGAGCGTCGGACTCACATTCCGAAGGTCCTGGATTCGTATCCCGGTGGGGACGTATCACAAAAATCACTTTGTGATCCCAAAGTTTAGTTAAGACATTACAGGCTGATCACCTGATTGTCCGAAAGTAAGATGATCAGTGTACCAGAAGGCACGTTAAGCCGTTGGTCCCAGTTACTACTTACTGATGTAAGTATGTAGTCGTTACATGAGTCATGTCAGGCCTTTGGCGGCTCAATAATAACCCTGACACCAGGGTTGATGCGGTTGGTAATTCCCTTCACAGCCCACATGATAGCAGAAGAAGAGAGGACGCAATCCCTCTGTCGGATTTTGTAGTTTGTCGGAAGTCATTACATCGTTTCATTACATTGTCATAGAACATCATTTTAAATGTTGACTCAACAATCACAAACATACATTAAAAACAAACTACGACCTTGCTTTAACAAATCAGTTTTAATTAAATATTACATTTGTCCTACGAATAAATTGTGGCTTGTTGATTAATATGCCGCATTGAATTACTAATTAGTACCTTATTAAAGAGAATTAAAGATACGCTTTCGTTGTATAAATTGGGCGCGAACGGCCTTTGAGTGTATTTTTCTTTTTGATCGTTTTTTTTTCTTTCTGTTTGTCACCTTGCGTGGGAGTTGATGGAAACGACGTAGATACGGCGTGACAGCCTGTTTTAGGTCGCAGTAAACTGATAAGTTGATGGTTTCATTTCGTTACTGCTAACACTTGTGGTTTTAACCATGTCTCTTTATATTTATTAATAGTCAATTCAGTTACTTTTTACTAAACGTCAAAACACGAAATTACTAGTATGAAAACGCACACTGTGACGTCATAGAAAAACGTAATTAAATGTCGGACTTATTATTACGTTTTTCTTGATTAAAACTCATAATTAAGTTAAATAGAAAAAAGAAAATGCTTTTCGTTAGTTTCAGAACTGTCTTTATTTAGTAAAAATCAGAATTTCATAATTTATCTTGAACCTATTATACGACCCAATTGTCTCGTAAAAGTTGGCGTAGAACGTTGCCCGCATTACGCATGCAATGAGGAACTTTCCGGGTTATGTTCCCAACAAAACATATAGATGGCGCAGTACAGATTTAACGTGATACTCACCTATTTTCTCATTGCTCGAGTATATAATTATTTAAAAATATAATATAATGGCAGAGGCGGAACATAGCCTGAACAGTCCTTCATTGACCATGGGATACGCGTAAAATAATTTTATTAGCTTTTTATCGGTGCCGTAATAGTCACATTACAATCCAAAAAATTGACAGAAAAACATGTGCACAAATGTTACAACGAAGTAAAAGATACAAATGCCGGCTATATTCATCATCATCATTGGCCACAACATCTTGACAGATGATGGTAACAGTGGCGGTGTAGCTGTCACGTTTTGCTGCAGGATCTCTTGTGACTAGTTATGACATAATAATATTATTATTTATTTTATTTTCTTAGGAAGATTAACATTCTCAACTATAATCTAGACAATAGATGTAAACAAAGCTAATGAGAAATCCCCACAAATATATAAAGAGTTACGCGTTGATAAACGCGCTTATGAAGCCGATAGCAGCACGGCACTTTTTGCAGCGAGATATGGAGAATTTTGGCATAGACACTAGCAGTTGGGAGACTCGTGCTGATATGAGACCAGAGTGGCGCCACGATTTGTCTGCCGGAGTATCAAGACATGTCAAACCCTGGCTGGACAAGCTGAAAAATCTTCGCCTTCACACCAATGTTCCTCCCCTCGACTCACGTTTTATTTGTGTGAAAGGCAAAAGGTGACGGCTATATGACTAAAGAACAAATCCAGCAATTCTACCAAATACATTGTTTTAAGTTTACGCGGTTATTATCATAATTAAAGCACATAATAACGGGTTCTTACCGCGTTTAAATGGGGATATGAGACTCCCGATAATTAATTAAAATTCTACCAAATATTTCCATCCCAGGCAAATCGGCTTCAAAAATGTAATTTTGAAGGAATGTCTATTCTGAAAACAACGCACTATTGTCCTTTAAATATCTAACTTTTAATAACAGAATTCCATATAGAAGTTAACGATGCTTGTCCGTTATTATATTACGAACGTGCTATGAATCACGTCGTTTGGTATTCCGTTGGCGCCTAAATACAACAATCGGCTAAATATAGCTGTAGGTATTGCGCGTACTAATGTGTCTTGTGTCTAGTCTAGATGCTAGAATGTGGAGGGCGATTTGTCATAGGCGACAAGGGTAGGTTACCAAGACAACTACATTCTACAAATCTCATTATGGCTCACCGCATGCATAAGGAATACTTTGCATAGAACGGTAACTCCCACCAGCGGCTGAGGTAGGTTTACCTCACCCCCCTCGGTCTTACTTTGGTGTTAAATCGTACAGACGTCAGACGTCACACACAGATGCGCGTACATACGATAACGTCAATGTGTAGTGTCTGTGTAAAACGCAGGTGTTTTGTATGAAGTATCCGGGGGATGCCGCAAGTCTCGTACACGTTTTTTTTCTTTATTCCATCAGGAAAGTATGTTTTTTGTATTTTGTGATGAATATTTTTTCACTCTTCTTCTTCTATCGTGTGGGTTGTGAGGCGGAGTACCAACCTCATCAGCCCTGGTGTCAGGGTTACTATTGAGTCGCCAAAGGCCCCTGACATGACTCAGATAACGACTACGTACTTACATCAGTAAGTAGTAACCGGGACCAACGGCTTAACGTGCCTTCCGAAGCACGGATCATCGTACTTTCGGACAAGCAGGTGATCAGCCTGTAATGTCTTAACCAAACTAGGGACCGCAAAGTAATTTTTGTGATATGTCCCCACCGGGAATCGAACCCAGAACCTGGATTGTGAGACTAACGCTCAACCACTGGGCCACGAAGGTCGTTATTTTTTCACTTAACTAATGAGATGTTGCCAGTCCATCGCTTATAATAGTTATAATACGAACTTACTCATCTTCGACTTACTTCTTTGACTCTACACCACGTCCAATGTGATAAGCATCATAATTATCTTTTACTTTTTCTTTTTGTCTCTTTCGTAAAATGTCCCTTTCTTAGAAACGATTAGAAGTACCTAGGGAACTTTTTGCAAGAGATTTTTGTTTTATAGCACTAACCCGTGCTTGGAGAAACTCACAAAGAGAAAATTTGACTCGGACGGGACTTGAACCCGGAGCTCTTGTCAAGCCAGGACAAGCATGAACGAGAGGAGGACCCGGTAGTCTATTTGTGTGAGTGGAGATTTTTTTCTAAACCCGGAAAGCCGTTCAATACAAAGGTTCAAACGTTGTGGTTGCTGTGTGATGAATTTGCACACAAGTACAGTAAAAACGTATGTGACATCGGATATTTGTGATTCAGAGTTAAACCGACAAGTGTTGAAGCAAATACACGCTCGAAATTGGTCGCACACAAACGCGGGACGTAAACTAGCTATGTGTGAGCGCATTCCGAAGCTTTGCTCTACAGAGAAATTTGAGATGCTAACTCATTTTATAAATAGAAACAATATTTAACATTTAGTATAGGATTTCTCTACACTTTTATCGGCTCCTATTAGGTACCTATGTTAAATAGTCTGAGAAAGGCGATCCAGAACTTAATAAAGACGGTGTAGTCCTTGACGACAATGAAAAATAAAAAATACATCATCCCTGCGGACGTAGTTGCGTGCGGAAAGATACTGATAAAGATACCACGATTCCTGGAGACATATTGTTGCTGAATCCAGTAGATTTCAATTTCATAAATTTATTTTAAGTTATACCTGTCATTTTCTTATCCGCTGAAACAGAAAGGACAGATAATTGACAGATGTTAATTTTAAAATGAATGAGCGAATCAATGAATAACCCGGGCGAATCAAATAGGCATCTCGTTAACCGTGTGCTATCACTGAATTCTGTTGTATAGATCTGCATAAAATTGACGCGTGTACCCGTCCCTTTCCTTTTCGGCGGATAAGGAAATGACAGGTATAACTTAAAATAAAATTAGATGGTGTGTACAGGAATCAGCACCAGTATTAAATAAATAAATAAAATAATAATTAACATAAATATATTATAAGTCAAACATGCTACTTCTCTAATGGGACGTACCGTAGAATAAATAATACAATAGGATACAAAATGGTCAAAAATCAGACAGAAACAAAGACATAACCTATACTATATTATGAAGTTGCTATAATCCTTCAATACTTTATATCTTACTTTTTACGACATGTTGTTATACTTACTTTCATTACTTTCTCAAAGCAAAATAATAGCAAAAGTACCAGGCTTTCATGAACGCGGCGCAGTTCAATGAAGATGGACAGGCCACTGCACTGCAGACTGCAATATTAATATTAAAACATTTAATTTATCAACGAACAACGTTCTGAATATTCATCACGACTCGATCGATTCAACGTTTCGCAGATGACCGTACAGAACGGTAATGTGTTTATCGTTGTAGGAGTAAAATAGACGAACAACATGGTCGCGAGCGGTATATATTAAGATATATTCTGGATAGCTATCTATAGATATCTATGGACAGGATATATACACGTATAATCTGTATCTATAATATGAAATAGTCTAATTAATACATAAATATAGTCGTGAATTATAAAATACAATCAGCTAAGCATTTATTTATTTATACGTAAGTACATTATTTATTTAATCTGAAGCAAGGATACAGACGATCACTGAGCAGCTAGGTGCGACAGAAATAAGTAAATACAATTCTGGATAACAGTTAGGTAGGTACTCAAATGGTTTAATTATAAAAATAAATAGCTTATAATAAATATGTACTTACTTATAAGGATTGTTAGGGAACGTACAAGAGAGAAAAAAAAATTAAAGTATTTTTTTTATTTATTTGAATTTAAATTAAACTTTTAGTGACGTACGAAACAAAGTCGCTCTATTTAATGGAAAACACGCTTGTCTGTGAACAGATTCTCAAACAGAAGCGCTTCCGAAAACAGTCGCAGCGAGCTATTTTGTTTTCTTTATTTATTGTCTGATCTCGTATGCATAGGGACATAAGCGCTTGTTTAGAGAAGAAAATGAAATACAAATGTTTTGTATTATGTTTAGTTGTATTTAACAACTTTAAACTCTCTATTTTGTCATTTGGTTTTTCAAAAATGTTCGACTTCAGTAATGCATTTGACTGCCTACACGTTAAATGTTTGTATGTTATATTAAGATCTTTTGGTTTTTAAATCGCTACAATAACTTGGTCCATCTTATAACCTTCAATGAGGTCTACAGTGAATCCCTATAGGGTAGATTTCCTTCGAATGATATAACCTGCCTGTAATAATAATGTAGTTGTACTTCAAGGTAATATTCTGTGTCGTTTTCTGTTTATCACATATACTGCTAAGAATCGTTTTTCTAGTCACAATAGTTGACCAATGGAGATCTAATCATCATCACTAATTTAAGAGCCACGTTCTTGTCGGTATAGAGTTCTCCATGGTACTTTTTTAGGGAAAAATGGGGCAGTGGTTTCCGTCTTGCCTTCCGCCCCCGGAAGATCTAATGGAGATTGGATCTCACCGACCTTATAGTGAGCATCACTATGTACCAAGGACACAAAATTGTATGCCTATGTTTGCCTCGGTCCACGTCAATAGTCGCTATAGGAGTAAGTTTATATACACAAGTATTACATGTATTCATTGTAATCGCACATATTAATCCTTTAATTTATCTAAAAGTGCTGATGTTTTTATTTCAAAGTTTTACTTATTCTGTCATGCTTTGTTTAATTGTGTTTTGAATGCATTGTTTAAACGCAATGCTTTTGCATTGTCGATATTATCTCTGCATTTTTGCAACTGTTTGTGTTGCAAACTCCCACAACTGCAATTAGTGAGATAAGATAACAAAGAATAATGTTTATATCGCTTTATATGTTTTGTATTACTTCTTTCATAATGCTAATGGGTTTTTAATAGTGCATCTTAAGATTAGTTGGTTGCTTTGTCGTTCCAACGATATACATTACCTATATAAATATAGGCAATGCTTTTGCATTGTCGATATTATCTCTGCATTTTTGCAACTGTTTGTGTTGCAAACTCCCACAACTGCAATTAGTGAGATAAGATAACAAAGAATAATGTTTATATCGCTTTATATGTTTTGTATTACTTCTTTCATAATGCTAATGGGTTTTTAATAGTGCATCTTAAGATTAGTTGGTTGCTTTGTCGTTCCAACGATATACATTACCTATATTTAGCAAGTTTTTTGCTAACTTTGGTTTTAGGCTTTTTTTTCTATAGCCTAATGTCCCACTGCTGGGCAAAGGCCTCCTCCTCCTCTTTCCAACCGCCCCTGTCTTAGGTAGTACTTCTGCCAGGTGTTCTGGAAGGTGTCTAGCTCGTCCCTCCATGGTTCTCTATTTTTAAGCATAATTTTTTATGTAATAATTTACCATGGCATAATGTTACTTGTCCTATTATTAGTTACGCATAATATTAATTTGTCATAACTTTTTAAGCATAATTTTGAAACTCATAACTACCATAAGCATAATAATTAATGACAATAATGACATATAAGCATAAGTATTATAAGCATAAAAACTATACTCCGAATAAGAAAAGTTTTGGCACAACTTTGAACATTTCCAAAACTTACTTTTTCCTTGGTTGCATTTGGTTCATGATTGTGACTTTTAAATTTTTTTGACTCTATTTCATGCTGTTGGTGATCATTCAGTATACTTTTCATGTGTAAGATAGACATACTGGCGGCGTAGGGGTGGCCCAAGGGCCACCCTCGCCGCACCCTATCCTACTGTTATGCCTTGTAAAAATTATGACAAAACACTATTACTTATTCTAAAAAAGAATTATGGATACCTATTTATATGCGAATCAAATTTATACCAACAAATATTAGTCCAAAAATAAGTTATACCTAACAAACCAGTATTCTTAGATGTTATTATGTGAAAGTACTATTATGCTTAAAAACGTTATGCGAAAAGGATTATGATAATTAAAATTATGACAAAACCATTTATGCATTTTAAGAGAATCCCTCCCTCCATCGTCATCGCGGTCTGCCACGACGTCCACCATCTTGTGGGGTCCAATCAGGTTGTCTTAAAATTGTATTATAGTCTATCGTATTTTTCTAAGACGTCTTTTTATAACCAAGTGGGTTCAACAAGATTATTTTTCTTATCTAAGGGTATAGCGTCCTATAAAAACTTTACGGGACAAACAGAAGGCCATAACTGTCTCATATCCCGTAAATAGGTCCCGTTTCGGTCTCGATCAAGAACCTTTGTACACATGGTGTTTACAAATCAGCTCATAAAGCTAGTTAACGACCTATCCGTATACAGGGTGTGCATTGAACTTGAACGATCTCTGACTCATGTTGTAGAGTTGCTGAAAAATCGACTATCGATATCACAACCATAATGGTCTTGGTTACATAATTGTATATATTAACAATCGGCTGCAGTTCCAATCGGTGTAGGTAGAGCTAGAAGATATTGTAAGATGACGTGCTCAGTATAATTATAATTTTGGTATATTATTGGAAATTTTACTTGCCGATGGCGACTTCACCCTTTTTTACATCCCTTCTTATTATTACCTACTTCCAAAGATAAAAGAATGTGAGGTTTTGTACAAATACGATGACTCATTTTAAGCACATCCACACTATCGATAAGTAGTCGATATTATCGACAATTCTGCAACACTAGCAATACAGTATGCACCAAATATAGTCCTCACGTGAATTCACTCGTGTTGAAACATTTGATCGGCAGATGAATTGTGATGTTATCTTTATTTAGCGCCTCACTCTAGCGGATCACGATCCTTATAGGGTTGGTAGCATCTGTTTGGAATGAGGAAACGGTTGCTATATATGTTATTGGCCGAACGAAGTAAACACTCCTTTGAAACTATTGTCCAATCCTTTAAAAACAAAATGGCGGACATTTTTAAGAATAAAACAGAAAAAAGACAGTTGAAGATCAGAGGTGAAAGATATTGGTCATGGTTGCAGTACGGTTACATAAGTATTTTATTATATTATATCTGTTAATTAATAAATACTGGTAATTGCAAAATACTCGTTAAGCGTAACAAATGTAAGTGTGTATGAATGTTGGATGTCAACGTAAATGTGCATGTGCCTGTCTTTTGTACCTGTCTATGTAATTTAGAATAATTTATAATTTTGGTATATTTTGGTATCAGGTTATACCAAAATTATACAACATTTTCAAATACTAAAATTCAATAAAATAAAAAAAATTATAAATACCTAATTGAATTTTTTGATATTTTAGAAAAACTACTAATTACTTGTTAGAATTTTATTTTCTAAAATTCTATTTAATTATTAGTTTTCGATTTATTTACCGCGTGATGAGATATTACGCTAAGTACTACTTATTCCTTCGGATTAAATGTTTTTAAGTATTTTTTATTTAAAAGCATGATATATAAACTTTTATTATACTCACTAATGGCTTATGAAATCCAAGTAAAATATGATAGATAATAGAAGACAAAATAGGTAGCAGAAAGTTTTAAAATTTATAATCCATCCATTTACAGTAAAAATATAACTTAAAAAAGCAATAACTTAGATCTTTTACATCTTTTTTTGTGCGAAACTTCGCAGCAATTTTAGTTTGCTATAAATCGTGGAGTTATGGCATAATCTCCCGCGCATGCGTGGTGGTGGTGGCGCGTCTATTTCGGAATGTATTTTATGTGCTATCGCCGAAAGTTGGTTTCATATCGAGGCTGAATGCCAAATTGCTTTTGCCTAGTTTCCGTGTTTTTAAAAAGTTGTCTTTTGCATATTCCGTGAAGACCATACCTACCATAAAACATTACCTTTAACTAAGTTTGCATTAACAATATAAATCCTGTAATCTAAAGTAGATTAGCCATTTTTTGTATTAACGAATTTGTATCAACAAGTTTGAACACTCGCAGACTTATTTTATCTTCTTATCTTATCTTATTTAGCCTATACGATCCCACTGCTGGGCAAAGGCCTCCCCTTGATTTTTCCACTCCTCTCGACTTTGCGCGATCTCCGGCCAATCCTTGCGATAAGCATTGAGGTCGTCACACCATCTTTTACGCGGTCCGCGGTCGCGGACTTATTTTATAAGAACATTTTTTTCTCTCCATAACAACAATATAACACACCATAACGCATCTTTCTCCGAAGGGGTAGGTAGGGGTGTATGTTAATACACCCACTCTTCGTCAGGTACGTCATAATAGGGGGCGAGCATAATTGCTGGGCCCAAGTCTTGAAATCCACGTAATGTCAATTATCCATGAAATCAAGCTAAAAGTTGAATTCAGTGGTTTCTAGTTTGGTTAGGACATTACAGGATGATCACCTGATTGTCCGAAAGTAAGATGATCTTCGGAAGGCACGTTAAGCACTTGGTCCCGGCTACTATTTACTGATGTAAGTGAGTAATCAGGGGCCTTTGGCGGCTCAATTATAACCCTGACACCAGGGTTGATGAGGTTGGTATTCTACCTCACAACCCACACGATAAGAAGAAGTGGTTTCGAACCTTAGTCGAGATTCGAACACTACTACTACGTTTTAACTTAGGTGTTGTTGAAAATCGTAATCCCTTAGTCATTTTGTAACATACAAGTTCAATATACGATACACATATTACACCACATTAAAGTACCCACCTAGTACTATAGATATTGTTCATAATTTAGCAATATCACAGGTGAATGTATTATGAATCATGTCTAGCGTGTTTAGACTTGTTCGTTCAATGTCCTACATAATATAGTGACGTGTCTATTAGTGATGTAACGAATATTCGCATATTTCTTCATATTCGCCAAATTACGAATATGTAATTCGAAAAAAATAAATGTATAATTCTTCTTCTTATCGTGTGGATTGTGAGGTGGAATACCAGCCACTTCAACCATGGTTTCAGGGTTATTATTGAGCCGCCGAAGGCCTCTGACATGACTTGACCTGATTGTCCGAAAGTAAGATTTTTCACGTTAAGCCGTTGGTCCCGGTTACTACTTATTGATGTAAATATTATGTACCTAATCGTTACATGAGTGTATAATTTGTAAACCATGTTATATTTTACCTTTGTAATTTTTTTTTGTTTTTTTTTTTTTAATTTGTGTGTGTAATATGTAATAAAATTAATATAAGAAAATAAATCGAAATGAGGTAAATGAAACAAATAAATATACTTTTGTTTTGTCCGGGGTGTTCGTGCGACATGCGCGGCATATTAATCTTTCGAACGCCGGAACGCGGATCTCGACCAGACACAATGTAAAATCTATTGTGTCTGGTATCTCGGCATATGAGAGGTTAATTGTCAATATATAAACGGCATAAAAAATAAAAACGACAACTCGTATTCGTGAATATTTTTTGCAGATATTCGTATTCGCGAATGTTTAAAAATTGTCATTCGTTACATCACTAGTGTCTATTGTCTAACCACTTCAGAAGCTTTACCACAAAGGTGACTTGGAGAAAACTTTTTATATATTATAATTATTGCAGCTGTAAGCTGTAATGCCTGAAATGGAAAGCTTGACGCACTAAGTTTTATATATTTTGTTGTTTCTTTAACTAAGAGCTGAATTCCGTTCTGTGTATTTTGGACACATACATAAACTCACGCGTATTTCCCAGCGAGGTAAGCAGAGACAAAAGATTACTATTATTTATTATTAATTTTGGAAAATACTATGAAAATACCCTTCAACGACTCACGCCGCGCCCTATACTGAGGCAAAAGTATTTTTAAATAGGCGGGACAACTTTTATATCTTTTTCTCTAAATTTTAATATTTCGGAACTAAAACATAACATACCATAGCAGTATCCGAAGGGATAGGAAGGGACACCCGCGCCAGGTGTTAACTGTTGTAAAAACTCTTTATTAATAAGGACACTGGCTGTTTTTTGATATGACATTTATCTACTTGTTTTTTTTTTTAAATTGTTCCATTTGTCACTCTTATACTATCTGCCTAAAGGCTAATAGGACTTTTTGGCGGGAACGGAAACGGGACGGTTGCTTCCTTCATTGAATAATCTAAATAATTAATACGAAGTGGTGTTTTGTGATAAATGATCGCTATGTTAGTCGGAAAACATTCGCGATAGTGTTATTATATCGGAATATTCAATAAACAAAGTGTGCCTATCTATTTTCGCTTCGTGCCAAGAAGCCGCTTCATAACTCCAAAGTTTATGCGGACTTTTGAGTTAATTCGTTTGGGGTTTGTAGTAGGAGTCTGCTCCGAGGGTGGGGCTTAGGTTTCATCATTCATCGTCATCACCTTTCATCATTTCATTGATCATCATCAAGAAAAAAAATACATAAGACATGGCTGTATGGGCATAGTTCCCTTTGCCTTGCCCTTCGGGGAAAACCAAAACAAAACTTAAGGCTAATAAAGCTCTCTTCTGAAGACTTTATTACCGAAATTTGACAAAAAAGAACTTAATTACATAAGACATTATTTATTGGATTTTACAACAAGATATAAAACTGAAGACGTTATATTTCGGATTTGACAAAATAAATTACTACGGAAAACTTTTCATGTTGAAATTGAACAGCAAAGGAAATGTACTGAAGACTAGGCAGCATGGTCTTATGATCTTAGCCTGACCCACAAATGGGCAAAAGGAAAAAAACAATAAAGCTCTCTTTGTCATAACTTTTGATACATTTTGTTGGTGGCACAACTGTGGTATCCTAGTTAGAAATGGCCCTAACCAGCGGTACAATACCTCTTTGCAGTTTGATTCAGTACAATTTTCACTTCACGCAATCGGGGAGCGCAGTAAAATTGAACTAGGACTCCCGGGGGAAATCTGCCACGGGATCTATTCCCGACTGCGAACTTTCAATAATAACGCGCTGAAAGTTATTATCATGCAGTATTTAGTTATTAGATTGCTTGAAAAGCGTATCTATAAGGTTTTTAATTTATACAGACAGAGGGATTGTGTCCTCTAACATGATGGACTAATGTTATGGGCGATAGGCTGATCCCTTATCACCATAAGGTTCATCATATCCATCTTTGGAATTCGTATCAACAGTGGCTGCAAGTTGTCTTTGATTACTTGTGGCTCTGCCCACCCCATTAGGGATTACGGGCGTGAGTTTATGTATGTATGTATGTGTTTTAATTTATAAGTCACCACAACTGTTATCTTTTTTTGATGTCACTTATTACCTGTTTGTTGTGATTTGCCGGCATTAACTACATGGCCGGACAAATGGGGAGCGCTGAGCCCGGTATATTAATTTAAAACAACAGGCCTGAGGGTGCACAGGTGGGCTGAGGGGATATATTTGAAATAATTCGGTCTCCAGTGGGCCGATAGCGATGAGCGCTGTTCCTACCGGGATTTGAACCCGGGACCTCCGGGTCAAGAAAATGGTAAGTATCACGTTAAATCTCGACAGCGCCATCTATATTATTTTTGGGGAACGTAGCCTGGGAAGTCCCTTATTCCAAATCATTGAGAGCGAATTATGAAGGAGACAAATCCCATAATATCAATAATAATATTATGTACTGTGTCAAGTGAACATTTGGTAATGGCAGCGAAGCTATCGCTAATGAGATCAATCTAGACGCGACAGTATCGGTACAGTCGGCATGTTTAATTACCTCCCCGCGTGACCACTGCTCGGCCCCACCCACTCGGGGGTAGGTAGGGTTGGCATATAACATGAGCGCCCGAAGTAGTCAATTTTGGTATCTTTCATGGTATAAGAAAACCAGCTTGCTCAAAAGTGACAGCTAACATTTCAAGGTTAGCCCAGCTGACGTCATACCACCCTGAGTTGCCATTTTGTGAAAAATAAATTACGACCAATGTTTTTACTTTTTATATTTACTTTGCAAGGAAATTTTAAACGTTTAGTAAAAGATTTACTTACAATTTTAATGATTTTTATATACTTACAGGGTGTTAGTGACATCGTAACGAATACTGAGGGGGATGATTCAGACCATGATTCTGAGTTGATATCAAGTGGAATTTCCTGTCGGAAAATTCATGAAATTTTTTGTGTTTTTTTTTCTATTTTCAGTTCCTTACTTTTAAAATTCCACTTGATATCAACTCAGAATCATGGTCCGAATCATCCCTCAAAATTTTCGTTACGATAACACTTAACACCCTATATTTATCACTGTCACAAATTGAACACCTTACTTACTTAAACTTATTCAAAATTAAAACATGCAAAGAATCCTATTAAACAAAACCCTAACGTTTTTTGACGTTCAAAAATCGCTATGTAAGCCAATTGTGAAGAATAAATATTTTTGAATTTTGAACTCGACATCCCTACAGCCAAACAACAGAAGACCCCTCTCTACGCTTCCCCCTGCACGCATCGATTGCACCCCGCATGCATATATGCAGGCATACCGCTGTATGAGCACTGTGTAGTGTACTGGTCTTGTGGTCCTGCCCAGCTCTGTTTGCTCATTAACATTGATCGATTTCTACCATTCCCTGTGATGGTAGGTACATGATCTTCTTCGAGGGATAAAGTGTTTTCTTCTAAACTGTACTGGGGGGTTAAAATGGCCACATCGAAGCAATTCATCTAAGAAAGCAATATTGCTATTTGACATTTGTTTGCATTGCGCACTTACTTTTATATTTTAGATGTTATTTTCTACCTTCTGAAATTGGGTAGTTTTCCAGGTCAAAGATAAATTATGAAATTCTGATTACTAAATAAACATAGATTAAAAACTAACAAAAAAACTTTCTTTTTTCTATTTATCTTATTTATGAATTTTAATAATCAAAAATGCAATTATTTTTTGTCACGTTTTTCTATGACGACACAGTGTGCTTTTTCATACAAATTCCATAGTAATTTCGTGTTTTGACGTTTGTAAAAAAGTAACTGATTTGACTAGTTGGAAACTATCCTATTGTAGCATAGAATAAATAAAACAAACTTAACTTTAGTTTTCCAGTTCCAAAACAAGCTCTATCTCTTTTTTGTACTTATCGAAAGGAAAGGACGACACTATTTTAAAACCTAAAATAAATTAATAATATGTTTTGTTAACTAGAACAAGCACCAATCTATAGAGGGTGTTAATGATACCGTACAGTCATGAGCAATATCATGTACCCACTTTAGAACCCTGTCGCACTACTATAAAATATTTGACATTTAATAATATTTTCGGTTTAATTTGTCAAAAAAAGTTAATGTGACATGGTTTCAAAGTGTATACATATTAGTACTCGTGACCGCACCGGGGGGCCTCCGTGGTCCAATGGTTGAGCGTTAGGCTCACAAGCCCGAGTCCTGGGTTCAAATCCCGGTGGGGAAATATCACAAAAATTACTTTGTGATCCCTAATTTGGTTAGGATATTACAGGCTGATCACCTGATTGCCCGAAGTAAGATGATCGGCGCTTCAGAAGGCACGTTAAGCCGTTGGTCCCGGTTACTACTTACTGATGTAAGTAAGTAGTCGTTACATGAATCATATCAGGGGCATTTGGCGGCTCAATAGTAACCGTGACACCAGGGTTGATGATGTTTGGTAATCAACCTCTCAACCCACATGAGAGAGAGACTTGATATTAACTCAGAATCATGAGCTGAATTCGGTATTCAGTACGGTGTCACCTACTTTTCAATGTCATATTTGAAGGTTTTTACTCGTACCCAAAATAGTAATTAGCTGTGAAAGTAGTTGACAGGCCTGAAACATCATCGGATCCGGCCCTATTGTTATTAAACCTGATGACAATCAAGATGCAGGTCAATGTTGTTCACGGTGATGATGTTTCCAACAATGTGCGTTGTGGACTCTTTAAACTGAAGGCCTTGTCATTGTTTTGTGCGTTCAGAAAAATGGGTTTTAGCCGGTTATGTTTTTGGTTCTAACATAATCTAATAACATAATCTAAATAGCATTATATACAGGATTTTAGTGACATCGTAACGAAAACTTTGAGGGATGGTTCAGGCCATGATTTTGAGTTGATATGAAGTAGAATTTTCCGTCGCAAAATTCATATTTTTTTAACATGAATTTAACCTCTATACGTCCCATTGTTTTTATTGCCTTTGATGGTAGATGGTAGGTATCGGCTTACGTGGTCCAGTTGTTGAGCGTTGTGCTCACGATCCGGAGGTCCCGGGTTCAAATCCTGGTGGGGACATATCACGAAAATCACTTTGTGATACCTAGTTTGGTTAGGACATTACAAGCTGATCACCAGATTGTTGTACGTTAAGCCGTTGGTCCCGGTTACTACTTACTGATGTAAGTACGTAAATAGTCGTTACTTGAGCCATGTACCCCCTCCGATTGATTAAGGGGAGGCCTGTGCCCAGCAGTGGGACGTATATAGGCTATTTGTGTATTATGTACCAGGGTTGATGAGGTTGGTATCCACCTCGCAACCCACACGTTAGAAGATTGCTTTTATTCGTTTTTTTAAATTATTGGTATTAGAATTTATAACTTTGGCTATAGTAGATGAGATTTTAAGTGTAATAGTATTAATAACAGTGATATTAACGTGTCATGTTTGTTTGTTGCAGCCATGAGCCCGAGGGCGGAGGGCGGTGCGCCGAGGGAGCCCTAGCGCGCGCCATGCAGCCCGCCTCGCCCAAGCGGACTCCAGGGCACCACCACCAAGGTATGATAAGCAGCAAAAGTCCAATCAGTTTCTTGCAAAGTAATAAATTAACTGGTTGCATTTAAGATCTCCTGCGGTCAAACTTTTCATACTATCGACAATTCGTCAACACTAGTATATACATGACAATGATAATGTGAAATGAAATGATCAATGAACAAAGAACATATTTGAATAAAAAAAAAACTCAAAAATCGGCTTGGAGTGAAAACCTTGTAAGCGCCTTTTCAAAAAATCACCACATACAAAGTCTTTTTGTTTACGTGACTTATTGATTTGCCGCAAACGGCATTAACTACTTGGCCGGTCAAATTACTAAATTTCGCAACAGAGACGCCAGTTCAAACATCAAACCAGCGGGCTTAGCACCGTCAGTACGCGACTCTTTCTCGCCACGACAGAGATCATCTGTCTCTCTCTGTGCAGTACTGTGAGAGAGTGACGGGTGACGTATGTCGAGGCGAGAAAGAGTCGCGCGCTTACGGTGCTAAGCCCGCTGGTTACACGTCGTTTCACTTTTGTACAAAAACATAAATTTTATAATTATGACAACTAATGGCTCAACCACTGCCCTTTTTTACCCTGTGTAACATGGTGAATGCTACACCAACAAGAGCGTAAGTCTTAAATTACTGATGATGAATGGTTCGTAATTTCACCAATATTTACAAATAATTCGCTCGGCTCAGTGACTGCACTTTTACTCTTTGATTGTACCTATTTTTCTTAGTCCATTCTTGGTCTCAGGACCAATACCATTTCATTCATAAAACAAGAACATAAATGCTTCGAGAGTTTTCGTTGACAGTATTCCTTGGCCTTCCACCCACGACCCCCGAATATGGCTTGGCAATTTGTATGCATTGCTATTTATACACACGTTCATTCATTGAGTCACATTCAAATGTAACGTGTCGTAAACTTATGTGTAACGTGTTGTCGTTAATAATACACTGAAAATGAGAAAAAAGGAATCAGCACCGAAATGAAGACGTGGCCTAAAGGTCTTTGTAACCAGGCCAAAAATTAAAAAAAAGAACAGCGAAAAAAAATATATCGGTAAAAATTCTGATTCGGACGGGACTTGATCCCACAGCTCTTGTCAAACCGGCGCGGCGGCGTCGGCTAATGACGATACATAGATCGAAGAATTTTGGATGGACAGAAGGAGGACCCGGTGGTGTAATGGTTAACACGCTCTTACCGGCTTGACAAGAGCTGCGGGTTCAAGTCCCGTCCGAGTAAAAAAAATCGATTTACTTTTTTCCTACGCACGGCGGAGTGCTATAAAAACAAAAACCCTTTAATAATACACTGGCCTGAAAAACTAAGTACTACAACTCTAAAATTACAATAACTTTTAAGTCCATACACAACTATACAAGATATAATTTCAAAATAAGAAGGACTCGAAATGTTACTTACTAATGTATAGTTTAATAGTTACAATGAAAGCTGATAATATTATTGTTTTGCTTCAAAATTGATAATAATATTTTAAATCTATAACTTCGATAGTTTAGGAAAGCGTGGTCCTTAGTTTTGAAGGCCAGTGTAATTTATTGAGGAAGTGAGTTTGGAGTCGATTGCAAAATAAAATCTTGACTTTCATTGAGGGTCGCGTCTGAATAGGACATAGAATAAATAATGATACTGTGTATAGAACGGTGACACTCCGCTCAGCATCAATTCATAAAGAAAATAACTTCCTTCTTTTTTGAAGTCAGTTAAAATTAAATGAATATGAACAGGAAACAAACTTTTCCTACAAGATCTTCAAAATCTGGGGTTAGGCCACATTGAAGCAATTCATCTAAAAAAAATTGACATTTACGCATGTAAAAGTAAGTGCGTGAACAAATATCAAATACTAGCATTGCTTTTTTCTCTGTAATCTACCCCTAATAATGAAAGGCCTTTATTGACAAGGTTTTATTTCTGTACAGTGTAATAAAAACAGTAAATACAACGTCCAATCAGTAGGGACAAATATACCGCTACATTGGGAGCGTTCATTCGTCCCATTGACGTCATCTAGTCCAATCAATGGCTGTAACAAGCTGCAACCTTTGCCAGACTAATGAGGTGTCTCTGGTCGCTTTTATTGTCACTTGTTTGGATTCCAACTTGTGTATTTTTTTCTTATAATAATAGTGTTGTGCTCGGTTGTGTAAACCATTGGCATAGCATAAAGAATAATACTAGGTACGTATAGAACGGAAACTCTCCGCCACGCAATTCGCATCGAGCGCCTACCTCACCCCCTCTGAGTTCTTTTTAGTCTTAAATGGCCGTAAGTTGCTAAGGAATGAGGGAGAGCACGCAGACTGTCTGCCTCCCTCGCACTAATGCGTTAGACGGCACCCGGTGAGAATGAGAATTTTATATGAAATGTCCTGTATCATTGCAAAATAGAAAATAAAGTGTACAAAATACAAAAATTATAACATCGTTTACAACATACAAAGTCACAAAGAAAAGAGCTGGGACGAAATGACGGCAAGTAGTCATGAAGTAACAGTGTGCGTCTTAAAAAGGTACTCGGTACTCAGTATAAGCCGCGGCGCGAGTCGCGACAAGCGCCCACAATGTGACGTCTCTACATATCAATTCATTACAATGTAGTCAAATGAGCCTTCGGGCCTTTGGCGGCTCAATTATAACCCTGATACCACGGTTGATGCGGTTGGCCATCCACCTCACAACCCACATGATAGAGGGAGAATATATTACGACGACTACCGCCGCGCTGGAGTCGTGTTAGCTCCCCTTCTCCCCGTGACGAGAGCAAGTGAAGTAAAACGTCAATACTAAAACCTACCTTTACTATTTTTCCAGGAGCAGCAGCCGGCGACCAGTCCACATTGAAAGTGCACCTGCCCAACGGTGGGTTCAATGTGGTACGAGCGTCGGGCGATGAAGACGTGCGCTCCGTACTGCGCTGCTTGGCCACGCGCCTGGCAACTGGAGACCGTGTGTACGCGTCATGTTTCGCGCTACGGGCTCGCCGCTGCACTCCTGTCAAGGTACACATACATCACACGCCCATATTCCTTAAAGTTTTTGCCACATGTCGACGTGGCGGGATAGAAGGAATGTAGGCGACAGAGCACTAGATGGGACGTTTACCAAGACATGTTTATTGTTCAATCTCCAAATTAGAAGTGATTGAACCTAAAACATAATAATGAAATGTAATCATATAATCAATACTTGCAAATCAAGCAATGCGCATCACATGTCACATCAAGCAACGCTGTTGCTATGAAACTACGAACGTTGAGTTTCTCATCTACACTCGCAGTGTAACGTCTCTCGTACATTTCAGCACATTGCAACGTCATTCACGTTAAGTTGTGGTTTCTGATAATGACTGCTAATATTGATCAAAAAAATCATAAATGTTGCAGGTCCGCTGGATCCACCAAGACACGCCGGTGTCGACGGTGCTAGCCAACTGGCCGGCCAGCGAGTGGCGGCTGGAGCTGCGCGTGCGCTACCTGCCCGCCAATCTGCGCGCGCTCTGCGATGCCGACCGCGTCACCTTCCACTATTACTATGACCAGGTATGATTCGTGTTTATGAAAACATTTGATTTGACAACATTCGCTTTAAATAAAGCTAAGGCATAACGAAATTCGACCTTTGCCTCATTAGGTAGAGATATTGCTTGTTTCTGAAACTAGTGCAGTTTAAGTAAAGGTTCCACGCAGAGTAATCACTTCAAAATGATGTTCTAAAGTCTAAAGTGCGCCATCGCTCCGTCTGTATACCATATACATTGCTCTGAAATTAGTTATAAGTAGATAGAACTAATGTTGATTACATTCTGTGCTGTTGTGTGTTTCATTAATTGCATAAATATGTGTAAAATTTCAGGTTCGCCACGACTACCTCAACGCCAACCATCCGCTAGTGGACCAGGACCTGGCGATACAAATATGTTGTTTAGAAATAAAGTAAGTTTATACATAACTGATTTGAAATCCTACATTCAAATTACAAAATATTACAAGTAAATTAATAGAGATTTAAACTACCGGGTGACAACCCTCGACGCTCCCCATTTGTTCAGCTAAGTCGTTCGTGCTGCGACTTCCGACGACCTGCGCCTTCGATATCCTGTCGACAAGAATAATTAAAAAAGAAAAATTACAAGAATAATGGAACAACAATATATCGATCTTAATCGCTCCAAAAATCGTGTAAAATATTTTCTTGTCTCGTGTTTCCAGATATTTCTGCAAGGACTTACAGATATCTGTGGACAAGAAATCGAACATCGAGTACCTGGAGAAAGAGTACGGCCTGCACAAGTTCCTGCCGAAAGCCGTGCTCGAGGGGATCAAACCCAAAGTGCTCAAGAAAGCCATACAACAGCAGTTTAAGAAGGTACACTACTTTATTTTTAATGTTTTCTTATGTGTATGACGGATTAGCAGACATTCACTATAAGTAAAATTATTGCTTATGCCTATTGATACATGTCAATAGCTCTCGTCACATTGCCGGCGAGAGAAACGTCACACTGCGGGCGTTTGTCGTCGCACTGAGCGATACGCCGGCAGTGTGGCGTCTCTCGATTTCAATACGTTCATAGAACAACACGGAATTTTGCGGATCGGCAATACATCTGATGTCGCGCCGGCAATGTAGCAAACACTGAAGTAATAAACAATTCCAAGCTTTTTTAAACAGTTGAATACTTAGTGAGTTGTGAGCATTTGTTTCGTTGTAGCTTCCTATAAGAATAAACTTTTAAATTAAGTAACAATACCATTGCTGGATACTGAAAGAATACTTTTTGAATACTTTGAAAGTTTCGGCCTTAACTTAGAAAAAAAATTAAGACTTTGCTTCAACCTTCATTTCGTAGAAATACGCCACGCTTAGTTTTGGCCTAGTAAAAAATATTATAATTTCAAAAATAGATTATAATATATGATTTGGCTGTATGAGATGTGTTCACTTTGCCTGTCCTACGGACAAAAGAACAAAAAACTTGATACTGTGCCACGTGATTTTTTTTTGTCTACCGTCATTATGTCTACGCCGCGCCGGTGACCTAAACATTAAACATTATAATTCTTTAACCGATTCTTTACATGTAGATTTCAACTTATCGTAAGCATTACTCCTTAGCTATTTTAAATGATATTTCCTGTTTTATAAATAAACCAGCGACCCTTCTTCGCTCGGGTGTAATGCTGTGGAAAAAATGAGATTATTTACGACATCACATTAAAAGCCTCAAAAATAACAGTAGGTATTTCTCCACTATTTAATGGATGTTATTATACATAATAATATAAACCTTCCTCTTGAATCACTCTATCTATTAAAAAAAACGCATCAAAATCCGTTGCGTAGTTTTAAAGATTTAAGCGTACATAGGGTTAAAGGGATAGAAGAAGCGACTTTGTTTTATGCTATTAGTGACTACACACATACATACATAAACAGCCTATATACGTCCCACTGCTGGGCACAGGCCTCCCCTCAATCAACCGGAGGGGGTATGGAGCATACTCCACCACGCTGCTCCAACGCGGGTTGAATGTAGTGACTATGTACAGTCATGAGCAATATAATGTACCTACTTTCGGACTCTGTCGCACTAACATATTTGACATTTAGTGAGACTTACAGTTCAATTTGTCAAAAAAGTTAATGTGACATGGTACCAAAGTGTATACATATTAATGCTCGTGACCGTAATAATAGTAGTTTTAGGCGGATGAGACGTTCGTTATGTAAAATTGACGATTCAAAGTGTACTTAACTATGTTACCTATTGAATAAAGATATTTTTGAATTTGAATAATAATAATAAATATTCCACAGGTGGCGAACTTGAGTGACACAGAATGCATGTTAAAGTACTTAGAGACGATGCACACGCACTACGGGTACGATCGGGAGACGTTCACGGGCGCGCTCGGCTCCGGATGGGCCATCCCGGTGGAGCTCGCCATCGGACCAGACATTGGTAAGATAATCTTGCAAAAGAATAAGGCATAATACTACGTATAAGGAGGAGCTCGGTGGCGCAGCGGTACACGCGCTCGGTCTGCGATTGTTGAAGTTAAGCAACTTTCGCGAAGGCCGGTCATAGGATGGGTGACCACAAAAAAAGTTTTCATCTTCCGGCTGCATTAGCAGTCGTTAATAACCATCATCCGCACTGGGCCCGCGTGATGGTTTAAGGCCCGATCTCCCTGTCCATCCATAGGGAAGGCCCGTTCCCCAGCAGTGGGGACGTTAATGGGCTGATGATGATGATGACTACGTATAAGTAGAACGGTAACGCTCCGCCCACACCAATGATGGACTTTCCAGCCTACGTTTTTCAAAAACAAGATAGATGGCGCTGTACAGATTTCTTTTAATTTCTTCGTTTAACCTTCTAATTTCATGGATAACAGACATTATGCATCTTTTATCTTTGTTTTAGGGTATAAATTATGACCCTTTTTATTAGGGCACAATTACATCTTCCACCCATTGTTATTCTGATCGAAATAAAGAGAAGCAACTTAATCCTACACATAATGTGATTCAAGTTTAAAATTGGTACATTAAGAAAGGGGAACCACATTACCCCGAATTCAACGCGAGCGAAGCTTGTTGCTAGTATTAAATAAAGTAAAAAAAACAATTACCTTATTAACTACTTATTATTACTGTGTATAAAGTGGTTGAATCTTTAATAGTAACCCTTATCATACCATGAAACGTTATGTCTTGTTTGCAGACATATCGTACGTGTCCCACAAGGCGGGCGAGCCGCCCACCTACACCAAGATAGCTTCCTTCAGCGACATCGTCGCCGTGCAGACTCTCAAATCCAACTGCACACAGTCGTCGCAAACGCAGGTAACAAAACAATCCGTCATGCGACTTATGGTACAATTTTTTTAAATTGGGAATGTTTTTTGCTTATCAATATCAAAAGAAGAAGAGAGAAAAGAAAGGGAAAAAGAAGCAGCAGAAGGAAGGAGGAGGTACGAAGGGGAAGGGTAGAGGTAGGGAGGGGGGGGGAGAAGAGGAAGGGGAGGCCTTTGCCCAGCAGTGGGATTTTGTAGGCTAGATTAGATTTGAATATTAAAAGGCCAAATCATTTATTAACATGAAATATGGTACATTCAGGGGGTTACATGGCCACATCGAAGCAATTCTAAAGAAGAAATATTACAATTTGACATTTGCGCATAATAAAGCAAGTGCGCAATGCAAACAAACGTCAAATAGCAATATTGTTTTTTAGAATTGCTTTGATGTAGCCGTTTTTAACCACCTGATCACTGTTATATTTCCAGAGTGGATCTTGTGGCAAGGCGGCATTGCAGCTGAGGGTGAAAGGAGCCACGGAGACGTTAACTATAACTTGTAGCAGCGTGGAGGTAAGACAGCATAATATTATTCTTCTTATTCGTGTAAGTTATAACATATTGCCCCAATTCCTGCAGACACCTCCTAATTTTAAGTTATATCCGTCACATAATATTATTCTTCTTATTCGTGTAAGTTAGTAGTAACATATTGGCCCTGATTCCTGCATACACCTCTTAATTTTAAGTTATATCCGCCATTTTCTTATCGGCCGAAAAGGAAAGGGACGGATGATTGACAGCTGTTAATTTTAACGTGAATAACCGTGGCGATTATTTTAGTTTAAATAGGCATTTGACTATAATCTTAACTGATAATTCATCACCTGTAAAACTTACACATTAGAATTCCGTCTGTCTGGTCTTGTGTCTTTCGTACTAAGTTGTATATCGTTAGTGTGAAATAGACGTACTTTCGTCTCTTTCGTACTACCGTTCGTGCGAAAGAAACATCTCTCGTCCCTTTCACAATAGGCGATGTATCTCTGTCCTGCTAACATTCTAATAATGTTGCAGTTTACAGAGTTTTTATGCTTTTCGCGTTTTAAACATTGTATTTTTATTGTTTGTTTCATGTGACAGGCAGCAGAAAGTTTAGCAGATTTAGTGGACGGCTACTGCAGACTAGTCACAGATTCACAGACCTCCTTGTGGAATAGACAAAGTAAGTAATATACGACTAAATAATATACACTATACAGGGTGTTAATGACATCGTAATGAATATTAAGTTTAGTCATTTTTAGTTTTTTTTTTATTATTTTCAATTCTTTACTTTTATGATGGAAAATTCCACTTGATATTAGCTCTCTCAGTATTGGTTACGATGTCTCTTACACCTCGTACAGGTAGCTGTACAAGTAGGTATGGGTGTTAGTGACAAGTTGGTCTTATAGAATAACATAACTTACCCGTTTGAAAAGAGACAGCAAATTATAATTAAACACATAATCCATAATGGGTTCTTACCGCGTTATAAGGGATATGACACTCCCGATATTTCAACAGTGTTCCACTCCAATTTCATCTATCCTCCCATGATCATGGCACTTGCAACAGCGTTGAAATGTCAGGAATCTCATATCCCTGATAATAACGCGGTAAGGACCCGGTATTGTGTGTTTAAA
Organism: Pectinophora gossypiella; assembly: GCF_024362695.1. NCBI lineage: Eukaryota > Metazoa > Arthropoda > Insecta > Lepidoptera > Gelechiidae > Pectinophora > Pectinophora gossypiella. The sequence goes on from NC_065424.1 coordinate 4,140,859, forward strand.
TTATGATAATAACCGCGTAAACTTCAAACGACAGCAAATTACATTCATTTTGTAATATTTTCTTTACTCAACGGGTGCAATAATTGTTAATTTATTTCTTACAAGCTACCGTTTGGAAACAACTGAACTGTCAGTGCAAAAGTAAGTATATTGTGGTCACAACTAATTATCTAAATAATGAATAGAAGAGCTGCTCCCTAAACCGCAGCAAAATTCAAGATAGAATTTATAAAAAAAAGAAAATATCTTTATAACTTTTTTTCTAATTTGCTACTGCTTCTGGACGTGTTTTACAACTAAGACTAATATACACAGAATTCACTTCATGCTTGAATCTGCGCGATGCGACACGATGTTCATCACTAATTTAAGAGCCACGCTCTTGTCGGTGTAGCATTCTCCATTCTTGTCTATCAAAGACCAATTCCTACACACACACACGACATGACACGACACGATGTTACAATGCCAAAATTCGTTATCAAATGTGTCAATTTTGGAATGCCTTTGCTTTAAACTTTATGTCGGTAAGCACTAAAATATCACCGAAAACGTCGACATTATTTTAGAGCTTAATCGAAACGGTATTTCATAAACCGTTAGTGTACGGACTTCCCCCGCAAACGTACTTCCCCGCATGGCGATGCGATTCAGAAGATAAATTATAAAATTGTGATTACTAATGACTGATCAAAAACTGACGAAAATCATTTTATTTTTGCTATTTAACTTATTTATGAATTTTAATCAAGAATAACTTATTAAGTCCAATATTTTATCACGTTGCTATTAAGTAAGTGTGCTTTTTTATACAAATTCCGCAGTCATTTCGTATTTGGAAGTTTCGAAAAAAGTGAAAGATTCTGGAACTGATTTAATTGGTCAGAAACTAGCCTATTGACAGTTTTATACATATTTCCAGCGGAGATGAGCAGCAGTTCTTCAGAAGGCAAAACCAGCTCGTGGGAGGCTAACACGGCGACCATGTTGTCTGAGGACTACGCCGAGATCGTGGATGACGACGCCGACTACTCCACGCCGGCAGGTTGGTACTCTTGACAGTCTAACATACCCACATACAGCCGGATTCTAACATTTTAACTCGAACCTTTGATTTCGCGCAGGTAATGGCCCCAATTCCTACAGACACATCCTAATTCTATTTTATGTTATATCTGTCATTTTCTTATCCGCCGAAAAGGAAAAAAGGACGGATGATTGACAACTGATAATTTTAAAACGAATGAATAACTCGAGCGAGTAAAATAGGCATTTCGATCATAATATGCAACCAGATTGACGTGTGCTGTCAACTTAATTTTGTCGGGTTATAGGCCAATTTAAAATTATGGAAGGGCTTTTTAAATTTCTGCTTAAAATTAACGTGTGTTCCATAGATTTTATGCCTTTCTTTTTCAACGGATAAGAAAAAGACGGGTATAACTTGTACAGGAACTACTACTAACTGTGTACAGGGTTTAGCACTAATATCTCACAAAATAAACTTTTCCTTTTGTTTCCAGTTCGCGATTACGAGTTGGTTCGTAATCAGATTGAGCTTACCGGTATCATCGGAGAAGGACAGTTCGGCGATGTACATAAAGGTAATTTTCATACATGCATACTGTTAGATGGAAAATAATCGACCTAATCTCGACTAATACATCACTATGCTAATGAACTTCACAACACTGTACGTATACTTTGAGCGATTTAATTCAACCGCGCATTTAACCTGTTGTAAAATGTTATCTATATTGAAATATATACACTAATTGTACTGAACTAGTAGTTCTGTCTAATAATACATACATAAATTCACGTCCCTAACTCATAATTTCTATTTCCCAGGAACTTGTCGCGTGACGTCAGCCAATCACCCGTCTCTCCGCCGCCAACTGGCCATACAGAAGCAGCAGGGCAAGTGCGCAGGCGGCGAGTACATCCTGCCGGTCGCCGTCAAGACCTGCAAGCTGGACGCTGACCTTGACACCGCTGAGAAGTTCCTTGAGGAAGCCTGTAAGTTATTTACTCGAAATATGTATTTAAATCTCATCATCTCCCTAGTATTATCCCGTTTTTTCCCAGGGTCCGCTCACCTAAACTGAAGATTTGACAGGTCCGGTTATTTACAGAAGCGACTGCCTTTCTGACCTTCCAACCCGCAAAGGGAAACCAGCCCAATACAGGTTAGGTCACATACCTCCGAAAATGCATTTCTCTGGAATGTGGGTTTCCTCACGACGTTTTCCTTCACAGCTGAGCACGTGATAATCATTCATGATCCAATCATTGGTTTAGGCCTGTGCTGGATTCGAACCTGGTACCTCAAAGTGAGAGGCAAGGCATTCTGCCAATTGGGCTACCAGGGCTCGTTAATGTTTTTGTATTTGACACCATTTTTATTTTTTTATAATCTGTTATTTTTAAACTGAATAAAGATAAACCCAATAGCTAATAGCCAATCTATCCTTAGAATCTGCTTATCACGGATACGACCACGGGTAACTCCTAAACATCACTATTCGCATACTATTGGGAAGAATTTCGGAGTAATATTCTCTTGTTTCATACTTTTTAAAGCGCGATTTCTACATAGTCGGGTTTTAGTTTGTAAACTTATATATTTTCTATTGTATTAATTGTTGATGTGCCAAATAAATAAAATAATAATTAAATGAAAAAATAATGAAGAAAAAGGCTTTGGATAGACAAGAATGGCGAATTCTACACCGACAGGAGCGTTGCTCTTAAGGTAATTGATGATGATGAGAAAATAAAGTCCTCATAATGTTCTCCAGACATAATGCAGCAGTTCTCGCACCCGCATATAATCGGGCTGGTGGGCGTATGTAGTACTCCACCAATCTGGATCGTGATGGAGCTGGCCACACTGGGAGAGATGAGGGCATATTTGCAGCAGAACGCTCATAGGTAAGAATTACATAACAACATAAGATACTTAACTACAATATCCCAGGTAATCAAGAGGTACATCCATCCGCAAGATGAACTAAGTACCCACACATCACCGAGCTTTCTGTCAGACCAACGTGATAGGTGAACCGTATCGCTGTCTATAATGGTCGAGCTAACTGTGTTAGTGAAAACTGCACTTAGGATAAAGTAATAAGTCATAAGTGTAAGCTCGGTACCGAGGTTCGAACTGGTACTCCTCGTTTGAGAAGCAAGCCAATGAATCACATGACCACAGTGATTGACTAAATATTTAGTAATATGTTGGACGCCACAATATACATTTAAATGTGAACATAAAAAATATGTATGAGCCATGTCAGGGGCCTTTGGCGGGTCAATAGTAACCCTGACAACAGGATTGATGAGGTTGGTACTCCACCTCACAACACACACGATACACACAGTTTAAATTATTGTCATATTTTTTTGTGTGTACTAGTCCATATTTAGTAAGTAACAAAAAGCTTAACCTAGTATTAGTAACAGATTCGAAAGACGAACAACATAAAAATAAAACACATGAGACCGGCCCGAATCACCGAAGCCGCGGGCAGCTATGTAACAGCGTGCAATCGCACCCAGCGGTTCAGCAGCGGCGAGTCGTACCGGTCCACCAATGCGCTCATGATGGTGTTGGGGCTGGCACGCGCAGGGCGTAACAGAGACGCACAGCGCTTACGCATGATCGCGTGGAAGTCGTCTACACGCGCCTCGTAGAACATACCGGAGGCGCTACAGCGTCGCGACAGCCCCAGCAGCGCCCTGAACGCATTGTTGTATCTTTCAGGTCACTGTATATACGCTTCGTAAAGCTGATCCACAAACCGCATGTGTACAAAGACGTACAAAATGCTTTGAAGAGCGTAATCTTTACTTGTTTGGAACATCGTGCAAATCTGCGAGCCAACATATATAATAAACATATTTTTTCAAATAATAACACCACAATATAAAAACCATGGTATAAGAAGACCAGGTATGCTCAATCCTATGACCACCTATATGACAAGCCACCACTGGTAGCCCTTTGATGATGTAAGTGTTACCACTGTCTTACCAATAAATTGGTACGAGTATCTCCAACATTCCAAGGACGTAAATTTTATTATTGAAAATTGAGTGAATTACTAATGTATTTCCCGGCTGCATTAGCAGTCGTTAATAACCACCAATCCGCACTGGGCTCGCGTGGTGGTTTAAGGCCCGATCTCCCTATCCATCCATAGGGAAGGCCCGTGTCCCAGCAGTGGGGACGTTAATGGGCTGATGATGATGACTAATGTATTTAAATTATTATTACTTGTCACATATAAAAATCATTAAAACCGTAAGTAAATCTTTTACTAAACGTTCAAAATTTCCTTGCAAAGTAAATATAAAAATATTGGTCGTGGGTAATTTATTTTTTACAAAATGGCAACGCAGGGTGGGATGACGTCAGCTGGGCTAACCTTAAAATGTTATTTGTCACTTTTGAGCATACCTGGTCTTCTTATACCATGATAAAAAACCACATTTAACATACGGGTTGCATTCCTGGCAACCCCAAAACTTGCAATATCTTTCATCAAATTGGTTATTTTCTTTACAGGTTGGAGACATGTACCCTAGTCCTGTACATCTACCAGCTGTCAACAGCACTCAGCTACCTGGAGAGCAAGAAGTTCGTACACAGAGATATAGCTGCCAGAAACGTGCTGGTTTCCACCCCTACTTGTGTTAAGGTGAGTGTAGTTTTAACAAGTTACTTTTAAGTGGACACCGTAAATGTTTACATCAACATAACAAAGAATCAAAATCTAATCTAGTCTGTATCGTACGAGAGGCATCAGCTATGATTTCCAGGATGTCTGCCCCCTGTTGCATGGGACTTAACGATTGATGGAGAGGAATGGGTGTATATACTGTACACCTCTGCTTACCCCTTCGGGGACACAGTCGTGATGCCATGTTATGTTGCTAAGAAAAGTAGCTGGATGACTTTCCAGCGCGCCGCATTGATGCAGAGCTGCTGCCAAAATGCTGGCAACCCCCCTTTGGGTTTCCCCATTCCCCTTTGGACTCAGTTAAATGTCCGAGTCCAAAGAACAGGGGAGTTAAAATGGCCACATCGAAGGAATTCATCTAAGAAAACAATATTGCTGTTTGACATTTGTTTGCATTGCGCACTTAACTTTGTATGCGCAAATGTCAAATTGCAATACTGCTTTCTTAGATGAATTGCTTCGATGTGGCCATTTTAACCCCCCAGTTCTAAATAAAACCTTCATAAGTCAACCATACGTGTCTATAATATGGTCTTGTCTTTATAATTTAATCTATCATGCAGGACAGATCAGCCATCCTTACACAAAACTCAGACCTTCATTTAAATGTATGTGCAATAAAGTGCTAATTCGTTCATCTTGTTGTATTCCAGTTGGCAGACTTCGGTCTGTCGAAGATGGTGGAGGACAAGTCGTACTACAAGGCTTCGCGCGGCAAGCTCCCCATCAAATGGATGGCGCCCGAGTCCATCAACTTCAGACGGTTCACCTCCGCTTCTGATGTCTGGATGTTCGGTACGTTGGCAGCGAGGTTCCTTTCAAGTAAATGAGTGTTCCTAGATTGGTTAGGCCTAAAGAAGAGTCTTCTCTCGTGTGGGTTGTGAGACCAAACATCCACCTCATCAACCCTGATAAAAGCTGTCTTAAATTGCTATTAAAACAAGAAGAATCTGCACTTGGAAGGCTCGTCAAGTCGTTGGCATTTGATGTACTTAAGTAAATACGTAATCGCTAATTTATTAATAACCCTGCAATCTGGTCTGGTGTGATAGGTTATCGACCCGAAACCAATACGACAGGAATCCTTCATTTTACACGTTTTGTTTTACGCAATACAATTGTTCTTGCAGGCGTCTGCATGTGGGAAATCCTGATGCTGGGCGTGAAGCCCTTCAGCGGGGTGAAGAACAACGACGTGATCGGCAAGCTGGAGAACGGCGAGCGGCTGGCGCTGCCGCCGCGCTGCCCGCCGCGCCTCTACTCCGTCATGTCGCGCTGCTGGGCCTACGAGCCCTCACAGCGACCCACCGCGCACCACTTGAAGGAGACGCTCTTGTAAGTGAACAAGGAATTAGCTCATGAAACTGCAAAAATATAACAAAAAAGATATAAGATATATTGAGTGTGTTCCTCTAGTTATTAAATAACTTGTAATGTATATCCTCATTGGTTTTTAAAAGATGTGTTGCTGTTGCAGTTTCTTGTCATTTCTTCTCCTCAGCCATAACACCTTGCGAAATGACGTAAATTCAAAAATGTTACATTGACCTTCAACAAGTTTATCCATGATAATTACGTTGAATAAATGATTCTGATTTCTGATAGATCACAGATACCCAGAAACCACCTAACAATAAGAGGCAGTCAAGTTAAGGTTACCATGATTCTAGCCCGAAACCTCTCTCTTCTTGGCAGTTAAGGCCCATCACACCAGCGGTCATCGATGAAAGCCTAAAACCTAGCCTCGTATTTGACTGTTTCTATAATTTTCCAGTGAGATCCTCCAAGAGGAACGCAACACGGCCTGGGACACTATGCGGCGCGAAAACCGGCGCGTGGCCGCTGCATCCTGGGGCGACGAGCCGCCGCCAAAACCTTCCCGGCCGGCTACTAACCTCACTGGTATGTAACGAGGCCACTATCGAGATCAAGACAAGATCGCAAATAGTGCTTTAAAGGTTCCATGGCAATCAAAGAGTTAAAGTTTTTACTACTTAATTATTTAGAAATACATCTATCGCAACTTTCAAGTACTTACTACATTCTTACAAATACTTCAAAAGCAATAATCAACAATATTTCCGCCTCACAGCCGCAGACTCCACTTCAGTGCAAGCGGCAGGAGCGGCGCCCCAAACCTACATCGTGGCTCAAAACCCCCTCGTGCTCGCTCATCTCCTGCGAGAGAACCAGTCCCGCGCCCTGGACCCGCAGGCCTACACCACGCCCGCCTCGGTATTCAACACCGTCGCCGTCAACTTCGCCCAAAACCTACCGGAGAACGACCCCAACATCGTCGAAAAGATCATCAATCCTAAACCTGACGAGAAAGTCGACATCCCCTTGCAAACCGTCCCAATTCCTGTTGCCAGTCTTCACAAACTCGACCCCATTGTTCCGCCATCTGAAGTCGCAGATGAGACCTTGACTGTCGTTGTAGGAGCTAGAGAGAGTTGCGATAATCTCTGTCAGAATGTGCCCAGTGCGTCTCCCAGGACAGACGTGTCGTCCCCTCAAAGTCAACCCGAGGAGCTTCCTTCTGAACCGTACGCGAATCGTGTCAGGTCGCTAGAGAGGAATACTAGAGGCACCTTGTCCACGGCTGAACGGGCGCCGGTTAGGATGGGGTCACTTGAACGTAACGCAAGAGGCAGTCTGTCCCATAGAGGGTCCCCGGTCCCTATAGCCCCCTTCACGCGGCAGCACTCGGTCCCCGCGTCCCCCCCACCTCGCAGCCGCCGCGAACCAGACGTCGGTCAGTTCTCCGTTCAAGGCACGATCAATGCTCAGCTCGCCGCAAGCGTTGTGAACAAAATGCGACAACAACCTGACCCTCCCTTAGTGGAGGAGATTTACGATTTCGGTGGAGATAACGTGAAGAGCTGTGTCGCAATAGCAGCTCAGAAAGCTGGTCTGAACAAACAGCAATACCGCCCCGCTGTCTCGGCCATGTCCGCTTCCCACCCGACTTCATACGGGGTTCCCGTGGGTATTGTCCAAGGAATACCGTACTCCCAAAGCCCTGGAAAGCCTAGTCACATAATGCCAAAGGTTCCTAGTCAATATAGGTCTGCTAGTCCACTATCGCACGGTTACCCTCAGATGTCGACGGCGCAAGGTTACGCTGGGTCGCCTCAGCCCCAAATGTCGACTCCGCAAGGTTACGTCGCTTCGCCTCCGCCTCAGATGGCTACAGCACAAGGTTACGCAGGTTCGCCTTCTCCTCAAACGGCGCAAGGTTACGTCGGTACTCCTCAAGCGCAGATGTCCACGTCTCAGGGCTTCGTGCCGGCTTCTCAGCCAATGGGCGTCATCCCTCCAATGTCATACATGCCGCAACAGATCTTTACTCACAACATACAGGGCGCCCAGCCCATGTTATACAGACCCCAGGCTCTATCGCAAGCGGCGAGTTCCACTGCCGGTTTCCAACCGCCCCCGCGGCCTCAATTTGTTTCTGCGTCGTCAATGGATGCTCAAAGTTTGTACGCGTCGCGCCAGGAGTGCGCGCCAGTCGTACAACCGACCACGAGTGTTGCTCAACCAGTACAGGTGATTTTGAAGTAAATAGCGGTAGTAACTTTAAGAGCGAGGCCCCATTAGTGCGTTGCGCTGCGTTGCGTCGCGTCATCGCAACGGAACAACGCATTGTATGCCACACCTGTGTTGCGTTGACGCTGCGCCAACGCAACGCAAGAGGGTATGCACGCCGACGCAGCTGCGTCTCAGTTCGAAATTTATCACTGTAATGTTCGTGTGATTTATCCCATATAATGGGTCTTTCTTGGACCAAGGATATGAGAAAATCTATATCAATATCCTGCTCACTCATGGTAAAATAAAATATGTCGTTACGCTCGTCTAGCTTCCTCCTCTAGCAGTGCATCACTGTCCGTCGCCGCAGCGGAGCTCCGACAACGCAGCGCATCACCCTCCCTCCCGCTTCGTCTCTTGTCCGTCGATCCGTTGAAACGTCGCGCGCGACGACGCAACGGTCTAATGGGGCATGTCATAAAAAATGTATGGAAAACGACGCAGCGACGAAGCTGCGACGACGCAACGCAGCGCAACGCACTAATGGGGCCTCGCCCTTAGAAGGCATGTACAGGAGGGTGTAGAAGTTTATGTTTGGATGTTTAGATTTTGTTTTGTGTGTAGACAGTCTAAATTTGCATGCACGTGTTTGGTCCTTTATGAAAACAAGTTTTAAAAGGGTTGTAATGAATGAAATTATTTTTTTGTACATACGTATACATATACATCATCATAGTTAAATATAATGTTACAAAGGGAAAGGGAAGGTTGTACATAAGATACATCGAATTTTTAGTTTTACTTTGTATATTTTTAATTTAATTTTTGTAAATGAGATTTTTTTCTTTTTTTTGCAGAGTATTTGTGTGTTCGTTGGGTTTCTCCGGTAGATTTTTGGTTTTATTTTATTTTTATTTTATATTTTTGGGGAGTCATACTTAGTGGGATGTCTTCTTATTTAATAGAAAAAAATATAAAAACACGTATGATTTCCCTTGGATATTTAGTAAAAATGTTTATGAATTACTAATTGGACTAACATTGTCGTTGGTGGCGATATTTTGCGTAAACTTAATTAAAATCCTGATTTCTATGGTTAAGTACTAAAAATATATTTTAAAAGGAAATAATTTAATTTTGTACAGAAATTGGGACTGGTATAAACAAAATGTACAAAATGACGTTACTAACTACAATGATAGTTTTAATGATACTTGTATTAAGTAAAGAAAATATTTATAAAATAGGCAAATGGACCTCGAAATTGGGACCAATTGACATTTAAAATGTTGCCATATTTGTCAAAATATGTAATGTATGTAGAATTCACCGCTTTGCTTTCGCAAAGTCACTTCACTTCACGTGATAAATCAACACTTTTTGCTGGCATTAATGTAGCTAAAAAGAGACAGAGACACGCTCATTAATGTAGTTAAAGAGAGACAACCGTACCTTTCTTCAGACACAAGTCGTCATAATTAGTGCACTTCCAAAACGAGCTCATCTCTTTAAGGAAGGCACTACTTTTAGATCTGTCAAAATGATCTGAGGAAAAGATATATCCGCCAGAATTGGCACTATTATATGTATACAGTTCCCGCCAAAAAAAGTACACATCTAGCTTCAGAGAGAGACACTCAACCAGTTTAGTAGTATATTTTTCTCTGTCGCACGTGACTATTCCGTATTCAAAATGTTTTTTTTTTTTTTGTAATTGAATAATATTCATAATTATCTAAATCGAGTATTAATTAACACTTTCTTAAGCTGGATGTGAATTACTCACTGCCGGGAATTGTATTTATTTACCCAACACCTTTACAAGCAAATAACGAGCGTATGCATATGATAACAGAGTCCAGAGTTCGACACGGAGCAGGCAGTGGAGCGGCGACTGTTAGCCGAATTAGCGAGACAGCAACATCAGAGTGAGGAGGACAGGAGATGGCTGCAGATGCAGGAAGATAACTTGGTAACTTACTTGTTATAGATACACGATACGTTCGTAATTCGTAGTTAAAGCATATAGTAGCGGGTTCTTACCGCGTTTAAATGGAGATATGAGACTCCCGATATTTCGACACTGTTGCAAATGCCATGATCACGGGATGACTGATGAGATTGGAGTGGAGTAGGTAGATCTATAATTTTCTACGGGCAGACATATCTGTCTACCCTCTTTCTTTGCCGCTTGTTTATGTTTTTGATATCGGAATGTTCGGAACCATCTGAACTCGCACCAAACTCACTACGACAAACCGCACTCACTGTGTCCTCACGTTTTTTCACCACATTAGGCCGTTTCAAGCTTTTTACAACACCTACTACTGGATTCCACATGGTCGATAATTTGAACCCGTCTTCCCTGTTGAAATTTTTATTCATTCCGATATCAAAAACATAAACAAGCGGCAAAGAAAGAGGGTAGACAGATACGTCTGCCCGTAGAAAATTATAGATCTACCTACTCCACTCCAATCGCATCAGTCATCCCGTGATCATGGCATTTGCAACAGTGTCGAAATATCGGGATCTCCATTTAAACGCGGTAAGAACCCGTTACTATGTGCTTTAATTATGATAATAACCGCGTAAACTTAAAACAACGTAATTCGTAGTATTAAAGTTAGTATCAGTCACACAGAAAAAGGTGTATTATAATTCTCTGAACTATAATTATTTTCTTCTATCGTGTGGGTTGTAAGGTGGATGACCGACCAGGTTTATTATTAACCGCCAAAGGCCCCTGACATGGCTCATGTAACGACTACTATCTTCTTTTGTGTGGGTTATGAGATGGTTTCCTTTTTTTCTAGTTTTGTGTAATTTCTATCGTTTAGTTGTATTGATTATTACTGTAATAGCTGAAGGTAAAAAGAAATAAAAATTAATAAATAAATCTCTTATATAAGTTTCATAATACTTCAAACAATAGGTAAATAACGCTGTGTTGTTCCTAGCAGAAGCGGCTGTCGAACGTGCAAGTGTCGACAGAATCCGAGTCAGGAGACAAGCCAGCGGAGCCAGCCCCCAGCGCCTCAACAGACCCCAGAACTAGTCAGCCGTCCTCAGGTACTGTCACACTCCGGCGTAGAATAAATGACTAATAAAATAGTGTAGTGTAGTGTAGTGTAGTGTGTGTGTGTAGTGTAGTGTAGTTTATTGTGATCCACAGGTTTACATAACACAATTATAAAATAGAGTTTCCATCACAAAAGGTAACAAGCTCAGCATATGCCGAGATGAAATATCTCGACGCTGGTTTTCAGCCTGCACCTGTGTTGGTGAAGGCCGATAATCTATTGGATACTGATACAATACAATAAACGACTAAATAATAAAAAGCAACCAAAAACCAATAATAATACCAATACACGCGGAAAGAAAGTGCATTCTTTATTAAGGACAGTGGCAGTGTTGTTTCATTATTAGGTTGGTAAAATCAATACACGGAATAATCATCGTGGTGACAAAATACACACACAATTAAAATAAGGAAAAAAGAAAAAGTCGAATCATACAATTTTAAAGAGATAGCCTCAGTAAGTAGGTAGGTACGTAACCTGGAGGTCGGGGTTTTTAATTATAAGGAACTTAAGGTTTTTTTTAAGGTTTTTATGAATAATAAACTTTAAAATAGGTTGGTTTCCAACTAGTCAAATCAGTTACTTTTACTAAACGTCAAAACACGAAATCACTATGGAGTTTGTATAAAAAAGCACACAGTGACGTAATGGAAAAACGTGCAAAATGTCTTACTTACATTTTTCTTTATTAAAATTCATAAATAAGTTAAATAGAAGAAAAGAAAAGTAATAATAAGTTCGATATTTTTTCACGTTTTTCTATGACGTCACAGGTTGCTTTTTATTCAAATTCCGCAGTATTTTTTTGTTTTGACGTTTAGTAAAAAGGAACTGAATTGAGTAGTTGGAAACCTATTGTCGATAGTGTTGTTTTGTGCAACAGTTGCTTATTTAGTATTTTTAACGACGCCATAAAAAGAGCGTTTTTGCAACTCAACAAAATCTAGATAACATATCTTTTGTAAGTAAGTGCGCAGTGCAAACATATCTTTTGGTGGTCAGAGATTGTCGAAAAAATACTTAATTAGGCAATATTTTTTTTTATTAATATAAATAAAAGCAGAAGATTTCGTGTGCGTCAAGCTAGCGGCCTCAAAAAAAAAATGGGCACGAAAAAATAATTTGACCATACCAAAAAATAGTACTCTTATTGAAAAAAATAGTACCTGTTGTAAAAAAATTAGTACCATCACGGTTCTGGATTTATAGCCATGTTTTATTGCACTTGCTAGCTTGACGGTGAGCGAAATTTGGCGAGAGTTAACGACAAGGTCTTTCGCTTTGATTTAAACGCCAAAAAATAGTATCGAAATAGTATGCAAAATACCGAAAGTAGTACTTCAACGGTTCTAAAGTTATAAAGGTAGTTCTTTGATCCCGCTAGCTTGACGTTTTGAAAATACCTATTATCTGGGGAATGCTTGCATACTTCAGTTTGTAACTAATGTCAATAAACTCGTATGAAATAGTACTCCCTACCATCATAATTTGGACCTGATTCTCTTTGTAGAAATATGTCAAAAAGTCATTATAACCTATGTCATACATTTATCAAGACAAGTACAGTCGCGAACAAAATTATTACACATGGTCAAGAATGTTGTCAGATTTTATTATTTTTCCCCATTTTTGGGTAAAAATTGGTGAAGTGCCAGGGTTGTCAGATGAAAGTAATATCATTGTTGAAACTCTTTGAGTTATTCTACAAATACTGCAAATTGTTTATTAACCCCTTAAACGCCGGAACGCGGATCTCGACCAGACACAATGTAAAATCTATTGTGTCTGGTATCTCGGCATATGAGAGGTTAACAAACACTTCGATCCGTAACAAATTCAACATGAAGGTATAAATTATAAAATAAAACAGCAGATTAAAAATGTATTATGATGTATTAAAATCACAGATTGTTTTCGATAAGAACTAGACCCATGCAGCCATTTTCTATTAAAATTAGTGCATATGGGTGTATGCAATAGGAATTTTTTGTAATAGCAGCACTCTGAAGTGCAAAGAAATGGTAGGGTAGACCTCCAAAATGGCAATACTTACGAATAAATTGTGAGGTTATGTAATTGTCTACGTGACTGTATCAACAACAAATGTATGGCATAGGTTATGATGATTTTTTAACATTTCTACAAAGAGAATCGGATCAAAATTATGATGGTAGGGAGTACTATTTCATACGAGTTTATTGACATTAGTTACATACTGAAGTATGCAAGCGTTCCCCAGATAATAGGTATTTTCAAAACGTCAAGCTAGCGGGATCAAAGAACTGCCTTTATAACTTTAGAACCGTTGAAGTACTACTTTCGGTATTTTGCAGGGGGTGAGTACTATTTCGGTACTATTTTTTGGCGTTTAAATCAAAGCGAAAGACCTTGTCGTTAACTCTCGCCAAATTTCGCTCACCGTCAAGCTAGCAAGTGCAATAAAACATGGCTATAAATCCAGAACCGTGATGGTACTAATTTTTTTACAACAGGTACTATTTTTTTCAATAAGAGTACTATTTTTTGGTATGGTCAAATTATTTTTTCGTGCCCATTTTTTTTTTTTGAGGCCGCTAGCTTGACGCACACAAGATTTCAACCTTTTTCATGTTTTTGTTCGCAATATTATTTTAGTCTTATATTATATTAAAATGTAATTAATCACAATAAAGTTAGGCAATAAAAGTAATATTATAATTGTCATTTTCAGCGGCCAATTCCTCTGAAACCAGTCCCGCTAACACAGTGAAGAATAAGGAGAAAACACCCAGTGAAGAGAAGGTAATAAAACTTCGTATTCATGTCGACTTTATTTAAGTTTGAGTATCAATAAACAATCTTACAAACAGCTTGACATTTATTTTTGTATTGATGACGTCACACTTCTTTTCTTTGACGTTTTCGTAACAAACATTTCACTGGATTGTTACCTAGCCTAGCATATTATTCCAATTGATGTCAAATAGCAGAAAAGCTTTTTTAGATGAAAATACTCAATGATGCCGATTCGGGCAACTATCAATTTAGCCGAGAAGGTGCAGAGTAGCTGTGTTCTTGTCGGGGGGTTTAGCGGCGAGGGTGTGCTGCCGTCATAGAATGTTTTCCTGCTAGTCAATTTAGTGTGACTAGGGATGGACGAGTCAACAGTATTAGCAGAATATTGCGTTTTAGATGTTTTTTTGATGATTTGCTTCGATGTGGCCTTTTTAACCATGTCCCCCCCCCCCCCCCCCGGGCAGCCGGCGCAGGCGCCCCCGGCGGAGCCGGTGTACGCGGCCACGACGCGCGTGGTCCGCGGCGTGATGCGGCTGGCGGGCGTGTCGGTGGCGGGCGGCGCGCCGGCCGACGTGCTGGCCGCCGTGCGCGCGCTGGCCGAGCAGCTGCGCGCGCTGTGCGCCACCGTCGACGTGCTGCGGGTGCCCTTCCCCGCCAACGCGCAGAGGTAACCCACCATCGCATCATGAACAGCCTCTACGCGATGTTGGCGACACCGTAACGAACACTTTAAGGGATAATTGAGGCTATTATTCTGAGTTAGAGTTGCCAGATTGCACTGTATCTTTCATCCATGATTGTGTAAAACTTGTTTTTGTATGTTGTGTGCAATAAAGTATATCTGTATTGTAGTTAATATCGACTGGAATTTACCGTCGAAAATTAGAAGGTTTGAAGTCATCAGCCGACACCAGACACCAGGGTTGATGAGGTTAGTAATCCACCTCACAACCCACACGATAGTAGAAGAAGATCAACCGACAAATTTTGTTTGTACTGATGACAAATAATCAGACAAATTTTAAATTACATTTAAAATAGACAAAGTAACACAGTACTTTCAACGTACCTAGCTACGAAACCTTGAAAGTTACCAGTCAACCACACCTCGGACACTTCATACAAAAATCTCATGCTTAACGCATTAGTGCAAGCAAGACACAGTCCTTGCGCTCTCCCCCTTTATCCTTTGCAGCTTACGAACATTTAAGGCCAAAGTAAGTCCCAGAAGGGGTGAAATCAGCGCTCGATACGAATACTGTCTCTTTAACTCAACTCCATCACATATATACATTTCCTTCAACCTGAAAACTACATTTGCAGGGAGATAGAGATGGCGCACCAGGTACTGAGCAAGGACATGGCCGCCCTCGTGGAGGCGATGCGACTCGCCATCCAGTACTCCAACACCACGCTGCAGCATGAGTATACCAAGTGAGTGGACTTGTAAAGATTTTTCTGGCTCGATTTGCTGGCTTGAGGATTTAAATCCGTTTAGGTTTCGCCTAGTTGTAACCTTTAGCGATCGCTGACAAAAAGGGTCTGGATGGACAGGCGGAGTTAGTTCTATAGATATTCCGGTTTCCTTTTCAGGTATGGTGTACTAAAAGCCATTTTTTTAATTTGAGCATGATGATTAGAATACCTTTGACTTATGATTCTAGAATTTCGAAGACTCAAGTACCTACTCTGCGAAAATTACTGAGTTGTTAGTTTCAGTTTTATTCAAACACAGTAATATGCTTATTCAAATTCAGAAATATGTTTATCCAGTAGGTAACATAGTTACAAAACGAACGTCTTATTAGCCTAGAACTGCTGCAGCGTCTCACAACCTGTAAAGCCGAAGAAATGTAGCTGCAATTAAAACCTCTGCATAGGGCTCTAGAAGGTCTTAGAAAAAGGAACTTAAATTATTATAATTCAGTAATTTGGCTGCCTAATATCGGTTTCCAGACAGTTATGCATGATGCATTCATATCTTTTAAATAATCCTTCTTACCCAGGAGCATGCTAGCAGCCGCGCACGTGCTAGCGATGGACGCGAAGAACCTCCTCGATGTGGTCGACTGCATCCGCCAGCGCTACCCCACCGTGGACTGGCGGGCCGCACTTGAGCCAGAACTAGAACCGCCAGGGCCCATCGAGCCGCAGAACCAAACCCTCACCTCCCAGAACCAGGTATACGCCAGCCAGAATCAAATATTCACGCCCCAAAACCCGGCACTAAGCAACCAATCGTCCTTGCAAGACGAAGAGCCACCTTCACCAAAACCGGACTTCAAAATCAACCAACCGGTGACTACGAGCCAGCTAAACGTCACGGAACACCTTCCAAAGGAACCTTCGAGCTTACCAACAGCTGCGACATCGACTTCCAATAGAGTATCGGCTTTAATACATAATTATAACTTGTATGGCAACGTCCGGGAGCCACAACATATATACGGCAATGCTGAGGTGTCATCGTTTCAGCATTCGTCATCAAGCATCACTGATGACACGAAAGTAGACGTGGCGCCTATGGAGTCTGTCAAGAGTAGGGTGCAAGCTCTCTCAGGGAAGCTAGACTCGCCTCCGATATACTCTGTGAGCAAGAAGATGGTTCCTCTCGAACAGAATATAGGCAATAGCGATCAGGGTTGAATGCCACTCGCTTGCGTTTTAATTTGCTTGTAGATTCGCGACGCGCGCTATGTAGCAAAACTTTCGGGCAATTTTTATGCAAGATTCTTTTATTTTCTCATCAGATCTCTTGACAAGTGTTTAATGACTAATAGAAACTTCTAACGCAAATCAATCGGCCTAAAGTAAGTCGTAGAAATGAATTCATTATTAACTTTTTCTAAATTTAAATTGATGTAATGACTAACATAGAAAATATTTGCAAATTCCCGTTAAAGTTTTGCCGACATACGCATAGCTAAACTTCAATTTCTATGTCGACATGGCAATACTATCCATTTTATAAACTGGCAACATCATGGCATATCCCGTTGATAATAAAACAAATGTCATGTAACTGTCAAAAGTTACTAGTTATGTCCGCTAGGCGTATGTTATACGTTATTGTGGCGCTACTGTACATGCTGTGCGTTTTATTATCTATGGTTTACGGCAGATCATAGACTAAAGTTTCCGCCTGGGTTAACCTAGGAAAAAAAGCCTATTAGAATGACAGTACTTATGAGCAAAAGACGTTTCAATACTTTATTTAGAAGTTTGCAATGCCGCTGTAGATAATTAAATTTGTAGTGCGAAAAGCTTTGGGAAAGAGAAATGTTGGCTGCTTGAAAACTTCGGCGTTTGTGCTCAATATTAGTAGAAGGTAGAATTATCCTTGAGCCAAAACATTACTCATATTAAAACATCCATCCATGTAGCTGCATTAGACTTACTTTTTATTTATGGCAAACGACTGCAGAATACTCTTCGACTGGTACAAATTCTCGGAACTGCATATTTTTATTTATACAACATTTTTATTCTTTTTTTTATTTTTTTTTTAGTTTCGGAGTGTAACCTGACCAAAGACGGTTCCAACAGGAAATGGACATCCTTAGTAACGCTGCAAAATTAAGTTGTAGCGTAAATTGGCTGAGTAGGTACACACTATGAACTTTTATTAATTAATTCATTCATTCATTCGTACGGCCTAATAATTGCGATGGCGCTAAAAGTGTGAGAAATTCTTGATAAAGTCGAAAGCATTCTGCACGTTTATTTTAAAGATATTCAAAATTATACATAACCAAACGATAGTCATTTTTAGTGAATATCTATTGACATATCATCGGCATTGTTGTGCTTCAAATGAATATGTAGTGTTGCCAATTAATTAAAACAAAATTATACTATTTATCATCGTCATCAAATATAATATTATGTTCTCATACATTTTTACTATGGAACAGAATTTATTCGCTATATAGAAGTTGCTGGTATTGTAGGCGTGTTGAAAATGGAAATAATATGTCAAACAGATTTTAAACAAAAAAGGACCTCTTTGATTTATAGCGGTTTGCAAGTTTAAAAGCTTTTTCATCATCATAAAATAATTCTTTAAATCACCATCGACTTTCCAAGCGCTAGTATAAACAAAACATTTACCTATTTCAAAATCGCTCATTAAAGGTGCATGTTCATTCTACGCTTTGATTTAGAAGTGAATTGAAAACAGCAAGAAATGAATTAAAATCAATGATAATATTAATTTGTGATATTATTGCCAATAAATTACCTAATTCGATTGTAATATAAGCGAGAATGTCTAATTGATACTTGGTTCTGTATAATCGAAATTTTACTATTGGCATCACATATACTTTGAAGTGTTGTTAAATAGTAACGTTATATTTTGAACCAGGTATAATTTAAAACTAAATCCATTTAGTGGTTTCGTTATTTGCCCCAAAAAAAATTAAATATAAACTACAAATGAATAGTCTGGGCTTTTTGTTTGGACTTACATAATGAAGTAGCTAGACGCAAAAGTAACGAGGTAATATCGTCACCAAGGCTGAATGACCGCTTTGCCTGCCCGTGTGGGCAAATCGAAAAAAAATATATATCGTCAGAATAAAAAAAGAACTAAATAAAATAACAAATCACTTGGTGGTTTTAGATTAGACAAACTTATCTCTCTGTACGGTGAGCACATTCCTTATACTTTGCACCTAAAATTATATAATTATTTTCATACAACGTTTTGTAATTGCAAGTTTTTATACTGAACAGACATATTTTATAAGTAAAAACAAATCTTCCATAACACAATAAGCGTCAATGAAAATCGTTTGAAATTAATAATCAAAGTATTAATTTTAATTTAAAATGTATTATTACGAGTATACTTATGTGTATATTTTTTGTTAGTTTAGGTGCGTACTTGTCACAAACTTAAGTAACTGCATTTAATTTCTACACGACATTTAAACTTATTTAAAACTGGATTGAAAAGTTTTCTTTGTAAAAATGTACAAAACAATACGATTGTCCATAATTATTTTAATTTTTATCCAAAGTTTTATTATAAGCTTAGATCTCAGATGGAATTTCTAGCGTTAAATTGATTAGTTTTGTAATTAATTAAATCAGAATTTATTTATTGACGAATCTTTGGTTTATTTGTAAAGTTGATTTTCCTAAAGTGCGTCCGATTATAATGGCAACATTTGACTGAAAAAAAAAAGCAACAATAGGCTCGTATAATACCTACGTACCACACGTACACGTACTTCATTCTTCTTACTTGTTTACCCAGTTTAATAGGCTGTATGAAGTAAAACCTTGTCTTACAAAAAAAAGTCAAATGTTTCCTTATAAAAATGGGCGCCGAATAATGACTAGTAGTTAAGCAGGATTTCATTCCAAAGTTATAATGATATTAAGCAGTACACGTAGTCCATAGTATGTAGAGCTGCCGAGATTATTTTAAAAATATCTGAACAAACTGGATTTTGTTTATGCAATGAATAAAGGACAAAGCAAAATATTAGTGTTGTTTTATTTCATCCTACATTATTATATTATTAGAACAATACATTACATTATAATACACTGTAAACTATATTTCTGTTCTGTTGTGTAGAGATGTAAATGATCAGATGAAAAAGTAACCTAAAATATCTATCTTTCAAAAGAAATGCTGGTCATACAAGAAGAAAAATCAAAATGCTTCAAATGAGCGGGTAATTCGAAATTTGGTTACTTGGCAGCGACCCGCTGCGCTGGTGGTTATTAATGTTGGTGCTGTCATAACAACATGTAGTATGTCCCTTTCGCACCAGAACGTATACTATTCTTCCGTCCTATTTTCATAAAGACAGCTGTCATAAAATTGTTTTGTCAACTAAAAAATTGGACGGTAGAATATAATGTATCGTGTGCGTGATATTTGTAAGTGAGAATGACTTCATTTTGACAAGGACAGGATGATAGCATAATGCAGCCTAGTGCGAAAGAGACATGTATTGTTTTATCTGAACAGAAGTACTCTTAAAAACTTGAGGGTAGAAAATAAAAATAATTGTGTACGACAGCTGTATTATGACAAAGAGACAAAAAATAGGATACAGCCTTGTGCGAAAGAGATGTGTATTGTTCTGACAGCTCCCAACAACAATGCCCTGCTATTTGTTAACGAACTCCTACGAACTTATGCTATCCTGGTACTAAAATCTGCGAAGTAGCGAAATTTTGGCCAAATAACGTGAAGAATTTTCTGCTGTTTAATTTTAGTAAGGACATCAAATAGAATGTTTATCTCTGCTTCCGCTTCACTATGATTGGAGATAGGTGGGGTGGTGGTAACTTATAGTTTTATCATCAATGCACATATTTTTTTTATATCCGCCCCTGAAATGTCCTGTACCCTAGTATTCTTTATGCATTTCATGATTATCGGCCAAGTAGGTTAATACGTCAAAGCGTAACAAATTCGCTTGAAAAATAATTTTATCGAATACTAGCGCATACGTATATGTATCAATTCAATAGAAGGGACTTATGGAGCGAACAAAGTAACCGGCGTGCATCATGTGCGTAATATTTGTTAGTGTGGGTGACTTTGTTTTGACAAGGACAGAACGATATTAATACAGTCTAGTGCGAAAGAGGCTTGTTTGGTCAGCTGAGAAAACAATATGAACAGACCATTTAAAAAACTTGAGGGTAGAATTCGAAATGAATAATCTGACAGCTGTAATGTGAGAGCGGGATAGGAAGATACGATACAGCATAGTGCGAAAGAGATATGTATTGTTCTGACAGCTCTCTACAATAATGCTCCGCTGTTTGTAAATGAACTCCTACGAACCTATGATATCCTGGTACTAAAATCTGCGAAGTAACCAAGTTTTCTGATGTGAAGATAGTTTCTGATGTTGATAACACTCTCTCTAGATGCACACGACGGACACATCCCGCTTCACCCACAGTCATCTCCTATTGAACCTGCTACTTATGCGCTCCTAGTATTCGAAAATAAATATTTTGAAACCATATAAGCAATAATGTGGGTTTGTTGGTTACGCTTTCACGGCTTTACTCAACCGATAATTATGAAAAGGATACTAGGGGCCTATGGGCTAGGGGCACCGGACATTTCAGGGGCATATAAACGAAAAATTGTATATGTGTCACGATAACTGATCTACATGGGACTTAAACATATCTGGCGAGGAGTGGGTGTATCAATCGTATAAACTATACGCGTATATCGTATAGCCCTATCTATCTATCCCTTTGGGAATACAGGCGTGAATGTACGTAACCGAACTCCAAACAAAAGGAAATCTCATAAAACAAGGACCGCGCAAAATATGAAGCAGAGTAGGAAGTAGAGTAAAAGCTAGAAATAAAACCGAAAAAGTTCTTCAAACGATGGCTAAAATCTGGTCGTTTCGCAGATTTGGTACCAGGATAGCATGTCTTGTAGGAGTTCGTCAATAAAAATTGCCGCACTATTATTGGGAGCTGTCAGAACTATATCTATCTCTTTCGCACTAGACTGTATCCTATCTTTCTGTCCCGCTCTCATCTTAGTCAAGCAGCTGTCACATACAATTTAAAACTTTTTACATTCTACCCTCAAGTATTTTTAATTATCGTTCAGTTCATAATGTCAAAACAATACACGTCTCTTTTGCACTAGGATGTATACTATATTTCTTTCCTTTTCATGTGATAGCTGTCATCTTAGACAATTTCAAACTTTTTATATTCTACCCTCAAGCTTTTTAAGCGTTCCGTTCATATTGTTTAGCCAGCAGACAAAACAATACATGTCTTTGTCGCACTTACTGTGTACTATATTTCTGCGCTGTTTTTATATGATAGCTGTCATAAGCGTCTTTAAACCTTTTAACACGTTGCCAGTCCAGTGCCCCCAACGTGGGGGCACCACAAAATATGATGGCAAGTCCGTGCCCCCACGTGTGGGTCACGGGGTTCATATAACTTCGAACTACGTTTTCGGGCTTGGACTTAGGAGTACGTTTATGTAATTTACTGGACTTATCAGCAAAGGATGAAGTCATAGGATGAAAAAAAAACAATCCACATTTTGTTTTTCGTGCGGGAAATATGAATTATTTTCTACAGAGTAAAACAAAAACGTTATTTTATTAAAAAAATATATTTATTTATATCAAAATTCCGCGACTTTATAATTTGTCTTCAATATCTTCATTTTCATACAACAGTTTCAATATCTGATATGATGCTTTCAGCGTCACTATCTTCCAGAATCCTCTGGATATCCCTATCCGGTAAAATAGACATTTTATGCGCAAAAGTGAACGTACTATATCGGAATCAAAACAACAACAGTTTCGAGTCTCAGATAAATGTGGGAATTATAATAATTGTTGAACTACTCGCAAAGTAAAATAAAAAATTTACTCCCAAGTCCGTGGGGTCACATTATTTCCTCCTCATAAGTCCGTGCCCCCACATGTGGGTCACGGGAAAAACTGCTGAAAACTGAAAGGAAAAATGATTTTTCGGAAATGAAACTTCTTATACATTGTAGTTACATATAATAACATACGAATTCGACATTATCTAAGTTGGACTTACCGGGTCGAAAAAAAACTTTGTATGGGGACTGTGAACGTGTTAAATTTCCACCCTCAAGTATTTATTGGCGTTGTAAACATCATGGCGTTTTAGCAGCAACAGGAAAATCTTCCTCATTAGTGAGCGGGTAGTATGTAATGAAAATACCAAAGAAGATTTACACTTTTATTGACAAAAATAAAGCGGAACATACAATTCTGTCGTGAAGTGACTCGTGCAAAATGAATAGCGAGTTAATCTTAGCGCTGACTTAAGTTATCTGCGTCTGCGTCTACGCAGATATAACAGTACCTAGTAGGCCTTTTCACACGTTTAAATTAGCACAAAATTAGAGCAAATAAATTGACATCTCATTGAAACATTCAAATTTTAGAAATAAGTTTCTACACGATGTCACAAGAATTTACCGAAATTATCTTTGTAGTGGTTTATTTGTATTGTAAATATGTACTTGTTTACAAACCATTATACCTGTCAACAGAGCCAAATTATATATTTTCCATTTAAATAAAAGTGGTAAGTAATGGTGCATTTATGAACACCTACTTGTAAGGATTCTAGCAAATGTTGTAAGTTGATCCAGTCTGTATGCACCAGAGGAACATAATATAAAAAAAAAAACAAAATAATATTTATATTTCTGCAATCTGCCAATGATGAATTTTGATAACTAAATTCGAGCGCCTATGCACACGCTCTGAAAGTGTTTATTTTTAATGCCTAATCTCTAGAGTATTTATTAAAGATTTTTATACTGGCAGGTACAATGCTTTGTATCAGAAGTACCAACTGTATTTATTTAATTTAGGAATCTTTATTTTTTTTTAAAACAAATCAAAGGAATCAAAACATGCGTATTCTAAAATAACTTACACAACAAAAACCGAACTATTAAACAAATTGTCATGAATATGAGATTATTTATATACTTACATTTGTTTTTTAGAGTTTTGTTCTACAACAAAGAAATGGGATTAAAATGAGAATTTAGAAGCAAAATGAAAGGATTTGTTTTTTATTTATGTATTTTATTGTTTGCTAAAGAAGACTAAATGGCGCCTATATCATAATAAATTTTAGCACCAAAGTTAGTTGCATACAAATTCAGTAGTTTTTAATTATCAACTTTGGTTCTCTTATGCTTGTAAACCTTGCGTTTATTATCAACTAAAAAACTACTACAGTCTTTACGAAAAGTTATGCTTTTCTATAGTTAGATGTCGACTCTGTAGCGTGAGGTCTCTATCTTATGACATATGACTTACCAGTATCAAAGAGTACCAGGGCTTATTGGTATGAACCCCAATTTTATCCTTTAATACACTTTTAGGAAGCATTCAATCAATGAGGCACTTCCTAGGCTACATTACCAAAAAATACATAGACAGCGCTGTAAAAATTTCCTTTATTTAACCTTCTAATTTCATGGATAACAGACGTATGCATCTTTTATTGGGTATAAATGATGACCCTTTTTATTACACACAGGCACAATACATCTGCCACTCAGTACCTATTATTCTAAAAAAAAGAGAAACAAATTCTATACATAATCAGGTCCAAATATCAAGCATCAATTATTTCTATATATGCTTCAGCCATACATTATATTTTTGAATAATTATGTACCCAAGTTAATAAATAGGTAATTATCACGTTAAATCTGGAAGGCGCCATCTGTATAATTTTTGGCGAGCGTAGCCTGGAGTCCCTCATTGAATGAATTACATACATACATATCTTCACACATGAGGACATTATTAAATATTTGGCCAAAGATATTTAGCATTAAAATAAAAAAGAGAATCAGAGCTAATAAG
This sequence comes from Pectinophora gossypiella, assembly GCF_024362695.1. Classification (NCBI taxonomy): domain Eukaryota; kingdom Metazoa; phylum Arthropoda; class Insecta; order Lepidoptera; family Gelechiidae; genus Pectinophora; species Pectinophora gossypiella. The sequence continues at coordinate 4,165,399 of NC_065424.1, forward strand.
AGCATTATGTATAGCCCAACAGTATTCTGCTATGATTTATTTTTAAGTAGACTGGCAAAAGCACTATTTTTCTAAACCCTCAATATAATGGTACTGTCAACATAGTTGTAGGGTTAATATAGTTCTTTAAAGTTATTGAAACGCGCTGGTTGTATTTTGAAACACGCTATCATCACATGCTGAAAAAAAGACTTGTGATGTCTATTAAAGATTTTTCGGTCTCTGTATGTGTCATTTTCATAACAAACATGACACAAATGAAGACTGATAATATCTTACAAAAAACACAGCCCTGTTTTAGGTTCTCATAGCAATAGAAGTCGATTTCAAACAGCAAGTGTTCTCCTGTACGATATAGTGTAATAATGGCTTTTGTGTCGTAATAATTTTGCCATAATATCACGTGTTACAAGTATTACAAGTATTGTAATGCATCTTAAGAGTTGGACTTGTAACCAATGAACATACTACCAACATCACCAATCAAATGCTAAATAAGTATTTTTTGGTGTGTGTTTATTTTTTTAGTGTAATCAGCCCGTTGCTGTCAGAACCTATAATACACTGAAGTTAAAGACTGTACTGTGGTCTACTGTCTTCTCCACTTCTCCTTAACAGTCCAAGAAGTTGGCAGCCATAAGCAGCTCCAATGCGATCTCCGGTGCGATAGGAAACTCCGGTATCTCTGTTGATGAGTTAGTGTAGCGGACCTTGTACGTGAAGTACATGCATACCTTCTGCAAGACGTGGGACCTATAATCAAAATACCAAAGGGATGAGGTTACAAAATTAATTATGAAGATATTAGAGATATATCAAATAAGGATCTGTTTTCTATATACAGGGTGTAAGTGACACCGTAACAAATACTGAGGGGGATGGTTCAGACCGTGATTCTGAGTTGATATCAAGTGGAATTTCCTGTCGGAAAATTCATGAATTTTTTGGGTTTTTTTAAATTATTTTCAGTCCTATGGGACTATGCGACAAAAGTATACTTTTGCGACGGAAAATTCCACTTCATATCAACTCAGAATCATGGTCTGAATCATCCTTCAAAATTTTCGTCATCCTATGTCACTAACACCCTGTATAGTATAAGCTACATTTTTAGTAAGTACATTTTTCAGTATTATTAAATGTTGTAGGGTTAATTAGTTTTTAAGCTAGCATCAAAGGCCACTTACAGTCGCCCTTGATATGAAGTATTAATGGCCCCGATTCCTGCAGACACCGCCTAATTTTATTTTAGGTTATATCCGTCATTTTCGTATCCGTCGAAAAGGAAAGGGACGGATGATTCACAGCTCTTAATTTTAGGAAGAATGAGTAAATTAATGTGTCGGGTTATTGACTGACGTAAAATTTTTAGACGGTTGGTTTAGATTTGTGCTTAAAATTGACGTGTGTTCCATAAATTTTATGCTTGTCGATTACCCGTCCCTTTCCTTTTCGGCGGATAAGAAAAGGACAGATATAACTTAAAATAAAATTAGATGGTATTTACAGGAATTAGCACCATTATTATATCAAACTTAAGTGTAAACAATATAAAAACATATTTAATTTTCACACATAAAGTCCTAAGATGGATATGATGAATCTTATGGTGACAGGGGATCAGTCTTAGAGCCTGATGTTTGATTATTTGTGGCTCTGCCCACCCCATTAGGGATTATAGGTGTGACTGCTACATATATATATATAAATATATGTATGTGTATGTCATAAAATCAGCAGAAAAGCCAGCTCAATAAAAATATATTTTTTTAAATGGAATCAAAAAATCACAACTGACTTTGCAAACTGACATATCTGGAATTTTTTGCTTAACCTCTCATCTGCCGAGATACCAGACTTTACATTGTGTCTGGTCGAAATCTGCATTCCGGCGTTCGAAAGATTAAATAATTTGTGTCTTATTGACTATTAAGTCTTTGAGTTGTACATTGACAAAAGCAAATTAGATTGGCCAAAAAGACGTCAGCGACGATTAATGTAGAAAGAGAGGAAGATAAAGAATTGTAGTTACTTACGGTATCTCCCTAAAGTTAACTTCATTAGCCTCATTTTCCGCAAACTGTCCGGGACCACTCAACATAGCCTTGATAGTACCAGATGTCAGGGCATGCTCCCGTTTCACAATAAACTCGTGGCCATCCGATGAAACCAGCTTCACATACATGGCATCGGGGCCTTCGCAACCTCCGTACTTCTCTTCTGATGGTGCGGAGCTAGCTGAAGTAAATAACCACCAACTTATAAAAAGAATATTATTAAACTTTAAAGTAATATAAGTCCAACATGTATGTAACTAAAAATAAAATTTATTTCTGAAAAATATTTTTTTATTTCTACTTCAATCCATCATGGTGGAGAAGTAACCTATAGTAACTTTTTTTATATTAAAATTTTTTATTTTTATAAAAAGTGCTTAAATTAACCTAAAGTCTTCAAAATATAGAGTTCATTAGCAATGTATCAAAGTCCATACAAATAAAAGTGTTATCTATTATAATAACATTATTAACTCATATCCTTGTGTTATCTATTGGATCTAAAAAAATGAAATTGCTTTAAAAAACTGATACATACAATTGACATGCATTGTGCGAGTTCAAAATAGATTATTTATCGTTTATTGAACATAGACTTACAATTAAAATTAAAATACATACAACTATAATATGACCGATTGCTCTAGATATGCGGATGTCCCTGCACTGAGCTTGGCTTGTATTACAGGGGCCAGATTATGATTTCATATGATTTACATAAGACACATGCATAGAATACAGAGCACTATGAAAAAATATAACTATAAGAAAAGATATTAATGAAACATCACACTAAAATATCTAAAAATAAATAAGCCCAAAGGCAAAGACGAGAATTAAAAATTAATCATATAGATGTTAACGGTAACTCACAGGTTACGGTGCTCATTTCTTCACCAACAGCGCTTCCAGATCCCTGAGCGGACCCCGCCTGAGAGCCCTGAGCAGAGCCCGGAGGAGCAGCTACGTGTGCGTCAGACATCCTTTCTGTCGACAACAATACACAACACATGTAAAAAAATTAGCCCATAAAAACCTCACCACGACACTTTCTACAAAATCGACAGTAGATCTAACGTACAACAACACCAAAATAAGTAATCGCTAAAAATACAAACGTTAAACACTTCCTATCAATCGGCAATATTTATCACGTGTAACAGCCACGAAGTAACGAAATATACCAACTACATACCTGGGATTTTTAGTGCAACAGCTTAACCAAAATTAAAACTATTTCAGAGGATTATTTATCATAAAAATTATAGGATAATCCCAGAGTGATTCAGGTTATTTTCGACTTTTGACAGATATGACAGTATATGGGTCGTCCACTCCACTAGTTGACTAGGGTCGTCCCGCGCGTCCTTCTTTAATGGCCCCATATACGGTACGATTTGTCTGTGCGATACGTCGCTTCAGACCGATCGAAACGACGAATCGATAGTGTATATCAAGATCGTTAACGATTTACTTCATCGAAGACGATATCGGAAATCGCAACAAAAACCCATGCAATCATGAATATCGTAACGATGAATCATAGACTCTTATATGTCTATGCGATGAATCGACAGTGTGTGGCTCTTTACGATCAACGATTCGATTTTGTCTCACGAATACTGGTTTCGCTTTAATAGTCATTTCTTAATCCACATTTTTCTAGACTTTCTTTTTTGTTTTGTAGTCGAATCATAGTTACCGCCACATAGGTAAGGAAAAGAAGTCCATTTTCCATTTTATTACGTAATGAATTATTAGAACACGTGTTTATAGTTCAGTTTCAAATAAATAAATGATCAATCGTTACGACCAATCGTTTCGTGTATGAGCGTCATTTGCGATGCGAACAATCGTCATCGATTTTCATCAGAACGATCGTACAGACGAATCGTACTGTATATGGGCCCCTTTAGGTGTTTGGATTTTTTTTCAGTGTGTAGCAATGGTAGCAATGGAAGTTATGCCTTTATAAGTACGGATTTGGTACGGATGGATACTTGTACGGATACGGAAATTGTGCAAAATTCTACAAATGGAAAATAAGAATTACTCTTGTAATCCTGTTTTTTCTAAAAATATAAATTCAAGAAGTAGAATAAGAGTTTCATAATTATGAAATTAATTTCTTCTCAAAAACTCTTATCACGTGTGCTTTTACGAGTACGAAATACGAAACGGATGTCCCTACAAGCTACAAGTAGAGATTAGAGTTTTACGAGTTGCGTTCTGAAATAAAAAATCGATTTTAGAATACAATTTTCATAAAGTTAGGATAAAACCTCAAAAGGAATTTGGATTGATATGGTTTTTTGTAGAATTTAAATTGATTTTGTTATTCTCTGTTTACCATTTACTAATCTTAATGTGATTAATTTATAAAATGGATTCATCTAAATGAACCGAAAACTGTTTCGACCAAATGACTGTCCACGATTATTCGGCGGACTTTTTTTGACATGGTTTTTGGCTTCTTTTCATTATTTTGACATTTCGATGTCAAGCGCTACGTATTTCTTTGAAAAAAGTCAATTTTTCATCGTTTTTCATTCTTTCTCGACTTTCTTCACTTGAATAGAAGCGTGGTGCAACAAGTGCAAAACGCTCAGCAGTGAATATCGGCGATGAGTACCAGAAATTCCGCGAGAACCATGTGACACGAATACGAAAAAGGGCTTCCAGACCGTCAATGTGACAGAAATGTTTTCTGCCATCACGACGAGCCAACGCAGCCGCGGAGCCACTGGGAGCACGACGCGAGATCACCGACCGGCGATATAGCGGAATCGCGTCAAAAATGAGCGCGAGATGGCCAGTCCGCCACCGAACCCTAACGAAGGCGAGGAGGGCTCCGAGTTCAAAGAGGAGCCGAGCGGGGAACGCGCGGCCGCCCCGCAGAAGACGTACGTAGCACCGCCTGTTTCGCAGCTGCCCACTAAGCTGCAGTATGTCGCGTTAGGCGCGCCCGGACCCAGCGGCAGCATCAAGCAGTGTTTTCGAACAGTGAAGGCGGCACGCCGCGTTCCCACGTTGCCGCGTAAGACGCGCCCTGATGAGGGCGGCGGCGCGGCCGCCGGCCCCAGCGCCGCGCCGCCCGCGCCCGAGCCCGAGCGCCGCGCGCGCCGTGACCGTAGCAAGCGGCACATCTGCACCACCTGTGACAAGCGTTTCTCCAGCCCTGGCAAGCTCAGCCAGCATGTCCTCTCCCACACCGGTGAGCTTCCTTTCTCCTGTGACCTTTGCGATAAGCGTTTTAATTCAAAATTCAAGCTCGTCCGCCATAGTCTTATCCACAGTGAGGAACGTGCATTTGCTTGCACAGTCTGTGGAAAAACTTTCAATCGCAAAGACCATCTCACTAACCATATTCGAGTACACAATCCTGTTAAAAAATTATATACTTGTGAGCGGCCAGATTGTAGGAAATCCTACACATCATTGCTAAGTTATCGCAAACATGCAGCTCTGCATTCTGCGGAAGAGGGCAATCTACAATGCAAAATTTGCGATGAAACCTTTAGTTCTCGTCAAGATATAGTTTATCATCTGAAAGTTCATACAGGGAGTCGAACAGTTAAAAATGAAACCGATAAAAAGTTCACTTGTGATTACTGTGAGAGGAGGTTTTTTACAGCAAAGGATGTTAGACGGCATCTTGTTGTGCATACAGGTAGACGCGATTTTTTATGCCCATACTGTCCGCAGAAGTTTGGACGTAAAGATCATTTAGTGCGGCATGTAAAAAATGCTCATCCAGATGAGTCATGGAAGTCGGCGGCTGTGGGGACATCTAAGGATCCGCCGCCGGAGACAACCACCTTCGAGGAAAAGTTCGTAAATTTTCCGATTGAGGGAACAGACTTTACAATTTGGAAGACCTCCTCTCCAAAGGAGAGCACATCCGAGGGTCCGACGAGAGTACCTTCTTCCGATATTATTGTAGAAATGCCGCCTGACCTTCCCGACCTCGATATAAAGGTGGAGCCACTAGATATAGATATAAAGCTGGAGGAACCGACGTCGCCGAGCTGCGAGCTGCTGGAGTACCCTGTGGTGTATATGGTCCCTCCGTACGCACAGACGCCGTCCGACTTGCCTTACATGACGTCGCAGCCGCTGACCGATCCTATAGACACGCATTTGCTGGACCCGAGCAACGTGCAGTCCTTGCTGATGGACCCCGGGGAGGGGCCGTCGGGGCTGTCGAGCCAGATGCTCGGGTTGCTAGAGGAGCGCGCGGAGACGCCGGCCTTCTCCGAGGAAGTATCGCGGCCCCAGCAGCGGCTGCCGGCGTTCACGCAGGCGTTCCACACGGCGCCGCGCGCGCAGAGCCCCAAGCCTCCGCCGCCGCCGCCGCCGCCGCCCCACTAGCCTCGCCCGCGAGGGGATATTCCTGCATTTAGCTTACGTCAATCAATACCGAACTACCTCATTAGGTAAGGTTGGTCTAAGCAGTAATATTAATAGTCTGGAAGAGTGCAGTAGTAATCAATTTGTAATATAATGGACTTGAATATATTGACCGTATGATAGGTATGGGGGCCGGGAGCGCGCTCTCCGGCTTATATTGCCAAATTGTATATTTGTACGTCTCAGGTATACCAAAATGTTTCCGAATTCTACATGAATATGTGATCTAGTCGTGTATGTACTTTCGGAATTGTAATTTTTATAATTTATAGCGTACATGTATGACGTTTAAGGAGTATAAATGGGACCAACTCTGTGAGCTGTTAGAAACATAGTGCGTAGATGCGGTCACTCTATGAGTCTTGTTCTGTGGGCAATGAAGTAGTGAGCAGAATTTGTGTAGGTATATAGCTCTTGAAAGCAGCATGCTATTACAATATGTTTTAGAGAGGCGTGCTGCTTTTACACGCGAAATTATAATACAACAGAGAGCATATACTTTACAAATGAGAAAGTACTGAATATCTGCTGGAAAACATTAACATCAGATCTGTCTAAATATCTTAAGTATAAGTGTTAAGACAAAGGGATTATTGTGGATTCAATTTCATTCTATTATACAGAATGATATTGAACTCCCTAAAAGTCATGTCGCAGACTTGGGCTAGCAACAAAACATAATAAAACAATAACATATACCTCAGAAGCATGTGCTTCCTTAGAATTTAAGACAACCAATTGGGTCTACGTCTGACGAGCAAACTTAGGGTTGAACCACATCTGACCGCGCATGTGCTATCGCATTGTTTCCGTGTTGTCGAGCGCCTTGTCGATTGCTCCACAAGCCGGTCGCACTCCCGCTCTTTTTTCGCTCTAGCAAATGGATAAGCTAGTGCGATGCAGTCCGGCCAGTTATAGTTCAACCCTCAAGAGTAAATTGCAGCATTTAATTCAGAAGATGTGCCAAAAAACATAGATTTGCTAATTTCCATTTCATATATTTCATTTCGTATATTTTTTTAACTTTGCTCATTAGATTCACATTTTATAGAGCATATTTTGTGTCGTGTAACGTGAAAAAGTTCGCTTTATGGAATACCAGGACCTTTTTTCCGAACATTTCAATCAGTTATCTACTGAGTAAAGGTATTATCTTGGCATACATTTTAGAATTATGAGCCAAATTGTATAAATTGTTTATGTGGTTAAAAGAGTGTAAGTGTCAGAAGGTCGATGAAAATATAGTGAAAATTCAAACAACTTGGTTGGCTGGAAATGGGAAGGATTCAAATATGGTTTTCGAACTCGAAAATCCGGTTTATTCATATTTCAAAAAGTTTAATCAATGCGATAGGAAACAACAAATTGTTTGAAAATAATGTTATGTAACGGAGTACTGGTCAAAGACTAGAATTCCTGACACTGAATCACGTTACTTTAAATTTAAGTATAAATCGTTAATACGAAGGTTTTCTTTGAAAATACAGAGCAATGTTGAAGCTGTTGATAAATTAGATTGAAAAAATATTGAAAGCATCATCGTAATTGATGTCCTAAAGACCGAAAATTTAAACCACAATCGTTCTGTATACTGTTTACTTACTTTTAACTTTTAGGCGACTGCAAAACTGAAGATTTGGGACAAACGTTTTACATTTTTTCCATTATTCGACGCTCCGTAAGCTCATAAGATATCGTTGCGTAGGTAAAAAAATAGTAGGGAACCAACTCTTGCGTATAGAGTTTTTATCTTTGTTATCATACGATGGAAATCTTGAAAAGTTTGCGCGATGTTTTGTATAGCCTGACACGATTCTGTTGTGGTTTCTTATATTTGATTACCGATTTTGCAACTTAAGTTAGACGCACCTTTTAGACAGCGTTTTTAAAATGTAACATGATTTTTGTGAATCAACTGAGAATCCACATTAAAATTTACTCTAACATACGACAGCAAAAACAATGCCCTGTTTAATTAATAATGATATTCAATGTTTGGCTTCTAATAAGGCAAGGAACGTATCGGAGGCGAGATCCAATGTTGTACACGCTGCATACATAGAATATGTAAATAGTTCTAATCTTTTTTAGGTTAATAGGACTGTAAAAAATTTAATCTACCTCAATTTCAACTTATTCTTACGGCTAGAAATTTAATTACTACGTTAGGTTAGTGAAAAATGTTAGGATTTTTTCTATTTCGAGAAATACAACTTTATGGCGTGTTTTCATAGAAATCCATGTTGTATTAATATTTTTTTTAATGTTAAAGTGTGCTGATTATCTGAAATCTTTATTGATATACAATTTAAATATGTATGATTATATGCATTCGCTTTTTATAACTATGCTCTTTAAGAGACGTCTTTAAGTTCTATCAGAGTTACAGACTAAAATAAAAACAAAAAATTTAAATAAAAATACGTGGGATACAAAAAAAAAGTTTTAGAAATATATAAAAAATAACTTAAGGCTTTTTCGCGCACATTATCGTGTTCTCCAAGGGATTCTAAATATTTTTGGATGATTATACATATTTCTGTAATGCAAATATCAGAAAAGATTTCCGCAAAATGTTTTTAGGAAATATGCATCTAGCTAGATGTAGTTTGCTGGAAACATATTTGCTCCCCCAGAAGGATTGTAGACTGGAACAAGAAATTACAAAAACTAAATTTCGAGAATGTACTTCTTCGGATCAGACAGGGCTGCTAATATAGCATGTTCACTTTTGAAACACCCGAAAATACAATTGATATAACTTTATCGCAATTTGAAACGCCTTTGAAAGAGCAGGGGTTAAAAAGGCGACATCAAAACAATTCGTCTAGAAAACCAATATTGCCATTTGGCATTTGTTTGCATTGCGCACTTACTTTTATATGCGCCAATTTTTAACTCCCCAGCGCGTACACAAAATATTGGCCCATTTCAAAATATGTCCAGTCTATATCCTATACCGCTAGTCATAAAACAATAGCAGCACATTTTCAAATAGGCAGATAATATAACCGGAGTGATGTTTACCAATACGATGAATATTGGAAATAGGCTTTATTTAATTAACACACAGAAGGTGCATGATAAGTACAAACGTAGCATAACTGACATATATAATTAGATTCCCACATTATTTTGTTAGTATTTATAGGTACAGAAATATACAACGATGTATGCAATATATTTTTGTAATATTTAAGATTACTTATATTTAAACGCTGTGGAGGAACTTGTGCAATGTAAATTGTATAAAAATATTAATTGTAAGACGTAAAATGTGACTATCTGACGTCACACCCAGAATCAAAACTCGGTCATATATCTTTATTTTCCGTTACCGTCGCCTTATATGAAAACTTCGCCTTTGCAAAATTCTTTTCTAATGTGAATTTCTTCAATAAAACCTCGAAAAGCACACGTTATCTTCTATCCGGGTTAAAATTGAGACAAATTGAAATTAGCGTATCCATTGTGAGGGTTTGTTAATGAAAAATGACATCGGAATGTAAGTTTACAGAAACACGCTTACCAGGTTTTCATTATAAGGCGACGTTATGTTTTGCAACATTTTGATTTGCGTCGCATTAATATTAACTTTCATTAAATTATACTTCCTATAAAACTTAACTTTCAAGGCTACTATTGGAGTAGTGGTGCAGACTCTAATTTTCGCCTATTTTATAAAATATGAAAAAAATAATAATAACAGCAAAACAAATAATTTGAAAGCATCCGACGAGTTCGTCCACAGCTCTATACTTGTAATTGTTAACATATCAAAGACTACCCTTACGGACGTTTATTGTTATTCTTCGATATGTATTATTTCCCGCGCAGATTGTATTTATTTAACTGTATCGTTCGACGATAAACAATCATGTTTTAAGCACTAAAAGTGTTCAAGTTACCCCTCAGGGGGCATGTTTTGCATAATTTTGTTAATTTTTATCATCCAGTTTTTATAGTTTTTATTTTTGATCGGGCAATGAGTATGACTCGTTCCAATTTATATTTTTTAATTGCAAAAAATGTTGTGTAATACCAAATAATTACCTACTTTTATTTCTTGTTTACGTTCTGTAAGAATTCGAATATTTTTTTTATTTATATTATGTATTTTATAAGTGTAACAGCAACGAAAATGCTATGAGTAAGGAATGGTTGTTACGTGTTGCTCTAAGATCGTGAATGTGTTTTTATAGTTTGATTTTGGATATGCATGCAAGTGGAAACTATTTGACATTTTCTCCTGTTCACTGCCATTTGTGGTTTGATGTTTGGGCAATGTTTGAAACAATGTATAGAATATTCCAAACAATAACCGTTTTTTTACTCATAGCGAAAAAAATTTACTCTGATCAAAGTATATACGTAATTTTGGTACATAATCTAGGGGCCTTATTGAACATAGTGTTTGAAATGTATAGAGAAGAAAATATTTTTAGAAGTCTACGTTTAATAGAATGATCTATTTTTGTTACGCTTTTTCAATTAATACGGAATTAGGAATTTGATTACAGCAATATTTGCAATCCTGTTGATTAAAAATTAAATTGTTATTTATGATAATTTGGACCATAGGCGTTTGCGCGGGTAACTTTTGTAATTGATTTTACCTGTTTTACTATCACAGGCAATAAATTATAGTAATAAATTTTGTCTAATTTCCGTTGATTTGGGAAGTATTCAGTTAATTTCAAATATAAAACTACAAAAAAAGTATTACAACTTTTAAACTTTCATATTTGCCTTGTTTGAAGGGTATAGTATACATTTTGTCATTTTGTACTACGAAATATTATTTTAGTGTTCGTTTCCCACGTTATTTTAAACAGAAAGGTTCTTCCAAGCAAAAGTTGCCAGCGTAAAAATATATAAAATATCAGCAGCAAATGAAGGTAGTTGTCATTTACTAACACGCCGTCGTTCCCTCGCAGGATAGCCTATAATAATAATTATAAACAATGTACCTGTTTTATAATAACATGTAATTGGTCTTCATTGTAATAAATATTTTTGAACATCATGTTTGTTATTTTGTTTTATATATTGGTGTTAATTCCAGTACACACCTAATAGGGTAGTTTCTAACTAGTCAAAGTTGGGGGTATAGTTTGACTTTAAATAAAAGACCCACGATACTCCTGGTGGTATCGTTGGTTCGAAATGAAATCAAGGATCGTTAAATCGGTTACTTTTTATTAAATGTCAAAACGCAAAATTACTATTGAATTTGTATAAAAAGGAAAAAACATCCTGGCATTTAATTTAACCTATTTATGAATTTTAAAGAAAAATGAAATAATTAGTGCGACATTTTGACACATTTTTCTATTAAAATTTTAATAATTATTTAATTTTTCTTTATTAAAATTCATAAATAGGTTAAATAGAAAAAGTAAATCGTATTTTCTTATCCGCCGAATAGGAAAGGGACTTAAAATTTATGGAACACACGTCAACTTAAGGCATACAGTTACAACCCTCAAAAATTTTACATTGGCGAGATGCCTATTTAATTCGCCCGGGTTAGTTATCCATTTTAAATTTGACAGTTGTCAATCATCTGTCCTTTTTGATGGATAAGAAAATAAAATTGGCAGGAATCAGGGTATAATGACAATTGACATCAATGTATGCTTGATGTTATATTCCGTATCTTGGCAACTTAGGGCGCTTTCAACCAGCGAAACTTGATGTATATTCAAATGTTTACAATATCGTTACCCACTTTCAAACACAGGTATGATTACAATAAGGTGAAAAATAGAAATTACCTTATTACTTCCTTATCTTGCTACTATTATTTGTGGTCGGGTTGCAGCTACAGTCACGGGATGACTGACGACGCGAGCGATTGTTTAGCATATTGTTGTAACTACCCTCACTTCACTATTCATTATCACACACCGACAACTAATACCACACGGTCGAAAACGTTGAGAGTAATTATTAATATTTTTTTAGGGTTCCTAACCTCAAAAATGAAAAACTGAAACCTATCACTTTTTACCAAGATTAACTAAATTTTTCAAGATTACACTGTAATTGAGTGACTTTATCGACTATTCATGAATTTTCAATGTATTTTTTTCCACAACGAATATCTCCTAGAAAAGTCGGGGTACAAGTCAAATCACGTTTTCTTTTGTTTCGTTCGCCGCGTAATTCTCACTTCCGTTCCCGCCTTTTCTGTTTACTTACTTTTTTAATTAATTAACTGTATAAAATTTTCAATTAAAAATAATTTACATTAATTCTATTTAATAATATTTTTAATAATTAACCCTTTATAGCCCATGATCATATAATTTAAAGATTCTTAGGAATATGATAGGTTTCAACAAATAAAAAAACACGTATTTTTCAGAAATTTGAAAATATTTATTTTTACGTATTTATTTGACATTTTAAGGTATGTGACATTTCTGTTACATTGAGTGAAGCCTTGAGGAACCAAAGCATGTGAGCATTCATAAAAGACCATCTCATGCTACTTCAAAATGGAGTCACATTCACCGCGGGATAATGACACACTTGACATATCACACCAACACGACAGCGAAGACGGATTGGAGGACGATGATGACAGCGTGACCGATCCAGACCCTCAGCCGTTACCAGAAGGTTCAGATGCTTTCTCCGACCGTGAAGAAAATATTGGAGCCGATACAGACGCAACCACTGAAGAATCGGAACACAACGAGCCGACCGCCGGCCCCCGTCCGCCGATCCCGAATGGCAAAGAAGCCAATCAAAAAAAGCCTCGACCAATCAAAAGCGACAAAAGCGGCACCGCCAATGGACAAAAAAGAACCCAGTTCCGAACGACCAGCAGGTGAGACTCACGGGAAATACCACTTTACCAGCTAATTTACTCGAGCTTGATACACCAATTAATTGGTGTAGCTGGTAAAGTAGTATTTCCCGCAAATCCCACCCGCCGGTCGCCCAGAACCAGGCTCCCTCCATTCCATCGGCAGTGCCGCCCCTGTCGCCCTTGATCAGTCGAGGCTCCCCTTGACTGGCCTCCCTGCCGCCCAGGATCAGCCGACGAGGGGCCAGCAATCAGCCCGCCGTGCTCCGATTCCTCAACAATCGCATCCACATCAACTCCAATACCCCCTCCACAATCAGAAAAAAACATCAAAATCCCCCAACAACGGCTGAAAATTTGGATCAATCACGCCACCATCATCGTCCTCCAATCCGTCCCCCTCACGGGAAATACCACTTTACCAGCTAATTTACTCGAGCTTGATACACCAATTAATTGGTGTAGCTGGTAAAGTAGTATTTCCCGCAAATCCCACCCGCCGGTCGCCCAGAACCAGGCTCCCTCCCTTCCATCGGCAGTGCCGCCCCTGTCGCCCTTAATCAGTCGAGGCTCCCCTTGACTGGCCTCCCTGCCGCCCAGGATCAGCCGACGAGGGGCCAGCAATCAGCCCGCCGTGCTCCGATTCCTCAACAATCGCATCCACATCAACTCCAATACCCCCTCCACAATCAGAAAAAACATCCAAATCCCCCAACAACGGCTGAAAATTTGGATCAATCACGCCACCATCATTGTCCTCCAATCCGTCCCCGCTACCATACTGGTGCAATATGTCAAACATGTCATCATCCCGCAGTGAATGCGACTCCATTCCGAAACAACACGAGACAATCCTTTACGAACACCCACACACTCCAGTTCCCCAAAACCTCCGTCGCCACTCAATGTAACAGAAATGTCACAAACGTACAAAGTTCCGTTTTTCACACAAAAAACAAAAATATGCTCTGATAACAGTATATGAAACAAATTATACACTTACCCGTAGAATTCAGCGAAAACAAAACAATTTTACACACGTTTAATATTTTTTTATGAATTTCAAACTTTCAGCGCGGTTACACTTGTCACTTTTACCGACGTACGAAATTCAAACTCGATAAAGTGAATAAATTACGCCATCTATGATTTTTGTTTGATACTAAATGTTCGGTGTAGTCTGTTACAATACAGTAACACTGATTTAAATGAACTTATATTATTTAGCGTACATATTAGAGGGACGGATGAGGTTTGTTACAGGAATGTCACAAGAGCCTATAAAGGGTTAAATAAAATACTTTAAAATGTTATGCACGGTAAATTAATAGTCCATATAAATTCCACCGTTTCGCAACTATTAATATTCATGTTAGATATTGAGATATCTATTTGCAAATAATGAAATTTCTTTTAAAACATGCGTGATCATTACACTAACACACAAAGACCCGTCAAAAGGTAAATAGTCTAAAACTTTTAATGTAAAAATGCTTTTTTTACAGATAAATAATGAATAGTTACTAACCTCATAAAATGTTACCAAATTTTGTTAAATCTACATTTAACAAAATTTGGTAACATTTTATCACTCAAACTACTATAATGTATAAGAAAACGAAACTCTGATTTAATTCAAATGGCATTTGTATCTTCTAATCTTTAGAAAAATGAGAATGTTCTAAAACTAAACTCAATTATTAAAAGCACATATTTATATAATAACCCTCAGAGCCCATGCCCCTTTAGTCTTTAAGCATACTCCACCACGCTGCTCCACTGTGGCATAAAAAACATTTTCCAACAGAATGCCAATCATAAAAAAAATACAAAAAATGATTAAAAAAAAAGGCAGGTAAATGAAACGAATGGATGCAGCCAATATAGATGAAATATATTTTATTGCTGATCAATTCGATAACAAATAACACATAGACTTAGAACCAGAAATAACAAAATAAATACCTAATCCATGGTAGAACAGACATAACGCAATGCATGCAGTCACATTACTATAAACATTAATTTTCTTTACAGTGTTACCGTTAATATTATCAATAGAATTTTACATAGATACACATTATTGTAAAATATACAGTTGATTAGAATAACGTCGTTCAAAGACCTAATTTTCTAGACCTGAATTTGAACTAAACGGATAAAATTGTACTAAAAATACTACCCTCCCCGGCCGCCGTTAAATATTTTAGAAAAATATTAAGAGACCACAGTCCCAAAGTTTAGTTAGGCCGAGCCTAATAAATGCACTGTTACACCAGTCACCGAAAACAGGAGCGCTCTAGACGGGGGCGGCGGCGCTCGTCGCGGTCTTCCTCAGCCTGTGAACGAACTGGAAAGCTAGAAAGAATCATTTCACTGTCCGTCTTTTCATTTTTCTCACTTTGCCGGCCTTGGTGGGTTTGTTTTTGAGGGATATGCTGTCGAGGTTGGGGAGGTCGGCGTCGGCGAGCGCGTCGTGCAGCGGGTTGTGGTTGTCGTCGTGGCCGCGGCCGCCCACGCCGTTGTGGCGCGGCGGGCTCGCGTCCATGTCCTCGTCCGAGTCGTAGTTGCCGTTGGGCTCGTGCTTGTACTGGAATGTGTGTCTGTATGGCACCTCCTCGTCGGACTCCGCCGCCGACCTCGACGTCTTGTATCGTCGGTTTATGTTTTGGAGGGACTGGTTTTTCTGCAGCTCTCCGTGTACGGTCTCCCTGATGTTCATCTCGGAGGTGGATTTGGTGCAGTATTCCTCTTTGTCCGACTCCGAATATTTCCTCGAGAGGCGGCGGTTGTCGAAGAGTGGCGGGTTGTCTACGAATATGGTCTGCTGCGAGGTGGCGGTGGGCGACTTCAGTTTGACCTCGGGCCCGCCGCCGTAGATCTCCGTAAAGAACCTCCACAGCTCCTCGCTGAGCTGCGCGTGGTCCGAGCCCGGCTTCAGCACGTATGACGTCACGCCGTCGATTTCCTGCAAATTCAAAGTTGGAATATAAGGCGAGGAATTGAAATATCGCACGGGGCAATTACGCTGTCTTTGCGAGTAGCTTACATAGCGTCGCGTGATTGGTCTACTCGCCAACAAGCATAGAATAACGAATAATACTACGTATAGAACGGTAACTCTCCGTCCCACACCAATTGGGCATTTAAGGTATTTTTGAAGGTATATTTTTGCTTTTCATGCAGTTGGTAATTTTTACAATTTTTAAAAATATATCTCCTAAAGTAGGCTGAATGCCGAATACCTTTACAGGTCACATGAAGGTCAAATAAATACACGATTATTGCTAAAAAAACAACATTCGACTGATTTGAGAGCTAAATCTCTATGAATTTGTTTCTCCTTGGAGTCATTGAGTTTCCTTCCAATGTCGTAACCCACTTCCGTAACACTTTGAAGTGTTCATGGTGTGACAGTATAATATCCTTTCCAGCCGTATTCGGCCATGGCGACAAGTCTCCAATCTAGGAACGCCCAAGATACGCTCTTATATGGCTGACGTAACCGATCTTAGCAGTGAATGGTGTGACAGTAGTGTGTATGAACTGGTGTACAGTCACGAGTACTAATATGTCGTGGCCAGATCGTAAAATTGATCATTTCATGAAGTGTTCGACTATTTCATGAAATGGTAATTTTTCATGAAATGGACATTTTTCATGAAATGGCCAACTTAAGTTGACCATATCGTTGAAACGTCAACGTTTAATGATATATCAATCAACGTTTGGCCATATCGTTAATGTAGGCGGTGTCCATGCTATGTGGTGTAATATAAATGCGAATAGTCAATTAATTCCTTAGGTTCAAAATTATGTACCTATTATATATGGAAAGTTGTACAATTATATTGATTCATCGATTATAATATCAATCAAGTTTTAAATATAATCGACACCAGCGCCACTATCGGAGGATAATGTTACTAATTTTACGATATGATTGCCAACGTTTGGCCATATCATGAAGTAATCATGCATTTAGTTGTTCATATCGTTAAACGTTTTGTGTTCATTAATCTGGCCAAACTACATCATGATGTGGCCAACGAATAATATTCTATTTCATGAAATGATCGAGCACATCATGAAATGATCAATTCTATGATCTGTCCACGACATATATATACACTTTGCAACCACGTCACATTAACTTTTCGGACAAATTAAACCGCAAGCCTCATTACTGCGATACAGGGTGATCCCTAGTGCAGGGCTCGCTGTTAAAATGTTTAAATTGTACCTTGTTTGAGTAATAAAGAATTTTTATTATTATTTATTATTATTATTATCATTAAATGTCAAATATGATAGTGCGACAGGGTTCTAAGGTTGGTACATGATATTGCTTATGACTGTACCTGTTTGGTGAGTATCCCGGTGTTGTCGACGGGTGGCGGCGGCTGTTGCGTCTTGTTCCTTACGAAGGCCTGCCACTGCCGGAACCAGTGCATGCTGATTGCATATATGGCGCGCGGGCGCTCTTGTTCCTGTAATTACATAGCTATCTTAGCATCACGCTTATCATGCCCCGGGTGAGAGCCTTCAGCGCTCCCCATTTGTCCGGCCAACTAGTTAATGCCATCTGCGGCAAATCTACAATAAGTCACGTCAAAAAAAAAAAAAAGCTTATCATGCCTATAACGTGGTTTTACATAAACAGCCTACACAGGGTGTTAGTAACATCGTAACGAATACTGAGGGGGATGATTCATACCATGATTCTGAGTTAATAATACTACCTACGAATAAATAATAAGTCAGGAAAAGTAATTATGAACAAACGCCGGTGAAATATTGGCCCCACGACATTTTAAAAGGTCGTAAATCTATAAAACCAATCAGTAGCGATTCCGTGACGCGCTTCATTGCGACAAGCGCTGTGATTGGTTATCAACAGCCATCGTAATAGAGGTTGGTGCGTGTTTCCGGGGTTCTCAAATCAAGGATGTTGTTATGCAATGCATGGGTGAGTATAAGTAAAAAATGGACGAAGCTAACGGTGGATTTAATAATTTTCAGTGTTTTGTATTTCGGATGAGGCGTGTTGCTGAATTATGTATTCAAGTAGTATTATTGTATTGCATGTTTTGTGTTTTGAATTAATTGGTATTTAGTAAAAACAATTATTCAAATTGTGAGCGTTGTTACTCTTCCTGACTTATTATTTATTCGTAGGTTGTTTTGTATTTTGTTTTTTCCTGTTTGTGCAATAAAGTATTTGTTATGTTATGTTAGGAGTTAACATCAAGTGGAATTTTCCATCGCAAAATTTTAAATAAAAAGCTTTTACGAACTCATTAGGCCACTTCGGATTCGTTTTAGTACGAACTCGACACGTAATACGTACGAACTCACAGGATTAGATAACCGTTTATTTGCAAGAATACATGATATAATTTAGATATTAGGAACATGGTCCAGTACAGTTTTCGGCTTACAAGCAAACATGCAAATGTAAATTTTTAAAATCTTTAGCGTCAAAGTAATATTATTGATACATTTCATGTACATTAATAAAAGATAAAAATCACACACTAGAGTTCTCCTTGGTGGTGTTGGAAGTAACCGCGGGTGTGTGGAGCCGTTACCTGGAAGCTGGCGTGTAGCTCGGCGAAGGCGGCGCGCTCGGCCAGGCGGCGCGTGCGCAGGCGCACGGCGGCGCGCGCGCAGCTGCAGCACTCGTGCGCGTGCGACACGGCCGGCCCGCCGCCGAACCTGCGCCATGCAAGCTAGCGGTTTATAATCAGTAGCTCCAAATCGTCCGTCTCTTTCCTCTCGGACGGATACGAAAGTGACAGATATATAGGTTATTAAGTTGATCCTGCCGGTGTAATACGTCTCACAAAAAAAAAAAACCAGTCAGTTTAGTGTATTAAAATCGGAAGACCGAATGTCCGTTCCGCATCCAAGTCATTTTTATGGCGGATTCCTGGTAGTGGTTGGGTGGGAGAAATTGCTTCAGAGCAATAAGGCAGCCCATTTGTACTGTTGCTAAATGCTTTAAATCTGTTTGTTTGTATAGCCGGGGAAAAGAAGGTGCAAAGAAAACCTCGGCACAGGGCCCTAGACGCTTTTTAAAAAAAAAAAACAAAATATTGTTATACAATATATGAAGTATAGAGCTGTACGATCACGAGTACTAATATGTATTCATCTTGAAACCATGTCATATTAACTTCTTTGGCAAATTAAACCGTAAGTCTCATTCAATGTCAAATATGATAGTGCAACAGGGTTCTAAAGTGGGTTCATGATCTTGCTCATGACTGTACATATGGTAAAGAACTAAATCCAGTGGAGGAAGATCACATACAATCACGATCTTCAGTGAGGGAACGACAAGAAAGAAAGAAAGAAAGAAACATTTATTATTTAGGACACCACAGACACGGATTACATATATATCAATCAATCAGGAATCAATGTGTGTACTGACTGTGCGTGCAGGAACTCCCAGAGCGGCTGCGGCACGACGGCGGCCAGCTGGTGCAGGTGCGCCGCGCGGTCGGGCCGCACGCCGCCGTGGCCGCACACGAAGTCGCTGTTGTCGATGGCGCCCGGCTCCGCCCACGTGTTGAACCTACCGCGACAAACATTTGTATCACGTACTAACCTCACGTTACACAAGTTATTCATCATCATCGCGTCCAAGCCGTGTCCGGGGACAGCGACTCCTAAATGTCTATCCCAGGTCGTTTTTATGATAGGCTCTAATGTGGCTAGCAAAACCGAACTTCGATTTGAAGGTTCGGCCACATGGCGCACAGAATAACTGGCCAGCAGAATTAAACGTATAGTTGTAGGAGGGCTTCTGTCGAGTCTTCCGTATTTGGCGTTTTACGTCAAGATCTTCTAAACGCTTCTTTTCGTACAGGTCCACGTTTTTGTGAACAGTGTAACGCCATTCCGGTCTACGACGAGCTCGCTCCTCCCAACTATCAGGTGGAATATCACAAGCCACAATTTATTAACCATGCCGTGTATATATATGTCACGGTAAGAGTGAATAATTGAAGATTATTAATAATTATCTATTATTATTAATAATTACCGAAAGTCGAGGTTAAAGTGATAAATTAATCACATTTGTCGGTTTTTATTAATAATTTAACCCTAGTAGTGATAAATTTAATATGTTGCATTTATAGGTGCTACAGAAGATTTACAGGCAAACCAAATATGATTGTTAATGATTGCTTTTAGGATTCGTGTTGATTTTGTTAATGGAACAATGGCCCCGATTCCTGCAGACACCGCCTAATTTTATTTTAGGTTATATCCGTCATTTTCGTATCCGTCGAAAAGGAAAGGGACGGATGATTCACAGCTCTTAATTTTAGGAAGAATGAGTAAATTAATGTGTCGGGTTATTGACTGACGTAAAATTTTTAGACGGTTGGTTTAGATTTGTGCTTAAAATTGACGTGTGTTCCATAAATTTTATGCTTGTTGATTACCCGTCCCTTTCCTTTTCGGCGGATAAGAAAAGGACAGATATAACTTAAAATAAAATTAGATGGTATTTACAGGAATTAGCACCAATAATTGTTTAATTTTATTTTTGTTACAATTTTATGTACCACGAAAGACTTTCTTACTTTGTTAATAATAATAATACATACATAATAGACATTTTGACATTAAAAAAGATACACTCAGCCTCCTAAACTAGGTTTACCTGTATCTTAGGAAGCAGTGTTCGGTTATGGTAGTCATGTTGTAGGTAACGTGCAATGTTGTGGGTGTGTGTGCGTGTGTGTGTGTGTGTGTGTGTGAATGTGTGAGCGAGCGACACTCACTACACTCACACTACACACACTTACTCACTACTCACTCTATACTCACTTATTGATCCACTGCTTGGAAATATAGAACTTGATGTCGTTGGGTTCAACCGTCGTCGACTCCAGGATCTCAGCCGCTTTCGCCCGCAGCACTGCCATTTGGGGATTCACTTTCCTGGAAAACAAAAGCCGGTCAAGTGCGAGTCGAGTTGTGGGCGGGTGTTTACCTGGTTGCAGCTGGGTGTGAACCCGGTTATAGCCGGTTGCTGACCCGGTTATGACTGGGATTTACCCGGCTTCCGGATGTAGCTAGGGGTTATTTCAAATTGATTCATCAGAGTTAAAGACCTGATCGGAATGGACGCATGCCCGATATATTAGCCACCACAACGGAAAACTGAAATGCTTGCCACATTTACAATACTGGCTGATTCTGACACGTCAACTAAACATTATCACATTGGAATAATTATGTTTAAGTTATCTATAACATTTGGTTTACCTTAAATTTCCTTAATTAAACACTAAACTTTCAAAACTAGTTACATAAGCATCAAAGAGGTTTACCCGGCTATAATCGAAAATGTACACGGTTATATCCGGGTGTTTACTCGGTTGTGGGCGGGTGTGTTCCCGGTTATAGCTGAGTGTCGACTCGGTTATAGATGCGGGTGTAGTATGACCGACCTGTAGAAGAGCACGTAGGCCTCGCAGGCGGCCAGGTGGTGCACGGGCACGGGCGTGACGGCCTGGTCGTCGAAGGCGTACCAGCCGCGAGGGTTGCGCGCCACGCACGTGTAGTGCCCGCCGCCCGCCGTGCCCGCGTGGCAGATCACGGCGCACAGCTCGTAGCGGGAGATCTTGGACGTGCAGTCTAAGGGCACACAATAATATAAGCTGCGTTGTCGGGACTCTTTGAGGGAGCTGTTTAAAGAAATAAATATACTGACGGTTGCAAGTCAATATATATATGAAAACATTATGTATGTACGTAAAAACTTATCTCTCCTTCCGAGAAACTGTGAAAGGCATACTTACAATACAAGAAATAAACATAAAATTGCTATTCAAAATTCTAGATTAAGTAAATTAAATTCATCTTTTTTGGGGTTATGTATACGTTTTTACAATAAAATACCAGATAATATTTTTGTCAGAAAATAAATTTAAAGCTCACGTGAAGCTTACTTTATGTAAAAAAGCTTATTATAAGATTAATGACTACCTAAATGATAAAAATGTCTGGTATTGAATGTGTTCCTCTAGTTATTAAATAACTTGTAATGTATATCCTCATTGGTTTTTAAAAGATGTGTTGCTGTTGCAGTTTCTTGTCATTTCTTCTCCTCAGCCATAACACCTTGCGAAATGACGTAAATTCAAAAATGTTACATTGACCTTCAACAAGTTTATCCATGATAATTACGTTGAATAAATGATTCTGATTTCTGATAAGGAATTGACTACTTGACAGTTTTCGCATAATTACTTTAAAAAAACTTTCGCAAAGGCCGGTCATAGGATGGGTGACCACAAAAATAGTTTTCATCTCGAGCTCCTCCGTGCTTCGGAAGGCGAGAAAGAATGAGACTTCGTGTGACGTCACTGGGCGAAATGTCACGTGACCATTTTGAAATTAATGAAGGAAGATATGTTTTTACCTATTATATAAAGCTTTTTCGAGGAAATAAAATATTTTAAGAGGTATAAAATAAGTGTCTGTGTTTTTTAAAACCATCATCATCATCAGCCCATTATCGCCCCCACTACTGGGGCACGGGCCTTCCCTATGGATGGATAGGGAGATCGGGCCTTAAACCATCACGCGGGTCCAGTGCGGATCGCAGACCGAGCGCGTTAACCGCTGCGCCACCGAGCTCCTCTAAAAATCTTATAGAACAAGCTATTAAAAAAAACAAAATCTACCCACCTTTATGCATGTAGGGCGCCATATTGAGGTCGTGTATCGGGAAGGAGACGCGCGCGGCCACCTTGGCGCTGAACATCAGCTCGTGGCGGAACCGCTTCAGGTGCACGCACAGCACCTCGGGCAGACGCACCACGCCCGACATCTTCACGCCGTTGCGGAGCTTGTTGCAGCGCGAACAACTGACGATAAATAATAAGTCATCACCAGCCCATTAACGTCCCCACTGCTGGGGCACGGGCCTTCCCTATGGATGGATAGGGAGATCGGGCCTTAAACCACCACGCGGGCCCAGTGCGGATTGGTGGTTATTAACGACTGCTAATGCAGCCGGGACCAACGGCTTAACGTGCCTTCCGAAGCACGGAGGAGCTCGAGATGAAAACTTTTTTTTGTGGTCACCCATCCTATGACCGGCCTTTGCGAAAGTTGCTTAACTTCAACAATCGCAGACCGAGCGCGTTTACCGCTGCGCCACCTAATAAGCCACAAATAATAAGTAAGTAGCCAGAACTCACAATAACTTGTTGAAGCTCAATATAACATTTTTGTCCCCCCCCCCATGTAATCCTGGAATGCACGGGAGGTAAAAATCCTCAAAGGAACGGGGTCGCTCCGCGAAGCCTGTGAAAACCCCAGGAGGCTTCTGAGCTTCTGGAAGGAGTTAGGTTGGCTTACATAGTCAACAATAGCACGCATAATGGGCCATCTAAATGCGGAAAACAGAGCCCACTAACTAAGTAACTAACATTTTTGAATGTACGTCTTTTCCGCAACGTGTTATGGCTGACAAGAAACTGTAACAACAACACAATGCAGGTATAAGTATATTACATGTTATTAAATAACTAGAGGAACACATTTAATACCAGGCATTTTTATCATTTAGGCAATCAATCATTAATCTTATAATATTTTTTATAATTAAAGTACATAATAACGGGTTCTTACCGCGTTTAAAGCAGGGATATGAGACTCCAGATATATATATTTTGATATTTCGATCGGGAGTCTCATATCCCTGCTTCAAACGCGGTAAGAACCCGTTATTATGTGTTTTAATTATGATAATAACCGCGTAAACTTAAAACAAGTTATTTACCTGTACATATTATCGCCCTTGAGTTCGTCTGCACTGAAGAAGGCGGCGAGGCAGTCTTGCAGGGAGACCACCGGCCCGTAGAACCACGAGCGAAGCCACGACACCAGCCACCATACCTGGACAAATGTAAAGAAGCATGTAGCAGAGGCCTTTCGTTCTGACCGTCATCATTTTAAATTACGAAATTCTCATTCCATTCCGCATTTCCTTTCATTTTACACTGACTCACTGCATCCCCGACCTTCGTAAGAACAACATAAATATATTATACTGTTTAGATCTGGCCATGCCCTCTAATTCTGGATTTGTTTGTCAAGTGTTATTAACATAACATATAAACTGCCTATATACGTCCCACTGCTGGGGGCACAGGCCTCCCCTCAATCAACCGGAGGGGGTATGGAGCATACTCCGCCACGCTGCTCCACTGCGGGTTGGTGGAGGTGTTTTTACGGCTAATAGCCGGGACCAACGGCTTAACGTGCCTTCCGAAGCACGGAATCATCTTACTTTTTCGGACAATCAGGTGATTCAAGCCTGATAAGTCCTTACCAAAAAAAAGGATAGTCTCACAAAGTGTCAGGGTGTTAGTGACATCGTAAGGAAATTTTTGAGGGAAAATTCAGACCATTGTGAGTTGATATCAAGTGGAATTTCCGTCGCAAAAGTATGGAACTGAAAATAATTTAAAAAACAATTAAAATTTTCATGAAGATTCCGCCAGGAAATTCCACTTGTTAAAAATTCGGTTATTTGTTAGTCTGAAAATCTCTTCTAGAAGAACGGGAAAGAGATACATTTATATAGATTGTATAAGTCACAGATAGACAAAAACTAGAAGTATTATGTTATACACTTCACATCAAAAAATCGATACACTTCGCATGTTTATGTTTAGAAAAATATAAAATACTAGTACATATATTAGAAATAAAAAAACTAAATGTAATTTTTCTGTAGTAAGGTTTTTAATTTTAATTATTGACGTTCCAAATTCAAATTTAAAGTCGTGTTTTGTTGAAAGAAAATTCCGAAATGTTTCGATTTTTTGATAAGAAATATAATATTTTTTTATTAAATTGTAATAACAGAGTTTCAAACAAAATTATCTAATACGGTGTCTCATAAACCGGAGGAGGTTTTTCTGTACAGTAATGAGCAATATAATGTACCCACTTTAGGACTCTGTCGCACTAACATATTAGACATTTAGTGAGACTTACAGTTCAATTTGTCAAAAAAGTTAATGTGACATGGTACCAAAGTGTATACATATTAATGCTCGTGACCGTACACCGCAGGTCGTCTCTTCACTAGCAAGCACTACTTATCACATCTCTATGTATCATGGAATACGTTCGCTTATTCAAACTTCTAAGTGTAAGGATATAATAGGATATACATATATAGGTACCCAACTACAATATAAATAAAATCGATCGTCACCGAAAATGAGAATTATGAACCATGTCAAACATTTTGGCGGCTCAATAGCAACTTTGACATGGGCTTGTGGTTGTGGTCATGGACCTTACACTTACCCAGGAGTCGTTGTTGGCGTGGTGATGGTGGTGTGCCTGGTGGCGCAGCACGGCGAGGTGGTCTCGGGATGGAATGGGCAGCGACAGGTCCTGGAATGTCTCCATGCGGGTCGATACCTGCACACACATTAATAATTAGCTAGTATCCTAAGCCTTATAATAATTATGACATAACATGAGCTCACGGCTACATCCCAATTGGGGTAGTGAGAGGTACATCCATCGCAAGACGAACTAAGTACCCACACCTCACCGAGCTTTGTGTTAGACCAACGTGATAGGTGGTGAGCCGTATCGCAGTCTATAATGGTCGAGCCAACTGTGTTAGCGAAACTGCACTTTAAATGAATAACTCATTGGTGCAAGTCCGGTACCGGGGTTCGAACTGGTGCTCTCCGATAGAGGTGACGATGATTCTGAATTAATATCAAATGGAATTTTCCGTCGCAAAATTCATGATTTTTTTTTAAATTATTTTCTTATGTAATTATACACTTTTGCGACGGAAACTTCCACTTAATATCAACTTGGAATCATGAGCTAAATCATCCCTCTGAATATTCGTTACGATGTCACTTACACCCCCTACAAGTGTTACTGACACTGTAACGAATACTGAGGGGGATGATTCAGACCACAAGTATGAATTGATATGTAGTGGAATTTTCTGTCGGAAAATTGATCAAAATTAAGTTTTTTTTTAAATTATTTTTCCATACTTTTGCGACGAAAATTCCACTTGATATAAAAAAAAAATAATTATATCAACTCGGAATCATGAGCTGAACCATCTCCCTGAGTATTCGTTACGACGTCATTGACACCCTGTATAGATTGTGGTCTAGTTACCCTATCACAGATGAGGCACTGGACAGCGGAGAGCAGCTTGCCGTCGAACACATCGGATATAACACTGCGGTAGCGGACCCCGCCGCCGCCACCGTCGCCGTCCCCGCACGACACTGGCTGCTTACTGAAACATACCATTACATAACATAACATAACCAGCCTATATACGTCCCACTGCTGGGCACAGGCCTCCCCTCAATCAACCGGAGGGGGTATGGAGCATACTCCACCACGCTGCTCCAATGCCGGTTGGTGGAGGTGTTTTTACGGCTAATAGCCGGGACCAACGGCTTAACGTGCCCTCCGAAGCACGGAATCATCTTACTTTTTCAGACCAACAAACATACCATTAATATATTTTTTCTATAGATTTACTCAGCCTCTATCCATTACCGTCTTCACCATAAGGGCACACGGGGCCCGTGCCCAGGGCCCCCATTCTCGGGTGCCCCCGAGGGATCCACAATTTCTCTCACACATTTATTCTCAAAACATTTTTGTCGGGCACATTACACTTTTTTCACAAATCAGGAATCTTATCAGAAGGTTAGATTTACAAGGCATATCATATACTACACCATTATATTATCGATGACTGCGACTTTTCCAAAAACCAAAAAACCTATGCTGTATTTGATTACCTATAAATGGGTTCATAGGTACTTAGTAAAAAAATTAAGTGTTTTTTTTTTTATTTTCCAATTCGCTTTCTTTACTTTCAAAAAGGGCCTCAAATTCTTGTGTGCCCAAGGGTCCCAGCCTAGGTTAAGACGGCGCTGCCTCTATCCACCCACTGCTGGGTAAAGGCCTCCTCTCTTTCACGCCATCCTTACCGGTCCTGGGCCTCACAGTCATCCGATCATCGGGCTGGCTTCGGTACCGCATACCATCCCATAGCCACCATTCCGTAACAGAAGCATTTTTTTTAAATTATTTTCAATTTTTGAACTTTTGTAATTTTACATGTCAGTTCTACCATTGTTTGACGGGAGGTCTCCCAGCATTGAGAGATTTCGTCATCTTGTAGTGAAAACCACGTAAGCCCTTTTTTGGCAAATCACATTGTCACAAGACAGCATAATTATAGATTTATAATTATTTAATTTCTACATTTTTCCCGTGCTGTGTGACATGTGGCGCCACCTAGCTGCGAGTAGCGGGACTACGAGCAGCGCCACCTGTCATTGAATGGAGGGAACCTTGCTAATGATAACCTGCTACTCTATGATAGATGGCGCTAGTTAGTATGGGGTTTCGAAGGGGTACCAGTATAAGTAGAACCTACTCTATATGTCGCTAGGTTATATTCCGAAGGCGCCAGAGCACCGCCTGGTGTATCTATGTGGATATATGATTTTTTTCTCTATCAAAACCGACACCGTGCTAGACAACGTCGTTTTTTTGCCTCTCCCGAAATTCCTGTGATCATATTTTGATGTGTTTTGCTCGATTTCATTCCGAGTAAAAATTTAGACCACATTTTTTACATGGGTGAAAATAGCTTGTATAAGGCGAGGATTTTTTAATTTCCGAATGCGATTTTTCAAAAAAAAAAGCGCTTATGTGGTTTTATTTCAAGGCAACGATGTACAGGCTGTTTATGTTGACTTTTAAGGTATACTTCCTCTTCACCTAATTATCTGAAAGTAAGATGATCTGTGCTGCGGAAGGCACTAATTACTAATTACTGACGTAAGTGCGTAGTCGTTACATGAGTTGTGTCTGGAGCCATTGGCGGCTTGATATTAAACCTGATGCCAGGGTTGATGAGGTTGGTTGGTTGGTAATCCGCCCCACAACCCACACGATAGAGGGAGAGGTATACTAACGTGTGTCGCTCCGTACGCGGGTCTGGCGCATCACTAGCGCCGCTGGAACATGTTTCGTACCGCTCCTCCGCCTCGCTCGAGCACGATAGCTCCGACTCTGAGCCTATGTCGCGCTGACTGTCGGGGCCTGGGGTAAAATAAACATGTGGAATAGGCTAGTTTCCAACTAGTCAAATCAGTTACTTTTTACTAAACGTCAAAACACGAAATTACTATGGAATTTGTATGAAAAAGCACACTTGACGTCATAGAAAAACGTGATAAAATGTCGGACTTATTATTAAGTTTCTTTTGATTAAAATTCATAAATAAGTTAAATGGAAAATATTGTTTATTCCATAAGAAAAAAAAAAACAAACAATCAGCTGTCTTCTTCTGTACTATTGTCAGTATTCAGCAACACTCAAAACAAAATTGGAAATCAGTCGCCTTACCGCGTGTCTAGGTACTCCTTAGCAGTTTACCGCCATTTAAGACTAAAATAAGACCCAGAAGGGGTGAGGTCGGATACGAATTGGTACAGGGCGGAAAGTTACCGTTCTATACGTAGTATTATTTTTAATTCTATGCCGTAGGTTTGTTGCAACTTACCGTTGATCTGGAGCGTGGTGTGAACGTTGTATGAGAGGTGGTGTGTGCCCGCGAAACTCGCCGACCGCCTGTGTCGGCCGCCCGGTTCTGAACTCTGTACCCTGGACAAATACAATGAACTTATAAGAGAAAAACAAAAAAATGCAGAAACGACAAAAAAGAAATTGCGTAAGGCCGCCTATTGAGCTTATTTTTATTCGTATGTATATGTCCTGTGTATATGTTTTGTTCAATAAAGAATTATTGATTGATCGATTGAGAATAAAGAAGACTAACGATCGGACCTTGCCTGAAAAAGGCGGGTCTCAGAATCTTAAGTTGGTTTGACGTCTGTGAAGTAAAAAAAAACTACGGTAGTTATTACGGTGGCAAAAAACTATTTTAGCTAGTTTTCAACGGCCTCTTCGGGGGTTCGATTCCCGATAGAGGTATCACAAAAATCACTTTGTGATCCCTAATTTAGTTAGGACGTTTTCGGCACTAAAACCCGTACATGTACGGCT
This sequence comes from Pectinophora gossypiella, assembly GCF_024362695.1. Classification (NCBI taxonomy): domain Eukaryota; kingdom Metazoa; phylum Arthropoda; class Insecta; order Lepidoptera; family Gelechiidae; genus Pectinophora; species Pectinophora gossypiella. The sequence goes on from NC_065424.1 coordinate 4,194,812, forward strand.
AAAATTCCACTTGATGTTAACTCAGAATTATGAGCTGAATCATGCCCCCTCAGTATTTGGTACGACGTATATATCTCATCATCATGATCATCAATTTAAGAGCCACGCTCTTGTCGGTGCAGCATTTTCCATGCTACTTTTTAGGGAAAAATAGGGCAGTGGTTTCCCTCTTGCCTTCCGCCCAATACCTATTGAGCAAAAAATAATTTCAATACAGGAGATAGATATTGAGGACAGAAGAGGCAAGATGTTTGGACAATTATTAAGACACGACGAATTTATTAAAAACATCATAGAAGGGAAGCTACAAGGAAAGAGGGGAAGGGGAAGACCAAGAAGAGCTTGCATGGAACAGGTTAAAGAGAAGGCGAACGTCGTGTCTTATGAGGAAGTCAAAGAATTGGCTTTTGATAGACAAGAGTGGAGAATGCTACATCGACAAGAGCGTGGCTCTTAAATTGATGATGATGATGATATACCTCTTGAGCCGTGGTAGCCCAGTTGGTAGAACGCTTGCCTCTCACATTGAGGTTACAGGTTCGAATCCAGAACAGTTGTGGATTTTGTTTTTCGAATTCATGTTTCGATCATAAATGTTTGAAGGACCTGTCAAATCTTCAGGTTAGGTAAGCGGACCCTGTGATAAACGGGATAATGCTAGAGGGATGATGGTTTGTCTATTTGTCTATGTCCTGTGTACGGTCACGAGCATTAATATGTATACACTTTGGTACCATGTCACATTGACTTTTTTGACAAATTGAACTGTAAGTCTCACTAAATGTCAAATATATTAGTGCGACAGAGTCCGAAAGTGGGTACATTATATTGCTCATGACTGTATGTCGTTGTGCAATAAAGTATTATTGATTGATTGATGATGGTATACCTCTTGTAGCCGTCAGCCCTGGTGTCACTGTAGCAGCTGGGGGCTGGGGACTTGCGTCGTGGGCGGTAGAAGGGGGCGTCGTGGGGGCCCGAGGAGGCGGCGCGGCGCCGCCCCGCTGGGGACCGCCGCGGGCCCGCCGTGTGGTCGCCGTCCGCCTCCGAGCCCAGTTTGTCCTCTGACGAACTGTCCCATACCTGGGGAAACGGTGTTATGATAAGACCAGTAACGGCCTCCGTGGTCCAGTAGTTTGAGCGTTAAGCTAACAAACGAAAAAAGACAAATCACAAAAATCATCTTGTGATCCTTAGTTTGGTTAGGACATACAAGAGACTTTCCAATAAACGTTCCCCAAACACACGATAGATGGCGTTGTTCAATTTTAACGTGACTACTTTCTCATTGCTGGGGTACATAATTATTCAAAAATGGCTGAAGCATATTATGTAAAACTACCTGCTGCTTGATATTTGGATCACATTATGTATAGAATATTGCTGCGACCTATATTGCTTCTCTTAGTTTTGATCAGTATAATAACGGGTGGAAGTTGTAATTGTACCTTGGTGTAATAAAAAAGGTGATCATTTGTACCCAAAAACAAAGATAAAAGATGCATAGTAATATGTCTGTTATCCATGAAATTAGAAGTTTAAACGAAGAAAAAACTTGCCAACGCCATCTATCGTGTTTTTGGGGATTTTTTTTTGACGTGACTTATTGTAGATTTGCCGCAGATGGCATTAACTACTTGGCCGGACAAATGGGGAGCGCTGAAGGCTCTCACCCGGTACAACGTGGGTTTTTGGGCACGACGATTGGACAGTACCTCATGTTAATGAGTTTCCAACTACTTTCTTTTGTTCCGTGGTGAAAACCCATCGTAACCAAAGATATGAACTGACCGGTTCTTTGAGTTCCTCGTGCAACTGGTCCATGAAACACCTGAGGAACTCCTGCGTGTCGTGCTGGTGGTAGCCGCGGAACATAGGGTGCACCTGATGACAATAAACAACACATCACTACATAGTATAAAACAAAGTCGCTTTTTCTATCCCTATATCCCTATGTACGGTCACGAGCATTAATATGTATACACTTTGGTACCATGTCACATTAACTTTTATGACAAATTGAACTGTAAGTCTCACTAAATGTCAAATATGATAGTGCGATAGGGTTCTAAAGTGGGTACATGATATTGCTCATGACTGTACGCTTAAATCTTTAAAACTACGCAACGGATTTTGACGCCGTTTTTTTAATAGATAGAGTGATTCAAGAGGAAGGTTTATATGTATAATAACATCCATTAAATAATGTTTTTAGTCAGTTAGTTTTTAATGTGATGTCGTAAATATAATTTTTTCCTCAGCATTGCACCCGAGCGCAGTCGGGGCGGGTCGCTAGTATAACATAAATATTACTACTTTCTTTTTGACGTGTCTTATTGTAGATTTGCCGCAGATGGCATTAACTACTGGCCGGACAAATGGGGAGCGTTGAAGGCTCTCACCCGGTACAACGTTTAAGACAACAGGCCTGAGGGTGCCCAGTTGGGCGCGAACCTCGGCTCAGGGCGTCGTCTGAGAGGAAAAATATTTGAAAGAATTAATCGACCCTAGTGGGTCGATAGCGATAAGCGCTGATTGAGGGAAAAGTATTAATACCATCCCACCGCAGGACAAAGGCCTGACTCCCTTTCTTCCATGCCTACCGATCTTGGAGCCTCTATTTAAATATAAATATATAATATCACTCCGGAGCTCCCAGGTTCGAATCCCGGTGGGGACAAATCACAAAAATTACTTTGTGATCCCTAGTTCGGTTACGTTCCCTAGTTGGTAGTGCTCTATATTATAATTTCGTTTTCAATAAATCAAGTCAAATTCAAATTTTAGAATAGGGGGGTTAAAAAGGCCACATCGATGCAATTCATGAAAAAAAAAACAATGTTGCAATTTGACATTTGCGCATATCAAAGTAAGTGCGCAATGCAAACAAGTGTCAAATAGCAATATTAGTTTTTAGATGAATTGTTTCGATGTGGCCTTCCCCACATTCACCTTATATAGGCAATTTATTTTATGTATATAAGACAAATTAAAAAAAAAACTAAATTAGAAAGAATTATCTTTTAACTTACTAAAAATCAATCCTATTTCATTAGTGGGATCACATACGCATATTGGCATTTGCACATGCATCGTTGAGGAACCTTACGGTATGTCTATTCCAGCGGGCTTAGCACCGTAAGCGCGCGACTCTTTCTCGCCTCGACATACGTCACCCGTCACTCTCACACAGTACTGCACCGAAAGAGACAGACGATCTCTGTCGCGGCGAGAAACAGTCGCGTGCTTACGGTGCTAGGCCCGCAGATATTTCGTTATATCTATGGCAAAGCTCGACATTCTTCGGAATAAAATATATAACAAATAAATACTTACATTTCGTATTCCATACAGTATCCCATTAGGTACAACGTAGCCTCTAGTTTTTGTACTCCACATATCTTTGATTAATTTTTGGTATGCTCTGCGGAACAGAAACGCATAAATTGTACAAAAAACTTACAATTTCAACGCTATGGTGGCATTTTTAAAGTTCAAAATGACCCTGATTCCTGCAGACACCTAATTTTATTTTAAGTTATACCTGTCATTTTCTTACCCTCAGAAACGGAAAGGGACGGATGATTGACAAGTGTTAATTTTAAAATGAATAATCTAAGCTAATCAAATTGGCATCTCGCTGGTGTGCAACCCGTTCGACGCGTGATGTAAACTTGATTCCGTCGGATTATCGACCAATGCAAAATTTTGAGGAGGTTGTTATAGATTGACGTGTGTTGCATAAATTCTATGCCTGTCGATTACCCGTCCCTTTCCTCTTAGGCGGATAAGAAAATGAAAGGTATAATTTAAAATAAAATTAGATGGTGTATACTGGAATCAGTACAGTACCAATGTGAATATAAATTCATATTTGAATGTCAAATGTCGAGTTCGGTTGTAGAATTTATTCATTTCAGTTTTTAACATGCAGCATAACATTATTATTACTTTTGGCCTGAATACTTATTTAATGTGGCTTCATAACTGTTGTTATAACAATGGTTTTGTGTTGTTCGTTCTGTTCTTCGCGCGGGTTGTGAGGTCGATAACCGACCTCGTCAACCTTGTTGTGACTGCACTATGGAGCAGCGTGATGCAGTATATTCTCTGTTGTGTTGATGATGTTGGTATGACTGGCGTTTCTTATGCCGGGTACGGTCATGAGTACTAATATGTATACATTTACTATAGTAGAGGCACGATCGTTGGTCCCGGTTACTACTTACTGATGTAAGTAAGTAGTCGTTACATGAGCCATGTCAGGGGCCTTTGGCGGCTCAATAATAACCCTGACACCAGGATTGATGAGGATGGTAATTTACCTCACAACCCACACGGTAGAAGACGACTATAGTTATAGATAACACTCACCATTATGTGAATGTGGTGAGGTGGAGGATGTGGATCACATCTTGCTGAATTGTCCTAAATATGATAATGCTCAACTTTTTCAGGGACTTACACATTTCTTTTCCTACTTCTATCCAGATCCTTTTATCTTCAAATAATCCTTCAGTCTATCGTTTATTAAGTATGTTTATTAATACTAATGATATTAAAATTTAACTTCCTCTTTTTAATATTATTTTATTATTATTCCTCTCCTGATCCTCACCTTTTCCAAATTCCGTTCCCTATCCGGTATACTTTATTATTGAAAAGTTTTAACTTTTTTTTTGACGTGACTTATTGTAGATTTGCCGCAGATGGCATTAACTACTTGGCCGGACAAATGGGGAGCGCTGAAGGCTTTCACCCGGTACAACGTTTCAAGACAACAGGCCTGAGGGTGCCCAGTTGGGCGCGAAACTCGGCTCAGGGCGTCGTCTGAGAGGAAAAATATTTGAAAGAATTAATCGACCCTAGTGGGTCGATAGCGATAAGCGCTGAATGAGGGAAATCGTCGACCACGCCGGCGGGGTCGGTATCGGGGTCCTGAAGTGGTTGGTGTCGCGAGCTGATTGGCTGCCTCTATGGCTAGAGTAACCGGGTCGTCGGGATCGTATATTACATCCTTCGGACGCCGATACTTTTCAGTACTGTCCCTAAGCGGAATGTACTCGGAAGCCGGTCGTTTTAACGACTGCACAATAATGATATGAAATGCCACAATGATTCCACGATAATTATCATTGAATACCAAGATCACTTTCAAGATTTGTCATTGGCGCATCGCTAGCCGCGGAAGCCAGAAGAGAAAAAAAAAACACTCACCGACTAAGTCCAGGTTTCTTGTCAGCGGCGAGCACGGCGACGGCGGCGCCGCACTCGAGGAAGTATGACGTTAGCGGCGCCGTGTTGCTCAACGCCTGGAGCGCCGCGTTCATGTAGCACGTGTTGCCCATGTTCTGGAGGCCCACCAGACCTGCCACGTCAAAAAAAAAAAAACAAAAACCATCACTCATTTTCAAAATAGGAACATCAGGAAAATTTAAGTCAATATCGTCGCAAATAAAGCCAGAAAAAAAGAAAAAATAAATATAAAAAATGCTGTTTAGCAATAACGCCGCCTATTTTATGAACCAAATCAAAAGAAGTATGCTCATATCGAGGAGCTCGGTGGCGCAGCGGTTAATGCGCTCGGTCTGCGATTGTTGAAGTTAAACAACTTTCGCAAAGGCCGGTCATAGGATGGATGACCACAAAAAAAAGTTTTCATCTCGAGCTCATCCGTGCTTCGGAAGGCACGTTAAGCCGTTGGTCCCGGCTGCATTAGCAGTTGTTAATAACCATCAATCCGCACTGGACCCGTGTGAAGGTTTAAGGCGCGATCTCCCTATCCATCCATAGGGAAGGCCCGCGCCCCAGTAGTGGGGACGTTAATGGGCTGATGATGATGCTCATATCACCTCCGGTTGATTGTAGGTAGACCTGTGCCCAGTAGTGGGCCGTATATAGACTCATATTTTCACGTTGTACATGTTAGCCCTACAGAATAACAGAACATTAATTGACCTTTAAAATTGAATATTAAAATCCCAACTGTTGTCGTTGTTGTCGGCGCCGACGTCCAGCTCACAGTGTGTATTAAATTTGTGTAGACGTATAGCAACGTATTGGTCAACGGAGTACTGTGGGTGCTATTTTAAATACCTCTAGGACGCGCCTCGCCGTCGTAGTCCATTTCATCGTTGTCGCTGTCGTCGGCGCTGACATTCAACCCCACAGTGCCCAGCCGCCGACTCACCGTCGCGCCGTCTAGTAATGACGTTGAGTCCGGATTTATCTGGAATATTTATTATGTTTTTTTAAATATAATAATAATTTAATATAATATAATAATAAAGCGTTTCGTAAGTTTCGTAAGCCTAAGAGCAAGCGGTTAGTGTTTCTGCGCATAATCACCAATACAAGTACCATTGATCAGTGACTATGACGTTTGGATCATTGGTTTCAGCAGATATCAAGTAGGTAGTAGGTAAGAAAAAAAAAAAAGATATGCCGAAGCTATAGCATAGAACAAAGAATAATACTACGTATAGAACAGTAAAAGTAAGATGATTCCGTGCTTCGGAGGGCACGTTAAGCCGTTGGTCCCGGCTATTAGCCGTAAAAACACCTCCGCCAACCCGCATTGGAGCAGCGTGGTGGAGTATGCTCCATACCCCCTCCGGTTGATTGAGGGGAGGAATGTGGCCAGCAGTGGGACGTGTATAGGCTGTTTATGTATGTATAGAACAGTAACACTCCGCCTCGCACCCATTCATATCGGACGACTTCACCCCCTCTGTGTCTTTTAATTTTAAATGGCCGTAAGCCGCTGAGGAGTAAGGTGGATAGCGCGCGGATTGTGCTTCGCTCGCACTTACGCGTTAGGCGGCAGGATTTTTGTATGGAGTATCGTTATATGGAGTATTGTTGTATGGTTATAGGCTAGATTGGGTTATTGGAAGTCTATGAACTGAGCATTTCTTACTACAGCACTTTAAAAATCTAGTTATCTTTTTCAAATACGAAGCCAAGGCAATGGACATAGACTTTAATGGTGGAGCGGTTCAATAAAACCCTGACATCTGACCCTGACTGGCAAAGTCGGTCATTGACCTTACAACAGGGGGTAATACTTGTAATGATGATACGAATGTGTTCTTACCGCGGCGTGCGCCAGCGCAGCCCGTGTGTGCACCTCCTTCTCGCACAGGTAGCACCATATCCTCTCCGTGGACACATTCATGTGCACGCAGTGGGTTGGGTAGTTCTGAAAAATATTAGTTTAAACGTTAATTTAACAGCCTCCATAGGAGTGCGGTTTTATACAAAATTTCGCTTGTCCTTATTTCTTTACGCAGCGAGTATACGCGACTACTTGTATTATACAGGCTGTTAGTGACATCGTAACGAATACTAAGGGGATGATTCAGGCCATGATTCTGTAATATCAAGTGGAATTTTCCGTGGCAAAATTCATGATTGTTATAAAGTTTTTTAAAATTATTTTTATTAAAATTTTTAGATAATTCCATTTGGTATTAACTTACAAGTACGTACAGATAGCCATACAAGTAGGTATGGGTGTTAGTGACACCGTAACAAATACTGAGGGGGCTGATTCAGACCACGATTCTGAGCTGATCGTCCCCCTAGCATTGTCCCGTTTTTCACAGGGTTCTTTTACCTAATCTGAAGATTTGACAGGTCAGGTTTTTTACAGAAGCGACTGCCTGTCTGACCTTCCAACCCGCGAAGGGAAAACCAGCTCAATACAGGTTAGGTTACATACCTCCGAAAATGTGGGTTTCCTCACGATGTTTTCCTTCACCGCTGCATACGTAATAATCATTTATGATCCAAACATGAATTCGAAAATAAATTCGACAATCATTGGTTTAGGCCTGTGCTGGATTCGAACCTGCGACCTCAAAGAGTTCAAGCAAGAAAAGGAGTAGCATAATGTGGGTTTGTATCTACAAGAGGATTCTTCCAACCTCGCATGTGAGTGTATTTGGGAACATAAACGTAGAGAATACAAATTCAAGGCTAAAGTTTCATTTTCATTATATACAATGGTAACACTTTGACACCGTTCTATTGAACTGTCTGATAAGCTTGAAGACCTCCGTTCATTGCTACCTACACACAAGTTGAATCATTACTGTAAATAAACAATTAATTCAAGCATCCCATCTGCATCCCAGTATTCTTACGGGTGATTCCTAGTAGTGGTTGCCTGGAAGAAATTGCTTCAGAGCAATAAGTCCGCCCAATTAGTGCTGTAGCTAAATGTTTGTATGTTTTTATTCATTATTTTGTTTCAATTATTTGTGTTTGAAGCGTGTTAACGTCGGCCGGGGCGTCGGCTTAATGATGATACACATCGAAAGAATTTCGCACGGACAGTTGGAGGACCTCGGGCGTGTTTAATAAAACTTACAATTGTAAATTACAATGACAGTTTGATGTACATTGCGGAGTGTGTGATCACGAATATTTTGCAGTTTCAAATTAGCTACGTAATGAACACCAAATTGTCGTTGTAATTTACAATTGTAAGTTTTATTAAACAGGCCCCTGGTGGTGTAATGGTCAACACGCTCGTCCCGGCTTGACAAGAGCTGCGGGTTCAAGTCCGAGTCAGAATTTTTTTCGATTTAATTTTCTCTTTATTTCGTTTCTTTAGACTATTTCTTTACTGTAAGTAACTTGTTTGTGGTGTAAGTAAAAAAAATACCTACTGTTTTATACAAAGTACATTATTTCATTTATAAGGAACCAGCTGTTATCCGCGATTTTGTTCGTGTGAAAATTTTAGAAACCCAACTATTAAAACGATAGCGACACAGCTTATAATGAAAGTTAACTAAAATTAATAAAAAATAGGAGTTACATACAAACTTTTCCACCCCTTTTATCCCCCTCAGGGATTAAATATCTCAAAATCCCGTCTTAGTGAGCCCCTACGTCCTAAAACGAACCCCCCCCCCCATGCTCAATAGGCTAGTTTCCAACTAGTCAAATCAGTTACTTTTTACTAAACGTCAAAACACGAAATTACTATGGAATTTGCATGAAAAAGCACTCTGTGACGTCATGTAAGTGACGAAAAACGTGGTAAGTCCGACTTATTATTACGTTTTTCTTGATTAAAATAAAATAAATAACTTAAATACTAGTTAGGAGGACGCCAGGGTTGATGAGGTTGGTAATCCACCTCACAACCCACACGATAGAAGACCGCTGAACCGTTTTAGATGAAACTTGGTATAGAAATACATTGTTTTAAGTTTATGCGGTTATTATCATAATTAAAACACATAATAACGGGTTCTTACCGCGTTTAAAGCAGGGATATGAGACTCCCACACACACCCCCATATCCCTGCTTTAAACGCGGTAAGAACCCGTTATTATGTGTTTTAATTTTGGTATAATAGTTAGACACCCAGGGAAAAAAGATAGGACAGTTTTTCCTAATAAAGGTCGGACAATAGGGCGCTAGTAGGTACTTAGTTCACACAAAATAAATGTAGTCAACATCGATACCGGATACATTAAAATACTGCAATTGTTTGTATTTTGAATTATTTACTAAGCGTGAAAACAGTGTGACGGCACACATACATAAGTTATAACGTAACACACGTAACAGTTGCATATGTGTGTGTTACTGTTGGATATGTAAAGCTACTTTATGTCCATTTTATGCCTCACACGGTACAGACGGCGATAAAAGTCGTAGCGATTTGCAGCGGTTTTCAAATAAGTCACATTACCAATTTAAGGGCCACGCTCTTGTCGGTGTAGTATTCTCCATGCTACTTTTTAGGGAAAAATAGGGCAGTGGTTTCCGTCTTGCCTTCCGCCCTCTCTACTCTGTCTGACGCGAGTGGGATGGTGCCCAGAGTAGTCTATTGGAATGAAACGGAGCCGTACAAAAATAAAATAAATAAGTACACATGTCAAAACACGAAAAAGCATTTGCCTTTTTTTAATTTAATTTTTCACTATAAAACTAAGTTTCCCTGTTCGTGGTCCTTCGAGCCGGATCATGAACAGGGAAACTTTCAGTTTTATAGTGAAAAATTAAATAAAAAAAGGAAATTATTCATTTCATTTCAATTTCTTGCAGCTCCGTTCGCGACTTTATTTTGATAGGGACGAATGGAATTAATGTACATAGAGTATGCAGTAGGCACAGATTACAAATTGAATGTCGTGAACAAAGTACATGTCATAAATGGTGAAGAACAAGTATTTGTACAACTGACGCCTTATCCGGGTGGGCAGAGCTACGAAACCAGAAGACAATTGTAGCCACACTTGCCATTTAAGTTCTCAGATCGCGGGTTTGAACCCTGATACCGGACTTGCACCAATGAGTTATTAATTTATCTCAAGTGCAGTTTTCACTAACACATTTGGCTCGATCATTATAGAAGGCGATACGGCTCACCACCTATCACGTTGGTCTAACAGAAAGCTCGGAGAGGTGTGGGTACTTAGTTCACCTTGCGATGGATGGACCTCTACTGCCCCGATAGGCTAGTTTTTACACGAAATTACTATAGAATTTGTATGACAAACCACCGGGTGAGAGCCTTCAGCGCTCCCCATTTGTACGGCCAAGTAGTTAACGCCATCTGCGGCTAATCTACAACAAGTCACGTGAAAAAAAAAGTATGACAAAGCACACTGTGACGTCATAGAAAATCGTCATAAAATGTCGGACTTATTACGTTTTTCTTGATTAAAATTCATAACTAAGTTAAATAGAAAAAAGAAAATGTTTTTCATTAGTTTAAGATCTGTATTTATTTAGTAATCAGAATTTCATAATTTATCTTGAACCTAGTACCTACACGACGCAATTCGATCGACTTTTGTACCTATCTGTCCAGGTTGACCTCAGGAACTCGCTTACAAATAAAATTCTGTTGTTTTCTGTCGTAGGCAAATGGACAGAGCCAATAATTACGATTACTACCTGCTATAGCCCCTGATATAAAAAATGCCCCTTTTATAATTATTATTTTTCTAAACCTTAGGTTCTGTGATGCCTTTTTTTTATTCTAGATCACATCATGTGTCCTGTCCAACGCCATTTGAGTCATCCTTACTGTTTTCTGATTTTTGTTACGTCTCTTATTTTCGACAGGGTACCACAGAATGGTACCTCAGAAATGGGAAAAAGGCGAAAAGGGAGACCAAAAAAAAGGTGGGAAGACAATCTACCACAAGGTTGGAAGGTCAACAGGCGACAGACAGGTGCGGTGTGGCGCAATGAGGAGGCCTATGTCCTAGGACGGCCCGACATATAAATAAACATATAGATAATTAAGTAATAAAGTAAAACTATGCAATCATGTCGATGAATAAAGGCTATTTTTATTTTATTTTTATACCTTAGGTTTCCTCGGTTTATGCCGGTTTGCTAACGGGCCCAAGCCAAGTACACGTCAGGGACAAACTTTTTTTGCTTTATTTGGGTCATCGAATAATTGCACAATAGAAAATTCTTAAACTAGGTTATGGAGAAAACAAAACAATGTTAATTATGCAACCAGCACCGAAAACCACAGATTACTAAATGTTTTGAAATTATAATAATTCTTTAATTCTTTATTTAGAAAAAAAATATATTACCTATTTATGACCTTAATAATATTACCTAATTATAAAAACTTGCATTAGTTTTGTGCGACAAGTATGGAATGTGTGGGTTGTATAGCTGATTGTGTATTAGGCTGTTGGGATGGTTTGAGTAGCTTATAAGCCCACTTGGTCCCATTACTGGGCAAAGGCCTCACCAGGTCTTTCCACGAGTCACCCACCGTCCCGAGCGAGCGTCGTCCAGTCCCTCCAATAACAATCAAGATCATCACGCCATCTTATCCGGGGTCTACCATAATATCAGACACCATGATATTTTATTCTTTTATTTTATAAAAGACTCAAATTTATATTCAGTCCTGTGGTAAAAATCTTTTGTGAAACAAATAAAATAAAGTATTATTTATTTTTGTGTTTGCAGTTTTTGGTGGGTCACCTCCCTAGCGTTATCCCATACTACACTACACTGACGGTGTGGGTCTTAAATTAGTGTGTATGTTACTACATATTTATCTACTGATAAAACAAAGCCATTTGTGAATGAATTTCATGAGGTTATCAACTCTTAAGTTAAATGAGTCAAGTTTGTTATTTAGAACAAAGAGTATTGTGAAATGTGACAAATTGGCACAGAGCCATAATACATGACTGAAATGTGTGTGTGACTGTGTGTGTTGTACCTACAAAAGTTACATGCAACGTAAAAAATGTGAAATTCTAAATTAATTGTATATTCTTCTCATTTTTCCTCCAATAGCATTCCGAAAGACATCAATAAAAATGCAACAACAATAAAAAAATACAAACAATTTTAATAAATTATTTTCAGTGACAGCTGGATAAAATAATTGCATGTCTTTATATCCTTCGAACATTTATAAAATAATGTATTTTATTATAGTGTCTTAAGTCTTAATATTATAAATATGTGGCTGTGTCATTGGGCTGTTATTATTTTTACATACATACATAAACTCACGCCCGTAATCCCTAACGGGGTGGGCAGAGCCACAAGTAATCAAAGACAACTTGCAGCCACTGTTGATACGAATTCCAAAGATGGATACAGATTTTTACAGTCAAGTAAAATAATTTTATCGGAATACAGTAATATAACATTACAATAGTTACCTTTTGGTGTAAAGTGCTGTGATCATTTTTGACTTCGGAGCACCCGATGTGGTGGCAGTCGGGCTGCAGACAGATCCAGAGGTTGGGTCCGGGACAGCCGCAGTCGAAGCATGTTAGCACCTGAACCATCAACATTGTAACTGTTACTATTTATTTGAGTAAATTTTTACATAATATATATTTTTTTGATGTTTGATGCTATATTTGCAATCAGAATCTGTTTTTTAACTATGAGCAGATTTATTATGAGCAAAACTTCAGGTAGAGTGTGTTATCCAGTGAGAACAACTACTCATAAAAATAAGAAACTGGATTGCACACACATTCCAAGGACATTTACAGGAAGAACTGATTCTAAGGTGGGCAAGAGTGGTCTTAGCGCTAAGAGTGATCTCACATATTTAACACTTTCAAGGACAGAATGTCTAAAGACGTTCCGATTCCAAGGTGTCATACTATCTATTATGAACCATCAATGACCCATGGTCTCTGCCCATGAAAGGGTTAAGTAATGCGTTTGTCATCATCTCTCTTTTTATTCTAATCCTATTATCCCCTGTTGGGTTAAAAAGGCCACATCAAAGCAATTCATCTAAAAAAGCAATATTGCAATTTGACATTTGCGCATATAAAAAAGTAAGGGCACAATGATGTCAAATAGCAATATTGCTTTTTAGATGACTTGCTTCAATATGGCCCTTTTAAACCCTACATCTTTACTCCTCACAATCTCTTCTTTCGCCATCATTACAGAGCTTGTAAATCTTATAAGGGTCATTTTTGGAATGATAAAATGATTTCTACTTTATTTATATTAAATATTAAAGTAAAACAAAGTTAGTATAGTTGTAAGGCCCAATGTCCTTTTAAAACCTAAACTACATTGTAATAACTATCGATAACACACAATTTAAAAACATTTTATTAAAAGTTTATACACTTTTTGATAAAATTCGTAGTAGAGAAATGTACATTCAGCTATATACACTCAGCTCAGTTTCAAATGCTATATTATTCTATGATACACACTGATCTATAGTTACTGACATGCAGATACAATATAAACAGTGGCATTACGAATTTGTTGCATGTTGCTCACGAGAAAGTAATGTAAACAAGCTATAAAGTAGGACAGCTGGAGCTCACTACCAGGGCTTCATAGCCAAGTAGTGGTTATGAGCATGCACGCCACTCGCCACTACTCGCCTGCCTAGTTGCACAATGATAACTCCACTACGGAATGCTAATTGCCTATTACACTACATCGACAACTTATAGGTTAGGTATCATCATATTTGATCGCTCAACTCACATCCTTCGCCGACCACAAATCCTTCCCGAGGTGGTCCGTCAGCTTGTTCAAGTGTTCACACGTCACTCCTTTATCCATTTCTAAGGATAAACACCTCTGTTTTGATAATTTACACACGAAAATAACTCCACTTTTACTGCGCTACCAAAGTCATGTAAATAAAGAACATTTTTATACTACACTAGGCCGGGACAAGTTAGTTATATTTACAGGGCAAACTATAGTGAAATTATAAACTTTTGACGAATACATTTCGGAGAAATGGCTAATAATTGAATTAGATTACAGAAATTTCCTTCAACACAAAACCTTCCGTGACGAGCGAAAAGTCAGGTCGACAGTGTTGCCTGAAACTGAAACAAAAAAATACTACTAAATCAGGTGACTGTAAAATAGTATTTTATGCAACAGTTGTATAAGAAGGGTCAAAAAATGCGAGTGGCGTGAGTTGCGATGTGAGCCTTGGCGAACATCGCAATAAGAGACGCCACGAGCATTTTTTGACCTAGTTATACAACGTTGCATACAATACTTTTTCTACGACGACGTAATTTTAAACGAAACACAAAAATTTTCCAATTTATTTTCCAACGCGCGGGAAAATGGCGGCAAATGTATACTTTTTTTTATAGTATATCTATGGCACCAAACAAAGTAAAGGTGCCAGTTTCCAGGTCAAAAAAAAAAAAACAACAACAATGCTTTTTTGGCGACATTATAGTACAGTTACACTTTGTAAACAATGCTTTTATAGGCCATAGAGCGTACACTTTTTCAAAGAGTTTAATTATGTATGTACTTATATTAGACTTTTTGGTTATTTAAATGCCAGATTAAAGTAGAGGAGTAGAAAAAACCTATTTTGGATTTTGGAAATTATTTAATTCCTACTTTTTTATTTTGAAAAGTTCTTCAGAACGAAAGTACCAAATGATTGTCATTATCAGCCGTATTGTAGCTTTATTATTTAAGTCAAAATTATTAAATGGTAAAATAAAATAAATTCAACCATAGACTACAGACTATTCGCGCTTTTTGGGACATATGCAAATGTTAGTTGTAGGTAGGCCGCACTTTATTTTGACACTTCGTTTGAACGATTCAATTACGCCAAAAAACGTTCTGATAAAAGAATCAAAAGGAAACGTTGCATACAGAATATTTTTTGTTCCTGTCTGTTATATTTCCTACTCTCAAAAGTCTCACAATAAAATAAACGTTACTTCATAAATGTCAGTTCCGTGGAAATCGTCAAGGTCTCAAAATAAATGTTTTTGTTGTTGAATAATTAATAGAATTTGATAACTTGAATTTTCGATATTAACAGGATATTTAATTAGTTGTCCTACAATGACGTCCGCGTCGTCTAGCAGTGCGCGTTCCTTATTCGCTGAATCAAAACAGCGGTTGGCTGAGAGAGTTCAAGTAAACATGAATAATATATCTTCGCTAACTCGACAAATACAGCGGGGCTCTAAATCTAATGAGGTAATGCACTGTTTTATACTCATGGTGTCCTGTTTGTTGTAAGTACATGGCTTTAATGGGCAGTTAAAGCGCGAAATTCGGCAAAGTCCCTCAAACATAATTCAGTCATTTAATTGCTATTTTTTACAATTTAAATTTAAAATATGTGAAGAATATCTCTTATATAATTATAGAATATTATATAGAGATATTTTTTATTTATTTTAACTTAAATTACTTAACCTTGGCTCCTAATTAGAATAAAATTTCGAGACAAGTTTACTCCTAAAATAAATATTTATTTTATGTTTGTTAGCATGATAAAGTTTATCTTGCATTTTATTGCCTTTCCAGCTTCTCTCAAAAGCAGCGAGGGAATTTGCCTCAATGGAGAATCAGATGGAGAACAGTGAAGAGCATTTGAAGAAGATGCAGCTTATAGCCGTGCACATGGGCTACCAGTTTGAGAACATTCACAAATCTGCACAAATGCTCACCAACATAAATGAGCAAGTCTGCTCTATGCAGAGATGATATATATGTGGTGATATTTAGGTCTTAAATTATAGGTTTTAAATCATGCTATGAAGATTTAAGAGTAAGGTTTGAGTTGGGGCACTCGAACTTCTCACACCTACAAAAATTCTTACACTATGTTATGCTAGTGGTGACCTGTAGCATACGGCGGCAAACGCAATAGTTTTAACGAATTTTTGTTATCCTTTTTATGGATTTTTTTATCACATGTTAAATTTCTGTTTTATTTAATATAATAGCTACAATCATAATAAAATATATAACATAGTCAAATACAATACCTACACTAAAATACGTCAAAACACAAATTTGGTGCCTGATATAGTAAACCATATCAGGCACCAAAAAGCCGTCCAGAAAGTGAGCCCCACCCGAATGTACCCTACACACACTACTACTAAGAGCACATAGATTCAAAGCTCTCTTCATTTGTTTTTTTCACAAAAATCATTGACAGGTGTCAACTAGTCACAAGTCACCAACTATCAAAATACCGGCCATCAACAAATACATTATTAACGCGCAGATCTTACAGCTTGTAGTGATACAGTGCATGTAATAAGGCTGACATAGTCCCCAGTTTAAAAAAAGGTGTGACAAATCAACTTCTATTTCTCTTTTGTTTTGTATTTTGTTTTTTCCTGTTTGTGCAATAAAGTATTTGTTATGTTATGTTAAGTCACATAAAATTACTTGCATCTTTTGTACTGAAGACCTAAGATGGTAAGTATATTTTCTTTACATACATACATACATACATAAACTCACGCCTGTAATCTTCAATGGAGTGGGCAGAGCCACAAGTAACCAAAGACAATTTGCAGATATTTTCTTTATTTCCAGAAGAATATTTTCCCTTTGACATAGAATAGAATAGAATATAATTCTTCTTCTTCTTCTTTTTATTTCTTTTTATAGAATTTTGGGCCTAATTTTATGTAATATTAATAGAAAGCAATTGAATATTGCGATGGAAAATTCTGCTTGATATCAACTCAGAATCACGGTGTGAATCATCTCTCAAAGTTTTTGGTACAATGTTATTAACTCGTGTATATTTTCGTATTATTATGTTGCCAACTTCAGTGGCATGTTATTGAGAATTCTGTAGTATAGTATGTTAGTGCTTACACATGGAAATAAGTTAATAAATTATAATCTATAATTATTATTGTATTGTAAAATGTAGTTTTTGCTGTAGAGGCCTGTTTGTAAAGTATATTGTAACGCAAAAATAGTAATTTTTCATCATTATAACCTATATTCAAAAATATTGTATTTATAGGAAGTATTAGCAAATTAATCTAATTAAATTATGTAATGAAAGATGTAATCAAAAGTATTGTTGTTACTATCAAGTATATTAATTAAAGCAATAATGTATGTATGTGAAATGTTTTTATTCTTATTAGTAAAAAGAACGACTAAGCATCTGTAGTATCCTTTTGTACTGAACATAGCAATAGTTTAATTTTAGTATTTAATAACATTGCTTTATGAAACGAACAGGCGCTTGTGGTATATTTTTATATTGGAAAAGGCTGAACTGCTCTTTACTGCGATTTTCTCGGCTGTGGACTAGTTTCCTTGCCATCTCTGAAAGTACAGTGAACCTCGAGACTTTTTATGTGGTCTACCGTGATATCGCATTTGCCCTGTCGTCCGTCCCTTTCCGTTAGTTTCCAACTAGTCAAATTAGTTACTTTTTACTAAACCTCAAAACACGAAATGACTATGAAATTTGTATGTAAAAGCGAAAAAGCACGCTGTGACGTAGAAAAACGTGATAAAATGTAGGACTTACGTTTTTCTTGATTAAAATTCATATATAAGTAAAATAGGAAAAAGAAAATGTTTTTCGCTAACGAAAAACATTTAGATCTAGATCTTTTAGATTTAGATTTTTTTAGATCTGTCTTTAATCTTTATTTAGTAATCAGAATATCATAATTTATCCAATTAGCATTACGTTCAGGTTGATCGATTATAGAGGTAATTACGTTTCTGGCTTCTTTTGAGCATTGTTCTTTACATTGTTTTTTAGGTTTTTTTTGCACACCCCTAGCACAGCAGCTGCACAGCGCAGTAGCTGTGCGTTTATGCGCAGTGGAGCAGCGTGGTGGAGTATGCTCCATATCCCCTCCGGTTGATTGAGGGGAGGCCTGTGCCCAGCAGTGGGACGTGTGTAGGCTGTTTATGTGTACACCCCTAAACTGTCGCCAATTCACTGGCGAGGAGTAGATGTATAAAGGCAAACCATATACTTCTGCCCATCCCTTTGGGGATACAGACGCGATGTTGTTTACTATACCAACAATCCGATCTATAACCACTACACTTTAGCAGACCGTTTGAACAATCCGTCAGAGCTAAGTGCGAGCGTGACTCGCACCAGGAAACGATCTGCTCGGATCATGAGACCTAGGCGATTGGTGAAAGTCCTAGACGGTTAGTGCTTATGTTAGATAAGTGCCCACAGTGGCGGCCATAGTAAAATATTACGGTGGCGTGAGACCTCACAGTGGCTAAATAAACCTAATTAAATCATTTATATCATATTTTTTAAGTTTGTGATGTACTGTACTAAACATGATAATGTACTTTGCAATTGGTTATAATAACCATCCCGACGACCCGATCACTCTAGCCACATAGGCAGCCAATCAGCTCGCGACACCAAACACTTCAGGACCCTGATACCGACCCCGGCGCCGGCGTGGTCGACGATTTCCCTCCATCAGCTCTTATCACTATCGACCCACTAGGGTCGATTAATTCTTTCAAATATTTTTTATTCTCAGACGACGCCCTGAGCCGAGGTTCGCGCCCAACTGGGCACCCTCAGGCCTGTTGTCTCAAACGTTGTACCGGATGAGAGCCTTCAGCGCTCCCCATTTGTCCGGCCAAGTAGTTAATGCCATCTGCGGCAAATCTATAATAAGTTACGTGAAAAAAAAGGTTATAATAATAATACAAAAAAAAATGTCGTTTACGGCCACCCATTAAGGCTGCGTTTCCTTTGACGCGGAGCTGTGCGGAGATGTGCAGGAATCGACCAATCACCGTGAGGGTGAGAGGGACAGCGTCTTCGTTTTTCGCTCTCTCGAACGCTGTGATTGGTCAAATCCACACATCTCCGCTTAACTCCGCGTCTATAGAAACGCATTAAATGTATTAGTTTTATGTGGCCGCTAAGAGGTCTAATTCATTGGGCAGATGTGCCCAATCCAGTTACTCCCCTGTAGATTCGGGGCTGCCAGCCAGGGTAGTCCCGTCTTGCGATCGCACCGTTCGCACCGCCCTAGCACCGCCCCTGAGTGCCCAACTTCCTAAGGCTAGGAATTGGACTATTATTTAAGTACTATTGCCTGCAACTTAGGTAAATATATCATAGGAGAGCTTTAGGGTGTGTAGAATAGTTTCTGATAGCATAGGAAGTATACTTCCATACCTCATCATTCACACACACACCTACTCTGTGATTCTGCGGTTCTCCTGCTTGTTTCTCAAACGGGGAGCGCCGATTTGAACCCCGGTCTAGTGGTTAGAGCGTTAGGCTCACGATCTGGAGGTCCGGGTTCGATTCCCGATGGGGACATTGTCGAAATCACTTTGTGAGACTGTCCTTTGTTTGGTAAGGACTTTTCAGGTTTGAATCACCTGATTGTCCGAAAAAGTAAGATGATTCCGTGCTTCGGAGGGCACGTTAAGCCGTTGGTCCCGGCTATTAGCCGTAAAAACACCTCCACCAACCCGCATTGGAGCAGCGTGGTGGAGTATGCTCCACACCCCCTCCGGTTGATTGAGGGGAGGCCTGTGCCCAGCAGTGGGACGTATATAGGCAGTTTATGTACCGGGCTAGCACTAATGAGTTACTAATTTATCTTAAGTGCAGTTTTCACTAACACAGTTGGCTCGACCATTATAGACGTCGATGCGGCAAAAAAAAAAACATCATTGTCCTAGTGTTTTCCCGTTTTCCAAGGTCCGCTTTACTTTTACCAATGTACAGCTAAACAAGCGCCAAGTTTTCGCCGCATTTTTGTATCAAGCGATGTATCTACGGTAGTGGTAAATCAATGATGCTTATACATCAAAATTCGTCCCGAATGATGAGATGACAAGCTGGACAAGCATCAGCATTCTATTCTGCCAGAAGCGAAAGCCGTATCCGCTATTATCTAAGAACAATTCTCATCCCCTTATTAATGAGAGACTTTCCAATCGGCGTTCCCCAAAAAGACGATAGAAGAATAAGAATAAAATAACTTTATTGCCAGTAACAATTTACATTTGCTATATGAACGAGGTAATTACGAATACGGGCAAAAGGAAATGGTTCAGATTGTGCTGCGATGGAGCCATTATGCTATGGCGCCATCCAGCGCTGGTTTTCAGTCATAGATAGCGTTGTTAAGTTTTTTCTTCATTTAAACTTCTAATTTCATGAATAACAGACATATGCATCTTTTATCTTTGTTTTTGAGTATAAATGATGACCCTTTTTATTACACCAAAGTACAATTACACCTTCCACCCATTATTATTCTGATCAATATAAAGAGAAGCAATATAGATCGCAACATAACTCTATATATACTTACTGTGATCCAAATATCAAGCATCAATTAGTTTTATAAAGTTTTATATTATGCTTCTGCCATTACATTATATTTTTGAGTAGGTAATTATGTACCCCAGCAATGAGAAAATAGGTAATTATCACGTTAAAAGTGAACAACACTATCTATGGTAGGTATGTTTGGGGAACGTCGATTGGAAAGTCTCTCATTGAAATAATTGTCTTCATAGTAAACTATTAGTAAATAAATTCTTTGGTAAGTAGGCACAATATTGTAGCAATAAAATGGTGATAAAATTAAGCAGCCTTGTAGTGGAGACGCAATGAAGGGATTGCAAATTACTACAACCATTTGGATTTAATTCAAAACATTTAGGACAATGTGGGCCTTGAACTACATAATAACAAAAGGATTTTAATGTTTCATCAAGCGATTTGTGTAGGTACCTACTGACATCTGTTGAGTGTGTGAAGGAGATAAGATCACACAGACGTACATATTTTTGTTGGAAATGTCATTGGAGCGGTGAAGGAAGACATCGTGAGGAAACCCACATTCCCAGGAAATGCATTTTCGGAGGTATACCTTTGTGGGTTGGAAGGTCAGACAGGCAGTCGCTTCTGTAAAAAACCGGACCTGTTAAATCTTCAGGTTTGATAAGCGGACCCTGTGAAAAACGGTATAATGCTAGGGGGTTGATGTCATTGGAGAGTTCTGAAATCTAATGGTTCTTCTATCTCTAATACGCATTCCATTTATCTAATTCTCTATGGACCCCCGCCCCCTGACATAAAAGCTGGATCCGGTCCTGCGTCACCTTCGTCAACTTGATGTTTTCCAACCATATCATCCTCGGCCTTCCCCCGCGTTTACCACCCAAGATTTTGTCCTACATTGGCCCCGATTCCTGCAGACACCTCCTAATTTTATTTTAAGTTATACCCGTCATTTTCTAATCCGCCGAAAAGGAAAGGGACGGATGATTGTCAACAAGTTGATTTTAAAACGAATGAATAACCCGTGCGAATAAAATAGGCATCTCGCTGGTATGCAATCCGTTTGACGTGCTATCTCTTAACTCTGTCGGGTTATTGGCCGACGTAAAATTTTTAGACGATTGTTTTAGATTTCTGCTTAAAATTGACGTGTGTTCCATAAATTCTATGCCTGTCGATTACCCGTCCCTTTCTTTTTCAGCGGATAAGAAAATGACAGGTATATAAATATAATAACTTAAAATTAGATGGCGTCTGCAGGAATTAAATATTACTTGAAGCAGGCGATACTTGCCATTTTGGCATGTGCCGTAGATACCCCACTTTTTTATTGTAACATTTGCCTTTCCTAACCGAGTCGTTGTAAGACCTCGTTAGTTACGCGTTGTACCAACATGTTTGAGAAGAATAAAGTCAGCGGTGTTTAAGATAAAGTTATCATTTTAGTGTTTGGTATTGCTTTGTTTTTTTACACAGACTATTTGAAAACATTCAATTAGCTTGAAGGTCTTAAAAATCTAGATTTCTTTTAAAATGTTGAAGTGCCCGTTTAACCTTGAAATGGACATAATTGTGCAGATTTGCGTGTAATACATGATTTAATGTATGTGTAATATGTAGGTAAGTCATTACGCGAATTAGATTCAACTGGTGAAGAAGAATTCAAGAAGTAATAAAACGCGCGGGATGGTTAGAATGGGCTAAAGTTTACGTTTATGAAATTAGGTTGTTTTATAATCTATAGGTGCATATACGTATTCAACAAGTTACAACTTTAAACTATGTGGTCTTAAGCCCAAAGTCCTTTTAAAATCCACTAGGCCGCTGAAGGATATATAGCTATCTACAGAAGAGGTGATAATGACAAAGTGTTTTGCCACGTGACACAGATTAGAGGTGTTGTAAGATTGATTTCGGGTGACATTCGCAACTTGCCCAGATTTATAGAGAACATTGAGGGCTTTCTCAAAAACGCTTACATCCTCCTAAGGCTGAGGTTTCCAGCCACAATAGTTAAAGTGGGGTTTGAATTTTAAAAGTACATATTCGGTCTTACGTCTGTATAGAAAAGAGGTAGCATTTTAAGACCTGACTTTTTGCGGATTTGCCTCTGGAGTCATAAAAAAAAACCTTGTTTTAGACAGACACTATACACATTGACGTTATTGTACACGCGCATCTGAGTAGGTATGTGATGTCTGACGCTATACGATTGAAGACTAAAGTAATGCCGTTGGGGTGAGGTAAACCTAGCTCAGCCGCTGGTGGGGAGCGGAGAGTTGCCGTTCTATACGTATTCCTTATTCTATGGCTGGGGGCATCTGGTAAACTTTCATCATTACTATCAGGTGATTATTCGACAACAGAGGCTCTCTTTTCTGACCCAGTGGCCATTCGTGTCAACTCACATACGACAAAATACTCGTAATGTCTTCACTTACACCGTAAACCATGTTTAAAGGCGGTAAAAGTTATGTTACCGAGCGTTACTCTAGATAAATATGGTTGATGATTTTGTAAAGTCATAAAAGTGACACTCTGCTAATTAGAGCGGCAAGTTATCAGTAAGGTGTCTTTTTTTAAGTAAATAAAAAAATAAAAACAAGTTATCAGTAGGTGAACTGTAAGGCGAATTCCAACCGCCTCGATTAACTTTACTATAAACAAGCGATCTAAAATCCCGTCCCGCCTTGGCTTTCAGAACACACAAGTTTCATTTCCAGTTTCCTAAGTCCAAGCCCGAAAACTTAGTTCGAAGTTGTATGAACCCCGTGACCCACACGTGGGGGCACGGACTTGCCATCATATTTTGTGGTGCCTCTACGTTGGGGGCACTGGACTGGCAACGTGTTAAGCCCGCCTGATGTATCTTTCTGTATCTGTTGTCCTTATTTCTGTTGTGTCAAGTAAGCAATATAGTCTACCAATATAGATAGCTATATAATTCTATACATATCTGATCCAAATATCAAGCAACAATTATTATAAGCCCTCTGCCATTATATTATATTTTTGAATAATTATATACCCGGGTAACGAGAAAATAGGTAATTGTCACTTTAAATCTGTACAACGCCGTCTATAGTTTTTTCGGGGAACGTATCCTGGAAAGTGCCTTATAAGGAAATTACATACATACATAAATTCACGCCCGTAATCCCTAATGGGGTGGGCAGAGCCACAAGCAATCAAAGACAACTTGCAGCCACTGTTGATACGGTGTCGTAAGCTGGATATGATGAACCTTATGGTGATAAGGGATCAGCCTATCGCCCATAACATTAGTCCAACACTTAACATACATATTACATACATGAACTCACGCCTATTTCCAACACTTAACAATTTAGGAAATTACAACACTTAACAATTTAGGCAAGAGGGAAACCACTGCCCTATTTTTTCCTAAACAAGTAGCATGGAAAATGCTGCACCGACAAAAGCGTGGCGCTTAAATTGATGATGATGAACAATTTAAACACTTTTCTAATGCCAGATTTATTCTTGTAACACTTCTTAAAACTTACAATGAGGTACAACTATCAAACGAAATCCTTTACTTTTTGCAATAACTGAAGCCGGCAGCCAGTCGTAACTCAACTATAATTATACATTTTGTAAATTACAAAAGTAATTAAAACTAAATACGTCTTTCGTATAAACTGTTTACATCCGTTATGGAGCTGTGAAATAATCATGAAATAAGTATGTTTTATACGAGTAACTATAGCTAGAGCATTAGCGGTGAAGGAAAACATCGTGAGGAAACCCGCATACCCGAGAAATGCGTTGCGGGATGTGACCTAACCTGTATTGGGCTGATTTTCCCTTCGCGGGTTGGAAGGTCAGACAGGCAGTGGCTTCTGTGAAAAACCGGACTTGTCAAATCTTCAGGTTAAGTAAGCGGACCCCGTGAGAAACAGGATATGCTGAGATGATGATGATGAGTAATAATCAATTATAACTGCGTCTTTTTGCAAATATCCAGTCTTCTTCTTATCGTGTGGGTAGTGAAGTGGAATACCAACCTCATCAACCCTGGTGTCAGAGTTATGATTGAGCCGCCAAAGGCCCCTGACATGGCTCATGTAACGATTACTCACTTACATCAGTAAATAGTAACCGGGACCAACGGCTTAACGTGCCTTCCGAAGCACGGATCATCTTACTTTCGGACAATCAGGTGATCAGCCTGTTATGTACTAACCAAACTAGGGATTACAAAGTGATTTTTGTGATATGTCCCCACCGGGATTCGAACGCCTCCGGATCGTGAGTCCAGCTCAACCAGTGGACCACAGAGGCCGTTAATATCCAATTATAACGTATGTATGTTGCCAATTTACATAAGTTCTAAATGGATATTTGCAAAAAGACAAAAGATTCCAGGATATTTTTGCGTTAACAGTTATGATTGACCATCGTTGTGAGAAGATCTACTCGAACTAACCAACAAACCACAGTCCTTAAATTTTTTCCCCAAGTCCGAATCGTGCTTGCCATTGTGTCCAATTGCCCGCTCCAATTCTTAGCACTTTCGTTTTTTTTTTCTGCGACATCCATTATTATTGTATTGGGCACGAGGTTACGCAACATTCGCCTTTGACGTTTTGATATAATTTTTACTGCTTTGTGTCTTTGCCATTAAAAATTTGCAGCTATTTTTTTTCAAACGATTTTAAAAGGTACCGACTTCCTTTCACTTAGAGTGGTGTGTAGCTTAACAATGGATTGTTGGCCAGCAGATTAAGGTTGTCGGAGTGGTTTGATCGTGACTACAGAATCCCGCGGCGTTACGCAACTATCTTATAATTATCCACGACGAAAGTACAAAATTAGCAGCCAGTGTGCAAATGATGGTGGCGGGGTGAATTGCAATAGATATGGACGGCGCATCCGACCATTAAATGGTTCGGCTATTTACATTTTGGTCCAATATTCTTCTTCTTTGCGAGTCGATGGCGATCGATACTAAATTTTTGTAGACCCATAATTGACCACGCTTACGGCATTGTCAGTGGCTTCATAAAGGTCCAATATTAATATTGGTCATACTAGTTATTTGGCTAAAAGGCATTTTGCATTGAAGTTGTTGTAATAATTACTTATAATCAAGTAGGTAAGTATATTGTTTTAAGTTTACGAGGTTATCATCGCGGTTTGGGTGGGGGAGTCTCATATCCCTGATTTCAACGCGGTAAGAACCCGTTACCCGCTTCTATGCTGTTCTGGCAGCAAATAAAAAACATAGAACACGTTCAGCTGCTTGTCTTCCCGGGCATGTCGTAAAAACCGACAGAGGGATTGCGTCCTCTAACATGATGGACTAATGTTATGGGCGATAGGCTGATCCCTTATCACCATGAGGTTCATCATATCCATCTTAGGACTTCGTATCAACAGTGGCTGCAAGTTGTCTTTGATTACTTGTGGCTCTGCCCACCCCATTTGGGATTACGGGCGTGAGTTTATGTATGTATGTATGTATGTAAGAACCCGTTATTATGTGTTTTAAGTAGGTATAATTAAGTGAAGTTTTCAGAAACACAGTTGGCTCGACCATTGTAGACGGCGCGCGGCGATACGGCTCACCACCACCTATCACGTTGGTCTAACACAAAGCTCGTTGAGGTGTGGGTACTTAGTTCATCTGGCGATGGATTAGTTCATTCATATTCCTTCATGTGCCTCTAACTACCCTATTGGGATATAGTCGTGAGGTTATGTCATATACGTATGTATCTACAAGATAATGATCGTTTCATAGTTTAGAGTGAAATGAAATACTTACTAAGTAAGTTTTTTTACCTAAAGCTGCTGTTTATATTGTAACAACTCTTTTACCTATGTTAACGAATAAATGAATTTGAATTTTATATTTCTATTTTATGTCCTTAAGCCCTCGTTGACAATTACTTCCGCACAATATCCCAGGAAGAGGAAATGACTGAAAACCAGCGCTGGATGGCGCCATAGCATGGCTCCGTCACAGCACAAGCCGAGCCATTTCCTTTTGCCCGTATTCGTAATATTCATAATTACCTAGTTCTTATAGCAAATGTAAATTGTTACTGGCGATAAATTTGTTTTATAATCATAATTTTTAAATTTATTTTATTCTTATTCTTATTACTTACACTTATTCTCCGGCCAAGTAGTTAATGCCATCTGTGGCAAATCTACAATAAGTCACGTAAAAAAGATGATTATTTACCTATATAAGTGACTTATTGCAGATTGCACACACACACACACTATGCAGTAATAACACAGACTAAACATATTACCGTTTCTTACTCCGTATGCTGCTATATTTTATAATTATTATAATAAGCCTTGGTCTGTACCTTAGCACTAGAACTTTCCGGACTCGCTGACCCCCCAAAATACAGGTTTTCCTAGTTTGGGGGACAGAGAATCACTATCTGTATCAAAACTCTGTACGATCAACTGCTATTGTAACTTTTTGTTTGTGTTCTTTTTGGAAATAAAAATACTTATTATTATTATTTGCTGAGGGAAATCTCAATCATCTGAGGATGGCGTAACTGCTTGGCCGGACAAATATATGCTCTCGCCCGGTACAAATTATTTTGAGTACAATTGGGTCGTGTAATAGGTTCAAGATAAATTATGAAATTCTGATTACTAAATAAAGACACATCTAATACTAACGAAAAAAAATTTCTTTTTTCTATTTACGTAACTTATTTATGAATTTTAACAAGAAAAACGTAATAATAAGTCCGACATTTTATCACGTACTTCTATGACGTCGCAGTGTGCGTCAAACAAATTCCATAGTAATTTCGTGTTTTGACGTTTAGTAAAAAGTAACTGATTTGACTAGTTGGAATCAATAATAATTATTGATTGTTCTTCAAATCAATGAGGGATTTTCCAATCGAAATTCCCTAAAAACACTACAGATGGCGTTGTTCAATTTTAACGTGATAATTACCTATTTTCTCATTGCTGGGGTACATAATTATTCAAAAATGTAATGTAATATCAGAAGCATGTATAAAACTAATTGTAGCCTGATATTTGGATCACATTATGTATAGAATTGGTTAGAGCGTAAGCTCAAGATCTGGAGGTCCGGGTTCGATTCCTGATGGGGACATTGTCGAAATCACTTTGTGAGACTGTCCTTTGTTTGGTAAGGGCTTTTCAGGCTTGAATCACCTGATTGTCCGAAAAAGTAAGATGATTCCGTGCTTCGGAAGGCACGTTAAGCCGTTGGTCCCGGCTATTAGCTATTACAACTTAATTAATTAATTGATTATCGGCTGATATAATTATGTATTATTAACTATGGGTACTTGATATTTATAAGTAGACATTTGACATGTAAAATTTAAAAATTTTATGAATAAATGAGTATGAGTATGAGTATGAGTAGCCGTAAAAACATCTCCACCAACCCGCAGTGGAGCAGCGTGGTGGAGTATGCTCCACACCCGCTCCGGTTGATAGAGGGGAGGCCTGTGCCCAGC
The DNA here is from genome assembly GCF_024362695.1 of Pectinophora gossypiella. NCBI lineage: Eukaryota > Metazoa > Arthropoda > Insecta > Lepidoptera > Gelechiidae > Pectinophora > Pectinophora gossypiella. The sequence continues at coordinate 4,222,887 of NC_065424.1, forward strand.
AGTGGGACGTATATAGGCAGTTTATGTATGTATAGAATGATGTTGCTACCTATATTGCTTCTCTTTGTTTTGATGAGAATAATAATGGGTGGAAGTTGTAATTGTACCTTGGTGTAATAAAAAGGGTCAACATTTATACCCGAAAACTAAGATAAAAGATGCATTATGACTCATTATGTATTTTATCCATGAAATTAGAAGTTTAAACGAAGAATAAACTTAACAACGCCATCTATCGCGTTTTTGGGGAGCGCCGATTGGAAAGTCCCTCTTTGATTTTGTTGCAGCCAGTTATTATTTATCTAATCATCACCAGCCCATTAACGTCCCCACTGCTGGGGCACGGGCCTTCCCTATGGATGGACAGGGAGATCGGGCCTTAAACCATCACGCGGGCCCAGTGCGGATTGATGGTTATTTACGACTGCTAATGCAGCCGGGACCAACGGCTTAACGTGCCCTCCGAAGCACGGAGGAGCTCGAGATGAAAACTAATTTTTTTTGTGGTCACCCATGCTATGACCGGCCTTTGCGAAAGTTGCTTAATTTCAACAATCGCAGACCGAGCGCGTTTACTGCTGCGCCACCGAGCTCCTCATTTAGATTTATCTAATATTACATTTAAATTCAATATATTTATGTCATTCCCGTCTTCCTACGTATTGTAAATGTATTTATGATTGACTGCAATAATAACTAACATGCAGATAACTTGAACATAATTCAGACATCAATGATGTATGGACAAGGAAACTGTGAGATCATCTATTTTCTATTTGTTTGTATAATATGCTACAATCGCATATTATAACAGCTTCCGTAGTCTAGTGTTTAGAGGGCTCACGATCTGGAGGTCCGAGTTCGATTCCCGCTGGAGATATAGTCGAAATCACTTTGTGAGACTGTCCTTTGTTTGGCAATGACATTGCAGGCTGAATCCTAACCAAACTAGGGATCACAAAGTGATTTTTGTGATATGTCCCACCGAGATTCGAACCCGGGACATCCGGATCGTGTGCCCAACGCTCAACCACTGGACCACGGAGGTCGTTTAACAAAACCATAAACCCGTTTTATGTAAACACATGCGATTATATTTCGTCACCAAATCACCAGTTCGTTTCCTGTACACGACAGACCCTGGGAAAATGGACCCGGTGACCAGATTGTGTGAATTTTGTTGGGACACCGCACGCCGTGGATATACATTGATGCAACTATATTGCGGGGTTATGGTCGTATTACTGCTTCCCTTTCCTTGATTGATACAACTAATATAAATTCGAAGTGTTTACTACAGTGACGTAACGATCAACAAAGTTAAACAATTATCTTAACACAAATAGGCGACTATATCCTAACTGGCGTCGTCAAAGGAATGGGAATATCCATCGCAAGATGAACTAAGTACCCACACCTCACCGAACTATCTGTTAGACCAACGTGATAGGTGATGAGGCAATTGTGTTAGTCAACACTGCACTTAAGATAAATTTAATCACCAAAAGCGGTGAAATAACCTATAATATAATGTCATACATTCATCACTTTACTAATTTAAGAGCCACGGTCTTGTCGGGAACGGTGTAGCATTCTCCATGCTACTTTTTTAGGGAAAAATAGGGCAGTGTTTCACTCTTGCCTTCCGCCCCGCAGTACTCTGTCTGACGCGAGTGGGATGGCGCCAGAGTAGTATATTCTCTCTCCGCCTCTGAACAGTACTGACAGTTACTGCTGTCCTCTGTCAGGTTCCAGGTTACAGTCCCTGCGACTTGCCTCTTCCGTCCTGCATTGCCGTACCGGTGGCTCCTAATTTTACAAGTGTAATACGTAGTTTTGTATATTTTGTGTCCCTTGACGTATTAAGAGCGTTTACATGATAAACTTTGAGGAGCTCGGTGGCGCAGCGGTAAACGCGCTCGGTCTACGATTGTTGAAGTTAAGCAACTTTCGCAAAGGCTGGTCATAGGATGGGTGAGCACAAAAAAAAGTTTTCATCTCGAGCTCCTCCATGCTTCGGAAGGCAGGTTAAGCCGTTGGTCCCGGCTGCATTAGCAGTCGTTAATAACTATCAATCCGCACTGGGCCGCGTGATGGTTTAAGGCCCGATCCCCTATCCATCCATAGGGAAGGCCCGTGCCCCAGCAGTGGGGACGTTAATGGGTTGATGATGATGACACGATAAACTTACGTGGATGTTTTTTACTCGATACGATACGCTACTTGTAAGTCACGAAATTAAAACATATGCCATGCAATATTTTCCCATCCATCGCATATTTAGGCTAACTAGTTCGGTTCAAGTTGTTACAATTACAGTTAATTTAAACCACAGCACGTTCGCGACGTAATAAGCGATAAAACGCATAACAGTTACCGCATTTGGTGAATATAGATAATAATCGGTCAATGCTTGGCTTTGTGGACTGGGTAGAGGCGAACAGAAGCTACTCTAAGATCTTGCTTGTGGTGTGGGAATTCAATAGACCCTACACTACCTACCCTGGAAGACAACATTGATACACTTCATCATTATTCTCAGGTACCGCTTTTTCTACTATCGTGTGGGTTGTGAGGTGGATTACCAACCCCATCCACCCTGACAGGTTACTATTGAGCCGCCAAAGGCCTCTGACATGGCTCATGTAACGACTACTTACTTACATCAGTAAGTAGTAACCGGGACCAACAGCTTACCGTGCCTTCCGAGGCACGGATCATCTTACTTTCGGACAATCATCAGCCTTTAATGCCTGTAATATGTTGAAAGTGACTGCTTACCTACTACTACTACCTGAAGATTTGACAGGTCCGGTTTTTTACAGAAGCGACTGCTCTTCTGAACTTCCAACCCGCGAAGGGAATACCAGCCCAATACAGGTAGATAAATAGATATAAATACTTTATTGAGCACAATGGACACAAGATACAGAAATAAGGAACGCATTTCACAGGGTGTGGGTTTCCTCACGATGTCGTCGAGGCCGCCCAAATTGTACTGTATTCATGTGTTATGTCTGATTTAAATTTTAGTTTTAGTTTAGTAGTAAGAAATTTTAGTTCTGTGCAATAAAGTATATTTGATTTGATTTGATTTGATGTTTTCCTTCACCGCTGAGCACGTGATAATCATTTACGATTTAAGCCCGTGCTGGATTTCGAACCTGCGATCTCGCAGTGAGAGTCAAGCGTTCTTCCAACTGGTTTTTTTTTGACGTGACTTATTGTAGATTTGCCGCAGATGGAATTAATTATTTGGCCGGTCAAATGGGGAGCGCTGAAGGCTCTCACCCGGTACAACGTTTAAGACAACAGGCCTGAGGGTGCCCAGTTGGGCGCGAACCTCGGCTCAGGGCGTCGTGAGGAAAATATTCGAAAGAATTAATTGACCCTAGTGGGTCGACAGCGACAAGCGCTGATTGAGGAAACTCGTCGACCACGCCGGCGGGATCGGTATCGGGGTCCTACCGTATATCCAAATTCACATTCGACTTTGTAAAAGATATCTGCTTAGCAATTTCATAAATACACGATCACGCCTTTTCCCGTGGTGGTGGTAATGATGTGTCAGGATCGTAGAAAGGGGAATTCCATGGTCTTTGCCTACCCCAACGGGAAGTAGTCTCTAGAATCTTATCAATATTATATATGTAGGTATCACCCTCCTCCGTGCTTCGGAAGGCACGTTAAGCCGTTGGTCTCGGCTGCATTAGCAGTCGTTAATAACCACCAATCCGCACTGGGCCCGCGTGGTGGTTTAAGGCCCGATCTCCCTATCCATCCATAGGGAAGGCCCGTGCCCCAGCAGTGGGGACATTAATGGTGATGATGAGGTATCATTATAATCGGTCTTTCGTTAGTGCACAAGTATCACACAATGAATGAAAGGCACGTTTCTCAAACAGCATGAAGTTATATCGCCTTATCGCTGACAGTGGCAGGCGCATAACCGCAAAATCGCACGCACGGCCCAGACATGCCACCGGAGTGACTCAGTGGGTTAAGGACAGAAGACAATAGACAGTTAGCCCTCTAGTAGTTTGACTAATACCTTTTTCGTGGACGTTTTCTTAAAGACTTTATTGGGAGACGTAATGGTGCGTAGCTTTTTGGTTGTATGTAAATGTACGCTATCAAAACAATGTTACTAAACGTTTTCAGAACCAGCTCCCGCGGCGCAGCAACCGCGCCATGCCAGGTCCGAATTATATCGAGGGTCTCGACCGCAATAATATCCTTATGATGTTTATCCACGTAATGAAAATTCAAAAATATTTACACTTCAAAATTGGCTTACATAGTTAGCGCTTTTTGAACGTCAAAAATTAAATTACATATTATGTAACTAGCTGCAAAACTACTACCACATCAGAAACTGTATCGCTGAGGAAAAGACGTGGCCAAAAAACCTCCCAGCACAGGGCCCTACTCCTACTGTTTCATGTTTTCCTTTCTTTTTTTAAGTTCAGTTTGTATTACATTATTATTACATATTAAACCACATAATACTGGGTTCTTACCGCGTTAATCAGGGATATGAGACTCCCGATATTTCAACACTTTTGCGAGTGCCATGATCACGGGACGACTGATGAAATTGGATTTGATTGGATCGGATTTATTGAATTGGATTGTTATTTTTTATTGGATTGGAATTGTTTTTTTTTCATTAGTTGTCCGGTTACTATTTACTTACTGATGTAAGTACGTAGTCATTTCATGAGTCATGTGAGGGGCCTTTGGCGGCTCAATAGTAACCCTGACACAGGGTTGATGAGGTTGGTAATCCACCTCGCAACCCACACGATAGAAGAAGAAGATTGTCAAGACACATGAAGGTACTTGAACTGACAAATGAGTGTTGAGGGCTCTAACCCGGAACAAAAATTAAAGCATCAGGCCTGAGGATGCCTTGTTAGGCGCGAATCTCGGCTCAGGGCGTCGTCCGAGAGGTTTCTATTTGAAACAAATCGACTATAGTGCCGATGGCGATAAGCGCTGAATGGGGGGAAATTGTCGACCACGCCGTCGGATCGGTAGCATTGTCCTAAATTATAGTCGCGATGTTTGATGGTTGCGATGAGTGCAAGTGTGGAGTATCACCACAAACTATGGCTCACCTTTTATGCTGTCCTAAATGCCCTAACACCTGCACTATTAAAGAACTTCACGAAGCCACTGACAATGCCGTAAGCGTGGCCAATTACTGGTCAGCAAAAAATTAATATCGATCGCCATCGACTCGCAAAGAAGAAGTTTAGTTACTACGTAGCTGATTGGCCGCATCTACAGCCTACCTCCAACAGCAGTCCAGTTCTTGAACTTAGAACCTACGTCAACCATACCCTTCACAGCACACCCTTGACGTAACCAACCCCTACCTCCAACCTACGGCTCCAGCTTCAATCTGGGCCACATTGGCTTCCTGCTGACGCAACCAGCGGGTAATTAACACATAACAGCAGGCTGGGCGGTTACCTCAGTACATGCACCATTTGGCGCGTTGGTTAACGAAGGTATGCGATCGCTCAGGCGCGGAGAATACCTGTTTTGTGTCTTCATGTCGGGGTATTAGTTGGTTTATTTAGATTGTTGTTTTTACATAGAATAACAATAAGTTGAACTGAAAGCGTTACTCACACAACAGCCTCCGTGGTCTAGTGGAGCGTTAGACTCACGATCTGGAGGTCCGGGTTCGATTCCCGATGGGGACATGTCGAAATCACTTTGTGAGACTGTCCTTTGTTTGGTAAGGACTTTTTAGGCTTGAATCACCTGATTGTCTGAAAAAGTAAGATGATTCCGTGGTTCGGAGGGCACGTTAAGCAGTTGGTCCCGGCTATTAGCCGTAAAAACACCTCCACCAACCCGCAGTGGAGCAGCGTGGTGGAGTATGCTCCATACCCCCTCCGGTTGATTAAGGGGAGGCCTGTGCCTGGGCACAGGCCACTGCTGGTGTTAGGCTGTTTATGTTTTGTGTATGAAAGAGTTACTAATGAGGAAGTGCTAGTAAGAGTAGGGGAAAAGAGGCAAATATTGAGAGTTATTGAGGACAGAAGAGGCAAGATGGTTGGACACTTAATAAGACACGACGAATTTATTAAAAACATCATAGAAGGAAAGCTACCAACGGCTTATCGTGCCCTCTGAAGCACGGAACCATCTTACTTTTTTAGACAATTAGGTGATTCAAGCCTGAAAAGTTCTTAACAAACAAAGGACAGTCTTACAAAGTGATTTCGATAATGTCCCCAACGAGAATCGAACCCGGATCTCCAGATCATGAGCCTAACGCTTAAAAATGCCAAAAAAAACATCACATGATTGATGGACGGCTCCTTATTCTTAACATAACTTAAGATCGAAGTCATGAATCTTATTATTTCTCTAACTAGGTAATTATAATTTACAATTCCAGTTATGATAGCCTTAACCTAGGCTTCTGCAAGGCAAGGTGAAGGCTGTTCTGTATGACAAACATTATGAACACATCTACATAACATTCTAGTATCTTCCATGCTTCCTTATTGAGTTTTTGCAAAAATGTATTTAATTTCCATTAGACATATTTATATGAGGAGCTCGGTGGCGCAGCGGTTAACGCGCTCGGTCTGCGATTGTTGAAGTAAAGCAACTTTCGCAAAGGCCGGTCATAGGATGGGTGACCACAAAAAAAAAGTTTTCATCTCGAGCTCCTCCGTGCTTCGGAAGGCACGTTAAGCCGTTGGTCCCGGCTGCATTAGCAGTCGTTAATAACCATCAATCCGCACTGGGCCCGCGTGATGGTTTAAGGCCCGATCTCCCTATCCATGCATAGGGAAGGCCCGTGCCCCAGCAGTGGGGACGTTAATGGGCTGATGATGATGATATTTATATGTGATAATGATGGATGACATATCAATTACTACCACGGGGGCCATTCATACTAAAAATACGTTTTTTTTTACCTTTGATGGGCTTTGCTCTTGGTTCCAGACTTTCCCGAAGGCATTGACGGCATTTTCTTTTGTTATTTTTATGAATTTTATTTTTTATATGTTTTATTGTATTTTGTATATAAGTATGGTGAATTTTCTGAAATAAAGCTTTATTATTATTATGTCGTTCCCTCTCCCCCTTTAATACAAATTAATCTAAATGTGATGTGACATATTATTATTTGTAACGGATAAATTAATAACTCATTGGCAAGTCCGGTATTGGGGTTCCATCCGGCGCAGCCAATCAGCTCGCGACAACAAACACTTCAAAAAAACTGATGCTCCCGTCGACGATTTCCCTCATTCAGCGCTTATCGCTATCGACCCACTAGGGTCGATTAATTCTTTCAAATATTTTCCTCTCAGACGACGCCCTCAGCCGAGGTTCGCGCCCAATTGGGCACTCTCAGGCCTGTTGTCTTAAATTTTGTACCGGGTGAGAGCCCTCAGCGATAATATGTCATTTGCGGCAAACCTACAATAACACACGCCAAAAAAAAAAAAAATCCGGTGCTCCCCGTTGAGAAGCAAGCCGGTGTATCCCAGTGGCTATAATGAGTGTTCCCTTTAAGTTGCAAACTCTTACCTTCTCTCAATGAGTGAAGCATCTTATATGTATGTATGAATGATGTTACCAGCAACTTCCTTATTCCTGTATTCTTACAAATGTACCTTGTACAAATGTACAATGAGAGATGACCAATGAACACACTATTTAACGACTCACTCGGTTATTAACGACTGACTCAAGGCGACGGAAGAGCAGTCGGAAGTTGTTTATGGTCATTAATAATTATTATTGTATACTTTGGATTACAATAATAAATTACTATTATGCGTGTTCATAATTCTGGTAGGGATGGTACGACAAAACCAGGTATGCTCAATCTATGATGACGTAAGTGTTACCACTGTGTTACCAGTAAATTGGTATCTCCAACATTCCAAGGACGTAAATTTTATTATTGAAAATTAATTGAGTTACTGACTAATGTATTAAATTACTATTACTTGTCACATATATAAAACAATTAATACTATAAGTAAATCTCTCTCTCCTTGGCATTTATTATTCCCATCTGATGGTGGGGTCTGCCTTCTTCGTACTTCTCTTCCACTTCGCTCTATCGGACGTGTCGTTCTCGGAGACATTGCACATACACAGGTCCTTTTTGACCACATCCGCCCATCTTGTTTTTGGCCGTCCTCTTGGTCTAAGCCCTGGTATGTTTAGATTGGCTGTAACGTTACCCACATAATCTGGAGGTCTTCTTTTTACGTGCCCAAACCAACGGAGCCTGCTCTCTTGTAGCTTTTCGGAGATGTCGCGTACGCCGAGACTGCCGCGCACGTATTCGTTACGGATTTTGTCGAGCATCGTCACTCCGCACATCCACCTAAGCATTTTCATCTCAGCGACTTGAATGGTCTGGACTTGGCGCTGCGTTACTGCCCACGTTTCACTACCAAACGTCAAGACTGGCCTGATCATGCTCTTGTAGACTAAGCCTTTGAGCTTAACGGGCATACGTTTGTCACAGGTTACACCAGTTACTTCCCGCCATTTAAGCCAGGCTAATACTATAAGTAAATCTTTTAAGTAATAAAAGTTCAAAATTTCCTTGAAAAAGTAAATTAAAAACGAAAACATTGGTCGTGGGTAATTGTATTTTTTACGAAATGGCAACGCAGGGTGGGATGTCGTTGGGCGCTGGGCCCTAAAGGGCATCAGCCGGCGGGGACGCGGTTGTGTGCAATTGCGTTCCCGTATCCCCCGCCACACGGCGGCAAAGAGGAACACCGTTGGGTTTTAGTGGGTATATCGGGTGGTGACACCCGGGGAGTCCCACATAACCACGTCGTCCTCCCGGGCGGCGTGGTATGCGTAACGCATTTCCCAACGTAAAAAAAGGGTGGGATTTCGTCGGCTGGGATAACCTTAAAATGTTAGCTGTCACTTTTGAGCATACCTGGTTTTCTTATACACCCCTAATAGGCTAGATGACAACCTAGACAAGTGAGATACTCTTTTCGAAACGTCGAAACGGTTCATACCATGTTATGTCGTTTGTATAAAATAGAAAACGGTGACGTCATCAAAAAACGTGGTCAAAATTCGTACTCTTTGTTACATAATTAAAAATTAAATTTCATAAATGAGACGTAGCGAAAAAATGAAGTTGATTTTTAATCATTTTAGACTAGCTTTTATTTCTAGATTAGCATTTTATAATTTATATTATGACCCAGTCATCCCAGTCATCTATACAATTGTATGGGCAATGCAGCCACTTTTGATAAAAAAACCCATAAGATATGGATGACAATGAGGCACTATACAGGCGGCGTTCCCCAAATAAAATACAGATTGCGCTGTAAGTACAGTTTTCCCTTCGTTTACATACATACATAAACTCACGCCTATTTTCCCTTCGTTTAACCTTCTAAGGATAACAGACATAGATAGATAAAATACTTTATTGAGCACATATGCAACTTTTATCATTGTTTTTGGGTATAAATGATGAACCTAGGCATTACAAGAAGGCAGAACACGTCTTCAACCCATTATTATTCTGATCAAAATAAAGAGAAGCAACATTTAGCAACATAATTCGATACATAATGTGATCCAAATATCAAGAAACAATTATTTTTATATAATGCTTCTGGCATTACATTGTATTTTGGTATAATTAAGTCCCCGAGTAATTAGAAAATAGGTAATTATCACGTTCTTCTGCTTCTATCGTGTGGGTTGTGAGGCGAATTACTAACCTCATCAACCCTGGTGTCAGGGTTACTATTGAGCCGCCAAAGGCCCCTGACATGGCTCATTTATCACGTTAAAACTGTGCAACGCCATCTGTATTGTTTTTGGTGAACGTATCCAGGAAAGTCCTTCATTACATATTGCTCTACCACTATGAAGCTACGAAATATTTCGGAACATGCTCCGAGCTTTATTTCATGCACTGTATCACTGCGATCAATAAGAATATACATAACATACATAAACAGCCTATATACGTCCCACTGCTGGGCACAGGCCTCCCCTCAATCAACCAAAGGGGGTATGGAGCATACTCCGCCACGCTGCTCCACTGCGGGTTGGTGGAGGTGTTTTTACGGCTAATAGCCGGGACCAAGAACAAGAATATTATGATCGAAAAAAATGGATATGAAGTATGAAAAGTTCGCGTAAATCGCACCATCCGAATATGGTTGCTTAATTGTTGCTAAGTAGGTATCTCCACCACCACTAATTTAAGAGCGCATTCTCCATAATACTTTTTAGGGAAAAATAGGGCAGTGGTTTCCCCTCTCCCCTTCCACCCCGCAGTACTCTGTCTAACGCGATTGGGATGGCGCCCAGAGTAGTCTATTTCAAAGCTCTACTAGGACTCCTATCTTCCACCTCTGAATATTACTGACAGTTACTGCTGCCCTGTGACAGGTTACAGTCCCTGTGACTTGCCCCTGCCGTCCTGCATTGTCGTACTGATGGCTCCCATCTCCGCCTCTGCAACCGTTGTCTTCACCAGTATCCAGCAAGGGTTCTACGTTATAGGTCTGGGTCCCTATTCGAACTCAGCCACCATCTCATTCTATTCTGTAAGAGGCGCCCACCCCTGCGGCAAGGACGCGCTGCACAGGAATTGCCTCAGTGGAGGGCAGAGAAGATGGCTCTGTCCCCCCTGGGGCCGGGTTAATGGTCTTGTATGAAACCGAAATTAAAGCCCATTGGTTGATGGTCTAGTTAGTTTTAAATTTATTGTGTATTGCTAAGTAATTAATGAGTCTTCGCCCGCCTTGACATTCCAGTTCCGCAATTAATTGTTACAGATTCCTACTCCGCTAGTCATTAGTTTAACCCAAATACAATCATTTGTAATCCTAAACTAAAAAGGTCGTCTTTTGTGGTCGAAAACGGGTTGAAAACGTTTTGGAATGAATCGAAATTAGTTCTTCAGTTTAAATAAAAAAAGAAGCTTTGAAAAATAACACCAATTCATTTCCTAGTTCGAACAATAGAGAGTATTATAGAATCTCTTGTGCCTCCATACTTGGAGGCACAAACCACTAATCTAATGATGTGTCTTAAAGAGCCATATTATCACACCTGTGCCTACCCCTTTGGGGTTACAGGCGTGATGTTATGTTAAGTTTCTAAATTACAAGCACGACAGTATAATCCAGGAAGTACATAATACACGTTATGACATCAATTGATGATCTACAGATAAACATAGTAATTATTATTTATAGTCTACTATTTATTATAACAAAAGGTAGATAAACACGCCCGTGATCCTTAACAGAGTGGGTAGAGGCACAAGTAATCAGAAGGCAACTGCAAGCCATTTTTGACGCGAAATCTAAGATGCATATGACAGTATGGTATAATACTGTTAGATGGAAAAGAATCGACCGACCTAATATCGACTGATACATCACTATGCTAATGAACATCACAAAACTACCTGACGTACTTTGACAGATGAAATTAGGTCGTGTACTAGGCTCAAACGACATGGCTGTATGGGCATAGTTCCCTTTGCCTTACCCTTCGGGGAAAACTAAAACAAAAACAAAAACTAGGCTCAAACATTTTCTTTTTTCTATTTAACTTATTTATCAATTTTAAACAACAAAAAACGTAATAATAAATGCGACAATTTATCACGTTTTTCTATGACGTCACAGTGTGCTTTTTCACACAAATTCCATAGTCATTTCGTGTTTTGACGTTTAGTAAAAAGTAACTGATTTGACTAGTTGGAAACTAACTTATTCTTACCGCGAATTGGGACTATTTTTATATATGCTTCTTCTATTAAGTATATTGTATTTTGGAATAACTATGTACCCGAATAATGAGAAAATAGGTAATTATCACGTTATAGCTGTACAACACCATCTAATATACTGTTTTTGGTGAAAGTCCTTTATTGAATAAACTATTTATGATAAAAAAACGAAAAATCTTTAAACAGATTTTTCTCGAAATTGCCTTTGACACTTACATAATTTCGCTTTTCCAGTGACTATATAATTATATTAGGCTATTTTATTATTAGGCTAAATTAATATTAATATTAATTATATTATTATTATTATATTATATTAATATTATGCGCAATAAAAGTTTATGTATCATATTGTAAGTAAGAACGTCCATAGACCTGGCGGTTAGTCTGTACTCTTATTAATTATTAGTTACTAGTTTTATTATTATTAAATATTGTTATATTGCACATCATCAATCCGCATTAATATGAGGAAGTCATCACCCAGTTATATCTAGTTATTAAAATAATTATATTAATTCTAGATTGTTAGATAATGATGAAATAATTGTCGATAACACATAATATGCAAAGTAGTATGTTTCCTAGCTTGTTTTTTTTTGACGTGACTTATTGTAGATTTGCCGCAGATGGCATTAACTACTTGGCCGGACAAATGGGGAGCGCTGAAGGCTCTCACCCGGTACAACGTTTAAGACAACAGGCCTGAGGGTGCCCAGTTGGGCGCGAACCTCGGCTCAGGGCGTCGTCTGAGAGGAAAAATATTTGAAAGAATTAATCAACCCTAGCGGGTCGATAGCGATAAGCGCTGATTGAGGGAAATCGTCGACCACGCCGGCGGGGTCGGTATCGGGGTCCTGAAGTGTTTGGTGTCGCGAGCTGATTGGCTGCCTCTATGTCTAGAGTAATCGGGTCGCCTAGCTTGTTTGGTACCGGCGCCCGAAGGACGTTGTATACGATCCTGGCGTCCCGTTTACTGTAGAGGCAGCCAATCAGCTCGTGACAAGAAACACTTCAGGACCCAGATATCAACCCCGCCGCCGTGGTCTATGATTTCCCTCATTTAGAGCTTATCGTTATTTGCCCATTAGGGTCGATTATTTTTTTCAAATAAGTATAGTCTTCAGACGACGCCCTGAGCCGCCGCGCCCGACTGGGTACGCTCAGGCCTGTTGTCTTAAACTTTTGTACCGCGTGAGAGCCCTCAGTGTTCCCCATTTGTCCGGCCAAGTAGTGAATGCCATATGCGACAAATATACAATAAATAACGCCTATAGAATGAGAAATTGTTTTTTTTCGTCGAAATAAAAGACCGCTGGATCTCACATGGTAACAACAAGTTCATGGTATTTCCTTTCGGAAGAGGAAACCTCGCGATCTGTAGATTCGGTGATAAATTGGCAATTTATGGCCTTTCATTTTCTTCCTTCCTGCGATTGTGTCCGAAGACGAGACATTCATTATTTTACCTCTAAAATCTGTAGCTTTACTGAAGTAATTGCTTATAATTAAATACTTGTTTTTGTTCTCCATTGTATTCTATTATTAGTTTTATTAAACAATCGATTGTCAATTTAGTTTTTTATACTTTCTAGGGTTATCATTAAGGAATGTTGTAGTAAGCCAATTTTTAAAACTAAACTAAAACTGTTTTTATTGAACTGATCAATGAAAACTGTTTTAGTTTAGTTGTATTGAGTTGGGTTAGTTTAATTTAGTAGCCTCGATGTCATTACACAAACATTTGCTGTTCACTTTGAGTTCTTAGCTCTGTAACTGACTGCATGAAGGATTGCATATTATGTTTTAAGATAAGTTTACAACTTATACATTGTTTTAAGTTTACGCAGTTATTATCGTAATTAAAACACACAATAACGGGTTCTTACCGCGTTTAAAGCAGGAATATGAGAGGTACAAAATTTAAGACAACAGGCCTGAGGGTGCCCAGTTGGGCATGAACTTGGGCTCAGGGCGTCGTCTGAGAGGAAGAATGATCCCTAGTGGGTCGATAGCGATAAGCGCTGAATGAGGGAAGTCGTCGACCACGCCGGCGGGGTCGGTATCCGGGTTCTGAAGTAAAAATAACACCAAAACAAACAATGAGTATCTACTTTATTCTAGCTCGAATAACATGATTCCACCGTTTTTAAGTATCTACCAAAAAATTAGTACTCATAACATAACCTGTACCGATGTACATTCGTGATATAATTATTTGGAGTGACCGATCGTGTCGACCCAGTTGGTTAAGTGGCGTATGGACGGTCCACTGTGTTACCACTCATGTAACAGAGTACATCGCTATAGCGACTATAAGCTGCATTCTTCCACGCTATTTCGATGTTATCATTCTTAAGTTTTCCTAAAGAATAACATCAGGTTTTCGTTAATTAATAGTACTTACGTAACATATTTAATAACATAACCTAGCTTCGGGTATAACCTAAAACCCTTGCACAGGGATACGGGTGAAGACTTCAACGGTTGCAGAGGCGGAGATGGGAGCCATTGGTACGGTAATGCAGGACGGAAGGGACAAGTCACAGGGACTGTAACCTGGAACCTGACAGAGGGCAGCGGCAACTGTCAGTACTATTCAGAGGCGGAGGACAGGAGTCTTAGTACGGCTTTGAAATATACTACTCTGGGCGCCATCCCACTCGCGTCATACAGAGTACTGAAAAGCAAGAGGGAACTCACTGCCCTATTTGACACCCTGTGCTACACCGGCATATGAGCGTGGCTTTTAAACTAGTGAGTGAGTGAACCTAGCTTCACGCGTGTATCCTCGAAGGGGTGGGCAGAGGTGTACAGTCATGGGCAATATAATGTACCCACTTTAGGACTCTGTCGCACTAACATATTTGACATTTAGTGAGACTTACAGTTCAATTTGTCAAAAAAGTTAATGTGACATGGTACCAAAGTGTATACATATTAATGCTCGTGACCGTACAGTATATACACCCACTCCTTGCCAGCTATAATTTAGTCTCAAGTAATAGGGGGCGAGTCTAACCGCTTAGGGTACTGAAAAGTATCGGCGTCCGAAGGACGTAATCTACGATCCCGACGACCCGATTACTCTAGCCATAGAGGCAGCCAATCAGCTCGCGACACCAAACACTTCAGGACCCCGATACCGACCCCGCCGGCGTGGTCGACGATTTACCTCATTCAGCTCTTATCGCTATCGACCCACTAGGGTCGATTAATTCTTTCAAATATTTTTCCTCTCAGACGACGCCCTGAGCCGAGGTTCGCGCCCAACTGGGCACCCTCAGGCCTGTTGTCTTAAACGTTGTACCGGGTGAGAGCCTTCAGCGCTCTCCATTTGTCCGGCCAAGTAGTTAATGCCATCTGCGGCAAATCTACAATAAGTCACGTCAAAAAAAAGGCTAGTCTAATTCTGGGATGTTATCTACGAATAAATAATAAGTCTTTAGTCGTAGGATGTAAGTGATACGATTATCTATGATTAAAATGTGGATTCAAATTCATAATATCTTATAATTAATAATTCAATGATTCAATGGAATCGAACCCATGACACTACATGTAGGTCATGCGTTCTCCCATCATATTTCAGACATTCAGATGATTTCAGCCTTCCCCCTTCCGGTTGATTGAAGGCAGGTCTGTGCCCAGCAATGGGACATATATTGCTGTGTTCCAATAAAGAAATATTATAAAGAGAAATGAAAGAAAGAAAAATGTCATGATCGAAGCAAATGGAATTCCATATTCTCTGTGGGAAGTAGGCGTGAATTTATCCATGTTTAAAAAGAAATAATCACGTGTGTGTTATTGATCACGCTAATCAAGCCAGGATAAAGATGTGCAACAACGATTGCAATACACACTGCTATGCGCAAGCGCACACCCTTGACACGAAGCAACAATCATTCGTTAATTGTTGTTTCCGATGTTCTACACGCGTGTACTAGCCTGAGTTTATGTATGTTAACATTGTTTCTTTATTTGTGATGTCGTCGGTTTGTTTTTCAGTGTTACCACAGAACGGCCACTCCGTATAAAGGCGCCTTACACCATACGTGAGAGCGAGACAGACAACCTGTGCGCGCTCCCTCACTCCTTAACAAGTTATGACTTAAACAGACTGTTGAGAGTGTGTACATTGAATGATCGATTATCGCAAGCAAAAAAACATTCCGTACTGATTTTTATTGAATAACAAACAAGGTTGGACAAAAAATAACAATAGAACGTAATAAAAATGACATATATATATATATATAAAACTTAATAAAACCAAGGAGGCCGTCATTATCACAGATGAAAGCAGCTCTTAGGGGGTGAGGTAAATCAAGTTCGCTTCAAGTAAGGGGCGGAGAGTGTCCCTCCTTTACGTAATATTATTCTATAGTCAGATTGATCAACTGACTCCGCCGGGTTGAAGTTTCCTGCAGCGTTCGCTATCGGCCCACCCTCGGCACCAGACAGACTCTTTTTTTTTCTTTTAGTAAAAGAAAAAAAAATGATTTTTTTCTTGTGAGTACCCTCATCGGTCCCCATTTGTTCGGCCAAGTTGAATGCCAATTGTGGCACATCTATTAATAAGTCACATCGAAAAACGGTTCCTTGTTAATTAAAAAAAAATACATTACTTACATACGTAATATCACACCTATTTCCCCCTATTTTTTTTTCACTGATAAAAAAAGTATAATAGAAAAGTGAAGAGTTTTTACTCAGCCTTAGCTCGTTGATGTCTTTTGTATGAATGAATTAACCCATCACCCCTTTTAACTTTTAATTGCATTTTATTAACATTATTACCCGTGAAAATATCGTTTCAAAACTTTAATAAAAATATATTTTCAAAAATATATAAATTATAATAAAAAATATATGAATACACGTCGATTCAAATTGATGAATGAAATAACTGTTCTTTAGAAAGTGAATGAATAGTGGACAATAATTATTATCCTACCCTCTATTAATTTTACAAGGCCACGTAGGTAATTATTGAATAAAAACTTTCACAATTGAAACTTTAAATGATTTTAAAACTAAACAAAAAATAGTAATTGAAAAATTACATTAAAAAAATATCCTTACTAAAATTTTCATCCCGCTCTAACCGGAAATCCTTACGTTCTAAAAATAGGTTGTCGTTTTCAAAAAGGCACGCCGCCCCACTCTCCTGCGCAGCTTGTAGCGTGGGGAGAGGCTGTTGCGCTCAGTCGCTCGCTCGCCTCCGCCAGCGTCCCGCGTCGCGGCACCAGTTTTCCACCTTCAGGAAAAATCGTGTCGCGAAATACGCGGACCTAAAAATACCTTTTAAAAAAAAACTCTGTGTCTTGTGATGGATTATGTGCATGGCTGTAAAGTGTAACAGTGACATTTTCAGCAGCCCCGGCCCACCTTCCTTCCCTCACTAAATTCACACGTAAGTAAAGTTTTACTCTTACTTAATCAGTACGCTTTTAGCAAGATTTAGTGTGAGGAATTTAGAAATTTATTTATCGAAAAAATAAATTTAGTGCAAAAATGTTAACATTAAAATAAAATTCATAATTTCGGGATAAAAAATAAAATTAAAAATAAAATTTTAAATTTAAATTATGTTTCAAAATTCGTACATCTCACCATACGAGATTTTAGCACGAGAGAAAAATATATTTTATAAAAAATTGTGTAACGTTTTATGCAACAGTTTTCGGTGGTTTTAAAATTGAAAGTGTTGCGAAAGGCGCACTACGCTCGTGCTAATGGAACGGACCAGTGCTGTGCAGTTCACTCGAGGATTCGAATTTCGATTGAAATTCTTATTAAAATTAAAATAATTGTAAAAAAAAATTGTAGGTACCTACAACATTTTTTCACACAGCCAAAAATATTACATTCGTTTCTTTTCTTCTTTTGTTTTTTATGAAGCCTGTGGTGGATAATCAATTTATTAAACATGATTTTATTAATAAAATAATATAGAAGCAAATATAACAATACATTCTGGTATTAAAGTTCTTTATAGGCACACTTTATAGGTTCTTTATAGGTAGGTAAGTTCTTTATATGTACTACTACTTATTACAAAAAAAAAGACAGCCTCTCAACATTCAGCGCTCTTATTTATCCAATCATGTAATAAATGTGTCAAAAAGATGATAGAAAAATAAATGCTGATAAAAAATATGAAAAAGATGATTGTAGTAAAAAATATAGTAAGAAATCTTGCTTAGTAGATGAACTTTGGCTATAGGTAATAAAATAATCTTTATTGCTCGTCATAAAATACATAATTTACACTATAAAAGGAGGTTCGTGTCTAATGGAAATTCATAAACTAAAAAGGAATTTCATTAGCAACTTTAGGGTGTAACATTGACTTGAGAAGTTATTAATAAGAGATTGTTCTTTGGCAAAAAAACATGCAGCTACTATGATATTAAAGTCCTTAAGTATATAGATATGATGATGAGTTTTATGGTTACCATACCAGCCCACTCTTAGCCAAGTGGCGAACGATTTCTTATTGTAGATTTGCCGCAGATGGCATTAACTACTTGGTCGGAAAAAAAAGCGACAATGACAGTGATAAAAGTATATAGGATTGTTATGTCATCTTAACATAATATAACAAATTCTTTAATACACACATAATATATTACGAAATACAAAACATAAAAGAAATAGAAAGAGTACAATAGGCGTCTTTATTGCTATCAACTCTTTTATCGTAATACCTTAATACTCTTCTTCTATCGTGTGGGTTGTGACGTGAATTACCAACCACATCAACCCTAGTGTCAGGGTAAACCCTCTACCTTAATACTTAAAATACAATTTAACAACCTACTATACTCTTCCAGGCAACCGTATGTCAATCTACAGAAAAACTGTTTCCTTACTTAAACAGTTCTGCAGGACATTGTTAAATTGTTTCAAGACTTAATAAATAAATAAAAAATAATAATCCCATAATTTTTTACCACTATTATTGTCCCTTTTCAAAATCGTTTGGAGCTTGGCTAACCTCTTAGATTTTTGCAAATTTATCGATAGACTATGGACTTCAAAACAACACTATACTCCATGTATTGTTTGTACCTACTTCTAGCTTTGTTAAGAAATAAAGGTTACATTTTTAAGTTAGTTTCGTGACTATGATATCAGTTAGCTTAGACATTTTTCAATTAAGTATAACGAGAATGTTTCTATAAGTTTGAATTTAGAAGGTTTATATCATAACCTCCAAACATTATAGAAGGAAAAATTTAAGGGAAGAGAGGAAGGGGTAGACCTAGGATAACATTTATGAAACAAATAAAAGAGAAGGTGCAGGTCGTGTCGTATCGGTAGGTGAAGGTTTTGGCGGGAATAAGAGAGGAATGGCGATTACTACACCGACAAGAGCGCAGCTCTTAAATAAAGAGAGAGATATCATAACCTGCGCTGATGACTATGTTCCCAATTAGGCTAGTCAGAGGTGAATTCATGCCAAGATGATCTTAGTACCCTAGCTTCACCGAGCTCTCTGTTAAACCAACGTGATAGGAGCGTATCAACGTCTACAATGGTCGAACCGTGTTAGTGAAAACTTCTTCTTGTCATGGTGTCAGGGTTTTGAGCCGCCAAAGGCCCCTGACATGGCTCATGTTACGACTACATACATCAGTAAGTAGTAACAGGGACCAACGGCTTAACGTGCCTTCCGAAGCACGGATCATCTTACTTTCGGACAATCAGGTGATCAGCATGTAATATCCTAATCAAACTAGGGATCACAAAGTGACCGAGCAAACCGTGAGTCCTTAAGGACTTCATGTTTTTGTAAGTTCAATTAAATTAGACTTGAATAGACTAAAACTGACTTGGTGTACACAAAGGAAACTACAAGAAGTATTATTTAAATGTATATTTATACTAGAAAACGTATAACGTCTTATAGTTAATGATATAGGTGTCATTAGAGCGATTACGGCTATTATGCTTTTAAATATTAATGAGTATAAATAGCATTACGATATGCCTTGTGATACTAGTTCTTATGTTTTATTTACCTATGAATATGGCCTTTTCTTTGGCTATAAAAACCGGAATAAACACGTGCTAACATGTAGGTAAGATTTTTTAGTCAATATGCTTAATTGGTTAGGAACGCTAGTGATAACAGCCTCCGTGGTCTAGTGGTTAGAGCGTTAGGCTCAAGATCTGGAGTTCCGGGTTCGTTTCCCTATGGGGACATTGTCGAAATCACTTTGTGAGACTGTCCTTTGTTTGGTAAGGACTTTCAGGATTGAATCACCTGATTATCCGAAAAAGTAAGATGATTCCGTGCTTCGGAGGGCACGTTAAGCCGTTGGTCCCGCCACAAAAACATCTCCATCAACCCGCATTGGAGCAGCGTGTTGGAGTATGCTACATACCCCCTCCGGTTGATTGAGGGGAGGCCTGTGCCCAGCAGTGGGACGTATATAGGCTGTTTATGTATGTGTGCTAGTGATAAAAACATTAAGTATTTATCTAGTCCCCAGTGGGAAATAAGCGTGAGTTTATTATGTAATTAGTATGTTATCAGTTAGGAGGAACATACATTGACCAAATTGGTGATGTCCTTAGAAAAGGTTTAGTACGATCAACCGGCCTGCGTGTATGAAACGATGTGGAGGAAGCAAGAGAAGTGTGTCAGGTTCGAAGCAAATTGAATTCCATAGGCATGACTTTATTTGTACCATTAACATAGCTAATGGAGAAGGAATTTAAGATGTTTTTGCATAGAAAGTGAGAACATTACGTTAATTTTGTTATTTACGGCCAAGTAGTTAACGCCTCCTGCGGCAAATATACAATAAGTCACGTCAAAAAAAAAAAACTTTATTTTTTTTCTGAGTTAGAGCCCTCAGCGCTCCCCATTTGTCCGGCTAAGTAGTTAATGCCATTTGCGGCAAACCTACGAGAAAATATACTTCAAGTTAATGTAATGTTTATGTCTATGACATCATGTTCATTAAATATTTTTCAATATTGACAAAAGTTATAGAAGATAAATGTTGAGGATAATCAAATCAGCAATTGAATTTAAATTATGTGAGACTTTGTATTTGTATACTAACACAAACCATACACTAACACCTGTAACTCTAACAGGGCAGACAGGGCCTTTAGAAGCAAGTTGCCAGGGCCTTTAGTTGCATTTACATAAACTGCCTATATACGTCCCACTGCTGGGCACAGACCTCCCCTCAATCAATCGGAGGGGGTATGGAGCATACTCCACCACGCTGCTCCACTGCGGGTTGGTGGTGTTTTTACGGCTAATAGCCGGGACCGACGGCTTAACGTGCCCTCCGAAGCACGCAATCATCTTACTTTTTCGGACAATCAGGTGATTCAAGCCTGAAAAATCCTTACCAAACAAAGGACAGTCTCACAAAGTGATTTCGACAATGTCCCCATCGGGAATCGAACCCGGACCTCCAGATCGTGAGCCTATCGCTCTAACCACTAGACCACGAAGGCTGTTGATAATTAACTAAGTAAGTACAAATCACACTTTACAGAATCCCAGAAGTCGCTGTGACAATAAAAAACCGTCATAGCTAATGTGTTTTAAAACATAATCGTTTCTACAGCAGTTGCCAAACCTGAATGGCGAACTTTGAACTGTTTGGAAAGGAGGGTTTTCTCTCGAAGGCCGAGTACAGGCTGTTGCTAAAGGTTCCGTACGACACGACTGTAGCGTGCTCATTGCTATAATAGGCTAGATTCCAACTAATCAAATCAGTCTTTTAGTAAATATCAAAACCAGTCTTATTTTTTTTATTTATTTATTTGTACACAATAAAACAGACACAAGAAACATACAAAGAAAACAGATAGTACAGGTAAGCTTATCTCTAAACAAAGAGATTTCTACCAGCTGACCTACTTCTTTTTCAGTCTTCTACTTCTTCTATCGTATGGGTTGTGAGGCGTATTACCAACCTCATCAACCCTGGTGTCAGGGTAACTATTGAGCCGCCAAAGGCCCCTGACATGACTCATGTAACGACTACGTACTTACATCAGTAAGTAGTAACCGGGACCAACGGCTTAACGTACCTTCTGAAGGAGAGATCGTTTTACTTTCGGACAATCAGGTGATCAGCCTGTAATGTCCTAACCAAACTAGGGATCACAAAGTGATTTTTGTGATATGTCCCCACCGGGATTCGAACCCGATCAAATACAGGGATGTGCTGTTTTCCGAAAAGTTCCCAATTCAACATTCAACATTCCAGGCATTAAAAGGGCGCAAAAGTTATTTATGTAAAAAGAGCTTTATTACTTAGCCTTTCTCTCTCTCTCTTTTTAAGAGCTGCGCTCTTGTCGGTGGAGTAACCGCCAATCCTCTCTTCTTCCCGCCAAAACCTTCACCTCCCGATACGACACGACCTGCACCTTCTCTTTTATTTGTTTCATAAATGTTATCCTAGGTCTACCCCTTCCTCTCTTCCCTTCAATTTTTCCTTCTATAATGTTTGTCTGTTGTAATGTTTGTTTGTTTACTTAGCCTTTACGTAGATTTAAATTTGATGATAAGTAAGGTAAAATAAAAAAATGTAAGTATCAAAAATTTTAGACACATACGAGTAGCATCACATTATCATCTTCCTAGCATTATCCTGTTATTCACAGGGTCCGCTTACCTAACCTGAAGATTTGACAGGCCCGGTTTTTTTACAGAAGCGACTGCCTGTCTGACCTTCCAACCCGCGAAGGGAAAACCAGCCCTATACATGTTAGGTCAATACCTCCGAAAATGCATTTCTCGGGAATGTGGGTTTACGAGGTTACGAAATGACGGCAATAAAATAAGTTCGAATCCCGGTGGGGACATACCACAAATATTACTTTATAATCCCAGTTTGGTTAGGACATTACATTCTGATCACCTGATTGACCGCAAGTAAGATGATCCGTGCTTCAGAAGGCACGTTAAGCTGTTGGTCCCGGTTACATACTGATGTAAGTACGTAGTCGTTACATGAGCCATGTCAGCCTTTGGCAGCTCAATAATAACCCTGACACGGGGGTTGATGAGGTTGGTAATCCACCTCACAACTCACACGATAGAAGAAGAAGAATAGTGTATTTATTGTAAATGAATTTATCCATTGATATGCAAAAGATTTAAAGATATTTTCATAGTCTAGTCTAGAGTAGGCTTAGTGGCCTAGATAACGTAAATTATCTAAATCTGTGAAATAATTTATTGGGGCGTGCAATACCTTTCCACTTTAATTGCGTTTTGTTTCGTCTGTTGTTGAGTAGATAAGTATATTTTGTTCGGTAACAGTGGTGCTAATTCCTGCAGACGCCATCTAATTTTATTTTAAGTTATACCTGTCATTTTCTCATCCGTTGAAAAAGAAAAGGACGGGTAATCGACAGGCATAAAATTTATGGAATACACGTCAATTTTAAGCAGAAATCTAAAACAACCGTCTAAAAAGTTTACATCGGCCAATAACCCGACAGAGTTAAGTATATAGCACGTCAAACGGATTGCATATCAGCGAGATGCCTATTTTATTCGCCCGGGTTATTCATTCGGTTTAAAGTTAACTTGTTGACTCGGCGGATAAGAAAATGACGGGTGTAACTTAAAATTATATTAGGAGGTGCAGGAATCGGGGCCACTGATTGCTATCTGCCCAAACCTACTAATAAGTTACTTACGTTACAAAAAAAAATGTGAATTATGTACATATGCGATGACAATTAATAAAACCAAATAGGTAACGAAAAAAAGAAAAAAATCTCGCTAATTTTGAAGAGGACCTACCTCAGCTATCACATAGTTGTGAACAATTAATACTCGCCTAAACTAGTCTCGGAACACCCTGTATAACCAGTTTAAACACTGTCCCGGCGGGTGCCAGGCGGATTTACCGAATAATAAGCGTTACATCATCGGAATAGGGCATAAAACTCGTATTTTACCAGTATGTTTTGTATATTTTCGCTATTAATTTTACATTTTATATTATGTTTGACCGCCGTGCGGTATGGTTGGAGGTCAGGTAAATACCTAAACGATTTAAAAAAGTTTTCTTGTCTATTGTTTTGTCTGGGTAAAGGTTAGGTGAGAAGTCTATGCTGGTAGAATATTAATTAATTAATGCTTGAATACGCCAAAACACATAAAACACAGATATAGTAAACCATATCAGGCGTGAAAGCCCTCCAGAATGCGAGCCCCGCCCGTATGAGCAATATAATGTACCCACTTTAGGACTTTGTCGCACTAACATATTTGACATTTAGCGAGACTTACAGTTCAATTTGTCAAAAAATTTAATGTGTCATGGTACCAAAGTGTATACATATTAATGCTCGTGACCGTACGTATTTTATTAACATTGTAACTATTATATTAAAAACTTTTGCATTGCGCATTGAAGCAATTCATCTTAAAAATCAATTTGATATTATTTGATATTTCGCACTTACCTTACTAAACAAAGGAGAATCTCACAAAGTGATTCCGACAATGTCCCCGTTGGGAATCAAACCCGGACCTCCAGATCGTGAGCCTAACCCTTAAATCACTGGACCACGGAGGCTGTTATTTGAAAAAAAAAATCTTTTTATTACAGAGGGTTTTATCAGGGACTGATAATGCCACCCCCGATGAAAGACTCGGTACAAATGATTATGTGTACATTATAAGAATCTTGAACTTAAGCTATCTTCTTCTTCTTATCGTGTAGGTTGTGAGGTGGAATACCAACCTCATCAACCCTGGTGTCAGGGTTATTACTGAGCCGCCAAAGGCCCCTGACATGGCTCATGTAACGACTACATACATCAGTCAGTAGTAACCGGGACCAATGGCTTAACGTGCCTTCCGCACTTTGGCACCCCTCAGCCCCTTAAAATAAAAAAAAAAATTACAAGCAACCGGTATGAGAAATCTAACCCGATGAAGTTAGCTTGCGGCCAGGGTGAACCAGTCTTGGTTGATTTTGGCGCCCCCCCCCCCCTATTTCGGCGTCCGGTGCACTTCGCACGCCCTAGGGCCGCCACTGGATTTACTTATAAAAATCTCACATTAAAATTACTTACACACTAAATATACAAATCAAGTGAGAAATAACGTCCGAAGTATATACATAGAGCATGGTCAGATAAGGTGATCTTGTATGCTAATCAATGAGTACAAACACAGATCTACTGTCGATACGGAATCAATATTATTATTTATAACGACTCGTTCAATAATATTGTGACATATATAAATACTAATCTACACTAATATTATAAAATTTGAGGAGCTCGGTGGCGCAGCGGTAAACGCGCTCGATCTTCGATTGTTGAAGTTAAGCAACTTTCGCAAGGCCGGTCATAGGATGGGTGACCACCAAAAAAAAGGTTTTAATTCCCGGGCTCCTCCGTGCTTCCGAAGGCACGTTAAACCGTTGGTCCCGGCTGCATTAGCAGTCGTTAATAATCATCAATCCGCACTGGGCCCGCGTGATGGTTTAAGGCCCGATCTCCCTATCCATCCATAGGGAAGGTCCGTGCCCCAGCAGTGGGGACGTTAATGGGCTGATGATCATGATCTAATATTTGGAAATGGAAACACTTTGAAATATACGCATTGTGCCGACTAGTGGAACGGAAGTTAACGACTCCGTTAGCATTTTTTAAAGTTAATTTCAAACTGTTAACGGCTTAACGAATGTCCGGGACGATAAACTGAACATATTCCGTTTTATCTTTACCAGTCCGGCGCAAAAGCAAACATTCATATAGGTAAGAGAGAATGTACCTCGTTTCAACTGACTTGATACTTTACGTAACTTTATATTAGAGAGGTTAGTATGCAAAAATTTGCACCAGATCTTTATGCATATTAGAGTTAGGTAGTTGCACACATGTATTTTGTAAAGTTTGCAAGAAATAGTTGATGAGTGATGATAATGTTTTGTAATCTGTTCCTAATGTTGTGATCATCTTTGTAGTTTCGTATTTGGGTCGATTTTACGTCATGTCTTGTGATTGGGGTATAGCTAATGTTACACATTATATATGAATAAATCCGAAAAAAATCTTATTCTTTATCCATTTTCCGTCACCATCAAAATGTGTCCAAAGTTAAGCGGAGGTGCCAATGCTAAGTTCAAATCTCAATATCTAAGTACGGTCACGAGTACTAATATGTATACACTTTGAAACCATGTCACATTAACTTTTTTGTCAAATTAAAAAAAGTCTCATTAAACGTCAAATATGACAATGCGACAGGGTTCTAAAGTGGGCACATGATATTGCTCATAACTGTACATAAGTATAGGCGTATATTTCATAAACGACAGATTTTATGACAATATAAGTACAAATATTATATAAACAATATACTTAGTTAATATGTATTTCTTCTAAGAAATAACTCGTTTTTAAATTAACTTATTTTTAAACTTTTGTAATAAATTATCACATATTTTATAAGACACAATAAAATTAATAAAAAACGTAATATCTACTCGAAAAACCATAACTTTTCAGAAATCTAAGACCCACCAGATTGTTCTTGTTGGTTGTCTTTCCCGGTCTGCTGGAAGAGATTTCTACTAGAAATAAGTGTGTAAGTCTAATTGTTTTATATCCTGTTCTGTGTACAACAAACTGTTCATCATCATCAATTTAAGAGCCACACTCTTGTCGGTGCAGCATTTACCATGCTACTTTGTTTAGGGAAAAATAGAGCAGTGGTTTCCCTCTTGCCTTCCGCCCCGCAGTACTCACCTAAACTAACTAAATTGTTTAAAAAATGTAAACAGATGTGCGTACTTTCGCGTCAAACTAACCAGCCATTACATTTTTACTTACTACGTTTTCTTTCCGTTTAGTGCAACACAGCCTTAAACCAGCCTTGCGACGTCACGCGTTGCTTAAACTAGAATATTAATGTTGTAAGCAGTATAAGGCAGTATATTTGTAGACAAGCAGTGTGGTAGGTCCAAGTACAAATTAGAACGTTATGCCACAAGATCAATAGAAATGTCAGGATCAGGATTCCAGCAGATTGAATTCGATAATATCCGCTTGTCCCGGTGGAAAATACATAATATGTTTTAATATATTACATTAAATCATCATCGACTCCCTAGCTTTATCCCGTTTTTCACAGGGTCCGCTTACCTAACCTGAAGATTTGACAGGTTCGGTTTTTTACAGAAGCGACTGCCTGTCTGATCTTCCAACCCGCGAAGGAAAAGCCAACCATTATCCTGTCAATACAGGTTAGGTCAGATACTTCCAAGAAATAGTACATTTACAGCTCTGCCATTATTTCTAGGTAACCGAGTTACGTACTTATATATTGTTTCTTCGCCGTTCTATAATTAGTTGACGTACTGATTGTATATCATACGTTGCGGTAAAGGTTAACGAATGGTTTTAAGATAACATCGAATGTGGCAAGTTTCTATGGTGTATGAATTCGCGAAATTAGGTACTTTAGTTACATTATATTTTATTTATTACAAATTACAATAGTAATTAATTAAGTAAGCATTGTTTGGCTTGGAAGGGAAACAGGCAGTCTCTTCTGTAAACTACACTTGCTAAATGTTCAGATTAGGTAAGCGGACCCTGTGCAAATGGAGTAACGCTATGTAGTAATGTTTAAGCATTATTTGGATATTTTAAAAATCACTACAAGGGGGGTTAACAAGGCCACATCAAAGCAATTCATCTAAAAAAGTAATATTGCAATTTGACATATTTGCGCATATAAAAGTAAGTGCGCCGTGCGATTATTCGTGCTTCGGAAGGTAACCGGGACCAACAGCTTAACGTCAATGAGCCTGTCAGGGGCCTTTGGCGGCTCAATAATAAACCTGACATCAGGGTTGATGAGGTTGGTAATTCACCTCACAACCTATACGATAGAAGAAGAACCCCCCAGGTCGTATCGGCCAGTGGGACGCCTCCGCGGATCGGTGTGTAGTATGAAACTTTATGGTGTTTATAGTATCAAAGAGTATATATATGTAAGTATTAAAAATAAAAGTTGCCACAGAAGTTGTCAATCATTAATAAATTATTATAAATTAATAATTTTATTCGCAAGTTACATTGTATTATGTATTTACCAACACTTTGTGTTACGTAATTTTTGAAAGTGTATTGCAAAGTGAAAAATGAGCACTTTCAACTGATATTTATAAGGTAACTCTTTATTTTGTATTTTACACTTCAATAACGCACTTTACAATTTCAATACACTTTGGATGAGTCTTTTTTTTGCCTTATTGGTGAGAAATCATGATATTGATTTTTATAATAAACGTCTGAATTTAAAATATTATTAAGTAAGTAAGCCAAAATAAATGGTTTGTTTTAAAAATGGCTCATAATCAGTGATTGCTTTGGACTCTGCTAACCCATTAGTGTACACTGTACAGCCTCCGCGGTACAGTGATTGGACCAGATTGAGGGGAGGTCTGTGCCCAGGAGTGTGACGTATATAGGCTGTTTATGTTTATAATAAATACACTCGGCTTAGCATGCCTTCCGAAGCACTGAATCATCTTATTTATTATAGTAATCGGAATATAACACGAAAATTGCATTGTCCTTCCCTAAGGCTCTATAATTACAGATATGTTGTCATACATTCATACACATTTCCATACAAACCCGGCAGTTATTAAAAAAATCTGTTGAACGTGATGTATGGTCGGTAGTTCTGTTGTTCGCGTCACGCACGATAGAATTCGTATCTTACTGTAGATAATGAACATTCTGTGCTAAAGATATGTGGATAAAATAAACATAACCTATACTCATGACTATATCTCAAATGGGTCAATCATTTTGAGTGCATGCCAATTGTTTCAAGCTAAATTTGTATCCTTCGTTCTCATAATATTATATTCTCAAAATATTACATTCGCAAAACATTACGTTCGCAAAATATTATATTCTCAAAATATTACCTGTACAATGAAACAGAAAATATGTAAAAAATAATCATTCTCTAGTAACGAAAATAAATCAATTAACTTTCTATTAATTTTCCATACAGCATTTACAAAATGATAGTAGCAGCACCCTTTGATTTTGCAATCCGGTAATAATGTTGTAAGTACTTAATAGATGGATCACAGGGGGGGGATTTAATTGTCGTGCAATATGTAAAGTAATAATGTTTACTTTACATACTACCCCCTCCGGTTGATTGAGGGGAGGCCTGTGCCCAGCAGTGGGACGTATATAGGCAGTTTATGTTATATCACTTTTAAAACAATTTCTGCCCAGTAATAGGAATTGTACACATTCCAAAGTCGCCGGTTACGTTGTCAGTCTACACGGAGTTGTGTAAAAATGCTAATTTGTATGTTTGATGTGCGCAAGAGTCGTTCGGCGAGTGAATCACGCCACCGGACAAGATGGCTGACCTTCGACGATAAATATTTTACCGAAATTACTTTTTTAATATTAAGTAGGTTATTAGCTATGATTTAGCCAGATTCTACAAGGATTTGAGAAACGACATTAGATTTTTCCTACCTTTTTTATAATGGCCAAGTGTGTTGGCTCGACTATGCCTGATGGTAAGCATAGAGAAGCCCTAATTGCAGTAGCAACTGATAAGCAACGCAATGAGTCAATTTCGAATCAGTTGCCACCTGTCCATCTTCTTTTATCGTGTGGGTTGTGATGTGGATTACCAACCTCATCAACGGGTACAGGCGTCGTGGTAGACCTCGAAAGATATGGCGTGACGACTTGGACGCTTGCCGGAGGGACTGGCCGGAGTACGCACAGGACCGCGAAAAATGGAAAGAGGAAGGGAAGGCCTTTGCCCAGCAGTGGGATCTTGTACGCTAGGTTAGATTAGATTAAGAGTAGAAATATTTATTTATTTTTTTAAAGAACGTCTAAGGCCCTGAGCCGAGGTTTTTCTTGCAGCTTCTTTTCCCCGGCTATACAGGTTGTGAGAAGCTGCAGCAGTTTTAGGCGGATGAGACGATCGTTATGTAAAAATTGACGATTCAAAGTGTAACTATGTTACCTACTGAATAAAGATATTTTTGAATTTGAATTTGAAATTAGCTTTTTTTTTTTTTTTTTTGACGTGACTTATTGTAGATTTGCCGCAGATGGCATTAACTACTTGGCCGGACAAATGGGGAGCGCTGAAGGCTCTCACCCGGTACAACGTTTAAGACAACAGGCCTGAGGGTGCCCAGTTGGGCGCGAACCTCGGCTCAGGGCGTCGTCTGAGAGGAAAAATATTTGAAAGAATTAATCGACCCTAGTGGGTCGATAGCGATAAGCGCTGAATGAGGGATAAGCGCTGAATGAGGGAATTTGAAATTAGCGTGTCTATTGCGAGGGTTAAAAGAGGTCCTTATATGGTTTTCGCTGTAAGGCTACGATAAGTGGAGTCTCTGTCTACTCCGAAGGGTAATAGGCGTGATATAATGTACATAAGTACACTATACAGCTCTAAGAATTTCCCCGGTAACACAAAAACTTAATTATTTGTTTTAGCCAACGCGTGTCTTCACACATTTTTTGCACGTTCACAGTAGACTTGAATAACGTAACGTCGAAGAAACTCCGCCATTTTAATTTTAATGTGAAATGTCACTTTTTGTGGTATTACGTGATAGTTACGTTGGTTAGCGTTTGGTTGGCAAGTCGATGTGTGATGTGCCGCGGAAACATACTATAAGGCTGCGTTTACGAAGAGGTTAGTCGCGCGGAGAATTCAAACATACCTAGATGGTGACTGCCGCCTTAGCGAACACTGAGGGGGATGATTCAGGTCATGATTCTGAGTTAAATATCAAGCGGAATTATCCGTCGCAATTTATTTTTTCACACGACGAATTCATTAAAAACATCATAGAAGGAAAGCTAGAAGGAAAGAGAGGAAGGGGAAGACCAAGAAGAGCTTACATGGAACAGATTAAAGAAAAGGTTAACGTCGTGTCTTATAGGGGAAGTCAAGGAATTGGCCTTTGATAGACTGGAATGGAAAATGCTACACCGACAAGAGCGTGGCTCTTAAATTGATGATGATGAAATTCCATACTTTTGCAATGGAAAATTACATTTAACTTTTTAATTTTGCCTTCACCAACCCACTGTGGAGCAGCATAGTAGAGTAAGAAAGAAAGAAAGAAACGTTTATTATAAAGGGAGTATGCTCCAGACCCCCTCCGGTTTCTTAAGAGGACACCTATGCCCAGCAGTAAGACGTTATATAAGCTGTTTATGTTATGATACTTTTGCGACGGAAATTTACACTTGATATTAACTCAGAATTATGAGCTGAATCAACCCCCTCAGTATGCGGTACGGTATCACTGACGTCCTGTATAGTCGCGCGGATAATTCAAACATATGGCGATTTATAGGAGCGTTCACGCAATTCCGTTGTCATAGCCGATTGATTTTTGATATGCAATCTCGTTCCGCGCGCCGCGTCGCTTAAGGCCTATGCAACGAGTCGCACCTTCAAGTCTGTTGCATTGAATTTCATATCAGGTGAGAGCCCTCAGCACTCTCCGTTTTCAGCCCAAGTAGTAAAATGAACCAAAACAAATCTACAATAAGCAAGCCGAAAACGAGCGTCACATATCGCGTCATCACGCCTGTATCCCCAAAGGGGTACGCAGAGATAAATGTAAAAATGTAATGCAGCAATGCTGTGTATTTTTGTGTAATAATAATTATTGATTGATTGATTGAGATGTGAAGTATACACCCACGCTTCGCTAGCCATCCAAAAATGGATCGCACTTTCAAAAACAAAACCTAAGGGTGGTTTTAGTGCACTATTGGATAACAGCCAAAGTGCCAATATAATCTAATATAGCCTGCAAGATACCATCGAAGGTCTCTTTTCATTTTTCGTGGTCCTGTGCGCACTCTGGCCAGACCCTCTAGCACATGTCCAAAGTGCTATCGATCAGTATAACATCGTTAGATTTTCCACATGCATAAAGCATAAATAGTTATTGTCATAATATTTCTAAAATCATCAACATTCCCCTAGTATTATCCCGTTTTTCACGGGGTACGCTTACCTAACCTGAAGATTTGACAGGTCCGATTTTTTACAGTAGCGACTGCCTGTCTGACCTTCCAACCCGCGAAGGGAAAACGAGCCCAATACAGGTTAGGTCACATACCTTCGAAAATTTCTCGGGCATGTGGGTTTCCTTATGATGTTTTCCTTCACCGCTGTGCATGGGATAATCATTTATGATCCAAACATGAATTCGAAAACAAATATTAGTTGAAGTAAATAGCGCGATACTCTGCTTATAACGAAACAAGTCACAAGAAAGAATATATCATTATAATTTCGTTCCACGTCAAAATTACTAATGGAGCATGCAATATGCTATTATTGATAGATAACGTACTTAGAAAAAAAAACAAATAAGTAACATGTCACGAATGTCTTCCTGGCTAATCGCTGCGCATGGGATGGTTCCGGAACTGGTGTTCCGGTTCTAGTAATTCATATAGCATGCGCAATTACTTTTATGTGGACGTATTTTCCTAATATTACGAGCCGTGGTAGCCCAGTTGGTAGAATGCGTGCCTCTCACTTTGAGGTCGCAGGTTCGAATCCAGCACAGGCCTAAACCAATAAAATTGACGAATTTGTTTTCGAATTCACGTTTGGATCATAAATGATTATCACGTGCGGTGAAGGAAAATATCGTGAGGAAACCCACACTCCCGAGAAATTTTCGGAGGTATATGACTTAACCTGTATTGGTCTGGTTTTTCTTTCGCGGGTTGGAAGGTCAGACAGGTAGTCGCTTCTATAAATAAGCGGACCTGTCAAATCTTCTTATCTAAGCGGACCCTGTGAAAAACGGGATAATGATGATGTATGTGAGCTTGTATAGGTATGGAGGTATGAGTTAAAGTCATATTTAGGTATTCGCTTCACATGGACTTAATACTCGTTGTTGCAAAAGTGGCTGTGCCCACCCCGATAGGAATCGGTGTTTAGGCTACTAGTCAACGCATTCGCGGGTTTCCAGTCCAAATGTTATTGAAAAATCTATAATTTCTAACTAGGTCACCGCATGATGATGAAACCATCCAAAACTTAACATCAGTCATTGGCGTCCGTTTCCAACACCTGACATCATTGCGTCCGTCCGGCGCGGTTTCCTCCGTTTCCATGCGCAGGAGTTGCTCAACGATTAACCAACGATTGCGCGAGCGGCGCGACAGCCCTAGCGGATTATAGAGCGTTGCAGAATTGGATTATTAAGTATAATTCGGTTCAATAAGTTTGGCAAAATCTTCGCGTTGAACTGGTGCAGGAATGTATTGTAGTTCTCCTTTATAACGGCCTCTGTGGGCCAGTGGTTGAGCGTTGAGCGCGCGAAAACCGGTGGATACATGTCACAAAAATCACTCTATGATCCCTAGTTTGGTTAAACATAACATCATCATCATCAATCAATTTAAGAGCCACGCTCTTGTCGGTGCAGCATTTTCCATTCCAGTCTATCAAAGGCCAATTCCTTGACTTCCCTGTAAGACACGACGTTAACCTTTTCTTTAATCTGTCCCATGTAAGTTCTTCTTGGTCTTCCCCTTCCTCTCTTTCCTTGTAGATTTCTTTCTTTTAGATGATGTTTTTAATAAATTCGTCGTGTTTTATTAGGTGTCCAATCATCTTGCCTCTTCTTCTTCTTAAACATAACATAGTCCTAATTAAATGTAGCATGTAGTCAATAAAGATTGGCCAATTCAGGCGACTCCGGACGAGTATATTTTTAAAATATTTAATAAGTCCCGTGCAATAGGGACCGAGCGATAACAATAAATCACAATTTATAATAATAATTTATCGGTAACATTTAAAAGATCACGACTATTCACGACACATTTTAACATAAAAATGACTAATTGTCAGTGAACCTTGTTACCGATGACATATATCGTCTTGGCACCATTCGTTATCATAGAATGTCAAACCTTGGTATTACTTTAACGTGGTTACTCTTATACGAACCTTCCAACAATTGGGTAGTTTCCTAGGTCAAAGATAAATTATGAAATTATGATTACTAAATAAAGACAGATTTAAAGGTGACAAAAAGGTTTTCATTTTTCTATTTAACTTATTTGTGAATTTTAATAATGACAATGTAATAATTTGTGCGACATTTTGTCACGTTTTTCTATGACGTCACAGTTTGCTTTTTCATAAAAACTCCATAGTAATTTAGTTTTGACGTTTAGTAAAAAGTAACTGATTTGACTAGTTGGAAACTAGCCTATTCCTCGTTTTAACGACTGCACAGTAACAATATGAAATGCCTTTGATACCACGATAATTATTATTGAAGACTAAGATTAAGATCACTCAAGATTTGTCATTGGCACGTCGCTAGCCGCGGAAGCCAGAAGAAAAAAAAAAACTAGCCTATTGTCGATTTAGATTTAAGAAAAATATTTCTTTGTACCTTTTCTACAAACAATAGTCTGTAAGATTCTTGTTACCTATTATTTACTAACAAAATAACCCTGACACCAGGGTTGATGGGGTTGGTAATTCACCTCACAGATATAAGAAGAAGATTAACAAAAGACTTTTTAAATGAACTTGTTTTTAAGTTTCTCCGGCAGAGTACCTAGTTATTTTATTTATTTATTTATTAAATCTTAATACTAAATATACAATTTATCAATGCCTTGCAAAACTGTTTAATCAGTTGTGTCTGCAGGAAAGAGTCTCTAGTAATAATATTAATTAAATATATATATACCTAATAGTAATTTGTACGACGTGTATCACAATAAGTAAGAAGTCAAGGAATTGGCCTTTGATAGACTGGAATGGAAAATGCTACACCGACAAGAGCGTGGCTCTTAAATTGATGATGATGATCACAATAAGTGTAAGTATCACATTAATTAACTAAATAAACAATTAGTACCATGAACAAAAAGTAAATTTTACAAAATACTAAATAATAATTGTTTAAGTATTTTTACTTTGAGACTGATGTTCTCAGGCAAACTATTCAGTAACGCAATTTGCGGCAAATGTATAATACGCAAAAAAAAAAACTGTTATATATACCTTTGCAGACTTTGACGTGGTTTGAATTATATTCCCCTTTAATATAGGTACAATCAGAATGTCGTGGGAACATCGTATATTGCGACTGTTACGAAATGCTAATCAACTTGAGAGATTGCTACCTTGTTCACGAAATATGCTCGCGGACGTATTCTATGTTCTGTTATGTCATATAAATAATGGCTGGATAATGTTACTGGGCCATAATACATGGCCGTTGATTCTATTTAGCTATACACGACCATAATGAACAGTCAAAGGCTGATAGGCTAGTTTCTAACTAGTCAAATCAGTTACTTTTTCATCATCAGCCCATTAACGTTCCCACTGCTGGGGCACGGGCCTTCCCTAAGGATGGATAGGGAGAACGGGCCTTAAACCATCACGCGGGCCCAGTGCGGATTGATGGGTATTAACGACTGTTAATACAGCCGGGACCAACGGCTTAACGTGCCTTCCGAAGCACGGAGGAGCTCGACATGAAAACTTTTTTTTGTGGTCACCCATCCTAATTAAATGAAAAAAAAATGAAAAATGTTTTTATTACCAGAAAACAATACAAATGAGGCACATAAAATAGGATGAGTACTTATATTAAAAATATATCCAAATGAACAGAGGTTCCCAAACTAGGCGGAGCCTGTATCTTGGGAAACCGTAAAAAAATGGGTACATGTGATATTGGCGCATAGTTTGCCAAAGGAAACTTAAAATTAAACTTACATCTAAGTATTAGAGCGAAGGGTGTGTGTTAAGTAGCAATATGAATGTGTGAGTATACGAGTTTAGTGTATGCGAGTCTAATAGTAGAAGTTGCTTAACTTCAACAATCGCAGACCGAGCGCGTTTACCGCTGCTCCACCGAGCTCCTCACTTTTTATTAAACGTCAAAACGCGAAATTCCTACGGAATTTGTATGAAAATGTCGCACTTTTTATTGCGTTTTTTTATTGACATTCATAAATGTGTTAAAAAAAAAGAAAATGTTCATTTGTCATTTTTAGATCAGTCTTTATTTAGTAATCAGAATTTCATAATTTATCTTTCACCTAAGGAAACTACCCAATTACGTTGAAAGGAAAAATGTAGACATGAGCATGCGTATCAAAAGATATCAGAAAGTTGAATGAATCATGATCTATGATCCATAGGATTACTTTGCCCGTCTGTCTGTCAAGACCTTTTTCTCGGCATAGTTTTTTTTTTGGCCGGACAAATGGGGAGCGCTGAAGGCTCTCACCCGGTACAACGTTTAAGACAACAGGCCTGAGGGTGCCCAGTTGGGCGCGAACCTCGGCTGAGTGCGTCGTCTGAGAGGAAAAAATATTTGAAAGAATTAATCGACCCTAGTGGGTCGATAGCGATAAGCGCTGATTGAAGAAAGTCGTCGACCACGCCGGCGGGGTCGGTATCGGGGTTCTCGGCATAGTCATTTCGTGTTTTGTTGACAAAAAAGCTACTGATTTGACTAGTTGGAAAGTAACATATTATCAACAAACATAATACTACTATTAACACGTTGTGCAAGTGTTAGATGTTTTTCGCAAGTACACAGACAGGGAGCAAAAGATGGCCGCCGGAGGTGAAAGGTGAACTGGTGTTAGCCTTTACGATCGCAGGCCACACTTGCCTGGTTAGATCGCTTGAAAATGTTTATTTATTTAGGTACAGCAATACTTATTAAACAGACAGACAGCATTATAAAAAGAAAAAAATAATAAACTGTACTTATACTTAAGTAACATGACCAAAGCTATACCAACTAAACCAACTGGGCGCCCTCAGGTCTGTTGTCTTGAATTTTGTACCGGGTGAGAGCCTTCAGCGCTCCCCATTTGTCCGGCCAACTAGTTAAATGCCATTTGCTGCGGGAAATCTACAATAAGCCACGTTAACATATGTCTCATTTGGTAAAGTTACAAATCTTAAAATTGAATGCTTGCTTGTAATATTTTCATATCTTTTCCTTGTAGGTAAGTACTATACTTACAAATCTTAAGACAATGAACTTTAAAGCATGCATAATTACGTTTTAATTTATTTAAAATTATCAAGCACTTAAAACAAGATGGTGTCTCGTGTGTAACACATTAGAATCTTTTTATTACAAAAGAAAATGATAAATAGTAACCAAACATACTTACCTAGTTAACTATTGTCTGAGAGATTGCTTAAAATAAAGACATAATATTGCATATAAAAAGAGAATGGTCGACGCCATTTAACGATATTAAAAATACAATTTTGCAATGTTCACCTACTGAGCATCTGTCATTTTTGTACATGTGAGTTTAAGTTATACTGTGGGCGAATGTATTTGTGTGTTTTCAAATCAAATATACTTTATTGCACAGAAAATAATTTGATGTTCAAATCACTTTATACAGATTCTGATTCGATTTTCGGAGATTTGTGACCTAACCTGTAATTGTAATTAAAACACAGTCATAATAACGGGTTCTTACCGAATTTAAAGCTATATCAATTGGTAGTATTCCAGTCTACTATCCGCTACCACCTCGCAGTAGTCCAAACACAAACTAAATAAAGCCACAGGTCACTCCCATGTCACTAGGTTACCGACGCATGCGCAGCGAAAGCAATTTCGAAACACATCGCTGCTTTTAGATGCTCCCAACATTGCAACACCCCAACTGAAAGGTCATTGGTTATACAACTGAAAGCACACATTTATGTAATAGTGTGATAATAATGCATCTAAGGATCGAGAATAAATAGGTATTAACGTATAGCTCGTTAGAAGATAATTGTTTATTTACTATGCTTATTGCGCATATTATTATGTGTGTTTATTGGGTAATGGCAACGCCCACTGTTGTCCAGTGGTTCAGCGTTGGGCTCACGATCCGGAGGTCTCGGGTCCAAATCCCGGTGGGGATATACCACAAAAATCACTTTGTGATCCTTAGTTCGGTTAGGACATTACAGGCTGGTCACCCAATTGTCCGAAAGTAAGATGATCCGTTAAGCCGTTGGTCCTGGTTACGACTTACTGATGTAAGTGAGTAATCGTTACTTGAGCCGTGTCAGGGGCCTTTGGCGGCTCAATAATAACTCTGACATTAGGGTTTATGAGGTTGGTAATTCACCTCACAACCGAAATGATAGAAGAAGTAGATTGGGTAATGGGCAAGTGATTTATTGTTACGTTGTAGGATTAAGAAAAGTTTACTGACGCTGAGGGCTCTCATCACGAAATTTAAGACAACAGGCCTAAGGGTGCCCAGTTGGGCGCGAACCTCGGTTCAGGGCGTCGTCTAAGGGTATAATTATTTGAAAGAATTAATCGACCAAGTGGGTTCTGATGCACAAAACATGTGCACTATAATGTTGACCGTCTACAAGTAATGATCAACGTTGAGTAAGTGTAATTTCTAAAGGCCATTGGGCAGGAATATGGACCTCTTTGACCCCATAACTGGCTGCAAACCTGTCCTGCACGTTACCTCATAAATATACATTGTTTAAGTATTTTAGCCTGTATGCGTACCTATGCATTCCCTTATTGCCGTTTCACACAACGTATTTGAGTCTTCAGTACTTCCCGTCCGGAGAGCCCGTAGCACCCATTTGTCCGGCCAACTAGTTAATGTCTGGCAAATCTACAATAAGTCATGTTAAAAAAGTACTTCACGAGTAGGTTTGTTGTGATTGATATCATGTGATTTCCAGAATTCGTGCCCGGTTAATGGCATCAGGTTTGGTTGTGTGAAAATACAACAGTGTGAAAATATCGGGAGTCTCATATTTCCCTGATTTAAAGGCTAAGAACCCGTTATTAGGTGTTTTAATTATGATAATACCCGCGTAAACTTAAAACAATTAATCATTTGTTTATAATAAAACTAACGTCATAATAACAAATCGATTAAAAATATATTAGCAGATATGATCAAATTTTATAAAACATATTTTTACTTCAGATTTCATTAATATTATAAATTAGGGTCATAATTTTTGCATAGTAATCTTACTGGAACAAATTAATGTTAGTACACAAAACAAGGTGGAAAAAACTTCATTGTTAATAAATCTTATATTTTGACTTACTTGTTATGATATTATATTTAAGACATTGAACTGAATGAGGAAAATCCCCCGAAGGGATGACTCAACGTTTCTTTGATATCTTAAGAAACAAATTAAGACATCATCTTTATTACAAATATTTAAACATATTTGTTCGAAACCTCACATGTAGTAGATAGATAGATAAAATACTTTATTGAGCACAATGGACACAAAACAATAATTAAAAAAAATAATAATAATTAATAAATATACATAGTTAGTTTATATTGTTTATTAATTATGATTTTATTATTTTTTAGTAGTAATGTGGCAAAACCAGTTTTATAGTTTTTTAATTCGACCGCAAGATGGCGGATGTAGCATTTGTTACTCCAACTGTCATAATATAAACCATAATATAATGTGAATTTAGAAATACAATCCAAATCAAACTTTTATGCGCGATTATATTTGAATTCATACCAGTGGGGTTAAAAAGACCACATCCAAGCAATTCATCTCCAAAGTAAGATTCCAATTTGATATTTGCGCGTATAAAAGTAAGTGCGCAATGCAAACAAATGTCAAATAGCAATATTGCTTTCTTAGATGAATTGCTTCGATGTGGCCATTTTAAGCCATAATGAAAAGTTAAAAACATTGTCATATTGTCATAATGAAAAGTTAATAACATTTATTCGTTAACAAAGATGGTTCATTGTTTTTGACTTCGATACCGACCTTTACCCAATTTAATACGGACCCTGCTAGCGTGGTCGAAGATTTCTCACATTTAGCGCTTATAGAGCGGCCCATTAAGGTCGATTAATTCTTTCAAAAATGTATAATGTCTTAATAATATGCCTTTCTATACAAACGGTATTGTATGCGCATGCTTAAAGATATAAATTACAGTTCGAAATAAAATATACAAAAATACTTCCGTGTACCGTTGATTCATGTTAGGTAAATATACCTACTCATGAAATAACTGTCAATGGTACATCGACCTATTAGAAAAATAAATATAGGCGTTATTATGCTAGCAAGAACATTTTGTGCATTTTTTTATATAGAATTTATACTCCTTTCTTTTTTTAAAAAGTAACGTCATTTATTGGATTAATTAATTATATAATTATGGTTTGGGTTGGGAGCCGTGGTAGCCCAGTTGGTAAAACGCTTGACTCTCACTTGAGGTCGCAAGTTCGAATCTAGCGCAGGCCTAAACCATAGATTGTTGATTTTTTTTTGAATTCATGTTTGGACCATAAATGATTATCACGTGCTCAGCGGTGAAGGAAAACATCGTGAGGAAACTCACATTCCCGAGAAATGCATTTTCGTAGGTATGTGACCTAACCTGTATTGGGTTGGTTTTCCCTTCGCGGGTTGGAAGGTCAGACAGGCAGTCGCTTCCGTATAAAACCGGACCTGTCAAATAGTCAGGTTAGGTAAGCGGACCCTGTGAAAAAACGGGATAATGCTTGGGGGATGATACGGTTTGGGCCGGAAATAAATCTTAGAATGATGCATTCTGTTTGCATGCCTGGGTAAGTTAAATATGTAGTTGATCGATTTTATATCGCGTCATTGAACATAGTAAAAAATAACGGATTTGATATCATGCCACGTAAAAAGTGCATCTTTTAATTATATTGTTTTGATATTTTTTGTTGTACTTAGGTACGTAGGTAGTTACGGATTATGGCAAATTAACCGGAACGAAAAATGTATTGCTAAAAGTTACATGCACTTCTAAAGTCAAGTAGACGACGTCCTAAATGCCCTTTACACATACACATTTACTCACGCCTATTTCCCACCGGGGTAAGCAGAGACTATGGAAT
Organism: Pectinophora gossypiella; assembly: GCF_024362695.1. Lineage (NCBI taxonomy): Eukaryota > Metazoa > Arthropoda > Insecta > Lepidoptera > Gelechiidae > Pectinophora > Pectinophora gossypiella. The sequence continues at coordinate 4,263,664 of NC_065424.1, forward strand.
TACATTTGCTTCGATCCTGACACACTCTCTTGCTTCCTTCACATTCATCAATCGTTTTATACACGCACGCCGGTTCAGAGTAGATTTCGCTGAACCTTTGCTAAAGACATTTCTAATTTGGTCAATGTACATCCTTCTAGGTCTTCCTCTGCCAGTCTTACCACCAACCTTCGCTTTATAACACTGCTTTCGTAATCCTATTATCCTAAAATATCTTAACTTTAAACACCCTTTAGAAGAGGATAAATCTACAAAACAAACGGAGGAAGCAAGAGAAGTGTGTCAAGATCGAAGCAAGTATAATTTCTTAGTCTCTGCTTACCCTGGTGGGAAATAGGCGAGAGTATGTATGTATGTATGTACAGACTTCAGACAGGCTTGTTACTGCACATGCTTTTCTCAGTATAATACATGTTCTAAGTGTTCAAAACATAACAGCAACATAACATAAGCCCACGACTGTATACCAATTGGGGTAGTCAGAGGTACATCCACTGCAAGATGAACTAAGTACCCACAGCTCACCGAGCTTTCTGTTAGACCAACGTGATAGGTGGTGAGCCGTATCAAAATCTATAACGGTCGAGCCGACTGTGCTCACATGCTCTAAGTGTTAAAAAATACCAGATTAATACCTTATGTCAAAACAACACGGTTATAACCAACACTTATGTGCACGTTTCGAACAACCATTCATAGTGCAATGACTTGTTTATTCGAGAGTTTTTCTCGGGTATACTTAACGGAATGGCTTGTACCGATATGTCATTTGTTTGTCAACTACTGGTTTATCTGTGTTCACACCTTGTCCAATACTATACAATAGGTACAATGAGCTATCTTCATAAAACTCATAGTCATAGTACCCAGTTATCGGCATAGAATAAGGAATAATACTACGTACAGGACGGCAACTCCGTGGTCCAGTGGTTGAGCGTTTGGGCTCACGATCCGGAGGTCCCGGGTTCGAATTCCGGTTGGGACATATCACAAAAAAAATCACTTTGTGATCCCTAGTTTGGCTGTTACAGGCTGATCACCTGATTGTCAAAAAAGTAAGATGATCCGTGCTTCGGAAGGCACGTTAAGCCGTTGGTCCCGGTGACTACTTACTGATGTAAGTAGTCGTTACATGAGCCATGTCAGGGGCCTTTGGCGGCTCAATAATAACACTGACACCAAGGTTAATGAGGTTGGTAATTCTCCTCACAATCCACACGATAGAAGAACTCTCCGCTCACCACCAGCGCCTGAGCTAGGTTTACCTCACCCCCCTCGGACATGGTTTACACTTCAAGCGCATGGCGTCAGACGTCACACACACACACACAGATGCGCGTGTACTATAACGTCAATGTGTCGTGTCTGTGTAAAACGAAATTGTTTGTATGAAGTTTCCGGGGTGTTCTATCGGACAGCGCTTCTTATCATCATTAATTTATGAGCTACGCTCTTGTCGCTGTAGCATTCTCCATTTTCATCATCTCCCTAGCGCTATGCCGTTTATCATAGGAATATATTACAACATCATGTCAACTACTTTCGACATAATAGGCTAATTTCCAACCAGTCAAATCAGTTACTTTTTACTAAACGTCAAAACACGAAATTACTATGGAATTGGTATGAAAAAGTACACTGTGACGTCATAGAAAAATATGACAAAATATCGAACTTATTATTATGTTTTTCTTGATTAAAATGCATAAATAAGTTAAATAGAAAAAAGAAAATGTTTTTGGTTAGTTTTCGGTCTGTCTTTATTTAGTAATCACAATTTCATAATTTATCTTGAACCTAGTACACGACCCAATTACAGTTTCATTTCGTGACAGTTGCACATTGGAAACAGGAAGTAGATATCTTACATCTTCAGTACCATTTAAAAAGTTTAGACGCTTGCAAAAGTTCCCATAACCATTGTGTAAGAGATTCTGCGGTCAAAATTTGACATTACCATCCTAATATCTCTTTATAGCAGTTTGTTACTTATTTTATCAGGTACAGAGTGTAATTTGGAATGGTCAGATGAGTTCGTGACTTAAAACTAGGGCTGCCTTAAATGCATTAAGTGGGTGTTATGTAACTGTTATTTTTTGTAATAATAAGTATCGTAATGCATCTCTAAATAGAAAAGCTTGAAAGGTATATATGCACAGTTTCTTATATATAAAACAAAAATAAATTTAAAGTAGATTACTAACAATGAATTACAAGTTTAACATGTGCAGATATATCATAGGTAAAAATAACATTTTAATTTTCAGTAAATAATCTTATAAGTACTTAAAAATTAAAAAATAAATAAAATAATTCCGTTGTGAAAGAAAGGGTAATTTCTAATATTTTTTTATTTACAAAGACTGAAAAATGGCAGGAGAGGAGTTGGTTGGTGAGGTAAACCTAGCTGAGCCACCAGTGGAGAGCGGAGAGTTCGTTCCGTACGTACGTTGAGCCGTTCTGTACGTAGTATTATTCCTTATTCTATGGTGTCTATTGCCTATTTATTGGAAAAGTATTTCTGTGATTATTATCACGACTCATACATCTTTTCCAGATGATTTATACAGTGCGTAGGAGACATTTTTTTCATAACGATAACTATGATTTTAACTGTAAAAGAAATAACACAATTTAACCGTTAAATTGTCGTGAAAAAAACAACTAAATTTGTCGACATCTGAATTACTAAATTTGATTCATCTATACTAAAATTCGATTGTACTTCCAAAATACTTAAACTGCCTATTGTTGGTAAGTGGTATAACTGGTTTGAGCTATACTGTGGTCAATTATATAACTGAACGTAATTGCTCTTTTCAAGTTATTCTATCTAGTTTTATTTGACACGCAATTTTTAATTTAATTTAAAAGAAATTAGATAAGCATTGGGATTGTTTCGCAAATAGTTGTTTTGTAAATGAAATTAAATTAAAAGAATGAATTGACGTTAAATAAAAATGTATTAGACAATTTTGAAACGTTTGTGATCATGAAAAATCGCGCGTTTCGTGCGCTATACGAGTGTGAGCAAATAGTTCATAAGTACTTCAACTTTGCACTCCACTCGTGCGCAAACTTTACAACGCACGGAGCTCCGCGATAGTAGGTATATTTATTATATGCATTTCAATCAAAAGAAGAGGTCTTACCAACTTATTTCTTCAAAACGTCTCACACATTTTATATCTTTATTTCAATAGCAGGCAATTTTGCACGAAGCAAAAAAGATTTTCCTATATTTGTATACCTACATAAAAGGATTTTAGTGTATTGTCTGCGCGTTCATTATAGGTGTTAATGGTGTGGGAATTTCTAAGTAATAATGCAAGTTATGAAGCCAACGCTCTTGCAAAATAATTGGATGTTGTTCATTGTAGCTGCCTAATAAATGATCTGGGTAGTTAAAAAGACCACATAGAAGCAATTCACCTCTCTCTCTCCTTGGCATTTATTATTCCCATCTGATGGTGGGGTCTGCCTTCTTCGTACTTCTCTTCCACTTCGCTCTATCGGACGTGTCGTTCTCGGAGACATTGCACATACACAGGTCCTTTTTGGCCACATCCGCCCATCTTGTTTTTGGTCGTCCTCTTGGTCTAAGCCCTGGTATGTTTAGATTGGCTGTAACGTTACCCACATAATCTGGAGGTCTTGTTTTTACAAGCAATTCACCTAAAAAAGCAATATTGCTATTTGACAATGTTGCTTTTTAGATAACTTGCTTTGATGTGAATAACAAAAACCATGATTTCGCATTATCCCGTTTTTCACAGGGTCCGCTTACCTAACCTGACGATTTGACAGGTCCGGTTTTTCACAGAAGCGATTGCCTGTCTGACCTTCCAACCCGCGGGAAAACCAGCCCAATACAGGTTAGGTTACATACCTCCGAAAATGAATTTCTCGGGAATGTCGGTTTCCTCACGATGTTTTCCTTCACCGTTGAGCACGTGATAATCATTTACGATCCAAAAACGAATTCGAAAACAAATTCGACAATCACTGACATTCATCATCCATTATCAATCAATGATTCATTTGACTATTTATTTACCATTAATTTGTAATTGATTAATCTTACTCTCGTTTAAAGTAATCCAGTTTATTCGGGTCACCGAGTTCGTTCGTAATTGACGATTTAATATAACTGCAAGCAGTAAATTTACAGTTTAATTATTCACAGGACATGTCGCAAATAGCTATTGCTTAGATTACTAAACCAGTACCAAGGTTTGATTCCCGGAACGTGTTTTTGATGGGTCTTGTTAGAGGTTACTTTGAGATTAGCTATTTATTTTAGTAAGTGAGAGCCCCATATGCTTCCCATATGCCCGGCCAAGTAGTGAATGTATTCTGAGGCATATCATCTATAAGGCAAATCGAAAACTAAAAATCAAAAAAGATTATGTAGGTAATATTTATTATAAAAAAGGTACACCAACAGCTTATATAATAAAACATTAAAAAAATCGCCGTTGATCCCGGTTACTACTTACTAATTGGTAAGTCATACGTTTGTACATGAGCCATATCAGCGGGGATATTTTGGTGGCTCAATAACAACCCTGACACCAGGGTTGCTAAGGTTGGTCATCCACCTCACAACCCACACGATAGAAGGCGAAAAATATATTTTTCGTTAAAAGTGTCAGCGTTTTAAACGCATTAGCAACGGTTCATTCAACTGCACAATGCAACTGTTTATGCGTCAAATTTTGAAAACTAAATACGCTTATACATTCATATGGCGAAGACATTTTCTATTCATTTCGCAAATAAGAAAGGTACTAAGTTGTTTAGAAAGTCAGGTCGGAATTTAAAAGAAAAAGACTGTATGAATATATTTAACGTTGAAAGTCTAGCCTATACAGGGTGGCCCAGAGGTTCACGTTCAAAATGAAAAATTAGATACAGGTGGTCATTGGCTATCAGAAACACCCCTATGTATGTTTAGCGATTATTTACGGTTTAGGAGATTTGATCCATTCTGTACTTTTGTCAAGATTTTTTTTCTTACTTCAGAATTCATTATTTCGTCGCTATCTCTTTTTTAATAATTCTTTTAAGAAAGTGGACCACTAGCTAAAAAATAAAAACAGCCAATAAAAGGATAAAAAATGTTTGCGAAAAAGTGAAAATTTGACCAAAATTGTTACAAAACTTCGCCTTGAGTAAACAAATGAGCTAGTCATGGACCCTGAAGGTATTCCTAAAAACTGCTCCATTTAATAGGCTTTTAGAAATATGAAAAAAAAACTCTTAATAAAAAAAACAAAATAATTGGTCCTCAAAGATTGCAAGACAGACAGATTTAAAGGAAAATTTCACATTCTCATACATTGAAGCTAGTCCTTTCTAACGTGCTAAATTACACATTTTCAATTTAAAGATAAAAACATGTCATGGCGGTGCATTATTAAATTACTTAATAAATCAGTAGTCGACAAAAAAAAAACAGTACTTAGTCAAAAAGATAAGCCACGAGTCAACACAATTAATAACAGTAGTTATTCAACAAACAAATAATCGATCAATTTTGGCAATCGATTTCGAAGCGCCTCGATCGATTCTGATTACAAACGGGAATAAGTGACCATTAATATAAGTTACAAAATTGATATTTTATTATTCTTCGCTATCGCGATTGAAAATAAAATAACGAAAGTAGCGAAACAATGCGAATAGACGTTGGCTTTAAGTAATGATTCCGGTTTGGACACTGTTATTGTTTATACTTGCACAACGGATGTAAAAGTAAGAAACACATGATAGCGGTTAGACGCGGCAGGAATAGGCTAATTTCCAACTAGTCAAATCAGTTACTTTTTACTAAACGTCAAAACCTGAAATCACTATGGAATTTGTATGAAAAAGCACACTGTGATGTCATAGAAAAACGTGATAAAATGTCGGACTTATTATTACGGATTTCTTAATGAAAATTAGTTCATTTAAATAAATTAAATAGAAAAAAGAAATTGTCTTTCGTTAGATTTAGATCTGTCTTTATTTAGTAATCAAAATTTCATCTTCTTCTATAGTGTGGGTTGCGAGGTGAATTACCAACCCCATCAACCCTGGTGTCAGGGTCATTATTGAGCCGCCAAAGGCCCCTGACATGGCTCATGTAACGACTACTTACTTCAGTAAGTAGTAACCGGGACCGATGGCTTAACGTGCGTTCCTTCGTAGAATTTCATAATTTAAATTGAATCTATAAGACCCAATTATGCGAGACGCTTTGCGTGCGTTAAAAATATTACGTATTTTATTTGTATTCACTGGAAGCTTATTCTGAATACGCTATCTCCAATTCATAAACAGCCTATATACGTTCCACTGCTGGGCACAGGCCTCCCCTCAATCAACCGGAGAGGGTATGGAGCATACTCCACTACGCTGCTTCACCGCGGGTTGGTGGAGGTGATTTACGGCTAATAGCCGGCACCAACCGCTTAACGTACCCTCCGAAGCATGGAATCATCTTACTTTTTCAGAAAATCAGGTGATTCAAGACTGAAAAGTCCTTACCAAACAAAGGACAGTCTCACAAAGTGATTCCGACAATGTCCCCATCGGGAATCGAACCCGGACCTCCAGATCGCGAGCCTAACGCTCTAACCACTAGACCACGGAGGCTGTGTTATCTCCAATTAACGACAGTTAAATACGTTTATGCGTAACATAACATAAAAGCATCACGCCTGTATGTCCGAAAGAGTAGGCAGAGGGGCGCCGTCACCATAGGTCATCACCATCCTGCCGTTTTCCCACTCTGTGTGTGGTCGCCACAACATGTATCCCTCTTCCATTCATTTCCGCCAGTCGTCTTCTCCATACTCACACCTTTCACACACATATCCCCTCCCTACCTCTATATTTATCCACATTCATAAGTTTAACCCTTTCACGGACAGAGATCACGGGTCATTGATGGTTCATAATAGGTAATATGACACATTGGGTTCGGAACGTCATTAGACGTTCTGTCCTTGAAAGTGTTAATATGTTATTTTTTTCTTTTTTATGTTCTTATTTATTGATTTTATTTATTTTGTTTTGTTACAGGTAAGTTACATCCGATGTTGTGAAATGAAAATGTTGCTGTGGACTTAAATTGCATTGATAATTAACGATGATCACAGTGTAATTAATAAAATAAGTAGGTAAGTAAATTATGGACATACTTAATTCAAACCGCGTTGTGGACAATACGTTATCGACAATAAGGGACTTTCCAATTTGCGTTTCCCAATAACACGATAGATGGCGTTGTTAAGTTTTTTCTTCGTTTCAACTTCTAATTTCATAGATAACAGACATATGCATCTTTTATCTTTGTTTTTGGGTACAAATGATGACCCTTTTTATTACACCAAGGTACAGTTACAACTTCAACCCATTATTATCCTGATCAAAATAAAGCAATATAGGTAGCAAAATCATTATCATCATCATCAGCCCATTAACGTCCCCACTGCTGGGGCACGGGCCTTCCCTATGGATGGATAGGGAGATCGGGCCTTAAACCATCACGCGGGCCCAGTGCGGATTAATGGTTATTAACGACTGCTAATGCAGCCGGGACCAACGGCTTAACGTGCCTTCAGAAGCACGGAGGAGAACGAGATGAAAACTTTTTTTGTGGTCACCCATCCTATGACCGGCCTTTTCGAAAGTTGCTTAACTTCAACAATCGCAAACCGAGCGCATTTACCGCTGCGCCACTGAGCTCCTTAACAAGATACATACTACATACTGTAGCAACATCATTCTATACATAATGTGATCCAAATATCAAGCAACAATTAGTTTTATGTATGCTTCTGCCATTATATTAAATTTATGAATAATTATGTACCCCAACAATGCGAAAATAAGTAATTATCGCGTTAATGGTGAACAACGCCATCTATCGTGTGTTTGGGGAACGTCGATTGGAAAGTCCTTCTTTATAAGTATACACAGCCACTCTTAACCACCTATGTTTAAGTCCCATAACCATAACCGAAAGAGATCTAGGAAACTACGTGACTTCAGTTATTTATCACCCAAACATGAATGAATTTAAACTCTTACCACCTTACACATAAAAAATAAACCAGGGATGAACGTGGGTTTAGCATTTGATAGCCAAGCAAAGTTCAGTCAAATTGTACGACAATTGGATTCAACTTTCATACATTTTTATTTGTAAGGTGGATAAAGTTATATACATACATACACATAAACTCACGCCTATTTCCCACCAAAACAACAACATTTATTTTTAAAGTTGTATATATTAAATTATACCTGTCATTTTCTTATCCGCCGATTGCGAGTGTGGAGTATCACCACAAACTATGGCTCACATTTTGTGCTGTCCTAAGTGCCCTAACCTGCACTATTAAAGACCTGTTCGAAGCCACTGACAATGCCGTAAGCGTGGCCAATTATTGGTCAGCAAAAATTTAGTTTCGATCGCCATCGACTCGCAAAGAAGAAGAGATCCGCCGAAGAGGAAAATTTATAAAACAGAACAGAACTGGACAGAATTAAGTTGACAGCACACGTTAAACGGATTGCATATGAGCGAGATGCCTACTTTATTCGCCGGGTTATTCTTTCATTCTAAAATTAACAGTTGTCAATCATCCGTCTCTTTCCTTTTCGGCGAAGAAGAAAATGACGATAATTTAAAATAAATTTAGGAGGTATCTGTAGGAATCGGAGCCAATATTGAATTTGAATTTATAATATGATAAGTATTGATGATCGACGGTTTAATGCCAACGTGTGTTATGCATTAGCAATGGCCACTGTGCCCACGCGCCCTGACAGATGTGCACTAAGCAATGTCGCAATATGACTCCGGTACTTTGTACACGTAATAAGATTTGCGCAAAGTCAAACACTGCGTGCCGAAATACCGGCCCTTGCGTGGCCCTACCGAAGTACTTTTGACTTTTGACATTCATTTAACTTTACTAAAACCCTTAACGGCCTCCGTGGTCCAGTGGTTGAGCGTTGGACTCACGATCTGGAGGTCCGGGTTCGATTCCCGATGGGTACATTGTCAAAATCACTTTGTGAGACTGTCGTTTGTTAGGTAAGGACATTGCAGGCTTGAATCACCTGATTGTCTGAAAAAGTAAGATGATTCCGTGTGCTCCCTGGCTACTAGCCCTAATACCTCCACCAACCCGCAGTGGAGCAGCGCAGTGGGACGCATACAGGCTGTTTATGTTATGTTATGATTTATTTATCTTTACTAAAACAGTTTTACCCGAGTATTGTTGTTTCTCCATCAACTCGCAATAGAATTGCAAACTTCAGCAGGGTTCGCATCGCTACCGCGCCGTACGTGGCCCGAATTATATCGATTCGACCAATACATGTATGTAAATACATAAACTCACGGCTATTTCCCACTGGGATAAGTAGAGACTATGGAATTCCATTTGCTTCGATCCTGACACATTTCGCTTGCTTCCTCCACATTCATCAATCGTTTCATACACGCACGCCGGTTCAGAGTAGATCGTACTGAATCTTTTTAGTTTGTAAATAAATAAATAAATTTTAAAAAGTAGCCGTATGACATCCGTTTACATAGATAGCCTTCACTACGTCTATTGGTCGAAGGTTTTGATATAGGTAATTCGCGGCCCACGCGGCGTTCCTGCGTTTCCGCAAGGGCTCAAGTTGAAAATGTCCATCCAAAATGTCCATCTCTGTCTCTTTGTTCTGTTTTCGTTGACTTATATCAAATTGAATGAATCACATTAATTAATTAGCAACACGTCACATAATTATAGTTACTATTAAAAAGACATTTGTTGCAAGTATTTACAAGACTAGAAGTAAATAATAAACAGCGCTATCTGTACGAAATCTCGCGGGAATTCTCAAACTATGTTAGCGAATGTTACATAACTTATCGAAAGTGGTCTATCTGCAATTCTGTGCAATTGTGCGCCCGCGCCAGCGCTCTTATCGTTTGCCAAATCGTCGATGGTCACGTCGCCAATAACTTTACGTGATCGCGAACTATTTTTTTCTTAGAAAATTGTTGTTAAGTTTCTTTGACTGCTGTAATGCCACCGTGTTATTGATATTTTTTGCGAAATGGTTTATTGTAGAATTATAGTATAGTAAGGAGTGGTTGTCATTTGTTATCTAATGTCGTGATGCCTGAGAAATGTTTTAACAAAAGTATATTGCAGACTTTAAAGTGATTTTTTATGACGTGACTTATTGTAGATTTGCCCCATTTGGCTTTCACTACTTGGCTGGACAAATGAGGAGTGCTGAGGGCTCTTACCCGGTACAACATTTAAGACAACAGGGTGGCCAGTTGGGTGCGAATCTTAGCTTAGGGGATTATATTTGAAAGAATTAATCAGCCCAAATGGGTCGATAGCAATAAGCGCTGAATGAACTTCTGGGCGCCATCCCCCTCGCGTCAGACAGAATACTGCTGGGCGGAAGGCAAGACGGAAGCCACTGCCCTATTTTTCCCTAAAAAGTAGCATGGAGAATGCTACATAGACAAGAGTGTGGCTCTTAAATTAGTGATGATGTGAGCTTTAAGTTTATTATTTTGTAAACAAATCAATAAATAAAAATACGTGATTAATGTATTAAATCGATCCGATCGTCGTGGAGATACTTGGGGGAGGTCTATGCCCAGCAGTGGGTGTCGTATGGCTGATGATGATGAATGTATTAAATCGTCCCGAACGTATTATACGATACGATCGACGAAAAAACGACGACATGCCTGAGGATCTGGTGCCGTAGACTCCGGGCGTCTTCTCAAATAATTCTCAGGGAATTCAGTCGCAAAAAAGTAGGCTGAGCTAGATAGTTTTCGGCTCTAGACTTTAAGTAAATTAATGAATTTGTCACGATATCTATAGTCTTAGCCTTAATAAACATTTTCTAGTTCTGAAATAAAAAAATCGTTGTTAAGCACGATTCCGAAACCTGAAACCCGTTTGACCCATAAATTACGGTTTCTAATAATTTTACAAAACCGTAAACCTTCTAGTTCACGGTCAGTTATTCAGATTAACTAATTATTAAGTTAGTTAGTTCTAGTTAGTTAGTTTCAACACTCTATAGTTTACGAAATGCACTAAAAGTGTGACAAACTTTAGCGATGTGGCTGTTACACCCTGAAATAGTAATAAATTACTTTGACAATCTCAAATATTGTAATAAAACGCAATAGATTTCCATCTATTGTCTGTGTTCACAAAAAAAAATACAGCTTGCTCTTAAGAAATGTCAGAGCAAACTGTGTCCAATAGACAGATTTCTTAATAAAAATTTCGGAAAAGTAACATTGTAATTACGGAATAGAAGAAAGAGATTGGAAGGGCCAAGTGAGCGTGAAACGCGCGCCAAACAAGTACGAGCAAATAGTTCATAAGTACTTCAACTTTGCATTTCCCTTGTCCGCATACTTTACGACTCACGGCGCTCCGCGATAATATATTAAAAAGTGGTCTTGTGCTTTATAACCTGCAGAGTAAAAAATCTAATATCGGCTATCATGCAAGGAGAACCTTCATTATCACAAAAAAGCTAAAAACCTTAGTATAAGGCTATTTTTCAAAAAAATGCGGCAGTGAGACGTGGCCGCTTAGTATGGGTCTCGTGAGGAGGCTTGGTGTCGCTCAGCGGGCAATGGAGAGAGCTATGCTCGGTATTTCCCTGCTCGGTCGAATCAGAAATGAGGAGATCCGCAGAAGAACTGAAGTCACCGACATAGCTCGGAGAATTGCAAAGCTGAAGTGGCAGTGGGCAGGACACATAGCGAGGAGAACCGATGGCCGCTGGGGCGGAAAGGTTCTAGAATGGCGACCACGTGTTGGACAACACTCAGTGGGTAGGCCCGCTACAAGGTGGACCGACGATCTGTTGAAGGTCGCGGGAAGCCGCTGGATGCAGGCAGCGCAGGACCGATCGTCGTGGAGATCCTTGGGGGAGGCCTATGCCCAGCAATGGGCGTCGAACGGCTGATGATGACGATAAAAAAAAAATACTTTTGTATGCAGTATTTTACGAAAAGTAATGATAAAATTTCATTCTATCGCATAAAATATACATTGCCAATAATGTGGCTATGGAATTTGAGAAGCAGTAGAGTTGCCGTAGTTAAATTTGTTTGCTAAAGTAGTAGTAAAAGGGAGCGGGGTCGAACCGGCGACAGCGGTTCTCATACACAATGCGCGTTAGGGCCTTTTCATCCTCTTTCTTCTATCCCGTGATTGTAATATTATTTTGCTGTAGATAAGCATAGCCGGGGCAACAGCCATCGTGATCATCGATTCCTGGTGGGGACATTGGTAAATAAATCACTTTGTGAGATATTTGCTTCTTCTTGATCAGGACATTGCATTAACTGCCTCCGTGGTCCAGTAGTTGAGCGTTAGGCTCACGAGCCGGGTTCGGATCCCGGTAAGAACATATCACAGACATCACTTCGTGGTCCGTGCTTCGAAAGGCACGTTAAGCTGTTGGTCTCGGTTACTATTTACCGTAAGCACGTAGTCGTTACATGAAACATGTCAGGGGTCTTAGGCGGCTCAATAATAACCGCGACATCAGGGTTCTTTGTCCTGCAGGTTGGAAGGTCAGATTAGTCCTTAGCTTCTATAAAAAACGAACATTTCAATAGTTTTATGTTTGGTTAGCGGACGCTGAAGTAAAAATGGGGTAAACATTGAACTAAGTTCTCTGTACGATACACAGAGTAATTGGATTAATGCAATTATAAAAGAAAGCCAATCTTTAATAGTATCTAACGTTGATGTTATATCTGATAGGAGAGTCAATGACTTAATAGCACTCGATACATAATAGCCTATAAGTACGTCTCACCGCTAACCACGTAACTCACCAACCGAAGGGGGTTTTCGACAAGCACAAGGTACCTTTTTTGACGCAACTTATTGTAGATTTGCCGCAAATGGCATTAATTGCTTGGCCGGACAAATGAGGCGCGCGGCTCTCACCCGGTCAGGTAGGTACCTACTTCATTTATACTACCTACCTACCTACCCTACCTGCTTGATACCTACTTGATCTATTGCGGGTTGGTTAGTGTCATGTTTTGTACTTTTTTTCTATTTATTATAGCCTATGTTGCAAGAAAGAAAAAACTGTTTATTTTTTTCAACTTTTTTCAAGAGCCATTTTAATTAAACGCGATTATATTATATTTTTTATTTCAGTTACATGACCGTGAATTTTAAAATGTCAACACAATTTCTTAACTGTAAAATCAATAAACGCGTAGAATTTGCAATTGTTCGCGCGTTTCTGTTTGCATTTTTTTTTTAAATTTCACAACGAGTGGGTAACTATTTTATTTTTTAATTTATTTGTTGAAAAACGTAAATAGGTATACTTTATAGGTACGCTAAGAAGTATTTTGCTAAACGCGACATGGGTTTGTCTCCTCGCTAAGTAAACATCAGTTAATACTCAATCGTTTAATTTTTTGTTATACTTAAAGCGATTAATCTAGGATAAAAATCTCGTATATTTATAACCATTACTGTAAAAATCGAAGAAAACCAAGAGCGCGCGAAAAGGGAAACCACTGCCCTATTTTTCCCTAAAAAAGTAGCATGGAGAATGCTATACCGACAAGAGCGTGTCTCTTAAATTAGTGATGATGTGACTATAAAAATATTTACATGCTTTTTTCACATGGTTTAATTTATCTGCTTTTTATTAAACCTGTTGCTGTTTATGTTTATTTATTTTAAATAATTATCATCTACACCTAAACCTAATTCACTTATGTACCACTACTTTGAACATCGAACGCAAATCAACATAATCGAATCACAAATCCGATTTACCGGTAATACCGAAATTTTACCGTTAACGTGTGTCTAGAATGCAACTAGTGACTAGTGACGTAATAGGATGAGTGGACCGTGGCAAGTTATATGCCACTTTGGACGCTACGTCCCGGAACGGTTATATCGGTTACTCAATAGCGATACCTGTTACGTACCGTTACGTTGTTCGTAACCGGTTTATTTGGTTCAACGGGTGCGATACCGAAAATTGTGCACATCACTAGGTATTTATTTTATCGGGTCATTCTATATTGTTGTTTGTTTTTTTGTCATTAAGTCTTTGGTATGGTTAAAAATAATTTGAAATATAAAAAAAAAAATATTTTTCTTTCTGGCGAATTAGAAAATATATTCTTCTCTTCCCTTCTATGATGTTTTAATAAATTCGTCATGTCTTATTAAGTGTCCAATCATCTTGCCTCTTCTGTCCTCAAGTGAGGAAGGGGAAGACCAAGAAGAGCTAACATGTAACAGATTAAAGAGAAGGCGAACGTCGTGTCTTATGAGGTGAAGGAATTGGTCTTTGATAGATAAGAATGGAGAATGTTACACCTACAAGAGCGTGGCTCTTAAATTAGTGATGATGTGAAAATATATTGGATGAGGTACGAGATTTTATGTTGTGTCCCACTCCCACTGCTGGGCCAAAGTAAATGCTCATTTGAATACTACCTTTTATATAAAGCTTGTGATGACAAAATCGTTATAGACGGCGATACGGCTCACCACCTATCACGTTGGTCTAACAGAAAGCTCGGTGAGGCGTGGATACTTAGTTCGTCTTGCGATGGTACCTCTGCCTGCCCCAATCGGGATATAGTCGTGAGTTTGTGTTATGTCAAAACCCACACTGCACGATACAACAATAACTAAAAAAAAATATTGTCGAAATTACCTTCGTAATTATTTAATTATACAAACGCTAGGTGAAAATTGTAATCATTATACATGAAATGAGAGTTACATCACATCATTATGAGATGGGTGCGCGTGAGCACGAAAATGATGGACCAAATGTAATGTAATTTGTGTAACATTTCGGCATGTGAACTCACGCCCGTTCTATGTTGGATGAAGTGCTATTCTTAGCATGACTTTTTAACACTTTCAAGGACAACGTCTAATGACGTTCCGATTCCAAGGTGTCATACTATCTATTATGAACCATCAATGTCCCATGGTCTCTGCCCGTGAAAGGGTTAACAGGGTTTTTTGTGTGGGCATGCAGTATTTGGCTGGACAAATGGGGAGCGCTAGGACTCTTTCCCGGTAGAAAAAAAATACTTTTTTATTGGTGTCACATAAGATAAACATGATGAAATATATTGCAGGTTACCCGCTTAACATCGCATCTTTCTCCTTGGCGCTCTGATATACAATTATGTAGGTACCGTACTTTATATAAAGTGCCACAGATGAATTATGTAATGTGCTCATATCAAATAAGAATAAGAATAAAAGAAATCATATCTCTTTCTTATTGGTTTATTTTACCTGTCAGTTATTTATCGATGTGTTACGTTATAATGTTATTTATACATTCGGTACGCAGTGTACTTCTATTATAATGAGGCACTTTCCAAGCTACGTTCACCGTAAATAATATAGATGGCGCTGTTGACATTTGACGTGATAATTTCCTATTTTCTCATTACTCGGGAACTTACATAATTATTCAAAAATACAATGTAATGACAGAAGCGTATATAAAAATAATTGTTGCTTGATATTTGGATCGCATTATGTACAACCGAGAAGCTCGGTGCCGTACCGGTTGTTGAAGTTAAGCAACTTTCTCAAAGGCCGGTCATAGGATGGGTGACCACAAAAAAAAAGTTTTCACCTCGAGCTCCTCCGTGCTTCGGAAGGCACGTTAAGCCGTTGGTCCCGGCTGCATTAGCAGTCGTTAATAACCATCAATCCGCACTGGGCCCGCGTGATGGTTTAAGGCCCGATCTCTCTATCCATCCATAGGGAAGGCCCGTGCCCCAGCAGTGGGGACGTTAATGGGCTGATGATGATGATTATGTACATAATTATGTTGCTACCTTTATTGCTTCTCTTTATTTTTTCTTCGTATATCGTGTGGGTTGTGAGGTGGATTACCAACCCCATCAACACTGGTGTCAGGGTTACTATTGAGCCGCTAAAGGCCCCTGATATGCCTCATTTAACGACTACTTACTTACATCAGTAAATAGTAACCGACAGGCGTCTAAGTCGTCACGCCATCTCTTTCGAGGTCTACCATGACGCCTGTACTCGTCATGAGGCACCCAATGCGTGACGATCCGTGGCTAATTCTCAGGATGCATGGGACAAATATGTCCGGCCATGTATCATTTGAAATGTATCTTTTTTTTTTCTTTAGAAATAGCTGCATGAGCAATAAGGCCGCCTATTGTGCTTTTCTATATATGTTGTCCTTATCTCTGTATTTTGCGTCCATTGTGCTCAATAAACCATTTCATCTATCTATCCATCTTTCTTTTTTAATAACGTAGGTCGCATTTGACCACAATCTCACCTGATGGTAAGTGACTATGTCGCCTAGGGTGGATCACTCTAGCAAATACCTACGATAATTATGTTGAATAAATGATCCTGATAGCTGAGTAGACATGTGTGCTTTCCTATTCAGTTGTCAAGTATTCTTATCCACGAAAAAGATTGACAAAAAAAACAAGCAATCAATCAGTAAGTCGTGTATATTATTATATATATAATATATTATTATTAGTTTTGCAACAAAGTGACTTTTACCAGTTCAAAGGTTGTATCAGTAATAACTGTAATCTCATCGTAATCGTTGCGACATGATCGTTTTAGGGTTCCGCGGGTGGTATAGGAAAGCCTCTAGATTAATTAACCATAAATTCAAATATAAACTATATTGCAAACATTGATCGCAGTAATTTTCATATGTTAAGCTTTCAGGCATCGATCAAACTTAACTCCGAAGACTCTTGAACATACTTCTTTTCTATCGCGTCGATTGTGAGGTGGATTACCAACCCCTTCAACCCTGGTGTCTGGGTTATTACTGAGCCGCCATAGGCCCCTGGCATGACTCATGTAACGACTACGTACTTACATAAGTAAGTAATAACCGGGACTAACGGCTTAACGTACTTTTGGACAATCTAACCAAATTAGGGATCACAAACTGATTTTTGTGATTTGTCCCCACCGGAATCCGAACCCAGGACCTCCGGATCGTGAGCACAACGATAACTGGACCACAGAGACTGTTAAACATACTAAAAATCACAGACATTTTCATTCTCATACAAGACGTAATAGAGAAAATGTACACACATACACACACAATAAGTACATACTTATTACGCTTTTTGTTTTTTTTTTTTTATTCTGAGGTAGTGTAAAAAAAGTATACTGAACCCTTTATTAAAACAGCGGTCGTCAGGTGGGCTCCCATTATGAAATTGAATGAATTCTCGTGCCCTTTAACGAACATAAATGTCATTCATGCAAGTGGCGCCTACGCAGCGTGGTTTATAAAAGTTTAAGTAATGTGAGATCTGTATCAATGCGGTTTGAAGAGGCGCAGGTACTTTGTTTTTGAAGCTGTAAGTTGGGATGATATACCTACCTATACATCTATATGTTGTTGCAGCTATATATTTACTTTTCGGCGGCTATACAGGTTGTGAGAAGCAGCAGTTTTAGGCGGATGAGACGTTAAATTATGTAAGAATTGACGATTCAAAGTGTACTTACGTCAAAGTCAAAGTATTTATTGCACACCATATGCACCATACGTACAGAAAGAAAAATGAAAAATCTGCTTAGCAGTTACACATGTCAATTTAGATATATTATTATTTATACTTCAACCAGCCGTGTCTACATGACAACCGCGCCGCCCGCCGCCCGAATAATATTGACCGCTTCGGCCAATAAACGATACGTATGCTATCTATGTAGATGGACGTCGAACGGCTATTGGTCGAAGGCCTCGATATAATTCGCGCTGCGCGTGTCGCGGTTACCGTGCAGAGCGTACTGAGCGGACTTGAAACACCTTGCTTAAATCTATAACGTGTTTTATTAAGTTGATTGGAATATAATGTATTTAAATGTTCTATATGTGTTGACAATTTCATAGTTCTAATCAGCACCAACGCAAGATCCACACTACGAAAAAGAACCATTAATCTTTCGAATGCCGGAACGCGTAAAATCTATTGTGTCTGGTATCCCGGCATATGAGAGGTTAATAATGTTTAAGTTTTTTTTTTTTGGTGGGGTTGCTCTTGGCCCTAGATTTGTCCGAGGGCATTGACGAGGCCTAAGATGGAGCGAGCTCGCCCGGAAGGGATGCAATGTGGAATTTTAATGCCTTTTTAAAGATATTTCGAGTTTTAACACTTTTCACCTCAGTGGGTAGATGGTTATAAAGCTGCACTCCTAGAAAACTAGCCAGTCTCAAAATACGTTTTTATGCAGTTACTTTTTTTGTAGTTTTGTATTGTAATGTAAAATAGTTTTGTCAAAGTCACCATGGCGCCGTACGACCTTTGTTTCATTAGTTCTGCCGTGGAACTATGTGTCCATGATTCATTATTAAGAACCAAATGTGAATGGTCACAGCGTTTCCATTCATACACAAATCAAGGTGACAATAATTTGCACTTTTTGCCACAAGAACCTTCTGTTATTATTATTTTTTATTTGTTTATTTTTTGTATTAAATTCATTTTGTGTCTTAATAATAAATAACAATTTAAAAATAAGTAAATAGGTTTTGTCTTTAACCCACCAGGAGGGTTAAAAAGACCACATCGATTTTGCGCATATAACAGTAAGTGCGCAATGCAAACAAATGTCAAATTTGCAATATTGCTTTCTTAGATGAATTGCTTCGATGTGGCCATTTTACCACCCTGCACACCACGAGTTCTGTCTATTTCTTGCACTTATCGTTAGAGAAGGTTGCATTATTTTAAAAACTGTCAAATTAAGAAAAAAATTGTGTCCGTATCAATGAACGCTTTAAAGGAAAATATGTCTACACCTCTACTTACCCATTCGGTGATGCTATATGTTATGTAAGTATGGGAAAGTACATTAGTCCCTGAATAACTGAGCAGGTATTTTTTACATTATTTTTTTTATTTATTATTATGGGTTGATGAGGTTGGTACTCCATCTCACAACCCACACGATAGAAAAAGACATTATTTGTCATAAGAAAATAATATATAATTGTTTTAGGCTTTAATAACAATAAATACTAAGTTTAAGATAGAATACTTACATATATAAACCCATGCATAAATCCCTAATGCTGTGGGCAGGTATACAAATATAAAAAAACAACTTGAAGCCACTGTTTAAGATTAAAAATAAATAACCATACTTCCTATTGCAATTGTCCGTTACACTTTCATTTTTTTTTCTAAGTCCTATGCGTTCGATTCCATTGTCACTTCCTCAATCACGCAGTAGCGATGGAAAATCGATTTGCCAATATTATAATCGATTTAATAAATCGATAATTCGCATTCCGGTTTATGGCGAGTTTCTCTGCAAATAACGTGATCTATCGATCGATAGATCTCTGTTGTCATGTCGCGGAGTTTGTTACTGTTACTGGAAGAAGCCATCAAAGTTACAATACAAATATTCACGCTCTTGATGTGTGATAGGGTGGGTAGAACCGTTACAGACGCGATTCTATGGTTTTAACTTTTATGTTTATTACCTATTTTCATTGATTTTAAATTATTGTTTTTCTATTCCAGGTAAGTTCATAAACCTAATCAGGGCGGAAAGGTGAAATCAATTTGTTAAGGTGGTAAGCTTGTTAGTGACATTGTAAAGAATACTGAGGGGGATGATTCAGACCATGCATACATACATACATAAACTCACGCCCGTAATCCCTAATGGGGTGGGCAGAGCCACAAGTAAGGAGGAGGAGTGAGGTATTCAGACCATGATTCTGGATTAATATCAAGCTGAATTTTCCGTCGCAAAATTCTCATTTTTTGTGTTTTCTTAAATTATCTTCATTTCCATACATACGGCAAATTCTACTTGATATCAATTCAGAATCATGGGCTCTGTCATCCCTCAGTCTCCGTTATGATGTCACTAACACCCTGTATAAGAGTAGTAGACTTTGTACTTTGAGATAAATTGTTCGTTTTGCGTTTGGAATACTGACCCTTTTGAGGATATTTCGAGGTAAGTAACTTACATTTCTTTTGAACCAAGAAACGTCTAGAGACGTTTATAATAAAAAAGAGCTATTTATTTACTCTTTAGTTGTTTGACGTCTATAGAGTAATTGGAATTCCATAGGCTCTGCTTACTCTGTTGGGAAATAGGCGTGAGTTTATATACGCATGTTATTTATGTAATAAAATCGAACAAAAAGAGTTATTACTAATTTTACATTACATTTCTTACTTACTTATTTGTTTTTACCCTTAAAATAACAAGTGTAGGCAACAACGATTCCAATGTGGGCGTGGATAAGATCGCCAGAAGCGATTGAATACTGTATCCGATAATCGATTAGCATATCAAATAGACCGTAATCGATACGGAGTGAATATTAATCGATATTTAAAAAGAAACAAAATACCGTTCCGTGTTTGTTTGCGAATTCTTTTCAATTAATTAATGCAAATGGCGTAATTGTTGTTTTAGTTTGACGTTTAGAGAATCTTCTAGCTTAATTTGAAATGTTTTTCTTATAAATTATTTGGTTTTTAAACTTTTCCATTGTAAAATAAATGATTATTAATAACATAGATATATTTTTTCATTACGTATATTTAATTAGACCACGTAGGTCTGAACGCTACGTAGACCCCTCGCCCAGGGATACGGGTGAAGACGTCAACGGTTGTAGAGGCGGAGATGGGAGCCATCGGTACGGCAATGCAGGACGGAAGGGGCAAGTCACAGGGACTGTAACCTGGAACCTGACAGAGAGCAGCAGAAAATGTCAGTACTATTCAGAGGCGGAGGACAGGAGTCCTAGTACGGCTTTGAAATAGACTACTCTGGGCGCAACCCACTCGCGTCAAACAGAGTACTGCGGGGCGAAGGCAAGAGAGAAACCGCTGCCCTATTTTTTTACCGACAAGAGCGTGGGTCTTATATTAGTCATGATGATATATAATTAGACCCTGTATGCCGTCTATAAATAATTTGAGCTGGAGTCGCTTTTGCCGACAAGCGCGGTATGATAAAAATCTGCATTCATTACCCGGCTGCGGCGAAGCAAAATCGACGATTAATTTATCTTTATAGGTACTCAATACAATTCACAATACTTTATTGCACAGAAGAGACATACAACACAGGAATACAAATTAAACACATGTGTAAAAGGTGGCGTTATTACTAAGGTAGCAATATTTTCCAGATAACGTTTGGGTGATAGGATCCAGTACAGTGAACAAACAAACACTTAAACTATAATTTATCTATTCATACGTACATCTCACGCCTATTTTCCACCGCGGTAAGCAACTAAGTATTATATTCCCTTCTCAATCTTAGTCACTATATCGTCTATTTCAGCACAACTCTCTCTTATCACACTGTTTCTCACTCTCTATTTGCTGTTTCTCTCTATTTGTTATAAATAGGTAAAATAGGGAACATTATCCACCATTCTTTAGTTCTAATACGACAAGCTAGTTACACTTTGAAAACGACAACAGACTTACAAAACCCGTCATAACGGTTTCATACACGTAAACTCTACATTACCGACCCGCTCAATAAATCCATTGCAACACAACACTTCCAGCGGCTAGATCTCACTGATCCCGCGTCACTTCCTCCACGCGCACGCGCACGCTCTTATGCGTATGCGCACGCGCATATGTGTGCGCGTACCTTCACTTTCGTTCGTTGACTCGCGGTATAATTGTATATGCAGCGTATGTTGTTATATGGCAAGGTTGGAATTAAAGAAATTAGAATTTTACGATGTTTTTATAGTAAGTACTTACCTACGTTTATTATTTATTTTGCTTTTTATTTTATTAAGTAAGTAATTATTATTTAATAGAGTTATAAAAGTAGATAAAGTTTCTTTCGGGTCGTTGTATCGAGTCTTCTGGTCCGCAATATACACAAATAATATATGTATTTATTTTAACGGCCTCTGTAGTCCAGTGGTTGAGCGTTGTGCTCACGATCCGGAGGTCCCGGGTTCGAATCCCATTGGGGACAAACCACAAAAAATCACTTTGTGATCCCTTGTTTGGTTAGGACATTACAGGCTGATCACCTGATTGTCCAAAAAGTAAGATGATCCGTGCTTCGGAACGCCGTGCAAGGAATTATACAGCGGCTTTTTTTCGGGAAACGTGGCCTGGAAAACTCGTATAGTGTGGTTGCTTTGCGATTTGTCTTATCTGTCATACTGTGAAATATAATCTACATATCGTAAATGCTAGCGAGTGTTGAAATGCCTATGGGTAAGAACGCAGTTTATTAGTAACTCGAAAGACAACATAAACCTTAACACATCGACTTCAAGGAACTACTAAACCGACAAAACAATAAAATGTAAATACAAAATGGCGGACATTTGTTTTCCCTAACCTCGCATTTCTAGTTCGCTGTTACAAAATCGTTCGCTGGTAGTAGACAGGTGTGTATTTAGACTGGGGTTTCAAAGGGTTATAAAATAATATACTTACTTAGGTAATATTATATGAGAGTATAAAATCAAAATATAAAAAAAGACTTATCTTGCGGTGACTTTATGAGCTTGAAATACATTTTCTTTTGTAAATAATACGGGCTATTAGTGACATCATAACGAAAACTTTGAGGGATGATTCAGGCCATGATTCTGAGTTAATATCAAGTGGAATTTTCCGTCGCAAAAGTATGGAAAATAATAAAAAAACAAAATTTTTCATCAATTTTCCGACAGGAAATTCCACTTGATATCAACTCAGAATCAGAGTCTGAATCATCCCCCTCAGTATTCGTTACAGTTTACACCCATAACTACTTGTATGGCTATCTGTATGTACTTGCACGGGGTGCTAGTGACATCGTAACGAGTATTCAGAGTGATGATTCAGCTCATTATTCTGAGTTAATATCAAGTGGAATTTTCCACCGCAAAAGTATAGAATTAAAAATAATTAAAAAAAACTAAAAAAACACCATGAATTTTGCGACGGAAAACCCACTTGATATTAACTCAGAATCATGGTGGATGGTGTATATATTTTACATCTCCGCCATGTTGTCGTCTGTTGTTCTGTCCACCCTGGTAGTGTGACTGGGATTACTGGCAAGATTTTTGTCTGTGCCCCAAAATCCTATCCTTACTCCGTGCCTGCATTCGGGCATTCTATGAAGGTACTAGCATTATCTTTCTAGTGCCTAAGGGTGGTCATTTTACTGTGGCCTGTAAGCCTGTAGCTTAAGCTGACACAGGTGTCCAAGCTGTAAGTATGTAGGCTCGAAGAACTGGCATATGCCCTGACCAAAACAATTCATAAATTTTATCATTATAGACTCAAGTATACTTTGCCCAAACACATTTTTGAGACTGAAGAGGAAAGCGCCACAAGATTTAACCAAGTAACCATTTAGGATGGGATAATGGTTCTATGCCTTGCAAGCCTGATAGATGACAGTGCATTAAAAAGAGGAGTAAAAAAAAAAAGTATACTTTGCATAATGAGGGACTTTCCAGGCTACGTTCACCAAAATCAATATAGATGGCGTTGTATAGCTTTAAGGACATTGGCTGCTTTTCTTTTTCGTTTAAGTAGTTCTTTCTTGTACTCTGGTGTTATCTGATTTTGTCCGGCCAAGTAGTTAATGCCATCTGCGGCAAATCTACAATAAGTCACGTCAAAAAAAAAAAACAAAAAAAAATGGTGATATCTGCCATATTTGTGTATATGAGTATATTATGAGAAAGCACCTCTAGATATCATCTGGGGTGCGACTAGGAAATGAATCCAAGAAATTTTGGTCCAACTCAGTTGGCCTGAAACATTCGACGCAGCTGATTAGACCTTTTTTCTAAGGAATTATCATCAAAAATCCTCACTCTCACTAGGGGGCAGGTTAGGATTTTAATACGGGCCCTCACGGGGCATTGTAGACTCAATAAGCACCTACACAGAATGGAGCTGACCGAGTCTCCTTTATGCAGATTCTGCTTAGGGGCAGATGAGACGCCACTTCATCTGCTGTGCAGCTGTGAGGCTCTCATACATAGTAGAAGCCGTAAACTTGGGGGGGGCACATAATGGACCGCCAGGAAGTCATGGAGCTTTCTCCCAAAAAGACGTTGGATCTCTTCGAACGGATCGGTCTAGAGGAGGATTTTTAAATGTACGGATTTAGGTCACAATAGATCTGTCAAGGTCGCAGTGATCTCGCGGGCTGTATTCAGTCCGGCCCTCACAACTCTCAAATAATAGTATGAGATCAGTGGTTTTTATAAAAGGTAGATTATGTGTGTGAGTGTGTGTGTATGTTCTGTTCTTTCTTTAATTATTTATCACTTCACACTTAGTTATTTGTTCGTAGGTCCATGTTCGATTTATTTCCCACCAGCTCGACGATGTTTACGATAATGTAAAGCTGAGTTTCGCCATCAGCTGTGAACAATGGCTAGTCTTCCTATAGTTGCATGTTGTTTGTCCGTTATAGTTTTGCAATGCGGTAATGTGCTTTACATTATGGTTTCTTAATGAACAGTTAGTAACCTCCGTGCTCCAGTGGTTGAGCGTTGGGCTCGCGATCCGGAGGTTCCAGGTTCGAATCCTGGTGGGGACTTATCACTACGTGGTTCCCAGTTTGGTTATGACATTGCAGGCTGGTCACCCGATTGCCTGTTAGTAAGATGATCCGTGCTTCGGAAGGCATGTTAAGCCGTTGGTCCCTGGTGTTTGCAATAAATAGTATGAAAGTAGGTACTTATTGTCATCATAGCAAAAACCGCGTTGGCGCCATTTTGAAAAATCTAATTGTGATGTGATTTACTTCAGCAAAACCTTGATTTCTTCTAATTGAATTCATTCCTGGTAAAATAACACTTTCTTAATATCAGAAATTAAATCTGCTATAGCAGATGACCTTATAGGCCATAATAGGTAAATATTTTCTTTTATTTTGTTGTGGTTTAGTATGATCTACATTGAACCGGCGTGCGTGTAAGAAACGATTGATAAATGTGAAGGAAGCAAGAAAAGTGTGTCAGGATCGAAGCTAATGGAATTCCATAGTCTCTGCTTACCCCGGTGGGAAATAGGCGTGAGTTCATGTATGTATGTTTTTTATTATATCACCCTATAAACAGTGCACTTCAATAAACACTATAATACCATTCGCAAATAACAATATTGTCGTCGAACAGTATCGTCTTAACTACTAGTAGTTGCGCAAGAGTCTCGCTTCCTACTGTCGCAACGTAGCACGCGAGTGAGCATGTGGGTTGGGGACGAATGATCGAACGTCGTCGGCGTCGCGCGCGCCGGTGACAGTGGCAAAAAATTACGAAAATAATGACGTTTTGCAGCGTTCTTTTTGTTACCTACCTCAGACGCTATTAACTACTTGGCCGGAACAATGGGGAGCGCTGAGAGTTCTCAATTGGCTCAAAGACAACAGGCCTGAGGGTGCCCAATAGGGCGCGCACCTCGGCTCAGGGCGTCGCGTCTGAGACGATTATATTTGAAAGAATTAATCGACCAAAATGAGCCGATAGCGATAAGAGCTGAATGAGGGAAATCGTCGAATACGCTCGCGTGGTCGGTATCGCGGTGCAGGACCCTGGAGTGTTTGTTGTCACGAGCTGATTGGCTGCCTCTATGGCATCTTAACAAATATAAGACTTGCGTTATGTTTTTATTTTTTATTTTATTTTATTTTATTCGGGTAGCTTACAGCCTCTTTTACAAAGTAGATATTTATATGTGTAAACAAACGCCAATTACAAAGCTACCACAGTTGAACTTAAAACAAAATGTTCAAATAATTGTTACCTGATGAGTATAGAAATATGTATATAATAATTTACCTGATAAATTTAAAGATATGAATATTATTGAATTTAAAAAATAATTTTAACTGGTTAATTGAAAAATGTTATTACGATCTCAACAAAATTTTTAAATAAATAAGACTACATATTGTTAAATTGTAAAGTTATGAATGTTCTTTTATTTTTATAAATAATGTTTGAATTTTTCTACAAAGATAGAGTTTGGTAGGACTTAGCCTTAATAATTCATACAATAATTTTGATTTGTTTTGATTTAAAAATGAAAAGGTACATTTATTTATTAAGGAAACCACAAATACACCTACAATTTTCACTGTAAAGCCATCGATACGTCGCCGTTGCGTAATTGTCCATTGCCATGAACGTCTATAATCAGTTCGATTCCTGCTATAAATCGTACGACGTTTACGAAACAGCAGTTATAAAGGCTCTAATTCGCTCGACCGTTACTGCTCTGCAGTTAGTTGTTGGCCCATTGAAATATAGAGCATTACAAGTAAATATATACAGGGTGTTAGTGAAACGAAAACTTTGAGAGATGATTCAGATCATGATTCTGAGTAGATATCAAGTAGAATTTTCCGTAGCAAAAGTATGGAACTGAAAATGATATAATTTTTAAAAATCACAAAAAAATCATGATTTTTCCGAAAGGAAATTCTACTTGATATCAAGTCAGAATCGTGGCCTGATCATCCACCTCAGTATTCGTTACGATGTCATTAACAGCCTGTATACAATCATAACTTTATAAGTGCATAGAATAGTATATTACATAACCATAATATAAGGTAACAGTTTAATTGTGTAGTATTACTAGTATTATTATCTAGAACGCCTAGTTCATTAAATCAGTGATTATATTTTAAAAATAAAAGATAAAAAAGTCTTATAAAAGTTTTACAATAGCTACAATAGCAATAACAATGCCTTGCCATGTACTATGAAAATAGGGAGTAAGAGAGACTGGTGATCCGTAACACAGGCATTCCGTCTAGTATGGACACCAGTCGCTCTCACAATATAAACATGTTCACTGTGAGTAGTACTAAGTTAAGTTTTTACTTCTTCTTCTTCTATCGTGTGGATTGAGAGGTGAATTACCAACCTCATCAACCCCGGTGTCAGGGTTATTATTGAGCCGCCAAAGGCCCCTGACATGGCTCATGTTACGACTACTTACTTACATCAGTAAGTAGTAACCGGGACCAACGGCTTAACGTGCCTTCCGAAGCACGGATCATCTTACTTTTTGGACAATCAGGTGATCAGGCTGTAATGTCCTAACCAAACTAGGGATCACAAAGTGATTTTTGTGATATGTCCCCACCGGGATTCGAACCCGGGACCTCCGGATCGTGAGCCCAACGCTCAACCACTGGACCTCGGAGGTCGTCAAGTTTTTACTGTAATTGTGAGTGAGAAATATAACTTATTTTTATTTATTTATTACGGTACAAGTTAGATTTGTCAAACTACAGGGACTAGTGTTGTGACGTTCATTAGCATAGTGATGCGTCTGTCGAGATTAGCCCTAACGACTCTGTTCTGTCTGACAGTAGTTACCTAAATGCTTTGGGATCATGCTGCTTATCAGTTTAATATTTGTCGCAGGCATCAGGGGTTTTATAAAACTTACAATTTTAAATTACATCATCAATTTGGTGTTCACTGCGTCATTAATATACTTACAGACATATTTCTAATTAAATAAGTAGTCAAATTAAGTTCCAGGTTATTATGCCCAACTGTGGGCTTTAGCCTATCACTTTCAACATTATACCGCTCATTCATGTCATACTCCGCGTCGACAATGAAACCCACGCACCTCTCAAGCGATAAGTACTACTAATGAAGACTGAATCGCTCTCTTTGTCACCAATGGATAGGTATTATTGTCGGTGTAGGAAATATATCCTGTTTAATGCAGCATGATTAGAAGAAGACAGCGATACAGTACATCGCTTAGTGGAAAAGAGATGAGCGATGTCTCGTTCGCACTATATGTAGCTTAGTACGAAAGAGATGACCGGGTGAGAGCCCTCAGCGCTCCGCATTAAAATTTGTACGGCCAAGTAATTTTATTAGCGTGTCTTCCGAAGCACGGATCATATTAATTTCGGACAATCAGGCGATCAGCCTGTAATTTCCTAACCAAACTAGGGACCACAAAGTTATTTTTGTGATATGTCTCCACCGGGAATCGAACCCAGGACATCCGGATCGTGAGCCCAACGCTCAACCACTGGACTACGGAGATCCTTGGGGAAAGATGATGAAATAGTAGCTCAGTACCTGTGTCTGTCAAATGTTAGAGGTTATTCAACAGTATATAGTAGAAGCGAACAGAGCACATTCAGCCTACAATAAGCAGCTCAACTTTCTAGTGACTATAGTAACACCTAGATAAAAACATCAATTGTATAGGCACTACTTCTTTATCTCACAGAGGGATTGTGGATTCTTACATGATGGAGTAAGTTAGTATTATGGGCGATAGGCTGATCCTTTATCACCATAAGGTTCATCATATCGTCACTGGAAAGGCAAAATTACGTAAGCGCCAAAATAGGTATTTTGGGTTTTTTATATATTCGGAATCAGCGTTTCATTCTGCGTCGATCTGTCTGGGTAGCATTGCGATACGAGCACTTTTTTGGCGCTTACGTAAATTTGAAAATAGTTGACTTTTTTCAATTCCAGTTTCTTAAACGACAAGATTTTGGTGTTTTTTTCGTGACTGGTGTATAAGTAATATTGTGGTCCTATATAATAACTACATAATAACTTTAAGTAAATTTGGCATTCTATAGTTTGAAAAGTATAATTTTATTAGTAATTTTGGACTACTGAAAATAAAAAATAGACTATGTATAAGTCATTTTTATTTACAGCTTTTAAAATAAGTAAGGCGTATAAGAAAAAAATGTCTAAGCATGTTTATGCAGTGAATGGCGTATAAGTAATTTTGACTTACAGTATTTAGAATAAGTAAGGCGTGTACGTAAATTTGCCTTCGCATTTTTATGCTGTTATTAAGCAAGTTTGTGGGCTAGCAGTAAGTTTCCCAGGAAGTTATTTTTTAACAATAGATCTAAAAGTAAAACTATTTTAGAATTGATTTTATAATTTATTAGCGACCCGGCTTCGCTCGGATGCAATACTGAGGAAAAATTAAATTATTTACGACATCACATTAAAATCCTCAAAAATAACAGTATTTCTACACTATTTATTGGATGTTATTATACATACCTATAAACTTTCCTCTTGAATCACTCTATCTACTAAAGAAAATTGCATCAAAATCCGTTGCGCAATTTTAAAGATTTGAGAAGAAAGACAGAAAAAGCGACTTTGTTATACTTTTTAAGTTCTGTCGATGCATATTTAGCGCCAATTTTGAATTGAGAACTCAAAATTCAAATTTGTTGGAATTTCGAATATCAAAACAATTGAAAGCATTAGGATTTAATGCAATTGTTTAGTCACAGCGTTGGTTTGAATCTGTCAGGTCCGAAAATGAATCTTACAAAGAAAAATTTTCTATAACTTTCGAAGAGGCCTACTGCGACTTCAGTGTTTCAAACAGTTAAAATCTCTATTCCACGATGAAGTGCCATGTCTGCGAGCCATCGAACGCTGGTATTTAGAATTCGAGCGTGGACATCCGCCTTCACTGAAGATAATATCGTTGCTGTGAGACAACTAATCCTCAAAAATCGTCATGTGACATACCGAGAATAGAGGCGTTATTAGGCATTTCAGGGACAACCATTTAAACGATATTGAATGAGGCACTTGGTGTGAGAAAACTAGTTTGCCGTTGCATCCCGCATTTTCTGACGATCATAAGGTAGCCCGCGTCAGATGGTGTAAGAAAACTCTTCAGAGGTTCAACCGAGGAGAGTCAAATCACGTGTACGACATCATCAGTGGTGATGATTTATGCTATTATCCTGATTCCAAACAACAATCCACAGTTTGGGTCTTCCAAAACGAGTCAAAGTTGTTCGCTCTCGAAGCACTTCAAAGAAGATGGTGGCTACCTTCGTGGAGAAAATCGGTCATGTTGCGACAATTGCACTTGAAGATCGTAGGACGGTTAATGCAGATTGGTATACCACAAGTCATCGCCGAACTTCGAAAATCTAACCCAAAGCGACGCATGATGATGCGCAGGAGTGCAGGATGCTGCACCATGACAACGCAAGCTCACACACCGCTCGTCAAACGATTATTTGAAGCAGGAAAACGTAGAAATTCTTGACCATCCTCCATACAGTCCTGACCTAAGCTCCAATGATTTCTTTACATTTCCTAAAATTAAAAAAGAAACTCTTCGCGGTCAAAGGTTCCAGTGCGGTGAAGAAGCGGCCAACGCTTTCAAGTCAGCCATTTTGAACACTTCTACTTTGGAGTGGAATAAATGTTAAATAACACCTGGTTCGAGCGAATGGAAAAGTGTATTAAACTTCGTGGTAAATACTCTTAAAAACAATAAGGGGAATTATTGAGGAATTAAAAAGACTTGACCCTTCCAGAGACTTGACTCGACTTAGAGCCACGTATGCTTGCCTAATTCAAACAATTTTGAGCCCAAATATACTACTGCATGGTCGACTGTGCTGCCCTGCATATGTTATGTTATGTTAGTGGGCTCTGTTTTCCGCATTTAGACTCTAAGGTGGCCCATTATGCGTGTAATTGTTGACTACGTAAGCCAACCTATCTCCTTCCAGAAGCTCAGAAGCCTCCTGGGGATTTCACAGGCTTCGCGGAGCGACCCCACCCAGCGATCCACTGTGCTGCCCTGCATATTATGGACGGTGGATGACAATGACAAAATTAAGGGCAACATCCTTCTTTCAGTCATTTTGTAATATCGTCCATCTTGGATTTGAAATTTTGACATAATGACAGTATTCTACTAGTGTAGTCCTATCTTTGATACCCATATTGAGGGGGTTGTGGAAAAATATGTACCTAGTCCGCTATTTTGGAACGGCGGCCATCTTGTATTTTAAATTTTGACATAATCACAGTATTCTACTTGTGTAGCTATTTCATTTGATACCCATATTGAGGGGGTTTGGAAAAATATGTAATCCCCCATTATGTACCGGCTGCCATCTTAGATTTATTATAATGTTATTGATTTAATTATATTGTATTGACATCGGAATTAAAGGTGCGTACCAAATTTCAGATCAATCTGACAACAGGAAGGTACTTAAATTGCAATATCTAATTTTGATACAAATATACCGTACGGGTTTAGCTAAATAAAACCGTTTAACCCTTTCACGGACAGAGACCATGGGTCATTGGTGGTTCATAATAGGTAGTATGGCACCTTGGAATCGGAACGTCCGTATACGTTCTGTCTTTGAAAGTGTTAAAAAGAAACTTTTACAAACAGATAACGGGTTGTACGCTATTATTTTATATTTTATGAAACTTTATTTCTGGCACTTCAGTATTTTAATAGCCATTTTTATAAATCAATTGAAGTAATAAGTAGTTTAAGGAGGTATTAAGAATAATTATTTGTCTCTTACGTCTTTTTACCCATGTAAGATATTACAAAAACTTACTTTAAAGAATTTTTGGTGAACTGACATAATCAATCGATCACTTTTTAGGCAATTTTTACATAATGAGAGCAGATGTGTAAAAGTCGTTACAGTAACTTTTACTCCGCTAACATTACAGTATTACTATATTTAAAGAAATATTGTCGTTCTCGTATGCATTGTCTTAAGAGCTGTAAGTAATTTTGCTTCCAAATAATATTTTAACCAGATGGCGGTTAAGTAAATTTGCTTTACTGTAAACTGAAGTCATTTTTACGTAAGCGCCACTATATCCTAAAATAGAAATCCAACAGTTATAATATGTATTGCTGGACATAGAAAATTAAAAAACAATGTAACCTTACCTTGACATCATCTAAATTGGATAATTGGGTAAAAAGTTATGATAAAAAAACGAAAAAATGAAACTTTAAACGGCTTTTTCTCGAAATGGCCTTTTGGCGCTTACGTAATTTTGCCTTTCCAGTGACGATATATTATCCAGCTTAGGACTCTGATTACTTGTGACTCTGCCCACCCCATTAGGGATTACGGGCGAGAGTTTATGTATGTACTTCTTTATATATATACAGAAATGTTGTCTGGAATTTTTTATTCGGAGAATTAATTTCGTGTTTCTGCCAGGTAGATGAATACCTTACGAAGCAAAAATCTACAGCAGATAATTAAAAAAAAAGTTCAAATTCGAAAACAGTCTTCTTCACGCTACTCCATCCCAAATCGTAATTAATTTAGGAAATTAAAACGCGTTCTTTAATATTGTTTTACTTTTTTTTGCTAGTCTGTGACTAAAGTAAACCCGATCTCTCGGCTCTTTGGCTGTAAGTACACGTCAACCTTTGCCAACGTTGTGATTGGTTGCAAGCCAGTAAAATGCTGCCAGCAGGGCTAACATGCGCAATATAATAAAATTATCGATCTATTAAATACATTTTGTCGATATTGATTAGTTTTCTTTTCCCTAACATGCGTGTCACGTGATTTTCTTCATAGTTTGACATAACAACATGACGTATTTGGGTTCACTTAGTATTAGTACCAATCGACAAAATGACAATTATAAATCGTCAGAATCGATAAAATGACCGTGACAAAATTTTATCACGTTGCGTGTTAGCCTTACTGATCTATACTTACTAATGTTATAAATGCGACAGAAACTCTTTCAGGTATACAGGGTGTTAGTGACGTCGTAACGAAAACTTTGAGGGATGATCAGGCCATTCTGAGTTGCTATCAACTGTAATTTTCCATCGCAAAAGTATGGAACGGAAAATAGTTATTAAATAAAAACAAAAAAAATCGAGAATTTTCCGACAGGAAATTCTACTTGATATCAACTCAGAATCATGGTCTGAATCATCCCCCTCAGTATTTGTTACGGTGTCACTAACACCCATACCTACTTGTACCTTGCTACCTGTGTGTACTGGTACGGGGTGTAAGTGACATCGTAACGAATACTGAGGGAGCCGATTCAGCTCATTATTCTGAGTTAATATCAAGTGGAATTTTTCCAACCTCGTATGTTTTGAAAATTTCATTTGGCAGAGACTCGAACTAACAATAGTGAGTTTATAAAATGCATAACCGTTATACGGACGAGGTCGTCCTTCGTACTAATTTAGGATGTTAACAATTTTAGCCGGATTTTGTTAAGTTTTTGTTTGTCTATCTTGATTTCCTAATAGGCGCGGAGTTGTTTAATAACTATTAGCTGTAAGTGATGTCCGGTTGAATATTTGTTGTTGATGTAGCTATAGAGGAAGTGAATATATAAATACAATACTTACTAAAAAAAACAAACTTAGTTGGGAAAAACGATGAAATAGCAGCTCTGTCCGTAGTTCCTTGTGGTTAGAGCTACTGAACAGACGTCAACCGAAAACTAGCTAGCTCTTAGTGCTTTTCTAAGATGATATACATAGAACAGAGGGGTTAAATAAGCCACATTGAATCAATTCATCTAGCAAAGCAATATTGCTTTTGACATTGGTCGCAAATGTCAAAGTATAATACTGCTGTTCAGATGAATTGCTTCAATGTGTCATTTTTTGACTCACAGATACTGTTCAGTATAAAAAACAATAACATTTTAATACATCATAACTTTTACAATTTTATTACGCGGCGGGAGTCAGAACTGTGAAAGTGAAAATTAGTGATGTGATCAGCGTGATAAAAATCAGTGATGTTTCCAATCGATCGATTCAGCTAAGTCTGACATTAGTAATATATCGTTCGTCGTTAACGTTAAAGTGGTTAATAATAATTGGTAGAAAATTATAATAAAAATAAATTATAAGATTTTATTTGGAAATAACACAGAAATAAATATATACTCAAATAATAATAAATTAATCCCAGTGAGCGTCATTTTATCGTCCCGCAACAGTCAAGATCGTGCGAGTGAGTGGTTTCAAAAGGTATTGTCTGTTCTCCAGAAATCTACAATAAGTCACGTCATAAAAAATGAGCTTTCGGTTTCGGTCTCGGTTTAGGAGGTGTCTTTTAAAAAATAACTAATACTACATAAACATCATAAATAATATATTTTTTAATAGCATAATATTTAATTTATTTCTTTTTTTCACGAAAACATGCAATATAATAAAGTAAAAAGTAAGTAAGTAAGTAAGTAGTAGTATAGTATAAGTATTTTATCTATCTATCTATCTATATGGAAGTTTCGCTTTCGGTTTCGGTTTTGGCCGAAACTAACACTGGTAGAAATTCGGTTTCGGCCCTTAAACTAACAAGATATGAAATTGTAACTCTTTTTTTAAAATCGCTGTGACCACTCCGGGTCCATAATGTGCTTCTCACCTAATATTACTAACTTTTTACTATGTGGAACGCAACAAATGATTGTGATTATGAAGTAAAGTACTTGTTCTAATTAAAACACATAATAACGGGTTTAAATGGGGATATGAGACTCTTTTGGAAAATTATGGATCTACCTACTCCACTCCAATCTCATCAGTCATCCCGTGATCATGGCACTTGCAACAGTCTCGAAATATCAGGAGTCTCATATCCCCATTTAAACGCGGTAAGAACCCGTTATTATGTGTTTTAATTATGATAATAACCGCGTAAACTTAAAACAATGTATAAAGTACTTGTTCCTCGTATAATCGCTATTAAGCAACGAACCCTCGACAGCGTCTAGTGAAGGTCGATGGTACACAATTTTTAATTACCTGCACGCTATTGCTTTAGTAATTCTGAGAATGTTTGTTTACAAAGAGGGGTTTTCCAGGCTACGTTCACCAAAAACAATATAGATGGCGTTGTACAGCTTTAATCGTGGTAATTACGTATTTTCTCATTACTCGGATCGCCGCCGGCGTGGTCGACGATTTCCCTCATTCAGCGCTTGTCGCTATCGACCCACTAGGGTCGATTAATTCTTTCAAATATTTTTCCTCTCAGACGACGCCCTGAGCCGAGGTTCGCGCCCAACTGGGCACCCTCAGGCCTGTTGTCTTAAACGTTGTACCGGGTGAGAGCCTTCAGCGCTCCCCATTTGTCCGACCAAGTAGTTAATGCCATCTGCGGCAAATCTACAAAAAGTCACGTCAAAAAAAAATCATTACTCGGATACATTAAAAGACACCAGATCCTGCAATTGTGCAAAAGAGGATTGGCTTCTAATAAGGAGTGATGAGATTGATGAATCCATATTCTCCTCACACGACTGATGAAATGAAGGAACAGACCTGCTTTTGGTCCTCGGACCGATCGCAAGTGGTGACAAAATAAAAAAAAAGAACTTATAAGTACATAATTATTCCAAAATACAATGTAATGGCTTGTCTTATAAAAAAAATTGATAAAATTATTTATAGAATTATGTTGCTACTGATCTGTTCCAGCCGACGTGGTCACTGGTTCTGCGTGTCATAGGTTTGCTTCTCAATCGGGAGGCGCCGGTTCGAAACCCGGTACAGGACTTGCACTAATGAGTTTGTCCATTATATACGGCGATACGGCTCACTACCTATCACATTGGTCTAACAGAAAGCTCGGTGAGGTGTTGGGGAGTTAGTTAATATTGCGATGGATGAATGTACATACTTAGGCCTGTTGTCTTAACGTAAACATTGTTGTGAAAGCCTTCAGCGCTCCCCATTTGTCCGACCAAGTAGTTAATGCCATCTGCGGCAAATCTGAATAAGTCACGTCAAAAAAAATGTATTACCTCTGTAGTCAAAGGTAATACATTTTTTCACATTCACAATTTTTTTGCGGTAATCCGCGATTGGGGTATAGTCGTGAACTTATGTTTTGTCTCTTCCAGACATGATAAGGAAAACATGTTTATCAGGTAAATGTACGATAACTACTTGGCCGGACAAATAGA
Source organism: Pectinophora gossypiella (assembly GCF_024362695.1). NCBI lineage: Eukaryota > Metazoa > Arthropoda > Insecta > Lepidoptera > Gelechiidae > Pectinophora > Pectinophora gossypiella. The sequence goes on from NC_065424.1 coordinate 4,299,535, forward strand.
GCGCGCACCCGGTACGTGTAATGTATATGCAAGTGTCAATATAACATAAACGCTTTAAACACGCGTCTGATACTAGTGTATAACATTTAAACAAATAAGTACACCAATAAATACACAGTACTTACAAGGTAAGTGGTCTGGTTGAATACTTCGACAGAATTACATAATGGTGTTAAGACCTTACGTGGGCGCAATGAGAATTATAATCACTTGCGTACTACTAAACTTGTAGTACAACAAAGATAATAAATGCCATTAATGTCGGTAATAGTGATAAAAATAATAATAATTATTATTACGATGGAAATAATAAAAAGTTACGGCCACCGAACAAGTTGTGTTATTTTTTATAACTTACATAATAATAAAAATTGATAAAAATAAAATTACAAATCATTTATTTGGCAGCCGTTGTTCCCGGGTATAAGCCGTAAAAACACCTCCACCAACCCGCAGTGGAGCAGCGTGGTGGAGTATGCTCCATACCCCGTCCGGTTGATTGAGGGGAGGCCTGTGCCCAGCAGTGGGACGTATATAGGTGTTTATGTATGTGGGTAGGCTGTGTATGTTATGTTATTTGGCAGAATATGATATTTATTATTTACATTTGAGACCAGCATATACGGCCGTTATTGCAAATGTTAATTAAATACCAGTGCATTATAAACACAACACAATCAAGAAACATGAAACATGTTACAACTAATAATAAATATTATTATTTTTTTGGTAATAACATAACATAAAATCCCAATTCTAGATAAAAACATAAAAATTGATTCCAGAAGAAATTACTAATATTAGAAATAAATAATTGTACCTACACCATTTCTTTTAGGGATTACTAAGTAACAAAAGGTGTTTTATATGGTACGTTTTATTACGTTTAAAATGTTCAATTAGTCGCTAAAATTATAAAATGTTTTATAAACACAATTCGGTTATGTTCTGGTTGTTTAAGTAACTAATGCGATTCATGTATCTCAATACTGAAACATTACGGGTCTAATGATTTTAAAACCATCAATAGTAGTCAAAATCTTGTACTATAAAAGACCCAAAGAAGTAGGATTCACACACTATCAAATAAATCGTTTAATAAAGCTACTTTGATTCACGATATAAACTTTCCCACCGAGGTAAGCAGAGACTATGGAATTCCATTTGCTTCGATCCTGACACACTTCTCTTGGTTCCTCCACATTTTATCAATCGTTTCATACACTCACGGCGGTTCAGAGTAGATCGTACTGAATCTTTTCTAAGTACATTTTCAATTATGTCCATGAATGAATTTGTACTTTGATGCGTAATAAGTATCCATACGGCCTCCGTGGTCCAGTGGTTGAGCGTTGTGCTCACGATCTGGAGGTCCTGGGTTCGATTCCCAGCGGGGACATATCACAAAAATTACTTTGTGGTCCCTAGTTTGGTTAGGACATTACAGGCTGATCACCTGATTGTCCGAAAGTAAGACGATCCGTGCTTCGGAAGGCACGTTAAGCCGTTGGTCCCGGTTACTACTTACTGTGTAAGTACGTAGTCGTTATAAATGAGTCATGTCAGGGGCCTTTGGCGGCTCAATAGTAACCCTGACACCAGGGTTGATGAGGTTGGTAATTCGCCTCACAACCCACACGATAGAAGAAGAAGAAGAAGTATCCATATATCTTATTAAAAACTGACGTAAGTACCAGCTTCCAACCTAACCTTCGATAATCATCAGATACTCGGGAAACGCCTACTTGCGTCTTTGTGTTACTTTTTGAGTGCACGGAAGTGCCCTTTTAATGATCTCCTTCAAAAATAACGTAGGCAAGACGATAAACAATTAATTAGTCTAAATCAATTTCTTGAATTAACGAATGATTGATCTTTAATGGTGTGTAAAAGTAAGTGGTTGTTAACATAAGGTGATATGTCAATCTCATACATTTTTATCACTGTCACTGTCATTATCGTTTGCAACTTGGCTAAGGCTCAAGAAGACCGTACTACATCACCGCTGCGTGTTTGTTGTTAAATGTTAACAGCCATTTACTTTTACACAGTAACAGTGACAGTGATAAAAATGTATGGGATTGACATAAGGTGACATGTCAATTCCATACATTTTTATCAGTGTCACCGTCGATTATCATAATCGTTTGCAAATCGATGGGGCTTGTATAATAATATAATAGAATAGAAAATGATTATTATAAAAGGACGCCACACACAAAAACAAGACAAAAACAGCACTTGTAATTTTCACAGAACAATTGCAAAAAAAAATGTATTCACTGTTTACGTCAGATGAAATAAATGGAATCATTTTATTAACTATTCCATTTAGAACAGAGAAGCTCAGAACAAAAGACATCAACGCGATACACTGCACCATTAAAATAACTTTTTTATCCTTCATCCGCTCTACGTTTCCAAAACAACCTTCCCTTCTCAATCTTAGTCACTATATCGTCTTTTACACCACATCTCTGTCTTATCACACTGTTTCTCACTCTATCACTCAACCAATATCCAGATAGGACCAAAAAAATATATTTGCGGAATATATACAGGTACGGTCACGAGTACTAATATGTATACACTTTGTTACCATGTCACATTAACTTTTTGACAATTTAAACCGTAAGCCTCATTAAATGTCAAATATGATAGTGCGACAGGGTTCTAAAGTGGGTACATGATATTGCTCATGACTGTACGTTGGTCAGAAATTGATCACTCGGTCATGGTCGATAGTCACACTAAACTGCGTTTAAAGAAAGAATGCTAATTTGACACTAAGAGACAATATTATCCAAAATAATCACAATATTATTTGAAAAAATACAATAAATTTTAATATAAATTAGTCAAATTTCAAAGCAAAATCTCAGATAGAGATTTAATGGGTTATTTGTATTCAAAGTTTTGTATTTATAATGACAATATGGTAAGTATGTGTGTATATAACTCACACGCATTTCTAAAACATTTACAAGAAATACCTCATCATCTCCCTAACATTATCCAGTTTTTCACAGGGTCCGCTAACCTAACCTGAAGATTTGACGAGCCCGGTTTTTTACAGAAGCGACTGCCTGTCTGACCTTCCAGTCCGCGAAGGGAAAACCAGCACTATACAGGTTACGTCACATACCTTCCAAACTGCATTTCTTGGAAATGTGGGTTTCCTCACGATGTTTTCCTTCACATCTGAACACGTGATAATCATTTATGATCCAAACATGAATTTGAAAACAAATTCGAGAATCATTGGTTTCGAACCTGCGACCTCAAAGTGAGAGGTAAACGTTCTACCATCTGGCCTACTACGGCTACAAAAATTACCTATTCAAGTTTATTCTTAACCTTAACACGTTTGTAGTTTAAACAAATAATTAAGTATCTTTGAACAAGTATGACGTAAAACTTGTTACAGAGAACTAGAAACCTCCGTACATGATTAGTCTTGGAATCATTGCTTCATTAGCTTTTCTTGAAATTAAACATAGTCAATAAACAGCTACAGGATATTTACAGTGTACATATATACATAAACTCACTCTCGTAAATCCTAATGGGGTGGGTAGAGCCACAAGTAATCAGTCACTTCATATATCTACATACAGACCTGACAGACGGCAGCAATAATTGTCAGTACTATTCAGAGGCGGAGGACAGGAGTCCTAGTACGGCTTTGAAATAGACTTCTCTGGGCGCCATCACACTCGCGTCAGACAGAGTAATGCGGGGCAGAAGGCTAGAGGGAAACCACTGCCCTATTTTTCCCTAAAAAAGTAGTATGAAGAATGCTACACCGACAAGAGCGTGGCTCTTAAATTAGCAATTAGTGAGGACATTTATTTTTATACCTACGTATAGAGTACATGTAGTGTACTAACCATACAGCGCATTAGGTCACCTTCTAATGGTGTGTGTTCCTTATATTATGAAAAAATAATGCTAAATATATCTTATTTTTTCGGACAATCAGGTGATTCAAACCTCTCTATATAGGTACGTCCCAATGCTGGGCACAGACTGGGTTCGATCTCCGATGGGGACAAAGTAGAAATCACTTTGTGAGACTGTCCTTTATTTAGATATTGCAGGCTTGAATCATCCTTTCGAACAATGATAAGATGATTCCGTGCTTCGGTGGGTAAGTTAAGCTGTTGATCCCGGCTATTAGCCGTAAAATATCTCCACTAACTCGCAATGAAGCAGCGTTGTGGAGTATGCTCCACACACCCCCCGGTTGACAGAGGGGAGACCTGTATCCAGTAGTAGGACGTATATAGGCTGATTATGTTTATGTAAAGTATAATAATGCAATTTCAAAAGGTGTGAATAATATTAGTAGCAGGCCCGAGCGGTGTAGAAAGCGAGCTGAAACTAATTACGATGCAATTTCGCCGCATATTACCACGGTTGGGCAACAGTAGGCCACGTACAAGCCGGCATGAACTGGGTTTACTATAATGGCGTTTAAAATGTATTTTTAATGTAAAGAAAACGCAAACGTTTGGATATAAATACTTAGAAAATTGAACTATTTATGTATACCTATTATATTATCATTCCCCTCAGCATTATCCCGTTTTTCACAGGGTCCGCTTATCTAACCTGGCGATTTGACAGGTCCGGTTTTTTACAGAAGCGACTGCCTGTCTGAACTTCCAACCCGTGAAGGGAAAGCCAACCCAATACAGGTTAGATCACATACCTCCCAAAAAGCATTTCTCGGGAATGTGGATTTTCTCACCTATTATATAATTATGTATGCAAAAGCCCAAAATAAAGTTAAGTGCAGTTTCCACTAGCAAGCACATTTGGCTCGACCATTATAGACGGCTATATGGCTCACCACCTAACACGTTGGTCTAACAGAAAGCTCGGTGAGGTATGAGGCGATGGATGTACCTCTGACTACCCAAATTTGGATACAGTCGTGAACTTATATATGTTATGTTATTGTATATTACGTGACAAACAGTTCACTAGGTATCAATTCCGTCAACACATTTTTCGACTATTATGTCAACGTTACTGTATAACACCTATCTATTAGTGACAAATGGGCTTAAAATGGTCCACCTGTCACTAACGGGCCCCGAGCGATATGTGCCCAACTTATTAGTGACCGCCGACTAATTACCTCAGTCGCCGGGCACTTATGTAATGTGTACTTTGTTACTCAATACTTGTACCTAAGTGTGTTTGGAGGTCGATGACACTGACTTGTATTTATGAGAGTACTTACAAATAATAATATTACTTAAGTATATATTTTTAAGATAATTTGTCTCGGACAGCAATTAATATTCAAGTTTAGAATTTAGAGCTAAGACGAGGTTCGCGCGCAACTGGGCACACTCAGGCCTGTTGACTTAAATTTGTACCGGGTTAAAGCCCTCAGCATTACCATTTCCAAGTAGCTAATGCTATATGGGGAAAGTCTCCAATAAGTCAACTTTATAGCGTATCGTTTGAAAAAGATAACAAAAAACAGATATATAATCGAAAAAAAAAAGTTTTTATTTGTAATAGTGTTTATTTACTGACTATCGTAATGTTGTGCGTTGTTTCGTTTGTGTGTATTATTTGTTTAATTAAATTCAATATAACCCGACTGCGGGCGAAGCAAAAGAAGTTGTATGTATGTGTGAACGCTCGTCTGTTCCCACCTAACTTCTAAACCACCTGTCAGAATTTAACAAATGAGGTGTTATTAGAACCGTCTTGAATGTCCGGTGGTTATAGGCTATGTGACGTCACGCTTAATTCAATGTGGCGCCCTCTAGAGGACATAAACCTAGGACGAAACAATTTTTTTTTTCAAATAATATTGTTTTGGTTATCATTTGTTAAGTCAAAGAAATCATTGGCAATGCCCCGTCGGGGTCTCATGTTGTAATTGCTATACTTATTTACAAGAACTATTTGTACACATGATAACAGATATACATGAATTGTGAATTATATAGTAAATTTATGCACTTTTTTCTCTTACAGGTAAGTGTCAATGTCGCTCGTCATCTTCCTGTTGGACTAAAAGGTTTTCACTGAGTCACTGATATTTCCTGAAAATAATCTAGTGGTAAGTGATATACATATACAGCAGTATATTTGAGAGAATAAAAACTGCCGATTTCTCCCACCAGGTGCCGCTACTGTTGAGTGTTTTTAAATTTTGACAGTTTACAGTTACTATTTGAGTAAAGAAACATATTGTTTTAGTTATATTTTGACACTATAACCCTGTGCGCAGCGTTTAACTGCAAATCATAGTGTTATATTTATTTTAATAAGATCGGAAAGGAAAAAACTTATTATCAATCAAAACTGCCTTTTTCCAACTGATCGCTTTTCTTTTTCGTAATTCATTCTTTGGGATATACTCTATGTTACTCCACATTTTATAGCAATTTATCACGAATTTTAGCTACACAGTGTGGAGAACTATCAAAATTTAGGAACACTCAACAGTGCTGCCCCCTACTTTTGAGCTTCTAGTTTTTTATCCTTATTATTTTAATACAAAATCGAACCGATCACGTAAAAAAAAAAACTTTATAGTAATTAGATAGCATAGAATACTGACAACATAATTTTAATCTTTACAACCTTAACGTACTTAAGAAACAATGGATCTTCCTTTGCCTTAGTAGTACTTAATCATGCAAAAACTATTTGCAAAAACTATTTCGATCGCGATAGGTGTGCTACTGATTATTGCTATTTTGAATGGACGGGTTATCTAGTAGCATTTAATTAAGGATATATACTTGTGATTTATTTGCAAAAAATTCCCATTGTTTGTTTTCAAAACATTTAGCGTTTGATATTTCAATTTTTTTCAAACAGTTTTTTTGTAGTAATTTCGTACTTTTTCAAGTCTTTTTTTATAAGTTTGCAAAGTACTCCTTTTGAAGTCAAAAATGTTATCGTATTAATCTATAAGTAGCATTAATAATGGAAGATTTCGGTGATGTAATTGTTTTTGTTCCTTTGTTGGTTCAAGTTTGATCAATGGGATGACATTTGCAAGTTTTTTTTTAGTTCTTCCTCTTTTTATTTGCCAATAGTTGAGCCTGCTAAATGTTGCCTGTCATAGTGTAATAATTTACATGTTTTTAAAAAGGTGGATGAATAGTTTTTATGTAAGTAAGTAGATTATTTAACGGACAGAGGGCATCAGTAACTGTCAGTACTATTCAGAGGCGGAGGACAGGAAATTTGAAATAGACTACTCTGGGCGCCACCCCACTCGCGTCAGACAGAGTACTGCGGGCTAGAAGGCAAGAAGGAAACCACTGTTCTATTTTTCCCTAAAAAGTAGTATAGAGAATGCTACACTGACAAGAGCGTGGATCTTAAATTAGTGATGCAGAGATGTCATTATTTAATAACATTAAGAATGTCTATGTCACTGCGTAGCGTCATTGGTAAAATCTATACTTATAATAAATCTGTAGAGAGGTCAATTCTGTACATTAAATATTTTTTCAAAATAACTATCAGGGGGTGATAAGTGATCGATACTGATGCCAAAAATGCAATCAGTAAAATTTTTGTCTGTCTGTCTGTCTGTCTGTCTGTCTGTATGTTCCTTATAGAAACAAAAACTACTGGACGGATTTTAATGAAATTTGGTACAATTATTCTTCACACTCCTGGACAGGCTATAGTATACTTTTCATCACGCTGCAATCAATAGGAGCAGAGTAGTGAAGGGAAATCCTTTTGTATGAAAAATCTAAACCACTCAAGTTAGACGTTTGAAATTTGGCATGCAAGTACCTTAGATACCATAGAGGTGCACTAAGAAAGGAATTCCCGAAATTCCTACGGGAACGGGAATTAGCGGGAAAAACATTTTGTATGAAAAATCTAAACCACTCAAGTTAGACGTTTGAAATTTGGCATGCAGGTACCTTAGATACCGTAGAGGTGCACTAAGAAAGAAATTCCCGAAATTCCCACGGGAACGGGAATTAACGGGAAAATCCTTTTGTATGAAAAATCTAAACCATTCAAGTTAGATATTTGAAATTTGTCATACAGGTACCTTAAATACCGTAGAGGTGTACTAAGAAAGGAATTCCCGAAATTCCCACGGGAACGGGAATTAGCGGGAAAATCCTGTTGTATGAAAAATCTAAACCACTCAAGTTAGACGTTTGAAATTTGGCATGCAGGTACCATAGGTACTGTAGAGGTGCACTAAGAAAGGAATTCCCAAAATTCTCACGGGAACGGGAATTAGCGGGAAAATCCTTTTGTATGAAAAATCTAAACCACTCAAGTTAGACGTTTGAAATTTGTCATGCAGGTACCTTAGGTACCGTGGAGGTGCACTAAGAAAGGAATTCCCGAAATTCCCACGGGAATGGGAATTAGCGGAAAAATCCTTTTGTATGAAAAATCTAAACCACTCAAGTTAGACGTTTGAAATTTGTCATGCAGGTACCTTAGGTACCGTGGAGGTGCACTAAGAAAGAAATTCCCGAAATTCCCACGGGAATGGGAATTAACGGGAAAATCCTTTTGTATGAAAAATCTAAACCATTCAAGTTAGACGTTTGAAATTTAGCATGCAGGTACTTTAGTAAACTTAAAGCTTAGTTGCAACAGGATATTACAAAATTCCCACGGGATCGGTAGTTAGCGGGAAAAAACATTTGTATGAAAAAATCAAATCTAAATAAAAGGAGAAACTGATTGACTCAGTGACTGACATATCAACGCATAGCCTGAACGGCTAAACGTAGGCATTTGAAATTTGGAAGGGACATAGCTTAAGTACCGTAGAGGTGCACTAAGAAAGGAATTCCTGAAATTCCCACGGGAACGGAAATTAGCGGGAAAATCGTTTTGTATGAAAAATCTAAACCGCTTAAATTAGATGCTTGAAATTTGGCATGCAGGTACCTTAGTTAACTTAAAGCTTAGTTGCAACAGGATATTGCAAAATTCCCACGGAAACGGGAGTTAGCGGGAAAAAAACATTTGTATGAAAAAATCGAAACCGCGTAAGATAGATGTTTTCAATTCAATTCAATTAAATTATTTATTGCATTCCATGTAGTACAATGGGGTGTTACATAGGCATAGGAACTAAAACATGGACCCTGTAGGGCACAGCAACATTGAAGGGAACAGAGGAAGTGTGTATTAAAATTAAAACTCAATGAACAATCAATTAAAAAAAAATCTCAATCAATTGATTCAATCTAGCATGCATGCATACCTTAGTAAATATAAAGTTTATTTTTGGCTGTATTTTGAAAAATGGGAGTTATTGGGAAAAAAATTGTATGAAAAAATCTAAACTGCATAAGTTAGATGCTTGAAATTTGATATGCACCACACACACAAAGATCTCTCTCTTATATAACACACCACGCGGACGAAGTCGCGGGCAAAAGCTAGTCCTGAATAAACTATATATATTGTATACTAACACCTTATATGTACAAAGTGTTAGTGAAATCGTAACGAAAATTTTGATGTGTGATTCACATCATGATTCTGAGTTGCTGTTAAACAGAATTTTCCGTCGCAAATGTATGGAACTGAAAATATTGAAAATGAACACTAAATTTTTCATGAATTTTCCGAGAGCAAATTCCGCTTGATATCAACTCAGAATCATGGTATGAATCATCCCCCTTAGTATTTGTTACGCAGTCTCTAGCATCCTGTATGCATACCAAAAAACACAATGCTTAGCCCTGTTTTGTCATCTGAGTGGCAGTGGTATTTTATAGTTGCGTCTTTGGGCAAACAAAAGCGAGTTTCTCTATACTGCACTCGCAAAAAAGTCACAAGTTGACCTATACTAGATAGACCTACAAAAAGACTATCGACGTCTACCAATACAAACTTCAATATAATAAGCTAAATAAAAAAATAAATTGCGCAAAGAAAAAATAAGAAACTGGTTGTAGACTTCTGTTTACACAACGTCGCCGTGTCCACTTCCTAACATTATGCCACAATGTTGTGGAAACACGTTTTAGTGTTATTGGTAATGACAAACTTATATTAAGTTGAAAATGTTTTTATTCAACATGTATATTTATATTTCAATGAGTTATTGATGTGCCGGAAGGAACACTTAAGGCTAAAAAAAGATGTTATTTTGTTGTTGTATGGTGAATAATACATTATTATTGCGTATGGCAAAGAAACATAAAATATCCTGCGTGGATCATATTATCCAGCTGAAGCTCCCCTAACTAAGTCTCTAGCTCACGTCTTTAATCCCTATAGGGGTTGGCAGAGCCATATTAATCAGAAGAAAAGTTAGAGTTATTTCAACATAAAACTACTTAATATAAACAGCATATATGCGTCCCACTGCTACGCACAGGCCCAACCGAACCGAAGAGTTTTTGTCTTGTTTTCGGTTGGCGTCCTTTTGTATTAAACAATTTTTATTATATTCTATTCTTGTTAAGCCTACGATGGATATGACGAACCAAATGGTGTGTAATAATCAGCCCGTTCGCCATTATAATAGACCATAAAATCTTCTTCTATCGTGTGGGTTGTGAGGTTGATGACCAACCTCAACAACCCTGGTGTCAGGGTTATTGCCCGCGTGCCCTGATACCTATACGCGAGAGGAGCTGATGAATGCCACCGAAAATGCTATCCGAGTGGCAAAATACTGGGCTGATTAAATCTGAATGCCATAGAAGCGACAAGAAGAAGAAGGGTTATCACTGAGCCGCCATAGGCCCCTCACATGACTCATGTAATAGATTACTTACTTAACAGTAAGTAGTAACCGGGACCAAAAGCTTAAACGGCTTTAAAACCACGGATCATCTTACCTTCGGACAATCAAATTATCAGCCTGCAATGTTCTAACCATACCAGGGTCATATGTCCCTACTGGGATTCGTACCCGGAATCGTAAGCCCAACGCAGAACAACTGGGCCACTGAGGCCGTTAAAAAGGGCTGAATTCCCCCCTATCAGTTATAAGTACGACCATGTGTACATGGCCTAAAGCCTTCCCCGAGCCCCCCTACTGTTTCCAAAAAAATATTACCCGGTCATTGACCTCACAATATCGGAGCCTCTCCACTACATCGAACCTCCCGTTATGCAATAATGATGTGACGTGAAATTCATTAACTGTGTATCCGAATTTTATTTTGGCGCGCTCTTTTTGAAAGGACTTGCTTTTAGATTAAGAGCTTGAGGTTTGAATTGATTTATTTTATAATAAATTATTATTTCCAAAACTGTTTAAACAAAATAGAATGCAATAAAATCTTAAAATAATAATAATAATTAACGAATTCTATGAATGATAAATAAATAGTAGCCAGTATTTTTATTTGTATACAATGTACTTACTTTATGTTTTCTAAGACATTATGATCAAACTTTATTTAGACCATAAACAAAACAGTTACAGAACAAAAATATGAAACAAAACAAAAATTAAATTAAATAAAACTAAAACAAATAACCAAAACTCAAAATAAAATAAATTATGTACAATTAACACTAAAATTTATTATAGTTACAATGTTAATAATATATGTATATACAGGGTGTTAGTGACATCGTAACGAAAACTTTGAGGGGTGGTTCAGGCCATGATTCTGAGTTGATATCAAGTAGGAATTTATATATATATATATATATATATATATCAAATAAATGGGGTGGAAGATATGTTTTGCCTGGATGTAATGACAGAGATCATCATTTATACCCAAAAACAAAGATAAAAGATGCATATGTCTGTTATCCATGAAATTAGAAGGTTAAACGAAGGAAAATGTATACAGCGCCATCTATATTGTTTTTGAGAAACGTATCCTGGAAAGGGTTTGATCAAAAATTAGGTATTCTACATCCAGCTCTCAGACTATCATACCGCGGTACAACAAAGAAGACTATCTATACAGCTTAATTTTTTTGATATCGCGTAAGACACACATTTATTTAACACAATTGCTTTAAAGTAATTCCGCACTTGAAATGATAAGGACTTTGTATTCAACCGAACGGTTTTTTTGAATGGACCGTCCTGTTTTAGTAATTTTATGTACATATCCCGTTTTTACGATAAAGAGAATTAGCAATGAACTTAAGATTATTGCAGTAAAGATATTTATTTAATACGCTTTGTGTTAACCCAGTTTTTGTGTTAAAAAGTATTCATAAGGTTCAAAACCTTAAAGCTGTATGTTGTTTTATTTTATTCTTTATAATACGTATAAAAAAACACTTAAGTACACTTGATTCTTACTGTGACGTCGCAGGTTTGTTTCCCAGCACGGGCCTAGACTAGACAAACGATTTTCTAATTTGTTTTCGAATTCATGTTTGCATCAATGTTAATTACTTATTATGAGCTCAACAGTAAAGGAAAACATCGTAAGAAAATTTAAATTCCCGAGAAATGCGTTTCGGAGGTATCTATGTGATAGGTCACATATTTACCTTTCCCATTTCTAAGACAACTCTACAAAAGTAACGTTAAAAAATAACAAAACACAGCAATACGCCTACATCTAACTACGTTTAAGTCCCACGTAATACGGGGCGAGCCTTTTGCTATTAACCGGGCACGAAACCTGGAAACCACGTGATATCAATTATACATATATCAAAACACGAATTCAAACGTATAAAATCGAATTCAGTGGTTTAGTGCTTTTTTGACGTGATTAACTACTTGGCAAATGGTGAGCGTTGAGGTTTCTCACCCGGTACAAAATTTAAGTTAACAGACCTGGGGTGCCCAGATGGGTGCGAAACTCGGCTCAGGGCGTCGTCTAAGAGGATAATATTTGAAAGAATTAATCGACCCTAGTGTGTGGATAGCGATAAGCGCTGATTGAGGGAAATCGTCGACCACGCCGGCGAGGTCGGTATCGGGGTTCTGAAGAGTTTGTTGTCATTTCGACAAACATCCGTCTTGCTTTTTTGTAATTGTTTTAGTGGAAATTTGATATGGTGTTGTTTTTTTTGTGTGTGGCGCCCTTTTTTAATAAACTATTTTTATTCTATTCTATTCTTTAGAGCGCGAGCTGACATTCAAACTCATGACACTACGATGAATACCACGCATTCTCCGAACAGGGCTATTAGGAAAATGAAATGCGAATAATTTCGCTTGTCTTCTATCTCTCTTACTCCGTCATGTTACGTGCCCAGAACCAATGAAAGTTAATAATTTAGATTCTATACGCAGTAGTGATGGCTACCGAATGTACAATATTTAACTGAGCCCGTTTGAGTCGTGTGGAGAATCGATAATGGGTTTAATTCTTCCATCAAAAACTTTCTTCCGGTTTCGATGGGTTTTTTTTTACTTTGTGGGAAAGTGGAATTTAGTTTTAGCTACTAGGTAAATACAGGTGATAGTGACAACGTAACTAATACTACTGTCAAATAGCCAATTGAATCAGTTTAAATGCAAATTCAAATTCAAAGTTCTTTATTTGTAAGAATACAGGTACAAAATGATCTTATAGCTAAATTTACATAAGAAGATAAGGTCATAGCGTTATTATACTTAAGTACGTGTCAATGTAATAAATTATAAATTATTACATTGGAACGTTAATATAACAACACCTTGTATTGGATTGTATAATAATAATTCATTAAGAAAAAAACAGTCATGCCAAAAAAGTGAGATCGATTGAAAAAATAAATAAATTGACAACGTCGATTGTAGTTAGCACGTGTCAAAATAACTTGTTATAAATTATATAACATTTAATTAAGTAAGTAAATTGTATATTTTAAGAGACACGCGATGTCCTATGTCCCCACAGGGAAACATACATAAACTCACGCCCGTAATCCCTAATGGGGTGGGCAGAGCCACAAGTAATCAAAGACAACTTGCAGCCACTGTTGATACGATGTCGTAAGCTGGATATGATGAACCTTATGGTGATAAGGGAAAGGGTATGTATAAAGTGTTAGTGACATCGTAACGAAAACTTTCGACCATGATTCTGAGTTGATATCAAGTGGAATTTTCCGTCGCAAAAGTTTGAAACTGAAAATAATAAAAAACATTAAAATTTTCATGAATTTTCTGACGAGAAATTCTACTTGATATCAACTCAGAATCATGGTCTGTATCATCCCCCTCAGTATTCGTTACGGTGTCACTGACACCCGTACCTACTTGTATGGCTTTCTATACTATACTTTTAAGCTTAATAGATGCTTATAAATTTAATTATTTTCTTAACCGACACATCTACATAATTTAGGCACGTTCACACCGATATATTTAACAGAGCACTTTACATTGGCCGGTTAAAGACCTCGCTACAAAGCACACGAGAATTTTTATCTCAATAAATAAAAAAAACTTTGTTATAAAAGTCGTGTGAACGTAAAAAGACCAAAATCTTAGTTTACTTAACCGCTTGACACGTCGGCGGCGACATCAAACGAATTTTAACCGAATATTATCGCGTCAGTCAATTAGTGAAAATATAAAGATTGGGTTCACAGATGCGGCTTACTGTCAGATATGATATTTAATTTAATTGGTGCAAAAGTGCTGGTTTTCGTTAAGATAAGTAAGGTGTGCATTGGAGATATGGGCATGTAAAAAATCTGCATTTTCTGGAGTATAAATACATTAGTAAGAAACAGACATCATTTCCACTTCTCGATAAAACTTATTAGTTACTATATAGCATCAATAAATAAATTGAGTGATAGAGTGAGAAACAGTGTGAGAAGAGAGAGATGTGGTGTAAAAGGCGATATAGTGACTAAGATTGAGAAGGGAATGTTAATTTGGTTTGGACACATAGAGCGGATGAAGGATAAAAGGATTACTAAAGCAGCATATAAAGCGAAGGTTACTGGTGGGGCTGGCAGAGAAAGACCTAGAAGGACGTACATTGACCAATTGGAGATGTCCTTAGAAAAGTTTCAATAAGATCTACTCTGAACCGGTCAAATAAGTTACTTTTCACTAAACGTCAAAACACGAAATTACTATGGAATTTGTATGAAAAAGAAACATGTGACGTCATAGAAAGACGTGACAATATGTCGCACTTATTATTAAGTACATTTTTCTTTAATAAAATCCATAAATAAATTAAATAGAAAAAAGAAAACGTTTTTTGTTACCTTTACATCAGCCTTTATTTAGTACTTAATCAGAATTTCATAATTTATCTTTGATCTAGGAAACTACCCAATTCATTAAACGGCGATTTAAACAACACACGTCTTTATACCACGAATTATGTGCCAAAAACTTGTACAGTCCACAAAAATATATAAGTACATACTTTGACTGTACGTATAACCGCATATGTCGGGCGCACATACATAATAATGTAGCCATCATAAATGACAAAATCTTATTATTATTAGTAACATCAAAATCCAATTCAAAAATATCTTTATTCAGTAGGTAACATTGTTACAATTTGAATCGTCAATTTTTACATAACGAACGTCTCATCCGCCTAAAACTACTGCAGCTTCTGACAACCTGTATAGCCGGGGGACAGAAGCTGCAAGAAAAACCTCGGCACAGGACACTAGACGTTCCTTAAAAATTAAATAAACATAAAATATTGTTGCATCCTTCATTGTGTACTACACAATACATTTTTAATAAAAAAAAACTTAAAATAATAATGATTATTATTATGACATAGTAATAAGTAACGTTTTAGCGTACTGTTAATAACAAAAGTTACCTTGACATGCAAAATAGTCTGAATGCTAAAATTGGCGCTAATGTATTAGCACTAGACACAACGTCATAAAAATTATTGTGTTTTAATAAACTTTGAAACTAGAATTATTTTTGGAAGGGTAATAAAAGTAGCCATTATAGAGTGACAATATCGAGTTATTCAATGTAAATTAACGTCATTTAGTCATTTTTTATAGGTGACCAAGAGGATAATAATATCAGCCTCCGTGGTCTAGTGTTTGAGCGTTAGGCTCACGATCCGGACCTCCCGGGTTCGAATCCCGGTGGGGAAATATCACAAAAATTACTTCGTATTACTACGAGTAGGTCTTTTTTTGGGAGTAAGGCGTTTTGCGAATAAGTCCTTTGTCTACTAAGCCATGTTATCTACGTAGAAAAACGTGGTGCGGCTATTGGTTGAGGCCCTCGATATGTATCGCGCCGCGCGCGGATAGGATGCCGTGCCGCGAGGCCGGTAATTGTTTCTGTTTTGGTGCAATAAAGTATATTTGTAAGAAGCGACGTACAATTTCGTCGCAAGCGCAGACGTAAATTGTCACCAAAATATGACTTTTGTTGCGTAAAAGCAGTGTTGCAAGTCCGTTGTTTCTGTTCGCATGAAACGCAACACCTTTTGTAATAATACAAGTTTTTTCTTCTGCGATATAAATCCTCCGGTGAATCAATTTGCACGTAAGTATTGCGCGTGCGCTTCTGAAATGCAACAAAAATGAAAATTATATTTATTCATCGTTCAAGTTGTAAATTTATAGTTGCACACTTTTAAAATTATAATAATTTTTTATGCTTATCGGAGGGTTTGGCCGGAGATCGCGCAAAGTCGAGAGGAGTGGAAAAAGCAATGGGAGGCCTTTGCCCAGCAGTGGGATCGTATAGGCTAAATAAGATAACTTTTTGATTAAGTACTTACATACATACATACATACATAAACCCACGCCCGTAATCCCTAATGGGGTGGGCAGAGCCACAAGTAATCAAAGACAACTTGCAGCCACTGTTGATACGATGTCGTAAGCTGGATATGATGAACCTTATGGTGATAAGGGATCAGCCTATCGCCCATAACATTAGTCCATCATGTTAGAGGACACAATCCCTTTGTCGGTTTTTACGACATGCCCGGGAAGACAAGCAGCTGAACGTTTTCTATGTTTTTTATTTGCTCCCAGAACAGCATAGAAGTACTTACATAAGATCTCGAAATAAAAAGGACTCGAAATATTTAATGATTTATCGTATAGGTGTTAGTGACATCGTAACGAATACTGAGGGGGATGATTCAGACCATGACTCTGAGTTAATATCAAGTCGAATTGAATCGTTTGTCCTTTCTGATAAAGAAATGTATGTACCTTAAATATGTCTCTCGACTACCGACTCAGTACACAATTACGGAATTAGTACGATATCTTATCTATGTACTTAATCTACGTTTATCTAAAACATCTACGGAACTTTAATGACATGTCTCATTGCTTTAAACTAGAGATGGGCCGAGTACTCGTTTGATACTCGGTACTCTGCGTACTCGGCGGGTTTTTTGATACTCGTACTCGGCCGAATAACTCGGTTATTTGACGACGAGTAACGAGTATACAGCCACTGGTAAATAACAAACTTTTTCAATTATTTATCTACTATGACGCGCAACGTGACGTGTTTGTTTGCAAACAATCAAGTGACTAGTTGTTGAAAGGCGTGGGCGGGGTGAGGGGTGTATCAACGCGAGCCGACATCTTGACCGGCGCAAACCTGTTTGTACTTGTATACGCTCGTGAAATGCGAATTTGATTGAACCGAGTTACTCGGCCGAGTACTCGGTTGAAAAAAAATTGAGCCGAGTAAAACTCGGTACTCGTTACTCGACAAAAGTGTTACTCGGCGCACCTCTACTTTAAACCAAAGATAACCTTTGTATAAACTGAGATACGATGACGAAATGAATTTTAAAGGAAAATATATTCTGTTTTGGATCTTGTTTTAAACTATAATGTAATTGAGAACATAATGTATGTTTTTAATTATATAAGTAAGTAGTGCATTGTAGGATGTGAGTCTGTCCACCCTTTTAGGGACTATAGTCGTGAGCTATGTATTGAATATTGTTGACTTTTTAAGCATCACGCATATATCGCCGAAAGGGTAGGCAGAGGTGAATTGTTTTAACGTGACTTATTTATTGTAGGTTTGCCTCTTCTTCTTCTATCGCGTGGGTTGTGTGGTGGAGTACCAACCTCATCAACCCTGGTGTTAGGGTTATTATTGAGCCGCCAAAGGCCCCTGACATGGCTCATGTAACGACTACATACTTACATCAGTAAGTAGTAAACGGGACGAACGGCTTAACGCGCCTTCCGAAGCACGGATCCGTGCTTCGATCGTGGTCGTGTCGGTGATCAGTCTGTAATGTCCTATCCAAACTAGGAATCACAAAGTCATTTTTGTGACATGCCCCCACCGGGATTCGAACCCGGGGCCTCCGGATCGTGAGCTCAGCGCTCAACCACTGGACCACAGAGGTTTGCCTCTGAAGGCATGAAATACTTAGCTGGAATGTATTTACGAATAAACACAAACCTTTTAAAAGCTGATATGATAAAATAATGCATTTGCCACGATGACAAAAAATAAAAGTTTATAAACTAAAACCCGACTATGGAAAAATCACGCTCTAAAAAGTCATCATCATCATCAATTTAAGAGCCACGCTCTTGTCGGTGCAGCATTTTCCATGCTACTTTTTTAGGGAAAAATAGAGCAGTGGTTTCCCTCTTGCCTTCCGCCCCGCAGTACTCTGTCTGACGCAAGTGGGTGCTCTAAAAAGTATGAAACAAGGAAATAGGTAAGTAGGTATATTTTATGAGTTCAATGCCGTGGGCAACATATATACAGTCATGAGCAATATAATGTACCCACTTTAGGACTCTGTCGCACTAACATATTTGACATTTAGTGAGACTTACAGTTCAATTTGTCCAAAAAGTTAATGTGACATGGTACCAAAGTGTATACATATTAATGCTCGTGACCGTACATAGCGGTCAAACCCATAACCCTTCTTTTTGCTTCGCTCTCCGCGCTTCGATTAGAAAGAGTAAGCTTAAATCGCACGCAAATTATCTTACGATACGACACAACATAAATTCCCGTGCCCACAACACCTTAAAGCGCATCGACTGTCAACTCGGTACAAAGTTACTTGAAAGTTTAAAAAAAAGTAATATCGAAAACAAAAGCATATCGCCGCGCACCTGGCGACCGGCGATCCTACGAACTCGCACGAACTCACACGAACCCGAAAGAACTCGTGTGAACGCGGAAACATACCGGGAGGAGGTTTTTTATTTCGTCCTGACTTCGCAGAAAAGACATTGTCCTGAGGTCAACGGTCTTTGCTTTCGTTATTTTGTTTACTGGTCGGCTCTGACTGGATTTTAGTCTACATTTTTTTACTTTTTAAAACTAACAAGACACGATCGCTCAGTGTTTTCCGTATTGGTTATTTGTTTATTTATCTTTTAACTTATTTAAGCTTGTACGTATATAAGTATGATTTTATTTATTTATTGATTTATATACAATAATCTTTGTGTAATGAAGACTAACTAAACAATAGTGTCGGCGCAATCCGACACCAGCGCGTGACTTGCATAGTAATGTCACGGGTTCGAACTGAGAGCATTCAGCGCTCCCCATTTGTCCGGCCAAGTAGTTAATGCCATCTGCGGCAAATAACCTACAAGTTTTTAACTTAGTTTAGGCATCAGCCCTTTCACAAAATCTGTCAGTTTAAACTAGTAAATTGTCATGTACAATGTTTTTGTGTGGGGAAATAAATATTTTTCTTTCTTTCGTTCTTGCTTTCTCGGATGAATTGCTTCGATGTGGCCATTTTAACCCCCCTGGTTGTTCTGTTTAATGTAACATAATCATCTAATACATGAAGTGTGTCTTGAATTCGGTGGGTGTTTGTAACTCTACATCTAGCAACCTATTAACCTTTGCCTTTTACTCGTCTTTCGTAACTCTACATTCATGAGTTTGCTCCCTGACCGTTGCATAGGCGAATCCTTTCACTATGACTTGAAAATATTTATAACTTCTACTAACACGTTTTATGTTATATTAACTTGTTCAATATAAAGAATGATATCAAAAATGCTTACGTGCGGATAAGTAGCTAATGTCATTTGCGGCAACACATGAATACAGTACATCATCATCATCATCATCATCATTGGCCACGCATCTATCGTAGATGATTCTTGCAGCACTTGTGAGTCTACGGGTTCCCGCAGCGCCGCCGATGGCTATAGAGCCCTATGGCAGCGCGGCATTTCTTGCCACATCGTTCGCACACAAAACGCGACTCCTCAGGAGGTGGTAAAGCACGACGAAGACTTTTTTGCTTCAGGTACAATACAGTACAATTCCCTTATTATTATTACTTTTCTTGTGTTAGATAAAACAGTCCATAGTCTCTACTTACTCCGGTGGGAAATATCGTGAGTTTATGTATGGCTGTATGCGAAGTCCCATAAAAATTTAAAAATAAAGTTTTTTTTTTAATTGATAAATAATTAATTCGATCGATAGAAAGACCTTCTTAATGGTGTCAGTGGTCTTCTGTTACATCGTGCTACAAATAAACAAACATGAGTGTTAGTGTGCGAGCTATCTAGCTATCAGATGGGGTGAAGGTCGCAGGTTCGACGCCGCTCACTTCCGATGCGCGTGCACATGATCGACGGCTTTAGTAGGCCTGGTTATTGACTCTAACAATGCTTAGCTTAATGGTTTTATTTTAGAATATTTACGTATGTGCGTATACATAGTAGGGCATTGTTTTGTGTAATGTATGCTTTATGTGCTACACGCCCGTAATCTCTAATAGGATGGACAGATCTTCAAGTAATCAGAAGGCAAATATTATACTTATAAAGTACATCTTACAAACCCAGATATTAAAAATATAAACGTTATATTATCAGTGAGACTAGCCCGAGTGACGCACATGACATGCGCAAGAGCACGTAAAATGTACGTGCCTCCCGCACTCCCCGCTATCAGCTGATCAGACAGATACAGACTGTCTAGATTAAAAGACGCCGACTGCATATATTTTAGACTGCCAAGGTTTAGTTGGATGTTTAGAAGGGATCAAATGACCATAAGTGAGATTTAGTTTTTGTTTATCCATGGTAATCCAGTTTCAGTTTAGTCACTGTGGTGATGTGGTTCTCAAACGGGGAGCGCCAGTTCAAACCCCGGTACCAGACTTGCTCCAATGAGCTATTAATTTATCTTAAGTGCAGTTTTCACTAACACTGTCTCGACCATTATAAACGCCGATACGGCTTACCTATCACGTTGGTCTAACGGAAAACTCAGTGAGGTGTGGGTGGCTTAGTTCATCTTGTGATGGATGAACCTCTGACCCCAGTATGTTAAATAATTTGTTTATGTAAACCTAAATTCTATGTAAGTAATAGGAAATATTTGATCTATGTACGAATATCAACGCATATTTATGGAACAAACGTTCGTGCCTCACCCAGCAGGGTCCATATAATACCAGCGTCGTGGTTCACGCCGCGACTTGTGCTGAGTGAGGCCCTTTTATCTCAGGACCTCCTCCACCACCTTATGATCATTCTAATGAACATCCTCTATGCTTTTTGTACCTAATTGTTTTGTGATTTTTTTTAAATGATGGTATATCTTGTCTTTGTGTGTGGCGTCCTGTTATAATAAACGATTTCTATTGTTCTAATCTTCTTCTATCGTGTGTGGGTTGTGAGGTGGATAACCAATCTCATCAACCGTGGTGTCAGGGTTATTATTGAGCCGCCAAAGGCCCGTGACGTGACTCATGTAACGTCTACATGTCACATTGTATTGACATGATATCATATTGTTGAAATAGCTACGTCATCAAATAATTAATCGGTATCATAATTATTGTTGCAGTTCCAGTATGGAGTCGACGCCCCGCGTGCCGGCCTCCTGGCTCTCCGCTCTCATCCTCTTCTGCTCCTTCTTCTCCACACACACGCTCAACACTAAGGTAAGCAACCTAGTTATATATATGCGTCGCGATGTTAAAACTTCGATACCGCGTTTCAGGCCTCGATAAGCGCCACCTATGTCCTATGCGCGGTACTAGTTGGTCACAAATACGAAGAGACGGACGGGAGAGTAGATGGATGGACTGTGTGAGGGGGAAGTGCAGGAGTGGGGGGTAACGTCTGTAGAAACTATCGATGTAAGTAGGTAATAAAGAAGACCCCCCGTCATTGGGGATATAAAGAATTAGCGAAGATTGGAAACAGTCTGCCTTAGTCAAAGCGTTATCAACTAATAAAAGTAAGTGCGCAATGCAATCAAATGTCAAATTGCAATGTTGCGTTTTTAGATGAATTGTTTTGAATTTGAATGCGAATGAATTGTCCATGTGGACTTTTTAACCCTTTCCTCCCCCTCCCCCCATATTCTTACTATTATAAGGAAATATCATAAACATACCAAGCAAATTCATATCGCTTTACATACGACATAATATCTCTTCGGCTGAGCATTTATTGAAACCGTCTTAAGGAAAATTCACTTACAATAATTCAATAACAAAAAAGAAATACTTGGCGGCGCAAGAGCATCTGTTATACAAAGTAACAAAAGTATCCTCTTCCCGATCTCGCACGCAACTTTTCCTGTATGATCTTCAACGCAGGTAATGCATGCGTGTGCATCGCGTGCGATGCTTGCGCCGCGCATGCGTGGAAGGCACGTGACGCGTGCGCACCCAGCGGGACGGGCTGCCGTTTAGCCAATTAATTCATTCTGCCAATTCTTGTTATATTGCTGCAGGGGATTGCTGTTATTATACTTGTTTTATTGTTGGTAAGCATTTTTTTTAATGAATGAAGTGTATACATATATAGGTTGATCGCCGTGAGATTTGGCTAATTTGAATCGTTCTATCTATCTATCTACTCAGCCTGTATCCACCCACTGCTGGGTATAGGCCTCCTCTCTTTCACGCCATCCTTTCCGGTTCTGTGCAAGTCTAATCCATCGCTTTCCGGCGTGCCTCACAATGTCATCCGACCACCGGGCTGGTTGTCTGCCTCGATATAGCATACCATCCCTTGGCCACCATTCAGTAACAGCTTTAGTCCATATGTTGTCTTCCCGTCTTGCCAAGTGTCCTGCCCATCTCCACTTAAGCCTAGCGATTTGTATACCTACATCTTCGACTGTGCGTTGCCGAATTTCGACGTTTGGTATATATTTGAAACGTTATGTGACGCCAAATCAGACGCTTTTGCTACCTTATATGTTTCAAAACAGAGTTTACTTTTAACTTTTGCAAAAACTACTGCAAACTCTTATAGCCGCTTGAGTCCCATTTTCCATCATAAGTGGAGATACGTAGGTGTATAATAAAAACATATTTTAGTTGTTATTAAACGATAATGAATTGAATCAATTCAATCACGTTTGCAATAAACGTTTATTATTATTATTATTATCATTTCCATATCTCGGGCCTACGGAGTCCCGGAGTTTTGGAAGGCGTGCGTGGGGCCGAAGCGTAGAGGCCCCTTAAGACAGTTTAATCTAAATGTGGTGTGACACCAACCGGCGATTATCCCTGTATGCACTATGGGAGTGCACCCAAAGACAATCCCCGGTTCGTGTAGGACTATTGCAGATTTTGGGAACAACGGGAATTATTATTATTAATCATCCCCCTCAAAGTTTTCGTTACGATGTCAGTAACACCCTGTATGTAGCTAACTTTGTCCAGTATGTCTTCCACCGGAAAGACGTATAACCCCAGTTTAATATTTCATCATGCCTCTTTTCTATGTGTTGCATGTGTCAATGATTATAATTTGGCCATTTGTTTGCGACTCGGCTTCCTTTAAACCTATATCGAAATTAATATATTCAAAGTATACGACAAAGTCGTATAGCCAGTGAAGCCGTGGTAGCACAGTTGGTAGAACGCTTGCCTCTCACTTTGAGGTCGCAGGTTCGAATCCAGCTCAGGCCTAAACCAATGATCGTCGACTTTCTTTTCGAATTCATGTTTGGATCATAAATGATTGTCACTTGCTCTGCGATGAATGAAAACATCGTGAGGAAACCCACATTCCCGAGACCTAACCTGTATTGGGCTAGTTTTCCCTTCGCGGGTTGCAAGGTCAGACAGGCAGTCACTTCTGTAAAAAATCGGACCTGTCAAATCTTTAGGTTAGGTAAGCGGACCCTGTGAAAAACGGGATAATGATGAAGAGATGATGAAAGTATACGACAAATTATCATCAATAAGTACCAATGGAAGTGTCACTACTTGCCTGGACAATAGGAAATACACTTTTACGGAAATCTACAATGAATTACGTCAAAGAAACAAACCGGATTGATGTAGGAAATAGCAGAATTTTCCAACATTTGAATATATTCGCGTTTTGACTGTGTGTGTGTGTGTGTGTGTAATATGTATAATTCATTCATTCATTTTAACTCAGAATCTGTGTGTTAATTGATTAATAACGAAACAACATTATACTTAAAAACCATTATAAATTAATGTCTGCTTAAACCTTTTATACTTTAGATTTCTTTCTAAAAACTTTTTTTAAAATTTTTCACACACCTGTTCCATTTTGTTGATAGCAGAATTCTAAATATTAATTACAAATAATTTATTATAATTACATCGAAACTGGTTCGTGTTTTGTTGATTCTTTTTCTCCCTAATACTTACAAGTTATAATACCTTAATGATGGTAAAATTAACTGATTTTATCACGACTGAATGAAACATGGGTTTTTTCTATCTCGGGTGAATGTACTGGAAATGTTTTTTTTTTTATTCAGGGTGTTAGTAACATCGTAACGAATACTGAGGGAGATAATTCAGACCATGATTCTGAGTTAATATCAAGTGGAATTTTCCGTCGTATTTATGTTTTGTTTTTAGTTTTGCGATGGCAAATTCTACTTGATATTAACTCAGAATAATGAGCTGAATCATCCCTTTCAGTATTCATTACGATGTCACTTACACCCCGTGCAAGTACATATAGGTAGCCATACAAGTAGATAAGGGTGTTATTGATACCGTAACAAATACTGAGGGGGGCAGGACAGTTCAGACCATGATTCTGAGTTGATATCAAGTGGAATTTCCTGTCGGAAATTTTTGTGAGCCCGACGCTCAACCACTAGACCACGGAGGCCGTTTGGTAAATTTTTTTCTAGTCGTTTTGCGATGTAGGTTTTAATGTAGTTAGCCATATTGCTATCTAGACAACCTGAGATCAACCTCGCAATATCAACAAATGCCTAATAGCAATATTGCTTTGTTTACACATAACAAGAGACGAGGTACAGTCATGAGCAATATAATGTACCCACTTTAGGACTCTGTCGTACTAACATATTTGACATTTAGTGAGACTTACAGTTCAATTTGACAAAAAAGTTAATGTGACATGGTACCAAAGTGTATACATATTGATGCTCGTGACCGTACATGCATCACAAGATAGCAAGTACCCACACCTCACCAAGCTTTCTGTTAGACCAACGTGGTAAGTGGTGAGAGTTTATTGTTTTTTTTAAGATTAATATTTTTGCTCTCAATGCGGCTCCCATGTGTTTGTAGACCCCAACAGAGAAATTCTAATCATTTCTTTTTATTTCTCATAGTACTTAAGTAATCACGAGGAGCTCGGTGGCGCAGCGGTAAACGCGCTCGGTCTTCGATTGTTGAAGTTAAGCAACTTTCGCAAAGACCAGTCATAGGATGAGTGACCACAAAAAAAATGTTTTCAACTCGAACTCCTCCGTGCTTCGGAAGGCACGTTAAGCCGTTGGTCCCGGCTGCATTAGCAGTCGTTAATAACCATCAATCCGCACTGGGCCCGCGTGATGGTTTAAGGCCCGTACTCTCTATCCATCCATAGGGAAGGCCCGTGCCCCAGCAGTCGGGACGTTAATGGGCTGGTGATGATGATGATGATGAGTACTTAAGTACATGAATATTTTAACTGATTTTACTCACTCCAGTACGGAATACCAACAAGATTATACTAAGTATACGTATGTGCGTCTAATTCCTCAATTATCAAGATTATTATAGTGTAGTTGATGTAATGAGTGAATCGGTTCGGAAGCGTGTTCCGGAGGCGTAGATACATAATGCTGGTTACCGCATTACTTTCTCTGTTTCTGGCGAGATGCTTCGCACGTGCGAATTGGATCGCGTACTAGGTTCAAGATAAAATTCTGATTACTAACTAAAAACCGATCTAAAAGTAACGAAAAACATTTTTTTTTCATTCTTAATTTTAAGAGTTTTGTCACAAAAATAGCCTTTGGTACCATCATGTACGGTCACGAGCATTAATATGTATACAGTTTGGTACCATGTCACATTAACTTTTTCGACAGATTGAACTGTAAGTCTCACTAAATGTCAAATATGTTAGTGCGACAGAGTCCTAAAGTGGGTACATTATATTGCTCATGACTGTACCATACAAGACCATTAATCCGGCCCCAGGGGGGACAGGGCCATCTTCTCTGCCCTCCACTGGGGCAATTCCTGTTCGGCGCGTCCTTGCCGCGGGGGTGGGCGGCTCTTACTTAGGCCGGAGTGAGATGGTGGCTGAGTTCGAATAGGGACCCAGACTTACGGGGTATAACGTAGAACTCTTGCCCAGATATACGGGTGAAAACCTCAATGGTTGCAGAGGCGGAGATGGGAGCCATCGGTACGGCAATACAGGACGGAAGGGGTGCGTCACAGCAATTGTAGCCTGGAACCTGACAGAGGGCAGCAGTGAATATCTGTAGTATTCAGAAACGGAGGACAGGAGTCCTAGTATGGCTTTGAAATAGACTACTCTGGGCGCCATCCCACTCGCGTCAGACAGAGTACTGCGGGGCGGAAGGCAAGAGGAAAGGGCCTTATTTCTCCTTAAAAAGTAGCATGGATAATTCTACACCGATAAGAGCGTGGCTCCTACATTAGTGATGACGACTAGGTTCAAGATAAATTATGAAATTAGTGATTATTGAATAAAGACAGATATAAAACTAACGAAAAACATTTAATTTTTCTTACAACGGTTTATTTTTCCTACATTTCCAAATACCTAGTAAGTGTATGTTTTATAAGGATTGCCCTGGATTACCAGAAAAATATAGGTACAATAGTAATACGTTTTAAATTCTTAATGTTCAAAATTTTCGCGCCCTTAGATTTTTTTTAAATGAGTTGTATATTATGATGAACCATACGGCAACATATCTACATCGCATCATGCCTATCCTCGAAGGGCTAGGCACAGGTGTATAGAAACACATGCCGACAAAACTCACACCCGTATTCCTTAACGGGGTGAGCAGAGCTATAAAGTACCACGTTATCTGGTCAGTCAATAATCATAATAGCAAATCGATGAAACATTTGCCATTTCCGGATTTGAGTTGTAGGCTCAAGTTCAAGTTAAATGACTAACATGTTTATTCGTACCTGTGATTTATATATTATGAATAGGAAATTAATTATTAAGACGTTATTATACCAAATATAATAAGTAACATCTTTATTAATATTATAATCGTGTCAGCAATTAAGATTAAATTAATTTATTCATTTAAAAGGAAATCAGTTTTTTCGTTATAATTTTGTGCTCAATTTTTAATTATTCCGGTGACTTTTTTATAAATAAAACAAAAAAGTAAATAACCTAACACGTCTGGCGTACAGGTCTCACCTCAATCAACTGGAGGGGGTATGGAGCATATTCCACCACGCTACTCCAACGCGTATTGGTGGAGGCGAGTGGGCTAGAAGCCCGCTACTTTTTAAATTTTAAATATATCCAATGATTTTAGGAATTTTAACCACAATATGTGATGGATTCCCCCCTTTTAATAGCTACTATAATTAGGTAGTTTACATCAAGATAAATTACGAAATTCTGATTACTAAATAAAGACATCTAAAACTAACGAAAAACATTAACTTATTTATGATTTTTAATCAAGAATAACGTAATAATAAGTCTGACATTTTATTTCGTTTTTCTATGACGTCACAGTGTGCGTTTTCATAGAAAATACGTAATTTGGTGTTTTGACGTTTATTAAAAAGTAACTGATTTGACTAGTTGGATAATAGCCCTTTATGAGACGAATTGACTCAGTCGGATGTTCGGTTTGACCTTTAGAAGTGCAGGTGTCAAAACCACAGGTTTTGTTTATTCGATTCCTCTTACGTCAATACGTGTTAAAGACGTCAGAGATTTATGAGCAGTTTTTGTCACTTTTCCGCTCATCATAACATAATCACGACTATATCCCAATAGGGGTAATCAGAGGTACGTCCATCGCAAGATAAACTAAGTACCCACACCTCACCGAGCTTTCTGTTAGAAAGAAAGAAAGAAACGTTTACTATAAAGGGACACCACAGTAACAAATATAAAAAAATAACTATTAAGTATATAATATAATACACGGAGTAACACATAACTTACAATCAAAACACATAATAAAAACAACTTACACGAGAAATACAAATAATTGAGTGTATGGACTGGTCAACGATATGGTGGTGGTGTCCTTTATAAAAGGGCCTCACTCAGCATAAGCCGCGGCGCGAGTCACGACCGCTGGTATTCTGTGGACCCTGCAAACCACAGTTAGACCACAGTGGGTTTTCAGCTCAGCAACTCTGAAGGCCGTAGGTCAAAAGAGTGAATTTTCAGCTGATCCCTAAAATGTAATCATAACCGTTAATTTGACAGCCACGCGTCGGTATAGCATTCTCCTGTCTTATCTATCAAACGCCAATTTTTTGACTTTCTTTAAAGACACGACGCTCGTCTTCTTTTTAATTTATTCCATGTAATCTCCTTTTCTTTCCAAGCATAATGGCCCTGATTCCTGCAGACACCTAATTTTATTTTAAGTTATACACGTCATTTTCTTATCCGTCGAAAAGGAAAGGGACGGACGATTGACAACTGTTAATTTTAAAATGAGT
The DNA here is from genome assembly GCF_024362695.1 of Pectinophora gossypiella. Classification (NCBI taxonomy): domain Eukaryota; kingdom Metazoa; phylum Arthropoda; class Insecta; order Lepidoptera; family Gelechiidae; genus Pectinophora; species Pectinophora gossypiella. Next base: position 4,328,344 of record NC_065424.1, read on the forward strand.
GAATAACGCGGGCGAATAAAATAGACATCTCGCTGATATGCAACCCGTTTGACGTGTGCTGTCAACTGAATCTTGACGGCTAATTGGCCAATATCAAATTTTGGGAGGGTTTTTTAAATTTCCATCTAAAATTGACGTGTGTTCCATAAACTTTATGCCTGTCGAGTACCCGTCTCTTTTCTTTTCGGCGGATAAGAAAATGACAGGTATAACTTAAAATAAAAATAGATGGTGTGTATTGGAATCAGTACCAATATTAATAATAAGTTTTGAAGAGCATAATCTTTGAGGATGAAGTCAATACAAGATAGATACGAGACAGAGAGTCACCAAATTTGTCCGGCCAAGTAGTTAATGCCATCTGCGGCATATCTACAATAAGTCACGTCAAAAAAAAAAAAAAGAGTCACCAAAGTACAAAATACACGAAAATCTTGTCCAATAACTTCGGGTCCATTTCTGTCCAATAGCAATTGTGTCAGGTTGAACAAGTGACGATCGACGACCCAATTATGCCCAGTGGTTGCGCAAGCGACTCATCGGTCAATCAAAATGTCAGATGTCTTACAAAAACTGTGGAAACTACGACCTGAATCCCCAAGGTTGAGAGGAAACATTACTTATACTTACGTTTCGTGTATACAGCTGTTTGTCAATAACTTGGTTGGCTTGGCCACTAATTGGTGGCTCAACGAAGGGCGGCGTAACTGAAATATTAGCGGCTTATGCTGAGTGAGGCCCTTTTATAAAGGACACCACCACCATCGTTGACCAGTCTATACACTCAATTATTTGTATTTCTCGTGTATGTTGTTTTTATTATGTGTTTTGTTTGATTGTAAGTTATGTGTTACTCTTGTGTTTTATATTATATATTTGTTATTTGTTTTGTATTTGTTACTGTTGTGTTCCTTTATAATAAACGTTTCTTTCTTTCTTTCTTTCAAATATTACTTTTTTAAACGGACTGTTATAAAAGAAAAATCAAAGACAACTGCTTTCGAAATTCAAAATAAAAACAATAAACTTAACAAATACAAGAATTTTGTTTTATATAAGTAATTAGTTTTTTCTTTTTCTATTTCCTAGCCTGATGTATTCCACATGAACACACGCCACCATACTTCCTGTACAACTCTCTGCTCTGTGCTTATTTCGGCCATTAAATCCCTTCTTTTGAACTAATGGGGTGGACAGAGCTACAAATGATCAAAGATTATTGCAACTACTGTTGATATGCAGTCCTGAGATCTTCTATCGTGTGCGTTGTGAGGTGGAGTACCAACCTCATCAACCCTGGTGTCAGGGTTACTATTGAGCCGCCAAAGGCCCCTGACATAGTCCATGTAACGACTACTTACTTACACCGGTAAGTAGTAACCGAAGTAGTAGTCCTGAGATGGTAACCGGTCTTGGTTGGATGAGTCATTTCACTACAACTTTATTAAATAATAACCCCCCTTTTTGCTTCGCCGCAGTCGGGTCAGTATAACTCATATCTATTACACAAGTATGTGTCATTTTGTATATGTCTGACCTCTACGGGCCATACAGTCTATGGTCAGGCCTAGCGTTGAAAAAAGCGGGAATTTTTCCCGTTTTTTTCAAATTCTTTCGTTTTTATACAAGTTTTATTCGAAAGTTTCAAGAAAAATAAATATGAAATATTTCATGTTTTTTATGAATAAAACGAAAGAAACCGGAAAAATATGAAAGAAACGGAAAAGTATTAATACTTTACATTAATGTTTTTAGAAGAATATTTTTATTATATTTTGGAGGGTCGAATGTTTTTTTTTCTTGTTTTGTTGTCATACGCTCATTCCGACCCACAGATACTTAGTTCATGTCACGCACGCACTACTACAATCATTACATGTACCTAATTTTAGTTTTAGTAGTTAGGTACTTTTCAGTCTTATTGAATAATTTTAACAATTCACAATACAATACAAATACACTTTATTGCACCAAAATAAAAAGAAATAATTACAAAAAGTCTCTTAACTAAGTACATGGCAAATGGCGGCCTTATCGCTTAAAGCGATTTCTTCCAGACAACCATAAGGTGAGGAAAAAGGTAAAAAAAAAATTGAAAGATTGCGGGTACAAACTATGCATACAACTTAACAACAAATACATGCAAATAAATATATAACATACTTACAAATATAATATACAGGGTGTAACCTATATACATAACCTAGCATATATACCTACTCAGAATCAGAATCAGAATCAGAATCATTTATTCAACGTAATTATCATGGATAAACTTGTTGAAGGTCAATGTAACATTTTGAATTTACGTCATTTCGCAAGGTGTTATGGCTGAGGAGAAGAAATGACAAGAAACTGCAACAGCAACACATCTTTTAAATCAACGAGGGTACATTACAAGTTATTTAATAACTAGAGGAACACATTTAATACCAGACATGTTTATCATTTAGGTAATCATTAATCTTATAATAAGCTTTTTTACATAAAGTAAGCTTCACGTGAGCTTTAAATTTACTTATATAAATAGTACACACAAAATACCTAATAATAAGCAACGTGCTAGTATACGTTAGATCAAATTTACATTTAATGCAATCTAAATCTTTTGAATTTGAGCCTTGTAATACTGATTCTTCAGAAAGCGACAGTGACTTTGTATCTGATTTGTGAGCAAGATAGAAATACAATATGCCTTATTGTTTTAAAAATTTGGTGATAAAAACTTGTTTTTTTCAATCGTTTTTTTCTAATTTGTCGAATTAAACGGCGAAAATTCATTAAATACCCGTTTTTTTCCTAAGGTTTTTTTCGGATATATTTCAATGTAACAAACAAATAAAACGGTAAAAAACGAACTGACGTTTTTTTCACCGAAAAAAACAATTTGTTTCTTTCGGAATTTTCAACGCTAGTCAGGCCACAGACCGGTACCGTGGTAGGTACCTACATCTACTCAAGTTATTTTCCTCGAATTACTTCTCAGAAATTCATCAAAAAAATTATGTAAATTGGAAATTTTATACCTTCATTAATATATTAATCGCGGATGTGAAGCTTTGTTTGTTTGTTTTTATTATAATATTTTTGTTATTATTCCCAATCGCGTTTGGCGCATTATCACTTGGTGGAATAATATAGTTTATATTACAACACAATACGTACAATACAAAAACGCTTTATTACATATTTATATAAACACAACATTAAAAAATACAAAAATGAAACAGAAGGGCAATCGGCGGCCTTATAGCTAAATAGCAATTTCTTCCAGGCAACCTTAGGGTGAGAGAACTTGCTAAATATTTGAGTCGGCGACGGCGTATTACCTACTGAACATGGAATACTGTACCTCACTGAGTGATAATTCAGTATGTTGTCCTCTCTACAAGTTGCAGAGCCTTTACCGAGTCAATGTTGATCTGTAATTTTCCTTTCCGCCGAAAAGGAAAGGGACGGGTAATCGACAGGCATAAAATTTGAAAACAGGCAGAAATCTATAACAACCCACTAAAAATTTTACATCGGCCAATAATTCGACAGAATTAAGTTGACAGTACACATCAAACGGGTTGCATACCAGCGAGATACCTATTTGATTCGCCCGGGGTATTCATTCGTTCACTCATTCATTTCAAAATTAACAGCCGTCAATCATCCGTCTCTTTTCATTTCGGCGTATAATAAAATGACAGGTGTAACTTAAAATAAATATAGATGGTGTCTACAGGAATTAGTGTCATTATTTATATTTTTTTATCTTTTTTTTTATTTATTTCTTTTCTTTTTTTTATTTTTCCCTAAAAAAGTAGCATGGAAATGCTGCACCGACAAGAGCGTGGCTCTTAAATTAATGATGATGATTTATATATATATGTATATGTGTGTCGTAGATTTTACCTAAATAAACTTATTTTATTATTATATCTTTGAACAAAACATTATATACAAAACTCGCCAAGTTATTAACACTAGAACGAATGTACACGCGTTCTTTCGTTCAAGCGAGTTGGTTACGAAACCGGGCGTGGTGCGGTGGTGAAATGAACACTGTGGACAGTATCGACACCTCATTCCGAACATGATTTACTGGTCCAATACTAACCACTTACCTTATCGTCACTCTAAATTTAATTTAGACATGTTTGGAAATTTCGGGTTCTTAATTTAAATACATTTACTTACCTACGTAGGTAAAATAGAACGCGCGCGTTATTCATTTGTCCGGCCAAGCAGTTAATGCCTTTTGGGGCAAACCTTCAGTAAATTAGGTCAAACAAAGCGCGTTATTTACGGTTCCTGAATTTCTACTCCTTAGCTTAAAATACTTAATTACTCCCGGCAATAGTAAGAAAGAAAGAATGTATTTTATGCACAGCATAATAATAAATATAAAACAAAAGGCGGAATAATTAAAACACGTATTAATAAAACAATTTACACAAGAGAGTAAAACTAATTAAAATAACGAAAGAAAAATGTATTAAAAATATACAAAATATATTTTTGAAATAAAATATTTAATAAATAAAGTAATTAATAGTAAGTATAATGTCATGGAAATTAAATACCTACCTACTAAGTACGCAAGTAATTACTTACCCATCATTTTAGTTTATAAAAAATAGTACATAGGTAATAAAAATTAATAAGGCCCAAATGTTATGTTTACTATTTATTAATTCTATATTTATGAATGGTTTATGACTTCAAATTACTGTGCGGGATAGGACACAAACGTACTTATGGATTATTTTTAAGGTTCTGTGCCGTGTCGGTATTACAGAAATACAACTTCTTAGTAAGGCTTCAAAATGTCTCAAACTCTTAATTAAATGTTAACTTTTCATATAATAATAGCCCTTGATTCAACCATTGCTGCAAGTTCAACTTTAATGACTTTCATTCAAGAGTCATTTGAAGCAACAAGTAACAGTAATTATGAGTTGAAGGGCATAATTAATGTGTCGTAAAGTAGAAGTTATTTAATTTTCATTAAGTAAAGTGCTTACTTAGTTCATGTGATCGTATTGCACTGTGAGTTTACTCTAGAAAATGCAATTTATTCCTTTATATACGTAGGTACGGTCACGACCGCCCTGTAGTTCCGGGCGCAAGAATAGGGCTACGGTACCCCCTGCCTGTCGTAAGAGGCGACTGAAAGGGGACACTGGGGATCGTGAGTGATAAGGGCGGGGGCCCGAACCACTCAACACACGATCTCCGGGATGGACGGCAATGCGATATGGCCTCGCATCGCCGTAAAACTGGGATGGCGTAGGGGTGGGGATCTACCCCGGGACGCGCTTTAGTGAAAGCAAGTGCGAGGGGAGCACCGGTGCGTTCGACAGAGATCCCGGAGCTCCCCGACATGCACCGCAGAGGGCCATCGGAGGGGTTTTAGTCGGTAGGAGTCCGACATAACCTCGTCGCTCCCCCGGGTGGCGAGGTATCCATGAGGATTTCCCCTTCGTTACCAAAAAAAAAAAAAAAAAAAAAAAAAAAAAAAAAAAAAAAAAAAAAAAAAAAAAAAAAAAAAAAAAAAAAAAAAAAGGTACGGTCACGAGCATTAATATGTATACACTTTGGTACCATGTCACATTAACTTTTTTGACAAATTGAACTGTAAGTCTCACTAAATGTCAAATATGTTAGTGCGACAGAGTCCTAAAGTGGATACATTATATTACTCATGACTGTACTCCTAAAGCCATCGGCCGGCACACGAAAAGTAACCAGGTACAGTCGCGGCGGCTGTTTTAGCGCGGGCATGCGCGGTAGCAGCATAGTACATACATACACACATAAAATCACGCCCATGTTCCCCGAAGGGGTGGGCAGAGCCACAAATAATCAGAAGACTATTTGCAGCTACTTTTGATACATAGTCCTAAGATGGATAATGATGAACCGTATGGTGATAGGGGATCAGCCTATCGCCCGTATAGATTTATCATTTTTGGTAGGACGCTTTCCCTTTGTCGGCTTTTACGACATGCACGGGAGGAGAGACAGCAGAACACATTCTATGTTTTTTCTTTACTCCCAGTTCAGCAGCGGAGCTTAGCATAGTGCTTGGATTAAATATGATTAAAAATAAATGCTTGCTTGTGCGTGACATGTTTGCATTCAACATTAACTCGAATAAATGGGAAGACCTGGCTAGTGGTGGTTTTATGATGAATGTTGTGTTCACTTGGCTTACACATTAGTACAGGGGGGTTAAAATGGCCACATCAAAGCAATTCGTCTAAGAAAGCAATATTGCTATTTGACATTTGGTTACATTGCGCACTTACTTTTATATGCGCAAATGACAAATTGCAAAATTGCTTTTTAGATGAATTGCTTCGATGTGGCCATTTTAACCCCCCTGATCAAGATCTTAAAGATGGCTACTTACCGAATTTAAATTAATAGTTTCTAATTATGGTAAACATTATTATTGTAACACTTTTTAATAAAAAAAAATTACGACAATTACTTAAGTATAATAGTTTTATAACGATCTGATGTATATTAACAGCATATACAGATTATAAAATAGTTCTTCGGCAGTCGCCACCTTCGTCCACTCCTTGATGTTGTCGAACCATGTCATCCTCGGTCTGCGCACGCGTCTCTTTTTTGACGTGACTTATTGTAGTTTTGCCGTGGATGGCTTTAACTTGCCCGGACAAATGGGGAGTGCTGAAGGCTCTCACCCGGTACAACGTTTTAGCGCACGCGTCTACGACCCTAGATTTTTCCCTCCAATATAACTTGAAGCAGGTTTAGAAGATGTAATTCTCATATTTATTTACGTACAGTCCTATACGAACTATGTATTACAAAATCGTTGCGCAATCACCAAAAAGTTATAAAGGAAAAAGAGTACCATGAAAGGTACCTACAATTAGGTACCAAGCAGTTGCTCTTTGCATACTAATGCTCACGTGTCCAGTTGCCCCTACTAAGGCAGATTCGAGTTATTTCTGGGTGGGCAGAGCCAGGGGGGTTAAAATGGCCACATATAACCAATTCATCTAAGAAACCAATATTGCAATTTGATATCTGCGTATATAAAAGTAAGTGCGCAATGCAAACAAATGTCAAATAGCAATATTGCTTTCTTAGATGAATTGCTTCAATGTGGCCATTTTAACTCCCCAGTAGGCGACTTACACGAATGTTGTGAACATGGCACATCTCTATCGCCTTGTTGTGATTGCAATAAATAACAATTGTTAGTCATTCTTGTGAAAAAAAATTAAGAAGCAATAAAATGTGAATTTCTAATTTTATCTATTCTTTTACCGCTGAACCATCCAACAATACACTTACAGCATTTTTGAAAAATTACATTCGGTTGTGATTTTTCTTAAACAAAACTTTGCCATAAACACGCTAATTTCAACCCCAGTTACAGTTTGTAATTACTTTTTTTTTCTGGAATAAAAATAACATGTGTATTTCTAGGTTTTATCGAAATAAATCAAATCCTAAAGCAGCAATATATTTTTTTTTAAAGAACGTCTACGGCTCTTTGCCCAGGTTTTTCTAGCAGCTTCTTTTCCCCGGCTATACAGGTTGCGAGAAGCTGCAGTAGTTTTAGGCGGATGAGACGTTCGTTATGTAAAAAATGACGATTCAAAGTGACTACTGTGTGCTGTATAAAGATATTTTTGAATTTGAAATACATTTTCCTATTGGACTCCAAAACTGATCGGGAATTCGTAGTACCTCCTAAGTACTTCGTCCTCATTGAAATGGTAATTCTAAGCAGGTTTGAGTATACAAAATTAGATGCTCAAAGTGCCCGTTGCCCGTGTCGGATGACTGAATGTATAATTAATTACATTTTAATATATTTTACCCGTGAAATGGGTCACTCACCTCAGAGTAGATTAGTGAAGACGGTTTGGTTATTGTACATGTGGTTAGCAAGGCGGGCGTGGTGAGTGAGATAGGGTGCGGATTTTTAAACGAAAAGAAAATATACCCAAAAAATAAGCCCTCCTATATATGTAATATATCCCTATAGGTATCTCAAAAGTCCGGAACTTTAAAAAGAATAGAAATAGTTTATTATAAAAGGGCGCCACACACAAAAGAAAAAGACAACAACATCATATCAAATTTCCACTAAAACAATTACAAAAAAGCAAGACGGATGTTTGTCGAAATGATCATAAGGTGGTGGTGGACGTCCTGAGATAAAAGGGCGTCACTCAGCACAAATCGTCCCGACTTTATAGTCCCGAGATATGAAAATTTACTAAAACTTGAAGTTTAAAAAAACCCAAACTTACCTATACTGTCTATTTTCTTTGTACATTTTTTATAATAGGACAGATGTGTACAATAAAATAAATACTTATATAATAGGCTAGTTTCCAACTAGTCAAATCAGTTACTTTTTACTAAACGTCAAAACACGAAATTACTATGGAATTTGTATGAAAAAGCACTCTGTGACGTCATAGAAAAACGTGACAAAATGTCGGACTTATTATTACGTTTTTCTTGATTAAAATTCATAAATAAGTTTAATAGAAAAAAGAAAATGTTTTTCGTTAGTTTTAGATGTGTCTTTATTTAGTAATCAGAATTTCATAATTTATCTTGAATCTAGTACACGACCCAATTATATTATTTACAAGGTGACAGCCCTCAGTGTTGTTGCATAAAAAATATGATAAATAAGTACTTAATAAATACTTGCCGAAGGGTCTAGCTGGAGTGCGCTCAGGATCGCGAGAAATAGAAAGAGGAAATGGAAGTCTTCGCCCAGCAGTGGGATCTTGTTATCAATTCGTCTACAGCTTTATATTCACATAATATAAACAGCCTATATACATTCCACTGCTGAGGACAGGCCTCCCCTCAATCAACCGGAGGGGATATGGAGCATACACTAAACTCTCTATCCACACCAACAGATTATGTACGTTTGTGTCCCCCTCAAATGTTAAAGTTCAATCTTCTTCTTCTTATCGTGTGGATTGTGAGGTGGAATACCAGCCTCAACAACCCTGGTGTCAGAGTTATTATTGAGCCGCCAAAGGCCCCTGACATGACTCATGTAACGACTACTTACTTACATCAATAAGTAGTAACCAGGACCAACGGCTTAACGTGCCTTCCGAAGCACGGATCATCTTACTTTCAGACAATCAGGTGATCAGCCTGTAATGTCCTATCCAAACTAGGAACCACAAAGTAATTTTTGTGATATTTCCCCATCGGGATTCGAACCCGGGACCTCCGGATCGTGAGCCTAACGCTCAACCACTGGCCCACAGAGGCCGTTTAAAGTTCAATGACCTCTGGTATAAAATTTATGATACCGCCATAATCACCAATCATTACTCTGTGTTCAGTTCACTTCACGGTTTTTAATTTAACACAAGTGACAGCAATTTAAATCACTTTATATTAATGGTTCTGTACAGATGTAGCTACTTTGAGGAAGATGCTGGAGTTTTTTATAATAACGTCAAACAGCCTTTATAATGTTGTAGAGGACTTATACCAATGGGCTATTAATTTATCTTAAGTACAATTTTCAATAACACAGTTGGCTCGCCCATTATAGACGGCGATACGGCTCACCACCTATCGCGTTGGTCTAACAGAAAGTTCGGTGAGGTGCGGGTACTTATTTCATCTTGCGTTGGTGTACCTCTGACTACTCCGTTGGGATATTTATGGTCTAATAGTAGATGGGTGGATGGCATTTTATTATTTACATATGTGAAAATTAAAAACGATTTTTGCCAAACATTTTTGAACCTATTATATGTATAATAACAGCCTCCATGGTCTAGTAGTTAGAGCGTTAGGCTCACGATCTGGAGGTCCGGGTTCGATTCCCGATGGGGACATTGTCGAAATCACTTTGTGAGACTGTCCTTTGTTTGGTAAGGACTTTTCAGGCTTGAATCACCTGATTGTCCAAAAAAAGTAAGATGATTCCGTGCTTTGGAGGGCACGTTAAGCCGTTGGTCCCGGCTATTAGCCGTAAAAAAACCTCCACCAACCCGCATTGGAGCAGCGTGGTGGAGTATGCTCCATACCCCCTCCGGTTGATTGAGGGGAGGCCTGTGACCAGCAGTGGGACGTATATAGGCTGTTTATGTATGTATTATGTATACGTATAATAGTTTACATGTATGTATATCTGAGGCGAGATTGGGTAAAACCCGTCATATAATTTGCACTTTTATACTTAGTTTCCTCATTCGGCCACATTTGATGGAATAAAAAAAGAATACATTTATATTTCTCTCAGTAAAAAAAAAAACGTTTCCGTTACTAACAAATTATGTATTGTGGTTCTAGTGTTATTAATGTGTTCCATTTCGTAACGGATGGGCGATATATTTTGCGGGTTTCTTGGAACTTTGGTGGATTAGGCTGTTTCGGATATATTTATTGCGTTATATTGAATACGTTACGTCATTCATCATCATCATCATCTCCCTAGCGTTATTTCGTTTTTAATCTGAAGATTTGACAAAGTCCGGATTTTTACAAAAGCCTGTCTGACTTTCCAACCCGTGAAGGGAAAACCAGCCCAATACAAGCTAGGTCAGATACCCCCGAATCGCATTTCTCGGGAATGTGGGCCTCCTCACGATGTTTTCCTTCACCGCTGAGCACGTCATAATCATTTATGTTCCAAACATGAATTTGACAACGATTTCGATAATCATAGGTTTAGGCCCGTGCTGGATTCGAACCTGCGGCTTTTTGGACCATTAACCCGGCCTCAAGGAGGACAGTCATCTTCTCTGCCCTCCACTGGGGCAATTCCTGTTCGGCGCGTCCTTACCGCTGGGGTGCTCTTCTTTAGTAGGCTGGAGTGAGGGGGCGGCCGAGATCGGATAGGGACCCAGACTAACGGGTAAAGACCTCAACGGTTGCAGAGGCGGAGATGGGCGCCATCGATACGGCAATGCAGGACGGAAGGGGCAAGTCACAGGGACTGTAACCTGGAATCTCACAGAGGGCAGCCGTAACTGTCAGTACTATTTAGAGGCAGAGGGCAGGAGTCCTAGTACGGCTTTGAAATAGACTTCTCTGGGCGCCATCCCACTCGCGTCAGAGCGCTGCGGGGCGGAAGGCAAGAGGGAAACCACTGCCGTATTTTTCCTTAAAAAGTGGCATAGAGAATGCTACACCGACAAGAGCGTGTCTCTTAAATTAGTGATGATGATATTTTTGTTATTTATTTTCTGCTAGTTCATTATAGCAAATCGGAAATTTTGTGCTTACCGCGTTTATAAAAAGTTTTTACTAAACACGTGTACGTAAATTTAACCATATTACACGTGTATTGAATCACTTCTCGCAGATATAACGTCCATTTTTAGGCCTAAACTCAAGATCAATTAATCAAAGGATGAGTCACATAAAATTTACATGATCTATTCGTCTTCCGAAACCAAATGGCGAGTCAAAGCCCAAATATCAACCTAACATGTTACAACCGTTAGATAAAAGTAATTTCTGAAATGAACTATAACGAATGACGTGATTTGATTTAGTGAATGAATTAAGTGTATTTTACATGTAAGTAGGTTGGGTGACGTCAATAAATTTGGAATGAAATGTCAATGAACTTTATATAAATAATAGCGCTGATTTCAGTGGACGCCTCATGACTTTAAGTTTCACCTGTCCCTTTCTTAAGCGCCGAAAAGGAAAGGGCCGGATGATTGATAGCTATTTCAAAACGAATGAGTGAATGAAATAATAACCGGAACGAATGAAGTAGTACGATCGGGACGAGCAACGTAGGCAGCATAATCAGTTTGTCGGCCTCTGTGGTCCAGTGGCAGAGCGTTGGACTCACGATCCGGAGGGCCCGGGTTCTAATCCCGGTGGGGACATATCACACAAATCACTTTGTGATCCCTAGTTTGGTTAGGACATTAAGCCGTTGGTCCCGGTTACCATTTACTGATGTAAGTGAGTAATCGTTACATGAGCTGTGTCAATCATAACCCTGACACCAGGGTTGATGAGTCTGGTGTTCCACCTCACAACCCACACGATAAGAGGAAGATCAGTTTGTCGGTGTTTACGAAATGCCCGGGAAAATAAGCGGCTGAACGCCTTCTAAAGATAAAGATACAGATTTTTAAAGTAAGGCACATAAAGTGAGTTTATGTATGTATGAGGAGCTCGGTGGCGCAGTGGTAAACCGCTCGGTCTGCGAATGTTGAAGTTAAGCAACTTTCGCAAAGGTCACTCACCACAAAAAAAAGTTTTCATCTCGAGCTCCTCTTTGCTTCGGAAGGCACGTTAAGCCGTTAGTCCCGGCTGCATTAGCAGTCTAAGACCCGATTTCCCTATTCATCCATAGGGAAGGCCCATGCCCCAGCAGTGGGGACGTTAATGGGCTAATGATGATGATGTATCTGGATCTGACAACACTTATTACTTGCAAAAAAACAGCGATAAGTAGATAAATAGACTATAAAAAATGACGTCAGCCAAACCGCATCCACCCACTTCCTTGTAAAACCTTTACGATGATCAAATAAACTGAGGACAAGTTTTCTTAGAAGCTTGTAACTTCCTGGTGCCTGAAGACCTATAGTGGTCAAATTACCGCTTGTAAATGACGTATGTGTTCTTCATGGGAATTCGCACTTGTGACATTTGGAATAACCATCTTATGCATGCTTAGCACTTGTAGTTACGGCCTCTGTGGTTCAGTTGAGCGTTAGGCTCACGATCCGGAGGTCCCGGGTTCGAATACCGGTGGGGACATATCACAAAAATCACTTTGTGGTCCCTAGTTTGGTTAGGACATTACAAGCTGATCACCTGATTGTCCGAAAGTAAGATGATCCGTACCTCGGAAGGCACGTTAAGCCGTTGGTCCCAGTTACTACGTTAAGCCATGTGAGGGGCTTTTGGCGGCTCAATAATAACCCAGATACCAGGGTTGATGAGGTTGGTAATTCACCTCACAACCCATAGAAGAAGATTTTAAATTTTATTAAATGTTTAAACTTAATGAATTTGTTACAGCCATGAATATTCTAAGACACGTCACTATTACAATGCTAAAGCACGAACCATGCAGTTTATATATGAACTCTAGTTTAACTGCATAAATGTTGAGATTGATGTTTAGAGTCTGTATATTAAAATATAAATTTAAAAAAAAAAAATAACACTTTAGAAAACTAAAGTGTTATTTTTTTTAAATCCATTCGATTCGATCGACAAGAAACTAAATTATGTTCAAAGATACGCCACCGAAAATTCACCCATATACAGGATAATAATAGTGACACCGTAGCGAATACTGGGGAATGTTTCAGCTCATGATTCTGAGTTAACATCAAATACTATTAATGACTTTTGTGTTTACGTGTGTCCTGCTTATCGAGTTTCATCTTCTTTTCTATCGTGTGGGTTGTGAGGTGGATTACCAACCCCATCAACCTTGGTGTCAGGGTTATTATTGAGCCACCATAGGCCCCTCACATGACTCTATCGAGTTTCATAATAGGCTAGTTTCCATTTTTTTTTTGTTTTGGATTTCCCCGAAGGGTAAGGCAAAGGGAGCTATGCCCATACAGCCATGTCTTACGTATTTTTTTTTGATGATTGATGAAATGATGAAAGATGATGATGATGAAACCTAAGCCTCCACCCTCGGAGTAGACTCCTACTCCGAACTCCAAACGAATCAACTCAAAAGTCCGCATAAACTTTCAAGTTATGAAGCAGCTTCTTGGCACGAAGCGAAAATAGGCAGATACACTTTGTTTATTGAATACTCCGATATAATAACACTCACGAATGTCTTCCGACTAACTTAATGCGATCATTAACCACAAAACACCACTTCGTATTATTTATTTAGATTATTCAATGAAGAAAGCAATTGTCCTGTTCCCGATTCCCGCCAAAAAGCCAGGCTAATTTCCAACTAGTCAAATCAGTTACTTTTTACTAAACGTCAAACCATGAAAATGGAATGTGTATGAAAAGCACACTGTGACGTCATAGAAAAACGTCATAAAATGTCGGACTTATTATTACGTTTTCTTGATTAAAATTCATAAATAAGTTAAATAGAAAAAATAAAACATCTTTTCGTTAGTTTTAGAACTGTCTTTATTTAGTAAGAATTTCATAATTTATCTTGAACCTAGTATAGTTATGAACAACAATGTACCCACTTTAGAACTCTGTTGCACTAACATATTTGACATTTAGTGAGACTTACAGTTCAATTTGTCAAAAAATTAATGTGACATGGTACCAAAGTGTACCTATACATATTAATGCTCGTGACCGTACACAATCCAATTAATTTATAACTATAATGATGTAGCGAATTGTGTCAAAATGTACTTACTTTATTATGTCAAAACGGCCATCTTACCACTTTAATAAGCGATCATTCCTTCTCTAATAAATATTATTATTGTTTCAGGTAAGGCAGAGAAATCGAGATATATAATAATTTAAATAATTACCCTCTACCCTGCATTGCGTCCGACGTTGGTAAGCCAGCAATTTGTGGTGAACATAATTAAAACTATTACAAAGATGCGGCTGCGCAGGTTAGAATAGTTTATTATGTATTATGAAGTATAATAATTATTATATTAAATTGCTTACGTTTGAGAACGAAATGTAACTAGATTATGTAAATAATTCTCTGTGGCACTTCATATTTCGATCTACGGACGTTTACGACATCATAATTTCAAGTAATTCATTCATAGAGCAAATACTTATCTAGATTTTGAATAATTGCTACCTTATTTACCAATAAAACAACAACATAACATCGTATCACGCCTCTATCCCCGAAGGAGTGGGCAGAGGTGTATATAGGAAGTACGGTCACGAGCATTAATATGTATACACTTTGGTACCATGTCACATTAACTTTTTTGACAAACTGAACTGTATGTCTCACTAAATGTCAAATATGATAGTGCGACAGAGTCCTAAAGTGGGTAAATTATATTGCTCATGACTGTACACCTATATTCCTCGCGATCCTGTTGCTTCTTCTTCCATCGTGTGGGGAGTGGTGGAGTACCAACCTCATCAACCCTGGTGGCAGGGTAACTATTAAGCCGCCAAAGGCCCCTGACATGGTTCATGTAACGACTACTTACTTACATCAGTAAGTAGTAACCGGGACCAACGGCTCAACGTGCCTTCCGAAGCACGGATCATCTTACCCTGTTGCTATTAACCAGGCACAGATACTGAAACTTGCCAGTCTGTTAAGTTTAGAAGGCAATATAATTTATATACATACACATACATAAATAAACTCACGCCTATTTCCCATCGGGGTAAGCAGAGACTATGGAATTCCAAAACAGGGGGATTAAAATGGCCACATCGAAGCAATTCATCTAAGAAAGCAATATTACTATTTGACATTAGCAATATTACTATTTGACATTTATTTGCATTGCACACTTACTTTTATATGCGTAAATGTCATATTGGAATATTGCTTTCTTAGATGAATTGCTTCGATGTGGCCATTTGAAACCCCCAAAAACAGATAACCTATCAAAATAACATAAGGAAATACTAGGAACCTAGTGTCACGGGACCGAAAATACTTTAATAAAGAAGTTTTGAACACATATGTACATAAAGTAAAATACTTTTATAAACATTGGCAATTCTTCAACACAAACCGACCCTGAAAACTCTATAATCAAAACTTCCTCTGTCCACAGCACACTATATTTAACACTATAACCATTTGACAGCTGATAAATAGCACTTTAGAAAAATTGGTCCAACGTTATGCATTTGACAACGTTTCGCAACTGACCTACTAGGCATAGCGTGTCAAGAGTTGATTGCTCATTTGACACGGTCACAAAAATACTAGCTCAATGCGAAGGACGATGCAAAAGGCTAACGTTCCAATAAAGTAATTTAATACTTGTCTATTTATTATAGTTACAATGTTAATAAAATATATAACATAGTCAAATTAAAAACCTACACTAAAATACATCAAAATATGTAAAAAAAAACCATATCAAACGTCAAAAAGCCCTCCGGAAAGCGAGTTCCGCCCGAACGTACTCAGTAATTAGTGTATGTAGTAATTTAATTAAAAGTAAAAAAAGGCCTTCGGACTCGTGGTCACACCAGGTTGTCACATCAGTATGACAAAGAGGAAGTTTTTCTTGTTTATCACATCGCTAACAATACAACACCGCACGTTTTGTTGCAGTCATGTCAACTGCATTCAAACTACATCGGAACTGCAATTTGGCAGTCCGTCTGTCTAGAGCCTTAAATTAATGATGAATAAGAAAATATAAATAGACTACAAATAATATTCCGTCAGAGGTGACGTATTATTCTGTGGTTACTATTAAGCCGCCTTAGGCCCCTGACGTGGCTCTTGTAACGGCTACATACTTAATAAGGAAGCACGGATCATGTTAATTTCGGGAAGTCGGGTGATCAGCCTAGAATGCCGTAACCAATCAAAACGAAGGGATAAAGAACAAATTGGTTTTTGAGATATATCCCCACCGGGATTCGAACCCGGGTCGTGAGTTTAACGCTCAACCACTATACTACGAAGGCCGTTTGACTGCCAAATATATTCAATGTTTTGTTTTAACTCTAATCAAGCAAATAAGTTTTTATGACTGTACTTTAAATATCCATATATATTCAGATAAATGTTTGTTAGTAGCTTAGTCATGTTATATATATATGTATATGCTGTCAATAATCTGTCCATATCTATATTAAGGTAAACACTTATGGTACCTTTCTTAACCCTGTCAACACGCACGCACCCTTTTAACAGTTTTTTATTTTTACTCCAATGTAAAGAGCCATTCAGACAAAATGTCTTGACACATATTATGTTCGCAAAACGAAATGTTTGTTTATCTTTGCCCAGCAGTGGGAAGTATATTTGCTATTTAGGTATGTTTATATATACACTCTATCCTTAGGGGAAGCCTATGCCCAGTAGTGGGCGTCGTACGGCTGATGATGATGATATATACACTGGTACAAACACTTCTACATTTACAAATAATGCATTTAAACGTAAATCGAATGCAAATAAAATAATTGAAACGATCGACTCCTGCGCAACTCGAAGCGCGTCGAATCGACCAATTATAATGGCAACATTGGCCCGCTTGTTCACTGTTGCCAAATTAAAATCGCCAGTTGCGATTTTTTTGATAGAGTTCTTAGATTGCATGCTAGTCGGGTTAATATTAACGAGTTGGCTGACTAATTGATATTTGATAAAGGAATGTTCTTAAGTACCAAGGTATAATAACTTAGATAGATATTTCTGTGGCAAAAATATATTTTCTTCAACGCAGGTTCACGACCATATCCCAATTGGGGTAGTCAGAGACATCCATCATAAGATGAACTAAGTACCCACACCTCACCGAGATTTCTGTTAGACCAATTTGATTGGTGGTGAGGCGTATCACCGTCTATAATGCTCCAACCAACTGTGTTAGTGAAAACTGTACTTTTCATCATCATCAGCCGTATGACGCCCACTGCTGGGCATAGGCCCAAAACTGTACTTAAGATGAATTAATAACTCATTGGTGCAAGTCCGGTACCGGAGTTCCAACCGACGCTCCCTGTTTGAGAAGCAAGCCTGATTCACGCATGACTTACTTAAACGTTTGGGCGGAAGGCAAGCGGGAAACCACTGCCCTATTTTTCCCTATAAAAGTAGCATGGAGAATGCTACACCGACAAGAGTGTGGCTCTTAAATTAGTGATGTGACTTAAACGTTTATCTTTTCTTTGCAAATTAGTGGTTAGTGTGTGGTATTAGTGGTGGAGCAGCGTGGTGGAGTATGCTCCATACCCCCTCCGGTTGATTGAGGGGAGGCCTGTGCCCAGCAGTGGGACGTATATAGGCAGTTTATGTTATGTTATGTTTTTTCAAATTAGTTGTATAATATACCTACTTTTATATTTGCTAATTATTCAACTAGTAAATAGATATCTAAATTAAAACTAAGGCATTCTATTAAATACTTAGTTGTATACTTAGATTTTTAATATATCCAATTTAATATAAGGGTAGACCGCAGCTTAAAAAAACAGTAAATAAATAAATTAGACAGTTTAATTGAAGCCGCGGCATGCCACAGCGTACGAATTACAAAACAACCAATCAGCTGGCTCGGTCGCACGCATGCGCAATTAAAACAACATTAAAACGGGCCGCGTACGGACTATTAACATTCGTAATGCCTACACTTAAGGTTGAATGAAACTGTGACCATAGAGGTTTAGTTTTTTTTTTGTTTTCAATTAATAGCCACCTAGTTAGTTAATTTTGAAAAATTGGTTCACATTGCGATAAAAAAGTTGAATAGAAAAATTTTGGGAAAAAAATGAGGATCACGAAATACTCTGTCACTAGTGTAAGATTTAATTTGTGTTTAATCATGACATTTAAAAATTACCCTTTTAAGAAGTATGTAGAGTAGTCAAGTAACAAATTAATATACTATTCATCACTAATTTAAGAGCCATGCTCTTGTCGGTGTAGCATTTTCCATAATACTTTTATGGGGAAAAATAGGGCAATGGTTTCCCTCTTGCCTTCCGCCCTCCAGTACTCTGTCTGACGCGAGTGGGATGGCACCCAGAGTAGTCTAATTCAAAGCCGTACTACTGTTATCAAAATCAAAAGCCTCGTTATTCTACTGAGGGCGATTTAAGCAGTGAAAAAAGAAGTAGTTAAAGAAAAAAGTGAATCGCTTCAATGTGGCCTTATAACCCCCTTATAATGCTTCCAATTCGCTTTTTTCCACGATTCAATCCACGCCAGCTAGCACGTCGCTTTGAATGACAAAAGGCATAATCCAGTCCAAGACCAACCCGAAGGTTTACCGCCAAATAAAACGGTTTTTGCGTAATTACGTCGTAACTATAACTAGCCACGCCTCCGTGGTACGTGCCTGATGTTTCTGTGGACTGTGGTAGGTGCTAAGGTCGTGAGATAGTGTGAAAAAGTTGTACCGTGGGAGAATATTTAAGCTAGTTAGAATTTTGTATCAGGGATGATAGCAGAAATAGGACATTTCATTTTTTTCAGTCTCGTTTCGTACACAAGCCAGTTGGTAGAACGCTTGCCTCTTACTTTGAGGTCGCAGGTTCGAATCCAGCAGAGGCCTAAACCAATGATTGTCGAATTTGTTTTCGAATTCATGTTTGGATCATAAATGATTATCACGTGTAGGAAAACATCGTGAGGAATCCCACATTCCCGAAAAATGAATTTTCGGAGGTGTATATACTTACATACATTTTTATCACTGTCACTGTCATATAAGGTGATATGTCTACCCCGTATATTTTTATCACTGTCTCTGTTACTGTCGATTGTCATAATCGTTTGGAACTTGGCTAAGGCCCCAGTAGGGTCTGCACGATAACTGCGCCGCGCGCGGCGCGAATTATATTGAGCGATTCGACCAATAAACAATACGAATGCTATCTACATCGATGGATGTCAAGCGGCTATTGGTCGAAGGCCTCGATATAATTCGCGCCGCGCGCGGCGCGGTTACCGTGCAGAGCCTACAGGGCTAAATGCCTAAAAGTCAATAAATGTAACTTAATCTTTATTGGTAATGGTCAATCTTTACCCCAAAAAGGATATTTATAGAAATGTATACTTATAAAAAGAAAAAGGCAACATTTTATTTATTTTTGGAAATATTGAGCGTCGCTTCTCAAATTACGATAATGTCGATAAGGTACTTTTTTTGTCAATATGATATTGATATGATGTTGTGAATAACATGCTTGGAAACTTTATCTTGGTTAGGTATAGGTACTTTTGAATTTACATGTCAAAGAACCTTGACTGAATAAAAAAAAAAACACTTAAATCTTCAAATATCTTAGCTTATCTGAAAAAAGAATAGGAGTTGTTCAACTGGTTACCGGCCCAGGTTTCCCGGGCATATCTTAAAAATTGGTTTATGATGATCAAATGAGAAAGCAATATGTATAAAGATCTTCTAAGTAAATAAAATAATAATATAAATTAATGACTGAAAGGACAGATACATAATAGGGTTTCCAACTAGTCAAATCAAATACTTTTTACTAAACGTCAAAACACAAAATTACCGTGGAATTTGTATGAAAAAGCAACCTGTGACGTCATAGAAAAACGTGACAAAAGGCCGCTCTTATTATTATGTTTTTTTTTATCAAAATTACTAAATAAGTTATATACTTAGAACAAAGGAAATACCTTTAGATGTGTCTTTATTTAGTAAGTAATCAGAATTTCATAATTTATCTTTGACCTAGAAAACTACCCCTCCTTCCAGTGACACTTTGTCTGTGACCAGACTATTTGTTTTCTTAAACTATATATTAAAAAACAAATAATAAATTCCATTGCATTGAATAAGCAAAAAAAGTCAGTGTCATTTTGATATCTGCGGTCCTTGTAGTATTGTATTGATTATATCGAATTCGGAAGTCGATTCCAAGCGTGACTCTTTGGATACGAATATCATAATATACTTCCGATCTAAGAATGCCATGTTTGCTATTTTAATTATGCCATTGAATTTGCACAAATCGACAATATCCTGTATTTCATATAACTATTGTTAGACCTAATTGAATTGGCTAAAAAATCTTTAACCCTATGTAAGTACCTATTGTATCTATACTGTTTTAATGAAGCCAGGATTCGGCCCGTTTTTGTGTTTTCCCAAATATCCAGTTAGAACTAACTGGATATTCGCAAAGAACACTAATGATTGTAGGATATTTTTGCGTAACGGTAATGGGATTGTCCACCGGTGTTCAAAGATCTACCCATTCCCCTTTAAACGGAAGGAGAGTGACAGAAAACTTCAAGTGTTTGAAGTATGGCTCACTTCAAGTGTTTGAAGTAAGGCTTACTTCAAGTTTTTGAAGTATGATAACTTCAAACTTTTGAAGTATGATTACTTCAACTTTTTGAAGTATGGCTTCTATCATCTTTGTCAATTCTGCCAGACTGTCGGGGTTGGAAAATACACGTGGAAACGTGGAAAACTAAATTATCGGTGTAGTACAATCTAAAAATAAAAAAGTAAATGCTTATTTTTGGTTATTTATTTATAGATACATAAAGTCGACTATCACTGGTACATCTAGGGCCCTCTGCCGAAGATACAAAAAATATATTATGTAAAAATTGACCATTCAAAGTGTAACTGTGTTACCTAATAAATAAAGGAATTTTTGAGTTTGTTTATGACGTAAAGGAAGGCTATAGAAACAAAACTAAAGGCGTTTACTTTCAACAAATACTTTATCAAGATATCACGTTCGTAGAGTCGATCTGTCGCTTGGTTAGATCGAAAGTCGTCGGTTAGGTTTCACAGGATACAACCTTATACTCGTTAGTAGGGAGACACCCACTGATTTCGCTTACATGTATATTCCACTAGCTTTCCGCCGCGTCTTCGTCCGTGTAGAGTATATTTTTTTAAGTTTATTGTATTTTATTCCTGAGTGGCATTTCATCTCCAGCCCATTAACGTCCCCACTGCTGGGGCACGAGCCTTCCCTATGGATGGATAGAGAGATCGGGCCTTAAACCACCACGCGGGCCCAGTGCGGATTGGTGGTTATTAACGACTGCTGATGTAGCCGGGACCAACGGCTTAACGTGCCTTCCGAAGCACGGAGGAGCTCGAGATGAAAACTTTTTTTTGTGGTCACCCATCCTATGACCGGCCTTTGCGAAAGTTGCTTAACTTCAACAATCGCAGACCGAGCGCGTTTACCGCTGCGCCACCGAGCTCCTCAGGAGTGGCATTTACTTAACTAATTTTACTAAATGGTAAGCTATTTTAACCCAAAAGGCACTCGGTAAGAATAAGATTTTTGTATGGAGCTACAAGGAAAGAGAGGAAGGGGAAGACCAAGAAGAGCTTACACGGAACAGATAAAAGAAAAGGCGAACGTCGTCTTATAAGGAGGTGAAGGAATTGGTCTTTGATAGACAAGGTTGGAGAATGCTACTAATGCTATATTTAAAAAAACCTATTATACCTATATTCATCCCTTTCGACCTATGTATGTCTCAATTTTCATCCGAATCGGTATAGCGGTTTGGACGTGAAAATGTAACAGACAGACAAATATAATCTGGTTAATGTGTTTAATAGTTAGGTATTTTGATTGATTGAATCTTGTGGTTGCGTTTTAATTCAGTATATGAATGTAATATTAGTGTACTTTATTGCTGGAATCATAGAAAGATTTCTTTATTTAATCGCTGGTTGTGTAATATATGTGGGGCAATAAAACATGGAATTACTGTAAACGATAAATATAAACGTGAAAGTATAGATTTCTGTACTTTTTGACACCGAGAGAGAGCCCTCAGCGTTCCCAATTTATCCGGCCAAGTAGGTAAGCCATTACGGCAAATCTACAATAAGTTACGTCAAAAAAAAACTTTTTGAGCATCAAAATTGTTAGTAAGTATACAGTTTACCTGAAACGTGAGCAGTACTTATTAAGTATAGTCTTCTTTTTTAAGTCTGGATTTATTTAGATATATTATGTGTACTTATGTTTATAACCGGCTAAGTAATTAAAGTATACGGCCGAGTAATAAATATAAAAAATAAAAATGTCTGTTTAGGTTAGAAATACTCAATTAATTGGTAATGGGAGGTTGCTTTTTAGAATTTAAAAAAAATAGTTCTCAAGACCTCGTTAGATGGCGCTTATCAACTAAGTTACTAGGCCATTGCCAAGATGCCAATGATAGAAAAAAAAATAAACGAGACAAAGATTTTTTTCTTATTTTCATTCTCTCAGGACATTCTGATAAGATTCTGTTTTATTTCCTCACTTGCAATACAATACAAATACACTTTATTGCACTGAAATAATTACAAAAAGTCTCTTAACGAAGTACATGGCAAATGGCGGCCTTATCGCTTAAAGCGATTTCTTCCAGACAACTATAAGGTGAAGAAAAATGTTAAAAAAATATTGAAAGATTGCGGGTAGTTATTTGTTTATTTCAAAACATAATCAATGTGACATGTACGTTTCGTTTTATGATTTCAAAAAGAAAAACACAAGTAATAAGTATAACGTTCCGTTCCATGCAGTAAACTACTAACTTCAGCGCCAGTTATATCCAGTAGGATAAAAATAAAAAAATAAATAAAAAGAAAATCCCTGATTTATTTGAGTGTTTTAATCTTTTAATTCAATTTTGATTAATGGCAATGATCGATCACAATACTGCCAGTATCAAGCTTTTATAAAATCTTAACTCGGTACAAATTAGTAGAATATCAATATTGTTAAATTGAATTATCAATGTCAAAAGAATTACAAAATAAAAATTCCACTTATGACTCGGAGGCTCGCACATATTGAAAGTAAACAAACGAGTTAACTTTAAAACTGTGTTCAAACCAGGACTTTCTGACCCCTGACATTGAGTATATATAGTTCAAAAATTCAAATTCATATTATATAAATACTTTACAATACAATACAAATACACTTTATTGCACCAAAATAAAAAGAAATAATTTCAAAAAGACTCACTAAAAAAAGTAAAAATAAACAGAAAGTTCGGTGTGGTGTGGGTACTTAGTTGATCTTATGTTATAGACATGAGCTATAACATAAGATCAACTTATGTTATAGCTTATGACTTATGTTATGTAATAAAATAATAAATCCAAATAAATAATAATTATTATTTAAGACGTACAAATCTGCGTTTACGGCAGTCTGGCGGCCAATAAGAACATACTTAGAATAGAACGCGATCAGCTGTTTATCGTTCCGGGATAGAGGGGTTAATGTCCCCTTCTGCCACCTATCGGTTCGTCATATCCATCTTTGGACTTCTTGCCTTTGCCTGGCAGAAATTTCTTTATAGCAATAAGTCCGGCCAATCGTCCTGTATTCATATGCTATGTCTATGTTAATGTTAAGTTTTGTTCAATAAAGTAGGTGTACATGATTTGATTTGATATGTCACGGTTCTAGTTATAATGGGGATATAAACGGCCTTTCCTGTGTTTGTGGAAGTCGTGAGAGGGTAAAGCACCTTGCTTTTGCTTTTGTTCGGGTCTTTGACTTTGTTGTTCCTCGTTTGACGAGCCTTATGACGAGTTGGAAGGAAAAAACTTTTTAAAAGAAAGATCGTCTTCTTTTTCCATTAGATACATAAACTGCCTATATACGTCCCACTGCTGGGCACAGGCCTCCCGTCAATCAACTGGAGGGGGTATGGAGCATACTCCACCACGCTGCTCCACTGCGGGTTGGTGTTTTTACGGCTAATAGCCGGGACCAACGGCTTAACGTGACCTCCAAAGCACGGAAACTTTTTCGGACAATCAGGTGATTCAAGCCTGAAAAGTCCTTACCAAACAAAGGACAATCTCACAAAGTGATTTCGACAATGTCCCCATCTGGAATCGAACCCGGACCTCCAGATCGTGAGCCTAACGCTCTAACCAGTAGACCACGGAGGCTGTTCCATTAGATACTTACAAATAATATACTTAATAATTATGATAGCTTTTCGACTGTTTTTTGTTTGACTAGGACATTGCAACACCTGATTATCATTAAGCCCGACTATCTTCACCAATCCACGGTGGAGTAGCGTGGTGGAGTATGCTCCATACCCCCTCCGGTTGATCGAGAAGCCTGTGGCAATGGAAATAGGCTCGCCCCCTATTGCATGGCCTTGAAACATCATCATCAGGCCTCATACATCTTTTTCAGATGATTTATACAGTATCTATGAGGCACTTTTTTCACTTCATATTTAGCTCAATTTTCCATCGCAAAAGTATACGATTGAAAATAATTGTTTAACTTTCGATAGGGTGCTGGTTAAAATAAGACAAAAGCCCGAAGTGTAGAGAATCGCGTGTATTGTTCACCATTAGAAAAAGGTATATGTTACAGTATTGCCATGCTTAAATAATAATTAAAAAACTAAAATGTTGGGGTTGTCAACAATAATTAAAAAAAAAACTAAAAAATATCCTCAATTTTGCGACGGGAAATTCCACTTGATATTAACTCAGAATCATGGTCTGAATCATCCCTCTCAGTATTCGTTACGATGTCACTAGCACCCTATATACTTCGGGAGTACAGTCATGAGCAATATCATGTACCCACTTTAGAACCCTGTCGCACTATCATATTTGACATTTAATGAGACTTACGGTTTAATTTGTCAAAAATGTTAATGTGACATGGTTTCAAAGTGTATACATATTAGTACTCGTGACCGTACCGTATGATGCTATGTTATGTTGCAAAGGACACAATTCCTATGTCAGTTTTTAAAACATGCCCTGATGAGCGCTGAACGCGGTCTGTGTTTTTCGAAGCCAGTTCATCCAACGAAGCATCGGTTTGAAAATAGAATCGATCATTACCTATCATTGAGAGTTTATTGACTTCAAACACTTTCTGTACCGTCATATACACGTTTTATATAACAAAAAATATATAAGTATATTTTTCAATACGTTAGAAGTTTCTTGAATCCGACAGTGCTATGACCCGTATAAGGTCAACGGTCATAGGTTTTTTACCTTTTACTTCTAATCAGCTGTATAAGTATGTATATTCGGAGGAGATCGGGACAAAAAGATGAGCTATTAAGTTTGCTAATCCTTATTTAAGGGTGTTTTAACTCATAACAGACCCGTGATCGACGATGATTTGGTTATAGGGTCCAAACATTTCAAGTATTATACGTATATTGTTACATAACTTCTAACATAACATAAACAGCGTATATACGTCCCACTGCTGGGCACAGGCCTCCCCTCAATCAACCGGAGGGGGTATGGAGCATACTCCACCACGCTGCTCCAATGCGGGTTGGTGGAGGTGTTTTTACGGCTAATAGCCGGGACCAACGGCTTAACGTGCCCTCCGAAGCACGGAATCATCTTACTTTTACGGACAATCATGTGATTCAAGCCTGAAAAGTCCTTACCAAACAAAGGACAGTCTCACAAAGTGATTTCGACAATGTCCCCATCGGGAATCGAACCCGGACCTCCAGATTGTGAGCCTAACGCTCTCACCACTAGACCACCGAGGCTGTTATAACTTCTAAACCTTATGGATTTTGATATTTCCGTCCATACATTTTGATCATTCTTTTAGAATAGAATAAAGAATAATATTACGTATAGAACGGTAACTCTCCCCCCTAATTCGTATCGGGCTTCGACCTCACCCCCTCTGGGTTTTACTTCAGTCTTAAAAAGCCGTAATCTCTTCTTTAATGAGTAAGGGAAAGCGCGCGGACTTGCGTCTTGGTCACACTTGCGCGTTAGTATGGAATGTGTTAAGTGTGCTTTTGGTCAAATTATACTTCTACTATAATGGCTGTCGTGATTTCCAATTAAAATGGGTAATCTTTCCTAATTTACACTGACAACACTGCATTACCCTATTGGCACACCCCGGTCACTTCATACAAACAACCTCGTTTCACGCAGACATGTCAGGGGCCTATGACAGCTCAATAATAACTCTGACACTAGGGTTGATGAGGTTGGTAATCCACCTCACGACCCACACGATAGTATAATAAAGAGATCGTACATAATCTGGAGTTTATACTCCCATTATGCCTGTGGGAGGAAGTTCTAAGCGTGACAACCTTGACAAAGCTATAAACATGACTACCAACATACAATCATAATAACGAACAGTTGAATATTTAGGTCAAACGACCATTGTTCTGCCGCAATACTAAATCTTACGCGGTCTGGTGGCCGTATTAAGGTATAGTTACTTTATAGTCCTTAGCAACCACGTACGTATGTCCGGCCAAGTAGTGAACAACGTTTGACGTAAATATTTAGTTAGATGCTTTGTATTTCTGTTACCTTCTCACGCGTAAACCGCTGAACAGATTTAGATGAAATTTGATATGGAGATAGTTTGAAACCCGGGAAAGACCAGGATAGTTTTATTCCGGCAATCACCCCTGAAAAAGGGTGTAACAAAAGGTGTCGCGATAACCTAAGTCTTCGGAGTCGCGGGCAGAAAACTACATATATGCTGCAGTAGTAGTCCCTAATGTTTCTCAATTCGTATCAAAAGTGGCTGCAAGTTATGTTCTAGTTACTTGGGGCACATCCCGGATACTACATACATAATACCTCGTTTACAGACACCACACATTGATATTATCGTACACGCGCATCTGTGTGTGTAACGTCTGAAACCATACGATTCAAATCTAAACTATGTTCGAAGGGGGGTGAGGTAAACCTAGCTCAGACGCTGGTGGGGAGCGGAGACTAGCCGTTCTATACGGAGTATTATTCCTTATTCTATGCTTGGGGCTCTGCTTCCTATGAGCTGTAGATATATTGCTCCGCCCTTACTTTTCTATAATCATAGTATGCTCCTTAACAATCTGACACGATCCGACCTTCACCTCAAAACTAAACGCCTCATATCACCGGAAATCGATACCGCGACAATACCCACTTCCGTTTCCTCTTATCGTGAACTTGTCAAGCTTGTCAATAACTTTCTTTTGTTTATATTTTGGCTGTACGCAATAATACCTTGGCCTTATGAACGCGGAAAAAATAGGCAAAGGATCAATTACGATCAACCTTCTCGCGCATTAATTTAATTAAAAAAAAAAAACAAAAGAATTCAATATCCTGATAGGAGATGGAACGAATCTTCTATCTTCTATGTAAATTGGGGATTGAGTGGGTGTTAAAAATTCGTCTCATGTACAGACCTATTGTTTCAACGTTCAATGGCAAGTTTCTAAATCGACTTGACAGAAGGTACCTCAGCTTAGTTCGCGATGTTTTGCAATATAACAACGTCGAACATGATGCAGAACAATGTATCAAAGTGGATTTCAAAACATTCATACATACATTATATTACTCGTATATACATAATCCCTACTAAGCGCAGCTATAAACAAAATATATACAAAAGTAAAAAAGCAATATTTTAATTTGACATTTGCACATATAAAAGTTACTGCGCAATGCAAACAAATGTCAAATAGCAATATTACTTTTTTAAATGAATTGCTTCGATGTGGCCTTTTTAATCCACCAGGTGACAGCCCTTGACACTCCCCGTTTGCAACCCTATCATAAGACACAGGCAAAAAAAATATATAAAAAAGGAGAATAGTAACAAGATCTCATAAAATATCTACAACAACGTTTATAAAGCTTGTTTATAACAATTACTAATTTGTAGATGCTATATTATATACTGTAATTGTCATATGTATGTCTTAATTTTAGTAATTGTCTTAGTTGCTAATGTTTTATAATATATATGATGTAGTCTTTAATAAATAAATAAATAAAGATACCGACATATAACACTATCAAAATTAATCCGTCAAAATATTGACAGCAAAATTAATTTAAGTTATAGCAACGCATAGAAAATTAATAAGTTGAGATTAAAATCTATTTTATTAATTGTTTATGGTTGTGAACATTTTGGAGTTGGAACAATATTTTGTTTTATTAAGCTGTGGTTTCTTTGTTTACGGCTCACCATCTACCACGTTGGTCTAGCCCGGATGGAATCTAGGATGTAAGCTCGTTAAAAGCGTGGGTACAGTTCATCTTGCGATGAATGTGCCTCTGACTAGCCCCATAGGAAATATATAGTCGTGAGCTTAATGTTATGTTATTGTCTATTATAAATCGATTAATAGGTAGGTAGGTTATAGGTACTCCACCTCACAATCCACACGATAGAAGAAGAATCGATTTATAATTTAAAACTTGTATAAAACTATTTTTGATTATGTAGAGTCATGATGAAACTTTTACCGACAATAAATATAAATATCTTAATCTTAATACCTACTTACTTAAGCCAAGTTAAAAACAATTAATAAATAAATTATAATTTCATTAGCAACGTTGAAACGTCGAAAGTCAAATTGATTTAATCGGTTAAGTACACTTTATTTATTTATTAAAAAATAAATCTATTCCGCAATTTTGACAAATAATTTACTTAATTAAGAATTCTGAATTGTTTATCTAATTTTATTATCGGTATTACGCAGAAAAACGCCATTGAACAAATGTTTGGCAGGTTTTTTTTTTAATTGAATTATTAGGTACCTAATTATAATTATAATATTTTTTTTACCGACAAAGTGTTTTTTATTCTATATTTGATTTTATGAGCACTATTTTTTTAAACCTTCATGCAAAACGTGGTCTTAGCAGTATTTTGTTCATAAAATACACGATTTTATTTAAAAAGAGAGAAGTACGAAGCTTGATGTGTACATTTTTCGTACTTTACTCGAGAACCAAAATACAATAAACTTACTTAACTTTTTTTTTGAGTGTCTCGATATTTTTTCTCACGTTTATTTTGGGTTGTCGTGACTGGTTTTTGCCCTTTTTGGGCTAAAATTTGCCTTTTGACTCAAATGTGGCTGCATTTTGAGAGTGTGAGTGTAAGAAAATACCTTTCTTGGGAAATTTATTTCACTTAAGTAGCCCATTTGAAGAATCAAATGACAATGACACAGACCACGTCATCCCAACTACTACAAACTTTACTTAGGTGGTACTGAAATCATACTGCCATCTTTGAATTGTTGTTTTTTTTTAGTAATACCTATTCTGATCCTAAAAAGTCTAACAGCGCAAGTTTGTAT
Source organism: Pectinophora gossypiella (assembly GCF_024362695.1). Lineage (NCBI taxonomy): Eukaryota > Metazoa > Arthropoda > Insecta > Lepidoptera > Gelechiidae > Pectinophora > Pectinophora gossypiella. Next base: position 4,358,087 of record NC_065424.1, read on the forward strand.
GTGTAGAAAAAGTGTACAAATTATATCCGTATATATACGTATATATTATCATGGCGCCTTAGGATAAAATTATAATAATATATTTTTACTTATTTCAAATTACTGCCGCGAAAAAAATATCTACTTACAATAGAATAGGTTGTAATGGAGATAAAAAAAACGATTCTCTGATCCCCAAACTAGGAAGAACCTGTATCTTCTAAATCACTGAATCTGACAAAGTATTAAACTGATATCTAAGTACTGTATTTTTTTTTAATATTTTTTATTGTTTGACAATCCGGTTCTGGTTTCCGGTTGACTGAGGGGAAGCCTGTGCCTAGCAGTGGGACGTATATAGGCTGTTTATGTTATGTTATGTTTATTGTTTATCAGTCGTACTGTACCTAATACAGTTAGATGACGCAACGTCATTGTAGCGGGCTCGGAAGCGGGAAGGAAGATTATGTCAGTCGTCACTCGGTTACCTGTACTTCGCGTGACATAGTACCTAATTAACGAACGAGCGCACGTTTTGAAGCATAAGGTCAAAAGAGCGAAATGTCAAGTGGTAGCAAATTGTCAAAAGAGCAGAATGTCAAACATAGCTTGTCTAACGTCTAAGATGTCTTCTAGACTCCGTCCTCAGTTGGGTCTTCCTCGAAATTTTTCAAATTCAAATTCAAAAATATCTTTATTCAATAGGTAATATAGTTACACTTTGAATCGTCAATTTTTATATAACGAACGTCTCATCCGCCTAAAACTACTGCAGCTCAACATCAGCATTCTTAGACAGCGCCTTAACCTTAACCCGAGTTAACCTTTACCCCAGTAAGGTATGACGTCATTAAATTCGTACAAATACAAATATACTTTAATTAAAGAGAAAATTACTAAAATATTCTTAACTAGGTACATGGCAAATGGCGGCCATAATCAAGCAGTATAAAAAAATAATAGTGTCCATCTTAATTTCATGTCTAATTATGTTTTCTAAAATAAAAAAAATTGCTAAACAATTAAATTACTGTACAAATATATTTGTAGGTACTGTTGCTATTTTTTATAAATGTTTGTTTTTTTTTTTTTTAGTGCAATAAAGTATATATTTGATTTGATTTCTGATATCTACTTATATTAATTAAGTATTTCACTCGAATACTTACTAGCCTAATATTTTAAATTGTCATACCTACAGATTTTAACAATTCATAAATTTTAACAGTAAGTGGCGCAAGCGCAGTGAAACGGTCCAGATTTAGATCACGCCAATAAACTGCCGGTGTTGCATATTATTTCCTTCATTATCACGCCTTTAGACTTTCTCCAGTTATCAATACGTAATCTACAACTAAAATAGTTATGAGAAATAGCAAAAGCGACTTAGGACTATGGTAATGTTGAACTACCAACGCCTTAGTCAAGTTGCAAACGATTACGAAAAACAACAGTGACAATGATAAAAATGTAATTTATTCACATGATAAAAAAACGCATTTTTTATTACAGTTACTGTCAGTTTTCGTAATAAGTAGTCACTTTTCGAAATCGTTTGAATCTCAGCTAACCTCCCCTAGAGCTACAAAAAGAGTTCATGAGAACGGGTGCACATTTTATTTTATCGGTGCACTTAGTTTGTCTGTAGGAGACTACGATTATATTCAGCGCTCCCCATTTGTCCGGCCATAAGTAGTTAATGCCATCTGCGGCAAATCTACAATAAGTCACGTCAAAAAAAACTACGATTATACGTACGATTGTACGTGATCATGTGTATTTCTACTTTAGAACCTTGTCACATTTACATATTTGACATGTAGTTAGACTTTGTTTAATTTTGACAAAAAAATTAATGTGACGTGGTCCTAAAGTGTACACATGTTACTGCTCGTCACAGTACATGTTACGGTTAATACGTTTTAAAATATCTACACATTAAAATTCCCATTCTGCTTGATTGAGAGAAGGCTTGTGCCCAGCAGTAAAATATAGGCTGTTTATGTTGTTTAAAATTCCCAATAAAAAAAAAATGAAATTCGTAAAGGACCTCTGTGACGTACTTACGAAACTATTTTTAGCTACTTAATGATACCTAATTGTGAATGTGCGGTCATGATAACCTGAGTCTATTTATGTGATAATTTTCCACATTATTTTCAATTTATGTAAAACGAAATAATTCACCTTAACGTTAGCTCAAGTTATAAGTACAAAGATTGAAAAAATATGGTCACAAATACGAAAAACGAGAATGATTATTATAATGGAACATACAAATTTACTTTTGTTACCAGCATATTAACTTGAATAATGCATCCTGAATTTGTAAGACAAATAAGTAAAATTAAGTATTTGTTTAATTATTATTGTGCAACTTTAAGATAAAGATTTTTTATGTTGGTTTTAATGGGTACAATAAAAGTAACAAGTAAAATAATGAGTACCGAGTACCGACACTATAAAATACCTTACATAATTATAGTAGTTTGACTCTTAAAATACCTAAAACAAAAGATACTGGCCTCATGTTCTTTTTTTTAAACTTGTTTATCCCTTTGGGGAAAGGCAAAGGCCTCTTGTGTTAAAAAAATATAATAAAATTAATTTTAACAAACTTGCCAGTATTTACTTGCATCGATTAAAATGTAATATATAGATATGACATATCACATAACTTTACGAGAAGCATAGATACTCATTTTTATTTTTAGAACAACAATATTATAATATTAAAGAGAATGTTAATATTAAATTAATATAATTATACCTATCTATTTACATTTTATGATTCCATAATAAAGTTGTCTGGAATATTTTAAGGATTTATTTTTATACTTACTTTATTCTTAAGACGATTAATGTGTTGTATCCGATTTGTTTTCACCATTTTCGCAATATGTTACGAACTAATAAAGTTGGCACAAAATAGACAATACAAAATTATGGTGTCACCTTTATTGCTGTGTTAAAACACAAGTTGTGTTTATAAGAAATTACTGATAAGATTTATGACGGTGACACTTCCTCATTATTAAAGATAATTATTTGCCAATTTAATATTTTTATAACGACGCCATTTTGCGTCGCGCTGACCCCAAAATGGCGTCATTGTCTCAAATTATTTTGTCAGATGATGATTTAACTTTAAAATCAATATATTACTAATAATAAATGTGAAATAAGAATACAATACCAATTATGTATATTTTGTTTACATATATAGACATAATATTGTTTTGAGATGAGTTATGGAAATTTATTTTGATATAAAATAAATACTGAGACATTGTTTACGGTTAGGAACTACAACTTACAATAAATTAAAAGATAATGAGTGTGTTTTCCAATATACATATTTTTTCAAATACACCTACCTACTAAGTATATTATTATGTATTTATAATTTTTATAATTTTGTTTATAATAGTTCTTACAGCACAATTAAGTATTCTAAATCCATGTATGCGACAAAACCTAACCTAACCTAAACACTAATTCATTAACTTGCTATGAATCTGACATAACCTTAAATAAATGCTTTAGCTAATACAATTAAGAGCAAAAACGCTTGAAGGTGTTACGGTTATGACGTCACAAGTTACGTCGGTAGAAATCGAAAGTGGGCTCGGGTGGGATCGAAAGTGTTCGGAAATGTGCCGAGCACAATGATTTGAGTCGTTTGAGCCACATTCTCGGTTACGTGGCGGCCGGGCGGCCCCAATCTCCCGCAATCGTGCGCTGACATAGTTGGCTCTGTAAATATAACCTCAAAATATCGGAACTGTTTATAAGCGTATTTTTTTTTATAAAGCCATTAAGTTATAATGCACCATAGTCAATCAGACTGTTCGGGCTAAGCTCTCTTTGCCTGCCCGAATAAAAAGCACCCTAGTCAAATGAGTTACTTTTTACGAAACGTCAAAGTCAAAACGAAAATTTTCATTTTGTCACCAATTTTTGTTGACTGATTTTGTAGTCAACCATCGCACTGATTGTCATTTAATGCGTAAGTAATTAAAATTCGAAAATAAGCCAAAAAGAATAAGGAGGTTGGTTTTTGACCATCTTAGATTGACTTCTATTTCTAGATAAGCATTTTGTAATTTATCTTTGACCCAGTGAAAAACCCTATTTTGAACGATTTTGTAATTCTAAATAAGTACACCAAAATACATAAATAACTAGGGAAGTACTTACTTAATAATATTTCAAATAATGGTGTGCCGTTTACTTTTTATTCGTTATATTTATATAAGTAAATAAAGTTGAACGGAACGTAACGTCACCTAGTAAACAAAGTGCTCGTACTAATAATTTGAATATAATTAGAAAACACAATTTAACCTGCAAAATAATGTGACGAGTATACACATCAACTTTGGAAGTGCGCACAAATGTATTGGGATTCACTGATTGTAGCTATTTATCTACACTTCAACACTCAGGTATGGAAAAGCTTTTCGGTTACCAGCTGTATTTTAAATAGTAATGAGAATTGAATCGTCGAATCATAGAACGACCAAAATAAACAATCAGCTGATTGGCGATTGACGACGTACAGTTCGGACACTAATGACAGATTGCGTCAATACTACCAACATTAACACATGTTAGCGATGCGTTCGCTTTGAAAAATAACGTTATAACGCTATACTGAGCGATATTTGAAACAAACGTTCCTATTCACGCATACCTAAGAAATCATAGTCTAATGAATGAATACGTTTACAAAGAAAGCTTTAAAACCTAGACAAAAAATGGAAGCAATATACAAATGTTGCAAATGTTATGATATGGCTGGTCAGAGAGAAATTATTTCTTGCTGTAAATGTAAAGGAAAGTATCATTTTGACTGCGCAGGGTATTCTGAAAAATTGTATAGAATAAGCAGAAATAAAGTAATATGGAAATGCACATCATGCATACAAAATCCTATTTTATATAAAAATAGCTCTCAGCGATCGACATCTACACCGGAACCTAAGATCCAAATACTATCATCCGAGACGTGCAGTAATGACAAAACACCACCATTGCGGACTGGACAAGATAATAATATCGCACAAAACCAGAATGAGAAAGATGTCATAAACTTAGTTCAAAAAAACCACAATCCATCGTTTAACACCAAAGATGATACTATTTCACCTATAAATGCATTTCAAGAAAATGTTACTCATAGAAAGAAGTGCCAAGTAAATATACCAACATCAAATTCTTTCGAAAAATTAATAGTAAAAGATGACGACGACTCAAATGATATAGACGAATATAGTGAAAGCGATAATAATATACCTGTAATTAGCGTGAGTAGGAGTTGTCCTGATTTAAAGGTGTGTAATGATGAACTTGTCGAAACATTACAAAAGAAAGTACTAGAATTAGAAGTCAGGCTAAAGACAACTGACAAACTATATGAAGAAATACTGATAGAAAATGACGACTTAAAAAAAGCAATTACGCTCTACAAACGAAAAGTAGATAAACTTATGCAAATATGCAAAGCGACTGAGAAAAAGACCCCGAAACAAAAAAATCTAAGTTACAACAATACAAACAATTTTACCAGCCAAAAGGAATATGGTGATTTCTCAGTAGCTAATTCAGATACAGATACAGGGACTTTGAAAACCCCTGAATACGACATTGGTGAAGAAGTGGAAGTTGAATCTATCAAGGAGAGTATACAACAATGTGAAATTAGAAATGCGACAACAAATAAATCAAGGAAACCTGAAAACAACAAGCATCTTAGTAAGAAATTTACTCATGATAAAGCAAGAATATGTATTATGAGCACAAATAATAAAAATAAAATATTGAATGCTGCAGAAAATGCTTTTTATGAAAATTATGATCTAATTCATTACATAATGCCTAATCGAGGTATAAAAGAAATAATAGAAGAATTATCTTACAAAATTGTTGACTATACATTTGATGACTATTGTATCATACTAATCGGCGAAGAAGATTTTAAAACCTCAAGTAATTATCACGAGCTTGTTTCAAACATGCGAACGTTGCTGGAAGAAATCCAAAATACCAATCTGCTTATATGCGTACCTACATTTAATTGCGCTAATTACTCAAATCTATATAATTCAAGAATAGAATCATTTAATAGAATATTTTATAATGACGTGATGACCTATGAGTATGCATGCCCAGTTGACTCCAATCTACATCTGAAATATGACGAAAGCATGTTCCATAAATATACTGGAAAAATTAACAATAACGGGATGAGAACAATTTTCAATTATGTCGCTGATAAAGTTAAGGAAATTGAAGACTGGAACTTGCAATTTCATCGAAATGTTGAAGCAAACGGAAATGACAGTGTCGAAAATGAAACAGGGACTCAGAACTTATTTTTTCGAGAATAATCTTTACATACTTCACCAAAATATAGCAGGTCTCATAAATAAGACTGACGAATTAAGTATTTGTTTGCAAGAATTGTCAGAAAAAAATATTAATGTAGAAATAATATGTATAAGTGAGCATTTCATAAATAAAGAAAATGAGAAATTTCTCACCCTTCCTAACTATAAGTTGGCCGCATGCTATAGTAGAGAAATAAATAGAGGGGGATCATGCATTCTTGTCAAAAATGGACATCAATGGAGAGAGATTCCTGAAATAAAAAACCTCTCAATAACAGGCACTTGTGAATGCTGTGCAATAGAATTAGTAAACTATGAGCTTATTGTTGCGTGTGTGTATAGAGTACCTAATACAAATAATATTAACGATTTTTTTGGAAGACTTGATAATGTATTGACTAAGATTAGCAGGTATCGCAATAAACATCTAATTGTTGCTGGTGATTTTAACATTAATAGACTTGACAGAACTAATGTATCTTTAGAATTTGAGTATCTTTTATTAAACCATAACCTTAGGCTTTCATTGAATCAACCTACTAGACTTGTGAGTAATACATGCATTGACAACATAGCACACAATTATAAAAGAAATCTTGAAACGGTAGTTTTCAACTTTGGATTGTCTGATCATACAGCCCAGGTCATCAAAATTCCGGTAAAAAAGATTTACAGAATAAAATATTGGAAGGTAAAAAGGCGTGATTTTGGTCAAGACAACATTGATAAATTTGGGAAATGCCTACAACAGCTATATTTCTCGAGTGTCTATGATACGGAAGATCCCAATAAAGCGTATCAAAATTTTATTGACGATTTTAAACTTATGTACGATCTATGTTTTCCCTACAAATTAGTAACAATCAACGTTGATCATAAGAATAAATGGATATCACGCGGCATCAGGGCATGCAGTAAAAAGAAAAGATATTTGTTGCATAAATATAGATGCAAACCAAGTAATATTAATAGAAACGTTTATAAAAAGTATTCAAAAACCCTTAAACATATAATTTCAAATACGAAAAAAACTCAAAACGTACATATAATTAAGACAGCTATTAATAAATTAAAGGCAACGTGGAAAATAATCAACAACACACTGCAAACAACACATATAGATAATATTCCGCAAATTGTGCATGATAATAAAATTGTTACAGATCCTCATAAAATATCTAACATTTTTAATAACTATTTCATAGATAAAGTCATACCAAACCCAGTGCCAGAGACCACTGAAATTATAAATTCTAATGCCTCCTCGATGTTTTTGAAGCCTTGTGTACCAAAAGATATAGCTGACATTGTCAAATCTCTTAAAAATACTCCTAGCGTAGGACATGATGAAATCTCATCAAAGGTTCTGAAATATGTTAGTGAGATTATAAGTTATCCTTTGAGTCATATATTGAATTTATGCATCAGCAAGGGTATTTACCCGGAGCTCCTAAAAATTTCAATTGTCAAACCTATTTATAAAAAAGATAATAAAGAGTTTATTAGCTCCTATAGACCCATTTCGCTTATTTCAGTAATTTCAAAAATATTTGAAAAGTATATTTATAAGCAACTTAGTCAATATTTTGAGAAATTTAATTTATTATCTATCGAACAAAAAGGTTTTAGAGAAGGTAAAACGATTGCAATGGCAATTTATGACTTGCTGAAGAAGGTTATACCTAATGTAGACAGAAAAATACCTGTATGCTCAATTTTTTGTGATATGACCCAAGCATTCGACTATGTAGATCATGGTTTGTTAATAAGAAAGCTTCATTTGTATGGCATACGAGGAAATGTGAACAGACTACTAGAATCATACTTGACTAACAGGAAACAAATTACAGAAATAAATAGAATAGACCTACATACAAAATTTTTAAACACCTACAAATCTGAGACAAGAACTAATGTGTATGGAGTACCGCAGGGTAGTGTGCTAGGTCCTTTATTATTTAACATATATATATATGATTTACCCAAATGCACGTCTCAGCACATGTCACTATTTGCTGATGATAGTACTATCACTATTGACGCAAAAAATAAGAATAATTACAAATTTGATATAAATGACGCATTCAAATCTGTAGTAAAATGGCTTGATAATAATAACTTAAAAATTAATTTTGACAAAACTAAAATAACACATTTTCGACAGCGCATATCCCCACAAAATGTAGATATTAGTTATGATGGTAACACTATTGGTGTTGTGGAAAATGCGAAATATCTAGGCTTAATTATAGATTCAAGGCTTGACTGGAAATTACAGATAAATCAACTGTGTAAAAAACTTAGTTCCTCTTCGTATGCGCTTAACAAACTCAGAGGAGTTCTTAATGTGGAAGCACTTCTTACTGCGTACCATGGCATTGTGGCATCATACCTCAGATATGGTATTATTTTTTGGGGTAATTCGACACATGGAGATTTAGTATTTAAGAAACAAAAAAAGTGCGTGAGGTCAATGTTTGGAGTACCATCAGATCAAAGTTGTAAACCATATTTTAAGAAATATAATATACTGACCTGTTCATCAATATACATATTAGAAATAGCAATGTTTGTGAAATCTAATCCTAGTTTGTTCCCCAAACTCTCAGAAAATGTAATGCGTAACCGACGGGACAATGACCTGGTGAGTGTACCATACGCTAACACAGCGCTAATGAGAAAGAGTGTCATATGTATGGCACCAACTGTATATAATAAAATACCGAAAGAAATCAGAGCACTTCCTTTTAATTCATTTAAAATCGCATTAAAAAAGCTTTTGTTGGATAAATGTGTATACAATTTAAGAGAATTTATTTATTAATTAGTTTACTTCAATTTAAATTAGGACAATATCTATTTTTTTTTTTTTTTTAAATATTTTTCTACAAAGTAATATAATATAATATAAACATTTTTTTCTATTTTTTATTATAATTGACTTTGATGAAATGTATGATAATGACTTTTAATGTAATTGTTTTTGTATGAATTGTTTTTTTTTTTCTTTTTTGTCAAATTTTACTAGATGACTTAAGTTATAGATTTAATTATAATTCTTAATAATATTAATTTATTGAATTGATGTGACATGATAATGCATGATATATAATTTTAATTTGTATACCTGAATTATAAGGTCGAATATGGCGGACATCCTAGCTATAAGATCAATTTGTACTTACCTATATTCTTACAAATAAAGCACTTTGAACTTTGAACTTTGAACTTTGAACTTTGAACTTTGAATAGCCTCTTATTTCACGCTATTTTTCAAATTTCGGAAGTATGCTTTGATTATAGAGCATTAAAAAGCAACAACAAATAAAAATTGAATGGATCTTGTTCAAATAGTTATTCTTTCTATTGTAGATAATTACTCAGGTGTACATTCATTATTGTACAATAGGTGTAACTAAACAGTTTGAGATATCGAAAGATTATGAAACAAAGAACCTACCTTATTTTTTTCGTCGCCATTTTCGTCATACCTTTGCCTATGGGCGGGTCTAAAAATACTTTTATTACAAAAGTTCGTGAGGCCAACGCTGGTACAGTAATTATTACCAAACCACTGGTTAGTTTCAAAGTTTCAAACGATCGCAATCAGCTGATCGCAATTGGCTTAGCCAAGAACAATTATGTCTCGGCGACTATTGTTCATACTTCCGTGCGCCAAAACGGAACACAAAATATCACATTCATTCGATAATTGGAATGTAAAAACTTTAATTACTTTTTTTTATAAATGGCTGTCGTACAGGCCTTGGTCTTGACATTCAAAGTTTGTTGTCGATTCGCAAAGCGCGGGTTTTTGTTTGCTTTATATTTGTTTTTTTTTTTTTTAATATCATAATCGACAACCTGCAATCATAATGCTTGTCTAATCGATAACTTTGGTAACTCTAGTTCCTTTTTCTTTAGAAGCACGAAGTAATGTTAAAACGTGATAAATATTCGTAGTTCAGGTTATCGCCCAGAGTATTTTGGAGAATTTAGAGGATTTTTTTATTTATGAATAGAATATTTTATTTATCTTAATTCTTAATGCGCAGGCAACATAACTTGCTGCAAGGTATTTCTGAGTCTTACTTTTTGTTTTTGTTTTGAGCCACGGTTCTTCAAAAGAGACTTAATGGCGAATACTTTGTGAGCGGAATAAAGAGATTGGTCATGGTAGAACTACAGATAATAAATAATACTGGTAATTGGTAGTTAATTAAAACACATGTACCTAAGCGTATATCGATGTCAATATAAATGTTTAAGTATCTAGAAATATTGTTCTTATTGCATCAATACATTAAGTATAAAAAAGAAAAAAATAACTTGTTTCATGTTATACAAACGTAGCTTTTTCCAGAACTGTCTAACTAGCCATGCGTAAAAAATGTCCGACGTAAATACATATTATTTATTTAATAGGCCGCAATACAGGACATAAGATAAACTTATTGTACCCAATCATATCCTAGTCTGTAGGATATCAAATGGAATTAATTAATTCTTGAACACAAGGACATTAGTCATACGGACTGATAAGCGGAGGTCCTCTTAATATCGGCTACTTGCATATCCTATTATTGGCTGAATGGAATGAGGTTCCTTGCCATAGATAAAATAATAAGTACCTAGTCACTGTGTTTTATGTCAAGTTCCGCTATGTTATTTAGTACTATGATAACATCGTCTTAAGTTGAAAATTATTTGTAATCTACGGCAAATTGTTTTACCGGCAGTTAAGCCAAATGGTGAACTATGTAATGTATTCATTTATTTATTGACTGTAGCGGACCACTAGGGTCGATTAGCTCTTTCAAATATAATCCTCACCGATGACTCCCTGAGTCGAGGTTCGCGCCCAAGGCACCCTCAGGCCTATTGTCTTAAATTTTATACCGAGTGCGAGCCCTCAGCGCTCCCCGTTTGACCCTGCGAATAGTTAATGTCAATATGCGGCAAAACTACAGTAAGTCACGTCAATAAAAGGTGATCTGTGAGAATAAGCTGCTTTATATTCTTAATTCCAACCCGCAGTAGAGCAGTGTGGTAGAGTCCATGCCCGTCCAGTTGATTGAGGGGATGCCTGTGTAGTGGGACGTATATACCTATCTATAAGCTGTTTATTTATGTTATACTCCTAATTGATTTGATTAGGTTTCTATGGAAGAAATTCTACCTTCATTTTAAGATTATAGCAGTTAAGATAGTAGCTATGTGCAGTCCTTTTATTTTGTAATGTAACCATGGTCTGTCTACCCGGAAGACTAGTAGGCTATCATCTTGCAGTTCATCGTGTCTAACTTCATATTTTAATAGCTTTATTACCACATAAATCCAGATAAAAGCTCTCAGTAGGTAATCCTAGTTATTGTTTTAGTATCTTGAGTCACATTTTTAAAACCTGGCTCTACCTAATCCCATAATTCAATTTTCTAATCTAGCAACCCCATCGTAATAAGATGGCGGACGTTATAATTTGACAAGTGACATTTAAGCACCGGAACTCTGTGTGTAAACTTATTCTTATTACAGTTCTTATTATATTTGCATAACCACTTTCTATTGTTTACTGTTAAGTGACTATTGTTTTGTATTATTATGTTAGAACAGGCATACAATGTCTTAGAAAGAGGTTGTATTTGTTTGAGGAAAGTTGAAATAAATCTAAACAAAATTCAAAGGGATTGTGCCCTTTCCTTTCTGTGGTTGATAGGTACCTATCTATTGATCTGACTGATGATCTGTCACCTCTACGTGTCGTTATATCCACAGATAATAAAAACAAGCGAGATATGCCCTTAGCACTAAACCTACACCAGTCCGCATGTCGCCTGTTAACTCACGTCGAAGTGGGAAGCGGCCGCACCAAGACATTTCGGATCGCTACATCGATTTGCTCGCTGTTCATGGCAAAGCAGTACAAGCGCTAGCTGTACTTGCGCGATACAAAAGAAGCAATGATATGGAAAGTAGTAATACGATCGTTGACTAACACCGGCTATGCTCTCGTGGCATCTCTCTATAGTAAGAACTCTGTGGTCATATCCATTTTAGGACCATGTCAAAGGCGGTTGCAAGTTGTCTTCATATTTGAGGCTCTGTTCATTTCCTGAAGTATTAAAAACTAGACGTGAAGTGAGTTTATATGCGTATGTAAGTACCTACTTACAAATTTTAATATTAGTATTTTTTCTGTACACGCCCTAACAAAGAAGCTTTCTTTCGAGATAAACCCGTCAAAATGTCACTCATAGTACTCGTGGATTGACTGAGCGAACAAAGATCACTACAGTGCCGATAGAGACACAATAGTATCTGCATACGAATGTAAATTGCAAGTCATTCGTTGTCATTGAATTGGTAGAATGTTTATTGTTGATCGGAATGATCGGCAGTAAGTGCTATGCACTGTTACGTATTAAAGAGTTATACAATATTGCCCAAAAGCAGAAAAAAATATGAAAAATAATGTATTATTTTATGGTTGTGTTATAGCTTAGAGCGATTTCTTTGCAACAATAACCGTTCTGCAATTTAAAAATGTGCTTATTTTTAAGGGAAATTGATGATGTTATCTACCAATGTTTATTGTGTATTTTGATGTTATTTAGCTCTTAATGTTTACGTATATTTAAAAAAAAGCAATGTTCCTAACTTTTTTCTTGAATGGTTTCGCCTTGTTCCTAACTTTGCAGACACTAATACGTCTCTCACGAGTTTATGCAACTCACATTCTCTTTTCAAAATTAGGTATTAAAAAGCTTTTTCCATTTTTAAAACTGCTTTCCATTACCAAATTCAATATTGTTCTTAAGTCAACTATAATAGAGTCTTGTATATCTCCGGCGTTTACTGAAAACAACGTAACCATTTTTTGAAAACTCGCATGATCGGATTTGATTTTTGTTTAAACAACCTCGCAATAAACACGCTAGTTTCAATCCAGGTAAAAAAATGTGGTCTCAAGTTTAAAATTATTTTTATTTTTATAGCGCTCATGCGTGTTTAGCGAAATTCTCAAAAGATAAAATTACTTAAAACGATTTTTTTTCTGATGATTTGGATGAGTCTTGAACCCGCCAGCTCTTGTCAAGCCGGAACGAGCGTGTTAACCATTACATCACTGGGTCCTCCATCTGTCCATGCGATTTTTTTCTTTTTTTTTCTCTTTGATGGCCCTGTTTGTGGATCAGACCTGTCACATTGACATGATCTTGAGGACAGTCTCGAAGCTGAGATTAGTTTATTAATACCACAATAAGTTTTACCCGGTATGAAATTTATTGAATAAAATCGAGGTTTTGTTGAAGAAAATCGCAAACCAATGAGTGCGATTTTACAGAAAGGCGCTTTTTCCATAGCGACGATATTATTAAGGCCGAGTGCCACCCACTGTCCAAACCTCAAGTGTAGACCAGAGTGTTGACTGGAACGGAGTTCCTTTCATTGTTTACAGTTCAGCATTGTCCTCGGGTCATTGTCTGTGCTTGTGGTTTTTGCCTGGAATTCCAACATTTACATACAAACGAATATTCTCAGGGCTCGTAATGAATTATGTAAGCTGTTGGACGGACGGTGATAGACAGGGCTGCAGATTAGGGCTGGTTCTGTTGAGAATTTAATAAACTATCTTAAAAATAAAACTGTAAATAAGGTGTTTAATACGTCTCACTTCTGACCAACCAGACCAACCAACCGAAGCCTAGTCCTGGCCCAGTTGTAAATTATATCAGCTTCGCTTCTTCTGGAGCTAGATAAATGAAAAGGCGTAGAATATTTTCAGCTCCTTATTATCCTAGGCATGTTGTGACAGTTGCGGAAAAAAACTATTTAAAGTAATTGTCCTCTTCAATTTCATGAACTACCTATGTAGGTACGTAGATAGCGATAGTGTGATAATTTGTCACAATATAGTGTTTTCTCTTTTATTATATATAGGTTTCCCTATGCTGGCTACAACAGTTGCCACCATTAAGTCAGAACTTATAGTATCTGTGAACTCCCATATGAATAACGTGAATTATGTGTGTAAATATTAGGAGGTTATAATTTGAATACCCTACTATATGAAGCAACAACGTACTCCCCACTTTAGCTGGCGCCGGCGCAACTCTTACTCATGATTAGGAATGTGATAAGTTATCGGCATGTATCTATTTTCGCCTTTCCCAATCCAATGCACCATGTGACCTCAAGTCCATAACATGGTCAACTGACTCGTTGGACATATCCGGAACGATATACGTGATGCTAAAGATGGAGGCAGATTGATAAGAAAGCCTTTGTTTCTCGTAAATAAGTTTAAAAGGATAAAATTTATCAACCCGACTAAAGTTGAAAAAATAAACATTAAATTTCCAATTTTCTCAACGCATAGATTTGACATTAATATAAATAAAAAAGTCATGGGTTTAGAAATTATTATAAATTTTACCTAAAATATATTCAACATTCTGCAATATGACAACCCTAAGCTACTTATTTTATAACAATTTCATTGATACGCTATCTCTTGACACATACTTATTAGGGACAATTAATTGTCATTCAATCAAACAATTTGAGGTCTAAATTAGAAATAAATTAAATTAAACGGGGACATTGACGCGGTGAAATGTTTAGTCTTAGCAAAATTTTGCAATACTAAGGTTTTCATATTCCGTTGTCGTTAAAAATTAACAAAAAATCGGTTCGCTTGACTGAAGATAAAGAAAAAGAATAATTTTCTTAATTCAATTATTTCGCATAAAAAACATTCAGCAAAGAATTTCAAAATACTTAATTCAATCCGTGAAAATCTTATAAAAGTTTTAAAAAAGGAATCGATAGAATAACGAATTTTCCCACCAACGGATTGCGAAACAAACCGGTGCGGTTTCTGGAGCAAGGTCGCGGCAAGATGGCCGTCAAGCAACATGGCAGCGAATGTCAGACGCTTTCGCGCCAAAACCGCTGGCAGACAATGCGGGCGCTCACTTCCTGCAACCACAGATTAAATAATATGTAGGTACTGTAGTTCCACTCGCCTTTTTTGGTAATTGTTTTCAGCCACGACACGTAACGTTGAAAATAGGCAATTCCGGTCTGTAGAGGTTAGAATTGTAAAGCAATATTAATCGGTGTAAAATATTATAGCAAATTCTTGTCATGCTACGTAGACTCACTCGTATTTAAAACATTTAAACTAAAACAGTGTCTTATACTTACTTAGCTGACGTATACCGACCACTTATTTATTTAAATTCTTTTCTGTTAGCCTTAATATACATGTCGTAATACTTTGCAAAATTATCATACATGGCAACATTGGCAGTTCATCTTCTAAATACCTAGGTGTTGAAATGAAAATAACCATTGGAAACAAAAACCTAAAACTAATTAACACCTTCGCTTTGTTATGACCTTTGTTTTTTATTCTTAATTCGAGCTAATGACTGACAATCAGACAGCCAGTTTGAAATAAAAGTAAGAGTTTGTTTTTGTTTGGTATTTTCTCATAGGTTTTGTAACACGACAAGGTCGGCCGATCGCCGGACGTACAAAATTGCGGCCGTGCGAAAAAAGCAAAGAGTACAATATTTACTATGCAACAACCAACATGCATTAGGTTATGAAACGTTTTAAAATTGATACACTCTGCCGCCAAATCGATTTTAGCTAAGTAGGTATGTATTAACCTTTACTTTTGATAAATTTTAAGTAATCGATGTTCATTTTATGCTAAATTCTTGTTAGAAGTTCAAGAGTCAAGAACGTAGATACTGTTACTAAGTGTGTGTGGATGCTGTCGGATGTCATTTTCGAATACTTAGTAAGGTTCGTTTACACAATGCGAGTAACTTGTTCTTGCGCGTTTACCTGATATTTCAAAATTTCCTGTAAGAAACATTTATAAACGTTTTGCACACAATTACCTATTTATAATTATGATAATTGTATAGTCCATTTATAACTCTTTATTACCTTCATTAATATTCCGTAAGAATTCATTCAACGATCAATTAAATGTTAAGTAAGTACGTAAGTACAATAATTAAAGAACCTTACTAAAACGATCTTGACATCTCTATCACTATACTAAACACATGTCATGACAAAATAATACAGTCTATATTATCATAACAAAAATAACAACCCTAAGGTTGCTTGGAAGAGATTGCTACTTAGCAATAAGGCCTTCTATTGTACTTCATGAAAAACACGACTTTCTTAATAGACAATGATCATCATCATCAGCCCATTTAACGTCCCCACTGCTGGGGCACGGGCCTTCCCTATGGATGGATAGGGAGATCGGGCCTTAAACCATCACGCGGGCCCAGTGCGGATTGATGGTTATTAACGACTGCTAATGCAGCCGGGACCAACGGCTTAACGTGCCTTCCGAAGCACGGAGGAGCTCGAGATGAAAACTTTTTTTTTTGTGGTCACCCATCCTATGACCGGCCTTTGCGAAAGTTGCTTTACTTCAACAATCGCAGGAAGAGCGCGTTAACCGCAGCTCCACCGAGCTCCTCAATTTATTTATTTATTTATAAAGTACAACCACATCACATATATTAAAACATAATTATTACATTTATAAGGTTACGGTATTGTGACTAATATATATGACAATTACGGCGTACATAACTTATACAATTAAGGGTACTTAAGTATTTAAAAATAAAGTAAAATTAAAATTACACATCAAACTTAAAAATTAGAAATTAGAAAGATATAAGTATATGTAAAAAAAAAAAATATAAGTAAGTAATTAATATCTGTGTTTTTTCAATAAATTACTTATTAAATATCACTTTTTTCCACTAGTAAACACTTGTCCGAAATCACAATTTTATAAGGAATGTATGAGTATAAATTTTAACTTAAACAGTTCAGTTAAAACCACCGTAATTATTTTTTAAAGTGGAGCAAATAAAAACACTGTTTACTCGGCGATTGTTAAATGTATCTCTGTATGTATGTAAATTACACACACAAACAAATTCACTGTCTTATTAAATGTTTTTCTAAAATCGAGGAAGAGAATTTTCGCGCTCCTAAAATTGTAAAAATCTAAACGAACTAGCTAAACTGCTAAACATTCAAGCTACTTGCTCCAGTTACTTGCCGTGTTTAAAGTCCATTTACCACTAGTATTTTAGCTGCTACATTATATTAGATCACTGTATTGTGCAACGTTCAGAAACAATAAGCTCGCTTCGGCTCTCGCTTCAAGTCGTGATATGGCGGAGGTTTTGGACGAAAGTCGAGGCGTGGCTGTAGTAAAAATAATACAGTAGGTACAGTCTATAAAAGCCTTAATTGCACGCTCAAGAACAAATAACGCACACCTGTACACACATTTATTTGCTTAGTAGACTTA
The DNA here is from genome assembly GCF_024362695.1 of Pectinophora gossypiella. Lineage (NCBI taxonomy): Eukaryota > Metazoa > Arthropoda > Insecta > Lepidoptera > Gelechiidae > Pectinophora > Pectinophora gossypiella. The sequence continues at coordinate 4,375,829 of NC_065424.1, forward strand.
AAAAAAGGTAAACAACCTGTCAGGCAAATTAATCACAGCTTATTTAATTTTTACGTAAACTCACTTAACTATCAACAAACGACATAACATGTTATGTATATTCAATTTTCAATAGATATAAGTTGTAATAAGTACATATCCAAAATAGTTTATCTTTTGTGCATCTACTAAAGAAAATATACTTTTGACCGACGTCGGTGATCCGAACAAGGTATGCGGCATACAGATAATAAATAGTGCTTGTATGTATTGAATCTACTGTTATCTTTACACTATGGCGTGGCGTAACAATTCGAATTTGGAACGGGGCTGTTACTGAGGTATTATCACGTAATCGTGTTAGACAAATTATAAGGCTTTTTTGATTTAAAAAATATAATTAAATGATACGTTATTAAACTAATACCAATTAATACTATTTATCGGTGTGTCACGTAACATAAGCTCACGACAGAGGTACATCCATCACAAGATGAACTAAGAACAGTCATGAGCAATATAATGTACCCACTTTAGGACTCTGTCGCACTAACATATTTGACATTTAGTGAGACTTACAGTTCAATTTGTCAAAAAAGTTTATGTGACATGGTACCAAAGTGTATACATATTAATGCTCGTGACCGTACCCATACCTCTCCGAGCTTTCTGTTAGTCCAACGTGATAGGTGGTGAGCCGTATCGCCATCTATAATGGTCGAGCCAGCTGTGTTAGTGAAATCTGCACTTAAATAATTTAATAACTCATTGGTGGAAGTCCAAAGGGGTTCGGACCGACGCCCCCCATTTGAGAAGCAAGTCGGTGAAGCACAGGACCACAGTGACTTTTAGAACCACGGTATTTAAAAGCATCATAAACAGCCTAATACACACTACTGGCCAGTGTTTAGTAATTATACATCATATTTAGAATAATTAAAACACATAATAACGGGTTCTTACCGCGTTTAAATCAGGGAAATATGAGACTCCCGATATTTCGACACTGTTGCAAGTGCCATGATCACGGGAAGAACTCGTTATTATGTGTTTTAATTTTGATAATAACCGCGTAAACTTAAAACAATGTATCTTTAGATTAAGTTTTGTAGAAGGTCTCTGTAGCTCTTTTGAGATCGGAAGTCATTCATTATGTATTCTACTCTAAATGGCTAGTTATTTGATGTCATATATGGATGTCATCATGTTTTTTTTTGTACTCTAGACTAGGGAATGCAATCCTGTCTCGAGACCGGAAATTCGAGAACCCCCGCGGGATTGAAAATATCAATCCAAAAAGTCATCCTAAATAACTCCACATAAAAATAGAGTTTACAATGTAAAATCGTAACAGATTTGCAATATATTTCACGAACTGATAATCAACTCAACTGATTTAGTAATAATTTATTATTAATAGTCTTTACCTTCGGATGTGAGCAGCAATGTTAGGAAATAATGATTACGTTGATTTCTATTGACTACTGATATCGGCCATTGCAATCTAGACCTGACATAGATTTTATCTGTAAAGACTAAAGTTTGATTTTTAGACTGTACGTAATCTCGAACTCTAACACACTATGTGTTTGGACGTATAATATACTATCTACATTTTATGTTTATGTAATGTGTTGAAAGATAAGTAGGTAACAGAATTGATCGGCCTAATCTCGACTGACACATCACTATGCTAATGTAAGTCATAACACTAGTTTCTATACTTTGAGATTGAGGTGTAAGATACTTATATTATTAAATTTTTTATTACCTTATTTTTTAAATGAAATGACAACTTTATTCCCGTTCTTAATACAATTTAAACACAAACCATATTTTTTTCATAGAACAAGGAATGATACTACGTATAGAACGGCAACTCTCCGCTCCCCGCCAGCATCTGAGCTGGGTTTACCTCACCCCCTCGCATAGTTTTGACTTGAATCGTATGGCGTCAGACGTCACACACACAGATGCACGTGTACGATAACGTCCATGTGAGGTGTCTGTGTAAAAGGAGGTTGTTTGTATGAAGTGTCCGGGGTGTGGTTTAGTAGGTAAGTACCTATCTACGGCTTAATAAACTCTATGCTTTGGCCATTGACAGTGTTGACAATAAGTATTTATTTGTATCAACATTGTAGTTATGTTCATGTGGAGTCCTTCACTATACAAACAGATCACAGAACGCAAACAACCACAGCCTTGTTAAGGCTTGTTGCGCACGCGTCAAACATCAATAGTATCTACTAGCTTAAGTATAATAACAAAAATCACTTTGTGATCCCTAGTTTGTTTAGGACATTACATGCTGATCACCTGATTGCCCGAAAGTAAGTTGATCCGTGCTTTGGAAGTCACGTTAATCTGTTGGTCCCGGTTACTACTTACTGATGCAAGTTAGTAGTCGTTACATAAGCCACGTCAGGGGCCTTTGGCGGCTCAATAGTAACCCTGACACCAGGGTCAATGGGGTTGGTAATCCACCTCACAACCCACATGATAGAAGAAGAAGAAGAGAAGATCGTCTCAATGAGCGATAAGAATTAAATCTCTCAAAGTACGTAAGCTAGTTAAAACACATAATAACGGGTTCTTACCTCGTTTAAATCAGGGATATGAGACTCCCGATATTTCGACACTGTTGCGAGTGCCATTATTATGTGTTTTAATTATGATAATAACCGCGTAAACTTAAAACAATGTACGTAAGCTAGTGTTGTGACGTTTACGAGCATAGTGATGTATCAGTCGATATTAGGTAGATCGATTCTTTTCTATCTAACAGTATAACAGTAATTTCGTTACAAATCGCTTAGCGAGTTCGCCCACATTTTATTGAACATGAATTACATAAGGCAACATAAATCAATCGCCAACCGCTATCAAGTACCATCTAGCCGACCATTGACTGTTGCCATATCAATGCAGTAGATTAATTGGTCTATGGACACATGAATAGGGATTCTGTTGCAATTAGAAAGCTGTTAAAAACAATAGTACTGGTTTTTGTATAAGTCGGCACTTTTATATTCGAATGTAAATGGGTAATTAATTAGCTTCTGACTTACATCGTCATCGTCATCTGGAAACCACGTGATATCAACATACATACATACATAAACTCACGCCCGTATTCCCCGAAGGGGTGGGCAGAATTACAAATAATCAAGAAACTATTTGCAGCCACTTTTGATACATAGTCCTAAGGTGGATAATGATAAACCGTATGATGATAGAGGATCAGCCTATCGCTCTTACAGATGACCCATCATGTTCGACAGGACGCTGTCCCTTTGTCGCCTTTTACGACATGCACGGGAAGATTGGCAGCTGGAAGCATTCTATGTTTTTTCTTTACTCCCAATCCAGCAGAGGAGTTGAGTATCAAATATCACGTAATATCGAATTCAAAGTCTTAAGTTCTAGAATTCGAAGTTGAATTCAGTAGATTAGAGCCTGGGTCGGGAATTAAACTCTTGACACTAGGATGAAAGTCACGCATTTTCCGAACAGGGCTACCAGTAAACTTATTAATGTACCTACTAATTACAATAGGATAGTTTCCAACTAGTCAAATCAGTTACTTTTTACTAAACGTCAAAACACGAAATTATTATGGAATTTGTATGAAAAAACACGTCATAGAAAAACGTGATAATATATTATGTCTGTTAAATAGAAATAAAGAAAACGATTTTAGTTATTTTCAGATCTGTCTTAATTTAGTAATCAGAATTTCATAATTTATCTTGAACATAGTACACGATTAATTACCACATAATAACGGGTTCTTACCGCGTTTAAAATAGGGATATGAGACTCCCGATATTTCGACACTGTTGCAAGTGCCATGATCACGGGATGACTGAGGAGATTGGAGTGGAGTTGGTCTAGTTCGTCGATCGAACTATTGAGAAAAATAATTCTCACTAGTTCGACGATCGAACTAATGAATCGAACTAGTGAGAACAAAGGGGTAGATCCATAATTTTCTACGGGCAGACATATCTGTCTACCCTCTTTCTTTGCCGCTTGTTTATGTATTTGATATCGGAATGTTCGGAACCATCTGAACTCGCACCAAACTCACTACGACAAACCGCACTCACTGTGTCCTTACTCCTAGTACACGACCCAATTACGATAGACATTGCGTATCATGCTGCTTCCTAGTTGTAAATATATTTCAATTTCTACAAGACAATAGAATAGTGAGAAAGAACATAAAAAAAATGTTATGCCCATACATAAACTGTCTTACTAAGAATCGTATTTAAGAGCTATTCATTCGCCAAAAGTTCCCATACATTTGATGTGCTGTTCCCGCGAATTTTCCCAAAGTGGGAATGTTCCCATGTTGGTGGACTACCAAGTAAGTTTGGTTAGGATACTACAGGCTGATCACCTGATTGTTTTAAGTTTACGCGGTTATTATCATAATTAAAGCACATAATAACGGGTTCTTACCGCGTTTAAATGGGGATATGAGATACATGGTGATCATGGCACTTGCAACAGTGTCGAAATATCGGGAGTCTCATATCCCCATTTAAACGCGGTAAGAACCCGTTATTATGTGCTTTAATTATAATCACCTGATTATCCGAAAGTAAGATGATCCGTGCTTCGGAAGGCACGTTAAGCCGCTGGTCCTGGTTACTATTTACAGATGTGAGTAATCGTTACGTGAGCCATGTCAGGGGCCTTTGGCGGCTCTAATCACAATCCTGACACCAGGGTTGATGAGGCTGGTATCCCACACGATAAGCAGAGAATAGTCGTGAGTTTATGTATGTATGTGTTTTATGTGGAATAAACTTTATAATAATTATTATTCTAAATATATTTGTCATAAATGCAACTCGTTGATGTCTTTTGTTCCGCAGTTCTGTAGTTCATATAACTGACGATATTATTATGACTTTTATGACTTGCCTATTTGTTTTTAACTAATTATAGTATAGGTTTGTCTTGGAATTCACTACCTACCACGGCTTACGACATAATTATAGTTAGAATAGAACACGAAATAGTAGAAAGAGGATCCATCCTCAAGGCCTTAACACGCATTTTGTATGAGAACCGCTGTCGCCGGTTCAACCCCACTCTCTTTTACTATTTACTACTCCTGCAACCATGTAACTACGATAGCTCTACTGCTTCTCAAATTCCATAGCCACTTTACCGGCAATGTATATTTTATGTGTTAGACTGCAATTTTATCATTACTTTTCATAAGATACTGCATACAAAAGTATTTTTTTTATATATATCCGATCACACGAGACGACGAATTTATTAAAAACATCATAAAAGACCCGACAATCCGACGATCCGACATCCGACGATCTGGTGAAGGTCGCGGGAAGCCGCTGGATGCGGGCAGCGCAGGACCGATCGTCGTGGAGATCCTTGGGGGAGGCCTATGCCCAGCAGTGGGCGTCGTACGGCTGATGATGATGATGATGATCATAGAAGAGAAACTACAATGAAAGAGAGGAAGGGGAAGACCAAGAAGAGCTTACATGGAACACATTAAAGAGAAGGCGAACGTCGTGTCTTATAAGAAAGTGAAGGAATTGGTCTTTGATAGACAAGAATGGAAAATGCTACACCGACAAGAGCGTGGCTCTTAAATTAGTGACTGATATCTGATCATACTATAAGGTTTTTAGCTTACTCTCCTTGCATGTTCATGTTCCTCGAGGAACAAGTTACCTCGTAGCTAGAACTATCCTTTTTCATGTCGGAATCCAATTTTTCACGAAAAAATAATATGAAAGTTCGCCACCAAACTTGACATTTTGATATTTATCCAAATAGTTCTTACTTCAACTTTGCACTCCCCTCGTCCGCAAACTTTACGACGCACGAAGCTCTACGATAGCATATTAAAAGGTCGTCGTGTGCATTATAACTTGCAGGAGAAAAAATCAAATAACGACTATCATGCAAGGAGAGTAAGCTAAAAACGTTATAGTATGATCAGATATCAGTCACTAATTTAAGAGCCACGCTCTTGTCGGTGTAGCATTCTCCATTCTTGTCTATCAAAGACCAATTCCTTCGCTTCCTTATAAGACACGACGTTCGCCTTCTCTGTAATCTATTCCATGTAAGCTCTTCTTGGTCTTCCCCTTCCTCTCTTTGCCACCAAACTTGGCGCATTTTGATATTCACCCATTTGCTCGTACTTGTATGGCGCGCGTTCCGCGCTCACTTGGCCCTTCCAACGTCTTTCTTCTATTCCGTGGTACAACAGTATTCAGTTACACAACGAGTCTCGTACTTCCGTCTAGTGTCTACAGTAGGTATTGATCTATATCTGAACTAACTTTGTCGTACAAGGAAACTAGCATTGGGTAACGTTATCTGCGTGTCGTACCTTTGGTTTAATGGTTATTCGATATTGGACAATGACATAACACGGTATCAGCTTTCATTACTGAGTATTGACTTGCCTTCTGGAAGCGTAAAGTACAGGATATTTAATTTTCATTAACTAAAGTGCTTACTTTTTTTTTAATGTTATTGATTAGAATATGCCACCCTCATAGTATTCACAGGTTTGTGGCATTATCTTCTTCTATCGTGTGGGTTGTGAGGTGGGTGACCAACCCCATCAACCCTGGTGTCAGGGTTACTATTGAGCCGCCAAAGACCCCGACATGGCTCACGTAACGACTACTAACATTATATACTTACATAATATTATTACATTTTTTTTATTTCTATTTGACATTATAAGATTATAGTATAACTAAGAACAATTAGAAATTAATATTAGTGTGTCTGTCTGGCTGTCGTTGTGTGGAACAAAAGTTTTGTTGCATAATATGTAGACCAGTCGAGCGGGGTCGGCGTAGTGTGTTCAGTTTCGTCTTAACACGGCCCGCAATTTCCAATTTATTATTATTTATCTGCAGCCTAATAATTCTAAAGCATTCCTGTGTTGTTGTGTGTGTTGTGTTGTGTGTTGTTGTTGTGTGTGTGTGACTTGTTACCATTAAAAAAATAGGTACCAGTATACGCGATAGTTACTATCTGCCAACTTTGGACAAAAAAGCCTGAGGACCTGTTTATTAGTGTTACTTATTAAGAAAAGTAAAACTCTTATTATTTACATGGAGAGATATCATGTATTTATCTTTATTGCCATTCCACTATGTAGATAGAACAGGGGGGTTAAAAAGGCCAAATCAAAGCAATTCATCTCAAAAAGCAATATTTCTATTTGACATTTGTTTGCATTGCGCACTTACTTTTATATGCTCAAATTGCAATACTTATTTTTTTTTTTTTTGATGAATTGCAACAATGTGGCATGTTTAGACCTCCATGTGAGATTTTAAAATAAGTATCATTGAGTAACCTGACGGGCACAGTAAAGGTAAAAGAGAGGACAGTTCAGTCTTAGCACAAAATAATAAATACATTTTACAGTGTTTTATAATAATTTAGCTCATACTTAATACGTATTAATATTTTTTCTTTTAATTAATAGTTTTGTCTAAACATGTTAAACGTTGTGCGTTAACCCGTATATTTTTGGGGATAGCATTTGAAGGTTTACGTTACTTAAATTTATTTAAAATTCATTACGAGGAACATAACAACATTTTTTAGATAATAAAACTTACTGCTGTTTGTGTAACGAACGAACTGAGGAGACTAGTACGGTCACGAGCATTAATATTTACACACTTTGGTACCATGTCACATTAACTTTTTGACAAATTGAACTGTAAGTCTCACTAAATGTCAAATAATTATGTTAGTGCGATAGAGTCCTAAAGTGGGTACATTATACTTACTGCTCATGACTGTATCTAGAGAAACCGTATTGTGGTTTAACGGTATCAGTGGTTTACCTAACTATGTAATACTTTAATAATATAAATAAATTTAAAAAAAATAAGCCTCATAGTAAGAACATACTCAATTGTTGAACTTGACGAGATTATCGCCAATATTATCATAATACTTATCAATAACGAAACTTGTAATTCCAATGCGGCCCTCATACAAGCCGCTCTGTCCAGCCCTGGTCTAAACCCGTACTAAACAATACTACGGTCGTCCCACGCATAATATTCATACAGTATCATACATAATATATCTCCTTTAAACTTCCGGTCTTTTGGAATGTTGCTGGTAATGAGAAGAGTACGGCCTTTTTCGCTAATTAATTCCGTTTTATAGGCCTATGATGACAGCTTGGTAAGGATTATGATAATTTGTAAATTACTTTTTAAGTTATAACTTCGTAGATGACTCGATAAATAATGATAGTCGAAGGTTTGGATTGCGTTTGGTGCTTCTTTAATATAATCGATAAAACTAAAATCGATAAACCACATAATTCGACTTTATGACTTTGATTCCATGTTTGAATCATAGATAATTGATATCACGTGGTTTCCATGATTTGTGCTTGGTTAATAGGCTCTTTTTTGGTTATTTGGGGCTCACAATCACATTCTGATGTGACTTTCTTCAACAAAACTTTGTTCAAAAAAAATGCAAGATAAGTTATGAAATTGTTTTTACTAAATAAAAACAAATGTAAAACTAACGCAAAACATTTTCTTTTTTCTATTTAACTTATTTATGAATTTTAATCAAGAAAAACGTAACAATAAGTCCGACATTTTATTACTTTTTCTATGACGTCTCACTGTGCTATTTCATACAAATTCTATAGTAATTGCGTGTTTTGACGTTTAGTAAAAAGTAATTGATTTGACTAGTTGGAAACTAGTTTATTAATTTTAATCTGGATTAAATGATACCAGACTTGAAATTAGCGTGTCTATTGTTAGGTTTTATAAAACAAAAACTTTTTATTATATTGATTTTAAAAAACCCAATTCATAAAGTAAACTCGGCATACAAATCAGCAAACTGGTGAGGCTGTATAGTTATTGACCGTTGTCAAGGTATACGAGAATGAGTGGATGACATTCAACAATCATATGTGTACTTACAGTCAATACGGATGTAGGCAGAACTGGATCTTTGTTAAGTTTTATAGTAAAAAAGAATATAAGGGCTTTTACAGGTGAAAGGTCGAGCATGTGTTTAAAAATAATTACTTTTGTTTAAAAATTAATATTTAAAGCTTTTATTTTTTTAAAATAACAGTTATATAGATATTACTACACAAATTATCTTTTCGTTACCAAGTTCTTTTGGTGGCTCTATATATTCTGAACAGAAATACATCTAAAAAACAATATTGCTATCTGACATTTGTTTGCATTGCGCACTTAACTTTATATGCGCAAATGTTAAATAGCTATTATTGCTTTTTTAGATGAATGAAAATTATGAAATTACTTCGATGTGGCCTTTTTAAACCCCCCCCCCCCCTTTCCCCCCGTTCTTCGTTGTGCAGATTGTGAGGTTATCGACCGACCTCATCAGTCCTGGGGCCTGTTTAATAAAACTTACAATTGTAAAGTACAATGACAATTTGATGTACATTGCGGAGTGTGTGATCACGAATATTTTGCAGTTTCATATTAGCTACGTAATGAACATCAAATTGTCGTTGTAATAGTTTCATATTAGCTACGTAATGAACATCAAATTGTCGTTGTAATTTACAATTATAAGTTTTATTAAACAGGCCCCAGGTGTCAGGGTTCTCTTGAGCCTTTTTTCAAATTAAAGCGATCTCTTCCAAACGTCCTTCTGTAAATTATGTTTCTGTAAACAATGCGAAGTTAATTTTCTTTCTCTATCTTTCCAGATCCACGAGCAAATGACAGCAGACGAGCTGCGGCACGTGTTCCACGTGGACCACCACACCCTGGTCCCAGAATACCACTTGGTCCACCTCCACCACCTGGCCCGCCGGAACATCCCACACTCCCACCCTACCAACACCCACACTAACAACCCCACCAAAATCCCACACGAAAAATACCAGAAACCCTTCAAGAGCTGGAAAACTGAGACCAGTCCGCCATCTTTGCTGAACGATGAAATGTTCGTCAAAGCGAAGGAATATATAAAAGATGTAGACATAATAGGAGATCTCAACAACACTGTGAGCGTTCAGTTCGGTGTGTCCAATTCTAGTGAAAGTGTCAGTGAGGAAGTGAATGATGATGTGAAAAGTGAGTTAGATGATGTGCATAGGATAGAGTTGGAGGCGTTCGGGAGACAGCTGAGCTTGAACTTGAAGAAGCAAGAGGGGCTGTTCAAAAAGGACGGCCTGAAGGTGTGGGAGGTCATGAAAAACGACAGCCAACCGCACGGTGTCGACTACGAGGAGCTGGAGACGGTGAGTAGCTAGATGCTAGATTGACAGCCTCCATGATCTGAAGGTCTGGCTTCGCTTCTCGATGAGGGCATCGTCGAAATCCCTTCGTGAGACTTTCCTTTGCTTAGTAAGGCCATTGCAGGCTTGAATGACCTGATTGTCCGAAAAAGTAAGATGATTCTTTGCTTCTGAGCGCACGTTAAGTCATTGATCCCGGCTATCTGTAAAAACACCATCTGCTGACGAGCAGCCTGCTGGAGTATTCTCCATAGCCGTTGAAGGGAAGCCTGTGCCCAACAGTGGGACGTATTAAAAAAAAACTTTAAAACATAGGCTGTTTGACGGAATACGCTAGTAAGTAAAAAATCTATCGCATTATGTCGATAAGGTTTATTAGTACCGCGGCGTGCGTGTATGTAACGATTGATGAATGTGGAGGAAGCAAGAGAAGTTGTCGAAGCGAATGTAATTCTATAGTCACTACCCGATAGGAATTAGGCGTGAGTTTATGTGTGTGTGTGTTATAAAATACCTACACATAGACGTATTACATAAATTTTAATGTATGAGTATTTTATAAGTGATTTTTTCTTACTCGCAATGTTACTTCAATTATTTTTTTATGCTATTTTCCCAACCGGTTATTCGACTAAGTACATAATGAGACTACCGTATTTCAATATTTACAATCACGCATATTATTATAACTCCGACAATTATAATCGTAATCTTTAGTAACCTCTTACAAACCAGTTTTGAATCGTAATCTCTATAATATAAGTATAACGATCATAGAAACGTAGTGTGAATAAAATATGGTATGATACAATTATAATTCAAATTCAAATTCAAATTCAAAAATATCTTTATTCAGTAGGTAACATAGTTACACTTTGAATCGTCAATTTTTACATAACGAACGTCTCATCCGCCTAAAACTACTGCAGCTTCTCACAACCTGTATAGCCGGGGAAAAGAAGCTGCAAGAAAAACCTCGGCACAGGGCCCTAGACGTTCTTTAAAAAAATAAAAATAAACATAAAATATTGATATACAATTGAGTAATTTAGCTGCCTAACATCAGTTCTCTATAATGCCGCATAACTATTAAAATTTGCCTTCTTGTAATTTATCTAACCAGTTTGACTTAAGCGATGAACTAATGACCTGACGTAATAGAGTTCCAATTTCAATTTCATTGTAGGTGTGTGCTTTTGAGCCGTGGTAACCCAGTTGGTAGAACGCTTGCCTCTCACTTTGAGGTCGCAGGTTCCAGCACAGGCTTAACCAATGATTGTCGAATTTGTTTTCGAATTCATGTTTGGATCATAATGATTATCACGTGTTCAGCGGTGAACGAAAACATCGTGAGGAAACTCACATTCCCGAGAAATTTTTGAAGGTATGTGTCCTAACCTGTATTGGGCTGGTTTTCCGAAGGTCAGACAGGCAGTCGCTTCTGTAAAAACCCGGACCTGTCAAATCTTAAGGTTAGGTAAGCGGACCCTGTGAGGAACGGGATAATGCTAGGAAGATGATGAACATTTTGTTTTCTTTCGGAACTGAAGACTTTGTGACTGATGGACTTTTTGTGACTTTCGGAACTGACAGACTATATAGTAGCAATTAATGATTCAATCAATAATTCTTTATTGCACAAAAACATAAACTTAGGACATGTAAAAACGAATAAAAAAAAACAAGTGATAATCATTTATGATCCAAACATGAATTCGAAAACAAAAATTCCAAAAAAAAACAAGTGAATAAAGATATTTTTGTTATATGAAATGAAATTAATAAATAATAGATTTATTATATTTTGATTTATTATAAACAGAAAAGAAAGGAAAACATGAAACAGTAGGACTAGGGCCCTGTGCTGGGAGGTTTTCTGGCCACGTCTTTCCCTCAGCGATACAGATTCCTATGTGGTAGTAGTTTTATAGCTAGTTACATAATATGTAATTAAATTTTTGACGTTCAAAAAGCGCTAACTTTGTAAGCCAATTTTGAAAAATAAATATTTTTGAATTTTTGAATGAAACTATGACAACCCCATAAACCTTCAATTCACACAAGATACGCAATAGAAACCTTCTCACGCGCCGGATAACATCGTATGCGCATACAACCTGGATTCCCATATGATAAACATCGTCCCATACAGAACGGCCTATAATTAAATGGGTGAAAAGCGAAAACTGATCACACGTCGTCTTATGATCACAATGTAAGTGATTGAATGTTATACAACTTAATGTGGCCAGGGGCGTAGTGACGGATTGATGTCCTATTTGATTGGCCAAGTGGGCTTCTTCTAGAAGGTAATTAGGGTAATTTCCAACTAGTCAAATCAGTAACTTTTTACTAAACATCAAAACACGTAATTGCTATGGAATAGACACGTACAGTCATGAGCAATATAATGTACCCACTTTAGGACTCTGTCGCACTAACATATGTGACATTTAGTGAGACTTACAGTTCAATTTGTCAAAAAAGTTAATGTGACATGGTACCAAAGTGTATACTGTATATTAATGCTCGTGACCGTACACTGAGTTTATTGAATATTCTGATGAATATAATAACACTATCGCGAATTTTTACCGACTAACCTAATGCGATCATTAACCAACAAACACCACTTCGTATTAATTATTTAAATTATTCAATAAAGAAAGCAACTATGTCGTTCATATTCCCGCCATAAAGCCGTTTCTTTCTTGAATGACTTCTCCTTCGTTGTTGTGTTGTTGTTGTTTGAATTCGCCTTGTATAAGGCAGGCAAAGATGTAAGGACCATACAGCCTTGACTTTAGTAATTTGATGACTTCGCTTATGTTGCGTTTTTGTTTAAGGTGGAACGGTTTTCAGACAAGTATGTATCTTTTTGGAAATTTTATATAAGTAATATCAATAATTACCTCCCAATCTACCTACAGGCCTGATGATATGTGAAGTTAGTAATAACCTTGACACCCGGGGTGATTAGGTTGGTCATCCACCTCAGAACCCACAGGAAAAGAAAAAGGAAATCTTAATATGAATATTATTTTAAAACAGATTATTAGTCTTATTTTGGTCAAACTAAAAAAATATTTTGCAAACACGAGAAGGACTGTACTTGGTACTACTTAGTGGGTAAAAATAGTCCCTACTACTATAATAATAGTGGTAGCATACTAGATAGAATTTAACTCAATAATTAAGAATTATCAAGTCATTTGAAGGCCATTTACTCAGTATGGCCGCGACTGACATGTGTCAAAAGTATCGTACAAGCGTTACTAGTCTACTTATCAATATGTCAGTTAAATAAAACATATAATATATACTTAGTAACACAATAATAAGATACATAACAAGAATTAAGTAAAATATAGAGTAATACGGGTAATCGAACAGGACCTTCAAGTCAGTATAGTAGCCATTACACCTCAAAAGACCTAACATATGCTCACATATCGGGCTAGACGGAGGTACATCCATCGCAAGATGAACTACTCAAGCTTCACCTATGCTTTCTGTTAGGCCAACGTGATAGGTGGTGAGCCGTATCGCCGTCTATAATGATCGAGCCAACTATGTTAGTGAAACCTCAAAAGAACAGACCATAAAACGCATTTTTTTCTTGTTTATGCCCTTGGGGAAAGGCAAAGCCAGTGTAGCCATATAAAACGCAAAATAAAAAAAAATACTACTCTAAATCCGCGCCTGGGCAAAGACACCAGCAGCAAGCAGCCAATTGTTCTACTAGTCGCAAAAACCGTAGCACCTGATGTGGGTGAAAGCAGTTCCCACCGCCGCTTATCTAACCATGAAGTTGTGACGCGCAGTTTCTGATCGTTTCCCGCCGTTTTTAAACTAGGAATATTATTAACTCGGTCACGTGTCACACGTCACTTTGAATTTGTATTTAGTTTGTGAACGTTTCCCGGCAATTTTAAATACGGAATATTTGTAACTCGGTCACGCCTCAACGTTCAAGATCAGAATAAAAAAATGTATTTTCTTGTCTGTGGTCAAAGATGGATAACGTCCTTTTAAGTTTAAAATTAATGTGTCGTGTGTAGTCTTTATATTTATAATCTTTAATTGTGCAAAGTTTGTACAGTGTAGCGTTTTGCTTTGTTTACATTTCGAGGTCCTATAAATAGCGTGTAATTTGTAAAGTTATAAGTTTTTTGAAGTTATTGTGTTATAATTTGCCTCAGATATCTATGGTGAGGCTTTTTGGCGGAAACGTGAACGACATGGTGGTGTTTTGTGGTTAATGATCGCATTAAGTTAGTTGGAAAACATTCGCGATATTGTTATTCTGTCGGAATATTCAATAAATAAAGTGTACTTATATATTTTCGCTTCGTTCCAAGAAGCCACTTCATAACTCGGAAAGTTTATGCGGACTTTTGAGTTAATATTTTTGGGGCTCGGAGTAGGAGTCTGCTCCGAGGTTGGGGGTTTAGGTTTCATTCTTCATCGTCAACAACAAGCCTGCATAAGATGAATTTATTAAAAACATCATAGAAGGGAAGAGAGGAAGGGAAAGACCAAGAAGAGCTTACATGGAACAGATTAAAGAAAAGCGAACTTCTCGTGTCTTATAAGGAAGTGAAAGAATTGGCCTTTGATAAATATGAATGGAGAATGTTATACCGACAAGAGCGTGGCTCTTATATTAGTGATGTGATAATTATATTATTATATAGGTATCTAGTTGTAACCTGAGTCAGTATCCGCTAACGTAATGCCAATTACAAAGTATATAAGTCTCAAGTTTCCAAGAACCAAGTTATTATCAAGTTCCGTCATTTCGTAGTCGAAATAAAGTCATAAATTAGTCAAGGCACGGCATCGAGGTGGTGAACGGTAATATCAACTCTACGTACGTATAAAGAGTTGATATTACCATTCAACGTAACCTAACCTAAATTTGACGGTAGTTTAATATACATATTATATTATTTGTTTCGTATAAGTTTAGGTTAGATTTCGCCAACGGAGCACGTGATGATCATTTATGATCCAAACATGAATTTGGAAATAATTTATTTATTTAGGTACACATACCTACAGCAGTACATATAAAACTTTTACAGACAGCATTATCTACTGGTTACGTTGATCTAACAGAAAACTCAGTGAAGTGTATGTGGGTACTTAATTACTTACTTCATCACACCATGAATACCTCTGACTACCCCAATTAGGTTATTGTTATTACCTATAGTAAATACTTTTAATAAAAATACTCTTTATTATATCATGTAGTATGAATAGGCTCTGTAGTAAGTATACTTATATACTTAATTAAATTCTGGTAAGTACGCGCCATGAATTCGAAAACAAAGCCATAATTAAGTTTGTCAAGTAACGAACTAAAATCTAGATTCTAGCTTTGTTTTAGCTTCTAGAGCAATCCCGCCGACCTTGCGAGACGTGGTTGATCTAAATTCTAGTTATTTGCAAGTAAATCTATATGTTTGATCAGTCTCAAATGACCTGTTGAATTTACAAAATTGATGCGAATTCAATACATAAAGCATAAAGATTGAATGTATTGTGTCGGTCGTTTCTCGGTTTTTGTCTTCGATGTGACTTTTTTTTCATTAAACATGACAAAGCATCACGGGTGTATCCTCGCAAGGGTAGGCAGAGGTATTTAGTGCTCTCATCTTATCACGTGGGTTGTGAGGTGGAATACCAATCCCATCAACCCTGGTGTCAGGGTTATGATTGAGCCGCCAAAGGCCCCTGACATGACCCATATAACGATTATTCACTTACATCAGTAACTAGTAACCGGGACCAACAGCTTAACGTGCCTTCCGAATCACGGATCATCTTACTTTCGGATAATCAGGTGATCAGCCTGTAATGTCCTAACCAAACTCGGGATCAACAAAGTGATTTTTGTGATATCTCCCCATCGGGATTCGAACCTGGGTCCTCCGGATCGTGAGTCCAACGCTCAACCACTGGACCACGGAGGCCGTTCGTAAATAACGATATTAATATTAAATTAAATATATAAGATACTAAACATATATAAGATTGCTTCTATGCTGTTCTGGGAGCAAATAAAAAACATAGAACACGTTCAGCTGCTTGTCTTCCCAGGCATGTCGTAAAAACCGACAGAGGGATTGCGTCCTCTAACATGATGGACTAATGTTATGGGCGATAGGCTGATCCCTTATCACCATAAGGTTCATCATATCCATCTTAGGACTTCGTATCAACAGTGGCTGCAAGTTGTCTTTGATTACTTGTGGCTCTGCCCACCCCATTTGGGATTACGGGCGTGAGTTTATGTATGTTATGTATGTATGTAAGATACTATGGAAACGTAAAAGTATATTTTACTTCATTTGACTCTAAACTCAAATCAAAACACTTACATCTAACTTACATATTTAATAGGAGTACAAACTGCATTCCACCTAAATCTTAACTCAAATAATAAATCAGTGAAGCCATTTTGGTTATGCTATGCATACATGAATATATTACTGTCATCGTAAAACTTACATAAAGTGTACACCAAATAGTGAGAATTGGCCGTTATTTTGTAATCAATCGATTAATGGAATTGTACCTACTTTATTTGCCTACTGTCACACTCCGGACACTTCATACAATACAATTAATACAATTGTCGATGTAAGTAAGTAGTATATTATTTTAGGGTTCCAAACTTGAAAAGCAAAAACAGAACCCTTGCATCGCAATTGAATAATACGAGCATTTTTAGCCTTAGTTTCATAGATTTCCTTTAGAATGTGTTCAATTTACTTAAGTATTAATTGAAATTAATTTGCTTAATTTTTTTTTAGGTTTAGAACTGTGACCTTGGCCTAGATAAGTATTTCGTGACTTTAATTGTTACAATGGCCCCGATTCCTACAGATACCTCCTAATTTTATTTTAAGTTATACCCGTCATTTTCTTATCCGCCGAAAAGGTAAGGAAATTGAGATTGACAACTGTTAATATTAAAATGATTGTATTACCCGAGCGAATTAATAGGTATCTCACTCATATGCTCGTCTCACGTGTACCTACTGTCAACTTAATTCTGTCGGATTATTGGCCAATATAAAATTTAGGGAGGTTTTTTTTATTTCTGCCTAAAATTGACGTGTGTTCCATAAATTATGTCTGTCGATTACCCGTCCCTTTCCTTTTCGGCGGATAAGAAAACATAACTTAAAATAAAATTAGATGGTGTGTACTGGAATCAGCACCATTATTTGTTTTTGTAATGTACTTACTTAATCATTTTAGTGAGATTTTTTTAAATAATACTTAGGTTTTACAACCTTAGCTTTAAAAGCTGTGATCTTAACCATTTTTTTTTTGACGTGACTTATTGTAGATTTGCCGGATATGGTTCCGCTTAGGGACGGTACTGAAAAGTATCGGTGTCCAAAGGACGTAATATACGATCCCGACGACCCGATTACTCTAGCCATAGAGGCAGCCCATCAGCTCGCAACACCAAACACTTAAGGACCCCGATACCGACCCCGCCGGCGTGGTCGATGATTTCCCTTATTCAGCGCTTATCGCTATCGACCCACTAGGGTCGATTAATTCTTTCAAATATTTTTCCTCTCAGACGACGCCCTGAGCCGAGGTTCGCGCCCAACTGGGCACCCTCAGGCCTGTTGTCTTAAACGTTGCACCGGGTGAGAGCCTTCAGCGCTCCCCATTTGTCCGGCCAAGTAGCTAATGCCATCTTCGGCAAATCTACAATAAGTCACGTCAAAAAAGGGTACATCTCTTGATCACGTATCCGAGGCACGCAATCTCGGTTTAAATTTCGATTCACAGTTGAGATTTCATAGTCATGTGGTCGAAGTGGCACGAAATTGTTTTTATAGGCTAAAAGTTTTGTACCAAATCAGACCATTTATAAACACGGATATAAGAATTATGCTCTGTGAAACACTGATTTTGTCAAAGTTGAACTTCGGTTTCACTGTATACGGGCCTTGTTTATATGGAAAATCTGAAAAAATCATTCAGCGTGTTCAGAATGCCTGTGCACGTTTTTGTTTTCCGATTCCTCCTCGTACTCATATAACGCCTTTTCTCAACAATTCTAATTTGCTAAATATGCATCATCGTTTAAGTTTATATTTTGCTTGTCAACTGCACGATATTGTTAAGTTTCAAGAACCTCAATACCTCTTTAAAAAACTCTTGTGGCGCAAATCTGCGAGGTCCTGCTCAATAGTGATGCATCTGCCGCGACATAGGACTGCCGCTTTTCGTGGAGGCTTCAGTTACCGATCTAATAAATGTTGGAACGATATTCCACCGCCCCTTCGGAAGCTTACTTCCAAAATTACTTTTAAGGTGAAATATAAGGAATATCTTCTTAATATTCAGAAAAACGTCGGTAACTGAACTTTATACTTATTTCATAATTATGTTATACACATCTACTTGTCATATATTGTTTATGAATCTCTCTCGTTATCTGTTTATCTGTGGCTTTTATTTTACACATCTGTTTATTTGTCGTATCTATTATGTATACTTTAACCCCTTGGCATACTATCTACCTTTGACTAATACTTTCATATTTTTCGTAATCCCTTAATTCATATATTTTCTTCATAATTATATTTGCTTATTTTCTTATTTATTGTAAGTAAATCCCGACACTTTTTGTTGGCACGATAGTTCAAAGTATTTATAAGCGTAACTTAGGTACTGGCAGAATATCAGTGTTGCTAAGAGTGGTATTTCTACTATTCTTCGCAACAACATGCTGAGTCAGTCCCTTTTCCCTGGCAGTGTATTTTTGATTTGTATACTTATCTTTATCTTCTCTACTATTGTACTGCACTGTTTTGGGAATAAAGTTATTCTATTCTATTCTATTCTATTCTAAAAAAAAATACCGGAGATGGCATTAACTACTTAGTCGGTATGATCTTAACAAAAAGCCATTAAGTGTTATCGCAAAATGTTTCCGCGAAAACGTAATGGTAGGTACCTAACAGTTATAAAACTGAAGATAACCTTTAAAGATGAACTAAGATTAAGAAAAGTTATAACATTAGAGAAATGTTGAAAAGTTATAAGTTATTATATCCCCTGTTGGAATGTAGGTCTCGAATAACAGATTTCCCCTCCACCCGATCTTTTGCTGCCTCTGTAGCTGGCTCCCAAGTTATTCATAAACATAAACTGCCTATATACGTCCCACTGCTGGGCACAGGCCTCCCCTCAATCAACCGGAGGGGTTATAGAGCATACTCCACCACGCTGCTCCACTGCGGGTTGGTGGAGGTGTTTTTACGGCTAATAGCCGGGACCAACGGCTTAACGTGCCTTCCGAAGCACGGAATCATCTTACTTTTTCGGACAATCAGGTGATTCAAGCCTGAAAAGTCCTTACCAAACAAAGGACAGTCTCACAAAGTGATTTCGACCATGTCCCCATCGGGAATCGAACCCGGACCTGAGCCTAACGCTCTAACCACTAGACCACAAAGGCTGTTAAGTTCCCAAGTTATTATAGTAAGTATATTTTAACCGCTTTACCAATAAAAAATTAACAATAAATTTTCAGAATTGACACTCTTTCTGACGTTGTATTTAACGTAATGTTATTTTGAACTTTTATTAGACAGATTTGATTTTTTATTAGGCGTTTGAGATGGATTGCAGAGAGATCGCCCAGGGCAGGGAGAAGTGGAAGCTCAGAGGGGAAGCCCAGCAGTAGGACATTCCAGGCTAGTAAAAAAATACAGATTTAGAGGCCGTTTTTTTTTAATACTTAGGTATTTTTTTTTATTTTGAAATTCATCTATCTCTCTTCTTCATCGTATTATGGATCTTAGGATTTCGTATCAAAGGTGTATACGAATAAAGCTGCGAGCTGCCCTCTCATTACTTGTGTCTCTATCCACCCCATTAGGGATTATGGGCGTGAGTTTTTTTTAAATTATATCTTTCTCCTGCGGGTTTCCTAACATCGTGAGGAAACCCACATTCCCGAGAAATGCATTTTCGGAGGTATGTGTTAGGTAAGTTTTCCCTTCGCGGCTTGGAAGGGCAGACAGGCAGTCGCTTCTGTAAAAAATCGGACCTGTGAAATCTTCAGATCTTTTTTTTTTTCACGTGACTTATTGTAGATTTGCCGCAGATGGCATTCACTACTTGGCCAGAGCTAGGGAGATGATGATAATCTTTCTCCTTCTATTTATAAATCCTACACGTGTCCTTAAAAGCAGATCCTGTTTAATAACGATCAGGTATAATTGTCCGGTGCAATACATAATTCTTATTTATGTTCTAATAGGGGCATAGGCGGCCATTACTTCAAATTGATCGTCATTAGGTGACGTCAGTCACGTGAGACGCGACAGTTTCACACATGATCGGGTCGCTAATTGCGTGTGCGCAGCCGTTAGTGATGATGGTAGGTTATTTATAAATCTAATTACATTTTTGTTTAAAGACGCCGGCGCCGCCGTTAAGGGTTCGTGTTTCTGACATGAGGTCTATAATGTCAAATAGCAAATTATAAACAAACAAACAACTCAAACTACTTTTAAGAAGACAATTTTTATATATTTTGTATCTTTTATACAGGGTGGCCCAGAAGTTCACGTTCAAAATGAAAAAAAAAATAGAGATATGAGAAACACCCCCATGTATGTTCAGCGATTATTTCCGGTTTAGGAGATATAACCCATTTTTTACTTTTTTCAAGATTTTCTAACTTACTCCAGAAATCATTATTTTGTCACTATCTCTTTCTGAATAATTCTTTTTCATTGTCAATCATCTGTCCCTTTTCTTTTCCTCGCATAAGAATATAACGGGTATAACTTAAAATTAGGAGGTGTCTACAGGAATCGGGACACATTTGTTGTTCTCCCGCAGCTATTCTTGTGCTATCTCTGGGTGTGCAGTAAGAGATCTCTCTTAGAGATAAGTCATCCCTTGTCCAGTCCATTACATGCTTGTCCAACTCATCATGTCATCATCATGTGTAGCATCCTACATGCTACTTTTTAGGGAAAAATAGGGCAGTGGTTTCCCTCTTGCCTAACTAGTTAAGTGAAATAAATAATACATACATACATAAACTCACACCTATTTCCCACCGGGGTAAGCAGAGACTATAGAATTCCGTTTGCTTCGATCCTGACACACTTCTCTTGCTTCCTCCACATTCATCAATCGCTTCATACACGCACGCCGGTTCAGATTAGATCGTATTGAACCTTTTCTAAGGACATCTCCAATTTGATCATCGTAAGTCCTTCTCGGTCTTCCTCTGCCAGCCCTACCATCAACTTTCGCTTTATATACCGCTTTTGCAATTCTATTATCCTTCATCCGCTCAACGTGTCCAAACCAACCTAACATTCCCTTTTCAATCCTAGTCACTATATCGTCTTTTACACCACATCTCTGTCTTATGACACTGTTTCTCACTCTATCACAAAAAATAAATAAATAATATTCGCAAATAAATATATAATATTTATGGAATGTCACCACAAAACTGGATTAGATGCATCCATTATTTAATAGTTATCTACACTTAAGTATCTATTAAGTTAAAACGACTATCTATACTTACTGCTCATGCTAATTATAGAGTAAGATAATTGAATGCCGATAAATAATTAAGCATCTAATTAATAGTTTCGTCATAATTAATGATAATTGGTGAAGACATAATAATCACTTTAAGTTAGGCTCGCCTTTTTGGTGTTTTTATAAATTTTATTTAATTTAGTAGAATTAGCTAGTTTCTAACTCAATAGATAGCAGAAGAGATTTCATTCAGGTCTTCTTCGCGTGGGTTGTGAGGTGAATTACTCAACCTTAGCAACCCTGGAAATATTAGTAAGTAGGTAAATAAAGTTAAAAATAAGCAAAGCTGTGTATGTACTTACATAGAACATAGCTGGAGTAAGTGTTGTATAAACCTCAGTCTACCTCTTCGCAATACTTCGGTATGTTACGTCAGAGCCACGAAATCGTCTTCCTTGCCCGCTTTCTTAGAATACTAGTCCGAGATAAAGAGCAAATAGGTATGAAATCTTGATGAAGGCTTATAAACTCAGAGACTTGTCATCAATAAACTCACTTAGTTACCAACTTTGTCTACACGTGGAACATTCATATTTGTCAACAAGTAATGTCTCTGTCGTGAGAAAATCACTTATAAACGATTATCAGCAAATTATTGCAATTATTATAATACCCTCCGGTGATGCATCCAACCGCAAAATGATATCAATATGTGCATATATTAATAGGACATTTGTTTTACGATTATCTATTTGCGTATATCCTTTGAGAGTAAATGAATGGAGGTTTTATTGTACACAACATTACCGATGCAAAAATTATTGTACTTAATGCATTAGTAAAGACAAATGGAATTGGTTAGTGTACGTAATACAAAAACTCTTTAAATTATTCTGATGATGAAACAACATGATTATCATTCTTCCTAAAAACAAACAGTTCATACTAAAGAACATAGGTTTTTTATGAAAACTTTTAAAATGTTGACATAACTAATAACTTTCTTCGTGCTTACATTTTATTTAATAATAAAAAGGGTCCAAAGACACTCCCTTGCGGCAGTCACGCTTTGCAAGCCTCTTAAAACACTTAAAAGAGACAAAATGTTAAAACTGTGCGACTGAGAACTTATCTAAGCATCTTTAACCGCAAAGAATGTTACATCGTACTCTCGTGGTAAACATAATTCATAATCTGTGGGTATGTCATCTTTATAAAACGCTTTACCTCAGTCGTGAGATGATACGCATCGCGTCGACTTACGCGACCACGGAAGTAAGTTTAATGTATGCGGGCGATGTGATAAATACTGTCATTGGGAACATTAAATTGCTATGAATAATGGTTAACACATACTAAGTAATTAGTTACAAGTATGTTACTTGTTGTTTCTATTTTGTTGGTTTGTGTAATAAAGCTTGTCTCTACGGGCTATTAAATGGCTAAGACATTCGTATAATGTCAATTTAACGTATAAATGCAGTTACTAGACATTTCTTCTTTTTATTCAAATACATAACGTAACGTTTAATGTAATGAATGACGTCATTAAAAGTTAATAGCATACTAATAATCCTTTCAAATGTTAAATGAATAAAATGAAAATGAAAAAGTAATGAAATAAGTGAAAATAAATGAATATAATGAAATGAATGAATGAAATGAATGTTGAATGTTAGATGGTAAATTAATTAATTTAAAGTCAGTATGGAAGGCAGTTTGCTAGGCTTAAAAAAAGCTCCTCTCATCAAGTTTTGTGAAATATCTCCTCACGGTAATTCTATCGTGTTTGCATACCATAGGCTTAAATTAATTAGATATTGATCTCGTTCTTATGTTGCGTTGCCTGCCTCGACTGTTGTCTTTGTCATATTTGTTTTAACACAAGAATGGGTGTATTCAAGTCACGTTTCCGTTGGTTCTCACGGCGTACCGCACGCTTTAACAAAATCTGCTGCTGTTAACAAAAAGACGAGTTTTGTGGTAGATGCGTTTTTCCCATAGTCAGCGACACTAGTTTTTTATTAATAATTTTCTATTTATAACTGTCGCTCTCTATTTAGTGCTTGGTCAGTATTTTGAAAACATTAATTGGATTTACTCTTGTAATAAAATGCATTTCTGATAGCAGATAATCAGGTGCTTAGTACTTTGATACCTAGTACACTGTCTCCAATCATTAGGTTATCTTTTAAATTAGTTATTTAGTCACCGGATATCACTGCTTTATCTAATTACATATCTTTTGTCGATAGACACCATGGACAATTCATTAACGACATTTTCACGATACGGAAGCAGTCGTTAGTTTCCGAAATTATCGACGTAGTTTCTTAGGCTCACGCGCAAGTTCGCAGCCTTGCCGTCTTCCGTCAATTGTTTCCAATTCGAAACTTGAAAAAGTCACCGCCTTTACAATGTTTGAGGAAAAAAATACTAAGTAGTTAATTAAAATTCTTTAAGTTTTTATGGTAATTCAATTATCAATGCATTTGTATCGGCATATTGAGTGGATGCCCTTAAACTTAGGGAAGTGAAGGTGGCCATGCGATTTTGGACGTTTTGATGTTACCTCTTACTAAATACTATAAGTACGAAGGCTCAAAATCTGGTTGTTCAATATTTATTTTATGGTTCCCAATACGGACCGAATTTTACATTCTTTAACGCTTATCCCTACTTCTTCTATCGTGTGGATTGTGAGGTGGATTACCAACCCCATCAACCCTGGTGTCAGGGTTACTATTGAGCCGCCAAAGGCCTCTGACATGGCTCAAGTTACGATTACTTACTTACACCAGTAAGTAGTAAACGGGGCCAACAGCTTAACGTGCCTTCCGAAGCACGGACCACGGAACGATACTCCGTTCAGAGGTACATCCATCGTAAGATGATCTAAGTATATTTTGAATGTTTATTTATTGTTTATATTGCAGGAAGGCGAGGAAGACCTGGGGGAGGTGTACCAGGATGAGGAGAGCGGCGCCGCGCTGCTTATCAGGAGGCATCCCACACACGACAAGCTGGTGGTGGTCAGTATACGAGGGGAGGTCAAAAAGTTCGCGGAATAAGGGGGAAGGGGGTCGAAATTAAACACGAAACTATTTTTCCTTTTCAATATATTCTCCCTTAACCTTAACACATTTTCCGGATCTATCAAATAATTTGTTTATTCCATCATAAAAAAAAGATTTCTCTTTGCTGTCAAAATAGGCCGAAATTGCAGACTTGACTTCTTCATCATCGCCAAATTTTCGTCCACGCAGTTCCTTTTTCATTTTTGGGAACAAATAATAATCGCTGGGGGCCAAGTCTGGACTGTAAGGCGGGTGGTTTAATTTTTCGAACCCGCATCGGTGAATGGCAGCCGTCGCAACATGGCACGTGTGGACGGGTGCGTTGTCGTGCAAAAGGAGCACACCTCTTGACAGCTGTCCTCTTCTTTTTTCCTTGATAGCCTCATTCGATCTATCCAGTAAAGAAGCGTAGTAATGTCCCGTTATAGTAACACCACGATCTTTATAATCAATCAGCAAAATACCTTCTGTATCCCAAAAAATAGTGGCCATGATCTTTCCGGCCGATTGTGACACCTTAAACTTCTTTGGAGGAGGTGAGCCTTTTTTATGCCACTGCATCGACTCTTGCTTCGACTCAGGTTCATAGTGGTGAACCCAGGTTTCATCTCCAGTAACAATCCGGGCCATAACTTCTTCCTTATTCTCTCCACAGAGCTCTAAAAACTGGCGAGAACACTCGACACGCTCGCTTTTTTGAAGTGGCGTGAGCATTCTTGGAACCCATCTTGCGCTGACCTTAGTCATCCCAAGATGTTGATGTAGGATATTTAAAATACTTGTTTCGGATACACCGACCATTGCTGCAAGCTGCTTCTTCTTCAAGCGGGTATCTTCTAATACAAGTTTCTCTACTTTTTCGATGATTTCCGGTGTGGTGGCCTCAATGGGCCGTCCGGAGCGGGGGTCATCTTCAATCGACTCTCTTCCTTGCTTGAAAAGACTATGCCACTTGTAAACCATGGTTTTACCAGGGGCAGAGTCCGCGTAAACTGCTAACAGCTCTTGAAAAATCGTCTGAGCGGATTTTCCTTGCTTGGTGAGGAACTTAATGACGGCGCGGTGTTCAATTTTCTCCATATTCGCTGAGTTCTTCCCGATTCACTTGTTTGCTGGTCGATAGTTCAAACGTTAATGACCCGATTTGCTTCAAACTTGGTACATATACTGTTAATGAGGTGTGCAACTAGCGGCTACCTGTACGAGCAAACCAACCCCCTCCAACCCCTCCATTCCGCGAACTTTTTGACCTCCCCTCGTACCTGCTTGAAATTAAATAAATGAAATGAAAATAGCCTTTATTTATTGATTTCAAAAGTTACAAAGTAGTTAGTAGTAGATTTTCTTACGTTTAATTGTTAGTACGTAAGTATAATAGCTATCTAATGTTTTATATTAATATTTATTTAAGTACTTAAATCAGCATCCTTAGCAGTCAGATTGTCTCATTACATAGGCCTCCTCTAGCTCCCTCCATATGTCTCGATCTTTTGCTAGTCTCCTCCAGATCCTGGGAAAGTCGTCCTCCCATCTTTTAGTTGGTCTTTCCCGTTGTCTCTTTCCGTTCCTGGGATACCATTCCGTTATATCCTTATTCCGTTTGGCCCTCCTTGTTGTCATCATTATGACCATCTCCATTTTAGTATACCTGTTTAATTACTGAAAAAAAAAAACATAACATTCTTACGGTTAATTTAAACGGTAGGTAGTTCCCGACATACATATTTCCAGGTCGCATTCCCCAAAAATAATATAGATGGCGGTGTTGAGATTTAACGTGATAATTACCTTGTTTCTCATTACTCGGGTACATAATGGCGGACGCATTTATATAAAAATAATTGCTGCTTGATATTTGGATCACATTATGTGTAGAATGATGTTGCTACCTATATTGCTTCTCTTTATTTTTATCAGAATAATAATGGGTGGAAGATGTAATCCACCAATGGATATGTGGATGGGTGTGTGTGAGCAAAGTCCTTTTATTCCGGACGCCACCGCAGATGATCGGGCCGTCAGTGCGTTGCATTTAGAATACTTAGTTTTATTATTATTGTTTTTATCATTTTGGTTTGTTTTTCTTTTTGTTTTGGATTTTTTTTCTGTGCATTTATTGATTTCCGTGTGGTTTCTGTCCTGTGTTAGATGTAATGTACCTGTCTGTCTGTGTCTGTGGTGTCCGGAAGTAATGTTTCTTTCTTTAATCGTGCCTCGGTGTAATAAAAAGGGTCATCATTTGTACCCAAAAACAAAGATAAAAGATGCACCCAATGTGTCTGTTATCCATGAAATTAGAAGGTTAAACGAAGGAAAATCTATACAGCGCCATCTATATTGTGTTTGAGGAACGTAGCCTAGAAAGTCCCTCATTGCATATTGAATTAATTATTTTCTGTGTTTGCAATCAATTAGTCTGGAATCGAAACCCAACTTGATTTAAAATACACGTTGTTGTAAGTAATTTATCGCTTCTAGACAACTTAGCAACAAGTAGGTGCTATCCCATAAGTGGGCAAGTCACGTCCCGAAGTCAAAATTAGTTATGTGCAGACTTATGTCATGGGTTGACCTTGGATCGTGGTCGGAATAGACGCGTTTTAACTCGGAATCATAAATATCTGGGTGGTAACCTGATGAGAATCAAAGTCAAGTAGACTAGTTAGTACATGTATTTTTTTACTTTTATATATTGTATAAGGAGCTCAGTGGCGCAGCGGTAAACGCGCTCGGTCTGCGATTGTTGAAGTAAAGCAACTTTCGCAAAGACCGGTCATAGGATGGGTGACCACAAAAAAAAAGTTTTCATCTCGAGCTCCTCCGTGCTTCGGAAGGCACGTTAAGCCATTGGTCCCGGCTGCATTAGCAGTCGTTAATAACCACCAATCCGCACTGGGCCCGCGTGGTGGTTTAAGGCCCGATCTCCCTATCCATCCATAGGGAAGGCCCGTGCCCCAGCAGTGGGGACGTTAATGGGCTGATGATGATAATGATGATGATATATTGTATAAGAACAGCCTCCATGGTATAATGGTTAGAGCGTTGGGCTCACGATCTGGAGGTCCGGGTTCGATTCCCGATGGGGACATTGTCGAAATCACTGCTGTTCTTTGTTTGGTATGGACTGTTCGAAAATGTAACTGTGCTGTGCTTCGGAAGGAACGTCGTTGGTCCCGGGCTACTAGCCCAAACACCTCCACCAACCCACGGTGGAGCAGCGTGCGTGGAGTATGCGCCATACCCCCTCCGGTTGATTGAGGGGAGGCCTATGCCCAGCAGTGGGACTTGTATAGGCTGTTTATAGGGCTAATATCCGCACATAAACATAAACTGTTCAGAGCTCATCGTGACAGGTGTTCCACAGGAAAACTGCACTTAAGATAATAATTCATTCGTGCACTTTCGAATTTTATTTCATCATCATCATCATCACCAACTCATTAACGTCCCCACTGCTGGGGCACGGGCCTTCCCTATGGATGGTTAGGGAGATCGGGCCATAAACCACCACGCGGGCCCAGTGTGGATTGGTGGTTATTAACGACTGCTAATGCAGCCGGGACCAACGGCTTAACGTGCCTTCCGAAGCACGGAGGAGCTCGATATGAAGAATTTCGAATTTTATTTAAGTATTTTTATTTTATTTATTATTTATCAATTTTATTTGTTTATAAAAAACAATATTCGATCACAACAACTAACCAATAGGTAGGTTAATAGGTAAATCTATTTTTATCTGCACGACTCAAGACAATGTCAGCAGCTGTTTTGTATTGTAGATCCGGTAACTAATGTCAAATCAATATTGAAGATTTTTTTATTTCAAATAAAACTAAGACTTTTGGCATTAGTATGTATGTCTACAAACAAGTTATACATAAATAAAAACAACCTATATAAGTCCCATTGCTGGGCACAGGCCCCTCAATCAATCGGAGTTTGTATAAAGCATACCCCACCACGCAATTCAATAAAGGCTTAACGTTCCTCAAAGTGCCAAAAAGTAAGATGATTCCCGAAGCGCGGAATCATCTTACTTTTTCGGACAACCAGGTGTTACAGCCTGCAATGTCCTAACCAAACAAAGGACAGTCTTAAAAAGTGATTTTCGTAGTGAGTAAAGGACGATTAGTTTAAGTTGTTACACTAAAATTCGGTTAGTGTCCGCCCGAATCGGCACAAATGGGGGGTGAAAAATACCGAAGCTATTCATCTAAAAACAGCAATATAGCTATTTGACATTTCTTGATATTGCGCACTTACTTTTATATGCGCAAATGTCAAATTGCAATATTGCTTTTTAAAAGAAATGCTTCAATGTGGCCTTTTTAGTCCCCCTCTTCTTGTGTGTTCGTACGTATTCGCACGAGACGAATTTGTACGCAAACGACGTCTGAAGACGTCGACGTCTAACCTTTAGCCTTTATGTACAGTCATGAGCAATATAATGTACCCACTTTAGGACTCTGTCGCACTAACAGTTGTGACATTTAGTGAAACTTACAGTTCAATTTGTCAAAAAAGTTAATGTGACATGGTACCAAAGTGTATACATATTAATGCTCGTGACCGTAGGTACCTAAACGTATTTTACTCCCAAACCATTACAAAAACATTAGCCAAACCGTGTTGGAATGAAAACTCCGCGAACGGGGCCAGACCCCCGATCTTATTGTTAGCATTATCTTTATCTTGTGATTGTCGTGGGGTTGCGCAAGCGCCGACCTTAGTCTACTTGCCGCCATTGTCTCATGGTGTTCGGCACTTTGGCACAGATTAAATAACAGTGTTAAGTTTTACAAAACGCGTGTCCTCTAGTTTTGAGAGGTAAGACCTTGGCGTTAAAAGGGTTATGAGCTGTATTTTTTAGCTTGTTAAGTAGGTACAAAAATTTTGCGATATCGTTAATATTTTAAGTAGCCTACGGAATTAACAAAATAACTAACGTAACATAAGCTCACCGTAATAAGGACTACTAAGTACAGAACGGTAACTATCCGCTCCCCACCAGCGGCCGAACTAGGTTTACCTCACCCCTCCTCGGTCTTACTTTAGTCATGAATCGTGTTGGCGTCAGACGTCACACACTAGGATGCGCGTGTACGATAACGTCAATGTGTAAAACGAGGTGTTTTGTATGAAGTGTCCGAAGCGTAATAACGGTTAGTCTTCAGGGCCCGATATACGACGATACCGACCCCGCCGGCGTGGTCGACGATTTCCCTCCATCAGCGTTTATCGCTATCGACCTGCGAGGGTCGATTAATTCTTTCAAATATTTTTCCTCTCAGACGACGCCCTGAGTCGAGGTTCGCGCCCAACTGGGCACCTTCAGGCCTGTTGTCTTCAACGTTGTACCGGGTGAAAGCCTTCAGCGCTCCCCATTTGTCCGGCGAAGTAGTTAATGCCATCTGCGGAAAATCTACAATAAGTCACGTCAAAAAAAAAAACGGTTCATCAGCTTCAGCATCAACCGTTATACGTTCAACAGCTTCACAACCTAATCAACCGTTATGTCAACAGGAAGGCTCAATCGGTCACGACCTGGTCATCAGGCCCATCCCGGACTCGATGACGTCACCGGCCCAGGATGACGAGATGTTCATGGACCCCAGCAGCATGGCGGACATGGTCTCCATCGACACTGGCTTGCCTATTGGTAAGGACGGAGAAAACAGTTGTAAGTTTTATATACCTACATACAGTCATGAGAAATATAATGTATCCACTTTAGGACTCTGTCGCACTAACATATTTGTCATTTAGTGAAACTTACAGTCCAATTTGTCAAAAAAGTTAATGTGACATGGTACCAAAGTGTATACATATTAATGCTAGTGACCGTACATACACTGACCAATTTGGAGATGCCCTTAGAAAAGGTTCAGCACGATCTACTTTAAACCGGCGTGTGTGTATGAAACGATTGATGAATGTGGAGGAAGCAAGAGAAGTGTGTCAGGATCGAAGCAAATAGAGTTCCATAGTATCTGCTTACCTGGGGAGGAAGCTGTAAGTTAACGTGTGTACGTACTGTTAGATAGAAAAGAATCGATCGACCTAATATCGACTGATACATTACTGTACTAACAAACGTCACAACACTAGCTTGCGTACTTTGACAGATCTAATTCTTACCGCGCATTGAGACGATTGTAAAATGTTATCTTATTGAAATATAATCAGTAATATTACTGAACTGGTTGTTCTGAACACGCCGATCTCTCACCAGGTTAAGCAGTCACTAACAAAAACACTTCACTTGCTTCCTGAATATTTGAACATAATCTCAATGTGTAGTGTCAACAGCTCTAGCTGAGGGTTCTCATCCGGTATAGACTACAATCATTAAGTAAACTCGTCTATTCGCCATAAGACACAGCTAGCTATGAAGCATAGTACTTACCTACCAGTAAATTGGGTAGTTTGCTAAATCAAAGGTAAATTATGAAATTGTGATCACTGAATAAAGACAGATCTAAAGGTGACAAAACGTTTTCTTTTTTCTATTTAAGGAACTTAAAATTTATGAATTTTAATTCTAAAATTTAATAATAAGTGCGACATTCTGTCACGTTTTTCTATGACGTCTCGGGTACTTTTGCATACTCGCGTTTTGACGTTTAGTAAAAAGTAACTGATTTGACTAGTTGTAAACTAGCCTATTCTTGCGTTGTGCCGTTTATAAGCAGTGATCAGCTATTATCGTTAATTAAACGTTATATAAATACCTTCACAGAACTATTAATCGACCATTAATTGCTACGTGGCTTTCTATTCTGCATTAGATTGATGTTTAAGATACTATAGAAAGAGGAATAGTGGGTAATAGTGCGCTTACAGACCAGGGGCCTGTTTAATAAAACTTACAATTGTAAATTACAACGACAATTTGGTGTTCATTACGTAGCTAATATGAAACTGCAAAATATTCGTGATCACACACTCCGCAATGTACATCAAATTGTCATTGTAATTTACAATTGTAAGTTTTATTAAACAGGCCCCAGCTCTGGGGGGTTAAAAAGGCTACATCAAAGCAAGTCATCTAAAAAAGCAATATTGCTATTTTGACAGTTGTTTGCATTGCGCACCTGCTTTTATATGCGCGAATGACAAATTTCACTATTGCTTTTTTTAGATGAATTGCTTCGATGTGGCCTCTGTGGTCCAGTGGTTGATCCGGACGCCCCGGGTTTTATTCCCGGTGGGGACATATCACAAAAATCACTTTATGATGCCTGGTTAGGTTAGGACATTACAGAATCATCACCTGATTGTCCGTGCTTCGGAAGGCCAGTTAAGCCGTTGGTCTCAATTACTATTTGAGCCATGTCAGGGGCCTATGGCGGCTTACTCATAATGAAATTAAATGAATTTTATTCTATGCATGGTATTTAGGTTACAAACAGCTGGTTAATAACTCTGACACCAGGGTTGATGAGGTTGGTAATCCACCTAACAAACCTCAAGATAGAAGAAGAACTTAAACATACTCATGTATAATCTGTTTATTCCAGTAAAGAGGAAACGAGAACAGCAAGAGACCCTACAGCGAGCACTGAATGGCGCCCACCACGTCATCATCAAGAGGGACCCCGCCCACGGGGACCACCTCGGCGACTACGGTTAGTATCTACCATAAACACACGCCCGTAACCCCTAACAAGGTGGGTAGAGCCAGAAATAACATGAAGATAACGTACAGTCATGAGCAATATAATGTACCCACTTTAGGACTTTGTCGCACTAACATATTTGACATTTAGTGTGACTTACAGTTCAATTTGCCAAAAGAGTTAATGTGACATGGTACCAACGTGTATACATATTAATGCTCGTGACCGTACAGCCTAGTGTTACGGGTCTGAATCTTGGTTTGGGCTCTAAACCACTGATTTCGCAATGCTGCTGGGCAAAGGCCTCCCCTTATTTTTTCCATTTTTCGCGGTCCTGTGCGTACTCCGGCCAGTCCCTCCGTCTAGGTCCAAGTCTCTTCCGAGATCTACCACGACGCCTGTACCCGTCATGAGGCACCCAATGCGTGACGATCCGTGCCGAGCGCTCAGGGTGCATGCGACAAACATGTTCGGCCCAATCATCCCATCTAAGTGAATTCGACTTTATGAGTTTGAATTCATATTTGATATCGCGTGGTTAACAGGATTTGCCATCCGGACAGCCCCTATTATATGGGACTAACACATAGCTGGCAACGAATACTAAGGGGAGTGATTCAGACCATGATTCTGAGTTGATATCGAGTGGAATTTTCCGTCGCAAAAATATGGAACGACAATAATTTAAAAAGAACGAATCATGGCCTGAATCATCCCTCAACGTTGTCGTTACGATGTCACTAACACCCTATGTGCTAATCAATTTCCCACGTGCATACCAAACCCCCAGGAAGAACACGCGACAAACTTTACCACGGCAATAGTCGATTTGACGTGAATTACCATACATTTACCATAATTGTGTGGTAAACAGCAATCAATTATGAGCTGACAGCAATAAATCAAGAGAACAGTAGCAGAGGCGCATGCCGGACTAAAAAGTCGTCAAGTTCGAGTCGGACTCGGGTGATAAGAGTTCCGCGAAAAGTAGCTAGATCGAATGTAGGTACTCATGTTACAAATTTCTGAGGTAGATATCTGAAATAAATTATTTTTAATTTATTTATAATTTTTAATTAAACACATTTCTAGGTTTTATTTATGACATAGGTAACGACGTTCTTCTTCCAAAATTGTAATTAAACAAAAATAAATTTAATATACCTACTTAACTTTAATACACATGCATAAACTCACGCCTATTTCCCACCGGGGTAAGCAGAGAGTATGGAATTCCATTTGCTTCGATCCTGACACACTTCTCTTGCTTCCTCCACATTCATCAATGTTTTTGTAGGTGTTTTTTTTTTGTATATTACAGAAACGACATGTAACCAAGAGGTCTTAAGTGCAACCAGTTAATTTATTACTTTGCAAGAAACTGATTGGAGTTTTGCCGCTTATTGTAACTATCTTATTTTCTTTAATGGACAAAAAAAATCTGAAATAAATAATTTATTTTAATATAGCCCTTCAAGCCCTTCATAGAGAACCCTAAAAACTAGTTTTCACTCATCACCATGAGTGCGATTCGTCAAAACATCACGTGTTCAGTTGCACACGTGCGCCTGCGCATACAATTACTGCACCGAGATAATAGATTGGCCGATTATTATGATAATACAGATGGTTCCGCGTGAATACCGACACGTAATAGTTTGTTTGTATGGCAAATTATATTTTGACGGAATGGCTTTTGAGTTTTTTTTTCTTTGGCCATGGTAGATTAGTGTAGAGATGAGGCTACAAGCTACAAGTACTTACCTAAATTAAATAAATGCATAATTAATAAGCATTTAAAACTTTTTTAAACTAGCTCTTAAATAAGTAGGTTCTAAAGTTTAAATTCTTATAAATAGATTATCATTGGTGCTAATTCCTGTAGACACCACCTAATTTTATTTTAAGTTACTTCTGTCATTTTCTTATCCGCCGAAAAGGAAAGGGATGGGTATTCGACAAGAATAAAATTTATGAAACACACGTCAATTTTAAGCACAAATTTAAAACAACCCTATAAAAAAAATTGGCTAATAGCCCGACAGAATTAAGTTGACAGCACACGTCAAACGGTTTGCATACCGGCGAGATACCTTTTTGATTCGCCCGGGTTATTCATTCACTCTTAAAATTAAGAGCTGTCAATCATCCTTCCCTTTCCTTTTCGGCGGATAAGAAAATGATAGGTATAAAAGTAATATTAGGAGATGTCTGCAGGAGTCGGGTCCGTTATCGGCCAGTACTTACTTATTCTGATTTAGACGTCTACGTACCTGCTCTAGGTAGGTAGGTGTATGGTTTTTCTAAAGTCAATATTTGACAATACTTACGTAATACTTCTTACTTACTTACTTATGTATGTATATATATGTACTTACGTAATTTATTATGTTTAGCTTGGTAATCCTACTCTTCGTGTGCCTTAGTGGATGTATTTACTTTTGATGTTATTGTGATTCGGATTAAGGTCAGTCGGTCTAAGCGAGTAAGTATTTGTCTACGTGAATCATTATTCGATCCTCACTTTTATCGGCACAGCAACTTACATCGAATATACCAGGAAGTTATATCGAACGGTCTTCGACCAATAGACGCAGTGTATTCTATCTAAGGAGATAAACGTCGCACGGCTATAGGTATAAGCCCTCGATATAATTGGGTCGCGTACTAGCTTCAAGATAAATTATGAAATTCTGTTTACTAAATAAAGACAGATCTAAAACTAACGAAAAACATTTTCTTTTTTCTATTTAACTTATCCTCGTAAGCCCTGGGGTCCTCTGAGAAGGACCAAATAATTGTAGTCATAAAGGCCGAAGGTTTTGAAATAGTTTGTTCTAATAATCAACGAAGGTACTTTTAAAAGTACCAAAACTTTGCCTGTCAATTTAATTCAAACCTTTGCGCCGATTGAGAAAAAAATATTTTGTCTATGAACTAGTTCATTCAATTTCGTGAATAGGTGGCTTTAATAAAAAAGAAATATGTATCACTTGTCGTAATTTGTCTTTTTATTGGTAAAGATGGTGCGCACACGGCGACGAGGTAAAAAAAAATCAAGTTAATAATCGAATTTCGTAGTTTTTCATACACATTATTTTCAGAAATCGCAGGTAATATAATAATCAACAACATGACATAGTTATTTTATCAATTTCGTATCGATATCGTTAGCAATATGAAAGCAAACTTTTTTAGTCCTTTGCAAGGGACTTTAGGTGTCATGTCCGGATATTTTTCAAATACTTTTTTAAATTGTTATATGTGATTAAATCATACCGATATAGACTGACTTGCTTACGTGATCTTATTATTAAAAAAAAACTACCGTCTTCATTTTATTTCCTTTTTCCTTCTAATGATGATCAAAACTGACACCATGAATTAATTTCATTCCTAATAATAAAAACCTAATGTACTTCCAGAGGGACTAATCACAAACTACATCATAAAAACTAAAACTCGTTACTTATTTCATATTTAAATATGTAAGTATATACACATATTTATGACGTACAAATAGGTATGTATGTTAATGAAAAAATACATAACCCTTTATAATAATAATATTTTTCAGATTTTACTAAAAGTAGTGACTTAAACCGGGAGTCCTTCTGGAAGAACTAAAAAAAAAACTTATTTTTTTCAAAAATGTCTTCTATTCATCCTTACATAGGTCTCCACTTAATTTGAACCCGATCGGATAACTCTAACACTTTAAAATTTGTACTTGAAGTGCTCGGCCTTTACGACTACAAAAATTTGGTCCTTTTCAAGGTACCACCGTCGTTTATTACTTCGAAATCGTAATTATGCTTCGGCGTTACGAGGTTAAATCAATATTAATCAAGAAAAACGTAATAATAAGTCCAACATTTTATCACGTTTTTCTATGACGTCACAGTGTGCTTTTTCATACAAATTGCATAGTCATTTCGTGTTTTGACGTTTAGTAAAAAGTAACTGATTTGACTGGATGAAAACTAGCCTACATATTTACGCCGTGCGCAACGCGGTTGCTGAGATTTGTCGTTCACATTACAACCCACACGATAGGATTACTTTTTTGCATTTAATTGAAAAATTTCGATTAGTAAGGCGTCGGAGATATAATAGGTATTTTTGGAAATGTGTGATCTACACCACAAGAAGAAGAAGAAGAAGAAGAAGTACGAAGAAGGCAGACCCCACCATCAGATGGGAATAATAAATGCCAAGGAGAGAGAGAGAGAGTGTGTGATCTAAACCACATCCCGGACATTCCATATAAAAGTCTAACGTGTAAGTGCGAGGCAGTCAGACAATTTAAAACTAAAGTAAGGCTCAGAGGAGTGTCCCTTCTATTTTTTATTCTATGTCTAAACTTTATTTTCGGCTTTTAATAGGTTTGATTATTCCTAGTATAACCATGATGCAAGTGTTTTTATTTGTAGGGCCGAAAGGGATTCCCGTATTTTTTATTTTAACAATGGAATGACAGAGCTTTTCCGTCTGTAAAACATGTCTCTGTAATACCTAATTCCAAATTGGTCAGTGGATTACATCCAGTCGCAAATGGAATTAATGAAATCTTTTTATTGCATTTTATGGACTTACAATGCAAAACTATTACGATTTGAATAGAAATCGCCGAGCCGTGAGTAACCAAGCCAAGTGTAATGTTCAAAATAAAGATTATTCAAATTACAGTGACTTGGGTGGGTGGTACTGAGAATATAAACATGTATTTAGTATTAGGTACACGGTACCATGGTACCAAGGTAAAGTTCGTGGTTACATGTCAGCAAGTTCTGCACGGCTCCGCGGCGCGACTTATATCGAGAGTTTTGACCAATAATCGGTCTATCCATGTAGGTGAAGATCGTAATACAAGATCCCGACGACCCGATTACTCTAGCCACAGAGGCAGCCAATCAGCTCGCGATAACAGACACTTCAGGATCCCAATACCGACCCCGCGCGCGTGTGCGACGGCGCTACGTATTAGCAGCAACTTTTCTAGGCGACCGAGAGACATACTATAACACCTACCTTTTCTTACCCTACTTACTGGGTAACTTAGGGTGGTATTAATAAACCAATCTCAGCTTTGAGACGGCCCTCAAGATCATGTCAATGTGACAGTTCTCATAATAATAAGAATAATCCTTTCCTGACCGTATTCGCCCAAGTAGCAATCAAGAATTGTGATTAAGTCATATATGTCTAAACTTTAGCTAAAGTGAGATTTATCCAAATCAAATAGGACTTATTAGGACTTCATAAATTCATTTCCTTCTTTAATTCTATATAGTTTTCAACAAATCCTACTTTAGATAATTTAGAATACACAAAACCAAGTTAAGTATTCACAAAACTATTTAGTCTTATCTCAGCCTACTGTTAAGTCTACAAGTATTCTTTTACTTTACTCAGATTATTTGAAGCCTCACTTAACACTAAATTGATTTAGTGAAGTATCAGTTTAGTCTTGTAAAGTAAAAATTGATTGCCTAGATATACTTAAGGCAATTTTTATTATTTGTTGCTCCTATACAAGACTGTTTTATTCGTTTTTGACTACAATAAGTAAAACATAAGAAAAGTCTATTCAATGGACGATAAAATCGAAATAGAAGCAAGCAGAAAGATGGATGAAGTCCAAATAATAAAATGATCTGGTGATTTTCGAAGGCAGAATATTAAATACTTACTTACAGAAAATTAACCTGTGATAATGCACATCCCACTGTTTTTGTTAGCGATGCGATATCTTCTTCATTGCCATCATTTTTTTATATCGATTGGTATAACACAATCATTTAATTTTGGCAAAAAAATCGTAAGTTCCTGTTTTTCAAATCCGATCCAGCGTGTGGCGGCCCAGGTACCTACGTCTCGCACAAATCTTCTCAAAAATGACTAAGCTAGTCTAACCTAATCTAAGCGCACGGCAACACTACACCATGAAAAATCGAGTTTTATAGTAAAACCTGCTAAGTTCAAATATAAAATTAGGTACCTATTAGTCTAATAATAAATAAATCCAATCAAAAACATAAATGTGAAATGAGAGCCAAGTTCAATATTATGCAATGCTTTGGTTGTTGACTTCAACGACAAAAGAAGTGAGATCTAAATGGGTGCCAAGTTCAATGGTCAGTCCTGAAATTTATTTATAAGTAACAGTATAACATATCATATCTTCTTATAACATAAATATATTGTAGCCTAAGGTCTGTCTTATTGTAGGTAAGTACATATCCTCGTAACGCGTGGGTCCTTTTAAAAGGACAAATTCAAAACTAAAAGTCGACTTTATAGATATAATACATTTGAATACCTATTAAACTCGTTTAAGATTCACGTTAAGTTAAAAAAAATAAAAAGCCAGTAAAATGGATGTGAGTTGTGTTGTATCGTGGGCGAAAAGCTGACAACCTATCACCGCTAAACACATGTTCCAACTTGCTTACCTACCCTTAAAGTACTTGTCGAATATGGCATCAAGTGGTTTTATGATCACTTAGTGCTCTGCCTACCCCGATATAGGCGTGATTGTATGTTATGTTAAGTTAATCCACATACCTACCACAAAAAGACCGGCTGTCATGAGTTTTGATTACTTACTGATTCTTACATCTATAGTTAGGTACAGGCACTAATTAGGTAATTATGTTAAGCGTTCATAATAGAATCTAATAATTAAAAATTTGCCAGTTTATTATTTTTTCCTTTATATTCATCTAATTACCTATCTTACCAAATACCAAATTTTAACTCTCTAGGATCATCTGGAACTGGGTTAGACTTTTGATTTATAGGTCAGTCAGTCAGTCAATGATAAAAATGAGGATTTTTGTACATTAATATCTAAATAACCGTTTGAGATAAGCTTATGAAATTTAGAACACTTATATGTATCTCACAAGTCTCAATATATGAGCCAAATTTACGATACGATACGATACGATTTGATACGTTTATGTAAAATAGTTTTTGATTTATGAGGGGGTCAAAAGTGGCTGCAAATGGTTCGTGTAATATTACACACGGTGCGGCTCGCCAGTTCTATTTCTTGAACTTGGCTTAACACGCTACCGCGTGTCTAGATACTTTTCTTTCTTCTTTCATTCTTTCTTTTAATAATTTTAAAAATGTACCTATTTTTAACTAAGCTTTATTCACAATCATAAACAAAACATATCTATTTTAAGTTTTGTGTATGGTTAAATGCATTTAAAGTGGGCATTAGATTCGATTCCTTTATTTTTTTAGCTTGATAAAGTCAACGGGAGTTACATAGATGATTCTGGCCTTTTTTAACAATAATGTTTTTGGTGGGCTTAGAAACTACCGCGCACACACACGACGTTAATCAAATTGCAAGGGTTCTTCGTATATACAATATTCAACGGATACTCGTAAATTTTTACAATAATCACATTGTTTCCGTTGGCAATTAGAAGCGCGGTGATCGTACCTACTTTGCGTCAGCGAACCATGTAGGTACCTATGAGAATGTATGCGCGGAGACTCATTAGCAAATTGAGTTTATGTTTGTTAGTTCCAATTGCGATAAATATTAAATAATTAAGTAAATCACATTCCTATCCAAGTAAGAACTCAGCATAACAATATTTTTTATCTTCCACGAGTCGAAAAACTTACCTCTCAAACAAACATACTTTCCATAGGTTTTAAAAGCTTGTTCGATTTTAATTGTTACTTGTTACATAGATGATTCTGGCACAAAATAAACAAACATGATTTTACGACATTACTTTACTAAATCAAAATAGAGGATCACTTAAGACATAAGAGTTTTAAGTAGGAATTCACTAAATACTTTTTGTCTTAAGTTGGTATACTCCTAGACAATTGAAGTAAAATTTATCTTAACTAGTACTTGATGAAGTGCAACTTGACTTTACTTTTCTAAACTGATTCTTACGAAATCAATTGTTTCTAAAGTCTTACTTCATTTAGAAAAATATTACTTAACGCCATTTTGCACTTACAGGAAGAAAACATGTAATATTTTTTTGACAATATTATCGTCAAAAACTGAAGTAAATTAATATATATCTCTGTTGTAGTAACAATTACTGCGTTCAGCTGTCACATATTAATACAAAATGAATTTCTCTATACTATATGTCACCATTTTTTTTATTTGCTGAATAATCAATCCAAATTTTATTATTATTTTTCTGGTATATTAAAGGCCCTTCTGTTTTTTAACACTTTCTATCGATTTTACACGAGAAACAATCATGCGTTTATAATTTCCTGTATGTAAAACGGCAGAATAACCTTTTGTTAAAACAACTTAACAAATATTTTAGACGCCATTTTCTTACAGACTTCATTTCTTGTGTTAATGTAAATGTTCGCCATTATATTCTAAAATAAAGACGCGTGAAGTAAAAATCGTTTTAGTATGACCTGAAGTTTTACTTCGTTAAGTTACAATTGACTCAGTGCAATTCAATCCTATAGTCTTAACTAAGTATTGTAGATATCTTCAAGTATACATTTTTGGTATTAAGTGATACTACAAGAATTCTAAGTTTAGAATACACAAGAACATTGTCTAAAGTAGGGTTTAAGTCTGACTTAACGTTGTCTTAAGTCTGTCTTGTATAAGAGTTAAAGTATGTGCCCACTTTTACTAAACTGTATCTTCAAGACATCTTGAGGGATATCTTGGAGACATATAAGACTTATCCAAGACAAGGGCTTGATTTAGTCTACTTGCCTTCAAGATATCTACAATTCTCTTTTAAGACAATCGGTTGCTACTTGGGCGGCCACAGCGACTCGACAACTAATGAGAGCGTCGTTCTCATATAAAAACAGGGACTTGAGCATGATAATGAGGGCAGTCTCAGCTGAGATTAGTTTATTAATACCACCCTTAGATATCCACTGTGATAATGGCCCCGATTCCTGCAGACACATCTTATTTTATTTTAAGTTATACCTGTCATGTTCTTATCCGCCGAAAAGGAAAGGGGCGGATGATTGACAACTTTAAAAAATGAATGAAATACCCGAACGAATAAAATATGCCTCTCGCCCATATGAAAGAAAGAAAAGAAAGAAACATTTATTACTACATTTATATCAACCCCTTTTGACGTGTGCTGTCTTAATTCTGTCGGGTTATTGGCCAATTTAAAATTTTGGAAGGGTCTTTTAAATTTCTGTCTAAAATTGACGTGTTCTATAAATTTTATGCCTGTCGATTACGTGTCCCTTTCTTTTTCAGCGGATAAGAAAATGACAGGTAGGTTTACCTGATTCCAGTACACACCATCTATTAAGTTATACCTAACTTAAATTAGATAAAATTAAATATAACTTAACTAAGGTATAACTTAAAATTATTTAAGTTAGGTAATTAATCTAATTTTCTAATTTTATTTTAAGTTAGGTATAACTTAAAATAATTTAAGTTAATTATAACTTAAACTATAATTTAAGTTAGGTATAACTTAAAATAAAATTAATTAGGTGTGTACTGGAATCGGCACCAATAACAACCGTATGCTTTGTCCTCAGCCTTCATGGAACCGGACCAACTGGCAAGGAAAGTGCGCAACAAGCGATCAACCGAGGTGCACCGGCGACGGAAGAGGGACGCCCCCTACGTCATCTACCCTGAGATACTCGTCATCGTCGACTATGATGGCTACAGGTAGTATACCATAACTTAAGCTCACGACCATATCCCAATGGGGTAGACAGAGGTACATCCATTGTAAGATAAACTAAGTACACCTCACAGAGCTTTCTGTTAGACCAATGTGATAGGTGGTGAGTGGTGAGCCGTATCGCCGTCTATAATAAATATAAATAGCATATATATACGCCTTCCCTCAATTAACCGGAGGGGGTATGGAGCATACTCCACCTCGCTGCTCCACTTGCGGTGTTTTTAACGGCTAATAGCCGGGATTAACGGCTTAACGGGCCATCCGAAACACGGAAGCCCAGTGTGCGCGTGGAAAACGCAAAAGAACGCAAAGGAGACCTGGCGACGCTCGTTTATAAGCTACAGAGGCAGCAAAAGACCGCAAGGAATGGAAATCTGTTATTCGAGCTCTACATCCCAACAGGGGATAAAAGGAGTAGAAGAAGTGCGCATGTTGGCCCTGGAAGTCACGTCCCACTGCTGGGTACAGGCCGCCCCTCAATCAACCGGAGGAGGTATGGAGCATACTCCACCACACTGCTGCAATGCGGGTTGGTGGAGATGTTTTTACGGCCGGGCCCAACGGCTTAACGTGCCCTCCGAAGCACGGAATCATCTTACTTTTTCGGACAATCAGGTGATTCAAGCCTGAAAAGTCCTTACCAAACAAAGGAGTCTCACAAAGTGATTTCGACAATGTCCCCATCGGGTATCGAACCCGGACCTCCAGATCGTGAGCCTAACGCTCTAACCACTAGACCACGGAGGCTGTCAAATTAATTGTTAATCCTGTAACTATTTTTTTTCTATTTAACCATATCTTAGTGAGACTCTGATCTTCTTATACCAATGTTATTTAAAGCCTTAATAATAATTTAGATTAATTTGTCTTATAGGGCCTCTACGTGTTGGCTTCGGCCCCACGTACGCCTTCCAAAAGTCCGGGACTCCATATTCCCGAGACATGGAAATGACATACAAAAATATTTAAAAAAAATATACTTAATAAAAAAAATCTAATTGTTCCCAGATTGCATGGCGGTGACAACGTACAGATAAAGAGATATTTTGTATCTTTCTGGAACGGCGTCGACCTCCGATACAAGCTGCTCAAGGGGCCCAGGATAAGGATATCCATCGCTGGTATCATTATATCCAGGGTAAGTGTAACATTTTCTGTCTCTCTCTAATTCAAAACCATGGAGGATAAAACCTAGAAGCTCAAATGTTCGCGGCAGCACTGTTGAGCTTACTTAAATTACTCATCATCTACTAAGCGTAACCCCGTTATTTCACAGGGTCCGCTAACCAAACACTTCAGGACCCCGATACCGACCCCACCGGCGTGGTCGACGATTTCCCTCAATCAGCGCTTATCGCTATCGACCCGCCAGGGTCCATTAATTCTTTCAAATATTTTTCCTCTCAGACGACGCCCTGAGCCGAGGTTCGCGCCCAACTGGGCACCCTCAGGCCTGTTGTCTTAAACGTTGTACCGGGTGAGAGCCTTCAGCGCTCCCCATTTGTCCGGCCAAGTAGTTAATGCCATCTGCGGCAAATCTACAATAAGTCACGTCAAAAAAAAAAAAGCTGTCGACCCGCCAGGGTCCATTAATTCTTTCAAATATTTTTCCTCTCAGACGACGCCCTGAGCCGAGGTTCGCGCCCAACTGGGCACCCTCAGGCCTGTTGTCTTAAACGTTGTACCGGGTGAGAGCCTTCAGCGCTCCCCATTTGTCCGGCCAAGTAGTTAATGCCATCCGCGGCAAATCTACAATAAGTCATGTCAAAAAAAAAACGCTTGCCGGTTTTTTACGGACGACGAATTTTTTAGCGACTGCCTGTCTGACCTTCCAATCCGCGAAGGGAAAACCAGCTCAATAAATGTTAGGTCTCATAAGTAATATGGGTTTCTTCACGATGTTTTCCTTCACCGCTGAGCACGTGATAATCGAAAAAGAAGTAAAGTAGAGCAACTTCAGGTTTAGTGACGTCAGCGGGGGTGCTCGGTTGGTATACTGTCTCTTCTGCTTTCTAGCTACAAAGTTCAAAATTAAAGAAGGTTGGAGACTAAACCAACTATTTGAAAAGGAGTTCTATACACAACATATATGAATAACATTATTATGAACGTCA
Source organism: Pectinophora gossypiella (assembly GCF_024362695.1). Lineage (NCBI taxonomy): Eukaryota > Metazoa > Arthropoda > Insecta > Lepidoptera > Gelechiidae > Pectinophora > Pectinophora gossypiella. The sequence goes on from NC_065424.1 coordinate 4,420,169, forward strand.
TTAATAACGAAAGCATCATATGATCATATAATTTTCGGTGGATGCCCTCGATTTCTCCTGGATCCCATCAACAGATCCTGACCTGGTGAAAATGGGAACACTTCGGAAGTGAAATCCGTCTATAATTTACGGAAATATCGGTGAACATACATAAAAAGAAATATAATACATAGACGAATTGAGAACTTCCTCCTTTTTTCAAGTCGGTTAAAAATACATTATTATTTTATTAAATGTTAATTAACTAATCCATGCATGAATTATAAATTCGGCTGACTATTTTGCTAACTATATAGATTTTACGATTATCTATGGAAATACATTTTGATATAGGTATATTATATACCTACTTAAATAGTTAAACAAATCACTCCTATTAGAACAACATTAAAGCGAAACTTGTTCTTTAAATAAAAGAATAAAATAAATAAATTTGCATACCATTATTTTATTAATCAACAAATTTATAAAGGCCATTTTACATGAATCACTTAGGTATTTTAAAGAGTATTTTTATGTGTTTGATGTGAGTTTGAAATTCACCATCTCATCAGTTTCCAAGCACAATTCTTCTAATAAAGTCTTCTTCGGTTTAGGGTAGCCTTCTAATATTGTTTCAAGCATGTCGGATGAAATTCTTTTGCGTCTCCTAAAATAAAAAAAAATATACATAGGTACGTCACATATAAACAGCCTATACGAGTTTGCGTAGGTACCACGCTGCTCCACTGCGGGTTGGTGGTGTCTTGGCCAGATCGTAGAATTGATCATTTCATGATGTGGTCGATCATTTCATGATGTGGTCGATCATTTCATGATGTGGTCGATCATTTCATGAAATGGCTAATCAGTGAACACAAAACGTTTAACGATATGAGCAACTAAACGCATGATTACTTCATGATATGGCCAAACGTTGGCAATCATATCGTAAAATTAGTAACATTATCCACCGGTAGTGGCGCTGGTGTCGATTATACTTAAAACTTGATTGATATTACAATCGATGAATAAATGTAATTGTACAATTTTCCATATCGAATAGGTACGTAATTTTGAACCTAAGAAATAAATCGACTATTCGCATTTTTATTACACCACATAACATGGACGCCGCCTGCATAACACAGTTTCACTTCTTCCACACTCATCAAAGACTCCATGCATGCTCGCCGGTTAAGAGTACTCTATCTGACCCTTCCTACCACCTATCTACTTTTAAGTTTTTGAAATGTGATATGTGTTCCAAATTCATCGAAAGGGGGGGGGGGGGGGGTTTACCTTTTAGCCCTGAACTTATATCCACATGTACTCGGTTGCTTAGCCAATAAAAAATGCAAAAAAGATACAACACGCCATTCGACCGCAGACTTTCGTACCTATTAAATAATTCAATCACATTACAATTATTACCGCATATTATCATATTGATTGGACATTTAGGTTAAAATATGCGTGTGATAAGGATCAGTTTAGGGCGGACATTCATTAATTCAGCTTGTAAACTAGTTCTGTCCTTCACTTACAATAAGTGCAAGAAAGAGAAGGAGCTAGTTAAAATCCTGGGGGGGTTATTTGACATTTGCGCATGTAAAAGTAAGTGCGCAATGCAAAGAAATGTCAAAAAGCAATATTGCTTTCTTAGATTAATTGCTTCGATGTGGCCTTTTTAGCCCCCCTGTCGTGTTTCCAGTTCCTCATCTACAATATTGTTAACTTACATACACACACACCTGGCCTGGAACCTGACAGGGCAACAGTAACTGTCAGTACTATTAAAAGGCGGAGGACAGGAGTCCTAGTACGGCTTTGAAATAGACTACCCTGGGCGCCATCCCATTAGCGTCAGAGTACTGCGGGCGGAAGGAAAGGGGAAACCACGGTTCTATTTTTCCCTAAAAAAGTAGCAGCGAAAATGCGACAAGAGCGTGACTCTTAAATTAGTGATGATGACATACACACATAGGTACATAAACACACGCCAATAATTCCTGTAGAGTGGAAAAAGAAATAGGTACCTGTATTCCCTCAAAAGTTTGTCATGTTCGCCCAATATAGCCTTTTTCTCCTCAGCACTGACAACTTCCTTAGAGTCCTTCAATGTGGCCAGCTTCTTCTCTAGATTGTCAATTGTTTTCATTATTTCTTCAATTTGGCATTTGGCTGCGGCACTGGTTGGTGTTGCTGTCAGCCCTTTGAGGGTTACTTCTGCTGTTCTTAGGGTCTCTGTAGTCTTGGATAGGTTCTCTGTTAGGACTTTCATCTGGGCATCATAGTCTGAAAAATATTTAACTTTTAATAACATACATAACAGCCTATATACATTCCACTGCTGGGCAAAGGCCTCCCTTCAATCAACCGGAGGGGGTATGGAGCATACTCCACCACGCTGCTGCACTGCGGGTTGGTGGAGGTGTTTAAATTTTAATATTTAAATTTATTTATATAAGTACCCAATTACTTACTTAATATAGGTATTTAATTAATCATTACCTATACTTAGGTATACCTAATTTAAATAGAAAAAATAGCAATAAATATAATATTTAAGTAAGTAGTAAGTAGTGGTAAGGACTATTCAGGCTTGAATCACCTGATTGTCCGAAAAAGTAAGATGATTCCGTGCTTCGGAGGGCACGTTAAGCCGTTGGTCCCGGCTATTAGCCGTAAAAACACCTCCACCAACCCGCAGTGGAGCAGCGTGGTGGAGTATGCTCCATACCCCCTCCGGTTGATTGAGGGGAGGCCTGTGCCCAGCAGTGGGACGTATATAGGCAGTTTATGTTATGTAAGTAAGTAGGTACCTAGATAAAGTAGTAAGGAATAATTTTAGGACCTCACAAACTCAATTTCTGTTGAAAAATAACGCAAAGGAAAGGAAATTTTATTGCCTGACATAAAATTGAGTAGCATTATATTTACATGACTATTTAGCATATTATACGTGTTACCTTGTACATCACTGTCTCCTTCGACTTTATCAGTTTGTATGGCAGCGTAAACTTTCTGTTTTCCATACAATTTACATTTTATTTTGCCACTTTCGCTCAAAGCGTCCAATGCTTTTTGCACGACGCCTTTTGTGTATGCACCACGCAAGTTCACTGTCACATCTGCACATGAATACGGTCTGTTTGTGTCCGTTAAGTATTTTAGAATTGCATCGCTAGCCATTTTTGTAGTTTTTGCAGATAAAGATTTCGTAAAAACAAAATAAACAAAGGTTTCGTAACAATTTTTCTAAAATGCCGCCAGAAATTCCATTTGACAGTTTTCTGGTTTAGTGATGTGCGTAGGATTATTTTCTCGATTCAGCAAAAAGTATAATCGATATTTTGTCAACATTTCAATTTTTAGGCGGTTAGTTGTAGGGTTAAACGTCAAAAACATTAAAATAAATCAGAGTAGTAATTTATATATCGCAATCGTGGCGTTTTAAAAGAAGTCATAAAACTGATGGTTCTTCAAAAACATCAAAAATAATTTTATTGGTATCAGTTTGTATAAATTATGAACACCTGCAATATTTATAAGTCCCAAATAAATCCTTTAATTGTTTTATTAAACATAAAACGGCAGAAACCACACGGCGAGTGGACATAAAATGAGATAAACACGACAGAAGAAACTAGTTTTGTTTCTATGTTTAGGAAATTCGCAATGTTTCAAGGTTGTGAAAGTTACGTCAACATCCAATCACGTTTCTACTAGTCGTTACTTGCACGTGATCTTTTTTATTATGACTTTGATTTCTTTTGCTTTACGTTGAAAATCAACATAACATAACATAACAAATACTTTATTGCACAAACAGGAAAAAACAAAATACAAAACAAAAGAGAAATAGAATTAACCTGCCACGTCTACAATAATTATTGTTTTTTTTTTTACAACGGTGTTACTTTTCGTTTACAGGGCCGTGATGCGACACCATACCTCGAAAGAAACCGCGTAGGACGCGATGCTATAGACTCGGCGGCCGCGCTCACTGACATGGGCAAGTATCTATTCAGGGAGCGCAGGCTGCCGGTCTACGACATCGCAGTCGCTATCACCAAGTAAGTGCCTCTTTAACAGAGTAACTACAAATAAGACAAAATCAAATTAGACATACTAGTGCATTGTGTTATATCTTTTTTGTATGAAGAACTTAACTTGGTTTCAAATAATTTTTATAGAGGATATTACAAAATAATTCATAATAACATCATTTTATAATTACTTAATAATAGTGAATTCACGGCTACAGAGGAAAATAAATTTTGATGTTAAAATCTCAAAGCGCTGACAGAATCATATGACGTAATAATCAGAATATGTTGTAAAAGTGTATCAACACCGGAATATAAACTTAAAACACGGTTCAAAAAAATGTTCTATTTATAATAACGAAACTTAATTTCCCCTTGGCCTAATATTATTATCTAGCTCAATCACTTCAGATATTTATTGTTTTTAAAGCTTTCACATATGGATCTGTTCAGGTAAGGAGGTAAGTACACATTTGACATTGAATTTAGCGCCATTATTCCAAGCTTAATTGACCGATAAAAATTGTTTAAACATTACACTTAAAATACTTAAGGTATTCCACGGTCAAACAGCCGAATGAAGATACCAAAACTAATTTGACCAACAGGTATGACATGTGCCGACGTCGCAAGGGTGGTCGCTGTACAAAAGGCACCGCTGGTAAACACAAGTTCTCATAGGATTGGTATTGACGAGTTCGGCATTTAACAGAAGCTTGTGGAAATATTAATTTGGCTTAATAATTTTAATGTATGAGGTAAAGGATTTGGTAATGGCGCTGAATATGTTATGAGAGTTTTTTACACAATCACAAACACACAGTATTAGCACGAAATATAGGCCACCTTAAACGATCAATATTTTTATTTGAAATCTTAGAGACTCTTTGATTTCAGGTTTGTATGAATATTGAACATTAAGGTCGGGCCAACATTATTTTTACAATTCAAAAGCATGTTTATCTCATTTTAATATCAATATTTTAATGGAATAAATGTGTTGTCAGGCCACGTTTTATTAATGTTTAGGTCGATACATTGTGAGGAAATGTTGTTTTCAGTTTATTGAGTTATGTATTTCCAACCCTTTCAGACTAGACATGTGCAGGAGGCAATTTGCGAACGATGCGTGCAATAGAGGGACCGCAGGTAGGCGTGTGTCAAGACCTAATGATTCCTCACGCACGCCTTACTCTTTTCATCAAAGTCCCTCACCTTTTTGTACACAAATTTTACTTGGGATTATCCACCCGATACCTTTATCCGAATCCGTCATCTCATGTTCGCACCTTGTGAATAATATTCTGTCTCTTTTGTCTTCTCTTCTTGCTCATTGTAAATTATCTGTGAACTATACTTGTAGTTATGTAAATAATGTATCCTTTATGTAGAATCGTTATCCAATGTTCATGTCATATTTTCGATATGTGTTTAAATATCATTAGAAAAAACATTATTTAATTTAACAGTACCTATTTTTATTATTTTCTAGATACCTAGCTGATTTCTTCAACTACTTTTTTCTTCTGTACGCTCGTAATGTAACAATTTAATTAATATTTTATTTTCAAAATTCTTAGTTCTTACAAGGGAGTTAGCTAAACGTAGAAAAAAAGGTAAACTAGCATGTCTTTCGAAATAGATAAAACTTACATGCATGATAAAATTGGTAGAAATTCGATACCTATTTCCTTTCATTTGTTGTAAAGGATGTTTCATTCGCATTTCGCAATAAAATTGACTTGCATGCCACCGAGGTTGACTTAAAAGTTCACTTGATCGTCTGTAACCTTACGATTAGTAAGAAAGTTGCGTAAATTAATTACGAGACTGGTTGACCCTACCTTACATGAAGGTACATCAGGCTATTTTAATTGGCAACCTTTATACGCAATCAACAAAAAATTGAGTAGCGATTATTATTAGTCGAGAAAATTAATGGTACAACAGCACTACGATTTAAAAAATATGAAAAACAAGCATGCAATAACCTCGTAAGCCCTGGGGTCCTCTGAGAAGGACCAAATAATTGTAGTCATAAAGGCCGAAGGTTTTGAAATAGTTTGTTCTAATAATCAACGAAGGTACTTTTAAAAGTACCAAAACTTTGCCTGTCAATTTAATTCAAACCTTTGCGCCGATTGAGAAAAAAAATATTTTGTCTATGAACTAGTTCATTCAATTTCGTGAATAGGTGGCTTTAATAAAAAAGAAATATGTATCACTTGTCGTAATTTGTCATTTTATTGGTAAAGATGGTGCGCACACGGCGACGAGGTGAAAAAAAATCAAGTTAATAATCGAATTTCGTAGTTTTTCATACACATTATTTTCAGAAATCGTAGGTAATATAATAATCAACAACATGACATAGTTATTTTATCAATTTCGTATCGATATCGTTAGCAATATGAAAGCAAACTTTTTTAGTCCTTTGCAAGGGACTTTAGGTGTCATGTCCGGATATTTTTCAAATACTTTTTTAAATTATTATATGTGATTAAATCATACCGATATAGACTGACTTGCTTACGTGATCTTATTATTAAAAAAAAACTACCGTCTTCATTTTATTTCCTTTTTCCTTCTAATGATGATAAAAACTGACACCATGAATTAATTTCTTTCCTTATAATAAAAACCTAATGTACTTCCAGAGGGACTAATCACAAACTACATCATAAAAACTAAAACTCGTTACTTATTTTATATTTAAATATGTAAGTATATACACATATTTATGACGTACAAATAGGTATGTATGTTAATGAAAAAATACATAACCCTTTATAATAATAATATTTTTTTAGATTTTACTAAAAGTAGTGACTTAAACCGGGAGTCCTTCTGGAAGAACTAAAAAAAAAACGTATTTTTTTCAAAAATGTCTTCTATTCATCCTTACATAGGTCTCCACTTAATTTGAACCCGATCGGATAACTCTAACACTTAAAAATTTGTACTTGAAGTGCTCGGCCTTTACGACTACAAAAATTTGGTCCTTTTCAAGGTACCACCGCACCGTCGTTTATTACTTCGAAATCGTAATTATGCTTCGGCGTTACGAGGATAAGGCGGGAATTTTTAACTTGTTGTCAGAATACCTATTTTGTTTTTGTATTTTTGATACTAAATTAATAAAATTGCATGCAATTTATTAACTGCACTAAGGTAGGTATTACAATAAAGGAAAATTTTAAGGTTAAGGGGTTCTATTACGAAAACTAACTTTATGTGAAGAAACATGTTGCATGGGAATGCTTTAAATGTTATTTTGCATGACTAACTAAGTTTGTGTAGTACTAATCTGTAGCACTCTCCTAGTACATCATCATTATACTGTCGTAAGTACCTACATATTCAATATTTCCTATATCTTAAGTACAATAATTAATTATTTCTATTTTAAAGTCAATAATAAATAAACTGCTTACCACACTTAAATATATGTGGGACAGATTATTAAATCCCGCTCTTATAAATATTACGTATTTACGATAAAAAATATGTGCTTTCGTAGATTTTATTATTGGCTTCATTAATTATATTTACTAACTATTAAACTGTCAAGAATGGACGAGTTTTTAAGCGCCTGAAAGAAATATTAAAGCAAAGAGACGTTATAAATGTAATAAGTGTTATAAAACTCGAAGGCGGTTATAAGTGACCTGCTTACTCATTTAATTTGTGTAATAAGTACATACATAAAGATAAAAATATTAAAATAATAGCCATACTAGGCGCACTACAAACTTATATTAAACGTTTAGTTAAAAGTATTTCATAATTTATCTTTGACCTAGAAAGCTACCCAATTAAAATATTCTTGACAGTTTATTAGTAATATATTCTATATTATTTAAACTTCTATCCAAATGTATCCATCCACCCTACCATCTTCTGAACGCCTCATGTAAGTACTAAAATAGTTCTCTACTACCCTCCTATACAAACTAAGTCCCTACCTGCTTCTATACCTAAGCATTACAGTCGTGTTATGGTAGGCTGCGATCAGAAACTTATAAATAGCAATTATATATGAGTATTTTGTGTCTCACTCTCATTCAGCGCTTATCGCTATCGGCCCACTAGGGTCGTTTCATTGTTTTACGCTCTGACCCGAGGTTCGCGCCCTGGGCACCCTCAGGCCTGTTGTCTTAAAACGTTCTACCGGGTGAGGGCTCTCAGCGCTCCCCATTTGTCCGGCCAAGTAGTTAATGCCATCTGCGGAAAATCTACAATAACTCACTTCAAAAAAAGTTTCATTGTTTCCAATATAAACCCGCTCAAACGACGCCCTGAGCAGAGGTTTGGGCCCAACTATGTACCCTCAAGTTCTCACCATCTTTAAGAGCCACGCTCTTCTCGGTGTTGCATATTCATGCTACTTTGTTTTGGGAAAAATTGGGCAGGAAACCACTGCCCTCTTGCCTTCCGCCCCCACTCTGTCTGACGCGAGTGAAATGGCGCCCAGAGTAGTCTATTTCAAAGCCGTACTAGAATTCCTGTCCTCCGCTCTGTCAGGTTCCAGGTGACTTTCCCTGTGACTTGCCCCAAGCCCTAGCACGTAATTTTTTGAAGCAGGTGAGAGCCCTCAATGCTCTCCATTTGTCCGGCCAAGTAGTTACTGTCATCTGAAGCAAATGCAATGAGTCACGTCAAAAAAATATCTCTCCGCTTTGGCGGAAATGGAAATCCACCCTTACTTAGGAAGAACATAATTAGTAGGTAACTATGAAAACCACTGACGTCCAAGGTCTAGTGATCCACCTCGCAACCCACACGAGAGAAGAGACCTATAAAAATATATAAAAAATAAAGATCTTTTTTCCACCATTCATTAAGCCATTCACCCCCAAAGATCGCACCGCCAACACGACATCACCCCCTTCAATTTGCAACTAAGTCGACCTCCCACCCCCAGGGTTTGCGTATGTGGGCGGCGCGTGTGTGGTGAACAAGCGACTGGAGAAGGTGAACTCTGTGGCCATAATTGAGGATACAGGTGGCTTCTCTGGCATCATCGTTGCTGCCCATGAAGTTGGTCATTTGTAAGTGTTTTACCTACACACCTAGATGTTTAAGTTTTTGCTTTTTATTAGGTACACTCCGTGCTTCGGAAGGCACGTTAAGCCGTTGGTCCCGGCTGCATTTGCAGTCGTTAATAACCATCAATCCGCACTGGGCCCGCGTGATGGTTTAAGGCCCGATCTCCCTATCCATCCAGAGGGAAAGCCCGTGCCCCAGCAGTGGGGACGTTAATGGGCTGATTAGGTATACTAATTAGAAAACTAGGCTGTTACGTTCCTACGGTACTTATTTATAACTGGGAATTGTTTACCGACATGAATATGAGTATACAGAGTGTATTGACATCGTAACGAAAATTTTGAGGGATGATTCAGACCATGATTCTGAGTTAATATCAAGTGTTTTTTTTTATTTTTTATTATTTTCAATTCTGATACTTTTGCGATGGAAAATTCCATTTGATATTAACTCAGAATAATGAGCTGAATCATCCCCCTCAGTATTTGTTACGATGTCACTTAAACCCTGTACAAGTATATACAAGTAGATAGGGTGTTAGTGACATCGTAACAAATACTGAGGGGGATGATTCAGACCATGACTCTGATTTGAAATCAAGTGGATTTTCCCGTCGGAGAATTCATGAAAATTTTAGTGTTTTATTAAATCTCAGAATGATGGCCTGAACCAACCCTCAAACTTTTCGTTACGATACCACTAACACCTGTATATATGTTTTCTGTATGGCGTCATACCTCTGAAAATATAGTACAAATATTAAACATAAGTATCATCTTACTGCCCCTATCCCACTCGTAAGTGGGGTCGGCATAACATGCATTCTTGTTGCTGTTTTAAAACAGTAGACATACATTATATATGTACGGTCACGAGCATTAATATGTTTACACTTTGGTACCATGTCACATTAACTTTTTTGACAAATTGAACTGTGAGTCTCACTAAATGTCAAATATGTTAGTGCGACAGAGTCCTAAAGTGGGTACATTATATTGCTCATGACTGTACTGAAATTTGACATCTCGCTAAAAAGTGTATAATGAATGTCCTAACCAAAGCAGGGAAAACAAACTGATATTTGTAATGCGTGTACCGGGGTTTCGGGGACCTCCGCCAACCCAACCCATCCGAGATTCACTTTGATTAAACTTCACCCATATACCACAGACTAGGCGCAGTCCACGATGGCAGCCCTCCACCGTCGTACCTCGGCGGGCCCGGCGCGGAGAAGTGCCGGTGGGAAGACGGCTTCATCATGTCCGACCTGAGACACACCGAGAAAGGGTTCCGCTGGTCACCCTGCAGCGTGCAGAGCTTCCATCACTTCCTTAAGTAAGTATAATATTAGCACATGTTTTAATGACAGGCAGATGTATGGAGAATTAACTATTCACCGCGATTTCGTTCGCGTGAAACCCCACTATTAATTCTTCTTCTATCGTATGGGTTGTGTTGTGGATTACCAACCTCATCAACCCTGGAGTCAGGGTTATTATTGATCCGCCAAAGGCCCCTGACATGACTCATGTAACGACTACGTACTTACATCAGTAAGTAGTGACCGGGACCAACGGCTTAACGTGCCTTCCTTTTCAATATTGTCTCCCTTTCAGTGGCGACACGGCGACCTGCTTATACAACTCTCCTCACGAAGACGACTCCCTACCTCGCGTGTTGCCTGGAAGACTGCTCACACTCGACGCGCAGTGCCGGAAGGATAGAGGCACTAGGTGAGATGACACTATATATTAATTCAAATTCAAATAATTTATTTCAGACCATAATAATTAATGATTTCCTATATTCGCAATTCGTTGATTCTAAAATGCTACGGAAACTACGGGATTGATGTAGCCCGACTCGATGTAGCAGGACTCGACGATGTGGTATTTCATATTATAGCGGGATTCGTCGCAACGGGACTCGACATAGGGAGACTTCGCGCAGCGGGACTCAACATGACGAGACTTGACGTAGCCGGACACGACATAGCGAAACTTGACGTAACAGGGCCGACGTTGAGGGACCCGGCGTAGCATGTATCGACGTAGCGGGACTGAACATAGCGAGACTTGACGTAGCCGGGCTCGTCGTAGTGTGACTCAATGGAACGGGATATGACGTAGCAAGACTTGACGTAGCTGACTAGGTATAACTAGACTTGATGTAGCAGGCGAGACTCGACGGGATTAGCGGTATTTGACGTAACCGACCTGAACGTAGCGATCCCAAATATCATCTTAAACCTAGGAGTTTTAGAACTAATCTTTAAGTACCTTTATTTTTATGATACAAAAAAAATGCCTAATATACCACCCATTGCTGAGCACAGACCTCCCCTCAATGAACCTGAGGGCTCCACTGCGGGGGTATTAAATAATAATAATTTCTTTTTTTTTGTTCTCCAGTATTTTACAATATCGAAGTTGTGGACCTCCCAGTAAGCAATTTAATATGCTCGTATTTGGAGTTACCACGCTGCTTCCGAGGGTTACAATATATAGTATAAATAATATACCTAATAAAATATTACAATTTCAGCGCGTGTTTCAAAGACGAGCGAGTGTGCGCACAGCTGTTCTGCTTCGACGCAGCCAGTGGATACTGTGTGGCGTACCGGCCCGCCGCTGAGGGCTCGCCCTGTGGAGATGGACAGGTAACTAACAGCTGATATTCAACCTGTTTGACGTGGGCCGTCAACTTAATTCTGTCGGGTTATTTGGCCAATATAAAAATCTGGGAAAGTTTTTTTAAATTTCTACCTAAAATTGACGTGAGTTCCATATATTTTACGCCTGTCGATTGCCTGTCCCTTTCCTTTTCAGTGGATAAGAAAATGACAGGTATAACTTTATATAAGATTATTAGTGTGTTCTGGAATCAACACCTATCTGTTACTATAACTAACTCGTAGTACATTAACTGATAAAGTTGATGTTATAAGTACTTACTTAGATTCCATGTCGATTCGTGAAGACACAATGTTAAAAAGTTGGCCAACTAAAATAAAATAAAAGCTTGACCCGCTAAACTCATCATTACAATTAAATAACATAACCATCATAATATAAATTACAATTGTAATCACATAATTACAGTACTGCATAAACGGGCGGTGTATAACAGAACACGAGAATATAATACCGGACTATTCTCAACACACGCCCAGCTACGTCCGGCCGGAGACCAGCCCCTTCTACGGGAACATCACCAGGTAATTTATTACAATTGTAATTGGCAAAAATTACAGAGAGTGTATTGAATTACAATTATGGTATAAGGAATTACAGAGTGAATAACAGTTGTGACATTGCATATTCGGATTATTGTTTAAAATGTGATGGAAATATATAAATAAATTAAATAGTTTACTTGTTAGGTCTAGTTGAGTAAAAAGGTACGAAATCCAAAAGTAGTATTTTTCCTCACTGGTAACTTTAGTATGTATGTAAATGGACACTTTTATGGCAACTTATCAAATAAAGTAGATAAATAATTAAGTACCTAAAGATGCCTGGGGGTTGGAAAAGGCAACATTGAAGCACAATCCATCTAAGAAAGCGACGTGGCTTTTTAACATTTGTTCACATTGCACACTTACTTTTTTATGGGTCAAGTTGCTATATTGGTATTTAGATGAATTGCTTCAATGTTGCGTTTTTAACACCTGCAATGACTAGTTCCTAGATCAAATTAGTTATTTGGTTAAGTAAACCACACTCACAGACTTGATAAAAAAATGAGACCACATCACACTCTCATTTACAGTCAGCGTGTGTAAATACGACCACACAGCTTTATACTAATGAAATATCTCTTACATACACAACAGTTACGAAGCAACGACACAGCCATACGTATCTAGCACGACGCCTGTACAGTACAATTACTACTCAGGATACAAAGAACAAACCTCATCAACAACAGAAAAATACTACAATAATTACTATAGTACAACTACGACAAAGAAACCGTTCGACTTCTATTCGCACTACACTGACAAGTCTACATCGAGCACTAGCAAAGCTTATGACTACTATTCCTATTCCACTGAGAAGTCAACCACATCAACGACGAGCAAACCATTCGATTACAAGTCGTACTATTCAGATAAGCCTTCAACAACAACTCAGAGGAGCTCGTTCCCACCATCAATAAACAAGTACTCAATAAGCACAACGAAAAACCCGTACGATTTCAAAGACTTTATCACAACGAAAACGACTAAAGTCACAGAGAAATCCGAAGCGCGGCGAGGGTTCTACAATAAAGACGACTTCGACAGCTACTTCGGGAGGTCGACGACGAAAAACCCATACCAGGAGAAGGGGATAAAGTCCCTATTTAAGATAGGAACTTATTATTCCTCCCAGGGGAAATCTAATGATAACTCCATCCGACCTGACGCGTCGCAGCAAGTGAGCATAGAGCCTGCAAGACTAGCGTTCTCTTACCAAAGGAATCTGACCACTGGAGAGATTATACGAAATTAGTGCCAAAATTATTGGTAAGAGACATTGGAGTATTTGGACCATTCTGTCACCATCGTCTTCAACTGTCCGACGTCATCTGTGAACCTTTCATGCCTGAATCATACCAGGTCTCGGCCTGTTACTTCAATCCTACTGATCACGCGCCACACACATTGCGACCATAATTCATGGGAGAAAATGATGTCTTGCTTTTCAACTTTTATAGCGGAAGAATCCCAGGGCTCTCAAAATTGCATGAAACGCCAAGAGGCAAGGTTCGCGCCTTTATTGGTAACTTCAAGCCATCAGCGCTACTAATTATGGCAGTTACTGCATTATCCCAGGACATTTCTAACAAAAGCAAGACTTCAATTCTTCTACCATGCTCTACTTATTCAACATCATACCTGTAAATTTCTACACAACTTCAGCATATTACATATACCTATACATAAATAAGTACCTAAATCATATCATAAGTCTAATTCTGTCTACATACTTTTATATCCTGATCAGAAAAGTAACAAAATAGGACTAGATACTTTTTAATATGAAATATTTTTCTTTACGTTGGCCCCGGTTACTAATTAGTGATGTAAGTAGTCGTTACCATGTCAGGGGACTTTGTGGGCTCAAAAATAACCCTGACACCAGGGTTGATGAGGTTAATAATCCACCTCATAATCCTAGTAATCTCATTTTAAATATTTTCTGGTCAGGTTTAAGAAATTACTTCTTACCATTGTTTCTTAATACATACTTATTTTGTAAAGTTTTCATATACTCTGTATGTAAATATTCTTATTAAGATATATTCGCATATATCTTTGAATATTAGTTCAGGTGTACTGTGTAAATAATATTCTATCTGTTTCATATTGGTCACTTATCTTGGTTTCAGCTTATAATCATAGTATCTTCAGCGAAAGTACATAAATAATCTTGTAGACACATAAAATTATATTATAGCTGCTTATAAAATATAGATATGTACATAAGAAAATATGTTATTTCTTTTCAACACACGTAACGTCGCCTTTACCAAGTAAGCGTATTTTGAAAAATTTAATTCTATTGTGATTTTCTTCGATAAAACTTCCGATTAATTTCAATCTGGGTAGAAATTGCAACCACAATTTTTACCTGGAGCGATACAAGCTTTACTATCGCGAGATTTAGTTGAGAAAAATCACATTCGAATGAGGTTGATGAAAAAGTCGCTTTTGTGGTTTTCACAAGGTGACGATAGTCCTGACTACGTATATTTTGGCTTATTTTCGCTGAAGATACACTACACTCGCTAAAGCACAAACATAACTTCATATTAATACGTGTTTCATGTCCGCAGCAGCCGCCACTAGCGAAGATAGCTGGTCGACAACTGAAGACTGCCACCCTGGATCGACGGACTGTCACAGCCAGGGCCAAGCTTAGACTTGGCACTTGACCCTAGTACTACCCACTACTGGGCACAGGATATAACCTCGACAAAATAGCAACGGATACTCTACCACACTGCTATGCTGCAGAAATAAGAAAACCTGACCAAATTAAGAAGTTTAATAGAATCCGGAATATGCTGGTTTGGCAATCGAGATACTTTACCGTTACACCATAGTATTGGTGGCTACACATTAGGTAGTATTAAAAGGTCTACGATTCCTCAACGAGGCCACAATCCCCAGGTCTAAATATTCTTGGCCCCAGGACAGCCCCATTTCCAGTCCCTACTTCATAACAGATTGTGAAATGTACGCACATCCCGTTAAAAACGAATATTACAACTGTAATACAAACGTATTACGAATATGATTCATTGTAATACTTTTGTTGTGATCAAGCGAATGCAATACTGTAATTTAATACTCTATGTGATTTGATTACGAATAATCCGCGTGTAATGCGATGATATGACGGAATATGATTTCTGCAATACTGTGTAATTACCAAAATGTATTTTGTGATACATCTGTAATCGACTTAGTAATAATTACACGGGAATAAAAGCAAGCAGAATGCAACACTTTGCTTGCTTTTATTTAAGTTTTGACACGAGTGGGTCGTGTAATTGTAATGTTTGTGTAATATTCGATTATGCAGCGGGTATCGACGGGAGCGTGCGTCGTGTGTGAAAATGTGTCTGAAGACGAACATTAGTGTCGGACACAGTTGTGAGTGATATTACATGTGATTGTGTTACTATTAATGAACTGTAAGTACATTAGGATAATACCCAATTAGAACAGGACAAAGGAGATCGAAGCGTAGCTTGGTTTTGGATCAAAATACTCCTTAGCCTATGATTATTATTGTAAAATGGTTGTAAAATAGCATCATTCTAAGTACATAATACTGCCACGATGTGCCTTTTATACAGTAATTTTTAAGATGTAAAAAATAAGGTTTTATATTTTTTTGTTTTAAAATTTTTTTTGACTACGAATATAATATGGCGACTGGTTCGCGGCCTTCCGAACAACTTTAAGTTAAAATACATTTTATTTTAAGTAATTTTCACTGTTTTGAAAAATTTGACTTATTATGCAATTTGAACGAAAAAAAAACATTGTTATAACTTAAGTCTGTTATTTGGAAATTTATTTATGATATAGAACTTTAATTTTATAGTTACCAATAGATTAAATTTTTATAGTTTGGCGAGAAGGATAGGCCAATTCAGTGACTTTTAATCTGTAACATCGCTTGCCTATGAAATCTATTTATTACGTTCAAACTATTTATGTATGAACAAATTCTTATTTCCTCACAAATTGCCTAAATTTTAAGAAAAAATATAGAAAATAACAAATATTGAATTCTTGTGTTTCATTCATAATCGTGATTACCTACAGCAAAATAATTAAAAAAAAATACTATTAATCCCAACACCAGTTTATTACAATTTTCACTTGTAAAAATACTCATGACACACATCAGCTTCATTTCACCTAAAAATAACATTTGTAAAAATTGTTATAGGTATATAAATTAAAAAAAAAACAAAAATATACATAAATGCTAAATATTACAATTTCTTGATTATTCTAACACAAATGATTGAGCATTTATTTGTTATATTGGATCTAATCATTTAAATATATTATTTTCGTAAAAATAATAATCAAAATTATTATGACTTTAAATAAGCCAGAAAAATTCTCAATGAAAATATTGAACTGCAAAAGTTACAGTTCCAATCCGCTTGGGTAGCATTTCGAAATAAGTTTGGCGCCACAATC
This sequence comes from Pectinophora gossypiella, assembly GCF_024362695.1. NCBI lineage: Eukaryota > Metazoa > Arthropoda > Insecta > Lepidoptera > Gelechiidae > Pectinophora > Pectinophora gossypiella. The sequence goes on from NC_065424.1 coordinate 4,436,963, forward strand.
GTAATTATATTTTTCATTTGATTGGCTAGAAATAAACTGAAGTGGTACAAGAATGCCTTGTGAACACAAATGGAGCCAAATCCAACCCAGGTACTAGATTTATTAATTGTTCTACACTATACTGTAGTTGCAATATCCCTGACATCACATAAAAAACTGTTTTTTTTTTTACTTTAAAAGTGATGTTAAAATAAATATGATTTACTACCAGTCTACAATAGGTACGTATTTAAAGTTTTCACTACGAATATTCTACGTTATAAAGCTATTTTATTCGAAAAAACCAAATGTAGGGTAGATAGAAATTTGGAATTACCTTACTTTTTAAAACCACTTGTGCAATTATCTTTTCTGTTGCTATTTACCTAAAAACTATCTTCAGTCACGCGCAACATATGATCTGTCAAAACAAATTCAGTTGTTGGTAGAATAGTGCACAATTTTGACAATATTTTAGGGTAGTTCTAAATAACAGTTTTTGATCAATACCGGTAAAATTGTTTTTTCTTGTTTTGTGTAATGTGTGTTTTTAGCCACGCTGGTAATGACGTTAATGGCTGAATTGAATGTAAAAGTGTAAAATAAACATTAATATAACTTCGTAAGACCGAAATTTCCCGACGCATTAGTTAAACAATGGGGTTTGGATTTTAGAAAAACATTTCTTACGATAATAGCGGTTATTATATTCCAATACCCTGTCCATCGGGCTAGATGCATCAAGGTCACGGGTGGTTACCGTTGCTATTAGACTACACAATCTGTGTCATGTTTATCAAAACTTACAAGTACACTCACAAGCTACAAGTTACAAGTATGTGTAAGTTACGTTAATCAAAAAAGTAGAGGGATTGTAAAATATACTTGTGAAATAAATATTGACACTTGTAACATGTAATTTATTACACATATAAATTACATTCTACACGTGTCAATATTTTCATATTCTTGTAATAATGAAAATTTTTACAAGAAAATTTCTTGTAATACGGGGCTTGTAAGTTTTGATAAACAGTTTTGAATTGGTGGGGAGGAACCCTGGCAACCACACGTGACCTTGACTCATCTAGCCTGACGGACAGGTAGGTGTAATAACCGCTTTTAAAGAAGCTCACACCCAGGTTTACCTACTTATTTCACAAGATGTCAGGGATAAAATAGAGTGAGTGTATTAACCGGATTTGACAGGGACCGCAGTGGAGGCCGAGTTTACGTTCTTGACAATCAGTCTAGCCAACATGCCGACCGACAGGCAGAAGACAAGCCCTGCTGGCATGAACTTTCTGCTGTTGTAGTATCTGTGACAAGGAGAGGACATCAAGGTTAGTATTGTCATGTATTTTAGTAACTTATTTTTTACGAAATGGCAACGCAGGGTGGAATGACGTTAGCTGGGCGAACCTTGAAATGTTAGCTGTCACTTTTGAGCATACCTGTATGCTCTGCACGGTAACCGCGCCGCGCGCGGCGCCAATTATATTGAGGCCTTCGACCAATAGCAGTTTGACATCCATCTACTTAGATAGCATTCGTATCTTTTATTGATCGAAGCGCTCAATATAATTCACGACGCGGTTGTCATGCAGACCCGGCTGGTTTTGTCATACCATGGATAGCATTTGCTGCGTTTTTTGGTCGAAACCGTCGATATAACTCGCGCCGCAGTTGCCGTCTAGAGCCTACTTGTCATGGTGTAATGACTGACAAAGGGATAATGAGCTGATCATCCATCACCACCACCTTACACCACTACCATCATCACTACCTTAGGGCTTTTTAAACAAAATTAAAGAAGATATACATAATTAATATTACCTGTAACCCATAAGACCTCCAAGTGTAGTGGTTGTGCCCAGCATTAGTCCGTAGTTTGATGGGTTCTGACTCAGCTGGTAAGCTCCAACACCTGAAAGAATACAATGAAGTAATATACATAGATTATACATTGATTTAATGGTCATACCATTATTATAAAAGGGCTTGAGAGCTGATGCAGCCCGAATGGCCACTGCAAACTAGCAAGAGCAAGTCAAGAGAGCAAGCAAGGCAAAGCCCTACATTTTAAAATGCTCCTCTAGACTGATCCGTTCGATTAGATTTAGTGTCTTTTTAGGAGGCAGTTCCATGACCTCCTTTGACCTACATTATGTGGCTAACCATCGCTTGGCTTCTGTGTATGAGAACCTCACAGCTGCACAGCAGGTGTAATGGCGTCTCATCCTCCTTTAAACAGAATCTGTATAAAGGGGACTCTGTCAGCTCCATTCTATGTATGTGATTGATGAGCCTGCAATGCCCCCTAGTAAGATAGTGATGCTATGAGAGGCTGCATTTTAGTCTCTATGAAAATAACATTAAGATTTACATATGGTTATAAATTTTGCCATTATAGTTGCAAATTATGTGTAGTGTGTAGAATTATGTGAGTATGACTGAACAGATTATATAGGAAATTCATTAATTTATCCTCACCTAAAATAGATCCAAAGATAAGTCCAGCACCCAGTGATGGTATAGATCCTGAAAATGAATTACACTTCATTAGTACAATAATACCTGATTGTCCGAAAAAGTAAGATGATTCCGTGCTCCGGAGAGCATGTTTAGCCATTGGGTCCGGCTATTAGCTGTAAAACACCTCTGTAAAATCGCAGTGATGTAGCGCAGTGGAATACGCTTCATACCACCTCTTGTTGATATAGGAGGCCTGTGCCCAGTAGTGGGTCGTATATAGGCTGTTTATGTTATGTAAATAACGAAGGAACATCTGAATTCATATTTGAATTATAGATGCCCCCTCTTCGAAGATACCTGTGTGATGCTATGTTACATACAATAATGTACCTTACGATACATTCTCCGTCTGTGTGATTAAATTAGATGGTGAATTATAATTTAAAAACTGCAATTGCATTATTTTACTTATATATTGTCAATTTTGAGTATGCCTGGTTTTCTTATACCATGTAAGATGCCTAATACTTTACTAAAATATAACATCTATCTCACTGTTCAATAACATTATGAATGGCACATAAAATATTGCCACTCAAACATTGTACTTTTATCTTTGGGTTATTTTATTGTCTATGACACACACTTTGGACATTCTCTATGTTGCATCCAACATGTACCACTAGGACTTTGGAACCAACCAACTTTAAAAATCGAAATATTAATGTACTTATTTTAAAAATCTTTAAAGGCTGTAACGATGTAAAGCAGTAAAAATATTATTTAAAAGTAAAAAATTCTAATCCTAAAATAATAATCCTACTGAAATAACTTTCTTAGCAAAAAACCCAATGTTTCATGATAGGTGTCCACTCAATGTTTATGACATGGTTTCTTCTACATAACCCTTCACAATAGTGTTATCATACCACAAATTAAAACATACTATAGATCACCTGTTATGTATGTGATTGATTAGACAATTAATTAGCGCTCTATCTCTTTCTTTCATCAAGATAATTAAGTGTATTTAAATTGGCTTATGTTAAATATTCAGTATCTATGAGGTAAAGGTATATATGAATGTTGCTATATACATAACAATTACCAGATAATGGACCATTATCTGATTTGATTTACGGACATAAGTTTGATTGAATTGTTTTAATCCTACATTACCAAGTAAGCTTTCACTTCTATTTTCAATTCATACAAAACAAGTCGTTTATTCATGTTGAATAAATTACGAAAAAAAGTCGCAAAGAAGATAGGTACCTACTGTTATTTATCAAAAATAATATCGGTGATAAGGAAAATAAACTTGCCTGCTTTAGCGTAGCCCATTATGCCGCCAGCGGCAACTGTGGCGGCGTACGCGAATCCAAGAAGGTCAAGACCCATGGCTACTTGATTTTAGAAGATTCTTCACAAATAAACACGTAAACTAAAGTAAATTCACGAACGTTTCCACCGGAACTTCGGAACTCGAACAAAACGAAATCGAGAATTTCAAATGTCAATCAATTTGTCAAAGTTGACTACTGTAGATTTTCGGACTTTCATTGTGCGCTAAACATTTAGTAAAAAAGAAACAATGCTATACAAATTTGATGGCATTGGTTTGTCGTTTAACATTAGTTGTAAGCAAATAAGTGTGTAGAAAACACTAATAAACATTTATAAATATTGCTACTATTATTTAGTTAACAAAATTTTATGTCAATTATTTTGCAATTATTTAAAATTCAGGCAGATACTTTAACTATTTTTATCCGATCTTTTTTGGATCTTTTAATATACGATACGATACGATATTACTCCATTTTTTGTATAGTATGTTAATTAAATGCAATTAAAGCAGTATTTATAAATGTGTAATTTGGTTTTGTGGCACAATTTTAGAGATCATTATAATCATAAAAAGAGAAAACAACAATAGGAATTGTTGTTTTTCTGTTTTAAAAGGTAGCGAAAAAGAAATAAATAAAGCGCATCAGGTTCTATTTTCTTCTGTCAATTCATCTGTTCTGTCATCAGATTACTGGATAAAATGTGAAATAATTACAAAAATTCTAGTATTTGCAGACTCGTTGTTAAACCAAAAGCCACGCCCACCCCATATATGCTGATTAATGATGATAAGCCGCACAGACATTTGCTACTATTTCGTCATAATTTGTCATAAGTACGTCACTGGCTCGCCAGCTGATTCGCTATAAAATTATGAGTTTATTCATGCAAGGCCAGTATAGTACGACGCCGGCGTTGCACGGTTGCTGTTACGCGTGATTAGAATTAAATATTTATACTCTAGTATCTGTAGATTGGCCGGTAACCTTGGAGGCAGGTGTGGTGGTCAATATTTTCTTTTGTGCAGTACATAACAGTTCCAATTAGACAGAATGTTGAAAACACCATCGAAAGTGACTATAAATACGGGGAATGTTTTGAACCTCATCGATATTAAGAAGAAGGCTGGACAAAACGTTTCAGAGGAGGTTAGTTTTTGTACCTTTGCTTGTTCGATATTTTTTGCAGTTAATACTTTTTTTAATAGTTTTTTCTGAACTTGAACTTCACTAAATGCTCGCTTTTTATAGTTTTTATACAATAGTTACAACTTACAACACACCTTTATTTGGCCTTTAAGTACTTAGACACATTTTTGCTTTAAAACTAATAAATTACAAACCTATTTGTTGTGTTTAAACTACTAAAATCGAACGAAGTTGATATTTAGCATATTTAAGTCCTAAAATAAAGAATAATACTATGTATGTATAGAATAGTCAGTGCACCCTGTACCAATTTGTATCAGTGCCGAGCTAGATTTCCTGCAGCCATGCTCGGTCTTACTTCAGTCTAAGTCGCTGTACATATTGTATTCTAGTTGATTAAAAAGTTTGCAATAATAAAGAACCAATTGACCAATCATTTGGGTATGAAATAGGTACATGAAAGCACCTATGATGCTGGCATGATCTGGTGTTTAAAGCCTCATTAAAAATTAGTATAAAAAAAAGGATATGCTTCTCACTTATTCGTATCAGGCACCAATCTCGTCCCCTTAAGGTGTGCTAAAAGTTTTACTATAACCCCATAACACCGATATATCCAGACACAATAGTTAAACAATGCGGTTTGAATTTTAAAAGAACAAGATCCTACACTTGGGATAACCTGTAGCAATCTACTACAGGTTATCCTAAGTTACTACTGCTTATGGTTGAAAGACCGGTCTCAAGTTAGAGAGGGAAAAAAAAAAGAAGATTCGGTCTTACGACTAACATGTTTTGTTAGTACACTGTATTTGTAAGAAAATCCTGTTGTTAATTTATTCAGAAAATAAAATATGTGCATAAAAAGTATTCAGTTACATTACCTATTAATTTTACAGTTAGTGAGTATTAGCATCAATACACCTGTTATCACGCTTTATATCATATTGTTCTGTTGATTGGAATTAGTCATACTTAAGTACCTACTTGTGATACATATGTAAATGTTAGTCCATTTATCTACATTATTGTATACATGCTTTTTTCTACTACAACTAACCTCATCACACACACACACACACACGCACGCACGCAGCACGCACGCACGCACGCACGCACACACGCACGCACACACACACACACACACACACACACACACACACACACACACACACACACACACACACACACACACACACACAAACCCACAAACCCATACTTACATACATACAAATCACGTTAAACACACTCTTTAATTTGTTTTTCTTAAACTTAAACTAAATGACCTTTGAGACCCAGATTGCTAAGGGATACTTCCTACCCTACCCTATTAGGAACATGTGCATGAATCTAATACATTCTTAGATTCAAGACCCCATTACAGGATAGTCAGTTGAAATTTTCCATTATAATATGTTATAATATTTAACGTTCTTTTTATATATTTTATTTTCTTCGGGTAACTTACAGTAATAATAATAATTAAAATAGTAATACAGAGCACATCCTCGCTTCTAATAACCTAATCGCCATCTTGGTTCCCCTTCCTCTCTCACCCTCTGACACCCCCTCAGGACATGTTCATAAACTTCGCCTCATACACATCACGTTCATAATAATCTTTCATTCCTACATAAATATATAAACTTATCTATTTTGAAAAAAACATTAAAATAAAATGGAGCATGAGTAGTTTTGATATTATTGAAGCAACAACAAAACAACATAATAAATAAGTACAGAGTACAATAAAGGATAAATCACAATGGAGGCCATTCAATAATACTGCAGTTGTAAATACAACACATTAACATTTTATTGCAGACACTGGTAGGGTTGCCACCTTTGTATTTTTTTGACTTTCACTCATCATCCATTATCAGTTTAAGAGCCACGGTCTTGTCTGTGCAGCATTTTCCATGCTATTTTTTAGGGAAAAATAGGGCAGTGGTTTCCATCTTGCCTTCCGTCCCGCAGTACTCTGTCTGACGCAAGTGGGATGGCGCCCAGAGTAGTCTATTACAAAGCCATACTAGGACTCCTGTCCTCTGCCTCTGAATAGTACTGACAGTTACTGCTGTCCTCTGTCAGGTTCCAGTCCCTGTGTTGCAGTCCTGTTGCCCCTTCCGTCCTGCATTTCCATGTCGATGGCTCCCATCTTCGCCTCTGCAACCGTTGAGGTTTTCACCCGTATCCCTGGGCAAGGGTTCTACGTTATACCCCGTAGGTCTGGGTCCCTATTCGAACTCAGCCACCATCTCACTCCGGCCTACTGAAGTAAGAGGCGCCCACCCCCGCGGCAAGGACGCGCCGAACAGGAATTGCCCCAGTGGAGGGCAGAGAAGATGACTGTCCCCCCTGGGGCCGGGTTAATGGTCTTGTATGGAACCAAGACCAAAGGTCTGCCTGGTGACTTTCACTCACGACACAGAAATACTGAGTTTGAGTCCCGTGGTCATGCGAGGTCAATGTTGGTAACCTACAGACTACTATGGTTACCTCTACACTGAACATATTTGCACCTAAACAAATACAATTACTTAACTATTCAATAAAACTTAACGGATATGTATGGGTGTGTATGAAACGTCCATACAAAAGTATCAAAGTGTTTCCATGTCATATTACCATCTTCGTGGAGGAAACGTATTGATTATGTCGCTTTGTATCGGTCTCGTTCTACTTTGTTGTCAAAACATGCGGCGTATGCGCTGCCAGTCCTTACAACACTCGCCTATATCGTGTCTTGGATTGACACAGATTTTTTTATAATTGATGAGATGGTCAAGTCGTTAAGATAGCCAACAGCTTTAGGTTGTGAGAAGCTGCAGTAGTTTTAGACGGATGAGACGTTTGTTATGTAAAAATTGACGATTCAAAGTGTAACTATGTTACCTACTGAATAGATATTTTTGAATTTGAATTTGAACGTTTTGTCACTACAACCCCCCCCTAACATGCGTGCCACGTCATTTTGTTCGTATTTTGACGACATGACTTATTAGGCTTCTCATATTAGCACCAATCGTCAAAACGACATAATTATATCGCCAGAATCGACAAAATTTTATCTCATTGTGCATGTTAGCCCTGCTGAATCGAATTCGTGAAGGAGGGTTAGGCTAGTTTCCAACTAGTCAAATCAGTTACTTTTTACTAAACGTCAAAACAAGAAATTACTATGTAATTTGTGTGAAAAAGCACACTGTGACGTCATAGAAAAACAATACAATACAAATATACTTTATTTAGAGGAGCTCGGTGGCGCAGCGGTAAACGCGCTCAGTCTGCGATTGTTGAAGTTAAGCAACTTTGGCAAAGGCCGGTCATAGGATGGGTGACCACAAAAAAAAAAGTTTTCATCTCGAGCTCCTCCGTGCTTCGGAAGGCACGTTAAGCCGTTGGTCCCGGCTGCATTAGCAGTCGTTAATAACCACCAATCCGCACTGGGCCCGCGTGATGGTTTAAGGCCCGATCTCCCTATCCATCCATAGGGAAGGCCCGTGCCCCAGCAGTGGGGACGTTAATGGGCTAATGATGATGATGATGACACTTTATTGTACCAAAATAAAAAAGAAATAATTACAAAAAACGTGAAAAATTCATAAATAAGTTAAATAGAAAAAAGAACATGTATTTCGTCAATTATAGATCGGTCTTTGTTTAGTAATCAGAATTTCATGATTTATGTTTGACCTAGGAAACTACCTATTTTAGCATATTTTTGCGGTCACGGTAATAATATTGAAACAAGAAACAAGAAAAAACATTTATTGAGAAGCTGTGTAGGTACATACATGCAGGTGTCAACATTATAAAATTGTCTCAACAGCATGTCCATGTCGGACGTACAATGGTGCTAATTCCTGTAAATACCATCTAATTTTATTTTAAGTTATATCTGTCTTTTTCTTATCCGCCGAAAAGGAAAGGGACGGGTAATCGACAAGCATAAAATTTATGGAACACACGTCAATTTTAAGCACAAATCTAAACCAACCGTCTAAAAATTTTACATCTGTCAATAACCCGACACATTCATTTACTCATTCTTCCTAAAATTAAGAGCTGTGAATCATCCGTCCCTTTCCTTTTCGACGGATATGAAAATGACGGATATAACTTAAAATAAAATTAGGCGGTGTCTCCAGGAATCGGGGCCAATATTGACTTCCGGTGATCGAAGATTTTACCTATCCGAACCGATCCGAGTTCGTGAAATAACGAATCTGAAGTAGGTAGTCGTAGCACTACTGGTATGGTAGTTTAATGCAGTACATCCGATATCTCTAATTAATTTTCTATTCTCCTATCTGTCATTCAGGGACTCGGATCGGCCGCGAAAAAAGCGCGAAGCGTTCCGCGTGGGTGCACGAGTTTTTGTAATGTTTGTAATATTCTTATACACAAAAAATTAGCGTATTTTGAATGTCGTGTACGGTGAGGCCAGAAGCCTGTTTAATAAAACTTACAATTGTAATTTACAATGACAATTTGATGTACATTGCGGAGTGTGTGATCACGAATACTTCACAGTTTCATATTAGATACGTAATGAACACCAAATTGTCGTCGTAATTTACAATTGTAAGTTTGGCGAAATTGTAAACTGGCGAGTACGCATGAAGTCTTTGATGAGTGTGGGAGAAACGAAAGTGGGATGTCAGTATCCTAGTAAATGGAATTCCGTAGTCTCTACTCGAACGGGAAATATGCGTGATTATGTATGTATGCATATGTACGGTCACGAGTAATAATATGTACATACACTTTGAAACCATATCACATTAACATTTTTGACAAATTAAACCGTAAGTCTCATTAAATGTCAAACATGATAGTGCGACAGGGTTCTAAAGTGGGTACATGATATTGCTCATGACTGTACTGTCAACAGAGAACTCTTATTAACTCTTATTATGTTTCAGTTCGATTTATTAATTTAATTTTTGTACTCTTTCCAGCTATCAGAGAGCATTAAGCTGACACTGACAGAATGGGGTTCACAAAACCCTACACCGCTACAAAACGGCTCGACCCCTGGTCATCCACCGAGCGCCCAGAATCCACAGACCTCCAGAACACACTCAGATTACATGGTAGTGTCCACGTCGACGCCCAAAGAAGCAGTGCTCAACATCACCAGGCCGCATGATGACGTCAGAAACAAAATGGCGGAGGAGGAGAGAAAAAATTTGAAGATTGGCGTGAAAATTTTCATAAATGAAGACAGTACTGCTGCTTTGACGGAGTGCTTGGAAAATGGTGAGTTTGCATACCATGTTATTTATACTGCATCTACTACAGTACTGTAGTTCGTTACTTTAAGAGCAATAATTAAATTTTGTAATTTTTTAATAATAAGTATGTATGTATGTTTACCACCTTTTTGTATTTTATGTGTTCTCGCAAATAAATTGATTTGATTTTGAGCTGTCAGATTAAAATTAGTTTAAGCTTGTGTCCGTCTGAATAGGCACTTTTTAATAATCATCATCATCACCAGCCCATTAACGTCCCCAGTGCTGGGGCACGGGCCTTCCCTATGGATGTATAGGGAGATCGGGCCTTAAACCACCACGCGGGCCCAGTGCCGATTGGTGGTCATTAACGACTGCTAATGCAGCCGGGACCAACGGCTTAACGTGCTTTCCGAAGCACGGAGGAGTTCGAGATGAAAACTTTTTTTTGTGGTCACTCATCCTATGACCGGCCTTTGCGAAAGTTGCTTTACTTCAACAATCGCAGACCGAGCGCGGTTACCGCTGCGCCACCGAGCTCCCTCAATCGAATTTTAATAATCACAATCGAATAAAATCTTCCAGATTTTTTATCATTTTGATGGATACCTTTTTATCTGATTAAAGTAATATCAATATTAAGCTGATACGCTTCTTGTTTCGTTCATACACTCATTTACTGTTATCACTTGCATTCACTTCCCGTATATTATCTTATCTGTAATTTTAAAGTGGTGATTTAAAATGCTCAGTTATAAATTATAAGTTTCGTGTATTCGTGAGCCCCCAATGAACTTGATAAGGAAATGTACTAAGGCTATTCTCACACGAGTCCGCGCACCGACGCGGTTGGCGGTGAAGCGCTCAACATATAGGTTGTTTAGGGGAGTGGACGTTATGGCAAAGAAAAATACTAAGTGCAGAACGGCAACTTTCCGCTCCTCACCAGCGTCTGTGCTAGGTTTACGTCATAGGTAAACTAGGTGATTATTCATCAAAAAATGCACTTAAAAATAAAATATACGGTCGAATTGAGAACCTCCTCCTTTTTTGCAGTCGGTAAAAATTGAACCTAGGCTAAGTGCTTAATGTAAAAATAATATGAATGCAATAAGTTAACTCAGTGAATTTTTAAGTCAAGTGTAAAAGCTATTGACTTATATTGTGAACTTTCATCACTAATTTAAGAGCCACGCTCTTGAACTTTCAGTGTTCAAATTTTTTTTGTTTGTGATTTGTGTGGTAAAGAAATATTTATTTATTTAGTTAATAACATGATTATAAAAGTTTCTTTCGTAAGTAGTACTACCTACCTAAGTAAGTAACGATGGTTAAATTAGGTATTGTGATTTTCAGCCCCCAGATGTCACACACACAGATGCGCGTGTACGATAACGTCAATGTGTGGTGTCTGTGTAAAACGAGGTTGTTTTGTATGAAGTGTCCAGGGTGTGGTAATTCTTAGGTACACGTTAGAGCCCCAGTAAACGTTGTACTGGATGAGAGCCTTCAGCGTTCCCCATTCACGTCAAAAAAAAAGATAAAGCCCCAAAACGGTACACCCACCTATCACACCGTCACAGCATGATAAATATGAAGCGTAGTACCCCCAAACAAGGTCTCCTTTCATAATTAACTTATCTGTTAATTATACCATATCGTTCGTAAGAGGAGATCCATTCATTAACTATGTAATATGTAATCTATATTTATGTCTAATATAATAAGGTTATCATATAATATTATGTATAACTGAAGGTATACATTTGTATCAACTTAAACTAAAACAATAGACTTAGGTCTAGTCTTAGGGCATATAATAAGGAATAATACTACGTCCTTTCATCGCATATGGTCAAATTCGCAATCGGTCGAGTGACTGAAAAGTCGTCAAAAATCCAATCAGTCAAAATTAGTAACCGGGACCAAAATTCAAATTCAAAAATATCTTTATTCAGTAGGTAACATAGTTACACTTTGAATCGTCAATTTTTACATAACGAACGCCTCATCCGCCTAAAACTACTGCAGCTTCTCACAACCTGTATAGCCGGGGAAAACAAACTGCAAGAAAAACCTCGGCACAGGGCCATAGACGTTCTTTAAAAAATAAACATAAAATATTGTTATACAATTGAGTAATTTAGCTGCCTAATATCAGTTCTCAGACAGTTAATCCCATGCATTACTATTGAGCCCCTGACATGACTCATGTAACGACTACTTATACCAGTTAGTAGTAACCGGGACCAACGGCTCATCATACTTTCGGACATCAGGTGATCAGCCTGTAATGTCCTTAGCAAACTAGGGACCAGAAAGCGGACCCTGTGAAAAACAGGATAATGCTTGGAAGATGATGATGGTTCTCTTCATTTCAGTGTTCACAGCCCTGCAGACGGACTACATAGACAATGTGATACTGGCTTACAACCCTGAACTGTCCCACCGCGAGGAACCCGGTGACGACGCCAACATCAACCACAGCTACGTCACCAAAGCGTCACCAATATCACTCGGCAGCAATATTGGTAAGCACAGCTTCTATCGTGTGGGTTGAGAGGTGGAGTACTATTGAGCCGCCAAACGCCCCTGACATGGCTCATGTAACGACTACTTACATCAGTAAGTAGTTACCGGGACCAACGGCTTAACGTGACTTCCGAAGGCCACATTGAAGCAATTAATCTAAAATAGTAATATTGCTAGTTGACATTTATACACACAATAATGGTGCCGATTCCAGTACAAACCATCTTACTTTATTTTAAGTTATACCTGTCATTTTCTTAGCCGCCAAAAAGGAAGGGACGGGTATTCGACAGGCATCAGAAACACACGATGTTTGGGGAACGTCCATTGGAAAGTCCATCATTGCATAATATTTTACGTGGTCTATGTTAGGTATGTGTTAGTCAACGTGGGCTTCTTAATACATATGCCGAATTTCATAGTTGTACGTATGTTTGTTATTTTTTCTACTCCTCTACTTTAATCTGGCATTTAAATAACCAAAAAGTCTAATATAAGTACATACATAATTAAACTCTTTGAAAAAGTGTACGCTCTATGGCCTATAAAAGCATTGTTTACAAAGTGTAACTGTACTATAATGTCGCCAAAAAAGCATTGTTGTTGTTTTTTTTTTTTTTTTGACCTGGAAACTGGCACCTTTACTTTGTTTGGTGCCATAGATATACTATAAAAAAAAGTATACATTTGCCGCCATTTTCCCGCGCGTTGGAAAATAAATTGGAAAATTTTTGTGTTTCGTTTCAAAACACTAAAAAGTATAAAATAAAAAGGAAAAATGACGTCGTCGTAGAAAAAGTATTGTATGCAACGTTGTATAACTAGGTCAAAAAATGCTCGTGGCGTCTCTTATTGCGATGTTCGCCAAGGCTCACATCGCAACTCACGCCACTCGCATTTTTTGACCCTTCTTATACAACTGTTGCATAAAATACTATTATCTATTAGCTTTTAAGAACGCTCGAACTACGACTTGTAAGTACCTTTGAAGATACGAAAGGTTTTTATGGGTTTGTTGAAACATTGTGTTCGCTGACAGATGGTGGAGTGTATGGAGAGAGTGTTTGGCTTTTTGCGAGAAGATTTATTTTCTATTATTATTTTTATTTTTTGTGATAGTTTACTTTTTAATTGTGAAATTGTATTTTTTTAGTGTTTTTCATGTTATCTATAGTCTTATTTTTCTTTTTGTTTCTTTTTCCGTTTTATAAATTTATTTTTCATTATATCAAATAGAAAAAATATTATAAATACGTTCATTGTTTATTTTTGTTGTATTAGTTTTTATATTGTTTTCTGGTCATACAGCGCATTGGGCCACACTGTAATGTTGTATGTACCTTTATAAGTAAATAAAAATAAATTGTTGCCTATGTCTCCAGCGCGCATGTCGAGTACGGAGGTAGACGCGGACAGCGAAGCGGACGCGCGCAAGTGTGACGCCATCCTGCCGGGGATCAAGGTGCTGTGGGCCGTGCTTGAAGATTATGTCAAACAGGGTAGGCAGTCGATTAAAACTATAGCTTTATCTTACAGACATATCATGTTAGCGGAGCCACAACTCCCCAGAAAACTGCAACCACATGTATTCCGGTCCAAAGATGGATAATAAACTTTAAGGTGACTGGTTCGAACAACCAGTTGGAACTTGAATGAACGATTGACTCCCACTGTGATCCGCCGATTCGAATCCGCTTGATTTTCGAAATTGTATCCTAAATCTTCTGCAAGCCAAGACGAGTAAAAGCGAAGGGCAGGGCACTACCTACCTTTTTTTTTCCGTCGAAGTCTTCACCCGTATCCCAGGGCAAGGGAATCAGCGGCAATGGAATTTTTCGTCAGTCCTACCGTAGTTTAGAATCACGTTATGAAGCTTACATTCGCCGTTGTGTACCTTCAGGTCGCGTGCTCCAGCTGGGCGTGGCGGACGTGGGCGGCGGGTGTCTTCGCCGCCTGCACGCGTGGGCGCGTGTGCGGCCCGCCATCGCCCAGATCAACCTGGCCTCGTGCTGCGTCGTGCCGCCGTCCTTGCATGCCTTCTGTCGCGCCAATGATGTGCAGTTGCTCACTCATGCTGATCCGCCAGGTAAGCAAATATAAAACGAAAGGAAGGCAAATATATACCCGAAAATTTGGGTAATTGGTATTTTTTTTGGGTAATTTATTTGGGAGATTTCCATGCTTCTTAGATCACATGTTTTCCCCGAAAAGAAGAAACTATAAGGTGGAGAATTGTCTTTCATGGCAGTACAGTTGCTTAATCATACTGATTCGCCCGGTAACCAAATCAAAAGCGAAGGCAAATTTACCCGAGATGTGGGTAATTGGTACTTTTTAGGGTAATTTATTTGGGCGATTTCCATGCTTCTTACATCAAGTTTTTTCCCCGAAAAGAAGAAACTAAAAAGTGGAGAAATTGTCTTTCATGGCAGTACAGTTGCTTACTCACACTGGTTCGTAAGGTGAACAAATCAAAAGCGAAGGGAAATTTACCCGAAAATGTGGGTAATTGGTAATTTTTAGGGTAATTAATTTGGGAGATTTCCATGCTTTTTAGATCAAGTTTTTTCCCGAAGAAAAGAAACTAAAAAGTGTAGAAATGTGGGTAATTTGCAATTTTTTAGGGTAATTTATTTGAGAGATTTCCATGCTTTTGCTTTTTTAAATCACGTTTTTTCCCCGAAAAGAAGAAACTATAAGGTGGAGAATTGTCTTTCATGGCAGTACAGTTCCTCACTCATACTGGTTCCTAAGATAACCAAATCAAAGCGAAGTGAAATTTACCCGAAAATGTGGGTAATTGGTACTTTTTAGGGTAATTTATTTGGGCGATTTCCATGCTTCTTACATCAAGTTTTTTCCCCGAAAAGAAGAAACTAAAAAGTGGAGTATTGTCTTTCATGGCAGTACAGTTGCTTACTCACACTGGTTCGTAAGGTGAGCAAATCAAAAGCGAAGGAAAATTTACCCGAAAATGTGGGTAATTGGTAATTTTTAGGGTAATTTATTTGGGAGATTTCCATGCTTTTTACAGATTCGCTCGGTAACCAAATCAGAAGCGAAGGGAAATTTACCCGAAAATGTGGGTAATTTGCAATTTTTTAGGGTAATTTATTTGAGAGATTTCCATGCTTTTGCTTTTTGAATCACGTTTTTTCCCCGAAAAGAAGAAACTATAAGGTGGAGAATTGTCTTTCATGGCAGTACAGTTGCTTACTTATGATTCGCTCGGTAACCAAATCAACAGCGAAGGGAAATTTACCCGAAAATGTGGGTAATTGGTAATTTTTTGGGGTAATTTATTTGGGAGATTTCCATGCTTCTTGGATCACATTTTTTCCCCGAAAAGAAGAAACTAAAAAGTTTGGCAGTACATGCTCACTCATACTGGTGCGTAAGGTAACCAAATCAAAAGCGAAGTGAAATTTACCCGAAAATGTGGGTAATGGGCAATTTTTAGGGTAATTTATTTGGGAGATTTTCATGAGATCAAGTTTTTTCCCCGAAAAGAAGAAACTAAAAAGTGGAGAATTATTGTCTTTGGCAGTACAATTGCTCACTCATACTGGTTCGTATGGTAACCAAATCAAAAGCGAAGGGAAATTTACCCGAAAATGTGGGTCATTGGAAACTTTTTAGGGTAAGTTATTGGGGAGAATTTCATGTTCTGTTCACGTGGTTAGGCCAATAAACAAAAAAGTGAGGTCACCACCACCAGTCATCGCCCAGATGAACCCCTCCGTCCTCCAGCATAGTCAGACCAATACAAGGGTCCATCCATCACGTTGGAAAGGCGATCCTTCAGCATGAAACTTACTTCAACCCGTCTCTTTCCAGACCTACTGTCAATAGCGGCGGTGAAGACGTTATCGGACGCGGGTGTCGGCTGTGGCAACCTGGAGTGGTGCGCGCGCTACCAGGTGCACATCAAGTGTCGAGGAGTCTTGGCTTTGAAAGGCTACGTGTGTAAAGCCACCCTGGGCAACGTGGAGAAGAAACAACCGTAACACCTATCCAGCATATAGAGAGAGAACATTCGTTCAAACAAGGCACAAACAAACAGGAGGAATTACAGGGCGGTTAAAATGGCCACATCGAAGCAATTCATCTGCGCATATAAAAGTAAGTGCGCAATGCAAACAAATGTCAAATAGCAATATTGCTTTCTTAGATGAATTGCTTCGATGTGGCCATTTTAACCCCCTAGGTTATTTGATAGAAATGTAAAAACATACTTAATTAATACCACCGTAGGCATAATGGGCCATCCACGTTTCTAATGCGGAAAATAGAGCCCAGTACAGTCATGAGCAATACCATGTACCCACTTTAGAACCCTGTCGCACTATCATATTTGAAATTTAATGAGACTTACGGTGTAATTTGTCAAAAAAGTTAATGTGACATGGTTTCAAAGTGTATACATATTAGTACTCGTGACCGTACCATATCCCGCAATGTAAAGTGACCAGTGACCCTATTTTTCAACCACTCGCCTTCAAGTCACTTTTGAAAATACATACCCGTTTCTCATAGCACATTGTAACGAAAACTTTGAGGGATGATTCAAACCTCTATTCTGAATATTTATCAAGTGGAATGTTGCGTCGAAAAAGTGTTGAACTGAAAATGATTCATGAATTTTCCGACAAGAAATTCCACTTGATATCAACTCAGAATCATGATCTGAATCATCCCGTTATTCGTTACGATGTCACTAACACCCTGTATATACCTGTTTCACATAGCTCATCAGAATGTGGGATTAGCAAGATGAGACGGGTGTATATTTTCGCACGTGAGTTAAAAGCGAGCGATTCAAAAATAACGCCCCTAACTGACGCTGCGATGTACGGTCACGAGCATTAATATGTATACACTTTGGTACCATGTCACATTAACTTTTTTGACAAATTGAACTGTAAGTCTCACTAAATGTCAGATTTGTTAGTGCGACAGAGTCCTTAAGTGGGTACATTATATTGCTCATGACTGTATATCCGTAGTAAACATTCGCCGTCTTATTACAAAACGAATACTAAATATAATAGCGTCGTTTCGGGCAACTACCAACTTAATTTGACAGGACTAAAACTAGCTGCATCTCTTTCTTACACGTATTAGAAGAGAAGGACGGCAGTAATTTAAGAGCTGTTGAAGAATTGGGTTAAGTTTGGCGCCCAAACAGGCACTAATACCAGGTTTAAAATAGTCCCGACACCACGGCGCGGCGCGGCGCTACTGTCGCAGATTTTGCATAGAAATATGACTAGTCAATTAGTTCCATTAAAATCCGAGGACTTCTTTCTTGGGGGGACTATACTTTAGACCAGTATGGCTAACTTACGCAACGTGATAAAATTTTGTCACGGACATTTTATCGATACAATATAATTATGTCGTTTTGTCGATTGGTGCTAATATGTGAATCCAAATAAGTCATGTTCTGTCAAAATACGAACAAAATCACGTACGGTCACGAGCATTAAGGTGATTCGTTTTCCATACAAAAGTTGATGCAGTGCTACAGGAAAACGGATAGAGGAATATTGTTATAAAACCGATAAATAGTAATATTTTGGTGTATTATTTTCGCAAACTAACAAAAATTTAGGGTCCGAATACGAGAAGTACCATATTTCAGACCCTCAATTTTGATCAATTCTACATTTGTAGTGGTGCAGATTACAGTGTATTTGCTGAGCGTGTAGAGGTGTCAATGTTAGTTTGTGTGCGTGATAGTTTTTTTTTTTCTAAAGGCTTTGACTACTTGACAAGTGTAATAGAATGTCAGTGACAATTTATAAAGAGATTTTGTATGAAGAGAATAAATATAAATAAAAAACTAAAAATACTACAATCTGAGAAAAGGAATATTGGAAAAATATTTTTGTAATAACGTATCTTATTTAAACATTTTTAAATAATGGGTAAATACCGTGTTTTAAAAGAGGACATATATTATAATAAAAAATCAATACATAAAATGAAATGGCTGTATGGGCATAGTTCCCTTTGCCTTACCCTTCGGGGAAAACCAAATCAAAAAAGAAGTTGTTGCATTTGCCGGCCTCAAATAGTAGTCATTTACATTCACATACAGATTTATTTATATTCTCTTTGCCGCGGACTTTTTGGTGGGACCGGGAACGGGAAGGTTGCTTTCTTCATTGAATAATCTAAATAATCAATACGAAGTGGTGTTTTGTGGTTAATGATCACATTAGTCGGAAAACATTCCCGATAGTATTATTAAATCGGAATATTCAATAAACAAAGTGTACCTATCTATTTTCGCTTTGCGCCAACAAGCCGCTCACTTCGTTTGGGGTTCGGAGTAGGAGTCTGCTCCGAGGGTGGGGGCTTAGGTTTCATCATTTCATTAATCATCATCAAGAAAAAAAACACAAGACATGGCTGTATGTTCATAGTTCCCTTTGCCTTGCCCTTTGGGAAAAAAAATAAGATAAATTTTGAAATTCTTATGTATAATAAACAAACATCACAGACATCATGACAGATCTAAAACTAAATAAAATCTTTTTTCTTTTTTCTATTTGACTTATTTATGAATTTTAATCAAGAAAACGTGATAATAAGTTCGACAGCAACCAGTTCAGGTCCCCGAAACAGCCCATTTCAGGCCGCGTATATATGGAAATACCACTTCAATACGTCCCAGCCTCGTCTTTTTTTAACGTCCTCGTTATAAAAAGACGTCCTAACCTGAACTAACTAACCTAACAATAAACACCACGCGTAAATATATCTCCAGAAATGCGCTGTGAGTCGTCTGGACTGGGCGCGAAAACAACATAGAATTCGATTAGGTGCTAAGTGTCCCGCATGCTATCACCAGCTGTCACTGACATACGTATGAAGTCCCGCGGATTTTATTGGAACTAAATGACAAGTCATAATAATTATATGCGGATACTGCGACATCAGCGCCGTGCTTGCGGGACGTCCTGAAGCGCTATTACATCTTTCAAACGCGATGCGACAAAGTTTGAACCTACGCAATTTAGGAAAAATCTACCTTATTATTACTGTACTGTGATCGTTATTTGTAAAATCATACAATACATATACACAATTCTTTATACACAATATAATTATTACGACATATTGTGGACTTTTCGGTATACCTACAAAAAAGGAACAATTCAACCATACGTTGTTTTGTTATATCTCAATGGGCTCAGGCAGCGTTTTCGCCGAAAGCTCCAAGTCGGCTATATTTGTAACGATAATTATGTTTGACATTCATCATCATTTTTGAACCATTTTATACAAAAAAAATACTTGTATAAATTATAAACCCTAAAGCACGCCCATGAATCACTCTACTCATTGGTGAAAACCGTATGAAAATCCGTTCAGTAGTTTTTTAGTTAGCCGCATGTTCACTGATCCGATTAATGCCTATTAGAATTTTACAAAATAAAAAATACGGAAATTACGGAAGGTACTTTAGTGCAAAGTAAATTATTGTATACTTAATTATAATATTATTGGTAAAAGTGATACTTTTTGAAAATTCCGTAACAAATAGACGGGTTCGCCAAATTCAATTGTAAAAAAAAATACAAAAAGTAAAAACAATTAAAACATGCAGTTGGGTTTGAACCGTGAACCTTAAGAATGGCGGCTACTGCTTTACCAAATGCGCCATTTAGAAGTTAGAAGTAGACTTCAAATTATGCATCTCTTTTAATAGCTAACCTAGTTCGCATGTGTGTGTGACAGCTTCGTGTTTGTACACAAATTGAAATGACACCAACTTTTGATGCAATGTTTCAATATGATATCTTCAGTAAATACTTCAAAATTGTAGCTTAACTTAAAGATAATGTATGTAAGATTTCGCCACCTAACATTTCACTGGGTCAGAACTCAACACTAAACGAATAAATGGAAAAAAATACGAAAACTGCAGAAGTAACGCCATCTACTGACGCAGCGTTACCTAGCTGACTGAAACACATCACCTTAATATGTATACACTTTGGTACCATGTCACATTAGCTTTTTTGACAAATTGAACTGTAAGTCTCACTAGATGTCAAATATGTTAGTGCGACAGAGTCCTAAAGTGGGTACATTATATTGCTCATGACTGTACGCATGTTAAGAAAAAACTAACGTATCGATTTCGGCAAAATTTATTGTATCGATCGATATGTTAGCTCTCTTGGTAATTTTTGTTTGCGTTTTGTATTAAGGCGAAGGGTTTCGACGCCGAGCAATCTCGTATCCCAGGATTCATGTCTCAATCGACGGGTCACAAAAAATAGTTCTGTTAAAACTATTAAGTGCCTACCTAATACTTTCTCTATTATAGCTACTGTGTTAATGATATTAGTAGAACTTGTGATTTAGTATAATTTTAAATAACATAGTAAACTGCGGTACAGAAATATTTAACACCGCGCCATGTATTTACTTTAAAGCTGCTGCACTCTTGTCGCTTAAGCCGAGCTGTGCTTCAAGTACTAGGTATATTATGCCGAGCCGAAACAGACTTACGCCTGCAGCACGGTTTTCCTATCGAACGCACCTCGATGTAGCTTCGCAGGTTTCGACCAATAGCTATACGACATTTCGAATACAATGAAGGATTTTCCAGGCCATGTATCCTAATAAAAATATAGATGGCGCTGTCTAGACTTGTCTTCGTTTAACCTAATTTCATGGATAACAGATATATAAAGTATTTGTTATGTTATGTTATGTCATATGCATCTTTTATCTTTGTTTTTGTGTATACATGATGACCCCTGCGCCCTGTTATAACACCCAGGCACAAAAAATCTCCCACACATTATTACTTATTCTAATTAAAATGAAGAATCAGAATCAGAATCATTTATTCAACGTAATTATCATGGATAAACTTGTTGAAGGTCAATGTCAATGAAGGTCAATGAAGAGAAGCAATATAGGTAGAAACATAATTTATTTATTTGCCATATTTTATATATTTGCCTATGCCAATTACATTATATTTTTGAATAATTATGTACCCGAGGAATAAGAAAATAGGTAATTATCACGCTAAAGGAATACAGCGCCATCTATATATTTTTTGAGGAACGTGGCATGGAAAGTCCATCATTAGGCGAGGGTGTAGTGGACATAGAATGGGTTAGGCTAGTGACAGTAAATATTGTGACAGCCTACAAATACATTTTGACACTTGGCATGTAATTTAATTTTAAAAGCAATCAAGTTGTGTTTGGTATTAAGCCTCAAATCCACAGCAAAAAAAAAGAATAAAAAAGCAACAATTACCGCGTAACACGCAACGTAACGCGCAACATGTACGGCAACGTTGCACAACAGCGCGCGACGTTGCCAGCTGAAGCGCAACATGTACATGTTGCCGTACGGCAACGTTGCACAACAGCGCGCGACGTTGCCAGCTGAAGCGCAACATGTCGCGCGGATTGTTGTTTGTTTAGAGCATCGTTAGTTGAGCAACAATTGTTGTCGAGTGGAGACGTGACGCGCAACAACACAAGTTCCTCTGGCGACATGTTGTCGACGACAGACGTGTAGTAGATGCGTAGACAGACAACGTGGTGAAACAAAAGTTCCGCGCTGAACTTTCTACATGTTGCGCGCCAAATGTTGCCAAGTGAAAACGCGGCTTTAAGCGTACAAAATTCGGAATAATGCCATTGAAAACGAGTGATTTATAGAAATTAATTAGTTTATGAAGTTGGTAAATAGTTATCAATTTATTTTTATTGAAGAAGGTGATTGGTATTTATAGTAATCATAGCTGCACAAGGTCGTTAGTCCGTTAATTAACGAAGTTAACATTTCAACAGATTAACTTGTAATTTAAGTTTAAAAATCGTTCCTGTATTCGTTAATTCCGTTAATGTTTTACCCGTTAATCGTTAATTACTTACCTACTATTTGCCAAAAGGGTACTCCGTAGATAGCGCCGCAACGTCGAAAACATGTTCTAATTTGACAAGTACTAAAATTATATACTTAATATTACAAACTCCAATGGTTCATTCTTTTGAAAAACCCCTAAACCAATGTTGTATAACTAAATTACTAACGAGTAAACGATTTACGTCAACTTACGATATATTATCATCTAAAATGTAACGCTTTAACTTTTAATGCGGATAATGGTGCTAATTTCTGCAGACGCGATCTAATTTTATTTTAAGTTATACCTGTCATTTTCTTATCCGTTGAAAAATAAAGGTAATCGACGGGCATAAAATTTATGGAATACAAATGTTTCAATTAACTGATTAACGAAGTTAACTTTCTTGTTAACGGATTAGCGATGTTAATTATTTGTGTTAATTTAAAAAATGCGATTTTATATTCACCTTTATTCTTACAAGTCATTGCAAGTTGCAAGTGTTTTTATTCACAACATTTGTAGAAGTTATCGTGTAAAAAATATCTAAAGAAATGATGTGCTATATACAGGGTGTTAGTGACATCGTAACGAAAACTTTGAGGGATGATTCAGGCCATAATTCTGAGTTGATATCAAGTGGAATTTTCCGTCGCAAAAGTATGGAACGGAAAATAATTTAAATAAGCTCTAAAATTTTCATGACTTCTCCGACAGGAAATTCCACTTGATATCGACTCAGAATCGTTACAGTGTCACTAACACCCATACCTACTTGTATGGCTACTGTATGTACTTGTATGGGGTGTAAGTGACATCGTAACGAATACTGAGAGGGATGATTCAGCTGATTATTCTGAGTTAATATAAAGTGGAATTTTCCATCGCAAAAGTATAGAATTAAAAATAATTTAAAAAAAAAACTAAAAAAATAACATGAATTTTGCGACGGAAAATTCCACTTGATATTAACTCAGAATCATGGTCTGAATCATCCCTCTGAGTATTCGTTACAATGTCACTAACACCCTGTATACAAAATGTATTATGAATATAAAAATATATGAGACAATATAACAGGGTTAAGACCGTTTTTAACCGACTTCAAAAAGGAGGAGGTTATTTTTAATCTCTTATTTTGTTCTTTTTACACGACAGCTAATTACAAATTATGCGTAGATTAAAATATTGTTTTAAGTGTTTCTACATTTAAAGAATTATGCATTCTTAAAATTATATTGTTTGGTCCAATTTGGTATATTTAGTTGCGTACTTAGAGGACTATTCTTAATTTAATTGTGCTGACTCCTGTACACACCATCTAATTTTATTTTAAGTTATACCTGTCACTTTCTTACTCCCCCAAAAAAAAGGACGGGCAACCGACTGGCATAAAATATATGGAACACACGTCAAATTTAGACAGAAATTTTAAAAAAATCCTTCCAAAATTGTATATTGGCCAGTAAACCGACAGAATTAACTTGACAGCATGCGTCAAGCGATTTGCATATAAGCGAGATGCCTATTTTATTCGCCCGGGTTATTCATTCATTTACTCATTCTTCCTAAAATTAACAGTTGTCAATAATGCGTCCCTTTCCTTTTCGGCGATAAAAAAATGACGGGTATAACTTAAAATTAGGATGTGTCTGCAGGAATCGGGGCCAATGTATACTTAAATTAAAGGGTAGGATTGGTAATCTCATATCAAAATTATCTGTAATATTATATTAATTTTATTCATTTAAGCAAAACTTAATTCAAAATCGAACTTAAACATACGTGTTAAATGAATTTATTATTTTATATTTAAGTATTTTAATTTTCTAAAGTATTTTTTGTTATAATAATCTGAAATTGTGTACTTAGCAGCGTTGAAAACTTTTAATGTGTAGTTGTGAATGATTTAAAGTAATTAACCATTTTATTTAAATGGGGACCATATCGAAAAGTCAAAAATCCATCGGTCAAATTTCAAAAGGCTTAACGATTTGGCCAAAAGTAATTTTGACCATTTAAATTTAGATCTACAAAGAGCAAAAATGCAGTCACTGAGCCCAGCGAATTATTTGTAAACAGTGGTGAAATTATGAACCATTAGTTGTCATAATTATAAAATTTAAGTTTTTGGTTTATTACAGAAACGACATGGAACCAGGAGGTCTTAAGTGCAATCAGTTAATTTATTACTTTGCAAGAAACTGATTGCACTTTTGCACCTTATCGTACCTACCAAACTTTGTTCGGTTAAGTTTTTGGTCAAACCATTTGAACCGTTATTTTAAACTTTGATATTTTATTCGCTATGTTTTTAAAATTTGATCAGTGGACTTTAGACCTTCTGATTATATAGGTAACTATTTAAATATATGCCCAACGATAGAGATAATCTGTGTTTTTCAGGTGCTCTCAAATACAGTAACAAGCAGTATGTCACTTTCCTTGTTTTCTGCGTCTATCCTTTTCTGCCACGCACAACCGTCATTTGCCAGAGCGAGATAAAGAGCTAGTGCGACTGCACTGGTCGTTTCCGCTGCGTGCAGTCGAGTTTTCTCGCTCTGGCAAATGTCGGTTTTGAGTGACAGAAAAGGATAGATAGGTGCGGGCAGTTGAACTTTGCGTGAGCCGATAACTTACTACCTCGCCCCACTGCTTTCTCCCTGTCTACTCACTATAGTGAATGGGCATTTACTAAGTAAGCGAGTCACACTTTGATACCATGTCACATTAACTTGTTTGCCGTAAGTCTCATCAAATGTCATGATATGATAGTGCGACAGGGTTCTAAAGTGGGTACATGATATTGCTCATAACTGTACAACCTTAAGTCACATCTTAAACGCCTGTTTTATAATAAAAAAAGCTGCTCTCAAGTCAGCTCTGCTGTGACGTAGATAGGATTTATATTACTGTTAACCTACATCCACTTATTCGAGAGTGCTCTTTCCATTCCTCGCTTTAGTCGTATATGTTCGTCATACGAACATTGCAATTTACAAAACAGTATTTAATTGTTATTGTAACATTCCTCCTGCACGGGGTAACCGTACAATAGAGAGTGAAGTCAGAAATTTGTTGTTTATGCCTTAAGTTTTTATTTATGAAGTAAAACTGAAAAAACTTGATAATACTTTATGGTGCTATGAATTCTAAGTTACCAAAGTGTTAGGCGTCTGTTTTGTCATGTAAAATCGACAGCGGATTTCGTGTAACATTCGTCGCAAAGTGAACCCTACTTTAAACACAAACAGGTGAAGTTGCTCGATAAGTAAACGCGCCAAAAAGAACACAAAACATGCAACAACACTCACACAACACAACAACAACAAAACACAACAGCACGCACACAACAACATAACAGTTGCACTTCAGCATCGAACTACTTAAAGACGTACACTTTAGTCGGTGCTACCGTTAGCTTCATTTTATTATTTTTTTATTCCTAGTTAAGGTATTAGTATAATTTACAAAACAACAAAACTAGAGTGAATGCATTTACTAGGCTACGTCTTCATTTACCATCAGGTAAGATTGTAGTCACAGGTAAATCTATTTTTTATGAAATGAAAAGACAACGCAATTAAAAAACTTAATATTTTTTTCGGCGATGTTATTCGTCATATGCCAAGCCTAAGTACGTGTTTATCTGCCTTTACACTATATTCGCTGTTGAATTTTAATTTAAATATATTTATTACCTAAAGCATTTGTCGCTCACTTAAACTTATTCTTATTTACTTTGTTTAATTCCAAACATTTGGTAAAACGACGCCTAAAACAATTCATGATTCAAAGACACTGGATTGACAAAGTGCTAGATAAAATATATATTATAAAAATAGCAAAATAATGTGAAAAGTATAAAAATATACACTGATATGTTATGATGTAAGATGAAACTGAATTGTGTTGAAATTAAAGTATTTATTGCAACAATTTTGCTACCTACTTATTATTGCTTATTATTCGTGTATTGTAGAGCCTGGTGTGAAAAGGACAAAATATACCGAATACTGAGGGGGTTGATTCTGCTCATGATTCTGAGTTAATACTGACTGACCGAGTCCAAGAAAATTCCGGTTGATATTAACTCAGAATCATGAGCTGTCATCCAAAACATGAATTCAGAGTCGGAAAATTCTACTTGATATTAACTGAGAATTATGAGGTGAATCATATCCCTCAGTGTTTGTTGAGTTTTATGTACTAAAATAAAGCACAAAATTACAAGACCACAACCGTTATGAACCAATTTATATTCACGACGAAATGAAGCGAATAACTTCGTAATTGTGAATAAAATAAAATAGGGTTACCTGGCGGATATTGCCTTCCGCGGCGACCCCGCCGCTTCCGCGCGTTTTTGTGTCGACTTCACGGTTACTTATGTTGGGAAAGTTGCCAGTTATGTCATAAAATAAGGAATAATAGTAGGTATAGAACGGCAACCCTCCGCTCCCCACCAATGGCTGAGGTATGTTTAACTCACCCCCTTCGGTCTTACTTGAGTCTTCAATCGTATGGCGTCAGACGCCACACACATAGATGCGCGTGTACGATAACGTCAATGTGTGGTGTCTGTGTAAAACGAGGTGTTTTGTATGAAAGGTCCGGTGTGTGATTATGGTAAGTTATGAACTTGCAATTCTAATTTAAACCGCATGCAATTTTGTTTTAATTTGGTGTGACTTATTGCATAAACTTTTTTGCTGGTTCCGACTTTATTGACGTGACTTATTGTAGATTTGCTGTAAATGGTATTAACTGTAACTTGGCCGCGCTGAGGCCTTTCACCCGGGTGTATTGGACCGAACGTACAAATATAGGGAGGGTAGAGAGAAAGCCTCAAGTACCTTCTGTCATAGAATAAGAAATACTTAATACGTAGTATTATACGTTATTGTACGTAAGTAGTATAATAATAGAATAGAATGCTCCTGTATAACCGACTTCAGAAAAGGAGGAGGTTTATATTTGATCGATTTCGCACATTCTAATAAGATTCTGATTTCTTTCACAAACTAACAATTTGATTTATGTTTTCCTTGTTATTAGTTTATTTTCAGACCATAATTATCGTGTGGGTTGTAAGGTGAATTACCAACCTCATCAACCCTGGTGTCAGGGTTATTATTGAGCCGCCATAGGCCCCTGACATGGCTCATGTAACGACTACTTGCTTACATCAGTAAGTAGTAACCGGGACCAACGGCTTAACATGCCGGCCGAAGCACGGATCATCTTAAGGACAATCAGTTGATCACCCTGTAATGTCCTATCACAGGAAAACTAAAAACGTTAGTATGGACGGCTGTTTATAAAAAAAAAACTTTTATTGGCATTATCTTTCGAAAAGTAATGATAAAATTGCAGCCTATCACATAAAATATACATTGCCGGTAAAGTGGCTATGGAATTAGAGAAGCAGTAGAGCTATCGTAGTTATCGGTTTGCAGGAGTAGTAGTAAAAGAGAGCGGGTTTGAACCGGCGACAGCGGTTCTCATACAAAATGCGCGTTAGGGGCTTTCCATCCTCTATTTCATTCCGTGCCCAGGTCATCTAAGTAGAACAGAGTTACTATTTATAGTTCGATGTACTAAGTAATTAAAATATAATGTTAACCGCAGTGCAAGCACCTTGTGACAATAATATTGCAATTAAGGCGAAAGGACGGCTATCGCGCATCGAGAAAGTAAGAGTGCGACAATTTTACGCTAGCGGAGCGCACGCGCATGAACTTGGGCGGCGTAAGCGCACGGGATGTGTGCGTACAGTCTGCATGGTCATCATCATTCATCATTTCCCTCATATTTTTTTTTAGATTTTTTGAATCCGTGATAGCCCTGTATGGAGAACGCGTGACTTTGATCGTAGTATTACGAGTTCGAATCCCAGCTAGGGATCTAAACCACTGAATTCGACTTTTTTTTTCTTGTACCCCTGCCGCACAGGATAGGCAGGGACTTTTTGTAACTACATACATAGCTTATTTCTGCTAGTGACTTATATAACTATTCTCACCTGAACTCACCTGACTTGGTCCCTGCCGCCACCCCATCTCACGAGGTGTTGTGTTCAAAGAGTAACCTCACTTGTGACTCACCACAAGCATCAACTTCACACCATCACTTGTTTAATACGGGGCAACATCTATTGAACGAAATTAATACTTGTACCGTAACGTTAGAAAACCAAACAAAAAAATATGAGTGTGAAATTGATCAGCTCCAGGCACAGATAAAAAAACTGACAAAATCCTTAGAAAATATGACACTGGACTACGAAGTAGCTCAGAAAACTATTCGAAAGCACGAGCTGACCGCTGATAAGATGGTGAGTTTGAGTTTTCACAACGCGGAACGCTTCGATTCACTAATTAATCGTCAGTATAGATGCAAGCATTCATCCTCGCAGACTGAGCGGCTTGCTCGTGTTTCCGAATCCTCCCCTCTGTCCGCGCCTGCGCCGGCCCATCAGCTGGTACCGGCGCCGCAGGACCTGCTCCTCACACCTATTGATAATGATAATAATACGTCCTTCTCGTCGGCGACCGGGCAGGCGGCGCCCGCGCCGGTAAACAAAGCGCAAAATATTATTATGTTTAGTGACGAAATTGGCAAATCAATGGGTTTACAACTTAGCCATTTCTTGAGGCGGGCAGTAATTAATAATTGTATGCCGGGTGCCTCCTATTTAGACATTTTAAAAAGAATAATTTCATATCAATTCTCACAAAATAGTACAATCATAATCTTGGCCGGTAGGAGAGGTAACGCGAACAAAGAACTACTTACTCATTATATTTCCTTACTTAACAGCCTACCGAATGTAGCACAAGTGATTTTGTTTGCATTGCCTTTCAGCCAAAGTCAGCTAAAAACCGAAAATAAGTTTAGACATGATCTAAACCTGACGTTGCATACTTTAGTATGCGATTATTATAATAAATTTCAGTTTATTGATACGAATTCCTATGTTAGGAATTTTTATTTGACCAAAGATAGATATTACTATCTATCTAACTTTTACAAAAGACAAATAGCGAAGTCGCTATCCTTTTTTTTTACAATAGAATCAGCCAATTCGTTGGCTTTTAACGCGTCTGCTCCTATTGAGCAGCCTATTTTTATTTCTGACATTTGTAATTTAAATTAAATTTAATGACAACAGAGAAAAACTTTGGCTGTAGTAAGTTAAATGAGGACATATTAAATATAAAATTCAATAAGAAAAATACAAATGTAATCAACCTGGTACACCAAAACATACAAGGAATATTGGGCAAGGAACTTGAAATTGAACTTTTTTTAAACAGTAATTGTGTTGATATTATGTGCGTAACTGAACATTGGCTAAAAAAACATGAGTTCGTTTGCTTCAATAATCACCAGGTTGCCAGCTCGTACAGCAGGGAGACGGCTATCCGTGGCGGTTCATTAATATTAGTACGTAATTGTTTAAAATATAAGGAACGAACGGATATTGTAAGTCTCTCAGTTGAGCGAACTGTTGAGCTAGCCTGTATTGAACTCAGCCGGCTTATTGTATTGAGCGTATACAGACCCCCCGCTTCATCTTATGATCTATTTGAGAAAGTTATTGATGAAGCTTTATGCAAATTATGTAATAAAAGCAAACATGTTATCGTCTGCGGTGATTTTAATATTGATATTCTGGAAAATTGCTCATTAAGTACTACATTCAAATCTTTATTTCTGTGTTATAATCTTGTAAATCTTTTTTCAGAACCAACCCGAATCACGTCACAGTCCGCGAAATGTATCGATAATATTTTTAGTAACTTAGAACCTTGTGATAAATTAATAATTAATAAATTAAAGTCAGATCACTGTGGTCAACAAATATCTTTCAACTTATTTATTGACCGCTCACTGAAAAAGGATGTTACATGCAATCCCATATCAAGTAGTCGTTTAGAACAATTCAAAGATAATATGTCAAACAAATTACCAGAACTTCCTTACTGTGATGACCCAAATTTGTTATATAACTCCCTATTTAATCTAACAAAATCGGAAGTTAGTAAAGTATTTAAGGCAAAAACAATTAAGAAAGCAGACACACCAATTTTTAGTGACTGGGCGACGGTAGGAATTTATAAGAGTAGAAACAGGTTGTATGAACTTTATGAAGAAAGAACATACAATCATAGCGTAGCTTTTCACGACTATGTAAAACGGTATTCAAAAGTTTTCAAAAGTGTTTGCGTTACCGCGAAGGCAATGTTTGTTAGCAGTAAAATTAAAGGTAGCTCAGATATTATTAAAATGACTTGGAAAGTTATAAATAGCGAAAATGGGAAAGTCAAAGCACGCGATCTCGAGTATCAATTACAAATTGACGGTAAACTACTCACAAATGATAAGCAAGTTGCTGAAGCTTTTGAAAAATTCTTTACTGACATTCCATTTTCGACTACCAAGGACTTGAAGTCATCTCCTGCACTCGCTCAATCACTTGTAAAGGAGCACATAGATACGTCCAAAGTAGATAAACTAACATTTACACACGTGAGTCCTAGGGACGTCTTAAGAGCTTTTAAATCTTTAGAAATGAAAAAGACTGCAGATCTTCATGGTCTCTCTGTTAAAATCATTAACTCCGTGATTGATTGCATAGCTCCCTATCTATCATGTATATTTAATAAATGTGTAGACAATGGTGTGTTTCCAGATTTAATGAAGCACAGTAAAGTCATTCCATTGTTTAAAGCTGGTAGTACTTCTGACCCTACTAATTTTAGACCAATATCTATACTACCCACGCTTAGTAAAATATTTGAAAAAATTTTATTACTGCAATTACTTCAACATTTCAATTTAAACAATTTAATGTCTAATAAACAATTTGGTTTCACAAAGGGTCGCTCAACAACCGATGCTGGTGTTGAGTTAATAAATCATGTTTTTCAGGCTTGGGAGGAGTCCAAAGATGCTATTGGTGTCTTTTGTGACCTTTCCAAAGCCTTCGATTGCGTTTGTCATGATATATTGATCGCGAAACTTCGTCACTATGGGATAACAGATAATGCCATCGCTCTTTTGGAGTCGTACCTTAGTGGCCGCGTTCAGAGGGTTGATGTGCATGGCTCCAGATCGTGTGGATCTAACGTCACTATAGGCGTCCCGCAGGGCTCAATTCTAGGTCCATTTCTATTCCTAGTTTACATAAACGACCTACCTAGTCTTGTAAAACATGAAGTGGTGCTGTTTGCAGATGATACCTCCTTACTTTTTAAAGTAAAGAGACGACAAGATTCCTTTGACGATGTAAACAACGCCATTTCAGAGGTAGTGGATTGGTTTACTGTAAACAACCTGCTACTTAATGAAAATAAAACAAAATATGTTTATTTTACGTTATCGAATGTTAGTAGGCCGCTCGATTCTATTATTGTAAAAAATAAAGAATTGGACCTCTCGGATACTGCTGTATTTTTGGGAATTACTTTGGACGCTAAGTTGCAATGGAGTCCTCATATTGATAAGTTGTCCAAAAGGCTCAGCTCAGCAGCATTCGCGGTCAAAAAAATTCGTTTAATAACCGATGTAGAAACCGCGCGATTAGTTTATTTTGCCTATTTCCACAGTCTAATGTCGTACGGCATCTTGCTGTGGGGTCATGCTGCAGATGTGAACAGCATTTTTGTTCTGCAAAAGCGGGCCATTCGGGCGATTTACAAATTGGGACCCAAGATGTCACTTAGAAATAAATTTAAAGAAATTAATATTTTAACTTTGGCATCACAATATATCTTTGAAAACTTAATATATGTAAAAAAACATATAGGATTATTTGCGAAAAATAGCGGTCGGCACATTGTTAATACCAGGAATAAAAATAAACTTGCTTTACAAGTCAGTCGATTACATAAGATTACTAAATCTTTTAAGGGGCAATGTATACGTTTTTACAATAAGATTCCCATTGACATTCAGAATTTGCCTTTCAACTGTTTTAAGACAGTAGTTAAACAAAAACTTTACAAAAAAGGTTATTATAAAGTTAGTGATTATTTAGAAGATATGAATGCATGGGATTAACTGTCTGAGAACCGATATTAGGCAGCTAAATTACTCAATTGTATACCAATATTTTATGTTTTATGTTTATTTTTATTTTTTTAAAGAACGTCTAGGGCCCTGTGCCGAGGTTTTTCTTGCAGCTTCTTTTCCCCGGCTATACAGGTTGTGAGAAGCTGCAGTAGTTTTAGGCGGATGAGACGTTCGTTATGTAAAATTGACGATTCAAAGTGTAACTATGTTACCTACTGAATAAAGATATTTTTGAATTTGAATTTGAATTTGAATTGAATTCTGAATTCGACTTTAGGAGCTGGAATTCATGTTTGGACCATAGACAATTGATATCACGTGGTTTCCAGGATGGTTAATGGCAATAGGCTCGCTTCCTGTTAAGTATTTTTTTTTTAAATTAAGATGGGTTTGCTCTTGTCTTCGTACTTTCAAGAGGAGAAGAAGAGATCGACCGTGGAACGAGCTTACCCAGAAAATGCCTATTCACCCGTGATTTTAAGGACCCCAGGTTATAAGATACAGGAAACACCGACGCCGGCAGCCCATTCCATTCCTTGGCTGTGCGCATGTTCACCCCTATTACATGGGAATGTAATAGAGGTGAATATACGTCCCTCTGCTGGGCACAGGCCTCCCCTCAATCAACCGGAGGGCGGAGCATACTCCACCACACTGCTCCACTGCGGTTTAGCGGAGGTCTATTTTACGGTTAATTTTATTCCTGTCGATTACACGTCTCTTTGCTTTTCGGCAGATAAGAATTAAATTGACAGGTATAACTTTTAATAACATTAGATGGTGGGGGTTGAAATGGCCACATCGAAGCAATTCATCTAAGAAAGCAATATTGCAATTTGACATTTGCGCATATAAAATTAAGTGCGCAATGCAAACAAATGTCAAATAGCAATATTGCTTTCTTAGATGAATTGCTTCGATGTGGCCATTTTAACCCCCGGTGTGTGATACGGTGAATCTACTACTGGGATCAGGACCACTCGTTCTTACCATGTTATATTAGAACAGAAGGTAGACTGACTGTTAACAACGGTTTCCGTTGTCTTAATAAGTTTTTTTCGTTTTTTTTTTGTTTTTTAATGTTTTGGTCAGTTTTTCAATAAAAATCAGCTCGGGATGTCTCTTTTCTTTCGAAATTCTGTATGCAGTCTCAACACTAACAAATAGAAGGTTTTTTTTCTTTTACAATAAAATAAGTTGACAGATTTGTTTGCCTTTAGAAAATTATAGATCTACCCACTTCACTCCAGTTACCCCGTGATCATGGCACTTGCAACAGTGTTGAAATATCAGGAGTCAGGAGTCTCATTTCGGATTTATCGCGGTAAGAATAAAGTATTATTATATTATGTTTTAATCTTCTTCTATCGTGTGGGTTATGGGTTTGTGAGGTAGATTACTAACCCCGTCAACCCTGGTGTCAGGTTATTATTGAGCCGGCAAAGTCCTCTGACATGACTCAGTATGTATGTTATGTGTTTTAATGAAAGGTTCCTATCCTATCGATCATGGGCAAGAGTTTAAAATTGAAAACTCCTATTCTCCCATATCTGCGCACAGTACTACGCGTACGCGCACCGATCTCGCCGAAATTGTCCGCGCGCAATTGCCCCCAGCTTTCCATATTGTGCGCGTTGTGTAACGCGCGTTTGGTAATTCGATTACCTAAGCGCATGCGCAGATGGGTGGTTTGGGCAGTACCTAGCTGCTGAAGAATAGGAGTAATTGGGGATTACGTGGTTTTGAAGAAATTGCTACATTATGTACTTTAGTTACTTATCAACATCTCGAGATAGCGCTGTCACATCAGGTCATGAGTTTGAATCCCTTGGGCTTTAAAATACTGAATTCGACTTTATAATCCATGTTTGGGTTTCCAAGGTTTGTGCCCGGTTAATGGCAATAGGTTCGCTCCCGTAGGACTTAAACATAGCTGGCGACAAGTAATTGTCTATACACTTCTATCTACCCCTTAAATGTATACAGGCGAGATGATTTGGCCCACTAGGGTCGATTAATTCTCTAAAATATAATCCTTCTAATAATCTAAGCCGAGGTTGGCGCCCAACATGGCACCCTCAGACCCGTTGTCTTAAATGTATCGACTGAGAGGCTGAGAACCTTCAGCGCTCCCCGTATGTCCGGCCAAGTAGTTAATGCCATTTGTGACAAAACTACAATAAATCATAACATAAGCTCACAAACTATATCCCAATTGGGGTACGATAAGGTACAAAAGTCCAATCAGTTTCTTGCAATGTAATAAATTAACTGGTTGCACTTAACACCTGGTTACATGTACGTTTTTGTAATAGAGCAAAAACACCTACAAAAACATAAATTTTACAATTATGACAACTAATGGTTCATAATTTCACCACTACATAACATAAACTGCCTATATATGTCCCACTGCTGGGCACAGGCCTCCCCTCAATCAACCGGAGGGGGTATGGAACATACTCCACCACGCTGCTCCACTGCGGGTTGGGGAGGTGTTTTTACGGCTAATAGCCGGGACCGACGGCTTAACGTGCCCTCCGAAGCACGGAATCAACCTACTTTTTCGGACAATCAGGTGATTCAAGCCTGAAAAGTCCTTACCAAACAAAGGACAGTCTCACAAAGTGATTTCGACAATGTCCCCATCGGGAATCGAACCCGGACCTCCAGATCGTGAGCCTAACGCTCTAACCACTAGACCACGTAGGCTGTTTGTAGTGATTTCA
Organism: Pectinophora gossypiella; assembly: GCF_024362695.1. Taxonomy (NCBI): domain Eukaryota; kingdom Metazoa; phylum Arthropoda; class Insecta; order Lepidoptera; family Gelechiidae; genus Pectinophora; species Pectinophora gossypiella. Next base: position 4,472,388 of record NC_065424.1, read on the forward strand.
CCACTATTTACTAATAATTCGCTGGGGTCAGTGACTGCACTTTTGCTCTTTCATTGTACATCCATCGCAAGATGAACTAAGTACCCACAACTCACTGAGCTTTCTGTTAGACCAACGTAAAACACGTAAGCATCACGTAGGCGTCTCTTAAGTCAAGAGTTTCTTCGTTGAATAAATCAATAACCTTTTGCATCGTGTTCTACCATATTAATTACATTATTATTATTTCTTGTGTACCTATTTTGTAAGTTTTCTAGCATTTTTTTAGTCGTGTCTATTGGAGGACCTGTAAATGGCTGTTTGTTTTTTAGTATTAACTATTATTTTGTATCGTTAGCTGTTGGTCTTCCAATAAAAATAAATAAATAAGTAAACGTGATAGGTTCGTAGCCGTATCGCCGTCTATAATGGCCGAGCCAACTGTGTTAGTAAAAATCAAGTCAAAAAAGACCAATGTAATGCACTTCTGGTATTTCCATCGTGTTTAAGATGTAAGATTGCGAAGATTGTCCCCTGAGAGAGTCAGTGGCGTCGAGTGTGAAACCTGCGGGGCACGCCCCAGATACCATCTTGATTGTGACAGTAGTTACTACATGCGCGGGCGCAATGCTTTCTGTACGGCAGTTTTTACAAAACGCAAATAATATTTTTAATTTGCATAAAATCAGTAAGTAGTAGGTACGGTCACGAGCATTAATATGTATACACTTTGGTACCATGTCACATTAACTTTTTTGACAAATTGAACTGTAAGTCTCACTAAATGTCAAATATGTTAGTACGACATAGTCCTAAAGTGGGTACATTATATTGCTCATGACTGTACGTAACTACGTCAACTCAATTCTGTACCTCATTCCTAATATGCTTAGCAGACTCATAAATCGTCAGAAGACAACGAGTTCAAATCTCAGCTCTGGTTTTAAGCCACTGAATTCGACTGTATGAGTTTGAATTCATGTTTGAATCATAAATAATTGATACCACGTGGTTTCCAAGATTTGTGCCCGGTTAATGGCAATAGGCTCACCCTCTATGGGACTTAAACATACATACATACATACATAGAGTAAACATACACTATGGAATTCCATTTGCTTCGATCCTGACACACTTCTCTTGCTTCCTCCACATTCATCAATCGTTTCGTACACGCACGCTGGTTCAGAGTAGATCGTACTAAACCTTTTCTAGGGACATCTCCAATTTGGTCAATATTGGTACGTTCTTCTAGGTCTTCCTCCGCCAGCCCTACCATCAATCTTCGCTTTAACATACTGCTCTCGTAATCCTATTATCCTTAATTCGTTCTGTGTCCAAACCAACTTAACATTCCCTTCTCAATCTTAGTCACTATATCGTCTTTTACACCACATTTCTCTCTTATCACTTGGGACTTAAATATAGCTTTTGTATTATGTACGACGTTTAGTCGACGCTGTTTAAGGCGCACACATAAAACATTTCGTACAGATAAACGCTAAAAATAATTCACTCAATAACACTTACAATATTCCCTGCGTGTGTACGGTGCACAAAGCGCGCCCATGTTTCGGCGATCGTGAAAGTGGAAAATTGTCCGTAATCGCCCTCCGGTGTACACTATGACGACTGTCTTTCAATATGTTGAACATCCCTTTTACTGCACCGTACAGTCACGCCTATATCCCTATCGGGGTAGGCCAGCCTTAAACCATCAATAATCATTCCTGGTGGGGTCATTATCTACACACTGATCGTGATCGACGATTTCCCTCATTCAGCGCTTATCGCTATCGACCCACTATAGTCGATTAATTCCTTCAAATATTTTTCCTCTCAGACGACGCCCTGAGCCGAGGTTCGCGCCCAACAGGGCACCCTCAGGCCTGTTGTGTTAAACGTTGTACCGGGTGAGAGCCTTCAGCGCTCCCCATTTGTCCGGCAAAGTAGTTGATGCCATCTGCGGCAAATCAATAAGTCATGTCAAAAAATATATCTGCACACTGTTTCTCACTCTATCACTCAATTTAACACCGCAGATGCTACACAGACCTTATTACTACGGCATTAATCCTACTTTCATGTGTCTTCTGCTATCTTCTATCGTGTGGGTTGTGAGATGGAGTACCAACCTCATTAACCCTGGTGTCAGGGTTACTATTGAGCCGCCAAAGGCCCCTAACATGACTCATATAACGACTACGTACTTACATCAGTAAGTAGTAACCGGGACCAACGGCTTAACGTGCCTTCCGAAGCACGAATCGTCTTACTTTCGGACATTCAGGTGATCAGCCTGTAATGTCCTAACCAAACTAGGGGCCACAAAGTATTTTTTTTGTGATATGTCCCTACCGGGAATCGAACCCAGGAACTCAACCACTGGACCACGGAGGCCGGTCTTCTGCTATAACCAACATTCATTACCGTACTTTAGCAGGACCAGTACTGCCTTGTGAACAGCCATCCTCGCATCTTACATTCGCTACTAACAATTGCATGCATCGCCCCATTAGCTTATGTTTCTTTTTTTTTTAAGAACGTCTAGAACTCTGTGCCGAGGTTTTTCTTGCAGCTTCTTTTCCCCGGCTATACAGGTTGTGAGAAGCTGCAGTAGTTTTAGGCGGATGAGACGTTCGTTATGTAAAAATGGTTGTGAGGTGGAATACCAGCCTCATCAACCCTGGTGTCAGGGTTACTATTGAGCCGCCAAAGGCCCCTGACATGGCTCATCCCTATCTGGCCGACTGGACGGCAACGCAGCAACATGGTTGTGAGCAGTTCAGGGCGTCGAGTGGTGTACACCGCTTTCTGCGAGGCGGTTTACCCGCCTTACCAACTCGCGACTTATGCATCTTTCACTTCCACCCTGCGTATAGCTCTAACGCCCCACTCTGGCCGGCCAATGAAGGCAAGCCAGAGGTGAGAGTCCTGCAGCCCCCGCTGGGGTCCACTCCGGCCGGCTAGTGAAGGCAAGCCGGAGACGGAGGGCTTGACCGACTCTCGGAGGATCTCAGCTCCGTGGTGTCTGCGGAGACTGACTGCACTGTTGAATTCACCAGGGACGATGAGAGATGGAGCAGAGATAGGGTTGTCACATCCCTACGCCTTTATTATTATTATTTATACTTATTGTTTTATTTTATTTTTTCCTTTTCATTTCTGAGGGCTCTCACCTGGGAATTATTGTTAATAATACTAATATCATCAAGAGAATAATACCTATATAGTAATATCTACTTATTTGGGATGTAAAAAAAAACACTTTTGCTTTCACAGAGTCGTGATTATTGTCACACTTGGCGCTACTGACTTTCACAGAAGACATTACATTAATCTTACATCTCAAACATGTTTTTTTCTCTTAAAAACATTACCTATCATCTTCCTAACGTTTCAAGCCATAGAGGCGGTCAAAGATTTTCGGGGATATGGGTTTCTTTACGATGTTTATTATGAATGAATAATATATATTGTACCTACATAAATAGCCTATATACGTCCCACTGCTGGGCACAGGCCTCCTCTCAATCAACCGGAGAGGGTATGGAGCATACTCCACTACGCTGCTCCACTGCGGGTTGGTGGAGGTGTTTTTACGGCTAATAGCCGGGACCAACGGCTTAACGTGCCCTCCGAAGCACGGAATCAACCTACTTTTTCGGACAATCTGGTGATTCAAGCCTGAAAAGTCCTCACCAAACAATTTCGACAATGCCCCCATCGGGAATCGAACCCGGACCTCCAGATCGTGAGCCTAACGCTCTTACCACTAGACCACGGAGGCTGTATATTGTACCTAATGAATGATTTTTTTTTGACGAGACTTAACATAAACAGCCTACATACGTCCCACTGTTGGGCACAGGCCTCCCCTCAATCAACCGGAGGAGGTATATTGACGAGAGTTATTGTAAGTATTTTTTTTTATTGAGACTTGGTCAGGGATACGGGTAAAGACTTCATCGGTATCAGAGGCGGTGATGAGAGCCATCGGTACGGCAATGCAGGACGGAAGGGGCAAGTCACAGGGACTGTAACCTGGAACTTGACAGAGGGCAGCAGTAACTGTCAGTAGTATAGTATTCAGTATGTATGTATTGAGTCCTAGCTCGGCTTTGAAGACTAAGTACTCTAGGCGCCATCACACTTGCGTCAGAGTACTGCGGGGCGGAAGGCAAGAGGGAAACCACTGCCCTATTTTACCCAAAAAAAGTAGCATGGAGGATGGCACACCGACCAGAGCGTGGCTCTTAAATTAATTATGATGATTGTTTTAGTTTGTGGGCTCTGTTTTCCGCATTTAAACTCTAAGATGGTCCATTATGCGTGCTATTGTTGGCTACATAAGCCAACCTAACTCCTTCCAGAAGCTCAGAAGCTTCCTGGGGTTTTCACAGGCTTCGCGGAGCGACCCCATTCCTTTGGGGATTTGTATCCGTTGTGCTGTCACTCCCGTGCATTCCAGGATTACATGGGAGCTATTATTTACCCCATATGGCATTTGTAGTGTATTCGTCTCAATATAATTAAATAAATAAATATCGGCTCGTTGCCACACACTACGTCTTCACTCCACCCCCGTACATACCCGTACAGTTTACTTTTTAATTGTGGCCACCGCGTAGTGCATTGCCCGTAGACAGAATATATATGAATCGATTATATCGATTCAAGTATTTTATAATATATTACATATTTATATATTTAATTATACCTACGTGTATTACAATAAGATGTGTTTATGTATTTATGTAAACACTACATGGTTAACTACTTGGCCGGAAGTAATGAATGAAGACACTTGCAGCCACTATTGATGCTATCGCCCAATGGTCCAACATGTTAAAACGACAGTCAGTTTGTCAAAATAGTTATATAGCTACATTTGTAAATATAAATAAAAAAATATATTCGCAGTAGTAGTATTTCAATTTAATAATAGATTAAATAAACATATTGTCTAAATTACATTCAAAAAAGGAAAAGAATACAAGTTAAAAATACATAAGGCACATAAATACGCAAAAAAGGTATAATAAATTAAAGAAAAATAACTTTATTTTTTTACTTAATGGCTATCAAATGTAGTAAGACCACGGTAACATGATCATTAACTAACATACGGATACCTGGATATACATAAAGCTGCCTCAGGTACATGCTCTATAAAGAAAACAACCATTGAAATAATAATAAGTATATTGGTTACTTACTCTAAATTTCCAAAACGCACGCGTGCTCAAACACAAGTGTACACGTGTTCAAAATGGTACGTCTGCCTTCGATGCGTGCTCGAATCAAAAGAACCCCAATGAAAGACAAACACGCCTTTTTATACCCTTTCTCCTAGTGTTGCCATATGAAGGCAACACAAATTCGCACAAAATTACAGAAAACCTAACATTCGACCATCCTGACGTCGTGCATGTCCTCATGCACGTAGACAAAACGTCCAATGTTCAAACCTAACATTCGGCGGGCCAAGTGATTCCACACTCATCGAGAACAGTTACAAAGCTTCACTTAAAATCTAAAAGTACAACGACATATAATCACATTTACGGGGTGAAACATCAGCTCTTCTTTCTAATCATAATATAAAGCTATTCAAGTTGTCAATAGTTCGCAAACCCTTCCTTCTCACGAACCATTGCAAAGCAATTGAGTGTGAACCTTCTTTCTCACACTTGTAATTATCGTATACAAACCTTCCTTCTTATATACGATAATTAAAATAATCATAATATAAAGCTACTCAAGTTGTCAATAGTTCGCAAACCCTTCCTTCTCACGAACCATTGCAAAGCAATTGAGTGTGAACCTTCTTTCTCACACTTGTAACTATCGTATACAAACCTTTCCTTCTTATATACGATAATTAAAATAATCATAATATTACAAAGCTATTCAAGTTGGCAATAGTTCGCAAACCTTTCTTTCTCACGAACTATTGCAAAGCAATTGAGTGTGAACCTTCTTTCTCACACTTGTAACTATCGTATACAAACCCTTCCTTCTTATATACGATAATTAAAATAATCATAATATTATAAAGCTATTCAAGTTGGCAATAGTTCGCAAACCCTTCTTTCTCACGAACTATTGCAAAGCAATTGAGTGTGAACCTTCTTTCTCACACTTGTAACTATCGTATACAAACCCTTCCTTCTTATATACGATAATTAAAATAATCATAACATTATAAAGCTATTCAAGTTGGCAATAGTTCGCAAACCCTTCTTTCTCACGAACTATTGCAAAGCAATTGAGTGTGAACCTTCTTTCTCACACTTGTAACTATCGTATACAAACCCTTCCTTCTTATATACGATAATTAAAATAATTGTGAACCCTCCTCACAAAATTGAAAGTCACCTTAACTAAATAGCTATGAGCCCTCCTTCTCAAGCTATTACTAAATACACATCTTACAGTTTCATCCAACAAACAGTACCTCTACTTACTTTCTTTTGATTGTATATAATAATGACACAATCAGTCATCTTCATCACTACTTTCTTTATCATCATTAACGTGAATCCAGGGTGACATTCGATTTGTTAAATGAAGTAGTCATCAATCCCAACAAATTCAAACTCAAAAATATGTTTATTCAGTAGGTAACATTGTTACACTTTGAATCGTCAATTTTTATATCTTTAAGGGATTCCCGAACTGACAATAAAGTATAATTTTGCGTTTCGCATACTATTTCGTTCAACATAGGATTAATTTCCGCATCCATCTGAAGTCCAAACATTACCTCAGTCCGTCCCGTTGTCTTCCGACGGGTGTTGTTCATGCCCCATTGGACTCTACCTATCTTGTCATCCCAGACGTTCTTGTCAAAATTAAGATTTTGCGCAGTTAACGACCCTAACATCGTGCGATTACACTGCTCTACTTGTCCATTGGACCTAGGACTTGCAACTGCGTTCAACACGTGTCTAATACCTTTATCCGAGCAAAACGTTTGAACACGTACGAGGTGAAGAAAGTACCGCGGTCGCTAATAATTCGATCTGGGTTTCTGAACGTATAGAAAATATCTTCTAATTCTCGCGTTGTTGTAACTGTTTTTGGTATTTCTGACTGGCCTGATAAATTTAAATTTCGTAAAGGCATCTACGACTACCAATAGGTAAGAGTTTTCCTCTCTTTGATCGCACAAAAAGGTCCAAGGTGATTGATGTACAGGGTGTGAAAAGGCACCTCGACTTTTCGTTTACGTGGAATAGGCCCTCATTTGAATTAGTTTTCTGTTATGTACTTTAACCCATCTGCATCAATATCAGTGGTAAGAAATTCCCGAATGCGACCCAGTTCACTATCACCTAATTGAAGAGTCTACAACCTGTCCCCCTCATTGATTGACATAACCGTCGGGTAAAGACCAGCGTCAATTTCCATTGAACTAAGATCCTCAATTGGGTTCCGAAATAGAAGGTCCACGTGCGACATTTTCGTGCCAGCACGATATTCAAAAAGCAAAAACAGCCACCAGCGGGCAATACGTCTAACCAAATCGCGTTTGGAAAGCATGGAGCGCAACGCACTACAATCGGTCATGATTTTGAAATTCTGACCCAGAAGATAAACCCGAAACTTTTGAGCGAACTTACTACCTATAGCAAGAGTCTCAAGTTTATAAACCTTTTCTCTTCTGGAGATGTCTGGCGACTATAGTACGCTACGGGATGGTAGGTGTCGTTTCCATTACGTCGCTGCATCAATATTCCACTGACGCCCACTTCACTGGCGTCAGTGTGCAACTGTGTTTCGGCGGTCGGGTCGTAAATGGCTAAGATTGGCCTATCTATCAGACTACTCTTGAGATCAACAAATGCGGCTTCTTGTTCCTCAGTCCAACACCATTCCACATCCTTCTTGAGCAACTTATTCAACGGATGTGATAAAGACGCGTAACTCCTTATAAATTTTCCGAAAATATCCTACTAGTCCCAGAAATTGGCGGACGGAATGTGGACTGGTGGGACGAGGAACATCAAACACTGACTGTGTCTTTTTGTCAGCCGGCCGCACCCCAGCAGCGCTAATATCATAACCCAAATAGTTAATAATTCTGCTGTAAGAAATTACATTTTGCCAAATTCAGAGTTAGGCTTGCCTTTTCTATCAACTGTAAAGCCCTTTCTTACCTATCCAAACACTCTTCTACATCCTTTTCGTAAGTTAATACGTCATCGATGTAAGCAGTAGCTTCTGAGAACCTAGCGGAAACCAATACCTTATTCATCAGCCTTTGAAATACAGCTGGTTCGTTAGCCAACCCAAACGGCATACGATTAAATTCATATTGGTCGTCTGGGGTGATAAAGGAAGTTAAGGGTTTCGATTCTTCTGCAATAGGCACCTGGTAGTATCCAGATGCCAGATCCAAAGTTATAAAGTAGGCCTGCCCCACTAATCGAGCAATCTCGTCTTCAATCACTGCCATCAGGTACCTTATCTTAACTGTCATTGAATTCAGAAACCTATAATCAACACAGAGCCTTTGTTTACCGTCCTTCTTACGAACCAACATAATTGGACTCGCATATTCCGATACAATTTCTCGTACAATCCCCGCATTCATCATCTCACCAACCATTTCTCTTACTTGTTGTCGTTCCTTGTGCGACAATATGTAAGGCCGGTAAACCACAGGACGCTCAATATTCAATTCAATTTTCATTTCAGTCATATTTGTACATCCCAACTCCTCTAATGATTGCGCGAAGCAATGCTTGTATTCGTTCAAAATGTTAAAATAGACGTCGTTTATGTGGCTCTTCAAGCGTTTTTGCTAAAGTTAACATCTTTAGGCTCTATACCTAAATGCTCGCCAACGAGGTCTGTGGGTGATGTACAAATATGATTGACAATCTGAACTCTATTTCATCTACCTATAATATCACCTTCATCAATATAACAAAAGCTGACAATGGGGTAATATGAACAAAGAGCTGACCTTCCTCTACTTTGTATAACCCGCCGGCTATCGTGAATTCTCGGTTTGGCTTCCCCACGACTCTTCCGCTAAGCCTAACATATCAATTAATCACAACATCAGTACGAGCTCTGATAATCGCCTCTCCACTCAATCTTGCGCATGAAGCGGAGACGACCTTTACACTCGCAGTATCACCACTACCACCGTTAGCAAAAGGGAATTCATCATCATAATAAAACCTCAATTCGTTGGCATTCTTGAATACCAGCACCTGCTTCTGTTAGGTGAAGGACTGTCCTACTAATATCGGACAATTGAGCAGATTACTGTCAACCACGTGACACAAAACATCCGCACTAACACCGTCGATGCATAAATTAACCTGTGTCCTGCCCATGGACAAAATAAAATTACTACCAAAACTTTTAATGGAGTCGGGGGTTGATCACAAGTCTACCCCAAAATCAGTGTCGTTGTTTGTTTTATGAGCGAAATTTCGCTACCGAAATCTATAAACGATATCATAGAGGTGTCATTTACCCTAACTGTATTGAAATATTTTGAGCCCGACTTAGAGGTAAGTATGCGCATGATTTTAGGAATGTTACCTAGATTATCACGGTTTTCAAAAAAAAAGGGACTCTGCAAGTTTCCATTTTATGACCGAACCTACGACATCCTGTACATTGGACCAGAGGTTTGGGGCATTTAAGATACGGGTAACCTTTTTCCCTACAGTTAAAACAAAATAATTTGTAACTTGAATTTTTTTGAAGTCTTAACTGATTTATCCCTATTGTCATTATTACTTCCCGCTGTGGATTCAGTCGACTACTTTGTTTTATTAAAATGAAAGCGATCGGACGGCGGTTGGTTCTCCTTATTACTCATCAGAAAATGGAGTTGATCAGGCTGCGTACATCGTAACGCTTATCGCCGGATCTAATTATCTTGTCACTTAATCCGTGGATAATGCAGTCCACGGCTCGTTTCCCTTCGATGTCACACCGGTTCACGATGGCTAATTCTTCATAATAATAAACCTCTAGCGGTTCACCAAACCTACTCTTTCGCCTAAGCGTATCCTCCAGGGATTGGCCATAATCATGTTCAAAAGGAAATGCGTCTAACCACTTTTGCTGCCATTCTGCCCAGCTGTACAAAATAGAATTGAAGCTTTCATACCAAACTTTGGCCAACTCCTGCAGTTTCTGCATTGCGAAGTGGATAACGGTTGTTCTCATCCCATCCGTAAACAGTGGCACACTCATTAACTTTCTTTAACCAAGTATCAATCTTTTGACTTTTCGATGAGGGTCCAAATTCGGGTAACATGGTTCATAATACTACTGGAAGGATGTGATGTGGCGACTGCTGTCGGATTAGGTTAAGATCTTAAGTTAACTAATGATTCAACAATATTAAGAACATCTTTAGATGAAAATGTAGGGCTATCTGACCTTTCTATTCCCTTAGCTGCCGACGAACGTCGCACCTCCTGCCCTTCGCCGCGACGTCGTTGGCTGTGTCGCTCGTTGTGCCGACGCGTGAAGCGACGTCTCTCTCCGGCTGCACTCCCGGCTCTCTCTCCGGCTGCGCTCCCGGCTCGGCTCGGCTCGGCTCGGCTCGGCTCGGCTCGTCTCGGCTCGTTTCGGCTCGTCTCGGCTCGTCTCGGCTCGGCTCGGCTCGTCTCGGCTCGTCTCGGCTCATATCGGCTCGTCTCGGCTCGTCTCGGCTCGGCTCGGCTCGTCTCGGCTCGTCTCGGCTCGTCTCGGCTCGTCTCGGCTCGGCTCGGCTCGGCTCGGCTCGGCTCGGCTCGTCTCGGCTCGTCTCGGCTCGTCAGTCGTCTTCGTGGAACGATCTCGTCTTCAAGAGGCATAATCTGGAACTCGAAAACATTGGAACATGTAAATATTCTTCAGATAACCCTATATGTATATATTTATACAGATATATTTCCAAAGTAAAATATCTCAAAAACGGTGTATCCTGATTAACAAATATGGATACGATCCCACTTCTGAAATGTAGTAAGACCACGGTAACATGATCATTAACTAACATACGGATACCTGGATATACATAAAGCTGCCTCAGGTACATGCTCTATAAAGAAAACAACCATTGAAATAATAAATAATAAGTATATTGGTTACTTACTCTAAATTTCCAAAACGCACGCGTGCTCAAACACAAGTGTACACGTGTTCAAAATGGTACGTCTGCCTTCGATGCGTGCTCGAATCAAAAGAACCCCAATGAAAGACAAACACGCCTTTTTATACCCTTTCTCCTAGTGTTGCCATATGAAGGCAACACAAATTCGCACAAAATTACAGAAAACCTAACACAAATAAACTTTTTGTTCTTTATCCAAACAGTCACCTAATTTTTAAATAAAACAGCAATGCATTCTGTAAAATTATTTCAATGTACAAATAATTTGTATTAAAATGGATTGGTTGCAGTATTTTAATACAGTAAGTAATTAAATTAACGTACAGTATGACATAACGATAAAAGGAATGAGACGTTAAAGGTTCATTCAAATGTTCATTCACTATTATTCGTTTTTTGAAAAAGAAAAAACTGCATCGGTGACATTTACAAATATGCCTCAAACGAAGCGCAAAAGGTGCAAAGAAACTGGCCTGAATCACATTAAAGAGATACTAATTTAATAAGAAACTCCTTTGAGAAAAACCGTACAACAAATAGGAATTAAAAAGAAAAAAACTTTAACAAGTCAACTGGCTATTAAAACGCGTTCGTTTAATAAATTTATAGAAAAAAAAGCGTCCGGCGTTATGTAAAACTGGTGTAACCGTATAATTCACATTTTCCTCCTACCCGTCGCTTACCTACAAAAATTAAGCGTACATCTGGGAAGATCCCATTAAAGCCACGTCTCCATTTCGGTCCATAAAGATGTAAACATCATTTTGTCTCGCTTGGGCGTTTAGTTTCATATTGGGACGGAAAGAGACGAAGGTTGTTGATGAGGTACGCAACTAATCAAACGTGTCCAGTGTCCGGTCGCTTACGCATCCCATGCCGAAATTATCTGCCATTAACTTGAGATTTACCGCGAATTTTTACATAAATACCCTCTGTTTCTAAAAAGCTCTTCATAAATACAGTCCGCAATATAAATACAATAATATTGACCAATTCACACAAACCAAAACTATCTTTTGGCCTGACAACATAAACTTGGAGATAAAAAAAATCGAATATGTGACTTATTTACTCGAAGTTAAAATCTCAAATTGAGTGACCCGTAGCTAATTGACTTAGGACTTTTCAAAGTATAATAATTTTCGTAAGTTCCATGTGAAATCACCTGTAACGATGTGGTTGTCCTTTTCTAATACAGTATATAAATCGTTGAAGAGGGAAAGAGACAATTCTATATTCAACAGACACCGATGGCTCTGGTTGCATACGCTCGCTGACTAAACAGGTTTTTGCTGTGATTGCAAACATTTTGTTTTGTAATTTTAATAATAAAGCTTTTTATGGAAAATCAGAAAGTCTCCATATCTGCAAACTAAATTATTTCATCGATAACACAAAATAAAATATTTATGAGAAATTGCTAGATGCTCAAACAACAAATAAACTCAGAAATATATTTGAATTGAGACAAATTATGAAATCACTGATAATATTAGCTGAAAGTCTGTAAATCTATTCAAGAAACTAAATCGTATTACACTTAATTAAAATTGTAGATGTATTGAAGAGAATCCTAAAGAATAAGCGCTTCAATAAAATTGTATTGAAAAGGTTGGCGAGCCCTGCATTCAGCTACGGCCGCGGCGAGCTGCGCGTGCGACTCCAGTCGATCGTGCTGGCCGCCGGCGCACACCGTGCACTCAGTCAAACTATTTTTTTATATCCCGAACTTTCATCGAATGCTTTTCAAACCGTGTGACTTTTCACCTTTGCCATATTGACGTTGAGAAAAAAAAAACGCGCGACGTACCTCCAGTGTCATAGTGCGAAGTTGTATAACCCGTGTTTTTAATATTTCTTGAAAATGTGTTATGTAGTAAAGTTTATGTGACAAGTTGCGGTTAAAGTTCACTATTCGCGTTCACCTCTGTGGATGTACTGGATATTGGCCGGGATTCAAATACTTTAGTGTTTTTTTATTTATTAAAACTTGTGTTTCTTGTGGTGTATGGTAAAAACGATAGGTAGAAAGAAGACAGCAAATTAATTGATAATAGATGAACAGGTGTGTGTTTTGTGTGGTTTATAGTTATCTGTAATTGCAATTAGATACTATTCCTAGATAATAATTATCTTGTGTCAGTATTTGATGCACTAACACTTGTTTAAGGTAGATAGTAGCGTACTCCCTTAAGACTTCTGTCCGATTAGTTTTTCCTCATATATCTTCTATGCTTGCATCTATACGTTAGACTCTTTTGTGGCATATAGGTACTCTTTTCTACGTCACATTTTTTTCCAATATTTTAGAAATTTGCATATTACAAGCTGCAAGTTTAAAGTTCAAACTTGTGACTTGCAACGGTACAAATGAAAATAAAAACTACTTTTCCACAATAAGTAACTACAATGAGAAGGAACTTAACTTTTTAAGCTCCAGATTTACAAGTTTTACCCTTTCTACGAGATACTGCCGTCCAATAGATAAATACCGAAACTCTTGATGAAAGCTAGCTAAGATTTGTGTAGGTTATGTACCTATATTATTTTAAAACTAATTTTAAAGGCGTAAAATACTATAATTATGTCTTTTAAATTTTATAATAGGCCACTATAAACGCAAACGCAAAAAAATATTATTAACGAATTAAAAATAAAACAAATGTTATTGCCTGGAAATGTAATTTCACCCCATTTTAACTCAAAAGCGTTCTAGCGTTAAAACGAGCTATCGCCGACAGTAGTGAAATCAAATAAGAAAAATCGAATTTGATAAATATAAAAAAAAAAACTATTTACACCTCTTAAATTACAATAGTAACAACGAAAATGCCATTTGGCGAGAATTCTCTGAAAATCTGTAAGTACCAATTATGACTCTTTTGCAGTAAAAAAGTAGTCGTAAGCTATTAAATTTGTATTTTGGATAAGAAAAAAACAAGGCACATCCTTTTTGAGATGAAAAACGTCGCATAAAACGAAACGGATATTTATAAACTTTGCCATAGTATGATTTGACTTACAATTGAAATTCTTTCCAACATTGCTTTTATCTATTATCTTTACTACTTGTGACTTTATCGGAACTTACGATAAAGTGATGAAAATTCGATGCACAGTATGTACCTATAGGTTTATTATTTTATCGTACATATCTAAGTAGGTACCATTTATTTTGATCGAAAATATAGAGCCAGCGTATTATGTATATAAGTATTAATAAGCTTTTTTTATAATGCAGCAAAATAAAAGCATCACCGGTTCAAAAAATATCGTTAAATTTTATCAATTTATGTTGATTCAAAGTGCGTTGCTGTTCCTAGCCCCACTGCTACTAGTTATACATGATTGACAAAGACAAGTTCAAATTGAGGTCATTTCTTTACGTAAAGATGCTTAAAAATATCTGAATAATTCATACGTTTATCTAAAAAAGGCTATTTAAAAAATCTAGGAAAATATTTTTATTTATCTATTTAATGTTAATATAAAAAACTACAGTAAGCGTAATATCTTTTCCTCGAATATTTTCTGTAGTCATTTTATTCAGTCTTCTATTCTGGTAGTTTATTTTTTAACAAAAATATACATTTTCTTGTATGCATAAGAAAAAAAGCTGTTTCCAAAAAAAAAAAAAAAAACACGAAAAAAGTGTCAAAACCGTAGGCATATTAACAGAAAATGAGGGACTTTAACGAATGCGACCTCTTCACCTTACTTGAATATGCATCTGATGGTTGAACAAACTCCGAAGGATTATTGTCGGAGGAAAACATGTAACTTTAAAAAAGGCAATGTCGATGAAATTTTACAAACACTTCACACACATATTTAATAAACTTAAGTATGCTTCAGTATACATAATTGTTTACGTAATACAAATAACAAAAAACTTATTTTTTTATTTAGGTACAGGGCAAGCCCTAAGCACTCCCCATCTGCCCGACTAAGTAGTCAAATCATCCCGTGCTATCTAAACCAAATCTACAATAACCACATAATTATTTATTTTCAGTTCTGAGACAATAACCAATGTAAAAAGAACTATCAAGTAGAAATAACTTAAAACAAAACTGACGATCGCCCTAAAAATAAAAAAATATAGAGTTACTGCACTTGTCACTTTCGTGTTTCAGTGAACATTTTTTTATGGAGATTATTTTTATATTTTTTAATTATAAAGATATTTATTACGGTTAAATAATTTAATACAAATAAGTATACTTTAATGCACCAAAATAAAAGGAAATATTTACATAAGACTCTTAACTAGGTACATGGCAAATGACGGCTTTATCACTTAAAGCGATTTCTTCCAGACAGGAGGAAATATGTAAAAATTGAAATTGAAAGATAATAATGTTATTTAATGTAGGTAAATCTGTAAATTTAAACTACCACAGACGCTTACACGCGCCCCTATCAATCAAGCGTGAAACTTAAACAAAAAGTCATTAAAAGTTAAGGGAATTTAAAAATATTACAGCTTTTAACGCCTTTAGGAAATAATTTATAGCTGCTAGCTATTCCTAATTGCTTTATTCAGCTTTAGTTGTTATAACTGCTCGCTTCACTTTTGTCATTATATAGTATAGAACCGCAACTCTCCGCTCCCCACCAGCGGCTGAGCTAGGTTTACCTCACCCCCTTCGGTCTTACTTAAGTCTTCAATCGTACGGTGTCAGATGTTATACAGATGCGCGTGTACGATAACGTCAATGTGTAGTATCTGTGTACAACGAGGTGTTTTGTATGAAGTGTCTGGGGTGTACGTTCACGAGCACTAACATGTGTACACTTTGAAACCATGTCACATTAACTTTTTTGACAAATTAAACCGTAAGTCTCATTAAATGTTAGGAATATGATAGTGCGACAGGGTTCTAAAGTGGGTACATGACAATGTGCATGACTCATGTACAGTCCCTAAAACCACAAATCTATCCGTCCTGCTTTTATCCGCTAAAAATATGTGCCATTTGACATCCTTTTCTCCGTTAACTTATTCATAAACAATCATTTGAAGATATTTGAGTACTCACGGTGGAGATGAATTAGATACCTATGTAGGCTGTTAGCGATACCGTAGGTACCGAATACCGAGGGGGATGATTCAGCTCATGGTTCTGAGTTAATATCAAGTCCAATTTTCCGTCGCAAAATTCACTTATAATGTTTCAAATCAAATACACTTTATTGCACAGAACTTGATTTTAACAAACGGACATAACACATGAATACAGCAAAACTTGGGGTTTGTTTAATTATTTTCAATTCTTTACTTTTGCGGCGGAAAATTCCAGTTGTTATTAACTCGGGGTTGTGAGCTGAATGAGTCCCCTCAGTATTCGGTGTCACTAACATCCTGGTTTAAATGTCGTGGCATGTGGACGTAGGGACGGTAAGAACCGGCCGATACGTGCATCAACATTTCAACAGCCTAGCTAAGTATGTAAGAAGTCATGAAAAAGTGGCATCAGCCTAAGCTGATGCGCGAATATATATACAAACGACTATATACAAGGTGTACCTAAGTACACCTTGTATATATTCGCTAGCTAAGTATGCAAGAAGTCATGAAAAAGTGGCATCAGCTTAGGTACACCTTGTATATATTCGCTAGCTAAATATGCAAGAAGTCATGAAAAAGTGGCATCAGCTTAGGTACACCTTGTATATATTCGCTAGCTAAGTATGCAAGAAATCATGAAAAAGTGGCTAGTGGCCGAAAACAAAACCGCAGTAACTCAACTAATTTCATATTCCAACATTTCTATATTTAACCTTCAATGAATTTATAATATAAATATAATATATAATAAAATAGTGACGAACGGACGGACAAAGCATAACACGAGGTACTGGTTGAGGATCCCACGACACGGATGTTTTTTTATAACCACTGGTTGGTTACCAAAACATTAACGTGTTTTAGTTAGCGGCTACCTACTTAATGTCGGAAGTCGCATTTTAATTGTAAGTTCGCGAGCCGATGTGACGATAAACATTACTTTTGCTTTTAATAACTTTGTCATCAGCCCATTAACGTCCCCACTGCTGGGGCACGGGCCTTCCCTATGGATGGATAGGGAGATCGGGCCTTAAACTATCACGCGGGCCCAGTGCGGATTGATGGTTATTAACGACTGCTAATGCAGCTGGGACCAACGGCTTAACGTGCCTTCCGAAGCACGGAGGAGCTCGAGATGAAAACTTTTTTTTTGTGGTCACCCATCCTATGACCGGCCTAATTAATAACTTAAAGTTGCAAAAATAAACTATGAGTAAACGCATCATCCTGGCAATAGGCGCGCTTGTAAACTTACATTACTTTGATATTGATAGATAATAAGAAGAATAGAAAAAGCTGTGGTAGCCCAGTTGGTAGAACGCTTGCCTCTCACTTTGAGGTCGCAGGTTCGAATCCAGGCCTAAACCATTGATTGTCGAATTTGTTTTCCAATTCATGTTTGAATCATAAATGATTATCACGTGCTCAGCAGTGAAGGAAAACATCGTGAGGAAACCCACATTCTCGAGAAATGCATTTTTGGAGGTACGTGACCTAACCTGTATTGGGCTGGTTTTCCCTTCGCGGGTTGTAAGGTCAGACAGGCAGTCGCTTCTTCTTCTGTTCCATTTTCACAGGGTCCGCTTACCTAACCTGAACATTTGACAGGTCCGGTCTTTTAGAGACTGCCTGTCTGACCTTCCAACCCGTGAAAGGAAAAGCCCAATTTATATGTCACATACCTGACCTAACCTGTATTGGGCAATGAGGGTTTCCTCGCGATGTTTTCCTTCACCGTTGAGCACGTAATAATCCTGATATGAATCCCAAAAATAGACAATTATGACAACCTTCGTCTTCTAACAAGTGGGTTGTGAATTGCATTAACAACCTCATCAACCCTGGTGTCAGGGTTATTACTGATTCGCCAAAGGCGTGACATGGCTCATGTAACGATTACTTACTTACATCAGTAAGTAGTAACCGGGACCAACGGCTTCAAGTGCCTTCCGAAGCACGGATCATCTTAACCGTATGATTACAAGTGATCAGATCAGTGTAGGAGCCATGTCAGGGGCCTTTGGCGGCTCAATAGTAACCCTGACACCAGGGTTGATGAGGTTAGTACTCTACCTCACAATCCACACTATAGAAGAAGAAGTGTAGGATAATGGTTCTTGGCGTTAGACCCATGTGTCGGTTTTTACGACATAGTCCGGGAAGATAAGGAGCTGAACAACATTTACGACTTAATTAACGATAGAAGCAGACAGTTTATTTTGCAACGTCCTACCGACCCTATTAGGGATGCAGGCGTGATTTTGTGTTTGTCTGGTTATAACTTACTTACACGAATATTTAATTTTCTAATTGTAATTCGCCCAGCTGCGTCGTCTAGCCGTCAAGATTGCGATCGACTTCGATAGTGATGTGACAACGTTGTCGTTAATCGATCGAATTTGTCGATAAAGGGCGGTGATACAATTGTAGTCAATCGATTACTGGTATCGATAGGGAACTGACAATTACTTAGTAATAAAAAAGGAGTTAAATACTTAAATAGTCTTTTACTACAGTGTGAGTTGAGAGGTGTTTACCTCTATTATCTGAAAGATAGGTACTTACTTAGGTATTATACCTACACCAAATCAATGAATTGTCCAACATTTTTTAACCTAATTTCATAATTCTGCCATTATGAAATATAAAAATAACTCTAGAAACTGATTTACGTATGGTCACGAGTACTAATATGTATACACTTTGATACCATGTCACATTAACTTTCTTGACAATTTAGACCGTAAGTCTCATTAAATGTCAAATATGATAACGCGACAGGGTTTTAAATATTGCTCATGATTGTACATACAATACATATATGATAAGAAAAATGAAACTAAAGTTTTTATTGGGATAATTAAATCAAACGCATAGAACAAAAAAAAAAACTGAATAAGTAATTATTTACTTAAGTAAGTAGTTTTAATTTAATCGTATTAAAAGTAACTTACCTACAATATTTGCTTTTAAAAAATCATGTTCATTTTTGTTGAAATTCGAACGCCTTAAACTAACAGTTTTATTCTAAATTCAAAATTCTGAATTCTTTATTCAAAAATATTTATTCCATGTTTCTACGACATAACGGTGATGTTCATAAATACCGAGTATTTTTCATTTAACTAAACAAGTAGGTACCTAGTACATTTTATTTTTTTCTAATATTAGGATATACCATTGCGCAATGGGTTGATCGCGTACATACGGTGCATCTTAGAATTTCGTGTTGAAAGTACCTGAAAGTTGTCTTCGCCAACCTCTGCCCAACCTATTAGGGATTACGGGTGTGAGTATAATATAGGTAGATGATATTTATCACATTAATACGTTGTATTCATTATTCTGGAATCGATTCGGAGGTAGAATTTCTGAATTGCAATGGGAAGTGTTCGCTTCATACTATTATAGTAACTACAAAACACATCCCAACCAACCCGCAGTGGAGCAGCGTAGTGGAGTATGCTCCATACCCCCTTAGGTTGATTGAAGGGAGGCCTGTGCCCAGCAGTGGGACGTATATAGGCCGTATATAGGTTTATATAATGTACTAGTAATCCATACATCATCATCATCACTAATCTAAGGGTCACGCTGTCGTCGGTGTAGCATTCTCCATGCTATTTTTTTTGGGAAAAATAGGGCAGTGGTTTTCCTCTTGCCTTCCGCCCCGCAGTACTCTGACGCGAGTGGGATGGCGCCTAGAATAGTCACTTTCGAAGCTATACTAGGACTCCTGTCCTCCGCGTCTGAATAGTACTGACAGTTACTGCTGCCCTCTGTCAGGTTCCAGGTTATGGTCCCTGTGCGCTCAGTAAGTTTGTCTTTTCGACCCCGACCGCTTTTAGTAGATAAATACATAATATAAAATACATTTTATTTAAAATAACATGCAAATATTACGCAATAGGACTACCTAACTTAAACTTTAACAGCTCTCATAGAAATAACATGAAGCAGTTTATTGCAGGACGTAGGTATCTTATGACGTCACTAGTCATAAAATAAGATTGGCTGAAGGATTGCCTATTTATCTATGTATAATGTTCGAGGGAATGAATTATTGATCGGGTTTTCCTCATGTAAAGCTGTAATGAGGTTGTGAAATTATGGCAATTTATAGATCCACGATGACATATAAGTATTATTGTTTTAACGTTGCCTCTGCGCATGCGCCATGACTTTGATTTTATGCTATTTCTTTACTAAAGACCACCGGACCTAATTATTATTATTCATCATCATCATCAGCCCATTAACATCCACCACCACCACTGCTGGGGCACAGGCCTTCCCTATGGATGGATAGGGAGATCGGGCCTTAAACCATCACGCGGGCCCAGTGTGGATTGATGGTTATTAACGACTGCTAATGCAGCCGGGACCAACGGCTTAACGTGCCTTCCGAAGCACGGAGGAGCTCGAGATGATTTTTTTTTTGTGGTCACCCATCCTATGACCGGCCTTTACGAAAGTTGTTAATTATTATTGGTATCCATTATTAAGAAGACTAAGGGAAAGAAGACAATGATTGACTTTCCAGGCTACGTTCCCCAAAAGTAATATAGATGGCGCTGTTCAGATTTAACGTGATAATTACCTATTTTCTCATTACTCGGGTCGGTACAGTCATGAGCAATATAATGTACCCACTTTAGGACTCTGTCGCACTAACATATTTGACATTTAGTGAGACTTACAGTTCAATTTGTCAAAAAAGTTAATGTGACATGGTACCAAAGTGTATACATATTAATGCTCGTGACCGTACACAATTATTTCAAAATACAATGTAACAGCAGAAGCATATATAAAAATCATTGTAGCTTGATATTTGGATCACATTATTAATTATTACTGTTAACTATTTTATTGTTTACTGATAAATTTAAAAAATGACATCCTGTACAGTGTACCCTACTGCTAAACATAGATACTTCTAAAGACAAACTCAATCAACTTAACAACTAATCCCAACTATTATTTAAAAAGAGAATACAACATTTTTTCAAAACGAATTAGAGTGCCGCGTGGTGCGCAAGCGCGTCGACGCGTCGCAGTGCTGCCAACATTGACAGCTGTCAATCAGATTCAACATGGCTGCCGAGCCGGTTTCGTATCTCCATCAAATCGTTACTGTGAGGGCAGGAAGTTACAGTGTACAATTCTAATACTGTGGAATTGTGGACCAGGGTTACTCCAGACTTCTAAAGGTTTAGAGAACTTTGATGTGGATTATGAACTAGGTATAATATAAGTTTAATGACTTCTTGTAGGAAAATGCGTTACTAATCTTGAAACTTGAAACTAACAAAGAATTTAATTATACATACATAGATAAACTCACGCCGGTTCCAAACGGTGTGGGCAGAGACATAAGTGATCGAAAGATAGCTTGCAGCCACTCTTGGTACGAAGTGAAGATGTGTAGGAACCTTAAGATGACAAGGGATCAGACTGGTCCTGAGGTACACCGGCTTGCTTATCAATCGGGCAGCGCCGGTTCGAATCCCGGTACGGGACTTGGACCAATGAGTTATTTACTAATTTTAAGTGTAGTTTTCATAACACAGTTGGCTGGACCGGCCTGAAAGCTCGGTGAAGTGTGAGTTCATCCTGCGATGGATATACCTCTGAGGTTATTTGTATGATTTTTGATCATCTTAGACTGGCTTCTATTTCTAGATACCATATTATAATTTATCTTTGATGGGAGTCTTTACTATTAAAAACATAACATAACATAAACAGCCTATATACGTCACACTGCTGGGCACAGGCCTCCCCTTAATCAACCGGAGGGGGTATGGAGCATACTCCACCACGCTCCGCTGCGGGTTCGTGGAGGTGTTTTTACGGCTAATAGCCGGGACCAACGGTTTAACAATAATTTCTTTTTCAGATATGACTCCAGACGGAGGGGTAGTGATGTAACGGACAGGATGCTCGGCGTCCCCGCGGCGCAGTATCGACGGACTTTGAAAGATTAGTGTTGTGCGCGATATCGGTATTCTGAAGAATCGATCGATTTAAACGACTGCCTTACCCGGATGAACACCCTCATGCTGACAACAGGAGGAGTAGCCGACGACCAGACTTGCCTCGACAATAATATGTCGTTTTCTTCTTATAAGTAAGTCTAATTTTTTACTTTACTTTTTTAATTTGAATAATTAACCTACTTGATGTTTATCACACAAAATAGTCGCATCATCTTACTTTAGGACAATCAGGTGATCAGTCTGTAATGTCCTAACGAAACTGAGGATCACAAAGTGAGTTTTGTGGTATGTCCCCACCGGGATTCGATCCTGGATCTTCCGGATAGTGGGCCCTACGCTCAACCACTATGATCAAATGTTTGAATACTTATTGTATGTAAACTGCATACGCTCAAACCCTGATAGCGTCGGAATTAAAATTCTCAACCGAGTGTCCATTAAAAAAAACGCACTGGCATTCTGTATCAATAAAATTAAAATAAAAAAGCATCATAAGCATATTTTGAAACATCCCGACGTCCCAATGAAGCCATTTAGCCAAAAACAGCTGGACGGTATTTTGAGCAATCGCAACCAGAATTGAGATGGGACATTATTTATTTATACTTGGAAATCGAAGTTTCAGAACGGATCATTAACGCGACCGATATAAGAATTAATTAGGTTTTTCGATACTGCTAATTGCCGGCTGAGGCTACTTTAGGGCTATTACAAACAAACTGCATTTGAGCTGCAATCGAAGTCATTCTATTAACCCTTTGAAACTGCAAACCAACTAAACTATAATAAGTTGGTTTGCAGTCGATTTGCAGTTGCAATGGCAGCATCAAAATTATAGCTAAGATGCAGATTTACAGTGAACAGTACAAATGCCATCCGCTTGTAAACGCTCTTAGAATAGTTTTTCCGTTCTAGTGTGGCCGATAGAAAATCTTAAAATGTTAGTCTGTATTATGTTATACTTCCTCTACTTATGGGTTGTCCGGAAGAGGTTACTTTTAGCAATAATGCGGCATTTACCCACTGTAGCATTAAGGTTTGTCTGTACTGTAAGTGTTTCTTTCTTGTGTGACCCATGAAAAGATTTATTATTAAATAGCCTTCTCAATATTAACGAACATTATAAAATAAAATAAAATTATATTTTATGTATATTCATAATGATTTTGTTATATTATGGTTAAGGTGGTAAATAGTACTGTGTTAAGTCTCAGTCGGTCAGAAAAATACCTCCACTGATTTTGTATAGCTTTTCAATCGTATTTTTTAGAAGACGTGTTCAGTCGGACGCATTGTGACGACTATTTTGTCGTTTTGAAAAAAATCACAGAATCTATATTATGAGCCAGTTTTTTTTAACGTGACTTATTGTGGGTTTGATGCAAATGGCTTTCATTACTTGGCCTGAAATGACCCCAAACTCTTTATAAAAGTGCAAACTAAAAGCTGGATTTAACAATGGTGCCTGATTCCAGTACACACTATCTAATTTTATTTTAAGTTGAAATTTTATGCCTGTTGATTACCCGTCCCTTTCCTTTTCGGCGGAAAAAAAAAAGACGGGTATAACTTAAAATAAAATTAGGACACTGCAGGAATCAGGCCATTCAAAACATAAATCATTAACTAAGGTAGGTACTTATTTTACTAAATAATCGTAAGTTGGATGAGCCGTGGTATTCCAGTTGGAAGAACGCTCTCTGTGAGGTCGCAAATTTGAATCCCGGCATGGGCTTGTACCAATAATTTTCGAATACAGATATAATGTCATTTGCTCAGCGATGAAGGAAAGCACGTGAGGTAACCCACATTCCCGAGAAATGCGTTTCAGAAGTATGTGACCTAACCTGTATTGGGCTGGTTTTCTCTTCGTAGGTTGGAAGGTCCGACAGGATAAAAAGCTGGACCAGACAAATCTTCAGATTACCTACTGCGGGTTAGCCATAATAATAGCCAGAACGGAGTCAATAAAAAAAAACATAACATAGCTTCATTTTTCGCGGTCCTGTGCGTACTCCGGCCAGTCCCTCCGGCAATCGTCCAAGTCGTCACGCCATCTCTTTCGAGGTCTACCACGACGCCTGTACCCGTCATGAGGCACCCAATGCGCGACAATCCGTGCCCACCGCTCAGGGTGCATGCGACAAACATGTCCGGCCCAATCCCATTTGAGTCTGGCGGCTTTTCGTCCCATATCAGCGATTCCCGTTTTTGAACGCAGAAGAAGGGGAGGCCTTTGCCCGCGCAGTGGGATCTGTAGGCTAGATTAGATTCTTCACACCTGTATCCTCGAAGGAGTAGGTAGAGCTATATAATATTCAGTAGCCCAGCTATATTAAGTCCTATGTAAAAATATGTGCGACTATTAAAAAAAAAACAAAGAAACCGTTGCATATATCACCGTCTCGTTGCCTTTATTACCTACAGCAAAAGGCTAGGCACCAAACCGAGGACCGTTGTTTTCTGAAGCTATTTTTGACGTATTTTTCAGCCAGCATTTAATACTTATCGATAATTTTATAACCGCCCATAAATTACCAGATGAAATAATAATCCAGGGTTACCATTTATGGAATTTTACGCCTGATATTTTGAAATCGTTCAAGGCGAAACTTTATTTGCGGTTTGACAGTAAATTCATGTTTATTGCCCACTTCGATGACGGGCACACGTGACACGTTGGAAATAGTTCAATAATAATAATAATTCCAACGTTCATTTTTTTATTTTATTGAAAAATCAAAACGTATATTTGAATTTAGAATTTGAAATCGCGTCAAACGTAGGCAAGAAAAAAGAAAATGGCGGGTTAAAAGTGTTGCTACTTATGTAAAAAATACTGGTAAAGGTAAAAATAAAAACAAGTTTTTTTACCAGTTTCCTAAAATTTTAAAATGAAGGCTCTGTGATCAATTGGTAACAGAAACATTCTCATCTGACTCAGTAAGAAACGAATTACCCAAAGCGTTGCAGTTAAAAGAGACAATTTATTCCATTGTTACTTTACATGATTCTTTCACAGGATATCTTTAAATGTATTTTCCAATTTGAAGCATGATGTTATTAAAAGTAATTGGATACTTTTTATATAATACTATTACAAGTTTTCACTCCATTGTTGACATTAGCACTTGTGACAGTCATTTAATAATATTTGACATATGAAAATGGTTTGTGATTGTTTAACCATAATCATATAACGTGCTATGGAATGTAAGGGCAATACTCTAGGCACTAGAATGCTAGAGCAGGCTTATAACCTAAAAGCAATTACAGAACGCAAAAACCTGTTGCCCAATGAATTCGTCAGGCGGTTACAGTCCTCAATCGGGCACCTTTCATTTAAAAAAAAGAACCATACGCCATTTCATGTCAATTTTTGAATTATTCATCGTGCGAATGCTCGAGCGCATCGATTGATGCAAAGAAAAAGCGCGCGCTCGCTAATCTTCGCTCTCGTTCGCGTCGCGTCGGCTGCCCTCGGTTCAGTGTTGCCAACCTTCGCATTTATTATTCAACTAGTTTTTGCAGTCACGCTGCGCAAGGACATAACAGGGAATGCATTTATTTGATAAATGATATTTTTTCTACTAAACATTTTTTCACGTAATTTTTCGGTGTCAATATTGGAGGGCCCTCTTTGTTAATAATGTGTGAGCTTCATTCATGTCCATTCAATCAGAAAGGAAAACATACTGCTGTGTCATATAATCCGCGGTGTTCTCATAACAGCTTTCTGAGAACTCGATCCCAGTTTAATTTTTATACTTCTCGAGTTGATTTGACGGATCGACTACTGGATTGGTTTTTGTGTCACCACATTCTAAGTGAATATTTTAACTGATAAGTATCTCGCGCGCGCAGGTATCCATTGAATGATTCGTAAAATGAATTCCTAGGCATCATAACGATCAAAATTATAGTTTATTTTATAAATAATTGATTTTCTCGACTCTAAGATTTAACGTCAATGGCTGTCAAGCCAATTACAAACGAAGTCGCAATGGTTTGAGTGCAGAAAAAATATAGTATTCGAATTTCCGAACGTTCATCCCCCGCGCCCGCACGTCCGCCGCGCCTCAACGCCGCGTCTTGACTGTACGTGATTGGTTTATTAATTAGGCGAATCATCGTCGGGTTCCATTTTTAAAAATAGGCGGGATTCTTGCTGTGCGATTTTTCTTTTTAATTTCGACCGGCGTTGAACGCAATTAGAGGTTGCCAGTATGACTTTTTTGTCACAATCTCCGTGCGGCGATAATAGTTCGTTTTAAATTCTGTTTAACATTGCTCATTAACAAGGCAATTCTAAGGAGTTCTTCATTAATTCAATTTCATTAATACGTTTTATTTTTCATTGTTCTTGACTAATTGTTCATTATACCGCTCTATGATATAGAAATTAAAGCGCCCGTCCCGGTTTTGATTCTATAAAGGTATGCGGAACAAATCAATGTCAAAATTCTCGCTTGGTCATGTCATGGCGCCACCAAGTCTATGTTCTGTATTTAATTTTATCTTCCTTCTGCCCATACTGATTTCAATTTATAGTAACGCACATAACTGCTGAAAATCATATTTGAATATTAGGAACAATTTCTTCTTTTCCTAAACGTTTAAAACAAAAGATTATAAAGTTAGATTCGAAAATCGAACGTGACCGAGAGAGGTCAAGAGAAAAATAACATTAAAAAAGAAAAAGAAAAAATGTCGGAGCGGCTTGGAGTTATGTCTCTGATACCGTTAGGATGCCTCCCAACGAAAAATGGCAAAAAAGACTGAAAACTATTCCAATTGCCAGGATTTGGAATCCGTTTTGTCTGCTGTTAAGTTTGCGGTTATTTTTGCTATATTCCTTTGATTAATGATAATGGAAATAGAATGCTAATTCTGTGAAAAATGTTAGCATACATTTTATTCTTTGAATAAAGTTATCACATTAACATGTTTTCCAGAGGGCGTAACGCAATATGTAAACCGACTGTGATTATATTATTAATTTTAATCACTCGCTTGGTATTCTAGTTTATATTCCTACTTAGGTATATTTTTTATAATACTTATTCTATTACATAAAAACATAAACAGCTATCTAGCGTGGCCCACATGGAAGTCTTTAAATAGGCTCCGGACACAGGTTGGCCGCTGCAAGGATAATCTCTGCAGGTGGGGATATCTGGTTGATGGTTGCGATGATTGCGAGTGTGGAGTATCACCACAAACAATGGCTCACCTTTTGTGCTGTCCTAAGTGCCCTAACACCTGCACTATTAAAGACCTTTACGAAGCCACTGACAATGCCGTAAGCGTGGCCAATTATTGGTCAGCAAAAATTTAGTATCGATCGCCATCGACTCGCAAAGAAGAAGAAGCCTATACCCGTCCCACTGCTGGGCAAAGGCCTCCCTTCCATCAACTGGAGGGGGTATTGAGCACTTATTTTATTATGGCTTATTAAAGTACATAAGTACTTATTTTTTAAATATACGTATAGGTACCTACCAATATCAACATGTACGTAAATATTTGCAAACAAAAATTGTGTATAAAGACATTTTTAAATAAAACAGTAGGAGTTGGGCCCTGTGCTGGTTAGTTTTCTGACCACGTCTTTCCCTCATCGATACAGCTTCCGATGTGGTAGTAGTTTTACAGCCAAAAAAGCGCTGACTAGTATAAGCCAATTTTGAAGGATAAATATTTTTGATCTTTCTGAATTTTTAGAAAAAAAAAAACTATTTAATCTTTTTGTCTCTTTCCAATATCTAACAAGACTCTACTGCGTATTTTCCATCGACTTAAGTATTCTTCTTCTATCGTATGGGTTGTGAGGTGGATTACCAACCTCATCAACCCTGGTGTCAGGGTTAATATTGAGCCGCCAAAGGCCTCTGACATGGCTCATGTAACGATTACTCACATCAGTAAGTAGTAACCGGGACCAATGGTTTAACGTGCCTTCTGAAGCACGGATCATCTTACTTTCGGACAATCACGTGATCAGCCTGCAATGTCCTAACCAAACCAGGGCCTCACAAAGTGAATTTTGTGATATGTCTTCTCCAGAATTCGAACCCGGGACCTCCGGATCTTGAACGCTCAACTACTAGACCACGGTATAAAAAAGTTGTTTTTATGACCTCACTGGCGTTTTGGTAGGTGTTACGACTAATGAGCAGAAAATGTGTAAAAAATAACATGTCAATGTTTTTTTTTATCCACATACTTTGATCCTTCTTGGCTTGAGAAATGTGGTTGATTACTTAGGTACCAAATAGGTAACCTTTCATTACCTACTTATGTGTAGTTAAAACGATGTTAATTTGTAAATACTAACATAAGCTCACGACTATATCCCAATGGGGTAGTCAGAGGTACGCTATCGTAAGAACATCTAACTACCCACATTTTATGGAGCTTTCTGTTAGACCAACGTAATAGTTGAGCCGTATCGTCGTCTGTGATGGTCGAGCCAACTGTGTTAGCGAAAACTGCACTTAAGATAAATTAATAACTCATTAATAGCCCCGGACCGGATTAATAGGTGGACCGACGATCTGGTGAAGGTCGCGGGAAGCCGCTGGATGCGGGCAGCGCAGGACCGACCGTCGTGGAGATCCTTGGGGGAGGCCTATGCCCAGCAGTGGGCGTCGTACGGCTGATGATGATGATGAATAGCCCCGGTACCGGGGTTCGATGGCGCTTCCCGTTTGAGAAGCAAGCCGTTCTGACACAGGAACACAGTGACTATAGGTACTTATTGCTGGTAAATGTTAAAAAAGAAACGAGCGCCAATATTGACACATACGACGAATTTATTAAAAACATCATAGAAGGAAAGCTAGAAGGAAAGAGAGGAAGGGGAAGACCAAGAAGAGCTTACATGGAACAGATTAAAGAAAAGGTTAACGTCGTGTCTTATAGGGAAGTCAAGGAATTGGCCTTTGATAGACTGGAATGGAAAATGCTACACCGACAAGAGCGTGGCTCTTAAATTGATGATGATGATGCCAATATGAATAGGGTATTTGACTGTTTCCTGAAACTGAAACGGAGTACCTATCACTTTGCCTCTTTTAAGAGCTTTTTTAAACCTGGCGGCCATAATAACCATCGACCATCATTCTATGGCCACAATGGTTTGTTTTTGAGACGTCACATTTTGAAAAAACAAAAAGAAAATGTTTTTTGAATCGTTTCGATTTTGCAACAAAATGATGTCATTTTGACAAATTAAGATCTATGCTACAGTGTTTGATTGTTAATGACGAATTATGTTCCAATATGGCTGAATTTAATAGGTATCCGATGAGTCACCAATAGTATAACACTTTTAATAGGCTATTTGACAAGCTAGTCAAATGAGATGCTTTTTACGAAACGTCAAAACAAGTTTTAGAAATACTGTCCTGTGACGTCATCAATGCGGTCAAACGTCGTACCCATTGTTACTTAATTCATAAACAAAATTCGAAAATAAGTCGAAAAATAAAATGAGATTGATTTTTGATTATCTTAGACTGGCTTCTTTTTCTAGAATTATATTTTATAATTTATCTTTGACCTAGTCAAATACCCTATTTGGGACACGTGTGACCTAACCTAACCTGTACCTATTCAAATGTCTTTTTTTCATCGGTTTTCGAAGTTAAATTACAGTCGTGTTTTTATAAAAAAAACTAGTGCTTGTCTATGTCTTCAATTGTCTTCAGCTGGTTAGGTAAGCGAACGGGAATAAACGTGAAAAAGATAGGACAAAAAGGATTTAAAAAGGTATATTAAACAGTTCAGTCTGACGGGCAACTTAATAAGGTATTACATAACTCTACCATTTTAAAGACGTAAGCTTTTAAAAAGTATTTAATGGCACAACAAAAACCACTCGTACACGTTGTAACAAAATAACCCGCAGTCTCAGTGTAGATATTTAAACTGTAGCATATTTGAGGCGAGCAGCAAGCAGAAAACATTTCGCGGAGGCTCCTCGGCCTCTACTAAGTAAGACGGGACATAAATTCTTCAAACGGCTAAACAAAAATAAAAAATCACGAAAACCCCTTTAAGAGAGCTACCGAACTATAATTTATGGGGCCTGGATGGCCGAGCGCGTCGGCCATCGCTCGAAATAAAATTTAAAAAAATAAAATTAAAAAAAAAAGCTTTCCGTCGGGGACACAAACTGGTGAAATTGGAAATAATTTTGCGATAGCATCGGGGCCGCCGGTACCTTTCAATTTCTTTATACGTTTGCAAATTTGTTTTTTGTTTTGCCACAGATGGGAGTTATGGGCAGCGGTTGTCAGTGGCTGGCCACGACTGTGTATTAAAACTAAATAATATTGGTTTATTTGTTCATGTAGTCGTATCAAAGGAACAAGCATGAAATGCGGACAGTTGAACGACTCTTGCGCACAACACGCCGATCTACCCGGCTACTTTTAAATTTAATTTACTATAATATACCTTTTGTTTCTGAGTTTATTAGGTATGCAAAATGGATTAATGCATTTGTGCCCGGTTAATAGCGATACACTAGCCCTCTATCAATTGTGCATTATTTTGTGAAACCCATCTATGTACATTGTGGAGAACAAATAAAAAAGATCTTTATATTACATGGGACTTGCAAAAATAGCTTGCGAGAAGTGGGTGAAATAGTAACATAATTATACACCAATAAGTGGGTGTTATACGATACGCCTCTGTCTAACCCTTCTGGAATGCAGGCGTGATCTTATAGAAAGCAGGAATAGCGGGATCTCTTATGGAATCGTAATAGGAGTTTGAACTTCTAAGGCCTCCTAAGGCTTTCTTCTTCACTGAGGCCGCCATTTGCCATGTACTTAGTTGAGAGTTTTTTTGTAATTAAGTATTTCTTTTTATTTTGGTGCAATAAAGTGTATTTGTATTGTATTGAACTTCGCTCACTTTTCACTTCCCAACTTAAAGTTAAACTTTCGAATAATAGCAAATCGATTTTACTGTCCTTAGTTGTATGGCCTTTGCCCAGCAGTGGGATCTTGTAGGCTAGATTAGATTAGTTTACTTGTATGTAGGGTGTAAAATATTATTGTATTTGTAACCCAGCGTTCTTGTTCAATGATCATGAAGAGAACGAAAAATTTTACTATGGAATGACTAGATTTTAAAAAATTCTTAAGCCGCCACTTCATTCATCTATACGCGCTAAATCTCTAATAGTCCAGCGCATTCCAACAATTACTGCGCACAGAGTAGCGTACAAGCCGAGACAGCGATTAGACAAACTGATTCAATTTGAACATGTCTGCCGGTTCATAAATCACCTGTCAACGCGCAAGCAGCCCGCGCATTGTTCGTATCTCGTACAAAACGTTGCGTATGACTCTTGACCACCTGACTGTCACTACCGAAAACCAATAACCGGACAGTGTAGTTATGGTACAATTGTACAATGTAATATTTTATTGCACTTTCACTTTATTTTATTTACTACGGATATATAGATAGATAGATAAAATACTTTATTGAGCACAATGGACACAAAATACAGAGATAATGACAACATAATACAGAATAGCACAAAAAGCGGCCTTATTAATATATCTATATATATTTATATATCTAGGTACATATCAGTAATAAACACAGTAGAGGTCCGAATACTTCCCAATATACACTTCACGGCACTTAACTGAATGAGCACTTGTTACAAATTAAAATTACAGATTACCTAACTTACAGATTAATTATACTTACCCTGATGTATGCTAAAGTTAAAATTATGTCTGATATATGTGAGCAAACATCGATTGTTATGTTCTTTTATAACAACGAAAGAAAAATAAGCCACTGCGGTTCTGTGTGTTGCCGGCGTGTTCGGAGCTCCGCCAGTTCGAACCCCAGTTGGACTTCCATCAATACATACATACATAAACTCACGCCTATTTTCCACCGGGGTAAGAGACTATGGAATTCCATTTGCTTCGATGCTGACACACTTCTCTTGCTTCCTCCACATTCATCAATCGCTTCATTCATGCACGCCGGTTCAGAGTAGATCGTAGTAAACCTTTTCTAAGGACATCTCCAATTTGGTCAATGTAAGTTCTTCTACGTCTTCCTCTGCCAGCCCTACCATCAACCTTCGCTTTATATACCGCTTTCGCAATTTTATTATCCTTCATCCGCTCTACGTGACCAAACTTGCACCAATAATTTGATTAATCTATCTTAAGTGCAATTTTCACTAACGCAGTTGACTCGACCGTTACGCAAGGCAAATCAGCTCACCACGTTGATCTAATAGGTAGCTCAGATGAAGTCGGGTCAGTTCATCTTGATCGCAATAAACCTGAGCTTTCTTTCATCCCTCGGGATGCCTATAACTAGCGCAATTGGGGCTATAGCCGTGAACTTATTTTTATATATTATGACAACGTAAATATGCAATAAAAGTCATTCGAAAAACATATTAACCAAAATACCAATCGATTTTATCGCATAGCATCTACTCATCTCCCTAGCTTTATCCCGTTCCTCACAGGGTCCGCTTACCTAACTTGTAGATTAGACAGGTCCGGTTTTTTAAAGTAGCGACTGTCTGTCTGACTTTCCAACCCGCGAAGGGAAAACCAGCCCAATACAGGTTAGGTCACATATCTCCGAAAATGCATTTCATGGGAATGTGAGTTTCCTCACGATGTTTTTCTTCACCCACCCACCCATCGCCGCCACTCTGATAAGTATTTTTTTAATGTCATACATTGTTAATATGCGAAAATCGTAAAAAGAAAACTCGTAAACTAAAATGAAACGCCAAATCACAAGCTGTATAACTGATCGAGGCTTTCGACCACAGATATCGGCATTCCATTTCTTCCAACTCGAGTAGCCATGGGGACTCGAATTGACTCGATAAAACTATTCGATTTATATTTTTTCTAATCTCTCTGACAGGCTACATTAATCTGTGCGCTCATAGAGTATTATAAAGTAAAGGGTGGTCATTTGCAAACGCTATTTTGCCTAAAGGTATTATTATAATATGACATATGCATGAATTCACGCCCATAATTCCTATTGCGGTAGGTAGAGCAGGAAAAAGAATTACTTATTTAGCCCCATCTAAGACACGCTCGGGATAATAATATGTATGAAAAGATTATAGTCTGTGGAATCCGCGATAGTTCGGAGAACGCGTGATATCGTAGTATCACGGGTTCGAATCCCGGTTGGGGTTCTAAAGCAGTCTTTTAGGTCCAAGTTTTAAGACCGAATGTCCTTTTAAAATCTAAACACCAACGTTTAACTGCTGTGTCAAGAAATCTCGGCCTTACGAGGTTAAAGTATAATAAATACGTACATATAAGTAAGGCATTTAAGTGTCTTTGTTACCTACCTGATATACCTTACTTATATATATAAGTGAGGTATATATATATATATAATAATAATATAAATCATATTAAAAGGACATTCGGTCATTGACCTAAAAGACTGCTTTAGAACCCGAACCGGGATTCGAACCCGTGAAACTACGATGTCACGCGTTCTCCGAACTATCGCGGATTCCACAGACTATATAAAAGTCAATTATGTCAATTTCAAAAATAAAATAAAAGTTACAATCAAAAATTTAAAAATAATAATGAAATCAAAATTAAAATTATTAAAATCAAATCTAAATATACTTAAAATTAAAAATAATCTATATTTTTCTAAAATATAATTTCTGTGACATCTTACATTAATCTTTGCATTCACAGAGTAATGTTAAAGTACGCAGGGTAGTCATTTGCGAGTTTAGTTCAGCCTAAAGGCATTATTATTGCAGTACTTACCTAGTAACTAACTAATAAAGTATATAAACAATTTATTGTAGGTTCTATAATTAATTATTCTAATGGTGCTGATTCCAGTATACACCATTTAATTTTATTTTAAGTTATACCTGTCGTTTTCTTATCCGCCAAAAAGATTCTGCAAGATTTTCTTTGGGTGGACGGCTGTATAGACGGCGCGTCATAAAATCGCACTCGCAGAAAAATCGCAACTCGTTGGTCGGCGCTTCTTAAAAGCCTCTTCTTAATGCCGGCTTCGAAGGACCATGTCGCACACAGATGTTGTTGTGAAGGACCCCGGTACCGACCCCGCCGGCGTGGTCGACGATTTCCCTCATTCAGCGCTTATCGCTATCGACCCGCTAGGGTTGATTAATTCTTTCAAATATTTTTCCTCTCAGACGACGCCCTGAGCCGAGGTTCGCGCCCAACTGGGCACCCTCAGGCCTGTTGTCTTAAACGTTGTACCGGGTGAGAGCCTACAGCGCTCCCCATTTGTCCGGCCAAGTAGTTAATGCCATCTGCGGCAAATCTACAATAAGTCACGTCAATAAAAAAAAAAGTAAAGAATACAGCGACTTTGAGTTGACCACGTTGTTTTATTAAATTAATTAGGCACACACAATTTGCGTTATTACACAGTTCGTTGATCGTAGAAGAAGAAGGAAAAAGTATTGCTATTTTATAGATTAAAAAGTAAAAAATAATAATTTTGTTGGATGTTGCCAACATATGGACCGGGACCCACGGCTTAACGTGCTTTCCGAAGCACGAATCATCTTCATTGATAAAATATTATAGTATTCATTCAAATGTCTCTTCAATATCTTTTTAAACTATTATGCCCATTATGATCTACAATCAAATATTTAATCTGCGCAAGTATTAGCGGGCGAAACGACGGCGTGCGCTGGCGCAGCTTTGCAGCTAATCACAAGTAGACAGGCAAATTAGAAAGCAGGCCGACCAGTAGGCTTCGTAATAATAATATAATACAACGATCTATGTGTGCGTGGATGCGGTATTTCCTTTTAATAAATATTCATAAGTATTTTTTTATTTATAATCTCATTTATGGTCGTAATCTACTGGGGTGTGCAGAGGTAGTAATAATTACTTACTTATACCATAATATAGCATGACGCGCAAGGGTATATCTATCGCGAGATCAACTAAGTACCCGCACTTTACCGAGCTTTGATGACGACCTAATGGTGCTAATTCCTGTACTCACCATCTAATTTTATTTTAAGTTATACCTGTCATTTTCGCCAAAAAAGGAAAGAAACGGGTAATCGATAGACATAAAAGTTATGGAACACACGACAATTTTAGGCAAAAATAAAAAACCCCTTCCAAAATGTTATATTGGCCAATAACTCGACAGAATTAAGTTGACAGCACACGTCAATCGGATTGCATACGAGCGAAATGCCTATTTCATTCATTCATTTTAAAATAGGGTATTTGACTAGGTCAAAGATAAATTTATAAAATGCTAATCTAGAAATAGAAGCCAGTCTGAGATTATCAAAAAAATCAATCTCATTTTACTTTTCGTCTTATATTCGAATTTGAAATTTGAAAATGACGTTTGACAGCTTTTATTGATGACGTCACAGGACAATATTTCCATACAAACAAAGAAGAAAACTTTCGTTTCGACGTTTCGTCATTTGAGTAGGTTGTCAAGTAGCCTATTAACAGCTATCAATCATCCGTCCCTTTCCTTTTCAGCAGATAAGAAAATGACGGGTTTAACTTAAAATTAGGAGGTGTGTGCTGGAATCGGGGCCAACATGTGTGTGTAACAATGAACTACAGTGTGTAAATGAAGTATAAGCCGCATCCAAAGTTTCGTAGCTCGCGATTGCAGTAACCAGCCGTCAATCCCGTCACGATATATCACAGATATCCATTATGATTTGTCAAAACACATCGCCGACCCGCGCGCGGTCGATATACGAACACGTGTATCTATAAAGTTCAATTGTATTGTTTATTAACAAATAAAAAAGTTGACTTACGACAAATATTTAAAAATGGAAAAGATTAAGTAGGACTTTTTTTTTACAAAAGATTCAGATACAAGTATAAAACAAAACACTGTATAATACCTCTACATAACTTAAAATAACAGCCTCCGTGGTCTAGTGGTTAGAGCGTTAGGCTCACGATCTGGAGGTCCGGGTTCGATTCCCGATGGGGACATTGTCAAAATCACTTTGTGAGACTGAGACTGTCCTTTGTTTGGTAAGGACTTTTCAGGCTTGAATCACCTGATTGTCCAAAAAAGTAAGATGATTCCGTGCTTCGGAAGGCACGTTAAGCCGTTGGTCCCGGCTATTAGCCGAAAAACACCTCCACCAACCCGCATTGGAGCAGCGTGGTGGAGTATGCTCCATACTCCCTCTGGTTGATTGAGGGGAGGCCTGTGCCCAGCAGTGGGACGTATATAGGCTGTTTATGTAACTTAAAATAACTTACTTTAAGCATTATAAAATTACAAATAATTAAAACTATACTACTAAAACTAAATTAAAAGCTCAATTAAAGATGCTCCCTTTTATCACCTCTCGACTGAATGTGCCCATCACGCTCGCAGCGTTGCCCCGTTGGATGGCGAGGGAAATATGCTTTAATATACTTAAGCACTATAATTAAAGACAGATGCAAAGGTGACAAAAAACGTTTTCTTTTTTCTATTTAACTTACTTATTTATGAAGGAAAGATGAAAGGCATATAATGAGGAAAGTTATGACAATGAATGTGGATATATTGACGAATTGGGAATGGAACCAAATCACAGAATTTATTTTTTGAAAAAAAAAAACCGACTATGTACGGAAAAACCTCTGCAAAAAGCATGAAATAAGAACAGTTCCCTGAAATTCTTCCGAATAGTAATAATATTTGCCGCCGTGGCAAGCAAACTCTTAGGACAGATACTTAAAATAAAAACAAGTCTCTGTCTGTGTGTGTTTTGTGTAAGTCTATGTGTGTCTGTGGTGTCCTAAAATAATAAATGTTTCTTTCTTTCTTAATTTATTTCTTTCTAAATAATCAACATCTAAGAAACTAAAGCTAAACATTGAAAAATTACTTGTCAAAGTTTACACAGGGGCGGTGGTGATACACAGTATTGTCATACCAACAACCGCCGGCATACCGTCAACAACCAATACTGGGAGCTGCGGTGAGCCAAACAAGTGGTTCGCGGAATCAACCTCGTTAGACACTAGCAATAATCTACAACCATCCGCAGTTTCTAGAACATTCCGCGGATGTAGAAATATGTAGTGATATAGTTTACTCTGTGGAAACAGCCGTCGTCTAGTAAAGTTGAGCTCACGATCTGGAAGTCCAAACATTGTCAGAAATCATTTCCTGAGACTGTACTTTGGTTAGGTAAGACATTGAAAGAAAGAAGGAAACATTTATTATAAAGGGACACCACAGTAACAAATATAAAACAAAACACGGAATAACACATAACTTACACAAGAGAGTAATTACAAATAAATAGACAGTAAACATTGCAGAACTGATTGCCCGAAAAACTAAAATTACATCGTGCTTTGTTAAATACCCTATCCGGTTGATTGAGGGGAAGCCTGTGCCCAGCAGTGGGACGTATATAGGCTGATGTATAGTTTACTAGATGGTGTATTTTACAACACATTTTAGATACAATATAAAACGGTAACAACATAAATGTGATCCTCGAAAATTATAACAAAAGAATGTCAACATAGATGATAATAAAATCAATACAATGTCATGGCTAATATGAGTATTAATAAAATAATTATGTACTTATAAAATAAAATAATATTCCACTTTACAATTTTCTGGTTAGGACAAAAAAATACTCTTTGGGAAATTGAGGGAAACTCACACAGAGAAAACTAAAACGAAAAAGTTCGGCTGGACACAGAGCTGACTTTTTGATTTAATTTTCTCTTGGTACACATAGATAGTAAAATCAAAACTGCAGAAATAATCTGGTTGGAATCTGCAGCGGGTTGCATTCTAGTATGCAACGTAAACATATCATATCAAGGCGCATGCGCGAGCTGATAAGCTATCGCCAGATAAGCGATCTGTTATCAGCACCAACGGAGCGAGACCCCAGTTTAGAATTAAATAGTTTACTTGCTATTACTCAAGGCCTTTATGCTATTTTCTTTTTATACTGCACCTTCTTATTGTGACTATCTGTGGTCTTGTGGTGCGGCCACGAGTAGGTACCTACTAATATGTATACACTTTGAAACCATGTCACATTAACTTTTTTGACAAATTAAACTTATTTAGTGTCAAATATGAAGTTATTAATCTTAAGTGCAGTTTCCACTAACACAATTGCCTCGACCATTACAGACGGCGATACGTCTCACCTATCACGTTGGTCTAACAGAAAGCTCGGTGAGGTGTGGGTACTTAGTTCATCAAATGATGATATGAGTACAGAGTAGATGATAACCTAGATACAAATTGACTCAATATGTCTATGAAACTTTCATGAGATCTTCTTCTATCGTGTGGGTTAGAGGGTGGATGACTAAACTTAACTACCCTGGTGTCAGGTTATTATTGAGCCGCCATAGGCCCTGACATGGTAAGCACGGATCACCTTACTTTCGGACAATCTGGTGATCAGCCTAATGTCCTAACCAAACTAGGGATCATAAAGTGATTTTTGCGATAAGTCCCGGGTTTCGATCTCGGTACCTCCGGATCGTGTGACCAACGCTCAACCACTGGACAACGGAGGTTCGATCATCGTTTTATGCGATGAAAGAAATGAGTTATGACGTCGTCAAAAGGCGGTCAATAGTCTATTACTAACCTAACCCTAATTTTGTACATAAATTCTTTGAAGTTTACGCGGTTATTGTCATGAATAAAACACATAATACCAGGTTCCTCCTACTCCTGAGGGAGTCTCATATCCCTGATTTTAACGAGGTAAGAACCCGGTATTATGTGTTTTAACTAATATCGTAGGTACAGTCATGAGCAATATAATGTACCCACTTTAGGACTCTGTCGCACTAACATATTTGACATTTGGTGAGACTTACAGTTCAATTTGTCAAAAAAGTTAATGTGACATGGTACCAAAATGTGTACATATTAATGCTCGTGACCGTACCTAATTGTTAGGTGAAAATTTTTAAGTGATATTATTGTCTTGTCTTTGTGTGTGGCGTCCTTTTATAATAAACAATTTCTATTCTATTCTATAAACATAAATACACGCGATATTCGATCGGTCGTAGGCAGTTCGCTTATAACTTTTCGCGTTGCCCACAAAGAGACTGTTATTGAAAGGACAGTAGCTAATTTAATTTTGTTAGTCGAATCGATTTGAAAAAGTTTTTTCGTAGAACATAACTTTTTGTCAGAAGACGTAAGTCGATTCCAAATCGATTTTGACTGTCGACCGATTCTAATGAAAACCGATTAATAATATATCAAGCTTCATGTTTTCACATCCTGTCTCGTATAACATTGAGTCATATTTAATGAACTTACTTAGGTAGGTACTGCAGTTACTTTGATTTCATGAGGTAGCGAATGACTCATAAACATACATAAACTCACGCCCGTAATCCCTAATAAGGTGGGCAGCGCCACAATTAATCAAAGATTGCAGCCACTGTTGATATGAAGTCCTGAGATGGATCTGATGAACCTTATTGTAGGGATCAGCCTATCGTCCATAAAAAGTGACTCATGTAATTTTACTTAAAATTGGTGAAAAATTGGTTCACAGAATTGGTTCACAGAATTGGTTCACAGAATTGGTGAACAGAATTGGTGAAAACGGTGAACAGAATTGGTGAAAATTGGTGACCGACTTTCTAATATGATGGGACATTATATGGGCTGTCTCCGTGGTCTAGTAGCGATCATTGGTATTGGTAGTAGTTGAGTATAGTGATGCATCAGTAGATATTAGGTCGATCGATTCTTTTATATCTAACATTATTTAGGTAAAGTAGGTAAATTTTATGAGGTAGCCAATAGGTAGGTCTTCACGAGTAATAAATAGTGAATGAAATCCCGATCTCGCGGGATCTCGTCTAATTTTTCGGGATTAATCCCGAAGCATAATATGACGAGATCCCATTCGAGATTGACGGGATCGGGCGAATCTCCTTGAGTTTACTACATACATACATACCTACATAAACTCACGCCCGTAATCCCTAATGGGATGGGCAGAGCCACAAGTAATCAAAGACAACTTGCAGCCACTGTTGATACGATGTCGTAAGCTGGATATGATGAACCTTATGGTGATAAGGGATCAACCTATCGCCCATATAGGACACAATCCCTCTGTCGGTTTTTACGACATGCCCGGGAAGATAAGCAGCTGAACGTTTTCTATGTTTTTTATTTGCTCCCAGAACAGCATAGAAGCATTGAGTTTACTAATTGTTTTGATTACGCTAATTTCCAAAGAAAACTTAATTATTTAAGTTAGTAATATCCGGTTTTGGATTTCTTAACCTCACAAACGAGCAGTTTTCATCGTTTTCAGTTATCCTAACTTTTTTTATGAACTAGGCGATGTGTCGAAAATTTCGGGATCTTGTGGGATTGATATTTCCAATCCCGCGGGATCTCGAATTTGCGATCTCGAGTCGGAATTGCATTCCATAGTAATGACTCATGAACTCAAAAATCAGTCGCTGATTCTTTATCATCAGGAAAAAAGCCGTCGTTGAGAGATGCGAGGTGCGCTGACGTTGCTAATGTCAACAATACCTATTGTCTTGGATGTTGTTTGAAAATATGCGCCACAGCACCCTTGCGGGGAGCGGGGCGGGCTGTATCACTGATACTGTTTACGTTCGAAGTTTTTTTGCTTAATTTTTGATAAGTCATCTTTTTGTTTGAAGCCTGAAAATCGCTGAAGCGTTGATTTGGTTGTGGAAGTAATTACAGAAACAGAAACAGCCTATATACGTCCCACTGCTGGGCACAGGCCTCCCCTCAATCAACCGGAGGGTGTATGGAGCATACTCCACCACGCTGCTCCACTGCGGGTTGGTGGAGATGTTTTTACGGCTAATAGCCGGGACCAACGGCTTAACGTGCCCTCCGAAGCACAGAATCATCTTACTTTTTCGGACAATCAGGTGATTCAAGCCTGAAAAGTCCTTACCAAACAAAGGACAGTCTCAGTCTCACAAAGTGATTTTGACAATGTCCCCATCAGGAATCGAACTCGGACCTCCAGATCGTGAGCCTAACGCTCTAACCACTAGACCACGGAGGCTGTTAAGGGGGGGGGGGGGGGGGGAAGTAATTACACATATTTTATAATATTACAAATGCGGAAGAAACTCTGTCTGGTACCTTCTCAACCTTAAACCACTGAATCGATTTAGATGCAATTTGTTATGGAGATAGTTTGAGACCTAGGGAGGAACAAGGGGCAGTTATCCTGGGAATGATCGCCTAAGGGGGCGGAAAAAGGTGGCGCGCGACAAAATCTCGTTAGATAAGCCGATGAACGCGATCGGTTTTCTATTCACTGCCAGTCCAACACAGTCTCAAAGTTTATGCTGTCGATTCTGGAAGACACAATTTAGTTCGAAAAATAGTTCTATCTCTTTCTTTTACTAAAGTACGACTTTACTACACCAAAAGATAGTACAAATTGGTGGTTTTCTTGGACTAAAGCAAAGCTTCCAATCCTCAAATCCGGGTTGCATTTAAGAGTCCCAACTCCAATCCCATCAAAGGATAGTCTCACAAAGTGATTTCGACAATGTCCTCATTGGGAACAGAACCCGGACCTCCACTTCGTGAGCTCTAAAAAATATGACGCAACATTTAAAAGCTAGACAATATCTCCGTAGCATTATCCCGTTTCTCCCAGGGTCCCCTTACCTAACCTGAAGATTTGACAGGTCCGTTTTTTTACAGAGGCGACTGCCTGTCTGACCTTCCAACCCGCGACGGGGATAACTAGCCCAACACAGGTTAGGTCTGCATTAAAATGCATTTCTCGGGAATGTGGGTTTCCTCACGATGTATTCCTTCACCGCTGGGCACATTTATGATCCAAACACGAATTCGAAAACAAATTCGACATTCATTGGTTCAGGCCTGTGCTGAATTTCGCTAGCGTTCTACCAACTGGGCTATCACAGCTTCACGGCTTACTAGCAAGACAACGTTATTTCTAATTTATAAACAAACGTAATTATTCCATCATCTGCATTATTTTCCAATCTCGATTGTAAACAAGTGACATTTCTATTGTTATTTTTCTAATGATGAGGTAAATAATAAATATCATATCAATGAACGATTGTTGAACATTAGATGCCGCATACCTCTATACTAAACACTCGAAGAATGGAAAACACATATTAATGTTTTCTTAAAGATAAATTCTTGAATTGTTCTGTCAGGTCACCGCGCGTGCCAGTTTAAACCGAGATTTACGTAATTATATTGAAATTCAGAGTGTGGTTCGTAAGTTAGCATTATACATACATACTTAAACTCACGCCTATTTCCCACCGGGGTAAGCAGAGACTACTTACGACTATTTTATGTTTTTCGTCTAACGTATCGGTTGTGAGGTACCAACCTCGTCAACCCTGGTGTCAGGGTTCGTTCCGTTGATTTGGGTTGTACGCTGAGAATTATCTTCACTGTTTTAGTGACTTCGTTTGTCTGTCGATAATTTAAGACGACTTCATAGCGTAAGGAATGACGATTTTCAAGCTCTATTCTTCTTCTAGCGTGTGGGTTGTGAGGTGGATTACCAACCTCATCAACCCTGGTGTCATGGTTATTATTGGCTCATGTAACGACTACCCTATTAACGATAGGCGAACTATCGATAAATTTTGTAGTAAGTACTCTACTATCGCTTGGAATTGTGTTATGATTTTGGAGAACCGCAATAGAACTTTACAATGGCATAGAATTTAACTTTTTTGAAAAAGAAACACCACAGCTTTCTGTCAACTTCCTGCGCTATGTTGGGGTTATTAAACCACGCATATTTCCGCCGACACTTAATATTATGTATACTTACATATAAACAAAATCATACCCGTAACACTTAAAGCGGTGAACAGGACAATACTAATTAGAAATAAGAAGATAGATAAAATCTTTATTTAGGTTTAAGACGTTACCCATGTGCCGTTAGCCATGTCGGGGAACTTTGGCGGCTCAATAATAACCCTGACACCAGGGTTGATAAGCTTGGTCATCCACCTCACAACCCACACAAGAAGACGATCGGTTTTCGAAATCTGAAAACTTAGCTAACAGCACACCCCGGACACTTGATACAAAGGGAGGTGAGGTAAATCTAGCTCAGGCGCTGATGGGGAGCGGAGGGTTGCCGTGCTATCTGTAGTACTATTCCTTATTCTATGCAACATCCCCCCACCGCTCCTCATAGAAGGTAACGTATCATAATGATAGAATACCATACCCAGCCCGTTACGTACTCGACATTCTCATCAAAGAATGTACTTCACATGGTGTGCGCAGTGAAATCTGCGCACAATGAGATTCCCACACTCCTGCGCCGCTGACGGCGTTCTCGGAAACTAACGACAACCTACACTTTCTTTTAAATTTGGTGCACTTGAGAGTCACTTAGAAATACATTTTTAATTAAGTAATTAATTTACTGTG
Organism: Pectinophora gossypiella; assembly: GCF_024362695.1. Lineage (NCBI taxonomy): Eukaryota > Metazoa > Arthropoda > Insecta > Lepidoptera > Gelechiidae > Pectinophora > Pectinophora gossypiella. The sequence continues at coordinate 4,516,090 of NC_065424.1, forward strand.
TAAGAAGGACCGTTGAATTCGACCTGACCCTTTGCGCAGCGTTTAAATGTGCAAAATCATAGTGTTATATTTTGTTCCTTAAAGATTGGAAGGAAGAAAACTTATTTTCAATCAAAAGAGACATTTTCCAACTGATGGCTTTTCTCTCTCGTAACTTATCCTTCAGACGGGATACACTCCACGTTGCTCCTCGTTTAATAGCAATTTATTACGAATTTTAGCTGGACAGGATGGGGAACTGTCAAAATTTTGCAAAACTCAACAGTTCTGCCGCTTAGATTTGAGCTTCTAGTGTTTATTCTTATTATTTGACACCGAATGCAGGACATTAACTCGATCATTTTACCACCATAGCAACGGGGCATCTAACTTCCTCTCCTATTACAGTATAGATACGGGATCCAGTAATGCAACTAACCGATACCCATTATCAGCCGTGTCGACTTACTGTTTCCTGTGAGCGCGTGTTCGCTTGAAGCAACCAGATACTTGAGGGAAGCCTGGATTTTTCAAATTCCATGTACATGAGAAGTGACGCCTTCTCGGTAACGTGCGAGACGATAGTCGATAGTGTGTTTACTGGATTCTTGTTTATACTACGGTTTTTGAAGTGGTTCAGAATGTTTAGCAGAAGGTCTAACAGAAAGCTCGGTGAGGTGTAGGTACTTAGTTCATCATGCGATAGATATACCTCTGACTACCCCATTGGTATATGTATAATAGTCTATATATATGAGAATCTTTGCTCGTGTGGGATGATGTTAGAGCCACTTGTTCTATGTTTTATATTTCTGGTAGTAAGCCTAGCTGCCCAAGGAAACACACCAAAAACACTAAATTCATTTAAAAAAATATGTAAATAAAAACTTTTTACTCGCTCTATTGTGTGAACCCCGAACGGGGATTACGAGTACCAACCACATCAACCCTGGTGTCCTGGTTATTATTGAGCCGCCAAAGGCCCCTGACATACTTAGCTCAAGTAACGACTACATATTTACCTAAGTAGTAAAAAAAAACTAAGTAGGCATATTACTTAGTATTTATTTATAAACGAGAAAAATATGAAACAATATTTACGTAATGCAGAATAACGTACTTTATATTATTATATAAAAAAACATAAAATTATCAAGTTTACGGTATTACCAAAACCGCAAGATAAAAAACAATAATAATATATGAAAAATATTGAAATAATATAACATATTTTCCTTGAGATGAAATCCTTCATTTCAGTGCGGTAATGTAGTTTTAATGTAAAGGTCGTGTTGTTAGTTATATTTATATATTACCCACATTAAATATAATTATTATTTCTCGCAAGTGATTTTCGTGGCAATTATGTTATTGTGGTAAATAATTTTCTCTTGCTTATTAAACGAAGCTTGATGGTAGAGCTGGCAGAGGATGACCTAGGAGGACGTACAATGACCAAATTGGAGATGTCCTTAGAAAAGATTCAGTACGATCTACTCTCAACCGGCGTGCGTGTATGAAACGACTGATGAATGTGGAAGAAGCAAGAGAAGTGTGTCAGGATTGACCGTTAAAGACAGCGATAACAGAAAGCTCGGTGAGGTGCCGGTTCTTAGTTCATCATTCGATGGATGTACTTCTGACTACCCCAATTGGGATATAGTCGTGAGCTTATGTTGTGTAACTTTGTATAGCTTGTAATCATCACATCACTAATTTAAAAGCCGCGCTTTTGTCGGTGTAGCATTCTCCATGCTACTTTTTATGGGAAAAATAGGGCAGTGGTTTCTCTCTTGCCTTCCGCTCCGCAGTACTCTGCTACGAATGTGATGGCGCCTAGAGTAGAACAGAATTATTTAAAGAGATGATTTTGATTATTTTTATTATTTTAAGAGTTTTTTTTTATCTATTTTTTGTTTATTTCAGAATGTTTTTTTTTTGAGCAGAGAATTATTTTGATTTGATTTGACTCCTGTCCTGCGCCTCTGAATAGTACTGACAGTTACTGCTGCCCCCTGTAAGTTGTTCTGTAACCCTTTTGTTTTCTTCCCCAGCATGATGGACCCGGGCGGAGCGGGCATAGCGGAGTCCCCCCCGACCTACCACCGGAGCTACGAGCAATACGTGCAAGGAGGTGTCGAGAACAGCACTGACTCGGTCCAAGACCAGACCAGTCCAGAACTCGTGGTCTGGTCCACACTACCTTACGGCCTGGACTACAGAGCACAGTACGACTACCGTAGTCCGTACGATACTTCAAGGGATTACAGCAACCAGCAGTATGCTCGGGCCCCGTTTACAACGAAAATGGGGCAAGCTAAAGCGCTGAAGGAAGCGAGGATTCGAAGGCCAATGAATGCTTTCATGGTGTGGGCGAAGGTGGAAAGGAAGAAGCTAGCCGATGAGAATCCAGACCTGCACAACGCGGACTTGAGTAAAATGTTAGGTGAGAGAAAAATTTTTGATTTTTAATTTCTGTTTTCGGGCTCTGATAATTTTGGAGGGAGTGTTGATTTGTTTTTCTTTTTAGCTGTCTTAAATGTCTACTTTTTTGTTAGTGCGTTACAATTTTATAATGTATTGACAATTAACAGTTTAACTAAAAAGATCCCACTTATAATTACTATATTTGGATAATTTTAACAGTCTCGTAAAAACAACACAATAAACAAAATTTATAAAAACGGAGCATTTAATTTAATGCAAAAAACCGCACAGCTAATAAAAGTTTTAGCAGATTAATGACGGTCTGTAAAACTTGTTAATTCTAGTATTGATTTATCTTAAGACATAATTACTTGTTTCTTTGGTAGGTATATATATAATCAAGCGTGTTTTTTTGACTAGTTTTAGCTGTTTGCAGCTCGATAGGTTTATAGGCGTATTACGAGTCATCTATGCAAGTAACTCATCTCCTATCGTGTGAGTTGTGAGGTGGAGTACCAACCTTATCAACCCTGGTGTCAGGGTTAATATTGAGCCGGCAAAGGCCCCTGACATGGCTGAATTAACGACTACTTACTTACATCAGTAATTAGTAACCGGGACCAACGGCTTAACGTTCCGAAGCATGGATCATCTTACTTTCGGACAATCAGGTGATCAGCCTGTAATGTCCTAACCAAACTAGGGACCACATTTTTTTGTGATACGTCCTGGAATCGAACGTTCAACCACTGGACCACTTTCTTAAAGTTCTATAAGCAGACACTAAACAATTCGTTATGGAGATTCAACCTATGCAACGACAAGCGCAGACAAAAAACATATTAAACTCGAGTGACTCAGCAATAAGCAAATCACGGGGATTTGTTATTTAAATGACGAATATAACTACCTACACGAGTATTCACTCACAACTGTTTTACTATTCTTATAAGGGTGAGCTTAGAACAACAACTGTAAAACATCTTCATTCATTTGTAAATATCAATCTGTGGAAGCTTGTAATGGCTTTTAGGTATTAAGTTACATAAACTGCCTATACACGTCCCACTGCTAGGCACAGGCCTCCCCTCAATCAACCGGAGGGGGCATGGAGCATACTCCACCACGCTGCTCCACTGTGGATTGGTGGAGGTGTTTTTACGGCTAATAGCCGGGACCAACGGCTTAACGTGCCCCTCCCAAGCACGGAATCTTACTAATTTTACTTTTCCGGACAATCAGGCGATTCAAGCCTGAAAAGTCCTTACCAAACAAAGGACAGTCTCACAAAGTGATTTCGACAATGTCCCCATCGGGAATCGAACCCGGACCTCCAGATCGTGAGCCTAACGCTCTAACTAGTAGACCACAGAGGCTGTTATTAAGTTATTATGTAACATTGTAAAAGCTGTAAGCTCTCCAAATAAAATAAAAATGCGCTCCCTCAAAGGTTGCCCGGAAGAACTTTGCCAATTCGCAATAAGTAAATAGTTTTAGCCGTTTGCAGCTAGATAGGTCTATCTATAGGCGTGTTAAGAGTCACCTGTAAAAGTAACTCAGTCTTCTTATCGTGTGGGTTGTGAGATGGTTTACCAACCTCATCAACCCTAATGTCAAGGTTATTATTGAAAGCCAAAAGGGTCAATGATTCACAAAGAGTAAATTAAAATCGAAAGAAATCTGACTTGAACGCCGCAGCTCTTGTTAGAGTCCTATAAAAAACAAAAAATAAGTGAATGATTTTGCTTCTATTGTCCATTTTAAATTCTTGTTTTTTTGACAATCGGCATTTATTTACTTTGGGCGAAAGCTCCCGTGCTAAAATATAATTAGGTGTTAAATAAATATTTGTTGCAATAAAAAAAAATATTGAATGATTAAGTAAGTAAGTAATTAAATGAGGAGCTCGGTGGCGCAGCGGTAAACGCGCTCGGTCTGCGATTGTTGAAGTTAAGCAATTTCGCAAAGGCCGGTCATAGGATGGGTGACCAAAAAAAAAACGTTTTCATCTCGAGCTCCGTGCTTTGAAAGGCACGTTAAGCCGTTGGTCCCGGCTGCATTAGCAGTCGTTAATACCATCAATCCGCACTGGGCCCGCGTGGTGGTTTAAGGCTCGATCTCCATCCATAGGGAAGGCCCGTGCCCCAGCAGTGGGGACGTTAATGGGCTGATGATGATGAAGTAAGTAATAATAAAACAATAAAATGTTTACAGTCAAGTAACTGAACTTAATGAAAAAACTATTTGTAAGCAAGCTACTAAACCGATGCAAACGCTCCTTAATCTAACAACAAATTAAAATAAGAGTCGTGAGAAGAAATCATAGACGGTGCCTTACATATATAGGCAAAGGCCAAATTAGGCAAGAAATTAAGAAATGTTGTAAAGTATGTTGGCAATATTGAACTTATTAGTCTTAAAGTGTTCATAGTAACATTCTTATACTGAAAATGGTAGAACGAGTTGTCTTGTGACGGCTTCATTAAAACTATATATTAACATCACTGGTGGAATGTAAGGTAATGGTGATAAAAAGTTCCGAGGTAACATGACATCATGCCTGCATCGCCCAAGGGGTAGGCAGAAGTGTATAGTATTTCAGAATTTAATAATTTATCTTTGACCTAGAAAACTCATACATTTACTACTACCGTAGATTGAACATCAGCGCGCAAAAAGTGGGACGCAAAGTTACTGTTAATATAGCGACGCTACGTTGACAGTACTTTACCTCAGTGCGCGATTAGGCGCTGAACTGGCAACACGGGGAAGTGCGTGGTAAAAACTTTTCATTAAGCTCCCTTATGGGGTGAATTTCGCAAGATAAACTTGTTGCAGCCGGGTCTGCATGAAAAACCGCGCCGCGCGGATTATATCGAGCGCTTGGACCAATAAACGATACGAATGCTATCTACGTAGATGGACATCAAACGGCTTTTAGACGAAGCGCTGGTCATTTTGCTCTGCAAGGTGTTACGCCACCGCTTGGCCGGTCAAATGGGGAGCCCTCGCTCTCAGCCGGTTGCCGATGTTTCTTGAATTCTGTCAGTTTCTGTGGGTCATTTCGTAGTCACAATTGTCCGGCCTGTCTACTTTCTCTGATAAGCGCGGGAGCAGACACGAGCGGTATAAACGCAATGAGTAATGTACACGGGTACACTCACGCGCACAAACCGTTAAGCATTTTGTTTATTTTGACTCACGGCTCACTACTTTATTCCAATTGGTGAAGTTAGAGATCATCATCCATCACAAGGTGAACTAAGTACCCACCGAGCTTTCAGTTAGACCAACGTGACAGGTGAGCTATATCGCTGTCTACAATGGTCTGGACCACAACTGTGTTAGTGAAAACTGCACTTAAGATAAATTAGTAACTCATTGGTGCAAGTCCGCTGCCGTGGATCGAACTGGTGCGCCCGAGAAGCAAGCCGGTGTACCACAAAGATAATAAAAAGTTTAAAATATCCGTGTCGGCGCCACGAAAGAAATCTACGGATTTAAAAACTGAAGTCCTACAAACTGTTATCCGACAAGATTTAACTCATCGCTGTCTTGAGACTCAACCTACCCTGTTAGGGATTACGCCGCGTTGGAGTATGCTCCATACCCTCTCCGGTTAATTGACGGCAAGTCCGTGCCCAGCAGTGGGATGAATATAGGCTGTTTATGTCGTGTTATGTTATTTTACGTACAGTTATATGCATTTATTCAATTGTTATGTCACTAATTTAAGAGCCACGCTCTTGTCGGTGTAGCATTGTTCTCCATGTTACTTTTTATGGGAAATGGGGCAATGGTTTCCCTCTTGTAAGTATCTAGAATAATAAAATTCATCAACTTATTATTAACATTTAGACAAGCGCTTTCCTCCTGACTCGCCTCTGTACTGGGCAGTCTTAGATATGGCAAGTCATTACCGTTCGGCGTGGGTGGCGCGATGCTATCGTTCTTAATGAAATAAAACGCTAATAAAAAAAATGGAAGCCCGCCGTGACGCCGATATCAACTATTATCGGCCAAATTAGATTTGGAGCGAGTTTAAGATAGTTGGTGTCAAAATTGTTATCTTAGAAAATGTTATTTGGAAAATATGCATACAAACTACTGAAATGAAACTATTGTTCATTTTGTTATAGATATATAGTTATCCAAAAAATACATGCTATTATAATAAATTATTATTATTTACCTTATTTTACTCTTGTTAGATTCTCCAGCCTTAGAACTAAACAAAAAAATCATTATAATCTAACAATTATTGATATTTTTGTCTTAATGATGGTCTTTGAAGTGATAGATGAAAAACTCCTTTGTCAATATTTTCGATAATCCAAGTCGACAAGCAATATTGATCAAGATTGCCAATATTGACTATTGATGATCTAAGAATATTATCAATGATTTTTTACACTTTGTAAACGAAAAACTTTAGCCAAAAAAAACCTCCTATGAGAGTGATAAACACAAAAACTTCGTCCCATAAGCGCCTTCGCATCTCCTTTCATATTTTCCAAGCTTAATCTTATCTCTGCTAAACATAACCTTTAATTTCTAATACCTTATTATGAAGTACCAAGGTCGTCACTCGAACAATCTCGTTTGATACAAAGGCATTAATAAAATTGTGTTTTTAGTAAAGTGTAATTATGAGTTGCTAAACTTTAGGTACTTACATACTTACTACTATTATAAATTGTTATGTAGTTGTACTTATTGTCTGTAACTGAATTAATTACTTAATGCATTCATATACTCACAGGGTTGGCAGAGCCACAGTTAATCGGGGCATCATCATCGTTAATTTAAGAGCCACGCTCTTGTCGGTGTAGCATTTAAAATACTCTCCATGCTACTTTTTTAGGGAAAAATAGGGCAGTGGTTTCCCTCTTGCCTTCCGCCCCGCAGTACTGTGTCTGACGCAACTGGGATGGCGCCCAGAGTAGTCTATTACAAAGCCATACTAGGACTCCTGTCTTCCGCCTCTGAATAGTACTGACAGTTACTTCTGCCCTATGTCAGGTTCCAGGTTACAGTGTCTTGCCCCTTTCGTCCTGCATTGCCGTACCGATGGCTCCCATCTTCGCCTCTGCAACCGTTGAGGTCTTCACCCGTATCCCTGGGCAAGGGTTCCACGTTATACCCCGTAGGTCTGGGTCCCTATTCGAACTCAGCCACCGTCTCACTCCGGCCTACTGAAGTAAGAGGCGCCCACCCCCGCGGCAAGGACAATCGGGGCATGACGTCATTAATCATCGTATTATTTGTTGGCAGTATGCTATGCTCGACTCCAGTGAGTAAAGTCCTCAAATCGAGGGCGTAAATGTCAACTTAAAATACTAGCTGACGCCGAGTCTAGTGGTCGAAAAGTCGAGTTAACATCTTTGAATACGGGTGTGAGAAGTGGCGGCTCTAGAAAAATAATTAGGTGGTGCGAAACCTCAAAGTGGCACCCCTCAGCCCCATAAAATACAAAATTTTTCGATCAGTTTACGGCCACCGAAATTTACCTATTTAAATCTTTTAAAAATGTTGTCTACGGCCATCTGTATGAGTTTTATGTGGCCGCAATCTAACTCGATGAAGTTTGCGGCCACATCTAACCCTATGAAGTTAGCTTGCGGCCAGGGTGGACCAGTCTTGGTTGGTTGATTCCTCCTCCTCCCCCCCCCCCCTGCCATTTCGGCCCGGAGCGGTCGCACCGCTCACATCGCCCTAGGACCGCCACTGGGTGTTAGTACCTACAAAACTTCACTCTGCTCCATTAGGGAAGCGATAAACGTCTCATCACCAGCCCATTAACGTCCCCACTGCTGGGGCACGGGCCTTCCCTATGGATAGGGAGATCGGGCCTTAAACCATCACGCGGGCCCAGTGCGGATTGGTGGTTATTAACGACTGCTAATGCAGCCGGGACCAACGGCTTAACGTGCCTTCTGACGGAGGAGCTCGAGATGAAAACTTTTTTTGTGCTCACTCATCCTATGACCGGCCTTTGCGAAAGTTGCTTAATTTCAACAATCGCAGACCGCGTTTACCGCTGCGCCACCGAACTCCTAAGTATATTATTACTAATTAACAGGACGCCATGGTCGGTATAACAGGGAATTCCTTGTTTACACGTATTATTTTAATCACTATATTATGGTAATTCCAAACCGCAAGATAAACCATGTGGTCACGTAAAATTAGTACCGTAATAATGATTCTTCATACTTCAAAGTTATTATTGAAGTGTGAAAACGTTTATTCATTATTGCTTTTATACTTTATGTATGTTTTATTAATTTAACAGCCTCCGTGGTCTAGTGGTTAGAGCGTTAGGCTCACGATCTGGAGGTCCGGGTTCGATTCCCGATGGGGACATTGTCGAAATCATTTTGTGAGACTGTCCTTTGTTTGGTAAGGACTTTTCAGGCTTGAATCACCTGATTGTCCGAAAAAGTAGGATGATTCTGTGCTTCGGAGGGCACGTTAAGCCGTTGGTCCCGGCTATTAGCCGTAAAAACACCTCTACCAACCCGCAGTGGAGCAGCGTGGTGGAGTATGCTCCGTACCCCCTCCGGTTGATAGAGGGGAGGCCTGTGCCCAGCAGTGGGACGTATATAGGCTATTTATGTTATGATGTTATATTAATTTAACGATGATCGTCTAGTCCTTGTTAATTATTAGAGTCCGCGTCACTAAGGAAGTGCCTCAGTATTTGCCTTGGCAATTATAATCACTAATTAAAGAGCCACGCTCTTGTCGGTGTAGCATTATTTTTAGGGAAAAACAGGGCAGTGGTTTCCCTCTTGCCTTCCGCCCCGCAGTAATCTATCTGACGCGAGTGAGATGGCGCCCAGAGTAGTCTAATTCAAAGCCGTACTAGGACTCCTATCCTCCGCCTCTGAATAGTACTGACAGTTACTGCTGCCCTGTCAGGTTCCAGGTTACAGTCACTGTGACTCGCCTCTTCCGTCCTGCATTGCCGTACCTATGGCTCCCATTTCCACCTCTGCAACCGTTGAGGTCTTCCGTATCCCTGGGTTCTACGTTATACCTTAGGTTAATAGTTCCATTAAAATCAGCGGAATTTCTTTCGTGGCGCGTACTCTACCTATTTACTTAAGTAAGTAGTTATATTACAAAATCTATTTATAATAGTAATACGTAAATAGTGGGACGTCATAAGTTGTCTTTTGACAACTTTACCATATTATGCCGTTACCAAATTGGAGATGTCCTTAGAAAAGGTTTAATACGATCTACTCTGAACCGGCGTGCGTGTATGAAGCGATTGATGAATGTGGAGGAAGCAAGAGAAGTGTGTCAGGATCGAAGCAAATGGAATTCTATAGTCTCTGCTTACCCCGGTGGGAAATAGGCGTGAGTTTATGTATGTATGTATGCCGTCACGTTGACGCATATGGTAACTCTCCGCCTCCCACCATTTCAAATCACGTGCTGACTTCACCCCCTGTGGTTTTTATTTTTGTCCGTAAATGGCCAAGCCACTAAAGAGTGTGCCATCATCATAGGTAAGGTCAAATGCCGTAGTTACGTTACTCTTAATTAAAATTCAAAAAAAGAAGAAACAAATATGTCTGTGAATGAGGTTAGTTTTTGAATTTGATCTTTGATTGGATTTTATTATCTATTAGTAGCAATCTTGTAATAAATATTTGACCCAGTCATATAGATACCAACGTAGTATTTTACACTAGCTATCTATATTATGCAAACGTCTACCACCCTAGTAATTCAACGTATACCATCTACTTAAGGCGAACACTTAATTAACCATAGGTATGGGCTCCGCGTGTGGCCAAGGATATGATTATAGAGGCTTCGCCTTAAATGGTGTGCAATTTAGCTAACGATGAAGGAAGGATGGCCAAGGTCATAGTTGAGTAAGCATCATGACAAGGCCGAGACTAAAATACATATGTAAAATTACGGCTATAATCGATATTGAGGTAGGTAGAGCTTCAAGTTGTTATAAGATAAATAAAGAAAGAAAGAAACATTTATTACTTCCGGACACCACAGACACAGACAGACAGGTACATTACATTTAGCACAGGACAGAAACCACACGGAAATCAATAAGTACATAAACATAAATACATACAGGGCGTTGAGGAGCTCGGTGGCGCAGCGGTTAACGCGCTCGGTCTGCGATTTTTGAAGTTAAGCAACTTTCGCAAAGGCCGGTCATTGACATGTTTTTTGTCATTTCACTGAACCAATTCAGGGATTTATTCAATTCACCCAGATTTCTTTAGGGAAAAGATAAAATCGTGTTGTTATTTTAACATCCTCCCTGATTTGATCAAATCCCCGTTTTTATCAAATCTAGCCCGAAAACTAGCCCAATACAGGTTAGGTCACTTACCTCTGAAACGCATTTCTCGGGTAGGTTTTTGGATTTCCTCACGATGTTTTCCTCGTGATCTAAACATGAATTCGAAAACAAACTCGACAATTATTGGTTTACGCCTGTGCTGGATTCGAACCTGTGACCTCAAAGTGAGAGGCAAGCGTTTTACCAACCGGGCTACCACGGCTCAATGATACTCGTATAAATAGGTATTGCTCAAGCGGGATTAACCCTATCTTAAAACAAAGCAAGCAACACTGAAAAACATGACGCTTACCGCAATATATACGTAGGTATATACCTATTTAATAAAATAAATTAGAACAAAACAATGTTTTGTTGAATAAAAATAGACCTTTATTGATGACGTTTTGTGGTCAGACAGGCTAGACTGAACATGCCTATTCATGACGTTGTGTTGACGCCGGCGGTCACAATGACGTATTTGTGTTCTCGGATAACACACTTTACGTCAATAGAATAGGCTACTTTCTAACTAGTCAAATCAGTTACTTTTTACTAAACGTCAACACACGAAATTACTATGGAATTTGTATGAAAAAGCACACTGTGACGTCATAGAAAAACGTGATAAAATGTCTGACTTATCATTACGTCTTTTTCGATTAAATTTCATAAATAAGTTAAATGGGAAAAAGAAAACGTTATTCGTTTTTTATTTTGGTGCAATAAAGTGTATTTGTATTGTATTGTAAAACGTTTTTCGTTAGTTTTTGATGTGTATTTATTTAGTAATCAGAATAATTTCTCATAATTTATCTTGAACCTGGTACACGACCCAATTAAACAACGAAGAACATAAAAAAAAAACAAAAAAAGTTCAAGAAGTCCATCAAAAAGTTTAAAATAGAGCAAATGCGTCAGATATATTTTTTTTAATAAATTTAAAAACTTAAACAGCTTAGACACGTCCCACTGTTGGACACAGGCCTCCCCTCAATCAACTGGAGGGGGAATGGAGAATACTCCACCACGCTGCTCTGCGTATTGATAGAGGTGGTTTTTACAGCTAATAGCCCGTACCAACGGCTTAACGTGCCTTCCGAAACACGTAAATCTTACATTGGACAATCCGGTAATTCAAGCCTGCAAAGTCCTTGCCAAATAAAGGGCAGTCTCAAAGTGTTTTCAACAATGTTCCACTAAGGAAACGAACCCGGACCTCCAGATCGTGAGTCTAAGAGCCTGTTCAGATGGCGTTTTACGCGCGTTGTCATACCACAGAGTACTTAATACCGTACGGACACAGACGCACATCTCCAAGCATGCAGGAATCTATATATATAGTCCTCCTTGTCGTATCCGATAACGGCGACCTCAGTCTCTTCTCTCGTGCGCTCGAATGTGACTGGCAAAGCCAAACTTTGTTCTGAACACCCGGTCACAATGGAGGCAGAATAGCTGTCCATCCGAGTTGAAAGTGTACCTATAGATGGGTTTGGGACGATCCTTGCGTGTTTGGCGTTTTTCGTCGAGTTCCTTCAGACGATTTTGCTCAAAGTTGGCCACCCCTGTTTTGACACAGTGGCGCCACTCAGGTCTTAAAACAGCAAGGCCCTCCGTTCAGTGGAGATGTCAGAATCATGACTCTATGATGTGATGCAGGTCAAAAATCAAATTACTCTGTGGTATGAAAAAGCGCGTAAAACGCCTCACCTGGACAGGCTCTAAGAGTTTACCACTAGACCACGGAGTCTGTATACATAAACATACATACAGTCAACGTCAAAAAAGACACATTTCATTATCACATATCATCAGCAAGTTATCGTACTGAAGATCACAGATCCCTATAAAAACTCTAAATGGACTCATTCAACTGATATCATCGACCAACTACATATGACACGCGAATCGTGCAGACTAAGCGAGGCCTCTTAAAACCGAGTAGCACTCAGGTATAGCTACTGTCTACGTGGCCAACCAGCTGTCGATAGTGGGAGTCTTCTTCTATCAACCAGGTTATGAGGCTGATCACCACCATCATCAACCTTGCAGAGCTAACCGCAATGTAATAAAGTTATCGATCAATTCAATAAATTTTGTCGAAATTGATAAGTTTGTTTTTTCCCCAACACGTTTTTTTTGCCACGTGATTCTGTTCGTATTTTGACAGAACGACATGACTTATTTGGGTTCACTTATTAGCACCAATCGACAAAACGACATAATTACTATCGTCAGAATCGACCTTCGTGGTCCAGTGGTTGCGCGATGGGCTCACCTGAGGTTCCGTATTCGAATCCCGATCGGACATATCACAAAAATCACTTTATGATACCTAGTTTGTTTAGGACAGTACAGGCTGATCACCTGATTGTCCAAAAAAGTAAGATGCACGTTAAGCCGTTGGTCCCGGTTTCTACTTACTGATGTAAGTAAGTAGTCGTTACATGAGCCATGTCAAGGGCCTTTGGCGGCTCAATAGTAACCCTGACACCAGGGTTAATGAGGTTTGGTAGTTCACCTCACAACCCACACGATAGAAGAGTTAGAATCGACAAAATTTTATCAAGTTACGCATGTTAGCCCTTACATTATAGTAGTACAGTCATGAGCAATATAATGTACCCACTTTAGGACTCTTTCGCGCTAACATATATTATTTGACATTTAGTGAGACTTACAGTTCAGTTTGTCATAAAAATTTAATGTGACATGGTACCAAAGTGTATACATATTAATGCTCGTACGGTAGAACGTTACATTATAGTAGGTACAGAATATGGAATGTGAAATCTTCATCATACCCCATTTGACGACCAGCCGCCATTCAGATAAATCGATGTAGATAATCGATTGCAGATTGAATTTATAATTCGCAATGGTTTACAATACGCAATACTGTAAAAACAAGACCATTTCACTTTATCTTGATCTCATAATATAAGCTCACGAATATATAAATATAGCATCTGGGTTTGTTTTTTTTTTTTTTTTGGTTTTCCCCGAAGGGTAAGGCAAAGGGAACTATGCCCATACAGCCATGTCTGACGTATTTTTTTTCTTGATGATTAATGAAATGATGAAAGGTGATGATGATGAAACCTAAGCCCCCACCCTCGGAGTAGACTCCTACTCCCAACCCCAAACGAATTAACTCAAAAGTCCGCATAAACTTTTGAGTTATGAAGCGGCTTCCCAGCACGAAGCGAAAATAGGCAGATACACTTTGTTCATTGAATACTCCAATATAATAACACTCGCGAATGTCTTCTGACTAACTTAATGCGATCATTAACCACAAAACACCACTTCGTATTAATTATTTAGATTACTCAATGAAGAAAGCAACTGTCCCGTTCCCGTTTCCCGCCGAAAAGCCGCATCTGGGTTTGTCAGACGTACATCCATCGCAAGAAGAACTAAGTGAACTAAGTACCCACACCTCACAGAGCTTTCTGTTAGACCAACGTGATAGGTGGTGGACTATCGCAGTCTATAATGGTCGCTCGACCAATGCTCAACCACTGGACCACAGAGGTCGTTATTTATTCAAATCATCATAATTAAACTTCATTCAGTTTGGTAGGTACTTACTTTTTGTAAACAATAACTAACCCCTTTTTAACGGCCTCTGTGGTACAGTGGTTGAGCGTTGAGCTCACGATCCTGAGGTCCTAAATTCGAATCCCGGTGGGGACATATTACAAAAATCACCTTGTGATACCTAGTTTGGTTAGGACATTACAGGCTGATCTGATTGTCCGAAAGTAAGATGATCCGTGCTTTGGAAGGCACGTTAAGTCGTTACGTCTACTTACTGAGAATACCCGGGTTGAAAAGCAGCTCAACTCATTCTACGTTTTCCATAAACAATTAAGTGCATAATGTTATTTATTTTGATAAAAAATAGTTTATATTAAAAAGACGTACTAACGTGAACACCTGTTCTTCTTAAACAGTTAAATTAAATCATTAAAATAGCAGTTGTCGCCATTTTGTTAATTATTATATGTGGGATTTTAAGACGATATAGTGACTAAGATTGAGAATGGAATGCTGTTGGTTTGGACACGAAGAGCGGATGAATAGGATTACGAAAGCAGTATATAAAGCGACGTTTGGTGGTAGGGCTGGCAGAGGAAGACCTAGAAGGACGTACATTGACCATATTTGAGATGTCCTTAGAAAGGTTCAGTACGATCTACTCTGAACAGGCGTGCGTGTTTGAAACGATTAATGAATGTGGAGGAAGCAAGAGAAGTGTGTCAGGATCGAAGCGAACGGAATTCCATAGTCTCTGCTTACCCCGGTAGGAATCAAGTGTGATGAATGTACGGTCACGAGCATTAATATGTATACACTTTGGTACCATGTCACATTAACTTTTTTGACAAATTGAACTGTAAGTCTCAATAAAGTTAGTGCGACAGAGTCCTAAAGTGGGTACATTATATTGCTCATGACTGTATGTTCGAGATTTTATACCTAGTTGCATTTATATTAAAACTAACTCCACATTCGTATGTTATTTTGTTTCTACTTATAAATAAATAATGATTTATTGATATGATGCTTCATATTATCGTGGTAAAAACTCGCGTATCGTTCTGTCGAACTTATAATTTATTAATAAGGCAATAAGTATTTATTCGTATGAAAATGTGATGGCCGAAATTAATCGTGAAGGATTAACATCATACTGATATTACCTACTAAACGGCCTCTGTGGTCCAGTGGTTGAGTGTTGGTCTCACGATCCGGAGGCCCCGGGTTCGACTCCAGAACATATCACAAACATTACCTTGTGGTCCCTAGTTTGGTTAGGACATTACAGGCTGATCACCTGATTGTCCGAAAGTAAGATGATCCGTGCTTTGTAAGGCACGTTAAGCTGTTGGTCCCGGTTACTAGTAAGTAGTCGTTACATGAGCCATGTCAGGGGCGTTTGGCGGCTCAATAGTAACCCTGACACCAGGGTTGCTGAGGTTAGTAATCCACCTCACAACCCACACGATAAGAAGAAGACGTATGTGCCGCCTTACGCGTAAAGGGCGAGTGAGATAGATTGTCCGCGCGTTCTTCCTTACTCCCCATTTAAAGCTAAGACTCAGAGGGGGTGAGGTAAATCTAGCTAAGCACTGATACGAATTAGCGCGCGGCGGAGAGCGTCCGTGCTGGCATACCACCATTTAGAGCCTGTCCAGATGAGGCGTTTTACGCGCGTTGTCATACCACAGAGTACTTAACACCGTACGGATACAGATGCACATCTCCAAGCATGCAGGAATCTATAAAGTAATCAAATTACTCTGTGGTATGAAAACGCGAGTAAATCGCGCCTTCGGAACAAGGTCCTAAGACTAAATTAAAACCCGGGGGGGGGGGGGGGGGTAGGTTAGGTCAAATTCGTGCGGAGAGTTACCGTTCTGTACGCAGTACTATTCTCAAGCTATGATATAAGGTAGCACCTTAACAAAATATAATTAAAACAGTTTACAGTACTTACTTACGCCAGGCAAGCATATCTGAGATATTTGACTCAACTCTCTAAGACCAGCAGTCTTATCTCAACCGTTTTTGGTCTGGGACAACTTTTTACAGACCATTCGTTAAGCTGATGGAAATATTAATCTTGATGCTTGTATAATCTTGGACAAATTACGGTTTTGCTTCTTAAGGTAGGTGGTAGGTATGCTTGATAAATGTAATTGGGTCGGATGTGACGTTGTGTTAGACACTACTATTATTCTAATTACTTACTTATGATTGTATTTTTAAGTAAGTAAGTAAAATATTTATTTTTCATAAAAAAAATACACAAAATTTTGTTACACTAAAACCCCACAAAACCAATTCTTCGGTTTGTCTGTGGGAGTGGAGTTCGCTTAGTTATTATGTCTTAAAATACTTACAGTTAACTTAAAGCTAAGAGATATTTTTCATAAGATGTTTAAATAAAGATTTACTAAATTTATTTATATTGCACTCCTGACGAATGTCGACCGGCAGCATGTTGTACAGATACGGTATTCGTTTACGAAGTGTTCTGTCACCAAAGTAGTTGTTGACTCGTGGTACAACATAGGTACCTGCCCGTCGACAAGGTCCGCGTACACTGGCCATTATACCATCATTTCATCACCAGCCCATTAACGTCCCCACTGCTGGGGCACGGGCCTTCCCTATGGATGGATAGGGAGATCGGGCCTTAAATCACCACGCGGGCCCAGTGCGGATTGGTGGTTATTAACGACTGCTAATGCAGCCGGGACCAACGGCTTAACGTACCTTCCGAAGCACAGAGGAGCTCGAGATGAAAACTTTTTTTTTGTGGTCACCCATCCTATGACCGGCCTTTGCGAAAGTTGCTTAACTTCAACAATCGCAGACCGAGCGCGTTTACCGCTGCGCCACCGAGCTCCATTGGTATTATACCAATGATTGTCGAATTTGTTTTCGAATTCATGTTTGGATCATAAAGGATTATCACGTGTTCAGGGGTGAAGGAAAATATCGCGAGGAAACCCACATTGTGAATGTGTTTCGGAGGTATGTGATGTAACTTGCATGGGCTGGTTTCTCTTCGCGGGTTGGAAGGTTAGACAGGCAGTCGCTTCTGTGAAAAACCGGACCTGTCAAATCAGGTTAGGTAAGCAGACCCTGTGAGGAACGGGATAAAGCTAGGGAGATGGTGACGATTGTATTATAATAAGTAAGTACACACGTATCACTGCGACCTTGGGGTTAAAATGGCCACATCGAAGCAATTCATCTAAGACAAGAATATTGCTATTTGACATATGTTTGCATTGCGCACTTCCTTTTATATGTGGGTGCGAACTTTTGCGTGTGCCTGTTATGTTAAAAATTGTCTTCTGGCGATATTTTCTCTGCTCACCCCATGGGTTATCTATGTAGGCGTGAGTGAAGTCTATTTGTTAGACTAGACTGTGTGTTTCTGACATCATCATTCTGTCTAGAAACAAACTTAGGACGATTTCCGAGAATCGAATTCCGAACACTTTTGCGAACAACAAAAACCATCCGTCTTATTACTATTCGACACACGTCAACTATAATAATATAATACAATTAATTCTGATGTGTCGCAGATGATAAAACCACTGACAACTTCCTCTTGAAGTCGGTTAGAACTTTAAGTTGACGGAGTAAGGTGGAGAATGGTAACAGTTAGGTGTAGATGTAAGTTTGTGTTTCCTTTTGGAGAAAATCTTAGGAGGATACGACTTGGGAGGTAGTCTCGGAGGGAAATTGGAGCTGCGTAGTTCATTGTTGTAGATTATATAGTGTTGATAATATAATAAATCAATCAATAGATATTACGGCCTCTGTGGTCCGGTGGTTGAGCGTTGGACTCACGATCCGGAGGCCCTGGGCTCGAATCCCTGTGGGGACATATCACAAAAATCGCTTTGTGATCCTTAGTTGGTTAGGACATTACAGTCAGATGATCCATGCTTCGGAAGGTACGTTAAGCCGTTGGTCCCGGTTACTATTTACTGATGTAAATGAGTAATAGTTACATGAGCCATGTTAAGGGCCTTTGGCGGCTCAATCATAACCCTGACACCAGGGTTGATGAGGCTGGTATTCCTCCTCACAACCCACATGATAAGAAGAAGAATAGATATAATAAAATAATCTGAGCTGTGTCAAGTACGTTTGGCGGTTCAATAGTTCGTAACCCGACATCAGAGTTGATGATGATGGCGACAAAAAAGGCGACCTAATCTTACAACATAGTAGTAAACCACTTATGGATTATCTTAGTAAACCACTGAATGTATTCAAGTCACTTCAGCCAAGTTGCAAGTGATTAGCGCCATAGAGTAAAAAGAAATAATTGTTTTGGTTTTCCCCGAAGGGTAAGGCAAAGGGAACTATGCCCATACAGCCATGTCTGACGTATTTTTTTTCTTGATGATTAATGAAATGATGAAAGGTGATGATGATGAAACCTACGCCCCCATCCTCGGAGTAGACTCCTACTCCGAACCCCAAACGAATTAACTCAAAAGTCCGCATAAACTTTTGAGTTATGAAGCGGCTTCCTGGCACGAAGCGAAAATAGGCAGATACACTTTGTTCATTGAATACTCCAACTCGCGAATGTCTTCCGACTAACTTAATGCGATCATTAACCACAAAACACCACTTCGTATTAATTATTTAGATTATTCAATGAAGAAAGCAACTGTCCCGTTCCCGTTTCCCGCCAAAAAAAAACAAAAAAAAATAAAAAGAAATAAGTGATCAAACAAACTTGCCTGTGACCACAATCTCATGTGGTTGGTGTAGCGTGGTGTGGTTCTCGATCTAAAATTTGAACTCCTTTGAACTAGATCTTTTTTAAGAATTCATTAATAATTAATTACCTAACATTGAGATTATATGCAAAGTGTTTGTAGGCTTCAATTAGAAGTTAATTAGGTATAATCATAACTGGTAGTTGAACTGCGTTCTACCCACATAGGAATACTTAATTGTCTTGTTAAAATTATTACACTAGAATGTTAAATTAAGTAATTAGAATCTACAATAATATTATAAAATGCGAAAGTAACTGTCTGTCTGTCATAGAGGTTAAACATCTAGTTACGTTCACGATGAAACCGGTGAATCGATTTTGATGAAATTTGGTATGGAGATATTTTGAGACCTAGGAAAGAACATATAGGATGGTTCTTATAATCATCCCACAAGGGGATGGAAATACGTGCCGTACACAGCCACGGGCGGGAAGCTAGTACCTACATACTCACGCCCGTAATTTCTAATGGTGTGAACAGTAGGTTTTATCTCAAAACTTACTAGCTTAGGCCGCCTATTGTACTCATTCTATTTCTCTTTTGTTTTGTAATTTTTTTTCCTGTTTGTGCAATAAAGTATTAGTTATGTTATGCTACTCCTAAAAGGGGATGAAAAAACACATACCGCGCGATAACCGATGTCTATACGTAGACAAAGTCGCAGGTGGCAGGTTAGCCTTTTATAACCGGATAAGTATTAATATATTTAAACATAAAGATGATAAAATTAATAATAAATGTAAAAATGAAGAAAAAAAACCCATGTGATGATGATGTTTTTTCTGTAGCTTTTTGCTACATTCTTGATATTTTTGTCTGAGAATACCTGTTTATATGATGAACTATAACTAATTTAGGGACATTTGTCTTGTCAATTAATTAGTAATTTAGTTCATCACGTTAGTTATCTTTTAGGGCTTTTTATTTAGAATGTACTTAACAAAACAATAGTATTAGGCATAAAATAATGTGTTATTGTAAATTAATTATTTCTTTCGAATAAACATTCGAAATTCAAATTCAAATGAAGAATGCGAAAAAAATTGTTGAATTTAATTTATTTTTCTCAAATGGCTAACTTTTAATAAATTATAACATCTACTTATTAATATACATTAAACATATCTAGGTACTATTAGCGTTCCGCCTGCAACTCCGTTTGCGTAGATTTTAATAATCGCTCATGTGCTATTTGTATTCCACCCCTAAATAACATAACAACTATCATATATTCTTACTCAATGTCTAATCTATCTCTTGTGTCAAATTTCATCAAAATCGGTACAGTACTTTTGGTGTGAAAGCGTAACAGACAGACAAAGCTACTTTTGCATTTATAACTTATTTATTTATTTATAATATTAGAAGAGATGAAGTCATTTTTTACCCCAAGTCTAGAAGAAAAGCGCGAAAAAAATATCGTCAACGACACTATCCAGCCAGACTTCAACATGCCAAATCACTCGAATGCAAATTCAAAATTCAAAGTCCAAAAATCAAGCGCACCAGCGCACGCGCCGTGAACATGACTCACACACGCAAAAGGGGTCACGACATGCTCCTACTGCGGTAAACTATAACTATACTATACCAAGTATACTTTATACTAAACTATATGCCGCCGGTTACCAAGTTTTGATTGCGACTTGACTGTGCGCCGAATTAACTTTTTGATACTTGCATTTTTCCAATAGGTGAAGGCCATGGGGGTAACGGTCAGCGTTTTACAATGAGAGACAGTATCTAGTAATCTACAAGAGACAACAGTTGAATAATACATACATTCATAAGATCACGCCTATTTCCCTTTGGGGTGCGCAGACACCACGGAATTCCATTTACTACAATCCCAAAATCCAATTCTTTGGCGGCTCAATAGTAACCCTGACACCAGGGTTGATGAGGTTGGTATTCACCTTACAACACACACGATAGAAGAAGAATCCCAATATTTTATACTTGAGGGAATCCACTGCCTTATTTCTCCCTTAAAATAGCATGGAGAATGCTACACCGACAAGAGTGTGGCTCTTAAATTATATACTTACACGTACACTCTTACAAAAATGTATTTAAAATATATGTCAGAAACTTCGAAGTAGCACTTACTATTTATTCAATACACTGTTAATGGGTAGTCAACTTCTACGATTTTACAACTTTGGTTTAGAAAAAAAAAAAAAAATATTTCAGACATGATAGTCCATATTACATTCATTCTAAAAACAATAAAATTAAAATTACATAATTATTAGAAATTCAACACGTATGAGGAATAATTAAGAATTTAATTTTGAAAAATTTACCGTCAGTTACCTTAATTGAAAAAAAAAACAACCTAATTAAAAAAAAAAAAAACTAACAAACAACTATCGAAGTCCCAGCAAGTATCAAGACGGTTCCCCGAGCACCGAAGCCCACGCGTCACGTAGGCCATCGAATATATTACATCCAAGTAGGCGAGTACGATATGACGTCGACGACAAATAGTTATTACCCACTAATCGATGCTGGGCCCTATTAGTGATAAATCTATTCTATTGGTGGAAATTTATCTCCTGAGGGAAACTCGTTTTGTGGGTCGGCGTTATTAATTGGTGTTGTTTGGTTTTCATCAGTTGGTAAGGCTCTGTGTATGGAGGCGCGAGGCGTCGAGCGGCGCGTGTTGCGGGGAATTCAAACATATAGCGACGTATAAGAGTGTTCACATAAAAGCGGTGTCACCTCTGTTCGACAGACGTGCTGTGCGTAACGCGTAGCGTTTCCACGACGCTTTAGTGTTAGGTTTATTTGGTTTCGCAAGTCCAGAAACAACACTATAATGAGCCGAAATAAAGATCTAGAGAGAATAAATAGTATTTTAATTAAACTAGGTATTATTCAAGAGAGTATGAGGTTGTGACCGAAATTGGAGACTTTTTCTAATTACTGCTGTAGTATTCATTAAACATATCAAAGGCAAATAGCATGTCGTCGTTGCCAATTTAAAATATATTATGTGCAATTGGGTTAAAAATATTAAAAGATAATTGATATTTACGTACATTATAACAGCCTCCGTGGTCTAGTGGTTAGAGCGTTAGGCTCACGATCTGGAGGTCCGGGTTCGATTCCCGATGGGGACATTGTCGAAATCACTTTGTGAGACTGTCCTTTGTTTGGTAAGGACTTTTCAGGCTTGAATCACCTGATTGTCCGAAAAAGTAAGATGATTCCGTGCTTCGGAGGGCACGTTAAGCCGTTGGTCCCGGCTATTAGCCGTAAAAACACCTCCACCAACCCGCAGTGGAGCAGCGTGGTGGAGTATGCTCCATACCCCCTCCGGTTGATTGAGGGGAGGCCTGTGCCCAGCAGTGGGACGTATATAGGCAGTTTATGTACATTATATCCTGACAAAAAAGAAATTTGGTGAGGGCGACACATAAGAGCTTTTAAATTGACCCATTAATTAATGTCTGTTACAAAAATTGGTTGGTAGTAATTGGTTAAATACTGTGGATAATGAAATACACTTTGTCAAAGTTGCATCTATTTCACGCTCATATCTGTGAAATATCAGAAGTACTAGAAGCACGACATAGGTGGATGTGATCGACAGCATATAATGTCCATCAAAGGATATTTTGCCAAAAACGTTTTCCAAAAACGCGTACATATTTAAATTATAAACTATTCCACCGCAAATCATTTGAAAGATACGATCAACTTTTTACCGCGACACGTAAAAACATTGGAAATATCTGAATTCTGCGCGCCAATATTTTATTTACGACAAATTGACAGCTGTCAAACGTGGTTTGAATTTGGAATCGCGTTTTACCTTTTTTCAGGTCGACTTTGCCAGTGATCATTTTGAGCGTTGCCACTTTTAAAAATGAAGCTCTACTCATTATTCTTTTCTAGCCATCGAAATCATTGATATTTTTTTTTGATTTAGCATCATTTGTATTGATGCATTTTTAAATTGATTTAAATAAGGACAGTAATATACCCTTAATCTCGTCCATGATTTAATTTAAGCCTTCTGTTACAATAGGTACTCACTTAAAAATCTAGTATTCTTCTTTCGTGTAGATTGTGAGCTCAGTACTGGGCTCATCGACTCTAGAAAATCTAGAATGGAGTCAACTCTACTCTTTATTCTCTCTTCTCGTCTTTTCTTCTTGCGTCTTTTGGCTAGTTTACGAA
Source organism: Pectinophora gossypiella (assembly GCF_024362695.1). NCBI lineage: Eukaryota > Metazoa > Arthropoda > Insecta > Lepidoptera > Gelechiidae > Pectinophora > Pectinophora gossypiella. The sequence goes on from NC_065424.1 coordinate 4,539,343, forward strand.
TAATATATTTAAAAAATCTATTGTTAAAACCTACATACCTTCAATTATCCATTAGAGTATTGATACCGATTAGGTTTTAACAATATTTTTTTAAAGATATTATTTGTAAATTAGTCAAAAGACGAAAGAATAGCAACACCACATCGGCAGACCCATCGGAATAAAAGTGTATTCACCTGTTATCAAGTGGGTGGTAACAAATGATAGTCTTATAATAGTTATAATATCTACACTAAACCCACATGACAAATAAGGTAGCGCAGATAGGGTAATGATTTTAACCTCCACGTTGCTTTATTGTTCCTCCAAGTAAGATGTTTGGTAAGTATTGAATAATGATTCCAATATTGTTTGCTACTTCAATAAAGTGACGTAATTCTGTATTGACAGAAACACACACATTGGTTTTCAATTTGAGTGTTTTTATAATATTTTTATTCTCTCTCTCTCTATTTAAGAGCTGCGCTCTTGTCGGTGGAGTAATCGCCATTCCTCTCTTCTTCCCGCCAAAACCTTCACCTACACGATACGACCTACACCTTCTCTTTTATTTGTTTCATAAATGTTCTCCTAGGTCTACCCCTTCCTCTCTTCCCTTCAATTTTTCCTTCTATAATGTTTGTTATGAATGAATCGTGTCGTATCAGGTGGCCAATCATATTTTCTCTCCGGTTCTCTATAGTCTTCAATATGGTTCATGGCGGATGGTGGTTTGCGTCTCCAGTATGGGTATGGTGTGGTTATGGTTGGTATGTTGGGTTGTGGTTGTGGTGATTATGGTTTGGTTAGTTCCTAAAATCCTTCTAAAATTTTATGTTGGCTAATAATCCAACAGAGTTAAGTTGACAGCACGCGTGAAACGGGTTGCATACGAACGACTTGCCTATTTAATTCGCCCGGGTTATTCATTCATTTTAAATTTAACAGTTGTCTCCCGTCCCTTTCCTTTTCGGTGGATATGAAAAAAACGGATGTAAATTAAAATAAAATTAGGAGGTGTCTGCAGGAATCGGGGCACTGCCTAGTGACAGAACACTAAACTAACGTTTTGTTTTTAATTACCTACCTACGCGATATCTGTGGTACAATCTGTAGGAAAATGACTGTCAATGTCTCCTGAAGGTGGTCTCACAAAGGATGGACAGTCCCATCCTCACTCACTGGACGTACATGCATGTGACATCCAATGAAAATTATTTACTAACTTATAATATTCTGTTACTAACAAAATATGGATAAATATCCGAAATGAAATATTTCATTCATTCATTCATTCAATCAATGTTAGTATGTCTTTTATGATGCCATTCCGTCTCTGTTAAAATAATATATGAAACAAAATATACTCAGACACGTCCAAGTTATAAAAATAAAGACACCTTGTAGATACTTGGTATTATAAAACACCTATTTAAACTATTGTATATGTTTTTAACAAGCTGCTTATAAATGGCTTCCAATTTGTTAACAATGAAAATAACATAGAAGTTAATGCCCTAACCTATATGAGTCAAGAAATAAAATCGCTTATAGCCAGACGGTCCTTAATGGTGTTATCAATTCATCGTTTGTCCTGCGACGCGTGCCAAACCTATTCTATACGCGATGGCATACGATTAATTTATTTATTGAAATCAATACTAATATCAAGCAAGACAATGGCCCCAAATGAAAATGTGTACACGCTTAAGGCATGTCGGAATGCTAAACGAAGCGGCGTCATTATTCAATACGCCATTTTGCATTTGATTTTGAGGTTATTAGATGCAATCGGAATGAAGCCATATTTGATTTCGTTCGGCTATATTCGGGCATCTTCGGGTGTTGTCGGCGTATTTGGTGACAATTGACGTATGTTGTTCATGACGATTCTAAGAACATTAAGTAGTTTTTTGTGTAGGGAAATTTTTATTGTTTTTTTAATGGATCAAGCTGACTAAATGATCGCCATTTTTGGAGCAATTTTATAGTCGTTATGATATGTGTTATTCAACTTTTTGTTGCGACTGTCCACGATTCTGTACTCATAGAGCATATGAGCAAATTTAGCAAACTTACTTAGACTTTTAGCTTCTCCAATAGGATAGACGGTTTGGTGATCCGCCATCATTACGGGTCAACATTTTAGAACAGCCAGACCATCTTAGAAATTTGACACCAGATTTAGTTCCAGGGGGTCTAAAAAGGTCACATTAAAGTAATTCATCTAAAAAGTAATATTCCAGGTGAATTGCTTTATTGTGGCCTTTTCAATAACCCCCCCCCCCCCCCCATTGTTTCCAATTTTCCCGTCCTTAGGGATTGTGCACGTGTGTTGATGTCTTTCTAAAGGTAACTATTTTATTAAAGAAAACGTGCAGTGTGGAACAGACTTTGTTACCTATTTAATTTAAATAAGTAGGTACTTAAAGTTAACATTCTTAGTCATGTGGTTACTTTTTTCCCTTCAGTTACTAACCGAATAACTTGCCTGATTCGGTATGACGTATGTCAAATCGTCAAGTACTAATGAGTCATCTTTTTCGAGGTCTGACTTTAGGTGACGTTATTTTTTTTTAAATTCAAATGGAACTCTTAGGGTAGTTGTTTGACTACTTTGTATGTACAAAGGTTTAGATTGAAGCGGCAATCAAGCCGACGTAGGAAGAAGTCGAAGACTAAAACCGCAATTCCCTGTTGCTTTATGTCACCTACTGTTAGTATGTGTCATAAATAAATTCTAGATTGTACCTTTGATTGACAATGACTAACGATTAAGTATTGCAAAGAGAACTATGCTCATACAGCCATGTCCTATGCTTTTTCTTGATGATGATTAACTAACCTAACCTAAGCCCCCACGGAGCAGACTGCTACTCCGGACCCCAAACGGATTAACTCAAAAGTCCGCATAAACTTTCGAATTATGAAGCGGCTTCTTGGTACGAAGCGAAAATAGATAGAAAGAAAGAATACACTTTGTTTATTGAATATTCCAATATAATAATAATTTAAGTACATAACAGTGTTGTGATGTGTTCGGCCTGCATGCAGGCGTACAAATATAAAAAAAATAAGAAATGAATTATTTTTTTAATTGTTTTTAGGTTTAAAATATTCCTTCAAATTATAATAACATTTGTTCATAAGCCATTTCGTTAGGTTAATTTTGAACTTGTTCTCAGCCAGGGGGGTTAAAATGGCCACATCGAAGCAATTCATCTAAGAAAGCAGTAATTACTTTTTGACATTTGCTAGCATTGCGCACCTACTTTTACATGCGCAAATGTCAAATTGCAATTTCTTAGATGAATTGCGTCGATGTGGCCATTTTAACCCTCCAGTATTTTTAATTTCATTCATTCTGACTAACGCTCTGAAGTCCGGATGTAATCAATGCATGGAAGATACTTATTGGGAAGAATATATTACCACGAGTGACGTCTGCAATAAGGAAAATGCTAACACCAGCTTTGGGCTTCGTAGTAACTTTGCTCAGTGGTACTGGTAACTCTTTACGTATTTAAATTTTAATTCTAAGTATTGGAAGATGGGGTAGCCCGGTTAGTAGAACGCTTGCCTCTCACTTTGAGGCTGCAGATTCGAATCCAGCACAGGCCTAAACCAATGATCGTCGAAAGTAAGATGATCCGTCCGGAGGCACGTTAAGCCGTTGGTCCCGGTTACTACTTACTGATGTAAGTATGTAGTCGTTACATGAGCCTGTCAGGGACCTTTGGCGGCTCAGTGATAACCCTGACACCAGGGTTGATGAGGTTGGTTGGAAGATGTATTATATATCTACTTTCGCATTCAGCCACTTCAAGCCCTCAACCTTGGCGCTCTCATCTTCATTCCTTACGGTCCTTCAATTAAATATTAATCTCCGTCGCATACTACAACAGGGCACGTATCAACAATGTGTAGGTACCTCACCAGAGTAACGTGGATAGACTGCTTACTAGTGAGTCATGTCCGTTGCACATCTGGTGTTATTGTACTGTGGCACTAGGGTGAGTTATGGGAGAGTAGCCTAGTGTAAAGTTGAGGATTTCAGAATAGGGTAATTGACAAGTCAAATTCGAATTCAAAAATCTTTATTCAGTAGGTAAAATAGTTACACTTTGAATCGTCAATTTTTACATAACGAACGTCTCATCCGCCTAAAACTACTGCAGCTTCTCACAACCTGTTTATATAATGATCACTATAGTACGACCTCCGTGGTCCAAAGTTTCAGCCTTGGTGTCACGATCCGAAAGTACCGTACCGTTCGAATCCTAAGATAAGAGTTGTTGAGGTCGGTCTTTGACCTGACAAAAAGGCTCACAATGTAAACCATACAATGTAACATAATCAGGCACTTCCCAGGCTACGTTCCTCCAAAAAAATTAAGATGGCGCTGTTAAATTTTTTCTTCATTTTACCTTCTAATTTCATGGATGAAAGACATAATATGGTAATAAGAAAGAAAGAAAGAAAGAAAGAAACATTTATTACTTCCGGACACCACAGACACAGACAGACAGGTACATTACATTTAACACAGGACAGAAACCACACGGAAATCAATAAGTACATAGACAAAAAAAAAATATATACCAAAACAAAAAGAAAAACAAACTAAAATCATAAAAACAATTATAATAAAACTAAGTATTCTAAATGCAACACACTGACGGCCCGATCATCTGCGGTGGAGTCCGGAATAAAAGGACCTCGCTCAGCATAAGTCGCGGCGTGAGCCACGACGCTGGTATTCTGCGGGCCCTGCCGAGTGAGGCCACGGACATCGCGGTATATATGTACTAATACATCTTTTACCGTTGTTTTTGGGTACAAATGGTGACCCATTTTATTACACCCAGGCATAATACATCTTCCACCCTAATGGGTAATAGTAATCTACTCTGATCAAAATAAAGAGAAGCAATATAGGTAGCAACAAAATTCAAATATCCTTTCAAAAATCAAATATCCTTTATTGCACAGAACTAAATTTCAACAATCAGAGATAACACATGAATACAGTACAATTTGGGCAATACTGTGATCCAAATATCAAGCAACAATTATTTTTATATGCTTCTGCAATTACATTATTTTTTGAATAATCATGTACTTGAGTAATGAGAAAATAGGTAATTATAACGTTAAATCCATCTATATTATTTTTGGAGAACGTAGCCTGAAAAGTACCTCATTAAAATAAAAAAAAAACATTTTTTACCTTTGATGGGTTTGCTGTTCGCCCCAGACTTGCCCGAAGGCATTGACGAGGCCTAAGATGGAGCGCGCTCGCCCGGAAGGTGTCTGTTCATTAAATCTTAAGTACCTACACTAAGTAGCTAATAGAACAGAAGCTAGTAATTATTTCTACCTATTACGTACTAAGTATGGATCTAGTACAACGGATCACGGACGCGTTTCATAACTCTATCTCAGCTAAGTGCAGTTCGTTGTAATATTGATTGCGATTTAATTGAACCATTAGTTACCTTCTTACTTCGATGCAGCAAATGAGTTCTTTGAAAATTACAGATTATAAGTAGTTTGCTTACTTACCTATATCTGGGGCTATGACGCTCGAATATTAAAAATATCAGCGTCGTGGTTCACGCTGCGACTTGTGCTGAGTGAGGCCCTTTTATCTCAGGACGTCCACCACCACCTTATGATCATTTCGACAAACATCCGTCTTGCTTTTTTGTAATTGTTTTAGTGGAAATTTGATATGATGTTGTTGTCTTTTTTTATGTGTGTGGCGCCCTTTTATAATAAACTATTTCTATTCTATTCTATTCTATTGAACCACATAGGTCGTCAAATACCACGGAAAAGAAGAAAAAAGTTGCAAGGACCAAGTGCAAGTGTTAGCAAAGTTCATACTTTAACTTCGCACTCCACTCGTCCGGAAACTTTACGACGCACGGAGCTCCGCGATAGTAAGTATATTAAAAGTTTGTCTTGTACAGTCATGAGCAAAATAATGTACCCACTTTAGGACTCTGTCGCACTAATATATTTGACATTTAGTGAGACTTACAGTTCAATTTGTCAAAAAAGTTAATGTGACATGGTACCAAAGTGTATACATATTAATGCTCGTGACCGTACATTATAACCTGCAGGGCAATAAGTCAAATATCGACTATCATGCAGGGAGATTCCTACTTATCACAGGAAAGCTAAAAACCTTAGTGTGATCGGTAAATATAAAAAAAAAATACTTTTTTATGCAGTGTCTTACGAAAAGTAATGGTTAAATTGCAGCCTATCACATAAAATATACATTGCCATTAAAATGGCTATGGAATTTAGAGATATCGTAGTTGTCTTTTTGCAGGAATAGTAGTAAAAGAGAGTGGGTAGCGGTTCTCTCGTTAGGGCTTTTCCAAATTCTTTCTTCTATTCCGTTTTAAATACATACGAAGGGAATGAGCTGATAAACATTATGCTATGTTATTCCTTTCGATTTAATAATACCTATATAAATTCCAATCTTTCAATTCCCAGATCGCTTCCGTACAACTAAATACCATCTCCATAAAAGTTTCTTCCCACCAAAGACTATTCCACCCAGACAAACCCAGATATTTAACATAAAACTTGCTCTCAATATCATCCGAAAACCCGATACTCGCTTACAATTTCCATATATGAATAGGCAGCATCCATATTCATACGGACAGCTGTCAGTGCGCCTGCGCCGCCTCTCGCTGGCTTTGAAGTCGCCGCACTGGCCAGCCGCGGCGATCGCCGACCAATCGGACGCCGCCGAACCGACCAATGGCCGGCGAGTGCGCGCGCAAGAATTAAACCATTTAAACCGTTTATTGATAGGGTTGGACGCTGAATTATTGTTCGAAATTCAAGATTTGTCTGTTATGCGTGCGGTAAGGTAGGTACGGTATAAAGCGGGAATTGTGAAGGTTTTTGGTTAAGAAAAGGGCAGTGGTGTTGGTTGGTTTAGATAACAGATATGCATTGAGACGATAGTGCGATACTATAATACGTTGTATACTTATTTAATCATCATCATCATCATCTCCCTAGCGTTATCCCGTTTTTTCACAGGGTCCGCTTACCTAAGCTGAAGATTTGACGGGTCCGGTTTTTTACAGAAGCGACTGTCTGTCTGACATTCGAATCCGATGGGAATACCAGTCCAATACAGGTTAGGTCACAAACCTCTGAAACGCATTTTCGGAATGGGATAGTTTCCAACTAGTCAAATCAGTTACTTTTTACTAAATGTCAGTACACGAAATGACTACGGAATTTGTATGAAAAAGCAATACGTGACGTCATATAGAAACGTGACAAAATATCCCACTTATTATTACATTTTTCTTAATTATAATTCATAAATAAGTTACTTAGCGAAAAGGAAACATTTTTTGTCACTTTTAGGCCCTGCGCAGACGACAGACTATCCGTGACGCACTTTTTAGTCTGTGAAAATATAACCTATGCAATTATATGCAGTAACGCGCCGGACTTTTTGCGCGTCGTGTGCGTTACTGCATATAATTGCATAGGTTATATTTTCACAGACTAAAAAGTGCGTCACGGATAGTCTGTCGTCTGCGCAGGGCCTTAGATCTGTCTTTATTTAGTACTTAAGTAAGTAATTAGAATTTCATAATTTATTTTTGACATAGGAAACTAACCACTTATCAAACGGGGAAACCACTGACCAAACTCCATTATGGTTAAATGGGTATGTAATGCCATCCATGGGCCAATATCACTAAATAGTTAGAAAGCCAAAAATCCACTGCAACATCTTACAGCAGCATTTAAGATGTATTAACAATCTAAGACATTATTATGATCATAATGAGCTGAATTTACCAGCCCCCAGATAATGTCCAACATGTTGAAGCTTGAAGAGGACACTTTGTGGAGGGATTTGTGTCTTGTGAATACAAGGTCACGCCTATTTACTGTTGGAGTAGATAGAGACCCCGGAATTCCGAGAGACTCCTTTCGCTTCTTCCACTCCTTCACTTCTCGCCTATTTAGAGTACTCTTATCCAGGCTTTTACTCGTAAACCATCATGAATCGGGGGTTTAAAAAAGCCACATCGAAGTAATTCATCTATAAAAGCAATATTTCAATTTGACATTTGCGCTAATAAAAGTAAGTGCGCAATGCAAACAAATGTCTGAATGAATAGCAATATTGCTTTTTTAGATGAATTGCTTCGGTGTGGCATTTTTATACCCCTGATCGTGGTATGTTTACCTTTGTCTTTCTCTTCCGATTCTGCTTACACCCTCATTATTACCTTCCTCAGTTTGCTAGAAATTACCTTTAAACCCCCCACTTCACAATACTCATATTCCAGAAGCTCTGTTCCACTCATTCTAATCCTCAGAGACAAAAATATCCTTCAAACCCTCCTTTCCTCAATGAAAGCGTACCACTCCCAACCCTGCTGGCTCTCTATATATCGCTCCCGATAACATCGCGTTTTGTCTGCCCTTGTCTCCTTTAATTTATCGATGCGCACGCGGCTCCTTGACTGCGTCGACACTAATTGTGTCCCTATCGATCGGCAAAAACTGTCGCGATATGTAAATACTCTTTATCTCGTCTGAACAAGATTAATGTGAGTTGAATTGTTTAGGGAGCGCTTCGGTTGTGTGGATAGGGAAAACTGTTTGGGATCCTTTTGAGTTGAAGGAGGGAATGGTTGGCCAGGTTTTCAGTAGGTAAACTAATGGACATCCGATTACGTCTTACGGTAATGAAGGACTTTTCAGGCTCTCTCTTCTCTTCTTCGTCGTTCCCACACTGCTGAGGATCGCGACCACAGGTTATGGTTTTCCATTCCGTACGGCTGTATGCTGCGTGGACCGCTCTCAGGCTACGTTCCTCAAAAGCAATATATAGATGGCGCTGTACAGTTTTTCCTTCGTCTAACCTTCTAATTTCATGGATAACAGATAAAATGCATCTTCTGTTTTTGTATTTGGGGATAAATAATGACCCTTTTTGTTATACACCCAGCTTCAATTACATTGTTATTCTGATCAAAATAAAAAGAAGCAATATATAGGTTCAATAAGTCGACTTCTATAGTTATTTCAGAGGATGGTATAAAACACACGATCTGTCATGTGCACAGCAGCTTAGAAGCTTCTAGAGTTAAGATTGCCATGATGCTTAGGTGTTTAGGCACATTGAAGTCTAAATAGATCACACAGAGACATGCAGACATATTATACTACAGTATAATATAAAACTTAAACAGGACAATTAGATAGGCATTCCTAATTACTCCTTGTATTACTAAACTTTAGTTCTTTTTAAATGAAAACAACAACTTTAAAGTTCTCTTCTAGATTTTTTGCGAACGACCTAAGGTGAAGGATATTAAAATTTATTTATTCTTTATCCATATCCGAACGCACAAGTATGGCGACGTAAAAATAATTATCTGAATATGTTCATTATAATAACAGCATAGGAATAAATACGCTTCCTGCATCGTCATCGCGGCCATTTTGAATTGCAAATGTGCTCGGATTTCGAATTTCGAACGCGTGGGCGTTCATGAGTGACTAGATTTTTTTTAATACAACCCAAGCTGGTCACCAGCCGAGTTCGAAATTTGAAATGTTGCTGGCAGCTTATGTTATTGGAAAAAGAAGATTCAAATCTGTTAAGGTTTTTAATTTTAAAGAAGTTTTATTTCTTATTTGTAATTTTGCCGCTAAAATTTAAAACCATTCACTATTATGCTTTGTGGAGTGAAGTAGGACAGTATTAGCTGTCGTTTACAAATAGGCAAATCAGTTACTTTTTACTAAACGTCAAAACACGAAATTACTATGGATTTTGTATGAAAATCTTGTGACGTCAAAGAAAAACGTTACAAAATGTCGCACTTATTATAATTTTTTTCTGTATTAAAATGTATAAATAAGTTAAATAGATACAAGAAAACGTTTTTTATCACCTTTAGATCTGTCTTTATTTAGTAATCAGAATGTCATAATTGATCTTTGATCATTATTATTTGAATTAAGAAACTAGGTACCCAATTACCTCAATTTCTTAAAGAAAATAACTTTGATTACCTAGTAGGTAAGTAGATACGTCACTTTACTTGTTTACTTACTATTTTTTTTTACGACGAATTAATTTCCATAAGCGGATTTAGGTTCTGAACTTTTAATTTTATATTTAAAATATTAATATCTCCAAACATTAAAATAAACCTGATTTATTTACATAAAAACATGTATAAAAAGTATATTTGCGGTAAAAATATTACCTACCTAACACGAGACCCAAAAGAGGGTATGATTAGGACCAATTAGAATGGTCGTTTACATTTTTAAAGCCAATGACACTGTTTGAACTCGTTTTTAATGCGTTACATTACAAAGCAAACATAGAGCAAACATTTCGTTTAAAAAAAAACTTTGTACTTACAGAAAAAAATACGTTGCTCATCTAATAGGTACTTATTTACATCTCACATTATACGACGTTATAAAAGATGTAATTGCTGAACACTCTGCTTCCTGAGATACAGGTCTCCTAGTTCAGGTAGCAGGGTTATACTTCTGTAGCATTTGTGTGTCCTAGCTGTAGTACCCAATGTTGTGTCGATCTTTTTCTATGACAATAAACAATTTTATTTTATTTTATTTTATTTTACATTATACAATTTTACTTTTTGAATAGAAAAGAGCTTTGTAATGTATTTTACGTAGAAGCTTTACCTATTAAATATTCGTAATATAATTCGTTTTATAATAGGTATATAGCTTTTTTTCTAGTGTTTCACTGTTGGGCAAAGGTCTCTATTTCCGATCCTTTTCTGTACCGACCAACCTCTCACCACTCATCACAAGCATCCAGAGGGGTTATAAAGTCCACATTGGAATCAATCCTAATCAATCAATTGCATCTAAAAAAACAATATTGCTCTTTGACATTTGTTGGCATTGCGCATGCGCACTCACTTTTGTATGCGCAAATGTCAAATTTCTATTTAGATAAATCGCTTCAATGTGGAGTTTTTAACCCTCGAGGTCTAACAGAAAGCTATCAAAGCGTGGGTACTCAGTTCATCTTTCGGTGAATATACCTCTGGCTAGCCCAATTGGGAATAGTCGTATCCAGGTAATTTTCAAAGCTTCCATAGTCCAACGCCTCATTAAAAAAAAACACTAATAAAAAAAACGACTCGCATCGACAATGTGCCATTGGATCAACTTACGCCCTTTATCCCTCACATATTACACAAGTAAAATACGGGTTACATACGAAAAGTATATTATTATGTTTCGTCGAAATAATATGCAAATGACTAAGGCAACACGGCTGTATGACTGTGGCTGTATACGTTTGGCTGTATGAAGCGTGTTGGTGGCCGAACTTTAAGATAAAAAATACCGTTACGAGTGGGCGGGCTTTTGGTATGGCTAGATTTTGAGGTTATAATGAACTTATAACTGTTTCGTCTTGGCAAAGGCGCGAACATTATGCCAAATGTAAAGATTAACCGATAAAAATGTGTTAGGTACCTACGTGAGATCAGATTTAATTTACGAATGTTTTTATCATTTAATTAATTATTAAACATACAATTTACAACACTAAAGAAAACAAAAGTCTTACAATTAGTGGTTATATGTGGGTAGGATCTGCCAAAACATGTTTTTTTTTTCAGAGGCACTATTTAATTGGAATAGAACGAAGACAGGAAATTCGTTTGCTGCCATGTTTCATCGGAGATTCGTAGCATTTCTACTCTAAAAGCTACTCTTTTTCCAAAATTTTACCCAACCGACCTCCGTGGTCCAGTGGTTTAAGCGTTAGGCTCACGATCCGGAGGCCCCGGGATCAAATCCTGGTGGGGACACATTACGAAAATCACTTTGTGATCCATAGTTTGGACAGGACATTACAGGCTGATCACCTAATTATTCGCAAGAAAGATGATCCATGCTTCGCAAGGCACGTTAAGCCGTTGGTTTACTACTTACTGATGTAAGTTAGTAGTCGCTACATGAGCCATGTTAGTGGTCTTTGGCGGCTCAATAGTAACCCTGACAGGGTTGATGAGGCTGGTATTCCACCTCACAACCCACACTATAAGAAGAAGACCCAACCGGATATCAAATCTGAGACGTATTTCGACTTTATTCCAACTAGCTATCTCCGTCCGCGTGGACTTTGGTTATTGCACATAACACGTCATAATCATAATCTTCCAAGTCCTTTTCATCCCTTTAAGCCATGATTTCCATGATAAAAACTATCACATTTAAGGTTCTGGGTCTCAAACTATCTCCATCATTATTTTCATCCAAATCGGTTCAGTGGTTTATGCGTAAAAATCTCGCAGACAGACATACCTTTACATTTATATTATTAGTATGGAATATCGTACATTTGAACGCACCTTAAGTTCGAAGACCCCAACCCAATTCAATATGCCATTTACGAGATCATTTAGCATAATATTCATGAAAAAAAAACTAGAGCGATTTCTCCACGCCCTACGCAATAAAGCTCAAATTCCTGTGTAGGTATATTATTATGGTAATTTTAATAAATATCAATTTGAATGCTGATGGCTTTAAAGTTTGTATTATGGAGATAACAGCCTCTGTGGGCTAGCGGTTAGAGCGTCTGGCTCACGATCTGGAGGTCCGGGTTCGATTCCCGATGGGGACATTGTCGAAATCACTTTGTGAGGCTGTCCTTTGTTTGGTTAGGACTTTTCAGACATGAATCACCTGATTGTCTAAGAGTGAATCGCTCCATCTTAGGCCTCGACAATGCCTTCGGGCAAGTCTGGGGTCAAGAGAAAACCCATCAAAAGTAAAAAAGAAAAAAATAACCGGGCATAAATCCTGGAATCACGTGGTATCAGATCTAAAATCGAAACATGAATTCAAACTCATACAGTGTTACTACAAAACAAAGACTAAAAGATAAACTATGTTTAAAATATAATCCGTATACGAAAGAAGTCCCGAAGGCCGCGGCGCTACTGTCGTAGTCTCTGCATAGAATTATTATGACTTGACAAGTTAGTTTCGTTAAAATCCGCCGACTTCTTTCGTGGCGCGAAATACTATTTCAAACCTTGTTTATTTTTAGTTTTGTAGTAACACTGATAAAGTCGAAATCAGTGGTTTAAAGCCCGAGACAGGATTCGAACCCGTAACACTGCGATATAATAAGTCACGCGTCGTCGGTACAGGGCTATCTCGGATTGCTTAACATTCTCAATCACATTGTACAGTTAACCTACAAACTTCAGCCCTGTCAAAGTCAACAAAGAATGGCTCCAATTCACACATACTACCTTCACGGTAGATGTTGACAGGGGAGTTGACAGGCTAAGAAAAGCCTTCACTCAACCCGCCGGTATTATGCTAAACTGATTGTGTTTTGAGGTTAATTCTATGCTGGCCTGTTCGGTTACTTTAAGTTTCTTATTTAAATGCTAATCAACCCGTTCTGTGTAAAGTGATGGACTAATTTTATACACTGGCTTGCAAAACTAAGTACTTACTGCACTTTTTATAATCCCAGAAAAAAAAATGTAAAATGTGCCAAGACATATCGATCATCATTACTCATTTAAGAGCCACGCTCTGTCGTTGTAGCATTCTCCATGCTACTTTTTTAGGAAAAAATATGGCTGTGGTTTTCCTCTTGCCTTCCGCCCCGCAGTACTCTGTTTGCCGCGAGTGGGATGGCTCCCAGAGTAGTCTATTTGAAAGCCGTACTAGGACTCCTGTCCTCCGCCACTTAATAGTACTGACAGTTACTGCTGCCCTCTGTCAGGTTCCGGGTTATAGTCCCTGTGACTTGCCCCTTCCGTCTTGCATTTCCGTACCAATGACTCTCATTTTCACCTCTGCAACCGTTGAGGTCTTCACCCGTATCCTTGGGCAAAGGTTCTACGTAATACCCCGTAGGTCTAGGTGTGTATCCGAACTCAGCCACCAACTCACTCCGGCCTACTTAAGTATGAAGTCTCCACCCTCCGGCAAGAATGCGCCGAACAGGGATTGCCCTAGTGGAGGGCAGAGAAGATGACTCTGTCCTCCCTGGGGCTGGGTTAATGGTAGGCAGTCCAGTGTAGTTACGAATAGATAGTGTGGCGATATGACCTCTTCAAGGTATATCATCCTGGCTGGCAGGCGAGTTTTATAAAAAAGAAAATTCGTTTTTTGAATGTCACGATGCGATTGTTTGGAAACAGGAGGTGTCGATGAGATCGACATGTTTTAACGCGGTGCTAAATATTATTTATTATTATTATTAGCTGGGCAATATATTATTTATTATTATTATTTGCTGGGCAAAGGCCTCCCCCATATCTTTCCAAGTATTCCGGTTCTGTGCGAGCTCTATCCAGTCTTTTTGATAACCGTCGAGATCATCGCGCCATCGTTTCCGGAGTCTAAATATATTATAAGATTAGTTTCCTACGTGCTTTGGTTCTTTGTTTTTTAATTTGATTCATATCATATTTTTAATTTTATCTTTATCTTTTTACAGGTAAGTCACCCAATATGTCTTGCAACTTATCATCGTCTGTAAGTACCCACTATTTCATTATAACCATTTCAACTATTATATTTATCACTGTAAAGTTGTGCGTCCACTGAAGTGTAATCGGAGCGTCAGGCACGATTTCTTGCTTTGCAATTATTCCTATATTTCCTAAAGAACTGCGTTCAAGGGGGTTAAAAAAGCCACTTATAAGCAATTCATCTAAAAAAGCTATATTGTAATTTGACATTTGCGCATATAAAAACAGGTGCGCAATGTCAACAAATTTGAAATAACAATATTGCTTTTTTAGACGAAGGGACCTCCGGATCGTAAGCCCAACGCTTCACTGGATGACAGAGGTCGTTATAGTATATTAAATCGCGCGAATCGCGTATAGCATTATTAAAATGTACTTATCACGAAATATTTGCCCTATCGACCCGATCATTACAGTGAACAATTCCGACGCTTCGTATCTGATAATACGCGTAATGTAACCCAATGGATCGACAAATCCGCAATTCACACTATGGTACACTTCTAGAATTGAAAATTGTCATAGCAAATGAATAATCTTAAACTTCAGGGCGATTAAAATGGCCACATTAAAGCAATTCATGTAAGAAACCAATATTGCTATTTGACATTTGTTTGCATTCCGCATTTACTTTTATATGCGCAAATGTCATCATCAACAATTTAAGAGCCACGCTCTTGTCGGTGTAGCATTTTCCATTCCAGTCTATCAAAGGCCAATTCCTTGACTCCCTACAAGACACGACGTTAACCTTTTCTTTAATCTGTTCCATGTAAGTTCTTCTTGGTCTTCCCCTTCCTCTCTTTCCTTCTAGCTTTCCTTCTATGATGTTTTTAATAAATTCGTCGTGTCTTATTAGGTGTCCAATCACCTTGCCTCATCTGTCCTCAATAACAATATTAGCAATATTGCTTTTTAGATGAATTACTTCGATGTGGCCATTTTAACCCCCCAGGAAAACATGATTCACCGTAATTGCTGTGTTATTTGCATTTGACCATCATAATTAATCTTTGCATAATTTATGTATAGTCTTTTACCTTTGCCAGGGCTGTAATAGATAAGAGCTCAGTACAACGTACTTTCTGCCATATTTCAAGGGTAAACAAAACAGAATATTCAATGAGGATAAAAACTAGATGCTCAAATGTAGGTGGCAGCACTGTTGAGTGTTCCTAAATTTTGACAGTTCTCCGAAGTTCCGAAGTTTTTGAAATTCGTAATAAGAATAGGCTAGTTTCCAATTAGTCAAATTCAAATTCAAATTCAAAAATATCTTTATTCAGTAGGTAACAAAGTTACACTTTGAATCGTCAATTTTCACATAACGAACGTCTCATCCGCCTAAAACTACTGCAGCTTCTCACAACCTGTATTAGCCGGGGAAAAGAAGCTGCAAGAAAAACCTCGGCACAGGGCCCTAGACGTTCTTTAAAAAATAAAATAAACATAAAATATTTTTATACAATTGAGTAATTTAGCTGCCTAATATCAGTTCTAGTCAAATCAGTTACATTTTACTAAACGTCAAAATACAAAATTACTATTGAATTTATATGAAATAACACAGTGTGATGTCATAGAAAAACGTGATAAAATGTCGGACTTATTATTACGTTTTTCTTGATTAAAATTCATAAATAAATTAAATAGTAAAAAGAAAATGTTTTTCGTTAGTTCTAGATCTGTCTTTATTTAGTATTAATCAGAATTTCATAATTTATCTTGAACCTATTACACGACCCAATCGTATCCCGTCTGAAAGATGAGTGAAGCCATGGTTCTTATCCCATGAGTAAAGCTATGTACGGTCACGAGTACTAATATGTACACTTTGCAACCATGTCACATTAACTTTTTTGACAATTTATATCGTAAGCCTCATTAAATGTCAAATATGATGATAGTGCGATAGGGTTCTAAAGTGGGTACATATATGATATTGCTCATGACTGTATGTGTGTTATGTATCTAGTAGATAGTGAGACTTCCAATATTCCAGCTTTTAATTACAGCGGTTTGGGATACGAGTAAGTAGATGATCTCAGTCAACCCTATTCAACATGGCGTGTTAGGGTCAAAATATAACTAAGTAGGTACCTGAAGGCAACATCGTTTTGCTAATAAACATCAAGAATCCATAATTATGGACTTGGATCGGCTGACGTCACACTTGCGTCACAAACTTGCATATTTCAATGGAAAAAGTTGCCAAGAGCGAGACCATTCTTTTCATTTGGGTTCCGTGTAATTATAACTATATTTCTATAGCAGTGGCGTTCACAAAAAGATGGAGCTGGTCTTTAATCTTTATCTAAATTAAAAAAAAATGCGTTTTCCAGATCCGTTACCAATAATAATACCTCATCACCAGCCCATTAACGTCCCCATTGCTGGGGCACGACCCTTCCCTATGGATGGATAGGGAGATCGGGCCTTAAACATCACGCTGGCCTAGTGCTGAGCTGCAGACGCTGAGCTAGTAATTAGCGACTGCTAATGCAGCCGGGACCAACGGCTTAACGTGCCTTCCGAAGCACGGAGGAGCTCGAGATGAAAACTTTTTTTTTGTGGTCACCCATCCTATGACGGGCCTTTGCGAAAGTAGCTTAACTTCAACAATCGCAGAAATATTATTTTTTTAGAGATGCTTGGTCTGCGATTGTAACAAATAAAATATTATGAAAAGTAAACATAACAACATAATGCCTGTACCCCAAAGGGGTAAGCAAAAGCATGTACCACCCCCTCCTCGCCAGCTATGTCTTCTCATGGAAACCACGTGATATCAATTATATACGACCCAAATATATATTCAAACTCATAAAGTCGCATTCAGTGGTTTAGAAAAACAAAAGTTCTTTCTTTTATGCTTCCGTATTCTGACCGAGTAAGAATTTGTGATATAAATAAAATTATTATTTTTTCTAACTAAAGAACCCTAGACACTATAATCACTGAACTGATAGCACTTGTAATAGTCACAAGAAGTAGGTATTACTAGAACGTTATTTTAACTTATTACTCTTTCTGAACAAATTAAAACGGACATTGTAGAGATATTTAGAAATGCGTTTCGGAGGTATGTGACCTTACCTGTATTGGGCTGGTTTTCCCTTCGCGGGTTGTAAGGTTAGATAGGCAGTCGCTTCTTCAAAAAAACCGGACATGACAAATTTTCAGATTAGGTAAGCGGACCTTATGAAAACAAGGATACCGCTAGGGCGATGATAGTGTGGTAGGTATGTAGGTACACTTCTTATCAAAAAAATCGAACCAGGTTTATGTTTTGTAAGGATTATCACACGGATATTAAATACGCATAGTACGAATACTCATTTAGATATAAAATGACATGTCGCAGTTCGTATTTATGTCCTTCATTATTTCTTAATTTAAGGCTCTTCTTAATGGGCGTCAGATCTTTGCTTGCCATAGATAAGGCGATTTTAAACAAAAATATTTATTAATGTTACTGTTCCAAATTCAAATTTTAAATCTAAGTATTTTTTTTAATTCAAGTATGTATGGGCGTCAGATCTTTGCTCGCCATAGATAAGGCGAATTTAAACAAAAAATATTTCTTAATATTACTGTTCGAAATTCAAAGTTTAAATTTAATTAAACTGTTACTATAACTCCGAGTTTAAATTCGTAGAAAAATCTAGACTAAAATTATTTTAGTTATTTTCCTTTAAAACATTTAGCGCATCGAAAAATATCACGCATCATAAAAATTATTTCATATCGTAATCTGAAACGAAATCATTCGTTAAATAGACGATTAGAGATATTAGTTCGAGCTCTCGATACGGGCTCATGACGAATTATCGATCCGTACAAATCGATTAATGCGAGTTGATTCGTTTATCACAATAGGTGTAAAATCTTTGCAATTACTTAATTCTTGTATTATTTTAATGTTAGTTTTGTGAGTGATAAGTAAGTAGGTAAGGATCTGATTAATCGTACTGTATTGTAGCAATAATAAGTCAATTATTAACCTGACCTTTCGAAGCATCTCGTCTAGGCGACGCACGACCCGAGGGTTGGGAACTATTCTTTTTGTCAAACGGTTAGTTTTGCTGTTCAAAGGGGAAATGCTGCCAGTCTTGGGGCACTTTCCCTCGGTGTGATGCTTTGGAGGAGTTTTTCTATTTGTTAGGAATTGTATATTACTCTGTGTTTGTGGATTTTAATAAATATTTTATATTACTAGGTAAATAAAAATGAATGAATGATGAATGTGGAGGAAGCAAGAGAAGTTTGTCAGGATCGAAGCAAATGGAATTCTATAGTCTCTGCTTACTTTACTATGTTATATCTGGCAAAGATCCGTGTGTTCATTTTTGTATTCGTATATGATAAATCGTATCTTGGCCCCTGCGACAACCTGTGCTTAGTGCAGGGACCTCCGAAATCCCTTTTTTATTGTGATGTCTACTCTGTATATATTTTATGTATAATTGTAGCTGAGTACTTTTACAAAATAAACGATTATCATTATTTATTCCACATTATTAAAATCTTCTTGGTCACCTCAACGGTCTCCGTGGTCCAGGCGGCGGACGCCGGTGGGGACATAATCATAAAAATCACTTTTAGGTCCCTAGTTTGGTTAGGACATTACAGGCTGATTACCCGATTGTCCAAAAGTAAGACACGTTAAACTATTGACCCCAAGCTTTGGGGTAGTATCCCCAAAACGCCTTCACCAACGCAGACTGGAGCAGCGTTGTGGAGTATGCTCCATACCTCCATATTTATGTTTTGTTAACTCATTCATAAGTCCGTTTGGGTGATTCTACATCGCAACATGAATCAAATCGGCGTACAGAAGTCCATTGAGTGAGATCAGTCTAAACACGGTCAGGTTACCGCCGCATGTTTTATTTTATTGTATAAACATTATGACGATATTTTATGCGCCCGCGCAGGGTTATGTAAACGTAGCTGAATGAACGGGTATTATAATGAAGCGTAAGGTGAAAAGGTGAAATGAATGAGGCTAAGGTGGTTCATAGGTCAGGAGCAGTTTTTAAGGGATTGTAGAAAAAGTTTTAGGTCTGTGAAGAAACAAGAAGTACTTAAGTGAATTGTGAAATTTCGAACAAGAAAAGCGCAGAAACACTACCTAGGTGTCTCATTTAGAACGGAATAATTCCTGATACGAATCCAGTTTGAGTTTTCATTAAGCATTAAGGATATTTTCTAACAAACTAACAAAAATAAATGACAACAAAATATTATGCAATAAAATTAACATGAATGTGATGAAAGAGGCAAATATTGAGAGTTATTGTGGACAGTAGAGGCAAGAAGATTGGACACTTAATAAGACACGACGAATTTATCAAAAGGAAAGAGAGGAAGGGGAAGACCAAGAAGAGCTTACATGGAACAGATTAAAGAGAAGGCGAACGTCGTGTCTTATAAGGAAGTCAAATAATTGGCCTTTGATAGACAAGAATGGAGAATGCTACACCGACAAGAGCGTGGCTCTTAAATTAATGATGTGTTGAATAAAATGAATGTGACTCTTTTAAGAAATCAAGTATGATAGATTCTCAAACCATTACCCACCAATATTTGAATCCGTACGGAATCTTTGTCGAATTTTAAATATAAGTACTTAAAGTATTTTAATCTCATTAACATTTACGAAGCAACTTAAATTAATGAAGTACCAGAACCGAGCCATAAAATGTTATTAAAACATTTATTTTGAGGGGCGAAAAAGCAATTTAAAATTTGAGCCGCATTGCGACGGCAAAGAAAAGTATTTGGTCACCAAAACGGTGAGATCGTCACTAAACGTACACCGTGAAAGGACCAATAAGAGGTAAAAAGAGGTTTTATGACTGCGGACGGACTCAGGCGCAGTGGGGGTCACATATTTTCTGCATTATTACAAAACGGATGCGATATTGGAGGAAGATGGAAAGGATAACTTGAACAGAAAGGATTATTACTTAATGAAGAAGTGCTGGAAAAGGTAAGGGAAAGGAGACATATATTGAGAGATATTGAAACACTTAATAAGACACGGGAGGGAAGCTAGAAGGAAAGAGAGAAAAGGGAACACCAAGAAGAGCTTACATGAATGAACATTAAAGAAAAGGCGAATATCGTGTCTTATAAAGAAGTCGAACAATAGAGAATGCTACACCGACAGGAGCAGGGCTCTAAAATTAATGACGATGATAAAACGGAGACTAAAGATAGAGCAATAAGGCCGCCCAAATTGTATTGTATTCATGTGTTATGTCTGATTGTTGAAATTTTAGTTTTGTGCAATAAAGTATATTTGATTTGATTTGATTTGATAAACTAAGTTTAAAATAATAATTCGCGCCAAGAAAGAAGTCGACGGATTTCAATAAAACTATTTGACAAGTCTTATAAGTCTATGCAGAATCTGCGACAGTGGCGCCGCGAAACGGACTGTATTTTAAACCTACCTTATCTTTTAGTCTTTGTTTTTTAATTACATGGTTTATGTTTACTAACACATTATGGATCTGAGTAATCTGGAAATAAATGATTATTATTATTATGTACTAAAACTTCCCTCATTCAGCTGTTATCGCTATCGGCCCACTAGGGTCGATTAATTATTTAAAGTAAGTACTTATAAGTAATTCTTTTAGACGCCCTGAGTTGATGTTCGCACCCAACTGGGCACCCTTAAGCCTCTTATTTTACATTTTGTACCGTGTGAGAGTTCTTAGTGCTCCCCATTTATCCGGCCAAGTAGTTAATGCCATTTGCGGCAAATTTACAATAATACACGTCGAAAAAAACTTGTTAAAAGTGAGCACTTGAATCTGGCCATTCACTATCGAACTATAGATTACTGAACCTAATTATGAGGGTCTCAATGTACCCCAAATGTGTCCCTGCGCAGTTCCAATAAGAGGCAAAAACCTGGCGTTGGCAAGCGGGCTCATACGCCACAAATGACCGGCCCGACTGTGTTAAATTAACGTACAATATTTTGCTCAAAAACAGCGGCAGGCGTCGTGTTTCTCACTGTTTATTGTGGGGACACACTGGCTTAGAGAACGGCGAGCGGACCACTGGAAATATCAAAAATAGAATCGCCGCCGCCGGTTCATTACATAATAGCATTCTATTTTTTTATTACATTATTCAAAAAAGTATCGTCAAGTAAAAGTATCGTCAAAAATAGAATCGACAATTCAAAAATAGCATTCTATTTAGTTTTACTTGACGACACTTTTTTGAACTTTGACGTTCCAACTTACATACATACATAAACTCACGTCCGTAATCCCAAATGGGGTGGGCAGAGCCACAAGTAATCAAAGACAACTTGCAGCCACTGTTGATACGAAGAAACTGTTGTGAACTGTTGTTGACGTTCCAAAGAAATGGTAATTACCTACATCACTTGACTCTCGTCGACTTGATCCAAATATTGTCCTGGAAAGATGAACCAACTAGTTGCCGGCTCAAGTGTACCCTCCTTCTTGCAACATGGGGTCCTTCAAGCGAAGCGTGAAGAAGCACCTAGTAGGCCAGTATGGTGGTCGCAACTGATTCGAAACTGACTCATTGCGTTGCTTTTCAGTTGCTACTGCAATTAGGGCTCTATCTACCATCGGGCATAGTCGAGCCAACATACTTGGCTAATATAAAAAAAAAAAACTAAGTACCCTCACCGCGCTTTCTCTCAAACCAACGTGATAGGCGAGCCGAATCGATAATGAAAAGAGAAAAACCATTTTAAGATTTGGGCCAGTTACGATTCAGCTGTCATTTTGAGAATTAGCCCTTTTGCGATTGAACCAGCTGGTCATCCGCTCCAGCCGTGAAACACCACATGTCGAGGTTCTCTCTGCATTAGGTACGCCCCGCCAGCGGCCACGACAACCTTCAAATATGTTTACTATACACGAGGCGACTATACAAGGACTTAAACTTTCATTACTATAATATAATGAATCAAAAATCAAATCAAATCAAATATACTTTATTGCATTTGTCATTTCGTGTTTAGAAGTGTTTAAGTTTCATTTGTAAGTAATTGTTTTTAGTGTTGACTTTGATCCCAGTATTAATTAATAGTGTAGAAACATTATAAATTATAAATAAAATGTGAGATGGGTTAGTGGAGGTGTTTTTACGGCTAATAGCCGGGATCAACGGCTTAACGTGCCCTCCGAAGCACGGAATCATCTTACTTTTTCAGATAGTCAGGTCAGGTCGCAAAAGTGTGTAACTGAAAATAATTTAAAAAAAAACACTAAAATTTTCATGAATTTCTGGACAGGAAATTCCATTTGATATCAACTCAGAATGACGGTCTGAATCATCACCCTCAGTATTCGTTTGTATATTTTACATAGGTACATACATATTATAATTCAATATAACAGCTTAACACAGCATAAGCAGTACATCCACTGCAAGATGAACTAAGTACCCGTACCTCACCGAGCTTTCTGTTAGACCAACGTGATAGGTGGTGGCATCGCCGTCTATAATGGTCGAGCCAACTGTGTTAGTGAGTTATAATTGAAGGTTAGAGTGAAAAAATATTGGCTGAAAATAAATATTGGACCTTTCTCGTTTTTTCATCAGTTTTATTTAGAAAAACGGCCCATTAATCTTAATCTGAGTAGGCAGATGTTGTCATACGACAATTTGCAGCCTCATTTGCTATTAGTCATTTGTTTTTTCAACTTGAGAGCCATTTAGACCTGTGGTTTGGCTAAGATTCCTTCCAACCGACCGTTATCGGTCTACAACAGATCTCGAATCTAACCAAATGAACTTTCACCACCTTTAGAACAACAAAGTATCTCAAAACTCAGAGAAACTCAAAATGAGTTCTCATTTCGGTACTGTACTGCGCGTGCGCATGAGGCTCTATAAATCAACAAGATGGCCGCAACAGTGTTGCCATCGTAAAACTCATGTTAAATCTCCGCGGAGATAATTCGATCGCTTCCCCGAACGATTTTTGACACATTTCTGAGATATGCCCTTTCGGTGTTAAGTAGTCGGCTTAGTGGTAGCATTATGATTAACTTTCCGTTTAACAGGGCAAAGGTTCGTAAAAAAGTACGTCATTTCTGACTATCGCAAAAGGGATCTAAAAAGGCCATATTTCAGCAATTTAATCACAATCATCATCTTTATTTTC
Organism: Pectinophora gossypiella; assembly: GCF_024362695.1. Taxonomy (NCBI): domain Eukaryota; kingdom Metazoa; phylum Arthropoda; class Insecta; order Lepidoptera; family Gelechiidae; genus Pectinophora; species Pectinophora gossypiella. Next base: position 4,563,076 of record NC_065424.1, read on the forward strand.
CATTGAAAAGGATAACATTAAAATATATGCTTATCCTTATAAAACACGTTTCTGCCAAACTTTTGACAATACCATGCAAATAGTGAACATTAACAATTATTCTAAAAAATCGATCAAAAAAGCAATTATTGCTATTTGACATGTGTTGATATTACGCACAGTATTCTTATATGCGCAAATGTCAAATAGCAATATTGCTTTTAGGCGAATTGCTTCGATTCGGCCTGTTTAACCCCGAGATTTATCAATCAGCTCCTTTTGAAGTAGGAAGTAAGTAATGTTCCCAAGTACGATCACTAAAAAATATTAGCATATCGAATTGTGCCGCGCTTGGAGAAATAGTAGATGGGAGTTGCTAAGCGCCTGCTTTTTTTTTTGACGTAACTTGTTGTAGATTTGCTGCAGATGGCATTAACTACTTGACCAGACCAAGCGCATGCGTCCCCTCCGCCGAAGTATATGAACCGTTCATGTTTTTTTTATTTGTGTATTTGTGTGACGGTTTCGTTTTGGTATGCGCCTATAGAGACGTCTTTGGCTTATAAGTGTGCGGCAGTAAAGAGATGTGTGCTGTACGTGTACACTTCAAACCCCCAACCCTCCCAAAAGTGTCAAAAAATATGTAAAGCTAAAATGTGTATGCAATGTGTGTATGTGTATGTAATGTAAGGCGACTCCCATCTACAAATCGTCTGAGGTGTGGAGAGTAATAAATTATAAACTCTTATAATCATAGATCCAAACATGAATTCTCGTTAAAAAAAATCTCGAATCTAGCAAGTTCTTTCCGAGTGCTTTGAGACCTAACTCTATTCTAATTCTACCTTCCTACTCTACCTTTATCAATACTACTAAATACATCAATACTATACAGATTTCACGTAACTTTTGTGAGCAGATATGCCTACATGTAAGTTTGTGTTGTGTTTATGTATGGAGAGGTCCTCATTGCCTTCCCAACACGTATTTCTCCGAAGCTTTTTTCGAAATGGGAAAAAATCCGAGGCGAGCAATAATTCTGTGGGAGTAATGTGGCTCACTTCTTGCCATAAAGTTAAAATGTGAGATTTACTCCGGTGCAACCTCCACTCAATATATTTCTGTCAATATATCAACGTGTTATGACTTGTATTTCATGGTATGTACCTACTTTCACGGCGAACCCTCAGCGGGGTCGTTAGAGCCGTGTGAGTCACGGGAACTTATAATAAATCGGACAAGATTCGCGCACTGAACGCCAAAAAAGCGCTGTCTAGTATAAGCCAATTTTGAAGGATAAATATTTTTGATCTTTTTGAATTTTTAGAAAAAAATAACTATTTAATCTTTTTGTCTCTTTCCAATATCTAACAAGACTCTACTGCGTATTTTCCATCGACTTAGGTAAGTATTCTTCTTCTATCGTGTGGGTTGTGAGGTGGAGTACCAACCTCATCAACCCTGGTGTCAGGGTTACTATTGAGCCGCCAAAGGCTCCTGACATGGCTCATGTAACGACTACTTACTTACATCAGGGGGGTTAAAATGGCCACATTGAAGCAATTCATCTAAGAAAGCAATATTGCTATTTGACATTTGTTTGCATTGCGCACTTACTTTTATATGCGAAAATGTCAAATTGCAATATTGCTTTATTTTGTCACGTGGCAGAGATGCATTCCATATGCTGTATTCCCTCCGGTTGATAAAGGGGAGGCCTTTGCCCAGCAGTGGGACGTATAATTATAGCCTATTTATGTTACGTTATGTGTGTTTAACAGCCTCCGTGGTCTAGTAGTTAGAGCGTTAAGCTCACGATCTGGAGGTCCCGGTTCGATGGGGACATTGTCGAAATCACTTTGGGAGACTGTCCTTTGTTTGGTCAGCTGATTGTCCGAAAAAGTAAGATGATTCCGTGCTTCGGAGGGCACGTTAAGCCGTTGGTCCCGGCTATCAGCCGTAAAAACACCTCCACCAAGCCGCATTGGAGCAGCGTGGTGGAGTATGCTCCATACCCCCTCCGGGTGAATGAGGAGAGGCCTGTGCCCAGCAGTGGGACGTATATAGGCTGTTTATGATATGTTATGTGTGTTTATGAAAACAAGCGGATCCTACATACCTCACTTATTACCTGGCCTTCATTACCGACGCGTTTTAGACACAAACCTATCAAGCGATACTTTACTACCACTCCGTCACCACTCGTGACCATCACCATGATGTGCGGATGCGGGAATGTTTCCAAAGAACATTCCCGCGTTTATAACTTATTATAATTATAACTTTATTATCTAACCTTTAGACAAATAAGATACAGAGAGACAGAGAGAGGTTGGAAGCGTTTGAGATGTGGTGTTGGCGAAGGATGGAGGGTATAAGCTGGACTGAAATGGTGTCAAATGAAAAAGTGCTGGAAAGAGTTGAAGAAAAGAGAACCATATTGAAGACTATAGAGAACCGGAGAGGAAATATGATTGGCCACCTGATACGACACGATTCATTTATAACAAACATTATAGAAGGAAAAATTTAAGGGAAGAGAGGAAGGGGTAGACATAGGAGAACATTTATGAAACAAATAAAAGAGAAGGTGCAGGTCGTGTCGTATCGGGAGGTGAAGGTTTTGGCGGGGAGAAGAGAGGAATGGCGATTACTCCACCGACAAGAGCGCAGCTCTTAAATAGAGAGAGAGAGAGAGAGAGCGAGAGAGACAAATAAGATGTAGTACAAGAGAGAACAAATCGAGAAAGAAAAGCCGCCAGTGTACTTAATAGTAAAGATTTTTATAACGAGAATATTCCCATTTTGGGAACATTCCGGCACAACACTGGTCACCATCTACCACCTAGTAACGGTCACCGTCCAAGTAATGACAAAATATGTACCTTCATTATTAGTGTGTTCCTAACTGTTGTTCGAAGGTGGTGGAAAATTTACTGCGAGTTAACTGTAAAATTTTCTTCAATGAAAGGTCAGTTGTAATAGGCCACTTGACAGCCTAGTCAAATAAGATACTTTTAACGACACGTCAAAACGAAAGCTCTCTTTGAATTTTGTATGGAAATACTTTCCTGTGACGTCATCAATAAAAGCGATCAAACGTCGTACTCGTTAATTGTTACTTCATCATCATCAGCCGTACGACGCCCACTGCTGGGCATAGGCCTCCCCCAAGGATCTCCACAACGATCGGTCCTGCGCTGCCCGCATCCAGCGGCTTCCCGCGACCTTCACCAGATCGTCGGTCCACCTTGTAGCGGGCCTACCCACTGAGCGTCGTCCGACACGTGGTCGCCATTCTATAACCTTTCCGCCCCAGCGGTCATCGGTTCTCCTCGCCATGTGTCCTGCCCACTGCCACTTCAGCTTTGCAATTCTCCGAGCTATGTCGGTGACTTTAGTTCTCCTGTGGATCTCCTCATTCTCACTTGTTGTTACTTAATTCAGAAATAAAATTCGAAAATAAGTCGATTAGTACAATGAGATTGATTTTTGATCATCACAGACTGACGTCTATTTCTAGATTAGCATTTTATAATTTATCTTTGACCCAGTCAAATATCCAATTTTATTAGGTGTCTTTACATTCCCCTTCTGACTCTACCACTAATATTCGCCACAAATATATTTCGTTACTTTCATAACATAGCATCATGCAGACGTGAACAAAAAATTACACCCCTGCTTGGATACCTGTATCCGAAAAAATAACTTACGGGGTGTGGTTTTATTTTTTGACGTGGCTTATTGTAGGTTTGCCGCAAATGGCATTAACTACTTGGCCGGACAAATGGGGAGCGCTGAGGACTCTCACCCGGTACAATATTTAAGACAACACGCCTGAAGGTGCCCAGTTGAGCGCGAACCTCGGCTCAGCGCGTCGTCCGAAAGGATAATATTTGTAATAATGAATCGACCCTAGTGGATCGATAGCGATAAGCGCTGAATGAGGGAATTGGGTTGTATAATTAATATACTTTTTTTTTTTTTTTTTTTTTTTAAATATCTGCAATCAGTCGCAAGACTTTAATCAGATTTGGTGTGTGAATTGATTAGTTAGAAGTAAAGCAACCAATGCCACCATCTTCCATAGTACTCAGCGCCCAAGAACATCCTTCCTTTTGAGCCTCTTCACCCTGTTGCTAGCTTCCAACAGCATAGTTGCTAAGGGATTTGGATGGTTACTCAACCGTTCCTTATGCCTTTTGTTGTACTTTTCAATTTCTTCTGTGATCGTTGGCATGTCTAGGTATTGATGTACCTCTGAGTTTCGAATAAACCAGGGCGCCGCGCATATAGTCTTCAAGATATTGTTCTGAACCCTCTGCAGACTTAGTATATTGGATTTGCTGGCGGTAGACCATAGGGCGATTCCATAGAGCCAGATTGGTTTCAATATTGCAGTGTAAATCATTAGTTTATTGTTCAAAGATAAAGCTGACTGCCGCCCCAGCAACCACAGCAAGCTACGGAATTTGTTGTTAACTGCATCTCTTTTGGCTTTGATATGCATTTTCCAATTAAGCCGCCGGTCTAAGTAGAAACCAAGGTATTTAACGCTAGAAGAGTGAGGCAGAGTGTCAGGACCAAGTTTCACAGCCGGACAATCTCCCTGTCTAAGTGAAAATGTAATATACTTACTATGAAATAATTATCTATGATCAAAACAATTCATCAGAATCTCCCTAGCATTATCTCGTTTTCCACAGGGTCCGTTTACCTAACCTGAAGTTTAAACAGGTCCGGTTTCAAAGAAGCGACTGCCTGTCTCACCTTCCAACCCGCGAAGGGGAAACCAGCCCAATACAGGCTAGGTCCCATTACATTTCTCGGGAATGTTTCACGATGTTTTCCTTCACCGCTAAGCACGTGATAATCATTTATGATCCAAACATTTCGAAAATTATTCGACAATCATTGGGTTAGGCCTGTGCTGGATTCGAACCTGCGACCTCAAAGTGAGAGGCAAGGGCTACCAACTAGGCCACCACGGTTCGAAACAATTCTCTAAAATTCCCGAATGTGATTTTTCAAAAAAACGGTTACATAATGTTTACCACAAGGCGACGATATGTCGCGCTATCTCATTCGTCTGCCCAACCTCAAGGACACTAGATGCGCGATAAGAACAATTGGTAAACAATGCCCCACGTGGCACATAATTGTCTTAGCTCAAACAATGGTACATGCGGTATTGTCTCCGAGGACGTTCACTCCAGAGAAATGTTCAAATTGTTCAACTTGAACTGGATTCTATTCAGTTGGCTACTTGACAGCTTTCGGTTGAGTATTTAAAAAAAATATAAACGCTTATTTTGTTCCTCTAAAGAGATTTTATTTTCTCGAAAAAGCTTTACTTACTTAAATAAAAAAGAAACATTATTTTTCGCAATTAAAATCAATTAAAATTCTAATAATTCACAGTCTTCTTTCCCTCTTTTATCTCATTTATTTTAATTCTAATTCTTATTCTGTTTTCGTGATTTCTCTATCATCATCACCATGGGTAATTCCCTTTTTTAATTAGGAAATAATGTAAAAGTTATGCTTACTTACTGAAAATTATAGTACTTGGTTGACAGGGGGTTTCCTCTGGAAAAAGTAATATTATGTAAGTGCAATTTATACAAACCTAAATAAGAAACAAAAGAGTAATCGCAATGTGTTCATAAATATAAATGATGTAATGAAAACAAAAAGACCGTACAGCTTATCTTCAGAGGTGAGTAAACTTACAAACAACACCATATTTTTCTGGTTCAATCCCCCGGACTTCCCCAGAGGGATATTGCAGGAAAACAACAAACAGACAGACAATAGTCAAGTCTATTTTTGAAACAAACACCTTTGAATAAAAACCTAAACCGCATCGGTCCAAACCACTTAAAGGGTTAAAAAAAATACGGCCACAAAAACGGGCACACGGAGAGTTCCGATCCCGGCGATCGTAGACCAGCTGATCGCATTTGGGCCTCTGACCTATATTCCATGGTATGACGCAGGCTCACACAATAGGGCATTGTTCTTGTATATTTGCGCGAACAGAGGACCCCAAGGCAGCCAGTTCATTCACCATAGCCTTTCATTTAAATAGCTCACTTTGTTTTCGTCATTGTTAAGATCAGCTGGTCCCAAGAGATTCCTATCTCGCGTACCATTGATCGGTGAAAGAGTTGTAATGAACTTAAGTCATTGTCTTTGAGTAAATTGTACGTGTATTACTAGTGTCTGTTGGCTGTTATGTAACGGATGGGGCTTTGTTTAGTGCATTGATTGATTTTGATGTTTGACATCTTATTTCCCACTCGGTCTAACAAGTTTATTTGCACACAATGATTCGCTACGACTCAATCGGTCGTCAGTACATCTTTAACAGTAAGTATAGCGTCGAATGTAAACACAGTTTTAGTGTAGTGTCGTTTAGTTCAGTAGGTCTGACGGAATGGTGACGGCAAAGTCGGTAGTCTTAATTGTACCGGGTGAGAGCCCCCAGCGCTCCCCATGTGTCCGGCCAAGTAGTTAATGCCATTTGCGGGAAATTTACAACAAGTTACGTCAAAAAACCTAATTCTTATACTTCATTTTGAGATCTTACCATTCCAAAAAACTTGAATAAATAAAATCATTGACCGTTAAATTTATTTGCTTAGAACATACGTAAGTACAGTTATGATCTTAAAATTAGAATATAATATAAATACTTATGTTTATGTCACAAACATAACAACATAAACAGCCTAATGCGTCCCACTGGTAGGCACAGGCGTCCCCTCAATTAACCGGAGGAGGGGGCATAATCCACCACACTCCTCCACTGCGGGTCGGTGGACGTGTTTTACGTGCCCTCCGAAGCACGGAATCATCTTACTTTTACGGACAATCAGGTGATTTAAGCCTGCAATGTCCTTACCAAACAAAGAACAGCCTAAGAAAGTGAATTCTACAAAGTTCCCATCGGGAATCGAACCTGGACCTCCAGATCGTCACGTGAGCCTAACGCTCTACAGTGGTTAGATCACGCTGTCAGTTCACAGCACATTTAAATGAAATAAATTCACAGATTTTTAGTAACCACTTCGGCTGCCAGCCACACATACATATGAAGTATCATCCATCGTCATACAGTAGTGAACAAAAAAGTGAAGGTATGATAAATAGACGTAGTTAATCCCCGTTATCGCCTGGTGCCTCCCGTGAGGTCCCAAAATGAGAGATGGACCCCGCACTCGCTCAGATAACACTTCCAAGTAATGGTGCTAGTGCAGTAATGATCTTATGTCGTAAGGGAGTTATATTCGTGGAGAAGTATTTTATTAGATGTCAAGAACAGGTTGTTTGGAAACAAGTCTACTTACGTACATTTTTTAAGAGCAAAATTGATCGATGATTTCTGTAAGAATTTATCATCCAATATATGAATACACTGGAGGAATATTTGATATATTCCTTTATTTCGATATATTCTTATTCTATATGTGTATAGTTATATATAATAAACTTGCCACCGCATTAAAAAATATGACCAAAGCTGCTTTTAATTAGTTAATTTAACAAAATGGTTGCTACATCTTTTATAGTATTAATGAATTTCTAGATTATAAAAACTAAACTTTGACATTGTTAATTAGAGTTTTATTATTATTTGATTCTTATGTAATGTAATATGTAATGCATGTGTAGCACAACGGCATAAATGTTCATGCTTACTTGTAAGCTGAAAACACGGACTACTGTATACAATAACATCTGTAAATACTGTTTTCTGGCAAATAAATTATTCTATTCTATTATATTCACTTACATCTATTTTTTATGTGCGTTAACACGATTTACGTATGATGCATTCGGCCTGCATGCAAACTTACTTACAAATGTTTAAAAAAATGGGTACAAACGTACTTCTACACTATTCCCATTCACCACCACCGTTCACCATTATTTTACTTTTATTTTTCGGTATATATATATTTTTAATAACTACTTACTAAATAATGCATGTTTCTATTAACACATTGCATTGTAGAGGTTTCATTATATAGATAAACTTTTTAGATGCTTTTTTATAAATTATTAAATTATTTTTAAATAGTAAGATGATCCGTTCAGAAGGCACGTTAAGACGTTGGTCCCGGTTATTACTTACTGATGTAAGCACGTCATGTCAGGGGCCTATGGAGGCTCACTAATAACCCTGACACCAGAATTGATGGGGTTGGTAATCCACCTCACAATCCACACGATAGAAGAAGAAGAGAAGTAATTATAAGCAACCTTTTATCTCTAAACCACTGGAAAAAGATCCGGTAACAAAACCTGAGACATTTTGCATAACATACCGCGGCGGATTACAATCTAAGCCATCCGGTCAACAAATCCTTTTCTTTGCTCTTTAAAAGTTAAAGGTGAAAAAAAATTACACCACTAATTCTACTCCACTCCACTTTTAGCTTTGACAAATGTACCGTACGTAAAGTTAGCGCTGCGATCCATGATATCGACTAATTGTATCGGTATGCGTACTCTAGTGATGGCCACATATCGATAACTCTTGTGATTTATTGCTTAGCTGTTCCGTCGCGAATATCAGTTGCATAGATTAAAAAAATAAGCACAAATGACATCTTTTAGGATCTAACATTTGTTATTCAAGATTGTTTTGAGATAGGTGGGTAATATATTTGCATTGAATTGCACGTCGAGTAATAAATAAAAGGTTACGCTACTGTTCTTTCAATTAAATTTTAGGCACAAATCTAAAACAACCCTCTAAAAAATTTACATTGGCCAATAACCGACAACATTTTACATTGGCCATTGACTGTACACGTCAACTTAATTCTGACGGTTTGCATAGCGAGATACCTATTTGATTTGCCCGCGTTATTTATTCCATTGACCGATGGACAGCTGTCAATCATCGGTCCCTTTCCATTTCGCGGGACAAGAAAATGACAGGTATAACTTAAAATAAAATTAGATGGTGTGTACAGGAAATGACACCATTGGTGGTCCAACGTTTATCAGTATGTCGATAGTCGACAATCGATAGCGTGACAGCACTAGTGGGTCGTATTTGTCGACGCAGGCCCTCCCGCGCAGATCCATCACTCGGCGAGTATCTGTCCCGGTAGATAAACCTGGCCACTTATTAACTATTCCATATACTCTGATGGGTATGGTAAACGATTAAAAATTGTTTCAGATAACAATAATAAAATTTGACATTGTGAGGAAACCCACATTCCCGAGAAATGCATTTTCGGAGGTATGTGACCTAACCTGTATTGGGCTGGTTTTCCCTTCGCGGTTTGGAAGGTCAGACAGTCCGACCTGTCAAATCTTCAGGGTAGATAAGCGGACCCGGAAAACGGGATAATGCTCTAGGGAGACGATGATGATCATAGATAATTGATATCACCTGGTTTCCAGGATTTGTGCCCGGTTTAATAACAATAGGCCTGCCCACTATTACGAGTGACTTAACAGCTGGTGAATGGGTGTGTACACTATACTAATAAACCTCGCCTGTCACTTCTCCTCAGTGTCAACTCCATACAATTTCTTGGTGAAGTATCCGTCATGGTACCACTTCATGATGTACTAATTAGACATAGACTTAAAGATTTATAAAAAAACTTTTTCGTCACTAATTTAAGAGCCACGCTCTTGTCAGTGTAGCATTCTCCAAGTTACTTTTTTAGGGAAATATAGGGTAGTGGTTTCCCTCTTGCCTTCCGCCCCGCAGTACTCTGTCTGACGCGAGTGGGATGGCGCCTAGAGTAGTCTATTTCAAAGCCGTACTAGGACTTCCGTCCTCCGCCTCTGAATAGTACTGACAGCTACTGTTAATAGACCACCAGTTAATGTTAAGTAATTACAATCTGATGGCAGTTTTAGAAGGTACTGGATAGGTAGTAAATATGTATTTAGTAGTTATCTAGCTCCGGTTCCCCGTTGTCTCTGGTCCCGCCATCTTGACGTCAAGATGGCGGGAGCGTTTAACGTGTATATCTTTTGAATGAGCAAGGCACTAGATTTTTTAGTATCGGTATCAAATATTAGTGGATAGGTAGTATATCTAACAATATCTAATTTCAACATTAAGCAATAGGGCAGTTTCCTAGGTCAAAGATAAACAAGAAACATTTATTGAGAAGCTGTGTAGCTACATACATGCAGGTGTCAAAAAAAAAAAAACAATAATAATAATGGGTGTAAATTATAAAATTCTGATTATTAAATGAAGACAGATCGAAATGTGACAATAAACGTTTTCTTTTACTATTTAACTTATTAATGAATTTTAATAAAGAAAAATAAGTGCGCCATTTTGTCACGTTTTTCTATGACGTCACAGGTTGCTTTTTCATATAAATTCCATAGTAATTTCGTGTTTTGACGTTTATTAAAAAGTGACTGATTTGACTAGTTGGAAATTAGCCTATTGGTCCCGCCATTTTGATGCTAATCTTAAAAAAACCTTTTATCCATGCAAAATATACACAAGCGACGTGACAACCCGCCATGATTGATATTAAATTAAATCTTCCTATTGTAAACATGTTAAACGCAACAAAAAACTTACCTATCATTAACATTTCCAACCAATTATTTCCATATAAAAAGGGTGAACAAAAAAGGTTAATTCATAATATCGAAACGTCATCTTAACAAAAGATATTATGTGGCTTATAATAAGCATCAGAGGTGGTTAAAATGACAAGTCATGGACCCAAGTGTTCCGAAGATTAAAACTCAGATGTTGGGTACGAGACATATCGTTTGTAACGATTATTTTTTAAGTAGGTAAGTAGTATTTGTTTTTGTTGGACGAATGTATATTAAATGTAACAGCCTCCGTGGACTTGTGGTTAGAGCCTTGAGCTTGCAACCTGGAGATACGACTTCGATTCCCAATGGTGACATTGTCGAAATCACTTTGTGACTCTGTCATTTGTTTGGTAAGAGTGAAAAGTAAGATGGGCTCGTGCTTCAGGCACGATAAGCCGTTAGTGCCGGCTATTAGCTGCAAAACACCTCCACCAACCCGCAGTGGAGCAGCGTGATGGAGTACACTTCATACCCCCTCCTGTTGATCGAGGCCTGTGCCCAGCAGTGGGACGTATATAGGCTGTTTATGTTTTTTATGTTACTACTTACTTATGTAGGGCGTAACGAATACTGAGGGGGATGATTCAGAACATGATTCTGAATCATCCCTCAAAGTTTTCATTATGATTTCACTAACACCATGTAGATGCGCACAATATAAATAAGTAAGTTAATTATTTTAAATCAATTAATTAAACCACCTTTTTTATTCATTCATTATTTTAACAAAACAGAAATATAATTAATTGAAAAATTAATTGTCGGAAAAGCTGACTATAAATTTATGATAATAAATAAATGATCTAAAAATAACAATATTAACAATACGAACTTTATATTATAAATAGAAGATCTCCTCCAGCGCGCCGCACTGAGGCAGAGCGCCCAAAACGCTGGCAGCATTCCCCCTCTGAACTGCCAGGCCTATCCTCTGCGCAAAATAACTGCCAGCTCTCGGATCGCCAGTTGCCTCAATGAGACGCGCCGAAATGTCACTCAAAAATAATAATAATTAATATTATAGATAAATAGGGGTAAAGGATTCCCATTTTTTTAAGGTAACGGAACTCTAACCAAACACTGTACTTACTGTATGGAACGCTTTATCAAATGATGACTAATAAAAGCTATTATAGACGGCGATACGGCTCACCACCTATCATGTTGGTCTAATAGAAAGCTCAGTGAGGCGTGAATACTTATTTTCCCTTGCGATGGATGTACCTCTGACTACCCCAATTGGAATATAGTCGTTAGCGTATGTTATGTTACTAAAAAAAGCTTACTCCGGTGGTAATTATGCGTAAGGTTATGTGTGTGTGCAAAACAGGGAATTTATATTTGTAAAAATAAAAATAGATAGTTTCGCGGAAACTTAGTGAGTTTACCACAGAATCATGCAGTAGTTTTAGGCGAATGAGACGTTCTTTATTTAAAAAATGACGACTCAAAGTAAATAAAAATATTTTTATGTTAAATTTGAATTTTAAATCTGGAAGACTGTTCTAGGCTACAGCTATGTAGCATATGCTTAAATCCGTCGCTAGTTCACCATATCCATCTTGGTACTTATGTCAGCAGTTGCTGCGACTTATCATATTGATAATGTGAGCTGCCACATAAAAACGAAAAGTAGTGATCGGCAAAAATGATATTCTAACGATTTCTGTCTTTTCAATTCAGTAGGGATTATATGTGTATATAACGTGTATATGTTGGCAAGCCTGATTATAGCTAATATTCACGCTTGGTACTTCAAACTGGTAAGGTGTGCTGGAAAAATCGTTAAGGCTCAACCACAGACCAGTAAGGGATTGTACAGATAGCAGATTAGTGTAGAATAAATTGATTTTTGTATTCAATACATAAATGTCAATAAATGTATGTGTGTTGAAGGAAAGAGTGAAAGGGGTAGACTTACGAGAACATTTATCTTCTATCGTGTGGGTTGTGAGGTGGAGTACCAACCTCATCAACCCTGGTGTCGGAGTTACTATTGAGCCGCCAAAGGCCCCTGACATGGCTCACGTAAAATATCACGTATTTTAATAAGTACATAATATTTTCAAGCCAACTCGACTCCCACAGACAATACGAAGAATTGGTTTTGTGGGGTTTTTATTGTACTAGTATATCTACAAATTTTGTTTACGAAAAATAAACGTCTTTACTGGCAATAAATTTATTTTATTTATTTATTATTATGTTCTATTCAATTTGATCATAAAATTCACAAAATTTATTAACATTTTACAATTCACAATTTTATTATAATAATACAATTTGTCACATAATCAAAAACATACGTAACTTCGTCACGTCCAACTAGGCGTTTAACGTCTTTACTTATACTTTTTATGCGGGAAAAGCACTTTTTGCACCACAGATGAAAAAGTATTTTACACAATACAAAAACCATACAAGCTTTACAAGTAATATATTTTGCAGTCGGTACACAAAGCAATAACTGAAGTGAATTCGCATAAAACGTTTATGTGATTTACTACGTATTTAACTGGCAGCACTGGCATGTAGAGGTGTAGTGTTACTGTGCTTGCGTACGCGCACCAACCTCGCGTCACAGGCAGAAAATCATTTTTTTAAATTCTGTAGATCGAAATAGGAAGAAAGCCCGATTCCGGCGCTTCATTAAAAAATATCTTCATTTTTCAAATTGCATTGTATTCTTTGAGTAAAAGCTGGCACGAATGTGGCTGATTATTCTTCTTCTATCGTGTGGGTTGTGAGGTGATTACCAACCCCATTAGCCCGGGTGTCAGGGTTACTATTGAGCCGCCAAAGGCCCCTGACGTGGCTTATGGAACGACTACTCACTTACATCAGTCAATAGTAACCGGTACCAACGGCTTAACGTGCCTTCCGAAGCACGGATCATCTTACTTTCGGACATTCAGGTGATCAGCCTGTAATGTCCTAACCAAACTAGGGATCACAAAGTAATTTTTTGGTCCCCACCGGGATTCGAACCCGGGACCTCCGGATCGTGAGCCCAACGTTCAAACCACTGGACCACGGAGGCCGCTGCATTAGTAACATTACATTTAGATACACGTGAGCGTATCAAGCCAAGTTCAGCAAGTAACAGACCTAGCGAGCAGCACCGTGTGTAATATTACACGAACCATTTGGAGCCACTTTTGACCCCTTCATAATTCAAAAATATTTTTATAAAATCTACCCAAGTCGGACCTTAGGCTACAATGCATTATCTTAAGTTATAAGAAAAAATTATATTTCATGTTGTTATAAATAAATTTCAGTTGTCTGACAACTTGGCACCCATTTAGATCTCACGTCTTTTGTCGTTGAAGTCAACAACCAAGGCATAGGTATATAATAATAATAATAAAACACTTTATTGCACACAAATTCACAAAACATTTACAGGATAAATAATATTATAATATTGAATTGAATTTTTGATTTTTTTCCCTGTTTTTTTTGTTTTTGATTTGTTATATAACATAATATTGAACTGGGCTCTCATTTCACATTTATGTTTATGGTGGGATAACATCTTGCAGGCTAGACAGAGACTTCACTCAACTTCTTTTTTTATCTGAACGTCAGAAAGTCGATGTGACGAACACGGCGTGTGCACTATCCTGATAGATTGAATATGCTAAACTATTTTTTGTTGCTCCCATCTGTACAGTTGGAGAGAAAAATCGATTGAACTTTTCAATGTTTTTTGTTACACTCTAGTGAAATTAAACTATTACTTTGAGATCACTTTTATGTTGAACATATAGGGTAGTTTCCAACTAGTCAAATCAGTTACTTTTTACTAAACGTCATAACACGAAATTACTATGGAATTTGTATTAAAAAGCACACTGCGACATCATAGAAAAACGTGATAAAATGTCGGACTTTTTACGTTTTTCTTGATTAAAATTCATAAATAAGTTCAACAAAAAAAAGAAAATGTTTTTCGTTAGTTTTAGATCTTTCTTTATTTAGATATCAGAATTTCATAATTTATTTTGAACCTATTACACGATCCAATTGTGACATTCACCGGCAAGAGAGAACAGATAAAAAACGTGAAAAGCGCGAATTGACGATAGACTAGGATGATACTATAACATTTAAATTCAAAAATATCTTTACTCAGTAAGTAACATGGTTACACTTTGAATCGTCAATTTTGACATAAAGAACGTCTCATCCGCTAAAAACTACTACAGCTTCTCACAATCTGTTCTCTATAGCCTAATTAATGTCCCACTATTGGGCAAAGGCCTCTTCACTGCATCTCAGTAGCTCAAATTATATTCTCTATACTTCTGTAAAAAAAAAACAAGAACATGATTTGCGCTGTTTAGAGAATAGAGAATATAATTAGTATAATCAAGTCTATCGGAGAAATATTAAATACATTAATGACTTTATACGGACAACAAGCCAAATTAAAAAAAAGATATTTAATAAGAAATAATACTACGTATAGAAAGGCAACTCTCCGGTCCCCACCAGCGGCTGAGTTACCTCAACCCCGTCGGTCTTACTTTAAGTCTTCAATCCTATGGCGTCAGACGTCACACACACAGATGCACGTGTACGATAACGTCAGTGTGCAGTGTCTGTGCAAAACGCAGTGTTTTGTATGAATTTACAAATCTTTCCAAATTATTTTTTCTTGGTACTTAACACGTCATTTTCGTCTTTCAATTGTCAAGATGACTTGTTCCCCCGACCACCCATCACACCGTACAGATGGGCGCCGGCCGCCCACGCGCCCACGCTGCATGATTCGTGCTTTCTCTCTTATTATAATCGCACAAATTGCTACAACAGTTATTTAGTAGTACCTAACACGTTACCCGTCCACGAGGTCGGCTTTAAAGGCGAGGAGAAAGTGAGGAATTGGAAGTTAGAGCAGTTGCTATGGTTACCTACTGGATTTGTGAAGTCGGTGTTTGTGCACCCTCAGGCCTGTTATCTTAAATTCCGTATCGACCCGTCAGCCCTCCCCATTTTTCCAGCCAAGTAGTTAATGCCATTTCTGGCAATTACCTACTTGACCGTTGTAACAATAAAATATGAAATATCTCGGTTATAGTAGTTTATCATTTAACAATAATATCCCATATTATTTTTTATTAAGATAATTTTTAAATATATTATTTTTATAAAATAATAATGCAATTTTTTATCTGTGTATGCAAACAAGACCCGAAACACGGGCGGCCATGATTGAGCTTCGTGTGACGTCGCATTTCACAAAATAAACAAAAGCTATCTGTCAGGTTTCAAGTGATACTGTTTGACAGTTTCTTTGTTTGTTGAAATGTGACGTCTCTGGGCAAAATGTCACGTAACCAACCGCTTTCGCGCGAAATTTAAAATATTTGAAGAAAAATAATATTAATTACCAAATGTAAAGCTTTTTCGACAAAATAAAATATTTTAAGAGGTATAAAGTAAGCGTTTGTAATTTTTATAGATGTACATCTTCATCTATCGTGTGGGTTGTGAGGTGGAGTACCAACCTCATCAACCCTGGTGTCAGGGTTACTATTGAGCCGCCAAAGACCCCTGACATGGCTCATGTAACGACTACTTACTTACATCAGTAAGCAGTAACCGGGACCAACGACTTAACGTGCCTTCCGAAGCACAGATCATGTTACTTTCGGACAATCTGGTGATCAGCCAGTAATGTCCTAACCAAACTAGGGACCACAAAGTAATTTTTGTGGTATGTCCCCACCGGGAATCGAACCCGGGACCTCCGGATCGTGAGCACAACGTTCAACCACTGGACCACGGAAGTCGTTACATGTACACACATGATGTACATTTTAGACGGCGATACGGTTCATCGCTTATCACGTTGGCCTAACAGAAAGCTCGGTGAGGTGTGGGTACTTAGTTCATCTTGCGATGGATGTACCTCCTACCCCAATTCGGATATAGTCGTGAGCTTATTGTTGCCTGTATCAATCGGAAGGGATACATGGAGAAAAAATGTAGCGATGTGTAGATAATTATGTTGCTAATTTTCTTTAGTAGGCGTTTCGCACGAGCAGTAAATTCAATTCAATTCAAATTATTTATTTCAGATTAATATCCATAATTTTAGATTCCATTATTAAAATTAACTTTAGGTCCATAAGGTCCAAATCCCGAAATGTCCAGCGGGTGCAAAACTTCCATATCCCAGAATGTCCATATTATTATCTAATATTAAATAGTAAAGGTACCTACTTGATAGGGAACAAAACTGATTATAATTCTCTAACTACACTTTCAATTCGCGAGGTGTCAGATTTCAAATTTCAATTAACTGAACGCCTATGCAAATGTCTATTTAGAGTCTGGAGTAATATTCAACTTGTATCGAATGTTATAACTTATGCTTAGAGAAACCACCCGGACACTTCATACAAACAACCTCGTTTTACACAGACACTACACATTGATATAACCGTACACGCGCATCTGTGTGTGTGACTTTTGACGCAATACGATTTGAGTCTAAATTATGTTCGAGGGGGTGAGGTAATCCAAACGCTGGTGGGGAGCGGATAGTTGCAGTTCTACACGTTCCTTATTCTATGAAGAAACTTACAAAAAGAAAATTGAAATGTCTGTTGTTGTTAAGTTGAACGCAGTCAAGGAAAAGGATAAAATATCTCAATGTATTTTATATAAGTTCTGTGATCTATGTGACTGGCCGTTGGTTAGTTTAAAGTCGTAGCATTTGTTTTTTTTTTTTTTTATTTCAAATTGGTTTAGAGGACGTCATTTGTTTTCCGGGCAGATTATTGCCGACTGTCGAGTCTATGACATTTTCACGAACCTTACTTTTCGTTTTCGTCTTTTTACCTCTTCACACACATCCATTATACAAAAAATAATGTATGTAGGGTGGTGGAGTAATAATAAAATCACTCGTAATGTTCAACGTTTTCCTATATTTTTTTATTTTTTTAAATTATAATACAGAACACTCGCTTCTAATGTCTAACCGCCGCCATTTTCCTTCCCCTTCCTCGCTCTCCCTCTCACACCCCCTCAGGACACGTTCGTAAACTTCACCTCGTACCATCACGTTCAAAATAATCTTCCATTTCCACATGTATATATTTGAAAATATGAATAGTTTTTGTACATGTACATGTATATATTAAAAATATGTGAAACCTTTCGCACTGTTATTGAAGTAAAACCATCTTTCCCTGCTCAGTTCATCATCCCACACATGTTTCAACGTTTGTAAATCAAACTGTTTAATATTTTCATTCAAAAATAAAACACCATTTCGTCTCTGACTCTCGGTTTATATTATTTTTTAAACCACTACGTCACATGTGAGGATCACTGTGAATGAAATCATGCGGTACTTTTTATACCAACACATTTTACCGTTACAACGCCACTCTAAACTTTACTTTTCACCTTACTACCTTTGAAATAAAGGCTATAGCTGCACCAAGCAAGTTTTTAAAGCAGCAAAATACCTGCGCATTGTAATAATTTCTTACTGCTAATCTAACTATCAAACACATATTGACTTTTTACCTTACGGTCTTTGAAATAAAGGTCATGGAAGCTCAAAAACGGGTTTCTGCAACGGTAAATCAACTTGGTATGGTGATAATTGTATGGTGTATGATTATTTGTATGGACTAGTCGATCACCAATCGATATTGAATGATAAATCGAGTAATGTCAGACCGTAGCGGATCGGATGTCGCTCATAACAAAAAGTGGTTTGTAAAAGTCAAACGTTCACAGTTCATTCACCAGATTTGAATGTGGAAACACGAGTGTATAGGAGTGTCAAATTAGAAAAAAAAATACGCGCATGCTTCGTTTTGACGGTTATTTAGAAGAGTAAACGGTTCTTTGCCTTACCGCGCAAGTGCGAATTAGACAGTGGTCCCGATTCCTACAGACACCTTTTATTTTAAGTTATACCCATCATTTTCTTATCCGTCGAAAAGGAAAGGCACGGATGATTGACAACGGTAATTTTTAAAATAAATGAATAACCCGGGCGAATAAAATAGGCGTCTCGCTATTTTTTTTTGTTTTGGTTTTCCCCGAAGGGTAAGGCAAAGGGAACTATGCCCATACAGCCATGTCTTACGTATTTTTTTTCTTGATGAATAATGAAATGATGAAAGGTGATGATGATGAAACCTAAGCCCCCACCCTCGGAGTAGACTCCTACTCCGAACCCAAAACGAATTAACTCGAAAGTCCGCATAAACTTTCGAGTTATGAAGCGGCTTCTTGACACGAAGCGAAAATAGGCAGATACACTTTGTTTATTGAATACTCCAATATAATAACACTCGCGAATGTCTTCCGACTAACTTAATGCGATCATCAACCACAAAACACCACTTCGTATTAATTATTTAGATCATTCAATGAAGAAAGCAACTGTCCCGTTCCCGTTTCCCGCCAAAAAGCCGCGTCTCGCTATTATGCAACCTGTTTGACGTGTGCTGTCAACTTAATTCTGTCGTGTTATTGGCGAATATATAAATTTGGGAGTAAAAAATCTTATGTACTTATGCAGTGTCTTACGAAAAGTAATGATAAAATTGCAGCTTATCACATAAAATATACATTGCCGGTAAAGTGGCTATGGAATTTGAGAAGCAGTAGAGCTATCGTAGTTATATGTTTGCAGGAGTAGTGGTAAAAGAGAGCGGGGTTGAACCGGCGACAGAATGCGCGTTTCCAACTTCTTTACTTTGGCCAGCAGAGGGCGTTTATAGGGCGGATATGTTAAATAAATACCTACCGCGATAAATGGATAATTACGTAGTTATATGTAGGTATTCGTTTTTTTTTTCTATAAATAACTCGACAATTTAATGGTCTTCGGCTCTCTCGGTTGATTTCACACATTGTGACCCATGTCTACTCAGGACTCAACTACAGGGTGATTTGTGCACTTAATTGGGTCGTGTACAGTCATAGGTAATGTACCCACTTTAGGACTCTGTCGCACTAACATATTTGACATTTAGTGAGACTTACAGTGCAATTTGTAATAAATTATAAATTTGTAAAATTTGTAAGTGAGCATGTAAGAATTTAATAAATAAATAAATAAATAAATAAATAAATTTGTCAAAAGAATCATGTGATCGGGTGACATTGGCAGTAATGGTTGTCTCTTCTCTATGACGACCGGTTGCCATACAACCATAAAGTTGAAGTTGAATCATGTGACATGGTACCAAAGTGTATACAAAATTAATGCTCGTGACCGTACATAGGCAATATAATGTACCCATTTTAGTACTCAGTCTGTAATTATTATTTACTCTAGCTACTTATAAATATCTTAGCTTTTCTTCTTCCAAATATTAATTCTAAAATTCCGTCTGCTATATTTATATAGGTATTTTTTATTCGATGTTTGAACCCCAGTACGCTGCTGCCTACATTTGAGCTTGTAGTTTTTATCCTCATTAGGGGCAAGTCACAGGGACTGTAACCTGGAACCTGACAGAGGGCATCAGCAGCTGTCAGTACTATTCAGAGACGGAGGACAGGAGTCCTAGTATGGCTTTGTAATAGACTACTCTGGGTGCCCATCCCACTTGCGTCAGACAGAGTACTGAGGGGCGGAAGGCAAGAGGGAAACCACTGCTCTATTTACCCTAAAAAAGTAGCATGGAAATGCTGCACCGACAAGAGCGTGGCTCTTAAATTGGTACCGAACTTGCATCAATTAATTATTAATTTATCTTAAGTACAGTTTTCACTAACACAATCGGCTCGACCATTATAGACGGCGATACAGCTCACCTATCACGTTAGTCTAACAGAAAGCTCTGGAGGTGTGGGTACTTAGTTCATCTTGCAATGGACTACTTTGGGATGTAGTCGTGTTTTTTTCTTCATGTTTATAAATGTTATAATGAACCAGCCTGTGTGTGGGGCGCGGCGGGCGCGGCCTAAGCGACGCGTGACTCCGACCTTCGACTCTTCACCCGACGTTTACTAAATAAAACACACAGTATTACACATACTTTTATTTGGATAGATACCCGAACAACAACGGAATAAGGCTGGTGTACATAAAGTGTTTAGTCAGGAACTCGCCTCGATGACGCACGTAGCCTACATTTACAAACAACAGCAATTAATAGGCTACTTCACAACCTAGTCAAATGAGATACTTTTTACGAAACGTCAAAACGATAGTTTTCTTTAGAGTTTGTATGGAAATACTGTCCTCTGACGCCATCAATAAAGGCGGTCAAACGTCGTACTCAATTCATAAAAAAATATCGAAATTAAGTCAAAAAAATATGAGATTGATTTTTGATCATCTTATACTGGTTTCTACAAAAAACCCCCCATGCTTCTACTTCTACTTCGTGCAGTAGTGCTGATTATTAGTAGATGGTACAATCAAAATGACTATAAGTAACACTCTGTTAGCGGAGACCAACAAAGGATTACGAAAACGAATCCCGGTGGGGACATATCACAAAAATTACTTTGTGAGTTTGATTACGACATTACAGGCTGATCACCCGATTGTCCGGAAATAAGATTATCCGGAAGATACGTTAAGTCGTCTTGTTACTAATTACTGATGTATAGTACCTATGTCCGAAATTTTATCACAATTTCTATGACGTCACAGTGTGCTTTTTCATACAAATTCCATAGTAATTTCGTGTTTTGACGTTTAGTAAAAAGTAACTGATTTGACTAGTTGGAAACTAGCCTATTTTGGAGCGTTCACAGACGCGAGAAATTCACGAAGATATTAATTCTCGCCTCAAGAATGAGTTCATACAAGTGGAGATCACCAACAAATGTTTTCGTAATAGCAATTATAGGCAGATCCCGTCACGGGTGGGTGCCTCAGATAATCTGAACCCACGACCCGTGAAGACAGTTAGTCGAGTGAGGCGCGACTTCGCTCGACCCGAGTCGGCGAAGCAAATCACTGAATCGAGTAAACTTTGACATGTATGAGACGCTTGTAGAAGGGAGTCTCGTATCCCTGATTTTACCGTCTTCTGTCGTGTGGGTTGTGAGGTGGATCACCAACCTTAGCAACCCTGGTGTCAGGGTTATTATTGAGCCTCCAAAGGCCCCTGACATGACTCATGTAACGATTACTCATTTACATCAGTAAGTAGTAACTGGGACCAACGGCTTAACGTGCCTTCCGAAGCACGGATCATCTTACTTTCAGACAATCAGATGCATACGTATGTATTTACAGTGCATCTGGTGCTAATTCCTGTACATACCATCTAATTTTATTTTAAGTTATACCTGTCATTTTCTTATCCGCTTAAAAAGAAGGAGACGGGTAACCGACAGACTACACGTCAATTTTAGGCAGAAATCTAAAAATGTTACATCGGCCAATAACCCGACAAAATTTAGTTGACAGCCAATGTCAAAAGGGTTGCAACCAGCGAGATAATATTTAATTCGCTCGGGTTATTCATTCATGAACTAATTCGTCTTAAAATTAACTGTTATCAATTATCCATCCCTTTCCTTTTCGGCGGATAAGAAAATGACGGGTATAACTTAAAATAAAATTAGGAGGTATCTGCAGGAATCGGGGCCTCTATTTACTTAATTTATTTTTAAATCTACTTAAGCAGAAATACATAAACCGTCCCCGTCTTCTATGTTCTCATGCAATAACTTGTAGCTCTTGTAGGTCGCATAAAAACCTCGCGTGCTCAAAGATTAGATTCATGTTCGAACATGTCTTGGCGTGTTTATTTATTACTAGTTCTAGGAACTCTAAAGAAGTCTAAGTGAAATTATCTAAGCTAGGATTAGAGCATCCTTCACTACGCTGATCTTCTGCGGGTTGGTGGAAAACGGAGTCAAGAAAACTGAGTAACGAATGTTTCCTAAAGCAATGCTCAGAAAGAAACCAGTAACGTTTTTTTTTAATGACATTTCGGCGCGTCTCATTGAGAGCTGGTAGCTTTTTTACGCAGAGAATAGGCCTGGCAGTTCAGAGGCGAAATGCTGCCAGCGTTTTGGGCGCTGTACCTCAGCGTGGCGCGCTGGAGGAAGTATTCTGTTTATAAAAAGCTGCCGAGTCTGCATAACCACGCGCGCGCGGCGCGACTTATATCGAGCGCTTCGATCAATAAACGATACGATTGCTATCTACGTAGATGGACGTCAAACGGCTACTGTTTAAAGGCTTCGATATCATTCGCGCTGCTCTCGGCGTTGTTTTTTGTTTTGTTATTTTGTACGTTAAAAAGGAAATAAATAATATATTTTTTAATAATAATTATCATCATTATCCTCCTGTCCTTATCACACTAGGTATGGTCGGCACAACTAGTATTCCCCTTCCATTAATTCCTGTTAGTCGTCATTTCGGCACTCACACCTTTCACACATATATCCTTCTTTACACAATCCATCCACACATTCTTGGGTCGTCCCATACTCATAACTTTCCTCGTTATATGCCTTTCATCCCTCCTCAATAGATGTCCACACCATGCTAACCTGTTGCTCGTTAATGTCTCAGTGACCCGAGCTAGTTTCAGACTTCCTGTTATTTATTTTATAATAATTAGGTACTTATATATATTTTTTATACTATTATGTACTTATGTCGTTTCAATATCTCGGGTCTATGGAGTCCCGGACTTTTGGAAGCCATATTTTTTTTGTATTATTCCTTAGTCTATGCTCAAAATTCTGACTTGGTTCATCTCTCTGACTAAGTAGTTATCATTACATACATACATAAACTCACGCCTATTTCCCACCGGGGTAAGCAGAGACTATAGAATTCCATTTGCTTCGATCCTGACACACTTCTTTTGCTTCCTCCACATTCATCAATCGCTTCATACACGCACGCCGGTTCAGAGTAGATCGTATTAAACCTTTTCTAATGACATCTCCAATTTGGTCATCGTAAGTCCTAAGTGACTAAGTAGTTAAATATATGCTTAATTCAAATTTGGAAAAATTGTTCACCGCACCTATTCGAGCAAAGTTAGTTTCCTAAACTGACACAGCTGGGAATCGACCATTGCACTTTCCTACTTACAAACTCTTACTGTCCAATGTGCGCAGGTCACCGCATGTCAGGCGGGTGACGTCACGGTCCGATGACGTAGTAATGTGCATTTAATTCCACCATAGACAAGAGTCGGTAGATGTGAACAAACGTAATGATCGACAATTTTGACGAATTAGAATGAAAGAAAAGACTATTTTATAATGAGTGTTGTGCTGTCCCCGGGAATGTTCCCACTTCGGGAATGTTTCCGCTTCGGGAATGTTCCCACTTCTAGAACGTTCCTGGCAGTAAAAAGGAACGAAACCCATGTAAAAAGAGCTTTACTGCTTTGAAAGAACAATTTGAAAAAGAAAGCAGCCAGTGAACTTACTATTAAAGAGAGCTTACAAAGGGAACATTCCCGTTTTGGGAGTATTCCGGCACAACACTGGTCACCATCTACCACCTAGTAACGGTCACCGTCCAAGTAATGATAAAATATGTACCTTCATTATTAGTGTGGGAAAATTTGGGAATATTCCCGGGAAAGGCACATCATTGCTTATAATAATATCGTAAGTCTATCCATACAAATTTTATTTTTATTTTATTATACATAATAGATTTTGAATTGGACGGCAGTCATAACCGTCTCGGGCGAATTGAGAGCAGGACAATTCATCTAAGAAAGCAATATTGCAATTTGACATTTGCGCATATAAAAGTAAGTGCGCAATGCAAACAAATATCAAATAGCAATATCGCTTTTTTAGATCTGCTTCTATCGTGTGGATTGTGACGTGGATTACCAACTCCAACAACAACAAATTGAGCCGCCCAATGCTCCTGACATGACTCATGTAACGACTACGTACTTACATCAGTAAGTAGTAACCGGGACCAACGGCTTAACGTGCCTTCCGAAGCACAGATCATCTTACTTTTTGGACAATCAGGTGATCAGCCTGCAATGTCATAAACAAACTAGGGATCACAAAGTGATTTTTGTGTTTTTTTTTGCAATGTCTGTCGGTGTCTGTGGTGTCCGGAAGTAATAAATGTTTTTTTCTTTCTTTTGATTTGTCCCCACCGGGATTCGAACCCGGGACCTCCGGATCGTGAGCACAATGCTCAACCACTGGACCACGGAGGCCGGCTTTTTAGATGAATTGCTTCGATGTGGCCTTTTTAACCCCCCCTGAGGTCGTCACTGGTACTCTATACTCC
This sequence comes from Pectinophora gossypiella, assembly GCF_024362695.1. Classification (NCBI taxonomy): domain Eukaryota; kingdom Metazoa; phylum Arthropoda; class Insecta; order Lepidoptera; family Gelechiidae; genus Pectinophora; species Pectinophora gossypiella. Next base: position 4,587,911 of record NC_065424.1, read on the forward strand.
ACACTGGCTACCGCTTTCTCCCTCTGTAATTACGGCTGAACAGTTATGCGCCATTGTGGAGAAGTCTATGTGGAATTTATATTGCATACAGTGCGGTTACAGGCGTACCTATTTGGAGCACCTACCATTACCAAGTGTACGGAAAGGTTGGGTTTTGAAGACTACTATCAACGCTTAAATTCAAAACACTTTGAATCGTCAATTTTTACATAACGAATGTCTCATCCGCCTAAAACTACTGCAGCTTCTCACAACCTGTATAGCCGGAGAAAAGAAGCTGCAAGAAAAACCTCAGCACAGGGCCCTAGACGTACTTTAAAAAAATAAAAATATTGGTATACAATTGAGTAATTTAGCTGCCTAATATCAATTCTCAGACAGTTAATCCCATGCATTCATAATATCTTCTAAATAACCTTTTTTGTAAAGTTTTTGTTTAACTACTGTCTTAAACACTACTACTGTCTTAAAATGAAGACAATTAAATACCGAAGCACGACTGTATCCCAATTGGGGTAGTCAGAGGTAAGTACCCACACTTCACCGCATAGTCTGACGGTCGAGCCAACTGTGTTAGTGAAAGCACTTAAGACGAATTAATAACTTATTTGTGCAAGTCCGATACGGAGGTTCGAACCACCGCTCCCCGTTTGAGAAGCAAGTTTAGAATTGAATAAATTAATCGTATGATGAATCGGAATATCTATTACCAATCACTCCAATCCAACAAAGCATTCCGTAGCTGTTTGAAAATTAGCCAACGTTTTCATCCGCCCGTCAATTAAGATTAAGCAAAACGGAGGCTGTAACAGCCCAACACCTTTGCCATCCCTTGCCCAATAGAAACAAAGCACGACCGGAAGCGGCCAGTTAACCGGCAAAATTCAAATTTCGAACAGAATGGCCGCCGAGAGGAACGAGCAATATCCGTTCTATTTTCGCAATGGATTCGGCCGCATTCGGACGCATTGGAGCGAAGCGAGCGGTCTCGTCCGATTTCGAAGGATCTACGGTTTAAATTTCTGAATGGTTTTTTTTTAATTTGAAGTAAAAGTTTCGTTGGTCAATTTTTGCGTGCCAATTCCGGTATACGCTAACGGTGGTTGGTAATCAGCTTTTCAGTACTACTGTCTAGTCTATCAAACTTACGGATATCAAGTAATAATATATCTACTGGGTTTAGGAGAAATAACTTAGTGCGAAAGATAATTTATTATTTATTGAGCTCTATTTATCTGCTAGTGCCATCGATAAGGATGTATGGTGAGGCCAAATTAGCAACTACCCCTGCATTCTGTGGAAACGCCTTTTTTGACAGTTGTTAGAAATGGAGAATGTACAGAAATGGACACCAGCGCCCTCCTGTTCTTTATAAGTACCTATAGTTTATAATGTGTAATGTGTGAGTATAATGTGTGTGAGGCTGTGTAATTGATATCACGTGATTTCATTAAAACATGTTTATGGAGCACGATGTTCGTGCGTCACCCAACAGGGTCCACATAATATCAGCGTCGTGGTCCACGCCGCGACTTGTGCGTGAGAGTGAGGCCCTTTTGTCTCAGGACGTCCACCACCACCTTACGATCGACAAACAATCCGTCTTGCTTTTTTTGTAATTGTTTAGTGGAAATTTGATATGATGTTGTTGTCTTTTTTTTGTGTGGCGCCCTTTTATAATAATCTATATCTATTCTATTCTATTTCTAGAATTGGTGTTCGTTAATGGAAATAGGTTCGCCCCTTATTACATAGGACTTAAGCATAGCTGGTGAGAAGTGGGTGTAAATACACTTCTGGCTACCCCTTCCAGGATTCTGTCGTGATTCTATGTTAAGTTGTGATGTAATGTACATTCTCATATTAATAATGTTTTCTTGTTTACAGGTAAGTGAGCAACCTTAAATGGCAGTAATTCGTAAGTAGTGATTTGACCAAGTGACCTTAAATTCTGTAAATAAAAACAATAAAAATCTTACTTAAATTATTCAGACACAAATAAATATAATGGAATTTCTAAACACATATTTTGGCGAAACTAAAAAATACATATCTAAAATGGGTTCAAGTTGCAGATTTATACCGATTCGGGCAACCAACAACTTAATAAAACTTAATTTGACAGAACTAGAAGTAGTTCCTTCTCTTTCTTGCACATATTGTTGGTGAAGGACAGCGCTAGTTTAAGTGCTGTTAGATTAAAATTTCTTACAATGTTGGGTTTTTAGACGAATTGCTTCGATGTCGCGTTCTTAACCCCCAAGTTTATTCTATTGTTGCAAATGTCCTGCTATTCTTCATTCATTTCATCATCATCAGCCCATTAACGTCCCCACTACTGAGGCACGGGCCTTCCCTATGGATGAATAGGGAGATCGGGCCTTAAACCATCACGCGGGCCCAGTGCGGATTGATGGTTATTAACGACTGCTAATGCAGCCGGGACCAACGGCTTAATGTGCCTTCCGAAGCACGGAGGAGCTCGAGATGAAAACGTTTTTTTTGTGGCCACCCATCCTATGACCGGCCTTTGCGAAAGTTGCTTAACTTCATCAATCGCAGACCGAGCGCGTTTACCGCTGCGCCACCGAGCTCCTCATTTTTCATTCATTTAAACCAGCTAGAATACAACAAAGGCAGGCCAACGCGAGTACCTAAAGAAAAACAAAGCTTAGAGCAAGTAGAACTACCTGCAAAAGGCATTGATGCAAGATATCAGCCAGTCCAATGGATGCAATTAATAGCCAGGCTAATTAGGCGGTACGACCTAGAATCTCTAATGAGGCTGTGGCAAGATCCGTTCTCAGACAAACAGATAAAACGATGCAACACCTCTTTACGCATCGGTACTTGTTTTACAGTTTTTAGGTACTTATGTTTTATACTCACTACAATGCTGAGGAAAAAATTTAAATAATTTACGACATCACATTAAAAACCTCAAAAATAACAGTATTTCTCCACTTTTTAATGGATGTTATATACATATAAACCTTCCTCTTAAATCACTCTATCTATTAAAAAAAACCGCATCAAAATCCGTTACGCAGTTTTAAAGATTTAAGCTTGATTTCAGGCCTGGTTGTCCGAAAAAGTAAAATGATTCCGTGAACGTCAACCGCCTATGTAGTATCACGTATCTTAATAAAATATATGCCGAAAGATTTAAATCAAATTAAATCAAAATCTATATTTGTGAATACAGGCGTGCAAAAGGATGTTACTTGCATAAAATTATTCAATCTTGTATTCAGCCTGTTAGTATACAAATAGTGGCTTGTTATTTGAGTACCTACTTAATATTAAAAAAATAATTCTACAGTAGGATTTTAAGCATAGATGTCAATTTAAAGATAATGATCGTGTATTATATAAGTATGTATTATATATATTAGTTTGAATCCCGGTGGGGATAAATCACAAAAGTCACTTTGAAAAATGATCAGCTGAAAATCGGCTGAGGGGTGCCACTGCTGGGCACGTTAAGTAGTTGGTCCCGGTTATTTGCCGTAAAAACACCTCCCTCAACCCGCAGTGGAGCAGCGTGGTGGAATATGCTCCATGCAGGTTGATGGAGGGGAAGCCTGTGCTCAGTGGGACTTATATAGCAGGGTGTTTATGGTATAATGTTGGCCGCCAAATGACAACGGTCGTTTTTCTTGTAACTTATACACTCGCGTCAGACAGAGTTTGTGGTATGTGGGGCGGAAGGAACCCACTGGCTTTTCCCTAAAAAAGTAGCATGGACAATGCTACACTGTCAATAGCGTGGCTCTTGAATTAGTGATGATGAAGTAGTAACCATGATTTTCCATGCCAAGAGTTTAATTAGCAGTATTTAACCCTGAAGAAATTGTAGCAAAGCGATCACGCTACGACCGAGCAATTGCCTTATTCTTGCCACTCAATCGGGTTTCGAGTACTTTCAAGTAAATAAAGGTACTTACTAGGACGTAATATACGATCCCGACGACCCGATTACTCTAGTCATAGAGGCAGCCAATCAGCTCGCGACACCAAACACTTCAGGACCCCGATAGCGACCCCGCCGGCGTCGTCGACGATTTCCCTCATTCAGCGCTTATCGCTATCGACCCACTCATCATCATCAATTTAAGAGCCACGCTCTTGTCGGTGCAGCATTTCTGTAAAATACTCTCCATGCTACTTTTTTAGGGAAAAATAGGGCAGTGGTTTCCCTCTTGCCTTCCGCCCCGCAGTACTCTGTCTGACGCGAATGGGATGGCGCCCAGAGTAGTCTATTACAAAGCCATACTAGGACTCCTGTCCTCTGCCTCTGAATAGTACTGACAGTTACTGCTGCCCTCTGTCAGGTTCCAGGTTACAGTCCCTGTGACATGCCCCTTCCGTCCTGCATTGCCGTACCGATGGCTCCCATCTCCGCCTCTGCAGCCGTTGAGGTCTTCACCCGTATCCCTGGGCAAGGGTTCTACGTCCCACTAGGGTCGATTAATTCTTTCAAATATTTTTCCTATCAGACGACGCCCTGAGCCGAGGATCGCGCCCAACTGGACACCCTCAGGCCTGTTGTCTTAAACGTTGTACCGGGTGAGAGCCTTCAGCGCTCCCCATTGGCCGGCCAAGTAGTTAATGCTATTTGCGGCAAATCTACAATAAGTCACGTCAAAAAAAAGGTACTTACCTACTTACCATAACATTTATTTCTTTATTTTATTTTTATTTTCTTTTTACAATGTTACATATTTACTATAATTGACGAGTGAAAACTGCACTTAATATATAAATTAATCACCTTTTTTTGACGTGACATATTGTGGATTTGCCGCAAATACCGTTCAGGTCCCTAGTTTGGTTAAGACATTACAGGCTGATCACCTGATTGTCCGAAAGTAAGACGATCCGTGCTTCGGAAGGCACGTTAAGCCGTAGGTCCCGGTTACTACTTATTGATGTAAGTACGTAGTCGTTACATGAGTCATGTCAGGGACCATTGGCGGCTCAATAGTAACCCTGACACCAGGGTTGATGAGGTTGGTAATCCACCTCACAACCCACATGATGGAAGGCGATATGATTACGATATCGTTTAACAATGATTATGAATGGCTCTATGAATCTAGAATATGTGTTGCACGTGGAAATACGTTTTCCTCCTATTCGTAATGATGGTGCATTAGTATTCGGTGACGTGAAGTGATAATGTCGGTGTGACGACCACCCGTTTAACATGCGAATGTCACTGATATACTATAAACAAATAGACTCACATTCGCTAAGGATTTTTTTTTCTAAACGTCAAAACACCAACAGGGCCAATGTGTGGGTAAATGCGTAAGGATGTGTGGGTGTGTGCGTGTAATGTGTATGTGTAAGTAACTCTGATTGGGTCGTGTACTAAGTTTAAAATAAATTATGAAATACTGATTACAAAAAAGACCGATCTAAAACTAACGAGAAACATTTTCTTTTTTCTACGAATTTATTTACGATTTTTAATCAAGAAAAACGTTATAATTCCTCCGACATTTTATCACGTTTTTCTCTGATGTCACAATGTGTTTCTTCATAGTAATTTCGCGTTTTGACGTTTAGTAAAAAGTAACTGATTTGACTAGTTGGAAACTAGCCTATTTTCTGATACTATTTCCCGCCTAAACTGCTAGACCGATTTGTATGAAAATATACACATAGATACATCGAAAGTCAGGGACTAACATAGGACAGATTGCACCTACTTGCTAGACACGAGAGAGATAAACCTACCATTATATGTTAAAAAAAACTACACGTGCCAAAAAAAACTCTTTGCATAAAAGAAAACAACATTAAAAAGAAAAAAATTGCGAAGTTCCGTTACGTATAAAATACCTACAACCAATGATTAATATACAGACCAACATTCAAATTCATATTACATACCCACCCACGTTCGGCTATTTGTTTCTTCTTTCGTAATAAGACGGATTGAAGCTGCATTAGTATATATTTGTTAGTGTTTGATACGATCTTCTTTTCAAGCGTCCAAGGTTCGAAATGGTGTTTTAATTTGCAGCTTTTTAATTTGCCATTTCGTTATTCAAAGGTCGAATAAGAAGATTTTGTAACATAGACATCTTACTCAATTGAGATACTTTTTTACCTCTGATGGGTTCGCTCTTTTTACGTAATACCAACATAGCATCCCGCCTGTTCATCACCATCACCTACATTATCATCATCATGTCGTTCAAACCGTATTCGTTCCGGCGACTCCTAAATATCTATCCCGGGTCGTTGTTGTGGTAGGCTCTGAAACCGAACTTCGACTTAAATGTGGTGTGTGTACTATGAAAGTGGTCACCCGGATCAAGCCATATTTCACATAGTGAACGAGTGCCCTCTACACCGGTTCCCAGGTGGCATAGCCGGGCTGCATTGTGTGACGGATGCGGCAGAGACTTGGTTGGGGAGCTTAAGCTGGATATATAATCCACGCGGGATATTTTATTTTTGTCTGCCATACGCAAAAAAATTAAAAAAAACCTGAAAATAATCACATGTATAATAGGCGGGGGCACTACCGTGCCCCCAGATCAACCATCATCTCCCTAGCACTATCCCGTTTCCACAAGGTCCGCTTACATAACCTGAAGATTTGACAGGTCCGATTTTTACAGAAGTGACTGCCTGTCTGACCTTCCAACCCGCGAAGAGAAAACCCAATACGGACTAGGTCACATACCTCGGAAAATGCATTTCTCGGGAATGTGGGTTTCCTTACGATGTTTCCTTTCACCGCTGAGCACGTGATAATCGTTTATGATCCAAACATGAATTCGGAAACAAATTCGACAATCATTGGTTTAGGCCTGTGCTGGATTCGAACCTGCGACCTCAAAGTGAGAGGCAAGCGATTCACAAACATAATCAATCAACCATAACTTCCCTTAGTCCCAACTTTTTACTCCATGTAACGAACCAACAAATTAGCTAAATATCCAACCACATAATTACTAAACACCGTTAATATCTAGATACTATGATAACCCAAGTTAAGACACTGAAACAGGGGAAATCACCTTATATGCCCTTAACATAAAGTCTCAATCAACCGTATAACTTTACGTGGTTCTCTGTACGGCCAACAATGGCAGACTATGTGGTGAAAACGTACAGTTCCCACGAAAAAAAGAAAAACTACGGTATATGTAGTGTTTTGAAACGGTTGCGACAGACAGACAGACTTTATTGTGTTGTATGGTGAATGGAAATCAGTGACACGTGCCAAGGAAGGAACTAAGGTCGGGGAAAAGTGACTGGAAGAAGCTGCTTTTGGGTTAATGCTCGCAACCCCAACATGAAATCAATAACATAACATAAACAGCCTATATACGTCCCACTGCTCACAGGCCTCCCCTAAATCAACCGGAGGGGTATGGTGCATACTCCACCACGCTGCTCCAATGCGGGTGTTTTTACGGCTAATAGCCGGGCCCAACGGCTTAACGTGCCCTCCTAAGCACGGAATCATCTTACTTTTTCGGACAATCAGGTAATTCAAGGCCGTTAGAAAATAAAGTAGAATTATTAGGTACATTCTTAAAACCATTCGGGAAACAAATCACATATAGGTGCTTAGGTAAATAGTAGGTGCGCGGAAACTAAAAACTTGAACATTTTTTTATCGACTCTGTGGTTTTATTGTTCTATTATATTAACACCCTGACTAATTAACTTCGTCATTAAAAAGTATACTTATGTGTCAGAAGGATGAGGCAATAATAATAAAGATGGAGGATAGGCAAATGGTCGGATGACATTGTGAGGTATGCTAGAAAGCTGTGGATGAGACTTGTACAGGATCGGAAAGGATGGCGGGAAGGAAAGGAGGCCTCTACCCAGCCATAGATTAAAGAATAATACTACGTATAGAACGGCAACTCTTCGTTCATGTAACGACTACTTACTTACATCAGTAAGTAGTAACCGGGACCAACGGCTTAATGTGCCTACCGAAGCACGGATCATCTTGCTATCGGACAATCTGGTGATCAGCCAGTAATGTCCTAACCAAACTAGGGACCACAAAGTAAAGTAGTCGTTACATAGGCCATGTCAGGGGCCTTTGGCGGCTCAATAGTAACCCTGACACCGGGGTTGATGAGGTTGGTACTCCACCTCTTGCCTTGAGCTTGGTTACCTCTCAGCGACCACAGGGTCATCATAATTGCCATCCTCTTTTTCGGGACTTTTCAGGCTACGTTTTTCAAAAACAATACAGATGGTCCTGTAAAGATTTTCCCTCGAATAACCTCCTAATTTCATGGATAACAGACATAATATGTAACTTTTATCTTTGTTACACCCAGACACAACATATCTTCCACTCATTATTATTTTAATCAAAATAAAGAGAAGCAATATATACATAATTATTTTCCATACTTATCTGATAAAAAATGAGATGAATATGTAGCAAAAAATATTTTTATAAAATGCCTTTGCCATAACATTATATTTTTGAATAATTATTTACTTACTTAAAAATCTATGTACAACGCCATCTATAAATATTGTTTTTGGTGAAAATATCCTGGATAGTCGCATATTTATCCGCGCCATAAAAGCAGCCCACTGAAGAATGAAAAAAACAATAAAAAAGTAACGTAAAATTCTGAATTTAAATCCTGTATGTACGTCATATAACTTCCTTCAAAGTTATATCCTTATAAGGACGGTATGTAGAAGTAGAATGACGTTATTGAAGACGTAGTTTCTGAGTATCCCCGTAACCAAGCGGAAGTAACGTAGATCAGTACTAATTCAATTCAATGTGACGTTGGGGGAAAATTCATATTTTACCGGGAGACTGACGATACATCATCATCTCCCTAGCATTATCCCTTTTTTTATTTATTTATAAACAAAATTACATACATATACATTTTAATACTATCGCCAAACTACAACCGTAGTTTGTTGCTCCTTCCCTAATTTTGTTTAAGTACCAACATTTACAAAAACTACCCTCCACCCACTAAAATCCTATAAATTGACTTATACTACACACACTTAACTTACTAAACTTAACAAATCAAATCAAATCAAAAATACTTTATTGCACAGAACTAAAATTTCAACAATCAGACATAACACAACTACACTCATTATTTTATTCCAACATATATTCCTTCAGTTTCTTCTTAAGACCACCAGTACATAATATAATTTTATTTTGATCTAATAGAAATGGAATTATTATTACATAACCTTGGTATTGGTGCTAATTCCTGTAAATACCATCTAATTTTATTTTAAGTTATATCTGTCATTTTCTTATCCGCCGAAAAGGAAAAGGACGGGTAATCGACAAGCATAAAATTTATGGAACACACGTCAATTTTAAGGACAAATCTAAAACAACCGTCTAAAAATTTTACATCAGTCAATAACCCGACACAGGTAAGTAGACAGCACGTCAAACGGATTGCATACCAGCGACATACCTATTTGATTCGCCCGGGTTATTCATTCATTTACTCATTCTTCCTAAAATTAAGAGCTGTGAATTATCCGTCCCTTTCCTTTTCGACGGATATGAAAATGACGGATATAACTTAAAATAAAATTAGGCGGTGTCTGCAGGAATCGGGGCCATTATATATTTTCTAGTCCTCTTTCCATAACAGTTTCTCACGTAGTCCGCTTACCTAACCCGAAGATTTGACAGGTTCGGTTTTTTACTGACGCCACTGCATGTTGACCTTCCGACCCGAAGGGTAAACCCACGGGGTAAACCAGTCCAATACAGGTTAGGTCACATACTTCCGAAACGTATTTTTCGCGAATATGGGTTTCCTCACGATGTGACTAACTGTAGTTCAGTGGTTAAGTGTTGTGCTCACGATCTGAAGGTCCCGGGTTCAAATCCCGCCATAGATATCACAAAAATCACCATGTGATTCCTAGGTTGACCAGGAAATTGCAGGCTGATCACCCGATTTTCCGAAAGTAAAATGATCCTTGCTTCAAAAGACGCGTTAAGCAGTTGGTCCCGGATATTATATACCTTAGTAAGTATGTAATGGTTACATGAGCCATGTCAGGGGCCTTTGGCGGCTCAATAGTAACCCTGACACCAGAGTTGATGAGGTTGGCTATTGATCTCACAAGCCATACGACAGAAGAACCTAAGCGATTGAAATGGCTGAAGCCTGTACGAAATTGGGACATGATTTGCGAAGGTCGACCGTAAATAATTACGTCTGCTCAATTTAAAGAAGATGCATAGTTAATAAATCTGTCAAAATTGGAGTTTCAGCGTGTTTCAGCTGACTTCAAGGACTGTTGCTCAATGTGAGTGGCGCAAACGAATTCATTGCAGTAACATTAGATTGGATATATACAGGGTGTTGTGACGGACGGGGCTTTTCACGGTTTTTTTAAGAAACCCTGTTTGAAGAAAGCGGAATTTACATCTTAATATCACTTATCGCTCAGACCTTAAACCACGGATAATTCATGTTTGTTTGTTTGGTTAGGACATTGCAGGCTGATCACCTGATTGTCCAGAAGTAAGATGATCCGTGCTTCGGAAGGCACGTTAAGCCTTTGGCCCCGGTTACTACTTACTGGTGTAAGTACGTAGTCGTTACTTGAGTTACGTCCAAGGGCCTTTGGCGGCTCAATAATAACCCTGACACCACAATCCACACGATAGAAGAAAATTCAAGTTTGGATCACAGATAATTGATATCAGATGGTTTCCAGGATATGACCCTGGTTAATGACAGTGGGCTCATCCCCCTATTACATTAGACTTAAACAGCGGGCGAGCAGTGGGTGTCTTCATACCCCACCGGGGATGCAGGAGTATTGAAAGAAAGAAAGAAAGAAACATTTATTATTTAGGACACCACAGACACGGATTACATATATATACATTATAATGACATCACATCAGAAGTCAACGCACACACGAAATATTTTCTATATAGAAACATGGAAAACGAACACAGAAACTTATACCTAAATTAAAATGTGACGTCATGTCGGCTTACCCATGCTATGCTATTGCTATGTTATATTATGTGCTGAAGGATTCAGAACGCGGTTAAAATTAATAATTGTAATCGGTTAAAATGCCTAAATACACATTAAAATATCGATTGGTGAAAACTACTAAACGAAACATTTGGGACATGATGAATACTCATGGTAAGTAGGTAATTAAGTATTTAATAATACAAAAAAAAACCTTTTATTTCTATTTTTTTTTATTCGCCCAACGTTTTCCAACATTATAAACTGCTAAGAAACCAAAACAATTTGATTATTTTTAACCGTTTTTATAACCAAATAAAAACCGTAAAGCTCCATCAGTCCTATTCTATCTCTAATTATTTACAGCACCCTGTACACACGGTAACGGTTAACGGTAACCGTGCGAAAATCTGATAACCGGTTTTATGTATGTATAAAGAATATGTTCCTTAGACAATGGATCGGTCATATGTACCGAGTTTTTCTTAATTATGCTTAAGATTTACCTTTCTAAACTTAAAGGTCATTCATTGCTGTAATCCGATTATGAGATTAATCTGATTATGCGATTTCGGGTTATTAAAAAGTTTCGTAGTTTGATTTTGGGGTTTTATTGCAATACCGTTGTGTAACTAAGTTTTATGACAAGGGTTGTGAAGATATTGTGCTATGTAAGTTAGTAATCGTTACATGAGCCATGCCAGGGGCCTTTGGCGGCTCAATCATAACCTGACTTCAGGGTTGATGAGGCTGGTATTCCACTTCACAACCCACACGATAAGAAGAAGAAGAATGGCTTTTGCCCTCAATTAGCCCCTCTATTGGGTCACCCTCTATTACATGAAACTTATACATAGCTGGCAAGAAGTGGGGTATACTTACACCTCTGCCTAACCCTTCGGGAATACTAGCGTGATGCCACGTTATGTTTTCTTCCACTTAAAGACTTCATTTTTAAGTTTGTGTCATTTTTTTGACAGGAATATAAAATCATCATCATCATCATCAGCCCATTAATGTCCTACTGCTGGGGCACGGGCCTTCATTATGGATGGATAGGGAGATTGGGCTTTAAACCATCACGCGGGCACAGTGCGGATTGATGGTTATTAACGACTGCTAATGCAGCCGGGGCCAAAGGCTTAACGTGCCTTCCGAAGCACGGAGGAGCTCGAGATGAAAACTTTTTTTTGTGGTCACCCATCCTATGGCCGGCCTCTGCGAAAGTTGCTTTACTTCAACAATCGCAGAACGAGCGCGTTAACCGCTGCGCCACCGAGCTCCACAATGTTTGAATAATTATGTACCCGAGCAATGAGAAAATAGGCAATTATTATCACGTTAAATTTGAACAGCGCCATCTTGTTTTTTTTTTGGGAACGTAGCCTGGAATGTCCCTCATCACTATTAACTAACTACCGTGTACGGTCACGAGTACTAACATGTATGTCACTTTGAAACCATGTCACATTAACATTTTTGACAAATTAAACCGAAAGTGTCATTAAAAGTCAAATATGACAGTGCGACAGGGTTTCAAAGTGGCTGGCATGACTGTACCTTTTCTTGTACATAACCACTACAAAAGCTACGCTTCTCACTGACAAAACCTTCACACTTTTACAATTGGATGGTTTCCTCAAAGATAAATTTTGAAATTCTGATTACCAAATAAAGACAGATCTTAAGGTGACAATAACGTATTTTTTTTTTCTATTTAAGTAACTTATTATTTATTTATTTCAAAATTTATAACTTATTTATCAATTAGTATTACTAAATACAATTTTAAAATTAAAAAACTTATAAAATTATTTATGAATTTTAATAAAGGAAATGAACTTACTGAAATAATAAGTGCGACATTTTGTCACGTTTTTCTATGACGTCACAGGTTGCTTTTTCACACAAATTCCATGGTAATTTCATGTTTTGACGTTTAGTAAAAAGTACGAGTAGCTGATTTGACTAGTTGGAAACTAGCCTATTGCCCATCCTCATACCCCAACAAAACAGCAAGACCCACCAACAAGTTACAACACCTACAATTAATTTATCCACCGCCCAATCTCTTTTTCACACGTTCACAAATATCCGCTTCTTGACAATGAAAAGACTTTAACACAGACACAAAAACCGTTTTCGCACGCCCATTGCACATGCGTACTGATCTATTGCGCAAAGTGCATATTGCGCCACTAAGGGCAGACAATGTGTATGCACCTTTATGTTTTGCTATGTGAAATCTTTTGTGGCAAGTCATTAAAGGTAATTGCAGTTTTTGTTAGATTACTGGTTTACGTTGTCAAATTAAAGACCTATGTTTTGAGTTGATTTCTGAATTGTTAATTTTTTATGTTAAGCGCTTGAGGTTTGCCTTGGAACTGGTAAGTTCCTTTCTCCCTTTTTCCTTCTTCAGCTACAAAAAGAAGACATAAAGCTGTCGTTTTGTTTTCTTCTTTTCAGAAGAAAGAAAAGCTAACTGACTTTTAACTAGCGTGATTAGAATGAGAGCAAGACAGTGACATAGTATAGCGCCTAATGACAGAGAGAGATGAGAAATAATGTCTCTTTCGCACTAACGGTAAACAGTACGAAAGATTCGAGAGATATGTCACATGATGGCATCAGTCAAGAATAATCCTACTGGCTTGCATTTTATGTATGTTTACCCTCGTGACAATGCAACCGAGCCACGGGCTGCGCGAATTCTATCGAGAGCTTCAGCCAATAAACGCAACGAATGCCATCTCTTCTCTCGTGTGTCTGGGTTACTATTGAGCCGCCAAAGGCCCCTGACCATGAAAAAACATGACATTATATGTCCTGAATGTTATATACGGCTATTTGTCGAAGCCCTCAAGAAACACGGTTGTCGTGTAGACCGTGCTGAATTTTATGAGCATAACCAAACTTATATCCAATCCCAGTTTATCATGATGGGATAGGATCTTTCCCAAACATAAAACTGCCGTCTGCCGTCGTCTGTTTTTCCAACTCATTATAATATGGGAGTCTTCAAGGCTAGAGTGAATAGGCATTTGCTAGGTAAGCGTAATGCACCGTAGATCACATCGTGTATCAGGTGAGATTGTGGTCAAACTCTAGCCTATATTATTTAAAAGAACAAACAAACATACATAAACTCGGTATTTCCCACTGGGGTAAGCAGAGACTATGGAATTCGATTTGCTTCCATCCTGACACACTTCTCTTGCAAAAACAAAACTCAAACATTTAGCAACAGTAAAAACCCGCCAAACCGCCGGTCTACAAAATTACTTAATTCCGTGCATTTGATTTGAACAGACAGGTACCAAGTATATTCGACATCTGTTTTTTACGCATTGATAATGACTTGCTATTCTAAATCGGGGCCCAAATCGAATTGGGACCGCACCGCGGGTCATTTCAATGAATATAATTTTGCGCGTACAAACGGACGTTTTCAGGTAATTACGCGTTTTAGAGCAAACGGATTTATTTTTTATCATTATAAGAACTAGAAATTAAAATAAGAATATTATTAGTCTACATCTAAAAAGTTTGTTTGTTATTAGTAGTGTCAGCCAAATTATTGACAAACACGAACTGTTTTTGATGACTGTCGATATAAACAACTTCATGTCCTCCCTTTAATCTAGACACTTTAGCTAGTTACCTAATTCAAAATGAATAACCTTTATAATACAATACAAAAACCCTTATTGCACATATAAACCATCATCATCAATTTAAGAGCCAACGCTCTTGTCGATGTAGCATTTAAAATACTCTGCATGCTACTTTTTTAGGGAAAATAGAGCAGTGGTTTCCCTCTTGCCTTGCGCTGCGCACATATAAACACAACACTAAAAACAATTACAAAAGTGACAAGAGAAGCACAAACGGCGGCCTTATTGCTAAATAGCAATTTCTTTCAATTACGGATCACACACCACAGCTTCATGGTCTAGTGGTTAGACCATTGGGCTCACGATTTCTAGGTCCAGATTCGATTTCTATATGTCTTCTATATTTTTATTCTTCTTTTTTAATTTTATTTCTTTGTTCCCTGTATGTCTTAACGGTGCCTGCACTGGAAATTTATACGCGTTTTTTTAACCGCAGCGTGTGTTACCCGCTCGTCTGCCACGTTCAATGCACATTCAGGGCAGCCAGTAAACGGGTGCAATTGGGAAACCTATTAACATAGGTCGTAACCCGACCCGGTTGCTTATTAAACGCATTCGGAATTCAGTGAAAACTTTACTTAAAACTCAAACGGCAGAAACATAGTGTATTTGGGTCACGGGTTGTACTGGAAACATAAAAAAGCTGTGAAGACAAAAACATTTTAAAGGAAAGGAGGGACCCAATGACCTATGTAGCTAAGAAAAAAATACACACACACATAAACTCACGCCTATTTCCCACCGGGGTAAGCAGAGACTATGGAATTCCATTTGCTTCCTCCACATTCCTCAATCGTTTCGTACACGCACGTCGGTTCAGAGTTGATCGTACTGAACGTTTTCTAAGGACATCTCCAACAAACCTACCTACCAACCTGACCTTCGAACTTGAAGGGAAAACCAGTAGATCTATTCTGAACCGGTGTGCGTGTATGAAACGATTGACGAATGTGGAGGAAGCAAGAGAAGTATGTGTCAGGGTTATTATTGAGCCGCCAAAGGTCCCTAAGACGGCTCATATAACAAATACCTACTTAAGTACATCAGTAAGTTGTAACCGGGACGAATGGCTTAACGAGCCTTGCAAAGCACGGACCATCTTACTTTCGGACACTCAGGTGATCAGCCTGTAATGTGATAGGTCCCCACCGGAATTCGAACCCGGGACCTTCGGACGGTGAGACCGACGCTCAACCACTGGACCACGGAGGTCGGAACACAATGTCTACAAACAATCCGTCACTTTTACGACACCAATTAACCACTTTTCCCCAACCTGTACGTTTTAAAACGCTAATTAAGCTATACATAACCCGATCTCTATCTGGTATTAATAACCATTAAGCTAATTTTAAATTGGCGACACAGATAATTAAAATATTCGTGAAAGTCGCGACAATAGTGTGAAGATCCCACGGCGCATCTCGTGTCACCTACATACGTCAGATGTGGTTCATGGTCTTATTGCAAGTGCTTTTTTATGTTTAGTACCGTATTTTACAAGTTGAAGTACCGTATTTTTAAAGGAAAATGTTTTTTTTTTAATAAGTTACTTAAATTTTTAGTGCTATCTAGTTGGCGTCGCCAAAATCTAGGGTACTTACCTGTGTTACTTATCTACGTACATACCTTAAACGTGTTATCTGTAGTCTTATTGTAATTTTTTTATTTATTACTTACCGATTTTCAAAATTGTTTTTTTTTTATTATTTTATTGACGAAAAATGATTAAATTAAATACTTTTCGATCGGTTTCGAACGTCATCGTCAAGAAATAGTCGAAATTGTGAATATTTAATTATTGTTTTTACTTCAATATTATCGTGAAATCCGCCAAGAAGTGATTACCCAAGTAAGTGTTCTTAGAAACAAAACGCAAACAGTGGGAAAATCTGTAAACAAATAGAATAACATTAACAAAATGCCGTATCTATTAAAGAAAATCCATATTAGTTCCTACACATTTATATTGACAACTAACATTCATTACACACTTACTTGTACATTTGTTTCGTTTATCTACCAATTTTACTAGTATTCTGTATTTATTCATTACGACTAATTGAATATACTTTCGCTCCCGATCGTCAACTGTCTTCGTATCTTGTTTTCTTCGTAAAAATGTCCGCCATTATGTTTCTCTTTAAAGGACTGGACCATGGAGTTTTGGCCAAAGGAGTATTTACTTCGTTCGGCGACAACCAACATAATCCATTTCGAAAACATTCTTTCGAAAACCTTCCAATTTTAATCATATGCAAATTTTCTCTTTGTGATTTGTATGAATTACTACTATGTCGACCACTCGAATTTGATGCAATTTTATTAATAAACGTCATACGATATCTAAGTTGTAGGTACAGCTCCGAAAATAATCTATATTAATTATACATGCTCATGAAACATAAAGGTAAATCTACCAAACAATGTTTTTTCTTTTGAAATCTCAAGTATAAGTAAGTAAGCATAAAGACGTAAAGTAATAAAGAATTTTCTACCGCCAATCTTGCGCATAACACCCAGGTTTCTCCGTGTTCTTTCACCTTTGCTCCAGTTGCGCGCGCAGCCACCCGTGTCGGAACGCACCATCGCCCGTGGGGTGCCACAGATGAGGAAATTAACCGTTTCCGTTCGAATTTTAATGTGCTCTTGAATCTGCGACCCGTAAGACCGTGTTGAAACATATTACAAAAGTCCGTTTAATTGTCTTTGAGAGGCATGCCAATAAAAAGAAAAAAGAAGAAAAAGTTGGCTTGAAATAAGATGGCGGATGGGCGGGAAAAATGACGTTAAAATAGATAAAATTTGTTCAAATTTTTACTTTTTTATTGTAAGTAGAGAAAAAAGAAAATAATTTAAATATACTTTATTTTTTTAATGGACGGGATATTCTTTGTTATTGATTTCGGACAAACTTCAGCTATTGCTAAATCCACATTACACAATATTACACTAAAATCATTGTTAGTTGTGAAAATGTTGCGTAATGTTGACGAAATAATTTATACTTGAACTAACACGTGCTTATAACACGCTAAAGCATTTCAGAATAATGAAAATCATCTCTACAAATCTGTCCATAAATTATCCGTATCGCATACCTAGTTCTACGTCACGACAGCCTATGATAAAATCTGTAAACATATGCTAGGTGCCAAGTTTACATTATCAAACATTCAATATTATGATATCTACTAGACAAGATCTAAACACCAATATTTATGAAAGAAAAATAAATACGCTCTATGATATGACAGCACATTTGTTTACACATATTTTTTTAATTAAAACTGTTAATTAGACAACCAGCCAACCAGGGATTGATTCCATAATTCACTGCATCCAAACCCGTTAAAAAAGCAAACTTAATTTTCTAAAATAAGGTTCTTTATCGTGCACAGACGTTGTATAGCCCGGCCCCTCCTAGAAAATCATATTGCTCCGGCGACCGATTCTTGATGCGACTTCAAACCGAGCCTTATCTATGTGGTTTTACAGTGCGTTTTTGTATCTAAAGCAGTAAGTAAAGAGAGTTTTTTAGAGTACACGGGTTCTAAATTAAATTACTCGGTCGAGGGACGATAATTGTAGATTAAAAAAACCTGTAGGAAGGCTGTATGAAATGGTACCTAAACGGCGTGAAGAATGATAATTGTTCATTACTGGCGTTAACATTTCACACTTTGTTTAACTAATGTCTCATAGTGATATATGGAAATGTAATAATTAGTTAACCACATGTATAATAGATTATTTTTTCATGATACATGTCTCAGCAAATCATGTGCTCAGCGGCGAAGGAAAACATCATGAGGAAACCCACTCCCGAGAAATATATTTCAGATAGGTATGTGACCTAACTTGTATTGGGCTGGTTTTCCCTTCGCGGGTTGGAAGGTCAGACGGGAAGTCGCTTCTGTGAAAAACCGGACCTGTCAAATCTTCAGGTTAGGTAAGCGGATCCTGTGAAAACGGGATAACGCCGGGGAGATTTTGATGACTCGCCTTTTACGACATGCTCTGGATACAAGCAGCTGAATCTAATCTTAACTTTTTTTCGCCCAGTCCATAAATGTGTGACTGAATGTAGCGAATGTCCGAAGAATTTTATAAACCTTTTTTAAAAGATTCCCTTTACTTACAAACCGCACACAATGTTCTAACAACATTATCTCGACTTTTTTCCAACTTTCTCACAGCTAGCCGCTAGTATGAAAAAAACATAAATGTTCAATCAAATGTGAAAAAAGTTCGATCCAACATAATTAACAGAGATCATTTTCTTTTGATGAAAAACACTTATCATTTTACACGCATTGGTAACTTTACCGAAGCCCGTTAACACTTGCGAGCGCTGATGTAGTGTTTGTCCCGTATTTTTGTCGTGTCCCGCAGTTACCTACTCGTATTTGATAAAGAATAATTGAGGAAGGTATATCGAATAAGCTTGTCCGAGTAAATTACTGTAATCAAATTGTGTTCTTAATTTAAAATCTTGAAATTAATATTAGGTACAAGATCTCTGCGCCAAAAAGTTTCAAGAGCTTTGCAAAAAGTTTGCTAGCCTTTGAATTAGACTTCATTTGACCACAGACAATTAATATTTTAAAGTACTTACTAAAATATTTTAAGTAATCTTTCCCCCGTGTCTACTAAAAGGGATTTCGCTTATTCTACTAATAACCCTAACCTCCACTTACTTAATATTTTATAAATTAATTTGCGTATCTCTTACTATGTACCTGTGTACATATTAACAAATAAAATGTCCCGTAAACTCTCCGCTGGAGTCATCACTAAACATAATTATAGCAATGTAAGTATTTTTATGGGCATAGTGCAATATGCATGAGGTGTGCTTTCCCATGACGCTGGCCGTAACAGTACTGCCGTGATTGAGATACATATTTATATCTCTTTTTTTCGCATTAATTACGCAAGGTCTGTGATCTTTGACCTCTTGCTCTCTCTTTCTAAGGTTTTTTTATAGTGCACGGTTCTTAGAGCTTCCTGGTGGGTGTTTTTTAGAGCAAGTTTGAGGTTTTATTTAGCGCGGTGCTTAATTTGACTCAATTAAATGACTGGTTTTTTCATGCATAGTTTGAAGCATAAAGAAATTAGAACTATCTAGATTTGCTTCTGTGCTAGATTGGGATTTGGAAAAAATAAAAAAAACATTAAAATACATTCAAAAGCTTTCTTGTGCATGTGGTAAAGTAGGATGTGTCATTAATTTTTTTTATCCAGAAATATCATGATCTTCAACCGATAGTAGGTACAAGGGGAATTTCACAACATATTGGGTACCCCGTCCCGTTTCCCGGGTGTAACCTCTTAGCGTTCCGTACTTGGCTGGCCGCATAATACATACCCGTACATCATCGCCTTATAGTAAAAACCAATTTAAGCGCTTTTTGAATAATCCCATTCGAATGGATTTTTTTAACAAAATCTCGATTTCTTTCAATTAATTTCAATTCAATTTTTAAATGATTTTTGTTTTTATAGCACTCACCCGTGCTTCGGGAAACTCTATTTTTTTTTCCCTTCATTTTTTTATTTACTTATTTTTTGTTTTTTTTCTGACTCGCTGAGCTCTTGTCAAGCCGGGACAAGCGTGTTAACTATTACACCACCGGGGCCTCCTGTCCATGCGAAATTCTTTCGATCTATATCGTCATTAAGCCGTCGCCGACGCCATCTATCTAGAATACTGAATACTTACATATATTTTTAAATTTGGAATGAAACTAGCTTGTCTATGGCGGGGTTTTGTTAATAAAAATCACATTCGAATAATGATTTTTCAAAAAAGTGGTTTCCACCAAGGAGATGACATGCCACGAATAGGAATCACCTCCAATAACAAGAGACTGTCTGTTTTCTTTGTATGTTTCTTTTGTCTGTTCTGTTGTGTACAAATTAATAAATAAATAAGACATCACTAATCATGTTTCCACCACTCTCCCGTGTCACTCATGACCCCGGAAGGCACGCTCGGATGGTCATCTACCGTCTGCTAATTATACCAGTACCAGCCTCAGGACAGGGCGTGGTAGGGGGGAGTATCTGGGACTATGGGAACCATAGATTCATGGTAACGTATAGGTAATGCGTGGTATTGACAATTTGTGGGAGAAAATACGCTGTGGAATCTTAATTGTAGGAAACTGGATCTACAGTGTCCAGGTTCGAATCCTGCTGTAAAACATTGAATTCGACTTTATCAGTTTAAATTTTTGGTTCATGGATAAATGATCTGCAAAACTCTGCTCTGTTGCTCAACTCGTCAGTGCTGCCGCCTACATTTGGCTTCTAGTTTTTATCCTCATTCATGTTTGGATCAGATAATTGATATCACGTGGTTTTTCGGGTTTTGTGCCGGGTCAATAGCAAGGCTCGCCCTTTATTTACATGGGACTTAAACATAGCTAATGAGTGGGTGTATAAGCACCCCTGCTTACTCTTTCGGGGATATAGGAGTGATGCTATGTTCATCATCATCATCAATTTAAGAGCCACGCTCTATTCGGTGCAGCATTTTCCATACTTTTTTAGGAAAAATAGGGCAGTGGTTTCCCTCTTGCCTTCCGCCCCGCAGTACTCTGTCTGACGCAAGTGGGATGGCGTCCAGAGTAATCTATTACAAAGCCATACTAGGACTCCTGTCCTCCGCCTCTGAATAGTACTGACAGTTACTGCTGCCCTCTATCAGGTTCCAGGTTACAGTCCCTGTGACCTGCCCCTTCCGTTCTGCATTGCCGTACCGCTATGCTATGCGATGCTATGTTATGTGTCATTTTGACAACCATATTAAGTATACATAAGTACATACATAAACTCACCCTATTCGCTCCCAGCCTAGCATAGAACTATGCGTGAATAGTTTTATATTGAAATAAAACTTTATAAACAGGGACTCAGTAAAAATTGTATAATATTGAAAGTACTTAGTTACAAATAGGTTGTTTCCATTCACCATCATAATTAGGTAGTTATTATTCACTTATAGGATTCTTAATTTTTTATATTGCTTGTCGGAACAACATGAGAATGTTTGCGAAATAAGGTACTTTTTAGTACCGTTTTCTTCTAGATTATTTCTTTCAAGGAAGCGATATACTTAATGCACATTTATGCATTACATTAACACTTCTACACGTAACATTAACATATAATTTCTGACGTATTATACCATTTAATCAATCCAATTTGCTTAAATAATTATCATAAAACTTCGCATAAAAAAAAAACAAAGAAAAAACATTTATAATTCCCATAATCAGTGCTGACCCGCGTTTAATCGATTCAACGAACCGTCGTTATTAGAATCGATTACGAAATCGATAAAAACTCCACGGAAGCTACTGGAGTAATTATTGAGAACAAAAACATATCGATTATGAGTGATCAGTTAATCGATGCTACGTGCTTTCGTCATAAATATGAAGTATGGGAAACGCTGCGGGTCAACTTTCTTTTCTTTTTTTAATCGCGCATGCGTGTATTGTGTGCGCAGTTTCTAGGACTTAGATACTCGTCATTTGTTACCTGTCTTACTTCATGTGTGGAAAGTAAGAAAATCGTTCTAACTTGAACTTGGTGGTTTACAATCGTGCAAAGGGGAAATATGTTGGATAAGATAAGTAAGTATTATTTATAAACTTAGGACAGTGTCTAATAGGCAAGTGTGCTTATTTATTGTTATAGGCGAACGACAAATTTCAAATCTTCTTTTTTAAGTAGTAGGAATAATACCTAGATAATAAGTTTACTTACTTAAAGTTGATAGCTAAATATGTTAGGAAACTCTTTTGACAAAATTGCTTGTTGTCACGTCTTGAAAACCTAACCAAATACTTATTAAAAAAAAGTTACAACTTTTTCAACCAACCGAAAAATATTTTAAAAATCGAATCCCATCAAACCAATCGACATAACCCGTCAGAGCACCCTAAAAATTCAAAAGGCGATCGCCAACAGACCGTTAAATGAGCGATCGAAAAATCCACCGGGCAATTTCCTGTGTCGCGCGCAATTAAAAAAGTTAAAATTTAAAAAAAGACGCTTGTACCATAGAGGTTCTAGAGGTCAGAGCACCCAACAGGAAGCGAAGCCACGGGTCGGCGCACACGCCTGCTCGACTCTTAAAAATTATACTTTTCTAGCTATACGAATACATTTCTTGCGCGGCCATTCGTATAAGTACGGTTAATACTTTTTATGGACGACCGTGTTTGTCGAATACGTGATTTTATGTTAGCGAATTTATTGACTTCCTCTGTACTGGCTGTGGTAACTGACGTATTCAGCCTTTGCATTTACAACTCGAGTTTTAAATCGCTGTTTTTTTTAAATTCGCATATGAAAAGAAAGTTGCTTTCTAGACATTTTTATCTTTGGGTAATACGTAAGACATGGCTGTATGGGCATAGTTCCCTTTGCCTTACCCTTCGGAGAAAACCAAAACAAAAAAAAATTCTTTGGGTAACTTATGATTAATACATTAACTTAAGTATATATAGAGTTATAGAGAAGTCGATATCAGTAATTTTTAAAAACAAAATTAGGAAGACATGCAGTCCGGTCCAAGTCAGAATTTTTCCAACGAAATAATTTACGAGCTTTCCATAAGCTTGGATAACTATTGGCCTATAAAAAGTATCATTAACAGAGAACTCGATGAGGTGTGGGTGCTTAGTTCATCTTCGAAGTATGTACGATAAGCTGCAAAAGTCCAATCAGTTTCTTGCAAAGCAATAAATTTAACTGGTTGCACTTAACACCTCCTGGTTACATGTCGTTTCTGTAATGACCAAAAACACCTACAAAAACATAAATTTTATAATTGTGACAACTAATGGTTCATAATTTCAACACTGTTTACAAATAATTCGCTGGGCTCAGTGACTGCACTTTTGCTCTTTGATTGTATATTTCAAAGGTATATTCTACTTATTTAAGAAAGTGTCAACGGTGTAATGAGCTTACCAAGAAGGTGCCATGCTCCTTGAGGTTGACTAAGAATAAGTTTTTCCTCTCTCTCTCTCTCTCTTGGGTCGGTCCCTCATATCTGAGGATCGTGGTCAGCATCAGGGTTGCACCTGGAGTGGGTGATCTGCCTTCACCGGTTTCTCTGCCTACCTCAATTGGGATATAGTCATGAGTTTTGTTATGTTGCATTTCAACTTACGGCATTCAAGAAGTAAACAAAAACTATAAAAGAACGCAGCAATAAGTAGTGTACGGTCACGAGCATTAATATGTATACACTTTGGTACCATGTCACATTAACTTTTTTGACAAATTGGACTGTAAGTCTCACTAAATGTCAAATATATTAGTGCGACAGAGTCCTAAAGTGGGTACATTATATTGCTCATGACTGTACTTATTCATAAAATAAATCTTATCTGTGCTTTTTCTGTGTTGCCATTTTAAATCAAGCAAATATTGCCATTTCCCGACATGCAGCGTAAAAACCTTAAAGATTTACTGGCGCATCATTTCATACACTTTATTAGCAGCGATATATATCGCTCCCATCCAACGGTTTTCAACCAAGCTCATTAAAAAACTATAAATAATATTATCCTCCTTTCATGATTCGCGGGCAATACGGGCACGTCACGGTATGTTTATATCGCATAAATATTATCCTGTTATCTGTTATAAAAATAATGTCACTTCTGTTCGTAATCATGTAAGTTCTTTCAAAGAACTTATTTTTGGAGTCAATAAGTTCTTCTGAGTACAACTTCTTCTGTATAATCCTTAAAGATCGAGTCACAAGTAATTGGCTTCTCGACAGTTTTCGTATAAGTATTTCAAAAAATATCCTTAAACCATCACGCGGGCCCAGTGCGGATTGATGGTTATTAACGACTGCTAATGCAGCCGGGACCAACGGCTTAACGTGCCTTCCGAAGCACGGAGGAGCTCGAAATGAAAACTTTTTTTGTGGTCACCCATCCTATGACCGGCCTTTGGAAAGTTGCTTAATTTCAAGAATCGCAGACCGAGCGCGTTTACCGCTGCGCCACCGAGCTCCTCAATAATTATTAATTGGATAATTATCGCCAAATGATAAACTACCATATCCGACATATTTCATTATTTTATTGTTACAACTGCCTAGTAGGCAATCGGAAGACAATTTTCACCCACTTTTGATTCGAAGTCTTAACATTATGAACTGTGTGATGTCAGCTGATCAGTTCATCGCTATATAAGTAGTTCATCATATTAGAAACGGCACAATAGCAAACAGTTTCTACAGTACACCCGGGTAGATAATCTTTTTTTATGTTTTTTTTTCGTCAACATACTAATATAAACAAACATACATATAAAGTACATAAATAACATACAGGTGTTAGTGACATAGTAACGAATACTTTCACCTCATTATTCTGAGTTAATACCAAGTGGGATTTTCCATCGCAAAAGTATAGAACTGAAAATAATTTAAAGAAAACACTAAATGAATTTTTCTACAATATTTACTAATCATTATTATATTCGATACGATGTGATTAACATCCTATATATAATCATCCTACTTTTGGGCCCAGATATTAAGTGCACTTTTCACTAACACATTTGGCTGGATCGTTATAGAAGGTGATACGGCTCACCACCTATCATGTTGGTCTAACAGAAAGCTCGGTGAGGCGTGGGTACTTAGTTCATCTATGGAGGTACCTCTGAATTCCCCAGTTGGGACGTAGCCATAAGCTTATGTACGTTGCTGTCAGGTGTCGGAACAAATTATTAATAAAATTACCCAAATTTATTACTAGAGAGTAGAGAGGTTAGCAACTAGAGTTGCACCTCAAAAACGACTGCGTCAAATCGACAAACCAACTCAGCTCGAACCTATACCGGTGATCATTTGAATATAATTTTTATTTATGTCGTTTAGTAATATTTAAGAAGCGCACGCGTCGCCCGCGCGTGCTGAATGACGATTTTATGCGATCG
The DNA here is from genome assembly GCF_024362695.1 of Pectinophora gossypiella. Classification (NCBI taxonomy): domain Eukaryota; kingdom Metazoa; phylum Arthropoda; class Insecta; order Lepidoptera; family Gelechiidae; genus Pectinophora; species Pectinophora gossypiella. The sequence goes on from NC_065424.1 coordinate 4,613,572, forward strand.
TGCCCGACCGTAAGCTCCGCCGTCTTGAGGCATTCACCTCTGATTCCTCCGTTCCTCGGAGAGCACGGTTATTTCTAGCTTCAATAATTATTATATGACGGAATTAGAATATTATAAAAACAAAAAAACAACACAAGCAGTCTTAATAGTAATACATACCATTTTTACTGGAGGTAATCATAGCTCAACTAGATTCTGAACTCTTTTAACACAAAGCTAACTTATTTAAGTTTAAGGGTTTTCTATAATAGCTGAATACGAAATAGGGTGCGTAGCGTACCCCTTCAAATGAGTAGTAAGTGAAGCAGAAAATAATGTCTTCCCTTACCATAATTTAATGTAAGTACTTAAGTACTTACTCAAAACTACAGTAAGAATGATAAACTAGGCTGTATATGTCGGTTTCCGGGGTCAAGAAGAAATCGTAATTAAGAGAAATAAAATTAAAAAATAAACAAATGTTTGTCGCACGTTCGCGCCAAGTCATAATTTTATATTTCGAACACCCACATCGCTCACGCTGTATAATTAGGAGGTACGAAGCAGGACAGGCGTCGAAAGGGACGGCCCGAGCCACGCAAATATATGACCGATTTTTCATAATAAATGCCCTCATAAAATCACACCGTATACTCAATAATAATGCCCTTTAATAGAATGGTCTTTATTAAGAATTATTGCCGCGTCGCGACCATATTTTTGCACCTCTGACGTGAATGAATCCGATCTCTGATTTCATTCACGGATAGTAATCATTTTAATACTACACAATCGTTTTAATATTGATATTCGATCATTCTTAGAAATTCGACCACACGCAATCGATGAGAGGCGACCACAAAATCGATCGATTTATCGATTTAAAACAAAACGGTTCCAAATTTGAAACCGGCGTGGTGTGCTCTCTAATTCCGTTTTCCCGCCTATAATTGACACCGACGCGCCATTTTGTATCTCTTTCTGGGTTTAGGTGGTGATATATGTCTGTCTCTTTCTAGTGTCAGTGTCACGTGCGGCTGTCACAGTGACTATTTTGACAATTATGTCATTTGCTTGGCGCGGGCGTGTCATTTGGGCGACGAACGATTGCAGCCCTATAATTTTGTGGAATGGTGGAATTTTCGGGGTCATCGACATTTGTTTTTTATGTATGGGAACATCTGTGTTATGAGAACGAATTGTCAATGGGGAGGTAAATGGTGTCATTGACCTTTGTAGAGATGGGCTTAGCGTAAATGTGTTAAGTTGCCGCTACTGTCGTTAATTGATAGGTACCTTCCCAAGTAGCAACCGATTGTCTTAAAAGAGAATTGTAGATATCTTGAAGGCAAGTAGACTAAATCAAACCCTTGTCTTGGATAAGTCTTATAGGTCTCCAAGATATCCCTCAAGATATCTTGAAGATACAGTTTAGTAAAAGTGGGCACATACTTTAACTCTTATACAAGACAGACTTAAGACAACGCTAAGTCAGACTTTAACCCTACTTTAGACAATGTTCTTGCATATTCTAAACTTAGAATTCTTGTAGTATCACTTAATACCAAGAATGTATACTTGAAGATATCTACAATACTTAGTTAAGACTATAGGATTGAATTGCACTGAGTCAATTGTAACTTAGCGAAGTAAAACTTCAGGTCATACTAAAACGATTTTTACTTCACGGGTCTTTATTTTAGAATATAATGGCGAACATTTATATTAACACAAGAAATGAAGTCTGTAAGAAAATGGCGTCTAAAATATTTGTTAAGTTGTTTTAACAAAAGGTTATTCTGCCGTTTCACATACAGGAAATTATAAACGCATGATTGTTTCTCGTGTAAAATCGATAGAAAGTGTTAAAAAACAGAAGGGCCTTTAATATACCAGAAAAATAATAATAAAATTTGGATTGATTATTCAGCAAATAAAATAAATGGTGACATATAGTATAGAGAAATTCATTTTCTATTAATATGTGACAGCTGAACGCAGTAATTGTTACTACAACAGAAATATATATTAATTTACTTCAGTTTTTGACGATAATATTGTCAAAAAAATATTACATGTTTTCTTCCTGTAAGTGCAAAATGGCGTTAAGTAATATTTTTCTAAATGAAGTAAGACTTTAGAAACAATTGATTTCGTAAGAATCAGTTTAGAAAAGTAAAGTCAAGTTGCACTTCATCAAGTACTAGTTAAGATAAATTTTACTTCAATTGTCTAGGAGTATACCAACTTAAGACAAAAAGTATTTAGTGAATTCCTACTTAAAACTCTTATATCTAAAGTGATCCTCTATTTTGATTTAGTAAAGTAATGTCGTAAAATCATGTTTGTTTATTCTGTGCCAGAATCATCTATGTAACAAGTAACAATTAAAATCGAACAAGCTTAAAACCTATGGAAAGTATGTTTGTTTGAGAGGTAAGTTTTTCGACTCGTGGAAGATAAAAAATATTGTTATGCTGAGTTCTTACTTGGATAGGAATGTGATTTACTCAATTATTTAATATTTATCACAATTGGAACTAACAAACATAAACTCAATTTGCTAATGAGTCTCCGCGCATACATTCTCATAGGTACCTACATGGTTCGCTGACGCAAAGTAGGTACGATCACCGCGCTTCTAATTGCCAATGGAAACAATGTGATTATTGTAAAAATTAACGAGTATCCGTTGAATATTGTATATACGAAGAACCCTTGCAATTTGATTAACGTCGTGTGTGTGCGCGGTAGTTTCTAATCCCACCTAAAACATTATTGTTAAAAAAGGCGGCCAAATTCCCAATGTCTTTATCAAGCTAAAAAAATAAAGGAATCGAATCTAATGCCCAATTTAAATGCATTTAACCATACACAAAACTTAAAATAGATATGTTTTGTTTATGATTGTGTATAAAGCTTAGTTAAAAATAGGTACATTTTAAAATTATTAAAAGAAAGAATGAAAGAAGAAAGAAAAGTATCTAGACACGCGGTAGCATGTCAAGCCAAGTTCAAGAAATAGAACTGGCGAGCCGCACCGTGTGTATTATTACACGAACCATTTGGAGCCACTTTTGACCTCCTCATAAATCAAAAACTATTTCACATAAACGTATCAAATTTGGCTCATATATTGAGACTTGTGAGATACATATAAGTGTTCTAAATTTCATAAGCTTATCTCAAACCATAATCCTCATTTTTATCATTGACTGACTGACTGACTCATTTTTATCAAAACTCTAACCCAGTTCCGGATGACCTAGAGAGTTAAAATTTGGTATGCAGATAGGTAATTAGATGAATATAAAGGAAAAAATAAAAAAAAACTGGCAACTTTTTAATAATTAGATTCTATCATGAACGCTTAACATAAATACCTAATTAGTGCCTGTACCTAACTATAGATGTAAGAATCAGTAAGTAATCAAAACTCATGACAGCCGGTCTTTTTGTGGTAGGTATGTAGATTAACTTAACATAACATACAATCACGCCTATATAGGGGTAGGCAGAGCACTAAGTGATCATAAAACTACTTGATGCCACATTCGACAAGTACTTTAAGGGTAGGTAAGCAAGTTGGAACATGTGATTAGCGGTGATAGGTTGTCAGCTTTTCGCCCACGATACAACACAACTCTCATCCATTTTACTGGCATATTATTTTTTTTTAACTTAACGTGAACCTTAAACGAGTTTAATAGGTATTTAAAATGTTTTATACCTATAAAGTCGACTTTTAGAGTTTTGAATTTGTCCTTTTAAAAGGACCCACGCGTTACGAAGATATGTACTTACCTACAATAAGACAGACCTTAGGCTACAATATATTATCTTATGTTATAAGAAGATATGATATGTTATACTGTTACTTATAAATACATTTCAGGACTAAATAACAATAGTATTCAATAGTATTGTTAATTAAATCAAGTAGTTACTATTGTTATATTGCTTATTGTTACTTGAAGTCTTATGTACTGCTTAAACTATTTTTGCATGGTTTGTAAGTGTTTATTTTGCAAAATAAATGATTTGATTTGACTGACCATTGAACTTGGCACCCATTTAGATCTCACTTCTTTTGTCGTTGAAGTCAACAACCAAAGCATTGCATAATATTGAGCTTGGCTCTCATTTCACATTTATGTTTTTGATTGGATTTATTTATTATTAGACTAATAGGTACCTAATTTTATATTTGAACTTAGCAGGTTTTAATATAAAACTCGATTTTTCATGGTGTAATGTTGCCGTGCGCTTAGACTAGGTTAGACTAGCTTAGTCATTTTTGAGAAGATTTGTGCGAGACGTAGGTACCTGGGCTGCCACACGCTGGATCGGATTTGAAAAACAGGAACTTACTTACGTTTTTTTTGCCAAAATTAAATGATTGTGTTATACCAATCGATATAAAAAAAATAATGGCAATGAAGAAGATATCGCATCGCTAACAAAAACAGTGGGATGTGCATTATCACAGGTTAATTTTCTGTATTTAATATTCTGCCTTCGAAAACCACCAGATCCTTTTATTATTTGGACTTCATCCATCTTTCTGCTTGCTTCTATTTCGATTTTATCGTCCATTGAATAGACTTTTTTTATGTTTTACTTATTGTAGTCAAAAACGAATAAAACAGTCTTGTATAGGAGCAACAAATAATAAAAATTGCCTTAAGTATATCTAGGCAATCAATTTTTACTTTACAAGACTAAACTGATACTTCACTAAATCAATTTAGTGTTAAGTGAGCCTTTAAATAATCTGAGTAAAGTAAAATAATACTTGTAGACTTAACAGTAGGCTGAGATAAGACTAAATAGTTTTGTGAATACTTAACTTGGTTTTGTGTATTCTAAATTATCTAAAGTAGGATTTGTTGAAAACTATATAGTATTAAAGAAGGAAATGAATTTATGAAGTCCTAATAAGTCCTATTTGATTTGGATAAATCTCAATTTAGCTAAAGTTTAGACATATATGACTTAATCACAATTCTTGATTGCTACTTGGGTTGTTTCTTTCAAGTCTAGTAAATGGTTATATCCTGAAAAGTGGTTGCCTGGAAGAAATTACTCTAGAGCTATTAGGCCGCCCGGTTATACGATATTCATGTATGTTAGCTTTATGTTGAAATTGACTTCGGTCAGTAAAATAACGGCCTCCGTGGTCCAGTGGTTGAGCGTTGTGCTCACGATCCGGAGGTCCCGGGTTCGAATCCCGGTGGGGCATAACACAAAAATCACTTTGTGTTATGTCTGATTGTCCGAAAGTAAAAAGGTAAACCTAGCCCGGACGCTAATGGGGAGCGCAGAGTTGCCGTTCTAGACGTAGTATTATTCCTTATTCTATGCCCTAAGGTTATCTGGATGAAATTGCTATTTAGCAATAAGGCCGCCGATTGTGCTTCTCTTGTCACTTTTGTAATTGTTTTTAGTCTTGTGTTTATATAATAAAGCGTCTGTCTACACCGAAAGGTATTAGGGTGATGATATTTAAAGTGACTACGCCCGGTTGGTCAAGTTTCAAACGACGAAAAGTGACAGTGATAACAATGGACATAAAGTGACAACAGGTGACAAGTCAACCTCATACGGTCACGAGTACTAATATGTAAACACTTTGAAACCATATCTTATTAACTTTGCTGACAAATTAAACCGCAAATCTCATTAAATGTCAAATATGATAGTGCGACAAGGTTCTAAAGTGGGTACATGATATTACTCATGACTGTACACGTGTTAGTAACATTATAACGAAAACTTCGAGGGGATGATTCAGACCATGAGTCTAAGTTGATATTAAGTGGAATTTCCTGTCGGAAAATGTTTGTGTTTTTTTTTTTATTATTCTACACTGAAAACGCGTACAATGACACATTCTAATTTTAAAATCAACCGAACAAATCTAAAGGACGCGGTTACATCTCCATTTTATTTAAAAAAGTTACACAAATCCTTGGCCGATTAATAATCATGTCAATACGGGATCGATTTATCGCAACCAAGCTATACTGGGTACCACTAACTAATATATCCTAAGGTATCTATTAAACAACATTTTGACATTGTAAAAGATGGTGAGATGGAACCAACTCATATTTAATGCATCAGTAAAGACAACTCAATCGAGACATCGTGAAATTCATGGTCACGACTCCATACAGAATGAGCCTGGTGAATTAGGGTCCTAAGTTACCACTATTATGGGTACAAAATGTTTACTTTTCAAAGTGTTTTTATGGCTGATTTTCGTAACTATATTTTATAATAATATTCTTCTTTTATCTTGTCGGTTGTGAGGTGGAGTACCAACCACAACAACCCTGGTGTCAGGGTTACTATTGAGCCGCCAAAGGCCCCTGACATGACTCATGTAACGACTACATACTTAAAACAGTAAGTAGTAACCGGGACCAACGGCTTAACGTGCCTTCCGAAGCACGGATCAACTTGCTTTCGGACAATCTGGTGATCAGTCAATAATGTCCTAACCAAACTAGGGACCACAAACTAATTTTTGTGTTATGTCCCCACCGGGAATCGAACCCGGGACCTCCGGATCGTGAGCCCACCGCTCAACCACTGGACCACGGAGGTCGTTATAATAATATTTATACAGGAGAGCCGTGGTAGCCCAGTTGGCAGAACGCTTGCCTCTCACTTTGAGGTCGCAGGTTCGAATCCAGCACAGGCCTAAAACAATGATTGTCGAATTAGTTTTCGAATTCATGTTTGGATCATAAATAATTATCACGTGCTCAGCGGTGAAGGAAAACATCGTGAGGAAACCCACATTCCCGAAAAATCGATTTTCGGAGGTATGAGACCTAACCTGTATTCGGCTCGTTTTCCCTTCGCGCGTTGGAAGGTCAGACAGGCAGTCGCTTCTGCGTAAAATCAGACCTGTCAAGTCTTCAGGTTAGGTTAACGGACCCTGTGAAAAACGGATGCTAGGGGGATGATGATGACAAGGTGGTAGTGACATCGTAACGAAAACTTTGAGGGATGATCCAGACCATGATTCTGAGTTGATAAAGTGGAATTTTCCATGAAAAATCATGAGCTGAATCATCCCCCTCAGTATTTGTTACGAAGTTATTAACATCCTGTATATTAAGATACTCGCCAGTGTCCTGCGCAATTAATATACTAAATAAGGTATAATACCGGACAGCGTCCGTGGGCTAGTGATTAGTGAGTTAGGCACTCGATCTGGAGGTGCAAGATCGATTCCCGATGAGGGTAACATTGTCGAAATCACTTTGTTTGGTAAGGACATTTGACAGGCTTGAATAACCTGATTGTCCGAAAAAGTAAGATTCGTTAAGCTATTGGTCCCGGCTATTAGTTGTAAAATACCTCCCGGAGTGGAGCAGCGTGGTGGAGTATGCTCTATACCCTTTCCGGTGAATTAAGGGGAGTCCTGTGCCAGGCAGTGGGATGTATATAGGCTGTTTATTTTATTTTTTTATCAGAGCCGACTGATATATTAACTTGTTCTCTGTCGGAATTCAAAAGAGTGGCTTTAGATTATTTATGTACAATCTAAGTTTATTTTGTATTTTACGACAAACTGCTAAAATTAAATACGAAATTTGTAGAAGCTAAAATTGTTAGACAGGATTCGAATTTGCTACCTCTAGTTTCTAACCCCAGCCCAGCTGTTCTACTGGACTACCAACTCAAATAGCTATTTACCATTACATGGAATAACTTTTAAACAAATACCTTTGGTTAAAATACGACATTACACGAAATAACTCGTTAATAACGCCGGTAGCAAGCCACCGTTATAAGCGGCATTGCTTTGAATGCTAATCGGTCAAGACAGACACGGACTCCGGCCAATCTAAGACCATTTAAAATATCTAGAGTTCTAAAGAGGCCACATTTAAAGGAGCAATATTACAATTTGTCTTTTTCGCATGTAAAATTAAGTACGCAAAGCAAACAAAACATAGTTAATTAAATGTTTATTTATGAAACACTTAATAACAGTACAAATGGGCGTCCTTATTGCTCTGAAACAATTTCTTCCAGACACCTACTATCAGGAATCATAAAAAATATTGGATGCGAGGCAAATGTCAATAAATAATATTGCTGAAATGTGGAATTTTAATCCCCATGATGTGTTTAGATGAGAATTTAATTTTTGAATGAGGAACGCGTCTGCAGCAATCTGCAGACACCTCCTAATTTTACTTTAAGTTATACCTGTCATTTTCTTATCCGCCGAAAAGGAAAGGGACGGATGATTCACTGCTCTTAATTTTAGGAAGAATGAGTAAATTAATGAATAACCCGGACGAATCAAAAATGTATCTCGTTGGTATGCAAACCGCTTGACGTGTACTGTGAACATAATTCTGACGGGTTATTAGCCAATGTAAAATTTTTAGACGGTTGTTTTAGATTTGTGCTTAAAATTGACGTGTGTTCCATAAATTTTATGCTTGTCGATTACCCGTCCCTTTCCTTTTCGGCGGATAAGAAAATGACAGATATAACTTAAAATAAAATTAGACGGTGTTTACAGGAATTAGCACCATTATGTTTGTATGTTTAATGTTATGTCCTGAGTCCACCCCTGTGAGCGGCGGGCGCGAGTGATGTGCTTCGGGGAATGTTCGACGTCCGAATATTGATCTAGGAGTTCTAGGATATCACCAGCTTCAGCGAATATACAAAAAAAAACAAGCGTATTATGTAACGGCTAAACTTTGTAACCAGGTAACCACTGTTGCATATTAGGTGTTTTAGTGTTGTTTGTAACAGACGTTTTTAACCCTTTCACGGACAGAGACCATGGGTCATTGCTGTTTCATAATAGGTAGTGTGAGACCTTGGAATCGGAACGTCCGTAGACGTTCTGTCCTCGAAAGTGTTAAGTAAGTAATCTATACTTATTTGGCGGCGAAGATGTGCTGCCGCCGAAGGATGTTTTTCGGGGTACCGAACAGAGCACAGTACCCCGCTAGTCACAAGTTGTTAGTGTGACTAGGGATCGACGATCCAACGGTGTTTTGTCCAACGGTCTTTAGTTATGTATTTTTTTATAATTTTGGTTTTTATGGACTTAACTTTTTTGTAATTAAAACACATATACCGGGTTCTTGTCGCTTCATTATCAGGGAAATGAGACTCCCGATATTTCAACACGATCATAACCGGGTAACCCTCAAACAATGTTACTTTTTTTGTATTTTTGTCATCATCATGAACTCGCTAGCATTTTCCCGTTTTCTTCACAGGGTCCGCTTCATCATCATCAGCCCATTAACGTCCCCACTGCTGGGGCACGGGCCTTCCCTATGGATGGATAGGGAGTTCGGGCCTTAAACCATCACGCGGGCCCAGTGCGGATTGATGGTTATTAACGACTGCTAATGCAGCCGGGACCAACGGCTTAACGTGCCTTCCGGAGCCCGGAGGAGCTCGAGATGAAAACTTTTTTCTTTTTTTTGTGGTCACCCAACCTATGACCGGCCTTCGCGAAAGTTGCTTTACTTCAACAATCGCAGACCGAGCGCGTTGACCGCTGCGCCACCGAGCTCCTCAGGGTCCGCTTACCTAACCTGTAAATTGGACAGGTCCGGTTTTTTACAGAAGTTATTTTGTATTTTTATATTTGTTGTTATTATAATTTTATGTTTGTTATTATTATGAAAGGTGTCTATTTTTGTTTGTATCAAATAAACTCAAAAACTACCGGATCTATTTATAAAAATCTTTCGGCATTCGAATGCTACATTTCAATCGTATGACGTCAGCCGTCACACACGATGCGCGTGTACGATAACGTCAATGCGTATTGTATGTATAAAACGAGGTATTTTTGTATGATGAGTCCGGGATGCGCTATAAGTAAAAATCACCACATTTTTTTCTCGAAGTTTTAGCCATACGAACGCAACACCCTCATCAAACGTTGCCCCATACGAAAGACATCAACGAGCGCACTGCCAAAATTACAATTCTTTTTTTTAATATTATTTTTAACGAAATTCAAATTTTCAAAAATTTGAACTATCATTAAAGTTTTATATTTATCTTTGCATTGTATTCATAGTAGGTGGATTTTTGCGGTCTCTGTCTACCCCAATAGGAAGCAAGCGTGGTCTAGGTGTGATAATAATGTATGTAGGTACTTATGTTCAAATCAAATAAAAAATATTAAAACATACCTACACAAAAAGTATACAATTCGATAGACAGCCTTATTGCTCTGCAGCAATTTCTTCCAGGTAACGATAAAGATAAGCTCTGCATAAGGGAAATCGTCGACCACGCCAGCGGGGTCGGTATCGGCTAGAGTAATCGGGTCGTCAAAATAACACACCACACAACACCACCACAGCACCGCAGCGTGAGGGCGCGTGCGCCGCCGCTACGTGCCGCGCGGCGCCGCGTGCGCAGAGATGTAATGAGCACGTGCGCTACCGCACCGCTATACACGCACTTCTACGGCTATTCGCTATTAAGGAATTCTTAGGAGGTTATACGTCTATAAAAATACGTAGTATTATTCTATAAATTATATGAAAGATTGGCACCAATGAGTTATTAATTTATCATAAGTGCAGTTTTCACTAACATAGTCGGCTCGACCATTATAGACGGCGAGACGGCTCACCACCTATCACGTTGGTCTAACAGAAAGCTCGGTGGTGCGGGTACTTCGTTCATCAGCGATGGATGTACCTCTGACTACCCCAATTGGGAATACAGTCATGGGCCAGTACGAGCGCCTACGTGGTGACGATGAAAATTTCCATGGCCTTTTACGTTTTTTTTACCTCGACGCAACGTCTACCAGAGTGGCAAAATTCACCACACCACTCCATTGCCAATTGGTAGAACAATTTAAAAAAACAACATTCAACCTAACTTAAAAAAAATCAACTTCAGCACGTGACGTCGCTATTCAACCGAACAAGATGACGTCACCAAACGGAAACGAATCCTAAAAAAAACTGACGTTTTAACAATCCCATTTTATGGTATTTCTTGTTCTTGTTTAATTCTAAAAAATCGTCGCGGCACGCGCTCGCCGAGTTGCCTACGCGCATCGCATGTTAACGCGAGCGACAGAGACAGCAGCATTCACGCTACTAACGCTAGAAAGAGACAACAACACAATTGATGGTCACGACTCCGAAACAAGAAATGCAGTCAAATTAGTTGAAATAATTTTTATTATTGATATTTTTATTTCTTTTTGATTTGAGTTTTTAAGGTTTTGAGTTTAATGTCTTTGTGGTAATTTAATGGAGTTAAACATAACGGGGACTTTCCAGGCTACGTACTCCAAAAGAAAAATAGATGACACTGTGCAGATTTAACGTGATAATTACCTATTTTTTCATTGTTTGGTGTACGTAATTATTCAAAAATATAATCTAAAGCGGAGGCATACATAAAAAATAATTGTTGCTTGATATTTGGATCAGATTAGTATAGAATTGTGAACTATATTGCTTCACTTTATTTTGATTAGAATAATAGTGCCTTCCGAAGCACGGATCATCTTAGGTACTATCGGCCAATCAGGTGATCCTGTAATGTCCTAATCAAAACAGGGCTGATAAAGTGACTTTTGTGATATGTCTCCACCGGGATTTGAACCCGAGACGTCTGGATCGTGAACTCAACGCTTATTGTACAATAACTACTACATATATCACACCATGTGATCCGTAATGCGGTGGGCAGAGCCTCAAATCCTTCGATTACGAGGAAGACAACTTTGAGCCACTTTTAATACCAACTTTGCCTTAAAAATCAAATCAAATCATTTATTCGCATAGGATTCCTGGTTTTGTAAACAGTTGGTAGGTTATTTGTTCTAAGTATCACATAATCTGCTAAATATAAGCATGCGAAAATTTGGGAGGTAAGTAGGTAGGTACTTAATTAAATTTAAAATTAAGAAGCTGCAGTAGTTTTAGGCGGATGAGACGTTCGTTATGTAAAAATTGTCGATTCAAAGTGTAACTATGATACCTACTGAATAAAGATATTTTTGAATTTTGAATTTGAATTAGCTAGGATAAATCTACTTACTAACTTAACTAACCTAATATAAATCTAATTAAAAAAAAAACTTACAATAATTAACAAAAATAAATATACAGTCTCAAAACTCTCTAAACGTTATTATTACTTATTCAACTTCTAAGCATCTTCAAAATAATCTTTTATACAATAATAAGATTAACATTAACTTGGCCAGACAAATGGGGAGCGCTGAGGGTTCTCACCCGGTAAAAAGCTTAAGCTTTAGCTGCAACAGTGTCGGAATATCGGGAGTCTCATAACCCTGATATAAACGCGGTAAAAACCCGTTATTATGTGCTTTAATTAGCTTTAGCTGAGTATGATGAACCTGGGTAAGATGACTACGATGGAAAAGAATGGCTCGCAAACACTGCTTAATTTGTCTTGAGTATTGAACACACATACATACATAAACTCACGCCTATTTCCCACCGGGGTAAGCAGAGAATATGGAATTCCATTTGCTTCTTTTTTTCTGTAAGCGCAACAGAGATACAATGTCCTGGGAAGCAGTTTTGTTGCCTGCCCACCGCAGTAGGGAGTCTAAGCGTGCATGTATATGGTACATGGTCGTAACAGCGAGCGCTGCCTGGAGGCGTAACGTAACTCGCTGCACAATGCGCGCCGGCGAGTTAAGTGCCCTGCGCACACTTTATTACTTGCAGTGGATTGCTGTGGGGGGGTTGGTGCGAGCTATGAGCGATCGGCGGGGACGAGAGGACACATAACATAAGCTCACCTCTATATCCTAATAGACTTAAAGGTATCGCAAGATAATCTTAAGTACCCACACCTCACTGTCGGCTGGCTCTACATCGCGACTGTCATTTGTTTGTATACCTCATCCATAGCAAGATGAACTAAGTACCCACACCTCACCGAGCTTTCTGTTAGACCAACGTGATAGGTGAGCCGTATCGCCGTCTACTCCACACTCTCTACTCTCTACTATTCAAGTTAGGTAATTTTATTATTAATTTGTTTTGTAATTAATTTGTTCCGATGCCTGACAGCAACATAATATATAACTTAAGCTCACGACTACATCCCAACTGGGGAAGTCAGAGGTACATCCATAGATGGACTAACTATCCACACGTCACTGTGCTTTCTGTCAGACCAACGTGATAGGTGAGCCGTATCGCCGTCTATAATTTTGCTTTTACACAGCACAGAATAGAGTTGTCTTTGATTACTTGTGGTTCTGCCCACCCCATTTGGGATTACGGGCGTGAGTTTATGTACGTATGTATGTACAAAATAGAATTAACACCTTAATATTCGAATTGGGGGAAAAAGCCTTCAGCGATGCGCACCCACGTCATCCTGTCCCTTTCTTTTCTGTCCTCTTCTGTCCCTTTCTTTTATCATACCTCACGCTTTTCCACTCGGTTCAACCGAGTACGTCTTCACTCATATCATTTCTCTTTTGCACTCGTATCTTGCATCTCTGTCTCACGTGCATATCTCTCTCGCTTACTCGTTCTGCATTAAGCTGAGTATGATAAACCTGGGTAAGATGAATACGATGGAAAATAATGCCTTGCTTAATTTGTCTTGAGTATTGAACACACATACAAAGAATTCCATAGTCTCTGCTTACCCCGGTGGGAAATAGGCGGGAGTTTAGCTCGTTCTATATTATCTTACTCTTTAACCTACACTTTCATTCATCCGATATAACAAACAAATCGCTACATCTCTTCGCTTGTCGCACACCAGAGATATAAAACCTCCGTTTCCGCCAATATAGGCTTTAAGTCGGAATAAACCTTGGTTTATGGATTTCGGCAGCTTTGCAGTTTTATTTACATGCCTGTTCCGATGAATTGGCAAAAAACCTGTCGCTAGACTCCAGCTCCATACCTTAGGGCTACCGAGAGCATTGGCTTAGAGCTTGCTTAACCAATTTATTAATAATGAAAATTCCAAGAAGAAGAAGAGAAGTGTGTCAGGATCGAAGCAAATGGAATTCTATAGTCTCTGCTTACCCCGGTGGGAAATAGGCGTGAGTTTATTTATGTATGTATGTACGAAAATTCCACTTGATATCAACTCTGAATCATACCTCAAAGTTTGCGTTACGATGTCAGTAACAACTGTAGAGTTTCAGATACGAAAAACTATCTGGGGGTCAAAATGTCCACATCGAAGCAATTCAGCTAAGAAAGCAATATTGCTTTTTGACATTTGTTTGCACATGCGCGAATGTCAAATTACAATATTGCTTTTTTAGATGAATTGCTTGGATGCGGCCTTTTTAACCCCCCAGAACATCATCGGCAGCCCTAACCAACGACAACATAGAATGCCACTACTGTTTCTCTTAAGGAATATAGAATGCGCCAACTTAAAGGAATATTATTCGCCCGCTGTTTCTGATTGAAAGTTTTAGTATATACAAGTATTTTACTGCGGCAGCCAGTGGGAATGAAAATGGATTGAGTTAAGAATCCAACACCCCTGGGCTGAGTCCATCGTTGATGTAAAAATCAATAGGGTTTTTGACATCACTTGTTAGAGATTTTCCATGGACAATTTTACTACACTAATACATACCTTGATAGTCCACATACTGAAGCTAAGAAATACATTTCATTTTTTTAAACTTTTTTGACGGGACTTATTGTAGATTTGCTGCAGACGGCATAACTACTTGGATTGGATTTTTTTTAAACGACTTTCCAACTTATCTACGTTAGCTTGACTGGTATGTCAGCTACTGATATATGTCCCTTTCGCACTATTTTGTTAATGCCCCTCATACTTAGGTAGTTTCCTAGTTAAAGATAAATTATGAAATTCTGATTACTAAATAAAGACAGATCTAAAGGTGACAAAACGTTTTAATTTTTTCTATTTAACTTATTTATGAATTTTAATTAAAATATGTAATAATAAGTGCGACATTTTGTCACGTTTTTCTATGACGTCACTGGTTGCTTTTTCACGCAAATTCCATGGTAATTTCGTGTTTTGACGTTTAGTAAAAAGTAACTGTTTTGAGTAGAATTAAAATTTGAATTTAGAACTTATTTTTGATTCCCGCGTGAAAAAAACAACAAAAACTTACTTAGTTCGAAATTCAAATTCTGCAACACAATAAATATTATTATAATAATTGATGAACATGAAAACAAGCACTCGTTTAAATTTGGAAATGCGATAATTACCGAGGGACATCAATAAAATAGAAGTTGTTAGTGTATTTAGCTTCTTTTTTTCTGGGAACTCATGGTAACTACATACGCTACAGGTATTGCAGGCGTGAGTCATGTCAGTTTTGTACATTCCAAGCTTTTCTCTTCAGCCAAATAAACCCGAAATTGTCGACACCACGCTTAAATCAAACCTTAATTTATTACCGAAACACAAAGTGGAAATTCAACCTTTTTTATGAAAAAAATATATCCCGCTACCGGCCACAGCAAGGCTATAGACAACGGGGTTCAGAAAAAAACGACAAAAATGACCACGCATTCGGAATCGAAATGCAAAAAAATAAATACGAAAGAGATAGCAGTATATAAAATGTTCTAGATAGAGCGGAATGGCGGTTTTTCGAATTTAGAATGCAGCGCGTGCGCGGTGACATCCGTTGACGGTAAAAAAAATTGAAGACCAACATCTAGAGGCTTGATATAGTACTAAAGTTAAAATCGATATGGTCAGAAGATTTTAGGGTCAAACTCATAACGAATTTCGATTCTGTTTTTGTGTCTATCTGTATTTGGAGTAGGTATACTCCGTACCTCCTTCGGTTAATTGAGGGGTACACATACATAAACTCAGTCCTTTTTCCCACTGGGGTAAGCAGAGACTATGGAATTCATTTGCTTCGATCCTGACACACTTCTCTTGCTTCCTCCACATTCATCAATCGTATCATACACACACGCCGGCACGCGAGGACTTTGTTTTGTTTAGTACTCAATCCGGGAGCTTAGTAATACCTAAGACAAAACGACGTAACTTAAATGACAGTATAATTGCACTTATTACTCCACGGGTCATTAATTTCATAAATAATTGATCTAATTAATGATACGAAGAGTTATACAGCCTACGACGACCGTCGACGGCTGACGACCACCGTGGCTCGTATCATAACATAACAAGTATGATGGATCGCATCATTAAAATGTTATCATTAGTTTTGTGGTTTTTTTCTTCGGCTTCTGTTTTGGATATATAAAAAATTGGGGTCATAGGCCTTTGGTTAGCGTTTTTTTTTAATTGTATTAGTAGTAAATGTGATACGGTATTTACAACTTGAGTTTGGCGGTGCCATATTTTTTTTTAACAAACTGGTTTTCTCTTGATTCCATTCTACTTACAATAGATTAAAGTTTAGTGATTATCTAGAAGATATGAATTAGAATTGGCCTTTGATAGAGAAGAATGAAAAATGCTACGCCGACAAGAATGTGGCTTTTGAATTAGTGAGGAGTACCTAAGTAAGTACTAACACATTCTATTATAGAATACCTACAATACAATACAATACAATACAATACAAAAACTCTCTTTATTGCACTTAAATCATATTAAAAATACATTAGGTAAGTATTACAATTAGATAGGTAGTACAACTACCACTACCACTCCCACCACCACTTGCAAAGCTGAAGTGGCAGTGGGCAGGACACATAGCGAGGAGAACCGATGGCCGCTGGGGCGGAAAGGTTCTAGAATGGCGACCACGTGTCGGACGACGCTCAGTGGGTAGGCCCGCTACAAGGTGGACCGACGATCTGGTGAAGGTCGCGGGAGGCCGCTGGATGCGGGCAGCGCAGGACCGATCGTCGTGGAGATCCTTGGGGCCTATGCCCAGCAGTGGGCGTCGTACGGCTGATGATGATGATGATGAGGTAGTACAACAGGTGGCCTTATCGCTAAGGTAGCAATATCTTCCAGGCAACCTTTAGGTACTTATAGGAAATGAATTTAATAAAAGCGTAGCGGGATAGACAAAATAATAAGTTGATAAATATATTACCTAGATAAACTATGTTAAAAAATATCTGCTTTTTATTAAATAATTCACGACACAAATAATTTTCATATTTTTCATTGACTCTCAGTGAAACTTACATAACTCAAAAACGCTCTTGTTTTGTGTTTACTTAAAGCGGTGTAACTCAAAAAAAAACATTTCCAGGCAAACCCATCCATTTTGATTGATAAGTGTCATTCCACGATTCATTTAACAAAAGGCCTTGCTCCCCATCCCTTGACTTAATGGCGGCTCATTTATTAAACCGATTTGGATAAGATTTTAGCCACTGGGGTGGTTTCTCAGAATAAATCTATTTTTGTCAAAAATTGTACTTTTAAAAGATAACTCAGTTTTTGGTTCAATCTCTGGAAGACATACTTTTAAAAGATAACTCAGTTTTTGGTTCAATCTCTGGAAGACATATCGATGGTGTGATAAATTCGTTCTTAAAATTTGAGATATTTTTCAACTTATCTTGCAATAAAAGCAGAAGGATCGAAGCATAGATACTTATCTCTTCAAATTCAACACAAAAATATATTTTTTTATTTAGTATTGGTAGTACTACACCGGCCTAGACAGAAATGAAAAAAATATAATTGGGTCGTATACTAGAGTTGAAGATGCACAAGTCTGCTCATAATGATAATGTACCTTTCTATCTGTATAACTTATCTAGGGTAACCTTTAAGTAGCTTAAGTTGGTTTGTTAAATAAGTACTTTGTTAAATGTTCTGTTTTATTTATAAGCAGTAGGTCTAAATAAAAAAAAATAAAAAAAAAACAAATTATGAAATTCTTATTACTACGTATAAATAAAGACAGATCTAAAATTAACGAAAACATTTTCTTCTTTTCTAACTTAACTTATTTATGAATTTTAATCAAGAAAAACTTTAAAAAGTCCGACATTTTATCACTTTTTCTATGACGTGACAGTGTGCTTTTTCATACAAATTCCATAGTCATTTCGTGTTTTGACGTTTAGTAAAACTAGCCTATTGTAATATGCTATGCTGTGCTATCTATCATCATAAGCTAAGTGTTTTAGTCTATGAAATTATTACATTCCACCTAACTACAAGCTTATTAATAGAATTGCAAAAGCGGTATATAAAGCGAAAGTTGATGGTAGGGCTGGCAGAGGAAGACCGAGAAGGACTTACCATGACCAAATTGGAGATGTCCTTAGAAAAGGTTTAATACGATCTACTCTGAACCGGCGCGCGTGTATGAAGCGATTGATGAATGTGGAGGAAGCAAGAGAAGTGTGTCAGGATCGAAGCAAATGGAATTCTATAGTCTCTGCTTACCCCGGTAGGAAATAGGCGTGAGTTTATGTATGTATGTGTGTATGTACAAGCTTATTATTTTTCCAATTTTTCGACAGTCGAACCAGTAAAAAAAATCTAACTTGCGAATTACTACTTGGACTTCGGATATTGTGTCTAGTTTTTTTTACCCAATACGTTCTATACACCCCTAGAGACGTTTGTCCTATAATAAGTTGGTTTCAGCTCCACACACGCCTTCCAAAAGTCAGGGACTCCATAGGCCCGAGATACAAATAATAATACAAATGCTAGCCCAGCTGGCAGAACGCTTGCCTCTCACTTTGAGGTCGCAAGTTCGAATCCAGCACAGGCCTAAACCAATGATTGTCGAATTTGTTTTCGAATTCATGTTTGGATCATAAACATAAGTGAAGGAAAACACCGTGAGGAAACCCACATTCCCGAGAATGTATTATTATTAAATGGATTTTCAGTGGAAAGTATGTGACCTAACCTGTATTGGACCGGTTTTCCTTTCGCGGGTTGGCAGATCAGACAGGCAGTCGCTTCTGTAAAAATCTGCACCTGTCAAACCTTCAGGTTAAATAAGTTGACCCTATGAAAAACGGGATAATGATTCAGAAGACACAGGAAACACGTATTCTAAGGTGGGCTTTATCGGTTATAAAACACGTCTATTAGCAAAAATCAAAAAAGAAATCAAAAACAAATTTATCAAAAGATATCTTCAACTGAACCACGCCACCCATATTACGCTAACTGTAAATCGTCACTTAATTATAAAACTATTATTATTTAATCTGTGGTACTCATCTACAGACGAACAGACAGTTAAATGGACGACCCTAGTAGACATGTCACTGGCATTAATCTTACCGACTAATTTCAATAAAAACAGACTTACACACTTTTTCATTTGGACGTAAGAAATATGTAGGAAGTAGTTACATGGTTTTTGTTTGTAAAAGAAAGGTGTGTTGCATATTGTGATTGACAATTTTTTTTGTTTTTATTTTTAATTAAACTTCTAACGTTGGGTGAACAGAGAGATGGGTGAGGCGTGGGTGATTAGTTCATCTTCCGATGAATGTATGGAAGTCGACATTCCCTTCACAGATGGGTGAGAGTGGAGCATACTCCACCGCAATATCTACTACGGATTAAAACACATAATACCGGGTTCTTACCGCGTTATTATAAGGGATATGAAACTCCCAACATTTCAACACTAGTGCAAGTGCCATGATCACGGGACGACTGATGAAATTGGATCATTGGATTGGTCCCATGATCATGGCACTTGCAAACAGTGTTGAAATATTGAGAGTATCATATCCCTTATAATAACGCGGTAAAAACCCGGTATTACGGTACGGTAGTACCGTACGGTACGGTACGGGACGACTGATGAAATTGAATCATTGGATTGGTCCCATTGCAAACAGTGTTGAAATATTGGTAGTATCATATCCCTTATAATAACGCGGTACGAACCCGGCATTATGTGTTTTAATTATGACAATAACTGAGTAAACCTCACACAATATACTTACGGATTACCAGAGATCGGACTTTTAAAATACAAACTCAACTCACCATCATCATCATCACCCTAGCATTACCCCGTTTTTCACAGGGTCCGCTTACCTAACCTGAAGATTTGACAGGTCCGGTTTTTTACAGAAGCGACTGCCTCTCTGACCTACCAGCCCGCGAAGGAAAAACCAGCCCAATACAGGTTAAGTCACATACCTCCGAAAATTCATGTCTCATGGTTTGTGGGTTTCCTCACGATATTTTCCTTCACCGCTGAGCACGTGATAATCATTTATGATCCAAACATGAATTCGAAAACAAATTCGTCAATCATTGGTTCAGGCCTGAGCTGGATTCAAACCTGGGACCTCAAAGAGAGAGGCAATACAAACTCAACACAATGACTGCAAAAACTCTTCGATGTCAAAAGCAATAATTAATTCCTTGACTTTTTTTCTGTAGCCTAATCAATGTCCCACTGCTGGGCAAAGGCCTCCCCCTTCTCTTTCCATTAAGTGAATAATAAAAATATCGATAAAAAATATCGATTGGCCACACTAATCGTGCGACGCGCTAGGCAGCGCTCACATTAGTCACTTTGACATTAACATCACTCAGATGGTATACCTGGCTCTGATTGACGGTGTGTGTGCTCCTTTACAATATTTTTTAGCTAGTGGTTGGATGTTAGAAATTACAATTGTAATTAATCAGGTTTTTTATTGAGCGAATGGAGTCAAAATTACATAACCGTGGCGCCACTGCTATTCGTTCAGTGCGTAATACGTAATCATAGATCGGTAATTCTCTCTCTCTCTCTATTTAAGAGCTGCGCTCTTGTCGGTGGAGTAACCGCCATTCCTCTCTTCTTCCCGCCAAAACCTTCACCTCCCGATACGACACGACCTGCACCTTCTCTTTTATTTGTTTCATATATTATCGGTATATAGATCGGTAATTCAGTGGAATATAAACCTAAACTTGATGGTAGACGATTATTATAGAGTTGATATTACAGTTTACCGCCCAAAAATGGCACAGTAGTAAAAAAAAATCAACATTGTAATTTAACATCAACAAATTTTAAATAGCAACATTGTGTTTTAGATGAAAAACTTTAACGTAGCCTCTTTAGACCGCCTGGGGATTTAAAAAGGTGACATCGAAGCAATTCATCTAAAAAGCAATATTGCTATTTGACATTTGTTTGCAATGCGCACTTATTTTTATATACGTAAATGTCCTAGGTACTTAATTTAACACATTTATTTTGTTAAACGTGTTCTAACTTTGCTCTTGACGTCATTGTGAAGCAGTAAAAAACCCATCATAAATATAGTATTTAACTGTAATATAACTAACTATGTACCTACCTATATTCAATCCTATATTATGTCTTGTTTAATAGATATTACCTAAGCAATTTATCTTTAGATACATAATTGACTCATATAAATATTTTTTTATTCTTAATAAATTGTGGTGTAATCATGAACATCGTGTAAGACAGGCTTTTAGCGCATAAACTTTTACCGTCTTACCATTAAAAAAATAAGCAAAACACGCAAAACATGAAAGTGTTTTGACGGCCAAATGATAATCTAGTTGTAGATTTTTTTTAAATTTGCCTTATATCAGGCAGGCAAAGATCTGCGGACCATACAGCCTTGACTTTAGTAATTTAATTTTCGTAATTCATAATCAAAATAAGCTGAAGCCTTGTCTTCAGTCTCTTATGCAAAATTGAATCCTCAAATTGAACTTTGTTTAGCTATCAAATACTTAAACACACGTTCACCTTTTTTATTAGTAAGGCAATAGTCTTCTATATTCCCGGAATGATATAATATGAATTCTTTGTTGTTTTTTCTTTATACTCAGTCCATCATCTCTCATAAGGGTTGTGAGATGAATGACCAATCTCATATTAACCCTGGTGCGAAAGTGGCCGAGACAAAATCCAGTATAACATCCAGCAGTTGAATCTTGTATGCTATTGCGTGCATTTACAAAAATGGAAAAGCACCATGATGATGATTTACTTAGATTAAATAAGTTTATTCAAATTCGAATAATCGATACTTTCATCGAAACGGTACAACACTAGGAGTGAAGTTGTTTGTTTTGCCAGTAGCAAGTAGTGTCGCGTTGATAAATATCCTCAAAGATTGTTCAAGCTTCTTGATAATTTCTGAACGAACCTCACGCTTCCACCTACAAGGGATTACACACCTTACCCACTAAGTTATATAGCTTAAAAACTATTAGCAAATAAAAGTCACTTGGTCAAACCTCGCAGGTTATTTATGAGGCACACGAAGAAGGTGTTTTATAGTTACTCGATAAAACATTATCGAGATTATTTAGCCTCACTACTTTGACAGACTATTTTATTTTACTTCACATTCCACTTACGTTATTTCCGTTTATCTGAATCTTGGTAATTTGTAATAATTTTGGTGTTATGTTTCATTTGTATTGCATTCTTCTGTTGTGTGGTTTCAATGTTAGACATTTTGAGCGTAACCTTTCATTTTTGGCCAATATCATGAAATAATCATTAGTATTCATTCTATGATTGATTTTATATTGTGCAGAAAAATGGAACGCTTATTCGAGAGAACATACATACATAAACTCACGCCTATTTCCCACCGCGGTAAGCAGAGACTATAGAATTCCATTTGCTTCGATCCTGACACACTTCTCTTGCTTCCTCCACATTCATCAATCGCTTCTTACACGCACGCCGGTTCAGAGTAGATCGTATTGAACCTTTTCTAAGGACATCTCCAATTTGGTCATCGTAAGTCCTTCTCGGTCTTCCTCTGCCAGCCCTACCATCAACTTTCGCGTTATATACCGCTTTTGCAATTCTATTATCCTTCATCCGCTGTACGTGTCCAAACCAACCTAACATTCCCTTCTCAATCCTAGTCACTATATCGTCTTTTACACCACATCTCTGTCTTATCACACTGTTTCTCACTCTATCACTCAACTTCACACCGCAGATGCTACGCAAAGACCTCATTTCTACGGCATTGATCCTACTTTCATGCTTCTTCTGCCATACCCAACATTCACTACCGTACTTCAGCGTAGGGACAAGCACTGCATTGTGAACAGCCATCCTCGCATCTTGCGAGATACATTGGCTACTAACAACTGCGTGCATTGCCCCATTCACTGAATTACCCAATCTCACTCTCCTTTCTATATCTTCATCACATTTACCATCCCTTGTAAACATAGTACCCAAATACACAAATTCATTCACTTGTTCTACCATTTCATTCCCAATCATAATTCTACACTCAGACACATTTTCTTCTCTTTCCATCACCAAAACTTTCGTCTTATTAACATTCACTCTCATACCCTTCTTTTGTAATTCACCTACCATTAGAGATACCATGTACTGAAGATCCTCCGCCGATGATGCTACAAGAACTTGATCATCAGCATATAGGAGGCACTTCAGAAGCAACTCCCCCATTCTTACCCCACTCACAGATTCTTTTAATTCATTCAGACAACTATCCATGAATAAATTAAACAGCCATGGTGACGCCACGCATCCCTGCCTGACACCAACAGTGATGTCGAACCAGGAAGACAGAGCGCCATTAACTCTGACACACGCACTAGAACCCTTATACAAAGACTTCAGCGCGCGTATCAGGTTGCCGTCCAACCCATACTCGGATAGTACACACCACAGTTCATCTCTCATCACTCTATCATATTCGAGAGAAATGTTTACTTAAGACGGTTCAAAAATATAGCCTTGGCTATTTTTTTTTTGATTCACATAGATGTCTAATTCAAACCTTTCCATTTTTCAGGTAAAAAATGGCGCTCGCTGACTCCCCAGGACCGACGACCGTTCGTGGAGGAGGCCGAGCGTCTTCGAGTCATCCACATGACTGAGCACCCTAACTACAAGTACCGACCTCGGCGGCGGAAGCAGACCAAGACGCGGCCCAACCAGCCGACCACGCCATCGTCAGCGCCGCCCGCATCAGCGGCCCTAGGTTCC
This sequence comes from Pectinophora gossypiella, assembly GCF_024362695.1. Taxonomy (NCBI): domain Eukaryota; kingdom Metazoa; phylum Arthropoda; class Insecta; order Lepidoptera; family Gelechiidae; genus Pectinophora; species Pectinophora gossypiella. The sequence continues at coordinate 4,637,498 of NC_065424.1, forward strand.
CCCTACGCCGCCGCCACAGATTCCCCCGACGCGAGATTCTCACACAACCCCGGAGCAGGATTCTCCCCCTACCGCACCTCCCCGCTAGCTTCCGATTCTTACCAGTCAAACCAGTTCAACGGCCACGTCCAAACCCCCGAGTCTTCTCCGGCGAGGTCCCCAGAACCCCAGGGCAGGAGGAGCGCCCCAGCCGAAGCGCCTCTTCCGACGCCTGACGCTTCTCCCGTAGAGAATGAAAAAGAGAACTTCCAATACGAAGAACGACGAAGAGCGATAAATGCGTCGTCTCTTTCTGACTCGTACTCACCTTACAAGCCTTACAGGACGCCGGGGTCTTTTTCTCCCGCTCCTGTGGCCGCTATGGGTATGGCTAATGGGATGTACGTGATGTGTACTCAGAGGACTCTGGCTGAGCAGCCGCCGCTTGTTACCGGAACGTTCTTCCCTCCGGTCGCGACGTCTCAGGATCAGCAGGCACTAGGCACGAGCACTCCACGGGTGTCATCAGCTCCAAGCGGTCCGATGACGACGGAATACAGTATTCAATACCATCCATATGAGCAATACGAGCAGATGTATAAGACTGAGGAATCGTACGTGTCCCACTACCCTGAGCAGCCGAAGACGGAGTACGACACCGGCGGGAGCTACTTCTCCGAGGAGCCTCCTCCGAGCCAGCAGCAGCAGGAGTCGGAGCAGTTCATGAACCAGCGCCCGGAGATACGGACTGGTTCTCCAGAGTCAGATGTTGACGCTCGTGAGTTTGATAAGTATCTGGATTATGGGCAGGAGGGTGGTGCGATGGAGCATCAACAGCAGCAGCAGTACAGATATGAGCCGCAGCAGTACAGGGCTCCGTACTGCGAGCAGGCGCCGGGGCCTGAGTACTGCGAGAGGATGTACCCCTCTCCGTACGCCTCGGTGATCTCCGGGGCCCCACCGACAACCTACACTCCGGCGGCTCCCGGCCCTGAGGTGAGGCCTGAGGATGAGTTTAGCGTCATACTGGCCGGAGTCAGACAGACCTGTTACAGCAACTAGAACTGATGATTAGACTATAAGGACTTCTAATTAGCCCAAAGAGATCTTGTATGTCGATAATGTATCTGTAATAAATAGGGAACCAATTTGTGAAGATTGAGATGTTTTAGGTGATGTGCTAGGTGAATATCACTTAGAAAATAACGAAGAAAATAAAAAAAGATCAATTCCACGAGCAAATGTACTGAACACATGAAATATTGTTTGTTGTATTTAAGGAAACGCAGAAGCTAGATTTTGGTATACAAAATGTTTTCTATTAAATGTTGGTAAAAATAATGAACCCACGTGATGGACATTCAGGAGAAATGTTGTCATGACACTAAATTGACCTTCCTAGTAGACGATGCCCAGTGAGCAGAAACTGAAACTAGACTAGAAGACCACGGGAATCTTTCAAACTAAGCGTTTTCATACTTTACAACAGACATAACTTTAGGTCACGACTACATCCCAGTTGGTAGTCCCCACACCTCAGTAAGTACCCACACCTCGCCGAGCTTTCTGTTAGACCAACGTGATAGGCGGTGAGCCGTATCGCCGACTATAACGGTCGAGCTAACTCTATTAGTGAAAACTGCACTTAAGATAAATTTGTAAGTCATTGGTGCAAGTCTGGTACCGGGACGTAGGATAAAGAATAATACTACGTAAAGAGAGACAACTTTCCGCTCCCCACCAGCGGTTGAGCTAGGTTTACCTCACCCCCTCGGTCTTAGTTTTGTCTTAAATTTTATGGTCGTCAGACGTCACGCGTACACACGTGTAGTGTCTGTGTAAAACTAGGTGTTTTGTATTAAATGTCTTTGGTGTGACCGGGGTTTGAACCGGCGCTGCCCCGATTGAGAAGCAAGCCGATGTACCATACGACCACAGTGACTACAACAGACATGGTTTATAACCTAAAACGTACTTAACTAATACGGTAAAATGTGTATCAAAAGCTACCTGTGAATATTTATTAGAGAAACTGATTCTGAAATTGATACTGAAGGCCCCGGCCTTAGTCAAGTTGCAAAAAATTATGGCAATCAACAGTGAGAGTGATAAAAATACAGGCTGTCGTAACGAAAACTGAGAGATGATTCAGACCACAATTCTGAGTTGATGTCATCCCCCTCAGTATTCGTTACGGTGTCACTAACACTCATACCTACTTGTATGGCTACTGTATGTACTTGTACGGGGTGTAAGTGACATCGTAACGAATACTGAGGGGGATGATTCAGCTGATTATTCTGAGTGATTATCAAGTGGAATTTTCTATCGCAAAAGTATAGAATTAAAAATATTTTAAAAAGAAATCATGATTTTTTTAAACTCAGAATCATGGTCTGAATCATCCTCCTGAGTATTCGTTACGATGTCACTAACACCCGGTATATAGGGTTGACATTTCACTGTCACTGTGGATTACCATAATCGTTTGCAACTTGGCTAGGCCCCAGTTTTAGGCTTTTAGAAGCGAAAATTAATAGGTCTAGTGAAAAAAAAATCTGTGAAAAGTCGCTCGTAGATTTGAATCTTAACTCAAAAAAATACCTATTATTATTGTGTAATATTTTTTTAATGGAAAGACGAATCTGACGAGATGAATTTTGTAAATAATCATAATTTTAGAAATATATTTTTCATTATACTTTGTCAATTTGGCGAATTTTGGTGCTACTTTAGAACGTCCTTTTCGGCATAAGTTTTTTTTTTTTTCATTTTGTCCAAACCCATGTACTTACCACAAAGGTAAATTAATCGATTCCTATGTAAAAGATTATTTATTTGTAACTATTTTTGTATATTTTGTAGTCGAAAATAACAAAAAAACGAAATGTTAGCTCTTCCAATAAGCCTGTAGATATAGCTTTTAAGTCCTATTTTTATTTTTTATAATTATCTTTTTTTAGTTTTTATAAAGTTATGAATTCCATACGTTATCTGTATAAATTGTAAGATTATTAATAAAATGTCTCATAGTTATATTTGTACTAAAAAGTTATTTAATTTTTTTTCTAGTTTATGTTGCAATTTTTTAGTTGTTTAGTTAAACACACTCGCACTGCGATCTTAGTTCTTCCTATTTGTAAGAAAATTTATAAGGAGTAATAAAATTTATATTCTAAAAATGTGGTATTCTTTTGCTTACATCACTATCCACCACCACCACCACGCAGGAGGATCAGATGACTTTTTTTGATCTTCTTCTATCGTGTGGATTGTGAGGTAAATTACTAACCTCATCAACCCTGGTGTCAGGGTTATTATTGAGCCGCCAAACGCCCCTGACATGGCTCATGTAACGACTACTTACTTACATTACATTAGTTAGTAAGTGGTCCAGTGGTTGAACGTTGGGCTCACGATCCGGAGGTCCCGGGTTCGAATCCCGATGGGGACATATCACAAAAATCACTTTGTGATCTCTAGTTTGGTTGGGACATAACAGACTTTTGTTGATTTTTGCCAAATTTTGGGCTACTATTTGGTTTGCCATCGATACGATTAGAAGATCAATATTTGACGTAACGAAATCTGCAATATGACACATACCATTAGGCTCACAATCCGAAGGTCCCGGATTCAATTCCCGGTGGGGAAATATCACAAAAATCCCTTTGTTTGCTTAGGACATTGCAGGCTATGATCCGTGCTTCGGATGGCATGTGAAGTAGTCGGATTCTACAACTATTTGTAGATGTTAAGCTTTTGGCGGGCAACCCTGATACCAGGGCTCCGCCTGATAATAACTCAAAATAATGAGCTGAATCGTCCCCCTCAGTATTTGGTACGATGTCACTAAACACCCTGTATATTAAGCTATTAGTGGTGATGGTAAACAGGAATAGGTGTGGAGGCCTTTGGTGGCTCAATCATAACCCTGATACCAGGGTTGACGAGGCTGGTATTCCACTTCTCAACCCACGCGATAAGAAGAAGAAGAAGGTCTAGAAGGTAAAACTCAATTCCATAAGGAAATCCCGATTCCCGGTGAGGATATATCACAAAAATTACTTTGTGGTCCCTAATTTGGTTAGGACATTACAGGCTGATCACCTGATTGTCCGAAAGTAAGACGATCCGTGTTTCGGAAGGCGCGTTACGCCGTTGGCCCCGGTTACTACTTATTGATGTAAGTACGTAGTCGTTATAAAGTCATGTCAGGGGCCTCTGGCGACTCAATAGTGACCCTGACACCAGGGTTGATGAGGCTGGTAATTCACCTCACGACCCACATGATAGAAGAAGATAAGGAAATCAGTTGTTATTTAATACATTGAGCATATCATTTACTTAAGTATTTATAACTTAAGCTCACGACTATCCCAATTGGGGTAGTCAGAGGTACATCCATCGCAAGATGAACTAACAACCCACACCTCACCGAGCTTTCTGTTAGACCAACGTGATAGGTGGTGAGCCGTATCGCCGTCCATAATGATCGAGCCAACTGTGTTAGTAAAAACTGCACTTTTGATAAATTAAAAACTCATTCATGGCAAGTCCGGTACTAGGGTTCGAACTGGCGCTCCCTGGTTGGTAAGCAAGCCACAGGATCACAGGGACACACAGTTAAGTATTATTGTAATCATCATCATCATCAGCCCATTAACGTCCCCACTGCACGGGCCTTCCCTATGGATGGATAGAGATCGGGCCTTAAACCATCACGCGGGCCCAGTGCGGATTGATGGTTATTAACGACTACTAATGCAGCCGGGACCAACGGCTTAACGTGCCTCGGAGCACGGAGGAGCTCGAGATGAAAACTTTTTTTTTTGTGGTCACCCATCCTATGACCGGCCTTTGCGAAAGTCGCTTAACTTCAACAATTGCAGAACGAGCGCGTTTACCGCTGCGCCACCGAGCTCCTCCTATTGTAATATTAAGTATAATAATACAAAGGAAATAGAATCGCTAAACCTAAAGTGTAAAAACCTAGTATCGTTGCGAAATATTAAATGAATAATTCTTAGAAATGAGAACGGTTAGGTACTGTTATGTAAGTAGTAGTAAGGAAAACCAAATTGTATACTATAATTAGGTCAGATTAGGTACCTATTTACTTTACGCAAAATCGATTGTGAGCTAGTTAAAATGTAGTAAGTAAAAAATTAAAAAAAAAAAATATATTCTAAAATTAAAATTCAAAATTCGACTTTGAGTTTGAATTCAAATTTAGATCATAGATTATTGTGTCGTGTACTATGTTCAAGATAAATTATGAAATTCTGATTACTAAATAAAGACAGATCTAATACTAAGGAAAAACAATTTCTTTTTTCTGTTTAATTTATTTATGAATTTTATTCAAGAAAAACTTAATTTTATAAGACAGACATTTTATCACGTTTTTTTATGACGTCACAATGTGTTTTTTCATAGAGCAGTTTCGTGTTTTGACGTTTATTAAAAAGTAATTGATTTGACTAGTTGGAAACTAGCCTATTGATATCACGTAGTTTCCAATATTGTGCCCGGTTAATGGCCTATTACATGGGACGTAAACAAAGCTGGCGGCGAGGAACGGCTGTGTAAGCTGTACACCTTTGCCTACCCCTTTAGTTTAGGCGTGTGAAGTTACGACCTGATTATTCTAGCCATAGAGGCAGCCAATCAGCTCGCGACACCAAACACTTCAGGACCCTGATACCGACCCCGCCGGCGTGGTCGACAATTTCCTTCAATCAGCGCTTATCGCTATCCACCCACTAGGGTCGATTAATTCTTTTAAATATTTTTCCTCTCAGACGACGCACTGAGTTTAAACCTGTTGTCTTAAACGTTGTAACCCGGTGAGAGCCTTCAGCATTCCCCATTTGTCCGGCCAAGTAGTTAATGCCATTTGCGGCAAACCTACAATAAATAAGTCACGTCAAAAAAATTGGCGTGTGAAAAGAAAAAACTGCGTTTCGGTATCGCGTTCATCACCCCTAGAACGTCGTAGCCGCCGACTAGGTGCTATTCACATTCAAACCCATACCACACGCACTTGGCAAACGGCACAACAAAACCATTAGGCTGAATAAGTACAAATAAAATTAAAATTACTAAATAATTTGCAGCAACGTCCAGGGTATGTATCGGCCCGAGGTGCCGTGCTCCGGCCCTGTAATTATATCTCCCGCCCTTGCTCCGCCCCATCTACCCAGTATTGATGTATTGACGTTTCCATGCAAAAGTGTATAAGTGAGAAATGGCGATTTCTGGGTTCGCGCCCAACTGGGCACCCTCAGGCCTGTTGTCTTAAACGTTGTACCGGGTGAGAGCCTTCAGCGCTCCCCATTCGTCCGGCCAAGTAGTTAAAGGTTAATGCCACCTGCGGCAAATCTACAATACGTCACGTCAAAAAAGAAAAAAAAGAGGCAGCAGCGTTGTGGTATCGCTGCGAGCGAAGTGTCGGAGAAATGGAATGGAAAAGATTGCTTTTGGGTTACTTTATGATATGAGGACAAATAAGCATACATGACAGTCGCACGTAATCCTAACTGGGAGGGAACCATAAGTCACCAGAAGAAAAAACCTGTGTGTTTCTGGTACATACATAAACAGCCTATATACGTCCCACTGCTGGGCACAGGCCTCCCCTCAATCAACCGGAGGGGGTATGGAGCATACTCCGCCACGCTGCTCCACTGCGGGTTATCTATTTTATTGTGTTTCTGGTATTGATTGTGAAATCATTGACTAAACTCATGTCAGCTCTGGGGGTTAACAAGACCACAAGGCAAAAAGCAATTCACCTAAAAGATGAATTGCTTCGATGTGGCCTCTTTAACCCCCCTGGTGTTACTGTTGAGCCGCCCAAGGCCATGTAAAGACTACATACTTACTTAAGTAAATATACGTATACTATCGCCATTTGGCCAAGTAGTTAATGCCATATGCAGCAAGTCACAGTCACAGCCATGCTTAGTCCATCATTTTGTGGAGGACATAAAAATACTACAAAAATAGCAATACTAATTTTAACTTTTTAAAGTTCTATGTATTCTTAGTTTAAGGTATATATGGGATTCCATTGCCAGAATAAAATAAATAAAAAAAACGAAAAAATCCCTCCGTAAGTTTCTGCGAAAGAATACATAACATAATACGCCTATACACGTCCCACTGCTGGGCACAGGCTTGGTTGAGGTGCTTTTACGGCTAATATCCGGGACCAACGGCTTCACGTGCCCTCCGAAGTACGGAATCATCTTACTTTTTCGGACAATCAGGTGATTCAAGCCCGCAAAGTGACGATCACGGCTCACGATCTGGAGGTCCAGGTTCGATTTCCGATGGGGATATTGTCTAAATCACTTTGTGTGACTGTCCTTTGTTTGGCTTAAAAATAAATATAAATATCCAAAATTGTGAGTTACATCATTTCCCGCGCGCCGCGTCTCGGTCTAACACGTGATAATTAAGTTTTTGTTGTTTCTTTACGTTTTCATCTTCGGAGACATCTCGAAGAATTCGCGGGTTATCTGCAATCGTCTTTATTTGTCTTTTATTTTGTTGCCGTTATTGATTTTTGTTATTATTTCTTTAATGTTCACTGCTTTTGTAGAGGCGCGAAGGAGGTGGGTTAGGTTCACACCTTAGCTTTTAATCGGCGAAATAAGTTGTTATGGCTCACCTCTACTTTTTAAAGTTGTTTATAATATTTAAGTAAGATCTGATGAGCGCTGCAGATAGCGCCATACTTGTTGCCAAGTTTTGGGCCGATACTATTTAGTTTGCCATCGACACGATAAGAAGAAGAAGTAAGTACACACTTTTTGGCTTGTAAATTTTGGCTGCTTGTCAAGCTTGGCTGACAAACAAAAAAATGATAAAAATACTTCAGTAACAAGTAAGTAGGTATTTACTTACTTAATGGAATAGAATGTCAAAAAATATCTAACGTCATTTTTTCGTCTCAATTGACATACTATATACTATACTATATAAAAATGACGTCAGATATTTTTTTGACATTCCATTCCATTAAGTACTTACTTACTTGTTACTGAAGTATTTTTATATTTTTTTTTTGACATGGTTTCGGCCTTTATCAGAACCACAGATTATATAATACTCAGAACATAACATAACCATAAGCTCACGACTATATCCCAAAATGGAGTCTATTTCAAAAACATTATGAGAATGAAGAAATCAGACCAGGCTGTATGGATTTTCTCTTGCCTTAAAAAAGGAAGGCTGTATGGATTTTCCTTTGCCTTTCTCAAATAGAAAAAATCGAAAAAAAACATAAGTACCCGCGATTAGCCACCATTCTCTCAAAATTTGTTACCAGAAAAAACCGACGGGAAAAAACAATTTATCTAAGAAAGCTAAATAATTTGTAATTTGACATTTGCGCATATAAAACTAAGTGCGAGAAAGTAAGTGCCTAAAAATCGTGCAAGAAACTGACTGACGACAGGTCAGTTCGGATGACGTCGCTCATTGCTACGTCTAGCTACGATTCATCATAGGCATCTCTCGACTACCTAAGTAAGTAATATTTTCTTATCTATTCTTTATCCAACTTCATTTGAACACAAAACTTACCTAGGGTTGTATTAAATTTAATAAACTAACCTCAGCTTCGAGACTGCTCTCAAGATCGTGTCAATCTGACAGTTCTCATATAAAAACAGAGACTTGAGCATGGTCTTGAGGGCAGTCTCAGCTGAGATAATTTTATTAATACCACCCCTAGAACCAGCGCCGAACCGTTCAGGTAGTTGTTGAAGTTAAGCAACTTTCGCAAAGGCCGGTCATAGGGTGGGTGACCACAAAAAAAAAGTTTTCATCTCGAGCTCCTCCGTGTTTCGGAAGGCACGTTAAGCGGTAGAGCATATTTCGTACGCGTCACTTAGTTCCCCACGATACAATTCACGCCCAAATCAAACCTCAGGCCTGTCGTCTTACTTTTTTAAACAAGTTGAGAGCTCTCAGCGCTCCCCATTTGTCCGGCCAAGTAGTTATTTCAATAGGTCTACTTTCCGTTGTTGCATCATTGGGTGTAGATTCATACTTCAATAAATTATATAAAAAAAAACAATTACTTAAATAAAATGTTACTAACACTAGCTAATTTACATTGTCCAAATCACTTCGTGAGACTGTCCTTTGTTTGGTAAGGACTTTTCAGGCTTGAATCACCTGATTGTCCGAAAAAGTAAGATGATTCCGTGCTTCGGAGGGCACGTTAAGCCGTTGGTCCCGGCTATTAGCCGTAAAAACACCTCCATCCACCCGCATTGGAGCAGCGTGGTGGAGTATGCTCCATACCCCCTGCGGTTGATTGAGGGGAGGCCTGTGACCAGCTGTGGGACGTATATAGGCAGTTTATGTAACACTAGCTAATAAGAAAAATGGAAGATAATGACACAATATAGATGAATATCGTCTGAGAGAAATTATTTTTATTTATTAAGCGACAAGAAGCTACAGACAAGGGTTTGGTGATCTTTGATGAGAGCGGATGAAGCGAAAGTGATGTATCAGGATTGTAGTAAGTGGAATTCCGAGGTGTCTGCCTACCCTATTAAATAAGTACAATCATGAGCAATATAATGTACCCACTTTAGCACTCTGTCGCACTAACATATTTGACATTTAGTCAGACTTACAGTTCAATTTGTCAAAAAAATTAGTGTGACATGGTACCAAAGTGTATACATATTAATGCTCGTGACCGTACCTCTGATTGCAGTTGCGAATGTAGTCTTCAGTTTATTTATTGATTTTAAGTACAAGACAACCTCGGCAGATTAAATTTATTAAAACTACATTAAGTCAGTAGCCCAATAAATTTGAAACGCGAACTAATTTGTTTATAAACGACAAATATGTTTAAAGTCAAATGGACGTTTACAAATCGTGCAGAGGCCTCACGTCACATTGTGATGTCCATACACAATCATACATCTCCAGTAGTTTATTACAAGAGACTAAATTATGTATGTGTTCACATATTAAATGTTGTACTTAAGTGACGTAGATGATATTATGTGGACTGTTTTAAAACAACTCGCAAGTAAAGTTGTCGATATAAACTTAATAAGAATAGGGTACTTCCCTACTAGTCAAATTCAGTCTTTTATTTTAAATGACTATTTGTAGATTTGCCGCAGATGGCATTAACTACTTGGCCGGACAAATGGGGAGCACTGAGGGCTTTCACCCGGTAGTTACTAAACGTAACACGAAATTCGTCTTAGAAAAAACATGTCAAAATGTGGCACTTATTATTACATTTTTCTTTATTAAAATTCATAAATAACATACATACATACATAAACTCACGCCCGTAATCCCTAATGGGGTGGGCAGAGCCACAAGTAATCAAAGATAACTTGCAGCCACTGTTGATACGATGTCGTAAGCTGGATATGATGAACCTTATGGTGATAAGGGATCAGCCTATCGCCCATAACATTAGTCCATCATGTTAGAGGACACAATCCCTCTGTCGGTTTTAACGACATGCCCGGGAAGACAAGCAGCTGATCGTTTTCTATGTTTTTTATTTGCTCCCAGAACAGCATAGAAGCAAATAACTTAAATAGAAAATTGAAAACGTTTTTTGTAACCTTTAGATCTGTTTTTATTTACTTAGTAATTAGAATAGTATCATTTAATTTATCTTTGACCTAGGAAACTACCCAAATGGATGATGAACGGATTAATATTTGTAGAATAGAATAGAAATTGTTTATTATAAAAAGACGCCACACACAAGGACAAGACAATAACATCTCTTAAAAATTTTCACCTAACAATTAGGTACGGTCACGAGCATTAATATGTATACACTTTGGTACAATGTCACATTAACTTTTTTGACACATTGAACTGTAAGTCTCACTAAATGTCAAATATGTCAGTGCGACAGAGTCCTAAAGTGGGTACATTACATTGCTCATGACTGTACAAGAAGTGTAGAGGATGTTCATTAGAATGATCATAAGGTGGTGGTGAACGTCTTGAGATAAAAGGGCCTCTCGGCGTGTATTTAAGTCTAAATTAGTACTGCGACTTCCGAATTCATCCCGCTTTGTATTTTTTACTTATTGTAACACATAAGCTCGTGACCACATCCCAATGGGGGTAGTCAGGGGTACGTCCATCGCAAGATGTACTTAGTACCCGCACCTCAGCTTCTGTTAGACCAACGTGATAGGTGGTGAGCCGTATCGCCGTCTATAATGGTCGAGGCAACTGTGTTGTAGATTTTTGTTTATATAACACGCACCCGAACTTAGGGACCCCCCGCCACATGGTTAACGACGGTCCAAAAGGACCTGAAACAATTAGACCTGGACGCCAAACTGGCCCAAAACCGACTAACCTATAGAAATAGGATAAGGAGAGCCGACCCTGTATAAGCGGGACAAGGCTTAGGAAGAAGAAGAAGAACACCCGAACTTAGGGAAACTCACAAAGATGGTGGTGTAGGCTTAATGACGATACATATATAAAGTCGAATAGCTTTCGCATGGATAGGAGGAGGACCCGGTGGTGTATTGGTTAACAAGAGCTACGAGTTCCTTGTTCTAAGGAAACTAGGGATCTAATCTAATCTAGCCTACAAGATCCCACTGCTGGGCAAAGGCCTCCCCTTCCTCTAAACTAGGGATCACAAAGTGATATTTCTGATATATCCTCAACGGGATTCGAACCTGGGACCTCCGGATCGTGAGCCCATCTCTCAACCACTGGACCAGAGAGGCCGGTTTTTCCGCCTACCCTCCTATCAATAGTTTCTTTATCCTCCTATATTCTTTGCCCTCATTACCGGACACTGAAGCCCTGCCGAATGTATGCGTCGGAGTTATAAACGTATCGGCGCTATCTTCAAAGGCGCATCTTCCTTTGCGCGCGCCGCTCCCGTCGCGTGCGCACACGTTACAGGTTCGCACTCCACGCATGCGCTATAGATATGTTGCTGATTATTGTTTACTTATAAGCTATAGTTTTGGGGCCTGCACTGTTACTGATTGCGCTTAATTGATTGATTGTTTTGATTGTTTGCGATTTCCTCCAAACATCAAATCACATAACATAAGCTTACGACTATATCCCAATGGGGTAGTCAGAGGTACATCTATCGCAAGGTAAACTAAGTACCCACACCTCACCGAGCTTTCTGTTAGACCAGCGTGATAGGTGACCCATACCGCCGTCTATAGTCGAATAGTCTATGGTCGAATAGTCTATGGTACCTACTTCACCAAACCTCAATTTCTTCAAATAAAATCCGGGTAAATATTGATAGCATTTTTTACCTGGTCTCTTTTTTTCTATCGTGTGGGTTGTGAGGTGAATTACCAACCCCATCAACCCTGGTGTCAGGGTTATTATTGAGCTCCTGTCATGGCTCATGTAAAGACTACTTACTTACATCAGTAAGTAGTAACCGGGAGAAGAATATTACAATATGGCGACGAAAGTATAGCTCTTCTTGGAGTACAAACCTGCTTTATCCCCGCATATTTATCTCCCTCTAGTACCATTGCGATCTCGTAGAGTGTCTCACTATTGAGACGGTTTTACGGTGGTCATTTATGTAAATTACCATATAATATATCTTACCTATATGCATGCTTGGGCTCTGTAGTAATGCGCTTTAACCACAAAACGAGAAGGCCCAAAGAGAAAATTTAAATCGAAAAAAATTCTGACTCGTACTTGATTTGAACCCGCAGTTCTTGTCAAGCCGAGACGAGCGTGTTAATAACAACACTACGGAGCGATTGCGATTCAGAGCTGCGGTAGCCTTACCGGGAGAGAGTCCTCAGCGCTCCCCATTTGTCCGGCAACTTGGCCAAATGGGGATGTAAATACATGAATATTGCGACGGAAAATTCCACTTGATATCTACTCACCATCATGGTTTTGTTACGATGTCACTAACATCCTGTATATGAGTAGGGTTGCCAGGTGTCGTGCTTAAACCGGTCATGGGCTTGTCGGGGCTTTTTGTTAAAGTAGCTACCTACTATCTACAACCCTGGCCGGGCAAGGTCCCAGGCGGGCTCAGGCGAGCGGAGAGCGACCTGTGTGTGACTACACATACTTTTTTGTCATCAGCCCAGCTGTAAAAAACATGTCTTCTTATCTTATCGTATTTAGCCTATTCGATCCCACTGCTGGGCAAAGGTCTCCCCTTGATTTTTCCACTCCTCTCTAAAAATAATCAAATAAAAACCTTTATTTCCCGAACAAACCACAACACACATATGCATTTACTTAACACAATATAACAACTGTTGACTTTGGATTTATAAGAAAGCGAAATCAGAATCATTTATTCAACGTAATTATCATGGATAGACTTGTTGAAGGTCAATGTAACATTTTTGAATTTACGTCATTTCGCAAGGTCCGGCTGAGGAGAAGAAATGACAAGAAACTGCAACAGCAACACATCTTTTAAAAACCAATGGTATACATTACAAGTTATTTAATAACTAGAGGAACACATTCAATACCAGACATTTTTATCATTTAGGTAATCATTAATCTTATAATAAGCTTTTTTACATAAAGTAAGCTTCACATGAGCTTTAAATTTATTTTCTGACTTTATAAGCGATATGTCTTGTTCTCTTGTCTGCTTGTCATATTTTTGTGTGTGATAGACAAATATTTGTGTGTCTATCATTAGAATACTTTACTAAAGGCGAACTTCATTTCATCTCTAACCTGACCTTAATATGAGGATACTAAGGAGTGCCGGTGGTGGTCAGGTTAGAGATGAAAACGAAGTTCGCCTTTGGTAAAGTGTTGTAATAATAGACACACAAAAATATGACAAGCAGACAAGAGAACAAGACATATCACTTTCTTATAAATCCATAATCAACAACAACATTAATTACTTAACCTAAGAATAAAACAAAAAAAATACACAAAATATAAATGTATTTACATGGTCGCACTCCACCGAAAAAAGGCGAGAGTTCAGCGATTATTTGCCCAGAGAGCAACATTTCAATCTTCTTCTATCGTGTGGGTTATGAGGTGAAGTACCAAATTCATCAACCCTTGTGTCAGGGTTCCTGGTGTTGGGTTGAACATTTCAATGATTGCATACACATACGTACATACTGATTTTACATGTCCGGCTTTTGGAGCAAAATGTCCAGCCTTATAGCGCTGACTCCGGCTTTTGTATTTTAGGGTGTGTCAACCCTATAACTTAGTCCTAATCGCGATTAGAATTATTGAAAATATTATGAATGTATCATAATATTTACCATTCCTGTGTAAAAAAAGAGAAGCTTACAACCACATACATACATACATTTATACGATAAACCGATAGCATATTGTTTTCATCCATTAATGACTTTCCGTAGTACTTATTAATGGACACACAATGTGGTTTTTCTGATATGTCCTCAACGGGATTCGAACCCGGGGCCTCCGGAGCGTGAGTCCAACGCTCAACCACTGGACCTCAGACCACAGAAGAGACTGAAGCGGTGCGACAACACGACAAACCATCATAAATATAAGTACATTTCCAACAGCACCTATCACGTTGGTCTAACAGAAAGCTTGGTTTCTGTTAGACCAACAAAAATTTCACTAGGTACCACAGACAGTTGGGTCGGCTATTATAGATGGCGACTCGTATTGCCGTCTATATTATCGAGCTAACTGTGGTAGTGAAATTGCACTTAAGATAAATTAATAACTCATTTGTGCAAGCCATATCCGGTATCCAAGTTTGAAACTTTTTTTTTGTCGTGACTTATTATTGTAGATTTGCCGCAGATGGCATTCACTACTTGGCTGGACAAATGGGGAGCGCTGAGGGCTCTCACCCGGTACAAAGTTTAAAACAACTGGCCTGAGGGTGCCCAGTTGGGTGCGAACCTCGGCTCAACGCATCGTCTGAGAGGAAGAATATTTGAAAGAATTAATCGACCCTAGTGGGTCGATAGCGATAAACGCTGATTGAGGGAGGCTTTTCAGCCGTACTTTACTTATAAGTAGGTATGTAAGTAGATAAAATATATTTAATTAGTAAGTTATTTTTACTTGTAGATTCTGCCTAACGGCCACACATACTACACCAAGGAGAAGTTCTCGCCGCTAGTGTGTGACCATCACGTCTGCGAGTGGAATAACACTAACTTCTATGGAGGTAAGCAATATACCTGGAGCATAGAACAACGAATAATACTACGTTTAGAACGGCAACTCTCCGCCACCAATAAGTATACAGGTGTTAGTGACAAGATTTAATCGACCCTAGTGGTCGATAGCGATAAGCGCTGAATGAGCGAAACCGTCGACCACGCCGGCGGGGTTAATATCGAGGTTCTGAAGTGTTAGGTGTCGCGAGTTGATTGGCCGCCTCTATGGCTAGAGTAATCGGGTCGTCAGGAAGGTTCGAACCTGCGCTCTACATTTGAGAAGCAAACTGTTGTACCACAGACCACAGTGACTTTTTACTTAGTCTGTTCTGTAAGAACTGAAAAGTATCGGCGTCCGAAGGACGTAATATACGATCCCGACGACCCGATTACTCTAGCCATAGAGGCAGCCAATCAGCTCGCGACACCAAACACTTCAGGACCCCGATACCGACCCCTCCGGCGTGGTCGACGATTTCCCTCATTCAGCGCTTATCGCTATCGACCCACTAGGGTCGATTAATTCTTTCAAATATTTTTCCTCTCAGACGACGCCCTGAGCCGAGGTTCGCGCCCAACTGGGCACCCTCAGGCCTGTTGTCTTAAACGTTGTACCGGGTGAGAGCCTTCAGCGCTTCCCATTTGTCCGGCAAAGTAGTTAATGCCATCTGCGGCAAATCTACAATAAGACAAAAAAAATGTTCTGTAAGAATAGTTGGCTTTGCGAATCGCTTAAGACGATTATTCGCGTCCACCCATTCGGTCTCGATCGCTCTTAGTCTAGCATCGTCTCTTATCGCGTCTTATCGTTGCATCTTTTTTTATTTTCTCTCTGGCATGTTTGGAAACAGCCGTATTACGTAGTATACAATAGCTCGTTAACGATGTTTTGGTTTCAGAATGTGGGTAAAAAGGACGCGAAGATCGAACGCACGTGGCCTGACCTATGTTTTGATACCCTAGTTCTGTTAAGTATGGAGGCTTACTGGGGGTTAAAATGGCCACATCGAAGCAATTCAGCTAAGAAAGCAATGTTGCAATTTGGGCCAAGTAGTTAATGCCATCTGCGGCAAATCTACAATAAGTCACGTTAGAAAAAAGACTTTTGCGCATATAAAAATAAGTGTGCAATGTAAAAAAAAAACTGGTAAGACTACTCGGTTTTTTTTGACGTGACTTATTGTAGATTTGCCGCAGATGGCATTAACTACTTGGCCGGACAAATGGGGCAGACTACTCGGTAAAACTACTGGGATTAAGGGTCGAAAAACGATTTCGAAAATAGTAGATTTAGGCCGATGTTGGACACGAACCTGTGACCTTACAGTGAAAGTCAAACGTCCTTCCAACTGAGTTACCATTGCTACACGGTTAATCTTCTTTCATTTATTCTTTCTAAATGTTTTAACAATCTTAGTATGTTTCTGTAATCTTACAAGTCTTCAGAATCGGACTCAGACCTCCACAAAACCTCTCACATCGCCTCCTATTGGGTGTTTTTTACTTGACAATATTTAATAATATTAGTGCTGCGTCACCCCACATCCTGTCTGAACACATTCAATCGCTGCGCGCACGCATGTTTGTAAACTCATTTACATAAACTAAAGTCTTGCTTATTTTGCTTTTGTATTTCTTAAAAGACGTTAGATAACCAATCGTGGATTTGAGTTGTATGAAATTGCGCAAGTTTGGCACATCCACACTATGTGACTGGAAGAAATCCCAATCAGGGATAAGCTCGCCTATGCTTTATTTAAGGATAAATTATGTGTTTTCCTTATTATTTTCAAGCAATAAAGAGTATACTTACAAACAAACAGAGAAACAAGGACTTATATTATATTATAATTCACGCCTAGGATCCTTAATGGGGTGGGCAGAGCCACAGATGAATAATAACCAACGTATCTATAACATCTACGGTAATAGTTTATCACTTTATGGTAGAGATATAGGTAGCCATATAGGACTGATTGAGGGGAGGCCTGTGCCCAACAGTGGGACGTATATAGGCTGTTAATGCTATGTTATAGACAGCCAGTATGTTAGAAAGAACATATTTTCTTAGTTGCTTTTTACCAACGCTTTCCCTATCTGGCCAGACAAAGCAAAGCAAAAAAAAAATTTAAGTACTGGCTAAAATAAAAATACTCAAGTATCATCATCTCCCTAGCATTGTTTTTCACAGGGTCCGCTTACCTAACCTGAAGATTTGACAGGTCCGGTTTTTAACAGAAGCGACTGCCTGTCTTACCTCCCAACCCGCGGGAAAACCAACCCAAAACAAGTTAGGTCACATACTTACCTCCGAAAATGCGTTTCTCGGGAATGTGCGTTTTCTTTCACCGCTGCGATTATCACGTGGATAATCATTTATGATCCAATTATGAAAACAAATTTGACAATCATTGGTTTAGGCCTGTGCTGGATTCGAACCGGCGACCTTAAAGTGAGAGTCAAGCATTCTACCAACGGCTCAAAAAAAATCTGTAAAATATAATGTCCGTTATTTAAAATTACCTTTGCGGGACTTAAAATTCATAATTCGAGGCGTGTTGTCGCGTCATTCTCATAAATATAAATAAATTAGAAATTCATATAATCCCGGACCACCCCTAGGTCAGGAACGGACATTCGTAAACTCATCACGCAGGACTGACAGCCCCGGGATATTCCTGTTACTACTAATTTTTTTTTTCAAAATGGCGGGACCAATGGAGTAGTTTCCTAGGTCAAAGATAAATTATTAAATTCTGATTACTAAATGCTACTAAAAAACCCCAAAAACCTGTTTCCTATTTAAATGCTACTTAGGTTCTATGACGATCTTGTGACGTAGCGAGTAGTCGCCGCTACTTTTAAAGCGCACCCCTGATGCCGGGCAGCAAAAAGTAAGGTATCAGTACTAGTTGGAGGCCGGGGAAATGGATTCTGGTAGGACTCTAGCTAGAACATCACCGATTGAGAAATTGGTCGGTGTACTGCGGTACGGAAGGCGATTGGGGCAACCACCGTTCTTGTACGCCCTATCTATGGAGTAATGAAGGCGATTACTCCACCGACAAGAGCGCAGCTCTTAAATAGAGAGAAAGAGAGAGAGATTACTAAATAAAGACAGATCTAAAGGTGACAAAAAACTTTTCCTTTTTTCTATTTAACTTATTTACGAATTTAAATAAAGTAAAATGTAAGTAATAATAAGTGCGACTTTTTGTTACGTTTTTCTATGATGTCACAGGTTGCTTTTTCATACAAATTCCATAATTTCATGTTTTAATGTTTAGTTAAAAGTAACTGATTTGACTAGTTGGAAACTACCCTATTGCTTAATGTTGAAATTACATATTGCTAGATATACTACCTATCCACTACTATTTGATACCGAAACTAAAAATCTAGTACCTTGATTAGATATTCAAAAGACATACACGTTAAACGCTGTTCCCGCCATCTTGACGTCAAGATGGCGGGAACAGAGAAAATGGCGAACCGAAGCTAGATAACTACTAAATACATATTTACTACCTATCCAGTACCTTCTAAAACTGCCATCAGATTGTAATATCATTAAGGAATATCAGAGATATTAACAAGAACTTTTTTTAACGAGGTTTTGACATTTCAAAATAAACATGTTTACGTTAATAATTTGTTGTAAGTAATTGAATGTACGCGCATTGCCTTTTTTGGTGCATCAAAAAATATTTAATATACTAATATTAAACTTATATTTAACTAAAAATAAGGTTAGGGGTTAGGTTTGGCTTAGGATTTGGGGTTAGGTTAAGGTTGGGGGGGTCTGGGTTTGGCTTAAGTTTTTTTATTTAATTGAATCAACAAAAATTACAGGTTTGCACAAATAGACATAGTATTGGTCTGACAGCATTAATTATGCAGGGTGTTAGTGACATCGTAACGAAAACTTTTAGGGATGATTCAGACCATGATTCTAATTTGATATCAAGAAGAATTTTCGACGGAAAATTCCACTTACAGACACAAAAAAACACAAAGAATCATGGTCTGAAAGAACGTTTTAATTAAAGATTAGGAGAAACAGGAAAAAACCTTTCATATTACCCGAAGTTTTTTTTTTTATAAGCAGAGAACAAGCAAAGCACGCGCTACGACACAGTAACTCTACGATTTGAAGCATTTCCTATCATTTGCATCCAGATTTTATTCGGAAGTTCAACTTTTTTTCCATGAAAAAGTAAAAACCAAATTTATTGCGTGATAAAAATAAAATGTTATTGGCCTATTGATATTTTTTAGTACTATATAATATATTATAGGCTCGTAGTAACCACAATCTCACCTGATGGTAAAGTGGACGTGGGCACGCTTATCTGGGGGGTTAAAAAGGCCACATTTTTTTACCTTTGATGGGTTTGCTTTTGGCCCCAGACTAGCCCGAAGGCATTGACGAGTCCTAAGATGGAGCGAGCTTGGGGAAGGTACCTGTTCACACTGGCCTTGAAAGCACCCGGGCTATATGCATTCGGAAATACAGAAGACGGCAAAGAATTCCACTCCTTAGCAGTTCGCATAATGAAGGACGATGCGAAGCGCTTTGTACGAATAGCTGGGATATCCACCAAATAGGGATGGAACCCGGCTGTACGTCTGGAAGTCCGAAGATAAAAGGGGGATGGTGGAATGAGCTCGTGTAGATCGCGGGGACAATCCCCGAAGTGCAGTCTGTAGAATACCGACATACTGGCGACTTTTCGCCGATGTGCTAAGGAGTGTAGCTCATATGGGCATATTTTTTTAAGTCATAATCGTCTTTTGGCATAATGGTTACTTGTCATACTGTTTTACTTAGCATAATGCTTGTTAAGCCTAATGATGTTTGCCCTATTCTTGTAGATTTATCACATTTAACTAGTTAAATGCCGCCAACAATTTTATTTAAATAGGTGCGAATTTATGCTTAAAGTGTTTATGCTTTATTATATTACGAGTATGTGTAAATAGTTATGCCTAATGTCTTTTATGCGTAAAGATTATTAGGAATAGTAATTTATAGTGCAAATGTCATAAAATTTTATGCAACAAAATAGGGAACCGTTTTAATGACTTTTACGCGTGACAAGTAATAGTAAGTAATTGAATACATTAGTCCATAATTCACTTAATTTTTAATAATGAAATCGTCCTTGGAATGTTGGAGATACCAATTTAATGGTAACACAGTGGTAACACATACGTCATCAAAAGGCTAGAAATGGCGGCTTGTCAGGATTGAGCAAACCTAGTTTTCTTATACCATGTAAAAAAGCAATATTGCAATTTGATATTTGCGCATATAAAAGTAAGTGCGCACTGCACACTGTTCTCACTTTGGGAACATTCTCGGGAATGCCATAGCACTGGGCGTAAGTTTATGTATGTATGTGTCATTTCAGACCAAACATAAATCTGCTTTATTTAATTAGCGCCCTCAAAGTTTATGTTTGAGTACGTTTCGCGCCATTTTTAAAAGCATTTTCTTTCCTAGTTAAAATGTTACGTATGGCTATAAATCACGCTGTATACATATACAGGGTGTATGCGGTATACAGGGTGTCCAGCCTCATTTACGTGGCCTGGTATCGCGCAGATATCTCAGATACCGCGCGCCGATAAATAAAATATTGACGCGTACAGTCACAGGGCATAATGTATACACACACTTCTCACTAACGGCCTCCGTGGTCCAGTGGTTGAGCGTTGTGCTCACGACCCGGAGGGCCCGGGTTCGAATTCCGCTGGAGACAAATCACAAAAATCACTTTGTGATCCCTAGTTTGGTTAGGAAATTACAGGCTGATCACTTGATTGTCCAAAAGTAAGATGATCTGTGCTTCGGAAGGCACGTTAAGCCGTTGGTCCCGGTTATTACTTACTGTTGTACGTAGTAGTGAAGTACGTAGTCGTTACACACGTAATGTCAGGGGCCTATGGTGGCTCAATAATAACCCTGACACAGGGTTGATGGGGTTGGTAATCCACCTCAAAATCTACACGATAGACCCACTTCTCACCAGCTATGTTTCAGTCTTATGTAATAGGACAATCCGAGCCTTATGCCATTAACTGGACACAAATTCTGGAAACCACCCAAACAGGTCCTACTGTGACCTTATTTATTTATTTTTTATGTACCTAATTACATTTATTTCTGACTTTTATCTATTACAGAAATTCACTTTAAAAAAACTTTACTTTTTTTCTTTAATATATATTTAATATAATGTAATTTGTGCAAAATATCTGAAATAAATGATTTATTATAATAACGTCTGTGCTTCGGCGGGCACGTTAAGCCGTTGGCCCCGGCTATTAGCCGTAAAACACCTCCACCAACCCGCAGTGGATCAATGTGGTGAAGTATGCTCCATACCCCCTTCAGTTGATTTAGGGGAGGCCTGTGTCCAGCAGTGGGACGTATATAGGCTGTTTATGTTTATTTATTATATTGGTTGGGTGAATGAAATAACAACATCTCTAACTCAAAAATATTAAACAACGTATAAATGGTAAAACCATATTTTATACAGGATAAGTATTAATGTAAGTGTCAAACTCAAAAATGGAACATCTATTTTTTTTTTATTTAGATGTCAGTTTGTCCTGCAGGTGTACCGTGCAGTATCCAGTTTAAATTAGTGTTTGGTGCACGCAGCGTACATAGCACACATAGCGACTGCCGCACTGGAGAGGCAAATGAACGGACATGCCTATTAGTCTACTAACTATTGCTACAAAGTTTTTAGATTAAAGAATACTTAGCGAGGTATAAAAAGACCAACTTTAAGCTCATCATCATCATCATCAGCCCATTAACGTCCCCACTGCTGGGGCACGGGCCTTCCCTATGGATGGATAGGGAGATCGGGCCTTAAACCATCACGCGGGCCCAGTGCGGATTGATGGTTATTAACGACTGCTAATGCAGCCGGCACCAACGGCTTAACGTGCCTTCCGAAGCACGGAGGAGCTCGAGATGAAAACTTTATTTTTTTGTGGTCACCCGTCCTATGACCGGCCTTTGCGAAAGTTGCTTAACTTCAACAATCGCAGACCGAGCGCGTTTACCGCTGCGCCACCGAGCTCCTCAACTTTTAAGCTATTCAACTTAAAAGGCAATGTTGGCAACATCAAATGTGATCAGCCCGTAATGTCCTAACCAGTTTTCGTGTAATTGTGCATATATTTTTTTATTTGTTTTGATTAAGGATTGCGAGTTTGGTTTATATGAACCTATCTACACGCGGGAGCGCGTCAAGCCAAGTTCGGCAAGGAACAGAACTGGCGAGCACCATCGTGTGTAATATTACACGAACCATTTGGACCCAAGTCGGACCTTAGGCTGTGTATATTGTAATATATTATCTTAAGTTATAAGAAGAAATTATATTTATTATACATAACATAAACTGCCTATATACGTCCCACTGCTGGGCACAGGCCTCCCCTCAATCAACCGGAGGGGGTATGGAGCATACTCCACCACGCTGCTCCAATGCGGGTTGGTGGAGGTGTTTTTACGGCTAATAGCCGGGACCAAAACGGCTTAATTTATTATATATTTTTATAAATAAATTTCAGAACTGACCATTGATCTTGGCACCTATTTAGAACTCACTTCGTTTGTCATTGAAGTCAACAACCAATGCATAGGTATATCATAATATTGAACTTGGCTCTCATTTCCCATTTATGTTTTTGATGGGATTCTTGTTTCAAGCAAACACTATTATTGCTGTAAGTACTTATAGCAAAGTAAACATGTATATGACCACTCACCGCTCGATCAGCTGCGAGCGAAGCGTGTCGGCAGGAAGAGGATTATGCGCGGTGGCTGCGCAAACGCATAGATTTGTCACATTTACATTACCTGATTTAAATTTATGAATGGAGCTGAAAGGCGGGTTACGTATTGCTATGTTTACTTTAAGTATTTTAAATGAAACTAAATACTACACGAACGGTTAAAAAATATAAAAAAATCGAAATTTAGAAACACTCAACAATGCTGCCGCCTACATATGAAGCTTGTAGTTTCTATTGTCAATGCGTAGAGGCACTAAAAATTTTGCCGTTTTTCCTTCTGACGGCTTTTGTTTGGCTTAAGTGGCCCCCATCAGAGGGGTGAGGTAAATTAAGCTTCCTCCAAGCCCGTATTGCGGTACATTGGGATCTTCATGCCGTTACCGTCAAAATGTCATAGAATCTTTGGTCTTCTTGCAAACATCCAGTCTCTTCTATCATGTGGGTTATGTGGTGGATTACCAACCTCATCAACCCTGGTATCAGGGTTATTATTGAGCTGCCAAAGACCCCTGACATGGCTCACCTAACGATTACTTACTTTCGGACAATCAGATGATCAGCCTTTAATGTCCTAACCCAAACTTGGGATCACAAAATATTTTTTGTCCCCACCGGGATTCGAACTCGGGACCTCCGGATCGTGAGCCCAACGCTCAACCACTGACAAGAAATACTTACGTAAGTTAGCGAGATACATAAATCCTAACTGGATATTTGCAGAAATACAAAAGATTCCAGAATATTTTTACGTTAATGATATTGACCTTCGGTCTTCGAAGAGATGTAGAATGTCCCTTCTATACGTAGGTAGTTTTGTTTATTCTTTGGTACAGTCTCAACAGCGCATGCGTCCGGCGGTCGGCGGTGGCGGCGCGTACGCAGCGGGTGTCTCCGCACAAAGCGGCGCGGACAGGCGACAGGCTACCGCGATACAATGTTCACTCTACCTGTATACTCCACTAAGTATATTATAAGTAGGTATGTATACTTGCCCAACGTAGTATGGTTACTCAGTAACATAATTATGTTTGGAAACAAGATGGCGGATTAAGGGCCTAGCTTATATAGCGTCGCAATATAGTGAAAACCATGTAAGCGCCCTATTGAAATATTGCGCGAATCTTAAGGCTGCAGTCTCCGTAAAACTGAGTCGTTGTGAGTTTTTGGTGACAATTATTTTCCTTTTAAGTATAAGCAATGTCACAATATTTGACTACGGTTTATTGCACAGAACATAGAATAGAATAGAAATAGTTTATTATAAAAGAACGCCACACACAAAAAAAGACAACAACATCATATCAAATTTCCACTAAATAATTACAAAAAAAGCAAAACGGTTGTTTGTCGAAATGATCATAAGGTGGTGGTGGACGTCCTGAGATAATAGGGCCTCACTCAGCAGAAGTCATATATAAGACGTGATATAAGAAATAGACACGTATTTTTTTAAAGTTATTGAGTACAATCAAACATCAAAACTGCAGACAGTGAGCCCAGCGAATTATTTGTAAACAGTGGTGAAATTATGAACCATTATAAAGTTGTCATAATTCTAAAATATATATTTTTGTTACGTGTTTTTGGTCTATTACAGAAACCACGTGTAACCAGGAGGTCTCAAGTGCAACCAGTTAATTTATTACCTTGCAAGAAACTGATTGGACTTTTATCGTACGATTAAGCTGGTTTTCATATTATAAATGTAATGTTTATTTATTATTTGGTTTATTATTATATTATTGTTTTTATTATATTATATATTAAATCAAGCGTTGAATACTGCTCTCTTCCGCCCGAGACATTGTTTTGTAAAGTTTTGTATGTCGTTGTAATAGGGTAGTTTCCAAATAGTCAAATCAATTACATTTTACTAAACGTCAAACAACGAAATTACTATGGAATTTGTATGAAAAAGCAACCTGTGATGTTATAGAAAAACGTGACAAAATTTCGCAATTATTATTACATTTTTCTTTATTAAAATTCATGAATAAGTTAAATAGAAAAAAATACCTTTAGATCGGTCTTTATTTAGTAATCAGAATTTCATAATTTACCTTTGATCTAGGAAAATACCCAAGATTAACCTATGTTTACGATACTTAAAACACATAAATAGCAACAGTAAAAGACCTTATTGCTAAAAACAATTCCTTTCCGAATCGAGATTATATATTTGTCAAACGGAATTCAAACTAGGGAGTAATACAGCTCCCGTGTTTTCGTCCCTGTTTTTGAACCGAGATAAAATCGTTAATCTTCAATCTGCCTTCAATCTGCAGTTTGATACCTCGTCAATCGAACAATCGGGACCTATCTATCGCTATCAATCCTCGAGCGATTGACGAGCACAATCAAACGCCAATTAATTAGGGACCACACAATGATCTGATTTGATCCGATCTTATCACTGATCTTTGTTGATTAGATTTGTTTTGAAAGAAGACTAAATTGTGTCTGTTGAGTGAGTAAGGAGCTCGGTCTGCGATTGTTAAAGTTAAGCAACTTTCGCAAAGGCCGGTCATAGGATGGGTGACCACAAAAAAAAGTTTACATCTCGAGCTCCTCCGTGCTTCGGAAGGCACGTTAAGTCGTTGGTCCCGGCTGCATTAGCAGTCGTTAATAACCACCAATCCGCACTGGGCCCGCGTGGTGGTTCAAGGCCCGATCTCCCTATCCATCCAGGGAAGGCCCGTGCCCCAGCAGTGGGGACGTTAATGGGCTGATGATGATGAGTGAGTAAGAGCCTCAAGTCCCTGTTTTTATATAAGAACCGTCATGGCATGATCTTGAGGGCAGTCTCGAAACTGAGATTAGTTTAGTTTATAAATTTCGTTTGTTGAGGAGTCTCTAAAGGCCTCCGTGGTCCAGTAGTTGTGCGTTAGGCTCAGAATCCGGAGGTCCCGGGTTCGAATCCGTTTGGTTAGGACGTTACATGCTGGTCCGTCTCTCGTTTGTCCGAAAGTGAGATGGTCCGTGCTTCGGAGGACACGTTAAGCAGTTTACCCAACTCTCAATTCCATATCTTACTTTCTTACTAATTAGTAACTTACTTTAATTAATTAGTTACCTTAGTTTAATTAGTTACTTTCTTACAAATGGGAGGCGGACCGGCCTATAACGTCCTAACCAAACGGATTCGAACCCGGGACCTCCGGATTCTGAGCCTAACGCACAATGACTGGACCACGGAGGTTTTTAGAGGCTCCTCAACAAACAAAATTCTTAGGATCCGTTTTCTCACGTACTTACTGAAAAGTATATGGTCTATCCAACACTGGTGGGTGGTATTTATAAACTAATCTCAGCTTCGAGACCGCCTTCAAGATCATGTCAATGTGACAGTTGTTATATAAAAACAGGGACTTGAACATCATCTTGAGAGCAGCTTCAGCTGAGATTAGTCTATTAATAAACCAACCATCCATATCTGTAGGATAGTGTCCTGTAGACACTCAATGTTGAGCCTAGACAGTTTATCAGCAAGTGGTTAGGCAAACACGACTTCGGTTAAACCCACTCGCAGGTACGCGCATTATGCACAAGAGTACCTTCCAATTACCATCCACAAAACAGGAGATAAAGCAATAATTATCGGCAAATTCAAACGGTTAAAAGTGGATAAAATATGAGTCCTAAATCGTCCGTATCGTACAGCTATCGGTTATCGTATCGTATCAGATGCCGCGGGATAGTATCGCGGGTGATACGGGAGATAAATGCGCGAGCGCAGCCCAAATACACAGCGGATTGAGCAAAAAGGTGCGCGGTTAATGGACGGCGTGCGCGAGAGGGAAGCACGGCTGTTTATCCTTGCAACTTCAGGTTTTTTTTCAACCTCTATAGTGTAGTGGGTACAGACCTTGGCCGCTAAACCAGAGGTGCAGGGTTCAAAAAAAATTCAAATATTCAAAATTAGCTTACATAGATAGCGCTTTTTAAACGTCAAAAATTAAATACTGTAATTTATATTGTTATTTGTATTTAAAAACATCTTCTAATGAAATTTAGTTTAAGTACATAATATAACATCGAGGAGCTCGGTGGCGCAGCGGTAAACGCGCTCGGTCTGCGATTGTTGAAGTTAAGCAACTTTCGCAAAGGCCGGTCATAGGATGGGTGCCCACAAAAAAAAAGTTTTCATCTCGAGCTCCTCCGTGCTTCGGAAGGCACGTTAAGCCGTTGGTCCCGGCGGCATTAGCAGTCGTTAATAACCATCAATCCGCACTGGGCCCGCGTGATGGTTTAAGGCCCGATCTCCCTATCCATCCATAGGGAAGGCCCGTGGCCCCCAGCAGTAGGGACGTTAATGGGCTGGTGATGATGATGATGAATATAACATAGCATTACGCCTAGATCCCCAAAGGAGTAGACAGAGTTGTATAGTATATACACTCACTCTTCACTAGCTATATCATGCGAACTCACGCCTATTTCCCACCGGGGTAAGCAGAGACTATGGAATTCCATTTGCTTCGAGCCTGACACCCTTCTCTTGGTTCCTCCACATTCATCAATCGTTTCATACACGCACGCCGGTTCAAAGTAGATCGTACTGAACCTTTTCTAAGGACATCTTCAATTTACTACTTAATAAAGAAGTATAATATCGCCTCCTTGGTTCTATCGAACATTTCCAGTCCGGCGGTGTCCTTAAAGGCTAGTGTGACACTGTTATTTAGTACCGGCGGTGGCACACGCGTCTGCGCCCGCGCAGCCCCTATAAATAGGCACCGCACGACCAAATAAAAACGTAACCGCGGTAGCGATTTAAATTCGATGTCCTTTAGCTGTTGTCTCACTTGTCTTTATGAAAGAGCTGGGTTGTCGCTGGACAAGTGCTGAGTTGTCGGTTGTGCTGAGTTTAAGAATGAAAAGCTAGAGTGTTATAATATTTTATACACACATACATAAACTCACGCCTATTTTCCACCGGGGTAAGCAGAGACTATGGAATTCCATTTGCTTCGATCCTGATACACTTCTCAATCTTGCTTCCTCCACATTCATCAATCGTTTCATACACGCACGTTCAGAGTAGATCTTACTAACTGCCTATATACGTCCCACTGCTGGGCACAGGCCTCCCCTCAATCAACCTGTGTGAACGAATAACAATACAACAATTTTTAAAATATTTTATTTGTTTTTTTTTTTTAAAAAAAAGGGCCCTTTACGGAGGTTTTTCTTGAAGCTACTTTTCCACGGCTATAACATGAGAAGAAGCTGCAGTAGTTTTAGGCGGATATTCGTTATATAACAAATTACGATTATAAGTGTAACTGTTACCAACTGAATAAAGATATTTTTGAATTTGTTTTCAGGGCAAAATAACTCACCTCACCAACTATCATGTTGGTCTAACAGAAAGCTCGGTGAGCTGTGGGTACTTAGTTCACCTTACTACGGATCTTATTTTATGAATGGATTTTACCTGCTAACTCTTGGAAACACAGTAGCAAAATTACTATCAAGCTATAACATTTATTTAACCATAAAAGCTGAAACCACTTTTCCATACAACACTACAACAAATAAAATGACTGCTTTTCTAAACTAATTTCTAATCCAACTAAAGAAAGACTAGTTTTAATATCTTGCAAAGGAGATACGATGTTTTAGATTTAAACAGTTTACAAATTAAAGACTCTTAATGGAGCCTCTAAAAAATCGTCTGATTGCCGAGAGAAAGAATAGTATGGATGAGACATACAATACAATGCAAATACAAATATACTTTATTGCACTAAAATAAAAAGAAATAATTACAAAAAGACTCTTAACTAGGTACATGGCATATTATTAGTTTTATGATAAACTGACGGAAAGAAAAACGTAATTCCATTGAATTTAGATCAACAGCGTATATACGTCCTACTACTAGGCACAAAGTACATGCATAGATAAATAAACTCACGCCTGTAATCCCTAATGGGGTGGGCAGAGTCACAAGTAATCATAGACAACTAATCAGTGTTGATACGAAATCCTAACATGGATACGATGAACATTATGGTGACAACAGGTCAGCCTATCGCTCTTAACAGTTGTCCTTCATATTAGAAAGGACACAATCCCTCTGTCGGATTTTACGACATTTCCAAGAGGGCAAGCAGCTGAACATGTTCTATGTTTTTTTATTTGCTCCCAATTCAGCATACAAATAGGTAATAATTATCAAGTTAAAACTGTACAACGCCATCTATATTGCTTTTTTTTTGATGCGAATTATTGTAGATTTGGCTCAGATGGCATTAACTACTTTGCCGGACAAATTGGGATATAGTCGTTAGTTTATGTATGTATGTAATTTACGGCTCAGCATATCCATGTTACTCCTCACCCACTGATCAGCGCGTCGATACACGCCGGCAGGAACAGCAACCGATCGCATCTATACGATGCACTCATTTGTTGCCCATTCACTAAACAATTACACTAATACTTCAACTCGACTGTTTTAATGCTTATCTTCTTTTTTGGCCGCAATTTGGTACTTTTATGGTCGTTTTTGGAAAGTTTTCGGAAGAATTTCAGTACATGAGTGGAATCAGGCTTTCAACAGTCAGACGAAATGTCTGTTAAGACTGATTCCTGTTTGGGAGAAAAAAAAATTCTTATAAAACCTTACAAGCTTAATTCTTAATCGTACGGTCACGAGCATTAATATGTATACACTTTGGTACCATGTCACATTAACTTTTTTGACACATTGAACTGTAAGTCTCACTAAATGTCAAATATGTTAGTGCGACAGAGTCCTAAAGTGGGTACATTATATTGCTCATGACTGTACAAACCTACATAAGAACACGCCTATTTCCCGCTGGGGTAGGCAGAAAGCATGGAATTCCACCAGAAATCGTGTTCGTAGACAATAATATTATTACATACAGGGTGTTAGTGACATCGTAACGAAAATTATGAGGGATGATTCAGGTCATAATTCTGAGTTGATATTAAATGGAATTTTCCGTCGCAAAAGCTTATAACCCGACAGAATTAAGTTGACAGACACGTCAAACGGTTTGCATACCAGCGAGATGCCCATTTGATTTGCCCGGGTTATTCATTCATTTACTCATTCTTCCTTAAATTAACAACTGTCAATCACCCGTCTCTTTCCTTTTCGGCGGATAAGATAATGACAGGTATAACTTAAAGTAAAATTAGAGGTGTCTGCAGGAATCGGGGCGATTTTCTTGTTTTTATGTATGGCGTAATTTTGATATCTCTCTCTTTTTAAGAGCTGCGCTCTTGTCGGTGGAGTAATCGCCATTCCTCTCTTCTTCCCGCCAAAACCTTCACCTCCCGATACGACACGACCTGCACCTTCTCTTTTATTTGTTTCATAAATGTTATCCTAGGTCTACCCCTTCCTCTCTTCCCTTCAATTTTTCCTGTTTCCAACACTTTTTCATTTGACACCATTTCAGTCCAGCTTATACCCTCCATCCTTCGCCAACGCCTTTTGTTATAAACAGTTTATATTCTATATTATCCACAACAATATCAATAGGCTCGCCCAGACTAACTCACATTTGCCCAAATACGGCCGAGATCGGAGTCTCCAGCATTCTAGCTATTCCGAACCGACCAGCGCCGACCGAGAAGATTGCAAAGGTCGCCACTCCGTCGTGAGCCACGGTAAATAATTACAAATACGCTAATTAAACGTTTGCTTATCTATATGGAGGGCCGGTTGCACAAAGTGCTAATTAATCACTAAAAATAATGAAAAATTATGAGTTTGATGATTTTAGTAAAATGATCCGTGCTTCGGAAGGCACGTTAAGCCGTTGGTCCCGGTTATTAGTTACTGATGTAAGTACGTAGTCGTTATATGAGACTTGTCAGGGGCCTATGGCGGCTCAGTAATAGCCCTGACACCAGGGTTGATGGGGTTGGTAATCCATCTCACAATCCACACGATAGAAGAGGAGACATCACTAATTTAAAAGCCACGCTCTTGTCGGTGTAGCATTCCTCTCCATTACATCTTAGGGAAAAATAGGGCAGTGGTTTCCTTCCTTCCGCCCAATTAATACACATATATAAACTCACGCCTATTTCCCACCGGGGTAAGCAGAGACTATGAAATTCCATTTGCTTCCTCGACATTCATCAATCGTTCTCCGTGCTCCGTGGTCCAGTGGTTGAGCGTTGGACTCACGATCCGGAGGTCCTGAGTTCGATTCCCGGTAGGGACATATCACAAAAATTACTATGGGGTCCCTAGTTTGGTTAGGACATTACAGGCTGATCACGTGATTGTCCAAAAAGTAAGATGATCCGTGCTTTGGAAGGCACGTTACGCCGTTGGTCCCGCTTACTACTTACTGATGTAAATAAGTTATCGTTACATGAGCCATGTCACCGGCCTTTGCCGGCTCTATAGTAACCCTGACACCAGGGTTGATAAGGTTGGTACTCCACCTTACAACCCACACGATAGAAGAAGAAGACTAAAATACAATAAAGATTCTGTGCAACCGGCGCATGCGGCGCGGTAAGGCAACGTCGCGGCACGCGCTTTGCTCTCCAACTAATTCCTTGTTTTGCCGGTTTGTTTTCACAAATATACCCACATTTGTATTACTATACCAGCTTCTTTATCTGTATAGATAGCTTATTATACACATGGTTTAAGACCAGGGGCCTGTTTAATAAAACTTACAATTGTAAATTACAATGACAATTTGATGTACATTGCGGAGTGTGTGATCACGAATATTTTGCAGTTTCATATTAGCTACGTAATGAACACCAAATTGTCATTGTAATTTACAATTGTAAGTTTTATAAAACAGGCCCCAGGTATGCTCAATCTACCATTGCTCTTACAAGCCGCCATTGCTAGCCCTTGATGACGTAAGTGTTACCATTAAATTGGTATCTCCAACATTCCAAGGACGTAAATTTTATTATTGAAAATTAAGTGAATTACTGCCTAATGTAAGTATTTAATTACTATTACTTGTCACATATATAAAAATCATCAAAACTGTACCTAAACCCTATACTAAAAATTCAAAATTTCCTTGCATCATCCGCCTAAAACTACTGCAGCTTCTCACAACATGTATAGCCGGGGAAAAGGAACTGCAAGAAAAACCTCGCACAGGGTCCTAGACGTTCTTTAAAAAATGTTTTTAACATAAAATATTTTTACACAATTGAGTAATTTAGCTGCCTAATATCAGTTCTCAGACAATTAATCCCATGCATTCATATCTTCTAAATAATCACGAACTTTTTAATAACCTATTTTTGAAAAGTTTCTGTTTAACTACTGTCTTAAAACAGTTGAACTACAGATTGTACAGTTGTACAGATTGTACTGTATCTATCTTCATCTGTGTGAATTTGTTTTGTATGTTGTGTGCAATAAAGTATATTTGATTTGATTTGATTTGAAAGGCAAATTCTGAATGTCAATGGGAATCTTATTGTAAAAACGTATACTTACTTTAAAAGATTTAGTGATCTTATGTTAATTTAAACAACTTACTCATAAACATACTTAAAAAAATTGTATCAAAATGCGCCGAAGCGATTAACCTCACGACCTGAAAGCCCATAAAAACATGATAATACGACCTTTGCTGATTTAATTGTTCGATTAGGGGTACAATATTTATTTTGCTTGCAACACCGGCCCGATAACGAATCAATTTCGCATGGCAACATTGAAGGCGGTGCTGTATGCCCGTTTTTGGGGTATTATTTTTGAGTTTTAAGTTTATGAGTTCATAAAGGCACGCATGAGAAAGAGTAAAAATAAAATGTTACGGCATAGGTACTTACTTAAGGTACATTTTAAAACGTAATCCTTAAGGAGATCGGTAGAATCCGAAATGGACAAAACGCATTAATAATAATAATAATAAATTCTTGCAAACTGAACATGAACCTCCCATACTTACAGCTACTCAAACCACCCCACAGCCTATCACACAATCAGCCACACAACCCACACATTCTCTACCTGTCACACAATACTAACGCAAGGCTTGACCCTGACATGTACTTGGCTTAGGCCCGTGCATGGCAGTAAACCGGCAAAAGCCGAGGAAACCTAAGGTTTTAAAAATAATAATAAACAATATTAAACACATGCCGAATAGTCCGAAAATTCTTACAGACAGACCGACCTGTAACTTAACCCAATTTATTAAATGAGTGATCACTTGGTTTAGGCCCGTGATCACTTAAAGGTACCGGCCTTAAAGAGCAGAGATGGAATCAATCCAGACATATACAAAATAATAATAATCTTTATTGTAAAATATATATATATTTACATAGAATCACTTACTACTAAAAAATTGGCATTCTTCTTCTTCTTGTCGTTTCGATGGCATTCAGATTTTTTCCGCCCAGTATTTTACCACCCGGACAGCATTTTCGGTGGCATTCATCAGCTCCTCTCGCGTATCAGGGCACGCGGGGCAAGATGTCAGGTGAGGTTAGGTGACAAAACGCATTGATGTCTTTAATATAACATAACATAAACAGCCTATATATGTCCCACTGCTAGACACAGGACTCCCCACAATCAACCGGAGGTATGGAGCATACTCCACCACACTGCGGGTTGGTGGAGGTGTTTTTCCCAAAGCCCGGAATCACCTTACTTTTTCGGACAATCAGGTGATTCAAGCGTGCAATTTTTATTCGACGTGATTTTTTGTAGATTTGCCGCAAACGGCATTAACTACTTGGCCGGACAAATGGGGAGCGCTGAAGGCTCTCACCCGGTAGTCAGTCTCACAAAGTGACATCGACAATGCACGAATTGGGAGTCGAACCCGGACCTCCAGATCTTTCATAAAAAATAATTATTTTTTCCTTGTTAGTCCTCAGGTCGATGACCAATCTCATCAATCCTTAGTAACTATTTTTAGTCATCTGTGATCAGGGTCATTGAACCTCCAAAGGTCCCTGACATGACTCGTAACTTAGGTAGGTGCTCCTGTAAATAGTAGCCAGGACCAACAGTTTAACGTGCCTTCCGAAGCAGTAAATATACCGTTCATAATTTTCCACTCCATTACTTTTTTTAATAAAAGCAAATTAACATCCCTAACTAAACAGATTCAACCGAACCTATTTTTTACGTACAAAATGACACTCATTTCCTGTGAAACGGCGATCCATCACAAGCCGGTAACAAATAGAAAAAAAAAACTAAAAGCCATTTACGAATAAAGAGTTCCATATTCAAATCGTGGTGCACGACGATTAGCATGCAAGATGGCTGCTGTGCCGAGGTGCGGTCCGAATTATGAACAGAAGCTTACGTCCTTTTTCTTAATGAGTTCTTTAACAGAATCAAATTAAAAAATGTAAAAAAAATGCAAAGTCTTGCTACTAAACTTACGGCCTTCAGGTTTTGTGAACCTCGTGATGTTGCGGAAAACTAATTTAAGTAAGTAGGTACCTACTGAGAACCAAAACTAATTTCCACATTTGATGATGATGATCTCTCCGACCGATTTCGGCCATGGCGACCACTTCGACTCCTAGTCGGCACGACGCTGATGCGCCCGAAGATGGCTTATGTAGCCTATTTTTACATTTCCACATTTAGTATAATAATAAAAACATCATTTTAACAAAAAAAAGGATACAAAAACATTAGGGTTAGATATTATTTCCTTTTGCTAGGTTCGTATCTACCTTATTGTTTCAACTTTGGTTAATGGACCCCAATGGAGGGACTTTCTAGGCTATGTTCAACAAAAACAATATAGATAGCGTTGTTCAGTTTAAACGTGATAATTACCTATTTTCCCATTACTCGGGTACACATTTATTCCAAAATACAATGTATTGGCAGAAGCATATATAAAAAAAATGTTGCGTGATATTTGGATTACATTATGTATAGAATTATGTTGCTACCTATACTGTTTCTCTTTATTTTGATCAGAATAATAATGCGTGGCAGATGTAATTGTGCCTGGGTTTAATAAAAAGGGTCTTCATTTATACCCAAAAACAAAGATAAAAGATACATAATATATTATGTGTGTTTTCCACGAAATTAGAAGGTTAACCGAAGAAAAACCTGTACAGCGCCATCTATGTTAATATCCCTCATTACCAACTTCTTTTTGAAACATTTACCTACACGATTTTACAACACTTGACGTTTCCAATCTGTGACTTAACGTCCGTGACGTAAGCTAACCAAGCATGAATAGGACCAAAACCCGATTTTCGGCCAGTGATACAGATTTCAATTTCCTGTCATGTTATCAGCCTGCCGTCATCAGTTTTGACAAATAAGTTCATTTTGACGAGGCCACGGTGACGGAATGACGCATAACGATTTATCATCATGATTATCCAGAAGTGCTATTGGAAATCTGATAAGTTATAGCTTGATAGCTCGGTGATTTTCTTGGTTGCCGAGATTTGTTTAGCTGATAATTCATTGATAAAAAAGACATAAACTTGTAGCTACCGATATATATTACCAGCAGTTACGAGCGACTTTGTTCGCGAGAAACCCTAATATCAAAACTAAGTAATTATTTATATGGAGAAGTTTCTTTCAAACTTCTCCATCTTCATATCTTCTTCTTATCGTATGGGTTGTGAGGTGGAATACGAACCTCATCAAACCTGGACTCAGGGTTATTATTGAGCCGCCAAAAGCCCCTGACATGGCTCATGCTCCAGTAAGTAGTAATCGACACCAACGGCTTAACGTGCCTTCCGAAACACGGATCATCTTACTTTCGGACAATCAGGTGATCAGCCTGTAATGTCCTAACCAAACTAGGGATCACAAAGTGATTTTTGTGATATGTCCCCACCGGGATTCGTACCCGGGGCCTCCTGATGGTGACCCCAACGCTCAACCACTGGACCGCGGAGGCCGTATCTTCATATCAATCCGGTCTTAGTGAGCACTTACGTCCTAAAAGAGACCCCCATGCGTAATTTGAGGTCCCTAGCATTTGTAGTTTTTGAGATTTCGTGGTGAGTGAATCAATCGGTGACCTTTAGCTTTTATAGGTAGATATATATCCTACTTAGTTTTTTTTTATGCATCTTCGTTACCTGGGGAGTTAAAAAAGCCACATCCAAGTAATTCATCTAAAAAAACAATAATGCTATTTGACATTTGTTTGCATTGCGCACTTACTTTTATATGCGCAAATGTCAAATTGCACTATTGCTTTTTTAGATGAATTGCTTCGATGTGGCCTTTTTAACCCCCCTGATATAAGTATACAAAACGACTCTTGCCCAACGCATTACAAGCCCGTTCATAAAGCAAGCCTTCAAGACATTATCTCTGTCTGTTTAAAATTCAAATAAAGCGAAAAAGCCCGCGTGGAAATAGCAAAATAATTGCGCGTGCGCCGCACTAAATCCAACGTCATTTGTTTATTAACCCTCGCCCGCCGCCTTTTAGCGTAAATACTGCGCTACTCGAAATATAGACTGGTGTTG
Source organism: Pectinophora gossypiella (assembly GCF_024362695.1). Taxonomy (NCBI): domain Eukaryota; kingdom Metazoa; phylum Arthropoda; class Insecta; order Lepidoptera; family Gelechiidae; genus Pectinophora; species Pectinophora gossypiella. The sequence continues at coordinate 4,673,959 of NC_065424.1, forward strand.
GCCGCGCAAGCTTTAGCACGGTTATTTCAACGTTATTAAATTAAAAAGCGGCCAAGTACGGGTCGGCCTCGCGCATGAAGGGTTCCGTACCATTAACTAAGTAAACAACAGTAGGTACACAAAATTTCATATTGCCTACCTGTTGCCATTATTGTTATCAAGCAAGAAAGGGCAAAAAATCGCGTTTATTGTACGGGAGCGCTCTTAAATATTTATTTTGTTATTAATATTTGTTGTTAATATGTATATATACCAGAATACATAATTTATGAAAATTTCAACTATCTAGCTATCGGGGTTTTTGAGATATAACCTGGTGACAGAGAGATGGATGGACGGACAGACAGCGAATTCTTAGTTAGTAATAGGGTCCCGTTTTGGGTACGGAACCCTAAAAAGGATAAAGAAAAAAAACAGACAAGGGGCTTAGGTACTCCAGTTGATGATCTGCGTGTTCGTTTATGAAACTAAATTAAACTGATACATACATACGTAAATCCGAGATAATCCGGTTCGAAGAACGAATAACTTACATCGTAGTATCACAGGTTCAAATCCCGGCTCACGCTCTAAACCACTGTTTTTTTTTTACTTTTGATGGGTTTGCTCTTGGCCCCAGACTTGCCCGAAGGTATTGATGATGCCTAAGATGGAGCTCCCCCAGAAGGTGCCTGTTCACTCTGGCCTTGAAAGCACCTGGGTTATATGCACTCGGAAGTACAGAAGACGACAAAGAATTCCACTCCCTACTCTACTTTCTTAGTTTGAATTCATGTTTGAATCATACATTAATTATATCAATCAGTACAAGACTCGCCCCCTGTTACATGGGATTTTAAACACAGCTAGCGAGGAGTGAGTGTACCGCAGAATAGAAGGTTTTAGAAGGCTTAGAATCTCGTAGGTATAACCAAACACATATCCACTCGCACACATACATAATTACACAACATCTGGGTTGTCTTAAAACTAATATAATTAATAACAATGGAAATAAATAATAAATAAAAGGAAATACTGTTGAAATAAAACACATCACTGTTTAAAAATAGTAAGTAAAACAATTACTAAAACAAAATAGGTATAATGAAGCGATGGCATGCCAGGACAAACCCAAGGCGGTTTATTGGTCTGCATTATTCCATGTATATGTTCATTTTTGGTTAAAAAAAGAGGATGGAAACGTATATGATACCGACCTCAGACTACATTTATTATTATCTAAATGTTGTTTAAAATAACTGATAAGTACGTAGTCGTTACAGGAGACATGTCAGGGGCCTTTGGCGGCTCATTAGTAACCGTGACACCAGGGTCGATGGGGTTGGTAATTCACCTCACAACCCACACGATAGAAGTAGTTAACGATTAGTGTAACTCAACAAGTGTTAAAAATGTGTAACTCAAAAACGGGTGGGGATTCAGATTTGGAACATAAAAATAATTAAATTTTATATTTTTTTATAATAAGTATAATTTTCAATAATTTTTATTCCAATGTAGGTACCATTTCTTTATTAATAATATTTTTTTATGTATATTTATACGCCTGCATGTAGGACGAACACATCACAACATTGTTATTCGAATAATTTTACCACCTTTTTGTATTCTATGTGTTCTCGCAAATACCTAAATTGATTTGATTTGATTTGATTAGCGTATAAGAACGAAATTGTATCCCAATTGGCATTTGAAAGACAAGAATGGAGAATGCTATACTGACAAGAGCGTGCTTAAATTAACGATAATGAAATCAAAAAGGAAATGAGATTAATTTTTGATCATCTCAGACTGGCATCTATTTCCAGATTAATCATCACTAATTCAAGATCCACGCTCTTTTCGGTTCTCTATGCTACTTTTTAGGGAAGAATGGGGCAGTGGTTTCTATATTATAATTTTATAATTAAATTTTTAGTGTTTTGTAAATGTTTCCTTTTATTTTGATGCAATAAAGTATTTGTATAATTTATCTTTGACCCAGTTGCGATTTTTGAAAACTGCGCTTGCGTGGTTTTTCACTATAAAGCGACGATAAGTACCTATATTCGCAGGTAATATGCGCATGCGCCTGCGTATCCGAGTGCGCGCAGATCGGCGGCGCTCTTTGTAGAATTCAGTAGCCGTGTTACGCCAGCGGTCTAGGATTTAACACGGCGCGGTTGAGTCCCCGGACTAGGTACTTATCTGAAATTGCACTTGCACGCTCGAAAAGGAGCCTATGATAGACCGCTACGTGCGTTATTTAACTGTTACTATACGTACCTACTTACATAAAAAATAAATAAACGCGACATGAATGAGTTAAAATAAAGAAACCAGTAAACGTTTACAATAACCGACTAAGCTACCGCCGACCGCTGTCCGTTTGACATCGGAAGCGTACGCGCATAAATCCGCGAACGACATTCTTTGCGCACTCGCCGCTTGCGCCCGCGCCGCCGCCACTGCGGGCTTTCGGAAATAATATTTCGTTGCACATTTTACTATAGTTGTATGTTTCGGGGTTAATAACCTCGAGAATATTATGAGAGTGTTTTTTTTTCGCTTCCGGGTTGCAAACAAACTTGAATCAAAAAATACCTTAAAAATGTAGAACTCTTTCAGCCTTGCGCAATATCAAGAAATGTCAAATAGCAATAAGTTATTGTTTTTTAGGTGAATGAGGGAACTTTCTGATCGGCTCCCCAAAAACACGATAGATGGCGTTGTTAAGTTTTTCTTCGGTTAAACTTCTAATTTCATGAATAACAGACATTATGCATCTTTTATTTTTGTTTTTGGGTATAAATAATGACCCTTTTTATTAAGAACACCAAGGTACAATTACATCTTCCACCCATTATAGGTTATATTTCCGGTATGGTAACTCGGCGCGACTATGGGTCGGATGCGCTAATTTCGTGCATTGACGTTTAGTAAAAAGTAACGTACAGTCATGAGCAATATAATGTACTCTACTCACTTTAGGACTCTGTCGCACTAACATATTTGACATTTAGTGAGACTTACAGTTCAATTTGTCAAAAAAGTTAATGTGACATGGTACCAAAGTGTATACATATTAATGCTCGTGACCGTACGTCTCGCCAAAATAAAATGTGAAATAGTAGCCATTGGTTAGGCTGTTTGCTGGACTCGAACTTGCGACCTCGCAGTGAGAGTCAAGCAATCCAACTGGGCTTCTCAAACTTAACCTCTACGATTATCATAATCAATAACAGCCACTCAGCTGCTAACCTTCAAACAATATTATAAATGCGATAACATTAACTTGTTTTAACCTCAAATAATTTATAGTTGCGAAATGTGCGCAGGATTGAAGAGTAGACCGATTGTTTCGCAGCCGATCGTTTTATTGATTGGACGGAAAAATCGTGCTGCAATAAGAGGGTAGCCATCATTTTTAGGAAAACATAAAACTTACTTCTTCTATCGTGTGGGTTATGAGGTGGATGACCAACCCTATCAACCCTGGTGTCACGGCTCATGTAACAACTTACTCACATATATAATAAAAATGATCAAAACTGTACCTAAACCCTATACTAAAAGTTCAAAATTTCCTTGCAAGTTAATTTAAAAACATTGGACGTTGGTAATTTATTTTTTAAGAATTGGCAACTTAGGGTCGTCGTCAGCTGGGCTAACCTTGAAATGCTAGCTGTCACTTTTGAGCATACCTGGTTTTTGCTTATACCATGTTATTCTATCGTGTTGGTTGTCAGGTAAATTACCAACCCCATCAACCCTGGTGTCAAAGTTAAAATTGAGCCGCCAAAGGCATGACTCATGTCATAACGACTACTTACTTACATCAGTAAGTAGTAACCGGGACCAACGGCTTAACGTGCCTTCCGAAGCACGGATCATCCCTAATTTCAGGGTTACCTATTATTGGGCCGCCAAAGGCCCCTGACATGGCTCATGTAACAATTACTCACTTATATGAGTAAGTAGTAAGAGGGTTTAACGTGTGGATCTGTGTTCTATGTTTTTTATTTGCTTCCGGAACAGCATAGGTAGATGCAATTTATAATCATCCGTCCCTTTCCTTTTCGGCGGATAAGAAAATGACAGGTATAACTAAAATTAGGAGGTGTCTGCAAGAATCGGGGTCAATATTTCGCTGTTGCGCTATCATTATATGATACAGGGAGTATTTAAATCTCAGAAGCATGGTCCCCACACCACCGTGGGCGCAGCGTGGGCGCGCAACTACATCTCTATGTGATGCACATTAAATTTGATCGCACAGCAACCTCACTTCAATAGATTTATTATTACTCAGCAACCACTCATTTGAGCATATTAATCGGTTGCAAATTTATTACTAAACTTAATATTTAATATTATAATCGTGAGTAAAAGGGATGTTCCTTTTGCCTTTGAGTTGACCTTTTTAAAGGCCTTTTATACCTAGGCTGTAACGTCGTTATCAAATGTTGGCATCTCAATAAATGTTATAATATGATGAGTCAATTTACAGGATCGTAAATTGTGAAAACACATCCCCTATAATAGATCTATGTAACCAACTGGATTGTGTGCTGCTTCATCCCACTTCTTCTTCTATCGTGAGGGTTGTAAGGTGGATTACCAACCCCATCAAAATTAAAGCACATAATAACGGGTTCTTACCGCGTTTAAATGGGGATATGAGACTTCCGATATTTCGACACTGTTGCAAGTGCCATGATCACGGGATGACAACTTAAAACAATGTATAAACAACCCCAGCAACCCTGGTGTCAGGGTTATTATTGAGCCACCATAGGCCCCTAACATGACTCATGTCCCTTTATTAAACGGGACCAACGGCTTAACGTGCCTTCCGAAGCACGGATCATCTTACTTTTTGGACAATCACGTGATCAGCCTGTAATGTCCTAACCAAACTAGGGATCACAAAGTGATTTTTGTGATTTGTCCCCACCGGGATTCGAACCCGGGACCTCCGGATCGTGAGCTCAACGCTCAACCACTGGACCACGGAGGCCGTTCATCCCGCTTAGACGCGCAATAGAGGCGGCCAATCAGCTCGCAACAACAAACACAGGACTCCGATACCGACCCCGCCGGCGGCGTAGTCGACGATTTCCCTCATTCAGTGCTTACCGCTATCGGCCCTCGGGTGAGAGCCCTCAGCGCTCCCCATTTGTCCGGCCAAGTAGTTAATGCCATCTGCGGCAAATCTACAATAAGTAACGTCAAAAATAAGCTATTGGCCCACTAGAGTCTATCATCACTAATTTAAGAGCCCCGCTCCTGTCGCTGCAGCATTCTCCATGCTACTTTTTAAGGAAAATTAGGGCAGTGGTTTCCTTCTTGCCTTCCGCCCCGTAGTACTCTGTCTGGCGCGAGTGAGATGGCGCTCAGGTAGTCCATTTCAAAGCCGTACTCCGCCTCTGAATAGTACTGACAGTTACTGCTGCCCTCTGTCAGGTTCCAGGTTACAGAGGGTCGATTAATTCTTCCAAATATATTCCTCTAAGGCGACGCTCTGAGCCGAAGTTCGCGCTCAATTGGGCACCCTCAGAAATAGAAATAGAAATGTTTTGCGCGGTGTTTGTGTCCTATTCTAACTTAACGGGCCATGTGCGATGGGCTGATCCCCTTTCACAATATGATTAGGACTTCGTCATAGAATAAAGAATACTACTAGTTACGTATCATCATCATCAGCCCATTAACGTCCCCACTGCTGGGGCACGGGCCTTCCCTATGGATGAATAGGGAGATCGGGCCTTAAACCACCACGCGGGCCCAGTGCGGATTGGTGGTTATTAACGACTGCTAATGCAGCCGGGACCAACGGCTTAACGTGCCTTCCGAAGCACGGAGGAGCTCGAGATGAAAACTTTTTTTTTTGTGGTCACGCATCCTATGACTGGCGAAAGTTGCTTAACTTGAACAATCGCAGACCGAGCGCGTTTACCGCTGCGCCACCGAGCTCCTCCTAGTTACGTATAGAACGGTCATACTCCGCCCCGCACCAATTTCTATCGGGCGCCAAGCTAGATTTACCTCACCCCCTCTGGGTTTTAGTTTAGTCGCTAAAAGCCTATGCAGGGGTCGTGTAAGGCTGTTCCGTGTTTATATTATTGAATTGTTATAACCTAAAGCCTCATATGAGAGTAACCATCTTCAAGGCAGCACGTTGTCCTGCGCGGCCGCACACACAGATCGGATAGCGCCACCTAGCGGGCGTGGCGCGTCACGACGCTGACGTCACTGCGCCCGCGTCGCTCATTCAGCCAGCCTCGTCCCGTGTCGATTGCTATTATTATTACAGATTATACAGTCATATTTTGTGTACAGGTTGGGTTTTTTTTTTAATTTTCTTATGCTTTAACAGCGTGTACGTGCATATTAGGCTGATAAATTATAAATTACGTTTTTCGACTTGTTATCGACACGAAAGAAGAAGTGCAATTAATATTCATAGTTTTCGGCTTAGTTAGTAGCTTAGCATAGTTTTTTTTTTTTATAAGTGGCATCTGCGGCAAATCTACAATGTCACGTCAAAAAAAAACATAGGTATAATTTGGTAAAACGAAAACGAAACCAAATCAAATATCTTTATTGCACACTAACAAAATTCCGAAAAAATACTTCCAGACAATCACTAACCAGTAATCAGCTATAAAAAACTTGGATGGCGGTCCCTATCGATTTCTAATCCATAATGCCATCTGCGGCAAATCTACAATAAGTCAAATATATATTATTATATATACATACATAAACAGCCTATATTCGTCCCACTGCTGGGCACAGGCCTCCCCTCAATCAACCGGAGGGGGTATGGAGCTTACTCCACCACGCTGCTCCACTGCGGGTTGGTGAAGGTGTTTTTACGGCTAATAGCCGGGAGCAACGGCTTAACGTGCCTTCCGAAGCACGGAATCATCTTACTTTTTCGGACAATCAGGTGATTGGTGAGGTTACATATAAATCTTGAAATCTGGAGCAACCTGTATAATCCGCGGCCGTTACCGCATCGCTCGCTCTCTTATTAATAAAGCGAAGAAAGCCCGAATCTGATCGAGCCACAATGGTGCGCGGGCCTGCTAAACAAATATTGTGGAATATCGTAATTTGCAGGGCTAAATGCACCAATAAAGGTTAAAATCCTTTCTGATGCGCCATCCTTTTACAAACTCTTGCGGCCGAGATTTCCAGACAAAAAAAAAACTCAAAAAATGTTTTTATTCAGCCAGTAACATAGTAAAATAATAATAATGAATAAATAATAAATAGTTACACTTTAAATCGTCATTATTTAAATTACGAACGTCTCATCCACCTAAAACTATTTCATTCGACATTCGGTCTTACGACTTTAATATAAACTAGATTTTATATACCTACGTGTACTTTATTGTAGATTTGCCGTATATGGCATTAACTTCTTGGCCGGAATGGTTCATTAGGCTGTAGATATGTATACGAAAATTTTATTTATAAATTGATAGATTGGCGATAATAATTATGAAAGAAAGACACGTTAAGCCGGTTACTACTTACTGATGTAAGTATGTAGTCGTTACATGAGCCATGTCAGGGGCCTTTGGCGGCTTAGTAATCACTCTGACACCAGGGTTGATGAGGTTGGTATTCCACCTCACAACCCACACGATAAGAAGGAGATTATGAAAGATGTATAGAGAGGCGTTCCGAATATAAAATATGATATTGGGCTAGCGCTATATAGGTACAGTGTTAGTGACATCGTAACAAAAACTTTGAGGGATAATTCAAACCATGATTCTAAGTTAATATCAAGTGGATTTTTTTGTCGCAAAAGTATGGAAATTAAAATAATTTAAAAACACTAATCATAAATTTTCTGACAGGAAATTCCACTTGATATCAGCTTAGAATCGCGGTCTGAGTCCCCATCCCCTCCAGTATTACTTACAGTGTCACTCATACATATTCGAATGGCTACCCGTAACTAGGTACTTTTACGGTGGATATGATATGCCATCGATGAATTAGAATCTTCTTCATTTATTCGACGTAACTATGATAGACAAACTTGTTGAAGGTCAATTTAACCTCCGACCAAGTGCCAAATCTATCACGACAAAAAAAAACGTCAATTTGACATTTTTTAATCTACGTCAAATAGGTATTTATTTATTAGGGTTCGTAATGTTTATTTTATTATTATTAGATTATATAACTTAATAACAGACGGAATAAAGTCGTGAATCTGTGTCACGACTTTATTATTTTTAATTTGGAACTGGCATATTATTTCATTTGTTTTTATTTTGATTTCTTCTTTTTCAAACGGGAACGTTTTCCCGCCTTTTGAAAAAGGCGGTGACGTGGAATTTTGTTCGGTTGCGGTAATCTGTTATGAAGAATTGGAGAGTTAAAAATATAACATTATTCAAGAGAATTGCTGAATTGTTTGATTACGACGAGCACCTCCCCACCTGAGAGCAGTAGTATTATCACATATTATAATAATTATATTAATAATATATAAATTATAATATGGTAGATGCGAAGAAGAAGACCATTAGCAGCCTATTTAACCGTAGTTAGCCACTTGTGCAGCTGGCTGCTCTCAATCCTGGTTTGAACAAACACTGCCTGTATCATAGCATCGACATCTCTTTAAAGTTTAAACTTAAGGCAGCTTAGCTCGGATTTATTTACAAAAATATTAACTCAATACCGCAGGGCCAATTGCACGATATAAACATTATTTATTACCTACAAAATGTTACTAAACATACAATTACATACTAATGTAAGTACTTGGGAGTTAAAAAAGCCACATCGAAGCAATTCATCTAAAAAAGCAATACTTATTGCAATTTGACATTCGCTCATATAAAAGTGAGTGCGCAATGCAATCAAATGTTAAAGAGCAATAATTGTTTTCTTAGATGAATTACTCCGATGTGGCCATTTTAACCCCCCTTGTCTTAGTCATTTTAAATGCAGGATTTTATAAATATAAGTAGGTACATAATTAAACGTCCGAAATCTCTAACGAAGTAAACAGGGCCACAAATAATTATAACTAAACTTACAGTCATTTTAGACATCAAGTCCTAAGGTAGATTTGATAAGGATCAACCATAATCAATATTAGCCTTTCACCCATGTAATAATGTACTTATCTACCCATATAACTATAACATAGATAAATATAGGCACCCATAACCGAAACACGCTAAAATTATGTAGGTAAATAAATCATAAGATACATTATAATGTCGTAAGTACTTAACTTTAAAAACATACAATAATTACAATAATTTTGAAGACTCTTTTGTGCAATCTGCCTTTAAAATATTGGCTGAATGCCTTATTGAATAATCCCAAGAGCGGGCGATGATCCGATAACTGCTTTCCGACGTAAATTAATATTTTGCATGAGAAATTAATATAATTAGTACACTCCCTTGCAGGTCTTTTTTGGGGCAATGATTGGCCTGGGAAATAATATTTGTAAACAACCGAATTATTTATAGGTAAAAATCTCAATAACTACATAAACTGTCGCTTATTTTCGCTCGCTAAGCTTATTCTTATGTTAGTTATTATTACTATGAACACAACAACAATTTAATAAACGGATAACAAATGAAAACATCTATTTCAATTAGTTTTTTTTTTTTAAATATGCCACAAAATACGTGAAAACCTAAATATAAGTTTTCAAAAGTTTGTTAAACTAGCGTCATCTAGTAACATTTTGAAATACTATTACCTCACTGCATTACGTTTCGTTTCTCACAAAAATTTGTACGTACAAAATTTAATTTATTATACGATTATTTCATCATACAAAACGGTACTTTGAACCGATAAAAAATCAAACGAAATAAAATAATTATAAAATATAGTTGGAATGAAATAAATAAACACGAATGAGATTAATTTCGTCAACTTAAAACAACTCCAACGGAACGTTAGACTAAAGTAAAAAAAAAACAAAAACCTAATGTCAACGCAAACAAAACTATGTCAAAATTATTTCTAAATTTCATGTAAAAACAACAATAATTCATGCAGTAATTTATGTACATAAATCCATGAGCACCACTTGTTTCTAGAGTCAGTGAATTCTCGTCGCGATGGCCGAAAAGTAAGTGTTTTCTTTGTTGCAAACTGGTGTTGTCAACATGCATAGCACACTTCGCTTATCAAAAATTGTGATTTTATTAATCAATTTCGCAGTTTATTTGTAAACATTATTCTTTTTCATCGTGCGCAGCTCATGAGACTCTGGTTACTTGCGTTTCCTGTCTGGTTACGTAGAACAAAGTTTTAAGGTCAACCAGTATTTAATGAGCTCTGATATTGAATTCTTATGATTTGTTCCGGTTTTAGTCTAATGATATTCGCAAAACGTAGTATTGTTGCGAGTATATACGATAACATGGCTAATATTTACTATTTTTGATGTATAGGAGGAATTAGGACGCTTGTATTTTGTGTATATTATAGGTACTTAACTTCCTTTTGCTTACGTTACAGCACTTGTAGCAATATATAACTCTATTACTTTACTCCTTACAGCGTGAGAAACGTCTAAAACCTTTCAAAACAGAGGTATTGTTCTCAATGACCTGTGAAATAGTGTCATAATACTTCTATTTCCAAAACCCTTCTTGCTGCTTGGTTTTAACTAGTTCAATCATAAATATATGATAATGATATAATAGTTTAGTCATATATGATAATGATACTAATATTTTGGTTGTAATTTTTTCTTTGTCTGCTTTCAGGATGTTATTCCTGTAAGTTATTTTATATACCTAATTATTTATTATACTACTTAAAATAGAGCTTGATAAGATTGACATAGAATAGTTTTTTACAGGTTATTTATGGAATGTAATTTCTGCTCAACCGAAGTAATTCATTTCATACGCTTCTAAAGTCCCATAGTTGTCATGGGCAGAAACAATACAATGCTTAATCAATTGATTAACCTGATTGAATTTAAAAGATGTAGAAAAAGCTATTGACCGGCTGTTAGACGTACATAAGATCCTACAATACATAATTATCAAAGATTAATAATTGTAGTAACAGTAACATTCATACAATCAAGATCAATAGACGCTGAAGATAACAATTAGCACAAATATTTTGAAAACCAATGTTAATCAGAGATAACCTTGGAAACATAAAAAGTTACAATATTTTTATTTTTACATACATTTTAACAATTTTATTTTCTTTTTTTTACTTAAAATATTTGACTTTATTTAAATATAATTTATGACCCATAAATTTAAATATAGTCACATGAACTTATTTACAAGTAGGTATAATTTCAATACATTGTACATATTACTTTAAATATTATACATCAGAATGTTAAAAATAAAGTTAATAATAATTACTGTTGAGTACTGATAAAAACCAAGGCAAAATATATATTGAAGATAAAATATAACTGGATGCAATATTATCAGTCAACTACATTTAGCTAAGTTATATTTAAAGTCGTAACGCCGACAGTCCCTTTATAATCCAAACTGTTTTACTATTGTGTCTGGAAACCTCGGCTTTACGAGGTTGATGAACCATAATATAAGGTTCACACTTAGACTAGGTTCTAAAGAAAATCTTTTGCTACTTATCATTCCGGGCATATTCTAGAAGTAGATCTTCATCATGTGGGTTGTGAAGTGGATGACCTCGTCAACCATGGGGTCAGGGTTATTATTGAGCCGTCAAAGGCCCCTGACTACCATAGCATTACGCCTGTATCCCTGATATAGGCAGATGTGTATTTCTATACACCGACTCCTTGCCAGCTATGTTTAAGTCCCATGTAATAGTGGGTGAGCCTTTTGCCATACTGGGCATCCTGGAAACCATGTAATATCAATACTGTAAACTGTTATCTAAAGGCCTCTTACATGTCTTGTATAACAAGTATATGGACTTACATCAGTAAGTAGCAATCGGGACCAATGGTGTACCCCTTCATGTGATGCCTCAAAAGGACACTTACATAAGATAAAACCTAAAATATATAAATAATAATCATAGTAACTACTACAATAAGCAACTACTGTTGCTACTTAGCAATAAGGCCGCCTATTATATACTTTTCTATTTATCTTTTGTATTTTCCTGTTTGTGCGATAAAGTATTTGTTATGGTATGTTGTTAACACCTCAATGATAGCAGCCCACTAATGCCTCCACCTGTCCTACACGCCACTTAAAACCAAGTCACAATAACTGCTTATGGTCAGTCGACCAGTCGCATGTTAGGGCCCAAAATGGAAAAAAAAAACATCAGTAAGTAGTAACCGGGGCCAATGGCTTGATGTGTCTAGAAGTACCCTAGAAATAGTCATCGCATGAGTCATGACAATTGCAGCTAATAACCTGCTGATTGTTGAAGTTGGTCATTGACCTTACAACTCATATGACAGTAGGTTAACAGTAAGTTCCTCTGTCACTAATGTAATCACTATTTTATTTCACGGGCGTTTCCCGTTCGTCCGATTGGTCGGCCAGCCAATCGGCCCACCGGGATTCATTTTTCCCTTTCAACTAACGGATGTAAGATTAGTATGGCGAATGCGAAGGCGAAAAAATCTCACTAGATGGATCAATCGGTCGACCAATCGGACGAACGGGAAACACCCTGTTTTTATGCTCTTTGTAGTATAATAAAAACAGGAAAGTATAGACTAGAAATGATCCAATGTTATCTATACAAACAAAGCACGCCCAGAAGACATAACAATACTATCTCACACACTCATTACCTATTTATCATAATCTTTTAGATTAACTATCTCAAAATTGTAGTAAACATTTTTTTTTATTTTGATAATGTATAGAGATATGCGGTAAGTTATAATAAAGATTAACCGTGCACTGTTATATCATAATTCGTATCTGTAGATAAATAAAAAACTACTGGCTTATCACGCAACTGTCTTACTTGCCGCAGAACTTTTTCAGTCTGGGATCACCCTTGAATTATAAATTGTTATAATTAGTTGAAAAACCCATAGTCCTCCAATGGTATCGTTATGGTCGCCAAGTCCATTAAAATATGTTCATTGACCTACCTACAAATACATAAAGTCACGCCTGTAATCCCTAATAGGTTAGGCAGAGCCCCAAGTAATAATTTTACCCACCGATTTTTGGTAAAATGAACTTTGAACATACCTCTGCATTACGTAAATGAAAACTCTCTCTCTCTTTATTTAAGAGCTGCGCTCTTGTCGGTGGAGTAATCGCCATTCTTCTCTTCTTCCCGCCAAATGCTTCACCTCTTGATACGACACGACCTGCACCTTCTCTTTTATTTGTTTTATAAATGTTCTCCTAGGTCTACCCCTTCTTCTCTTCCCTTCAATTTTTCCTTCTATGATGTTTGTCATAAATAAATCGTCGTTTCAGGTGGCCAATCATATTTCCGTCGAAATGAAAACAAATGTTTTAAATGGCTTGTGAAACTTCCCACCAAAATATGACAACAAAAAAATATAGATAAATTATTATCGCATAACAAAACAAATAAACCAGAAATTATAGGTTTATATGATTAGCAGCTCAGCATACAACTCTGACGACCCCAGGGTCAATAAAACGCACGTACAGTCAGTACGTAAGTTTAACACATTGAGCGCCACGTGTATCACCAGTGATACATCATGGTAGTTTTGCCACAGGCCAATGTATCTTTGGTGATACACGGTGAGTGGGCAACTTCAGAGGCCAATGTATTAAGCGTGATACATTAGAGCGAACAATTTGTATGGGTTTTAGAAAGCCTTGGCCCTCACAAATCGTTCCATGTTACTGGGGTGTAAATATCAGTCATACTTAGAAAATTATGTAACAAAAATGAAACAACTTTTTTTTGTACTTTTTATTATAATTATAAAGACAGAGATCAACTTCTATTACTTTAATTGTACGTTAACATCGTTTATTTCAAGAAACAATTAAATTTAACTGCTTTATTTATTTATTTTTCTTATAAAAAAAATAATTCAAAAACATGCACAATCATTCCACTAACTAGTAAAGTGTATCATAAAGGATACATTTGGCCCAGGAGTTTGTTTTGCAGGTGTGACGTATTCCAGGGCCAGTGTATCTTTTATGATACACATACAAAAAAAGGGGGTAGGGTACATGGGGGAAGGGGGGGGGTCAAGTCCCCATAATAATTAACTACCAAGGGAAGTTAAATACGCAAGAAAAAAAAAAAGAGTGGTTCACGATATTTTCTCAAAACACCCCTTGGCGCTGAACGTGTTAATTGTTGGTGTGGTCCGAGATTGTTTTTGAACAATGGTGTGTGATGTTACAGGTCAGCGGAGGCGAGCGCCAGTGTGCCGACCACGCCAAGTGAGGGCGGCTCCGGCAACTGGTGGGATTCCTGGCTGACTTCTGCCAAGACCAAGGTACGTTTACATACAGCCAAATAGTGTTGCCGCTCGATAGCGCCCTATCGATAGTTCGATCGAGAACTCGATACTATCGATAGAGTCGATATTATCGATTGCTATTTTTAGTGATACTATTGATAAGTAACGATACTATCGTTAGGCCTATCGGTTGGGTAGATGATTTTGGCTGTTTACTATCGATAGTAAAACTATCGATTTTTCGGCAACACTACAGCCAAACATGCAAACCCTTGACTGCTATAGGATTAAATCAGAATCATAAATTGATTGTTTTCTGTGTAAGATCCAGACAGGATCAATGGTTTTAATTATAACATGTTTTTTCACTAACACAGTTGGCTCGACCATTATAGACAGCGATACAGCTCACCACCTATCACGTTGGTCTAACAGAAAGCTCGGTGGGGTGTGATCAAATTGGGATATGGTCGTGAACTTATGTTTCTTCAGACAACATAATCCATAGCAGTAACAAAAACAAATAACTTTATTATTTTAAACTTAACGTGCCGTCCGAAGCATAAAATCATCAATATTTTCGTACAGTCAGCAATTTCGGGTTTTGACTTTTAGTAAAATGTAACTAATTTAATTAGTTGGAAACTACCTTGTTATCCCATATACATATACGTATTATGTTAGTGACCTAAAACCGTATAAATACAGAGCTCATAATTAGGACAATTCTTAAGAGGTAACTGAAAGGGAATTTTTATATTGTAATATTGAGTGAAATAAGAATAAGCAATATAAACACAGCATTTTTTTCTTATTATTTATTTTCTATTTAAACAGGTGCAAAAAAAGGTAATTACGTATCCCACTTTACAAGTCTCTTTATTTTTATTTTAAGTACTTCTAGAATTTCAGAAATTGGTATTGTAACTACTTGTATTTTTTTTAATTTAAATGTTTAGACTGACAACTCTTCTTCTTATCGTGTGGGTTGTGAGGTAGAATACCAACCTTATCAACCCTGGTGTCAGGGTTATTTTATTACTCAGCCGCCAAACGCCCCTAACATGACTAGTGTAACGACTGCATACTTACATCAGTAAGTAGTAACCGAGCCAAACGACATAACGTGCCTTCCGAAGCACGGATCATCTTACTTTCGGACAATCAGGTGATCGCCTGTAATGTCCTAACCAAACTAGAGATCACACAACTAGGGATTTTTGTGACATGCCCCCACCGGGGTTCGAACCGACTGACAACTCGTACATTGTCAGAATAAATCATCATCGTCAATTTAAGAGCCACGCTCTTGTCGGTGTAGCATTTTCCATTCCAGTCAATCAAAGGCCAATTCCTTGACTTCCCTAAGACACGACGTTAACCTTTTCTTTAATCTGGTCCATGTAAGCTCTTCTTGGTCTTCCCCTTCCTCTCTTTCCTTCTAGCTTTCCTTCAGAATAAATACTCAAGATATAATTACAGTCTGCTTCTCCTATCCTGTGTGCGTTGTGAGGAGGTTACTCCTCGCCCCCTTTAGACGTAGACAGGTACAAAGGCGAATGAAGTTATTTATATGAATGTAGGCTCAAGTTATTGCCCATACTCAAACTCTTTCCTCACTAATCTTGTAGTAAACTTTTTTACATAAATGTGTTTGGAAGGATTTTTTCGGGGTACTGGGCATAATACCCCGCTGGCCACAAGTTGGTAGTGTGACTAGAGATCGACAATTCAACGGTGCTATGTTGGATGTTGTATATATGCGTCACGCTGTGTAAACTTCGATAGCGCGTTTCAGGACTGCATTATTGAATGGTGGCGCCATCTGTTGCATGCGGGTGGAACTAGTTGGTAAACTAGTTAGGTCCGCCACAATAAGTAAATTTTGAATATCAGTGGGATCATATTACCAACATGATAATGTTTGCAGTCGGCGGAGGTGTACTCCATGGTGCGCAAGGACCTGGACGAGATCGGCAGCGCGATGAAGAGCGAGGCGACCCATGTCTTTAGCACCACCTCCAACGTCATCGGGAAGACGTTCAAGGTATTAGGAATATCTGCCGATTACAGCGCACAGGGCGGTTAAAACGGCCATATCGAAGCAATTCTAAAAAAGCAATGGCTTCGATTCCTGCAGACACATCCTAATTTTATTTTAATACCTGTCATGTTCTTATCCGCCGAAAAGGAAAGGGACGGATGATTGACAACTGTTAATTTTAAAATGAAAGAATAACCCGGGCGAATAAAATAGGCATCTCGCTCATATGCAACCCGTTTGACGTGTGCCGTCAACTTAATTATGTCGGGTTATTGGCCAATATAAAACTTTGGAAGGGTTTTTTAAATTTCTGTCTAAAATTAACATATGTTCCGTACATTTTATGCCTGTCGATTACCCGTCCCTTTTTCAGCGGATACGAAAATGACAGGTATAACTTAAAATAAAATTAGATGCTGTGTATACACTATACAGTATTTTTTCTATACTTACTTGTGCTTATTTACTTAATTTCTTACAGCTGGACGTGCCAGAATCGCCAGCAAATGTGATGAAGAAGAGTTTGAGCACTTTCATAGGTAATATCTGATATGATAATGTACTACCTGCCTGCGGGCTTAGCACCGTAAGCACGCGACCCTTTCTCTCCGCAACAGAGATCATCTGTCTCTTTCTGTGCAGTACTGTGAGAGAGTGACGGGTGACGTATGTCGAGGCGAGAAAGAGTCGCGCGCTTACGGCGCTAAGCCCGCTATTGTCCTTATTTCTGTATCTTATAAAACTCATCATCACTATTAAACATGAATACGTAATAAATCTCCACCAACCCGCATTGGAGCAGCGTGGTGGAGTATGCTCCATACCCCCTCCGGTTGATTGAGGGGACGCCTGTGCTCAGCAGTGGGACGTATATAGGCTGTTTTTGTATGTTATGTACGTAATAAATATTAATATTAATGGCGAAAAAATAGGTACTTACAAAAGGTGGACCTATCTCTAAAAGAGAGAGATCTCTACCAGCCAACCCCGCAGGGTGTGGGAAGGCACAAAGTGTATAAATAAAAAATAAAGTATATACATATTATCTATGCTAATAACGGCCTCCGTGGTCCAGTGGTTGAGCGTTGGGCTCACGATCAGGCGGTCGATTCGAATCCCGGTGGGGACATATCACAAAAATCACTTTGTGATCCCTAGTTTGGTTAAGACATTACAGGCCGATCACCTGATTGTCCAAAAAATAAGATGATCCGTGCTTCGGAAGGCATGTTAAGCCGTTGGTCCCAGTTGCTACTTACTAATTTATGTACGTAGTCGTTACATGAGCCATGTCATGGGCCTTGGCGGCTCAATAATAAACCTGGCACCAGGGTTGATGAGGTTGGTAATCACAATCCACACGATATAAGAAGTATTGATTGAAAGTGTCATGGTGTATCGCAGGTCAAGTGAGCACAGTGCTGAGTCCAGAGCCTGATGATGAGGATGATACCGAGGTCATCCTGTCCTCCGGAGACACCACCATGCTGTCTACTTACAAGGTTAGTTAAGATTTCCTTTTTAACCCCCGACACAAAAACGACGGGGTGTTATAAGTTTGACGTGTCTGTGTCTGTGTGTAAATGTGTATGTGTCTGTCTGTGTCATCGTAGCTCCCAAACGGATGATCCGATTTTAATGCGGTTTTTTTTTGTTTGAAAGGTATATCAGTCGAGAGTGTTCTTAGCTATGTTTGGTGGAAATCGGTTCAGATCTTCAAGGTCATCAGGTCGTTTGTTAGGTGTGATAGGAATGTTACACGCTCAGTTTGCTTGCAAGCATATGTGGGAT
Organism: Pectinophora gossypiella; assembly: GCF_024362695.1. NCBI lineage: Eukaryota > Metazoa > Arthropoda > Insecta > Lepidoptera > Gelechiidae > Pectinophora > Pectinophora gossypiella. Next base: position 4,692,189 of record NC_065424.1, read on the forward strand.
CTGACATTTGAAACACTGGTGTCGTCTGGAACCATTGAGCTGGTCTGCTGTTAGCGTAATTTTTTTAGTCGGGGGTTTATTTTATTTTTTAATTTAATTTTGAAAAGGTAATTAATCCGCGGGCATGAGAAATGAAAACTATCACACACCTAATCTGCTTCTATAGGGTAGTTTCCAACTAGTGAAGTCAGAGGGACTTTCCAGGCTATGTTCCTCAAATCAATAGAGATGACGCTGTACAGTCCTTCCGTTAATCTTCTAATTTCATGGATAACAGACATAATATGCATCTTTTATCTTTGTTTTTGGGTATCAATGATGACCCTTGTTATTACACCCCATATATTACCACCCTTTATTGAGGAGCTCGGTGGCGCAGCGGTTAACGCGCTCGGTCTGCGATTGTTGAAGTAAAGTTTCGCAAAGGCCGGTCATAGGATGGGTGACCACAAAAAAAAAGTTTTCATTTCGAGCTCCTCCGTGCTTCGGAAGGCACGTTAAGCCGTTGGCCCCGGCTACATTAGCAGTCGTTAATAACTATCAATCCGCACTGGGCCCGCGTGATGGTTTAAGGCCCGATCTCCCTATCCATCCATAGGGAAGGCCCGTGCCCCAGCAGTGGGGACGTTAATGGGCTGATGATGATGATGATGATGATGATATTACCACCCTAACATAGAGTGGAAACCCCACCCGACCCCATTAGTGACTACGCGTGTGAGTTTATGTATGTATGTGTATGTAGCCTGGTGAGTTTCTCATCGTTTCCCTACAGAAAGAGCTGGAGGCTCTCCAACGCGTAGACGCGACGTTCATCGTGCCAGCGGACAGCCCCGAGCTGTCTGCGTGGAAAGCCAGCCTGGAGGCGGCGGAAGGCGTCATCTCCGCCGCGGCGGCCGCGCGCAGGCTCGACACCAGCGCCCTGTTGCGCGCTCAGTACCACAAGCTGGTGCCCGACGCCGTCACACACGACCAGTTCTGGGAGAGGTGAGCCATACACCCTGGACACTTCATACAAAACAGCCTCGTTTTACACAGACAACGGCTTAGCGTGCTTCCCGAATCATCTTACTTTTCGGACAATCAGGTGATTCAAGACTTCAATGTCCTTACCAAACAAATGACAGTCGCACAAAGTGATTTTGACGATGTCCCCATTGGGTGTTCGGGTTACTAGCCCAAACACCTCCACTAACCCGCAGTGGAGCAGCGTGGTGGAGTATGCTCCATACCCCCTCCGGTTGATTGAGGGTAGGCCTGTCCCCAGCATTGGGACGTATATAGGCTGTTTATGTATTTATGCAATTTGACATTTGCGCATATAAAAGTAAGTGCGCAATGCAAAATAAATATTGCTTTCTTAGATGAATTGCTTCTATGTGGCTATTTTTTTTAACTAACTGCGCCTCTTCATCAGGTACCTCTTCCGCGTGGCACTACTCCAAGACCGCCTCGCGGCGGCGTCTCGCAAGCAGCCGCAAGCGCAGCCGAGCACCGACCCCGTGCTGGCTCACTTGCCGATGCAGACGGATACAGTCGCGACCGTCGCACACGCAGCCGAGCCTGTCGAACAGTAAGCTTGACTGAATATGCACTTCTCATTAAAAAAAATCAAAACACCTCACTTTTCTTCTTCTAATCCTTTTAAATCAAGTTGGAATACATTGTTTTAAGTTTACGCGGTTATTATCATAATCAAAGCACATAATAACGGGTTCTTACCGCGTTTAAATGGGGATATGAGACTCCCGATATTTCGACACTGTTGCAAGTGCCATGATCACGGGATGACTGATGAGATTGGAGTGGAGTAGGTGGATCCATAATTTGGTGATGTTGCAAGTGCAACAGTGTCGAAATATCGGGAGTCTCATATCCCCATTTAAACGCGGTAAGAACCCGTTATTATGTGTTTCAAGTTGGAATGTACTGCTCGAATAGATTTGCACTCCTCGAGATCTTTTGCAGCCCCTGTAGCTTACTCCCATGACATGCCGAGAGTTTTTATTTCCCGGTCAACCGTGCGTCACCAGGTCTCCTTGGGCCGCCCCCAAATAAGTTTAAAGTCAGACCGTAGTCCATAATATAACCTAATCAAATTAGACAATTCGTCGCTGACATCGCAAACTGACGTATCTAAAATTTTTGGCGGATCTGATTTGCACCTTATGCTATTGTCAATAAGACACAAATTATTTTAGCAGGAAATTGCAGATACGTCTGTTTGCGACGTCAGCGACGAATTTTTACTAAACATCAAAAGGATTTTTAAATGATTTCGATTTTATAATATGGAAATAATGTCCTGTGACGTCATCAATAAAAACGGTCAAACGTCCCACTCTTTGTTAATTAATTCATAAATAAGTGGAAAAATATAATGAGATTGGGTTTTGATCATCTAAGAATGGCTTTCATTCCTAGATTAGCATTTTAATTTAGCGGTTTAAACCGTATTACGAATAATTCATATGTCAAATTGTCAATTCATGACAATTTTTTTTATAAGGTTTTTATTGTTCCAAATTTTAAATTTAATTAATCTTGTGTTTTTAAATTTTAAATTTGGAACTTTGACGCGTGACTCGTGTTTTGTTGAATAAAAAAAAAATCGAAAGTGTTTCGGTTTTTTTGATGAGAAGTATATAATGTCTAGGAGTAAATTGTAGTGGAGATCAGTGAAGTAAATTGATGGGTTCCCTTGCTAGCTTGGTGAAATGTGGTTAATTACGATGGATGTATCTCTGCCTACCCCGGATTCCGGATATAGTCGTGAGCTAATGTTATGTTGTGTGATCAGTGTGCGTCTGTGTGTAGCTGGGTCGTTCTTTTTTATCGACAGTTAAAAAAGACATTGTAAACCTTTGCAGGGGCATCCAAGAAATATTGTGACAAATTGGCCCTTTTCATATGAAACAGCATTTCGATTTACCACTCACTAATCGAGTAACCGATTAGCAATTTCCTAGTATTTTGAGTATAATAAGTTAACTATATTTTTGGACAATGGAAATATTAAATACAATTCTAACTTATCAGAATGAAGGACAGATCATTGTGGATTAAAAAGAAGAACGACCCAGCTGTGTAGTGTTAGGAAAGAATTGATCGGTCTAATCTCGACTGACACAACACTATTGTAATGAACGTCACAACACTGACTTCCGTACTTTGACAGATCTAACTCGTACTGCACATTGAAGCTATTGTAAAATGTTATCTAATGTTGAAATATGATCACAGTGTACTGAACTGCAGCAAGTAGATTTGCCGCAAATGGCATTAGCTACTTGGCCGGACAAATGGGGAGCGCCAATGGCTCTGTCCCGGTACCGCCGCCTCTTTTGAACCCAGCAGGGTCTGCATGACAACCGCGTATGCATTCGTATCGTGTATTGGTCCAAGCGCTCGATGTAATTCGCGACGCGCGCGGTGCAGTTGTCATGTAGACCCAGCAAATCGCATACATTTTTATCACTGTCACTGTTGTTTTTCGCAATCGTTTGCAACTTAGCTAAGCCCTTATTCGTCCTTCTGTCCCTATATAGAACTCCACTCTTCTCCACTGATCTCCACCGATCTCCACTTTAATCGACGTCCGTATCTCTGTGTAGCTTTTATTCTTGTGCTTGTAAAATTTATTTCTTTAATTGAAAATTTCTTTAATAATTCGGTTGTTATTATTTCAACTCCTTTCCTATTCTGACTTTAAGTATTATTATAATTTATTGAGAAGATGCATTGAGCCTTCTCAATGGGAGGGTTTGGCAGCACAGCGCCCAAAATGGCGCAGGCTGGTGATGAGACGAGTACACGAGTTCTAGCAACAGCGCACGGCAGACCTCGACGCTAAACGTGATGAGTTGAAGGCCCGTCCCCCTGCCGCTATTCATTATAATTACCAAAACTTGAGCTCGGTGGCGCAGCGGTTAACGCGCTCGGTCTGCGATTTTTTTTTTTTTTTTTTTTTTTTTTTTTTTTTATTCAAAGTAATAATAAACATTTTACAATCAAAAAAAACGGTGTCTCATAAACCTATAGACAGATTTTTCTGTACACCGCAACTCATCGTCTGTTTTTACATTTTGTAGGTAGATACAATAAAGATATACTAGATGGATACACACGGTAGTGAAGAAGTAGGTAGTTCGCTCGTTACCGCTTGCTAAACAAGTTGAACCTCACACGACATAACTATAAATAAATACTCACTGACGAGTTTGTTATTGAGTGACTGACAGTAGGTACCTGCCTTGGATTTCAACTACAGAGTGTTCATTAAAAGAGGTAAATTAAAGTAATTTCTAGTAATTGTATTGTTAGTTTGGATTATTTATTGTTATATCGGTTATTAATTTATTTGGACTATGTTAGCAGATTATTAGTGGGCAGTTGAATTATATTAATATGTTAGATGTTTTAGGAAATGTGTTTTAATTTTATGTTTAATATTTGTAGTATTTATTTCATCCTTTAAGCTTTTAGGTAGATCGTTCATTAGTTTAGGAATAATGTATTTATTTTGACGTTCACCATACGTATTGTATGTATTGTATTGTTGAAGTTAAGCAACTTTCACAAAGGCCGGTTATAGGATGGGTGACCACAAAAAAACAGTTTTCATCTCGAGCTCCTCCGTGCTTCGGAACGCACGTTAAGCCGTTGGTCCCGGCTGCATTAGCAGTCGTTAATAACCATCAATCCGCACTGGGCCCGCGTGATGATTTAAGGCCCGATCTCTATCCATCCATAGGGAAGGCCCGTGGCCCCCAGCAGTGGGGACGTTAATGGGTTGATGATGACCAAAACTGTGTGCTGACGTGCCCTCATTGTGCGCGGGAGTTCACTGTAAAGATAGGCTACATAAGCCATCTTCGAGCGCATCAGCGTCGTGCCGACTAGGTGTCGAAGTGGTCGCCATGGCCGAAATCGGTCGGAGATCATCATCATCATCATTACTATAGACCGACAAAAATGTTTGGCGTGTGGGTCACAGTGCGTTTCTCTAGAAACTTCCTGCCTCGAAACTTCTTTCAAATATTCTTCATCTCAGACGACGCCCTGAGCCGAGGTTCGCGCCTAACTGGGCACCCTCAGGCCTGTTTTAAATTTTGTACCCGGTGAGAGCCCTCAGCGCTCCCCATTTGTCCGGCCAAGTAGTTAATGCCATCTGAGGCAAATCTACAATAAGTCACGTCAAACTGTGGAATGAATTGACGTCTGCAGTATTTCCGGACTGATACAAATGGTTGTATCAAGTCATTTTTTTTTTAAAGGTACCTAAAGGTTTAAAAAAAACTATGAGATATTTATCGTGAAATGATAAAGTACCATTTCCGACTTTTTCATTTTATTGTTACAACTGTCAAGTAACTTATTCTTTCCACAGGTATCTTCTCTCTCTTTCTTTTTATTTAAGAGCTGCGCTCTTGTCGGTGGAGTAATCGCCATTACTCCATAGATAGTGCGTGTAGAACGGTGGTTGCCCCAATCGCCTTCCGTTCCGCAGTACACCGACTAATTTCTCAATCAGTGATGTTCTAGCTAGAGCCCTACCAGAATCCATTTCCTCGGCCTCCAACCAGTACTGGTACCGCTGCTGCCCGGCATCAGGGGTGCGCTTTTGAAGCCTATAAAATGCTACTTAGGTTCTATGACGATCTTGTGACGTAGGTATGTTCTAAAGAAGAAGAAAAAAGATTTATTCCAATGATGGACACTACAACCATAAAACAATTCTTCAACATTACACAAACACTTAACATTAATGAACGTAGGAGGTCCAAAACAAAGGAAAAAAAGTGAAGAGTGGTTTTTTTTTAAAAAAAAAAGGAAGAGAAATGAAGCGGTATGTATTAGTAGTATCACAATTGTTCATTGTGTTCGTTGCAGGAGTCCCAAAAAGGTGTTATCGGGTATAGAAAACGAGACGCCTTACGACATGGATAACGTTGCCTGGGAAGATGGTAAGATTTGTTTTTTTTTTTTGTTTTTTTTTTTATATAGTTTGGGAGGCCTGTGCAGCAGTGGGACGGATATCATTGCCGTATACATAACATACATAAACAGCCTGTATACGTCCCACTGCTGGGCACAGGCGTCCCCTCAATCAACCGGAGGGGATATGGAGCATATACCACCACGCTGCTCCACTGCGGGTTGGTGGAAGTGTTTTTACGGCTAATAGCCGGGACCAACGGCTTAACGTGCCCTCCGAAGCACGGAATCATCTTACTTTTTCGGACAATCAGGTGATTCAAGCCTGAAAAGTCCTTACCAAACAAAGGACAGTCTCACAAAGTGATTTCGACAATGTCCCCATCGGGAATCGAACCCGGACCTCCAAATCGTGAGCCTAACGCTTAACCACTAGACCACGGAGGCTGTTGTTAAAGCGACAATATACCAATATATTATACCAAAATACTTTAGCTGGAACCTTATCTAACCCCGCATCACTCCCGCCAGAAGACTTCGCCAACGACCTGGAGCTGACAGAAGAACAGCAGATACTACTTCTAGAGGAATACGAGAAAGAAATTGCCACCAAAAAACTGTCCAAGCAAACGTCGTCCAGAGACATAACAAATAACAACACAGAAGACAAAGAGACGAATACCAAAACTGCCAAGCCTGGTGTCAAGGGCACCAGCAAACCCAGTAATACCAAGCCTAATACCACGAAAGGCAATACCACGAAGCCCACTGCCAGCCCCACCAAGACAAATAATACAGGTAAGAAAGATATAATGACCCCATCGCGCCCTGGTGAATTCATCAGCGAACCTGGTGAATTCAACAGTGCAGTCAGTCTGCGCAGGCCAGCTTGTGGCGCTGTTGGTGAGTGACGACACCACAGAGCTGAGATCCCCCGAGAGTCGGTCAGGCCCTCCGTCTCCGGCTTGCCTTCACTGGGGGGCCGGAGTGGACCCCAGTGGGGGCCGCAGGACTCTCACCTTTGGCTTGCCCTCATTGGCCGGCCAGAGTGGGGCGTTAGAGCTATACGCTCGCAGGGTGGAAGTGAAAGATGAGTCACGATTGAATGATGTTGTGTGGTGGTGAGTGATGAGTATTGTATAAGCTACCACTTATATACATTTGTACGTGTTTTGTATTTTCCTTACCTTGCGTTTTACGCGCGGCTCGTGACGTAGACATGTACTTCTATAAATATGACTTAGTGCAATAAACACCTTTCACGGGAACGGACACTTTTACTCTAACTTTCCTAACTCGTGAAAACTCAACATTTAATTACTATACTCAACTTGACCTTTGACTTAACCACTATATACATCGTGTAGAGGCATTGGCCCTTACAAGTATGGTCGCGAGTTGGTGGCTTAACGTGCCTTCCGAAGCTTGCGAACTTCGCCAATGAACAATTGAACAGGTCTATTTCCTTGGCAACCTCATTTAATATATTTAGAGCGGTGGTAACGGGATCTTGCCTCATTATGTTAGTGCGACTCTTGGATATATAAAAAAATGATTCCGCGGACCATGCCTCAACCGTAGATTTGGGACCTGCAGCCCGATAGCTTGTAGGATCGCAGCAGCGGCGTAGCGTGGGTGTCGGCCGCCCGGGGCGGAAGACAATTTTGCCGCCCTTTTATTTAGATATTTCAATTCAATGTATACTATACATTACATATATTAATTCGCGTTTTTTTTTTTAAATATGCAAATTTAAATGTATATTTTTCAATCTTTCTGAGAGATTTTCTTAATATTTTTTTCCGTAAGAACCTTGTACAGATTATTAGTAAACTACAAATAAAAAATCAGCCAAATCGGTCAAGCCGTTTTTATGTTATGTCGTGACAACGGAAAACGGGTTTCATTTTTATATATATATACGTATATTATAGATTGTGAATTTTTGCCGCCCCCTAAAAAGTGCCGCCCAGGGCGGGCCGCCCCCACTACGCTACGCCGCTGGATCGCAGGGTTATGTTGTGTTTCAGGTAATAAAAGTAGAGATAAGCAGAACAATAAGGCGTTAAAAAAGTCGCCAAAGAAGACAAAAACCGACGTTTGTGGCAACAACCTCGTTGAAGACTACTTCGGTGATGGTCAGGTATGAGACATTTTTTCTATAAAAGTTTTTTTTTTTTTTTTCATTATATCCTTAACCTAAATACATGGTTTGAATGATGCCGTTAAACCACAGAGGTTTGTCTCGGCACCCATAAGTTCTATCTATAACGCCTATCTACAGTCTTCTTCTATTGTATGGGTTGTGAGGTGGATTACCAACCTCATCAACTCAGGTCGGGGTTATTAGTGAGCCGCCAAGGGCCCCTGACATGACCCGTGTAACGACTACGTATTTACATCAGAGTAGTAACCGGGACCAACGGCTTAACGTGCCTTCCGAAGCACAGATCATCTTAATTTTGGACAATCCTGTAATTTCCTAACCAAACTAAGGACCACAAAGTAATTTTTGAGATATGTCCCCACCGGGAATCGAACCCAGGACCTCCGGATCGTAAGCCCAACGCTCAACCACCGGTCCACGGAGGTCGAACTCAGTAGGTAAAATAGATACACTTACTTACTGATGTAAGTAAGTAGTCGATAAAAGAGCCATTACAGGGGCCTTTGGCGGCTGAATAGTAACCCTGATACCAGGGTTGATGAGGTTGGTACTCCGCCTCACAACCCACACGAAAAAAAAAGACCTACTGAGTAAAGATATTTTTGAATTTGAATTTTGGAATTTTAATTTCCAGGTAATTTCCAGGTAACAGCCTCTGTGGTCTAGTGGTTAGAGCGTTAGGCTCACGACCTGGAGGTCCGGGTTCGATTCCCGATGGGGACATTGTCGAAATCACTTTGTGAGACTGTCCTTTGTTTGGTAAGGACTTTTCAGGCTTGAATCACCTGATTGTCCGAAAAAGTAAGATGATGCCTTGGTTCGGAGGGCACGTTAAGCCATTGGTCCCGGCTATTAGCCGTAAAAACACCTCCACCAACCCGCAGTGGAGCAGCGTGGTGGAGTATACTCCATACCCCCTCCGGTTGACTGAGGGGAGGCCTGTGCCCAGCAGTGGGACGTATATAGGCTATTATGATTATGATATGAATTTCCAGGTAAAGGACGACGCTAGCGCCAACTCAGACGAGAGCTGGGAGAAAGAGTTCGAGATTGAGGACGTGGACAAAGCCTGATTCCGCCCGTATCACATAAGGTACAAGGTGCTGATTCCAGTAAACACCGTCTAATTTCATTTTAAGTTATATCTGTCATTTTCTTATCCGCCGAAAAGGAAAGGGACGGGTAATCGACAAGCATAAAATTTATGGAACACACGAAAAAATTCAACAGATCAAATCAAATCAAATATACTTTATTGCACACAACATACAAAACAAATTAACACAGATGATGATAGATACAGATGTGAGTCATGGGGTGCATGACTCTTCGGCGGTCAGAAAAGGGCAAACAAGGTCAGGTTTTAGGCAGAAACTCCGTGTTTCGGAGGGTAGGTTAAGCTCACACAGCAGCAGCTACTATTTATTTAAATAAGTAATCGTTACCTGGGCGATGTCAGGGGCCTGTAGCGGCTCAATAGTAACCCTGACTCCAGGGTTGATGAGGTTAGTCATTGAAGTTACAACCCACACGAAAGAAGAAAGTAGAAACTCAAAATTGTGGGCAATAAAATAAAATGACAGGTATAACTTTTTTTTTGGTGTTTTTCCCGGAACTATGCCCATACAGCCAACTCTCATGTATTTATTTTTCTTGGTGATGATTAATGATGAATGATGAAACTTAAGCCCCCACCCTCGGAGCAGACTCCTACTGCGAAACCCAAACGAATTAACTCAAAAGTCCGCATAAACTTTCGAGTTATGAAGCGGCTTGTTGGCACGAAGCGAAAATAGATAGGTACACTTTGTTTATTGAATATTCCGATATAATAACACTATCGCGAATGTTTTCTGAGTAACTTAATGCGATCACTAACCACAAAACACCACTTCGTAATGATTATTTAGATTATTCAATGAAGAAAGCAACCGTCCCGTTTCTGTTCCCGCCAAAAAGTCCCTTTTTTGATCCGCTGTTTATATGTCATTGTCAATAGACAACTTACGGAAATGTTTTTTTTTTTCAGCCGTTCTGAGCTGATTCGTTCGTCAAAAGCTATAGTACGTGCACTGTGTATTACTTATAGTTTTAAGTATAGGTAGACATAAAATTGGAGTTAAAGTATGATCTATGGTTTTTATGCCTAGCGCAGACTAAGTGAATGTTCGGTCGCGAACATAACTTTTATATAGAACACCATCGGGGTTAAAATGGCCACATCGAAGCAATTCATCTAAGAAAGCAATATTGCAATTTGACATTTGCGCACATAAAAGTAACTGCGCAATGCAAACAAATGTCAAATAGCAATATTGCTTTCTTAGATGAATTGCTTCAATGTGGCCATTTTAACACCCCAAGCTGTTACTAATATAGTAACAATATTAGTATACGGTCAGTGCCAATTTAAAATCTACTATGTGCAATCAGGTCAATTTTACAAAAATAAAAAATAAAACTTCCGCCTGAATTTTTTTTGTATGACTGTGTTAAAACATATCAAATGATAATTAACGTCCCCACTGCTGGGGCACGGGCCTTCCTTATGGATGGGAGATCGGGCCTTAAACCACCACGCGGGTCCAGTGCGGATTGGTGGTTATTAACGACTGCTACTGCAGCCGGGACCAACGGCTTAACGTACCGCAAGCAAGGAGCTTTTTTGTGGTCACCCATCCTATGACCGGCCTTTGCGAAAGTTGCTTAACTTCAACAATCGCAGACCGAGCGCGTTTACCGCTGCGCCACCGAGCTCCTCAAGGGCGACACATAAGAGCTTTTAAATTGACAATGACCATATATTATATCGTCCCTACCCAAAAAAAAGATAAAAACAGAACACTGGTACTAAAAACGATCATCAAAAACAAATAATTATTTATTGTAGCTTTTCAACCGTGTTTTCGAAGCTGCGTGTATGTCGCGAAGCGAACCCTATTCCGTCGTAATAGATAATATTTTGAATTAACATAATCGTAAGAATGTATAATGCATTTAAGTGTTTTTGTTTGTATATCTAAACTACTAACGAATGTATTTGTGCGTTAATGTGCATTTGATATGCTTCTTAAACATGTGTTTCAAATTAAGTATAAATAGATAGATAGATAAAATACTTTATTGAGAGCACAATGGACACAATATACAGAAATAAGGACAACAGATACAGAAAGGCACAACAGGTGGTCTTATTGCTCATACAGCAATTTCTTCCAGGCAACCTTTTTATTATGTATTTCAAGTATTTATTCCCACCAGATAAAACCGTGATAGCCCGGAGAACGCACGATTTACATCGTGGTATTACGGGTTCGAATCCTGCCTCGGGCTTTAAACGACTGAATTCCACTTTAAGTTCAATTTCTGTCTTCCTTATTTAAGAGCTGCGCTCTTGTCGGTGGAGTAATCATTCCTCTCTTCTTCCCGCCAAATCCTTCACCTCCTGATACGACACGACCTGCACTTCTCTTTTATTTGTTTCATAAATGTTCTACCCCTTCCTCTCTTCCCTTCAATTTTTCCTTCTATAATGTTTGTCATAAATGAATCGTGTCGTATCAGGTGGCCAATCATATTTCCTCTCCGGTTTTCTACAGTCTTCAATATGGTTCTCCTTTCTTCAACTCTTTCCAGCACTTTTTTCATTTGACACCATTTCAGTTCATTTCGTTTTTAAGTTCGATTTATGCCCGGTTAGTTACAATAGGTTCGCCCCTTACTATACCTACCATCCACTGCCAACCTGTTCTGGGACACAGCGCGATGCTATCCACCGTTAAGAATGAAAGTGCCTCACAGACCCTGCTTATGTCATAATTAGGTAAATGATGATGATTAAGTAGAGATAATGTTCAGAATTTACTATGTTATGTAATTTAGTAAAACCCTGTACATAACGATTAACATTTCAATCGTCGGCGAATATCCACTTAGTCTGCGCTTGGCCTTGTCAAGATGTCACGAATACAGTTTGAGGACCCAAAAAAATTATTAAAAAGATGAATTTGTATAAAATGTGCAGTATTTACTATGTGGCCAATACTTTCGGAATAGTAAGATATTTTATGCCGCATCCGTTAAACTACAAGGTATAATTTTCTTCTTGTAATCCTATTATCCCTCGCTGAGATGTAGGTCTCGGTAGACAGATTTTCACTCTCTTTATTGAATGATGTGCGCCATCTGTTGCGTGTGGGCGGAACTAGCAGGTCTAGGCCGCCCCCAAAATGCTATAATTCATTGTTCGCGCGCTCACTGTAGCATTCTCCATGCTACTCTGTTTAGAGAAAAATAGAGCAGTGGTTTCCCTCTTGCCTTCCGCCCCGCGGTACTCTGTCTGACGCGAGTGGGATGGCGCCCAGAGTAGTCTATTTCAAAGCCGTACTAGGACTCCTGTCCTCCGCCTCTGAATAATACTGTCAGTCACTGCTGCCCTGTCAGGTTCCAGGCTACAGTCACTGTGACTCGCCTCTACCGTCCTGCATTGCCGTACCGATGGCTCCCATCTCCACCTCTGCAACCGTTGAGGTTGTCACCCGTATCCCTGGGCAAGGGTATACTTACGGGTAAGGTATTATGTTACTAATTTAAAATGTTAACATTGACTTACAGTGTTTTAAACATGGAAATTAGCATTCGCTTAAACTTAAAAATGCTTTCCTATACGTTTGTATACTTTCCGTTGACTGACGTTGACTGACGCGTGACAGAGTTTATTCCACCACGCTGTTCTCCATTACGGGTTGGTGGAGAAACTGTAGTGACTTTTATAAAAAAGTGTAATATGGAATTATACCTTGTGGTCTAATTAGTTACCTGCATTATCCTTTGTTTCAAATGACAATACAGGGTGTTAGTGACATCGTAACGAATACTGATAGGGATGATTCAGAGCATGATTCTGAGTTGACATCAAGTGGAATTTACCGTCGCAAAGTTCATGATTTTTTGTGTTTCTTTAATTATTTTGTATTCTATAGTGTCGTGATGGAAAATTCCACTTGATATTAACTCAGAATAATGGTCTGAATCATGCCTTAAAGTTTTCGTTACCATGTCACTAACACCCTAACTATTTAGAATTAAATGTAAAATCTGCGAATGTCGTGACTGAAAACTTGTGTAATATGAATGTAACGTTAAACAATAAGAATTCCGGTATTTTATATATAAATAAGAAATATAAATAAAACATATAATATGGATTCAATGAATTCCGTGCAATAAAACCAGGGTGGTCATAATATAAAAGATTAAGTAAAAAAATAAACATTTTCTTGCAAATGAGTTTGATGCTACGAATAAATAATAAGTCAGGAAGAGTAACAACGCTCAGAATTTAACGCCACTAAAATGTACACTGAGTGGGCGGGGCTTAAAAAGACTACTCGCACCTACTTCAATATGCCTCGCGCCGTCACTGACGTACGTCATTGCTCGATTTATGCTATATTTCTATGGAAACAACAGTGAAATATTATGTAAAATGTCGTCATGTGTAGTTAGTTGGTGTAGGAAATGAAAAAAGCGGAGCAAAAAGTTAACTGGAATAACTTATCATCGGTAAATATAACATTTCTGTTCTCGTAAACACAGAGTAGTTTGGTCCGCATTATTCAAGAAGTTCCTAGCTTAAATCAGATAAATTATAATTTGTAATATTATGCAGTCCATACTATCCAGTCAATACTAACAATTTCCAGCAAAATATAAGTTTTTCTGTTATTTAGTCTTATCGAAATTTCCTTTTTTTATTTTCCCCAAAAATTAAAACCGACTGCAAAAATGGATAAAAGCAGTTCGTTACGAAAGAAGACAGGATGATCGGCTTCCATCCTATTCCAGTAAATAATAAGTCACATTGTAATTATATTTATATATCATCCAAGTAAAAAATTGAAGTATTGAATAGTTGTTTTTACTAAATACCAATTCATTCAAAACACAAAACATGCAATATAATAATACTACTTGAATACATAATTCAGCGCATCCGAAACACAAAACACTGAAAATTATTAAATCCACCGTTAGTTTCGTCCATTTTTTACTTATACTCACCCATGCATTGCATAACAACATCCTTGATTTGAGAACCCCGGAAACACACGCACCAACCTCTATTACGATGCCTGTTGATAACCAATCACAGCGCTTGTCGCAATGAAGCGCGTCACGGAATCGCTACTGATTGGTTTTATGGATTTACGACCTTTTAGAATGTCGTGGGGCCAATATTTCGCCGGCGTTTGTTCATAATTACTCTTCCTGACTTATTATTTATTCGTAGGTTTGATGTGACCATCGCTTGTTTGTCACTTATACTATTAAACCCGCGCGTATATACATTACTTACGCTTCAGCCATTCTTATCGCAGTCGACGCGATATGTATCGCACGTTTTTACAATAGACATACGAAGTCTATCTACATAGATAAAACATATTTTTAGATTTTATTGAGTATGGATTGGTGAACATCTTATAAAGTGAACATATTATAATATAACTTATAACTGTGAACAAGGTCCAATGATTAATCGACATTCTCATACATATGTATGATCAAGATTAGTTCATCCAAAATGTGTTAATTTGACGTATTGACACTAGAGTTCGCGTCACGAAAAGAAGTCCCACATTTTTTCAGTTTGTTTTCTGATCACTTCGACACTGGCAGAATGGTCGTACTCCTAAGCGACACATTGCCATAATTTAAAAAAAAGTCCCACAGCCACGGCGCTAGTGTCGCGGTAATTGCATAGAATTATTATTATTAATTATTATTTTTTTATTATTACCTGTCAAATACGGACTTTCTTCTTTCGTGGCGCATACAGATGACGTATACGGATTTATTTCCTTTTAAAAATAAAAAGGAATGTTTTTTTTTATTTTATTTATACCACCGCGTGACATATCCATACTCATTAAATGATTAAAAGTTTTATTTTTTAATAGTGACTGAATGACACCCTCAAGTAATTCGGCGAATTAATAATCTAATTCCTATAGCGATTCACTCAATACAAATATGAGTTGACAGTAGGTTTCGTTATGTTTGTGTAAATTATAGTTAATGATAATAGGTATCAAAATAATTAGTGAATAAATAGCAGCGCCATCTATGTTACTCTTGTAGTACTAATATCATATGTCAAAATAATATATAAAAAAAAATAAAGTCAGTTCGTTCCAAGCAACCGAGTTTTTTACTTGAACAGGTTATGTGCCGCGCGTTTCCAAAAATAAGTGCTTAATTAATAGCTGTGATAATATCGAAAGATGTCCTCGAGCATTATAGCTAGTATTCCCAAACTAAAAGGAAGAGAAAACTATGAAGAATGGGCGTTTGCAGTCGAAAACTTCCTAATACTAGAAGGAATGGAGGTATGCATCAAGGAAAAAGATTTAACAAATGATGCAAAAGCGAGAGCGAAAATCATTCTTACTATCGAACCAGGGATCTACGTACATATTAAGGAAGAAACAACTGCGAAGAGTTTATGGGATAAGCTGAAAAGAATGTACGATGACACCGGTTTCACCCGACGAATTGGTTTGCTAAGAAGTTTAATATCCATTCGACGTGAAAATTGCGAGTCAATGGCGCAATACGTAACTTCTATCGTCGAAACCAGTCAGCGATTGAATAATACTGGTTTTAAAATTAGTGATGAATGGGTTGGATCGCTCCTCTTGGCAGGATTACCAGAAAAGTTTTCGCCGATGATTATGGCCATTGAGCATTCTGGTATGTCTTTAACGGCCGACGCCATTAAATCAAAGCTAATAGACATTGGTGACGAAAGCGATTTTTGTAGTGGAACACAGCAAAATGCTTTTGTTTCTAAAAGTTGGCAACACAAAAAGAAAAAAAACTTAAGCGACCACAGTGCAAATGTCAATTTGACAAATACGTCAAGTGAAAAAAAAACAATCAAATGTTACAAATGCAAGAAGCTTGGACATTATAAAAATCAATGTGATTCACAACAAAAGAAACAGACAAATGCATTTAGTGCCACATTTCTCAGTGCAAGGTTTAGTACTACAGATTTCTACATCGATTCAGGTGCGAGTATGCACATGACAGCAAATAAACATTGGCTAAAAAATGTCTCACAGCCAGATGTTACGGAGATAGTTATTGCAGATAAATCGAAGATTAATGTAGAATGTTGTGGAGAAATCCAGATTACAACAGTAGTAAACAGTACAGAATATGAGATACCGGTGACTGGAGTACTATATGTGCCAGGAATTGCTACAAACTTATTGTCAGTCAGCCAGCTTGTGAAAAAAGGAAACAGAGTGATATTTAATAACAGTTGCTGCAAGATATACAATCAGAGGAATGAACTAGTTGCTATAGGGGACTTAATGGACGGAGTGTATAAGTTGAACATTAAACAAATACAATGTTTGTTTACACCAGTATCAAGGCGTGTATGGCATCGCAGATTTGCTCACATAAATAATACTGATCTAGAAAAAATGCAAGAAGGTGCAGTTATAGGCATGTTGTACAGTGATAAGTCCAAAGTAAGTCAGAAAAACTGCATAGTGTGTTGTGAAGGTAAGCAGACCCGGTTACCATTCCCACAGCTTGGTAACAGAAGCGATGAACTGCTTCACATAGTACATGCTGACATATGCGGTCCCATGGAAATGAAATCAATTGGAGGATCGAAGTATTTTTTGTTATTTGTGGACGATTGTAGTAGGATGGCGTTTGTATACTTCCTAAAAACTAAAGACCTAGCCATAGAATGTTTTAAAGCTTTTAAAACAATGGTTGAAAATCAGACAAGAAAAAATATTAAGATATTAAGGACTGATAACGGCTTAGAATTTTGTAACAAGCAATTCGACCAATATTTACAACAGCATGGAATTATACACCAAAAGACCAATCCATATACTCCACAACAGAATGGGATGTGTGAAAGGCTTAACCGTACAGTAGTAGAAAAGGCCAAGTGTTTGTTGTTTGATGCAGGTCTAACCAAAAGGTTTTGGGCAGAAGCAGTGAATACTGCAGTATATCTGAGAAATCGATCAGTAGCATCAGGATTAAACAACTGTACACCATTTGAAGTCTGGACAAAACAGAAGCCTGATGTAAGCCATTTAAGGATATTTGGAAGTAAAGTGATGGTGCACATACCAAAGGAGAGAAGACTCAAGTGGGATAAAAAAGCAAGAGAATGCATCCTGGTTGGCTATCCAGACAACGTAAAGGGTTATAGAGTCTACAATCCCAACAATAACTCCATAACAACGAGTCGTGACATTGTTGTGATTGAGGAGGGGATTCATGAGCAAGACAATGAGTTTCCAGTAAACATAGCCCAGGAAAATGTAGAACTGGAGTTGAAAGAGGAGAGGGAAGTAGAAAAAGAGGGGCACTCAGACAAGACGGTATTGGATCAGGTGGGAACTGAAACTATTGAGGATTGGAAAGTGAAACAAGAAGGCATTTCATCTGTAACTGACAATGGTGCTGGGGAAAGGTTTTATGATGCTCCTGCTCCAGAAGAATCTGTTGAGAGTTCAGAAGCATCGGCTGAGGTTCCAGAGGATGTAAGAATAACAAAACGAGTTCGTAGGCAGCCTGATTGGTTCGGTTTTTCAAGTATCTGCACAAGCAGTGAAATGGACTATGGTGACATCAGTTTGGAAGAGGCTCTTCATGGACCAGAAAGTACTGAATGGAAATCGGCTATGGACAAGGAGCTTGAATCCTTTAGAGAAAATGAAGCTTGGGATGTTGTTAATTTACCTGTTAATAGCACTATAGTCCCATGTAAATGGGTATTTAAACACAAATTTGATAGTGACAATAATGTTACATACCGAGCTAGATTAGTAGCCAAAGGGTACGTTCAAAAACCAGGTATAGATTTTGATGAAACTTTTTCTCCTGTCTTAAGACATTCATCTCTGAGAATTTTGTTTGCCTTATCAGTTCAGTTAAATTTTGATGTAACACATCTAGATGTTAAGACTGCATTTCTAAATGGTTTCTTGAATGAAGTTGTTTACATGAAAATACCAGTAGGTTTTAAATGTAATAATGCAGAGAGTAAAGTTTTGAAACTGAAACGAGCCATTTATGGCTTGAAGCAGTCCTCTAGAGCATGGTACCAAAGAGTAAATGTTTTTTTGCAAGAAATTGGTTTTAAAAGGTCTCAGTTAGAGCCCTGCTTGTATACTAAAATTTATAATAACATTAAGATAATTATTGCCCTTTATGTTGATGATTTCTTTATTTTTTCTAATAGTCAACAAGAAACAGAAAAATTGAAGAATAGTTTATCATCAATGTTTAAAATAAAAGATTTAGGTTGTGTGAAACAATGTTTAGGCATGAGAATAAAAATAGATAAGAAAAATGGAGTAATTACTTTAGATCAGGAACAGTATATTGAAAAATTATTGGTGAAATTTAATGTTCAGAATTGTAAACCTATAAAAACACCAATTGAGTCTAAATTGAATTTGAATAAGAGTGAACATTGTAACACTAAATATCCTTATCAACAGCTGATTGGTAGTATGATGTATTTAGCAGTATTAACCAGGCCAGATATAACTTTTTCTGTAAATTATTTAAGTCAATTTAATAATTGTTATAATGAGGAACACTGGGCTTACGCTAAGAGGGTGTTGAAATATTTAAAAACAACTAAAAGTCTTTGTTTAAGATACAGTGCTAATTGTAATTCAAATTTAAAAGCTTATGTAGATGCTGATTGGGCGAGTGACACAATAGATAGGCGTTCATATACTGGTTATTCCTTTATTCTTTCTGGTGGAGCTGTTTCTTGGGAAACAAGAAAACAGACTACGGTAGCTTTATCGAGCACCGAAGCTGAGTATATGGGCATATCAGATTGTTGTAAGGAAGCTTTATATTTACGAAATTTGCAATATGAAATTACGAATGAAACTTATGTAATTACTATCTTTAATGACAACCAATCCGCTCAAAAGCTAGCCAAGAATAATTGTTTGCATAAAAGATCCAAACACATAGATATTCGTTTCCATTTCTTTCGTGATAATATTGTAAATAATATAATAAAGTTGGAATATCTTTCTACTGCAGATATGCCAGCAGATTTGTTGACAAAAGGATTGAATATAGCAAAACATTATAAATTTGTGGAAGCATTTGGATTAGTAGATTTTTACGGAAACTATAATTATTTTGTTAAGTGGGAATAATGATAATAGGTATCAAAATAATTAGTGAATAAATAGCAGCGCCATCTATGTTACTCTTGTAGTACTAATATCATATGTCAAAATAATATATAAAAAAAAATAAAGTCAGTTCGTTCCAAGCAACCGAGTTTTTTACTTGAACAATAGTTATTATAAATACAAATAAAAGTTATTAAAAATAGTAATTTGTTGTTTATTTTTCGTCTTCACTAGTCCAGCTGGGTCTGCATGAAAACCGCGCCGAATTATATCGAGCGCGTTGTCATGTAGACCCGGCGGAGGTGTAAAAAGGTATCGTCAAAGCAATTCATCTAAAAAAAATTTTGCAATTGAGTTTCCTAGGTAAAAAGATAAATTATGAAATTCTGATTACTAAATAAAGACAAGAAGTAAAGGTTGTTGGCAACCCAACAAATTTACTTTTTTATATTACATATTTTAATATGGCAACAATTTTATTCTCTCTCTCTGCTACGAACTATTAGAACAACAACATTGTGCTCCTCAATTTAATTATAATAAATATTAATTAACAGTAACAATCAGTGTGTGTTATTAAAGTAGTGCATTAGTGGACCCATAACAGTGCGACAATTTAATTAATACAAGTTCGGTGCACCTAGTACCGTACAAAGGTGACAAAAACTTTTTTTTTTATACAGAAAAATGTAATAATAATAAAGGAGCCAATGTCCTTACTACAGTTTTTCCAACAGGAATACAGTGTTCGGAAAACCCATTTAAAAAGTTAACCGATATAAAAGGTTAACAGATTCAATCGGTATCCTTTTATTACGGTAACACGTTAATCTGTTAACCTATTGAAACCTGTTAACACATATCAAGGGTTAACCTCGGTTTTATAGGTTATTACTAACGAAGAGTAAAATATTAAAACAAACTCAGCTGGAAAGAGAAAGATGGGTATAAACGGGAAACAAGCGTTTTTGAAGAATCGGCTATATTCGACAAAATTGAATGGAATCGTTAAAAATCGGCTAAAATCGTCTGGATTCGAGTAAAATTTACAAAATTGATTGGAATCGATAAGGATGGCTAGATTCCACTTCACTCGACTGGATTCCAGGTTATTCACCTACCTTAATGACACATCGGAGTTGGCAAAGTGGAGTTGGTAATGCGGAGTATAGTATCCCTCAACGCAACTTTTTCTTCTGGGGGACTTCAACGCCTGCCATCAAGAGTGTTTGTACCCGTTCCAGCAGACCGACCATGCTGACAAAGAGGTGCAGGCTTTTGCCTTGTCACTAAGTTTCTCACAGCTGGTAAATTGCGCTGCAAGGGTACCTGACGTTACCAACCATACCGCCAACTGCTTGGACCTTCTGCCGACAACTGATCCGGACCGATATCAAGTATCAGTGACTTTCCTTTAGGAACTTCCGGCCATTGTTTGGTGAGATCTCTATCTGTCTATCCCCCATCTGATCTTAACCGCAGAGAATCCAGGCGAATATGACGATACAAGTTAGCAGACTGGGATGAGATGCGGCACTTCTTCGCGTCCTATCCTTGGAGTGAGGTATGCTTTTCTTCAGAAGACCCGACGAGCTGCGCAGACCCGCATACCGGGTGTGGGGTGAAGAATATACCTGCAAAGCTCCTAACTCTGAAGAAAACTCCGAATAACGCCGCCAAGTCTTGCAAGAGGACAATACGCGGAGCTCGTTTCGACCATATAAGTAGGCCAAATCGGTGCGAAACTGGCTAAGTACCCAACTGGTATTTATCTAGCTAATTTCTGCCGTCTGTTGTTGCCGCCATTGCTGAAACCTGATGGATCGCTGACCTATACCGCGCACGAGAAGGCAAATTTATTTATCTCGTCACCTGCGACTCTCGTCTAGATGCTGAGAACAATATTCCACCTAGTGTACCTCCTTGTGATCTGGCAATGGCAATACTGGGCTGAAAAAAATTTGAATGCCATCGAAACTACAAGAAGAAGAAGAATGGCAGAGATCTGTATCCGGCAACATGAGGTCCTAAAAATGCTTCACATTCTAGACGTGAATGAGTTCCGTGGTCCAGATGGTATTCCAGCAATCGTACAGCAGAACTGTGCACTTGAGTCGTCTCCAGTACTGACACGGCTCTACCGGCTCTCTTTGGGTTCAGGACTAGTCCCGAACCCATGTAAGCTTGCCTATGTGCAGCTTGTGTCCAAAAAAGGTAGTCGTGCCGTGCCGACCCTGCTAACTACCGCCCCATTTCAGCGAACTTGAACAATTCCCTTCTAGCGTACCTTCACCAACGATCTATTTAGTGACCGCCAATTTGGTTTCCGCCGTAATAGGTCAACTGGCGAATTCTTGTGTACGCTACACACTTGCGAGGCTCTTGCCGTGTCCTTTGATATCACAAAGGTTTTTGATAGGGTTTGGGAGAGTCTTATTGGAAATATAGCCATAGGCTTATTGGAAAGCTTCCGGCATATGGGATCCCTTCTAGCCTGTGTAATTGGATATCTGACTTCCGGAGGAATAGACGGATTTGGGAAGTCGTCGATGGGTGCTCGTCTGATTTACATGGTATTAGTGCCGGAGTCCCTCAGGGATCTGTTCTCTCTCCCACTATCTTCCTGCTCCAGATCAATTATCTGCTGATTTATGTCCTATGGGTATGCAGACGATAGCACAGTGACGGAGAACAAGCACCAGGAATGTCAGCATTATCAGAACTTGTTATCAGGATCTTATGAATCGTGTGAATTTGACCCTTAAGTCCGTCTCAGAACGGGGTGACAACAACTTGGTCGAATTCAACGCTTCCAAAACCCAGGCATGTCTGTTCACCGCGAAACGAATCTGGCTCCAATGTTCCGGAGTGTACCCATTAGTGATGTAACGAATATTAGCATTCGCGAATATTTTTTGCAGATATTCGTATACGCATTCGCGAATGTCTAAAAATTTACATTCGTTACACCATCACTAATATCCACGTCAATTACCAACTATCTCGAGCTCTATGGTATGGACCTAATTGCCAACCTAAACTTCGGCTGCTACACCGAGTCTATAACAAAATTGCAGCCAAAAATCAGACATCCTTTCTAAAGTCAGATGATATTTCCCCTCAGAGCAGTTGCTCGATCTATACACAGCACAGGTTCGTTGTAGTATGGAGTACTGCTGTCACCTTTGGCAAGGCTCTGCCAGCTCTCGGTTGGCCGCTCTCGACTTGGTGGAGCGTTGAGCATTAAAGCTAATGACAATGACAATGAGTCGTTAGTGAAGACTCGACTCCAAAGTCTAAAACACAGACGAAGGGTAGCGGTTTTTTATAGGATACACTTCGGTGTGCGGTTCAGTGTGTGCAGGAACTTCATGAGTTAATTCCACCCACACTATTCCATCTTCGATCAACTAGTCGTCGGCAGACATTTCATGTTGTTGATATACCACCAATCCGCACTAAACGTTTTGCCTCTTCCTTTTTAATGCGAATAGCAAAGGACTGGAACTGTTGTCTGCATTTCCAACTCGTTATAATTTGGCATTTTTCAAGGCTAGGGTGAATAGGCATGTACTAGGTAAGCGTGATTCACCCTAGACCACATCGTCCCATACCACCAGGTGAGAATGACGCGGTTTTCAAACGTGAGCCTATATTATTAATAAAAAACTGTCGATTTTAGTCGTTTCCAGGCGATTTTGTGGAATCCAGTCTAGTGGAGTGGATCAAGTCATTTGTGTCAGTTTAAGTCCATTCAAGCTGATTGTGACGATTCTAGGTGCTTGTCAAATCCAGTCCATTTTAATCGATTCTAGTCGAATCCAGTCGATTCCTCGACTAAAAAATAGACTCGATTCAAGTCTTTAAATTAATATACGCATCATACAAAACCGTAACGTACCATACGCCTAAACCATGCGATACGGACTTCATCCTATGGCTACATATTAAGATGCATCCCAATTCCATCTCAGATCAGAGTAATATTCAAGATCACTCAAACAAGTGAGTTAGAGAGCGTTATTATATTGTCTAGATTCCATGACGACTACCTTCCGACTTCATACTAGTAACCACATCTTGCGTCATTTTAAAATGGAGTTCCTATAACCATCTGGTTACCATCAGATCTTGAATACTAACCAGAGCTAGAATGCTCGTCAAGGCAAATTATTTTAACATCGAGTTTCTAAGTTGACAATACAAATGACCACCTGGTCATCATCACACCCTGAGTATCAACCAGCAACAACCACCTAGAGTCAGAGTTCTCATCAAGACAAATCAAACAAACCCAAACTTCCTTTTGGTTATCATCCAATCCTAAATACCAACCACCAATAAAGTTCTCATCAAGACAATTCAAACAAGCCCAAACTCGAAGGTTACGCGTTATTTTAATATCGATTTCCTAACTTATGACCATCTGGTCATCATCAGACGCTGAATACCAACCACCAAAGCCAAGTATAGCTAGAAGGCTCATCAAGACAAATCAAACAAGCCCAAACTCGGAGGTCTAGCGTTATTTTAATATCGAGCTCCTATCCTTATAACCACCTGTTTATCATCACACCCTGAGTATCAACCACCAACAACCACCTAGGGTCAGAGTGTTCATCAAGACAAGTCAAACAAACTCAAACTCGGCGATCTTGCGTAATTTTTTTGTCGAGTATATATAATAATATAATATAACCTGGTCATCATCAGACCCTGGATCCTTCCGTCATGTCTACAAATCTTCTCGTAATTATCACCTATCAAACAAAAAAAAACGTAACCAAATCGGATCATGCGTTCTGCAACTACGTTACGACCTTTCCGCGTAGCGTCGCTGGTTAAAAAGTAAACGTCGAAATAGTAAAAAACAAAGCGCGTGGAACGATTAAACGACGCCGACAAGTGCCTGCAGGTTGCTTGGCGCAGCGTTGCCAGCATTCATTTCGCACGACGGAATGGCAACATGCAAAAATAACCGTTTGTAAAGCGGTTAACCTATCATTCCTGTTAACCTTTAATTTCTGTTAACAGTGTTCGCAATAACCCCCTTGATAAAGAATACCGAAATGTTTCGGTATACGCCTGTACTGTTAACACATATTTATTTCGGTTAATAACCGAATTATTTCTGTTATTAACCCTAACCGGAGGAACACTGCAGGAATATTCCCATTTCGGGAACGGCACTTCACTGTTCAAGCATACAACAAGAAACGTGAGAAACCAATAAAATTGTAAAAAAATGACTACCTACATCAGTCAAATATTCATTAACATTCGTTCCGCACGAAGCATTTTGATTGATTTATTATTTAAATTCAGTTCTAGCAAACATGTACAACCACGTGTTGTTACAGTGCATTGTGATATATGTTGGTCTAGGTAAGTTTTTTTTTGTTACAAACTGGATTAAAAAAAAAGAAAGGAAAACATGAAGCAGTAGGACTAGGGCCCTGTGCTGGGAGGTTTTCTGGCCACGTCTTTCCCTCAGCGTTACAGATTCCGATGTTAGTTACATGATATGTAATTTAATTTTTGACGTTCAAAAAGCTCTAATTTTGTAAGCCAATTTTGAAAAATAAATATTTTTTGTGACTTAAACTGGCGGGCCTCAGGGCTAACACGCGCAACGTGTTGAAATTTTATCACGGTCACTTTATCGATTCTGACGATATAATTATCTCATTTTGTCTCGATTGGTGCTAATGTGAACCCAGATAAGTCATGTCGTTCTGTCAAAATACGAATCACCGCGAATTCGCCTGCAATGTAATATCACAGATCCAAACCTTACATCGGTGAAGGACGAGAACCGCTTATAAGCAGCTATGGAGTAGTGTAACGTAATGCTCAAAATCGAATCATAGTTGGCTACTTGAAAGTTTATAAGTACCAAAATATTTTATTTTCTCGAAAAAACTTTATATAATATAAAAAAAAACATTTCTGCAATTATTTTTCACGCGAAAAACGTTCGTCACGTGACATTTCGCCCAGCGACGTCATATTTCAACAAACAAAGAAACTGTCAAGCAGTGTAATAGTGTGTCATTATGTGTGTTCATCATCATCAATTTAAGAGCCACGCGCTTGTCGGTGTAGCATTTTCCATGCTACTTTTTTAGGCAAAAATAGGGCAGTGGTTTCCATTATGTGTTACTCACCTTATATTACCAACCTCCTACCATGTGGAACGTAATAAATGATACGATTATGATTCCGTAGCCTCTATTTACTTTATGTATGGTTGGAATAAAAGTTGAAAATTGTTTACAAAAGATTACCTTGTAGATGTTAGTGCTGGGGCGCCAACTGTGCCAGTTAAGGACTATTTGAGCGTACAGAGGCAAATGATGTCTCTTCTCCGAATGAGACGGAACGAAACGCAGACTCAAACGGAATATCACAGAAACGGAACGGCGGCGGAACGAGACAGAAACGGAACAGATTTCAGGCGACAAGCTGGAAACGCGATGACCACGTAAATATAACAGGCTTTTTATAACACCCATACGTGCTTGTATGGCTACCTGTACAGTCATGAGCAATATAATGTACCTACCCACTTTAGGACTCTGTCGCACTAACATATTTGACATTTAGTGAGACTTACAGTTCAATTTGTCAAAAAAGTTAATGTGACATGGTACCAAAGCGTATACATATTAATGCTCGTGACCGTACGTACTTGTACAGGCTGATTACGTACGTCAAGTGACATCGTAACGAATACTGAGGGGGATTGTTTAACTCCATACTCTGACCAAAAGGATATACTTAGAACGGAAAATACTTAATTAAATAATAAAAACAAAAAAATTACACAGTCCGCAGTTTGTTATGACGTCAACAACAAGAAGAAGACGAACTACGCCATTCCGTCTGAGCTTCAACGAAGATTGTGACTACCTCGCCTACTACTGTTTGAGAGCGTATAAGTATGTATACCTCATTAAATATACCTAACATAAACAGCTTATATACGTCCTACTGCTGAGCACAGGTGCGGCACGCTGAGAGGTGAGGATATGGTATCCCGACGTGCCGGCAGAGTAGGGGAATGATTGGTGATGATAAAGTAGAAGCAATAACAATCAGGAATACATACAGTTTATTAAAAACACTTCACAAACTTAGTAACATAGCCACAAACATAATAGTTCACAATATACACATTTCACAAAAGGAATCAAGACTTAGGAATTAGAGGGCACGGTTGCTTTAATGAAGGTCGGGGATGCAGTGAGTCAAAAGTGAGTAAAATGAAAGGGAATGGAATGGAATGAGAATTTCGTAATTTAAAATGATGATGGTCCGAACAAAAGGCCAGTATGTGCAGAGTTTGTACTCTGCTACACAGGCTTCCCCTCAATCAACCGGAGGAGCGGATGTCATTAAATATACGTACTTACTTAGTTTATTTAAAATGACAGCACAGCATAGATTATAGTATACTGCCTAAAATCGGTTTCCAGACAGTTAATCCCATGCGATCATGTCTTCTAAATAATCACTAACTTTATAACATAATATAAACAGCCTATATACGTCCCACTGCTGGTCACAGGCCTCCCCTCAATCAACCGGAGGGGGTATGGAGCATACTCCACCACGCTGCTCCAATGCGGGTTGGTGGAGGTGTTTTTACGGCTAATAGCTTAACTAACCTTATAATAACCTTTTTTTTTATAACGTAACCCAAACATTTGTTTCTCCAGCACGGGTAAATTATGTGGTCGCACCTTGTACTACATATATCACGACTTTCACAACTACTGCATGTTGGATTACGTCAATTGCATGGAAAGATACGAAGGTAAGATAATATGCCACTGTGTCCTGTGGTATACCGGCTTGCTTCTCAAAGTGGGAAGCGCCGGTTAGAACGGCAACTCTCCGCTCCCCACCAGCGTCTGAGCTAGGTTTACCTCCCCCCTCGAACATAGTTTAGACTTCAATCGTATGGCGTCAGATGTCACACACACAGATGCGCGTGTACGATAACGTCAATGTGTGGTGTCTGTGTAAAACGAGGTTGTTTGTATGAAGTGTCCGGAGTGTGATATGTTTCAACTCAGGGTCCTGTGGCGGTTCAATAGTAACCCTGAAACCAGGGTTATTAAGGCGGGTCATTGATTCAAATTCAAATCCAAAAATGTCTTTTTTTAGTGGGTAACATAGTTACACTTTCAATCGTCATTTTTTTACATAACGAACGTCTCCGCCTAAAACTACTGCAGCTTCTCACAACCTGTTTAGCCAGGGAAAAGAAGCTGGAAGAAAAACCTAGGCACAGAGCCCTAAACGTTCTTTAAAAAAACAAAATATGTTTCTGATCTCACAACCCACAGGAGAGAACGTAGGTACTTTTAAGTATGTCGGTTTTTTTTAATATTTTAGTATGGCAAGTCGTCCACATGGGAGCATGCTTCAATATCGAACCTCTTCAAGAATACAAACGTAAGTAGACCATTGGCCCCGATGCCTGCAGACACCTCCTAATTTTACTTTAAGTTATACCTGTCATTTTCTTATCCGCCGAAAAGGAAAGGGACGGATGATTGACAGCTCTTAATTTTAGGAAGAATGAGTAAATGAATGAATGACCCGGGCGAATCAAAAAGGTACCTATCTCGCTGGTATGCAAACCGTTTGACGTGTGCTGTCAACTTAATTCTGTCGGGTTATTGGCCGATGTAAATTTTTTAGACGGTTGTTTTAATAATAATAATATTTTTTTATTTCCAAACCACAAAAAATAAATTACAAAAAAAACTTAACTTATCTAATAGGTACAAGCTGTTTTATTTTTGTGGATGGCTGATGCTTAAACTAAGTAAACTTGTAATATAGGACATCAGGCCTTCCCCCGGAATTTACAACTTTAACAACTTAAAGATTACTTTGACAATTTACACAAAAAAATAAAATAAAAAGCAAATAAGTAAGTAAAACAATAATAATGTGGAATGGTGTGAAAGTAACATGTGTGGAGTGTATTTTGGATTTGTGCTTAAAATTGACGTGTGTTCCATAAATTTTATGCTTGTCGATTACCCGTCCCTTTCCTTTTCGGCGGATAAGAAAATGACAGATATCTTTAAAATAAAATTAGATGGTGTTTACAAAAATTAGCACCATTGATGCATATTCGGACAAACTTAACCTAATTTTAGTTTGACAGCTCTTAAATTGTTGCCGTCCTTCACTTGCAATACGCGCAAGAAAGAGACAGGGCTAGTTTTCGTCCTGTAAAATTAAGTTGGTGGTTAAGATTAATCTTTTGCACGCTCAAAACCACCACGCATACATGAAACACACATACTTAGGTCTTAAACATAGCTGTCGAGGAGTAGATTTACTATAAGTACACCTCTGCCTACCCCTTCGGGGATACAGGCGTGATACTAGCTGGAGAATTAGTCGACTAGATAAGTAAGTAGTCGCCTTTCCCAGACCGACTAATCCGACAGCCAGTCGGCTATTCGGCATACATGCATACCTAAGCTAGAATTGCTACTAATCTCATTTCATCAAAGACTTCATGCATGGTCACCGGTTTAAAGTACTCACCACACGCACGCACGCACTCACGCACACACAGCATTTAATAATAATATATTTTTTACTTTTTACAGATTATCCGTATGAGAACGATTATTTCTTGGACCAGTACTACGTGGTGGAAGACCAGATATAAAAAACTTTATCGCATTTATAAGAATAGAAAAGACTCAGTTC
Organism: Pectinophora gossypiella; assembly: GCF_024362695.1. NCBI lineage: Eukaryota > Metazoa > Arthropoda > Insecta > Lepidoptera > Gelechiidae > Pectinophora > Pectinophora gossypiella. The sequence goes on from NC_065424.1 coordinate 4,721,250, forward strand.
TCCGGACGCAATAGAAAGCGGACCCCGCGGCACAACAACCGCACCGCGCGCTACGCGAATTATAATCGAGGGCTTCGCGTCTACGTATTAGTCGAAGCCGTAGATATCTCGCGTCGCGCGGCGCGGTTCCTGTGCCGCCGGGGTGAAGTCGTTATTTTTTAATTTGTTAAGTTTTATAGATATTTTTAGTGTTTTGTAAATAAATATTAATGATTGGTAAGTATGCCTGTTAATTATTAAGAAAACCTACAACACATACATACATACATAAACTCACGCCCGTAATCCCTAATGGGGTGGGCAGAGCCACAAGCAATCAAAGACAACTTGCAGCCACTGTTGATACGATGTCGTAAGCTGGATATGATGAACCTTATGGTGATAAGGGATCAGCCTATCGCCCATAACATCAGTCCATCATGTTAGAGGACACAACCCCTCCGTCGGTTTTTACGACATGCCCGGGAAGACAAAAAACCTACAAAACATCCATAAAAGATTTACATAACAAGTAGGTACCGTCAAGTATCTATACCCTATTTAACGTAGCATTAAAGTATTAAAATGAAAGCAAGACAGAGACATATCTAGTACATACAGGGTGTTAGTGACATCGTAACGAAAACTTTGAGGGTGATTCAGACCATGATTCTGAGTTAATCTACCTTCCGATCATCTTACTTTTTTAATTAAACCGTAAGTCACATTAAATGTCCAACATGATAGTGCGACAGGGTTCTAAAGTGGGTCCATGATATGGCTCATGACTGTACACGACCCAATTTACCATCTACTATGTCATAGATTAAGGACTATGTTCAAACTGAGTATTAACAGCCTCCGTGGCCCAGTGGTTGAGCGTTGGGCTCACGATCCGGAGGCCCCGGGTTCGAATCCCGGTGGGGATATATCACAAAACTCACTTTGTGTTCCCTAGTTTGGTTAGGACATTACAGGCTGATCACCTGATTGTCCGATGTAAGACGATTCGTGCTTCGGAAGGCACTTTAAGCCGTTGGTCCCGGTTATTACTTACTGATGTAAGTACGTAGTCGTTACATGAGCCAGGGGCCTATGGCGGTTCAATAATAACCCTGACGCCAAGGTTGATGAGGTTGGTAATCCACCTCACAAGCCACACCGTAGAAGAAAAGAGTCGGTTGGTTTGTTTATTTATTTATTTATTTATAAAAAGGTACACCAACAGCTTATATAATAAAACATTAAATAAAATAAAAGTTACATCAGGAAATAGACTGTTACATAATAGGTGCACACAACATTTGCAGTGTAAGACAACTAACATCATTGTGTGATATTAATAAACTAATCTCAGCTTCGAGACTGCCCTGATGGGCTTACTAGGTAATATTCTGGGCACTTTTTTTGTTGACGTGCCCAGTTGGGCGCGAACCTCGGCTCAGGGCGTCGTGTGAGAGGTAAAAAATTTGAAATAATTAATCGACCCTAGTGGGTCGATAGCGAAAAGCGCTGATTGAGGGAAATCGTCGACCACGCCGGCGGGGTCGGTATCGGGGTCCTGAAGTGTTTGGTGTTGCGAGCTGATTGGCTGCCTCTATGGCTAGAGTGATCGGATCGTCGGGTTTTCAGTAAGTACCGTCCCTTTTTTTGGGCACTGACAATCTATCTAAGACAAGAGAGAAGTGGTTCACATGTAATAACTCCATTCACAGACTTATGAAAACAAAAATACATCATGCAGGTGGTCGTGTAAGTGGGTTATGACCTTGAGGCTATCATTAAGCAGCGCATTTAAGCAGCTGGCAAGCCAAGTTTGCCAGCCAGTCCGCCCTGTTGGTGCGGGTAGAACGGAACAGGCGCGCCCTGCGGCAGGTCGGCAGCGGAGTCGCCGGACTGCGGGTACGGGTGGTGGGGCGGAGCACCCATCCATTGCGGGTACCAGTACAGACCCTGGGAAGGAATCATAATCAGTTATTCAAGGACATGATATAAAGACAAAAGACAGAGATAATAATCCCTGGCTATCGCAATGTAACTCAATAACGGTCCGCTTGTTTACGTTTTTTATCTCGTCTGGTTGGCCTTCAAGTACCCACAGCTCACCGAGCTTTATGTGGGTGGTAGGTTAGTCAGTCACGGAATACGAGTAGAAGAAAGATTCTGACTCGGACGGGACTTGAACCCGCAGCTCTTGTCAAGCCGGGACGAGCGTGTCAACCGTTGCACCACCGGATCCTCCTCCTGTCCATGCGAAATTCTTCCGATCTACTTATATATCGTCATAAAGCCGGCAGTAATAAGAATTAGCCAGCACTCGAATCTAAAAGGTAACATTTAAGTATTTTTTTTATTTGGTTGCAGACGGATGTTCTTAGGCAAACTATTTAATATTTATCTCTCTCTCTCCCTCTCTCTCTCTCTCACTCTTTCTCTCCCTCTCTCCCTCTCTCCCTCTCTCTCACTCTTTCTCTCCCTCTCTCTCTCTCTCTCACTCCCTCTCTCTCCCTCTCTCTCTCTCACTCCCCCTCTCTCACTCTCTCTCTCACTCCCTCTCTCTCCCTCTCTCTCTCTCTCACTCCCCCTCTCTCCCTCTCTCTCTCTTTCTCTCTCTCTCTCTCTCTCTCTCTCTCTTTGTACCTCTGCCTACCTCTTCATGGATACAGGCGAATAAATGCAATGTAATGTTATAAAAAAATAACCCACCTTATTGCCAGACCCTTGGCAGCTGAACCGGTACTCGTTGACAGTCAGTGAGTCCAGGTAGCTGATCCCTGCAATGGACCCGTAGTTCGGCGGGAACATGAACCAACATCCATCCAACGTGTCTACAACATAAGTTTATCATTTAAGTATATATTATTTTTTAATCTTCTTCTATCGTGTGGCCCCGATACCGACCCCGCCGGCGTGGTCGACGATTTCTCTCAATAAGCGCTTATCGCTATCGCTCTATATCGACAGTTGGCCGCCGAATCTTGGTTCCAGTTTTCTGAGAGCGGTACGCGCTGACGCTGAATGAGGGAAATCGTGGACCACGCCGGCGGGGTCTGTATCGGAGTCCTAATGTGTTGTCGCGAGCTGATTGAACGCCTCTATAGCTAGAGACTTGAACGACTAGCACCCATAACAAATAATATTTAAAAAAAAAAATTAATTAAAGAATGTACTTACAGCTCGCTGGAAAAGGGAATTCTAATTAGTTTTGTAATTACTTGTAATAAATATTACATTAACTAGAATGAAGAAATCGTCAGACAACAATCTTATATAGTACCATATAGTACATACCACATAGTACCATATAGCACCATTATAGTACCATTATAGTGCCATATAGTACCATAATGCAACCGTAAGCGGTGGAACCGGCGAGCCGATCGGAGCGTGGATTCCCGCTTTTTATCTCGCTTTAACAAATGACGGTTATAAGTGACAGAAAAGAATAGAGTATTTATTATTAGGGGTTCCAATGCAATGTGGCCAGATGTAGGTACGCTTCCTTTCTAAGTATACGCTGTCATCATCTCCATAGCGTTACCTATCTGGATTTCACAGGGTCCGCTTATCTAACCTGAAGATTTGATAGGTCTGGTTTTTTAAAGAAGTGCCTGTCTGACCTTCCAACCCGTGAAGGGAAAACCAGCCCTATGAAAGCAAGTGCGTAATTTCAACAAATTTCAAATAGCAATTTTGCTTTTTAGATGTTTTGCTTTGATGCCTTTGTAGACCGCCTGTTGTCAAATTAATCAAGATTTATGATATAGGAGTATATTGACCACTATCAATTTCAGTATTTGCCTCCCAGAGGTACTTACTGGTAGAGTTGGGGTCTTCGCCCCGGTTGGCCTCGGTAGAGGCGTGGTAGGCCTCCGTGGTCTGTTCCAGGTATGGCGGGATGGGCGCCAGCCCGTCTCCCGGGTCACCAGGGATGATGAACGGCCCTGGGTAAGATGGAAAGTAAAAAAAAGGTGTAGGTATACATAAACAGCCTATACAGAGTGTTAGTGACATCGTAACGAAAACTTTGAGAGAGGATTCAGACCATAATTTTGAGTTAATATCAAGTGGAATTTTCCGTGGCAAAAGTATAGAATAAAAATTAAAAAAAAACATGTTTTTTTTTTATTCCGAGTTGATATCAAGTGGAATTTTTCGTCCCAAAATTCATGTTTTTTTTTTGTTAACCCAGAATGATCACTTTAAAGAACTTTATTCTCATAAAAAAACTATACATAGTCACTTAACATGAGTGAGAAGTAAATGTTTTTACAAAAGATAGATAAAGTGCCGTTGAGCAGGCAGAGAGGGTATGCATATAAAAACTTACCAAAAACAAGAAATACATCGCTTTGATACGTTGTTTACAAGTGTGAGTGAAGTATGACTACCTATCGCTCATCGAAAAACTAGTTAAAGGAAGGGATTGGCGTTCACAGATACAGGTTGTTCATTTAGTTACTTACTTAAAGTTTTACAAGATTATTCTATGGTAGGTACACATGATATGTTTACGCAGCTGGGATTTGAAGATATTTAGTGACGTAGTATTTTTTATGTAGGATGGTAACTTATTATAAAGATGAGCTCCCTCAAAACGTACAGTTTTCCTGCCGTAGTTGGTTCTTATTTTAGGTAATATAAGATGACTTTTTCGTCGATGACCATATTTAAATATTTGTTCCTGTTTTGTAAATGTTATCTCTGTATGTATTGATTTGCTCATAATTTTCCGTACTAATACGCAGGTTGTATAAGTATATAATTGTGTAATGTTCATAATATTTGTTTTTTCGTAGACTTTTTTTGTTGATGCTCGGTACGGAAAGTGAAATAACATCTTAATTATATTATTTTGTGCTATTTGTAAATATCTTAAATTTGTTTTTAGTGCATTACCCCATACCTCGATAAGATAAATATAGATATAGATAGTTGGTATGTGATTTTACCAATGAATTGTAAATGTTAAGGCGAACTTGTCGAGGTAAGCAGCGAACAATATTTCGGAGAATGCCCAGAAGGGATGAAAGTTTTGATGTTACGTGTTGTGTATGTATGTAATGATCTGAATCATCGCCCTCAGTATTTGTTACGATGTCACTAACACCTGTATACTTATTGGTGGCGGAGAGTTGCCGTTCTAAACGTAGTATTATTCGTTGTTCTATGGTCCAGGTAAATTGCTTACCTCCATAGAAGTTAGTGTTATTCCACTCGCAGACGTGATGGTCACACACTAGCGGCGAGAACTTCTCCTTGGTGTAGTATGTGTGGCCGTTAGGCAGAATCTACAAGTAAAAATAACTAATTAAATATATTTTGTCTACTTACATACTTATAAGTAAAGTACGGCTAAAAAGAAATCTACACATTGACCTAGGTCTGCCAACCATTGCTCAATGGCTCAAATTAGCTTCAAAACGTTTTTTCGAATACATCCCGCTTAAGAACGGTACTGAAAAGTATCGGTGTCCGAAGGACGTAATATACGATCCCGATGACCCGATTACTCTAGCCATAGAGGTAGCCAATCAGCTCGCGACACCAAACACTTCAGGACCCTGATAACGACCTCGCCGGCGTGGTCGACGACCTCCCTCAATCAACGCTTATCGCTATCAACCCACTAGGGTCGATTAAAATATTTCAAATATTTTTCCTCTCAGACGACGCCCTGCGCCGAGGTTCACGCTCAACTAGGCACCCTCAGGCCTGTTGTCTTAAACATTGTACCGGGTGAGAGCCTTCAGCGCTCCCCATTTGTCCGGCTAAGTAGTTAATGCTATCTGCGGAAAATCTACAATAAGTCACGTCATAATAAAAGGCTGAAAAGGCGCAAGAGTTTCGCCAAGTGTGTGTCGCCTCTACCTGATGATGACCGCTCTAAGGAAAGATGCAGGATTTGGCAGGAACGAGTACACCTCCCAAACCCTTTTGTATCGCCGTCCGAGAGACCTCGCCAGGTCTTGATTTGCCTAGAAGTATCTAAACAGACTACGGATTCAGGTGGGCGGAAGTAAGGAGAATTGGTTCAGGTGGGGTTTCTCGGATGGCTCGGACTAAGTGCAAGTGCGGCACTGTTCCCCAAACGATGGAACATCTTACATCGTGTCCTACGTGCCCGAACACCTGTACGCAGGAGGATCTGATGAGCGATGCAGATAGCGCCATGCTTGTTGCCAACTTACATACTTGTTTTGGGCCGATACTATTTAGTTTGCCATCGACACGATAAGAAGAAGAAGTAAAGGAGACATTCCTTTGTTTCCCTTGATATTAAGGAAAGCGCTAAGAGCTCTCCAGTCCAGGAGCGGATCCAGCTTTTATGTCAGGGGGCGGTCACCAGGTCGCAGACAACCAATCTCCGTAGAAAATTTGATAAAATTGCAGTGGACACCCATGACCTCCCCCCACTGGATCCGACCATGCTCCGGCCAAATAGTTCTGTCCGGCTAAGCACGGTTTTTTTTTTCACTACCAGAAACTCCCCTTTTAGTATCAAACTTACCAGTAAATAATCGTAATGTCGGAACCTCAGCCCTTGAATGTTGAAGTCGAGTATGAAGGAGCCGGAGCTGATGATGCACGAGGCGGCCGAGAGTGGGGGTAGCTTGTACATGTCCGTGCCGCACTTCACGATCGCCTTCGGGAGCGTCGAGACGTCTCGCACGTGCTGCAAGTTCTTCTTGAACGGGAATCTGGGAGGTTATAGTGGATTCTGTGATGCGGATTTCACGGGTTTTTGTTATTTGAAAAGTCCTTTAGTAACGGTTAAATTTGCTAGAGGTAGGTGGGTTCCGAGTTTGTAAACTTTGACAACCACTGGTCTAACCAGTAGTGTTGAGATGCCCACAAGTAGAACACGCAACCAATGTGTACTTCTATCATACATAATACAGTGTGTTAGTGATATCGTAACGAATACTTTGAACGATGATTCAGGCCATGACTCTGCATGAGTTGGTATCAAGTAGAATTTTCCGTCGCAAAAGTATAGAATTGAAAATAATTTTAAAAAAATACATGGATTTTGCGACGGAAAATTCTTAATTGATTTTAACTCAGAATCATGGTCTGAATCATCCTTCTCAATATTCGTTACGATGTCACTAACACCCTGTATATTAATATTTACGAAGGGTATTTACCTGAAAATACACACCCCAACGTGACACTCCAGTCCATGGATGAAGTTATCCATTTCAAACACAACATTGGGGTCTTCCTCTAGGAAATACTTCTTGTCATCAAGGAAATGCACAAAACCAAGGAAATGGAACGCTCTGCGATTGCAATAAGGCGATGGACCCTTGCCCATGTTGTAGATGTCGCTGTACAGTGATGATATGAAAATGTAGACGTTCTTCCCGCAGTAGAATTCTGGAAACGTTATTAAATAAAACATGCAAGAGTTGTTAATTCGGACATGCAAGAGTTGTTAAATCGGACATGCAAGAGTTGTTAAATCGGCCATGCAAGAGTTGGTAAATCGGCCATGCAAGAGTTATTAAATCGGCCATGCAAAAGATATTAAATCGGCCATGCAAAAGTTTTTAATTTGGACATGCAAAAGTTATTAAATCGGACATGCAAGAGTTAATTATTAAATCGGACATGCAAAAGTTATTAAATCGGCCATCCAAAAGTTTTTAATTCGGACATGTACGAGTTAATTATTAAATCGGACATGCAAGAGTTAATTATTAAATCGGACATGCAAAAGATGCAGCTGTCAAATCTTCAGGTTATTTAAGCGAACCCCGTGAAAACGGAATAACGCTAGAATGTTTTTTTTACCTTGACTAAGATAAAACTCTGAGGGCACAGCCCCTCCGGAGGGGGAGTTGTACGTGGCTACCCTCTCAGTCTTGATGGCGTCATGGCTGTCGTACATTGTCAGCATGTTGTCTATCGCGTCATCGAGAGCTATCAGTAATACCTGCAACATTGAGCTGGATTACACCAACCCTGGTGCCAAGGTTACAACACCACTTATCACGTTCGTCCAACAGAAAGCTCGGTGAGGTGTGGGTACTAGTTCGTCTTGCGATGGATGTGTACCTCTGACTACCCCAATTGGGATATACCTAGACGTCGGATTAGGGGTAGGGGACGACCCAAGAGTGTGTGGAAAGTGTGGGGTGTGAAAAGGATTTGTGTGTAAAAAGTTTAAGTCCCTAAACGACACGAACGACGAACTTTAATGGGATACAGCCTCCGTGGTCTAGTGGTTAGAGCATTAGGCTCACGATCTGGAGGTCCGGGTTCGATTCCCGATAGTTGACATTGTCGAAATCACTTTGTGGGACTGTCCTTTGTTTGGTAAGGACTTTTCAGGCTTGAATCACCTGATTATCCGAAAAAGTAAGATGATTCCGTGCTTCGGAGGGCACGTTAAGTCATTGGTCCCGGCTATTTGCCGTAAAAAAACACCTCCTCCAACCCGCATTGGAGCAGCGTGGTGGAGTATGCTCCATACCACCACCGGTTGATTGAGGGGAGGCCTGTGCCCAGCAGTGGGACGTATATAGGCTGTTTATGTGTAAAGTGGGATAAGGGCAGGAGACTGATAACTTACAATATTATAGACACTTTATATTAGATAACCCATCGCGAAGACTTATCAATAAAAAAATATACACAACTAACCTTCAATTCCTTTATGTGCATATGAATAAACCTGGCCAGATGATCCGTAGCAATGTGTACATGTTCATTTATGATGTACTGAAAAACAATAAAATGTGACACTTCTCTCGTGTGAGTTGAGAGGTGGATTACCAACCGCATCAACCCTGGTGTCAAGATTACTATTGAGCCGCCAAAAGCCCCGGTTACTATACTGATGCAAGTTAGTAATCGTTACTATGAGCCATGTCAGGGGCTTTGGCGGCTCAATAGAAAGAAGAGAGAAGAAAGAAAGAAAAAATATTTATTCGACATACTTATTGTTTTAACATAATTAACATAAAATAAAACAGTTATGAATGTATGCCGAAACGGTTCCACCTCAGCATAATGCCATAGCCTAGACTATGACGCTGGTTTTCAGTTGAAACCGGTAATCAGGTAACACGTTAAACAAAAAATGGACGCAAAAATAGTAACCCTGACACACGATAGAAGAAGAAAACTTCTACCTTTATAATAAATAGGTAGTTTATCATAAAAGGGCGCCACACAAAAAAAAAAGACAACAACATCATATCAAATTTCCACTAAAACAATTACAAAAAAGCAAGACAGACGTTTGTCGAAGTGATCATAAGGTGGTGGTGGACGTCCTGAGATAAAAGGGCCTCACTCAACACAAGTCGCGGCGTGAACCACGACGCTGATATTATGTGGACCCTGTTGGGTGACGCACGAACATCGTGTTCCATAAACATGTGTTAATAGTGTACATACCAATAAACATAAACAAATATTATCGCAAAAATGTAGGTATACGTAAATACTTAAGGTTAGAACAAAAAAGAAAGTTATTAATGTAGGTATAACTAGTAAATAAATGTAGTAATATAAACAAATACGAATTCCATGAATGTGTATTGTATGCTTCTATGCTGTTCTGGGAGCAAATAAAAAAACATAGAACACGTTCAGCTGCTTGTCTTCCCGGGCATGTCGTAAAAACCGACAGAGGGATTGTGTCCTCTAACATGATGGACTAATGGTATGTGCGATAGGCTGATGCCTTATCACTTAATTATTATAAGGTTCATCATATCCATCTTAGGACTTCGTATCAACAGTGGCTGCAAGTTGTCTTTGATTACTTGTGGCTCTGCCCACCCCATTAGGGATTACGGGCGTGAGTTTATCTATGTATGTATGTATGAATGTGTATTGTGTATTACCTGATCTGGTGCACGTTTGACCTTCATCATCTCGATCTGGTAGTGAGCGAGATGGTCCAGCTTGTCGGTGGGGTCGTGGCCGTAGATCTCGAAGGCGTCGATGATCATCGCCAGGGTGACATTCTCGCCAGGCTCTTGACAACACGGGTGGTTCCGGATGTTGTATGAGGTAGTCTGGAAACAAACACTTGGGAATATACAGACAGGTAAAGCAGGGTCAGAGGCGGCCAACAGCTAGCGACAGACGGCCTCCAGTGGTTGGTCCAGTGGCTCCAGTGGTTGAGCGTTGGGCTCACGATCCGGAGGTCCCGGGCTCAAATCCCGGACATATCACAAAAATCACTTTGTGATCCCTAGTTTGGTTAGGACATTACAGGCTGATCACCTGATTGTCCGAAAGTAAGACGATCCGTGCTTCTGAAGGCACGTTAAGCCGTTGGTCGCTTTTGGCGGCTGCCGCCCGCCAAACACCCCCGTCATGGCTCATGTAACGACTACTAACTTGCATCAGTAAGTAGTAACGGGGACCAACGGCTTAACGTGCCTTCCGAAGCACGGATCATCGTACTTTTCGGACAATCAGATGATCAGCCTGTAATGTCCTAGCCAAACTAGGGATCACAAAGTGATTTTCGTGATATGTCCCCACCCGGATTTGAACCCGGGACCTCTGGATCGTGAGCCGAATGCTCAAACCACTGGACCACGGAGGCCGTTATTACGGAGACGCTAACTATGTAAGCCAACTTTGAAAAATAATATTTTTGAATTTTAATGCCATTTGCGGAAAATCTACAAGAGCTTAATTTTTTCTTTTAAAGAACGTCTAGTGTCCTGTGCCGAGGTATTTCTTGCAGCTTCTTTTCCCCGGCTATACAGGTTGTGAGAAGCTGCAGTAGTTTTAGGCGGATGAGGCGTTCGTTACTTGTTATGTATAAATTTACTTACTGATAAAAGATATTTTTGAATTAATATAATTCGGTTACTTTATTGCACAGTTACAAACAAAACAAACACATCTTATAAATAAAACATCTCCTCCAATGAGTCACATCGAGGTTTGCCGAAATAGTGTGGGTTATGCTAATTGTGGTAGGTAATACTGACTGAGTGTGAGATTAGGTATAGGTATTATGTGGTTCAGAAGGGCGGCAAATAATAAGTGCGTGTTCACTGTAAGGCGTTTACTAGGTGACTGACACAATGAATACAAAAGTTCTTAAAGCTAACTTATCTCTATGTTTACATTAACAAGTAATATGAGCTACGCTACAGAGGCAAGGCGCCCAACAGGCTGGCAGCATTGCCCCTCTGAATCGCCAGACTAATTCTCTGAATTGGGTCGTGTACTAAGTAGGTTCAAGATAAATTATGATGTTCTGTTTACTAAATAAAGACTCATCTAAAACTAACGAAAAACATTTTCTTTTTTCTATTTAACTTATTTATGAATTTTAAATAAGAAAAACGTAATAATAAGTCCGACATTTTATCACGTTTTTCTATGACGTCACAGTGTGCTTTTTCATACAAATTCTATAGTAATTACGTGTTTTGACGTTTAGTAAAAAGTTACTGATTTGACTAGTTGGAAACTAGCCTATTATTTGAATTTGAAAAAGGAACTTACCTTCAAAGTTAAAGATAGTACGAGTATAAACAACGTCAGGAGCCTTTGCAAGTTGTCAGACATGACGAAGAGTGTTACAAGTCCTGCGACCGCCACTACATAGAAAAGTGTGGAATTATAACCAATTTTCTCACTACCTTGATATCAGTAACAAGTAACGACCAATTAGAACTACTAGATTGATTTTTTTTTGTAGCTAAACTAAGCCACGATAAAAGGAAATAGCTTTAATATTAAGACTAGTTTTTAATAAATGAAATAACTGGTTCTCCAAGTTTGGAGACCCCTATACAACTCCTGTAATCTATTTAGAATATAAGCACATTGGTGCTAATTCCTGTAGACATTTTTTTTATTTTAAGTTATATCAGTCATGTTCTCATCCGCCGAAAACGAAAGGGACGGATAATCGACAAGCATAAAATTTATGGAACACTCGTCAATTTTAAACAAATTGTGTGCGTCAAGCTAGCGGCCTCAAAAAAAAATGGGCACGAAAAAATAATTTGACCATACCAAAAAATAGTACTCTTATTGAAAAAAATAGTACCTGTTGTAAAAAAATTAGTACCATCACGGTTCTGGATTTATAGCCATGTTTTATTGCACTTGCTAGCTTGACGGTGAGCGAAATTTGGCGAGAGTTAACGACAAGGTCTTTCGCTTTGATTTAAACGCCAAAAAATAGTATCGAAATAGTACTCACCCCCTGCAAAATACCGAAAGTAGTACTTCAACGGTTCCAAAGTTATAAAGGCAGTTCTTTGATCCCGCTAGCTTGACGTTTTGAAAATACCTATTATCTGGGGAACGCTTGCATACTTCAGTATGTAACTAATGTCAATAAACTCGTATGAAATAGTACTCCCTACCATCATAATTTTGATCCGATTCTCTTTGTAGAAATGTTAAAAAATCATCATAACCTATGCCATACATTTGTTGTTGATACAGTCACGTAGACAATTACATAACCTCACAATTTATTCGTAACTATTGCCATTTTGAAGGTCTACCCTACCATTTCTTTGCACTTCAGTGCTGCTATTACAAAAAAATCCTATTGCATACACCCATATGCACTAATTTTAATAGAAAATGGCTGCATGGGTCTAGTTCTTATCGAAAACAATCTGTGATTTTAATACATCATAATACATTTTTAATCTGCTGTTTTATTTTATAATTTATACCTTCATGTTGAATTTGTTACGGATCGAAGTGTTTGTTAATAAACAATTTGCAGTATTTGTAGAATAACTCAAAGAGTTTCAACAATGATATTACTTTCATCTAACAACCCTGGCACGTCACCAATTTTTACCCAAAAATGGGGAAAAATACTGAAATCTGACAACATTCTTGACCATGTGTAATAATTTTGTTCGCGACTGTACTTGTCTTGATAAATGTATGACATAGGTTATAATGACTTTTTGACATATTTCTACAAAGAGAATCAGGTCCAAATTATGATGGTAGGGAGTACTATTTCATACGAGTTTATTGACATTAGTTACAAACTGAAGTATGCAAGCATTCCCCAGATAATAGGTATTTTCAAAACGTCAAGCTAGCGGGATCAAAGAACTACCTTTATAACTTTGGAACCGTTGAAGTACTACTTTCGGTATTTTGCAGGGGGTGAGTACTATTTCGATACTATTTTTTGGCGTTTAAATCAAAGCGAAAGACCTTGTCGTTAACTCTCGCCAAATTTCGCTCACCGTCAAGCTAGCAAATGCAATAAAACATGGCTATAAATCCAGAACCGTGATGGTACTAATTTTTTTACAACAGGTACTATTTTTTTCAATAAGAGTACTATTTTTTGGTATGGTCAAATTATTTTTTCGTGCCCATTTTTTTTTTGAGGCCGCTAGCTTGACGCACACAACAAATTTTAAGCACAAATCTAAAACAACACTATAAAAAATTTGCATTTGCAACCCGACAGAATTAAGTTGACAACACACGTCAAACGGTTTCCATACCAGCGAGATACCTTTTAGATTCGCCAAGGTTATTCATTCATTTACTCGTTCTTCCTAAAATTAAGTGCTGTCAATCATCCGTCTTTTTCCTTTTCGGTGAATAAGAAAATGACAGGTATAACTTAAAGTAAAATTAGGGGGTGTCTGCAGGAATCGGGGCCATTTTAGTTTTAAGTAAACATATTTGTATTTCTTTTACTTTGTGCAATAAATTTATTATTACTATTATAAAAGTGTATCTATTATATGTGTTATTTTAAGCTGTAAGTATTTAAAATAAATAAATTGTTTATGCAACAATTTTAGCTAAGCACGCACACGTGTGGAGATAATGCCTTCACGCTGCGTCTCTTGAAAGATAGGCAAAGATATGATAAGGAGTTTTTAATAATCTAATTTCATGGATAACAGACTAAAAATATGCATCATCTTTGGTTTTGGGTATAAATTATGACCCTTGCTATTATACTCAGGCACAACAAATCTTCCACCCATTATTATTGTCATAAAAATAAAGAGAAACCATAAGGTAGCAACATAATTCTATACCATATCTGATCCAAATATCAAAAAACAATTATTTTTATATATGCCTCAGCCATTACATTATATTATTGTTTTAAGTTTACGCGGTTATTATCATAATTAAAGCACATAATGGTGCTAATTCCTGTAAATACCATCTAATTTTATTTTAGGTTATATCTGTCATTTTCTTATCCGCCGAAAAGGAAAGGGACGGGTAATCGACAAGCATAAAATTTATGGAACACACGTCAATTTTAAGCACAAATCTAAAACAACCGTCTAAAAATTCGCCCGGGTTATTCATTTATTTACTCATTCTTCCTAAAATTAAGAGCTGTCAATCATCCGTCTCTTTCCTTTTCGGCGGATAAGAAAATGACAGGTATAACTTAAAGTAAAATTAAGAGATGTCTGCAGGAATCGGGGCCATTAACGGGTTCTTACCGCGTTTAAACGGGGATATGAGACTCCCGAACCCCGCGGAAGCGGTAAGAACCCGTTATTATGTGCTTTAATTACATTATATTTTTGAATAACTAAACTACCCGAGTAATGAGAAAGTAGGTATTTATCACGTTAAAGCTGTACAACGCCATCTATTTTTTTTTTTGAAACATAGCTTGGAAAGTCCTTCATTAAATTGCATTATAAGTTGATATTGTATCCTACCACAGCCGTCTCTGCATGGGTTTACGAGTGATAATGACTGAATAATTAATAAACTACGTATTTTCAATTTAAAAAAAATAGATAATTAATTCTCAATAAAACAACAATAACTTCAATCTTATTTACCATTAACGCTACGTCTAAACTTTAGACTACCTACCCTCTTTGCAAAATAAGTTTCATTCCTACTTAGTTCATGTTTTCAAGGTCCCAAAAAGGCGAGAAGATGTAAGGACCCTCTGTTTTGGCATACGATGGCTCTATCCACCCTTATTGCTATCGATCGGGCGTCCCGCGCACTTTGTCGCGCATCCAGACAACCAGTTCGCGAAATCTGTGCCAGGCAGCCATTGTACAACAAAAACCCGAATAAAAATGTTAAAAACCCATAAAAATCAACCTTCGAACTAAAACAACTAAACTCCGTGAATAACAAAAAGTATCACCCAAAAACACCTCCAAATTCGCGGCACAAATATGGTTAAACAAGAGAAAAAGGAAAAAAAAATGGCTGCCAAAAAAACCAGTGGCACAGTAACACAATAATGTAATATCAATTTATAAATAGTGTAGTGTAAAGAAGTCTTCCAAATTAGTAATAAAGTTAGATAAATTACGTGTATTTTAGATCTTAAAGTTATTAAAAATCAACGTCTTCCCGTTACGTCAATTTTAAGGCATAGTTAACGATATAAAATTTAAATAAAACTATTATTAAAAAAATATTTGACAATAATAGTTTTTAAAAGCGCGGGCAAAGTAGCCAGAGATAAAAAAAAGTTATTTTGAAAATCGATAAAATTAAAAACGATTATTTTTCAACTGACGCAAAGTTTGAGATTTATAGAGGCAGTTAGTAATAAAAAGTCAGGATGCATCATTTAAGTCGGTTCAAGATTCCTCCGTTGAAGAATGCGCTGGACGTGGCCATGCAGACGGTCAGGCAACAGATGCCTGACAAGCCAGGGCCGCCACCTCGCCCGCCCCAGAACGTTAGATTCGCTAACTTGGGTAAGCAAAGCAAAGGATCTTAATTTAGTCATAGCATAGGGTTTATCTTTATCTATTCGACGGTTATCATAATTGCGTTCCTCTTTCGCTACTTCAACAGACTATCAAGCAATAAAGAGGGACTTTCTACGTTCCTTAAAAACAATAAAGATTTTTCTTCGTTTAACCTAATTTCATAGATAACAGACATATGCATCTTTTATCCTTGTTTATGGGTACAAATGATGACCCTTTTCATGACACCCAGGCACAATTACTTCTTCCACCCATTATTATTCTGTTCAAAATAAAGAAGCAATACGTATATAGGTAGCAACGTAATTCTATACATAACGTGATCCAGATATCAAGCAACAATTTTATGTATGCTTCTGCCATTGCATTGTATTTTTGAACAATTATGTCCCCGAAAACGTGTTTAGCCATTGAAGGCACGTTAAGCCATTGGTCCCGGCTGTATTAGCAGTCGTTAATAACCACCAATCCACACTGGGCCCGCGTGGTGGTTTAAGGCCGATCTCCATCCATAGGGAAGGCCCGTGCCCCAGCAGTGGCGACGTTAATGGGCTGGTGATGATGATGTACCCGAGTAATGAGAAAAGTTAAATCTCGACAGCGCCATCTATATTATTTTTGGTCAATGTAGTCTGGAAAGTCCCTCATTGTTTAGTTCTTTTTACAGCTTGATATACACACAACCAAGAGCGGGTTCTGACCACGCATCCCAGCATGCCATCCCGGGCAATACTTAATATAGAGTATAGTACAGCCATGTACCCGCTTTAGAACCCTGTCGCACTATCATATTTGACATTTAATGAAACTTACGGTTTAATTTGTCAAAAACTTAATGTGACATGGTATCAAACATATTAGTAGATACTTGTGACGGTACAAATGCAATAGAGGTATAGAGCATACTCTACCACGCTGCTCCACTACGGGTTGGTAGAGGTGTTTTTTTTTTACGGCTAATAGCCGGGACCAAAGAGTTACTTTTTCGGACTTTCGCGGAATCAGGTGATTCAAACAAAGGACAATCTCACAAAGTGATTTCTACAATGACCCAATTGGGAAAATCGAACCTGGACCTCCAGATCGTGAACCTAACGCTCCCACATATATTGTAGAAGACCCCATTGGGGTTCAAACCTGGACCTCCAGACCACATATAGAAGTGAAATAACAAAAATCATCTATCAAACTCACAGAGAATATGGGTGAGAGCTGCGAGCTGTCGACGATGAATGAATCAACCTCCCCGACCTACCAGTCGACCAACCCGACCAACCCGTTCCTGAGCGGACAACTGCAGGCCGAAGACTCTTTCACTAGCTATCAGAACACCTATCCTCAGCAAGATGGCGCGGCACCGAGGTTGGTATTATTATTTTTCTTATACTTGGGGGGGGGGGATACTTCCTAAAGTAATTATGACATCGTTGTTACATGGAAAGCCTAGGTATGCCTAAGGCCTTTAGCTGATCAACAATCTTCTTCTTATCGTGTGGATTATGAAGTGGAATACCAGCCTCATCAACCCTGGTGTCAGGGTTATGATTGAGCCGCCAAAGGCCCCTGACATGGCTCATGTAACGATTACCCACTTACATCAGTAAACAGTAACTTTAATGTGCGTTCCGAAGCAGCATCTCACTTTTGGACAATCAGGTGATCAGCCTGTAATGTCCTAACCAAACTAGGGATCACAAAGAGAATGATTTTTGTGACATGTCCCCACTGGGATTCGAACCCGGAGCTTCCGAATCGTGACGGCCTCTGTGGTCCAGTGGATGAGCGTTGGACTCACGATCAACATTGACTCGCCAAAAAGCAATTCATCAGAAAAAGCAATATTGCTCTTTGACATTTGCGCTTATAAAAAACCTGCGCGAAGTCAACAAATGTCAAACAGCAGTATTGCTTTTTTAGATGAATCGCTTCAATTTGGCCTTTTGGTACCCCAAAATCAAGCTTAGAAGTGCGAGTCATTTTTGATCCGCCAAAGGCCTTATGTAACAACAATGCAATAATTACTTCACTAAGTTCCTTTATTTACCTTCTTTAACCGACTTGAAAAAAGGAGGTTTTGTGTTCTTGTCGAAAGATTTGCTTTTATAAAAAATATAACTTACTTAAGCTAAAATAACACAAAGCCTTTTAAATCTCACTTTGAAAGTAAATAGAATTCAAAAAGTACATATAATTGAGATTGAAAATTGTAATGTTTAAAAATTTTAAGAATTTAATGAAGAGATGATGGTGAAGATGAAAAGAAGAAGAATGGATGTATGAAATAAGAAATAAGCAAATGGGTTTACTCGAATTTATTAATTACTAAGAAAACCAAAGTTACACAAAAATATAAATAGGTATTTGGAACTTTTAAATCCTAAGGGTACATTCCAGGTATTCAAGGCCACTGGTCATTCGTTAAGCATTATTTAAAAAAAATAAGAAAGGTATTATAAAAACCTCCCTAGCTCGTTTGCCCTCGGCGGCAGGAAGGAAGCCGAGCCGACTAGGAGCAGCTACCAATAAGCTGTAGCAGAACAGCTGTACAAAACACCCGTCATAGAACAGAACAGCCTTCGTAAAACAGCCGTCACAAAACACCTTCGCAAAACAGCCATCTCAAAACAGCCACCCCAAAACAGCCACCCCAAAACAGCCACCCCAAAACAGCCACCCCAAAACACCTCCTGTCGGAGGTCGAGAAGCCACGTATGCGGCCAACGTACGATGACGTCGATGCCACGACGCTGGGACAAAATGGCGGAGCAACGTGTCCACGCCACGGACACCAAACCACACCAGAATAAAAATTTACGAAGATTTGGCGGCGCGTGCGACGGAGTTGCGGGCCACCGGCCACACGCTTATAAACCGCCCGAAATTCTCACTAAAAAATCGAAGGTGTGGACACACCCGCTCGGCGGAGCGCTGTCTGGGGAATGCGGCAGCTCGCAGGCGCAGGACTATATAAATCGCCCAATTCAACGCCTACGTCACGGACAAAGCTAGTACAACCTCAATCGTCCGTTAGATGACGCCGCCGTCGCACACCCAAAATGCAACTTATTAACAAATCCAAGGACAGGAGACTGACTGAAAATTCCCGATGTGTATTAAATATTGACACCAACATTCTTCAGCGGCTACTTGAAAGGGACTCCAAGATATAGCCTTCCGTATAATATCGGCACACGCCATCTTCCGGCTACTGGTGGAAAGTCGCCGACTGCGGAGCCCAACGATAGCAAGTCGATGCTCCCGGACCTTACATCGAACAAGGCGAGATGGCGCTGTGTTCAATACTACACAAAAAAGCTATAAAACGGATCCCCTGTAACTAATCCGGAGGCTGAAAGAAACGGCACTACAAAATGGGTGTTCCGCAGGGATCGATATTAGGTCCTTTTCTCTTCTTTTATGATCTTGATGATGTAGGTAATTTTTAGTAGAATAAAGCATAATTATAATTATCATCACAATAAAATTAACTGTTGGTGAACTAGTCAGCCATTATTATTGTTATTGATTTTTCTAGAACCCAAAGCATGCAGAGCGTGGACTTCTACGCGTCCTCGGAAGAAGGTGGCTTCGAAGAAGGCGGCTGCAAGCCTGGACACAAGATCAACGAGTTCCAAGCCGCTTGGAACGTTACCAATGCTATCCAGGTAAGACAGAAGACGAGAGAATAATAAGAAAATAAATGTATTGCCAGTAACAGTTTACATTTTTATCTAAGAACTAATGAATGCGATCCACTACATGTCCTGAACTGGCTTGCTAACGCTGCTAGCAATTCATTGCCTTGTAAATTTATTTGTAATAGGAGGACGTTTCCTCCATAAAAGTCTACTAAGTCTGTCTACGTAGACATGCCGGGTTCATAAGCAACTGAACACATTCTGTTTTTTCTATACTCCCTGTTCAGGAAAGAAACAATTTAACACATTCTTTTCTCCAGGGTATGTTCGTGGTATCACTGCCTTTCGCAGTACTCCAGGGAGGCTACTGGGCTATCGCCGCCATGATCGGCATCGCCCACATCTGCTGCTACACCGGCAAGATCCTCGTCGAGTGCCTCTACGAAGACGATCCCGTGTCAGGTCAGCGTGTCAGGGTCCGCGACTCCTACGTCTCCATCGCCAAGGAATGCTTCGGCAGAAAATACGGCGCAAGAATCGTCAACCTCGCTCAGATCATCGAGCTCTTAATGACTTGCATTCTTTACGTCGTCGTCTGCGGAGACCTCATGATTGGCACCTTCCCCGACGGCAGCATCGACACACGGTCCTGGATGATGCTCATAGGAATATTCCTCCTCCCGCTAGCCTTCCTCAAGTCCCTCAAAAGCGTCAGCATGCTCTCCTTCTGGTGTACCATGAGCCATCTCATCATCAACGCCATAGTCCTCGGCTACTGCATCCTGAACATCGGCGATTGGGGCTGGTCTAAAGTCAAGTGGAGCTTGGACTTCGAAAACTTTCCCATCAGTTTAGGTGTCATCGTGTTCTCTTATACGTCGCAAATATTTCTGCCGACACTTGAAGGTAACATGGAAGATAGGTCAAAGTTTGAATGGATGCTGGATTGGTCTCACATCGCCGCCGCCGCGTTCAAGGCCACTTTTGGTTACTTGTGCTTCTTGACCTTCCAAAACGACACTCAGCAGGTGATCACCAACAACCTCCGCTCCTCTGGGTTCAAAGGTCTGGTCAACTTCTTCTTGGTCGTCAAAGCGGTGCTGAGTTATCCCTTACCATATTACGCTGCCTGTGATCTTCTAGAACGTGCTCTCTTCCGAGGTAAACCCAAGACGTTATTCCCGGTAATCTACGCTTTAGATGGTGAGTTGAAAGTTTGGGGTCTCGCGTGGAGACTTGGAGTGATAATGTTCACTATTCTGATGGCGATTTTTATTCCCCACTTTGCTATTCTCATGGGCTTCATAGGAAGCTTTACTGGCACCATGCTGAGTTTTATATGGCCCGCGTATTTCCACTTGAAGCTGAAGGGACCGCAGCTTGAGAGCACTACTATTGCTTACGACTACTTTATCATAGGTCTTGGGGTCCTCTTTGGCATCATCGGGATGTACGACTCCGGTTCAGCTCTAATAAAGGCGTTCAAAATAGGGCTGCCGTTCTAAATTAGTAGTGCTAGAAAAATTGTTGAACTATTTTTAGATTCATGCGTACTCCATTATGTTTGCCGTGGCACTCGCGGTTCGAAATGTTATGCACGTAAAATAGTCGGATACGATTGGTAAATTTTGTAACTTAGACCTGTTTAGCGTAAGAACTATAATCGTGTTTTGTTATAAAAAGATTATAAATGGTTCATAGCTTGAAACGTGTCTTCCATATGTTCCAATGTTCGATAAAATATTATAAGAGAATAACTATAGTTATATAAAATCGTAATATGTATTCGTTTACAAGAAAAAAATATCATTTTTACCAAAATATTGGCTGCAGGAATGCAATTCGTTTGTCAGTAGAATTTTACGTAGGTTACCCATATTTAAAAAAAAACAAATGTCTTCCAAACAAAACATTTTGAGAAGAAATTTAATTATATACTTATTATATAACAACGAAGTCTTCCACTACTATACATAAACAAAAGATAAATATATATATTATATGAATTTGTTTATACAATCGTAATATACACTAAAGTGAAAAAACAATAAAATAAATATAATACTTACTTATGTATTAATGTAACTGGCTGACAATAAAAATAACAAGGATGTTTCGCTACATCAAAAAATATGAGGCTTGAAATTGGTTAGAAAGTACTTAATACTAAGTACTTATTTTCTAAAACTTTTATAGAGGTCGCTTTTAACAAATTAAATTACAAAGTATTTGAAGATTCTAAGCGAGAGTCAAACAAAAACTAACTACAATAGAATCATTATCTCTGAAGACCAAATTGGTTAAAAAAATATACTGCGTGAATAAACCAAGATACATAAATAAGTAAGTACCTGCAGAAAAAATGGCTCTCCTAAACACAAATCTTCGAGTAAGAGTTAAAAAATAAAAGTATACGGACTTATAGGTAAACTTTATTTGAAAAACTTGTGCCAAAGTAACTTATTTAAAAACTTATTTTACTAATAATTTACGCAACCAAATCGAAGATTTTTGAGGGAGATGAGAGGGGATGTATAATAAAACCAAAGAGAATACAATCACTACGTTTAAATAAAATAATTCATATAGAAGAAACCAGCCAGTTATTGTCCAATTCCTCGTGTGGGTATTATAAAAGACCTTCAGATTTCATTTATTTTCGCAAAGTATATTCCTATTTTGAAATCTCACTTACCTTATCAGACAAGCACAAAAAGCGCAAAAGTTTTTATTCTATTGTGCCTATATTTTTCACCAGCTTTAGGCCTCATATTAGATACCAAAATTATTAGAAACATCAGTCTTTAAGCAATGTAATTTGCAGTCTTCCATTCTATACTATAGTTGTTGTTGATTATGTACTACAATACTATTATACATGTTACTTAGATTAGTATAATTATTGAAAAATTGAGCGTGCGTGCATAGTGATTAACTTCGGTGAATGACATTTATGATACATCTTTAATTACTTATAGTGTAAAAATAGATATTCGTTGTATCTCTAGTATAATTGTTTTAAGATATATTATATACATTTTTAGTTAATCAAAACAAATTTACTTTATTGAATTTCGTATAACATAGGTGTTATATTTTAAAGTCGTTATACACACATTTGATTCAATATTCGGGCAAGAATGTAGGTAGGTATCTCGGAACTTGAACAGATATTTCAATTCTGATACTGAGTGATCCAATATTTTTATTTTTCTTTAAAATTTTTCAATAAAGCTTATAAGCGCGACCGTATTAATTAATACGACTATTAAATTAGGTATTGTTCTCAGCATGTTTGAGAGACCTTAAAAACTTTATTTCTGAAATAAAAAAAAACAACCACCACCATAATCGTCACACAAAAGGGGACTCACTTGACGATACTTCAAAAAGTTAAATTAAGCTTTTTTTTGACGTGACTTATTGTAGATTTGCCGCAGATAGCATATAACCACAAGTAATCAAAGACAACTTGCAGCCACTGTTGATACGATGTCGTAAGCTGGATAAAATATGATGAACCTTATGGTGATAAGGGATCAGCCTATCGCCCATAACATTAGTCCATCATGTTGGAGGACACAATCCCTCTGTTGGTTTTTATGACATGCCCGGGAAGACAAGCAGCTGAACGTTTTCTATGTTTTTAATTTGCTCCCAGAACAGCACAGAAGCTTTTTTTTTTTTTTTTTTTGACGTGACTTATTGTAGATTTGCCGCAGATGGCATTAACTACTTGGCCGGACAAATGGGGAGCGCTGAAGGCTCTCACCCGGTACAACGTTTAAGACAACAGGCCTGAGGGTGCCCAGTTGGGCGCGAACCTCGGCTCAGGGCGTCGTCTGAGAGGAAAAATATTTGAAGGAATTAATCGACCCTAGTGGGTCGATAGCGATAAGCGCTGAATGAGGGAAATCGTCGACCACGCCGGCGGGGTCGGTATCGGGGACCTGAAGTGTTTGGTGTCGCGAGCTGATTGGCTGCCTCTATGGCTAGAGTGATCGGGTCGTCGGGATCGTATATTACGTCCTTCGGACGCCGATACTTTTCAGTACCGTCCCTAAGCGGAATGTACTCGGAAGCCGCAACTACCAGGGGATTTGGGTGGTGCGGAGCAGAATCGAAAAAACGTTTGGAAGCTAATTTGAGCCATTGGGCAATGGTTGGCAGACCTAGGTCAATGTGCAGATTTTCATTGCGAAGGAACCACGGAGCTCCCGTGGCTTTCCGCATGAAACGATTTTGTATTACCTGTAGACGGTGAATTTGAGAGGGACTCGCGTGAGCGAAAACTACCCCTGCATAGGTCATGATCGGACGGATGCAAGTCGTGTAGATTTTCACCTTATTCCTAAGGGACAATTTACTTCGCTTGTTAAGGAGACAGTGAAGACGGCCCATTACAAACGCGGCGCGATCGCGCACACGTTTGAAATGGGCCTTGAAAGTAAGACGTCTATCTAAGACTACGCCGAGATATTTGACTTGCTCCTCCCAAGGGATCGGCTTGCCAAACATCGTGATGACTTTAAGTTGACGGCGTGACCGTGGCGTGTTATAATAGCCCTTTGAAAAGTACACCGCTGCACTTTTCTCCGGGTTTACCTCGATTCTCCATTTGCGAAACCACTTGCCCAAGGCATTGGCCGCGCGTTGGAGGATTCCGGTCATCATAACTCGACCACGACACGAAGAATAGATGGCTGTATCATCCGCAAATAAAGCTAATTCGGTATTAGGGGATTTGGGAATGTCACTAGTATATAATGAAAATAGTAAAGGGGAGAGGACGGAGCCTTGTGGGACTCCGGCATGTATCGGGTGCGGTGACGAGAGCGTCCCCTCCACGCGGTAGCGAAAGGTTCGATTTGAGAGGAAGTCTCGTATGATGTGCACGAGACGGTCTGGCACTCCCAGTGAATAAAGCTTGTAGATCAAGCCGTTGTGCCAGACTTTGTCGAACGCTTTCGCCACATCGAAGAAGAGCGCTCCCGTAGCGACAGGTTTTTTTAAGTTTAATTTACTAGATATATGTTCAACAATACGGTGCACTTGTTGAACGCAGGAGTGTTTGGTTCTAAAACCAAACTGCTCTGGTGGAATAAGACTATTGGATTCGGCGTAGTCCCGTAATCTAGCAAATATGAGCCGCTCATAAACCTTCCCCATGGAATTGAGGAGACTTATGGGGCGGTAACTCGAAGGTTCGTTTTTAGGTTTCCCAGGCTTTGGTATACCAATTACAATTGCTTCTTTCCACTGCTGTGGAAAGACGCAGTTGCTCAAGGCGACGTTGAATATTGCCGTTAGTAAGCAGATGAGGGGAGCACCGAAGTTTTTAAGGACACGATTCGTGATACCGTCTGAGCCAGGGGCTTTTCGGGTATGAAATCTTTTGATAATACCTAGTACCTCTTCCTCAGTTACCTGTGGAAGAGGAGGATCGGTGGGAGGTACAGAAGCCCTACGCTGAACTTCACAGTTCACCGTCGAGAGGTGCCTACGATCGATAAGCACAGAAGCAAAAGCAGCCATAAGGCGAGGAAATATGTAAAATTTAATAGATTGCGGGTGAAATCTATAAATACAATTAAAGTTTCTGAACTGATTACATGCTGTATAGATATTATTATGTAGGTAAATTCAAAAATTGTTTATTCGGACAACATAACGAAACAAAGTTAGTAACAAAAACTTACATACTAAATAAATGAGCCGAATCAAATATGTGTATAGCGACCTTTATTACGTTTTAGGTGTTGTAACAGATAATTATACTTTATATGGAATTGTTTAATATACAATTATATAAATTATACATCTCCAAATGATATCCTTATATTCTTTACAATTATATAAATAATGCTTCCAAATAGGGGCTTCCAAAAGCTGTTTTGTAAATTAATGGAACGTTAAGACTTATGCTAGGGCTAAAAGAAACAGGTAATAGAGCCTAATAAAATAATAGTCAATTATTTATTGGCGAAACACTAGCTCGAATATTTTTCGTTTACAGCTTATTTAAAAAAGAATAGACATGTTTTAATGTTTACAGAGCATACCCAAAAATCTAAATGTAATCAGACGAAACATTTAAGTACCTATCTAAAACAATTTTAAAAATAACCGTTGCGTTCGTCGCGCCACCTTTTTTTTTTAATATATTGTTTATTAATGGTGCTCCCACACTGCCGTTAGAAAATGTTTAATAACGTTAGTAAACATTTGTTAGCAAACATTTAATCACAAGTGTTAAAATAAATTTTCATGTTAGAAAATATTTAGTAATGTTAGTAAAAAAAAATGAGCAAATAAATAAATATTTTTTTTATGAGCAAATCTTCTTCCATTTTCGTGTAGACGTCCTCGGCCCTCAGAAGGCGAAACCAAACTGCGAGCCAATACTAGATGTTATAAAATGTTTAAACATTTTCCATCAATTTAACATGTAACAGTTTCTAACAAAATGCAACAATTGTTAACATTTGTTAGTAAATGTTTTGGTGTTATAAAATGTTTACAAACATTTTCTAACGGCAAGTGTGGGAGCACCTTAAGGACTTTCCAGGCTACGTTCACCAAAAACAATATAGATGGCGTTGTGCAGTTTAAACGTGATAATTACCTATTTTCTCATTACTCGGGTACATAATTATTCCAAAATAGAATGTAATTTCAGAATCAGAAGGATATATAAAAATAATTGTTGCTTGATATTTGAATCACATTATGTATAGAATTATGTTGCTACCTATATTGCTTCTCTTTATTTTCAGAATAATAATGGGTGGAAGATGTAATTGTGCCTGGGTGTAATAAAAAGGGACATCATTTTATATACAAAAACAAAGATAAAAGATGCAATGTCTGTTATCTATGAAATTAGAAGGACGGCGAAAATCCTGCACAGCGCCATCTGTATTGTATTTGAGAAACGTAGCCTGAAATGTCTCTTAATGTTTAAGAAGAAGATAGCTTAAGTTTAGGATTTGTTTGTGTACACACACTCATTTGTACTGAGTCATTCATCGGGGGTGGCATTATCCTCTCCATTCCCGACGACCCGATTACTCTAGCCATAGAGGCAGCCAATCAGCTCGCGACACCAAACACTTCAGAACCCCGATACCGACCCCGCCGGCGTGGTCGACGATTTCCCTCATTCAGTGGTTATCGCTATCGACCCACTAGGGTCGATTAATCCTTTCAATATTCTTCCTCTCAGACGACGCTCTAGGCCGAGGTTCGCGCCCAACTGGGCACCCTCAGGCCTGTTGTCTTAAACGTTGTACCGGGTGAGAGCCTTCAGCGCTCCCCATTTGTCCGGCCAAGTAGTTAATGCCATCTGCGGCAAATCTACAAGTCACGTCAAAAAAAAAAAAGGTGGCATTATCAGTCGCTGATAAAACCCTCTGTAATATTAAAAAGATAAAAATGGTTGGATGTAGGTAACTACTAATTTACCCCATCGTTATTACTTAATGTGTTTTTACTTTTTTTTATATTAAATTACGTCTAATACATCTGGTTAAGTTCATTAGTGTTCTAAATCATTCATTTATTTATAAATAAGGATAGATTCAAGCGAGTCATTCCCGACACAAGTCTTTTTAGTACTTAATGGGAAGACTCATTCACAATTTGTTATGTTGATTTGGAAAATAAACTATTTTTTTTTTATGTGATTAAAAACATCTTTTTCTTTTAGCCCTAGCTCCTAGAGACATACAAATAAATAGTTTACTTTCCGTTACGCTTAAATATTCGATATTTAGAAATGTATCCAAGTGCAATAATGTTGTATAAATATTAATATAAATACCTACATGTATTGTGATCAAACCGACAGTTCTAGGTGTGTATTTTAAATAACATAAAATGTTATTCGAAATGTTTGTTTTATTTATTCCCTTCCATCATCGTCATAAGCCACAACATCATGACGATACGATAGATGATGATAACACTGGTTGTGTACAGTCATGAGCAATATCATGTACCCACTTTAGAACCCTGTCGCACTATCATATTTGACATTTAATGAGACTTACGGTTTAATTTGTCAAAAAAGTGAATATGACATGGTTTCAAAGTGTATATACATATTAGTACTCGTGACCCGTCACTAGGGAATGAAATCCCGACTATGAGATGTCTCTCTTTATTTAAGACCTGCGCTATTGTCGGTGGAGTAATCGCCATTCCTCTCTTCTTCCCGCCAAATCCTTCACCTCCTAATACGACACGACCTAGGGGGTTAAAATAGCCACATCGAAGCTATTCATCTAAGAAAGCAGTATTGCTATTTGACATTTGATGGATGACGGGATTGGACATATCAATCCCGCGAGATCCCAATTTTTTCGGGATCCTACCCCTTCGACGATACAATCGCGATTCTATGTTGTTTTGTAATGACTGTAGAGTTACTATGAATCATCTAAGATTATCCCGATGAAAACAAGTACAAACTCATGCTAGGTAAGTCCTTCGAAACACTCTCTAACCCAACATCTACCACATAAATATTTACATAGCACACGTGGAAACAAAAAAAAATAACAAGTTAATTAATTATATTTTATTCGACAATATAACAAATATTTTTCCCGCGAAATAAAAAAGAACGAAGTTAATTGGCAATTAAAAATAACAGCGCACGCGCGCGCCATCTTCCACGGCCGCCATGCTGGTAAGATGGACGCTCGCATTAGCGCATGCGTATTGCTGGCTATATGTTTGTCCTGGGTACAGATAACGGTACGTACAAATTACAATACTGTTTTTTAAAGCGTTTTGGCCTGCTTGCGAAGAACTTATGGACTAGGTATCCCATATTGACCTTCTAAGGCCGATACGACAGTTTACCAATGGGGGTTTTAAAACAACATTCGATCTTACCACTTTAAAATAGCTTAGCTAGAATGCCAGCTCTAAGAGTACACACACACATCCGAGAGCATACATTTTCCTGATGATTTACCTAACACATACATAACACAAACAGCTTATTTACGTCCCACTGCTGGGCACAGACCTCCCCTCAATCAACCGGAGGGGGTATAGAGCATACTCCACCACGCTGCTCCACTGCGGGTTGGCGGAGGGTTTTACCCGTGATCAACGGCTTAACGAGCACGGAATCATCTTCACTGTTTTTGGAGGTCTGAGAATCATCATCATCTCCCTAGCATTATCCCGTTTTTCCCAGGGTCCGCTTGGATAACCTGAAGATTTGACAGGTCCGGTTTTTTACAGAAGCGACTGTCTGTCTAACCTTCCAACCCGCGAAGGGAAAACCAGCCTAATACAGGTTAGGTCATATACCTCCGAAAATCCTCCTTCACCGTTGAGCACGTGATCCAAACATGAATTCGAAAACAAATTCGTCAATCCTTGGTTTAGGCCTGTGCTGGATTGGTTCTGGGATCTTGACCATATTAGGCGTAGTTTTCACTATAAAGCAAAGGAAATACGTAAAATCTATAACCTAACCCACCAACGACTTCCCCAGTTTCCTTACAACATCCGGAACCACCCATGTTGCCTGGAGCCCAACGAGAATGTCACCCTGGCGATGATCATCGACGCCTTCGAGATCTACGGCCACGACCCCACCGACAAGCTGGACAACCTGTGGCTGTACCAGAATGAGATGATGCGCATCAAGACCGCTGAGGATCAGGTAGAGGAACTCCTACGCTACGGGGTCTATGACAGACCACAACAACCCTGACGTGAGGTAAAGGCTCTCACATGGACTGATGCAGCAGTATCAAGCCCAGTGTGGTATGGTTTTCTGCAAACCGCAATACAGAACGGTCTCCGTGGTCCAGTCCCAGGTTTAAATCCCGATGGGGACATATCACGAAAATCACCGATCCCTAGTTTGGTTAGGACAATACAGGCTGATCACTTGATTGACCGAAAGTAAGATGAACCGTGCTTCGGAAGGCACTTCAAGCCGTTGGTCCCGGTTACTACTTACTTATGCAAGTTAGTATCTCATGTAACGATTACCTACATGAGCCATGTTAGGGGCCTTTGGCGGTTCAATAGTAACCCCGTCACCAGGTTTGATGGGGTTGGTACTCCACCTCACAACCCATACGATGGAAGAAGACAGCAATACAACCACAAAATCTATGTCGCACACAAATAGGACCCCAAACACCCTTAAGACAACAGGCCTGAGGGTGCCCAGTTGGCTGCGAACGCGAATGGATCGGCTCAGGGCATGGTTTGATAGGATTATTGAAAGAATTATATAGAAAAAAGACCCCAATAGGCCGATACGACAAGCGCTGAATGAGGAAAATCGTCAACCACGGGATCGGTCTCGGGGTCCTGAAGTCGTGAGCCAATTGATCGCTTCTATGACTAGGGTAATCGGGTCGTCAGGCTCGTATTCCTTCGAAGCTAATTCAACAATGAACTTCTATTAATTCGTTTTTTCCAGTACCTAATCAACGAAAGGGTCCACATCGCAACAGACCACCTGGGGCGGTTCATCAAGCTGCACATCCAAGAGTTGAAGGTGCTCCTCATCACCCTGGACGATGTGGTGGACAACATGCTCACCATGTATGAGAACCACAACTCGATAGCTGCTGAGAGGAAAGCGACGTACACCGGCGGGCCTGTGCCTATGGAATTTTATCTTAGTCAAGGTATCATAATACATATAATATAACAACACAACGCATACGAAAAGTCACTGTCATCCAGGTCGAACCCCGGTGCCGGAGTTGGACCAATAAGTTATTTATCTTAAATGCAGTTTCTACTAACACAGTTGGCTCCATGGTATAAGACCCGGGGGGTTAAAATGGCCACATCGAAGCAATTCATCTAAAAAACAATATTGCTATTTGACAACTGCGCATATAAAAGTAAGGGCGCAATGCAATCAAATTTCAAATAGCAATATTGCTTTCTTAGATGTCATACATACATACATAAACTCACGCCCTTAATTCCTAATGGGGTGGGCAGAGCCACAAGTAATCAAAGACAACTTGCAGCCACTGTTGATACGATGTTGTTGTTGTTCTTAGATGAATAGCTTCGATATGGCCATTTTAACCCACCTGGTATGCTCAAAAGTGACAGCTAACATTTCAAGGTTAGGTTAGGTTAGGTTAGTTGCCATTTGCCTACGTTGCCATTTCTTAAAAAAAAAATTACCCACGACCAATGTTTTTATATTTACTTTACAAGGAAATTTTGAACTTTTAGTAAAAGATTTACTTACAGTTTTAATGGTTTTTATGTGTGTGACAAGTAATAGTAATTAAATACATTAGTCAGTAATTCACTTCATTTTCAATAATTAAATTTGCGTCCTTGGCATGTTGGAGATACCAATTTAATGGTATCACAGTGGTAACTCTTACATCATCAATGGGCTAGCAATGGTGGCTTGTCGTAGGATTGAGCGTACCTGGTTTTCTTATACCGTGGTTGGCTCGACCTTTGTAAAAATAGACTGCGATAAGGCTCACCACAAGGCACAACACCTGTCATATTGGTCTAAGAGAAAGCTCGGTGAAGTATGCGTATTTAATTCGTCTTGCGATGGATGTACAGTCAAAGAGCAAAAGTGCAGTCACTGAGCCCAGCGAATTATTTGTAAACAGTGATGAAATTATGAACCATTAGTTGTCATAATTATAAAATTACGTCGTTATAAAAAACGTCGCTATATTACCTAACAGTAACTTTGCGTTCCACTTTTTAGCTTCCAAACGTTTTTTCGATTCTGCTCCGCACCACCCAAATCCCCTGGTAGTTGCGGCTTCCGAGTACATTCCGCTTAGGGACGGTACTGAAAAGTATCGGCGTCCGAAGGACGTAATATACGATCCCGACGACCCGATTACTCTAGCCATAGAGGCAGCCAATCAGCTCGCGACACCAAACACTTCAGGTCCCCGATACCGACCCCGCCGGCGTGGTCGACGATTTCCCTCATTCAGCACTTATCGCTATCGACCCACTAGGGTCGATTAATTCTTTCAAATATTTTTCCTCTCAGACGACGCCCTGAGCCGAGGTTCGGGCCCAACTGGGCACCCTCAGGCCTGTTGTCTTAAACGTTGTACCGGGTGAGAGCCTTCAGCGCTCCCCATTTGTCCGGCCAAGTAGTTAATGCCATCTGCGGCAAATCTACAATAAGTCACGTCAAAAAAAAAAAACGTCCCACTTTTTGAGCGCTGATGTTCAATCTACGGTAGCAGTAAATCTATGATTCTAACGCTAAGATTTCATTCCAGAATACTATTGCGGCAAAAACGTATACATCTTTGTGTCAGAAATATACAGCGACATCTACAACATGGGTAAGGGCGTAGCCCCGTATTGCAAGGACCGGTCCTTCATATTCCTGGGCTTCCTCCACTATCATGACGAGGCCAAGTACTACCTGATGGATGACCCCAGCATCAGCTTCCCGACAGACAACTTCCTGCATGGGTTAGAGTGTCATATCGGCGTTTGTATTTTCAGGTATTTTTTTTCTTCGTCTACTAAGGTCAGTGGGTCTAAAAGTCACGTGGAAGCAATTCATCTAAAAAGCAAAAATGCAAATTGAATTAAAAGTAAGTGCGAAATTCCAACAAATAGCAATATTGCTTTGTTATATGAATTGCTTCAATATACCCTTTTTAACCCCTTTGGTATTTCTCTTATGCATTGTATAGATACATGAACAATAGTTTGTCACGGACGGAATAGTAAAGAAAGAGTTTGGAAGGCTCCAGTGAGCACGAAACGCGCGCCATACACGAGCAAATAGTTCATACTTCAACTTTGCACTCTACTCGTCCGCAAACTTTATGACCCACGGCACTCCGCGATAGTATATCAAAAGGTCGTCTTATGCTTTATAACCATTGACACTTAAATTATTAAATGTCTGTGATGTCTGTCCAACCTTTTTCTCTTATTCCGTGGATAATATGATGAATCGTGTGGTGACAGGCGGACACAATGTCTTTAAAAAGACACTGTCGGTTTTCACGAAATTTTCGGAAGAAGCAGCTGAAATGATTCTGTTTGTTATTCGGTCGCAGTCCCTCTTATATTTCCTTTTAACACCAATTCTTTAAACAGTAGTAGTCTATATCCGTGGTTCAAACCGTCATAGCAAGTCGTAGCATAAAATGAAAGAATTTCGCATAGATAAGAGGAGGACCCGGTGGTGTAACGGTTAACACGCTCGTCCCGGCTTGGCAAGAACTGCGGGTTCAAGTCCCGTCCGTGTCAAAAATTTTTACGGTTTAATTTTCTCTTTACCAGTGAAAGTGTTAACAAAACCCACTGTCTTTCAGATTCCCCTTCAAGAAGACCTTGCAGACAGTGCGGGACATTCCAGCCATGCCGAAGGCGATCGTCAAGTGTGGTCTGGTCATGTACAAGTTGCCTCCATTGACGGCTGCGTCGTGCATCATCACCTCTGGCACCTTCATCCTGGACTTCAATATTCAGGGTCTGCGGTACAGGCACCACGACTTTTTGTTGGTCAGTTCAAAAGTACAACAAATCTCATAGCAACCCCAACCGAGACGATACCGGACTCCGGAGGCGTTCATACATTATGACAGCATCCGTGGTTTAGTGGTTAATGTGTACGACTCACGTTCTGAAGATCCAGGTTTGTTTCCTGGTACAGACAATGTCAACATAACTTTATAACGCTGCACCATATTTGGCTGATCCGTGCTTCGGAAGGCACGTGAAGCCGTTGGTGCCGTTTACTACTTACTGATGAGAGTAAGTAGTCGTTACTTGAGCCATGTCAGGGGCCTTATACATAAGCTCCGGAATATATCCCAATGGAGATGAATTAAGCACCCACACCTCAACGAGCTTTGTGTTAGACCAACGTGATAGGTGGTGAGCCGTATCGCCGTCTGTAATGGTCTAGCCAACAGTGTTAGTGAAAACTGTACTTAAGATAAATTAATAACTCATTGGTGCAAGTCCGGTACCGGAGTTTGAACTGGCACTCCGTTTGAGAAGCAAGCCAGTGTCTTCTTCTTCAGGTGCCTCTCCAACTAGTGGAGGTTGGCCATCAGCTCTGAAAATGTATCCTTATCTCCCGCGAGGCGGAACAGTTCGACCGCACTCGTGATCCCGGTCCACTCCCTAATATTACGCAACCAGAATTTCCTCCTCCGACACACTTTTCTTTATCCTGCGACTTTGCCCATCATTATGAGTTGCAGCAGCTAGTACCTTTCGTGTTTTAGCACATGCTCTAAATATGCAACTTTTCTCTTTTTGACGGTCTGCAAAAGTTCGCGTTTTGCCATTGTACCAGACCACAATGACTTACCAAAAAAACATGACTAAATTAAAATACTTTTCAACAGACGATGCCAAATGGCAACACATACTACACGAAAGAGAAGACCACACCACTAGTCTGTGACCATCACGTCTGCGAATGGAACTACACCAACCATTATGGAGGTAAGAAGACGAAACAAGAAAACACAGACACCAAGTAAAACACAGACACAAAGTAAAACACAGACACCAAGTAAAACACAGACACAAAATAAAACACAGACACAAAGTAAAACACAGACACAAAGTAAAACTCAGACACAAAGAAAAACAGAGACACAAAGTAAAACAGACACCAAGTAAACCACAGACACAAAGAAAAACAGAGACACAAAGTAAAACACAGACACCAAGTAAACCACAGACAGCAAGTAAAACACAGACACAAAGTAAAACACAGACAACAAAGTAAAACACACACAAAGTAAAACACAGACAACAAAGTAAAACACACACAAAGTAAAACACGGACACAAAGTAAAACACAGACACAAAGTAAAACACAGACACCAAGTAAAACACAGACACCAAGTAAAACACAGACACCCAGTAAAACACAGACACAAAGTTAAACACAGACACCAAGTAAAACACAGACACCAAGTAATATTTTTCAATAAGATGCTTACGTTGTTTTCGCTTTATGGTGACGATGTTCAGAACTGCCTCACACAATATCCTTTTATGTTTGAATACAGGCCCGTTCCTGATCCCCGGAGACCCAGGCACGGGCATCGACCTGGTACCGCCGTACATTGAACCCACGCCCAAACCAGACGGCGACGACGATGACAACATTACTGTACCTTGTAAGTTATCCCCTAGGGGGTTAAAAAGGCCACATCGAAGCGATTCATCCAAAAAAAGCAATATTGCTATTTGACAAATGCGTAAATGTCAAATTGCAATATTGCTTTTTTTTAGATGAAGCTTGAACGTGGCCTTTTTAACCACCCGGCCTGTTAGCGAGCGCTATACCTGGCCTATCTTGCGCCTCTGATGCGCTGCGACTGCATGGGTGCGGGATAATTCCCATATCCAAGAGTGACCTCTTGGAACCAGCCTTTCCTAGTCTTTCCATGGGCTGACCCCTGGGGTCAAATTACCATTATCCACGCCATAAACGAGTAATATAAGTTTTACTTGCCCCTTTGGTTAGGTCTTTTTTCTGGGGATCCCTGGACCCAGTTGAGAAGCTCTGCTTTAGAGAACCAGCGACATAAGCTCAGGACTATATTCCAATGGGGTGGCTTATGTTAGTACAGTCATGAGCAATATAATGTACCCACTTTAGGACTCTGCCGCACTAACATATTTGACATTTAGTGAGACTTACAGTTCAATTTGTCAAAAAAGTTAATGTGACATGGTACCAAAGTGTATACATATTAATGCTCGTGACCGTACATCGATCGTAAGATGAACTTAGTACCCAGTACCCCTTACCTCACCTCTTTATCAGTGAAAGTTTGTGATCCCTAGTTTGATTAGGACATTACAGGCTGATCGTTAAGCCGTTGGTCCTGGTTACTACTTACTGATGTAAGTACTGTAGTCGTTACACGAGTCAAGTCAAGGGCCTTTGGCAGCTCAATAGTAACCCTGACACCAGGCTTGATAAGGTTGGTAATCCACCTCACAACCCACACGATAGAACTGAGTATTTTTCTATATGAAAAGTTTTTGTGGAGGAAATAAACTTATACTTTATTGTCAACAGACGTACTGGACGGCTGCCTGTTCATGTATCCTCCTAACTACGGGTCCATAGCTGGGAAGAGTTACATGGATGCCGTGGAGCTGCATGACGACAGGTTCACCTGCAACGCTGCTGGAGGGACTAAGGTAACACCAACAACCTTTTTTTTAACGCGACTTTTCGTAGATTTGGCGCAGACAGCAGATGGCTGGCCTGCTGGCGGAAGCTAGCTTGCAATAAATCAATGTATATACCTATGTGTTCATTTAAATTTACTAAGAAGAGCGGTATCTACCTATTACATACATATATACCAAATAGCTCTCTCTCTCTATTTAAGAGCTGCGCTCTTGTCGGTGGAATAACCGCCATTCCTCTCTTCTTCCCGCCAAAACCTTCACCTCCCGATACGACACGACCTGCACCTTCTCTTTTATTTGTTTCATAAATGTTATCCTAGGTCTACCCCTTCCTCTCTTCCCTTCAATTTTTCCTTCTATAATGTTTGTTATAAATGAATCGTGTCGTATCAGGTGGCCAATCATATTTCCTCTCCGGTTCTCTATAGTCTTCAATATGGTTCTCTTTTCTTCAACTCTTTCCAGCACTTTTTCATTTGACACCATTTCAGTCACCAAATAGCTACAAAACTATAATACATACCTACTTACAAATTGTCATTTTTTTTGACATGACTTATTGTAGATTTGCCGCAGATGGCATTACCTACTTGGCCGGACAAACGGGGAGCGCTAAGCGCTCTCACCCGGTACAACGTTTTAAGATAACAGGCCTGAGGGTGCCTAGTTGGGCGCGAACCTCAGCTCAGGGCGTCGTCTGAGTGGAAAAATATTTGAAAGAATTAATCGACCCTAGTGGGTCGATAGCGATAAGCGCTGATTGAGGGAGAAGGTAACAACCATGCTCCGGACACTTCATACAAAACGCCTCGTTTTACACAATTAAAGCACATAGTAACGGGTTCTTACCGCGTTTAAATGGAGATATGAGACTCCCGATATTTCGACACTGTTGCAAGTGCTATGATCACGGGATGACTGATGAGATTGGAGTGGAGTAGGTAGATCTATAATTTTCTACGGGCAGACATATCGTCGTATCATTTTACAGACACTACACATTGACGTTATCGTACACGCGCATCTGTGTGTGTGACGTCTGACGCCATACGATTGAAGGCTAGGCTGCTTATTTTATTTACCTATTTTCAGGGTCTATACTGGTACCCGCAATGGATGGGCGCCGTGCCTCACCACCCATATCCCTCGTTGGAGGAAGGCAACAAGGGGGTAGGCTTCGACCCCCCGGGACCATACTACCCCCACCAGTACAACGACCGTGAAGAAAATGATGATGATTAGTTTATTGATATTATACTTGTCTTTCGTTTAGTATTACTTGCTTTGTTTTATTTTATCTA
The DNA here is from genome assembly GCF_024362695.1 of Pectinophora gossypiella. Taxonomy (NCBI): domain Eukaryota; kingdom Metazoa; phylum Arthropoda; class Insecta; order Lepidoptera; family Gelechiidae; genus Pectinophora; species Pectinophora gossypiella. The sequence goes on from NC_065424.1 coordinate 4,758,069, forward strand.
AAGTCATACCTACATAACATAACATGGTTTTTTTTATACATGTATCTTGCGATCAGTCCCATTGACTACATGGCATATGAAGACCAGGTATGCTCAATCCTATGACAAGCCGCCATTGCTAGCCCTTGATGACGTAAGTGTTACCATTCAATTGGTATCTCCAACATTCCAAGGACGTAAATTTTATTATTGAAAATTAAGCGAATTACTGACTAATGTATTTAATTACTATTACTTGTCACATATATACTTAAAAGTTTTTAAAACTGTAACTCTTTTACGAAAAGTTCAAAATTTTCTACGAAATGGAATACGTCGTGAGTAATTTATTTTTTACGAAATGGCAACGCAGGGTGAGATGACGTCAGCTGGGCTAACCTTGAAATCCTAGCAGTCAGTTTTAAGCATACCAGCCGGGTCTGCATGACAACCGCGCCGCGCGCGGCGCGAATTATATTGAGCGCTTCGACCAATAAACGACACGAATGCTATCTACGTAGGTGGACGTCAAACGGCTAGTGGTCGAAGGCCTCATTGAATATAATAAGCAGATGAGTTGGGTTTATATGGCATGAAGGACGCTACTCCCAGCGAAGTCAGTCCTTTCTTTGAAGTAGTCATTCGGCCTGACTGTCCTTATCGAAAATGTCTCGTTTCTTTTTTAGACGACGTCTGGTTTCTGGACTAGTTAGTTGCCCCGCAAGCTGATTTGGGTGCATTTGTAATCTTTTTTTGTACTGGGTTCGACGATTGCTCACATGTATGTATTATTAAATGTGTAATGCCATCTGCGTGCGAGCGTGCGCTCTTGCGTGTGTGCGTGCGTGCGTGTATGCATGTGTGCGTGCGTGCTTGCGTGTATGCATGCGTGGGTGCGTACGTGCGTGCGTGCGTGCGTGCGTGCGTGCGTGCGTGCGTGCGTGCGTGCGTGCGTGCGTGCGTGCGTGCGTGCGTCTGTCTGAAATTTGAAGTTAATAAACTTTGAATTTACGAAGAGAATTCGACAGTTTCGTTAATAAAATACGTTTATATATTAAACATAACATTATTAGAATAAAAAAATATACAATAAAATGTACAAAACATCAGCTTAAACTAAATATAGCTTTCTAAGAACCTTCGTTCAATCACACTGCCACGAGGTAACACGTAGAATGCTGGTGTACCAGCTCTTAACTCAAAGTATTTCAACAACAGTAAGTCACTTAGATTCCTGGACGGATCTATAATATGAGGCATTTTGTCATAACCTTCAAAATATACATTTACTTTTGCACAATTATACTTGTTCTCTTCGTCCCAAGGGGCAGGAAAGACTTGCTCTAACTGACTGCCTAATGGGACATTTTCCGGACAACTTTTTATGAAGTCCGTCAACTGATATTCTGGATACAAAAACAGCACAGGCCAGAATAAAACCCCGTCTTTTATGTACACTATTGAATCTTGTGCTCCTGGTAAACTTGGTTCTAACTTTGACAGGTCAATATCTTCTTCATCGTCACATTTGGATATTTTAATCTTCCGTTCTATAATAGCTTTTATCACTCCTTCTTTCTGCTCAGCGGTTTTCTTATCACTACGTTCCTTTTTACGCAAATCTCTTTCTTGAATCTGCTTTTTCCTTTTTGCTGTGCTTAGTAAGTCCAAGACTTCTTTGTCGTTTGGTTGTTTTTCCAGAAGTTTCTGGCAATGTTCCATGCAGATGTCATATTTGGCTATTTCTGTAGCTGATTTAGCAGCTCTTAGTCTTGCTTTGGTGTGATCTGGGTTGAATGATAAGGCTTTTTCGCTGTCAGCCAGTGATGAACGGTAATTCTTTAAATGCCAGTGTGCTGCGGCTCGGTTGTTGTATAAGCTTGCATTAATCTCTGCATCATTGCATTTCACTTTTATGCCTTCCGTGTATCTGTAAAACAGGTTAATTTATTTTATAAAAAAAAGAAAAGAAAAGAAAACATGAAACAGTAGGACTAGGGCCCTGTGCTGGGAGGTTTTCTGGCCACGTCTTTTCCTCAGCGTTACAGATTCCAATGTGGTAGTAGTTTTACAGCTAGTTACATAATATGTCATTTAATTTTTTGATGTTCAAAAAGTGCTAACTGGCAATTAAAGTGACAATTGGCTTACAAAAGCCAATTGTGAAAAATAAATATTTTTGAATTTTATTAGACAGTAACTTACATACACACTACACAGTCTAATATACCCACTGCAGTAAATCACCCAGATCTGAATCAAATTAGAGGAGATAATCAATTTTTTAAATGAAACTTATTGGGAATCAAATCCATGACCCCAGAGACTCATTGAGATTAAACAAAAAATATTTAATGAAAATACTTACCATATTCATGCAAACTTAAAAAACATACGGACAAAAATTGTCAAGCTGTAATTTTTAACTAAAACACTATTTTTTGGTTAAGAAAGAAGACTCAAGCAATGTGTATGTTGAAATAAATACTGGGTGATTTAAGATTAAATATATATTTTTTAAAACAGATATTGGCAGTATTCTGCCAATGCAGTATTCTGGCATGTATAATTATATTTTTTTAAATCTCCCAAGTCCATAAACATTTGCCAAGGTGAAAATCCCATATTTAGAATACATTTGGAACAAATAAACAATATTCTATTCTATCATTATGTGGGTTGTCAGCTGGCATAGGATTATTCATGACTTATACACTCTGAATATTAAAATAAATGTTTAATAATAATTTTTTCTTGCAGTCTTTTAAAATAAATTTTTCTTTTCTTTTTCTATGCAGGGGAGGGGAGGGATTCTTTCAAACAGAATAGGTATGAAAATCTTACCCCAAAACAGCCAATCTGTAATTTTTATGCTTAAAGTTGAAATTTCCGTCCTCTTTATAATTGGTGGCAAGCTCCAACGGAGTATTCTCCTCCGGGTCATACTTCAATTTGGCAAGACCCTCGGCCAGCGGAGACAGCTCTTCACTCTCCGGAGTTGTCTTCATGAAGAAAGGATGCTTCTCCATTTCTTCCTGGAAATCAAAAACAAAAATTTCACTTGATAGTAACTCAGAATCATGGTCCGAGTCATCCCACTCAGTATTTCTTACGGTGTTACTAACACCATGTATTAAGCAGTTACATTGTTAAAAACTTTAGCTCTGTGTTACTTATAACTTGTGGTATTTATAGAAAAACAGAAAACTACACTATAATAGTCTAACTCTACACACTATATAATTGTCCAACTACGCACTCTTTTTGCCGTGAATTATTGAAAACATAACTGGGATAACATTGTTTTTTTGACCAGAGAGCCTTAAAGTTTGCAGTTTAGTAAAATTACTAAGTCACCCCCATTTAACTTTACATTCCTGTTATATCACTGTGATACCAAGCCCAAGAGCTTTAACTAACCAAAATATTAGTCAATGAAATGTCCCTGGGGTTATATCTACCCTAGGGTTTGAAACACTTTTAAAACTCGAAGTATTTGAAGAGCTACCTCCCATGTCTCCTCCGACCATCCATCAGTGTATCTCTTCTTCTCCAGGCTATCTATAAACTCGTCCAGTTCTCGATCCAACTTCTGACAAAGAGCCAACCGCTCTTCGTCGGTCATTTGAGTTTTCTTTTGTGTTTCAACTTCGTCTGCCATTTTTCACTATAAAACTGTTGTTTTATATAGTGTTTACATAAATTCTCGTGCGTTAATGATAAGCTTATAGTATATTTAACGAAAGTTAATTAATTATATACGAAAATTATATAAATAACATTGAAAAACACATTTGAACTCTTATAACCTAAAAAGTGTTTTTTCTTTGACATTTTATTTCGTTGGCAATGTGGTAAAGATTAAAAAGATATAGAGCCATTGTATTTAGCTTTTTGTTTACAAGACTTACAAGTTTAAAATTTTGCCAATCACTTTAGAAATCAAAAATAAAACACTGCAGTATTTTCATAAAATATTTATTGTTCAATTTGTTTAACAATTTAACACAATTCACCTCTGTACCACTTGTCAATGAACTCACACTTGCGTTCCTCTCGTGTCCTGAAGTAGACTGGATATTGTGCTTTCTCTAGAGGATGCCAGTAGTCCATCACCCAGTCAGGAGGTTCTACTACGCGCGCATAAGCCACGCCGCCAGCAATGCCCAGAGATTTTGCAACTGTAAATAGTAACTTTGTAAAACAACATCTAATTAAAAAAAAACAGCAATAATGCGTGTAAATGTAAGGTAAAAATGTATGATGCAGCAGGCAGCCAGGGAAAGCAGTTACTTCCAAGTTACGGTACACAAGTACACTTACATTTAGCGAGTGGTAAAGGATGTTTTTTGAGGAAGAGCTCGTCTCGACCAACCCAGAGCAATCTCCGCTGCTCCTTTGGATCCGAGACGTCCTTGTTTTCATCGAAACGGGCACGCAATTGTACTTGCTGGTAGCGTATTAAGGTCCTGAAAATAGAAGATTCATCTACGAACAAAGATATTATTTCCATTCTAATTATAACCGTTCATGAAATCATATAGTCAAGCAGAATAAAACCTCCTCCTTTTGAGTGAAGTCGGTTAAACTGTCCATGAAGCTCGCGAAAAGCTCATCTTACCTTCCCACGTAATATCCTTCTATATTCCTCATAGCTTGTTTATAAAGTGTGCACACGTGTTGGGCGTGTGTACGCAGTTCAGGCGCAAATGCCATTTTAAAATTAATTTTAGAAAATACAGAAAATGGAAAACAGTTTTTGAAGGATTTTATAATTTGACTTTTGCTGATTGAATGCAGTCGAACGTTATTTGTTTTGTTTTTAATGAGGTTTTAATCATAGAGCGACTCGGGCCTTTGGGTTTTGCTCTTTTGGAAGCACAGCACAGAAAGACGTATGTATGGAGCATATCCCCTCCCCGGTCTATTGAAGGGAGGCCTGGGTCCAGAATAGCAGTGCAGTAGCAAAAAATCAGCACATGAATTATATTTGACTTAGTTATTGGAGATTTTGAAAGATTGGCATTGGCAACCCTGCCTACTCGCTTGTCACTTAAAAAAGTCATTGTCAAAAAAAAATGTTTGGAGCTGGAGGAATTCGCATATTTCAGTTGAATATTTTATCCTTAGTTTAATTATTAATCATGTTTTAACCCAAAAAATCTCTTTTACGTCTTCTGTAACGTAAAAGAAACTCGGAAATGTAGTATTTATCTCTTAAAACCGACTTATACCGGGAGTACATTCCGGTTAGAATTTTTTGGTGTTTAATTTGAAAGTTAGTTTTGTGAAGATGTCAGACGCTTGGGAAGAGATCCAGGCTGTGAAGAGCAAGCGGAACAGTCTGCGGGAGAAGTTGGAGAAGCGGAAGAAAGAGCGGCAAAACATTTTGGGCGCTTCATTGGTCACTACTGAGAAACCTGAAGGTTCGCCGGGTAGTAAAGAACGTGCTGGCTCCAGCCCCGCTTCGAAATCGGAACGTGAGTCGACGTTATTTTTTTTTATATTTTTATTTCAAAAATGGAAAGAAACAGGAACATTTGTAAAGAGATTTTAATGCACCTGTTGATTTCAATTTAAGTATAGAATTTAAAGAATTGCATTAATAATGAAAAAACTTGGCTCTCTTTAATCGACCACCCGTTTCTTTTGTTGGCTTTTGTTTCAGTATTGTACCTATTTTATTTTTCACTGACAATATTCTAATACTACTGCTAAACTCTATACTGTTAGACTGATTTATTTATTTATAAAAGGTACACCGCTTATTTAATAAAACATTAAATAAACACTTAGATCTGGAATTGGACTGATGTATAACCCAACATAGGTGCACACAACAGTTGCTGTATAAAACAACATAAATGTTTATGTTGATAACTAATATAGGTATGTTGATTTTACATGTTCACAAGATCTCTATAAACCTAACATAAAGGATGATTTTGACCATATTAGGTGGATTTTATAGGTTGGACTGTAGTACAGTATACTATGCTAGTTTTGAATACTTTTTTTTTCTTAAAAATTAAAAAAAAATATATTTATTTGCTCATAAAACATGGTTAAGATCAGTCTGCCTCTTGGCTCTCTTTAATCGACCATCCATTTTTTTATTGGCTTTTGTTTTAGCATTCCCCTAACCTCATCTCCTTTTCTCTGTTTTGAGCTTGACAACGCCTTGTTGGACTACTTGGACCATCAATTTAAATAATATCATCATCCTATATCTTGTATAGACTACCCATTTAAGTGGGTATATTTATACAGGGTTAACACCCTGACACACCCTGACACTAACGTGACACTGTAATGTAAACTATGGGGGATGATTCAGACCATTATTCTAAGTTGGTATCAAGTGAATTTTCCATCACAAAATTCATGATACTTTTTTGTTTTTTAAAATTATTTTCAGTTCCATACTTTTGCGACAGAAAATTCCAAAAAAAGCTGAATCATCCCTCAAAGTTTTCGTTACGGTGTCACTAACACACTGTATGCACACTGTATAGTTCAAAAATTGTTCCAGCTGCCCCAGTGGAGAAACCGAAGCCGGTCCCGTCAGCGTCTCTGGAGGTGCAACTGCTGCAAGTGTTGTCGGACATGCAGTTGCAACTGCCGGCGACTGCCAGTGCTCTACTGCCCGGCCTAGGGGACGTGGATGCCGGAATTGTTGCCAGTTTACTGCAAAAATTTGCTACGCAAAAGCTGATTACGTAAGTAGAGTAATGTGTACGGTATGTATAGTATACAGGGTGTTAGTGACATCGTACCGAAAACTTTGAGAGATGATTCAGACCATGATCCTGAGCTGATATCAATTGAAATTTTGGTTGTCTGATCGTCCACCCCACGAAGGGAAAACCAGCCCAGTATAGGTTAGGTCACATACCTCCGAAAATGCATTTCTCGGGAATGTGGGCTCACGATGTTTTTCTTCACCACAAAAAAAAATTATAATAAAATAAAAACTTATTTCATCAGCCTTATCTCTCTCATATATTGACTATATAAAAAAAAAAAACTCAATATTTATATCTGATTGGACCCCACAAAGTCGTCGACGTCGACAATGGAGTGACGAGCTAGACGCCTTCCAAAACACCGGGCACAACGATGCCCAAGACGGGGAGGGTTGGAAAGAGAAGGCGGAGGCCTGTAGGCTACAGAATAAAAAAGAACAATATTTACTAAGTCAAAAAAATTCAAAGAAAAAAATATATAAATAAATGTGTGTGCGCATTAAATAAAGGTTACATTGAATGAAATAATCCTAAACTTATTTTGGATCACTTTTTATTTTTTCCTAGTTTTTAATGACTGAAAAGATTGCTTATGATTATGTTTAAGGTGCATAATTGAAGAAAAACAAATTTTTCTTTACATAAAAAAATAAAAAGAAAAAATTATTACTTCACATAATTTTTTTTTTCAAATTTGTGGTCAAACATGCGAGCGGTCCACTGACCTTATGCAATTATTTATTATGACTTGGTTTTAAGTGGCGTGTTTTAAGTGTTTTTTTTTTATCTACTGCCAGCATCAGAGAACGTACAGAAACAACAACAGACCAGAGCATAGAAGTAGTGAGCGCCGAGTCAGTCCGTCTGGCAGCAGTCCTAGCAGCATTGATTGAGGAGCAGGCATCCCCGACCCTCAAGAGGAAAGGAGACAGCGTCACAGAGGAGGCCAAGCCCAAAGTCTCCAAACTTGCTAGTGATGATAAGAAGGCCGCGAAAGGTGACACTGATATTATGGTGAGTGTTGTAAAGTTTATAAACCTTTTATGTGTTTTCGTACGGTAGGGACTACCCTACTGTGGAAGTAAAGATTTCAGACAAATTACTAAGGAATAATTAATAATTGTATGTGCACTCTCGTATCAATGTTATACCCAAACTTAATATTCTAGCAATTTTCCCCTACAGTCCACTTTTAATATTCCACAATCTATAATGTCATAGTAAAGTAACTCTTTCGAATGTTTCTATTGATTATTAAAATGCAATTATAAAAATAAGTATATATAAAATAAATATAAATAGATTAAAAAAATATATATTATTATTTTCTTTACTTTTAGATGGGGTTAAAATGGCCACATCGAAGCAATTCATCTAAGAAAGCAATATTGCAATTTGACATTTGCACATATAAAATTAAGTGCGCAATGCAAACAAATGTCAAATTGCAACATTGCTTTCTCAGATAAATTGCTTCGATGTGGCCAATTTAACCCCCCTGGCTACAATAAAAAGCCACATTGAAGCAATAACAACCAACATTGCTATTTGACATTTGTTGTTAGTGCGCACTTTCAATATACGCAAATGTAAAATTACAATATCGCTTCTTTACATGAATTGCTTCAATTTGGCCCTTTTAGACCCTCTATTCATAATTTATTTTTGTATATCGTTGTAGTATCGTTTCGGGACTATGTGACCTAACCTGTATTGGGCTGGTTTTCCCTTCGCGGTTTGGAAGGTCAGACAGGCAGTAGCTTCTGTAAAAAACGCTAGGGAGATTTTTTATTTATTTAATTATTTGTTTACATTTCACGACTTTACAGTGCAGAAGCGCCAATGCGCCGTAAGACTTTAAATATAAACAATATAATTAAACATATGAAACTTAGGTTTAAACAATATAAAACATATTTAATTTTCTCGCAGAACCTCAGACACTCGCGACACACATACTTCCACTCACTCACAAACAGATCACACTCTGGTGCTGATGATATTGAGATGATGATATTGTTTCAGTCTCTGCTGGCCATGCCGTCGAGTCGAGAGAAGGCAGTGAAGAGAGTTGGTGAAGAGATCATGGATTTGCTAAGCAAGCCCACCGCTAAGGAGAAATCTCTGGCTGATAAGTTTAAGAGTCAAGGAGGTGTGTATTCAATTCGATTTAATTCAACGAGGGACGTAGTCGTTACATGAGTCGACACGATAGAAGAACTTGGTCCAAGAACCTCCACTGATGAGACTTGCATGTAACGATAGCTTATGGTTGTCCTGTGATTCTGGCAAAGTTGTATCAAATTGCATTGCGCAGGCGCGCAGGTGATGGAGTTCTGCCCGCACGGCACCCGCGCGGAGTGCGGCCGCGCCGCCGCCGCGGGCGCCGCGTGCCGCAAGCTGCACTTCAAGAAGATCATCCAGGCGCACACCGACGAGGCGCTCGGGGACTGCTCCTTCTTGAACACCTGCTTCCACATGGACACCTGCAAGTTAGTACCCACGTAAACGGCCTCCGTGGGCCAGCGGTTGATCATATACCTGCAAGTTAGTACGTCTAGGGCCCTGTGCCGAGGTTTTTCTTGCAGCTTCTTTTCCCCAGCTATACAGGTTGTGAGAAGCTGCAGTAGTTTTAGGCGAATGAGACGTTAGTTATGTAAAAAATTGACGATTCAAAGTGTAACTATGTTACCTACTGAATAAAGATATTTTTGAATTTGAATTTTCACTGTTGTACCACATTGTGTGCCGAGTAAAACTTATTTTTAATTATGTTTCTGTGTAATAGTTATTTATTATGATTGCTCTGTGTATAATGTGTCACAAGTTGATGAATAAATATTTCTCTTGTGTAGTGCTGTAATGGTGTTCTTTTGTAAATTGATGATTTGATCATCATTAAACGCTCTAAACTATGAGGCTGGCATAACCACCAAGAGTGGCTCAAGCCTCGAAAAAAATTAGATTAAAAAAAAAAAATATTTCTCTTGATGTGGCAAGAAATGCCGCGCTGCTATAAGGCTCTATAGTCATCGGCGGCGCTGCGGGAACCCATAGACTCACAAGTGCTGCAAGAATCATTTACGATAGATTCTGTGGCCAATGATGATGAAGTATCTAACGTTACGTATCTTGTTTGTTTCAGATACGTGCACTACCAAGTGGACAGCACAGATCCCAATGCAAACGTCAACAAGTCTACTGACTCCACACAAAAAGGTGCACATAATGGTAAACTAATAATGATAATGGTCATCAGCCTTGCGGTGTTTGGCAAAGGCTCACGATCTGGAGGTCCGGGTTCGATTCCCGATGGGGACATTGTCGAAATCACTTTGTGAGATTGTCCTTTGTTTGGTAAGAACTTTTCAGGCTTGAATCACCTGATTGTCCGAAAAAGTAAGATGATTCCGTGCTTCGGAGGGCACGTTAAGCCGTTGGTCCCGGCTATTAGCCGTAAAAACACCTCCACCAACCCGCAGTGGAGCAGCGTGGTGGAGTATGCTCCATACCCCCTCCGGTTGATTGAGGGGAGGCCGGTGCCCAGCAGTGGGACGTGTATAGGCAGTTTATGTTATGTTATGTTAGTGCTAATTCCTATAAACACCATCTAATTTTATTTTAAGTTATACCTGTCATTTTCTTATCCCCCGAAAAGGAAAGGGACGGGTAATCGACAGGCATAATATAAATACTGCATTTAAAAGTACGTACATACATAAACAGCCTACGTCCCACTGCTGGGCACAGGCCTCCCCTCAATCAACCGGAGGGGGTATGGAGCATACTCCACCACGCTGCTTCAATGCATTTAAAAGTAATTCTTTTTTTATAAATACGACGGTCATACTAAGGCTTTTAGGCTTCCTGTAATAAGAAGGGATCTCCTTGCATAGTAGTCGATATTTAACTTATTGCCCTGCAGGTTATAATGCATAAGACGACCTTTCGTAATATATGGGGAGTTCCGTGTGTCGTCGTAAGGTTTTCAAACGAGTGGAGTGTAAAGTTGAAGTATTAAAAAAATGCATTTATTCCGGGTAGGTACCCATATTGTAAGATATAAAAGTGTCAATTACATAATGGCTCCGATTCCTGCAGACACCTCCTGATTTTATTTTAAGTTATACCCGTCATTTTCTTATCCGCCGAAAAGGAAAGGGACGGATGATTCTCAATAAGTTAATTTTAAAATGAATGAATAACCCGGGCGAATAAAATAGACATAGTCTAATTAACTCTGTCGGGTTATTGGCCGATGTAAAATTTTTAGACGGTTGTTTTAGATTTCTGCTTAAAATTGACGTGTATTCCATAAATTTTATGCCTGTCAATTACCCGTCCCTGTCTTTTTCAACGGATAAGAAAATGACAGGTATAACTTAATAAAATTAGATGGCGTCTACAGGAATTAGCACCATTGTCAATTTAAAATTAACAGTTACAATCAAAAAATTTTAAAATAGTAATGGCATCAAAATTAAAATTATTAAAATCAAAACTAAATGTAAAATTAAAATCATAATTACTAAAAGAAATTTGACTAACAAAACAACTGCATTAACTGTATGCTCATACTTGTATGATGGCGCGCGTGCCATGTTCCATTGGCTCTTTCTTCCATTCCGTGGATCTCATACAGTTGGGGTCGTGCGGTTATGGTACTTTAACACGATCCCATGGTGTAACTGTTGATAACGAATTTTTCACATATACGTATTTTTTAGGTACAACATTGGCACCGAAGCCAGACGGTGTGTTGACATTAACTCCACCGCAATGGATACAGTGCGACCTCCGATATCTGGACATGACCTTCCTAGGTACGTACCACTTACAGAGACCATCATCATCAGGAGATGCCATTATCCCGTTTTTCCCAGGGTCCGCTTACCTAACCTGAAGATTCGACAGGACCGGTTTTTTACAGAAGCGACTGCCTGTCTGACCTACCAACCCGCGAAGGGTATACCAGCCCAATACAGGTTAGGTTACATACCTCCGAAAATGCATTTCTTGGGAATGTATGTGGGTTTCCTCACGATGTTTTCCATCACCGCTGAGCAACACCACAGAGACCCACCACCACCGCTTACAGAGATAATGTAGTTCTCTATAAAGTTGTAGTTTCGACAAACGGGGGGCCTAAAAAAGCCATATCGAAGCAATTCATCTAAAAAAGCAATATTGCTGTTTGACGTTTGTTTGCATCGCGGACTTTTATTTTATTATAAAAAGCTTATTCGAGAAAATAAAATATTTCAAGAGGTACAAACTACTTATTCGAAAACTGTCAAGCAGCCAATTATTAACTGTCTTAAATAAAAATGTTTATCGATTGGGGATCTGGCAGGAGCTTAGGGCGTTCAGTGATGGCGAGGCTACAGTTATCAATATAATAATAAGGGATTACGGGCGTGAATTTATGCAAATGCGTATATTTCTGGTATAATCCCTCTGCACTCAGCTGGACGCTACCTGATTTATTGTCAAATTAATCACCTATATTTAACAGACTCATAAAACATAATTTCATTACCATGACAGGCAAGTTCGCGGTGATAATGGCGGATCCGCCGTGGGATATCCATATGGAACTTCCCTACGGCACCATGTCTGACGACGAGATGAGGTGTCTCGGAGTGCCACAGCTGCAGGACTCGGGGCTCATCTTCCTCTGGGTCACCGGCAGGTACAACAACCCTCAATCATTCATCGTACCCTAATCATTCGTCGTACCCCGATCATTCATCGTACCCCGATCCTTCATCGTACCCCAATCAGTCGTCGTACCCCAATCTTGCATCGTTTCCCAAAAACTCATCGTACCCCAATCATTCACAGTACCCCTAAAATTCATCATGTCCCAATCATTCACCGTACACGTACGTACACGACACCTATTCATCATACGTTCTTCTCTAAGAGAAATCGTCCTTTTCTGTTCTGTGAGTTATAGGAACACCCCCCAACCAGAACACTTAGAGGACAGATTTATTTTATACAGGGTGTTAGTGACACTTCTTATTTTTCTTCCACTTAATAATAATAATAAATACTTAATAAAGTTTAGGTAAAAACTCAAACACAACACCACAAACAATCACAGTCTCACTAAAACCCATACGTACTTGCACGGGGTGTAAGTGACATTGCAATTTATACAAAGATGATTCAGCTCATGAATCTGAGTTGAGTGAATATCAAGTGGAATTTTCCATCGCAAAAATATTGAATTGAAAATAATTAAAAAAACTTTAATAAAACATTAATTTTCAGTTCATAAACTCGGAAACATGGTCTGAATCATCCCCCAGTATCCGGTACGGTGTAATTAACGGTACGATAAATAACAAGTAGCTTGTCTCGCCCAGGGCCATGGAGCTGGGTCGCGAGTGCCTCAAGCTATGGGGCTACGAGCGGGTGGACGAGCTGATCTGGGTGAAGACCAACCAGCTCCAGCGCATCATACGCACCGGCCGGACGGGGCACTGGCTCAACCACGGCAAGGAGCATTGTCTGGTTGGTATTGTACTCCATTATGTTTGTTACAGAGAATCATCATGCCCATAGCATTATCTCGTTTTTTCACGGGGTCCGCTTACCTAGACTGAAGGTTTGACAGGTCCGGTATGTTACAGAGAATGAAGGACGTACATTGACCAAATCGGAGATGTCCTTAGAAAAGGTTTACTCTGAACCGGCGTACGGTCACAAGCATTAATATGTATACACTTTGGTACCATGTCACATTAACTTTTTTGACAAATTGAACTGTAAGTCCCACTAAATGTCAAATATGTTATAGTGCGACAGAGTCCTAAAGTACATTATATTGCTCATGACTGTACGTGTATGAAAAGATTGATGAATGTGGAGGAAGCAAGAGAAATCTGTCAGGATCGAAGCAAATGGAATTCCATAGTCTTGCTTACCCCGGTGGGAAATAGGCGTCAGTTTATGTTTGTACAGAGAATGATACGTGTAGCGTTCTGATCTTCCTTTAATAAAAATAATATAACGTAAGCTGACGACTATATCCCAATTTGGGTAGCCGGAGGCACATCCATCGCAAGATGAACTAAGTACGGTCATGAGCAATATCATGTACCCACTTTAGAACCCTGTTGCACTATCATATTCGACATTTAATGAGGATTACGGTTTAATTTGTCAAAAAAGTTGATATGACATGGTTGCAAAGTGTATACATATTAGTGCTCGTGACCGTACCCACGCCTCACCGGCTTTTCGATAGAACATCGTGATAGGTGGTGAGCCGTATCGCCGTCTATAATAGTCGAGCCAACTGTGTTACTGTAAACTGCAACTAACATAATAGCTCAATGGTGGAAGTCCAGTACCGGGGTAATATAAATAAACTGGTACAATCAATACCTTAAACTAAACACTCATTTCAATAAGCGCTACAATTTCTATAATAAAAAAAAGCTGGAAAAATATGTACAGGCGCGTCTGTCCGTTAATTTATTAATATATTGTATTCAATCATTTGCATTTACAGGTGGGAATGAAGGGCAACCCTGAGAATCTGAACCGCGGGCTGGACTGTGACGTCATCGTGGCCGAGGTGCGCGCCACCTCGCACAAGCCAGATGAAATATACGGCATAATTGGTGAGGCAATGGTGTTGATTCCAGCAAACACCTCCTAATTATATTTTAATTATTTAGGGGTAGTCAGAGGTACATCCATCGCAAGATGAACTATGTACCCACACCTCGGCGAGTTTTCTGTTGAGTTTCTGTCGAGCCAACTGTGTTAGTGAAAACTGCACTTAAGATACATTAATAACTCATTGGTGCAAGTGCGGTACCGGGGTTCGAACCGGCGCGCTCCGTTTGACAAACAAGCCGGTGTATCACAGTGCCACATTGACTCTTTATTTTTACTTTATTTAACACACACATTTATTGTACTAAACAAAAAAAAATATACGGTCGAATTGATAACCTCCTCCTTTTTTGAAGTCGGTAAAAAACCCAGTCTAGCCTAGACTTGTTGTGGTTACTACTTACTAATGTAAGCAAGTAATCATTACATGAGCCATGACAGGGGCCTTTGGCGGCTCAATAATAACCCTGACACCAGGGTTGATTAGGTTGGTACTCCTCCTCACAACCCACACGATAGAAGAAGAAAATTGTACTTACAATGTACACGGAAAGTCGGAAACGTACAATAAATTATATTATAATATCAAACAAATAATATACAAGAAGTCTACTTTTAAGGTATGTTACCTGTAGCTTTTTTATCCGCTGAAAAGGAAAAAATATAAGCTTTTTGCATAGTTAAATCATTCGTAAGTTGGTCTAACAGAAAACTTGCAAGTATCTATTAGATCCGTGGCTCTACCCCCATCTGTAGTAGAAAAAAGTGCGAAATATAACTTGACTAAAACGAATTTGACTTAAGCATTTTTTTTTATTGTTCACAGAGAGACTTAGCCCTGGGACGAGGAAAATAGAACTGTTCGGACGACCACATAATGTACAACCGAATTGGTAAGAAATATCGTGAGAACTACTATTAATTAGTAACCTTAAGGTACTGACCGATGTTACAAGGCGTATTGTACCATTCGCAGCGAGCATGATATGTTACGTCATGTGCTTAAAATCAGTGTTGATGCTCGCTACCAGCGCCTTATTTCCCTGTACTGACAGCACGAACGCTCGCTGTGTGCATTACATTACGCTTCGTAACACCAGTCAGTACCCACCTTAATATTACCCTAAATATTCTTTATTTGCATACTATGATGGTGTACAAGTTTGTAAGTTACATATGAGTTTCACATCATAGACCCTTTCGGGCACAACAAAATAGAAGTTTAAAAGAGAGAAGGAAGCTTTTCAAATAGTAACATCAGTATCATTAAGGTATTCACCAGTGTTATAGTAACATTTACCCTTACCCTTATTACCATGTCTTGAATTTCATTAAAAAATGCGTCCTTACCGTGTGCCGCTTTACCCCGTGCGCGCGTGCAAGACAGACAGTCCGCACGCGCTCCCTTACTCCTTAACGTCTTAAATAGACTAATATAGATTTTAGGGGTACAATAATTGATTGGGGTTCGATGAATGGTTGGGGTACAGCGAATCATTGGGGTACTATTAATGATTGGAATACAATTAATGATTGGGGTACAATGAATGATTTGGGGTACTATTAATGATTGGGGTACAATGAATAATTGAGGGTTATTGTGCCGGTGACCCAGAGAAACGCTGACTCATGAGTTCTGCAACTGGGGTACTCCGAGCCACCTCATCTCATCGTCAGACATGGAGCTGATGTGGCTAGACTGTTGGTCAATATCATGCACCCACTTTAGAACCCTGTCGCACTATCATACTTGACATTTAATGAGACTTACGGTTTAATTTGTCAAAAAAGTTAATGTGACATGGTATCAAAGTGTATACATATTAGTACTTACTCGTGACCGTACCTAGTTCATCTTGCAATAGACGTAACTGTTGACTACCCCAATTGGGAATATACTCGTGAGCTTGTTATGTTAAATAAAATATACATCATTTTTTCTCCTGCAGGATAACCCTAGGCAACCAGGTGGACGGCGTCCGGCTGGTAGACCCCGAGCTGATAGCAGCCTTCAAGAAGCGCTACCCTGACGGCAACTGCATGGCGCCTCCGCCCCCCGACCCCGGCCTGCCCTAGCTGTCAGACCCGGCCACTGGGCTCTAGACCACCCCAGGGCCTGAGGGTTAAATGGCAACCATTGTGTAGTGTAGTGACTTGACTTTACTCGACAGTGGCGCCAACTGGTGAGCATAAAAACGATACCCACTTTCTAAAAATGTGTATAGTTTCATACCGCGTCGCCATTTTATGTACACATTTGATATTAAGGGTGGTATTAACACTTTCAAGGACAGAACGTCTAATAACGTTCCGATCCCAAGGTGTCATAAATATTACCTATTATGAACCACCAATGACCCATGATCTCTGTCCGTGAAAGGGTTCATAAACGAATCTCAGCTAAGACTGCCCTCAATCGTGCTCAAGTTCGTGTTTTTTCTGTAAGAACTGTCACATTGACATGATTTTGGAAGCAGTCTCGAAGCTGAGATTAGTTTATTAATAATTAAATACCACCCTTGTGAGTTTTGAGTTTGTTTTAATAAACACGTATGGAATGGTAATCCTCCGCCCCGCACCAATTCGTATCGGACGCCGACCTCACCCCCTCTGGGTCTTATTTTAGTCTTAAATAGCCGTAAGCCGCTAAGGAGTTAGAGATTCCTTTTAACAGTGTCTCGTTCGCCCTATCGCGTTAAGAAACTGATAGACTTGAGCATTCACTTGTAACAGAACATCGAGCATTCGCCGTTTTTATATTTGTCGAACTGAACAACGAGCCGAGCCAAGCATAAAGCCAAACATTGCTATGAACGTTTTCATGAGCAAGAACGCTCGATAGAATGCTCGCTAAAATGTTCTCGTATTGTAACATTCGCACAAATGCTCATTACAAGTGAATGCTCAAGTTTATCAGCAGCTTTAGGGTTGAACTACACCTAATAGCACCTATCCTTTTCTGTCACATAGAATCGTCATTGGCTAGAGCGAGAAAGCGACCGCACGCGGCAGAATCGACGAGCCAATAGCATGCGGTCGCCCTCTCTTGCTCTAGCAAATAACATTTCTGAGTAACAGAAGAGGATAGAAGCATAGGAAAGTTCGACATACGCGGTTCATACCTCAGGCGGCACACGTTGAAAATGAGATTTTTGAATGAAGTGCAAGTTGTGCCTTTTATCGAAAATCACCGTATACATACGGCAGGATAGCAAAGGCCTAGGAGCGGTGTTCAGTTGCCCAAATGCGGATTAACTTAGGTTATATTTGTTTGTGTAAATGTTTTACATAATGTCATAAAAAGTTTCAAATAAGGAAAATCTGTAAATATTGTAAATAAATGAATCGTATATAAAATTTTCTTTTTTTTTACATACAAAAACGTCCTAAAATAAAAGACACATTCGGTGGCAATATTTTTAATTTTGCATTTGAAATCGTAATTACATCTCCTTACTTATAAGTAATATCAGTTTCTGCTACTATAAGGGATGTTATCCCAAGCTTGCTACATAAACTCCTCTAGCTCATTTGAGCGCCATTTTAACTTCTTTTTTACAACTGGCAACACTTCGCTTGTTAAAAGTAAGAAAACTAACTTAATTATCTGAAAAATAGTACATCAAAGATACAGCAAATGAATTAATTTCGTACAAATTATAAAATTTTATCAGGTTTTTTGTTAGCACAATATTTTTCCGCCGTTTTTCTATTTCATAATATTTTTCAAGTCAAAATTATAACTAAATTAACACCTAAAAATACTTATTAAAATGTATAATTGATGACAAGTTTTTTCTTTTCCTTTACTGATTTTTGATTCGTCGTACAATGAATGGTTGTGCATTTTATAAATTTTAAAATCCTAGGCATAAAATATAAATTAGCATAAACATTTTTGATTCAAAGTTAATTTAGAAACGATATAAATCCCAAAATGTAATAAAATGTTCGAAGACTAACTTTAAAAATACTTTTTCATTGTAATTAATATTTTAAAAGTTTTTACAATAATAATACCTGTCCCGATTTTGGCTTTCTTAGAAAGTCCCGCCTGACTAATTTTCTTCTAGTATTATAATTAAAGCAAATTCAATACACATCAAATAACCGTGGACTGAACAAAATTTAAAAAAAAAGCTGTAAAGTTGAATCATAAAACACTTAAAACGGGCACGAAACAATCAACTTCCTTTTTCCCGCGCATTCTGCGTTACCACGATAACTCGATCAGTTTTCGACATAAAAGATCAAAAAAGCAAATTACGCTTTAGTTAAAGACGTTACTCAAAGCTGAAGACAAAATTTTAAAAAAGAACGTATGGATTTTATGGAACTCACATGGAATTAATTATTTTGAATCATGGCCATTTGCAATGTGGATTATATTTAAAAAGTATAGTGATTTACCAAAAGTATCAGCTGTTGCAAGATGAATCGAACAATTTATTATAAAGAAATCCAACCAATAACCAATTTATTATTATTTTTTTATCTTGGGCTTTGCGTAACGTTACAGTCCACCGAAATGTGCGTCCTACGCGTGTCTAAAACTATAGAACTAACGAATGACTAGCTCTTCGACTTCGTCCTGTACGTCCTAATATCTACAACGGTGCCGATGGCGTAATTTTAGTTTGACAGTTATAAATATAGAGCTGGGGGGGGGGGGGGGGGGTTTAAAAATGCTACATCGAAGCAATTAATCCAAAATTAATCTAAAAGAAAGTGCGCAATGCAAACAAATGTCAAATAGCAATATTACTTTTCTAAATGAATTGCTTTCATGTAGCCTATTGAAAAAAAAGAACAGAGGAAGATTTTTTCCTTTTTTTTTGTTTTGGTTTTCCCCGAAGGGTAAGGCAAAGGGAACTGTGCTCATACAGCCATGTCTTACGTATAGATTTTTTCCTATAACGATGTTTTTTTTTTAAATCTTCGCATCTTTTTTTTTTTCTTAAAATAAATATAACAAAAAGAGTTCAAACTAAGAATATTCACCATTTTGTAATTAGAACACCGTGTTCTATAATACATAATGATGTACTCGGTTTTTTCACTTACGAATAAAAATGTTAGTAATAAAACTGTCAAGCTAACATTAATATGAGATGCGTTTGCCAGAATCGGCACCTGTAACGTTAAATAATTATTTTTTTCATGTTTTTACGGCACCAAGCTTGTTATTACTAGAGTTAGTTTTATAAAAGCCTGCGATTATAATTCGGTTGAGAGCGAGTCGCTAACGAGTTATCTAGACTAAAGATGCTATTTTTAAACCGTACTGGACTCAGTGTCAACGACAAAATCAGGTAAATTATTCTACTGAGAATTTAATTATTATTTCAGGTATGGAAATCTTATTACCTATGTGAAAAGAAACTATTTTTAATTACGTAGTCCTTGAAGGTGTGCGGAATTAACCAATTACATCGAGAAGTATGGGACATCGCTTTACAGCTTCCATATAATAGTTTTTGTTCATCATCATCATTTTCCTACCGTTATTCCATTTTGACAGGGTCCGCTTACGTAACCTATAGATTTGACAGGTCCGTTTTTTACAGAAGCGACTGCCTGTCTGACCTTCCTTTTTGGAAAACCAGCCCAATACAGGTTAGGTCACATACCTCTGTAAAAACACAGTGTAGCAACGCGGTGGAGTATGCTCCATACCGCCCTCCGGTTGATTGAGGCTGTTTATGTTATATGCAATTAAATAGTACATAAATAATTTTGTTAATTGACTCTTGAGCCCAGTAAGACTTCCTCGCTCCTCCCCAAACTATATCGTTTGAACAATTGACAAAGTTACGCTATTTAGTATACACATGTGCAATAATCTATTCAGAACTTCATAAGTTAGAATAGTAGTGATTACAAAAGGATGATTAGACTTAGAATAATCAAATACTATCAGTTATAATGAACATAAATGACCTATAATGGCTCTGATAATTTATCTAAATAGGCCTTTACATTTTTTAAACGGCTGCTTGTGACAGCTTCCAAAATGGCTGCTTGTGACAGCTTTTAAAATGGCTGCTTGTGACAGCCCTAAAATGGCTGCTTGTGACAGCTTTTAAAATGGCTGCTGTGTCTGCATTAAGGATATTAAAAAATGATCGATCTTACGACCTGTTTCTGTGATTAACGTGCATTTAACGTAGTGGATTGAGTTTTGACCATCGCACGAGAGGTCCCAGTTTCGATTAAAGAGTAGAGAAAAGGTTGTGTTCAATACCACAAGAAGCAATACCAAAAAGAAAATGTGGGTCAAAAGCCAAGAGGGAAACCACTGCCCTATTTTTCCCTAAAAAGTAGCATGGAGAGGAATGCTACACCGACAAGAGCGTGGCTCTTGTGGTGTGATGTTCAGTACCACTGATAGTATCAGATTTGTCAATAATTCAAACAACAGGCTAAAGATGTCATAACGTTACATAGATGTCAAGTGCTTTTGAAACACGTAATTTTGTGACGTCATCGTTAACACTAAAAGTTTAGGAAATATTATACTTTTACAATTAAGGCTATTTTAGGTGCACACAGAGTTCAGTCTACAGGGTCTGTTGAGTTGGGAACTTAGGAAAATACAGTGTAGCGGAGGTGTATAGGAATCTAGCAATTACCTCGAGAGAGACGGCAATAGATCGTCTTGTCTCTTGCTCTCTCGCACGTTGCCACTCCTCTGCTTTGATGGAAACCCACCTCAACCCTCGTTTATGAGCACCAACGCAGTGCGATTCGTTTTCATAAGACGCGCTTAACAATGTTCCTGCATGAACGCGCTTATACATCGCTATACGTTTGAATTCGTCGCGTGACGCCCTGTACAGTCATGAGCAATATAATGTACCTACTTTAGGACTCTGTCGCACTAACATATTTGACATTTAGTGAGACTTACATTTCAAAGTTAATGTGACATGATATCAAAGTGTCATATTAATGCTCGCGACCGTACTGTGATACAGGATGTATCTCCATAAACGAAGGTTAAGATTGAAAATCAAATGCCTTTGTAGAATTGCACTTAATGACTAAATAAAATGGTTTTAGTTAAACGCAAACAAAATTTAACATACCATGCGCTCACGACTACATCCCAATTGGGGTAGTCAGAGGTACATCCATCGCGAGATGAACTAAGTAGACAAATGGTGGTGAGCAGTATCGCAAACTAACAAAACAAATTTGTTATTTAAAAATGTAAGGAAATTAATTAAGTACAGCGTGTTAGTGACATCGTAACGAAAACTTTGAGGGATGATTCAGACCATGATTCTGAGTTGATTTCAAGTGGAATTTTCCGCCGAAAAATTCACGATTTTTTTTTTAATTATATTTATTTTCAATAATATACTTTGGCAATGGAAAATTCCACTTGATATTAACTCTGAATAATCAGCTGAATCACCCCTCTTAGTATTTGTTACGATGTCACTTACACCCCATACAACTTACGTATGGGTGTTAGTGACACCTTAACTAATACTGAGGGGGATGATTCAGACCATGATTCTGAGTCGATATCAAGTGGAATTTCGATATATATTCGGTATAATCGGAATAGTCATGAAAATTATAGTATTTTTTAAAATTATTTTCAATTCTATACTTTTGCGACGGAAAGTTCCACTTGATATCAACTCAGAGTCATGGTCTGAATCATCGTTCAACGTTTTCGTTACGATGTCACTAACACCCTGTATAGTGTCCAAAATGAGTATAACATTAAAGTTATTTAAAAATTACATGAAGTACTTAAATGAAAGTTTAATATCAACTCTGTGTGCGAGGAATGAATGAAATTCAACAATAATTTGTTCCACTATAAACGATCAACAACTTAGCACTACATTTAGCAACATCCAACACGATTGGCCGACCCTTTCAATACTTTACCTTGAATTTATTTTTCCTATAATATTTTATTTATTTTAGGCACATGTCCTATTAGATGACTTGTAAATTGTGATCGAACTACTAAAATTAAGTTTTTATCTAACATCATTGAACCTCATCGTCTTTAGCCAATATTTCGCTAGGTACATGCATGGTATAACAAAACTAGGTATGGGACCGTCCATTAATCATGCGAGGCTCGAGAGGGGGAGGGGTCAATGAAAAAAATCACGAAATATCATAAGGGGGAGGGGGGGTGTAGTAATATATCACGAGTATTTATTTTTTCGGCAAACGCGCGATACTGAACCGAAAAGCGGCGTTTCGTGCAATTATTTTGGTAGGTACTAAAAATACACGTGATATAGGATAGGGGGAACCTCACCATGTATCACCAAGGGGGGGGGGGGGGGGGGGGGTTAAAAGATGCCAAAAAACCATCACTTGATTAATGGACGGCCCCTATGTTCAATCCTATGAAAAGCCGCCATTGCTAGCCGTTCGATGACGTAAGTGTTACATAAGTGTTACCATTAAATTGGTATCTCCAACATTCCAAAGACATAAATTTTATTATTGAAAATTAAGCGAATTGCTGACTAACGTACTTATTACTGTCACATAATTTACACTGTAAATAAATCTTTTAATTAAAGTTCAAAATTGCCTTGAAAAATAAATTAAAAACATTAGTCGTGGGTAATTTAATTTTTTTACAAAATGGCGACGGAGGGTAGGATGACGTCAGCGCGGCTAACCTTAAAATGTTAGCTGTCACTTTTGAGCACGCCTGTTTTGTTACACCATGGCTACATGTATTTTTACCCGACTGCCTAACGAGGAGGGTAATGTTTTTACTTGTTTTCTATTAATATCACTGCCTATTCCGATTTACATAATATATATTATTTTCTGATTTACATATATCGATTCCTACCGATATGTCCCGTTGTTAACTTATATGGCACGAAAATGTTACTTTCTTAATTTATTTATAGACCAATAGCAAATTAAGCATGGATTTATAACATAACACATTATACTTATTACTAGGCTAAACTCTAAATCCACGCACCGAAAAATGGTCTTTTGATTCTTAAACATTTATTAAATAAATAAATAAAAATCAATCAATGGAGTCCATCTTGAAAACGGTCGGTTTATGGCCAATCGACTTCATGGCGAGACGTCCGGTTCCGGCGTATTTCGTATTTAGAATCTCCTCGTCACTACTACTGGAGTCTTCGTAGCGGACGGACGTGCGGATCTCGCCTTCAGACTCGAACTGCGAAGAAAAATCCAGTTTATTTATTTTTTAATCAAAAGACTAAAAAATAGGCTTTATAGATTGAATTACTTTTATAGTTTCCTAGAAAATCGCTACACATGCAACATCCATGTTTAATTCCAAATTGCAAAAGACAGCTAAGTATCTACAACAAAATCGTATTTTTTGCAAAAGGTACAACTCCTTCGTCGAAAATAAAAATACAGTTCCGAATATTATAATCAAAGTAGAAAAAAAATATATTTTAATAGACTGTAGAGTACAAAATAAAAACAGAGACAACAAATAAACTTATATATAATCAGCCTTAAAAAAACAGCGAAAACCAAGTGAGTTTCTCACCACAACCATGCACCATGCGACAAATAAAGCGGGACGGCAACAACTAAGCGTTAACGGGCTACGCATAAGAGTGAGCAAGACAAACATTTATTTCTTGGGTCGGCTGCGCGCGATGCTCTTCGGCAGGCGGGTCTTGTTCGGCCTCTCATCACTGCTGTCCACTCCCTATGGCGTTGCACAACAATATTTACAACATAATGTACATTATATATATATAGATCAAAAATTACCAAAAGAAACATCTAGAGCGGCTAGCCGATCATCCGAATCCCCTCGCATCAGAGCTTATAGACCTCGTAAATGTGGTGAAACGACTGAAGAGAAGCCATGTCGTATAAAGTGGGAGGCTGTGACATTGGTTGTGGCTCCTGACACGTCATCTATCCACTTAACGAAACTGCTTATAGTCTAGAGGACTGATTGTAGTTTAAACCAAGAAAAAAAAAAAAATAAAAAAAAATAATGTACATTATCATCTCCCTACCAATATCCCGTTTTTTACAGGGTACGCTTACCTGACCTGAACATTTGACAGGTCCGGTTTTTTACAGAAGCGACTGCCCGTCTGACATTCCAACCCGCGGAGGGAAAGCCAGCCCAGTACAGGTTAGGTCACATACCTCCGAAAATGCATTTCTCGGGAATGTGGGTTTCCCCACGATGTTTTCCTTCACCGCTGAGCAGGTGATAAGCTTTATGATCCAAACATGAATTCGAAAAAAAATTCGACATTGGTTTAGGCCTGTGCTGGATTCGAACCTGCGACCTCATAGTAACAACATAATGTACATAACACCGATAAATACAGTAACAGCTGTTTGTAGAATTTATTTTGCGACCAAATTCTCTTTTCAAAGAGTTGAAGTTTGTTGAACAGGCAACTGAAGATTGTTTCATGAAAAACATAATCATACCATATTTCCGATATGGGCACAAGAAAAAGTATTTATTAGTCTTGGGAATTTACATACCTATCTCCTTAATAAGTATAACTCTACTAATACTGGTTGACGTAATAAAAATTGGCGCCCAACATGGGACCAAAAAATTTACATTTTGTTAAAGTACCTCTAAATAAAAATATTGTACATTTTCAAAATAAGTACCTCAGTTGTCTGTTTAACGCTTTACAAATATTTTTCAATCAAATTCACAGTATAATAAGTTTCCTACTTTATTTCAGCATCTTATGTCCTTTGGAAACACAAGATTTCTTTTTCCAGTCTATCGAAGCAAAGACTTTACGACAAACAGCCTTCAGTCGTCAACAAAAATCTCTCCTCAAAACTTGTTTACGGTTCTAGCTTACGTCAAAGTCGCCGATGGTAAACTTGGTGCCGGCAGCCTCGGCCACCAGCTGCGCGGGCGCCGGTGCCGCGTCGTCCGGAGATAGCACCTGCGCACACTGTTAGCTTAGCTTACCCTACATTTACATTCAGCCTATTTGTGGGCAGCGCGAATATGTAAATAGACGTGTTGCCACTGCCGCCGTCCTGCAGGCCTAACACGCGCAACGTGATAAAATTATCAATCGATTAAATAGTTTTTGTCGAAATCGATAAGTTTATTTTTTCCCTAATATGCATGCCACGTGACTTTGTTCGTATTTTGACAGAACAACATGTCTTATTTGGGTCAATCACAATCGACAAAACGACAATTATATCGTCAGAATCTATAAAATGACCGGGACAACATTTTATCACGTTCCGCGTGATAGCCCTATTGGTTGAGTGTTTTTATGGAAGTCAAAAGGACCGAGAACTAGCGCGCGAGTTAGCCCCCGTACGGCAGGATGTATATACTTTTAAGAACGTCTAGGGCCCTGTGCCGAGGTTTTTCTTGCAGCTACTTTTCCTCGGCTGTGTAGGTTGTGTGAAGCTGCAGTAGTTTAACGCGAATGAGTCGTTCGACAAAAAATACAGGGTGTGTTAGTGACATCAAAACGTATACTCAGGAGGATGATTCAGATCATGATTTCCTGTCGGAAAATTCATGATAGTGTTTTTTTTTAATTATTTTCCGTTGCAATTTTTTGCGACGGAAAATTCCACTTGATATCAACTCAGAATCTTATCCTTAATCATCCCTCAGTTTTCTTTTCGATGTCACTAACTCACTGTATATTTATGTAAAAATTGACGGTTCAAATTCTAAGTAATTTTGTAAGATATTTTTGAGTTTGACTGGCTAGAAAAGGCAGTACGAGGAGTAGCAACAGTGGCTGAATGTAAACACGACACACTAGCAGAAATGAATTGAATAGCTTATATGCGTGAAGAGAGCCGTCCGGTGAGGAATAAGAAACTGGTTTAGCTATATTACTACTTGGTGGATGTGTCTGGGCTAGTAGCGAACCCAGTCTTAACAAGTTTTGGAGAAGCCTACGTGACTACTAAAATAGATACTTCGGAAACTTTCTGATAAGTAAATTGTGGGCAATCTTTGCCTTCACTTATCACTATGTAACACATAAATGCTGTATTATGACTGTCTGTTGTCCAAAATAAAATAAAAAAATAACGTGACAACAATAAGTTTTACTGAAGTGGCATCATTATTTTTTTTCTTTTGCCCATTTGTGGGTCAGGCTAAGATCATAAGACCATGCTGCCTAGTCTTCAGTACATGTGTCATCATTAAGGCGACATTGATGTTGTTGTTGTTTAAATTCGCCTTATATAAGGCAGGCAAAGATCTGAGGACCATACAGCCTGGCGACATTGATATTTGACATTTGTTGACATTGGTGCTGATTTCAGTACACAGCATTTAATTTTATTTTAAGTTATACCTGTCATTTTCTAATCCGCCGGGAAGGAAAGAGACGGGTAATCGATGCAACACACATTCATTTTAGGCAGGAATTTAAAATCCCTCCCAACTTTATTATATTGTCCAATAACCCGACAGAACTAAGGTGACAGCACACGTCAAACGGGTTGCATACCAGTGAGATACCTATTTTATTCGTTTTAAAATTAACAGTCATCCGGCCCTTTCCTTTTCGACGGATAAGAAAATGATGGGTATAACTTAAAATTAAGAGGTGTTGTAATTGGGGCCATTACACACTTACTTTTATATGCGCAAATGTCAAATTGCAATATTGCTTTTTTAGATGAATTGCTTCGATGTGGCCTTTTAAAACCCCAGCACCTATTTTTATTTTGCCTCTGGCCACTCTATTCACGCACACATAACGTGATTATGGGATCATAGTTTAATGGTTAATCAACAAACACATACATAAATATAAATTAACACATTTAAGTACACACGAAATAACACAAACCCTGCCCTTGTTATTTACAATATTTATAATTCGAACAAAACTTACAAAATCAAATAAAAATATTCAATAGTATTTTTCGAAATAGTACTCTTTGGAACGTAGTTTCTGAAATTTTTAAAACAAAAGAATACATAAATAAAAAAAAATGTTAGTTTCCCGAGTTTCAACCTAGACAAAATTCTAGCCTAAATTAAAAATAATCAACCTCTTTTACCTCTCGTTTCTAGCGGCTAAATATCTTAACTCTCTCTATTTAAGAGCTGCGCTCTTGTCGGTGGAGTAATCGCCTTTATTACTCCATAGATAGGGCGTGGAGAACGGTGGTTGCCCCAATCGCCTTCCGTTCCGCAGTACACCGACCAATCAAATATCTTAACTACCAAAGCACAACTCTGCTTGGCAACCGCGCCGCGCGCTAATGAGGAACTTACCAGATTACTCAGATACAATATAGATGGCGTTGTAAAGGTTCTCCTGCATTTAACCTTTTAATTTCATGAATAACAGACATACATGTATCTTTTATCCTT
Organism: Pectinophora gossypiella; assembly: GCF_024362695.1. Classification (NCBI taxonomy): domain Eukaryota; kingdom Metazoa; phylum Arthropoda; class Insecta; order Lepidoptera; family Gelechiidae; genus Pectinophora; species Pectinophora gossypiella. The sequence goes on from NC_065424.1 coordinate 4,785,792, forward strand.
GTTTATGGGTATAAATGATGACTCTTTATTACACCCAGGCACAATTGCGTCTTCCACCCATTATTATCCTAATCAAAATAAAGAGAAGTAATATAGTTAGCACAAAAAAAAAATAATTTCGATTTTTTTTAAATGTCACTTTTTTCTAAAATTAAACAATTTTGCTTACATTTATTTGTTTTAATTAATTACCAAAATACCCTAAAATATGAATAAATTAGTTTTATATACTAAAAATTAAAAGATAAAATAACATTTACATGGGGTCCCCTGGACCCCACCTCGTATACGGCGTAACATTTTTTCACCTCGTACACGAAAGGTTAAACATAATGTGATCCAAATATCAGGCAACAATTAGTTAGTTTTATATATGCTTCTGCCTTATTGTATTTTTTTGAATAATCATTTACCCGAGTAATGAGAAAATAGGTAATTATCACGTTGAATCTAGACGGCGCCGTCTATATTATTTTTGGGGGAACATAGCCAGGAAAAGAGAGAGAAGGGGGGAAGGAGGAGGGGGGAGTAGGAGGGTGGTAAAATGCTACTTAGGTTCTATGAAGATCTTGTAATGTAGCGATTAGGCACCGCTACTTCAAAAGCGCAACCCTGATGCCGGGCAGCAGCGGTATCAGTACTGGTTGGAGGCCGAGGAAATGGATTCTGGTGGGGCTCTAGCTAGAACATTGGTCGGTGTACTGCGTAACGGAAGGCGATTGGGGCAACCACTGTTCTACACGCCCTATCTATGGAGTATTGAAAATGCAGGCGATTACTCCACCGACAAGAGCGTAAAGAGAGAGAGCCTATTTAATATAAAATAATAGAAAATTAAATAAAGTGCTTAGGTACCAGTGATTAGAGCGCCATCCATGTAACTTTGCCTTCGTCTCTTAATTACCTAAGATCCCCTTATTCCAATTTTAAATTAAGATATACCTACTTTTATAGTGTACATTTGACGTTAAAGTTTATTTTTTGTACAAATTTCCATCTACGCTAGGAGGAGATTATGAAAAAAACAAATAGAAAAACTCACATCCTGGTCGCTCATCATCTCCTTAGTAGACACAGTGGTCTCAATCCTCCTGATGGAGCCCTGGTGTATGTCCACATCGAACGCGAGGCACTGGAACCGCCTCAGCAGCAGCACCACTGGTATCGGGAGCACCCCTGCCAGGACCATAGCCACTGCTATGCCGAGGACCCAGGGTGGGTACTGCATCTTTTCTACGCGACCCTGGAGTCAAGAAAATTGACCATATAAAATATAAAGCTTTACTAAACCTCAGCAGCGTTCCAAGCACCATAAGTGGGCGGGTTGATGAACGTGAAGATGACAGAAGACAGCATCATGCAGATCACGTTGAAGGAGCCGACTAGCGGCACGTGATCTGCGAGCACAGCTCGGGCCCTCGTAGAAATCTCTTCAATTTTGGTCCCACACTGGGCGCCATTTTGTTAAACACTAGAATCATTTGTCGCGTCTACGTAGATAACGAGCGCCATTCCCCAGGAGCTGTGACAATCGTATTTTCTATCGCGCAGTTGAATAAAACCTTTACTAACCCCAGCAGCATTCCAAGCGCCATAAGTGGGCGAGATAATGAACATGAAGACGACAGCAGGATGCAGGACACGTTGAGGAGGTCTACAGAGGGTTATATGATGCTCGAGTACAGCCCGGGATCTCGTAGAAATCTCGTCATATTTGGCCCCACACTGGGCGCCATTTTTTAAACACTCCAGTCCATTTGTCGCGTCTATGTATAATTAGCATGTGCTGTCGTGCAGCCGAGTAAAATCGTTACTAACCTCAGCGGCGTTCCAAGCGCCATAAGTCGGCGGGTTGATGAACATGAAGATGACAGAAGACAGCAGGATGCAGGACACGATGAAGGGGCCGACGTAGCGCCACGTGATCTGCCAGTACAGCCCTGGGCGGTAGCCTGTCATCTCGTAGATATCGTTTGTGAACCTGCGCAGAAAAGCAAAAATCGATTTCAAAATTATGGTAATCAGATACCTACAAACAAACACACACACACACACACATTTTGAATGTTTATTATACTTTTATATGAGTACGAAATGTGGTTCGTGGGGGGAGACCAGGATCCCAAGATACAGGGTCAACCTAGTTTGGGCTCCTGTCTTCTGCATACGGTCCCAATTTAAATACTTTTTTTTGTTAGTATGGTAATTTATAAGATTGTTTGTAGAAGAAGAAATAAACGTTTTTTATTTTTTTTTTATTTTTTTTACCTGATACCAATCACGGTGAGGTGTGGGTGCTTAGTTCATCTTGCGATGGATGTACCTATCATCATCACAAATTTAAGAGCCACGCTCTTGTCGGTGTAACATTCTCTATTCTTAATTAAAACACATAATAACGGGTTCTTACCGCGTTTCAAGTAGGAATATGAGACTCCCGATATTTCGAGACTGTTGCAAGTGCCATGATCACGGGATGGCTGATATATCGGGAGTCTCATATTCCTACTTTAAACGCGGTAAGAATCCGTTATTATGTGTTTTAATTATGATAATAACCGCGTAAACTTAAAACAATGTATTCTCTATTCTTGTCTATCAAAGGCCAATTCCTTCACTTCCTTATAAAACACAACGTTCACCTTCTCTTTGATCGGTTCCATGTACTTAAGCTTTTACCTCTAGCTACCCCATTTGAGATATAGTCGTGAGCTTTTTATGTTCTTTTGTCATCAGAGATCTTCAGAAGATAGTCTGCAGTCGAAAGTAAATTTAAAAACACTGGTCGTGGGGAAATTATTTTTTCCGAAATGGCAACGTAGGGTGGGATGACGTCAGCTGGGCTAACCTTGAAATGTTAGCTGTCAATTTATGTATCAGTGAATTGCTTCAATGTGTGGCTGCGTGTGTGTGTGTGTGTGTGTGTGTGTACGTATGTGTGTAGGCTGGTTTATGTTTAAGCTTAATTGTGGCCTTTTTAACCCCCCAGATTGTGACTTGAGCGGTCTAACCATTTAACAACAAAGGTCCTAGCCTCCGAAGAATTTATTCGTTTTCCCCAAAACTCACTTGGCATGCCCGTAGACGTAGATAACGGAAACCATCTCCAGTAGTGCTACCACCACCAAGCCGATGGTGCCGGCAAACGAGTCGAACATCTTGAGCCAGTACTCGCCCGCGCCCGTCGTGAAGATGAGACCCACTAGGCAGCAGAAGACGCACACAGAACCTGGAAGAGAAGTAGGTTATTCTAATAATAATAAAATAAAAACACTTTATTGCACACAAATTTACAAAACATTCACAGGATAAACTTATTCTAAGGTGGGCAAAGGCGGCCTTATCGCTAAGAGCGATCTCTTTCAGACAACCTTCGGCAGAGGATATAGTACACTTGTACAACTGCAGTGTAGCGCGCAAAAATGTAAAAGACATTGCATTGCGCACTTACCTTTATATTGCTTTCTTAGATGAATTGCTGCGATGTGGCCATTTTAACCCCCCTGTACATGCTTGTATATAGATAGACATACATATTCGCCCATTTTTTTTAGAAATTAGCTATAAATACTAATACTTAATATAAAACAAAATATAAACCTAAAGAACTTTAAAAGAACAAAATATGACGCTTATATCCTTACCAGTAACAATGGGCTTGCTCTTTCGCTTGAAGAAATCGATATCAAAGATGGTGCATAGCATGCCCTCCATGATTCCGATCTGACTGCCCAACCCCAAAGAGAGCAACATGAGGAAGAAGATGATGGACCAGAACGGCGCTGGAGTCAGCTTCAGGATCGCTTGAGTGAACACTATGAACGCTAGACCCGTGCCTTCCGCCGCCTGGAAGAGAATGTACAGTCATGAGCAATATAATGTACCCACTTTAGGGCTCTGTCGCACTAACATATTTGACATTTAGTGAGACTTACAGTTCAATTTGTCAAAAAACTTAATGTGACATGGTACCAAAGTGTACTTATACATATTAATGCTCGTGACCGTACCCACTTTAGGACTCTACCGCACTAACATATTTGACATTTAGTGAGACTTGCAGTACAATTTGTCAAAAACATCATGTGACATGGTACCAAAGTGTGCATATTGCTCGTGACCGTAAAAATTGAATACTTATCATAAACAGCCTTATATGTAGAGCCATGATAGCCCAGTTGGTAGAACGTCTGCCTCTCACTTTTAGGTCGCAGGTTCGAATCCAGTACAGGCGTAAATCAATAATTGTCGAATTTGTTTTCGAATTCATGTTTGGATCATAAATGATTATAACCTATGCTCAGCGGTGAAAGAAAACATATTGAGGAAACCCACATTCCCGAGAAATGCATTTTCGGAGGTACGTGATCTAACCTGTATTGGGCCGGTTTTCCCTTCGCGGGTTCTTATCGTGTGGGTTGTGAGGTGGAATACCAACCTTAACAACCCGGGTGTCAGGGTTATTACTGAGCCGCCAAAAGCGACCAACGGCTTAACGTGCCTTCCGAAGCACGAATCATCTAACTATTAATCAGGGTAATCAGCCTGTAATGTCCTACCAAACTATGGATCACAAAGTGTTTTTTTTGTGATATGTCCCCACCGGGATTCGAACCCGGGGCCTCCGGATCGTGAGCCCAACGCTCAACCACTGGACCACGGAGGCCGTTCTCAAACCATTAAGATGGAATACCCATTAAGTGCCTCTAATCTTATGAAGCCCATATTCGATTAATACAAATCAAAATGATTGTAATTCTACATACATAAATAGCCTATACACGTCCCACTGCTGGGCACATACCTTCCCTCAATCAGCCGGAGGAGGTATGGAGCATACTCCACTACGGTGCTCTACTGCGGGTTGTAGTTGGCCTGGAACCAACGACTCTTTCATATTCATGCAAAGTCAACCTTGTATGAATAAAAATCTTTGAAACATTGCTCCCAACGCTCAACCACTGGACCACGGAGGCCGTCACAACTGTGAAGAAGCCAATTGTGAACAAACGTACGCTTACTTAGTGCAGGAAGTCTGCGGCACGCTGAGAGTTGAGGATATGGTATCCCGACGTGCTGGCAGAGTAGGGGAATGATTGACGATGATAAAGTAGAAGCAACAGCAACAGGAATATATACAGTTTATTAAAAGCACTTCACAAACTTAGTAACATAGTCACAAACATAATAGTTCACAATATACACATTTCACAAAAGAATCAAGACTTAGGAATTAGAGGGCACGGCCCTAAACAGTATAATATACTTGTTGTTTTAATGAAGGTCGGGGATGCAGTGAGTCAAAAGTGAGTAAAATGAAAGGAAATGCGAATGGAATGGAATGAGAATTTCGTAATTTAAAATGGTGATGGTCCGAACAGAAGGCCAGTATGTGCAGAGTTTGTACTCTGCTACAAATCTACATACCTCGTTTAGCTGCTTGCTCATAGAGCACCCGGTCAGGTTGTAGGACTGGGTGATGTTGCTGCTGAGTTGCGCGAAGTGCTCATGATAGAACTCTGGGGTCGATTTCACACTGTAGTTGCCGATGTTGTGCAGGGCCAGAATCTTTAGCTCACTGGAAGAAAGTGGGTAGTTTTTAAAATTTCATTGCAAAATGGACGAGTTAGAGGCTTTAAACATAGGGCATAACTGGTCAGCCTGGATGTAAAACGTAGAGATGCAATTCAAAGTAAAAACTCTCGTAATAACCATGACATAAGTTCTCGACTATTGGGTTGTCCATCGTAATCGCAAGATGAACTAACTACCCACGCTTTACCGAGCTTTCTATTAGATCAACGTGATAGGTGAGCCGTATTGCTACACACGTACCCGACGACCCGATTACTCTAGCCATAGAGGCAGCCAATCAGCTCGCGACACCAAACATTTCAGAACCCCGATACCGACCCCGGCGTGGTCGATGATTTCCCTCAATCAGCGCTTATCGCTATCAACCCACTAGGGTCGATTAATTCTTTCAAATATTTTTCCTCTCAGACGACGCCCTGAGCCGAGGTTCCCGCCCAACTGGGCACCCTCAGGCCTGTTGTCTTAAACGTTGTACCGGGTGAGAGCCTTCAGCGCTCCCTATTTGTCTGGCCAAGTAGTTAATGCCATCTGCGGCACGTCAAAAAAAAAACACGTACGTACAGCTGTAGTGGCCCCGATTCCTGCAGACACCTCCTAATTTTATTTCAAGTTATACCCGTCATTTTCTTATCCACCGAAAAAATGGCAGATATAACTTAAAATAAACTTAGATGGTGTGTTCTTACTGGAATCAGCGCAACTACTTCCTGTTTTAATACCATAATTCACAATAAATGCTTTTATTTCCGCTATAAACGTGAACGGTAACTTTAGTAAGAGCGTTTTTATTATTGTCCCGTTCGGGTCATAAAATTTCACTTAACGTTTATGAACTTAAGTACCGCGTTATTTTTGTCGCGAGTGTTTTTTTTTTACCTTTCATGGGTTTGCTCTTGGCGTTGACGAGCCCTAAGATGGAGCGAGCTTGCCCAAAAGACTCGCTCAAATACAAACTGTGGCGATGCGACGTAAACTTTTTCTAGAGCATGGCTAATAACTCTACCTATATAACGGTAATTCTCCGCCCCGCACCAATTCCTATCGAACGCTGATCTCACCCCCTCTAGGCCTAATCAACTCTAGATGACAACACTAGTCTAAATGGCCGTAAGCCGCTAAAGAGTAAGTGGGAAACAAGCTTGTATATTAAAAAGCTAAGGAGGGATGCATGTAACTGTAGGGTATCGTACTCAACTTCGAATGACGTACTATCGAGGTAGGGACATCGAGGTATTGAGCATAGAGCCAACGTCATTCAAAGTTGAGTACGAAACCCGTAACTGTAGACTTGTCGGTCTAAAGTAATATTAGTACTCAATGACGTAAGTGCGTAGTCGTTACACGAGTCATGTCAGGGGCCTGTGGCGGCTCAATAATAACCCTGACTGGGTTGATGAGGCTGGTATTCCACCTAACAATCCACACGATAGAAGAGAAGAGATTGTTATTAAATAAAAAATATCAAAAATCTACTTACTTGGTAACACACTTCTGTACCATAGTATAGGCCTTGAACCCGAGGATGCTGAATATGACGACAGACGCGTAGATGGCAGTAAGGGCGTTGCACACTGACACCATCAACACGTCCCGAACACAGTTGTTGTTCGGTGGGTTGTACGAGCCAAACGCGATCAGCGAGCCAAACGCCAAGCCGAACGAGTAGAACACTTGCGTAGCTGCATCCAGCCACACTGTTGGATCTAACAGCTTTTCCAGCTGAAAATTAGACGGACTTAATTAGCTGTAAGGTTTTTAATCAACGGAAATTCTTCTTCCACTCATGTGGTCCAGTGGTTGAGCGTTGTGCTCACGATCCGGAGGTCCCGAATCCCGGTGGGGACAAATCACTTTGTGATCCCTAGTTTGGCTAGGACATTAACATGATCCGTGCTTCGGAAGGCACGTTAAACCGTTGTTCCCGGTTGTTACTTACTGATGTAAGTACGTAGTCGTTACATGAGTCATGTCAGGGCCTTTGGCGGCTTATAACCCTGACACCAAGGTTGACGAGGTCGGTAATCTACCTCACAACCCACGCGATAGAAGAAGACGTCAATTCTGTTATCCTGTTTCTTGAGGTCTTTATCTGACCATTAGGTTCAGGTGCGTCTGCTTTCATTACGTCCCTGGCTTAATTTAATCAATATAAATTAATGTTAATCTAGTACCTATTTATTTTAAAAATTACTTTTTAATGGCCTCAATTTATAAACACTAAATAGAAAACATTGTAAAACAGGCCACATAGTTATTATGTTCCATTGCCTTTGTGGCGGATCTAACTAGTAGACCTAGTTCCACCCACATGCAACAGATGGCGCCACCATTCAATAATGGAGTCCTGAAACGCGCTATCGAAATTTACACAGTGTGACGCATATATACAATTTTCAACATAACACCGTTGGATCGTCGATTTATAGTCACACTACCAACTCGTGGCTAGCGGGGTTATATGTTCTGTTCGGTACCCCAAAAACATCCTTTGACAGTTTGACAGCAGCACACCTTGGCCACCAAACCTTCTACAGTTCTACTATGGGAAAATCTAAGGGTGGCTTGCGTAAGGTCCCACTAAACATGTTTAAAGACCCTTACGCAAGCCTAGACCCTAAGAGTATAAAATTTAAAAGCTAGTTTGCCTCACCAGATAATAAAACCCCTTGTTCCTCACTGATTTTACGCAAAAATTGTTATAATAAAAACCCCACAAACCTTAGGTTTATACATGTGAACAATGCCATCGTAAGACCCCGGCAGCGTCACCCCGCGCACAAAGAAGATGGTCAGCACAGCATACGGGAACAGGGACGTGAAGTAAACCACCTACAACGTAAGAATAAACAACTTTATAAAAAAAATACCCCAAGATTAACAGGATGACATTAAACTAAAAATATTTATTCATTCTCGAATCTAGAGTGGAGTGGAGAATGATTTCACTCTATTGAATGATGGATTAGTATTACTATTGTGAAACTCTACTTACACATCATAATCGGTAGCTGCTAAACAAGCAACGAGTATGAAAATTAGAAAATAACTCAAAATGTGGGATTACACCGTTGGAAACAAGTGGCGCCCAGCATGGGACCAGAAGTGTTTATTCCTATCAAAACGTAGGTACTTCTACATACGTACATACATATATATACAAGACCACGCCCATTTCCCGTTAGGGTAGGCTCGCTGGTTAAGAGCACTGCTATACCCTGGTACCCCGCCTAGCTCCTCGGTATGGGTACTTCTATATGGGAAATAATAAACCACCCACAGATTTTTTCTCAGCTTGGGAGAAACAATTCGCGCCCAACATACTACTTGAACTAGAAGCGAATGCTTATAATATTGTCTTTTACCCTGCCACTGCTCTGGATTCCCTTCATGACGATGATGAACACGATGGTCCAGGAAAGCACCAGATACAGCACAATCCACCAGCGCGGCGCCCCCGGTTCCTCGATGCTGGGAGACGCGTCTAGAGCTTCTCGGTACCAGAAGTAGACGGTTGATGATGCCTTAGTGCACTCCTCTTCGGCCGTGCTGTTGTCTGCCGGGCAATGCGACCATGGAAGCTGGTCGGCTGTTAGCTGGAGAAGGAGAATTAGAAATAAAGATACCAAGCAGAGACGACGAGCAGCTGCGACAGATATCGCGAAGTTCGACCAATAGATGTACAACTACTGAATGATGACATGTTTACTGGTAGCAGTCTTCGTTTTAACTTGAGTGCTTGGTAGTGGTTGCATGAGGCAGAACTTATTTAAAGGGTCAGACGGCAATTACCCTTGTCAGAAACGGATAAACTTCTGCTTACCTTATATTTCTAGCGGACCCTACAACACTATGTCAAGTAATGAGGTTCAAGAAATGTTGGTAACTAAAATACTAACCCGAATGCTGTTAAACAGGTAGAAGAAGACCCAAGTGATGATGACGTTGTAATACAGAGCCACGAAAATCGTGACGATGCAACTGGAAATCCCAATGCCGCCCAGCCAGGGGTGGATGGTATTCCACACGCCCAAGGAGCCGAGCCGCATCTTTTGGCCGATAGCCATCTCGATCAGGAAGAGTGGGATACCTTCAAGGACCAACATGATCAGGAACGGGATGAGGAATGCTCCTGTGGAAAGAGATAAGTTTTGTTTGATATTCACAAAGAGAAAACAGATCGAAAATTCCCATGGATAGGATGAGGGTTCATATTCATAATATTCATATTCATTTATTCATTGCAAAGTGACAAGCAGTTAGGAGTTGAATAAATACATGGTATTAGGTACAATGTATTGTGACGTCCTACAAGGGCACAGCAAAGTAAGAGGTGACAGCAGCTTCATTACAACAATATTATTAAGTAGTAGTAATGTAATGGTGATCTAACACGCTCGTCTCGGATTGACAAGCGCTGCGGAGTTCAATTCCGACTACACAAGACTACACGATTGCATGCATTGGCGAGTACTAATGCATGCAGTTGAATATAAGAAATATAAAGAAAGTCAAAAATACTATGACGAACTTACCTCCTCCATTCTGCTGGCACAAATACGGAAATCGCCAGATGTTGCCAAGTCCAACTGAGTAGCCGATGATTGATAAGAAGAACTGAAGCTTCCCGGACCAGGCTGCGCGATCCTCTCCTGGTACCTCCCGCTGGAGGGACCCGGTCCTCGACCCTTGGAGCACGATGGTAACTCCATGAGGCCTCTCTGTCCCATCCGCGCGAGTGTTCAATGGCGCCAACTCATGCCCATTCCGCGGACCAATCGGTTCAGGTTTCGCCGCCATTTTGTTTTCCCCTTACTTTTTAATTTAGTGTTGCTATTTTAATTCTCTTTACTAATTACTTTTTAATTTAAAATCTTTATCTAACCAGTATTATTGTCAGTTATCAGTTTGTTTTGTTTAAAATTAAATCAAATCCTCAATTTTAGCTTTACGAGATTTTTCGAGTGGTAATTGTTACCTATAAATATGTTCATACTATATCTGTAGATCGTAATCGTAAGTGAAAAATCGTATCGCGTCCTTTTTAACGAATTCCACTACTTTGAAGTAGGATGTTGCTCTTTGGAGCAATTTTTGTCGCAGTTTAAGAGAATCCCTGAAAACGTTAGTGGCTGTTCTGTGCATGGATTTTATAGGTTATTTTTACAACTAGTGGAAAGGCATTTTCCCAAGGAAAAGGGTTCGATGAGTGTAAACTACTTTATTGTCCCATATTCGGTGTCTCCGATGAAGGTCTGAAACAAAAAAAAGTCAATAATATACATAGGTATGTGAAATCTACATAAAGGACTAGGTAGCATCTAAAACTGCATTATTTTATACAATTTATAAAATTATCCAATTTATATACGAAATCTAACTAACAATCATAACATCTAAGTACCTATGTAAAAATAAATGGCGCCCAGCATGGGACTACAAAATATCATTTTGTAAATATGGTGCAAACATAAAAAGCATTGCACTTTACACACCTAGAAATGAAAACATAGCCCTAATAATATTCTTATGCATTTTCATCCACCATTAACTTCCACTTTTAATATTCATCAGTATAATTTCATATCTAACGAGAGATTCAATATATCAGATAACTAACACGCCATAAAAAGTCCGAATGGGTAGGTAGCCATTTTGTGTTGGCTTCCGGCCAAAATATGGCTGCAGAAATGCAATGCGGAGATACACCCACGCAACCTTCCACGAACTATTGCCTGCTTCTTTGGCTCGAGATTGAAGGACACCAACATAGTTTCAGAAAACTTGTAAAAAGTAAAAGCAAGTAAATTAAAACTACGAAGTAAAACTTTGAATCAATCATGGCATAAGACCTATATAGTCTCTCTTGTCACGTAGGTCAGCTGGAAGAAATCTCTTTGTTTAGAGATAAGCTTGCCTGTACTATCTGTTTTCTTTGTATGTTTCTTGTGTCTGTTTCATTGTGTACAAATAAATAAATAAATAAATAAATAAATAAATAAATAAGAAGACCAGGGGGATTAAAAAGGCCACATTGAAGCAATTCATCTAAAAAAGCAATATTGCAATTTGACATTAGCGCATTAAAAGTAAGTGTGGAATGCGCACAAATGTCAAATAGCAATATTGCTTTTTTAGATGAATTGCATCAACGTGGTCTTTTTAACCCCCCAGGTATGCTCAAGCCGCCATTGCTAGCCCTTTGATGACGTATGTGTTACCACTGTGTTACCATTAAATTGGTATCTCCAACATTCCAAGGACGTAAATTTTATTATAGAAAGTTAATTGAATTACTGACTAATATTAATTACTATTACTTGTCACATTATAAAAACCATTAAAACTGTAAGTAAATCTTTTACTAAAAGTTCAAAATTTCCTTGTAAAGTAAATATAAAAACATTGGTCATGGGTAATTTATTTTTTACGAAATGGCAACGTAGGGCGGGATGACGTCATCCAGCTGACCTTGAAATGTTAGCTGTCACTTTTGAGCATACCTGGTTTTCTTATACCATGGAATCAATATCAGATCGATATTTCAATTTAAATACCCAATGCATTATGCATCCAAATCTTACTATGCTTTTTCAGAAATTAGGTACTTAATCCTCTTTTGACGACGTTTTTTTAGACGTAAGTAACTTATTCTAAATAGCTACCTACCTACCTCTTTAGGAATACAGGCGCGATGCTATGCTACGTTATTGTAGATTTGCCTTGAATTCCATTTGGCCGGACAAATGAGCACACCCGAATATATGTCCATGATATTAAACATACCTAGCTTTCATTCTTCTTCTATCGTGTGGGCTGTGAGGTGGAGTACCAACCTCATAAACCCTGGTGTCAGGGTTACTATTGAGCCGCCAAAGGCTGACATGGCTCATGAGCCATGATGTATATGATGATAGTCGTTACATGTAACGACTATTAACTTACATCAGTAAGTAGTAACCGGAACCTGGCTTAACGTGCCATCCGAAGCATGGATCAACTTTCTTTCGGACAATCAGGTGATCACCCTGTCATGTCCTATATCCAAACTAGGGATCACGAAGTGATTTTCGTGGTGTGTCCCCACCGGGATTTGAACCCGGACCGGGATGTGAGCCCAACGCTCAAACCATAGGACCACGGAGGCCGCTTTCATTATGTCTAGTAAATATATATTTAAGCTTGAAAGGAAATTTCCCATATAAGTAACCTATTAAATTTCCCATATAACCTATTAAATACCCTCTTATCTACTATGTATTTCTGACTCCACCGTCATAGCTTGCTATAGCTATGAATCACCCGTACGTCATTCATTATGACGTCATAAAAATATAAATAGGTAGATATTTGAAAGCGTTTTATTCAAACAAGGTTGACTTTGCATGAATATCAAAGACTAAATATCTAAAGGCACGTTACGTCAAAAAAAAAACAAAAGAGATTTATTGCATTTTTTATTGCATTTAATTTATTGTATTGTATTGTCGTTGGTTCCAGGCCAACTACAACGCCCCGCAGTAGAGCAGCGTAGTGGAGTATGCTCCATACCTCCTCCGGCTGATTGAGAGAAGGCACGTGCCCAGCAGTGGGACGCAAACTTATAAGCTTTTTATGTATCTAAAATTACAGTCATTTTATTTGTATTAATTGAATATGGGGTTTCATAAGATTAAAGGCACTTAATGGGTATTCCATTAACTTAATGGATTGAGAATGTCAGGGGCCTTTGGAGGCTCAATAGTAACCCTGACACCAGGGTTGATGAGGTTGATGGTAATACACCTCACAACTCACACGATAGAAGAAGAATGAAAGCTAGGTAAATATGTTCAATATCATGGACATATAATTATTTAGGTGTGCTCATTTGTCCGGCCAAGTGGAATTGAAGGCAAATCTACAATAACGTAGCATAGCATCACGCCTGTATCCCTAAAGAGGTAGGTAGGTAGCTATCTATAATAAGTTACGTCTAAAAAAACGTTTTTCGTCTAAATAAATTACCCATAATTATAGACGGCGTTACGGCTCACGTGGGTCTAACAGAAATCTCGGCGAGGCGTGGGTACTTAAGTAGTTCATCTTGCGATGGATCCGTCTCTGACTACTCCATTGATATCGTGAGTTATGTTTAATTACCATTACAATGGTGCTAATTCCAGCAGACGCCACATAATTTTATTTTAAGATATAAGTACCTGTCATTTTCTTATCCGCAAAAAAAGAAAGGGACGGATAATCGACAAGCATAAAATTTTTTGAACACATGTTAATTTTAAGCTGAAATCTAAAACAACCGTCTAAACATTTTAAATCGGCCAATAACCCGACAGAATTAAGCAGACAGCACGTCAAACGGATTACATACTAAGATACCTATTTTATTCGCCCGGGTTATTAATTTAAAATCGACTTCTTGACAATCATCTGTCCCTTTCCTCTTCGGCGGATAAGAAAATGACGGGTATAACTTAAAATAAAATTAGGTGTCTGCAGGAATCGAGGCCAATAGCCAGGTATTTTTACACCGTAGAATTACTTTTCATTATTCATAGATACGTCTAGTCCGTGTTTAGGTTATTATGTTGGTACTTAGTTCGTCCGATTTAGATGGCCAGATAGCACGAAAATAGACTTTCAATGAAGTACCAACATGCCCATGAAAATCGATAGATTCGGCATTTTATAACCTTGACCTAGTATAGAAGCATCGTCGGTATACCCTGCAAATAGGGTGTTAGTGGCATCGTAACGAAAACTTTGAGGGATGATGATTCAGGCCATGATTCTGAGTTGATATCAAGTGGAATTTTCCGTTGCAAAAGTACATACATACATAAACTCACGCCTATTTCCCACCGGGGTAAGCAGAGACTGTAGAATTCCATTTGCTTCGATCCTGACACACTTCTCATGCTTCCTCCACATTCATCAATCGCTTCATACATGCACGTCGGAATAAAGCATATTAAACCTTTTCTAAGGACATCTCCAATTTGGTCAATGTAAGTTCATCTCGGTCTTCTTCTGCCAGGCCTACCATCAACTTTCGCAAAAAACATTAAAATTTTCATGAATTTTACGATGCGTTTCTAACTGTATACTTGTACAGGGGGTAAGTGACATCGTAACAAATACTGAGGGAAATGATTCAGCTCATTATTCAGAAAATTCCACTTTGATATTAACTCAGAATCATGGTCTGAATCATCCCCCTCAGTATTCGTTACGATGTCAATAACAACCTGTATCTATATCAAAGGTCTTTCATTTTAGACGTAACTTATTGTAGACAGAAGACAACTTGAAACCACTGATGATATGAAGTCCTAAGATGGATATGATGAACCTGGGATGAACAAGGGATCAGCCTATCGCTCAAACGAATCCATCGAAATGGCTAATGATGTCATTTTCCATTGAGACTCGTGCCCATCCCTTGTTCTGTTGTGTTTACTGTCAGAAATAATTGGAATGCTACCTAGTGACGCCACACATTTTCAATACAGAAACGACCTTCAGCATTTCAACAAAGGAGTTCCGTAATGCGTTTAGTCATCGGGGCCGATTAGAGCAATTGGTTTGATCTAGCCAGCTGCCAGGTTTATGGGGGAATTAACTTTAGATTCCTGATCAAACGTTCATTAGAAACGTACATGGGTCGTTCTTCTTTTTTATCGACAATGATCTGTATTTAGTTCTGATAGCTTATATGTTTTAGAATTTTATTTAATCTTTCCATTGTCCAAAAATCTAGGTAATCTTATTATACTCAAAATACTAGCAAAATACTAATCGGTACCTTGATTAGTGATTAACTTAGCTTGATTGTTTTTCACAAAATTCTGTGACAGAGTGGTAAATCAAAATGCTGTCTCCGATGAAAAGGGCCACTCTGTCACAATTTTTTTTTTGAATGCCCCTGCAACGAAAAGTATGTTAACTAGATAAAGAGAAACTCTAAATAGTCCTCTATAGACACATTCTTATATGATGTTTTAAAGTACTTATTGTCGTTATAATTTTAAAGGTGTTAAATCCGATATATCGAGAAAATTTATTTTTATTGTCGATAAAAAAGAAGAATGACCCACATATCTTTTGCAACATTAACATAGGCTCACAACTATATCCCAATTGGGGTCGTCTCACAAAGTGACTTTCGACAGAGTCCTAGGAATTGATTGAACCTGAACCTCCAGTCAATGCTCTAACAACTAGATAGATAAAATCTTTATTTAGATTTAAGACGTTACAATAATTTCTTAATATACACACACATACTCAGGCGTAGTGCTATGTTATGTGTTGTCGCCGAACGAAGTAAATACCCCTTTGGCCAAAACTCTATGGTCCAGTCCTTTAAAAAGAAACATAATAGCGGTCATTTTTAAGAAGAAAAGAAGACAGTTGACGATCGGGAGCGAAAAGGATTAGTCATAGTTGAACTACGGATATTTAATTACTTATATTAACACTGTCAATGACAGAACGTCTACGGACGTCCCGATTCCAAGGTGTCATACTACCTATTATGAACCATCAATGACCCATGGTATCTGTCCGGCGAAGGGTTAATCGTATTGAATATTCGAAACAAATGTTTAAGCGTATAATGAATTTTGGATATCAATAGAAATGAGTATGAACATGTTTTTCTTTAATATATGTGCGTTCTGTTTAACTACAAACACTTCAGGACCCCGATACCGATCCCACCGGCGTGGTCGACGATTTCCCTCAATCAGCTCTTATCGCTATCGACCCACTACGGTCGATTAAGTCTTTCAAATATTTTTCCTCTCAGACGACGCCCTGATCCCAGGTTCGCTCCCATCTGGGCACCCTCAGGCCTGTTGTCTTAAACGTTGTACAGGGTGCCTTCAGCGCTCCCCATTTTTCCGGCCAAGTAATTTATGCCATCTGCGGCAAATCTACAATAAGTCACGTCAAAAAAAAAAATTAACTACAGCTTTAAAACAACCAAACGGTTGATTTCTACTCGTGATTTTAAATCGAATAAAATCAATTTGAATGCGTAAGGCCTCTCAATGTCAATTCATTAAAGAATGGTCATTTTGATCGATAGTTTAGAGAAGCCCCAGTATGAACTATGATGTCTGGTCAGTGGGTCAGCCAATCAATACTATAAATACATTCAATACAGAACAGCATTGTGTTCACATAAGAGACACTGTAACTTGTACAAAACTGTCTGTGTGTTTATGGTCGGGGACTTTTTGGCGGGAACGGGAACGGGACAGTTGCTTTCTTCATTGTGGTGTTTTCAGAAGTGGTGTTTTGTGGTTAATGATCGCATTAAATTAGTCGGGTAACATTCGCGATAATGTTATTATATCGAAATATTCAATAAACAAAGGGTATTTACCTATCTATTTTCGCTTCGTGCCAACAAGCCGCTTTAAAACTCGAAAGTTTATGCGGACTTTTGAGTTAATTCGTTTGGGGTTCGGAGTAAGAGTCTGCTCCGAGGGTGGGGGCGTAGGTTTCATCATGCATCGTCATCACCTTTCATAATTTCATTAATCATCAAGAAAAAAATAGATAAGGCATAGCTATATGGACATAGTTCCCTTTGCCTTGCCCTTCGGAGAAAACCAAAACAAAAAAAATGTTTATGGTCGGTAAAGTGGTCGGATGAATAGGGTAGAGCCGCGGTAGCCCAGTTGGTAGAACGCTTGTCTCTCACTTTGAGATCGCAGGTTCGAATCCAGCACAGGCCTAAACCAAATGAGTGTCGAATTTGTTTTCGAATTCATGTTTGGATCATAAATGATTATGCGTGCTCAGCGGTGAAAGAAAACATTGTGGCTGTGCCCACCCCATTAGGGATAACGGGCGTGACTTTATGGTCGGTAAATCGAAATTAAGCAGTCTGCAACATACAATGGCCTTATTCAGTATTCGTACCCGTCTAGACTCAACAAAAGCTCGAATCTTTTCCATATCAAAAGCCTCGACAGCGCTCCCATTTACGAACCGGTTCAAATGCGTATATTAGGGGCTAAGCAGTTATCATACAAAAGAGAGATGTATAGAACTGAACACGATGTATACAGCTGCCGAGCACAGGGTGTAATACATACACCTCTGTCGACCCCTTCGGGGATACAGGCGTGATGCTGTACTATGTCATCCACCTAGCATTATCCCGTGTTTCACAGGGTCCGCTTACCTAACCTGAAGATTTGACAGGTCCGGTTTATTAAACAAACGACTGCTTGTCTGACCTTCCCGTAAAGGGAAAACCAGCCCAATACAGGTTATGTCACATACCTCCGAAATACATTTCTCGGGAATGTGGGTTTCCTCACGATGTTTTCCTTCACCGCTGAGCACGTGAAAATCATTTATGATCCAAACTTGAATTCGAAAACAAATTCGACACTCATTTGGTTTAGGCGAGAGGCAAGCGTTCTACCAACTGGCCTACCGCGGCTCCACCCTATTCATCCGACCACTTTACCGACCAAAAACATTTTTTTTGTTTTGGTTTTCCCCGAAGGGAAAGGCAAAGGGAACTATGTCCATACAGCTATGCCTTATGTTTATGGTTTCTTGATGATTAATGAAATGATGAAAGGTGATGACGATGAATGATGAAACCTAAGTCCCCACCCTCGGAGCAGATTCTTACTCCGAACCCCAAACGAATTAACTCAAAAGTCCGCATAAACTTTCGAGTTTAAAGCGGCTTGTTGGCACGAAGCGAAAATAGAAAGGTACCCTTTGTTTATTGAATATTCCAATATACTTAATAATACTATCGCGAATGTTTCCCGACTAATTTAATGCGATCTTTAACCACAAAACACCACTTCGTATCAATTATTTAGATTATTCAATGAAGAAAGCAACTAACTGTTCCGTTCCCGTTCCCGCCAAAAAGTCCCTTATTTTTTTGTTTTGGGTTTCCCCGAAGGGCAAGGCAAAGGGGACTATATACAGCCACGTCTTATGTATTTTTTCATATTTGGATTATAAATGAATTCTATGCTAGGATTCGAACCTGCATCCCTATATTGAGAGTCAAGCGTTCTACCAACTGGACTACCACAGTTATATTACCTGCTTCTAATATAAGTACTTTATATACTTATACTCACAATAATTATTATCGATCTACAAGCTCTAACGAGCGAGACAGCAAATCTCAGAACCGTTACCGGAGGGGAAGCCACGGACCCCTATAAAAGGTTGTCCTTGACACAATTCAGACCCCTAACCCTTGGAGTAATGAGGGGAGAAAGCATGTTAAAGGTGGACAATGCCTTAAGAACTTTGAAAAATTCCGAATATCTCGCCGTGCGCGTTGGCTTCTTAACAGATATAACAATAAAATATGAAATTATAGTAAATACGGGGTGTTAGTGACATTGTAACGAAAATTTTGAGGGATGATTAAGGCCATTATTCTAAGTTAATATCAAGTGGAATTTTCGATCGCGAAAGTATAGAAATGAAATTATTAAAAAAAAAAACATGAATTTTGCGAAGGAAAATTCCACTTGATTTCAACTCAGAATCATGGTCTGAATCATCCCCCTCAGTATTCGTTACGATGTCACTAACACTCTGTATGTAGGTAATCGTCTTCGGTTAACACCTGAAGTATAATTGGAATCAAACATCACTTAACAGGTAAGTTCGTTTGAGTCCTAATTATGTCGCATACCTATGGTAGTTTATCATTTAACGATAATTATCCTTTAAATAGAATAATATTTTACTTTTACAAAATAAGAATGCGCTTTTTTATCTATGTAAGTACTTATTACAAGACCCGAAACACGGGCAGCCATGATTAAGCTTCGTGTGACGTCACATATCACAAAATAAACAAAACTATCTGTCAAGTTTCAAGTTATACCAATACTAATTTCACAGTTTATTTGATTTTTGAAATGTGACGACACTGGATATTTAATGTTTCTTTTTATTTTTTTTAAAGAACGTCTAGGGCCCTGTGCCGAGGTTTTTCTTGCAGCTTCTTTTCCCCGGCTATACAGGTTGTGAGAAGCTGCAGTAGTTTTAGGCGGATGAGACGTTCGTTATGTAAAAATTGACGATTCAAAGTGTAACTATGTTACCTACTGAATAAAGATATTATTGAATTTGAATTTGGATTTCGAACGAAAGAAATTAATGAATATTATTTATTTTATAATATATATAGCTGGAGACCCACTGACTGACTGACTGACTGACTGACTGACTGACTCACTGACATAATTGTTCTCCCAGAAGGAGCGTCGGGGGGTCAAAATGATGTATGGGGGGTGTGATCGGGACCTCCCGGTGAGTATGGGAAAAATCCCAAATCTTGGAAAACTGCTCCGCATCAGGGAGACGCCCTACAGTCTGGCGCAACTATTATACCTGGATCATTTTTTTTTTTCGCAAAACCTATTTAAATCTTGGTCAAATTCTATTGTGGGTGAAAAAAAATCAAAATGGCGGAAAAACAAGATGGCCGCCATACAAAATTTAGTTTTTCCGGAAAATGTCTCAAGGGTAAAAATTGTGTATGGGAGTGTAATCGGAGTGTTTTGTTGAGTATGGAGACACTTCTCTTTCTTCAAATCTGCTCCGCATCAGGGAGACACCCTACGGCCTGGCAAAACTATAGCACCTAGAACTTTTTGGTTTTCACAAGACATATTTAAACCTTGGTCAAATTCAATTGGCAGTGAAAAAAAATCAAAATGGCGGAAAAACAAGATGGCCGCCATACAAAATTTTCGTTTTTCTCGAAAATGCCTCGGGGTGAATGTGATGTAAGAGGGATGAGATCAAAATGTCATATTGAGTATGGAAATACTTCCCGACCTTCAAAAACTGCTCCTCATCAGGGCGGCACCCTACGGCCTGGGAAAACTATCGCACCTGGAACAATTCTTTTTTCACCAAACCTAATAAAATCTTGGTCAAATTTTATCGCCGGTAAAAAAAATCAAAATGGCCGAAAAGCAAGATGGCCGCCATACAAATTTTTGTTTTTACAGAAAATGTCTCGGGTGTAAAAACGATGTATAGGGGTGTTATGGGAACGTCTTGTTGAGTATGGAAATACTGCTAGATCTTCGAAAACTGCTCCGCATCAGGGGTCACCCTACGGCCTGGCAAAACCATAGCACCTAGAACTTTTTTGATTTCACGAGACCAATTCAAGTCTTGGTCAAATTCTATCGCGGTAAAAAAATGGCGGGAAAACAAGACACGCGAGCAGCTTGCTGCGAGCGAACCACGCGACATCTAGTATATATATTATATAAAGCTACAAACCCATGTATTGACTGACTGACTGACTGACTGACTGACATAGTTGTTCTCCCAGAAGGAGTGTCGGGGGGTGAAAATGGTGTATGGGGGGTGTGATCGGGGCCTCCCGGTGAGTATGGGAAAACTTCCAGATCTTGGAAAACTGCTCCGCATCAGGGAGACACCCCACGGCCTGGCAAAACTATCGCACCTGGAACGATTCTTTTTTCACAAAACCTATTTAATTCTTGGTCAAATTGTATTGTCGTTGAAAAAAAATCAAAATGGCGGAAAAACAAGATGGCCGCCATACAAAATTTTATTTTTCCGGAAAATGTCTCGTGGGTAAAAACTGTGTATGGGGATGTAATCGGAACGTATTGTTGAGTATGGAAATACTTCTCGATCTTGAAAACCTGCTCCGCATCAGGGAGACACCCTACGGCCTGGCAAAACTATAAAACCTGGAGCAATTTTTCTTTCGCGAAACATATTTAAATCTTAGTCAAATCCAATCCCCGCTGAAAAAAAAACAAAATGGCGGAAAAACAAGATGGCCGCCATACAAAATTTTCGTTTTTCCCGAAAATGCCTCGGGGGTAAAAATGATGTATGAGGAATGTGATCGAAACATCATGTTGAGTATGGAAATACTTTTCGATCTTCGAAAGCTGCTCCGCATCAGGGAGACACCCTACAGCCTGGCGAAACTATCGCACCTGGAACTTTTCTGTTTTCACGAAGCCTATAAAAGTCTTGGTCAAATTTTATCGCCAGTGAAAAAAAAACAAAATGGCCGAAAAACAAGATGGCCGCCATACAAATTTTTGTTTTTCCAGAAAATGTCTCAGAGGTAAAAATGATGTATTGGGGTGTGATCGAAACATCATGTTGAGTATGGAAATACTTTTCGATCTTCGAAAGCTGCTCCGCATCAGGGAGACACCCTACAGCCTGGCGAAACTATCGCACCTGGAACTTTTTTGTTTTCACGAAGCCTATTAAAGTCTTGGTCAAATTTTATCGCGGTAAAAAAAATGTGGGAAAACAAGACACGCGAGCAGCTTGCTGCGAGCCAACCACGCGACATCTAGTTTTTTTAATAAAGCGTTTCCGATAAAATAAAATATTTAAATATTAACGCTTGTAATTTTTTAATACTTATCCGAAAAGTCATGTAGCCAAATATTTGCATTTTGAAAGATAATTCCGGTACAGATCAAAAGTAAAATAGGTACACTAAGTATATTAATACACAGAAAGTAGCTCCTGAAATACCTGAATTCAGAACTCTAATTAAGTACTTACCTACTTATTTTAAAACATTGGGTAGAAAAATGAAATTATCAGCAAATCAGATGCACTTGACATTGTTTTTATTTAAATAAAAATTGTGAGCTTGGTTCGTAGTAAGTTCAAGATATATCATGAAACTCTGCTTACTAATAAATAAAGACAGAACTAAAACTAACGAAAAACATTTATTTTTTCTATTTAACTTATTTATGAATTTTAATCAAGAAAAACGTAATAATAAGTCCGACATTTTATCACGTTTTTCTATGACGTCACAGTGTGCTTTTTCATACAAATCCCATAGTAATTTCGTGTTTTGGCGTTTAGTAAAAAGTAACTGATTTGACTTGTTGGAAACTAGCCTATTGTATGTACCTAGATAGATAAGTAGGTACCTAACCTATGGCGTAAAAATACAATCAAACAAACAGCATAACGAGATAACAAAGGCATAACTATAACATCTGTGTGAGAGATTTATTTATTAATATTTAGCTAAATAAATACGCAACATAATGAACGTAAAATATTGATTGGCATATTAGTTATACACGAGTAATTACACGCCTTGTTAACGTAAAACGGCCTCTGTGGTCCAGTGGCTCAGCGTTGTGCTCACGATCCGGAGGTCCCGGGTTCAATCTCAGTGGCGACAAATCACTAAAATCACTTTGTGATCCCTAATTTGGTTAGGACATTACAGGCTGATCACCCGATTGTCCAAAAGTAGGATGATTTCATGCTTCAAAAGGCACGTTAAGCCGTTGGTCCCGGTTACTACTTACTAATGTAAGTCGGTAGTTGTTACATGAGCTATGTCAGGAGCCTTTGGCGGTTTAATAATAACCCTGACACCAGGGTTGATGAGGTTGGTAATCCACTTCACAACCCATGTAAGATAGAAGATGTAAACGTAAAACTACGTACCTACATACTTTCATCCTATACCATTGTTTTTCCCATTCGCGCCCTTTTTTGGCCCATATAAAGGACAGGCTAAGATCACAAGACCATCCTGCCTAGAGATAAGCAATGTCTTCCGTAATAAATTTATCTCTTGTATACTCGCGCCCTTATCAACAAAGATGCTTTTTTTTATTTATAGAAAAAGGGCAAAGGACACTTCCTAGACAGTTTAATAAAAAAAAAAACAAAAACATGAACCACGTGATAATGGCACGTGACGGGTGCAGCCTTCCCGGCTCCCGACCTTACCCAGCCTACAGCGCATCCCTCCGCGCGCAATCAATAACCCCAACATGTGAAAACACCTTCCACTAAAACCTCCTTGTTCCTAACCTCCAATCTAAAACCTTTAAACCACTTTTACTTTTCGATTTGTTTTTATTTTTATTAAAAGGTCTTTTATAAATACTAAGTTGACAATAGTTGTTGTGAAAGGCAAAGTTGATTAATATTGGCTTGCAAAAATTAAAATGGTACCTAATATTTTATGCAAAACTTTGCAGCAATGAGATATTTTGTGGTTATCAATAATGAGTTAAACAGGATAGCAGGTAAGCTATTGCGCAATATTACCATTATTTACGTAACTAATCCTATTCCTGTAAAAACCACGGAAATCGATCTAAATAGGTATAAGAGCGTAATAAAACTAAACTTACAAAAAACACTGCACTAATTAACTTCTTTCAACTTCAAAATTAATTTTCAGTAACACTGGCCATTTGGAACTTTAGTTTTTAGGTATTTCGAAATGTTCGAAATTCGAATACTTGACGCGCCAAACGCACATCCGCGACGGTTGTGCTGCATAGACTGCCGACATCGACATAGTATAGAGATGGGACACCTCTCAAAAATATTTTATCGATAACATTATCTAATATTTTTATATGGTAAAAATTAATAATTCTCCCTTATTCTTATTAATAATTTCTTATCTCTTCTCTTAATTAAGTACAGTCGGGGAAATACAGAATGAAATTATTTACTTAAAGTGATATCACTTATCAAATAAGTACCTGATTGAAGTTATTTAATGAATCATAAGGATCATTTGAGACCTTATTTTTTACATTTTGCATAAGTACATAACAATTATATGATTTATTTGAAGTGGAGGCCTGTACCCAGCAGTGGAACATAAGCATATGGGTTATTTATGGTATGTAACATTTTTTTATTATACTTCTGTACAAAATCTAGACCATTGTATATACGTACTTTTAAATCATAATGACCTCAATGAATAGGTGGATCATTGAACTTAACACGTGCGTACTTACATTTCTACAAATGTATCTAAAAACATGCTTACTGTGCACAAATGCGCATGACAAAAACGATGTTATATTATATATGCAGCGTTTATAAAATGTATCTTTAGAATTTATAAATTACTTCTGTAAATTGTTTACTTACTTATTGTATTTCACTTTTGTTGTGAGATGGAATCGATCAGCTATGTTAACCAAATTGATTGCTTTGCAGACTTGTACTCAATGAATGAGTCATCTATCTAACAGCAATTGGAGTATACGAGTATTAGTATCATCGTGGTTAGAAACTTCGAGTAAAAGAAATACGTTCCGTACACACGACAATTAGATTTCATAAGGTACTTGCACCGAATAAGGACTTATTTATTAGAATCGTTATATAAATTGAAATTATAAGTAAATATTTTTCTACTTAAAATCTTTAAAATAATAATAAATATAATTTTACGAAGAATCTAACCATGCCAAATATTTGTACAAATTAGTATCGATAAAGTCTTATAAAAAAATTGTCTATGTTTGGCCAAATTAGGAATACGGGTTGCTAATAAGGGCCGTCATAAAATTATTTTACAATAATACCCTTATTGATTTAATAGAATTATTTATTATGCCTAATTAGTATTATATTACATACGAATATTCACCGTAAGTTTTTGCTAATGGTCCTTATTAGGAGGCGGCCCTTAATCGGTGCAAGTACCTTACAATGGCGAAGTGATCTAAAATCGGTCAGCCAGTCACCCAGGTCAGCCACAGACCAACAGTTCGACGGTGCGACGGGGCCGTACAGGATCATAAAGTCGTCTTTACTTCACGAGCCTGTCCATCACGGCCCGGTGCACCTATCTACCTATACAGGGCTGTGAACTGTAAAAAGGTGTATATGGACTCAATTCGAGTGATAATAGAGACAATAATGGTTCAAATTTGCTGAACTGCTCTCCGTGTGAGTAATTAATAGCCCTTGAACGCCGTACCAGGTTAAGTCTTATTAAATCTATAAGGACTTCTTCGTTGTTCGAAATTTAAACCTTGATCTCTGCAATTAAAATACACGGATCGATAAACTGAGCTAGTGCGGTCTTTTCAATTACAAAAACGATAAATATAGCAAAACAATCTATTAAAAAATCATTGTTTTTCAGAGATTAATTAACATAAATATTTATATTATAAAAATATTAAGTACCTACCTGTAAATAAAGAAGAATAATGGTTCTTATCTTCATAGCAGTGTCACCTTGACTTTGTATCTTAACTAGGTGAATATTTATTTTTATACTAATGAAGCAGCGATCAATCAACGTTGCAAATTGCCTACTAACGTTAATCATACTATTAAAATATTGTACCATAATATCTAATTAGTATGTCTCACGTACGCTGTTATTTTTCTACGCTATAAAAATGATATTATATCAAAAATCGTAGCTTCCATATTTTAATATTAAAATGATTAAAGTAAAAACACTTACCTAACGGTGAAATGTATGTACTTTTTTATTTTAGGTTAATCAGCTTATACTTAGATGAATTATGTCCATAATCAGCTTCAGTGTCATTACAGAGTTCCTACACACACATAAAGTGTTATTAGGTCCTTTTTGTACCACGTTAGGTGGGGTAACGAAGTACTCATATTATTGTAAGTATCTATCTGTTGGATGGAAGGACGACATCGTGCGGCACGCAGGATATGGCTGGATGTCGAAAGCCCAAAATCGTCGGAAGTGGAAAAACATGGAAAAGGCCTACGTCCAAAAATTGGATATGAATTTAGGCTGATATATATAGATAGATCTATCTGTTGATGTTGCTTTTTGTTACTAACACGACTTTTTGTTACTAACTACTGGATGTAAAAAAGGATGTCCGAAATACGTTCAACATTTCTCTCGTTTGCACCACTATACGAGCAACCCTAGATACTCTACTTAGTACAATACGTACTATTTATACGAACTGTGATCTCACCCACTTGCAGTAGTATAGATTTATACGAAACCCATTTGACTCATGCAACTTCAGATCATTCATCTCTTTTCCGTTTATGTAAGTACGCGCCATTTTGTCAGCCCGTGTAAACGTCGCAAATATATTTGGAATATAGCAACAATATTTTAACCACACTTCACTATTAGCAAAATACATATATTATGTAGAAAAATTTGCAAATGTCTGTAAAATGCTTTCCAATTAGAATTTATGCTTACCTACCCTTATAAGAACAACATGCGTGATTTTATATGGTACTTATAGATTTATATAATATTATATATAATATTATAAGTAACAATCCCTGTTTAAACTTGAGACTTTTCATTTCATAAGCATTTTATAAGGCTCTTTTATTTTGATTTACTTAAAAAGGTTTTCCTTCATCATCTCCAGCGCTATCCCGTTTTCAAGGGGTCCGTTTACCTAATCTGAAAATTTGACAGGTCCGGATTGTTACCGAAGCGTCTGCCTGTAAACGCTTCTCAGCGTGAAAAAGTTATGAGTCAAAAATATTTTCTGAAAGTTACAAGATAAAATGAATAAGTACCTAAGTACGTTGAAAAATCAACCCTTATAATCCTCAGAAAATATCGATAAGACGTAGGGGGTGTACGCACACCCTAGTCCGTGACGTCAAGAACACAAGGGGAGGAACATGCGCGAAAATCCGCCATTTTGGATCGTCTCGGCCTTTTCCGTGACGATTCGGATTCTTTTCCGATTTGCGAAATTCCTAAGTGCAACCGTATCGTTTTGTAAAAATTTTTAACAAAAAAAAACCGACTTCAAACGCAAAACTAAAAAGCAATAAATAAATTTACTTCGCACAAAGTAATTAGTACGTATTTTCAATTAGTTAATTAATTTATAATTCTGAAGCCGGTGCCAAGGAAATGCTACAACGAAGTACCGATTCATATATTTTTCAATACTGATTGTTTTGTAATTTTTTGTTTGACATTGTTTTGTAATTGCTTTGATATAGGTATTAAACAATATTGTGTGTACATAGTAATTTGATATTGTAGTAGGGTTGTTGTAGCATTTACTTGGCACCGACTTCAGAATTATAAATTAATTAACTAATTGAAAATACGTACTAATTACTTTGTGCGAAGTAAATTTATTTATTGCTTTTTAGTTTTGCGTTTGAAGTCGGTTTTTTTTTGTTAAAAATTTTATTTTATTTTACGATTTTAAGTGATGGTTAGACCGAGCAAGGATGCAGACAGACAGATTTTCTGATTTATATTCATATATAATAATATAATATATTTTTAGTAGTGATCACAATTATTATTGATGAACATGTTTACACACACACACTCACACACGCGCTAACGCACACGAGCACACGCGCACGTACACACGCACACACACAGACACACGCACACACACACACACACACGCGCGCGCGCGCGCACACACACGCACACACATGTGTATGTGTACATACACACATGTGGTTGTCAGTGGAAGCTGCTATCATACACACTCACGCATACATATAGATACAGTAGATTTCGCGTGGTTCGCTCGCTGCTAAAGCAGCTCGCGTGTCCTGTTTATTCGAAACTGTCCCTCTTCGTATGGCGGCCATCTTGTTTTTCCGCCATTTTGTTTTATTTCACCGGCGACAGAATTTGACCAAGATTTAAATGGGTGTCGTGGAAACAAACAAAATCCAGGTGCAATAGGTTTGCCAGACCGTAGGATGTCTCCCTGATTGGGAGCAGTTTTCAAAGATGACGTTCCGATCACACCCCTATACATCATTTTTACCCCCAAGACATTTTCTGGAAAAACAAAATTTTGTATGGCGGCCATCTTGTTTTTTCGCCATTTTGTATTTTTTTCACCGGCCATTAAATTCGACGAAGATTTAAATAGGTTTCGTGAAAGAAAAATTGGTTCAGGTGTGATAGTTTCGCCAGGCCGTAGGGTGTCACCCTGATGCGGAGCAGTTTTCGAAAATCGGGAAGTATTTCCATACTTAACACGACGATCCGATCACAACCCCGATATATATTTTATATCCCGAGACCTTTTCTGAAAAAACAAAATTGTGTATGGCGGCCATCTTGTTTTTCCGCCATTTTGTTTTTTTTTTTACGCGCTATGGAATTTGACCAAGATTTAAATAAGTGCTCTGAAAGAAATATTGGTTCACGTGCGATAGTTTTGCCAGGCCGTAGAGTATCTCTCTGATGCGGAGCAGTTTTTGGTGACCAGAAAGTATTTCCGTACTCTACATGACGTTTTGAGTAAGCGCCCCATACATTATTTTTACCCAAACGGGCTTCTTCCAAAATCGACAAAATTTTGTATGGCGGCCATCTTTTTTTTCCGCCATTTTGTTTTTTTGCACCGGCGATTGAATTTGATCAAGATTTAAATACGTTTCGTGAAAGAAAAATTGCTCCAGGTTGTATAGTTTTGCCAGGCCATAGGGTATCTCCCTGATGCTGACCAGTTTTCGAAGGTCGGGAAGTTTTCCCGAAGCCTAAAGATCGATCCGATCAATATGACTTTACAAACGCACTAGTCGCTCCTACGATTTTTGAAAATTCCCCTCGATTTCTCTGGTCTTCCATCATCAGATCCTGACTTCCTTGACATGGGACCCCCTTGGGTATATCTCCTTTCAAACAAAAAAAGAATTATCAAAATCGGTTCATATACGACGAAGATATTCCCGAACAAACATAAAAAAAAAAAAAAAAAAAAAAATATACGGTCGAATTGAGAACCTCCTCCTTTTTTGAAGTCGGTAAAAACATAATTTATTTTTAGATTTTTATAATTTAATAGTGAAATATAAATAAATTAATAACTAAATTATTTCTTAAGTTAGAATCCTTCAATAAGTAAAAAAGCAAATACCTACCCTGTATTTGTTTAGTAAATATTACTTACTACTACTTACCACTTACTTATTTTAATTACTTACCACTTACCTATTTTAATTACTTACTTAAGTACCTATTTTTGTGAACGTTTGCAATCACTCTTTTAATGCATACAACCACCTAACGTAGACTGTATTTCTATCATCGATTTTATTTTCACCTTGGAATTTAAGCATCACCTTTCCAATGGCTGTTTATCCACTGAATCTATCGTTGTAGACAGAAGCGAAGGAGTTTGGTACTATAAGACCGGGTGAGAGCCTTCACCGGGTAGCCTTTAGCGCTCCCCATTTGTCCGGCCAAGTAATTAATGCCATCTGCGGCAAATCTGCAATAAATCACGTCAAAAAAACGTATTATAAAGTAGATACTTAGGTAAGTAACTAAACAAAAAATCGATTAAGTCTTCTCTTCTTATCATGTGGGTTGTGAGGTAGAATACCAGCCCCATCAACCCTCGTGTCAGGGTTATTATTGAGCCGCCAAAGGCCCCTGACATGACTCATGTAACGATTACTCACTTACATTAATAAATAGTAACCGCGACCAACGGCTTAACGTGCCATCCGAAGCACTGATCATCTTACTTTCGGACAATCAGGTGATCAGCCTGTAATGTCCTAACCAAACTAGGGATCACAAAGTTATTTTTGTGATATGTCTCCACCGGGATTCGAACCCGGGACCTCCGGATCGTGAGCCCACTGGACCACAGAGGCCGTGAGTCATGACTTTCCTTCTATCCTACCCTTCTAACATCACGGCGATGGATTGTTGCCTTTTTCACTTTTGTTAATTTAAATTATGTAGTCCATTTCTAAAAGTCAAGCATGTCTTTTAGGCTTCCGTAGCCAAATGGCAAAAACGGAACCCGTATAGACGCGTCACGTCTGTCTGTCCGTCCGTATGTCACAGCCACTTTTTTCCGAAACTATTATTGAAACTTGGTAAGTAGATGTATTTTGTGAACCGCATTAAATATTTTCACACAAAAATAGAAAAAAACAAAAAAATTGTGGGTTGCCCATACTTAGAACTGACATAAATGTTTTTTCACCAAACCCATACGTGTGGGGTATCTAGGGATAGGTCTTCAAAAATAATTATTGAGGTTTCTAATATCATTTTTTTCTAAACTGAATAAGTAGTTTGCGCGAGAGATTCTTCCAAAGAGGTAAAATTTGTCATCCCCCCTCCCCCCATGTAACTCCTAAAATAAGATAATTATAAAACTAAAAAAATATATGTAAGTACATTACCATGCGAACAGCCTCCGTGGAGTGATTAGAGCGTTAGGCTCACGATCTGGAGGTCCGGGTTCGATTCCCGATGGGGACATTGTCGAAATCACTTTGTGAGACTGTCCTTTGTTTGGTAAGGACTTTTCAGGCTTGAATCACCTGATTGTCCGAAAAAGTAAGATGATTCCGTGCTTCGGAGGACACATTAAGCCGTTGATCCCGGCTATTAGCCGTAAAAACACCTCCACCAACCCGCAGTGGAGCAGCGTGGTGGAGTATGCTCCATACCCCCTCCGGTTGATTGAGGGGAGGCCTGTGCCCAGCAGTGGGACGTATATAGGCAGTTTATGTATACATTACCATGCAAACTTCCACCGAAAATTGGTTTGAACGAGATTTATTAAGTAGTTTATTTATGATAGGTACAACATAAATCGTAAACCGCAATTTACCTTCCATTATGTTACTTGCTGCTACGGAGCCCTTCATGGGCGAGTCCGACTCGCACTTGCACGCTTTTTTTATTTATATTTAACACACACTTACTAAATCTCACTAAAAATTAACTACTTAATCTACTAATCTCTTAATTTTCACTGAACTCTGGCCTATTTTGGTGAGCTGCGGCACCCATATAACCTTTATGTTTTCCAACTCAATATTAATATTAATGTGTGTACTTATATTTTAATGTTGTAGATATATATGTGTGTTAGGTTTTACCTAAGTAAGTACTTAAACTTTTTTATTTATTTTTTTATTATTATTAATCTACAGTTACACTAACCTGTCGGTTTGCAGTGCCTAAGTAAGTAGGTACCATAACTATTTATAGTCGCAGACGCAGCTTATAGGATTAGCAAGCTGAAGTAAGTGTGAGCTGGTCAGCTGGTCACGTTTATAAGCTTTATACGGTAGAGTTAATCGTTTCGGACCTTGATGGAGGATCTATGGAGATCCTGACTTCGCAACTGGGCAGGCGACGCCTTACGGTAAGCAATGGCAGCCCTAGCAAAATATTTAGTTGGCGTAAGACCTCACAGTGGCGCCCTTCAAAATAATACAGTTTTTTTCGATTAGTTTAAGGCCACCGAAATATACCTAAGTACTTACTTAATTAAATCTTTTACGGCCACCCATATGAGCCGTGATATCCCAATTGGTAGCACGCTTGCCTCTCACTTTGAGGTCGCAGGTTCGAATCCAGCACAGGCCTAAACGTAAATGATTATCACGCGCTCAGCGGTGAAGGAAAACGTCGTGAGGAAATCCACATTCCCGAGAAATGCATTTTCGGGGGTTGGAAGATCATGCAGGCTGTCGCTTCTGTATGACGAGGATGTTTACGGCCACTCATTAATATGTATGAGTTTTATGTGGCCGCTAAGACGACTAATTCACAGAGCAAGTGTGCCCAATCCAGAACAGTTACTCCCTTGTAGATCCGAGGCTGCCAAGGTCGGTGGCTGATTTTGGCGTCCCATAAAACGATCGCACCGCCCTAGGGCCGCAACTGACGGTAAGTACGTTTTATGGGCGCCCCCTCAGGCTGTTGTCTTAAATTTTCTACCGGGTGAGAGCCTTCAGCGCTCTCCATTTGTCCGAACAAGTAGTCAATGCCATCTCCGGCAAATCAAATCAAATATACTTTATTGTACACAACATACAAAACAATACAAATGGTTGATAGATACAATACAATCTGGCGACCTTATTGCTAAGCAGCAATTTCTTCCAGTGAAAGGAAACATTTATTACAATTTGACAAATCTACAATAAGTCACGTCAAAAAAGCTTAACCCGTTGGGAAATCGTGAGTTTATCTATGTATGAATAACAATTGTCAATTATTCACTAACAATTTCTTTCCAATGGTAACCATAACAATATTTGTTTTGGGGACTATGCGAGTAAATACGATGAATATTGAGTAAACATTCTGACACTCACCCTTTCCTTACACCAAACTATCGTAAAACCTTTTTTCAAATAATATAGACCACAATCTCACCTGATGATAAGTCACGTTGCGGTCTAGGGTTAATCACGCTTACCTAGCAAAAGCCTATAGATGTAAATGATGAGATTACCTATCTAACGTTTTTTTTTCCCAAATCATGAGCGTCAGAACACACCTCTTGTGGCGGCGACCTTCCCAGGCTGGCGGCGTGCCAGTAAAGTGGAGCCAGTCGTCGGAAATCGATGCAACCGCCCAATTTGCTGCAATCTCCCCGTCTGTGATACCGTGTAGCTTGTTCACAGTACGGTCACGAGCATTAATATATGTATACACTTTGCTACCATGTCTCATTAACTTTTTTGACAAATTGAACTGTAAGTCTCACTAAATGACAAATATGTTAGTGCGACAGATTCCCAAAGTGGGTACATTATATTGCTCATGACTGTACAACCTTAACGTAGGCACACGTCAAACGCTCCATACAAAAATATAATTCTTAGACGTCATTAGACAACCACAACATTCTGACAAACAGCTTAACACACCCTCCGAAGCACGGAATCGTATTACTTTTTCAGACAATCAGATTTCTTTTTTTTTTTTCTTTTATTAAATAAAAATAACAACCTTAATCTAATACAATTTACTGTCCACCAAAATGGAGGGCCATTTGAACGTGGACTAGCCATCATCACTGGCGTGACGTACAAAGAAGTATTATTATCCAAGATCAACAATTAGTTGAGTGTAGGTACGCAGCGTGAGCACATCTCGTCACACACACACACACCGATATAACTTACAATAACCTATTATGCGTTATACAATTCAAACTTGCAAACGGGTATCTGCAACATCAATGATGATTCAATGCAATGTGATTTCGACAAAGTAATCAAACCCGGACCTCCAGATTGTGCGCCCAGCTAACCACTAGACTACGGATGCTGTTAAAGAAATAAATATGTTTGTTTACTTACCTGTAAATAGAATCACCAGTATCGTGGCCAAGCTATACCAAATTAATTTACTCTAGGGCCTAAAGTAAAATCAATGACGCGACGCGTCTCGGCGGATAGGTTGAACCATAGTAAGTATAACAATTCATTCATTTATCGATTCCGACGTCGTCTGAGAGGAAAAATATTTGAAAGAATTAATCAACCCTAGTGGGTCGATAGCGATAAGCGCTGATTGAGGAAAATCGTCGACCACGCCGGCGGGGTCGGTATCGGGGTGAAAAAAAAATAAAGAAATGATCTCTATGTCCCCTATACGTCACTCGTCAGCCTTGATTTCGTCACCACATGATTGATAATTTGTGTCAAAACACAACAACATCCAAGACACAGTTTTCAACAAAAACCATGTAAAATTTACAGTTTTCCAAATGATTCCTGTTGCAGATAAATTCTCAATGACCCCGGACAAAGATAAAA
The DNA here is from genome assembly GCF_024362695.1 of Pectinophora gossypiella. NCBI lineage: Eukaryota > Metazoa > Arthropoda > Insecta > Lepidoptera > Gelechiidae > Pectinophora > Pectinophora gossypiella. The sequence goes on from NC_065424.1 coordinate 4,819,761, forward strand.
TACCCTGTGTTGCAGGCAGTTTGTTAGTAGAAGATCTAAAATGGTGAAAACATGGTGACACGTAAGAAGAGAATTCGTAAAAGAAGTATGTACCTTCGATAATCTGCAAAAATCCAATCAGTTTCACTTAATTAACTGGTTGCACTTAAGACCTCCTGGTTACGTATTCTGTAAAGACCAAAAACAACGACCAAACCTACGAAAACATTATAAATTTTATAATTGTAACAACTCTCTCTCTCTTTTATTTAAGAGCTTCTCTTGTCGGTGGAGTACCTAATCGCCATTCCTCTCTTCTTCCCGTCAAATCCTTCACCTCCCGATACGACACGACCTGCACCTTCTCTTTTATTTGTTTCATAAATGTTCTCCAAGGTCTACCCCTTCCTCTCTTCCCTTCAATTTTTCCTTCTCTGATGTTTGTCATAAATGAATCGTGTCGTATCAGGTGGCCAATCATATTTCCTCTCCGGTTCTCTATAATTTTCATTATGGTTCTATAACAACTAATGGTTCATAATTTCACCACTGTTTACAAATATTCGCTGGGCTCAGTGACTGAACTTTTACTCTTTGATTATACATCCGTCGTATGATGAACTAAGTACCCACACCTCGCCAAGCTTTCTGTTATCAACGTGATTGGTGAACCGTATCGCCGTCTATAATGGTCGAGCCAACTGTGTTAGTGAAAATAATAATAATAATAATTATGAAAAATGAAATGATTGTACCTACCTACGTTGCTATGAACAGCATCAGTCTGTGGTCCAAGTGGTTGAGCGTTGGGCTCACGAAGGACCCGTTTTGGAATCCCGGTGGGGACATAATTGTCACAAAAATCATTTGTGATCCCTAGTTTGATTAGGACATTACAGGCTGAACACCTGATTGTCCGAAAGTAAGATGATTCGTTTTGTTTTAAGTTTACGCGGTTATTATCATAATTAAAGCACATAATAACGGGTTCTTACCGCGTTTAAATGGGGATATGAGACTCCCGATATTTCGACACTGTTGCAAGTGCCATGATCACGGGATGACTGATGAGATTGGAGTGGAGTAGGTAGATCCATAATTTTCTACGGGCAGACATATCTGTCTACCCTCTTTCTCTGCCGCTTGTTTATGTTTTTGATACCGGAATGCCATGTCGGGAGTCTCATATCCCCATTTAAACGCGGTAAGAACCCATTATTATGTGCTTTAATTAAGATGATTCGTGTTTCAAAAGGCTCAATAGGCTCAACCCTGACACCAGGGTTGATGAGGTTGGTAATCCATTTCACAACCCACACAATAGAAGATTACTATTTTATTATTCAGGTAAGTATGTTATCCCCTTTAACATTGACTTCCCTAGGGAAACCCACTTTGAGCATTGACCATGGACGATGAGAAGAAGAAGTATGTGATAGCAGCGGTGATCTTGGGGCTGGCCATCCTGCTGGCAGTCAAATGGCGGCGTGGGGGCGCACCTACGGGGCCACCGCCAGGGACAGCCGGTGGGGGTATCTGCGATCCCCCGAAATGCACGCAAGTTTGCTCGGTAAGCTTTTGACCACTTCGTAATAATAATACAAAGTAATTACAAATAGGACGTCAATTCTCCGCCCCGCACCAATTGGAATCGGGCCCTGACCTCACCCCCCTCTAGGTCTTACTTTAGTTTTAAATGGCCTGATGAAGAAGCCAAAATGTAGATACTTAACATAAGTAATAAATATTATCCTAGCTATGCGCGCTATTCTGTCCGCGTTGACTTCGGTTTGGATATCGCGCGCGCTACGTTTTCACTTCATCCTTCTATCGTATGTATTCATTCAGGTAAACACATACCTAAATAAACTCACGCCTATTTCCCACCGGGGTAAGTAGAGACTATGGAATTGTATTTGCTTCCTGTGATCCTGACACACTTCTCTTGCTTCCTCCACATTCATCAAAGTAGATCGTACCAAAACTTTTCTAAGAATATCCCAAATTAGGTCTATGTACGTTCTTCTAGGTCTTCTTCTAACACCAACCTTCGCTTTATATACTGCTTTCGTAATCCTTTTATTCTTCATCCGCTCTACGTGTCCAAACCAACTTAACATTACCTTGTCTGTCATTCTTATTTAAGTAAGTACATAAACCTATATCATCTTTTGTTCAGCTCTTTGTGGACTGTAGTTCTGCCTAAAATTGACGTGTGTTCCTGTCGATTACCGTCCCTTTGCTTTTCGGCGTATAAGAAAATGACAGGTATAACTTCGACAAATTAAAGAGAAATAAATTTATAAAAAGAAGAGAAAATAAATCAAATCAAATATACTTTATTGCACAGAACTACATTTAAACAATCAGACATTAACACATGAATACAGTACAATTTGGGCGGCCTTATTGCTCTAGAGCAATAAGAAAAAAAAATAAAAAAATAATGTGTCTGCAGGAATCGGGTCCATTGTCTTATTAAGAAAGGGTAGTAGGTAGAAAATATCTTGTAGTTTCTGCTTTCATTTTGCAGAATTGTGGCCCTCCTCCGAGGAGATGACAGAACGTAATAAAAAGAACATGTTATGAAGGGAACACTTGGTAAGCTGCAGTTAAATCCATAGATAAAAAAAATAGATACGTTACTATCCATACATATACTTATATAATAAAAATAATTGTTACTTCTTCGCATTATGTCGCATCGCATTATATATAGAATTATGTTGCTACCTACATTGCTTTTCCTTATTTTGATCAGCATAATATTTATTTATTTTATAATAATGGGTGGAAGATGTAATTGTGCCTGGGTGTAATAAAAAGGGTCCATATAGATATCCAAAAACAAAGATGAAAGATACATTGTCTGTTATCCATGAAATTAGAAGGTTAGACGAAGAAAAAACTACAGCGCTATCTATATTGATTTTGTGGAATTTTCCCCCAAAAATATCAGATGGCGCTGTACAGACTTCCCTTCGTTTAACCTTGTAATTTCATGGACAACAGATATTTGCATCTTTTATCTTCGGTTTAGGGTATAATAATGACGCAGGAACAATTACATCTTCCATATATATGTTAAGCCGTTGGTCCCGGCTATTAGTCGTAAAAACAGAGCGTTAGGCTCACGATCTGGAGGTCCGGGTTCGATTCCCGATAGGGACATTGTCGAAATCACTTTGTAAGACTGTCTTTTGTTTGGTAAGGACTTTTCAGACTTGAATCACCTGATTGTCCGAAAAAGTAAGATGATTCCGTGTTTCGGAGGGCACGTTAAGCCGTTGGTCCCGGCTATTAGTCGTAAAAACACCTCCACCAACCCGCAGTGCAGCAGCGTGGTGGAGTATGCTCCATACCCCCTCCGGTTGATTGAGGGGAGGCCTGTGCCCAGCAGTGGGACGTAAATGCTGTTTATGTGTTATGTAACATATGTAGCAACATAATTCTATATATAATGTAATCCAAATATCAAGCAACAATTATTTTTATAATATACTTCCGCACTTACATTGTATTTTGGAATAATTATTTACCCGAGTAATGAGAAAATAGGTAATTATCACGTTAAATCTAGACAGCGCCGTCTATATTATTTTTGGGGAACACAGCATGGAAAGTGCCTCATTGCTTTAATGTGGCCTATTTCAACCCCCCCAGTTCGGGCTCGAAACCAATGTATGTGTATTTTTTTTTTCAGAATGATAAATAAAACAACGCTATGATTATACTATAATGTATATTTTGTATTTTCAATCCACAGTCACGATTACGACCCTCCGATATACAGAAAAATACTGGAAAGTCTAAGGTATTCTATTTACATAAAGTTACATTAATTATTTATTTTGTTATTTACCGATATTTTATTTTGTAGACACCATTAAGTTTAAGTTATATCTGACATTAGAAAATATTTTTGTCTTCTTTTTTGAACCTTGCCCCTTGCCTTGTCTCGTTTGTACTACAAACCAGCATTGAATCTTTTATTTTTCTTTATTTTTCATTATACTTTTATTTTTTAAAACAAATCAAAATTGGTGCTAAATTCAATACCCACTATCTAATTTTATTTCAAGTTATACCTACCTGTCATTTTCTTATCCGTCGTAAAGGAAAGGGACGGATAATCGACAGGCATAAAATTTATGGAATACATGTCACTTTTAGGCAGTAATCTAAAACCGTCTAAAAATATTACACTGGCCAATAACCCGACAGATTTAAGTTGACAGCACACGTCAAACGGGTTCTATACCAGCGAGATACCTATTAGACTTGTCCGGGTTGTTGATTCATTCATTTTAAAATCGTCCCTTTCCTTCCTGTGTATAAGAAAATGACAGGAATAACTTAAAATAAAATTCGGTCGTGTCTACAGGAATTAGCACCATTAGAGCCTGTCCAGATGAGGCGTTTTACGCACGTTGTCATACCACAGAGTACTTAACATCGTACGGATACAGATGCACATCTCCAAGCATGCAGGAATCTATAAAGTAATCAAATTACTCTGTGGTATGAAAACGCGAGTAAATCGCGCCTTCTGAACAAGGTCTTATGATTATGTAGGGCATGGCATGTCATGTAACGACTACTTACATAAGTAAGTAGTAACCGGGACCAACGGATTAACGTGTGTGTTTTATTATTAAGGAATGACTGCATTTATTAATTAATGAATTACTTCGTCTTCGACTATTATTTCCTCTTCCCGATGGGGACATTGTAGAAATCACTTTGTGAGACTGTCCTTTGTTTAGTAAGGACTTTTCAGGCTTGAATCACCTGATTGTCCAAAAAAGTAAGATGATTCCGTGCTTCGGAGGGCACGTTAAGCCGTTGGTCCCGGCTATGAGCCATAGAAACACCTCCACCAACCCGCATTGGAGCAGCGTGGTGGAGTATGCTCCATACCCCCTCCGGTTGATTGAGGGGAGGCCTGTGCCCAGCAGTGGGACGTATATAAGCTGTTTATGTATGTATTTCCTCTTCAGAATCGTTGTAAAAGAAACCCTTTGTACGTATCTATTGAAATGAATATCGGTAAATAACAGAATAAGCCTGTATTATTGAACTAGTTAAGAATTTCAAAAATTCAACAGCTAGTTAAGAATCCACGAAAATTTAAGAGATCAGCAAAATGTTAAGTTATATAGTTTTATTTCTTTTTTAGCCGTCTAATCTAAAAGTCTAATTATTATTACACTAATTACGTACTTTTACAATATTTATTATTAATCAAAAATATTGTTATAGGATCAACTGACTGTCTTTGAAAATGTTTTTGTTATTTAAAAAGAATATGCAAGATTTATAAGCTGAATAAATGGCTGGCCTGTAAGTGAAATGGCGGCAGAAGAAAAAAAATGTCTTTTAGTTTTTTGTTTCTTAATTTTCTAATGCGTTTTATTTGTCGAGCAGTCAGCTCTGGATATAAGTTAAAGCGGAACTAACCGACTACCAACTACTATACGATTAGAATAGCAAAATATTTTATCTTTTTTTTTTTTCAAATATAGAAGTTATCTGGGCGCAATATGATTTAATTGACACATGTTGTATGAAAATATAATTGCTACTACGATTTGGCTTTTCGAAGTGCGTTCGAAAACTAGGCAATGATTTTCAACCATAAATGTAGGTATCGATATTGTGTGGAACACTGGGCGAGCTCTAATTTTTTTTTTAATAATTTAATACTGATTTTAAGTCGCTGTCTAGTTTTCAAACGCGCTTCCAAATTACGCAAGATAATTAGACAAGTATACATGATGTGTTATTTTTAAAGCATTTAATACAGACGTTACCTTCAACAGTTTTCATTAAAACAATGTTAAAAGTTACCTTGCAGATTATATTCATCTTTTGATATGAAAAATTGGCTTTAGTTACTTATAATGTAATCTTCTGTCTACCCCGCAAGGGATTATGAGTCACAAGTACATGTATTAGAGTGAATTAATATCCATAATTTGGCTTCCGAGGCATCTTCCGTTCTAAATGCTTTAAATACAATGTGATTCATTCAAACAATTCATATTTAATAATATTATATTTTATTTAATTGTAATAAGTACTGAAGTTCAAATATTTATTATTTAGTAACTATATAAGCTACGAATCTAGCCAAAAACTTTTAAGGAATGACAATCTACTTCTACTTTTAAATTTTCTAATTTGAACTACTTTTGGCCATTTACACGTTATAATTATAAAAAAATAATTTAGCTACTCTCACAAAGTTATAGCGTAATTATTATATTTTATACGTAATTATTATCTTTATTTGAGAATGTTTCGGAATATCGAATTTTGATTTTAAATAAGGAACAAATACAGACCCGTAAGCTGGTTCACATTTAATTTAACGTGACATTATAATGACAGCAGGACAGATATATTGTAAATCGGCTAGTGCGAAAGAGACGAGAGATATGTCACTCCAATAGTTTTTTTTTATATTAGCCAAGTATGTTGGCTCAACTATGCCTGATGGTAAACATAGAGAAGCCCTAATTGCAGTAGCAACTGAAAAGCAACGCAATGAGTCAGTTTCGAATCAGTTGCGACTACCATTCTGGCCTACTAGGTGCTTCTTCACGCTTCGCTTAAAGGACCCCATATAGTAAGGAGGGAACACTTGAGCCGACAACCCGTTCCAGTTTTATGCTACGTTAAATAGGCTAATAGAGCTCGCGGTTCGTTTTAAAACTCGCGCTTAAAAAGTGTCAAAAACTACAAAACTGCCAATTCTGGGGGCTGTAATTGTAATTTTATTTTCATTCCATCCTTTACTTATACTGCATGAAAGAAAGAGACAGAACTAGTTATAGAACGGGCAAATCTTGAGCTTAAATACGGGCCTGCCTACGAATATTGTAGTCTTAAACAGACAAATATAATGTAATAATAAAAAAAATCTTGAACTAGAAACAGTGTTACGTATTGATTTCCATTTTTAATGATTATCAAACATTCTTTGGCACAGAGAAGACATTTTAATTTTAGAATTTTGTGACAATAATTCAATCAAAAGTACATCCTCATCATATTTTAACTTACCAGCCTCTATAATACAATTTCGATACAAATAATGGAATAATTATTGAAATTATAAATAAATAATACATACTATACGATTGGAACATTATATACATGATAGTTTAATACAAAATAAGTTAAAGCCATATAAGGCAAACCGCTGTTTGACCCGAGCGTTTGTATTGTCCATGGTATAAGAAAACCAGGTATGCTCAATCCAATGACAAGCCGCCATTGTTAGCCCATTGATGACGTAAGTGTTACCAGTCAATTGGAATCTCCAACATTCCAAGGAAGTAAATTTAAATAATAAATTATTGAGGAGCTCGGTGGCGCAGCGGTAAACGCGCTCGGTCTGCGATAGTTGAAGTAAAGCAACTTTCGCAAAGGCCGGTCATAGGATGGGTGACCACAAAAAAAAAAAAGTTTTCATCTCGAGCTCCTCCGTGCTTCGGAAGGCACGTTAAGCCGTTGGTCCCGGCTGCATTAGCAGTTGTTAATAACCATCAATCCGCACTGGGCCCGCGTGATGGTTTAAGGCCCGATCTCCCTATCCATCCATAGTGAAGGCCCGTGCCCCAGCAGTGGGGACGTTAATGGGCTGATGATGATGATATATTTAATTACTATTATTTGTCACATATATAAAAATCATTAAAACTGTAACTCTTTTACGAAAGGTTCAAAATTTCCTTGCAAAGAAAATTAAAAACATTGGACGTAGGTAATTTATTTTTTTACGAAATGGCAACGCAGGGTCGGATGACGTCAGCTGGGCTAACCTTGAAATGCTAGCTGTCAGTTTTGAGCATACCTGGTTTTCCTATACCATGGTATTGTCGGCCCTGCTTGGCCGGACAAATGCAGGAACGCGTCAAACAACCATCGGCCTAAAAAATATATTTTGGTACATTCCGAGTCAAACAAAATAAAAATATAAAACAAAGAAACTTGACTTGTCTTTTTGAGAGTAAACTTCTTGAACGTTTTTTACCCAACTTCTGCAAAACCAAGAGGGTTATGATTTTTCAGACGACTTGTTGTTGATCTGCTCACGCCCTTACAGGTTGTATGAACATTATTACTTCTTTTTTTGACGTGACTTATTGTAGATTTGCCACATATGGCATCAACTACATGGCCAGACAAATGTGGAGCATTGAGGGCTCTCACCCAATAGCCATTATTAAAAGCTTATTATATCTTATATAAAACCTCTGCTCTCAAAAAGACAAGAAAATATTCTTTAAAAATTTAAATAATATAATAAATTTCACAGAATAAAAAATCTTTTACACATAATATCTACAGAAGTATTAGGCGAAGATGTTGAGTTTTAACATATTCTTCACTTGATATGCAGACAATCACATTGTTTTTTATATTTGCTACAGAACAGAATGTGAGAGATAAAGGTATGGAAATATAGTCCTTTCCCTGTCACTTGACGTAACGTCCTTATGTATGTATCATGCACTAAACGGCATAGCATAGCATATGACGATAAACCACAATACAATACAAAATCGCTGCACATATAAACACAACACTAAAAACAATTACAAAAGTGACAGGAGAAGCACAATCGCCGGCCTTATTGCTAAATAGCAATATCATCCAAACAACCTTAGGGTAAAAGAACTACGTACTGATGTGATTTCCTTCAACCATACCTCGATTTCTTTCAATTACTTTGATTCCGGGTAAAAATTAAGACTACAGTTGTTTACCTGGATTGAAGCTAACGTTGTTAACGAAAGTCACATCCGAATGATATATCAAACAAGCGCTTACGTCGTTTTCGCTGTAACGCAACGATGAACAGTCATATCATGAGCAATATCATGTACCCACTTTAGAACCCTGTCGCACTATGATATTTGACATTTAATGAGACTTACGGTTTAATTTGTCAAAAGTTAATGTGACATGGTTTCAAAGTGTATACATATTAGTACTCGTGACGGAACACCCTAGGAATTATTACAGAAAATAAAACTAGAAAGAAGTTAAAACATACAATTCCATAAACATTGCCCTAAAGAGATGTTCTAAATATAATTTGAAACATTTCTCCTCGTGCACTTATCACTTTAAATCACCAACTTTTTGTACTGACAAAAATTAAAAAATAATATTATATTACTCAATAGTAATAGTAACTTTTCACTTCTCGCTTTATACTTTGTCTCGCTTTATACTTTGTCTCGCTTCCGCGTTCCGAAAGTGACAGTTGCAAATGACGAACAGCATCTTTCGTCAATTTTTATCTTTGAAGTTAACATTTTTGCTCAATAGGTGGCGCCAGTGAGACGTGAGGTATTTTAACTGGCCTTTGATAATAGTGTTTTTTTTTTTTTTAGTTTTACTTAAGATTTTGACACAATTAAGTTATATCGCACTGTGCGCCGTCCTATGAGAGACAATATTAACGTTTAAATAGTTTACTTTCCAAATATATCTTGCGTACGTCCTTTTCTTAACACATTTGCAGCACTTCGCTCATATCCAGTCGCATAGTTTTAATTTTTGTCTTTGCACTTTTAAAGTTAGTTTCAAAGTCAATCGATTTATTTCACTGAAACATCATTATCTCTGGATTTTGCAGTAACCTTTTCCCATCTTAAAATCACTTCACATTTCCTTCACTTTACAGTCCGCATTTTGACGAAATCACTTTGACGAGTCACGCAAGTCACTTTGACATTTTCACAGGGAGTTTATTTGGCCTCACCTTTCAAAGCCCGCTCGAGCACGGCTTTAGATGCGATCTCGACTGTGACCGTCTTGCTGATGGTGGAGAGTTGACCCTCAGGGTCTGGGGCCTCTGAGAGGGGCTCGGTTAGGATCCTCAGGGACGAGACCTTGGCTCGCTGGTACGCCGACACTGTGTTCATGCCGAGAAACCTATAGATAAACATTTTGGGTTAGAAAAAGAAGTACCTATTGATTTTAAAATAATAAAAGCAGCGAAGCAATTGTGATGCCATTTAGTTTAAAGTTTTTGTTGCTATTTAGTTGCAATTTTATTTAGATTAAGAGGTTAAAATATCTGGTTTACACTTTGTTACAAGTGCTGGCGAGCTACGACTTACGACTACGAAAGTGCTACGCCACCATCTACTACAGTAAACAGTACCTTTCAAAGCTAGCTCAGCCGCTGGTGGGGAGCGGAGAGTGGCCGTTCTATACGTAGTATTATTCCTTATTCTATGCCTCGACTACCACACTTTTTTTTTAATTTCTTGCAGCAACATGTGTTCGCCTTAGCTCAAAACATGCTTTTCAGCCCTCCACTAAACTCCGAAGCGACTTCGCTCAACTCCGAAGCAGCTTCGCTCAACTTGGCTCGCTCCGCAAGCCATGTCGTACCTCACAGCGACGTAGCAGACGAGCAGCGCGGCGCCGGCCGCCAGCACCCGCACGACGGGCGACGTGAACAGCTGCGCGCACACCCAGCCCGCGGCGCCCGCGCCCACCATGCACGCCACGGCCGCGCCCGTGCGCAGCCAGTGCGACCACGTGAAGCCGCGCTCCCACTCCACTCTGCAACGTCAACATTCACAGTTAGCACGATATTCATACCCCTTTCACCGACAAACCCTGACATTTCAGTATGATGAGATAGAAGTTGCTTTCACCAACATTTTTGTGTTTTTTTTTTTTTTTTGTTTTGCTGGTATTCTGTGACACGGGAGTCACAGATATAGTTCAGCTTAACATTGATATCGGTATTGATATTAGGTCGGCATTGGTATTGATTTAAAAAAATACAATTTCTCTACAGATTTGTCCAGGAACGTACAATATGCACGTCCCTTTCGTCAAACCTTGTGCGCATGAAACATTTTGTTGTTACCGAATAGATAGTTTATTTGCATGTATTTATTGGTAAGTGGTACTTATAGTTTGTATCCGCAATCTTTCAATTTTTTTTTACATTTTTCCTCACCTTATGGTTGTCTGGAAGAAATAGCTTTAAGCGATAAGGCCGATAATGTATTTAATTAACTTTTTGTAATTATTTCTTCTTATTTTGGTGCAATAAAGTGTATATTTGTATTGTATTGTATAGTTATCCGATCCGAGAAGAGTTATCCGATTAAGAATATACATGTACCTATTAGTCTCCTGCACGATGTAGGGCGTGTTGCAAACCTTGCATTTGAGGCCGTCAGGGGTAGCCGCGCTCTGTAACAATACACACTAATATTAACTACTATAAATAGTCACTGTTATCCTGTCGTACATCGGCTTTCTTCTCAAACAGGGAGCGCCTATTCGAACCCCAATGCCGGACTTGCACCAATGAGATATTAATTTATATCAAGTGCAGTATTTACTTAACATATCACGTTAGTCTAACAGAAAGCTCGGTGAGGTGTGGGTACTCAGTTCATCTTGCACTCTGACTACCACAATTGGGATATAGTCGTGAGCTTAAGTTATGTTAAGTGTTATGTTCACACACATATCCTGCATTTCTGTGTCATGTACCTGTCTCTCTCTTACTATAATAGGGAGGGAATATGAACTTGTATAATTTAAACTTCGCACGAAGTAATAAGTACGTATTTTCAATATAATCTTTGAACGATGAATTTACAAATTAAAAACCTAATATACTTTTTTTTTATTTATGAAGGGATCGGCTGCTAGTCTGCTTCTATGTATGTATATGTACGTACCTCAACGAGCCAGCGTCGCAGGCAGTCGTGGTGCACGGCGGCCACGTCCCCGGTGCAGCGGCACGGTCGTATGAGCGGCTCTGCGCGTGCGCCGTCGTAGCAGATCCAGCAGTCGCGGCCCGACCCCACGCTGCCCACCAGGGAGTCCGTCTCCACATTCTGACGTGAACAAATTTTTTTAGTAGGTTTTTTTAGACATAACGATTTTACAATTAAAAATATTCACACACCGAAACTTACCCAGTTTCTGAGGTGAAATTATACATCATAAATGACACGTGCCTCTACATAAAACATCGTTAAAAAAAATCTTAGGTCGATCATCGCAAATTTATCGTCAAAAGCATCTAAAATAACCTTAATCTATTGTAATAACATAATCCATAAACATACTATACCAAAACCACACAATATAGCCGCTGAACCTAAAGGTATTAGGCCGACCGCGCTTTTGACCAAGCAGCAAACTCGCACCTGTTGTGACTTTTCCTGCGTGTTCGTATGTACTCGCGTACGCACGAAACTAATACGTACAAGAACACCAAATTGCAACCGGCCTTAGAAACTCACCTTAACTTTGGCAGGCAGCTCATCAGCGTCGCCCTCTACATCGACCCCAGTGATTTCCCTGGGCTTGACAAGGACACTGCAAACGACCCTCAGCGCGACCCACTGCCAGTACCAGAACACCCCCACAATGTAGTATAGCTTGTCACTCATGGACATACTCCGGAACTCTGCTATTGTCTAGAATAAGAAGACTTGTCAAACACCTCCCCTATATTTTCATGTTTTAAGCTTTTCTTAAGAACTCATTCAAAAATAAGAAGACTTGTCAAACACTCCCAATCATTTCGTGTTTAAGCTTTTCTTAAGAATTCTGTGATTAAAAAAACTAAAAATTAAGAGTTTGTTTATTATTTGTGAGTGCATTTCAAGTGATTATGTCACAAGTTTACGTACTCTTGTTTGCAATATATGTTGTTTTTATTACTTCATTAAATATTTATTTAATGTCAAAATTTTTAACTATAATCAATTGTAATTACAATAAAAAAGAAACATCATTATGCATCCCTAATTCTCTATAAAAAAATGTAAAATCATTTTTTTCTACATTTTTTTTATTATTTAACGGACAAAATCTTAAAAAAATCTTGACTGTTAATTTTCTTAAACGTTTAAAAAAACTTTATTACATTCTTAATTTATATTTTATGGATTGTGAACAAGGCATACTACATTGACAAGCGTGTTGCGGTGACTCAAAACACACGTAACCGCAATTTAAAAATAAATACTTATATATTTCTATAGCAACCCAAATACGACGACGACAAAGCATAGCATAAGCTGAAGACAGGACGACCCTCGACAAAATGTAATGGAAGGACACAACATGTCCAACAACAAACACATAACCCTCCTTGGGCTCTTTAGTCAGTCGGCCCCATCTCACTCGACCCGGGGGCCGAGTCTACCTAATGTACATTTTGAATCGGTCAACTCGACCCTCTGACAAATTTCATAATTAGTACAGATACGGAGAAAAGTCAATAAGTATCGTCTTTTTTCTAACGACTTTAAACACATTAAACGTTTTAAACAGATTTTTCGGTGTACCAAGTTAAGACCACCAAAAAACCTCAACAATATATTAAAAAGGTACATGTTTAAAAACCTACAAAGTATGTGACTTGATGTGTGAATTTGGAGCACCCTGTTTACTATCTTGTTTACTTGTTTGCTGCTTGCCAGTTTCTCGGAATCGCCCGCTCATACGTAGGTATGATGCGCCTCACTTGTGGCGAATTACCTATTCTACCGGTTCTTTCGTCCATGTATGCGTTTGGCGTTTGACATGTGTACTTTATTTGTTGAATAGTGTTATTAATTAAGTAATGGTATACTTCTGAAGTACAAACTGTAACAATAGCGGAATATTGCATTGAGACAAACCTGCAAGGTTTAGCAATGCGATTCAATTGTATCCTTATGTAAAATGTTTTCAACAATAAATAAATAAAAAAAAAAAAAAAAAAAAAAAAGATTTTTTATTACAAAATTTGATCAACACATGGTGTTTTTTGTCCCTAATATTTTCGTACTTGACTGTACATGGATTTCAACTTAACAATTGTTTTTTTTTTTTTAATTGGGGGCCGAGTTTACCAAAAATAACTAATACGAAAATACGTTACGTCAACTCGGCCACTGGGCCGATTTTATGATGGGGCCGAGCTGACTAAAGAATCCTCTTTGGCAGTAGGGTAAAAAGACATTCGGACTTCGTTCCTAGACGAGATTCGCCGAATACAACAAGCACATACAGAAATACATACGTAAATAGCTTATATATATATATATATATATATATATATATATATATATATATATATAATATGCGCCGGCATCTGAGTGGATTACATTTTAAAGAATTATATTCGATTAATTCTTATAATATAATCCTATCAGACCTGAACTACTGAGCCCAGGTTCGCTCCCAACTGGGAACCTTCAGGCCAGTTGTGGTGAATTGTGTACAGGTTGAGAGCACTCAGCACTCCCTATTTGTCCGGCCAAGTAGTATATTTGCGGCAAATTACAAAAAAATAGGTCCCACTGTTGTGCACAGGCCTCACCTCTGTCAATGGGAGGGAGTATGGAGCATACTCCACCGCGCTGCTCCAGTGCGGGTTGGTGGAGGGGACAGCAATACAACAATAAACTCACAACATATTTAGTGGCGAAATTAACCTGCAGATACTTTTGGGATTTCGTGCCGTATCGCCTATACACCTTATTGTTTCTTTTTTTAAATCGCTCGTCCCTGCTTGACAAGAGCTGCGGGTTCAAGTACCGTCCGAGTTTTTATTGCACAAAAACTATATCGTTTGAGAAAAAATGATTTCAAATACATAAGCTTTTGACTAGACAAATTATAAAATGCTAATCTAGAAATAGAATCCAATCAACAATGACCAAAGATAGATAAAATTTACCTTTTTGACTTGCTTTCGAGTTTTATTTATGAATTAAGTGAGAATGAGTACGACGTTTGACCGCTTTCATTGACGTCACGGGACAGACAGTATTTCCATACAAACTCTAATGAAAATTTCGATTTGACGTTTCGTAAAAAGTATATCTACTATTCAGAGACGGAGGGCAGGAGTCCTAGTGCGGCTTTGAAATATACTACTCTGGGGGCCATCCCACTCGCGTCAGACAGAGTACTGCGGGGCGGAAGGCAAGGGGGAAATCACTGCCCTAAGAGCGTGGCTTTTAAATTAGCGATGATCTTCTTCTATCGTGTGGGTTGTGAGGTGGATTACTAACCTCATCAAACCTGGTGTCAGGGTTACTATTGAGCCGCCAAAGGCTCCTGACATGACTCATGTAACGACTACGTACTTACATCAGTAAGTAGTAACCGGGACCAACAGCTTAACGTGCCTTCCAAAGAACAGATCATCTTACTTATTAGTGATGATGAAAAAGTATCACATTTGACGAAGTTGTCAAATAGCCTATAATTCTATTAAGTTGCAAAGCGCACTATCACGTAGGTACTCTGTACTTTGACCATCATCGTTCCAAAACATAGGCGTTACTTCAATTCCCACATTGCATTAAAAAACACCATTTCTAAACAATATCTCCATAATATTATCACAACACTTCTTCACTTTAAACACTTTAACAGCAACAATTTAAACATCTAGTGCTCCTTACTAGTGTTCCCCACAAATCAATTTAATAATCGATTATTTTAGACTGCAAATTAATATCGATATTTAAAATTCTCCAGTCATATCGATTAATCGATTTTTATCGTTTAGTTTATCGATATATACCGGATTCTTACCGCGTTAAAATCAGGTACTATGTGTTTTAATTATGATAATAACCGCGTAAACCTCAAATAATTCTTTGTATAATCGAAAGGTATTTCGATTATATAGGGGCTCCATTAATTAATCGATTATTCGGCTACACTACTTCCTACTTTGAATACATCTGCCCGATTACTGATTATTTAAACTATTAATGTTTTAGCAAATGTCATTATCTTTAGAGACATAATTTACGACAACAACAATAACAAAATTAAGATAAAGCTCGGACTGAACGTTATCGGACATGAGGTCGTCGGTATATTTATTGACAATGAGGGAGATCCAGCATACGTTCCTCAAACACAATGTAGATGGCGCTGTACACATATTTCTTAGTTTAACCTTCTAATTTCATGGATAATACCGTGGACCGCGGATAGTTGTAATTGGCTTGCAACATACAATACACAATAACATAACATAAACTGCCTATATACGTCCCACTGCTGGGCACAGGCCCCCCCTCAATCAACCGGAGGGGGTATGGAGCACACTCCACCACGCTGCTCCACTGCGGGTTGGTGGAGGTGTTTTTACGGCTAATAGCCGGGACCAACGGCTTAACGTGCCCTCCGAAGCACGGAATCATCTTACTTTTTCGGACAATCAGGTGATTCAAGCCTGAAAAGTCCTTACCAAACAAAGGACAGTCTCACAAAGTGATTTCGACAATTTCCCCATCGGGAATCGAACCCGGACCTCCAGATCTTGAGCCTAACGCTCTAACCACTAGACCACGGAGGCTGTTACACAATACAATACAAATACACTTTATTGCACCAAAATAAAAAGAAATAATTACAAAAACACTCTTAACTAACAACATGTTTTTACCATTTGTAAATCTGATATAGAATAATTTGTTACTATCCCTTTAAATTAATAAATATACATATGCATCTTTTTATCTTTGTTTTTGGGTATAAATAATGTTCCTTGCTATTATACCCAGGCACAGCACATCTTCCACCAATAATTATTCTGATCAAAATATGAAGTAAGAACTAATTTTAAATATATATCGGGTGTTAGTGACATCGTAACGAAAACTTTGAGGGATGATTCAGGCCATGATTCTAACTTGATATCAAGTGGAATTTTCCGTCGCAAAAGTATGGAACGGACAATAATTTAAATAAGCTCTAAAATTTTCATGACTTCTCCGACAGGAAATTCCACTTGATATCGACTCAGAATCATGGTCTGAATCATCCCCTTCAGTATTCGTTACAGTGTCACTAACACCCATACCTACTTGTATGGCTACTGTATGTACTTGTATGGGGTGTAAGTGACATTGTAACGAATACTGAGAGGTATGATTCAGCTAATTATTCTGAGTTAATATCAAGTGGAATTTTCCACCGCAAAAGTATAAAATTGAAAATAATTTAAAAAAAACTAAAAAAATAACATGAATTTTGCGACGGAAAATTCCACTTGATATTAACTCAGAATCATGGTCTGAATCATCCCTCTGAGTATTCGTTACGATGTCACTAACACCCTGTATAAGCTTTTGCCAATAGTAAATTTAAATAATCATGTTCCGATCAATGAGAAATTACCTAAGTAATCACGTTAAATCTGAACAGTGCCATCTTATCTTTATTTTGGAAAACGTAACCTGTCCCTCATCTTATGATGACCCTTTGTATTACTTCAGGCACAATTACATCGTCCACCCATTATTCTGATCAAAATAAAGAGAAGCAATATATGTAGCAACATAATTCTATACATAATGTGATCCAAATATCACGCAACATTTTTTTTTTATACTGGGTGTTAGTGACATCGTAACGAATACTAAGGGGGTTGATTCAGACCATGATTCTGAGTTAAAATCAAGTGGAATTTCGTGTCAAAAAATTCATGAAAATTTTTCTTTTCTTTTGAATTATTTTCCAATCCATACTTTTGCGACGGAAATTTCTACTTGATATCAACTCAGAATCATGGCCTGAACCATCCCTCAAAGTTTTCGTTACGATGTCACTAACACCCTGTATTGCTTCTGCCAATACACTGTATTTTGGAATAAATGTGTACCCGAGTGATGAGAAAATACATAATTATCACGTAAAAGCTGCACAACGCCATCTATATTGTTTTTGGTGAACGTAGCCTGGAGAGTCCCTCAAGAGTAATGACTACATGCCCTCCAAAGCACGGATCATCTTACTTAGTTCGTAATGTCTTAAGTAAACCAGCTCTCGCGGCACGCGGCGCGAAATATATCAAGGACTTCGACGTATATCTAGGATCTTGCCCTTGCCATGCATGTACATTAAGGATATATTATGCTTATTTGTTAAATGTAATCAACATATATTCCAACTCCGTAGAGAACGTTCAAACAGACATGTTAGAGCACAGTATAAAGACATGCTATATCAGCCCCCTTCCAGGTGTTTTATTTATGAAAAAAATGTTTTTAACTTATGTATTTTAATATATAATAAACTACCGGATTGTCTGAAGTCATTGGAAGGAAGCTGTTTTAAGAAAACATTGACAAATTGGTTGTTGGAGAATTGTTTTTATGATTTAAACGATTATTTGTCTTTTAAAACGTAAAATTTTAAATTTATTATGATTGGAAGTTATGTTTTCAAATTGTTAAAATATTTGCATGCCTAGTTAAGGTTGAATACTATGACCTACCGTAATACTATACCATCTTTTGTAAATTGTATTCTGGCAAATAAATGATTGATTGATTGATTGATAGCATTCGCTGTTTTCATGCAGACTCTGCAGGGATCCCAAAGTGATATGACCCTACCGGGTTTCGAATCCGGGACATCCGGTTAAAGAGCCCAATGCTCAATCACTGGACCATGGAGGCCGTTATGATGATTACAAGCTTCAATCTGGCTGAACAAAACATAATATTATGTGCAATTTACACATATGCACCGAATGCCCTTAAGACAATCTCATAATTACCTTACAATTTATACAGCTATTAACGCCAACAGCTGTCAATGTAGCTAATTAAAGAGCATTTTTATTCCTTTGTAAAATACGTAAGCGGCCCTAACCTGAAGCAACTGCCTGTCTGACCTGCCAACCTGCGAAGGGAAAACCAGCTCAATACAGGTTAGGTACATACTCGTACCTCCAAGACGCACGGACTATCTCATCACAAATTTAAGAGCCACGCTCTTGACCGTATAGCATTCTCCATGCTACTTTTTAGGGAAAAATAGGGCAGTGGTTTCCCTCTTGCCTTCCGCCCCGCAGTACTCTGTCTGACGCGAGTGGGATGGCGCCCAGAGTAGTCTATTTCAAAGCCGTACTAGGACTCCTGTCCTCCGCCTCTGAATAGTACTGACAGTTACTGCTACTGCGCGACACACAATGAAATACCTTTTACGAAACGTCGAAACGATACATTCCTACGGAGTTTGTATAGAAAACCACACGTAAGACGTCATCAATAAACGTGGTCAAACGCCGTACTATTTGTTATGTAATCCTTAATTAAAATTCGAAAATCGGTCAAAATCAAAAATGAGATTGAATTTTGATCAGCTTAGACTGCCTTCTATTTCTAGATTCGCATTTTATAATTTATCTTTCACCCAGTCTTCTAGCCTCATCAATTTGTGGTCTTTGGATTCTTTCAATTATACACCATGCCTAGCTATCAGCTGCAGCCATCCCTCGTTCTGTCCAAGGACAGTGTTCGTCACGGAAGGAAAGGAAACATAAATGCAGTTCTTGCTTTGGAAGTACTGGATTTAGCTCAAGGTGAGGAAAGTTTAGCAGCAATCTTGTTATGATAAAGTCTTGAGCCGTGTCAGGAGCTTTTAACGGCTCAATAATAACTATGGCACCAGGGTTGTTGCCAATCAGAATCCTATATACAACGTAATTATCATATTACTTGCTGAAGGTCAATTTAACATTTTTGAATCGACGTCATTTCGCAAGCAATGGCTGAGGAGAAGAAATGACAAGAAACTACAACACCAACACATCTTTTAAATTAATGTGAGGTTCGTCATCGACGTCATAACCCACACGATAGAAGAAGTCTTGATATCTCACGATCATGTTTATAACGCGTCATTTTGAACCTTTGCTGGCGTAGCTTAGACCCTTGACGTGGCTTGAGCAGCAAGGTTTTGATGACGTACCCTGGAGCAATGACGTACCTTGGTATCGTGGTGGTGCGCGAGCAGGTCGGCCAGGCGAGCGTCGTCGAGCTGCCGCGACAGCAGGCGGCGAGGGTTGAGCAGCCACAGCCGCTCGGGTGCCATCGAGTTCCAGAGCACGCACGGGAACCATAGCGCGACGCCGATCTCCGCCAGGCGGAACACCAGGTCGTGCCAGTTGCGGGAAACTACTGGCACTCTGGAACAAACATGAGAGCTTGGTTTTAGTGTCAGATTCTAGAAATCCGTTGAGGGATTTGTATCGAGAATCAAGACCCATTTATTGTGGCAAGCACGGAAAATTGGGAGTCTTTGTATAAATGTTGCTTAAATGAATGTAGGATGTACGAACAATCCGGTGTAAAAGGGAGCGGTGATCAAGTGTTTTCTTATTGCGTCGTGTACTCAATATCAAGAAAACTTCGTGAGGAAACCCAGATTCTCGTGAAATGCTTTTCGGAGGTACGTGACCTAGCTGTATTGGGCTGGTTTTCCCTTCGCGCGTTGGAAGGTCAGACAAGCAACCGCTTCTGTGAATAACCG
Organism: Pectinophora gossypiella; assembly: GCF_024362695.1. Classification (NCBI taxonomy): domain Eukaryota; kingdom Metazoa; phylum Arthropoda; class Insecta; order Lepidoptera; family Gelechiidae; genus Pectinophora; species Pectinophora gossypiella. Next base: position 4,840,083 of record NC_065424.1, read on the forward strand.
GACCTGTCAAATCTTCAGGTTAGGTAAGCGGATCCTGTAAAAACGGGATAATTCTAGGAAGATGATTATGATGATGATGATGACTCAATATCTTCCCCTGGCTTTCTCGCACCCCATCGAATTTAGCTACTTCTAACTCGTATTTCTTATTGATTTAGGAGAAGACTGAACAATATATGAATTTCCTTTTGAATTTCGAAGAGAAGACCCTGGAAGTATGTATAGTCTTGGTCTTCCAAGACTGGTGCAGGGCAGCTCTTCAAATCTACCTGTTCACTTGAAGCTAGTTATAAGTTAAGAGTGTCACTCACTTTGTCTTCCAGAACTCGCTGAGCGTCTCGCTGGCGAGGAAGCCGGCGATGAGGATCAGCATCAACGCCTGGCTGACGAGCCCGACGCGGGACTGATGCAGCTGTGACTGGTTCACGCTCTTCGGATCAACCACGCCGCTGGCGTCCGCCAGGTCCGTTTGGATGCCCTGTAGAAGATATCGGTTTGTGAACTTAAGGTTCAATAGGACTGGCTGATGGCAATCTTCATAATAACATAAACATAAATGGGTTGTTCTTCTTTTTTATCGACAATGATCTGTCCTTCGTTCTGCTTCTGATAAGTTATGTTTTAGAATTTTATTTCATGTTTTGATTGTCCAAAAATATAGTTATCTTATTATACTCAAAATACAAGCAAAATACTAATCGGTTCCTCAATTAGTTATTAACGTAGCTTGATCGTTTTTCACAAAATTATGTGACAGAGTGGTAAATTGAAATGCTGTCTCCGATGAAAAGGGCCACTCTGTCACAATATTTTTTGGAATGCGCCTGCAAAGAAAAGTATGTTACCAAGATAAAGAGAACCACTAAATAGTCCTCTACAGACACATCTTTATATGATGTTTTAAAATATTTATTGCCGTTATAATTTTAAAGATGTTAAATCCGATAAATCGAGAAAATGTCTTTTTATTGTCGATAAAAAAGAAGAACGACCCAAATACCTACGTATACCTTGTCTTCTGTCCTACTTGTATACTGTTCTTTTCTTGTATGATCATGTAAGAACTTTTTATTATATAAATATCTTATATACGTCCCATTGCTGGGTACAGGATTCCGCTCAATCCACACAAAGGCTTGTAAACTTCTGTCCTGAACCCAACGTTATTCAAACAAATAAAAAATAAAAAGGTCATTCTTTGAAGGACTGGAAATAAATATATACGATTGATCAGAGTCGTGTCGTAAAAATCCACTAAAGGATATCGCCATCTCCAATAACACCATAGTTTATGACTGGGAGAATGTACTGTAGATTGATCCCCAAAGTGGCAGGCAGAAGTGAATTATAGATATAGTATATACACCCACTCCTCGCCAGCTATGTAATAAGGGGTGAGCTTAATGCCATTAACCAGGCCCAAAATCTGGGTACAATGGGATATCAATTATCTTAACCAGGTGATATCAATTTTATTTATAATCCAAACATGAATTCAAACTCATAAAGCCGTATTTTTAGAAGCTTTCCTGGAAGGCTGGCCGGAGGAACTAGAGAGAGAATCCTGGAAGAAATAGAGGGAAGCCTTTGCCGAGCAATGGGACACCTCAGGCTAGATGAGATAAAGTGGAATTCAGAGCCCGAGCCGGGATTGGAACCTGTGACACTACAATGTACAGTCATGAGCAATATCATGTACCCACTTTAGAACCCTATCGCACTATCATGTTTGATATTCAATGAGACTTACGGTTTAATTTGTCAAAAAAGTTAATGTGACATGGTTTCAAAGTGTATACATATTAGTACTCGTGACCGTAAGTCACCCGTTCTCAGAACAGGGCTATGACGGATATCGCGGTTCAAGAACACATCCCGATCAAAGTGACAGATCCTTTCAAATGATACATGGCTTAAAACAGTTTTCGATTTTGGTTTGATATTGATTCATACCTGCTTAGTGACGAGCGTGTCCTGCACATCGTCTCCGTCTGCCGCCGTGGAGGGTCCTGGTCGTGGTGATATAATGGTGCAAACTTTGGTCTCCTTCAGGAACTCGCCGCGAAGCTGCAACACGCAACAGTCGCTGTTAAATAGCTGTAAGTACATTCCCACTATCCTATCCTGACTTATTGTGGACTAGTCTGTCCCTGGAAGTACTCTATGGATGAGAACCACAAATAGGCTGGTTTCCAACTAGTCAAATCAGTTACTTATTACTAAACGTCAAAACACATAATTACTCTGGAATTTGTATGAAAAAGAACACGGTGACGTCATAGAAAAACGTGATAAAATGTCGGACTTATTATTACGTTTTTCTTAATTAAAATTCACAAATAAGTTAAAAAGAAAGTGTTTTTCGTTAGTTTTAGATCTGTCTTTATTTAGTAATCAGAATTTCATAATTTATCTTGAACCTAGTGCACGAGTCAATTGACAAGACGCAAGAGCTATTACACAGTAAAACTATGAAAGTAAAATTAAATAAGAAATAAAAAAAGGTGCAGGCGAACACACCGCGATCAAATCTAGGATGTTTTAAAGAATGACCAGTGGGGTTAAAAAGGCTCAGCTGCTTGTCTTCCCGGGCATGTCGTAAAAACCGACAGAGGGATTGTGTCCTCTAACATGATGGACTAATGTTATGGGCGATAGGCTGATCCCTTATCACCATAAGGTTCATCATATCCAGCTTACAACATCGTATCAACAGTGGCTGCAAGTTGTCTTTGATTACTTGTGGCTCTGCCCACCCCATTAGGGATTACGGGCGTGAGTTTATGTATGTATGTATGTAGTTGCAACAGGATATTGGAACATTCCCACGGAAATCTAGTATAGTAGGTTTTCATTCAGATTAAAGAGAAGGCGAACTTCGAAGGAAGTGGAGTTAGTTAGTGGGCTCTGTTTTCCGCATTTAGATTCTGAGATGGCCCATTATGCGTGCTATTTTTGACTACGTAAGGACTCCTTCCAGAAGCTCAGAAGCCTCCTCAGAAGCTCGAAGGAAGTGGAAGAATTTGCCTTTGATAGACAAGCATCGAGAATGCTACACCGACAAGATGATGATGATGCAAACTAATAACAAAACGAACCTCCTCAAACGTATCTAAAGATGCATTGGACCTTAACAAAACAATAAGCACCAGATCTTACCCGACACCTAATAGCAAGTTCAACATGTTTTAAATAAACAGACAGACGTGTTAAACACGACTGAACAAATTTACACATCACTCCAAACTACAATACCTATATAGTATAAGGAGAAGATTAATACAGGGTGTTAGTGACATCGTAACGAATACTGAGGGGGCGATTCAGATTATGATTCTGTGTTAATATCAAGTTGAGACGATGGGACCATTTGGCCCGGAGACAAAAAGTTTCATTAAAGACCTTTCGGATCGTCTTGTCGAGGCAACGCATGACCCAAGGGCTGGCAAGAGCTGTTCAAAGGGGAAATGCTGCCAATCTTTTGGGCACTTTGCCTCGGTGTGATGCTTTGGAGGAGTTTTTCTATTTGCAGATGTTGCTGAGCTTCTGGAAGGAGTTAGGTTGGCTTACGTAATCAACAATAGCACGCATAATGGGCCATCTTACAGTCTAAATGCGGAAAGCAGAGCCCACTAACTAAGTAACTTCACTTCCTTGGACGTTAGCCTTCTGTGTGTTGTTTTGGGTTTAATAAATTACTGTTACTTTTTTATATATTGAGGAGCTCGTTGGCGCAGCGGTAAACGCGTTCGGTCTGCGATTGTTGAAGTTAAGCAACTTTCGCAAAGGCCGGTCATAGGATGGGTGACCACAAAAAAAAAAGTTTTCATCTCGAGCTCCTCCGTGCTTTGGAAGGCACGTTAAGCCGTTGGTCCCGGCTGCATTAGCAGCCGTTAATAACCATCAATCCGCACTGGGCCCGCGTGATGGTTTAAGGCCCGATCTCCCTATCCATCCATAGGGAAGGCCCGTGTCCCAGCAGTGGGGACGGTAATGGGCTGATGATGATGACTTTTTTTATATCAAGTGGAATTTTCCGTCGTCATCATGAGCTGAATCATCCCCCTCAGCATTCTTTACTATGTCACTTACACCCCATACGGGTACGTAAGGGTGTTAGTGACACTGTAATAAAAAGTTTGGGGGATGATAATTCAGGCCTTGATTCTGAGTTCACAATTTCTTGTCGGAAAATTCCACTTGATATCAACTCAGAATGGTCTGAATAATCCCTCAAATGATTACGGTTTCACTAACACCCTGTATATAAAGACAAGATCTACATTCAAAACAATATATTCATTCTGATCGCAGTTTACAAAGGACGGACCTTCCGCTAGTAATGTGCAGATGAGTTGACTCAATGACTCAGATACAATGAATGAGTGACAATAGATCACCTCTGTAAAGTTCCCATAACAACGACGTAGTAGTTTAAATATGGAATACGTTTATTTGCATTTTAAAAATGGATCGAATAGTTGACGGAAATGGGAATTTCTCACGCGAAATATTTTATTATCGTCGAGTCATATCGTAAACCACGAACGCGCCGTTTTGAAAAATAACATTCTTTTTTTGAAAATTTAGTTTTCATTTTTTAATCTGGATTGAAACTAGCGTGTCTTTTGCGAGGTTTTGTTAACAAAAATCACATTCGAATGATATTTTTCAAAAAAAAAAACCCTACGTGGATTTCCCTACAAAGAGACGTATGACGTCATCCATAAACGTGGTCAAACGTCGCACTATTTGTTATGTAATTCTTAATTTAAATTCGTAAATCATTTAAAAAGAAAAATGAGACTGAATTTAATGATCCTAAATTGCCTTCTATTTCTAGATTAGCATTTTATAATTTATCTTTAACCCAGACTTCTAGCCCCATCAAATTGTGGTCTTTGTATTTGTTCTTTGGAAAATGAGATTGAATTTTAAAACCTACTTCTTCACTACCTTGTCAACTAAAACGACCTCCGTGGGCCAGTGGTTAAGCGTTGGGCTCACGATCCGGAGGTCCCGGGTTCGAATCCCGGTGGGGACATATTACAAAATTCACTTTGTGATCCCTAGTTTGGTTAGGACATTACAGGCTTGATTGTCCGAAAGTAAGATGATCCGTGCTTCGGAAAGCACGTTAAGCCGTTGGTCCCGGGTACTATTTACTGATGTAAGTGAGTAATCGTTACATGAGCCGTGTCAGGAGCCTTTGGCGGCTCAATCATAACCCTGACACCAGGGTTGATGAGGCTGGTATTCCACCCCACAACCCACACTATAAAAAGATCTTAAGTAAGATCAATTTATTGTGTCTCGTTGTCCTGTAAACCGCGTGGTATCAATTATTATCTATGACCCTAACATTAAATTAAAACTCATAAAGTAGAATTCACAAAAAACAACACGGCCAAACTCACTCGATACGTCACTATACAACCAAAAAGCAATATATTATCTATTATGTGACGCCATGCAAAGCCTTGTCCATACACCACGATTATTGCGTGCCATAAAAGAGATAATGTTGTATTGTATTGTGTAATTGACGATTTGCGTGCCTCAAGTTCAAGACAGCCCTGCGAAGCCCCGATTGAGGCAGGAAGGAAGACCTCGTATACTATTGATTTGCACTAAATGATTGATGAGTATTTTTTTTTTGTATTGTACCATCCTCTCCAATGCATTGACTTCTAAGAAGGTTGCCTATTGTGCTATCTATCCAGTTATTACTGCCATATATGCGACTCTTCTTCTATCGTGTCGGTTGTGAGATGGATCAACGACCTCATCACAACCTTGGTTACTATTGAGCCGCCAAAGGCCCCAGACATGGCTCATATAACGACTACGTACTTATATCTGTAAGTAGTAACCGGGACCAATGGCTTAACGTGCCTTCCTTTCGGACAATCAGGTGATCAGCCTTTAATGTCCTAACCAAACTAGGGATCACAAAGTGATTTTTGTGATATGTCCCCATCGGGATTCGAACCCGGGACTTCCGGATCGTGAGCCCAACGCTCAACCACTGGACCACAGAGGTCGTTTAAACATGTTACCTTGAAGTAAACTTCGACGCCGTATATCAGGAAGAAGATGACCACGATGAACAGCAGGACGGCGTAGCACCCATTAAACACGTGCTGGTAGAAGCTCTGCAACAATACAATGCAAGTAAGTAAACTGCGCACGTAACATAATATACACAAACAGCCTATATACATCCCAGTGCATTTATACAGCACAGCATTTATACCCAAAACAAAGATAAAATATGCTATTATTCATTGGATTTGAAGTTTAAAGGAAGAAAAAACTTAACAACACCACCTATCGTGTTTTTGGGGATAGCCGATTGGAAAGGCCCTCATTCTTACCGCGCATTGAGAAGATTGTAAAATGTTACCTTATTGAAATATAATCAATAATTGTACCAATAATTGAAAAAAAAATTAAATAATTGAGGAGCTCGGTGGCGCAGCGGTTAACGCGCTCGGTCTGCGATTGTTGAAGTTAAGCAACTTTCGCAAAGGCCGGTCATAGGATGGGTGACCACAAAACAAAAAGGAAGTTTTCATCTCGAGCTCCTCCGTGCTTTGGAAGGCACGTTAAGCCGTTAGCAGTCGTTAATAACCATCAATCCGCACTGGGCCCGCGTGATGGTTTAAGGCCCGATCTCCCTATCCATCCATAGGGAAGGCCCGTGCCCCAGCAGTGGGGACGCTAATGGGCTGATGATGATGACCAATAATTAAAACATATCGGGTTCTTACCGCGTCTAAATCAGGGATATGAGACTCCCGATATTACGACACTGTTGCAAGTGCCATGATCACGGGATGACTGATGAGATTGGAGTAGAGTAGGTAGATCCATAATAAGAACCCGATATTATGTGTTTTAATTATGATAATAACCGCGTAAACTTAAAACAGTTGTACCAATAACTGGTCGTACTGTTTAATAGTGTTACATGAGCCATGTCAGCTGAATAGTAACCCTGGCACCAGGTTTTACGAGGTCGGTATTCCACCTCACAAGCCACAAGATAAGAAGAAGTAATTCCCTTAATTTTCAATAATAAAATATACATCCTTGGAATGTTGGATATACAAATTTGATGGTAACACTTACGTCATCAATGGGCTAGCAATGGCGGCTTGTCATAGGATTGAGCATACCTGGTTTTCTTATACCATGCTTTGACAGATCTAATTCTCACCGCGCATTGAGACGATTGTAAAATGTTATCTTATTTAAATATATTCAATAATTGTACTGAACTGGGGGGTTAAAATGGCCACATCGAAGCAATTTATCTAAGAAAGCAATATTGCTATTTGACATTTGTTTGCATTGCGCACTTTCTTTTATATGCGCAAATGTCAAATTGCAATATTGCTTTCTTAGATGAATTGCTTCGATGTGGCCATTTTAACCCCCATGTTGCTCTGTTTAATAGTGAGCCATATCAGCTCAATAGTAACCCTGGCACGAGGGTTGACGACGTCTCGGTAGAGGATTCGATCCCGGTCTTGTTTTGTAATCCCGGGATTTCGGGATTATCTAAAGTTAATATCGGGATGCCGGGATAGTCCCGGGATTCGTTAAATTCAATCCCGAAAATTTTGTAACTAAAATATGACCGGGATCCCGGGATCGAATCCTCTAGACGTCCGGCGTTGATCTCGCAACCCACACGAGAGAACTCACCCTCTTCTCGGCGGAGGTGTCAGCAACGTTGGTGGTGACGACCTCAGCGGCCAGCAAGCTGTAGCTGATCAGGTTGAAGGTGACGAACGCCAGGAACGACTTGGAGAGGAACCTCGGCCGCTCCCAGCGTATGTCGCGTAGATGGAATACCTGGGACAAACAAGATTGTTCTCAATGAACGAGTCATAAATAATAATACCGCCTTCGTGGTCCAGTGGTTTGAGCGTCGGACTCACGATCAGGAGGTCCCGAGTTCGAATCCCGGTGGGGACAAATCACAAAAATCACCTTGTGATCCCTAGCTTGGTTAGGACATTACAGGCTGATCACCTAATTGTCCGAAAGTAAAATGATCTGTGCTTTGGACGACACGTAAAGCCGTTGGTCCCGGTTACTACTGATGTAAGTATGTAGTCGTTACATGAGTCATGTCAGGGACCTTTGGCGGCTCAATAATAACCCTGACACCAGGGTTGTTGAGGCTCGTAATCCACCTCGCAACCCACACGATAAGAAAAAGGACAATGGTGCTGGTTTCAGTACACACCAACTAATGTTATTTTATGTTATATCTGTCATTTTCTTATCCGCCAAAAAGGAAAAACCCGTGTGTTCGAGAGGCATAAAATTTATGGAACACAAGTCAATTTTAGGCAGAAATTTAAACAAGCCCTCCCAAAATGTTGTATTAGCCAATAACCCAACAGAATTAAGTTAACAGGACACGTCGAATTGCTTGCAACTAACTAAAATATCAGCGAGTTGCCTATTTTATTGATTTTGAATAAAACACTTGTCAATCTTCCGTCCATTTCCTCTACGGCAGATAAGAAAATGACAGGTATAACATAAAATAGAATTAGGAGATGTTTGCAGGATTCGGAGTCAATATTGCACATATAAATAATACAACTTTAGGTACACAATCGCTCAATAGAACTGCAGTGAAAAACAATGACTAACCATTCACGCACGATTGGTCGTGTTAATTAATGACGCCTACATAAAGTGTCGTTTCTGTTTGGTTTTTTTATTTATTTATACAAACAGCCTACGTCCCACTGCTGGGTACAGGACTCCCCTCAATCAACCGAAGGGGGTATGGATCATACTCCACCACGCTGCTCCACTGCGGATTGATGTAGGTGTTTTTACAACTAATAGCTTAATGATTTAACGTGTCTTCTGAAGCACGGAATCATCGGACACCAAAAAATGGAATTGAATATAATTTAAAAAAAAACACACAAAAATTTTTACCAATTTTCCGACAGGCAATTCCACTTGCTATCAACTCAGAATCATGGTCTGAATCATACCATTTTTTCATTACGAGGTTCAGCTGAAAATCAGCGTTGTGGCACTCCCTCAATGTAGGAGTGTCACAACATCTTGCTGAGCTGATGTCCCTTTTTAGAGATAAGGTTTTAATTCATTATTTTGTTCATTTTTCTATTGTGTGTACCACCTACTTGTTTCTAAAATAAATGTTTTCTTTCTTTCTTTCTTTAACACCCTGTGTGTATAGATTATTATCGCCGTCAACTAGGTTCCACTAGATTTTGATTGATTACATAAATGTCAAAGTACCTTGTATATTTTCCTTATTACTGCGGGGAAAACCAATATTATTTTAACAGTGAGGTAAATACAGTAGCTTTCGTTACCATACTTTAGAGCCGTGGTAACCCAGTATTCGTTACGATGTTACTAACACCCATACCTACTTGTATGGCTACCTGTACAGTCATGAGCAATATAATGTACCCACTTTAGGACTCTGTCGCACTAACATATTTGACATTTAATGAGACTTACAGTTTCAATTTGTCAAAAAAGTTAATGTGACATGGTACCAAAGTGTATACATATTAATGCTCGTCACCGTACGTACTTGTACGGGGTGTAAGTGACATCGTAAGGAACACTGAGAGGGATGATTAAGCTCATTATTCTGAGTTTATATCAAGTGGAAATTCCCATCGCAAAAGTATAGAAATGAAAATCATTTTTAAAAAAATCATGTGTTTTGCGAGTGATGAACATATAAACAGCCTACACACGTCCCAATGTAGGGCCTTGTGTACGTCCTGTGATGTTATTCTCTTGTATGTTTGTTCTTCGTATTGTTCTTTATAATTAGTACTAAGTTGAGACGTTTTTATTTTTAGACAAATAAATGCAGTCATGTACCTAGTGCTGTAGCGCAAGATATCACTGTGATAACCGGACTTGCACAAATCAATGAATAACATAATATAACGCCTGTGAAGACCTCAACGGTTGCAGAGGCGAAGATGGGAGCCATCGGTACGGCAAGGCAGGACGGAAGGGGCAAGTCACAGGGACTGTAACCTGGAACCTGACAGAGGGCAGCAGTAACTGTCAGTATTATTCAGAGGCGGAGGACAGGAGTCCTAGTATGGCTTTGTAATAGACTACTCTGGGCGCTATCCCACTTGGTCCATAATGGTCGAGCTGACTGTTAGACCAACGTGATAGGTGAGCCGCATCGCCGTCTATAATGGTCGAGCCGACTGTGTTAGTGAAAACTGTCCGAGCTTTCTGTTACACCAACGTGATAGGTGAGCCGTATCGCCGTATATAATGGTCGAGCCGACTGTGTTAGTGAAAACTGTCCGAGCTGTCTGTTAGACCAACGTGATAGGTGGCGAGCCGTATCGCCGTCTATAATGGTCGAGCCGACTGTGTTAGTGAAAACTGTCCGAGCTTTCTGTTACACCAACGTGATAGGTGAGCCGTATCGCCGTATATAATGGTCGAGCCGACTGTGTTAGTGAAAACCAGCATCCGGCGCTAACAATACTCCGGATAGTCTAATCAAAACGAAACACAATACCTTATTCTCTTAAGACACTAATCGTCAAAAACAAGAAATGTTTGTTAGACTAGCACATGTTACGATTACAAAACCACAATTGTTTAACAACGAAACGATAAGTCAATCGATTGTCGATTGGCTGAAACAACTCGATTCATTTTATCCGTTTACGTTCCGGTCGTAAAAATTGTTTGATTTAAATTGATGAATTTCAAGTAAAACTCTGTACCCGCATATTATACCCGTTATAGTTTTGGGCATAGAAGGTAACAGGTCCGAAAGTAACACATAAACTCACGACTAGATCCCATTTGGGGTAGTCAGAGGTACATCCATCGCAAGATGAACTAAGGGTTGTATTAATAAACTAATCTCAGCTCCGAGACTGCCCTCAACATCATGTCAATATGACATTTTTATACAAAACAGGGACTTGAGCATCGCCTTGAGGGCAGTCTCAGCTTCTTCTATCGTATGGATTGTGAGGTGAATTACCAATCCCATCAACCCTGGTGTCAGGGTTATAACTGAGCCGCCATAGGCCCCTGACATGACTCATGTAACGACTACGTACTTACATCAGTAAGTTATAACCGGGACCAACGGCTTAACGTGCCTTCCGAAGCACGGATCTAGTGTCAGGTCAGTCGGAGTAGTCTCAGCTGAGATTAGTTTATTAATACCACCCTAAGTACCCACACCTAGCCGAGGATTCTGTTAGCAGGTACGAATACCGCGACAAATTGAGTACATCTCAGCATGAAGCTGATGCTGACCACGATCCTCAGATATGAGGGACCGACCCAAGAGAGAGAGAGATTTCATCGTTTTATACAACTGCCATCATCTCCCTAGCGTTATCCCGTTTTCGCAGGGTCCGCTGACCTAACCTGAAGATTTGACAGGTTTGGTTTTTTTTACAGAAGCAGCTACCCTTCCAGCCCGAAGCAAAAACAAAAGACCCTCATTAAAGGTTAGGTCACCTACCTCTGTCGCATTTTACACCCGTAAGTCGGATATATGAATGATAATTTACATTTTAAACGTCATTCCTTCGAAGACGATTTAAGTCTTTCAAATATAATGCTCTCAGGCAACGCCCTGAGCCGAGAATCGCGCCCAACTCGGGGGCACCCTCAGGCCTGTTGTCTTAAATTTTGTACCCTCAGCGCTCCCCATATGTCTGGCCAAGTAGTTAATGCCCTTTGCGGCAAATCTACAACAGTATAGTAGTCTTTTGGCTCTATCCACTCTTGTTGAGATTATTAAAGTTGAATTTAGAAGCTCAAAAAACTCTAATATTTTGTAAAAGCTCGTTGACCCCAAAGTTCGTTGAACTTATCGTATGACACCTCCAATGGTCAGCCTAATTGATGTAGTTATCATAATCTTATGATGAAAAATAATCTTATGATGGTAAATGGCCTAAACTGTGCAAGCGAGATGCGCTTTTAGACTTCTTTTTCCTTTTTTCTCATTTAAGCTATCTTTGCTGTAGTTAATTTTGCATGCCGTTGTCACCTATAATTAGGGTAACAATTACTCTTGTTTACATATAAGTAACTTGTAATGTATTTATTGTTGTGAACTCTGTTGGTGACCATAAATAAATAAATAAGATGTCTTCCAATGTATTATTGACACTGGGAGCATCAACTTAACGTGCTCTCTGACTTGAAATTATAATCTTTTACAAATCTCTGTGAGCAGACCTTTATCTAGCTAGATAAAAAACGACTTAAACTTACTGTAATATTCAACGCTGAGGTGTAAGATCAGATATTCCATCAAATTCCTTGCACTTTTTAAAATTCATTTTGGAAATTATTATCAGATAACACACATACTTAATAAGTATTCTAAATTTATACACCAATTTTAATTTTAAATTAACTTTGTTATGTTAGTCTCACGGATTAATTATGCAGTTAGGTATTCATAATTTCGATTACATTCATTTATTATTACTTTTAAAAAAATATAATGATTGCGCAGAAAAAAAAACAAAAATCACAACAAATGTGTTATAAAATTCGCACATAATGTCTACTATAAAACACCTCGAGTTTATAAAACAAAACGTCAAACTTCCCGCGCGCGGCTTTTCTTCGGAGCACGCATTGCAGTACTGAGAGCGTTTTTCTGATTTAAAAACGACTATTATTATTACTCTACCGGACATTAGCGCTATGCTGCGCGCACTATCACAAGCGCAGCGGTTAGCGCAACGGCAGAGCGCAACATAGCGTTTTCTACTATACGACTTTGTTAGGTTTCGTCTCGTAATTATCAATAGTAACATATCAATGGTTATTACTAAACGGCCACTACGGGAGCGTAGTGTTCGCAATCCGGAGGTCCCGTGTTGGTGGCAAAAATAACTTAGTGATCCTAGTTTGGTTAGGATATTGCAGGCCGATCACCTGATTGACCGAAAGTAAGATTCGGAAGACACCTAAAGCAGTCGGCCACGGCTACTATTTATCTAAATAAATATATGTATAGTCGTTACATGAGCCATGACAGGGGTGTAGTAACCCTGACCTTACGACCTCCATGGTCCAGTGGTTGAGCGTTGGGCTCACGATCCCGGGTTCGATTGCCGGTGGGGACATATCACAAAAAATACTTTGTGGTCCCTAGTTTGGTTAGGACATTACTGCTTGATCACCAGATTGTCCGAAAGTAAGATGATCCGTGCTTCGGAAGGCACGTTAAGCCGTTGGTCCCGGTTACTACTTACTGTTGTAAATATGTAGTCGTTAAATGACCCTGTTGATGATGATGATTATAAAAGCATCTTTCGTTAGTGGTACTACCTACCTAAGTAACTAATGACGGTTAAATTAGGTATTGTAATTGGCAGCCCTCAGACGTCACACACACAGTTGCACATGTTGATTATGTCAATGTGTAGTGTCTGTGTAAAACGAGGTTGTTTGTATGAAGCGTCGGGGGTGAGCCGGTAGTCTTAAAATATTCTGGTAAATACCTATAATACATATGACGGATGTCACTGAATTAATAGTGAAAGCATCAAGATATATTTACATAACATACATACATAAACTCACGCCTATTTCCCACCGGGGTAAGCAGAGACTATAGAATTCCATTAAAGATATTAGATTATTTTTTTTATTAGATTATTTTATATTTGTTATTCGATTCCATTGAAGATATATTTTATAGTTACAAAACCGTTTGTATATGAAATCGTGGGCACGAAACACTAAAAGAATATATGCAAAAATAGTAAACAAAACAAACTTAAAAAAAACGCATATCTTTGGCCTTGTAGCATAACTAGGCAGTTAGTCAAACATTCGGTAGAGTCATTATATAGGTTCCTTTTAAGGAATACAATCGACTGTCCTTCTGTTCTTAGAAGGTTTTTTATAGTTCAAACAATCAATAAATATAAATAGCTTCTTTAATAGAGGACTTTCCAGGCTACGTTCACCAAAAACAATATAGATGGCGTTGTACAGCTTTAACGTGATAATTAAAAAGAGTTAAATAAAAATAATTGTTGCTTGATATTTTGAACACATTATGTTCCGGACAATTACAAGAGAGCACGCAGCCACCAGCTGTTGGCTGTGCCGCGTGCGCGCACTGTGTCTCACGCGAATTCACCTCTCATGCGTGCTTTGCGTCTCCTCTCCGCAATGTTGGAATCGACACCACATTGTGATGTGTTCGCTGACAGATGGTGGAGTGTATGGAGAGAGTGTTTGGCTTTTTGCGAGAAGATTTGTTAATGATTTACTGTTTTGTTTTTTTTTTTACATTATTATTTTATTTTTTTTGTGTGATAGTTTACCTTTTAATTTTGAAATTGTATTTTTTTATTTTTTATTGTTTTTCTTTTTGTTTCTTTTTTCATTCATTGTTTATTTTTTGTGTTATATTAGTTTTCATATTGTCTTTTTTTCTCGTCATACAGCGCATTGGATTACACTGTAATGTTGTATGTACCTTTTATAAATAAATAAATAAATAATAAATGTATATAATTATGTAGTTACCTCTATTGTGTTTCTTTATTTTGATCCGAAATCACGTCTTGTGCATGTGCATTATATAACATGCACTCCAAAAAATCGTCTATCATGCAAGGAGAACCCTCCTTATCACAGGAAAGCTAAAAACCTTAGTATGATAGAAGGCTGTTTATCAAAACAATACTTTTTTATGTAGTATCTTAACGAAAAGACGAAAAGTAATGATAAAATTGCAGCCTATCACATAAAATACACATAGCCGGTAAAGTGGCTATGGAATTTGAGAAGCAGTAGAGCTATCGTAGTTATCTGTTTGCAGGAGTAGTGGTAAAAGAGAGCGGGGTTGAACCGGCGACAGCGTTTCTCATACGAAATGCGCGTTAGGGGCTTCTCATTCTCTTTCTTCTATTCCGTGGAGGATCGTCTTCCTTCACATGCAACCGAAGCCCTGTCTCCTTGAGGAAGTATGGTCAATATACTTCATGTAAAAAAGCTAATTATAAGATCACCTAAATGATGAAATGTCTGGTAACAAATGTGTTCCCTCATTGATTGAAAAGATGTGTTGCTGTTGTAGTTTCTTGTCATTTCTTCTCCTCAGCCATAACACCGTGTGAAATGACGTAAATTTAAAATTAAAAAATGTTACATTGACCTTCAACAAGTTTATCCATAATTACGTTGAATAAGTGATTCTGATTTCTGATTTCTGAGTGTTGTATTGCTACTCCAAGTGATTCTGATTTCTGAATGTTATATTGCTAGGTACTCTGTCCTTCTCGCAATATTTTCACAATTCTAATCGATAGAGCATCATGTGTGTAGATCAAACCATTCGTGCTCGTAACAGACTACGTCCGGTAATTATATCGTTTATAAAGCGATGAAGGTGTTATAGGTATTAAAAGTCAAACTATGTTGGTTTTAAAACGTTTCACCAATTACATTCACGCGAAGCTATTTATTGAATCAATGTTGGAACGAGACAAAATTCTTCCTTCAATCCTTCTGTCAGTATTTAAAATAAGAAGCTAATTTTTTTTTACATTTTTCACAGGGTCCGCTTACCTAACCTGACGCTTTGACAGGTCCGGTTTTTTTACATAAGCGACTGCCTGTCTGACCTTCCAACCTACGAAGGGAAATCCAGCCCAATACAGGTTAGGTCACATACCTCCGAAAATACCATATTATCGATGTGGGTTTCCTCACGATGTTTTTCCTTCAACGCTGTGCACGTGATAATCATTTATGTTCCAAACATGGCTGGATTCGAACTTGCTACCTCAAAGTGAGAGGCAAGCGTTCTACCATAATTAAAGCACATAATAACGGGTTCTTACCGCGTTTAAATGGGGATATGAGACTCCCGATATTTCGACACTGTTGCAAGTGCCATGATCACGGGATGACTGATGAGATTGGAGTGGAGTAGGTAGATCCATAATTTCCCCACCCCCATATCCCCATTCCCCATATCCCCGGAGGTAAGAACACGTTATTATGTGCTTTAATTATGATAATAACCGCGTAAACTTAAAACAATGTATAAGCGTTCTACCATCTGGGCTACTACAGCTATTCGCTCCTAGTCCTTCATAGTATATTTAAAATCCTGTGACATCTTTAAAAAAACGTGCAAAAGGAATTGCCAATCCGGAAATACATGTTCTATACAATTTTCACAATGAGAACATTATAATTATGAAACACCAACCGAGACAGGTCAGTGAAGATAAAGTAATGTAATGACTGACAAAATTACACAGACATGTTGTTGTAAATTAGTTTTTAAAATTACACAGTGTGACAATTATATGACTTTAAAAACGTGAGAAGGAAGACACATGCTAACCTATCAATTTCTGAAAATGTTAAATTCTTATTTATCCTATTATTGTGTTATTCCTTTTATGACATCCTTACAAAATGTTCAGTACGATCTACTCTGAACCGGCGTGCTTGTATGAAGCTATTGATGAATGTGGAGGAAGCAAGAGAAGTGTGTTAGGATCGAAGCAAATGGAATTCTATAGTCTCTGCTTACCCCGATGGGAAATAGACGTATGTTAAATTCCTATTTTATTATTCCATCAGGGCTAAAATGCGCCACTTGATATAATTATCGATCGATTAAATTTTGTCGAAATCGATAAGTTCCTTTTTTTCCAACATGGGTCCCACGTGATTTTGTTCGTATTTTAACACGAGTTATTTGGGTTCACATACTAGCACCAATCGACAAAACGACATAATTATATCCTCAGAATTGATAAAATAACATGGAACGCAATCTCTTCGACTACTAATAATGATATTCGCAATTACAATACATAACATAAACTGCCTATATACGTCCCACTGCTGGGCACAGGCCTCCCCTCAATCAACCGGAGGGTGTATGGAGCATACTCCACCACGCTGCTCCACTGCGGGTTGGTGGAGGTGTTTTTACGGCTAATAGCCGGGACCAACGGCTTAACGTGCCTTCCGAATCACGGAAAATTTAATACTCTAACCCCCTTGACATTTGAAATATTTTCAATGACTATTTTATAGATCTGACATGTACAAATAATAATAAACAATCTACTTTTAACTTAAATAATAATCAAACAATTTACAACACCATATTTCTAACACCTGTAACGGAACCTGAAGTTTATAATATAATAATGTCTCTTAAGAATAGTAAGGCAAGTGGTTATGACGAGATTGCCACTGGGATACTCAAGAGTTGTGCCATATACATATACATTCCTCTTGAACATGTGATCAATCTATCATTCTCTGATGGGATGTTTCCCGAGAAACCTTGTTTAAAAAAAAAGGAGACTAACTCAACCCCTCAAATTATAGACCTATTTCTTTTGTTCCTATAATATCTAAAATCTTTGAGAGAGCTCTGCAAATTAGACTAAGCAATATCTTAGGCAAGTATAAAATACTCGGGACGGAACAATATAGTTTTCGTAACGGTTTATCAACTATGGATAATTGATAATGCATGTTTTGACCTAGTGCGAATTATTTCGCAAAATCTTAACAAAAATACACCCACAATGGCATTGTTCCTCGATATGAGTAGGGCATTTGATTTTGTTGACCATTCCTTGCTATTGAAGAAGCTAAACTTGTATGGAATCCGAGGTAAGGCACTCGACTGGTTGGAAAGTTTTCTTAAGAGCAGACAACAGTGCAATGAAATAACAAATATTTCCGGAACGAATAATTCTGTCATGAAACAGATATACAGGTCTAGGTTTAAATAAATTAATACAGGGGTACCACAAGGCAGTGTGCTTGGGCCAATGTTGTTTCTTATATATGTAAATGACTTTCCGGAATCTACATCTCATCACTGTTTGCAATTTGCTGATGACACGACTCTCATAATAGAAAGCAAAGACAAAAAGTGGATTTGATATACCAATGAACTATTAGCTCACACTTCAACACACGATAGAAGAAGTTACGTTAAAACACCGATTTCTTTATATTAATTTCAATCCGGGTAAAAAATTGGGCGATAATTTTTTTTATCATGATGGTACCCGAATAGATGGCTCATTATGCGCGTTTTATCGTGATACGCTTACGTGGGTTTCATATTTAGAGAACATTGGCAAAAAAACTTTATTTCCATTAAAAAAAGGTGGCAACCCTATCCATCATTGTCCAATGTCCATCTTCGGGCTTCGTACCAAAAATTGATGCAAGTTGTCTTATGATAACTTGTTATTCTGTCCACCCCATTAGTGATCACGGGCGTGAGTTTATGTATGAATGTACAAAAATAAAAGTTTAGACTCAACTAATCCGCGGCTTATAGGTAATTCCCTGTATGAGTTAATGTGAACATCAAATAAAGTTGAATTTTAGTCATTCAAAATACACACACATCATTAGTATAGCATACACACATATAAATAAGTATTTGTTTAGTAGATTTGAACGAAAAAGATTAGTTGCGAAGTTTTAAAAAACAACAATACTAAATATATACATAAAAGGAAATCGTTGACCACGCCGGCGGAGTCAACGATCAAAGTCAAAGTATTTATTGCACATCATATGGGAAACAGTTATTATAAAAAAAATATACCTTCTTCTATTGTGTGGGCTGTGTGGTGGAGTACCAACCTCATCAACCCTGGTGTCAGGGTTACTATTGAGCAGCCAAAGGCCCCTGACATGACTCATGTAACGATTACTTACTTACATCAGTAAGTAGTAACCGGGACCAACGGCTTAACGTGCCTTCCGAAGCACGGATCATCTTACTTTCGGACAATCTGGTGATCAGCCAAAATGTCCTAACCAAATTACCTAACCGGGAATCGAACCCGGGACCTCCGGGGTCCCGTTTCATAAAACTTACAATTGTAAATTACAATGACAATTTGGTGTTCATTACGTAGCTAATATGAATCTGCAAAATATTCGTGATACTACACACTCCGCAATGTACATCAAATTGTCATTGTGATTTACAATTGTAAGTTTTATTAAACAGGCCCCAGATCGTGAGCCCAACGCTCGACCACTGTACCACGGAGGACGAAATAAATATATTTTAGTACCACATATGGACCCGGGAGGGTATAACAAAAAGGAAGAAAAAATGTCATAAGAAAGTAAATTAAATCGGGTCGTTTACTAGGTTCAAAATAAATTATGAAATTCTGATTACTACATAAAGGCAGACTTAAAATTCACGAAAACCATTTACTTTTTTCTATTTAACTTGTTTATGAATTTTAATCTAGAAAAACATAATAATAAGTCGCGTTTTTCTATGACGTCACAGTGTGCTTTTTCATACAAATTCCATTTCGTGTTTTGACGTTTAGTAAAAAGTAACTGATTTGACTAGTTGGAAACTAGCCTATTCCCCTCATTCATTCATTTTTGCGATTTCCCTCATTCAGTTCTTATCGCTATCAGCCCGCTAGGGTCGATTAATTCTTTAGAATATAACCCTCTCAGATGACGCCCTCACAAGATCACTAAGAAAATTCTCTTGGGACAGCTTTATGCCCGCCTTTTCTTATCTATCTACCTAATACACAAATCTATGACTTTGCTATGTTTTTCTTTCCAGGCGCCTTACTACGATATATTCAAGCGCCTTACAATATAATACACGGAGTAAGCGGTCTCTACAGATTTGCTATGTATATTTTACGAGGCGTTTCATTTCAATCAACCTAAAGCTTCAAAGTCAAACTCTCTTAGTACTATTTATTCTATGCGATAACTGCAAAAGCCAATGGAATATCTTGTTATTTTGTTATTCTGTTTTTAACTTGGGCAAATCACGTCGCTTTATTTATAGTTACGGAAGAGCGGTACCTCCTGACACAGGCTATTTCAAGCTTAAAAGGATACCTCCTCTTCCTTTCCCTTTCCAGCCAGTAGTTTTATTGTGAACTCTTTTAAAGAAATAAAGCATTTTTATTTTTTTTATTTTTCTTACCTCTGCCCAGAAGCAGACGATGAGGGAAGACCCCGACATGAGCAGCGGGTAGTACGCCGACAGGAGGCTTGTCGCCCACCCCTCTTGGAACGCCGACTGTAAGAAAAACAAGACAGTTTTACTAGGAAGTCAGAAATCAGAATGGTGCTCTGTCTGTCGTGAGCATTACTAAACTCGTGTTGTCCCTTTCCCTCCCCCGCACATTTGTTGCTATAGCACCACGGAAGAGAAGAGGATGGAAAGGCCCTAACGCGCATTTTGTATAAGAACTGCTGTTGCCGGCTCAACCCCACTGTCTTTTACTACTACTCCTGCAAACAGATAACTATGATAGCTCTACTGTTTCTCAAATTCCATAGCCACATTACCGGCAATGTGTATTTTATGTGATAGGCTGTAATTTTATCATTACTTTTCGTAAGATACTGCGTACAAAAGAACTTTTTTGATAAACAGCCGATCATACTTTGGTTTTTAGCTTTCCTGTGGTAAGGAGGGATCTGCTTGCAACTTTTAATATAATATCGCGGGGCTCCATGCGTCGCAAAGTTTGCGGAGGAGTGGAGTGCAAAGTTGAAGTATGAACTGTTTGCTCGTGCTGTCTCTTTCCCTCCCCCGTGTACCTGTCGCTATAGTACTCACCGATGAGACGAAGTATGCGCCGCGTATGGGCGAGGCGAGGAACGCGACCAAGTAGAGCATCTTTGCGAGGGAACTACTCCACTGTGTCTGTCTCTGTCTGTCGTGAGGATTATTAAACCCATGCTGTCTCTTTCCCTCCCTCGTATATCTGTCGCTATAGTACTCACCGGCGAGACGAAGTATGCGCCGCGTATGAGCGAGGCGAGGAACGCGACCAAGTAGAGCATATTTGCGAGGGAACCACTCCACTGTGTCTGTCTCTGTCTGTCGTGAGGATTATTAAACTCGTGCTGTCTCTTTCCCTCCTCCGTATATCTGTCGCTATAGTACTCACCGGTGAGACGAAGTATGCGCCGCGTATGAGCGAGGCGAGGAACGCGACCAAGTAGAGCATCTTTGCGAGGGAACCACTCCACTGTGTCTGTCTCTGACTGTCGTGAGGATTACTAAACTCGAGCTGTCTCTTTCCCTCCCCTGTAAACCTGTCGCTATAGTACTCACCGGTGAGACGAAGTATGCGCCGCGTATGAGCGAGGCGAGGAACGCGACCAAGTAGAGCATCTTCTGCGTGGTGACCTTGCAGGCGCGCAGGAACGTCGGCGCCTTCAGCCGCCGGTACTCCGACACTATGCAGATCGTCAGCTGCACTGCGCACACGAATGCTACTAACAGGAATACGCCTCCAATACCTGCAATTAAAAATAAATAAATGTTAATTCTTTCCTCATTCCGTTTTTCACAGGGCCCGCTTACCTAACCTGAAGATTTAACAGATCCGGGTTTTTACAGAAGCGACTGACTGTCTGACCTTCCAACCCGCTAAGGGAAAACCAGCACAATACACGCATTTGTTGAAGTTAAGCAACTTTCGCAAAGGCCGGTCATAGGATGGGTGACCACAAAAAAAAAGTTTTCATCTCGACTCCTCCATACTTCGGAAGGCACGTTAAGCCGTTGGTCCCGGCTGCATTAGCAGTCGTTAATAACCATCAATCCGCACTGGGCCCGCGTGATGGTTTAAGGCCCGATCTCCCTATCCATCCATAGGGAAGGCCCGTGCCCCAGCAGTGGGGACGTTAATGGGCTGATGATGACACGCATTTGTCGGGAATGAGGGTTTCCTCACGATGTTTCCCTTCACCGCTGAGCATATAAAAGTAAATGCACAATGCCAACAATTCCAATATAGCTTTTTTAGATGAATTGATTCAATGTGGCTTTTTTAACTCCCAAGGTCAAAAGCAGTAAAATGATGGCATGCTCGATGATGATCATATAATGGTGTTGATTCCACTATACACCATCTACATAATTTTATTTTAAGTTAAACCTGTCATTGACATTGTCTAATGATTTTATTTACTGTACTATTCAGCTGTTAATCTTCCTAAAAGTAAATAAATAAATAATAAATTTTCTTATCCCGCGAAAAGGTAATCAACAGACATAAAATGTATGAAATTTTAGACAGAAAAATTTTACCTTAGCAAATAACCCGACAGAGTCAAATTGACAGCACATGTTAAGCGGTTTGCATATCAGCGAGATGCCTATTTGACTCGCATTATTCGTTCATTTTAAAATTAATAGCTGTCATTCCCCGTCCCTTTCTTTTTCAGCGGATAAGACAACGACGGGTATAACTTAGAGGTGTCAGCAGGAATCAAGGCCAATAACAATACTGTTTACTCCTTCATACTACGGCCCTATTGACTCGTTTCTCAGTAAACCATAATGAACGACAAACACAGTCATAAAATATCATCATACGATATATTAGTAGCATCAACAAAATCATTACAAGATAAGTGTGTCACGATCGAAGCAAATGGAATTCTATAGTCTCTGCTAACCCCGTTGGGAAATAGGCGTGAGTTTATGTATGTGTATGTATGTAACAAAATCATTATGATTCTATTACGAACGTGGAGGGACGCTTCCGAACCACGAGTATCAATGGTACCTAATAAGTTTTCGAGTGTAGGTATCATCACCAGCCCATTAACGTCCCCACTGCTGGGGCACGGGCCTTCCCTATGGATGGATAGGGAGATCGGGCCTTAAACCACCACGCGGGCCCAGTGCGGATTGGTGGTTATTAACGACTGCTAATGCAGCCGGGACCAACGGCTTAACGTGCCTTCCGAAGCACGGAGGAGCTAGAGATCATTCTATTCTATTCTATTCTATCATATATTTTTTTGTGGTCACCCATCCTATGACCGGCCTTTGCGAAAGTTGCTTAACTTCAACAATCGCAGACCGAGCGCGTTTACCGCTGCGCCACCGAGCTCCTCAAACACTCCCTCTTGGAACAAATATTTTAAATAGACGACGTTATAACATTGCGGCTTACTCAAGACCAGTACGGACAGCTTTTGTTGGCAGGAAATATAACACGCAATCAGCGTATCTGTACAACAACATCGCAAACAGAAAACTTAAAATATACCTCATGAAATTGTATAACGGTAAATCAGTGTTGGTTGGATGGCTTAAAGGTCTTACATGTGAGGAGGTTGAAACACTTATGTCAAAATCAAAACACATAATAACGCGTTCTTACCGCGTTTGAAGTAGGAATATGAGACTCCCGATATTTCAACACTGTTGCAAGTGCCATGATCACGGGATGATTGGTGATCCCTACTTTAAACGCGGTAAGAACCCGTTATTATGTGTCTTTTGTCAAAGGTTGCTTCTATGCTGTTCTGGGAGCAAATAAAAAACATAGAACACGTTCAGCTGCTTGTCTTCCCGGGCATGTCGTAAAAACCGACAGAGGGATTGCGTCCTCTAACATGATGGACTAATGTTATGGGCGATAGGCTGATCCCTTATCACCATAAGGTTCATCATATCCATCTTAGGACTTCGTATCAACAGTGGCTGCAAGTTGTCTTTGATTACTTGTGGCTCTGCCCACCCCATTTAGGATTACGGGCGTGAGTTTATGTATGTATGTATGTTACTTCAACTTCAACTTTATGGTTGTATGGCAACCGGTCGTCATAAAAGTTACTTAACACACAAACATGCAATCTGACAGTTGAGCACAAATGTCAAATTTCAATATTGCCCTGAGCGCATCACTGTAAATTCAAAAATTCAAAAATATTTATTTTTCAAAATTGGCTTACAAAGTTAGCGCTTTTTGAACGTCAAAAAATTTAATAACATATTATGTAACTAGCTGTAAAACTACTACCACATCGGAATCTGTAACGCTGAGGGAACGACGTGGCCAGAAAACCTCCCAGCACAGGGCCCTAGTCCTACTGTTTCATGTTTTCCTTTCTTTTCTTTTTTTTTTTAATCCAGTTTGTATTACATAATTTATAGACTTAACGTACTGTAGCTATAGCAACTTACATGCGTGGTAGGGCAGGTTGGGCCCGGCGCACTCGTCACCAGAGTACCGGATCTCGCAGAGGCAGGTGCCGTTCATGCAGTCGCCGCGGCCGCTGCACCCGAGGGCGCAGCCCGCGCCGCGCGCCGCCGCCGCCATCACAGCGTCGGCGTAGTAGGCCAGCAGAGAACGCATCTCGCCAGCGACGCCGGCCGATGCTCGTGGCCGCTGCAATCACAGAAAAAAAACATGTTCAGAATAACAACAACAAACAAATTGTTTTAAATCTCAACTGTATAATTGGCTATGTGATACTCGGCAGGGCCCGCAGAATACCAGCGTCGTGGCTCACGCCGCGACTTATGCTGAGCGAGGTCCTTTTATTCCGGTTGCCACCGAGTCAAGTCTGTCTGTGTCTGTGGTGTCCGGAAGTAATAAAATATGTTTCTTTCTTTCTTTCCTTCTTTGATAAATGTTATTACACTAGTGGTTTCCAACTAGTCAAATCAGTTACTTTTTACTAAACGTCAAAACACGAAATTACTATGGAATGTTGTGTCATGCTTACAAACAATGGTGATTGACATATTCGTGCCTGTATTAGTTTTGACCTCAAGTTTTGACAGACATAAACTAAATGTTAGTTTAATTTCACAGATCTAAAGATAGTACCGGACGGCACTATGATATAAGTACAGTCATGAGCAATATAAGGTACCCACTTTAGGACTCTGTCGCACTAACATATTTGACATTTAGTGAGACTTACAGTTCAATTTGTCATAAAACTTAATGTGACATGGTACCAAGTGTATACATATTAATGCTCGTGGCCGTACAAGAAAAAGATGGGGACATAGTTTTAGTGATAACAGCCTGAGGAAATCCTATCAATTCAGAATATAGTATCGTGTTGTTTCAAATCCTTATCAAATGAATTCTACTTTAATTATTATCTAACAGGTGTCACAGCCACATTATAGACGGCGATACTAACAGAAGACTCAGTGAGGTGTGGGTACTTAAATTATCTCACGATGGTTGTACCTCTGACTACCCCAATTGGGATATAGTCGTGAGCTTATGTTATATGTGGCTATGACCTATTGTAGGTTAAGTGAGGTGAGGTCATGTTATGCAATCTCTTCGATAAAAATCGAGGGCATCGCTTCTTAATGTTTACGTAGCTACGTTTTTGTGTAAAGAATACATAAATAACATAAATAGCCTATATACGTCCCACTACTGGGCACAGGCCTCCCCTCAATGAGCCGGAAGGGGTATTGAGCATACTCCACCACGCTGTTCCACTGCGGGCTGATGGAGGTATTTTACGGCAAAAAAGGGGGTGTAAAGAATAGTCACAACCAAATATACACAACAAAATAGTTTTCCAAATAATGCGTGGCCGGCGCGATGCGTATGCGCATATAGTTACGCAACGCGCACGTGCTGGCGAGGTCGATGCACCTCAAACTTGTGTCGCAGCCGGTCTATAAATATGCCACGCACGAAACAGGTGCTGAACTGACGCGCTACTAATATGGTGCTTGAGTCATCTTCAAATATAATACCTACATGCAAACGTAAACTCTCATTGCGCGCATGTTCCACAGCGTCTTATAGTGAAAACCGACAGAAGTCCTAGTACGGCTTTGAAATAGACTGCTCTGGGCGCCATCTCACTGGCGTTAGACAGAGTACTGCGGGGAAGGCAAGAGGGAAACCACTGCCCTATTTTTCCCTAAAATAGTAGCTAAAGAATGCTACACCGACAAGAGCGTGGCTCTTTAATTAATGATGATGATAGTAATTTATTGCTCTACTTAAAAAAAAAAACAAAAAAGTGAAAACCACGTAAGCGCGTTTTTTGTAAACGCTCACGGAGGTCCCGGGTTCGAATCCCGGTGGGGACATCACGCAAAAATCACTTTGTGGGCCCTGGCTTGGTTAGGGCATTGCAGGCTAATCACCTGATTCAATCAATCAATCAATAAAAAGTAAGATGACCCGTCCTTCGGAAGGCACGTTAAGCCATTGAACCCGATTACTACTTACTGATGTAAGTACGTAGTCGTTACATGAGTCACGTCAAGATCTTTGGCGGCTCAATAGTAACCCTGACACCAGGGTTGATGAGGTTGGTACTCCACCTCACAAACCACACGATAGAAGAAGAACTACTACCGTCTGAGAGCCCTCAGCGCTCCCCATTTGTCCAGGCACGTACTTAATATCATATGCGGCAAATCTACAGAAGTCACGTAAAAAAAAATCAAAGAGGGACTCGCGCATCTGAGTCAGTAACGGTTGTACTGATTAGCACTTGAGACGAAAGTTCAGTTACGAAGTTGTTAACAGACATTTTAGATAGATAGATAGATAAATGATTTATTTGGTCTACAGACACACGTGCATACAATACAAATCAACAACAATACATACCACATACAAAATGTTTAACACACGCCAGGTATGTATGTGTGCTGCAGCAGCGCAAAACGGTCATAGCTCAGCGCAAGTTTTTGCCCTTTCGAGCAAATCGCTGATTTTCAGCTACAACCCGGATAGAGGAAACCGCGGATACGGTAACCGAACTAATTGACGTTGTTTACAATTAATAAATAATGCATGCAGAAGATAATCGTAAAAATGCGTTGTAAAATTACTGATATACCTACATAATAAAAAGATACTTGTTTGATATTTTATAGGTATATAATAACAATCTAAATGCATAGATAAAAAAATCACTATAAAGCAGTGTTCGCCACCTATGCAAGAAGTTGTGAATTTTCTTGTTTCTGACAATATAGAAGTTTTTTTTTTTACTTTTTCCTTAAAAGATAATTTTGATGACTGACCTGAATTTTGATGTATTTTAAATACTTAGTCTTCTGGATTCTGAGGGGATATTTTTTATATAGGATTATATATGATCATAAACTATTAAAACTATAGAAGCTTCATAGAAATTTTGCCACCATTTTTTTTTAATCACGTTTTCAAGCGCTTACAACCCTAAAAGGAACCCCCATGCAAAATTGGAGGCTCCTACCGCTTGTGGTTTCTGATATTTCATGATGAGTGATCCAGTCATAATCAATCAGTGAATGAATTCATCATGAAACAATTCATCTTCATCATATCTTAAGAAGCCAATAACAAGCAAATAAAAATAAAAAAAAATAATAATGGCAAGGTCTGACTTATGGCTCTGATATTACAAGCCTGAGTTTTGTGTACTTAGATATATTGTAAAGTTAAGTTACAAAGAGCTTGTCAAATCAAATTAACATAACCCTATTGAACAAAGAACCCGTGACAAAGCAGTTTTGAAACTTTTAAACTGATTGACTAGGGTCTGCCCTATTGCGTATCAAGTATCAACCAACCTTGGTGCTGATATAATGCTACGTACTTCGGCTTTGTTAGTTTGAATAGCCAATTTTTATCCAAGGTTCATTATAAATATTGACCTAATGTTTATGTTATTTGGATGAATGTCAGGGTATTTTTTACCTGAGGACCTCGGTGGCGCAGCGGTTAATGCGCACGGTCTGCGATTGTTGATCAACTTTAAGCAACTTTCGCAAAGGCCGGTCATAGCATGGGTGACCACATAAAAAAAAGGTTTCATCTCGAGCTCCTCCGTGCTTCGGAAGGCACGTTAAGCCGTTGGTCCCAGCTGCATTAGCGGTCGTTAATAACCATCAATCCGCACTGGGCCCGCGTGATGGTTTAAGGCCCGATCTCCCTATCCATCCATAGGGAAGGCCCGTGCCCCAGCAGTGGGGACGTTAATGGGCTGATGATGATGAAAAGACATAAGTCGTAATAAAAACAGCATGTATTCATTGCACTGTTGCCGTATTAAACGTCATTAGGATACGTACGTACGGAGTATATATTCAGAGACATCCAAACCCTGGCCACACATTGGACACTTCATTCAGAACACGTCGTTTTACAGACACTACACATTGACGTTATCGTACACGCGCATCTGTGTGAGTGACGTCTGACGCCCATACGATCGAAGACTAAAGTAAGGCCGAGGGTGAGGTAAACCTAGCTCAGCCGCTGGTGGGGAGCGGAGAGTTGCCGTTCTACACGCAGTATTATTCCTTATTCTATGCCCTGGCTCAACTTAGAAAAGTCCGCTTCTGGAATTGTGTCGTGTACTAGGTTCAAGATAAATTATGAAATTCTGATTACTAAATAAAGACACATCTAAAACTAACGAAAAACATTTTCTTTTTTCTATTAAACTTATTTATGAATTTTAATCAAAAAAACGTAATAAGTCCGACATTTTGTCACGTTTTTCTATGACGTCACAGAGTGCTTTTTCATACAAATTCCATAGTAATTTCGTGTTTTGACGTTTAGTAAAAAGTAACTGATTTGACTAGTTGGAAACTAGCCTATTATCCTCTTCAAAATTATAGATAATCTAATGGGTTGTAGTCTGTCATTTTTCAAAATTATATTATCACTGCAGCCATAATGTGGCGTGTTAATTTGCATCCGTCATCTTTATACTTTTACATACTTGTGGCCGCCATTTGCCATCTACCTAATTAAGTATTTTTGTAACTATTTTCCTTTATTTTGATGCTATAAAGGATTTTTTTTGATTAGAATGTCATTTTAAAAATTGAGTTTTAAAACATAGAACACGTTGAGCTGCTTATCTTCCCGGGCATGTCGTAAAAACCGACAGAGGGATTGTGTCCTCTAACATGATGGACTAATGTTATGGGCGATAGTCTGATCCCTTATCACCATAAGGTTCATCATATCCAGCTTACGACATCGTATCAACAGTGGCTGCAAGTTGTCTTTGATTACTTGTGGCTCTGCCCACCCCATTAGGGATTACAGGCGTGAGTTTATGTATGTTTAAAAAATGAGAACTATTTGAGCGATGGAATAGAAGAAAGAGGGCGGACGGATGGACCAAGTGAGCGCGAAACGCGCGCCATACAAGTATGAGCATATAGCTCATAGTTCAACTTTACTTTCCGTGGAATCTATAATACCTATATGACCTGTAGTCAGTGTCGCCAACTTAGTGGATTTTCCACTAGATCTGGTGGTTTAGACATGTGGTTCGGCGAAAAAATATTAGTTTTAGTGGCTAGTGGTTTTTTTAGTGGATTAGAGTCCTTTCAGTTAGCGGTAAGTGACGAATTTAACCACTAACACAACCGAATATGGTTTATGAGTTACTTGAGCGAAAGAACCAATATAAAGTTTATTTATTAGTAATACATACAATTAGTTTCATATTGAGCAAGATCAAGATGCCTAAGCCACAGTGCACCCAAAAGTTTCGTGATTGTTGGTTACGTGACCCAGTTTTAAAGGATTGGTTGCAAATAGTCGAAAGCACTGGTGGTCCAGTTGCTAAGTGCAAATTATGTGGTATATTATTAAAGAGTCATTATTAATAATAATTAAATAATTTACCCTGTCTCTACCTACGACGCGGCGCTAAAGAGGGGGAGAAAACATCCCACGATCTGACTGCACTGATTCGGCTTTGGGTTATCTAGTGAAATTCTGGTGGTTTGAAAGACCGCTCAGTTTTAGTGGTTTCTGGTGGTTTGCACGGCCGCATTTGGTGGGCTGGTAAAAATAAAGTTGGCAACACTGCCTGTAGTGTTAACATGCGCAACGTGATAAATTTTGTCACGGTCATTTTATCGATGCTGACGACATAATTATGTCGTTTTGTCGATTGGTGCTAATATGTGAACCCAAATAAGTACCTTCTGTCAAAATACGAACAAAATCACGTGGCACGCATGTTAGGGAAAAAAACAAACATATCGATTTTGAAAAAAAAAATTGAATTATGTTGCGAATGTTAGCCCTGCTGGAGTGGTACCGGTTTGTCTTATGGACGATGCACTAGCTCTATCTATCACTAGTTACGGGCGCAACTATAATGTTTACGCAATGTTTATACTTGAATAGCACAGTACGGTCACGAGCATTAATATGTATACACTTTGGTACCATGTCACATTAACTTTTTTGACAAATTGAACTGTAAGTCTCACTAAATGTCAAATATGTTAGTGCGACAGAGTCCTAAAGTGGGTACATTGTATTGCTCATGACTGTACAACAACATAGTATCAACTATCAAGTAATTTATCAGCAGCATTTAACCGTGTCACATCCGACGAGCCATTAACCCACATTCCGCGTGTTAGTAAACAACCTACCATTGTTTAGCTCTCCAAATTAATTGTACGCATAAGATCACGCCTATTTCCCTTTGGGGTAGGCAGAGACCGCGGAATTCCACTTACTTCTTCTATCGTGTGGACTGTGAGGTGGATTACCAACCCCATCAACCCTGGTGTCAGGGTTATTACTGAGCCGCCATAGGCCTGCGGCGTGCGCTGACAAAACCGTTACACATAATATAATATGTAATGTATGATAATGATGGATGCTTTTCTTAAATAGTCCTACATAAAAGCCAAGCCTATTATTAGGGCTGTGTAGTGATTGATCTAGAATTTTTTACTTATTAAATTTAGAGTCTATACCCTAAATTTAATAATTTAAAAAATCGGAAATTCTTGCCGCTGAAACCGAAATCCACGCGGACGAAGTCGCGGGCTGCCGGTAGTATAATTATAAAGTGTTTCCATATAAAAAAATCTTATATATATTTACGTGTTTTTTTTTTATTTGTATGTTTTAATTTCAATACACACTTCCTCTCTTCCCTTCAACGTTGCTGTGCCCTACAGGGTCCATGTTTTAGTTCCTATGCCTATGTAACCCCATTGTACAGTCATGAGCAATATAATGTACCCACTTTAGGACTCTGTCGCACTCATATTTAACATTTAGTGCGACTTACAGTTCAATTTGTCAAAAAAGTTAATGTGACATAGTACCAAAGGGTATAAATATTAATGCTCGTGACCGTACTACATTGAATGCAATAAATAATTGAGTATGTTTTCAACATGATTAGTTGATAATTAATAACTAATAATGATAGTGATTTGACTCGTATTTGAGCAAAACACAGGGCCTCGGAATACATTAGCGAGTATTGTCTGGCCTCCGTCAAGGACAGTCAAACGTACGTTACTCGACTGGGCAAACTGACAATTATAATCAGTCGGACTTTGGACTGTGCCATTGCCACCATAAATTAAACATAACATAACAAAAACAGCCTATATACGTCCCACTGATGGGCATAGGCCTCCCCTCAACAGAGGGTGTATGCAGCATACCCCACCGCGCTGCTTCAGTACAGGTTGGCGGAAGCATTTGGGCTAGTAGCCCAGCACCAACGGTTTAACGTGCCTTCCAAAGCACGGAATAATTTTTGCGGACA
This sequence comes from Pectinophora gossypiella, assembly GCF_024362695.1. Lineage (NCBI taxonomy): Eukaryota > Metazoa > Arthropoda > Insecta > Lepidoptera > Gelechiidae > Pectinophora > Pectinophora gossypiella. Next base: position 4,871,493 of record NC_065424.1, read on the forward strand.
ACCAGGTGATTCAACCTGCAATATCCAGTCCTAGCCAAACAAATGACAGTTTCACAAAGAGATTTTCGACAGTGTCCCCATCGGGAATCGAACTCGGACCTCCAGATCGTGAGCCTAACGCTCTAACCACTAGACCACGGAGGCTGTTAGTGAAAACAATAAATCATGTAAAAAAAGATGAGCTGATCAAGGTATGTCACTAGCTTATAAACTACTCCGTTATCGTAGACGTATTATTTTTTATTTACGCATTTATACAACTAATTACTTCACGTCATTATTTCATGTAGATATAATATTGTTTTATGATTACCCCGCGACATGGGTTACACATCGAGCGCGACGCGACATATAACGCAGGCTTAGACTACTAGACGCTGTGAATGACGTCTAAAGTAGAATCATTAATAAGCAGTGACAGGATCGGGCGGTCATTTGCCTGAAGTTACGCTGATTGACAAATTTAATATGGATAACACTTCTGTATTAATAAAAACCAGGGAAACTGGGATTGACAAGAACCGATGGCTGAAATTAAGCTTTTTTTGACGTGACTTATTGTAGATTTGCCGCAGATTGCATTAGCTACTTGGCCGGACAAATGGGGAGCATTGAGAGCTCTCACTTGGCACAAAATTTAAGACAACAGGCCTGAGGGTGTCCAGTTCGGCGCGAACCTCGGCTCAGGGCGTCGTCTGAGAGGAAGAATATCTGAACATTCCTACCATACCTACAACATTCTAAAACATCGTAATGTGTTATTCGAACCCTACATTATATATTTTTTTAAAGCGCGCGTTTTAATTGTTTCATAGAATTCTATGAAATTAAGGCAAACAAGCGCCCGAATATCCGATCACTGCTAATATCTTCACGTAGATAAGCGTTGCTGCTTAGTAAACCACGCAGCAGGGGCTCGTATACTATGTATAAAATATGGCGTAAACAATATATAAAATTGCCTACTCGTGATAAAGAGCGCTAGTGCTGATAAATATGTGCCTACACGTATTGTTCGATACAAATTCTAATCAATATGACTTTTATAATATCGTCGTTGCCAATTTAAAATCTGTTATGTGCAACCGGGTCAACAGCTTTACAGAAATTAAACAAAACTTGCGCCTGAACTTTTTTTGTATGACTGTGTATCGAGACTAACGAACAGCAATTCATTTTTATTTATATAGATAATTGATACTGGCCCCGATTCCAGCAGACACCTCCTAATTTTACTTTAAGTTATACCTGTCATTTTCTTATCCGCCGAAAAGGAAAGGGACGGATGATTGACAGCTCTTAATTTTAGGAAGACTGAGTAAATGAATGAATGACCCGGGCGAAACAATAAGGTATCTCGCTGGTATGCAAACCGTTTGACGTGTGCTGTCAACTTAATTCTGTCGGGTTATTGGCCAATGTAAATTTTTTAGACGGTTACTTTAGATTTGTGCTTAAAATTGACGTGTGTTCCATAAATTTTATGTTTGTCGATTACCCGTCCCTTTCCTTTTCGGCGGATAAGAAAATGACAGATATAACTTAAAATAAAATTAGATGGTGTTTACAGGAATTAGCACCATTACGTACATAAAAGTTTCTACTGAATGTGTTAGGAGCAAAATACTATTCTATCCAGAAAAAAAAAGAAATTCGGTGATGGCGATTATTACATAGAAGTAAACATTATTTTTTGCGTTCTCCGTATTAAGTACAGTCGTGAGCAATATCATATACCCACTATAGAACCCTGTCGCACTATCATAATTGACATTTAATGAGACTTACGGTTTAATTTGTAAAAATAGTTAATATGACATGGTTTCAAAGTGTGTAGTAGTATTTATTTGGGACCTAAACAGCTGGCGAGGTCTGGCGCACTAGACACAACTGCCTACCACTTAAGGGATCAGGCGTGACGCTATGTCCAATGGAAGTAAAATCTACAACATTAGCATTAGCATGTTATTGTATATAACCATACCTTACCTTACATACGACATAAAAATGTCTTAACCATTACACAAGAGTTACATAAGCAATCACTACACGACGGTTATGATTGGCTAACATTCTACCAGCGATCCGCTGCAAATCGTTTATGCGTCTGCGCATATCAGCGCTATCAGCCTTGTTTTGAGAGTAGGCTGTCATTTGTTTATGATAAAGACTTTATGGCACCTTTCTAGATGTCTGTTGGAAAGTGTTTTGATGATTTGGTGTATTATACTATTTTGCATTACTATTATACTATTCATCATCACCAGCCCATTAACGTCCCCACTGCTGGGGCACGGGCCTTCCCTATGGATGGATAGGGAGATCGGGCCTTAAACCACCACGCGGGCCCAGTGCGGATTGGTGGTTATTAACGACTGCTAATGCAGCCGGGACCAACGGCTTAACGTGCCTTCCGAAGCACGGAGGAGCTCGAGATGAAAACTATTTTTTTTATGTGGTCACCCATCCTATGACCGGCCTTTGCGAAAGTTGCTTAACTTCAACAATCGCAGACCGAGCGCGTTTACCGCTGCGCCACCGAGCTCCTCTACTACTCATACTGTTATTACTATTATAATACTATTTTGTTGGTCCCGGTTACTACTTACTGATGTAAGCAAGTAATCGTTACGTGAACCATGTCAGGGGCCTTTGGCGGCTCAATCATAACACTGACACCCGGGTTGATTAGGCTGGTATTCCACCTCACAACCCACACGATAAGAAGAATTCCGGCATTCTAACACTAATCAGTACAACGACCTTGTAGTTAATGACAGGGATATTGATATTTTTAATAATAATTTTCCTGCCTTCATTCGTTTTCTTGTTAGAAACATAATGCTCACCTGAAGATTTGGCCGTAGATCCACGAATCGTAGTTGTTACCATGTTGTTGCGGAGCTAAGTATACTTTATTGTAATATCTTTTAATTTGCGTCGTGTTTTCTCACCATAGTATTGTATAACTTGCATACGTTTAGTTGGGCCACAGTCTGAACCTCAAAAAGTGTATTATTTCATAAGATTTGTGTCTGTAACCTGTTACGTGTGTTTATTAAATAAATAAATAATAGTTGATCAAAAATAAATATCATTTTTCTTTTTGAGTTTGGACTTGGTTTCGTTCAAAAGCGGTCAAAAGCGCTTTTTACTTCATCACACGGACAACTTTCGCAAAGGCCGGCCATAGGATGGGTGACCACAAAAAAAAAGTTTTAGTCTCGAGCTCCTCCGTGCTTCGGAAGGCACGTTAAGCCGTTGGTCCCGGCTGCATTAGCAGTCGTTAATAACCATCAATCTGCACTGGGCCCGCGTGATGGTTTAAGGCCCGATCTCCCTATCCATCCATAGGGAAGGCCCGTGCCCCAGCAGTGGGGACGTTAGTGGGCTGATGATGATGATGATGATCTTATTTGAGTAAGTTGCAAAAACGCCCATTAGGTATTATCATTATCGTGGTAATTATCAAAGGGTAATTTAGAACCCTAGCCATGGTAAAACAAAATGCAGATAGGCAAAAGACAGACGGGCAAACAGCCAAGAAAATGGATCGATGGGTTTTGTTTGCTCGGCCAAGGTCGATACGACAAATTGCGCTAACTAGAAAGGCGAAAGCCAATTGTAACCAATTACGAAAGTATGTGAGAAGATAACATGTGTGAGTGGTTGGATAGAGAACAAACGATTTTTAGAAGGTTAGAAAAGACACAATCCCATGCCCCTGCCTACCCTTTCAGGGACATAGGCGTGATTCCACTTTATTTCCTCTATTCCCAGTAGTCTTACCAGTTGAACTACTGGAAAATTCCTTCCCAATAGACATACTGGTAGGACCACTGAGAATTTTGTACCCAGTAGGTTTACCAGTAAAACAAAATTCTCAATAGTCTTACTCGTATATAAGAAAATTCCAATTGATATTAACTCAGAATCTAAATATATAAAAGGAGAAACTGACTGACTGACATATCAACGCACAGCCTAAACGGCTAAACGTAGGCAATTGAAATTTGGAAGGGACGTAGCTTAGGTACCGTAGAGGTGCACTAAGAAAGGAATTACCGGAATTCCCACGGGAACGGGAATTAGCGGCAAAAACCCTTCCACGCGGACGAAGTCGCGGGCAAAAGCTAGTCATGTTATAATAATAATAAGTTTTTTTATTTCCAAAAATAACACAAATGAAAAGTTACAATAGCAGTTGATCGTACAGAGTTTTGATACAGATAGTGATTCTATGTCCCCCAAACTAGGAAAGCCTGTATTTTGGGGGGTCAGCGAGTCCGGAAAGTTCTAGTGCTAAGGTACAGACCAAGGCTTATTCTAATAATTATAAAACATATCAGGGTGCAGGGTGCGTGGCAGCGGCAACAGCCTCCTAAAAATTGTAGCGGCCTGCGCCCAGGGTTCATTTTTTGAGCACTGGACAAAGGCTCATATATTGCCAAAACCCAGCTCTTATTTATAAGTATACAGGGTGTTAGTGACATCGTAACGAATACTCAGAGGGATGATTCAGACCATGATTCTGAGTTAATATCAAGTGGAATTTTCCGTCGCAAAATTCATGTTATTTTTTTAGTTTTTTTAAATTATTTTCAATTCTATACTTTTGCGATGGAAAATTCCACTTGATATTAACTCAGAATCATGGTCTGAATCATCCCTCTCAGTATTCGTTACGATGTCACTTACACCCCATGCAAGTACATAATATGTACTTACTATATTACTTATTTATTTATTACTTATTTATTACTTACTTATTTACTTACTATATTACTTACTTATGGCTACTATATTATAGTAGCCATACAAGTAGGTATGGGTGTTAGTGACACTGTAACAAATACTGAAGGGGATGATTCAGACCATGATTCTGAGTCGATATCAAGTGGAATTTCCCGTCGGAGAAGTCATGAAAATTTTAGAGCTTATTTAAATTATTTTCCGTTCCATACTTTTGCGACGGAAAATTCCACTTGATATAAACTCAGAATCATGGCCTGAATCATCCCTCAAAGTTTTCGTTACGATGTCACTAACACCCTGTATTGTTAAGATAACATTAGCTATTAAGTTGCCTTTCATACTAACCCCTATGGATGTGTTAATGTCTGAAATAAATATATTTGAATTTGAATAGCAGCATATGGAGTAAGTAAGTTCTGAATCATCCTTCAAAATCACGATGTCACTAACAAGTAACACCCTGTATTATTTTTGAGGAACGTAGCCAGGATATTTCCTCATTATTTACTGACAGTAATGTCGTAATATACCCAGTCTTGTGTCATAGTACATTGGTCTGTGTTCTCATGGACCAATAGGCGTGTGCCCTTATAAATTGACGTTCAAGGATGCCAGGCGCACGTGTCTGAGAACCAAATGTGAGCCGGAAGTAGGCTGCATTTACGACGTACGACTTGCGGGGTAGACGTTGAAATAATGTGTACATACTTTAGGAGGAGCTCCGTGGCGCAGCGGTAAACGCGCTCGGTCTGCGATTGTTAAATTTAAGCAACTTTCGCAAAGGCCGGTCATAGGATGGGTGACCACAAAAAAAAAGTTTTCATCTTGAGCTCCTCCGTGCTTCGGAAGGCACGTTAAGCCGTTGCTCCCGGCTGCATTAGCAGTCGTTAATAACCATCAATCCGCACTGGACCCGCGTGATGGTTTAAGGCCCGATCTCCCTATCCCTCCGTACGGAAGGCCCGTGCCCCAGCAGTGGGGACGTTAATGGGCTGATGATGATGATGCTGATGACATACTTTAGTCAAATTCTTGTAAGTACTTACATAATATAGGTAGAAATGACGCACCTAGACGATAGAATTCGCTTCGTCTAATAACATTGCACTTACGTTTTAAGTTATTTTCCACACCCGATGAAGCGTCAAATCTTTGAAACAACATACATACATAAACTCACGCCTATTTCCCACCGGGGTAAGCAGAGACTATAGAATACCACTTGCTTCGATCCTGACACACTTCTCAAAAACAAACTTACTTATTTATTTGGCAAAGATATAAAAGGGATCTAGCTAGAGCCCTACCAGAATCCCCGGCCTCCAACCAGTACTGATACCGCTGCTGCCCGGCATCAGGGGTGCGCTTTTGAAGTAGCGGCGCCTAGGTACATCACCGATAGAGAAATTGGTCGGTGTACTGCTGAACGGAAGGCGATTAGGGCAACCACCGTCCTACACGCCCTATCTATGGAGTAATGGCGATTACGCCTAGTGTTGTAAAAATGAGCGCTGAGTCGACGCTTTGGAGCGTTTTAGACTCGAGCGTAAACCGCTTGAGTGTTTAAGGCTTGCGAGCGTTGACGGCTCAGACTTCGACCCTCGAGTCACGCGCTCAAGCGTCTGAGCGTTGTATTAATATTTTAATATTTCATTCATTTAATTCATTCGTAATAAAAAAATATATCTAAAACCATTTTATTTCGCGTATAATATAATACCTTTTTTTAACAATTCTTATTAATTACTATTCAATCTAGACGCTCACGCTCAAGCTTGAGCCGAGCGCTGAGTCCGGCGCTCGGAATAGACTTTTTCACTTAAACGCTCAAGCCACTGCTCAAGCGTCAAGCGCCTCAGTCGAGTCCCGACTTGAGCATTAGCAATCTGCTCGAGCGTCGACTCCAGCGTTTAAGCGCTGACTCGAGCTGTTTTACAACACTAATTACGCCACCGACAAGAGCGCAGCTCTTAAATAAAGAGAGAGAGAGACAAAGGGGATAGATTCCTATGATACGAATTTAATGAGAGACTCTCCAGGCTCCTTTTCCCAAAAATAATACAGATGGCGCTGTCCAGACTCAACGTGGTAATTACCTATTTTCTCATTGCTCGGGTACAAAATGAATAAAAAAAATAGAAGCAATATATTATGCAGTAGGTAGATATAAAATGGTAGGTAGGTACATGTAAATGCGCATGCGCCACACATATTGCGCTTGACAAATATGATCTGTTAATCGTGTACCTATCTCCACGTGCCGACTAATAAACGTATACGCAAGTAAATAAACAGCCATACTATAGTGGCTATGATAGGAATTTTATCGACAAAATGGCGACTGCCCGAGGTGCACCGCAGGAGAGTAATTTCGCAAATCAAATCACACTTTTGATGACGAGGAACCTATAATAATATATAATTATAGCATCGCGCTTGTTTCCCCTAAGGGGTAGGCGGAGGTGTATAGTATTATTATACTCCTCGCCAGCTGAGTTCAGGGGGGTTAAAATGGCCACATCGAAGCAATTCATCTAAGAAAGCAATATTGCTATTTGACATTTGTTTGCATTGCGCACTTACTTTTTTATATGCGCAGATGTCAAGTTGCAATATTGCTTTCTTAGATGAATTGCTTCAATGTGGCCTTTTTAACCCCCCCAGATCTCTACGACATAAAAATGGTTACGTTTATTGACTAATATTGTTAACTGACGCATGTTGAAAAACATATATAGGTCGATACTTTATAATTGTACGTAAACAGACAGTTACATTAACTAACCTTTGGATTTTTCCTATGCGTATGATATTTTCAACAAACAATTTTATACATATTGAAGTCATACAAAAAGAAAGATAAGGACGCACTTTGTATCACTCATATTCATGATGATGAAATTAAGTTAAAAGATACATTATTTTTATTACGAAATAATGTGTTGATTGTATGGCCCGGTTCCATTGCCTATCCTTTAAAAACAATTAATAAAATCATTGGCGCGAAATAAAATATCACCATCGATATAAAAAAATGTAATGTAATTGCATTATGTCTGCAATTACATACGAGAACCGTCTGGGGCAGATAAAATTAATCAAAACAAAGGAATCCCTGACGCTAATCTTATCGCCTCATTCACCTTCGCATCAAAGCACTTAAATCGACATAAAATTTAAAAAACATAAACAACTTACACTATAACATTATTCCGTGAAGCCAGATACATTCCTCCGGACACAACGGATATTGTGCCAAAAAAAACGCGCCAAAATCCAATATTATTTCGAGACCATCAGTCTCACACTATAAATCTGCTTATTTACACAAAAATATCACAATTTTTTACATTATCACACACTTCTTATATTTAATCCAAAATAAACTACACTTTATTTATTTTCTTCACAAACAACGACACATAAACAACCTTGCAACTTTTTTTTCTAACACATCGTTTTTCAAACGAATATAAAATTCAACACGTCACTAATCAGGCGCGTAACGCCGTGTTCTCAATTCAAAATGTAAAAGTAAATAAATATCACTGGCAGAATGTATGATAGCGCGTGTTCTCTTACGTCCGCAAACTTGTAATGGCATAGATAAAATATATTTTTAAAATGTAAATAAATAGATGTACGTATGCGGTCCGAATTACACTCGCGAGCTTCAAATAGTTTGAAAATAAAGCTATAATGGTCGGATCGCGCGGTCCGTATCGTCCCCGCGGTCTCTATCGAATGAACTGGTTACTGGTTTATGTATTTATTCACGCGGGAAGACTTCACTCCTTTGTTCGATTATTTTTAGAACGTTGACTTTTGACATCGCCTACTGTATATTATATGCTTGTTTTTCTTAACTTACCATTTATTTTATCATATTTTATCGCATTTTATGATAATAGCTATACTAACTAACAAACCGTACCTTGTTTTGTTAGTACCTTACCTATTACCTACTTAAATTGCTTAAATGACCTAATATCAATTTCAATTTTAGTCAGTTTTAAGAAGCATTTCGGGATTCTTAGTAGAGCTTGCTCTTCCCTAAACCCGTTCAGTATCTAGCAAGGACCTATTACCTATCTATTACCTAGTATCTATTATTGGATTAAATAGGTAAGTACATAACTTTACTTATTTTAATTATAAAATAGGTTTCCATTTAACCACCATCGCACCTGATGGTAAGCGAAGATGTGGTCTAAGGTGCTTCGTAAATGCCTATTCTATCCAGTTTTGAAATTGTATATGACTAGGATTGTTTGCAGTTTGCATACTTAGTTTCAATATGCAGTCACCGTCATATCGATATAACTAATCGATTTACTATGAACTTGACCTTTCAATGCCCACCTATTGTTTTCATATGTGCGAATTCCATTGAAAATTTACTTTTGACTTATTATAGACCTACAAGGAATATTTTTGTTCGCTTTTAACCGCATCCAAAACGAAAGAGACAAACTTATTCACCCCTGGGGGTGCAAAAAGGACTCAGAGAGGGACGTAGTTTCGTTATGGGCACCATGCCAAAACATCCCACGCATATTGGCGAACCCTTCACAACGATATCCCAGCCCGGACACTTCATACAAAAATCACATTTTTACCGTGTGCTCCTTAACCCGTCTTCTCTTCTATCGTGTGGGTCGTGAGGTGATTACCAACCCCAACAACCCTGGTGTCAGGGTTATTTATTATTGAGTCGCCATAGGCCCCCGACATGACTCATGTAACGACTACTTACTTCAGTAAGTAGTAACCGGGACCAACGGCCCGGCAACGTGCCTTCCGAAGAATGGGTCATCTTACTTTTAGACAATCAGGTGACTGTAATGTCCTAACCAAACTAGGGATCACAAAATGTTTATGTGATTTGTCCCAACGGGGATCGAACCCGGGGCCTCCGGAGCGTGAGCACATCGCTCAACCACAGAGGCCGTCGAACCCGTAAGTGTAAGCGAGACACAGTCCATGCGCTCTCCCTCTTACTCCTTACCGGCTTGCGACTTAAAGACTAAAGACCCAGAGGGGATGAGGTCGGCGCCAGATATGAACGATCACGGGGCGGGGGTGGAAATAGACTGTAAGTGTTGTAGATTTTGTTACAAATAGTTTTTAAGATTTTCATAGATTTTTTTTTTGATTAATTTTGTTTAATGTTAAGTACTTGAGGAGCTCGGTGGCGCAGCGGTAAACGCGCTCGGTCTGCAATTGTTGAAGTTAAGCAACTTTCGCAAAGGCCGGTCATAGGATGGGTGACCACAAAAAAAAAGTTTTCATCTCGAGCTCCTCCGTGCTTCGGAAGGCACGTTAAGACGTTAGTCTCGGCAGCATTAGCAGTCGTTAATAACCATCAATCCGCACTGGGCCCGCGTGATGGTTTAAGGCCCGATCTCCCTATCCATCCATAGGGAAGGCCCGTGCCCCAGTAGTGGGGACGTTAATGGGCTGATGATGATGATGATGTTAAGTACTTATTTTTTTTGTGTTTGCATATACCCTCCCGAATCCATATGTGGTACTATAATATGTATAACAACTGTTTACCATAATATGGTGTGCAACAAATACTTTGACTTTGTCATCAACCCTGGGCGACAGGTTAGATCATGGGTGGCCACTGCAATTTTATCTAATTCTCTATGGAGATAGGCTGTCCTGGTTTTTTTTACTGAGGCGACTGCCTGCCTGACCTTCCAACCCGCAAGGGAAAAGCCAACCCAATACAGATTAGGTCACATACCTCGAGAATATATATGGGTTTGCTCGCGATGTTTTCCTTCATCGCTGAGCACGCGGTAATCGTGATGATCCGAACATGAATTCGAAAGCAATTCGAAAATCGGTGGTTTAGGCCCGTGCTGGGTTCGAACCTGCGACTTCACAGTGAGAGTCAAGTTCTTTCAACTGGGCTACCACGGTTGATTTGAGCTGAAGAAGATATTTTTATGTGTTCCTCTAGTTATTAAATAACTTGTAATGTATGTATTATTGATTTAAAAGATGTGTTGCTGTTGCAGTTTCTTGTCATTTCTTCTCCTCAGCCATAACACCTTGTGAAATGACGTCGATTCAAAAATGTTAAATTGACCTTCAACAAGTGTATCTATGATAACTGAGTTGAATAAATTATTCTGCAACAGCCTCTGTGGTCTAGTGGCTAGAGCGTTGGGCTCACGATCTTGAGGTCCGGATTCGATTCCTGATGGGGACATTGTCGAAATCACTTTGTGAGACTGTCCTTTGTTTGGTAAGGACATTGCAGGCTTGAATCACCTGATTGTTCGAAAAAGATGATTCCGTGCTTCGGAAGGAACGCTAAGCCGTTGGTCCCGGGCTACTCGTCCAAACACCTCCACCAACCCGCAGTGGAGCAGCGTGTTGGAGTATCCCCCGTACCCCCTCCGATTGATGGTGGGGAGGCCTGTGCCCAGCAGTGGGACATGTATAGGCTGTTTATGTTTATGTGTAAATGATTCTGATTTAGAATTATTTTTATAGCTACAACAAAAAATCTCCAGTGTTGCCGTTGCTGGCTGTCTAAATGCAACCCGACCTTTGCATCATCCGTATCACTCCGCGTGCATTAAGTGCATTTAAACAGTGCAACAGACAAAACTGACCTTACAATGCAATGACTCATACGCATTCTACTTATAACCAAGTGGTAATAGGAGGAAAGAGTTCCAACGATAACCTTTGATAACTCGCTGAAGCCGCGAACATTCCATTTCAAAAGAACGTAATTAAAACTTGACTAAACATAATTAATTTGGAGAATTTTCTGCCTTTTATTTCATAAGAGTAATTTTAATATATCTTTATTTTCTAAAAGCCAAATTACATAAGACACACATAGAATGGTAACAGGTTTCTTGACAATCTAGTCAAATAAGATACTTTTTGCATTTTCTGGGTGCTTCTCCAAAAAGATTATATGACCAAAGACTAGGCTGTATGGGCTAAGTTCCCTTTGCCTGCCCGAATGGGCAAATCAGAAAAAAATACTTGTTGGGGAATGTCAAAAACTCAAAACGAAAGTTTTCTTTGGAGTTTGTATGGAAATACTGTCCTGTGACGTCATCAACAAAAGCGGTCAAAGGTCGTACTCATTGTTACTTAATTCATAAAATTAAAATAAGTCAAGAAGCAAAATGAGATTGAATGGACCATCTTAAACTGGCTTCTATTTCTAGATTAGCATTTTGTAACTTACTAGCGACCCGCCCCGGCTTCGCTCGGGTGCAATGCTGAGGAAAAAATTAAATTATTTACGACATCACATTAAAAACCTCAAAAATAACAGTATTTCTCCACTATTTAATGGATGTTATTATACATTATAAAACTTCCTCTTGAATCACTCTATCTATTAAAAAAACGCATCAAAATCCGTTGCGTAGTTTTAAAGATTTAAGCGTACATAGGGATATAGAGACAGAAAAAGCGACTTTGTTTTATACTATGTAGTGATCTGTTACTCAGTCAAACACGCTACTCCCCATCCCCGCACCAACTTGTATTGGGCTCGAGCTGGATTTACCTCACCCCTTGTAAGGATTAAGACTGAGAACTAAAGGGAAAAGCGCGTGGATTATCCGTCTCGCTCGCACTTACGCGTTATGAATTAAATTTTGTGTAGCGTCCAGGCTGCGGCACGAGTCTTTGTACGAGATCGCGTCCAAAATGCGACCGCCTTAAGTACGACCAAGTGTAACTCAGTGTTGCCAATATTCAGCAGACGAGAATGCCAAGAGTGCAGCGCGTGTTGGAAATAGCTTTCACCTTGGAATGAAATTATCAAATGACCAGTGATCTTTGGGACGCCCACGCTAACCTGTTCACCTGGACCTGAATATTATTTTATACTAAACCAGCTGTTACCCGTGACGTCGTACGCGTGAAATCCTGGTATTCTTCTATCGTGTGGGTTGTGAGGCGGATGACCAACCTCAGCAACCCTGGTGTCAGGGTAATTATTGAGCCGCCAGAGGCCCTTGACATGGCTTTTATATCGATTACTCACTTACTTCAGTAAGTAGTAACCGGGACCAACCGTTTAGTTAAACGGTTGCTTTCCGAAGCACATCTTACTTTCGGACAGTCAGATGATCAGCCTGAAATGTCCAATATATACGTATTATGGATAGTACAAAATTCAACTATTTAACGATAGAGTAAATCTGATTAAAAATATAATATTTTTATTAAAATAATTTTTCTACGGATATTTTTGCTATCTATTGTCACGTAAACGTAATTTGAACTCAAAAAATGAATATATAATTATTTTTTTATTATACACTTTTTTTACTATGTCCCGCTTTCGACGAAAGAATCCCGCTTTTTTCACTCAAAATGTTCCAAAATCCCAACTTGGCAAAAAAAAACTGGCAACGCTGTTCACTACATTCATTTTTTCCTCTTTCATCTATAAACATATTTAAATACATCCATCTGACCTATAGTCACGGACTGATGAACTGCATTGTCACCACAATTGATTTGAGTCACAATACAAGAATAGGGTTGTGCAACCAGAAACGTCACAATATAGGACTTAAAATGCTCCTAAATAACAGCAACATCGTAAATCTCAAATAGGTATAAATAAATATATCCCAATTCAAGTAGTCAGAGGTACATCCATCGCAAAATGGACTAAGTAGGCCCACACCTCATCGAGCTTTCTGTTAGACCAACGTGAGCCGGTGAGCCGTATAATGCTTCTAATACTAAATCATAATCATCAGCCCATTAACGTCCCCACTGCTGGGGCACGGGCCTTCGCTATGGATGGATAGGGAGATCGGGCCTTAAACCATCACGCGGGCCCAGTGCTGATTGATGGTTATTAACGACTGCTAATGCAGCCGGGACCAACGGCTTAACGTGCCTTCCGAAGCACGGAGGAGCTCGAGATGAAAACTTTTTATTTTTTGTGGTCACCCATCCTATGACCGACCTCTGCGAAAGTTGATTTACTTCAACAATCGCAGACAGAGCGCGTTAACCGCTGCGCCACCGAGCTCCTCAATACTAAATAAAATTAAAGAATTAAAATAGTAAAGTGTAGTGATTAAAGCGATCTGAAGGTACATTGTCACAATCGCTTTGTTAGATGGTCTTGTGTAGGTCTTGGTTTGGCTAGGATAAAGCAAAGTGATTCCACGCTTCGGAAGGCACGTTAATCTTTTGGTGCCGGGCTTTTAACCCAAACGCCTCCGCCATCCTGCATTGGACCAACGTGGTGGAGTAAGTTCTGTACCCCCCGCGAAACTGTGTGTGTGACGTCTGACGCCATACGATTGAAGACTAAAGTAAGACCGAGGGGGATGAGGTAAACCTAGCGACTAGTGGGGAGCGGAGTACTGCCGTTCTATACGTAGTATTATTCGTTACTCTATGACCATGTCACCAATATTCATAACAATTGATCACGAGACCACAGTGCACTAGCACCGAACACACTCGTTCAATTGTTTATTACACGGTGCACGGCTGAGGGAAGCCTCCGTCAAGCACAGCCGTGATTATAAACACTTCAATGTTTCTACTTTCGCATACTTTTGTCGGCAATAACGTCCTACATAAACGTAAACTCACAACAGTCCACGTAAGGTATTTTAGCTGGTAATTTAATACAATAACGGTACTGATTCCAATACACACCATACATCAAACATACATAAACAGCCTATATACGTCCCACTGCTGGGCACAGGCCTCCCTTCAATCAACCGGAGAGGGTATGGAGCATACTCCACCACGCTGCTCCAATGCGGTTTGGTGGAGGTGTTCTTACGGCTAAAAGCCGGGACCAACGGCTTAACGTGCCCTCCGAAGCACGAAATCATCTTATCTTTTCGGACAATCAGGTGATTCAAGCCTGAAAAGTCATTACCAAACAAAGGACAGTCTCACAAAGTGATTTCGACAATGTCCCCATCGGGAATCGAACCCGATGCTCCAGATCGTGAGCCTAACGCTCTAACTGACAGCACACGTCAAACGTGTTGCATATCAGCGAGATGCCTATTTTATTTTTTTCTATCGCGTGAGGTGGAGTAACAACCTTATCAACCCTGGTGTCAGGGTTACTATCGAGCCGCCAACGGCCCCTGACACGTCATGTAAATAACTACCTTAACTTGCCCAAGACCAGCTGAATACCGAGGCCGTCGCCAAGCCGCAGCTCAAGGGCTGCCCGGGGGCGGCGACTCTCTCTGGTTAGTACTATAGAGCGTGTAATGTTGTGAGTAAGGATTTCACGTGTACTTTCTTCTTCCATCGTGTGGGTTATGAGGCGGATCACCAACCTCATCAAGGGTTATTATTGAGCCGCCAAAGGCCCCTGACTTGACTCATGTAACGACTACTTACTTCCATCAGTGAGTAATAACCGGAACCAATGGCTTAACTTGCCTTCCAAAGCATCAATCATCTTACCTTCAAACAATCCCGTGATCTCCCTGTAATGTCCTAATTAAACCGGGACTCACAGAGTGATTTTTGAATTTGTCTCCACTGGGAATCGAACCTGGAACTTCCAGAAGAGGCCAACGCTCTAGCCACTAGACCACGGAGACCGTCAGTTATCTTCAGATAAGGTAAGAGGAGATCTCCCTATCCATCCACAGGGAAGGCCCGTGCCCCAGCAGTGGGGACGTTAATGGGCTGGTGATGATGAAGGTAAGAGGAACCCGTGAAAACGGGATAACGCTAGGGAGATGATGGCGTCTTAGGCAGTTTATGTTTCAATAGACAGGGACGTCGGGGAAGGGGGGGTTACACCTTCCATCCCGTTCGCAACATACCGTGAAGGCCACAGGTAGGTCAAGGTCCATCCCGCGACACCAGAGGCATAAATCCTTGGCCTGATTAAGTTGGGAGATCATTATAAGGATATTAGCTTTTCCCTCCGAGTTCGCTCGCGTTTAATTCTGTGTAACACGGTTCCGCTGTTCTAAAGTACCAATTTTTAGTTTCCCACCTTGAAAAATGCGAAAAGTCTTATATAAAATTTCACCCCCTCTTTGAAGGGGTTGCGGGCGGATTTCCCAAAACAAAAGTATTCGGATACTTAGGGTGGCTTGCGTAAGGGTCTTTAAACATGTTTAGTGGGCCACTAAACATGTTTAAAGATCCTTACGCAAGCCACCCTTAGTCCGCATACCAATTTTTAGCTTTCTATTTTGAAAATTGCGTAATGCCCCATACAAACTTCCACCCCCTATTTTAGGGAAGTGGGGGGTTATAAAGAGACAAAAAGCCAAGTAAATGAAATATAAAATAAAATAAATATATGTAAATAAAAGAGACAACAAAAAAGCCAAAAAGCAAATGTTGCCAATGACATTCTCCATCCCTTTAACTGTCTTCCCTTAAAAATCACGTCAATTCATCGCTACGTTTTACGGTGAAAGACGGACAAACAAACAGACACACACATACACTTTCCCATTTATAATATTTTTATTTTTTTTTATTGTTAAATTGGTAAGTACAATTTTATTTCTTACAATATTAACCCGCCAAACTAATGCATATTATTAGTGCATACTAATGCATATTTTGTCCAAGGATGTATGTTGAACCTTGTAAAGTTTCTCATGTTGATTACTTCTTACACATATATAAACTCACACCTATGTCCCACCGGGGTAAGCAGAAACTACGAAATTCCATTTGCTTCGATCCTGACACATTTCTCTTGCTTCCTCCACATTCATCAATCGTTTCATACACGCACTCCGGTTCAGAGTAGATCGTACTGAACCTTTTCTAAGGACAACGCCAATTAATTAATTAATTTGCTTCTCTGTTAGTTTAAATTCGACTTTACAAGTTTGAGTTCATGTTTGGGTTCATGGGTCATGATATCACTTGGTTTTCAGGATTAGTTCCTGGTTAATGGCAATAGGCTCGCTCCCCTATTACATGGGTCTTAAACATACAATACACCTCTGCCTACCCCTTCGGAGGTACAGGCGTGGTGCTATGTTATGTACAAGTATGTTGTAGTATGTTGTAGTTTAAATAGCTCCTCCAGTTGAGTGGTGTCGAAGGGAACGGAGCGAGCGTATAGAGAATCGAATTACGAACTGCTGTTGTCATAGCAACGCATGGCTTGTGTTTTCCTATCTACTTGCATACACGTCTAAAAACTTAGCGTAGTAAATTAACCTTGATGTACATGTACTAAAAAAAAGATGAAAAGAAAAGAAAAAAAGATGATTCTGTGCTTCAGAGGGCACGTTAAGCCGTTGGTCCCGGCTATTAGCCGTAAAACACCTCCACCAACCCGCAGTGGGGCAGCGTGGTGGAGTATGCTCCATACCCCTTCCGGTTGATTGAAGGGAGGCTTGTGCTCAGCAGTGGGACGTATATAGGCTATTTATGTATGTATGTTATGTACATGTACCCGTAAATGGCTGAAAAGTCATCAGATCTCTATATATAATTAGAGTTAATTAGTATAATGCATAAATGTGGCAGTAAATAAATAAATAAATAAAAGTCAAGGCCTAAAGCATAGAATAAATACGTATAGAACGGTAACTCTACGCCCCGCACCAATTCGTACCGACCGCCGACCTCACCCCTTCTAGGTCTTACTTTAGTCTAATTGGCCGTAAGCCGCTAATGAGTAAAAAGAAGCGCGCACTGGCAGTCTCGCTCGCACTTACGCGATAAGACGACACGCAGTAAAAAAATAATTATGGAGTTCTCAGGATGTGCGTAAAGTTTGAAGATATCTCTGAAGCATTGCAAATGATTATTTAGTTACTAGCTATTACAAAGTTTAATTATAAAGTTAGTGATTATTTAGAAGATATGAATGCATGGGATTACCTGTCTGAGAACTGATATCAGGCAGCTAAATTACTCAATTGTATTACAATATTTTTATGTTTATTTTTTTTTTAAAAAGAACGTCTAGGGCCCTGTGCCGAGGTTTTTCTTACAGCTTCTTTTCCCCGGCTATTGACGATTCAAAGTGTAACTATGTTACCTATTGAATAAAGATATTTTTGAATTTGAATTTGACCCGCGGCTTCCCTCAAAGGTTAAATTCGGAGTAAGACGTTCCCTTTTCCTGATTTAGAACACAGAAGAGAACTCGAAAATTGCGTAATGCTCCATACAAACTTCCACCCCCCGTTTTAGGGAAGAGGGGGGCTAGAAAGAGACAAAAAGTATCCTATGTCACTCTTGATCTTTTCAACTATCTCCACTTAAAAAATGACGTCACTTTGTCGCTCCGTTTTGCCTTCAAAGACGGAAAAACAAACAGACAGACACTTTCCCAATGTATATAATGTTAGTATGAAATTCATCTTTAATATTAAAACTCCTTTAAACTGGTTTCCATAGACTATAAAAGAGAATCAAAAGAGTACATAAGTAATACGAAACAAGTAGAAACATTCGTTAGAATATACAGACAAAAAAAACAACCTATCCATGAAGAGTAAGAGTTGGCAAACAAAAACTTGTCTCATAATCATACAGTTCAAAATACAAAAAATTCCTCAAAAAGTTCTGGTCCTTCAACTTTAGACAAGACATCAAGTAACATAAGTTTTGTACCTAATTGTTGACCATTCCTACAAAATCATATGAACCATGCGGAATGCCTAATGGGGTGGGGTGGGGTATGATAAATGATACTAAGTCCTAAAATGGATTAAGATAAACTGTATGGTAACTTCACTTCACTTTTTAATATTTATGGCTGCATATTATGATGCTTCTGCCAATGTCAAGCTGAAGAAAAAACAGTAAAATAAAAGTATATTTAAATTGTACTGAAGACTGTTTGGTAACACAGTAGACAGTAGTTTTAGGCGGACGAGACGTTCGTTATTTAAAATATTGACGATTCAAAGGGTAACTATGTTACATACTGAAAAAAGATATTTTTTGAATTTGGATTCGACAAGTAAAATAACTAACTCTTAATCTACAACATTACATCAAACAAAAAAACTACAAACTTCGCAACACTAAATTGGCGCACGCGTTTCACCCGATACAAACGAAAATTTACTTTAAAACCACAACAATAACCCTTATAATTGCAAAGCCAGCAATTGTATGACTAACACAGGAAAGAGGGCATTTAAATATGGACTTTATTATGTAAGGCTTTAGAGTGTAATTGGTTTGTGGGGTATATATGGCTTCATCGGTGCATTTGCACTGAGTTTGTACTCAGTCTAATTGTTCTTGGCTCTACAGTCACTTACTACAATAAAAGGGAAAATAGCCAGCTGTATTTAAAGTGGTTATTTTAATAATGAATACTTTTATGCAAAATTGGGAATGAATTGATTTAAATTATACTACACATTCAGCTTATAATCCCAAGCATGTCGTAAAATCCGACAGAGGGATTGTGTCCTCTCTAATATAGCCACCTTAGGGAAAAAAAAAGGCTTTAACTTTTTAATTTTAATAGATTCCTGTTCACTGTGCTGTTGCCAGTCTTTCATGAATTGTTGTCGAATTCCTCTAGATAATTTTATGTGACACCAAAAGAAAAAACGTCTTGGGTAATGTTTTGTTCAGAATAAAAAGGAAGAAACATTTATTATATAGGGACACCACAGTAACAAATATAGAACACGGAATAACACATACCTTACAATCAAGACACGTAATAAAAACGACTTACACCAGAAAATACAAATAAGTAGACATTAACACAAATTGTAATTGAGTGTATGAAATACTAGTAATCGCAATTAGGGTAGGCAGAAGAACCGGAGAACCCGGTTACGAATATCAGTGGGGTCACATCACATTAATAAATTTGTAATCCTTATTTTGGTTAAGACATTGCAAGCTGATCACTTAATTGTTCAATAGTAAGATGATCTATGCTTCGGAAGCTACTATACGCTCCCAGCTACTATTTACTTGAATAAGTATGTAGTTGTTATGTGAACCATGACAGTGGCCTTTGGCAGTTCAATAGTAACCCTGGCACCAGAGGTAGCGGTGTATAGTATAGTACACCCACACCTCGCCAACTATATTTAAGTCCCAGATAATAGATGGTGAGCCTATTGCCATCACCATGTGATACACCCCTAATTTACATTAAAACTGTCGACACCAGTTATTATAAATATTATTTATCTTTCTTTAGACACCATAATCAAAGGTAATAGCAAGTTGTTTTCTGATAAATTATCGGTCAGTCTATGTGGAAAAGCATAAATGGCGTGAATCTTTACAACCATATGTATACAATACAAATAATACTGTAATATTCATTAGCGAATATGTTTCACAAAAAAGTGGACATTTTGGACCTAGACAAATTTTGACAAAATTTTTGGAACATAGGTTTATGAGATACCGTCCAATATCGTTTTTTACTAGTCCCTTTGCATCAGACAATGTTATTCGTCACGATTTAATCCCACTAACATCTAAAAACACGTAAGAAATAGTAGACATGCAATATAAAATTTTATGTCGTATTACGATAAAGGAACTCCGCAGCATATCCATAAAGTCTGTAATTGCTGCACATGCGAGAAATTGTACAATGTAATGCCAAATCAAGGAAATACTTACGAAACCTTGCTGTTTGTTGTCTGCAACTGGCTCCCAAGATATATTCTTCACCAGTTTCCAGTAAGAAAACACTACACAAAAATGTATTTCTTCCACACAAAACTAGAATTTGTCCGCGGACACTGCTTGTGAAACACGGAAAAACAAAATCATAAAGAAATCTAACGAGAAATCGAAAAATCAGCTCATTTCGCTATTACGTGACGACAATTCGCGTTCACGATACTTATCCGAAAATTTACTAAACAAAGGAAAATTTGCGTAAGGGGATAGCAACACTCAACAATTATTTGTTTATTTCTGGGAACGGATTGTTAAAAATAATTTGTTTTTAGCATTGTATTTAAAAAATAGTAATATTTAAATGATAAATTAAGCTTCCGTAGTCAAAAAGAAACTTAACATTAAAATCAAAGATCTGATGAAAAATACCTACTTGGAAATATTTTTATAGATATGACAACACTAAAAACTATGTTGCGTTCAAAAACATAAATCATTAATCAATGAAAGTTAGTAGTTAGTAGCTATACTAGTTTGTAGTTTTTCTTCCATTATAATGATAGTCAAAGTCGTAATTTTTCCTACTAAATTATAATGTCTTTATATTTGTTTCTTTTTACATTCCATATTATCCATGCATTACTTACTTTTATAACGAAAATTTTTAATAAGATTTACGTGGGTTTAGTTTCAGAACAAACTTTCATTTTCTAGTGATGTTCTGTAAGAAACCGGAGTTTTTGGTAAATATACAGGTAATTAAAATAATAAAACAAATTAGCAATGTAAAAGTAAGATGAAATTTAATAATCTCGTAAGCGATTTAGTTTTAGCGATGTATTCACTACATTCAAAATAACTACAATATCAGGAAAAACCAATTAAATAGTAGCTTTTCCGCAGTGCGCATGTAGCGTTGAATTGAAAAGCAACTAGCTATGGTGTATTTATTGATTTTTTGAGTAAAATAGAGTTTGGTTATAAAATTATAGTACTCAGACAAAAATGTACCGTTTATCTGTATTATTCGGGTGGTATGTAGTATTGGCACTATACGGAGCATGTAAAAGTGCCGCCGATCAAACTCCCGTAACATTTACTTTCAAGGAATATCAATACAAAGATTCTCCAAAAAACGTATGTAGCCTAGCCTAATTTTAAAGTATCGTTATTTATTATTCTCGACGGTTATTTTATTTTATTAACACTTTCAAGGACAGAACGTCCAATGACGTACCGATTCCAATTTGTCATACTCTCATACTACTTATGAACCATCAATGACCCATGGTCTCTGTCCGTGAAAGGGTTAAGTATGTATCTATATTGAATGAATGTGCCACCAACTATTCGGCTAAAAGGGTAAAGCCACTTCATTTATTGTCTAACTAGATTTTGTATAGTTTATAATGCATTATATCATATTTATCATCATTACATACACTCATCATCATCATCGTTACGTATTATTATGTATAGTGTATTTGTCTAAATATTAACTGAAGTTATAATATTACCCGTTGTTGTTGCACCGTCCCGCATTCAAGTTTTTATATGCCTGATTCTGGGTTGTGGCTGCCTGGAAAAAAATGCTTCAGAGCAATAAGGCCGCCCATTTATACTGTTGCAAAATGTTTGTATGATATTAGATTGATTGATTCTTATTTTAATTTCAGGAAATGACATTCCGCGAATTCGAAACTGCATGCGAGCAAAGTAGCGTATGCAGCCACATG
The DNA here is from genome assembly GCF_024362695.1 of Pectinophora gossypiella. Lineage (NCBI taxonomy): Eukaryota > Metazoa > Arthropoda > Insecta > Lepidoptera > Gelechiidae > Pectinophora > Pectinophora gossypiella. Next base: position 4,893,590 of record NC_065424.1, read on the forward strand.
AGCGGCCTGGCACGAACGCGGTGCATACGTGAATGCGTGTCCCCGTCATGCTACAGAGAGCTTTACCAGGGGGACCCGGTATTTCTATAATAACTATTCTCTTAATAACTCAAATTAAATGAATATTAATAATTGCCACTGTCAGCTGAAAATTACCTAACTTAAAATATAGATTACTTAAAATTACCTATATCAAGACCTAGCCCAAAGTAATTAAATTAGGTATAAACCTGGCGGGAATTGAACCCTATATCACAGAACAGATAACAAGTACCTATGCTAATGTCAGTACATTATGTAGGGAGCGCTGGTAAATTGTAATAAAACCCCACACAAATAATTGAATGAACTGTATTGCTTAGGATATTAATTAAATTACAAGATCCAAACATTGAGACGCGTTGGTTTGCTCGCGCTAGAGATGTGACTGACCATTTATAAATGGTAGACTATTAGGTATGTCCCATCCACATTAACTACTGCTGCCGTGCACAGACGGATAACGTCCCTAGCTTTGTCCACCTTAATATACGTTTTATCATTAATGTATAACATGTTACTATGATAAATATTTACTTTTTCCAGCTAGAAGAAGGTGAAATTGACGTGAGACTGAACTCATTCAAAGGCTGCTTTATACAGAGAAGTGGGCGCACGAGAAATTGATTTCGCACAAGTATCGTCTCTTCAATGATCTTGTGCGGAAATAAAATTAACAAAATCCACCGAAAAGTGCATTTCGTTTTAAGAGTACGTCGCTTTTGATAACAGTTTGATTAATTCGCAATTTAAAATTACCTAAAAAAAAGTAAAAAAAAGAAAATAATAAATAAAGAAATGTAATATTACGTTATAACTGACATCTGTTATGGGACTGGCTTTTATCCAGCAGTAGTATACGAAATAGGCTACAGAAAAAAACTTGATTAAAATCTGGGGGGTTAAAAAGGCCACGTCGAAGCAATTCATCTAAAAAAGCAATATTGCAATTTGACATTTGCGTATTTACATAAAAGTAAGTGCCTAATGCAAATGTCATATAAAAATATTGCGTGTCATATAAATTGTTTTGATGTGGCCTTTTTAACACCATAGAGCGATATTTGCTTTGTAAAGGAAGATAGAATACTGCATGTGATCTAGACGTCTACCTAACTAGAATGGTAAGGTACTTACTGAAGAAGCCAACTAAAAATGAAATACTTTCTCTTTCAGCTGCTTACGAACAGAGCTACGAACGAAGATAATTTTGTAAAAAATGTGATAAAAAAGAAAGTCTGACTGAGCTTTGGACGGATTAATTTAAGTTTTTAAAATTTCTTAAAATTGTAGATATGTAGGTAATTATTACAGGGAGGTTAAATAGCCTCCTACTACATCTCACTGCTGGGCACAGGTCTCCCTTCTTAGGAGAATTGTTCCAATGTGGCCTTTTTAACCCCCTGGTCAGAAATTCAGTAACATATTATATTTTATTCTACTTTATCTAAACTTAATGGTAGAACATAATATAAAGTTCATATTACCATTCTCACATTGAAAATCATTAAATGTTTATTTTATTTTAAAATTTCGTACTTTTTGACAACAATATTATACATAATATCGTTAAACCTAAGTAAATTTGTATCGATGGGTCTACGATTTTAATCTATTGTCAAATAATTTTAGTATTACTATTCAAAAAGTCAGATGACGGTAATATTTTTATCGTTTAGGTGAATATGCCACCGAATTTCCGACCAATTAATATTAATATAATCTTTGCACTTACTGAAATACACAATGCATCTTGAATTTAAATCTAACAATTCATAATAATACCTACTTAATAAATAGTGTATTTAGATAAATGTAGTGTTGGTCATCATTACATATAATTTCTAAAAAATAGTCGTGACATTTTCATTTTCAAATATAAACCTGGCCTTATTACTATTTTCGGTTTTCTTCCTTCTCTTTCTACATAATAATAAGGGTTCCGTTTTACCATTTTGTACGGAACCCTAAAAATCGATCGCACTGCGAATGTTTCAACTCTCGACAGATGTTGTCTATTTTTGTGTAAGTTCAAAGTAGGTTCCTCGATGGATGGCTCCTTATTTATTAAACCTAGTAGGTGATGCTGCGATTGGGCAGCACAACGTTTCGTGGGCTCGCTAGTTAGACATGAAATATAAATAGAAGAAAGAGAGAGTCCGTTATTTTATAATTTTGCACTCTAATAATCCGCCTCATAATAAAATTAATTAATTACTATTTTCCCATTTCAGACAAAAATGAAATGACTACCTTTAAAACAACTTTAAAAACATTTGTAAACGTAACTCAAGATGTCAAATTATCGATTATTACCGGTTCGATTTTCGGAAGTTTCCGGTTTTTCTATACACTACCTCATTGAAAAGTATCGCACTTGCACTCGGGAGAAACGGTCTAGTGTACAAAATAATCAAGAATGGCCGCGTTGTGTAGACAAATTCTCCGCGGAAATGCATTTAGGGGTGTTATTATGTCCTCCGCCCGCAGGGGATACGCCGACAAAAGTAAGATTACATAAATATTCACCCTTGTATTTATCACTTCTGTCAAAATTTTAGTTACGTAATGTCAAAAATGTACTATTTTCTTTGGAAATTAGACTTAATTATCAGAAATAATCAGAAATTATATTTAATTAATAGCTGTTTATGTAAATAATACTACAAGGGAGACATGGCAATTGTTACAGATATAATATTTGGTCAAAATGTCTTTGAGTCATGCACGTTTTATCGTCATCGATTATTCTTGCGCCGATATTTTGTTGTTTGAACCATTAATATCCTACACTTTCTCTTTTATTTTTTTCCATATTAAATATATAACATGTTAACAGTAATTAAGTATACTAAAAATTATCGAAGGAGGTTTGTTTCTAGGTTAGGTATTCCTGTAAAGATTACCTTATCTGAGTGATTATTATTAAGTATCAGCTATCTATCATTGTATTCATAATTCATATTGGTTGAAACGATTAATCTTTACCATCTAACATAACTTGCACACCTCCTAATACTATTTGAAGAGTATACCAACTCAAATGCATTGCTTAATAAGCAAACAGGTATTTGTGTTAAACACACCATTCATACAATGTAACTTAAGTGTGAAATGATGTCTATTACTGCTAAATATACCTACATATATTTATGAATGTTGAAACTGTACACTATACACTAGTTGCATGCAACTAATGCTTTTAGTTTATGTTAAAACATAACAAAAAAGATATTATATTACGAATTTATTACATTACATTGACAGTAAAGCAAAAAGTTAATGTTCATTCATTAATTCTAGAAAAATATCATGAAAATATTGATTCATTAAAATATGAGTGTTATCCTAGTTTTATTTTGAATAAAACAACAAAAAAGATATTACATTACACTGACATTATTACATTCTAGAAAAATATCATAAAAATATTGATTCATTAAAATATGAGTGTTATTCTACTTTTATTTTGAATAAAACAACAAAAAAGATTATTACATTACACAGACATTATTATATTGCACTGACAATAAAGCAAATAGTTAATAATATAATTCATTCATTCTAGAAAAATATAAAAATATTGATTCATTAAAATATGAGTGTTATTCTACTTTTAGTTTCAGTAAAACACCAAAAAAGATATTACATTACAACATTATTACATTACACAGACATTATCACATTACATTGACAGTAAAGCAAATAGTTAATGTTATAATTCATTTATTCTAAAAAAATATCATAAAAATATTGATTATTTTCTATGAGTGTAATTCTAGTTTTATTTTCAGTAAAACACCTAAGAAGATATTACATTACATTGACAATAAATCAAATAGTTAATGTTATAATTCGTTCATTCTAGAAAAATATCATAAAAATATTGATTTATTAAAATATGAGTGTTATTCTACTTTTAGTTTCAGTAAAACACCAAAAAAGATATTACATTACACTGACATTATTACATTACAAATACAAATTGATTTATTTGTGAAACACAGGTAGAGTAGGTTGTTATATATAGCAAATAAATAATGTTACAATTCATTTGTTCTAGAAATATATCATAAAAGTATTGATTCATTAAAATATGAGTGTTATCCTAGTTTTATTTTCAGTTCTGTGAATGATTTCAAGTAAGTTTTCTGATGGAAACAAGATGGGTTAATCAATGTAAAAAATTGAAGAATGTATAATATAAAACTGATTAAGATTACCCATTGCAGTACCAATATTGCATGCCTTTTTTTATAAGCAAAAAATATATACTTATTTACACTTGTTACCATATTAAAATAACATGTTTTAAGCAAATAAGTGATGGTTATGTAATTAAAGATACTTCTATATCTTAATCAGAAATCAGAATCATTTATGCAACATAATTATCATGGATAAATAAATTTAAGAGGTGTCAGCAATCGAGATCAAAGTGTGACGAAATTGTGGCATAAAGGCCTTTAACAAAATGTTTCGACCACCAGTGATGCCGGACCCCATCGAGCACGCGACAGGCTTGGAGCGAAAGGAGCTGCTGGCTCTGCAGTCTGGAGATGATGATCCCTTCAACATGAAGGTGCTGAAGAAGGCTGCCGGCACCCGCGACAACCCCACACTCGTCCCCTCGTGCTTCGACGCTCGTATTGTTGGATGCATATGTGAGTACAAGGGATTAAGTTTTTTTTTCCTTGGAAATAAAGCATTCCAGAGGATCTAAAAAGACCACATCGCAAGGAGGGACTTTCCAGGCTATGTTCCCCTAAAAAAATATAGATGGAGCTGTACGGTCACGAGCATTAATATGTATACACTTTGGTACCATGTCACATTAACTTTTTTGACAAATTGAACTGTAAATAAATAAATAAATAAAAAATCGTTTATTACCTCCACAACATAATAGTAATAAGTTACATTTTGACTTATTTAACATATGTTTGTGGAGGCTGGAGCGTAAACTAGGTTACCCTGTACTATAGGCTCCAGGCCTCCACCTCCAGAATAAATATGGATACTAGGGAGTATGATTCTGCATAGAATAATTATGTTTAGCAAACTGAGCAATAAACCCGAAAAGAAAGAAAAAAGAATATTAATAAAAAAAAAACAGTTAGAGTTTAAGTAAAATTGACTATACAGTAGAGTGTGAGTAAGCGTGTGTGTATGTTAGTGTGTGTAAGTCTCACTAAATGTCAAATATGTTAGTGCGACAGAGTCCTAAAGTGGGCACATTATATTGCTCATGCATGACTGTACAGATTTGCCTTTGTAACCTTATGCTATTTGATATTTGCACATCCTATATGTAGCAATATTGTTTTTTTAGATACTACATACTCAGGGTGTTCAAAGCCTCGTTAAAAATTAGAAAAAAAAATAGATACTACATAGTTATTATTTTTTTTACTATCCGTCATACTGACTTGTATCTAATAAGAAAAATATAGTGAGAAAATGTCCTAACCTCTTCCAGGCACAATAGTTAAACAATTTCCCCAAAAGAGCTTTAAAAATATACTTGACAAAATGGTTACTGCAACATAGCTTTTTAGTTTAACTGAATTTTTAAATTTAAAATTCTGACTTACAACAACTTTTAATTTTAATTAAAATTATTAATTTATATTAATGACAATTTGATTTTGCATGCATACATGTACGCTGAAAACACTGTTGATAAAATTGTAACGACATCTTATTGTACTGTGTGGCAAATAAACTATTCTATCTAAAAAAAAGAAAGTAGATGGCACTGTAAAAAAAAATCTTTGTTTCTAAATTCGTGGATAACAGACATATTCATCTTTTATGTTTGTTTTTGTTACACCCTTTTAATTACACCCAGGCACAATACATCTTCCACCCATTATTATTCTGATCACAAAAAAAAGCAATATAGGTAGCGACATAATTCTATACATAATCTGATCCGAATTTTACATAACATTGTATTTTTGAGTAATTATGTACCTACGCGAGTGTGGCGGAACCAACTAGTTGGACACCTAGTTCCGTTTACATGCAACAGATGGCGCCACATAGCGAGTAATGAGGGAAAAAATAGGTAATTATCACGTAAAATCTCGACTGCGCCATTTATATTATTTGTATTTGCCTGGAAAGTCCCTTATTGGGTTTGGATTTTAAAAGAACATTCGGTCTTACGACTTAGGGGTAATAAAACACTCATTTGTAAACCGTGTTAGGTATGTGAGTACAATGCAGCTTGTTTGATGTTTACTGTCCATTGTTTCAGGCGAGGAACACGCTACCGCCGTCACCTGGCTTTGGGTACACAAGGTAATTTATAATTAAATCTTATCACGAATCCCAGCCAGGCTCTAAACCGCTGAATTCGTCTTTATAGGCTAGTTTCCAACTAGTCAAATCACTCAAGTCATTTTACTAAACGTCAAAACACGATTATTATTTTTTTTGACGTTACTTATTGTAGATATGCCGCAGATGGCATTAACTACTTGGCCGGAATCAAACACGAAATTACTATGGAATTTGTATGAAAAAGTACACTGACATAATAGAAAAACATGATAAAATATCGGACTTATTATTACGTTTTTCTTGATTAAAATTCATAAACGATTCAAATAAAAAATATTTGTGAATATTTTTCGTGAATATTTTTCGTTACTTTTAGATCTGTTTTTATTTAGTACCCAGTATTTCATATTTATCTTGAACCTAGTACAGTAATGCAATATAAATGTACCCACTTTAGGACTGTCGCTCTAACATATTTGACATTTAGTGAGACTTACAGTTCAATTTGTCAAAAAAGTTAATGTGACATGGTACCAAAGTGTATACATATTCATGTTTGAATCATAGATAATCCACATCATGTGGTTTCCAGAATTTGTGCCCAGTTAATGGCAATAGGCTCGCCTCCTATTAAATAGGACTTAGACATAGCTGGCGAAGAGTGGGTGTATACAGGATATTAGTGAATACTGAAGGGGATATCAAGTGGAATTTCCTGTCGAATTATTCATGTATTTTTAAAATATTTTCAGTTCAACTTTTGCGACGGAAAAATCCACTTGATATCAACTCAGAATCATGGTCTCAATCATCCCTCGAAAATTTCGTTACGATGTCACTAACACCCTGTATAAGGCTGCGTTTCCATTGACGCGGAGGTGTGCAGGAATCGACCAATCACCGTGAGGGAGAGAGTGACAGAGCGTCGTCGTTTTTCGCTCCTCGCACGCTGTGATTGGTCAAATCCGCACATCTCCGCTCAATGGAAACCCAGCCTAATATACACCTCTACCTACCCCTTCGGGAATACAGAATTAACCCGTTGACAGTCCCCATACAATATGTTTTGACTGTCTTGTAAGTCCCGAATATTACTGAACAACCTTTGCTAAGTCACCCGGGATCCAAGTGGAGCACCCGCCCTTAGTGCGTACCTGGTCGTTTCTTAGTGACCCATGTATGGATCACGGACGTATGGAGTTAGTCCGTTATGGCCCGTATGTGGATCACTGGACTGTCAACGTGTTAATGGAAGAGCAATACATGTTGTGTAAACCCCACTTAGAGTAGGATATCGACAGGAAGATGACGATGGATTGCATCGTAGCAATACTGGTTCGAATCCCGGCTTAGGCTCTAAACCAAGAAATTCGATTTCATACCATAGATAATTGTACCCAGAATTGTGACTCAAATGTTTTTATTTTTTCATTACAGGGCCACCCCCGCCGCTGCGAATGCGGCCACTGGTACAAACTGATCGAAAAAACACCCCTTTAAACAATTTTTAGTTATACGTAGTGATTATAATAACTGCAATAAATCGCATCTCAAACATCGCGCACAGCCTTCCGTTGTCTATGGTTCCTGGTGTTGCTATACGCCAAAATGATTGAAAAGATGCGCTAGTTTCCAATTACGATCGAGAAATCAACATTAAAGTAATTGTAAGCATACTTATCAGTGTTTTATTATAATGTTTCCTTGTGTAAATCATTTACTTGTGCAGGTTTTAATGCTGTGTAGTCATATTTAAATATAATAATAAAAACTGTTGCGGAGTTCGGTAATTTTATTTGTAGTAGTTTGTTGTCTATTACGTTCAGTAATTTCTAAAATAATTTGCTAAATAGGTACATAGTTGTTTTCCATTGATTATAATATTTTGGAGTAAAAAAATATTGTGACTTCTGTGATTCTGCCTACTCCACGTCGATAGACTTAGAATTTACTTGAATGCATACTATAATTTTATAAAATATTGAGGGTTTATTTCAAATACAAAATTCGTTTACACCAATTTTTATTAATACATAATTATAGTCTTATTAAATTAGGTACATTATATTCTATACATTTATATTGTTTGTGTAGGACACTTATTTATTTGAACTTCATACTTTAGGCCATAAGTAAAAAAAAATTCGAATGTACTATACAGCCTGGATTTATTATTACAAACAATTTAATTAATTTACAGAGTATAAATAGACATTTATGTCACCCTGCATTTATTATTATTAGGTAGGCAAGCAATAAATAAAAAACTTAACTAAAATATACAAAAAACGATCCAAAAGAATTTCATTTGTTAAATAGGCCTTATTTAGTACATAAATTATTTACTTAAACAATGGAAAAATCATCGAATACTTTTTTTTTTTTTTTTTTTTTTTTTTTTTTTTTTTTTTTTCTTCTGGCTTCCGCGGCTAGCGATGCGCCAATGACAAATCTTGAGTGATAAATCGTGAGTTAGTCTTCAATAATAATTATCTTTTCATATTGTTACTGTGCAGTCGTTAAAACGAGGAAACTTTTCAATAATAAAATATACCGGATAGGGAACGGAATTTGGAAAAGGTGAGGATCAGGAGAGGAATAATAATAAAATAATAATAAAAAGAAGAAGTTAAATTTTAATATCATTAGTATTAATAAACATACTTAATAAACGATAGACTGAAGGATTATTTGAAGATAAAAGGATCTGGATAGAAGTAGGAAAAGGAATGTGTAAATGTGTAAGTCCCTGAAAAAGTTGAGCATTATCGTATTTAGGACAATTCAGGAAGATGTGATCCACATCCTCCACCTCACCACACTCACATAAAGCACTGTCCACTATATGAAATTTAGCTAGATGAGCAGACGTACAAACGTGACCTAATCTCATACGAGTCAGGATGCACGATGCCGTCTTGCCCAACAGCAACCGCGAGAACCAGGGTTTTGCAGGAATTTCACGTTGAATAGAAGCGAAATATTTCCCTTTTGTTTGAGAACTGACAGACCACACTTCCCTCCACGAATCACGTAGATACACTCTGGGTAGAGCAAGAAGGTCATGAGGGTAGATCTTATAATAAGCCATATCTCCACAATCAATGGCGTCATTAGCAAGCCTATCAGCCCGTTCGTTTCCACGGATACCCCTATGTCCCGGAATCCAGGCAAAAATAATCGAAAATCCCTTTGCAGCACACTCAACAATCATGTTTCTGGTTTCTATTATTAATGGACTAATAAGTTTTGTCTTAAATAAAAATTTTGATAAAGATTGTAGAGCGCTCATTGAGTCTGAAAAGATTATAGTTTTCTTAAGTTTTGCTAAAAGTACATATTCAACCGCTTTATACAGACCAAAAACTTCACCAGTAAAAACAGAACTCTCAGGTGGTAATTTAATCTTTTGAACTATATCATATTGTGAGTGATATATACCAACACCTACTTTATCATCCGTGGGTCGTTTGGACGCATCACTAAAAACATGATGCCAACCGTCAATGCCATTGTCAAATTCAGTGTCTAGAACGAAATTGAAAACATTGGATGCCTCAAAAGTTTGTTTAGTTATACCCAAGTTTAAACGAACATCAGGTTTATAAACAAGGGATTCATAGTTAGAGGTGTAAAGAGGGAAACATATTGAGTTGTGAATAGGAGTATCAATTGCCAGTAATTTTTGAAAACTGTTAATTAAACAAGGAGGGCATTTATGAGTCCAGTAACTTGAGGAGTTGACTTCTTCAGAGAGGATTTTTAGCTTGGTTAAAAGTGGATGGTCGCCTAGTTGTAAACAACGGTATAAATAACTATCTGAAAGAAACTGCCGCCTCAGTCGTAAAGGGGGCTCAACACACTCGACTTGCATTGCATTAATAGGGCTAGTCTTCATTGCGCCCAGAACAATTCTTAAAGCTACCGATTGTATTTTATCTAGTTTATTTAAAGCAGCAGCACTACATGGTTCCAGCAAAAAAGATCCATAATCAATCACACTCCTGATTAGTGCATTATAAATAATTCTAAGAGAAGTAGGATGAGCGCCCCACCAAACACCTCTGAGGCATTTAATAATATTAAGATTCCGTTCACACTTAGCCTCAATATAATTGCAGTGTGGGATACCAGTAAGTTTAGAATCCAATATAACTCCTAAAAATTTACATTGTAAACTTACAGGCATGGGGATATTATCATAAAAAACATTAATTTCAGGGGGAGATCTCATACGGGAAAAAAGCACTACATTGCTTTTGGAAACGGATAATTCTAAGCCATTATCATCCAGCCAACCCTTCAATATTCCAAGAGATGTTGTAAGTGTGTTACATAAATTAGAAACAGATTTACCTGAAGAATACAATAAAAGATCATCTGCATACTGTAAAATGTTAACTGAGTTACTTAAGGAATCCTCTAAATCATAAGTATATACATTATATAGTAAAGGGCTCAGCACTGAGCCTTGAGGTAAGCCCTGCCAAACAAGTCTAGACATCTGGGACCCATCTAGTGTAATACTTATAGATCTCTCTGACAGCATTCCAATAATAAAAGAAGTGAGCATTTCCGGAACATTTAATGAATTTAATTTCTTATGGAGAATAGAAATAACAACATTATCATAGGCACCTTTAATGTCTAAAAAAGCAGAGAGGATGGATTTATTTTCTGAAAATGCCAGTCTAATGTCAGTCATAAACAGACTCAAACTATCAGAAGTACTTCTGCCCTTTCTGAAGCCGAACTGACTATCAGAGAGCAATCTATTGCTTTCTAAATACCATTCTAGCCTATTCTTAACTAAATGTTCTGCCAATTTAGCCAGCACAGAAGATAGAACAACAGGTCGGTAAGAAGATGCGTCAGAAGGAGATTTCTTTGGTTTTAAGATAGGTATTACTGACTGGGACCTCCATGAGAGGGGAATGTTGCCAGACAACATAATAGAATTTATAATATTTAAAAAGTAATTTAAAGTGTTATCACTGCTGTTACAGAAAAAAGAATAGGGTATACCATCTTGACCGGGTGACGTGTCAATTAAACATGTTAAAATGCCTTTAATTTCAGACATGGAAAAAGGTGAATTTAATCCTGATAAATTATAAGAAATTGAAGTCGGCAAGCACTGAATTTGCAACTCAGGAACTGAAGAAGGAGCTAGATTATCTAGAAATTGCTCAGCTACCTCTAAAGATAAAGAGCCTCTAGACGATGGGATAACACCCATTCTGAATCTCCTAATGCTTTGCCAAACAACAGAAACATTAACATCTGGACAAATACTATTACAGAATCTTCTCCATCCCTCAAACTTCTTTTTTTTCAAAAGTTTACGAGTGTCCTGTGCCACTTGACAGTAAAGCTCATAGTTCACAGATGTCATAAAACAAGAATATACCCTTTCTGCTTCCCTCCTATTTTTTATAGCCTCTGTGCACTCACTGTCCCACCAAGGTGGACAGGGGATCTTTCTAGAGCCGCCCACTTTAATTGGGAATAAAGCATCTGCAACCTCAATCATGACTTTGACAAGGGCCTCAGAGCAAGCGATCTCATTACCCATACAGACAGAAGGGAGGTTTGAAACTTTACTGTCAACTTGCTGACTAAATGCAGACCAATCACTGGGTAATCTATATTTCATACGGGGAGTAGGTTTCGGAGCTATCGTTGGATGTAACGAAGGAAACTTAATAGTTATGGGATGATGGTCACTTCCACAAGTAGAAGGGTGAACTGACCATGAAAGAATAGAAGCAAGATTAGGCGTACATATAGAGAGATCTGGAGCACTAGGGCCCTCGTCAGGGCCAGTACGCCGAGTAGGAGTTCCATCATTTAAAATACAGAGATTGAGAGAATTTAAAATTCCCAACATTTCTTCTCCATAAAAAATATGTCTAGATGACCCTCCCCACGCCGGGTGTTGGCCATTAAAATCACCTAGTACTAAAAAAGGGCTTGGTATAGATTGTAATATATTAGTGAGTTCACTATACAAAGCTACAGTAGGATGAGCAATATATACAGAAACTATACACACATTATTTACAGAGATAGCAATGGCTTCAACACCATTATTTACAGGAGGAAGAGATATTTGTTGGTAAGGAACAGAACTATTGATAAGGATGGCAACACCACCATGCGCATCACTAGCTCTGTCCTTCCTAAGAATATTAAAACCTGATATTCTAAAAGAATATTCAGGCAGAAGCCATGTCTCTGAGAGACAGACTATTGAGGGATTATATTTATTAATTAAAAATATTATTTCAGGTTTTTTATCAACAGCACTTCTACAATTCCACTGTAGGAGTACCTGATCCATTATTGGGATTGATAGACACAGTGTTTTCAATTAGTTGGGCAACGTGAGACGGTATAGAATTGGTGGGAATTAAACTGGATTTAAACAAAAGCTCAATAAGAGACAAAATTAATTTTGCTATGGGTTGGTTTGATTTATCATTTTCTGAGTTATCATTTTTCAGAGCAGAACCATTTGGTGAAGATAGAGGAATATCATAATCTTTTATAAGGGATGCATGTGCAGCCCGGTCATACCCAGCCGAAGGCGTAGGAGGAGCACGAGGCTTAAGGAAAACTGTCTTTTTATATGAGCTGGAAGATGGGGACAATCGAGCTGCTGGGTTAGCAGCCTCATCTTGAGATTGTTTATGTTGCGGAGTTCTAAGAACGTCAGCAAAAGATTTGGAGACAATGGGATGTAATTTGGAAGCCTCTAAATATGAGATGCAGTTTTGAGCCATTGACACTTTGATATTTTTTTGTCGGGAAAATTCAGGACAAGCCTTACTAGTGGCAAAATGATAGCCAGAACAAAGACAACATGATCCATCCTCTTGTTCTACTGAACAAGATTCGGCAGTATGACCTTGCCCGCATTTATAACAGCGAGGCTTGGAGCGGCATTGAGCCTTTGTATGACCAAAACGGCAGCAGCTGTAACATTGAATGGTTGGGTAAATGTACAAGTCGACAGTCAATGGAGTATAGCACATAAACACACGTTTTGGTAATACTTGTCCATCGAAAGTTAAAACAACTGTTTCAGTGTTAGTAAATTCTGGAGACCCATTTATAATTTTTTTACTTTTTATTCTCCTAGCTTTAAGAACTTTCCCACAACCAATGGGGACATTCACATTATCCAAAATCTCATCCTCGGGCCAGTCAGCAGGGACACCCCTGACAACTCCCATCCGTGTTATAATGAAGGTTGGAATGAAAGCTCTCAAACTATGGCTGGCAAGGCAAGGATTTTCAATAAAGGCGTTAGCATCAGAATATGTGGAAAAGGCCATGGATAGTCTATTTCTGCCGATCCGTTTCAAGCTACCGTTCACTATGTTTTTAATCATATTTTTCTTTAGGATGCTACCAAACTGAATGGGATGCAGTGAAACAGGATCGTCAGGAGTAGACTGCTCCTTTTGAATATGCACCACATAGGGTGCTAGGTCGGAAGAAACATATTTCCTACCAACTTGCTGTTGCTGCTGGGTTTGCTGATTGGTTACTGTGACTGTTGGTGGTGGAGGTGGAGGATCAGGTATTGTTGGTAAAAGAGAATTGTCTTCGTCAGAGTTGCAATTGCACTTGTCTGCACCCGAAACGTTTTTACCATTTTTACTTTTGCGCTTTTTGTTGCAATGTTTGCAAATCTTTCTCAAGGGTCTTACACGTTTTCTGACTTGAGAGGAGGACCCGTCCTCCGTATCCATTGACGATGTATCGTCTACAATAACTTCCATCCCTACATGAGGGACGCGATGACGATCCCGGCCGCCACCGGGGTCGTCGGGGGGATCAACCCCCATAGTAAAAAGAAAAACTCACTTACCACTACACAGCAGCAAGTATTTTAAAAGAATATATATAAATATGAATTAACAGATAAAATAATACAGAATTACTCCACTGAACCCACACGAAATCAATTAAATTAAATTTTCACTAAAAAAACACGACCGCCAATTTCGGAAGTTTCCCGCGCTTTTTTCCATCGAATACTTATTAATTGGAGTCACGCATCAACACTGTCCACAGATAACGCACATGTTCAAGTGGCGCCAATTTAACATATAAAAAACCTCGGGACATAGATCTCAACAAGTTACCTAGTTTGTCCGCTAGGCGTATTCTACATAGTATTCGTGGCGACACTGGCAAACGTGTTGCTTTTTTTTTATTCGCACTTACGTAATTATGACACCACAGACTAGTAGCCAACATGTTTCTCACCGCAAAGGCGAAAAATTGAGATGTAAATTCTCATTTTATTCTCCAGAAAGTCAATAACAATTCGTTGTCACTACAGTCCGTACTTTGCGCCTTGCAAGAAAGGTATTTTAAAGACATAGTATTCGCCATTTGGACGGATCTCTCAGTCGTATTATAACCATAGATTTAATTTTATGATGCTACTAGCAGTGGTGGCAATGTAAACAGCGCATACAGCCTTCACGAAGACTAAAAAATAAATAGGTTTTGAATAATCCGCGCCACGAAAGAAGTCGACGGATTTTAATGAAACTAATGAGGGATTTTCCAGGCTACGTTCCTCAAAAACAATATAGATGGCGCTGTACACATTTTCCTTCGTTTAACCTTCTAATTTCATGGAAAACAGACATATGCATTTTTTATCTTCGTTTTTGGGTATAAATGATGGGTATAGTAAAAAGTTATTACACCCAGGGCACAATTACATCTTCCACCCATTTTTATTCCGTAATTTTATACATAATGTGATCCAAATATCAAGCAACAAATATTTTTATCTATGCTTCTGCCATTACATTGTATTTTGGAACAAATTATGTACTCGAGTAATGAGAAAATTATCACGTTAAAGCTGCACAACGCCATCTATATTGTTTTTGGTGAAAGTAGCCTGGAAAGACTCTCATTGACAAGTCATAATCTGCGACAGTAGCATCGCAGCCGCGGGACTTCTTTCGCGACACGGACTATTATTTTAAACCTAGTTTATATTTTAGTCTTCGCTTTGTAACAGTGGTGCTAATTCCTGTAAATACCATCTAATTTTAAGTTATATCTGTCATTTTCTTATCCGCCGAAAAGGAAAGGGACGGGTAATCGACAAGCATAAAATTTATGGAACACACGTCAATTTTAAGCACAAATCTTTTTAGATTTGTTGTTTTCAACCGTCTAAAAATTTTACATCAGTCAATACCCGACACAGTTAAGTAGACAGCACGTCAAACGGATTGCATACCAGCGAGATACCTTTTGATTCACCCGGGTTATTCATTCATTTACTCATTCTTCCTAAAATTAAGAGCTGTGAATCATCCGTCTCTTTCCTTTTCGACGAATATGAAAATGACGGATATAACTTAAAATAAAATAAGGCGGTGTCTGCAGGAATCGGGGCCAATACTGATGTTAGTTAGTCTAAGCGTTCAGCTCATCAGCCATGTGTGAATTTTGGTCAAAAACTATAATTACAAGGAAGCCAACATTATTATTTTACTTATAATAGGTACTCTTAATTTTTGTACGCTCGGCCTATGATAAATGCTTTTATTCCGCCTTTCAATAAAGGCTACATTATTCTTAGTCTAATAATTGGCATCTTTCAAACAGGAATATAGCTTTTGGTGTTTGATACATAACATGATGTGAAAATAACATAACGGTCACAGATTATATAATATACTTATTACTTGTATGCATGGTCTAATGGTTCATATTGGGTCAAACCAAATTTGTCAGCACTTTTCCATACTTCTATCCCTTTCTGCACTTCAGAACCGTCATTTGCTAGGACGATAGCGTGCGTAAGCGGTCGATGTAGCAAAGTGCTTTTTTGCTCTTGCTTAGTTAGAATTGTAATAAGTATTAAAAAATTACAAACACTTATTTTATACCTCTTAATATATTTTATTTTCTCAAAAAGCTGTAAATAATAGAAAAAACATTTTTTTCTTTTTTAATTGCAAATTTCGCGCGAAAACGGTTGGTCACGTGACATTTTGCCCAGTGACGTCACATTTTAATAAACAAAGAATCTGTCAAACTACGCGTCACTTCAAGTGAATTAAAACCTAACAGATAGTTAGTTTTTGTTTTATTATTTATTTTGTGAAATCTGACGTCACACGAATCTCAACATGGCCGCCGTATTTCGGGTTGTAGTACGCACATAAAAATCGCATTCTTATCTTTTAAAAATAAAATATTTAAAAAATGATCTTAATAAAAATACTATTGGATAATTATCATTAAATGATAATTGTAGATATGACAATTGAACTTACATTGAGAATATACGATTTTTGATACTAATATTATCCGTCTAGAGGATCACCAGCATTATGCGGTATATTTTATAATCTGTGACAAGTCTGGACAATCAACAATGGAGGCTAACATAACAACTCGATAGATGGCAGCTCTGAGTCGTGAGGTCTGTTAATAGATTAATGTTAGCCCCCAAAGATTTATTTATTGTAAACATACAAATCATACAAGTAGGTATGAGTATTAGTGACACCGTAACTAATACTGAGGGGGACGATTCAGACCATGATTCTTGAGTTGATATCAAGTAGAATTTCCTGTCGGAAAATTCATATATTTTTTTAAATTATTTTCATTTTTATGCGACGGAAAATTCCACTTGATATTAACTCAGAATCATAGTCTGAATCAACCCCCTCAGTATTCGTTACGATGTCACAAATATTTTAACCAACGGGGTTTTTAAATAGGTTAAAGGCTGCTAGACGTGGTTCAACCCTTAAAGATTTGCCCTGCACTGCTTAGATTCAATCTCTAGTTACAGATTACCTTATAAAACTAGACTATCACAATATTCAACAATCACTAACATGGATATTGCAACACTACTTTACGCAATTTTCGTGTACTTTATAATAATCCTAATTTTCACAACGAACGTCGACTGTTTCATGAATAAAATGTCAGATAAATCTGAGATGTTAACTCGAACGAGGCGAGCTTCGGGGCCATCCATTAATCGTGCGAGGCTCGAGAGGGGGGGAGGGGTCCATGAAATAATCACGAAATATCATAGGGGGGGGGGGGGGGGGGGTGTCGAGTATTTATTTTTTCGGCAAACGCGCGATACTGAACCGAAAAGCGGCGTTTCGTGCAATTATTTTGGTAGGTGCTAAAAATACACATGATATAGGATGGGGGGGGGGTTAGCCTTGAACCTCACCATGTATCACCAGGGGGGGGAGGGGGGTGGTCAAAAATGCCAAAAAAAACATCACACGATTAATGGACGGCCCCTTAGGGAAATCCTCGAACTCATCTCAAAATCGGTATACTTAGACGTCGCCTCAACCATAACTCGAGTTTACTCTGGTGAGGTTGAATGGAAGCATGACGTCATTAATTTCTTATTATTATGTTGGCAGTATGATATGCTCGACTCCAGTTAGTAGTCCTCGAGCCGAGGACGTAAATGTCATCGTCAATACCGAAAACCTTAGCTGAAGTGGAGTCGCGTGGATAAAGTTTCGAGTGAACATCTTAGAATAGGGGTGTTAAAGTTTCGTACAGACACAAAACTTTGTAAATTGTTCTTTACACTTACCCTCTAGGGGGCAAATATGGTCTATGCATCAAGTAACACCTTCTTTCGATGATAGTTTTACTTAACATAAGAAAGTCTTTTCGAAGTTATTCTACAAAAAATGACAACTTAGCAAAAAATATATGTATAATGTACATAGTATAATGATACCAGTCCAACGTAATTGTGACCTTGTAATATATGGGAAAAACATTAAAATAAGATCTACCATGATATAACATTTCTTCAACTGGAGATTGTGGATGGTGGATTTAGTCTAGATCTGTCTGTCACTTAATTAATAAATAAAATTCGAAAATATGTCGATAAGTAAAATGAGATTGCTTTCTGGTCATCTTAGACTGGCTTCTATTTCTAGATTGGCATTTTATAATGTATCTTTGTCCCAGTCAAATACCCAATTGTACTAACTCATTTTCCCAATCACCAATGAAATAAAATTATGTCAAAAAAACCGAAATGCAGCTTTGGAATTTTGCTATGGAATGCAGATTTCATATTAGAATGATATTCAATATTATTGCTCAATTTTAAACCTTGCTTAGTCAATGATTTCATTTATTTTTTACATTTATATTATGTTTGTATCGTCGAATTTCGTCAAACTATAGCTACTAAAAAAAAAGTGCCGTATCAACTTTTTTTTAATCTTTAGCCTTGGTATTTTTTTTTGTAATGCAATGATTACAATCAATCAATATTTTTGACATTTCTTTTAATATCATGTAGCGACTAATATTTTAGTAGTTTTCCGTTTACGGAGAACGTTATTCTCAGGGTCTTTTCTAAATTTAAAAGTTAACACATCATGCGACTGCAAACTCATTGGTATTTTTATTTCCTACCAGTGTTGATCGAAGTTTGAATCGACAACATTTGACATCCGTTCGTCAATGTCAAAAGTCGCTCGCTTTCGAAAATTATCGTTGACTATATTTGAGAGACCAATTTTTAAAAAGAAAGGTAAGAACCTAAGAACTCTCGCTCTTTTCGACTATGGCTAAGTCATCTTCTTCTGAAGTCGTCACTTTTTCCATCACCACGTTCCCTTCCGATGACGCGTTACTCGACTCTTGAGATCTCGGACTGACACTGGTTTTTCTAACGTAAAGAACGTTGGAGTCCAGCCTATCATTCATAACGTACGCGCTTCCATCAGATATCCTATTCAACTTGTGTATTTGCTCTCGTAGCTCGCACACTTGACTATACAGCTTCTTATTCTCTCTAAGTATTGCTATGTTTTCCGTCTCTAGTAACTCTCTTTTGCTCCACTGTATCGTGTTCTCAGATTTGAGCCTCTCCACTTCCATTTTGTACTCGGCAATTTTCTCCTCTAACACCTGTTTGGCTGCTACTTCGTCTTGTAGCTCGTTCTGCAGTCTTTCTACTTCACTGTGACTAGAATCGGTGGATCCTATAGTTCTATCGCTGTGCGTTGCTTCCATTTTAGTATTGTGGAGTTCAGCGGTCAACGTTTCTATTTTGGCGAGTAGGAACGCTTTTTGGTCTTTTTCGCTTTGCAGACTCTTGCAAGTTTCGTCTAGACGCAGCCTCATCTCGCTCAATTTGTTCGCTAGCACGTTGTCAACATTGGAGAACTTGTGTGAGTCAAGCGAGGCCCGCTGGCGTATTGACGGCTCATTCGGCGAAACATACCCGACGTTCCGCCTTCTCAGTTCCACGCCGTCGTCTGTATTGAGATCTGCCGTGACTACCCTGGTTTCTCCTATGCTGAGCAGCTTTTCATTGTCCCTTTTGAGTTCAACTAGTTGGTGTTCAAGGTCGTTCTTTTCAGTTTTGATTGTGTTGAATTCTTTAGTGACGATGTCGAGTTTGTTTTTGAGTTGTTTGGCTTCGTCGCGCGCCTTGTTGCGTTCGTTACGTACCTTGCTCCACTTTTCGCGCCAATTGGCCGTGCAGTCGGACCACCAGCGCATGGTCTTCTCCATCTGCGTGGCGCGGGCGCGGGCCTCATCCAGCTCGCGCTGGTACAGAGCCTCCTTGGCCTCCCAGTCGTTGTTGGTGTACCGCGCGCCGTCGTGGTCCCTGCTGCGCCTGTGGCTGCCGCCGTGCGAGCTTTGTGCCATCTTTCATTTGTGGCGACGTCCCTGGAACAAATTGTACGTTTTGTTATTACTAATATTAAGGAAGTAGGTGATGACGGAAAATCTAGGCCAGAGGAACAAAGGAAATGGCCAAAACGAGGTCTATAGTGATACCTAGCGAGTCTAACTGTATGATGCATGAATAGTGATGGGCAGGGAAAGAAAAAATTGGGTGGGAAAGAAAAAATATCGGGAAAATATGGGAAAATAAAATAAACACCCGAAAAATTCCCGAATCATGGGAAAATATTTTTTATTTAATTATTTTTAATCTTATTATTATTTGTATGTCGTTTCCATGTCTCGGGTCGGGTCTGTCATGGAGTCCCGGACTTTTGGAAGGCGTGCGTGGGGCCGAAGCCAACACGTAGAGGCCCCTTAAGACAATTTACTCTAAATGTGTTGTGACACCAACCGGCGATTATCCCTGTATGCACTATGGGAGTGCACCCAAAGACAATCCCTGGTTCGTGTAGGACTATTGCAGATTATGGGAACAAAAGGAACTGGGCTATTGGGTTGGGGGTTAGTGAACCTATATACTGGGGCTATGGGGGACTATGGCGCCTGCTCGACCAATGTTAATAACAGAGATACATTGGGCAGGCGGTGACTCGTTACTCACTGGTTGGGCCACCTATCTAGCCGACGCGACTGGACGGCAAGGCAGCAACATGGTTGTGAGCATCTCAGAGTTTCAAGAAGTGTACACCGCTTTCTGCGAGGTGGTTTACCAGCCTTACCAACTCGCGACTTATGCATCTTTCATTTCCACCCTGCGAGCGTATAGCTCTAACGCCCCACTCTGGCTGGCCAATGAAGGCAAGCCAGAGGTGAGAGTCCTGCGGCCCCCGCTAAGGTCCACTCCGGCCAGCCAGTACTGTCACCATCTTTGTTGCTCTTCTTTGGACTCTCTCTAGTAGTGCAATGTCCTTCCGATAGTAAAGTCAAGTCCATATTTGAAACCCATGTTCTAACAGCGGTCTGACGTAAGTAAGTTTTGTTAAGCCTATTTCTTGCACAAAACCATGTTGCTCCTCGATGATGACATTCTCTCGTGCCAAAAGCATCCTATATATCCTATAATATGTAGATATCTTTGCATGGAATTATTAAAATCGAACATTCCATTCAAAATATATTACAAAGCAGATCATCGGCTTTCCCAACTTTGGCCGGCCCAAATTTGAAAGTGCCGGTCAGAGAAAAAAAATGTGTCAAACCTTTCGAGTAGATTGTTCTGAACATTTTTTACTATGACACCAGACGTATATGACCATTAGTTTGGCTTTAATTGGATTTTAAAAATCTCGACTTTTCATACATTTTGTAAAAAATAATATTATGTCCGTTGGGAAAAAGAGGTATACAGGCGTATTACAAAGGACCGTTAGAACATTTATTAGTATGGCGCCAAACTTCTATGACCATTATTTGGACTTTCAGTTTTGGTTAATATGTTAAAATGCCGGCCATCGAAAAAAATACGTCGAATCTGTCTAATAGTTGCTTCTCCATATTTTTTAATAACACCAAACATCTATGACCATTATTTTGACTTTTATTGGAATTTACGTTTTAGTTTAAATATGAAAAATGCCGACCAGCAAAAATATAATGTTGAGAGTATCGAGTAGATGTCTGTTAACATTTTTTTCTATAGCGCCAAACTTGTAAGACCATTAGTTTGGCTTTTAGTGTATTTTAAAAATCTTGATTTCTTATTTATTTTCTATAAAAAAGTGCTTTGGGTAAAAAATGCGGTACGGCGGATTACAAAGGACCTTTAGAACATTTAATAATCTGGCGCAAAACATTTTTGACCGTTATCTTGACTTTTTATTCGTCTCTCTTTCCGTTTTGGTTCAAATGGGAAAATGTCAGCCAGCGAAACAAAATAAGTCAAATCTTTTGGTAAACGACTTGAACGACGTATTTTTACTATATTACTAAATGTCGACTTTCGATTTTATTGGACTTTTTAAAAAAACTTTTCTTTATACATTTTAACAATGACAACAAGCAGAGCTTTCCCAATGACTAGTTATTAGTCAGATAAATACTTTGTGTTTTTGTTTTGTGTGTTGTTAGGTTAACTTCTATATTAATACTATCTGATTTTAGATATGACGTTGGCTGTAGTTTTTGCATTCGACTCAACGTTACGGCCTAAGTTTAGGTTGAATTATGGTATTGATTCACCTTGACCGTAAATGGTTACCACCCTCCAAAGATAAGCTTGCCATCTAGTGACGAAACTCGTATTTTGACATGACGTCTGAAGTATCTGTTAGGGAAAACAGGAGTCGGGTAGTTGTACTTTGCAAGTATGCCTATCACAATGTCCTGGTGCTACTCGGCCAATAATATAGTACCTCTATCACCCCACTGTTTATTCCTTGTATACATTTCTTTAAAAAAAGTAGCTTCTTAAGCGTGTATCACCATCAGGTAAGGTAGTGGTCAAACGCAAACCTATTTTTCAAAAGACGACCACCATATTACGCCTTTAGCAAGATAGTTCCATTATCACTAGATAAAACTTTTTTTGATTTTTGGAAAATCGAATTAAGTTCAAAATATTGGTCATAGTCGTTTAATGCCCTAGTAATAAACATTCTGACGATCCTTTAAATAACGCGACTGTTATATTTTATTTTTATACAAAATGAATCAAAAATCAAGTTTTTTTTAAATCCAACAAAAGCCAAACTAATTAATGGTCATACACGTTTTTGTCATAGTGAATAATGTTTACAGGTATCTTCTCGATAGCTTTGATATGTGTTTTTTGCTGACCGGCACTTCTCACACAGAAACTATAACGTAAAGTCCAACAAAAGTCAAAATAATGGTCATAGACGTTTGGTGCCCTAATAATAAATGGTCAAATGGATAAGTTCTAACGGGATATACAAATATTGTTTCATGGCCGGCACTTCACATTTTCACCAAAAATATATGAAAATTCAGTTTTTTTTTAATTCGAATAAAACCGAAAATATTGACCCTACAGCTTTGGTGCCATAGTAATAAATGCTCAGACGGATAAGTTCTAAGGATAATACCATTATTGTTACTTGGCCGGCACTTTACATTTTCACCAAAAATTTATGAAAAATACAGTTTTTTAAAATCGAATAAAACCGAAGATATTGACCCTACAGCTTTGGTGCCTTAGTAATAAATGCTCATATGGATAAGATCTAACGGAATATAGCAAAATTATTTTTTGGCCGACACTTTGACTTCTGGGCCGAAATCCGATGATCTCCTTTAAGTTTTTTAAGAGTTCATACGACACTACGACAGAAGATAAATTGGGCATAAGTAGGCATACATTATATTTAAATGGTCTTTGTTGGAAATCCTTACTTTTAATACAAATATATGCGATAAAAAATATTTTCCCTTGAAATGGGAATTTTTCGGGTTTTTTCCCTCAGAATTGGGAAAATTCCCAAAACGCGGGAATTTTCCGGGTAAGAACCCAACACTATGCATGAATCTATTTCAGTCGTGTTTCGGCAATAAAGTTCTAGCTATTTTATTTACGACAATTTATAGGTACTATGACATATTTAACGGATTTAACACTACGTGCCAATAGCAATACAAACGTGTTATAAATTCCACTGATTAATTATGAATTTTTTCGAACCATTTGACTAAGACCACACCCCAGACACTTTGTACAAAAAGCCTCGTTTCACACAGACACTACATATTGACGTCTACCGCCCACACGATTGAAGACTAAAGTAAAACCGAAGGGGGTGAGGTAAATCTAGCTCAGAAGCTGGCGGGGGAGGGGTGAGTTACCGTTCTATACGCCGTATAATTTCTTATTGTATGCTAAGACCTAACCCCTTACAGCAGCATGAGTTGCGGGCCGCCGTGTCCACCGTGCTCGCCGCCACCGCCGCCCCCCTGCCCGCAGGTGTGCACCCCCCCGCCGCCCTGCCCCCCCTGCCGCGCCAAACCCATCATGCGGGGGCTCCACTGGTCTCAAACCAAGAGCGTCCTCGCTCAGGCCCTGACAATATCAGCCATCGCAGGCACCTGCGTTTACCTCTTCATCGGAAGACCGCGGATGGCTCGTTACAAAGAGTTTTATGCGTAAGTTCAATTCTTCTTAACCAAATTAGAGAAGTCGTTAGAAAAGGTTTAGTAGAATCTACTTTAAACTGCATGAAACGATGGATGAATGTGAAACATTTAATGAGAATAAACAAAATTCATCTCTTTTTAAAGTTTTCTTATTGGACTAACTAAATATCTACACCACAATTCTTATTGGATGGAAATGTAATGATAAGCATTAATTCTTATAATTTTCATTACTATTACTTAATTTTAGTATTACTTTTGTAGGTATTATTACTTTTTAATCATGTGTTTACAAAACATATAAGTTGAGTTGTATCAAGTGAAGCATTGTAAATAAAGTATGGTACTCCTGAAATATTTTGGTAACATACCTATTTGGAAATAAAAATCATGTCTCCACTTCTCTCGAATTAACAACAATATTTTACCGATTAATAGCTCCGCTTTATTATCATACTATGTTTGATAACGTCATCTGATTGATAAATAAGCAGAAATTGTTATTAAATAAAACAATTACAAATCAAGAAATAGGTAAATACATTTTACATGCAACCTCCTTCATATTATATAGAAAAATATGAAACTTACCTCTATGATGAGTGAAAAATTATAACATAATACAATAATAGAAAGGCTGCCTTTGTTTCTAATTCATTTTACTCTTAGAATAATCTTGATTTCACGATAAATTTTACAATTCACAATTTTTGGGGACAAAAAAACACTTTTACCTTCAGAGTAGCGGCGGCGTGTTTTACTTGTATGGAATGGAGTAAAGTAGCAACTGCAAAAAGCACTTGTTTTCAGTGTAGCTTTATCTCTTTTTCACATTTTAAGTAACGTAATATTTGTACAGCATGAACACGTGACCTCGAGCTACCTATTCTGATAAAATCGCATTGCAGTATTCTGATGCGTTTAAAAAATTTCTTACAGTGCTTTTCTTATAAAGGCCCTATTACGTTACTAGATTATAGATGAGCAATCTACCCGGTAAACTCAAATTTTATTCTACCTCCATAATACCTCCACGCATTCCCGAGAAAAAGAGTCTTGCGTCGACAGACAGACGGACAGACTACTTTTATAAGGTTCTGTTTTTCCTTGAGGTTCGGTTATTACCAACCGTAATATTTTTTTAAACCCTATCAAATTAGTTGTACTTAACTTAGACATGATTAAGATAATTAGCTGAGTTTTTCCACTTTAAGGGACAATCTGTAATTTTGTTTCGGGATTCGAGGTTTTAATTTTGTATTTTTATTTACAGAAAAGGGGAATTTGAAGACTGGGCTGATGAAATGGCCAGAAAGGGACTGTTCCAATCTGTTCCAAAAGAATCTTTAAGAGATTTCTAATTGATATTAAACAAAGTTTGTTTTAATTGTTTTTTTTTTTTTGCTATTAATAAAATTTATGTAGGTAGGTTGAGGAGCTCGGTGGCGCAGCGGTTAACGCGCTCGGTCTGCGATTGTTGAAGTTAAGCCACTTTCGCAAAGGCCGGTCATTGGATGGGTGACCACAAAAAAAGTTTTCATCTCGAGCTCCTCCGTGCTTCGGAAGGCACGTTAAGCCGTTGGTCCCGGCTGCATTAGCAGTCGTTAATAACCATCAATCCGCACTGGGCCCGCGTGATAGTTTAAGGCCCGATCTCCCTACCCATCCATAGGGAAGGCCCGTGCCCCAGCAGTGGGGACGTTAATGCGCTGATGATGATGAGGTAGCAAATCAGATACATGCTGTAGAATCACAGTCATTACGAGATTTTCAGATATAAGTAAACTACGGAAAAAATGCCGTTTGTACGCTTAGGTGAACTCACCTTTATTTTTTATTTATTATAAAATAGGTTTGATATACTATATAATCCGAATTCTAAAACTTAGAACCATCAACCATGGAAGTAAAATGTTTTCATAATTATAATTATTACGATATGATCTTTAAAGTAAATCATTTGATAATTAATGCCAGGTACTCTCCTTTATATGAAGACATTGCAAAAATATACTACATTTATTACAAGGTGGTCCCACCAGTATCAGCTACGTTCCTTAAAAAAATATAGATGGTGCTGTACTACATTTTCGAGCCAGGCAAAAGTGAATTAATGTGTGAAATTTGTGTGAGTTTTTATAGGTATAGCCGGTATAGGTAATTTATTTTTGATTTTACCTTAAGAATAATTTACTTGATTGTAACTTTAAGGATATATTTTAAAGAAATAAAGTTGGTATTCAAAGGAGATCATCGGATTTCGGCCCAGAAGTCAAAGTGCCGGCCAAAAAATATTTTTGCTATATTCCGTTAGATCTTATCCACCTGAGCATTTATTACTATGGCACCAAAGCTGTAGGATCAATATCTTCGGTTTTATTCGAATTCAAAAAACTGTATTTTTCATACATTTTTGTTCAAAATGTAACGTGCCGGCCAAGTAACAATAATGGTATATATCCTTAGAACTTATCCATCTGAGCATTTATTACTATGGCACCAAAGCTGTAGCGTCAATATTTTCGGTTTTATTCGAATTAAAAAAAAACTTGTATTTTTCATACATTTTGGTGAAAATGTGAAGTGCCGGCCAAGAAACAATATTGGTATATCCCGTTAAAACTTATCCATTTGACCATTTATTATTATGGCACCAAACGTCTATGACCATTATTTTGGCTTTTATTGGACTTTACGTTTTAGTTTCTATGTGAAAAGTGCCGGTCAGCAAAAAACACATGTCAAAACTATCGAGAAGATACCTGTAAACATTATTCACTATGACAATAATCGTGTATGACCATTAGTTTGGCTGTTGTTGGATTTTTAAAATCTCGATTTTTGATTTATTTTGTTATAAAATAAAATATGACAGGCGCGTTATTTAAAGGATCGTCAGAATGTTTATTATTATGACATTAAACGTCTATGACCACTATTTTGAACTTGATTCGATTTTTCAAAAATCTGGTGTTTTCATAGATACCTACACTTTGGCGAAAAAAGTTTTATCTGGTGATAATGGAACTATCTTGCTAAAGGCGTAATATAGTCGTCTTTTTGACACATTTTTATAAATTAAAAATAGGTTTGCGTTTACGCTTTAGAAGCTACTTTTTTTTTTTAAGAAAAGTGTGTATACAAGGAAAATACAGTGGGGTGATAGAGGTACTACGTTATCGGCCGAGTAGCACCAGGATATTGTGATCGGCATACATGCAAAGTACAACTGCCTGACTGCTGTCTTCCCTAACAGCTACTTCAGACGTCATGCCAAAATACGAGTTTCGTCACTAGATGGCAAGCTTATCTTTGGAGGGTGGTAACCATCTACGGTCATAATAATTCAACCTAAACTTAGGCCGTAACGTTGAGTGGAATGCAAAAACTACAGCCAACGTCATATCTAAAATCAGATGGTATTAATATAGAAGTTCACCTACCAACACACAAAACAAAAACACAAAGTATTTATCTGACTAATAACTAGTCATTGGGAAAGCTCTGCTTGTTGCCATTGTTAAAATGTATAAAAAAATAAAGATTTTAAAAAGTCCAATAAAAGCCAAAGTCAAAATAATGGTCAAAAATGTTTTGCGCCAGATTATTAAATGTTCAAAGTTGTATTAAAGATCCTTTGTAATCCGCCGTATCGCAATTTTTGCCCAAAGCACTTTATTTTTAAACAAAATAACTAAGAAATCAAGATTTTCAAAATAAAATAAAAGCCAAACTAATGATCGTACACGTTCGGTGCTATAGAAAAAAATGTTAATAGGCATCTACTCGATACTGTCTACATGGTATTTTTGCTGGTCGGCACTTTTCACATTTGAACTAAAACGTAAATTCCAATAAAAGTCAAAATAATGATCATAGATGTTTGGTGTCATATTAAAAAATATTGAGAAGCAACTATTAGACAGATTCGACGTATTCTTTTCGATTGCCGGCATTTTAACATATTAACCAAAACGGAAAGTCCAATAAACGTCAAAATAATGGTCATAGAAGTTTGGCGCCATACTAATAAATGTTCTAACGGTCCTTTGTAATACGCCTGTATCCCCTTTTTCCAAACGGACATAATATTCTTTTTTACAAAATGTATGAAAAATCGTGATTTTTAAAATCCAATTAAAGCCAAACTAATGGTCATACACGTTTGGTGTCATAGTAAAAAATGATCAGAGCAATCTACTCGAAAGGTTCGACACATTTTTTTTCTCTGGCCGGCACTTTCAAATTTGGGCCGGCCAAAGTATGGAGAGCCGATGATCTCCTTTAGAGATTCAAAATTATTTGTAATTTTATTCATATTTTTTATTAAAAAACAGGAAGTGATTCGTGTCCTCACGTTTCAGGCGGCAACCAATCAGATTATTTTTTAGGCCACAAAAACATGGAGAATATGTTATCCGCCAATCACCGGTAGCCTTCAGTCGAGCATAAAAGTTAAGCAATATAACTTTGTATAAGCGTATTTTCTGTAAAATCAATATTAATGATTTATGAAATGACGAATTTATAGACAACCGAAGCAATCAACATTTATATATTGTGAAATGTAATTTTATAAGTTTTGGTTGTAGTTTCGCTTAATTAACATTTTTAAACAATAGAATCTATGGTTTTTGGACGCCTTTCCAAAGCTATGTCACGTTTGTTTTTCTGCTCGAGTCAGTGCGCATGTCAAGTTGAAAATTGCAAATGGCGGCCGTTGTTATTGTTCGTACCGAATTATCTATTTGTAAATTATATACCAGTCTTTTTAGCGATTTTTGTACTGGACTATCACTTTGATGCGATGCTACAACTTCTTATAATTCGGCGCGATACGTTTTATGTACGTTTTTAAGTGTTTTGAGTGTTTTTTTGATATTTTATGTGTGTCATGCAAATGGGGTAAGCTAGAGTTATCGGATGTCGTTTAGGTTGTTTTGGACAGTTTCAATGGGAAAATGAAGTGATGTTCTGTGACCTAAAGTGTGAAAATGGAGACAATATAAAGTTTATTAACTATTTTGGTACTATCCGTGGAGTGAGATCGTCTGAAACCGCCGCAATTTACTAATGTTCCATGCCGTGACTGCACTCCCCGTACATTTCAAAATGGCTGCTGCTCTTCTCGATATATGAGCTTTGCGTCACTGGAACATAAATCAGTGGATTTGATTTCGTGATGATTTTCTAGTGTTTCTAGTCTAGTGAATTCGTGTGAAAAAACGGAAATACGCAGTGAACAGTGCCCCGGGTGTGCCTGGGGCGGGACAATAGTGGTGTATCATATGTTTTCGGAACTGGACGTTCAGTGACCATAGGACCGATATTGCCTTGCGTCCGAGCTCGAGTACTATGCGCTTGATTTTCCAGAATGATTTGGGACATAAGGGAATAGAACTTGTGTGGAATTGAGCGGAATGTGACATTGTATGAGAGGTAGGTGAAGTTTTTTTGGTTTTATTTACATACATAAAGAGGGGTGTTTGCCGTGCAATGTCTGACAAAATGGACACATTGGTGGATGACAGGACGTCAGGCGGCCGCCGCGAGCGGACCCCGTGCGCCTGAAAATTGTCTCGGTGGTTAAAAGGGAAATTCGCATAGTATTTAAACTTTACCATGGCACAAGTGGTGTCTTTCGGAGTTGTGTAACATGCCGTAATGTTTTTGAAACTTCGACCTTGTTGGTCTACGAGATTACACGCACGATACTTTTTCCGCACGCACTAAGTTTTTTCATACGGAATACAGTTTTTCGATAGGAACACCATGTTTTCCATTATAGCCCTTCTAGTTAGTATGAAGCCTATATAGGTAATGTTTGTCAATAATTGTATGTAAATAAAGCTAGGTTAGGTAACAACTACTTAGTATTTTCACGAAAACTGTTGCTATGGCTGAATTGGAGTGAGTCATCAATAAAGTGAAGATTATGAGTGGTCAATTATGTAAAAAATTATATAAACATTTTTATCTAGAAGAACAATTAGGCACCCACCACATAAACATGCCATATGTATAGGTAGCTATAACTTATAGATTATTACATAGCTGATGTTAAGTTAGGTGTAACTAATTAAAAAAAAAACTGTATTGGTTTCTGTTATGATACCTAGTACCTAAACCAGATAGTTTTATGATATTTTTTTAACGCTGTCAGGAGTCTTTTCAGTGTTAATAAAGTGGAAGACATATAGGTAATTTACAAAATAAATAAATATATACTACCTACCATTATTCTATTAAAAAAAAAATAGGAAACAGATTTGCTAAAACAAAAACCAAAAATCTTACCTAACCTAGGTATACTTCATTTTGTTCCAGCAATATTATTGTTTATCAATCAATGAAAATTAATTTACCTATTCCACATACCTAACTTAACATTATCATTCAGATATGAACACATGGCTATAGATAGTACAATTAGCGACCTTATTGCTCTAAAGCATTTCTTCCAGGCAATAACTACCAGGAATCAACCATTAACTAAACTTGGATGTGGGATGTTTATTAGTTTTTATAACTTTACAATATGTGTACTGTTGGTATACCTATCTAAATAAATAAAGTTCTTTCTTTATTTTCTTATAAGAGTTGAATGACCTATTTCTTAACCTCCCTTGACCTATTTTTAATTTTATGGATTTAAATATTTAGTCTATAACTCAAAATTTTAGCCATGTATGTATTTAATGGCAAAAATTTTCTATAATAATATTTTCAGCTTCTAGTGTGAAAAATAATTTCTTTCTATGTAACTTTTTGTTTGCATAGGCACATAATTTTCATCAAAAATAATTAACATCCTATTATGCGGGTTCTAAGGTGAATTACCAGCCCTGACAAAGGCCCCTACATAGCTCATGTGACAACTACATACTTACATCAGTAAGTAGTAACCAACGGCCAAAGGCTTAACATATCTACTGAAGCAAGGATCATAAACAAGACAAACATAATAAGAATATATTATAATAAAATATTAATTTCTATCTATCTATTTTCTCAGCCTGTGTCCACCCACTGCTGGGTATAGGCCTCCTATCTTTCACGCCATCTTTTCCAGTCATTTGAACCTATACTAGCTCAGTAATTATACTTTTCTAGAAGGAATTATTTTTAAATAATTAACCAAAAGTATATGAATTGATTCTCAATATATTTTGATTAATTATACACCTCTACCTACTCCTTTGGGTTGCAGGTGTGATGTTATGTTAATTATATGCAAAAAAGTCACAAGTAATTTGTTGCACAGAAATTTCTAGATTATATTTATGGCTGCAATAAACTGATATTAGATTACTAACCTTACCCAATCATATATTTTTACGGCTTCATTAATATTTTTAATTTACATAAAAAAATGTCTACTTATAGTATTTAAAGGAATTGGGAAGTGTCCTAGGTCAAAAATAAATTATTGATGAAATTCTGATTACTAAGTATATACAGATCTAAAGGTAACAGAAAACTGAAAACTAAATTCAGAAAAATGAAATAATAAGTGCCACATTTTGACATGTTTTTCTATGACATTACAGGTTGCTTTTTCATACAAATTCCATAGTAGGTAATTTCGTATTTTGATATTTAGTATTAAGTAACTGATTTGACTAGGTGGAAACTAGCCTATAGCTCCTGAATACCTCTTGGCTTAGTAGGACTTTATACCTTTTACACCAAATAAAGACTTTGAATTAAGAATAAAAAACATCTTTAAAAAACAATCAATTTATAGCACATACATTTTTTAGGCAAGGATATTCCATGCTGCTAATTTCCGGAATGTTGTAGCAAGTGATTAATGACATCACAATTATGGATTTTTTTTAAATACATCCAGGCTGTGCCTACCCCAATAGAGATGTTAATAAGTTTATGGATATGTTTGTATGTGTATACTGCAGTACTGTCTGTTGTTTATTAGACATTAATAATTATTGTGAAAAAAAAAACACATGCACACTCCATACACCCACACACACACACATACACTGACACTATTCCATTTAGTATGAAAGTGAAACATGTAAAGGAAAGTTTGAAATAAAAATCCAATAAAAAAACATAATAATAGGCTAGATATTTTTACCTTATATTTTTAGTTTTCTCATTTTATTTATTTCATATTATCTTTACACCTTTTCTTTTATCTTTTATTGATCTGAATTTATAAAGTACTTAAAAAAGTATCTTAAATTAAGCTATGGAAAATAACCTAGATCAAATAGCATATCTACTGTATATGATTCATATCTTTAAAACAGGATTAAGTGCACACCTTATACTTGAAAAAAATATATATGAACAAATTATATTGTTTTTCTTGGGTTAATATATTTTAAATTTGAGTATCTACCAATGGCTTAACATGCCTTCCGAAGCACGAATCATCTTACTTTTGGACAATCAGGTGATGAGCCTGTAATGTCCTAACGAAACTAGGGATCACAAAGTATTCGAACCCGGGACATCCGGATCGTGAGCCCAACGCTCAACCACTGGACCACCGAGATCGTTATTCTCATATTAACATGTGTGTTATTAAAGATTTAAGCGTACGTGTATACGCACGTACGCGGCGCACACGCCGGAGAACAAACTGCGTACATATACCTACTACGCATGCGTACCATGGATTACGTGTGAGATCCACTCACTGCGTGTTCCCTAGCAAAAAGACTCCAGGGTAGTATTGGACGTTAATTTCCCTGATACCGACCCCGTCGGCGTGGTCGACGATTTCTCTCATTCACATCTTCTCGCTATCAGCCCACGAGACTCGAATTCTTTCAATGTAATCGTCTCAGACGGCGCGTTGACCCGATGTTCGCGCTCAACTGGGCACCCTCAGGACTGCTGTCTTACATTTTTATACCAGGTGGGATCCCTCGGCGCTCCCCATTTGTCCGCCCAAGTAGTTAAAGGGGTCGAACTTATTGCCATTAACATAGCACAAATCCTGGAAACCAAGTGATATCATGATTTTTTTATGCCATTATTTATTGTAGATTTGACTCGGATAGTATTTACCATTTGATAGCCATAGAGGCAGCCAATCAGCTCGCGACACCAAACACTTCAGGATCCCGATACCGACCCCGCCGGCGTGGTCGACGATTTCGGTGACCCACTCGAGTCGATTAATTCTTTCAAATATTTTTTCCTCTTAGACGACGCCCTGAGCCGAGGTTCGCGCCCAACTGGGCACCCTCAGGCCTGTTGTCTTAAACTTTGTACCGGGTGAGAGCCGTCAGTGCTCCCCAATTGTCCGGCAAAGTAGTTAATGCCATCTGCGGCAAATCGACAATAAGTCAGTCAAAAAAAAAAATGATCGCCATTTGACTGCACAAATGTGGGGCGCATTATTTTATTCAACGCGAAATTGTTCATTCCACCGATTTCTATCGCCTGCCCTACGCTTTTAATAATGTGATGTGGCTGTTCTTTATAAATAAATAAATACGCTTAATAGACACGCAATCATAAAATCAAAGTCTTAAAATTGGTCTAATAGTTTTTGTTACTACATCACTATTAAGTAGGTAAGGTACTAGGTATCCATTATTCAAAATCAACCTACCTTACGTAATTTAGTCTCAGTTGAATTTGAATTAGAATACATATTCAACAAAATGAAACCAAAACTACAGCAGGACCATTAAAAGGATTCATCTAATGAATAATTAAAATGTAAATACACCTAGTGTAAATGTATTAAGTTGTGTCATAGTGTCCAAAATAAACAATATTTCTTTTTTTTCACATCCTTAAGTTAAGCTATTTTATTGAGTTTATTTACTAAATTCATTTTGACAAATAATTAAAAATATTAATTGCCTTATTCATATTCTTAAACTGTATTTTTTTTCTAGGGTTTTTAAAAAAAGTACACAATAAATCAATTTTAATCCAAAAGTCCAGATATTAAAATGAAACATTTGATAAATAATAACTTGAAATAGTTTTATAAACATTTTTTTTTGTACCATTCTTTTAAGAAAAATACTACTTACTATTGGGTAGTTTCCTAGGCCCAAGATAAATTATAAAATTCTGACCACTAAATAAAGACAGATCTAAAGGTGACAAAAACGTTTTATTTTTTCTATTTTGTTTATTTATGAATTTTAATAAAGAAAAAAAAATAAGTGCGACATTTTGTCACGTTTTTCTATGACGTCTCAGGTTGCTTTTTCATACAAATTCCATAGTAATTTCTTGTTTTGACGTTTAGTAAAAAGTAACTGATTTTAACTATTACCAACATGCAAGAATTTTTAAAAAAGTAAATTTAATGTTATTTTTTCCAAAAAAATGCGTTTCTTTTTTAAGCATAGTTAAGTTTAATGAGTTCTAAAGGCAGGGCCCCTGTTTATGTATTAGTATTTGTTTATCATATTAAGTAGTGTTTGAATGGCGGAACAAAAACGTATTTAAATTAAGGGTTACATTGTAGATTCCTTTTACATGTACATATCTTCCACTTATAGTGAAAACCACGTGATATGGATTTCTTAAAAAAAACCTCGATTACTTCTAGATAAAAATGGAGACAACAATTTTTTACCTGGATTGAAACTCAGAATCAGAATCATTTAAATCGATGTAATTATCATAGATAAAATTGAGGAAGGTCAATTTATAATTTTTGAATTTACGTCATTTCGGAAGGTGTAATGGCAGAGGAGAAGAAATGGCAAGAAACTGCAACAGCAACACATCTTTTAAATCAATGTGACATGAGTTTTCAACTCTCGGTCAACCGAGCGTCGCCAGGTCTCTTTGGGCCGCCCCTTTTGCGTTTTCCATCCATCGTAACGTGAACTAAGTACCCATACCTCACCGAACTTTCTGTAAGACCTATGTGATAGGATGTGACATAAAAACTAGGATTATGAACCTTTTTTTAGGATTGTTTTTTTTTATATTTTTAAGATCTACAACATACGTAATGTTTGCAGCATGGCAGCGGATAGTGATGGGCTAGGCTCGGCCGGAGGCGGGGGCGGCGGCGCGGGCTCGTGCGGCGTGGTGGTGACCTGCGAGGGCGACCTGCGCGACCCGCGCTTCCCCGCGCGCCTTCGCCGCCTGCTCAGGGAGCTCCGCGCGCTGCTCGCTGAGCCGCATCCCCACACGCTCAAAGTTAACAAGGTATACACTTCTTCCTCTTCTCAAATCATGTCGGCTGTGAGGCGGATTACCAGTCTCAGCAACCCTGGTGTCAGGGATACTATCGAGCCGCCGAAAATAAAGGGATGGATGATTGACAACTGTTAATTTTAAAATGAATGAATAACCCGGGCGCATGAAATAGGCATCTCGCTCATATGCAATCCGTTTGACGTGTGCTGTCAACTTAATTACGTCGGGTTATTGGCCAATATAAAATTTTGGATGGGTTGTTTAAACGTCTGTCTAAAATTGACGTGTGTTCCATATATTTTATGCCTTTCGATTACCCGTCCCTTTTGCTTTTCGGCGGATAAAGAAATTACACATATGACTTTAAAAAAATAGAGGGTGTGTACTGTAATCAGCACCCGTAATGAATACTGAGGGGGGATGATTCAGACCATGTTTCTTCTGTCGCAAAATTCATGTTTTTTTTCTATATTTTTGAATTTTATATTTATGCGATGGAAAATTCCACTGGATATCAACTCGGAATCATGGTCTGAATCATCGCTCAAAGGTCCACAAAAAGTCAAACCGTCATCTACATAAATGGGGCTTAAAGGAGTCGCCATACTGTGAATGTGGTCACCCAGATCACACCATATCTCACATAGTGAACAAGTGCCCTCTGCACCGGTTCCCAGGTGGTATAGCCGAGCTGCACTGTGTGACGGATGCGGCAGAGACTTGGTTAGGGGAGCTTCAGCTGGATATATGATCCACGCAGGATATTTTATTTTTGTCTGCCATACGCAATAATCGCTCAAAGGTTTGGTTACGATGCCACTAACACCGTGTATCGTCGTGAGCTAATGTTGTGGCGCCGGGCAGGTGGAGCCGTGGAACAGCGTCCGCGTGACGCTGTCGGTGCCGGTGGCGGCGGCGGCGCGGCTGCGCGCTCTGGCGGCGGCCGGGGCGCCGCAGCTGCGCGCATTGGGCATCCTGTCCGTGCAGCTGGACGGCGACGCCGCCGTGTCGCTGCGCCTGCAGCACGGCGCCGAGCTCAGGATCAACACGGAGCCCGCACCGCAGGGGAACACCACTACTGGTAGTGCGCAAGGTATATATCAATTTTTATTTTTATAGCGCACATCCTCCAAAGCTACTGAGAGCACACCCTGGAAACTTCATACAAAACAAATCAAATCAAATATACTTCAAAAGCACACCGGTAAACTAAAAAAAAAAAGGTGAAATGGTGGTAGGAGGTGTTATAAAACACCTCGTTTTACACAGACAACTAATTAATAATTCATTTATTCGCTTAAAAATAGGTACAGTTTGCAGATGGTCAACATTTAGCGTTAGGTTTTAAACATTTTTAGTTATGAAAATTATAACATGCAATTTAATAATAATAAAAATTATAACTACACATTGACGTTATCGTACACGCGCATCTGTGTGTTTGACGTCTGACGCCATATGATTGACTAAAGTAACACCGAGATAGGTAGTATTCTTATTATTTGCCGAGAGACAGGCAGTCGCTTCTGTAAAAAACCTGACTGTGAAATCTTCAGGTTACGTAAGTGGAACCCGTGCTGATGATGACCCGCAGGAGCTACCACAAGAGCTGCGCGTTCAAGACGTCTTAGATTATAATTTTGTCTTTGTAACATTTATATGTGTGTGTATCTTATTCTAACTGCCTTCTGGATATGATAGACTCGTCAATGTACGTTGTTGCCTACATTTCATCGTGAAGAACCCCTTTCGGAGATAACCTAACCTAACATGTGTTGGGCTGGTTTCCCCTTAGTGGATTGGAACGTCAGACTGGAAGTCCCTTCTGTAAAAACCGGTCCTGTCAAATCTTCAGGTTTGGCAAGCAGACCCTGTGGTAAC
This sequence comes from Pectinophora gossypiella, assembly GCF_024362695.1. Lineage (NCBI taxonomy): Eukaryota > Metazoa > Arthropoda > Insecta > Lepidoptera > Gelechiidae > Pectinophora > Pectinophora gossypiella. The sequence goes on from NC_065424.1 coordinate 4,930,802, forward strand.
GGGATCACGCTTGTGAGATGGTCTTCTTCTTATCCTAAAAAACTTGGCAACAAGTATGGCGCTATCTGCAGCGCTCATCAGATCCTCCTGCGTACAGGTGTTCGGGCACGCAGGACACGATGTAAGATGTTCCATCGTTTGGGGAACAGTGCCGCACTTGCACTTTAAGTTCGAGCCATCCGAGAAACCCCACCTGAACAGATTGTCCTTACTTCGGCCCACCTGAGTCCGAAGTCTATTTAGAGACTTCCAGGTAAGCCAAGGCAAATTAAGACCTGGCGGAGGTCTCTCGGACGGCGGAACAAAAGGTTTTGGGATCTGTACCCGTTCCTGCCAGATGTGAGATGGTGATGACTATATTTGCCAGCTTAATTTCTTCGAAAAATTTCTCCTAAGATAATGACTGTTTACACTTATTTTGTTTTGTTAGGCTGCAGACGGTGTAAATGGCCAAAAAAAATATGCTATTTGAACTCCAAATTAGAAATCTCAATAGAACAACCTAAATTATACCATTTGTACAAAATTTTCCTGTACCCAAAGGTTGTCTGGGAGAAATTGATGCATGAGCAATAAGGCCGTCTGTTGTGCCTCTGTATCTATATAGTTATCTGTATCTGTTGTCCTTATTTCTGTATCTTATGTCCATTGTGCTCTCAATAAAGTATTTTATCTATCTATCTAAATTGAACGCTGATTTTCTTTCTCCAAACGCAGACAAAAAGCTTCGTTCAAAATATTTCCAACCACAAAAAAAATCTTAACATTTTTCTTCCAGAACCGAGCACGTCCCGGACACAACCTACCCCAGAACTCCTCGCCGGCTTAGGCGGCATTGGGCGGCTGATCAGCGAGAGTGCCGGCGCTTCCACCAGCGCAACCCCGCCGGCGGAGCCCCGGGACAACTTCAAGTCCCCCAACACGGTCTGCCCGCGCGACGGCAAGATCCCCCAGAACATTCCCACCCCCACCACGGACCGCTGCGAGTTCCCCTTCGGCAGCATGACGCAAGCCAGGGTCATACATCGGAAGGAGAATACGCTAGGTTAGTGCGGTCACTTTATTTTTCACCCTCTGATTCCCAAACCATCCATAAGATTGAAGACTAAAGAAGAGGGGGGGTGAGGTAAACCTAGCTCAGCCGCTAGTGGGGAGCGGAGAGTTGCCGTTCTGTACGTAGTGTTATTCCTTACTCTACGCCACAAGTCACGTCAAAAGGTCTTACCTCTTTACCGTGGCTTATTTTTTACCCAGTTGAAACCAGGGTTTCACGTTAGATTCCTCAAAATGGGCAGACGTCGAAGTGGACCTCATGAAAGAAGGTTTTGTGACCTGTAAAGATGCTAATGCCAATGCTGGTGGCTATTGGAGAGATTGGAAAGGAAGATCTACTTATTTTACCAGACTGCGCGATAGTCTCCTATCTTGGGTTGTGAGGTGGATGCCCAACTTCAGCATCCCTGGTGTCAGGGTCATTATTTATTATTGAGCCGCCAAAGGCCCCTGAAATGGAGCAGGAGACTTGAGATGAGAATGTAGATTACACTGCTTCTGAAGACACCAAAGTAGCATACACTCTTCTCGTCTTCATGGAATGGTTCTTCATGGAACTTCTTCATTTTCCCCTCAGGTTTATCAGCGGGCCCGTCGACGAGCATCCGGCCGCCGGAGCCGTTCGCGCGGCCGTCGACGTCGTCGTTCCCCGCGCCGCCGCCATACCCCGCGGGCGCGGCCGTGGCGCTGTCCTCGCCGCTGCTCGTCAACCTCTTACAGAACGATGCGCCGGCGCCGCAGCCGCGCGCCAAACCGCCGCCGCATCCAGCTAAGCTTGATCGGTTGGAGGATGGACAGGTATGTTGATTGGACAGTTGTACCAGATTTCCAGAGTCGTTGGAAAAAAATCCATGATTAAGCTGAACATAGTTCCTGATTCAGTGCGTCTCCCCCCAGGTGGAGCTGTCCGTGGGGCGCGGCTTCGAGTACCGCGGCGTGCGCCCCCCCCGGCCCGCGCCGCCCGCGCCGCCGCCCCCGCGCCGCGCCGCGCCCGCGCCCCTCCCCGGCCCTGCAGCGCACCCCGCGCTCCCCGCGCACCCCGCACTCCCTGCGCACCCCACGCTCCCCGCGCACCCCGCACACCCCGCGCACCCTGCGCCACAGCAGACAAATACCTACCGACCGCCGAATGCTGCCTTACTTGCACGCAGGTACGTGTTATATGTAATTAAAACCATAGTAATAATATTTAAATATATATATATATATATATAGTTTATTATGCAAATATAGTTAAATATAGTATGATTGGATATTTTGATAAGACACGACGAATATACAAGGAAAAAGAGGAAGGGAAAGAGCTTACATGGAACAAATTAAAGAGAAGGCGAACTACGTGTCTTATAACGAAGTAAAAAATTGCCCTTTGATAGGCAAGAATGGAGAATGCTACACCGACTACTTTCATGTGTTCTTGGCCATTTAGTGGCGTCTTCTAATAATATTTTCTATTTTTCTAATTTGGAAATAAATGTATACATATATATAAATAAAAATATATGTATGTGCGTATGTGTATGTGTGTTGTAAGTAAGTGGCGACCTGCCCGCAGGTTCCCGGCGGCGGGCTACCCGGCGGGCCAGTTCCCGGCGCCGCCCCCGTACCGGCAGGCGGCGCCGCGGCCGCGGGTCACGCCCGAGGACCTGCAGGCGCTGCTGCCGCCCTCCACCACCACCATGGACCAGAAGACACAGTCCAGTTTTCAAGTACGTTTTTCTTTTAATTTGTTATTTCGGTTATCTTTGACTCTCTCTCGAATCCCAGTACGGGTATTCGAGATTGTTTTCGAAATCGTGTTTGGATCATAAATGATTATCACGTACTCAGCAGTGAAGGAAAACGTTGTGAGGGAACCCACATTCCCGAGAAATACGTTTCGGAGGTGTGTGACCTAACCTGTATTGAGATGGTTTTCCCTTAGCGGGTTGGAAGGTCAGACAGGCGGTCGCTTGTGTAAAAAACAGGACCTGTCAAATCTAAAACGCTGAGAGATGTTGTTTAAAAAGCGTATTTATTTGAATTTCATGAACATTGACTATCAGTCATTGACCTTTCATTTTAAACATTATAACATTTGGCATCAAAAAATCGCCTGTTGTGTCCTTGAAAGTGTTAATATGATGTTAGTAGAACTTACGATCTCTCTCTTTAAATTGCAGGAGTTCCAAAGGTATCAACAGCAGTACAACGCTCGTCAGCGCGCGGCGTCACGAGCTGCGTCCCAGGGCGAATGGAACGAACCGTACCGGGACACCCTGGGCGGGCTCACCCTGCCCGAGCTCAACGACAACTGCGACCTGGACCAACTCCTGCCTACCCTCGGCGCCGACCTCAACCTCGACGAGATATCCGAGCTAGATGCCGCCGCCAAACTAGACCTCCTCTACGAACCCTCACAGAACCCCGACGCCCCCACCCCCGACTCCCTCCTCCAGGAGATCACCGGGCTCGCTAACACCATCAACGGTCCCTACGAGCCCACCACCAGCGGGACGCGAGAAGTGCCTTCAAAGGACTCGTTCGAGAGCGAGACCATCATGCCGCCGCCGCCGGTGCCGGTGCAGTCCACGTCCAAGGGCTTCCAGGCGAGCTCGCCGCAGCACAAGCCCTTCAAGTCGCCGCCCAACGCCTCCTACGCGGCCGCGGCGCCCTCGGCCTCGGAGCGGTGCCAGCCAGGCCCCGTGAATCAGCCTGGCGCTCTGAGTCAGCCCGGGGCTATGAACCAACACGGCCCTGTAAGCCAACCCAGCCCTGTTAGCCAGGCCAGCCCTGTGAGCCAGCAGGGCCCCGCGAGCCACTCCAGCCTGGTGAGCCAGGCCAGCCAGCCCGGGCCGGCCCCGGCCTGCAACTCCATGCCGCCGCCCCTGCGGCTGCCGGTCCGCGCCGCCACGGCCACGGTGGGCAGCCAGGCGTCGGCGCACGAGATCGAGGAGCAGAGCAAGCAGTACCTCATCAAGACGCTGATGCGCGACGACGACGTGCCGCCCAAAGAGCACGAGAAGAAGGTCGAGGAGCTCATTGTCGCGCAGTGCAAGGTCAAGGAGAGCCTGCAGAGCGCCGTCGACGCGCCCGAGGTGTTCGGCATCGCCAAGTCCACGATAGCCGACGACGACATGAAGTCCGACGACGAAAAGAAGAAGCTGCCGAAGAAGGACGACAAGCTGATAGCGCAGAAGGGCGGCAAGCCGCGGACGAGCGGCGCCAAGGAAAAGCCGGCCACGTTGAAGGACAAGATAGTACGGGACGGGAAGACCAAAGTTGCCTTACAGCGGCCGCCGGTCGCGAAACCTGCCGCGCCGGCGGACGCGCCCAAATCCCCTGGCGAGAAGGAGTCCATCAAGCTCAGGCTCAAGCTGGACAAGAACGAGCCCGTCGTGCAGCCCGTGTACAAGGCGGACGTGAGCTTCGTCAACCAGCAGCCCAAGGGCGACAAACCCACGGAGGGCGAGCTCAGGGTGCCGCCGCTCCACATCAGCTTACGGGGGCGCAACTCTGCCATCATCAAGAATTCCAAGAAGGAAAAGAAGAAGTTCGGCTCCGGCGAGCTGCATAAAAAGATTAAGATCCGGAAACCGAGCGAGGGAGACGACAAGTCTCACCGGAGAGACGACGAGACGGCGGCGTCCAAATCCAGCGAAAGTACTGACACAAAGACTGATGACTACCTACACTTGAAAAGCATAAAGCTGAATAACCACTACGCCGAGGGAGAGACCATTAAAACCGAGATCACCGGAGACAACAACGTCGTCTACCGGATGAAGACTATATCCAAGAATGCGCATATAGTCACCAAGTCTGAATACAAGCTGAACAACAAGGTGTCCTCGTTAGACAAGTTGAAGAAGAAGAAGCTTCTAACGGACGGCAAGCCGGAGAAAGAGCGGGATAAAGAATGGAGGAACGACGTGATAGACAAGGAGGGGAAGTACGCGCAAAACGAGGGTTACAGAGAGACGAACAACCACGAGGTGAAGAAAAAGTTACCGTTGAAGGACGGAAAGTGTGATAAAACCAGTGACGGGAAGATGCAATGTGAGGAGGACCTAGTGAGTGGGAGTGAGTTGGTGAGGTGTTGTGAGAGGACGCTCAATGCGGAGGGGGACCACAAGGAGGACAACAAGCTGAAGCGGGCGGCGGACGTGGCCGCGCCCAACGGACTGCTCGCCTCCGAGAAGAAGAGGAAGACCAGCCATAGTTCCTGTCCAGGTACGACAATACACTTACTGTTATGGCTTGGGGTACAGTTCCACTGAAGCGCAGCGGAGTTTAACAGTTTATAAATCACCGCGAGGGAGAGGACGACAGTGCGTTGTGTCTCTCCCACTCTTGTTCATTTCCTTGCTCCCCTCCGCCTCAGAGGAAACTCACAGAATGTTTGTCCTATGTCTATATGGTTTGTAAACTCTCACAGCTGGGTTGGCCCCTATCGCAAAAACCTCTTGCATATTTTAACATAATTTTTGGGACTATGCTTCAAATCAGTGAAAACTGTACAGTTATGAGCAATATCATGTACACACTTTAGAACCCTGTCACAATAACATATTTGACATTTACTGAGATTGACAGTTCCATTTGTCAAAAATGCTAAAGTGAAATGGTACTAAAGTGTAGATATGAATGCTAGGTATGGTACACAGCAGTGTGGCACTGACTATCAATCTATTATAGTAGTAATGGGAAAAGGAGTTGCTAACCTTTCGTTCGATTATTCACTCTTCTAGATTCATTCCATCTATATTCAAAGTCAGTAAACTTATCAGCCCTAGTATAGCTTTGAAATAGACTACTCTGGGCGCCATCCCACTCGCGTCAGACAGAGTACTGCGGGGCGGAAGGCAAGAGGGGAAACTACTGCTCTATTTTTTCATAGAAAAGTAGCATGGAGAATGCTACACCGACAAGAGCGTGGGCCTTTAGTGATGATGAAATTAATCGGTGCTGATTCGGGCAACCACCAACTTACTACAACTAGCTCCATCTCTGTCTTGTGCGTATTGTAAATGAAGGACGGCACTAGTTTAAGAGCTGTCAAAATTCAAATCAAATAGGCTAGTTTCCAACTAGTCAAATCAGTTACTATTTACTAAACGTCAAAACACGAAATTCATATGGAATTTGTATGAAAAAACACTGACGTCATGGAAAAACGTGATAAAATGTCGGACTTACGTTTTTCTTGATTAAAATTCATAAGTTAAATAGAAAAAAGAACATGTTTTTCGTTAGTTTTAGGTATGTCTTTATTTAGTAATCAAAATTTCATAATTTATTTTGAACCTAGTATATGACCCAGAGGAGCTCGGTGGCGCAGCGGTAAACGCGACATAGGACGGGTGACCACAAAAAAAAAAGTTTTCATCTCGAGCTCCTCCGTGCTTCGGAAGGCACGTTAAGCCGTTGGTCCCGGTTGCATTAGCAGTCGTTAATAACCATCAATCCGCACTGGGCCCGCGTGATGGTTTAAGGCCCGATCTCCCTATCCATCCATAGGGAAGGCCCGTGCCCCAGCAGTGGGGACGTTAATGGGCTGATGATGATGATATGACCCAATTGATACTTATTGATAGCTACGTAAAATTGGTATTTCTCTCGTTACATTTCACCCTATTTGGCTCTTAAACCACCTCAAATGCACCTTTTAGTTGATTTGACGGACACCGGCGACGCGACTGACTCGACGGACATTCGAGACGGGATCATCTGGACAAGCAAGCCTAGCCAAGACCGGGACGCTTGGAAAGGGAGGCCTTTGCCCAGCTGTGGGATCTAATAGGTTGTTACAACTATATTTGTATCAAAATTTTTATTTATCTATAAAGACCCTCCTTTTTGCTTCGACGCAGTCGGGTAGTTTACAAAACTAAAAGTTAATCAGTTTATCTATTGGATTAGTTGATATCGTGGTTTCCAGGATTTGTGCCCGGTTAATGGCAATAAGCATACAGTAGCACCTTAATGAAGGCAGCCTTCTAATCAGGCTGTCCTGCACGCCACTAAAACCAAACCATCAAAACTGCTTATGGTAGTCGTGGTGGTTGCAGATCGCATGTTTGGGCACAAAAATGAAAAAATAGCAATAAGCTCGCCCGTTATTATTCGCCATGGGACTTGAACGTAGCTGGCGAGGAGGGGGTGTGCTACACACCTTTGCCTACCCCTTCTACAGGCGTGATGCGATGTCGTGTTATTAGTAGATTTATTTATTTATTTGTACACAATGAAACAGACACAAGAAACATACAAAGAAAACAGATAGTACAGGCAATGTTTATTACATATCGTAAACACAGGTCAATTTAAGACTTTGAATTAGCACTGTAACTTATTGAGGGACTTTCCAGGCTACATTCCCCAAAAATAATACAGATGGCGCTGTTGAGATTTAACGTGATAATTACCTATTTTCTCATTACTCGGGTACATAATTATTCAATACAATGTAATGGCAGAAGCATATATAAAAATAATTGTTAGCTAGATATTTGGATCACATCATGTATAGAATGCGGGCAGCGCAGGACCGATCGTCGTGGAGATCCTTGGGGGAGGCCTATGCCCAGCAGTGGGCGTCATACGGCTGATGATGATGATGTATAGAATTATGTTGCTACCTATATTGCTTCTCATTATTTTGATCAGAATAATAATAGGTGGAAGATGAAATTGTGCCCGGGTGTAATAAAAAGGGTCATCATTTATACTCAAAAAATTTGAAGGTTAAACGGAGAAAAATCTTTACAGGGACATCTGGAAAGATCCTTATTGTAGGTGGGTATCTCAGGGCCTTTCATACTTAATATTTTTTTCATAGTATCACTGCGTCAAATGTAGATTCTGTTACATTTACAGGATTTGTTACACCTCTATCTGCACAAACATAAACTCACGCCCGTGGACAGAGCCACAAATAATCATGGAAAACTTTACCTTTATCTGTATTTTTTTAGGGTCTGGGCTTTGTGTGTTTTTATGTGGGCTATAAAGTAGATTGTACGTGGATTGTAATGTGTGGTTGTCCGTTCCAGAGCCACCGGGCTCCACCAACGTGGGCACGATGGTGGCGCGGCTGGAGTCGCCGCCGCCCGCGTCTAGTCAGCGTGCGCCGGGCGGGGCCTCGCCGCGCCGCAAGGAGCGCCCCAAGGACAAGTCCTACTGCAAGCTGGTCGCCGAACGCGCCAGGCCCGACGCAGACAAGTTCAGCAACCGCTCCCCCAACTCCCAAGCGCAGGGCGAGGACTCCGGCATCGAGTCCATGGACGCCCTATCGGAGAAGTCCCCCAACCAGGCGAGCCAGTCCCCGCCCGGGCCCCAGCGCAAGGAGCGGCTCGACATGCCCGCCTCCACCAGCCCCACCTCCGTGCAGAGGATAATCGGCGTCATCGAGCAGCCGCCGCCCAGCGACGAGCTGCTGGAGCGGCTGCAGCTGGCGGGGGCGCAGGCGCACTACGACCCCGGCCCGCCCGACCTCGATGACATGGGCGACATCGAGGCTGAGCTGGCCAAGATGCACGCCGACCACAACGGAGACGTCACCCCCTCGCCACACACGCCGCCCCCCGATACCAAAGACACGCGGGACCCCACCCCCATACTGCGCAGCGAGCCCGGCCTCGACCGCCCGCCCGGGCCCGCGCCCGCAGGGCCCCCGGCGGCCCCCCAGCGCCGCCACGACGACCCGCCCTCGCCCAAGAAGGACAAGGACGACTTCGAGCTGCCCAGCAGGGTGTCCCCTCCGCTGTACACGTACTCCAACCAGGAGAAGAACAACGCAGCCGACGCCAGCGAGCCCAAGGAGGAGAAGCCGGTCGTGGCGGAGAACGGCGAGGCTAAGATCGAGGAGAACAAGGAGAAACCCGAGCCCAAACTGGAGAGGTTACCGCTGAAGGCGGACTTCCCCGACAAGAGCTTACTGGAGCAGCTACTGATAGAGATCCCCACGCCGGACTACGTGTCCAAGAGGCCCGAGTCGCCGTCCCCGTCGGCGCTGGAGCGGGTCGCCCGCAGCAGCGTGCGCACGCGCTCCAGCAGCAAGATGAACAGCCCCGCCGACGGGCCCAAGACGCCGCGGCTCAGCCCCGGCATCACCAAGATGGACGCCCGCTCCGACTCCCCCCTGCAGCCGCGGAACTGCCTGCGGAGCGGCTCCGTCGACAAGACGAGCCCCAAGACCGCCGCGGCGAACGCCACCAACGCGGTGCCGGTGAAGCCGGCGCCGGCCGCCAAGCGGAAGCGGCGGGAGTCGGAGAGCTCGTGCGCCTCCACCGTCAGCTGCGAGGACGGCGCCGCGCCCGCCGCGCGCCCCAAGAAGAAGCCGCGCAAGCTGGACGCGCGCCCGCCGCTGGGCGCCAACCCCGCCCTGCTCAAGGTCAAGAAGGACTCGGACAGCGACAGCGACGAGCCCCTCATCTGCAAGGTGCGCGGCAAGGCCGTGCCGGCCCGCGCCGCGCGCGCCGCCGACGCCGTGGGCACGCGCCGCTCCGTGCGCCACCCCGCGCCCCCCGCGCCCGCGCCCGCGCCCGCCGCCACGCCCGCCGCGCCCGGCAAGCCCAACAGCGCGCCCGCGCGACGGAAAACCAGGAGTGCAGGTCAGTTGCCTCGCTGATTATATACTTAATAATATTGTCCAGAGTGGGACTCAAAAACACATACAGAAAACCTCTAACTACATTATTATAAACGAACATCCATTTTTGTGTGATAATTAAGAGTCGTAGTGTATGAAGCGATTGATGAATGTGGAGGAAGCAAGAGAAGTGTGTCAGGATCGAAGCAAATGGGAATTCTATTGTCTCTGCTTACCCCGGTGGGAAATAGGCGTGAGTTTATGTATGTATGTAATTAAGAGTCGTCTGTAATGTAAACGTGTGCGTTGCAGTGGGCGAGGGCGCAGTCCCGTGCGGCGGCGCGGCGCGGCGGCGGCGGCCGTCCCGCGACGGCAAGTGACGGCGGCGCCGCGCGGAGCCCCGGCCCGCGCTGCCGCCGCTGCTGCTCTACACCCTCGACTGACCCGCCCTGGGCCGCGCCCCCCGCCACGCCCGCCCCCCCGGCCGACGCTGAACCCACGATCGGCGGCAACACATAACATCCTCAGGACGCGTAGACGCCTCCCACGCGCATTCGAAACGCAATAACATTCGATTTTTGATGAATCTCACGGAGTCAAATAAATTTTCATGAGAATCGTGCAATATACACCGGGAGAGGTACAGTTAGTGAATTTTTAACGTTAGACGTGTGTGAATTTGTTGTAATGAATTGGCGCTTCGTTCACGTCGGTTGTCGTAACGCAAAGTGTTCAAACTTCGATGTCGTTCGACGGAGTACCGTCACTATTATTTACTTTTTTATTTAGTGAACAAATCATGTTACCATTCACTATAAAGCACTCGACTTTTTTAAGTGTTAATTTCTTGCGAGTAATTTTAAGAGCGTCTGTCTTTGTATCGATGCCACGTACCGGCGCACTCAGCCCTGAGTGGAGTCAAAAGTGGGAGCCTTAGTTTAGTGAATAGAAGTGTATCAATATTGTACAAAAGCACTAGACTTGTAGGCACGTTGTTATAATAGGATAAATAGCCGAGAGATATAAAAAATAATAATGCATAAAGTTTTAAATAAATATTTTCATACGTTTTTGCACATAAACTCGTAACGCGCGTAGTTTTTACGATGTTTTTGGCGGGAAAGCCACGAAGTGTCACTTTGAAAATAGATTTTAAATCAGACTGTACAGTTTTACAAAGCGTAGGTACTTTTTTTTAAATTGACTTAATTTTTAGACGAACGAATACGATGCAATCATAATTGTTTTTCAAGATGGCGTTTCCCGCGCAAAACAAACCGCTATTACGACGTAACATTAGCGTTTTTATACATAAGTGAATACACGACCAATAATTGTAATTTAAATGTGAATCGTGGATTATTCCTTAGTAAATGATAATAATCGTGACTGAGTGTTTCAACAGTTGTCTGTTTGGGCTTCCAGTATACTAAACTATTTATTTGACGCCCCATTTTTTTGTTTTCCCTCCATTTGACCGCGTATCGTGAACTACCAAAATGAAATCAATACCAGTGAATGAAGCTTGTTCTGCATAATTTTAAGTGTTTTCTTTTGCACTGTAAATAGAGAATCGATTTTTTCTAAAGAATAGCTTTCGTAATAGTTGCTAATATTTATTATTATCACAATTTTTAATCGGTCACTCAGTGAAATGTAGTTGTACGTTCTTTACAGATTGCCTTTTATGTGCACGACGAAGTGACAAGTGTTCACCATTGTATTAATTAATAATGCCATTTTGAGCCCCGATATAGCGGCGGTCCTTCGATGAGCCAAACTCAGAATTAAGTTGGTTGATGTATCTAAAGTTATACATAGTAGAATGAATGTTCAAAAGTATATTTTTACTAATATTTTTATACATAACAGACATCATTTCTGTGTTTAGTGGTACTATGGTGAACACTGCAAAAGTTTACCACGCCTTATCAATATCACGACCATATTTCAATTCAATGACTTATTTATAAAAAAACCTAGTTGATATAACATATATGGTTGTTTATGGAGAAAGTGTGGTTCCATTATCTTATGTTTAATTTCCTTTGCGGTTCCTAACTCAATCGAGATAAGATCCAAAGCAATAATACGTGGATGTGACGTTACTTTAAATCAACTTTTATACAGCTTTTATATCTTTCATGTTAGATGGTAGTGTGGCAGGTTAGTAGATGTGGCGCCTTAGGTGTGTGGGGGGGTAGGCGGCTCTCTGTTGGCGATGATTTACGACGTCAGTTCAGCCGGAGCGTCGACGTTCATAAATTAAGTGTAATTAAATAAATATACAATACGAAATATACAAAAACTAAGTAAATATCCGAGAGAGAGAGGTATATCCGTAAAAACGTGAATAGACTGTTATCTAAAATTATCCAAATCATCATCTCGTAGTGTTATAACCTTTCTCCCGGGTCCCCTTACCTAACCTGAAGATTTGACAGGTCCGGTTTTTTATAGAAACGACTTCCCGTCTGAACTTCCAATCCGCGAAGGGAAATCTAGCGCAATACAGGTTAGGTCACATACCTCCAAAACGGATTTCTTGGGTCTAAATCGTTAAAAATAATACTTTAGGTCGCGTTTTGTCATTTATAGCAGAAAAATGAGTAAAATAATACGAAACCGTTAAAATGGTTAACGAAAACCGTTGGAAATAATTGACTTTATAGTAAAACTCCATTTTTATCTTCCCATACCTCAGCCGCCATTTTTGCTAATCAACGGTCACGGTATTGATACGTTTGTCTCCCTCCCCCTTACAAGTTGAATGTTAGGTCGGACAGTGATAGCGCTACAATACAAATTCTGTAGTTCGTACGTAGCATATTAGTGTAATACTGTCCGGTAAGTGCGTTTATGTGGATATTTCTGAAGGGAATAGTTATAGCGGTATATCGTTGTTGTAAACGATAATAGTCACAGTAGAACTTTTTTTTTCATGTTTGATGTATTTTTTTATCATCAGCCATTTTTTACGAGTAATCTAGCAACACCATGGTCGTTGAATCAAAGCGCGATTGTTACATGTGTTGCCATGTGATGCAAATTGTTATGATATTCTTGTAAACATACTTATTGGACAGAGAAATATTTTATAATAAAATGCTGGACTGGTCGAAACGGGTAGAATAATAGGATAGGTAAAATGTATTAGGGAAACATTGAGGTGTAGTTATACGATTCGGATATTCATAATTCAAGCTTTTGTAAACCAATTGCAAGCAGTTTTATAAAAAAAAAACAGACAATATAACAATGTTACAAATGAAAGAACACATTTCTAATTGGCATAGTTTTCTTATTAAAACAATATATAAAGCAGATAATGGTCACCATTCGATATGAAATGTTTCCGATCGTATAGAGAAGGTTTGATAGGCAAATATCTATTCTTTCCGACTAGTCCTGTTATAAATTTGCCTGATAAAATTGTGCCCTATATCGTGTGCCGTGGATAGGAGCTGTGTCTACTGCGTTATGTGTTAAATAATAAAATTTAGGTTAGAGCAGGCGCGGATGGCCGCGGGCAAAGCGGGGTTCGAGTTCGTTTTATAAATTATTAGTTTAAAAAATCGGTCCAGCCGATGTACAATCTCTTTGTAAATTTTTATGTATAGATGGGGGAAAATTAATATATGTTATGTGTTAAGCGATTGTTTTTTTTTCGATTTGGGAGCTTCGGTTAGAGCGTTGTACATAGATGGCGCCACCGCCGCGGACCGACTCCTTAGGAATGCAACGCCTTATACTGTAATATAAAAATCGACGCAAGCTTGTAAAATATAATTATAGCGAATGGACTCTCAAACTAGCTGTGTATATTGGGTGTATAGTTATTTAGTTGTTTTGTTTTTTTTTTCCGACTAATGATAGTAATTTATGCCGATAAATATCTATATTATACATTATTGAAAGAGAAATACAAATAGTTTTTAACACTATAAATATAGGTTAGGGGTTACACCACACATGAGATAGCTATAGTTTTGGTATGTAAACATTATAACTTGTAAATAGATTGCAGAAATAGTAAATAAAAGAATTGATACAATAAAATTTAACATTATGTTACTTGTAATATTTTTTTCTAGAATGTGTTGTTGGCGGCGCTTCGGCGCGCGGGAACCACTTAGGACAAAGATAGGGATGCCTGTAAATTTTTTGTTGCTGGCAATTTTATCAAGTTACTGTCTATTCTTTTTTATTGTGCATTATTTTTCTGTAAGTTGCTTTCACTGTCGTTTCTACATTATTTTTAAATCATATAATTATATTCATAAAGTACGATGAGTCATGGTGAATTATTATCATATTATTATGAATGAAAAGAAATAAGGAATATTATTGTTCTGCTATTATTAAATTTGTAAAGTTAGTTTATTAATAAATGAGTAAAAAATATGTTTTGTTGTTTTAATGTCCACCATACACACATGTAACTTGAATGTAAAATGAATCAACAACTTTACACAGAATGTGTACTTTTTTGTTAGTTCCTAATGATTTTCTAGTCAAACAAGGAAGGAAGTAACTTAAGCAAGATTGCAGCAATGAAATGCTACGGCTGCAGATATAGACATGCTACTAAATAAGCACTTCGACTGTCGTGTGATTTGATACCTTGATAGGTAATATTATACTTTAATGCCTATAGGCTATATCCCTTTTTAAGCGTAACCATTAGCATGATTAGAATGATAGCAGGATGTTAATACATAGCCTAGGACGAAAGAGACAAAGAGATACCTCTCTTTCAAACTAAACAGTATAAAGCTTAGTACAAAAAAGACAAGAGATTTGTCTCTGTAAACTAGTGACCAGTCAGTCGCAAATTACGGACAGTCTTCATGAGACATTATTGTTGACAAGAATTCACATGCTTGAATCATTTACCAAAAACCAAATTATATACGTAGTCGGTCCCAAAGTTCTGTCATATATGAAAATAGTGATAAAATAAAAAGTACCAATAAGTTTATAAAAATTTATATATCAATTTAAAGTATATTTATTAAGAAATGAAAATAACTTAAAATTATTCGAAATGACCTCCCTTGTTTTTAATAACTTCCCTCAAACGCCGCGGCCAGTCATCTATCGCAGCACGCACCATTCATGTCTATTTCAGCGACGGCTTTAATTATGGCTGACTTCAGGCTCGCCAAATTTTTGTGGGGTTTAGCACAGACCTTGTTCTCTAAGACCTGCCAAATTTTATAATCCAGAGGATTAAGGTCCGGACTGGAGGAAGGCCAATCTTCGTGTCTAATAAAGTCAATTTTTTATGGTCGAACCAGGCTTGAGTAGTTTTGGCTTTGTGTGCAGGCGCAGAATCCTGCTGGAACACGAAATGATGTCCTGAAAATAGCGTGTTGGGCAGATCTTTGACAAGCCGATTCAAAACCGTCTCTTGGTACACCTTTGCACTGGTTTTGACACCTTTTTCGCAGAAATGAACCTCCGTTGGCCCATAGTAAGAGACACCTAACCAGACCATCACTGAAGATGGATGATGCCCATGTTGAACCCGCGGAACTTTTTTTCCTGCTTCTTCAGAGTTCTCTGCGTACACTATCGTTTTGCTTATTGTACTTTTCTTCTATATCAAAAATTTTTCGTCTGTAAAAAGTATGTCACGGTGTCGGTTTCTCGCGTACCGTTTTAATAACAACCGGGATCTTTTGAGTCTAATTGCTTTCAGGCGGGCATTAAGTAAGTGTCCACTCTTTTTCTTGTATGCTCGCAACTTAAGGTCTTCGTTTAAAACCTTTTTGACTGTTTTTCTACTGACCCCCATCTGCAAAGCCATCAGTTTCTGTTTTCGGACAGGATTTCTTCGTATGCGCGCGCCTTTATCGCTTTGATCACTGCTGGTGTTCTTGCGGAGCGAGGCCGGCCAGTTCTTTTCTTGTCCTCAACACTTGAGACTTCATTATACCTATTTATGGTACGATACACAAACCTAAGTGTTATTTTCAAATTTTTGAGCAACTTGAAAATGGTACTCGGCGAGTGTCCACAGCGATGCAACGCTAAAATTGCGATTCGGTTTTCTTTCAAGTCAAGGTCCTTTTTTTTTGTTTTGGTTTTCCCCGAAGGGTAAGGCAAAGGGAACTATGCCCATACAGCCACGTCTGACGTATTTTTTTTCTTGATGATTAATGAAATGATGAAAGGTGATGATGATGAAACCTAAGCCCCCACCCTCGGAGTAGACTCCTATTCCGAACCCCAAACGAATTAACTCAAAAGTCCGCATAAACTTTCGAGTTATGAAGCGGCTTCCCGGCACGAAGCGAAAATAGGCAGATACACTTTGTTTATTGAATACTCCAATATAATAACACTCGCGAATGTCTTCCGACTAACTTAATGTGATCATTAACCACAAAACACCACTTCGTATTAATTATTTAGATTACTCAATGAAGAAAGCAACTGTCCCGTTCCCGTTTCCCGCCGAAAAGCCCAAGTCAAGGTCCACTCCATCGTAATAAATCACGGCAAATGATCATTTTTTGTTTTAAAATAATTGTCAAACATTCAAAAATGGAACGCCATAAATTTTTTCTAAAAGCATGTTCGAAATTTAAAAATAATGTGCCTGTGACAGAACTTTGGGACCGACTACGTATTTGGTTCTTTTCATTTACAGAAATGAACTTACCATTTAGAAGTTATTGGAAAGGATCACGTATACGAAACAAAATAAATCATTTTCCAAACACAGGAAAGTAAATAAAAGGTAAGTATGTAAAAAAAATAAGATTCTTGATTTACTAGGAAAAAATCATAAAACCGGTTATACTGGGAACGTTCCTTTACAATCAATATTTTAGTAAACGACAAATTACATGGTGTCTACTGCGTATAACGGAACGTATTACTTTAGTAAAGAAATAAATTGAAAACTGACTTACTAGCTCGCCTATTGGTTGAAATGTCCCACAGGTTTAAATTCACCTAATTAACTTGCAGGTATTGGTAATGACCCTATTTTATGATTGGCTCTAATAATTTTTGAACTACGCAGATAGTATTGAAAACGAACTAACTATCTACTTGCTGTGACTAGCGAACCGTCGCGATTTTCGTGAGAATATCAAAATTAAAGTAAGTATTTATAGTTAATTTAATGTTATTTATTTAGTATTTGTTCTAATTAATCCAGTAGAGGTTTATTATAATTAAATTTTAACAGGATTTTATCAAACAGTGTTATGTAAGAATGGCGACAATAATCACTACTCTTGAGCAGATAAATTCCGGATAATCACATTTTTCAACAATATTTTCCTGATTTTTTTTTGTGAATCTGTGTGCAATAAAGTGTTTTATTATTAATAAATAAAATAAAAGTCATTCTAAGTCTGTAAAATATATTTTGATTTTTTTAAATATTTTGGTTCAAATAACTATCGGGATATTTATGTAGTTGTTTTTTAGCCTTGATATATTTAAGTGGACATATTTTAATGAAAACCTAAACTCCTTTGTTATTTAAATTATATGCTTTTAGATAGAATTAAGAAACCAACCTCAAACTTAATTCAGATTCCATGCCACTACTGGGCACAGGCCTCCCCTGAACTATATTTGTTGTGGATGGACCAAATATTTACTATGTTTTGTAAATTATTTTTCAGATGGCTGGTGACAAGGCGGTGTCCGTAGCTAACAAGCCTCAGATGAGGGGGCTCCTGAACGCGGCTATTAAGCGCAACCTGATCCTGTCTCTGACTTTCGCTGGCATCTCCGGCTTCGCTTTCCAACAGCTGGTTGGTGCTGCTCGCAAGAAGAGATACGCTGAATTCTACAGGTCTGTATACATACATACATACATAATGGAGTCTATATATAGGTACGTATATTCCTAATTGGGTGGCCAAGTGCTTTTGTTACAAAGTTATGATGAACCGAAAGTTCCCAATGTGGGAATGTTCCTGTAACCTGAAAAACTCTAAAAGTAAGGACACTAACTGCTTTTTTTCCAAATGGTTCATTCTTATACTACCTACACATACATACATAAACTCATGCCTATTTCCCACTGGGGTAAGCAGAGACTATAGAATTCCATAAAAAGAACCTACCTGCTTAAAAGTCTGGTAATAAAGCTCTTTTTACATACATTTTGTGCTTTTTTACTGTTGGGAACATTTTCAAAGTGGGCACATTCTTGGGAACAACACATCACTCAGGTGATCAGCCCATTGCCCAGGTAATGGTTAGAAAGGGCACAATCTTCCTGTTGGTTTTTATGATAAGCCAGGATGATTAGCAGCTGAACTATCAGGATATAGTAGACATACAGGTCTGTAATGTTTATTTGAAAGAGAGAAAGAAAGAAAAAATATTTGGCATACTTAACACTAAATAACAAAACATATTTAGAATAATAATAATTATACATAATGCCGAAACGGCTTCAGCTCAGCAAATGTCACGGCCTAGCTGTAGCTAGGCTATGACGCTGATTTTCAGATGCAGCCAGTTTCATGCACTTGATACTGGCAAAGTAATAATAATATATAAAATAAAATACATACTATATAAAAAAAAGAAACCACGACACATATACACAAAAAAAGTAATGAAAAAAAAAAAAAAAAATTAAAAAATATATATGTCAATCTGTCACTTATGCACATATTATACAGATTTTACTAGTACCACACCCCAGACACTTGCCGGTGCGGAGTTTCCATTGTACATGTATGTACTATTCTTTATTCTATGCTCATACCAGTCTTGTTTTAATCCAGTAGCAACTAAAGTTTAAAAACGGGGATTTTAGATAGGGTAACCCATTTTGAATGATTTGTTTTTTATTTCAGGACGTATGATGCTGAGAAGGAATTCGAAGAGATGAAGAAGAAGGGTCTCTTCCAATCCTGCTAAGTGAAGGACATGTAGTGTAGAATAATTTATATGCGGTGAATAAATGTTACTTTAAAAATGTATTAAAGATCATAAAATCACTTAACGACTTTTCTTTAGCTCAAAAAATTAAAGTAGCATTGGGTTGGGACATTCCATCCCTATTTTAATACAAAAAAAATAGTATTTTTTTACCTTTGATGGGTTTGCTTTTGGCCTCACACTTGCCCGAAAGCATTGAAGAGGTCTAAGATTGAGCGAGCTCATCCAGAAGGTGCCTGTTCGGTCACGAGCATTAATATGTATACACTTTGGTACCATGTCACATTAACTTTTTTGACAAATTGAACTGTAAGTCTCACTAAATGTCAAATATGTTAGTGCGACAGAGTCCTAAAGTGGGTACATTATATTGCTCATGACTGTTCACTCTGGCCTTGAAAGCACCCGGGTTATATGCATTCGGAACATTGATGATGGAGGTTTTAGACCAGATAAAAATACGAGTCGGACATGTCGATGTTCTGCGATCCTAGGTACTATACTACTGGTACCTAGAACTAATTAAAGTTTTTAAAATGCCAAGACATTGCTATAAAATAAAAAATATATAACATTTTTTTCAATAATTTAATCAGGACATCAAGTAATACGTAACTTTCCAGAATACATAAATAATTTTAACAATTCAATTGATTATACCGTCATCTTATTGATTATTGTACATCCTTACGATAATCTAATTGATCTCTACCCAATAATCAGAAATGTTGCTTAACATATAGAATATCAGGTAAGACAGGGACCAGCCTGTTTAAAATCCACTACCACAAAAAAAATGCTATCCAAATATTTAATAGTGGTACAAAAAAATTTTGTTTAAATTGCCGCGCTTTTTATAGATAGATTGGAGTAATTCTACTTGTGATTGGATGTCAAAATTAGGTACTTGATAATACCTACCGTTATCCATTGTATAGTATAGCTATGGAAACAATTTTTGTGCAAAACTAATATTTGAGATTTTTTATGAGTAGTTAAATATTTGGATAACGTTTTTTTAAAATAAATATTTGAAGAAAGTTACGCGCCTTATTGGGACTAAAGTTGGATCGTTTCTGGTGTGCCGCGAAAATCAAACTATTTGGAGATAATTTTGTCATTTGGTGTTGCAACACTAAAAACTCAAAATAATTAAA
Organism: Pectinophora gossypiella; assembly: GCF_024362695.1. Lineage (NCBI taxonomy): Eukaryota > Metazoa > Arthropoda > Insecta > Lepidoptera > Gelechiidae > Pectinophora > Pectinophora gossypiella. The sequence continues at coordinate 4,950,509 of NC_065424.1, forward strand.
ATTTTGCGCGACACCCTAAACGATCGCCTATAAACATTCAAAAACGCTTTGCAAGCCAAATTGTACACAGTTAAATCTTGCATTCTAAAGTCCCTTTAGTGCGTTATAAAAGATTTGCGGATAAACCAGAAATATACGAGTAAAATAGTCCATAAAATAAATAAATCCAAAAATATTACGTAGTAGTTAAATATATTAATATGGCAGCGAAAGTCATTAAATTTTAGAGGACCTGCGCGTTTACTGGTTTGTCTGCGAACTTTATACAACTTAACTGTAGGTAGAAGTTTGGTACAACATCAACGAGGCATGTTTTATTTCTCAATGGAAGTGAGCTATAAGTTTAAAGTCAAGTTGTTTTCGTTAGTTGATTTTGGTCGCTGCCTAAGTAGTTCGCGAGATCCCTTATACAGACATCAAATCCTCTTTTCTGCTTATATACGTATTCTATTGCGTCAATTATAACTAATTTAGATTTAAAAAGTATTTATATATTACGAATACGTAAAATACAGAACTAGGCACCTTTCCAAAGATGTTATAAAGGATAAATCTATGCCAATCAAATAAAAATGTCTACATAAAATACCTTATGACGTCTGTTACGAAAACGAAAGGACAAAGTTTTAGTTTTAAGTATATTAGTACAGATAGAGATAACTTTACAGCTAAAACTTATATTAGATTGCTTTGGTCGAAAGCCTTAGCTTTTGGTAAAATCAGCAAAACACAATATCAAATTAGACATTTGTGAGTTTAATTGTGCATAGGTACCTATTGTGCTCAATTATTTATTTATTATTTCTAACTTCGTTTCGACGAGGCTGGTAATACGGTTTTAACCTTATAATGAAGAATTGGCCAACTTTATTTTTAAATTTTCTTTGAAGTTTGAACTGTGCGTATGGTATCAAGACCAATGTTGCATGGATTACCTACAGTCCCAAACCACCAAGGTGCTCATAGCACATAATATGTTATTCAAATTACTATTATAGTTATGATTGCCAGATGTTATGTATTGCGTGTGTTTACAAATATTTAAAGACCGAAATACAAGCCTCGCCCAAACTAATGTCAAATATTAATTTACAATACTATAGTAATGTTATTAATACTATTATTATGTAGGATTACAGTACAAAATGGCAGTTAAAATGAAAAAATGGGAACAGTCTCAAGAAATATTGGCTTTTTATGAAAGAAATTGTGTGAAATCCATGACTTGTTTATTCTTCTTATAATATTTATGGTGCGATGACAGTAGTGCGTGAAAACTTTGCGCAAACACAATATTAATGTGAAGTAGGTATTTACTTACTACAGGATGTATTAGATTATGTTGTTTAGGCTTTATATTTATAATTTAGAACAGCGGTTCCCAACAATATTAATGGTAAAGCGCGCGTGTAGAGGTATGTCATATAGCATGAAGGGGTATTTCAAATGCCTCTTACTTTAATTAAATCGTAGGAACGAACCACTGATAATAAAACAATATGCATGTCCTCAGGATACGTCATCATGACGGTAGCATGCGCAACATGGCTTGAAAATTATTACACGTTTATCAAAAATTACATTGACAATATTCTTGATTCATGCTCTTAGCTCCGAAAGTTCAATATTTTATTACAAAGACTAAGGAGTTAGACAAATTAAAGATTCCATGCTGCATATTCTATGTTATTTTTAAGTTATCTTTTTCGCCTGGTAACACCCTGTGTAGTAACATACACACTGTCTTTAATATTTTATTTGCTCTTTTCTAAGTTATTTAGAATATGCAACGCTTCGATGAAGTCGACGTTTTTAGTAACTGTCCTTAAAAGAAATGAAAGCTCCAAATACAGTTTGGCCGAAAAGAGTATTTTTTTCTAAACTGGCTACACTGGCGTGAAGAATTCTAATAGAATCTCTTTTCTCGCCAATGAAAAATGCCATATAAACTTTTTCTCTTTTCTGCCTGGCTGGCTGCTAGCTTGTTATATTTTTTATTGCATGTTCTAGCCAGTATTTAGAATAAGAGCCAGTTACAGTCAACTTCAACATAATTAACATAAAATACAACGTGTGTATTAAGTATAAATAAACAACTTACAAGTTATGTTTAGTGATGATCCAGCATCGATTGATATTTAATATATTAACCTAGTATTTTCTTAACGTATTTAGCAGAAATTAATATTATAATATTTATTCACAATCTCTGTTAAATAGTCAAAAGTTATTGAAGTCGATTCACTTTTGAGGGTGTTCGCCACCATTTAGTATTTGATTACCTTTTTTACGATAATATGTCGTAACTGGTACTTTACTAAGCAAATCGACTTTTAAAGTCACCATACATTACAGAATTTCGATCGGTTTCTCATAAATCATAATAGATCGTATATAAGTAGACTTAATAGATTTTTATTTTATTTGGTATAATAAATTACCACAAACACTAAATAGTTTTTGGTGCTGGTAACGCCAAAATATTGTGTGAAATACTCATATTTAATTCAATAATAATTAATAAATTCGTTCAGCAATTCGATCGAAAATCTGTAATATACTAGTTAAAAAAATGTATACTTAAACACAAAATATATAATTTTATACTTCAGGTAGAATACCTATTTTTGGCTTATTTTAAATGCTAGATATGGTTATGACTAAATTGCTATTCGATTTTTGGTTAAAAAGGTATACATTAAAAAGCTGTTGGTCAATGGGCTAGGGACTAGACGAAATAACCTAGCCCTTATAAATAAGTACGAATTGCGAAAAAGAAATAAAACTTTTTTTAATAAAGCTTATTTTCAACTATGCAAGCAATTATTGTGTACCCGTATTTTAAGATGTTAACTCCAAACTTTTATACGAAGATGACGTCATGCCATACTCCAAAGGAGTTTGGAGTATGGCATGACGTCATCTTCGTATTATTATGTTGGCAGTATGATATATTCGTCTCCAGTGTCTCCAGTAAAGTCCTCAAGTCGAGGTCAATTTAAAATAATGCCGAGGTAGAGACGAGTGGAGAAAGAGTTGAGTGAACATCTTTTTTTTTGTATTCTATGTGTTCTCGCAAATCAATTGATTTGATTTTAGAATACGGGTGTAAACCTCCAAACCTGCGGGTTTAGCACCGTAAGTACGCGACTCTTTCTCGCCGCGACACAGATCATCTGTCTCTTTCTGTGCAGTACTGTGAGAGAGTGACGGGTGACGTATGTCCAGGCGAGAAAGAGTCGCGCGCTTACGGTGCTAAGACCGCTGGTAATTAACTACACAGTGGAAAATAATCGTCACATTGGTACTGATTCCAGTACACACTATCTAATTTTATTTTAAGTTATATCTGTCATTTTCAAATCCGCCGAAAAGGAAAGGGACGGGTAATCGATAGGCATAAAATTTATCATTAATTTATAGAACACACGTCAATTTTAGGCAGAAATTTAAAAAAAACCCTACGAAATGTTATATTGGTAATAACCCGACAGAATTAAGTTGACAGCAAATTTGAAACTGGTTGCATATCAGCGAGATGGCTATTTTATTCGGGTTCTTTATTCATTTTAAAATTAACAATTGTCAATCATTCGTCCATTTCCTTTTCGGTGGATAAGAAAATGACGGGTACAACTTAAAATAAAATTAGGAGGCGTCTGCAGGATTCTGGGCCAATGTTTTTTACATTATTCTCATGAAAAGGAAGCAAGTAACATCACGTTAGTCGACTAGAAACAGTAAAGAAGCAAAAGCGTCAAGTGCGAATTGGACTCATGATATAAAAGGTTCCGTACGGTTTAACTGTTTAAATTGTATACAATACTTCAGACACACGTTTCTATAAGTAAATAAAAGTTGGTCTGTGCGATGACTATGTTTGAGCGATAAATGGAAGAATAATTAATAAATAATCGCGCACTAACCGGCGATAATCTCAGAATGAGCATACCGTTGCGATCATGTCATATAATTTGACATGTTGAATGATGATGGACAAAAATCATTTGAACATTTTTATCGTAACTCTAATATCTGCAGAAGGTGTTTTAGATCGTTTCGTGCGCGCTTTTATTTACCTTGTATTATAATATACTATAACAATAAACGTGTAAGCAGTGACAGACAGTGATGATTTCTAGTGTGAAGTACGGAACCCAAACTAAACGCGAAAATTGACTTATATTAATTAATTTCATTCAATTACTCACTACCTATAATTATTTAATTACCACAGAAATTTTACATCTAAACATCAACAATACAAGAAAATTCACTAAATACATTTATTTTAATTCAATAATGTAATTAATAAGCGTAATAGATCAAAAACATTAATGTTTTTTTAATTTATTTATAACTGTTTTTTTGTTCTTTTCACGCGCCAAAACTGCTGCATCAGTAAAAACCGCCAAAATTCAAGACTTTTTTTTAATACAGCGAAGATTGGTATTAGCAATTTGTTGCCATAATGCCACAAGAAAGCCATAAACTTACTTCCGCTTTATACTTTTAAAACATTATTTACGTCACTTTAGTCTGAAAATGGGCGATTACTGTGGTCTGCTAAATAATTTTGGCGCACATTCATTTTCAAATTCAACATCATAGCCTCATAAAGATACAAGTTATAATTGAAAAACTGGCAACACTGAAACTAATTTTTTAACAGCTTACAGAAAGAAAATGATATCTTGTATCTTTATGAACTTTTTAGCCGCCCATTCATGAGGAAAAAAGTTACTTTTACAATGGTTCCAATAATTTTGTTCAACGCACATGGAGTACAAACTTACATTTACACATCACCAGATTAGGTGTTTCTATAAAAACACCATTGGCTAGTCAACAATACGAGTGGCTGTATGTGTTCGTTCTTTGCTGTACACTATAAAGAAAATCGATGTGTCAAATTTGACAGGTGTCACACATGCCATCTAGCGGATGTTATGTAGATCCTAATTAACGCACTCCTTTTCAAATTGTTCGTGGCATAACTCTTAGAATAATGTCTTAGTTTTGTCTTTGTGACAACTGGTGTGCATGATGATAACCTCACACTTTGAGAATGGACTGGGGTATTCTGTTTATTTGTGTCTGCACATACGTTATTAGCAATGAGAAAAAGTTTAAAACACGTGTGCATGTGGCGTTCTGGAACGCACGCCTCATAATACATAGGCTATTTGACAACCTAGTCAAATAAGATACTTTTTGCGAAACGTCAAAACGAAAGTTTTTGAAGTTAGTATGGGAATTCGGTTATGTGACGTCATCAACAAAGTGGTCAAATATCGTACTTATTGTTACTCGATTCATAAATAAAATTCGAAAAATAAATCGAAAAGTAAAATGAAATTGATTTTTGATCATCTTAGACTGGATTCTATTTCAAGATTAGCATTTTATAATTTATGTCTGACCCAGTCAAATACTCTATTATATTATTTTTATGAACATTTTTTTGCCGCGAATCGAACTGTCTCTATACTTTTTCGTTGACAAAAACAATAACAAAATAACCTCTCTGATAAAATATTGACTACAGGTTATGTTGGTAACATTATATGTTTATTGCACCATCCCGCGCTTCACCCTAAGGTTGCCTGGCAGAAATAGCTTGTGCAAAAGAGTATTATTGATTGATTGACTGAAGAGACAAAAAAACCTAAATGCGCAGACACATTATCCAACAGACTTAAACCCAGTTATCCTCATTATGCAGCATCCTGCACACCAAAGTTATCTTCTAAGCTCTGGATCAGCACTCTGACCCTTTCACTTCGAAAGACTTGCCTTCAAACGCGGTGTCTCCGTACGGCTTATCATCATATTCCAAGTCTCTTCCTGTCTTCACAGACTCGACCACTGGGCCGTGTAGCTTCACACATAGGACTTCCTTATAGTTCTCCAAGGCCAGCGCCAGGACGGAGCCCCCAAGTAGGATCTCGCAGGATGTTATGCGCTCAGGCGGCGTGTATACTGCTATTAGTTTTCCTGTGAAATAAATGGATGGTTTAAAGCGAAAAGTAGTGGAAAACGACTGTGGAGCATGGACCCCGATACCGACCCGCCGGCGTGGTCAACGATTTCCCTCAATCAGCGCTTATCGCTATCGACTCGCTAGGGTAGATTAATTCTTTCAAATATTTTTCCTCTCCGACGACGCCCTGAACCGAGGTTCGCGCCTAACTGGGCACCCTCAGGCTGTTGTCTTAAACGTTGTACCGGGTGAGAGCCTTCAGCGCTCCTAATTTGTCCGGCCAAGTAGTTAATGCCATCTGCGGCAAATCTACAATAAGTCACGTCAAAAAAAGGAGCTTCCTCCATGAGCAGAATATTCCATATGATAATATTTACAAGTTAGCGATACGAATATTGACAAAAAAATGTACTAAAACTGTAAAATAATTGTTGCTTGATATTTAGATTAAATTACATTTATATGTAGAATTTTGTTGCTACCTATATTGCTTCGCTTTATTTTGATCAGAATAATAATGGGTGGAAGATGTAATTGACAACATTTCAAATTTTTAAGCCGTGGTTTTTTTGTGCTATTTCGAAAGTACTTGTTTAAATAGAAGACACGTATTTTTTCTTTTCAAGATTTTTCCACTAGAAGTTACAAAAAATATTTTTTGAAAATTGGATTCTGCCATTGATAGAATGAAGGCAGTATAATGTAATGTACCTTTGCATGCGTATTTAAAACAAGTCGCAAACAAAGTGTCATGTTATGTATGACATTTACTTTTTTTATAATTTTTATGTAAAGGTCTGAACTTATTATGCCTTCCTCTTCTGACCTCGTGGATTTTTCAATATATTTCTATTATTACTGAATTAAAAAATCTGAAAAAATGTGTTTTGTGTAAATCATAGAAATATCTCGAAATGGTTTTCGATTTAAGGCACCTTAGTAAAAATGAAATGTTGTCAATTGTGCCTGGGTGTAAGAAAAAGGACCATCATTCATATCCAAGAACATAGATAAAAGATGCATTGTCTGTCTGTTATCTTTACTTACTATAAAATCTCTACAGCGCCATCTATATTGATTTTGAGGAACGTAGCACGGAAAGTCTCTTTACTATTAAGCGCATATATACCAAGTGTCGTCGTATATACCTACTAATATTTCCTTTGTTTATTTAATTATTTTTTAAGTAAATAGCACAAAACTAATGGATTTTCATACACATTTCCTCCCATATATTTTTATCTGATAATCGTAAAAACTTGACTTTCTGCCTCCTTTTCGAAAAAGGAAGACGGTTACTTTCGGAGTAGCACATAACATCACATAACTTACTATATCCCAATTGGGGTAGTCAGAGGCACATCCATCGCAAGAGGAACTTAGTACCCACACCTCACCGAGCTTTCTGTTAGACAAATATGATAGGCCGTATCGCCGTCTATAATGGTCGAGCCAACTGTGTTAGTGAAAACTGTCAAGTTAAATTAATAACTCATTGGTGCAAGTCTTCGGCACCGGGTTTTGAACGGGCGCTTCGCGTTTCAGAAGCAAGCCGGTGTACTACAGAGCCACAGTGACTCATATGAAAGACTGAATAGGCTAGTTTTCAACTGGTCAAATCAGTTACTTTTTACTAAACGTTAAAACACGAAATTACTATGGAAATTGTTTGAAAAAGCATATTGTGACGTCATTGAAAAACGTCTTAAATATCGGACAGATAAACTTTATATTATCTAGATTAAAATTGATAAACAAGTTAAATAGAAAAAAGAAAATTGTTTTTCGTTAGTTTTAGATCTGTCTTTATTTAGTAATCAGAATTTCATAATTGATCTTCAACCTAGTACAAGACCCAATTGATGTATTATAAGAAAAGATGATCCGTGCTTCGGAAGGCACGTTAAGCCTTTGGTCGCGGTTACTACTTACTGATGTAAGTAAATATTTGTTACATGAGCCATGTCAAGGGCGTTTAGCGGCTCAATAATAACATTCACACCAGGGTTGACGAGGCTGGTAAACCTCACAATCCATACGATAGGAGAAGAAAAAAAGATGATGATGATACCAGTGTGCAGGTCCCAGAGGCGGACGGAGAGGTCCCGGCAGGAGGCGTCGGTGGAGAGGAGCACGCCGCCGGACTTGGCCAGCCGCAGCAGCGACGGCGCCGCCACGTGGCCGCGCAGCGTCAGCCGACAGTTGCCTGCGGACACGGATTTATTTGGAAAGCGGTTACTTTCTCAATCTAACCCGATGCGTCAAGGTCGCGAGCTCGCGCATAGAGATTGGTAAAATGACGCTCTTAGACACTCGACATCGTGGTGCGGCACGACAGGTGGAGGTGGAGGCCCGGAGTCCCGACGTGCCGGCAGAGTAGTACGGTTGTAGCGGGCCCCACTAGTTAGCCACCTGGTTCCGATCACATGCAACAGATGGCGCCACATTCAATAATGCAGACTTCAAGCGGTCGTGAAACGCGATATCGAAGTTTACACAGCAAGACGCATACATACAACTTCCAACACAACAATGTTGGATCGTCGATCCCTAGTCACACTACTAACTTGTGGCTGGCGGGGTACTATGCTCAGTTCGGTACCCCGAAAATATCCTTTGGCGGCAGCACACCCTCGCCGCCAAACGGTCACGAGCATCAATATGTATACACTTTGGTACCACATTAACTTTTTTGACAAATTGAATTGTAAGTCTCACTAAATGTCAAATATGTTAGTGCGACAGAGTCCTAAAGTGGGTACATTATATTGCTCATGTACAACAGGAGTAGGTAGTAGTACTAGTAAGGCAGGTATCGAACAGAAAACAGTTTTTTAATTGGCACTTCACAAACAGGAACTTTAAGTTACAGATGAACTATAATATACAAAGTGTTAGTGACATGGTGAAGAAAACTTTAAGGGATGATTCAGACCATAATTCTGAATTGATATCAAGTGGAACTTTCCATCGCAAAGGTATGGAACTGAAAATTCCGCTTGATATCAACCCAGAATCATGGTCTGACTCATCTATACGTACCTGTACGGGGTGTAAGTTTTTGCGACGGAAACTTCGACTTGATATTAACTCAGAATCGTGTTCTGAATCATTCCCCTCAGTATTCATTACGATGTCACTAGTAAGCACCCTGTCTACCTATATAGAGAGAAACATGACACCGCAGTTTCGAAACGACCTAAGTCCCTCTAGCACCTACCAGTCACAAGATCCCAGACCAGGATCCTGGTGTCAGCGAGTCCAGACACGACGCAGCCGTCCACCGAACTGATGGCGAGCGCCACCGTATCACAGCCTGGTTTCCACTTCTTGAACAGCGTGCCTGACTGCAGATCATACACCACTATGAAGTTTGGACTCGGCTCATCCAGCTCGCGGGATACCACGCACACGTACGACCCTGAGGAGTTGAAAACTGGGTTAGAATTAGGTCTCCGTTATTCTTCACGACTGAAGGATATTTCTTTGAAATTTCCAATTGGTTCATGTAACAATTACATACATAAACTCACGCCTATTTCCCACCGGGGTAAGCAGAGACTATGGAATTCCATTCGCTTCGATCCTGACACACTTCTCTCGCTTCCTTCACATTCATCAATCGCTTCATACACGCACGCCGGTTCAGAGTAGATCGTACTGAACCTTTTCGAAGGAGATTTCCTATTTGGTCAATGTACGCCCTTCTAAGTCTTCCTCTGCCAGCCCTACCATCAATCTTCGCTTTATTACTGCTTTCGTAATCCTATTATCCTTCATCCGCTCTACGTGTCCAAACCAACTTAACATTCCCTTGTCAATCTTAGTTACTATTTCGTCTTTTACAGCACATCTCTCTCTTAATTACTTGATGATACTTCAACAAATAATTACTCTCGGTAAACACATGATTTTTGACTAGCAAGGACCCAGCCAAAGGGGTCTAGCGGTTAGAACGTTGGGCTTACGATCTGAAAGTCCTGATTCGATTCCCGATGGAGACATTATCGATATCACCTTGTGAGACTGTCCTTTGTTTGGTAAGGACATTGCAGGCGTGAATCACCCGATTGTTCGAAAAAGTAAGCAAATTCCGTGCTTCCCAGGTTGGTCCCAGTAGTAAAAAATACCTCAACCAATCATTGGGTAGTTTCCTAGGTCAAAGATAAATTATGAAATGAAAAATACTATATAAAGACAGATCTAAAGGTGACAGAAAACGTTTTCTTTTTCTATTTAAGTAACTTATTTATGAATTTTAACAAATAGAAATATAATAATAAGTGCGACATTTTGTCACTTTTATCTATCTTTTTTTTCTATCGAGTGGGCTACAAACCTCATGAACCCTGGTGTTACTCAATAGTAACCCTCACCCAGACCCAGACCCACACGTGCATGCCTCAATAGGCATGTCTGGCGACACGTCTGGCGTTTTATTATTTATTTTGGCGTTTAGTAAAAAGTAACTGATTTGACTAGTTGGAAACTAGCCTAAGTTCTATGATAATCTTGTTACGGGGTGCTGTGAGTCTTACCTTCATAAGTGATAGCAGCTTTGGAGGTGATGAAGTCGTGGTGCGGGATGCGCAGGTCATACAGCAGCTTGCGGGAGGTTAATGACCACACCAGGAGCGGGAAAGGCTTCTGGGTTTCATCGCCGCACACCAGCACCCTGCAACAGTGATTACATAAATGTCAAACACCAACCAACACCAATGTGGCGGAGCCAACTATTTGGCCAGCTAGTTCCGTCCACATGCAACAGACGGCGCCACATTCAATAATGCAGGCTTGAAGCAGTCTTGAAGCGGTTTTTTTAAATTTCTACCTAAAATTGCTTCTGTTCGCTTACTTAACTTGAAAATTTGACAAGTCCGGTTTTTTATAGAAGCGACTGCCTGTCTGACCTTCCAACGCGCGAAGTAAAACAAGTCACATAACCAAACAATTACGACTTTGATCGGTTTAGGTCCGTGTTGGGTTCGAATCTGCGACTTCACAGTAAGAGTCAAACGCTCTTCCAACTGATCTCCCACGTAAGATATAACCAACAGCAAAAGGTGAATAATACGTTACCTTCCATCACCAGACACCAGCAAGGAGTTGAGGAATCTGTCTTCACCTGCCTTGAATGTAGTCACGCAGTCACCTGCAAAGGAAATAGGTCTAATCATATTCGAAATTCGAAAAACAGCTAAAAAGAAAGTTCAATGATTTTCCACAGCAAGCGAAATGGCAAAAGACAAGTAGTCTAATTTCGTTGCTAAATGTCGTCGCTATATTTTTTTTTTATAATGGCCAGGTATGTTGGCTCGATTACGCCTGATGGTAAGCATCTCTATGTTAAGTCTAAGCAAAAAAAAACATGATCGAACGAGCACGAATAATATGATAGTTATTGTAATACTTCTTCTTCTAACGTGTGGGTTGAGGTTCACCAATCACCAACTCCATCAACCCTGGTAATAAGAGCCCCCTGGACCACCCTGGTGGAGTGTAATATACGAGCCTTACCGGTCTCGATGTTCATCAGGTTGACGTACATCCGGTTCCGGGACAGCGCCACGAGGTGGGTCGGGTCGTGCAGCCCGTAATACGGCATCTTCTGGTTCATCATACCCTTCAACGCCACTACGAACTTGCCCTGGAAGACCATAATCATTAGCTTCATAACTGGCGTCAGTTCCCAACGGTACGCCCCGGACACTTCATACAAAAAACCTCATTTTACCCAGAAATCATCTCCATTATCCCGTTTTTCACAGGGTCCGCTTACCTAACCTGAAGATTTGACAGGTCCGGTTTTTACAGAAGCGACAACCTGTCTGACCTTCCAACCCGCGAAGGGAAAACCAGCCCAATACAGGCTAGGTCACATACCCCCGAAAGTGCATTTCTCGGCAATGTCGGTTTCCTCAAGATGTTTCCTTTACCGCTGAGGACGTGATAATCATTTATAATCCAAACCTGAATTCGAAAACAAATTCGACTTCGATTCGTTGGACTAGACATAACAGTCTCTCTCTTTATTTAAGAGCTGCGCTCTTGTCGGTGTAGAAATCGCAATTACTCCATAGATAGGTCGTGTAGAACGGTGGTTGCCCCAATCGCTTTCCGTTCCGCAGTACACCGATCAATTTCTCAATCGGTGATGGTCTAGCTGGAGCCCTACCAGAATCCATTTCCTCGGCTTCCAACCAGTACTGATACCGCTGCTGCCCGGCATCAGGGGTGACACATAACAGTCGAGGACATGTAAGTACCTGGTCTAAGTCGTAGACTTTGAGCTCCCGCCGGCACAACACCACACACCGGTACTCATCGATCGGCACCAGGTTTATAGGATGCGTCACTCCCACCAACCTTCGAACCATCTTACATCTGAAAATATAATGTAACTAATATAAGTAATTAAAGAAATTAAGATTGACCAAAGGATTTATATCTCTGTTATCCTTGCCATTAGTTTTGGGTGCCAGATTTTAAATAACAGACGGGGAAAAAGCCATATTAATGAGAGGGTCGCTTCACTATGCACACCATCTGCCGACCCTCAGCTGAAATGCCAGTCGTGCGGACGCATTGCCGCTCTCGCATTGGACTTTTCAGCCACAGAAATGCTGTATAAATCATCTAATCAAGATATATAGGCCTATGATGTTTCACATCAATAAAGATGTCTTGATCAACAAACCCAAGGTTCCAGGTTCCGATACTTTGTAAATTGTCTGGGGTTTTGAAGTTATTCTACCAACCCACAGTGGATCAGCGTGGTGGAGTAAGCGCCGTACCTCGAAGTACAGAGGAGACTGGCTAGCAGTGGGATTTAGAGGTATACAGGGTGTTGGTGACATCGTAACGAAAACTTTGGGGACGATACAGACCATGATTCTGAGTTGATATCAAGTGGAATTTTCCGGCGCAAAAGTATGGAACTAAAAATAATTTTAATAAACACAAAAAATTTTATGAATTTTCTGTCAGGAAATTTCACTTGATATCAACTCAGAATCATGGTCTGAATCATCGCCCTCAGTATTCGTTACGATGTCACCAACACCCTGTATAGGTTGTTGAAAGCATGATACTCACTGTGTAACATCCCAAACGCAGATCTCTTCTCGCTCCGTAGAGACCGTCGCTACAAACTTACTCCTCGATTCAAACCTCACTATCAAATCGAACGACTTGCTATCGAAGACTTCGTTCATAGACAAGTCCCTCTTCTCTTTGCTTTCAACTACCTTCCAGAAATCCTCATTCGCCGGGTACAAAGTAGGCACAGGCGGGTCCCATACATCTCTCATCCAATTCTGTACAATCTTGCTTTTGATTTCAACACCATCTCTTTTTCTTTTCTCCATGGTCATCCTTAAGATGCCGTAGAATTGTCTATGGTCGTAGTCTAGAGCGTATGAGTGTGTTTCGAAGATTTCTTTTAGTATCTCAATGTGTTCTGGTTGGGGGTCTAGATGGACTAAGGCTAAATCTTCCAGGTAATGTCCACAGTCAGTGGCTGCCAGTTTGTCGTATATCCAGTCTAGCTTGGTGAAGTAAGGGCGGTTGGCGAAAGACTGCATATCGTTTTTGGATAGGTGGTAATGTTGGTACGGGAGTTCATCCAGTTTTCTCGTGTTGTAGCTGAAAGTTTTTGGAAAGAATTTTGTGAAATGGAATTTTGTTTTCGCGTACATTCATGAGGATAAAAACTACAAGTTCAAATGTAGCCGGCAGCACTTGAGTGTTCTTAAACTTTTACAGTTCTCCATAATGTCCAGCTAAAATTCGTGATAAATTGCTACAAAATGTGGAGAAACGTGGAGTCCCGTCTAAAAGATGAGTTACGAAAATTAAAAGCCACCAGTTGCGAAAAGGCAGTTTTGATTGAAATGAAGGTTTTCTTCTTTCCAATTTTCAGGGAATAAATATAACACTATGATTTTGCAGTTAAACGCTGCGCAAACAGTTATACCTTGAATCGATCGATAATTTTATCACGTTGCGTATGTTAGCCCTGCTGTAAAAGGAATGACAAATATTATGTCGCTTACCAAGTTTCAGAGAATTTGTTTTCTTGGGATATCAGTCGTCCCGCCATTTTGGGGTCGTTCTCATTGTACCAAACTCCCTGAAAATACAAAAATCTGTAAGTACGGGTGTTACAGTAGCTGTAGTATGAAGTATCTTATTCTTTATCTACGGAATATTACTAAGTACTTATTATTCTTTGTCCAACACTTCTCTAATTCTTTTATCGTGTGGGTTGTGAGGTGGATTGCCAACCCCATCACACCAGGGTTGATGGATCAGGGTTACAATTGAGACTGCAACGGCCCCTGACATGACTCATGTAACAACTACTAACTTAACTCAGTAAGTAGTAACCGGGACCAACGGCTTAACGTGGCTTTCGAAGCACGGATCACCTTTCTTTCGGACAATCAGGTGATCAGCCTGTAATGTCCTATAACCAAACTAGGGATCAAAAAGTGATTTTCTTGATGTGTTCCCACCGGGTTTTAAACCCGGGACTTTGGGATCGTGAGCCCAACGCTCAACCACTGGACCACAGAGGCCGTTCGGAAGACTTCTCTAATATGATGATAGTCCATCATCAACAAACACAGTATCGCCATCAATTTAGAAGGGCAATACTCTATCTCACCTTAGCTTATATCTTTGGGCTTTGAGGTTAATGACCAACCTTATCAACCCGGTATCAGGGTTATTATTGCGCCGCCAAAGGCAGTAACCGGGACCAACGGCTTAACGTGCCTTCCAAAGCTCGAATCATCTTGCGTCGATCAGCCTGTAATGTCCTAACCAAGCTAAGGAGCGCGTGATTTTTGCGATATGTCCCCATCGGGATTGGAACTCAGGATTTCTGGATCGTGAGATCAAGCACCCAGTGGAGCAGGCAGGGGGCGTACCTCGTAGTATTGCACCAGCGTGGTCCGCACGGCGTGCTCGCAGTCGGCGAGGTACCGGTCCCGGGCGGCGCCGGCCAGCGCCGCGTCCCGCCAGCGCGCGGCGCCGCGCGCGTCCCAGCGCAGCCAGGGGGACAGCAGCGCCGCCAGCTGCGGCCAGAACAGCGACGCCGGCGCCCACGGCACTGCAACCACCGTCCACTTACTCAGCGGCCTAAAGGTACTGACAGACTTGAGCATTCACTTCTAACAGGACATCGCGCATTCGCCGTTTTTATATCAAACTGAACAAGGAGCCGAGTCAAGCGTAGAGCCAAACGTTGCTATGAACGTTTTCATGTGAAAGAACGCGCGATAGAATGCTCGCTAAAATGTTCTCGTATTGTAACATTCGTACAAATTCATTTTACAAGTGAATGCTCAAGTTTGTCAGCACCTTTACAGACTAAAAGCAATATTGCATTTGCGCATATCAAGTACGTGTCAATTTTTTTGGCATTAATTGCCCGCGCCGAAGCGTGCCCGCGCGGCACCTTTAAAAACTTATTTTTTTATAGTAATTGTTTATCAAAAGCAATAAAATTTTACCTAGGCTAATTAAACTAAGATTAATGGAAAAATAATGTGATTGCAATTAATTACCTCAGTGAATTTTTAAGTGAAGTGTAGAGACTATTTTTTTATATTGTAACCAATAAAACCCGTTCATAGTATTCTTTGTGATATTGATTAAGTATAAAACATTATAAATCTCTCTGTCTCAAGTATAGTACCTATCTATATAAGTAAAATGTCGGTTAAATTAGGTATTGTAGATGGCAACCCTCAGACATCGCTCACACAGATGCGCGTGTACGATAACGCCAATGTGTAGTGTCTGTGTAAAACGAGGTTGTTTGTATGAAGTGTCCGGGGTGTGACTGAGGTGCCAAAGGCCCCGACTGCTCATGTGACGACTATGGTATTTGATACTCACAGTAAGTCTCCTCGCTCCTGAACAGGTCGTCATGGGCCAGTATGTCCAGAATCTCCGTGTCATCCAGCCCCCGTCGCGACGCTGTCAATATCGCCAAACAATACTTCACGCGTTCCGCACCTGCGCAAAATAACCTGTTATAGACCATCATGTGCCTAGTATTATCCCGTTTTTCACAGGGTCCGCTCACTAGTTTCCTTCCATTCCCGTAATGCACTTCCGTAACAGTATTATGCTGATGCCTAGCGCATGTTCCTTGGTGATAAGTACCTGCTTGCATGCTCCTCGACGTTGTCATCTGGAACGTTCTAGACGTTCTAGAATTATTCGAGAATGTATTTTGTTCGTACCAAGCAGTTCGGTGGTAATGAGTATCTGCATGCATGCCCTTAGAGGTGGTCGTCTGGAACGTTCTAGAATGATCTAGAATGTTCTAGAATATTCTAGAATGTATTATGTTCGTACCAAGCGCGTGTTCAGTGGTGATGAGTATCGAAATGAGTTGCTCCTCGAGGTCATCGTCTGGAACGTTCTAGAATATACTAGAATGTATTATGTTCATGTCTAGCCCTTGTTCGCTGGTGATGAGTATCTGCATGAGCTGCTACTCGAGGTCATCGTCTGGAACGTTCTAGAATATACTAGAATGTATTATGTTCATGTCTAGCCCTTGTTCGCTGGTGATGAGTATCTGCATGAGCTGCTACTCGAGGTCATCGTCTGGAACGTTCTAGAATATACTAGAATGTATTATGTTCATGTCTAGCCCTTGTTCGCTGGTGATGAGTATCTGCATGAGCTGCTACTCGAGGTCATCGTCTGGAACGTTCTAGAATATTCTAGAATGTATTATGTTCGTACCAAGCGCGTGTTCGGTGGTGATGAGTATCTGCATGAGCTGCCCCTCGAGGTCGTCGCAGATCACCAGCTCGGGCGCCGTCTCCGGCTCGCTGTGCTCCGTGAACGTCTCTGCTGACAGCGAGATCTGCCACGCCAGGATCTGGAATGATAGAGGTGTTATTCACGACGACTAGAAAGTGTAGCGTGTACCTCCACACCTATGATGGTGCTTCATAGTCGATTTCGACTACAGCGACAGCAGCTGGTGGATTCATTGACGGTTGTCATTCAAGAGCTTGGAAAGTCTGCTCTTTGGTGTGCTCTGTGAAGGCTCGTATAGCCCATTTTGTTCAATGAGAGACTTTCCAATCGACGTTCCCCAAACACGATAGATGGCGTTGTTCACTTTTAACGTGATAATGGCCCCGATTCCTGCAGACACCGCCTAATTTTATTTTAGGTTATATCCGTCATTTTCGTATCCGTCGAAAAGGAAAGGGACGGATGATTCACAGCTCTCAATTTTACGAAGAATGAGTAAATGAATGAATAACCCGGGCGAATCAAAAGGTACGTCGCTGGTATGCAATCCGTTTGACGTGCTGTCTACTTAACTGTGTCGGGTTATTAACGGATGTAAAATTTTTAGACGGTTGGTTTAGATTTGTGCTTAAAATTGACGTGTGTTCCATAAATTTTATGCTTGTCGATTACCCGTCCCTTTCCTTTTCGGCGGATAAGAAAATGACAGATATAACTTAAAATAAAATTAGATGGTTTTTACAGGAATTTCGTCGTTCGTATCCAACTAAAGCAGACGTGTTGACTGTTTTTTCCTAAAATACGTTTTTATATTTTTATTTAAAGTATACAATAATTGCTTTTATAACGAATAGTTAAAGTTCTTTGTCGTTTAAGTGATTACAGTTCTTAAAAAACCTCAATATCAGTACAAGCGATAGCCGCTTGACCGGAGGGCGCCACTCGTCACTACGTAAGAAAGAAAGGGTTGCATTTTTCGTCGCATCACAACTCCGCGCAACAGTGAATATTATCTGCCTACACGCACGGCAGCAACTGGTACCCAAGCCACAAGGCGCATTTAGACCACTCAAGTTACTTGAAAGACAATGAGTATTTTTCGGTCACCTACTAGTTTGGAAGGGTCTCAATCTCAACCTGATTTATCCAAGCTGGTGAACGACCCTGCGGATCCCCATATCACGATTCGTAAAAGGAAGCAACCGGATGATCATAGCTGTAGCTGCTCTAGCGAAATTAAGACCCTTCGTGAAGAAATAACACATATCAGCTCCCTACTTGAAAGCCTTATTAGTGCTAATGAGAGGTCAACAAAGCGAATGTGTGATAACTTTACAGACTTAAAAGTTGAGATAAGCAATATCAAGTCATCCATGACCGGTTTGTCGGCTGAACAAAATGAAATAAAATCTAACCTCTCTCGACTTGAAAACAAAGTCTCACAGGGTGAAGACAAACTGAAAGCCGTGGAATCGGAAATCGGTGAACTCCGGGACACTGTGACATCTGCAAAATCTCAGCCGGAATCTCAACTATACCTTAAAGAGAATGTACTACATGAACTTCAAGAGCGCTCCAACAGACAGAAAAATATCATACTGGCAGGCATCCCTGAACAGGCAACATCGGATTCGGAGGATCGTTTACTAAAGGACAAAACAGAAATACTTAATATCGTTAATGGCTGTTACAAAGATATACCGCAACCAATTAACATATACCGGATCGGAAAATATAGCCCGAAGAAGAATCGTAGAGTGAAGATTTGTTTTGAGACACACGAGCCTGCTAAACTCATGTTACGCAATAAAGGAAATCTGCCTGATGGTCTTAAGATGTATTCGGACGAAACTCCAGCTCAGCGAAAACTACTGCAAGACTTGAAAAATGAACTAACTCGACGTTCAAAGGATGGGGAACAAAATCTTACAATCAAGTACATCAAGGGTGTGCCAAAGATTGTGACTACAACTCCAAAAAACTGAATACTCTACCCAGTACTACTACAGATTATATAACCTACCAGATTACAAACAACTATACGGACATACATTGCACGAAATCTTGCCTCAACATCCTTTACTTGAATGCACGAAGTATTTGTAATAAATTCGATGAACTGAAATGCATACTTAATTCTCTTGCCACTACTACACATATAATCCTGCTGACCGAAACCTGAAAAATCTAATGAACAGGCTCAGAACTTTCGTATTCTAAACTATGAACATCACTACAATATTCGGACAGACAGAAAAGGCGGAGGAGTATCGGCGTTTGTTCACAAAGATCTAAAACACCATCTTACCGAATCTGTTTATTCAGGTGGCAACAACTTCCTATGGCTAAGTCTAAAGAAATATGCGCTTAATATTGGCCTTGTCTACAATCCAGGTGATACAAATTTTGACGATTTTACAAATACCCTTGAGTCACAACTTCAATTTAGAAAAAGAGCACTACTTTTCGGAGATTTTAATATCAATCTACTGGAAAAAAGTAAAGAGAAACGGAAGTACATAAATTGTCTTAATGCAGCAGGTTATAAATTGATAAATAAAATAGATAAAGCACATTATACAAGAGGAGTCCCTACCACGAAAACTAAGAAATCTATTATAGATCATATCAGTACCACTTTGAAGAATGACAATTACCACCTTACGCTAATTGAATCGTCGCTCTCTGACCATAGACAGATGCATCTAACTTTAAAAAAATATAAACCACCAAATAAACAGCGTACTACTTACAAAGCCGTCAACTACGAGAAATTATATCAATCAGTTGAAAAAGATCAGAATATTACCAATAATGACTTTGAAGAACTTGAACGCGCTCTTAAAATACATCTACAACAGTGTCTAACTACGAAAACGAAAATCCTAAATCCACCACAAGAAGATTGGATACAGAAGGAAATTATTAATAGAATTAATCGAAGAAATGAGCTGTGGGCAAAATTACAAAAAGACTCCCAAAATATCATCTTGGAATCTGACTTTAAATCTGAAAGGGATGCTACAGCTAACCTAATCAAAAGAACAAAAGACACCTACTACTACAACAAATTCACCAAATGCATCGGAAAACCAAAAAAAATGTGGAGTTTAATCAATGACCTCTCCAACAATAAAGTAAAGCAGAGTTGTGCTCCTCCCAATCTCGTGAGTAATTCAAAAACTATCACTGACCCTGTTGAAATCTGTAATATATTCAATGACTACTTTTCATCGATAGGATCACTTCTAGCTAAACAAATCCCGGATCAACCCGATATTCAAACTAATATCTCACTACCAAACGATAATGATTCACCAAAACTAACAAACCTACCCCCTACTACCATCGAGGAAATAAATAAAATAATTAGTAACCTTGACCCCAACTCGAGTACTGGCTTGGACGGAATTACCACCAAAACTATTAAGTGCGTACAACCCTTGATAGTTTCTAAATTAACGGATTGTATAAACGGATTATTAAATAGAGGCCACTTTCCCGATACACTTAAGATTGCCAAAGTCAGTCCTATCCACAAATCTGGTCCTAAAACTGACCCAGGAAACTATAGGCCAATATCCGTCCTTCCTGTGCTTTCAAAGATTCTGGAAAAAGTGCTATATAAACGTTTAGAATCCTACTTAGACTCAATTAGCTTCCTTACAGACCGACAATTTGGTTTTAGACCAAGAAGTAATACCCTTGCAGCGTCAGTAGACTTGGTCACCCAGATAAGACAGAATATAGATAACAAAAAAATTGTTTTAGGAATATTTATAGACCTAAAAAAAGCTTTTGATACGGTGTGTCACAATTTGCTAATTAAAAAACTTCAATCAGTGGGCGTCGGTGGTACTGCGCTAAATATGTTCGAATCTTATCTTAAAAATAGGCAGCAAGTGGTTAAAATTCAGGACTATCAAAGTAAACCCCGGCCCATAACATATGGTGTTCCTCAAGGATCCATACTGGGCCCACTCTTGTTTTTGATCTATATAAACAGTATCACTAATCTAGGACTAAACGGCCACATAACTTTATACGCAGATGACACCTGCTTGTTCTACTTTGGTGGTTCCATACATGGCATAATTGAGACAGCACAAAAAGATTTGGATACCCTATGTAATTGGTTGCAGTCAAACCTACTGACAGTCAATGTTTCCAAAACTGCTTACATAATTTTTAAAGCCAAAAACAAGCATATCCCTACTTATGCACCCCTAACAATAAATAACATACCTCTCCAAGAGAAACATACTGAAAAATATTTAGGGTTGCGACTGGATAGCCAATTGACATGGGGAAATCATATTGAGGCTGTCGGAAAAAAACTATGTTCCTTAATAGGTTCATTGCGAGATCTAGTACGCTGTGCCCCCCGTAAAGTGCGAATGACCATCTACAATGCCCTAGTTAAGTCGCACCTTATGTATCTTATAGAAATCTGGGGTAGTGCATGCAAAACCAAACTATCCGAATTACAAGTAATCCAAAACAAACTTATCAAAATTCTTTTTCACTATCCGTATTCAATGCCAACAGCCAAATTGTACGAACAGAGTAATCTAATGAACATAAAACAGTTATATACATACTACACATGCATTCTTATTCGAAAAATAACAAGCGGAATTATCCACACGTCAATTAAGTTCACACAAAAGAGACACGCATCTAAACGCTCCACAAGACGGGCCAGTTTACTGGTACTTCCGAAGATCCGAACTAACTACGGTAAGCGAATGTTTACTAACGAGGGAGCACAACTTTATAATAAATTACCCTCACATGTAAAAAAATGTGAATCAATTAATGAATTTAAGCATAAATTAGCGGAATATATTAAGCAAATTACCTAAATAGTAGTTGTGAGGAGGTGATTGATATAAATCCCAATACAACAAACTATAATGTGTACCTATATACCGATTTTTGTGTTAACGAGTGTTATGTGTGACCTACAATAGTGCGATGTAAGTGTAATATGAACGACAACATATTAATGTAATTAAGTTCTCCTTCTCATGTAAGTGATTCATTATCTTTAATGAGAATAAAGTTTCTTTAAACCTAATTCGCACTAATTACCCATCAACTCATAGCTGGGGTACATAATTATTCAAAAATGTAACGTAATGGTGAGGTTTATCTACCTTGGCATAGAGAGGCAGCGTGCACCTCTGCACGGCCTTAACGGCGTTATCGGGTGGGCAGGCGGCGCCGGTTTTGCTGTAGGTGGCGGCGCATGCGGTCAGCACGGCGCGCGCCTCGTCGGCGCCGACGGCCGGCGCGCGGACCACGCGCGGGCCCTCCTCCGACGACAGCACCGCCATGATGGCCGACGACGACGGCTCGTCCGTTTCTGTAAGCGATGGGGATTTGATCATAGAACACGTGATTTCCTCTAGTCACGTGAGCACATCCCGACACTCCATACAAAAATCTCCAAGTGCGAACGAGACAGGCAATCCGCTTACGGGAATTTAGACTAAAGTGAGATCCAGCGGTAAAGCGACTCCCTACTGGGAGACTCACGATATAGGATAAAGAATAATAACTACGTACAGAACGGACACTCTTCGCCCCGCACCAACTCATGTCGGGCACTGACCTCAACCCCTCCAGGTCTTATTAAGTATTAAATGGTCATAAGCAGTTAAAGAGAAAGAAGGAAAACGCGCGGACATTATCTCGCTCGCACTTACACATTAGGTGGCACACGAAAATTTAAGATATTTGTATGGATTGTCTGGGGAGTGATGTCAATTCAGATTTGCGGCAAATCTACAACAATTCAAAGTCAAAAATAAAAAAAAAATTTCTTCCAAAATAGTCCGTGGAAACGGGTACCTTCAGTAACGGTGACAATCATCTTGACGTTGTCGGGCAGGCGGGAGGGCAGCCAGCGCGCCCCGCGCAGCGCGTCGGCGCCGACCACAGCCAGCAGCAGCGGCCGCGTCCGACCTATCGCCGCTAGCAGGCGGGGCAGCGCCGCCGACAGGGACGCCACGTCCTGGGGAAGGGAGGTTGGAAGATAGTTGCCAATCAGTTTTATATCCTTATAATCCTGTGAGAGAATCATTACATCCTGGGAAAAGGAGATCGGAAGATAGTTCAGTAATCAGTTCTATGTCCAGATAATCTTCTGAGAGACGCCATATCCTGGGGAAGGGATCCCGGAAGGCAATTAAGCAATCAGTCTTATGTATAGATAATCTTCTGAGAGAGACGCCATGTCCTGAGGAAGGGAGATCGGAAGGTAATTAAGCAATCAGTTATATGTCCAGATAATCTACTGAGAGACGCCACATCCTGGGGAAGAGGGATCGGATCTCCAATCAGTTTTATGTTATGGTGGTATTTCGTAGACGCAGAACCCACTCCTCGCCAGTTATGTTTAAGTCCCATGGGGAACATGCGAGCTCATGGCCGTTAACCGAGCACAAATCCTGGAAACCGCGTGATATAAAGTATCCAAACATAATATAAAACAGTATGTGAAAACACTCCACTAATCAAGATCCTTTTATCACGACGACTGCAAATGAACCACCCCTTTTTTTCTGAATGTTATTATTATTATTTTTTTGTTTGTTTGTAGGTACTTCTTCTTGCCGGTCAATTGTTTTAAGACGATCGGAGTAGTCTTGTGGAACACCGGCTTTCAAACGGGAACGTTACCGAACTTGCACCGATGAGTTACTCATTTCTGCCACCACTCTCACAGTAGTCTAACAGAAATCTCGGTGAGTGCTTAGTCGTGAGTTTTTTTTTACAGTTGTTCTTGCCGGCATAGTAATTCGTCTTTGTAGTCCAAAGGATATCTGAGCCGAAGAACAAAGACAGAAGTACTCACGTTCCTGCCTCGGTAGAGCGTGCCGGTGTGCAGCACATGACACTGGTCCACTATCGACTTAAGCAGCTGGTGAGAGCTGCTGGACTGCGGGGTCAGACCCACGAATCTGTAACATACAGCGAATACGTCAATCAGGAGTTGATCCAGCTTTTATGCCTACCCATGACCCAATCTGTCGCCCAGAAATTAGGGGTCTTGACCTCCATTAACCCCCTGGATCCGCCCGGGTCATTAATCATTAATTTCCCCCTCACTCATCACGGGGGCCGATTACCTAACCTGAAGATTTGACATGGACCTTGAAGAGAAGACATGATTCTTGTAACGACTACTTATCATTGCCTTCAGTATTCGTTACGATGACACTAACACAGTGGCGGCGTTAGGGCGGTGTGAGGTGTGCCACCACACCGGGCGCCGGAATAGGGGCGGGGGGGTTCTTTATATATATATATATATACCCTGGCCACAAACTAACTTCATCGGGTTAGATTGCGGCCACATAAAACTCATACCGGGTTGCCGTAAACAACTTTTTTAAAAGATAGATAGGTAAATTTCGGTGACCGTAAATTAATCGAAAAAGTTTGTATTTTAAGGGGCTGAGGAGTGCCACTTTAAGGTTTCGCACCACCTAAATATTTTGCTAGGGTTGTCACTGCACTAACACCCTGTACAGGAGTGTAGTTTAGTTACTGATGTATAAAATGTTATTATTCAGCAGAGTCAATATTAGGGGACATTTGATGACATGATAATGCTCACCGGATGATGATGGCGAGGTCGGGCTGCGGCGAGGGCGCGAGGGTGGCCGCGCGCGCCACCAGCGTGGCCTTCCCACAGCCGGCGCCGCCGATTAAGGCCAGAGGGACGCAGCTGTCGCCGGTTATGTACCTACGAAATACGATGTTTTGTGCACTCATGCTTCCGGTGTGGGTTTCCTCACGATGTATCAGACAATACATGTGCAATTGGGTAGTTTTTACCTTGGTCAAAGATAAATTATAAAATTCTGATTACTAAATAAAGACGGATCTAAAGGGGACAAAAACGTTTTCTTTTTCTATTTAACTTATTTATGAATTTTAATAAAGAATAATGTATTAATAAGTGCGACATTTTGTCACGTTTTTCTATGACGTCACAGGTTGCTTTTTCATACAAATTCCATAGTAATTTCGTATTTTGACGTTTAGTAAAAAGTAACTGATTTGACTAGTTGGAAACTAGCCTATAATGTGCATACCTACAACAAAAAATATAACATCAGCTTACGTTTTGAGTTCGTTCAACGTGATTTCTCTGTTGGACGTGCACTGTGCAGCTTTCTGACAGAACGACAGGTGTTCGTTCAACTCGTCGAATAAACTGAAATGAGAAAACACAGCATTTAGTTCAAGTATTCTCATTTACATCAGTATTAGTAAACTGACTCAGTGTCAGTGGGTATGAGGACGTGTGTAGTATACTGACCTAGTGGGTATGCGGACGTGTGTGGTATACTGGCCTAGTCGGCATGCGGACGTGTGTGGTATACTGGCCTAGTCGGCATGCGGACGTGTGTGGTATACTGGCCTAGTCGGCATGCGGACGTGTGTGGTATACTGGCCTAGTCGGCATGCGGACGTGTGTGGTATACTGGCCTAGTCGTCATGCGGACGTGTGTGGTATACTGGCCTAGTCGGCATGCGGACGTGTGTGGTATACTGACATAGTGGGTATCCTGACGTGTGTAGTGTACTGACCTAGTGGATATCCTAACGTGTGTGGTATACTGACCTAGTCGGCATGCGGACGTGTGTAGTATATTGACCTAGTGGGAATCCCGACGTATGTAGTTATGCGGACCTAGTCGGCATGCGTACGTGTGTAGTATACTGACCTAGTGGGTATCCCGTCGTGCGCATGCGGCGGCGTGTTCTCGGCGACAAGTGCGTCGAGCAGCGCGTCGAGCCGCTCGCCGAGCGCGGCGCGCACGCTCTCCGTGTAGTCGTCCTCGCCGCCCGGCGCGGTCCGTCCGCGGACCGATGCGCGGATTATGTTGCGCTCGCTTAGGTTTAGCTGCGGAGAGGATTAGAAGTGAGAAAACGTTTTTATTTTAGAAGGTCGTGTTCGTGGTAGGGTGTGGTCTATCGTGGTAGGGATGTGTGGTCTTGGCTAAATAGGTATTCGAAATCTGCACCCATCTGTTAAATTGCTCGGTTGTTTTATTTGTTTTTCTGAAAACAGACCTTGTATAAAATTCCTTTTTGCTTTATAATTGCGTATAATTTTATTATATCCATCAAAATCACCATTTCACAATTCTCACAATTATAATTATGTACAGAATTTTATTTGCCTGTAGTATCCTAACCAAACTGGGGATCACAAAGTGATTTTTGTGATTTGTCTCCACCGGGTTTCGATCCCGGGGCCCCCGGATCGGGTGTCCTCGAACTCAGCTCAAAATCGATATTCTTAGACGTCACCAGAACTTTATCTCGAGATTGCTCCAATGAGGTTGAGTGTCATAACTTTCATATTTTGTTGGCAACGTGATATGCTCGACTCTAGTGAGTAGAGTCTTCAAGTCAAGGATGTAAATGTCAACTCAAAATCCTTAGTTGAGGTAAACCCGAGTGGAACT
The DNA here is from genome assembly GCF_024362695.1 of Pectinophora gossypiella. NCBI lineage: Eukaryota > Metazoa > Arthropoda > Insecta > Lepidoptera > Gelechiidae > Pectinophora > Pectinophora gossypiella. Next base: position 4,976,771 of record NC_065424.1, read on the forward strand.
TTCGAGTTAACATCTCAGAATACGGGCGGGTTGGGGAGTGCTGTAAAAAGGATCGGTATATAGGCTAGGTGAGGTGGCGCTGACCTTGAGGTCCTTCTGCAGGTTGTGCAGGCGGCGCGCCAGCTCGGCGCGGTGCGGGGCGTCGTGCGGCTCGTGCGCCTCGGCCGCCGGCCCGGGCGGCGCCGCGCCCAGCCGGCACACCCACACGCAGCGCCGCGCCGCCTCCACGCTCAGCAGCACCGTGTGCTGCACCTCCTGTGACCAGGGCACCATCGGGGGTCAGGAGTTAAAATGGCCACATCGAAGCAATTCATCTAAGATAACAGCTATTTGACATTTGCATTGCGCACTTACTTTTATATGCGCAAATGTCAAATTGCAATATTGCTTTTTTAGATGAATTGCTTCGTTGTGGCCTTTTTAACACCCCAGGTTATAACATATAACAATTATGTAACGATAAAACACTATTACATAAAACAAGAGTAAGGCAGAAAGCAAGAGGAGGGCGGGAGAGTATTTTTCCCTAAAAAGAGTAGCATGGAGAATGCTACGACACGCACCGACAAGAGCGTGGCTCTTAAATTAGTCTAATCTAACCTGGCTACAAGATCCCACTGCTGGCCAAAGACCTCCTAATTTTACTTTAAGTTATACCTGTCGTTTTCTTATCCGCTGAAAAGGAAAGGGACGAGTGATTGATAGTTCTTAATTTCAGGAAGAATGAGTAAATGAATAAATAGCCCGGGCGAATCAAAAAGCATCTCACTGGTATGCAAACCGTTTGACGTGCGCTGTCAACTTAATTCTGTCGGGTTATTGGCCAATGATGATGATGATGATTGGCCAATGTAAAATTTTTAGACGGTTGTTTTAGATTTGCGCTTAAAATTGACGTGTGTTCCATAAATTTTATGCTTGTCGATTACCCGTCCCTTTCCTTTTCGGCGGATAAGAAAATGACAGATATAACTTAAAATAAAATTAGATTGTATTTACAGGAATTAGCACCAGTGTGTGCTTAAATGATGAACTTAAGGTAGAATTAGATGGTGTGTGCTGGAATCAGGGCCATTACCTGTTCAACAACAGTGGTGAGATAAGCGTCGCAGGCTTCCTGCGGCAATGTCCGCACCAGCACGTTGAGCGCCTTGGCCATCTCCCGGCGCCACCTGGCGGGCGCGCCGCGTACCAGCCGATAGCACGGCGGCGTCGTGGAAGAGTCTAGGCTATACCTGGAGTGAGGAGACACAAGCTATCAATCAAATATACTTTATTCCAACTTTCATCATCATCAGCCGTACGACGCCCACTGCTGGGCATACTGCTGGCCAAGGATCTCCACGACGATCGGTCCTGCGCTGCCCGCATCCAGCGGCTTCCCGCGACCTTCATCAGATCGTCGGTCCACCTTGTAGCGGGCCTAACCACTGAGCGTCGTCCGACACGTGGTATTGCAACTTTATTATTAATATTTTTGTCATTTCCATATCTCGGGACTATGGGGTCCCGGACTTTTGGATGGCGTGCGTGGGACCGAAGCCAACACGTAGAGGCCCCTTAAGACAGTCTAATCTAAGTGTGGTGTGACACCAACCGGCGATTATCCCTGTATGCACTATGGGAGTGCACCCAAAGACAATCCCCGGGTCGTGTAGGACTATTGTAGATTATGGGAACAAAGGGAACTGGGCTATTGGGTTAGGGGTTGGTGGACCGGGATTTATGTATGTTATTATTAACAAAACCTATTATCCCTATTATTATTTTTTTATTGCACACATACATTGGATCTTTGGTCTTACCGGGGCTTCGGGGTATGCAAGGGCTAGTAGACAGGGCTGGTGATTTTTGTCAAAGAATAAGTATGGCGATTCAGAGAGGCAACGCCAGCCTGTTGGGCACCTTGCCTCGATGTGACGCATTGGAGGACGTGTTTTGGACGTGTGTGTTGGACGTGTTGTGTTTTTGCACATGTGTTTATTTGTCCAATAAATCACTTAAAAACACATACAAACATTTAGCAACAGCACACATGGGCGGCCTTATGGCTCTGATGTAATTTCTTCCAGGCAACCACTACCAGGAATCAGCCATAAAAAGACTTGAAGACACACGTGTTTACAAACAGCTCCTTGTTCTTCAAAAGTGAGCAGAACCATAAAACGTGAATTAGAATAGATTAAAAAAAACATCTCAAGGCCCTGTGCCGAAGTGTTTCTTGCAGCTCCTTTTCCCAGGTTGTTCAAGCCTGCAATGTCCTTACCAAACAATGGGCAGTCTCACAAAGTGATTTCGACGATATAGAAAGAAGAAAGAATAACATTTATTTCCATATTGGACGCAATATTAAAAAACAAAAAACAGAAATAATTAAAAATATATCAAAAACTTAAGAGACAGATTGTGGAGGGCATCCAAAATAAAAAGGGATCTCCCTCAGCGTAATGCCGTGACTATAGATGTAAAACAACCGATTTAAAACTGCAGTGTAGCACCAAACGCCACTATAATGATTATGTGATTATGAATAAAGACAGTATGTATTCAGCACTTGGTAGTTTCAGTTGTCTCCCTACGAACGTCCCTATATGGCGACCCTGCCATCCCATATTTGGGAGCCGTTAGCATAAGCGTGAGTGCGAAATAGATCACAATGCACTTTGAACTCGGGATACCGGTGCTCGTGTCAATCATTTTTATTCGGGTTCGTGAAATTAAAATCCACAATGGGCAACTCTGCAACTAAAACTGAGTCCGGGACACAAAATCAAAATCAAGTGATAACGCAAATTGGGCAGCACAACGAGATAGAACAGCGGCACGCTATACTGGCGGAACATTTGGGACGTACTAGCTGTTGTGTGTGTTGTTTTTGTATGTGTTGGCGTTAGCGATCATCGTGTCCATAGTGGTGGCTTTCTTTGCCGTACGCTACGCCGTCGTGAGCTGCAATAAAAGGATGGATCGCCGAGCTCAAGGCCAAATCATGAGGAACAGACAGGTATAGCTTCAAGATTTCTAATACTCACACCCATGGCGCCACGAGCAATCATTACTCCAGAAAACATACAGTATCAAGTACGCAACTTTATGACAGTATTCTGCTACAGACACCAACTTCTATATTGCGACACCAGTATTGAGCACGTCAGTGAGAATTTGATTACGGTGAAATCTGTATTTATTTCAAGTATACAGAGGGACTATTTACAAATGGATCATTAAACAACGTACGACGCGAAGCAATTTGTGATGAAATCGGAAATATACCAGTTGGAATTGGAAGCGAAGAGATAATGGTCGTCCGTCTTTCCCTCTGCGAAGGCAACACCTGGCAGTTCATCTGGGCCTGCGCTTTCCCCTAATCAGTGATAAAGTACGTGTAAGTGCAGTAATAGTGCGGTGACTGTCCCTCCCCCAGTGTTATCGTTCTCAAATTTCCCTACGTTAATTAAGCGCGGAAACTGTGAACTACGGCAACACGAGAGGTTATATGGGGTTTTAAACCTAATGTTGCCGTTTTAAACCCCAAATAAATCGTTTTAAACCGTTGAAAACTCGCCAACAAGAGAGGAAGAAGAGAGGAATTAGTCCACCGACAAAAACGCAGCTCTTAAATTAAGAGAGAGAGATGACTGTGTATGAACTCACCATTTGTTCAACAGCGCCTTGTCGCTGTCATCCTCAGCGGCGTCAAGCGCAGCCTTGAAGTCGGCGCACTCGAGGGTGTGCGGCAGCAGTGGCGTGCCCAGCCCGGAGTTGAGGAACAACACTGGCACCACCGCGCCCAGCTCCGACTGGCCTGGAACATGAGAGATTCCATGACAAACTTTCTTATAGATCAACGTGATAGAAAACCGTGGTTGTGATCGTGACATCCATCATAGAAATAAATCGTTTTTCTTCATTTCTTTCATAATACTTAGCGGAACAGAAGAGACCGAGGGATGGTATTGCTCAGCTCTATCGGCCATCGTATATCATCTAGGGCGTTAAACAATACGAAACTATCGTTATTCTCATAATCACTTTGACCACGTTCAGTTAGTTGTCACTTCACTTTCACAGTGTTAGTACCGTTAAGGCAACGTCCGTCGCCGTCCGCGTTCCGAACAAGACTGAGTAAGTGACAGGCGGTGACTACCCTCCACCGCTTCCCCCACTCCCGCTCGCTTCACCTGACTTCAATCACGGCGAGTCGGTGCACTGCAACTTCACTGCAATCGATGAGTCGATCACGCATGACCTTCTCATGACTTGTTAAAAGTCAAAGATTTTTTAAATTTAATAGCCTTATTGCTAGACCTTTAATCAACGTCTTGGTTACTTGACGCGCCGAAATTTTATATCGAATACGATGAGGACCCGGTAGTGTAGTTTGTAAAACAAAGTCCCGCCTTGACAGTGTCAAAACCTGTATAGCTGGGGAAAAGAAATTGCAGAAAGAACCTCGGCACAGGGCCTTAGACGTTCTTTAAAGAGAAATATTGTAGTCTGTGTCATAGTCTCGGTTACTCCGATGGAAAAAAGGTTTTTTTGACATGACTTATTGTAGATTTGCCGCCGACATATGGGGAGCGCTAAGAGCTCTCCGGTACAAAATTTAAGATAACAAGCCGGAGGGTGCTCAGTTGGGCGCGAACCTCGGCTCAAGGCGTCTGAGAGGATATTACGGCCGACTATTGTGCCTATTTTATTCGTCTCTATATGTTTTGAGCAATAAAGAATTATTAATAATATTTTAAAGGATTAATCGACCCTAGTGTTGCAAGAAGGTATGTATACAGGGTGTTAATGACATCGTAACGAATACTGAGAGAGATGATTTAGTTGATATCAAGTGGATTTTCCTGTCGGGAAATTCATGAAAATTTTAATGATTTTGCGACGGAAAATTCCACTTGATATCATCTCAGAATCATGGCTTGAATCAACCCTCAAAGTTTTCGTTACGATGTCACTAACACCCTGCATGTAAAAGTAAGTAGTAGGTAAGCTTACGTGCGAGTTCGGCTATGCAGAGCACTGGGAAGCGGTGGTCCCGCTGCTGCTCGAGCGGCGAGCGCCAGTGCAGGTCGGCCACGTGCACGCGCCAGCCGCGCCGCCGCGCGCGCACGCGCAGCTTGGCCGCCGCGCCGCACTGCAGCGCGCCCTTCTCTGCGCAGCAGTCTGGCGAACAAAGCAAGGACTCAGTAATAAATTGTTCGACAAGTGTCTGTAAACCAACGAGTGTGTAAGTTTGGATCTTCATACGAGTCGGGTTGGGAATTGCACTATCTACAAATTTTATGTAAAAACCACCCCAATAATAGATTGCGTTACATAGGTACTGTAGTGTTTACATAAGTACATAAACACATTGTAATACACGTAAGTATAATTAAATATACATATAAATAAATGTGTAATATATTATAAAATACTTGAATCGATATAATCGATTCACATAGGTATATACATATTCTGTCGTCTCGGGCAATGCACTACGCGGTGGTCACAATAAAAAAGTAAACTGTACGGGTATGTACGGGGGTGGAGTGAAGACATTGTGTGTGGCAACGAGCCGATATTTATTTATATAATTATATTCGTTTGTTAGTCGTTTTTTATCGTATCAACAGTGGCTGCAAGTTGTCTTTGATTACTTGTGGCTCTGCCCACCCCATTAGGGATAACGGGCGTGAGTTTATGTATGTATGTATGTAATTATATTGAGGCGAATACACCACAGGTACCTCCGTAACGCATTTCTCAGGAATGTTTTCCTTCACCGCTAAGTGCGTGATATCGACCATGCAACCTCACAGTGCGAGTCAAGCGTTCTTCAAAGTGCCACCACGACTCTAATTTAGTATCACTATTGTCACATAGGTCATGGCACCACTGACAGATAATGTCAATGTCAAGTGACATCTCTCCTCATTTTTCCGCAATTTTTCCGGTTACGCTTCAAAGTGGTACATTCTATTGTTTTTTCCATGGTATAAGAAGACCAGCCGAGTCTGCATGACAACCGCACCGCGAATTATATTGAGCGCTTCGACCAATTAACGATACGAATGCTATCTACGTAAATGAACGTCAAACGGCTATTGGTCGAAGGCCTCGATATAATTCGTGCCGCGCGCGGCGCTGTTATCGTGCAGAGTCTACGTATGCTCAATCCTCTAACAAGTCGCCATTGCTAGCCCTTTGATGACGTATGTGTTACCATGAAATTGGTACCTCCAACATTCCAAGGATGTAAATTTTATTATTGAAAATTATGTGAATTACTGACTAATGTATTTAATTACTATTACTTGTCACGTATATAAAAACATTAAAACTGTAACTCTTTTAAGTACTAAATGTTCAAAATTTCCTTGCAAAGTAAATATAAAAACAATGGTCGTGGGTATTTTTTTTTTAAATGGCAACTCAGGGTGGGTTGACATCAGCTGGACTAACCTTGAAATGAGTCACTTTTGAGCATACCTGGTTTTCTTATACCATGAGTATGATCATGTAAATTAAAGTATGTTTTTATTATAATGCTTCCTCCCTGCGGCTTCACCGCCCTACACAACCACAACTACTATCAACGTTTTATAATGATTGAGCACCCATCCATAAATCGCTAATAAAATAACGGACGCCGACCCTCTTGTTTGACATTAGCATCACCTCCCGACAACTGAAGTATTGAAAGGTCACACGGGATATATTTTATTGGTCGTTGGTTTGATCTTAGGTCGTTATTAAGAGGCCCAATAAAACGTTATGGGATAAAGAAGTGTCTGTCTACGAAATTGGGATATAAAATACCAATTTTTATGTCCCAATTTCGTAGACCACCGTCATCTCCATCCTCTAAGGATCTACGTGATCATTGTTATATGGCTAGTCGACATAGATGATCATTGTTACTTGGCTAGTCAACATAGGTGATCATTGTTACCTGGCGAGCGACATAAGAGATCTTTGTTACCTGGCGAGTCGACGTAGGTGATTATTGTTACCTGGCTAGTCGACGTAGATGATCATTGTTACCTGGCGAGTTGACGTAGGTGATTATTGTTACCTGGCTAATCGACGTAGGTCATCATTGTTACCTGGCTAGTCGACGTAGGTCATCATTCTTACCTGGCTAGTCGACATAGGTTATCATTGTTATCTGGCGAGTTGACGTAGGTGATCATTGTTACCTTGTGAATCAGCAGCGCAGACATAGATGATCATATTGTTGCGGCGGCGCACGCGCGTGCTGGGCACGCGCCCCAGCAGGCTGGCTCGGTGCTCCTCTGGCAGGGCGGACACGGTGGCAGGCACGGGGATTCCCTCATGTTCCTCGCGGGGAGACGCGCACGCCACCGGAGATGAGAGCGAGATGGAGTCTGCATGATGAATAGGTTTTGTTAATAATAACATACATAAATCCCGGTCCACGAACCTCTAACCCAATAGCCCTTTGTTCCTATAATCTGCAATAGTCCTACACGACCCGGGGATTGTCTTTGGGTGCACTCCCATAGTGCATACAGGGATAATCGCCGGTTGGTGTCACACCACATTTAGATTAAACTGTCTTAAGCGGCCTCTACGTGTTGGTTTCGGCCCCACGCACGCCTTCCAAAAGTTCGGGACTCCATAGGCCCGAGATATGGAAACAACATACTTACATAAAGGTTTGGCCGTGCCACAAGTCATCATAAAACAGCATGCAGCCACTTTTGGTATGATAGTGACATGAATATTATGATGAAATCTAAAAGTCAAATTCAGTGGTTTAGAAGGAAGCCACGCTTTCTTCGACCAGTAGGGCTAACATGCAACGTGATAAAATTTTGTCACGGTCATTTTGTCGATTCTGACGATATAATTATGTCGTTTGTCGATTGGTGCTCATATGTGACTTCAAATAAGTCATGTCGTTCTGTCAAAATACGAACAAAATCATGTGACACGCATGTTAGGAAAATACTTATCGATTTCGGCAAAATTTATTGAATCGATCGATAATTTTATCACATTACGAATGTTAGACCGGCAAGGCTATCACAGATTACATCCACCTATGTCAGTCGATAGAATATGTCATTGTCACCGATATTAATCAACATAAAATCCCGTTGAGTCACGGAAGCTAAGTTTTTTACGCGTGTCATAGATATATAACGCGTGTAACCTGAATTTGATGAAACTACACCCTTTTGTCAAATTACAATACACTAAAATTAATTCAAAGAAATAGCAATTACATTAGCAACTGTAGCATAGAATAAAGATTAATACTACGTGTGGAATGGTATTTTCACTTTGTGATCCCTAGTTTGGTTAGGACATTACAGGGTGATCACCTGATTGTATAAAAAGTAAGATGATCCGTGCTTCGGAAGGCACGTTAAGCCGTTGGTCCCGGTTACTACTTACTGATGTAAGTAAGTAGTCGTTACATGAGCCATGTCGGGGGCCTTTGGTGGCTCAATACTAACCCTGACACCAGGGTTGATGAGGTTGGTAGTAGTAGTAGTAGTAACGATACTTGGAAACTGACACAGAAAGACAGAGAGACGCGAGGCCTTTGAAATGTGGTGTTGGAGGAGGATGGAGACAATAAGTTGGACAGAAAGGGTTACTAATGAGAATGTGCTAGTAAGAGTAAGGGAAAATCCACAAATATTGAGAGTTATTCAGGACAGAAGAGGCAAGATAATAGACACGACGAATTTATTAAAACGCAGGGAAGCTACAAGGAAAGAGAGGAAAGGGAACACCAAGATGAGCTCACGTGGAACAGATTAAAGAGAAGGCGAACGTCGTGTCTTATAAGGAAGTGAAAGGCATTTGATAGTGATCGACAAGAATGCAGAATGCTGCACCGACAAGAGCGGATGTAGAACAGAAACTCTTCTCCCGACACCAATTTGTATCGGGCGCTGATCTCACCCCTCTGGGTCTTACTTTAGTCTAACACGTAAGCCGCTAAGGAGTAAGGGAGACAACGCGCGGACTATGTCTCGTTCGCTCTTACGAGTTAGGCGGCACACGGTAAGAAATGAGATTTTTGTATGGAGTGTCAGAGGTGTGGCTGTAGTCATAGAATAAAAAATAATGCCAAGGGCTTTAGGTAACACAATTGGGTATTTCCCTAGGTCAAAGATAAATTATGAAATTATGATTACTTACTAAATAAAGACAGATCTAAAAGGTGACAAAAGTTTTCTTTTTTCTATTTAACTCATTTATTAATTTTAATAAAGAAAAATGTAATAAGTGTGACATTTTGTCACGTTTTTCTATGACGTCACAAGTTGCTTTTTCGTAGAAATTCCATAGTAATTTCGTGTTTTGACGTTTATTACAAGGTAACTGATTTGACTAGTTGGAAAGTATCCTATTTTAATTGATTGATGCATTGTTTATGGACTTATTTAAATGATTGAAGCCCACAGACGTGACGACGCGGCAGGTTATTCTGGGCCGGAATTTGTACCTAACGTCTCCTCTACACAATCGGCGAAGAAAATAGTGGGACCATATATTATGCATTTTTCATTTCTTTTTAGTCCAGACGCATAAATGAAAAACTAAACTAGACCAAAGAAACCTAGACGAAATAGTACATGATTAGGCAGGTATCCGCTTTATTAGGTACAAAAAATACTTTATAGTCTAGGTTTAAACCAGGACTAGAAAGTCCAGGTTTGTTACAGTACTAAAGTTAGTACCATGGTAATAGTACCAGGGTTTAAGTCCAGGTTTGTTATAGTACTAAAGTTAGTACCCTGGTAGTAGTACCAGGGTTTAATTCTGGTACTATTACCAGGGTTTAATTCTGGTATTTACTAACTTTAGTCTTCTTTTTGTCTAAGGCGGTTAGTATCGTTCTTTTCGAAAGTGAAACGCAAATGACTTTGATTCCACATAATATTTAACAAAAAAGCTTCAACAGTTGAATATTAAAGCAACCTATTGATTTTTCTTGCTCGCTACAAAAATTCATTACCGTAATGGTACAGGTGTTTCGTTATATTATATGTAAATTAGCTTCGGGGTAAATTAAAATATGGCCTAGTTTAATAAATATTCTTTGCGATAAGTAAAGTGATGAAATGTTGGATGGTCGTCGTTAATTTTGCTAATTGATCGTTTGACTGTGGCAGGTGGTTGGAAGACGAATTATGTTGGCTGTGAAATTCGTCATTTTATACTATATTTAATGGCCCCGATTGCTGCAGAACCCTCCAAATTTTATTTTCAGTTATATCCGTCATTTTCTTATCCACAGAAAAGAAAAGGGACGAGTGATTGACAATTGTTAACTTTATTTAAAATGAATGAATAACCCGGGCGAATATAATTGTTTGACGTGTGCCATCCAACTAAATTCTGTAGGCTTATTGGTCAATATAAAATTTGGGAGGGTTTTTTAAATTTCTGATAAAATTGACGCGTGTTGCATAAATTAATGTCTGTCGATTACCCGTCCCTTTCCTTTTCGGCAGAAAAAAAGATGACAGGTACTTTAATAACTTAAAATAAAATTAGATGGTGTCTATATCGTGACCAGATCGTAGAATTGATCATTTCATGATGTGCTCGACCATTTCATGAAATGGTCATATTTCATGAAATAGCCAACTTAAGTTGACCATATCGTTGAAACGTCGTTTAATGATATTTAAAACAACGTTTGGCCATATTGTTAACGCCGTTCACCAGGATCATCATATCCAGCTTACGACATCGTATCAACAGTGGCTGCAAGTTGTCTTTGATTACTTGTGGCTCTGCCCACCCCATTAGGGATTACGGGCGAGAGTTTATGCATGTATGTATGTTAACGCCGTTGGTGTCCATGCTATGTGGTGTAATAAAATGCGAATAGTCGATTAATTTCTTAGCTTCAAAATGATGTATCTATACGATATGGAAAATTGTACAATTACATTGATTCATCGATTATAATATCAATCAAGTTTTAAATATAATCGACACTAGCGCCACTACCGGTGGATAATGTTACTAATTTTACGATATGATTGCCAACGTTTGGCCATATCATGAAGTAATCATGCATTTAGTTGATTGATTGATCATTGATCTGGCCAAACTACATCATTATGTGGCCAACTAATGATATTCTATTTCATGAAATATGACCATTGCATGAAATGATCGAGCACATCATCAATTGATCAATTCTAAGATCTGGCCACGACATATACAGGAATAAGCACCACAGCATACCTTAAACCTATGGGCAATTTGACAGGATTCTCTTCGAGAAGAGCTATTCGAATAGTTATTCTTCTGCTTTATTATTTTTAGTTTTTGTTTTGGTATAAAATCTGTAAGTAGGTTTATACAGGGTGTTAGTGACATCGTAACTAATACTGAAGGGGATGATTCAGGCCATGATTCTGAGTTAATATCAAGTGGAATAATCCATCGCATAATTCGTGACTTTTTTGTGCTTTTTTTTAATTATTTTCAACTGAGCTGCATCATCTTCCGTTTGGTTAGGACACTACAGGCTGACGACCTGATTGTCCAAAAGTAAGACGATTCGTGCTTCGGAAGGCACGTTAAGTCGTCCCGGTACTGATGCAAGTACATAGTCGTTACATGAGTCACGTCAGGGGCCGTGGGCGGCTCAATAAAAACTCTTGACACCAGGGTTGATGAGGTTGGTAATCCACCTTATAACCCATACGATAGAAGTACTAACCAGAGACAGAGCCGACGCCCCCGCGCGGCCCCTTGAGCTGCGGCTTGGCGACGGCCGGGGGATCAAGCTGGTCGTGGGCCGGAGCAGCCACCGTCGACGGGGGGCGCGCCCGATACGATGGCGACCTGGAACCAATAATGGAGGTTGCTCAATAACCAATAATAATATAAAGAATACATACATACATACATACATAAACAGCCTATATACGTCCCACTGCTGGGCACAGGCCTCCCCTCAATCAACCGGATTAACCGGGGGTATGGAGCATACTGATGAGCATGATGGACTAATGTTATGGGCGATAGGCTGATCCCTTATCACCATAAGGTTCATCATATCCATCTTTGGACTTCGTATCAACAGTGGCTGCAAGTTGTCTTTGATTACTTGTAGCTCTGCCCACCCCATTAGGGATTACGGGCGTGAGTTTATGTATGTATGGAGCATACTCCACCACGCTGCTCCACTGCGGGTTGGTGGAGGTATTTTTGCCCTCCGAAGCACGGAATCATCTTACTTTTTTGGACAATCAGGTGATTCAAGCCTGAAAATCCTTACCAAACAAAGGACAGTCTCACAAAGTGATTTCGACAATGTCCCCATCGGGAATCGAACCCGGACCTCCAGATCGTGAGCCTAACGCTCTAACCACTAGACCATGGAGGCTGTTATATAAAGAATAAGTTGGAGAGAAAGAGTTACTAATGAGGAAGTGCTAGTAAGAGTAAGGGAAAAGAGGCTTTTGAGAGTTATTAAGGACGGAAGAGGCCAGTCGATTGGACGCTTATAAGACACGACGAATTTCTTAAAAGCATCATATAAGGGAAGCTACAACCTCCGTGGTCTAGTGGTTAGAGCGTTAGGCTCACTATCTGGAGGTCCGGGTTCGATTCCCGATGGGGACATTGTCGAAATCACTTTGTGAGACTGTCCTTTGTTTGGTTATGACTTTTCAGGCTTGAATCACCTGATTGTCCGAAAAAGTAAGATGATTCCGTGCTTCGCAGGGCACGTTAAGCCGTTGGTCCAGGCTATTAGTCATAAGAACACCTCCACCAACCCACATTGGAGCAGCGTGGTGGAGTATGCTCCATACCCCCTCCGGTTGATTGAGGGGAGGCCTGTGCCCAGCAGTGGGACGTATATTAGGCTCTTTATGTTTATGTTAAGGAAAGCTACAAGGAAAGATAGGAAAGGGAAGAACAAGAAGTGTGTTAAAATTAAGAGCTGTCAATCATCCGTCCCTTTCCTTTTCGTCGGATAAGAAAACGACAGGTATAACTTAAAATAAAATTAGAAGGTGTCTTCAGGAATTAGGGACACTATCTTTAGTCTGCGGTTTGTAAGAAGGAGGTAGTACCTAGTTTTCCAATGCCAAGCTGTATCATCACAAATAAAGCTAGTTCGGTATTAGGGGATTTGGGAATGTCACTAGTATACAATGAAAAAAGTAAAGGGGAGAGGACGGAGCCTTGTGGGACTCCGGCATGTATCGGGTGCGGTGACGAGAGCGTCCCCTCCACGCGGTAGCGAAAGGTTCGATTTGAGAGGAAGTCTCGTATGATGTGCACGAGACGGTCTGGCACTCCCAGTGAATAAAGCTTGTATCAAGCGGTTGTGCCAAAAAAAATGCCAAGCCGAACCGAAGTCATAAAGCACTCCATACCGCTAATAGGGGTAAATATTTACATAAGTCCCCCCCGCTTAGGAGGCGAGGCAGGGGACGTGTAAAATTGATTATTTCGTACCTACTAGGGTGTATAGACGTTATTACTTTGTTTGGTGAAACGAACAAACTGACTCCTGACTGCTTCTTACTGATGTAAGTCGTTACATGAGTCACGTCAGGGGCCTTTGGCGGCTCAACAAAAACCCTGACAATAGGGTTGATGAGGTTCGTCATCCATCTCACAACCCGCACTACAGAAGAAGAGACTTTGTATGATTGTTTAAAAATGTTTCTTCTGTGCTAAATTTTACATTGATAAGAGTTCCTTCATACAAAAGCCATAAAAAAGAGGTAATTGTTCTTTTTTTCCATAATAATTAAATGAACCAAATTAGGGATCACAAAGAGATTTTTGTGATAGCCCCCACCGAGATTCGAACCCGGTGTCTTCGGATCGTGAGCCCAATGCTCAACCACTTGCCCACGGAGTTCGTTATTACGCGGGTATTACCTACTACACTTAAGTACATAAAAAAAAGGACCTACATTGGCCAAACTGGATACGTCCTTAGAAAAGATTCAGTTCGATCTACTCTGAACCGGCGTGCGTGTAAGAAACGATTGATGAATGTGGAGGAAGCAAGAGAAGTGTGTCAGGATCGAAGCAAATGGAAGGAAAAGAAAAAAAAAATTAATGTATTTATCTAAAAAAAAAAGAGCTCTCTTAAAAAAACTCAAACAAAAAACTCTCTTTTGTCTGTTCTATTGTGTACAAATAAATAAATAATAATGTAAATGTGTGTGTGTAACGTGTTGTAATATAATGTGATGTATGTGTTTTAAAATGTAGGTATGGGCGACATTGTTCTAAATATTAGAATTAAAATCAATGAAAAGATGTTAAAACCATTAGAAACTTAACCCGTTCACGACATCCCAGCCCGGTAACCCTTTACAAGCCGTAAATCGTAAGCCCCAGTCGGCTGGCACGCACGCGGCTACAAGTAGGTCGGACGCGCGCGTCACGATGACGTCACGCGTACCACTGACGTCAGAACCTCACCCCTGCCACGCCCGCTGTACACAGACCCCACTTGAATCTATCACTTGCTGTTAAGTTATACGTTTAATGAGGTACTTCCCAGGCCACGATCCGCAAAAAGTACAGATGGCGCAAAACAATGCCAAATTCAAATATCTTTATTCAGTAGGTAACATAGTTACACTTTGAATCGTCAATTTTTACATAACGAACGTCTCATCCGCCTAAAACTACTGTAGCTTCTCACAACCTGTATACCCGGGGAAAAGAAGCTGCAAGAAAAACCTCGGCACAGGGCCCTAGACGTTCTTTAAAAAAAAAAAATAAACAAAATATTTTTATAAAATTGAGTAACTTAGCTGCCTAATATCAGTTCTCAGACAGTTAATCCCATGCATTCATATCTTCTTTTCAATTGCCTTCGTTAAACCTTCTAATTTCATGGATAACATACATTATGCATATTTTATCTTTATACATGATGATTCTGGTTGTGACACCCAGGCACCAGCCCCTTTTTATTTTTTCAGGGAGCTAACAGCTTCAATTCCAAATAAATACAATTGTAGTTAGCAGAAGGCTAATTACAAGTTTCCACATATAAATTATTATACTGATCAAAACAAACAGAAGCAATATACGTAGCAACATAATTATAGGTATACATATCCAATTATTAAGCAAGAATTGAGGAGCTCGGTGGCGCAGCGGTAAACGCGCTCTGCACCGGTTCCTAGGTGGCATAGCCGAGCTGCACTGTGTGACGGACGCGGCAGAGACTTGGTTGAGGGAGCTTAAACTAAATTATGATCCACGCAGGATATTTTAATAAATTCCAAATTGTAATAAATGTTCCTTTCCACTGGTTGCCTGGAAGAAATTGCTGGTTAGCAATAAGGCCGCCAGATTATACTGTATCTATCATCCATTTGTGTTTTGTTTTGTATGTTGTGTGCAACAAAGTATATTTGATTTGATATTTTTTTTTGCCATACGCTATAATAAATAATTAGTTGTAGACCCTTCCACATACCTGCATAATTATTTACAGTAGAACGGTTTAATACATAGGCCTATTTTAACCAATTAAGACATAAAAAATTACGAAAGGCACCTATAAAATACGTTAAATTAATATTCGTTGTTTTCTTACTTCCTCATTTTAGTCTTACTGGTTTAATTCCTGAAAAAACATTTCCGAATTGATGAAAAGCTGATTTCCAGTTTTTACCATGACTGTACTATACAAAAAAGAAATTGCGCGACTTTAAGCCACTCGCCGTAGCGGGAATCGCCGTTCGGGGAGTCGCTGTCAACGCGAATTCATATGATCCACGCAGGATATTTTATTTTTGTTAAAATAGTCGTGAGGTTATGTTATATGATAAAAACTATCCCACGAGATGCGGCGAGAATTAACAATTGAATTGTAGTACGAGGATCACGTGAAACTGCGAGTGTTATTTCGTCTCGCTTCCACCGGAACAAATTTATGCAAAGCGACAAACAGAACATATTCGTAGTTTTGACTTGTACTAACAATATGACGTCATTACACTAGTCTGACGTCACAAGATAGTGAACAAAGGAGGAAGAATAAATAGTGCATATTTGCTTTATCAACTGGTTTAAAAACGTTGCGTATAGGCATAGAATAAGGAATAATACTACTTATAGAACGGCAACTCTCCGCTCCCCACCAGCGTCTGAGTTAGGTTTACCTTGACGTTTAGACTTGAATTGTATGGCGTCAGACGTCACACACACAGATGTGCGTGTACGATAACGTCTTTGTGTGGTGTCTGTGTAAAACGAAGTTGTGTGTATGAAGTGTCCCGGGTGTGGTATAGGTCAAGATTCGTGACATTTGTTTGCGGGCCTAGTCTCTGAATGCCGAATTCTGTTAAGTGGCGCCTGCTGATAGAATACCGCTTATGTGTTCAATTTCGGAATTGCTCATTTAATTCTGTAAGCGTTACGACATCCAAATAGTAAATCCATAATAACTTTTATCCTTAAAAGTTATGAGCTCCAAAACTACGTATATGAAGGTACCAGTTAGTACCAACTATTGGTTATAAATAAACTCTATAAATGTGCGCAGTTTGTTCTCACTGCATAGGTGACCAGCGATCCTGATGCTAGAATGGCGCGTCACCTAAAAAAGGAGATTATTTTTTTTAAATCAAGGGTACCGACTGTCTAACGATCGGTACCAACTGGTAGCAGCTGAGCACTAACTTTTAATATTTACTTCGATGTAAAATAAGGGTAGTGACAGGCCATCCTGACGGTCCCGAAGTAACGTTTCCATTCTAACGCTCTTTCCCTGCGGCTTCACCGCCCTACACAGAAAGAAGAATCTATTCTCTTTAGAAGAAGAAAAAGACGACAGAAATGAATGGAAGAGGTATACATGTTGTGCCGACCGCTCCTAGAGTGAGATAAGGACAGGACGATGATGATGACATTCTGCTAAAAAACTTCGCAATAACATGCCAGCTTTAATCGGTAAAGCAGTCTTTTTTCCGGACTGAAATTAAATGAAATCAAAGCCTTGTTGAAGAAAAATCTGTAAACTATTAAAGAAGCTGTTTATGTATTTTAGTTAGCAAGCAAGTGTTAAGCCAAATTGGATGCTTTCAGTCAGCCAAGGAACTTTAAGAGCCTTGCCACATTAGGCGACTAAATAGCGTAGGAAAATAGTATAATGTAATGTACAGTCATGAGCAATATAATGTACCAACTTTAGGACTCTGTCGCACTAACATATTTGACATTTAGGGAGACTTACAGTTCAATTTGTCAAAAAAGTGAATGTGACATGGTACCAAAGTGTATACATATTAATGCTCGTGACCGTACCTATGTGCTGAAAGTGGCGGGAAAGCTCACACTCAAGTAAAAACCCGCGTGATCGGTTGCTAAATCTAAACAAATCAACTAGGTATGTTACTATAGTGAAGTTAGCAAAATTATAAACTAAACGGGTTTAGGGTGCGTTCCGATTGAAGCGCTGTGATTAGGATCTCCGATGCAGTAAGTAAAATCTTTATTCCCTCTACAAAAACACATGGATACATAAATACATAAAAAAATACAATATTTGTAGAGGCTGGAGCCTAAACTAGGATACCCTGTGTCCTAGGACTCCAGTCCTCCACCTCCAGAAAGTCATGGTCAAGAGAAAATAACAAAATAGAAAAAAAAATTGAATTGAACTTGAATTAAATTCCGGTTCAATGGAACGCACCCAATCAGCCTTGGTACAAAACCAGACTAATACCCGTATTCTTAGATGCTTCCTCAATGCTTCCTCAACTCAGTCCTCAGTTCTTCTTATCGTGTGGGTGTGAGGTGGAATACCAACCTCATCAACCCTGGTGTCAGGGTTATTACTGAGCCGCCAAAGGCCTCTGACATGACTCATGTAGGGACCAACGTCTTAACGTGCCTTCCGAACCACGGATTATCTTACTTTCGGACAATCAGGTGATCAGCCTGTAATGTCCTGACCAAACTAGGATTACAAAGACATAGGGTTGGGACATATTACAAAGTGATTTTTGTAATATGTCCCAACCAGGATTCGAACCCGGGGCCTCCGGATGGGAAGTCCTCAGTTGAGGTGACTTTAAGGAAATCCTCCAACTCAGCTCAAAATCGATATTCTTAGACGTCACCTAAACCTTATCTCGAGTTTGCTCCAATGAGGTTGATGTTTCATATTTTGTTGGCAGTGTGATATGCTCGACTCTAGCGAGTAGAGACCTTTAAGTCAAGGACGTAAATGTCAACTAAAAATTTCGAAAACCTTTGCTGAGGTAAACCCGAGTGGAGGAACTTTCGAGTTAACAACTCAGAATACGGGTGTAAAGATAATACCAGAGTTAAAAAGGGCACATCGAAGCAATTTATCTAAACAGTCTGGTAAAAAGCAATATTGCAATTTGACATTTGCGCATATAAAAGTAAGTGCGCAATACCAACAAATGTCAAAAAAACTTGCTGTTTTTGATTGTTTTTTCGAATTGATGTTTGGATCACAAATGATTATCACATGCTCAACGGTGAAGGAAAACATCGTGAAGAAACCCAAGATACAAAACGGAGATACTCACAAGCAACGGAAGAACACGAATCCACGCGCTACGCTGCATCATGCGGGGCAGTGTGAGAATCGCCTAAGTACAGCGACTTTAGCAGAAGTGCCGCGTTTGCACCACAATTTTATTGTTACACAAAGTCGTCGTGTAAACACACTTCTAGATCTTCTTAAATGAGTGATAGCACAAGCAAACAAAACAATAAATGAAATACTTTGAGTTTAACCTTTTGGTCTCTGTCGATGCCAAAGTGTACCTGGGCAGAGAAAAGACATGATGAAAAATAATAAAATATTATAAGTAAATTAGATTAATAACTTAGTACATGTTAATAATCCCGTCCCGACCCGTGGACAACTGCGATGTCCAACTGGTTGTAATTTACCCACAGTTCAACTCTTTTTTTATATTTATGATTATATGACCCGTGGTACAACGGTGGAAATATGTCCAACTGGTTGTACCGCGGGGATAAGATGATCATCGTGTAAAACAAATGAACATCTACAAAACAAGTCTGGTTAGGTCAGATTTATTATTTATTTATTTACATTTCACGACTTTACAGCGCAGAGGCGCCAATGCGCCGTGAAACTTTAAATATACACTTCTCATCAAAAAAATCGAAACACCTTGCAAGTTTACGTTTTGTCAGGATTATCAGAAAAATGTGTACATTTAGGAATAAATGTTAAATGTCGTTTAATAGTGAGTAATATGAGCTTATCAAATCTTAATGTTAATGTTCTAAATTTAAATGAATTTTTCATAGGTTTCGTATTTTGTTAAATGAGTCATTTTTATTCCGTATGGAGTATAAAGGAAATGGATAAAACAATACACGTAAATGAAAAAAAAAAGCTAAAAAACGTTTATTTAATAACTTGTGTCTCTTGTGGGACATAAAATAAAAGAAATACTGGTGATTATTACTTATAATGTTCGTGATTATGAAATTAAATACAAATTCCCGACAAAACAGCGAGATTGCTCGCAACGCGTCCGTTCGGTTAAGGTAGCAAGGTAGTGTGTGTGGCGGCGGTCGCCCCGGCGCCCGCGCCTCAGCCGCCGCGCCGCCGTCGCCTGCGCGGAGCCTGCCTCCCGCGCCTCAGCCGCCGCCGTCGCCGCTCGCGCATTCCTTATTACGCGCGCGAACATACTGGGGGCCCTTGAAAGCGCTGCTTTCAAGCAATGTCGTCTAGAAGAAGGGATATACGATTGAGTGCGCGTCTGATGACTCCTCTTGATGTCTTTATATCAGCAACTCGCGGCACTCCGTCTGCGCCTGGGTAAAGTTTTTGAACTCTTCCAAGTCGCCATAATAGTGGAGGCACATTGTCATCTTTAATTATCACTAGCTCTCCTTCTTTTAAATCTCTGCACCGGGTTTTCCATTTGCAACGATGCTGGAGTTCAGTAACATATTCTGACTGCCATCTTTTCCAGAAGTGTTGTCTCATTTGTTCCAATACTTCATATCTGTTTAGTCTTCTTGGATTGATGTCAATTAGCTCTGGAGACGGTAGCGACATCAGGGACCTGCCAAGGAGGAAATGTCCAGGTGTGAGCGCTGCATAGTCATTAGGTGAGGAGGAGAGGGGAGAGATAGGTCTACTGTTGAGGATCGCTTCCACTTGGGCAAACAAAGACGAAAGCTCCTCAAAGGTGAGGTGCGTATTCCCTAAAGCACGCTTTATGAGGTGCTTTGCTGCCTTTATGCCAGCCTCTGCGTAGCCGTTAAAATTAGGAGCGTAAGCCGGTGAGAATTTAAACTTTATATCATGATCAGCTGCAAAGGCACACATAGACTTCGAATACTGTTTGAAAAACTCATTTACTTCCTTCGCCGCAGCTACGAAGTTTCTTCCGTTATCACAGAATATTTCTCTTGGTTTACCCCTACGAGAGATAAATCGGCGTAAGGCTAGTATAAACGAATCTTTAGATAGCTCACTAACACACTCCAAATGGACACATTTGAACCTGAGACAAATAAAAAGGCATAAATAGCATTTTGTTATTTTGCATCCGCGCCCGCGACGATCAGTTATTAAGAAAGGGCCTGCGAAATCCATAGCAACAGTGGAGAATGGGAAGTCCGGCACCAGACGCTGTGAAGGTAAGTCACCCATTATGTTTTTCATTAGTTTAGCGTTGTGTCGACTACAGGTGACACATCTGCGCGCCGTGCGTCGTGCCAGGTCCCTACCCCCGATCGGCCAGAACTGCTCGCGGACTGACGCCAGCAAAAGCTGCGGTCCCGCATGTAAGAGGCGAGTGTGTTCATTTGAGAATATGAGTTTGGTAAGAATGTGTTTCGAGTTTAAAAGTATGGGATGTTTTGTCGTAAAGTCAAAGTTTGATTTACGTATCCTCCCCCCCACTCTCAGGATTCCCTGAGAGTCAATAAATGGAGATAATGAAGCAAGTAAGGACTTAGAACTGATATTTTTTTTCTCGTGAAGTAAAGTTAATTCCTTGGAGAATGATTCCTGTTGTGATAACTTTACTAGGGTGGTCAGGGCATCATTTAGTTCCGCTACTGTTAAATGCCCTTTATTAACTATGTTTTTACATTTTGCATTTATAAAACGCAATACATATGCAACAATGCGGCGTAATCGCTTAAAATTGGAATGTCTTTCAAAATCTATTACCGCAACAGGCACGTCAGTGCTTGTCAATGTATTTATGATGTGTTTTGTTTCGGGTAATTGTTGCGTTTGTTTATCATCGGGCAGAGAAGGCCAGTCTTCTTCTTTTTGTAAAATAAATTGTGGCCCGTGCCACCATTTGGATTCTGACTCGACACGCTGTGGGTCTACCCCGCGTGACGCCAGGTCGGCTGGGTTTAAGGCGGTAGGCACGTAGCGCCAGGGAGAACCTTGAGTGAGCTCCAGCACGGCGGTGACTCTATTAGCCACGTAAGCCTTAAGCTTAGATGGACAACTTGTTAACCATGCCAACACGACACTAGAATCGGACCAATAAATACTTCTAGCTATAGGCTTACGAAGGGCGCTACTAACCGTTGCAGAGAGACGAGCTCCTAGCAGGGCCGCGCAGAGCTCTAGTCGCGGAATGGTAGTTGGCTTGATAGGTGCTACCCGTGATTTGGCACAAAGTAGATTACAGGTTTGACGGCCCGATGCTGACACGGACTTTACGTAGACGCAAGCGCCATAAGCAAGTTGCGACGCGTCACAAAATGTATGAAGTTCTATGTAAGAAGGAATGTCGTTAAAAATGCATCTGGGAATAGTAAGAAGCTTTAGGTATTTGACATTGTCTATAAAATGTTCCCATGCCCGTTTTATTTCGCTAGGAACAGGGTCATCCCAATTAATTTTTAAAGTCCACATTTTTTGCATAAGAATTTTTGGCCTAACTGTACACAACGTTAGCAACCCGAGTGGATCGAATATCTTGAAAGTGGTTGATAAGATAGTGCGCTTTGTGACACTGTTCGGTGCATTATTGTCGATATTAAAATGAAGAACATCTTGAGTAGGATTCCATCCTAAACCCAGTGTTTGGACAGACTGACTAAGAATCAAGTTATCAGTTTCCATGTTTTTAATTTCTGAATTTATAATAGTTGAGGAATTAGAACGGTATTTCCGTAGGTTGAAGCAACCCGATGATAATACCTTTGAAACAGAGTTCTTTATATGAAGCAGTTCGTTTTCAGTGTCAGCGCCGCAGAGCAAATCATCACAATAAAACTGTGACTGAATTATTTCCTTAATTAAATCGGCGGTGACACCATCCTGGGGGCCGTGCTCGGATGAATTTAAAATACTAGCTGATTCCTCCCCGAGCTGCCACAAACATCTAGCTGCAAGAAAACTAGCACTAGCAAAACCGTATGTGACCGTATTTAGTCTAAGTGAACGAATTGGAAGGCTTTCATTCTCTCTCCATAGGATGAGCTGTAAATCACGATCAAGTTCATTCATAATGACTTGGCGATATTGTTTTTCTATGTCGCCGGAGAGAACGTATTTGTAATGGCGAAATCTGAGTAGGATGTTAAATAACGAATCTTGAATGGTGGGCCCTACCATTTGAATGTCGTTGATGGAGAAACCCGATGAAGTGCGCGCAGAGGCATCAAATACCACTCGTAGCTTGGTTGATTCGCTATTTTCTTTAAGTATTGCGTGATGAGGCAAAAAATAAGATGAGCTGGGTCTCTGATTGGGTGCTTCTGCAAGGTGACCTAGATCTCGATATTCAGAAATGAAGTCAGTATACATCTTTTTTAAGCAAGGATTTTGTCTAAATCGTTTCTCTAGCCCAAAAAAACGAGTCCTAGCTCGACCATAGGAATCCCCTAGACAATCGGGTGAGTCTAAGAGAGGAAGCCGAACACAGAACCTACCATCATTCAGGCGATAAGTATTTTCTATGAAGTGGGTTTCGCTTTCAGTAATGATATTTTCCTTGTGATTTGGTAAAGGGAAATCCTCATCATTCCAGAATTTTGCTAATTCTGAGTGAAGCTGTTCAGTAGA
This sequence comes from Pectinophora gossypiella, assembly GCF_024362695.1. Lineage (NCBI taxonomy): Eukaryota > Metazoa > Arthropoda > Insecta > Lepidoptera > Gelechiidae > Pectinophora > Pectinophora gossypiella. Next base: position 4,999,824 of record NC_065424.1, read on the forward strand.
CACAAAATTACAACGAATTTGGTTTGGTTTATGAAGCGATGGAATATGTCCTGCTACAATCCAGCCCAACCTTGTATTACACAAAGTAGGTAGATTTGGTCCTAGTGAATGACGCTCAGGGCTAAGAAGATCCCAAAAGATGTCAGCTCCGAGGAGCACGTCTATTGGAGATGGTTTATTAAAGAAGGGGTCTGCTAAACGTACCACTGAAGGTAGTTTTAGTGATGAAATATCTATATGACGCTTAGGAAGTTTGTCTGTGATATGAGGCAGTACTAAAAAGTTCTGCGTTTGAACAAAAGTGTTTAGTTTTGACTGAATAATGGCAGTGCATCGCTCGGGAATGATGTCAAGCGAGGTGTCACCAATACCTAAGATGCTTGTGGCACCTGATGGCTGAGATGTCAGCTGCAGACGTGACTTTAAGTTTGTAGTGATGAAAGACGACTGACTCCCGCTGTCTAGCAGCGCTCTCACAGTTTCTACTTTATTGTTATGGGGATTAATGATGTCAATCATCGCAGTGGAAAGAAGAGTTTCGGACTCTACACAAGAGGTAGACGACATAACTATAAAAGGGGGCTGGCCCTCCCCACCATTGTTTTCACCTTGGGAGGTAGACGGTGAGGATGTGTATGTATTTGAGGTAGTGTCATGTTTATGAAGTACTGTGTTGTGTCGTCCCTTACAAGCGCGACAGCCACCCAAGCGGCAATGAGCTGCATCGTGGTCTGGACGCAAGCAGTTGTGGCAGAGCTTCAACTTATGAACCTGTGCCCATTTCTCTTCAGTTGTCAGGGCCTTGAACGCGTTGCAATCGAAGATACGATGTTTTCCCTGGCAAATGACGCACGGACGCAGCTGCCTGCCGTTGTTAGCTGAAATTACGAAGGACTTCGTTTGAAAATCTTGTTTATGATGTGAATGATGATTATTTTGTTTGAAATGAGATGAAGAAGGTGTTCTAGCTTGTTTGTCCCTTTTAGATCTATACAAGGTCTCTAGAACATCTGCCCGTGACTTTAAGAATTCTTTAAAATCCTTCAAAGTAGGTATTTCACTTGTCAGACCGTTTCGGTACTCCTCCCATTTTACACTAGTAACTGAATCTAGTTTCGTAGTGGCAAGATGTATAATGATGGTGTCCCATTGCTCTGTGGGCTGGCCTAGTGTTTTCAAAGCGCGCAAATTTTTAGTGATGTGATCACCTAAAAAGCGCAGTGACTTGTCAGACTCTCTTTGGATTGCATCAACACTAAATAATGAATTTAAATGATTATAAATAAGTTGCCGCTTATTATTATACCTCTCGCATAAAAGAGTCCAAGCTTCGGAATAATTCGCCGCTGATATTTCCAAGTTACTAATAACTCGCGCCGCTTCACCTTCTAAGTAAGAGCAAAGGTAATGGAACTTGTGAATGGGCTTCAAACTAATGTTATCGTGTATCAATGATTCATATGTATCACGGAATTCAAGCCATTTATAAAATGTTCCATCAAATTTATTTATTTTAATTTGAGGCAAGTTAAAACCAACTATGGTATCGCGGCAATGCGAGTGATGAGTGGTAGTGGAAGAATTTGTATTATCAGCCCCAGAGCTCGACTTTAGCTTATGTTTTTCAAGTAAAAATTGAACGGTTGCAATACAATTATGGAGATTTTCTTCCATAGTGTCTCGTGTTGTGAGTTCTTCTTCGAGTTTTCCACTATTCAGAACCTCTATGCGACTCTGCAGCGTCTCAAATTTCTGTATCAGCTCCATACACTTATGTAGTTTTAGAGTTAATTTATTAAACTCGACAGCATCAACTGCCTCACTATCATCGAAAGACTTCAAAAACTTTTCAATTTTTGTAGTTTGTCCTTTTATTGAACTACGTTTTGCTTCAAGTTGCGCTAATTCAATCTCCATATCTCTACCCTCGTCGTCCGACGTACCAGACATGGTTTAAAAAAAAAAAGTTAATAATATAGTACGAAGATAAGAAGTGAGTAGCAACAAGAAACTAAGGTAATGCAAAAAATAAAACTATTTAACAAATAAAATGTTTGGAGCTGATAAGAATAAAAAAAACGGAAAGTAGAAACTAAAAATGAAACGGCTTACGCTCCTTGTAATAATGACGAACACGCGCCAGCGAGCCGGCAGGTTGTCCGGTACCCGAACAGCTGAGCAAAGTAGGCAGGCACACAATCGCAAGTCGCCGAGCGGTCGATGACTGTAGGTAAGTTCGTGGTTTCTCACTGGAAGGGTTATAGAAAGGAATGCGTTAGTAAGCGTGCAATATAATGGTGCGATGCGGTGCGAATATTTATGTTTCTGACTGGATTATTTTATAACAGGAATTTGGGAAGATTATTTACGAAGTTATGAAGATATACTTAAATGTAGCATGAAGGAAAGTAATATTTCAGGTATAGGTATGCCACGTTTAATGCTATGTTTAAGCAAAGGATGGATGTAAGATACCTACTTATTTACGATATAAACGCCTTTTCGAAAAATGACGAATATTTCAAAAATATACCTGGTGAGGTAGCTGTGGCAATTTGTAGGATGATTTGCACAAGGATGCACGAACAAATTATGCTTATTAGCAATGATGAAGATGGATGATGCAACACACGCGTTGATGAGCAATCTAACACTGTCTGCCAAAGTAAAATATAGGTAATTAGGTAGGAAATATAAGGAAAAAGCAGGCTCACGACACTCCCCTTAGCAGATGAATCATGCAGTGCAGCGTTTTGATGATGAACTTCCGTCAGTGGCTGTCTTACGTGGCACTCGATGATGGAGGACGAAACCGCTTTCGTGCCGCTGGACCGTCACCTCGTCGTGTTAGCCTTCTTTCGGGCTTCTCAGACTCTGCTCAGGGTTATCGAATCACAACGCGATGTAATATTGTAGCGCGCGGTGCTGCGGTGACACGTAACAACAATGGAACAGACGGACTATGCTTACGACGTAATTCCGAAATAGGCAGTTCGTGGCCCACCCGGGGGCGCCAAATTATGTCTCTTGTGGGACATAAAATAAAAGAAATACTGGTGATTATTACTTATAATGTTCGTGATTATGAAATTAAATACAAATTCCCGACAAAACAGCGAGATTGCTCGCAACGCGTCCGTTCGGTTAAGGTAGCAAGGTAGTGTGTGTGGCGGCGGTCGCCCCGGCGCCCGCGCCTCAGCCGCCGCGCCGCCGTCGCCTGCGCGGAGCCTGCCTCCCGCGCCTCAGCCGCCGCCGTCGCCGCTCGCGCATTCCTTATTACGCGCGCGAACAACTTGTATTCCCTCCCCGAGCTCTAATTACTGCTTCCATACGGTTCTTCATCGATCGGATGAGAGTCACGATCACATGCTGTGGTATATTGTCCCATTCCTCTTGGATTGCATCTTGCAGCTGGCTAAGTGTTTCTGGGGCAGGATCTCTTGCTCGAATTCGTCTCTTTAATTCATCCCACAGATGTTCAATGGGATTCATGTCCGGGCTTCTTGCTGGCCATTCCATAATAGAGATATCGACTTCGTTAAGATAATCTCGTACGACGCCCGCGGTGTGAGCCCTAGCATTGTCGTGCATGAATATGAAGCCGTTGCCAATAAAATGTGCATAGGGCATCACATGAGGCTCGAGACACTCTTCGACGTACCGATGACAGTTTAGTGCAGGCAGACGTGGCCCAGACACGAAAGCAAGCTCTGTCTTACCGTCGGCGCTGATTCCTCCCCAAACCGTCCACGAACCGCCACCATAGCTGACCTTTTCTTCAATGCAGCATTGTGCATAGCGTTCTCCGTCTCTTCTGTAGACCTTGTTCCTTCCGTCGTTACCATACAGCATAATTTTACACTCATCAGAAAAGAGAACTTTGCTCCACTGTAGGTATGACCAATTTAGGTGCTCACGTGCAAAGTTAAGGCGCGCTCTTCGATGGTCTGCAGTTAATTTCGGCCCATTTGCTGGCTTATGCGGTACCAGTCCACGATCCTTCAACCTTCTTCTAATTGTAGAGTCACTTACAGCCACCCTTCGTACAACACGAAGCCGCTGCTGCAGTTGAAAAGCGTTAAGGCGTCGATTTCTTAAAGAAGTTGTTACAATAAATCGATCATCTCGCTCAGAAGTGACCCGATTCCTGCCAGATCCTGAACGGCGCGTGAACAAACCAGTCCCCCGATAACGTTTATAGACTCTATGAACAGATGACAGGCTTAGATGCAGTCTTGCAGCCACAACACGCTGACTAAGGCCAGAATCCAGCAATGCCACAACTTGGGCGGCTTCTGTGGGCGAAGTATCCATACGTTTTAGAAAAAAAACCTTTTTTCAGACGTCCCAAAGTCACAGTATTGAAATAAAAAACAAAAAGTTTAAGGATAGGCGCCAATTTTTAGTTTTTAAACGCTAAATGTACTCCAACCCTAAACACACATTTGTCTCAAAACAGTGATTCATTTCGTTTATAAGATAAACAAATGAAATTCTAATTTTGAATTTAGAATTTTCGCTTATTACTGTAATGGCCAAACTTCCAGCTATACATTTATGTATTTTTTTTCATCGTATGAATTCTTTTTTGTGTTAAATTCGGACAGAAACAATGAAAACGGAAGTGTTTCGATTTTTTTGATGAGAAGTGTACTTAAACAATAATATAATTAAACATATGAAAAATATACAAAAAATAGGCAAGTGAAATGATCATATAGGTACATAATGGTGTTGATTCCTGTACACACCATCTAATTTTATTCAAGTTATACCTGTCATTTTCTTATCCGCCGAAAAGGAAAGGAACGGGTAATCGACAGGCATAAAATTTACGGAACACACGTCAATTTTAGGCAGAAAAAAAAGCCCTCCCAAAATTTTATATTGGCCAGTAACCCGACAGAATTACGTTGACAGCACACGTGAAACGGATTGCATATCAGCGAGATGCCTATATAATTCTTTCATTTAAAAATGAACAGTTGTCATTCACCCGTCCCTTTCCTTTTCGGTGGATAAGAACATTACGGGTATAACTGAAAATAAAATTAGGAGGTGTCTGCAGGAATCGGGGTCATTCAATTATACAATAATATTGACTAGGTCTAAAAATAATGGTCACTTTTGCATGTCATGTATTCTACTTGAATCACCCCTTTTCACTCTTACTTTGGTTTAAATGGCCGTAAGCCGGTAAAGAGTAAGGGAGAGCGCGCGCGAACTTTGTGTCTCCCTCGCACTTAACGGTCAAAATGCGATTTTTTTATGGAGTTTCCAGGGTTTTATTTGTTGACATCATGACACATGACACATAACCTAACATGAGATTCTCACATTTATTGTAAAACCTTTATTATACCATGTTTTATGAGGAAATAATTTTGAATTTTTGCAATTTCATCGCTTCCAACCTCGGTACTGTGTCTGGAAATCTCCACATGATAATGAAATCAGGGACTTCCCAGGCTACATTCCCCAAAAACAATATAGATGGCGCTGTCTAGTTTTAATGTGATAATTACCTGTTTTCTCATTACTCGGGTACATCAAAACTACAATGTAATGCTTGGATGTATGTATATTTGCATAACATTATGTATAGAATGATGTTGCTACCAGTTGCTACCTATATTGCTTCCTCTTTATTTTGATCAGAATAATAATGGGTGGCAGATGTAATTGTGCCTGGGTTTAACAAAAAGGGCCATCATTTATACCCAAAAACAAAGATAAAAGATGCATATGTCTGTTATCCATGACATTAGAAAGTTGAACGAAGGAAAATCTTTCTTCTTCTTCTATCGTGTGGTTTTTTTTAGTCTTTTATTTACTTAAGGGATCGTGTGGGTTGTGAGGTGGATTACCAACTTCATTTACCCTGGTGTCGGGGTTATTATTGAGCCGCCAAAGGCCCCTGACATGGCTCATGTAACGACTACATCAGTAAGTAGTAACCGGGACCGACGACTTAACGTGCCCGAAAGCACGGATCATCTTACTTTCGGACAATCAGGTGATCAGCCTGTAATGTCCTAACGAAACTAGGGATCACAAAGTCAAAGGAAAATCTTTACAGCAGCGTCATCTCTATGTTTTTTTTTTGAGGAACTTTGTTAAATGTCAGGTAAGCTTCTCTGAGAAGTTATGCTGGTACTTAGATGAAAGTTTCTCATTGTCTATCAATCACGAAGTAGGCAAGGAACAAAGCCCTATAGAAGGTAAGTTCTAGCTTGTTAATTCTTTTACATTATGTTGTACAAAGTTTCAGTTCACTGAAAGGCATTATCAATGAACAACTTGACGTGAAACGAAGTTACAGCAAACATTATCAGGAAAATCGGATATTTTCCTTTCCATTTAAGTACTTCCCATCGGATATTTTTCTTTTTTTTTATTTATTTATTTGTACCTACTTATCTACTTACAAATTACAGTACTTCTTCACAGTAAATTACTTTTGAGCAAAAGGCACTAGGCGGCATAAAGTAGGCAGCAATTTAGGTAGTAGTTTCCTACGTCAAAGATAAATTGTGAAATTTTGATTACTAGAGGCAGATCTAAAGGTGACAAAAAACGTTTTCTTTTTCCTATTTAACTTATCTTTGAATTTTAACAAAGAAAAATGTAACAATAAGTGGGCCATTTTGTCACGTTTTTCTATGACGTCACAGATTGCCTTTTTATACAAATTCCATAGTAATTTCGTGTTTTGACGTTTAGTAAAAAGTAACTGATTTGACTAGTTGGAAACTAGCCTTTTATTGAGCAGTATTGAGCATAATTTCAACTTAAAATACGCTGACCATTATGTTCATTTTCAATACATACCCGCCATTCTGATTTTTGAATTTGAATTTGATGGACTAAGTAGGTACCTAGAAACATCTCACCGAGCTTTCTGTTACATCAACGTGATAGGTGGAGAGCCGTATCGCCATCTATTAAAGGTCGAAGTAATTGTGTCAGTGAAAACTGCAGTTAAGATTAGACTTCAGATTGTAGGGTTTCACGAAGTCGCAAGTAACATCTAGTAAAGTTATAATTATTAGGGTGAATATCAAAATGTGCCAAGTTTGGTGGCGAACTTTCATATAATTTTTTCGTGAAAAAAGGAAAGGATCCTTTTGGATCTTTTTCATGTCGGAACCCAATTTTTCACGAAAAAATAATATGAAATTTCGCCACCAAACTTGAAATTTTGATATTCACCCATTACCGCTATGAATTGCGAAGTTATTAAGAATTTGCATTTTATTTCTGCAAGACAACCCCAACAGTTTTGCAGTAGAAAACATCTTTTTGTAGCGTTTATGTAAAACCAAACTTTGACGTTTACTCGTAAATACAAAATCCGATTATTAAAGAAAGGAATTGTAAACTTCTACCTGAAATATCGCTTTCATCTAACTTCGGGCGTTGTGTAAAATCTTTTGATCAAACAAATTGAATTCATGTTTAAAGGAACAATGCTCAAAGTGTTTGAGAGCGTCTGTCCGATTATTGATTCAATTATTATACTGACTTCCTTCATTTTTTTTACATATACGTACCTACGTTTATTTTATTCAGGTGTTAGGGACTCACTGAATACTGAGGGGGATGATTGGCTCATGATTCTGAGTTAATATCAAGTGGAATTGTATGTTGCAAAGGTAATGGAATTGAAAATAATTTAAAGAAACATTAACATTTTCATGATACCCTATATTGTTTGACCGGGCAAATGGGTACCTGGGTCAAAGATAAATTATAAGGTTAACCTTAACCTTAGTATGATTGGCAATTTATCAAAAAATACTTTTGTATGCAGTAATCTTAGTAAGTAAGGATACAATTGCAGCCTATCACATAAACTATACATGGCAGGTAAAGTGGCTATGGAATTTGAGAAGCAGTAGAGCTATTGCAGTTATCTGTTTGCAGGAGTAGTAGTAAAAGAGAGTGGAGTTGAACCGGCGACAGTGGTTCTCATACAAAATTCCCGTTAGGGCTTTTCCATCCTCTTACTTCTATTCTCTCTACAAAAGTTGCTACAGAGTCGGCTCGACCATTACAGGCGGCGTTACGGGTCACTACCTATCACGTTGGTCTTAACAGAAAGCTCGGTGAGGTGTGAGTACTTAGTTCATCTTGCGATGGATGTACCGCTAACTACCCCAATTGGGATATAGTCGTGAGCTAATGTTATAAACGTTAGGGCGAGGAAGACACTTCTTTCCAAATAACTGGGCGCATGCTATTGCGAAAAGCAAAGTTCAGCTATTGGTTTTGACAGCAACCAACTAAAATAAAAACCCGACTGCATTTCACAATTGGGTTGGAATGTTCGAGATTCGACAGACACGGGGCTTGGACGGGGCCGCATAGCGCATAGTCTTTGCCTATCCGTATTGGGAAAATAAAAAAGCAACAGCCGTTCGAAATTCGAAGTTTATTTTTGAAGTTGGACGTCGGAAAATTGTCGGAAAAGCACAATGGCCTGACCTTATCCGGGGGAAAAGAAAAAAATAACGCGGCTTGTCTTTTCCCGAGGGGATAAATAAGATTAAAAAAAAATAAAAAATTATGTCAGAAACTACAAAAATGACATAAAGCCGGGTAAGCGAACAAGCGGGACTAGGACCATCTACTTTTTGTCTATTACCGTAGTTTTATCTTTATTCTATGCTATTAATACCTAATCTGTGACGGTGCCCGGGATCCTCATCCCCATAGCGTTATCTTGTGTCCACATGGTCCGCTTACCTAACCTGAAAATTTGACAGGTCCGGTTTTTACAGAAGCGACTGCCTGTCTGACCTTCCAACCCGAAGGGAAAACCAGCCCAATACAGGTTAGGTCACATACCTCCAAAACGCATTTCTCGGGAATGTGGGTTTTCTCATGATGTTTCTCTTTTACCCCAAAGAAAATAGGCGTGATCCTATGTATGTATATATCGTGGCCAGATCATAGAATTGATCATTTCATGAAATGGTCATATTTCATGAAATAGAATATCACACGTTGGCCACATCATGATGTAGGTTGGCCAAATCAATGAACACAAAATGTTTAACGATATGTGCAACTAAATGCATGATTACTTCATGATATGGCCAAACGTTGCCAATCATATCGTAAAATTAGTATTATTATCCACCGGTAGCGCTGGTGTCGATTATATTTGAAACTTGATTGATATTTTAATCGGTGAATCAATGTAATTGTACAATTTTCCATATCGATCGACTATTCGCACTCTTATTACACCACAAAGCATGGACGCCGCCTAGATTAATGATATGGCCAAACGTTGGTCGAAATATCATTAAACGTTGACGTTTCAACGATATGGTCAACTTAAGTTCATCAAACACATCATGAAGTGATCAACTCTACAATCTGGCCACGACATGTATGTAAGAATCATTTATCTGAAGACCTCCCAGCTCAATAAATCTATTCGCTCATCACAGTGACATATATAACGTGTTATTTAGCGGCCATGTCTCCCTGCGCCCATCCAGTCGGATACTCTGCCAATAGTGCAACTTGCAGTGGTCGTATTACGTGACAAGTTCATCGACTTGTCGGAGGTCTGTTAGCATTGTTTTACTATCTCTCCCTTTATTTAAGAGCTGCGCTCTTGTCGGTGAAGTAATCGCCATTCCTCTCTTCTTCCCGCCAAATCCTTCACCTCCTGATACGACACGACCTGCACCTTCTCTTTTATTTGTTTCCCTATAAATGTTCTCCTAGGTCTACCCCTCCTCTCTTCGCTTCAATTTTTCCTTTTATGATGTTTGACATAAATGAATCGTGTCGTATCAGGTGGCCAATCATATTTCCTCTCCGGTTCTAACCGGTGGCGACTATCTATACCTACATAAAAATAGAACGTTACTTTCCTTACAAACTACTACCTATTTCGACAAAATATAAAATACTTTACTCTTCTTCTTAACGTGTGATGAAATCTTTGAATAAAATCGCTTGTATTCCACCATAATCATCATTGGATCGCTCCAATGATGGAAACTACATCTATATTAAGTACTTCACTTTAAACGAGTTGCTCCTGAAACTTTAAGGTATCCCAGAAGTGCCAAAACACAAAGTCATATTCCTGTTTCGATCCCTGTTTAAACAGATGTTTGTACAATATAATTAAAGTTTAACATTTATGTGCCAGTGAGTTCTTAAGGTCTTGTAAAATTATTTATACACATTCAGAACATTTTGCCAATCATTTGCCATCTCTATTTGATGCCTTCTTTCTAGCCATGTAAGGTAAGTAATTTTAGAATGTTTTTTCTTTTCTTTATATTATTTGCTGTTATACGAGACGCAACCCACTGCCTGCCACCGTTTAGACAAAATGTGTATAATCTAAGTTGTGGTTATCGATGTTGGTTTCACATTAATAATATTAATGTATATTAGTATATGGCTGTGGCCTATGTCGTACGGCTGATGATGATGATGATATTAGTATAAAAGTTACAATTATTTATTGTGATACTGTTTGATAACCCAAATAAAGAAAAAAAAGTGATCTGCATGGGTGTTCCTCTCATACATTAGGTAAGAAAGAATAAAATTAAATTACCCATAGCATTCTATTCTTAAAACGAATTGACTTCGCCCTTGTGTGTTCTCAACACGAATAAAAGTGATCGACGGCCTATTTTCGACCGCGACGATGGCAATCAATCGGGCATCAAAGCAATGTTTGTTGCATACGTAATGAGTGCTTCAGGTGTGAACGACAGTTGTTTTATTTTTAATTTGCGATTCACTCGCGCGGCATCCGTGGCTGTTTATTTTCGACCCGTTGCCCGATTCCGCGGGAAAAACTCTGGCGACATTGTGTTGTTTGGCGCGCTTTCGTTGACATAAAATGGGCGGGAAAATTTACGTTTTGGATGTTTTAAAGGGTTTTGTTTGGCAAAGTTAGATTTCCAACTCTTTTGATCGATGCTTTGACCTAACTTCTATTGGGTTGAATTTCTCCTCGGTTAGAGTTAGGGTTAGAAAGTCAGTCAGGCACCCGCTTTTGTATAAGGCCGAATCTGTCAAATCTTCAGGTTAACGCTAGGGAGATGATGACGTAAATTATATGAATGCATATCTAATTTATTATTTAGCGCGTGAATGACCAATAATTACTGATATCTACTGTAAATAACACAATTCCTTCATAATTAGCTCGCAAGTTAAAGTATCAACACACACCCCAAAGAGGCAAGAGTGTTGTTACATCAGTAATTAGCATTTGGCCTCCGGAAACAAAGACGTACTCACTAGCATAATACGGGCTTTGTCTCGCAGACTTGATGTTGAAACAAGCAGCATGGTTCTTACTTTTTACTCTCTAACATAAGATAACCAGTTTAACGGCCTCTGTGGTCCAGTGGTTGAGCGTTGGGCTCACGATCCGGAGGTCCCGAGTTCGAATCCCGGTTGGGACATATCAAAAAATCACTTTGTGATCTCTACTTTGGTTAGGACATGACAGGCTGATCACCAGATTGTCCAAAAAGTAAGACGATCCGTGCTTCGGAAGGCACGTTAAGCCGTTGGTCCCGGTTACTACTTACTGATGTAAATAACTAGTCGTTATATGAGCCATGTCAGGGGCCTTTGGTGGCTCAATAATAACCCTGACACCAGGGTTGATGAAGTTGGTAATTCACCTCACAACCCACACGATAGAAGAAGAAGACCAGCTTATGTACGTCCCATATTATCCGATAAATAACAGATCGGAAGTGACCGTAGAACAATTTTTATGGTATAGCTTACGCACTATTGCATCAATTTTCAACCGTCTGTCATACTCATAACATACATTACATTCATTCATTCATTCATCATCACCCCATTAACGTCCCCACTGCTGGGGCACGGGCCTTCCCTATGGATGGATAGGGATATCGGGCTTGAAACGACCACGCGAGCCGTTTCAATGATTGCGTGCGGATTGGTGGTTATTAACGACTGCTAACGCAGCCGGGACCAACGACTTAACGTGCCTTCCGAAGCACGGAGGAGCTCGAGATGAACTTTTTTTTGTGGTCACCCATCCTATGACCGGCCTTTGCGAAAGTTGCTTAACTTTTTACAATAAAATACCAGATAATATTTTAAATTTGTCAGAAAATAAATTTAAAGCTCATGTGAAGCTTACTTTATGTAAAAAAGCTTATTATAAGATTAATGACTACCTAAATGATAAAAATGTCTGGTATTGAATGTATTCCTCTAGTTATTAAATAACTTGTAATGTATATCCTCATTGGTTTTTAAAAGATGTGTTGCTGTTGCAGTTTCTTGTCATTTCTTCTCCTCAGCCATAACACCTTGCGAAATGACGTAAATTCAAAAATGTTACATTGACCTTCAACAAGTTTATCCATGATAATTACGTTGAATAAATGATTCTGATTTCTGATTTCAACAATCGCAAACCGAGCGCGTTTACCTCTGCGCCACCGAGCTCCTCTATTAAGTTGTTATCTGTTGAGGTTATGATGAACCTTCATAAGGAATCATAGTGTGAAACACCCTTAGAGTTCAACAGTTATGTTATGAGTGTGGCGTATCACATTGGAGTACTTAAGATGTGTAAACATGTGAAAAAGTGGCGGTGTGGGCCTTGGCACCGTGCCAACACAACGTAAGCGGCCGCGGTGTGAGCTGGTGTTTTGATGCGACGCCTATAGCGATTTGAAAAAAGAAATCATGTCTCCCTAGCATTATCCCGTTTTTCACATGATCCGCTTACCTAACCTGAAGATTTGACAGGTCCGATTTTTTTTAAAAACGACTCCCCGTCTGACCTTCCAACCCGCGAAGGGACAACCAGCCCAATACAAGTTAGGTTACAAACCTCCGAAATGCATTTCTCGGGAATGTGGGTTTCCTCACGATGTTTTCTTTCACCGCTGAGCACTGATAATCGAATTCATGATCCAAATATGAATTCGAAAATCATTGGCCTAAACCTATGCTGGGATTCTAACCTGCCACCTCAGAGCTTCTCTCGCTTAGGTACATTTCATTAAAAAAATATATTGCAACTTGAACGGCACATCCAGGACTCTTCATACAAAATCGTTTTACACAGAACGAAGTGAAGTATTTGACGTTATCGTACACGAACATTTGTGTGTGTGACGTTTGACGCCTATACGATTGAAGACTAAAAGTAAGACCGAGGGAGAAGTTGAGGTAAACTTAGATCAGCCGCTGGTGGGGATAAACTGAAATTCTATACAAACTTAGTCACATAACACAACAACGTTATATAACATAATCTTACGAATTTATCTCAATCCCAATTGTACATCCATCGCAAGGGCTAAGTACCCACACCTCACCGAGCTTTCTGTTAGACCAACGTGATAGGTGGTGAGCCGTATCGCCGTCTACAATGGTCGAGCCAACTGTGTTAGTGAAAACTGCACTTATGATAAATTAATAACTAAATGGTGCAAATGTTTGAGAATCAAGCCTTTCATAGTGACCTAGCTTAGTCGTTTTATAGCCAAAACCATGGTATAAGAAGACCAGGTATGCTCAGTCCTATGACAAGCCGCCATTGCTAGCCCTTGATGACGTAATTGTTTACCACTGTGTTACCATTAACTCCAACATTCCAAGGACGTAAATTGTATTATTGAAAATTAGTGAATTACTGACTAATGTACTTAATTACTTACTTACTTACTTATTAATGTGATTAGAGCGTTAGGCTCACGATCTGGAGGTCCGGGTTCGATTCCCGATGGGGACAATGTCGAAATCACTTTGTGAGACTGTCCTTTGTTTGGTAAGGACTTTTCAGGCTTGAATCACCTGATTGTGCGAAAAAGTAAGATGATTCCGTGCTTCGGAGGGCACGTTAAGCCGTTGGTCCCGGCTATTACCAACCCGCATTGGAGCAGCGTGGTGGAGTATGCTCCATATCCCCTCCGGTTGATTGAGGGGAGGCCTGTGCCCAGCAGTGGGACGTATATAGGCTGTTTATGTATGTGTGTGTACTTAATTACTATCACTTGTCGCATAAAATATACTAAAAGTTCAAAATTTTCTTGTAAAGTAAATATAAAACATTGGTCGTGGGTAATTCATTTTTTACGAAATGGCAAGGCAGGGTGGGATGACGTCAGCTGGGCTAACCTTGATATATATTAGCTGTAACTTTTGAGCATACCTGGTGTCCTTATACCATGGCCAATACTACATTATGCGTCAGATCTTCCACTCAACCACGTTTCATAGTACGCTGGTAGTACAAATACATAAACTATGGTATGTGCAGTGGCGGAGCTGCGCAGGAACGTAGCTAGACGGTTAGAAGCAGAGTTTAACCATTATGGATTTTGCTTTAATTAAAGGTATGATTCGAAAGAAAATAAATTCGTCTTTTTGGGGTTATGTATACGTATCTACAATAAAAATACTATACAATATTTTGAATTTGTTAAAAAATACAAGCTTATGTGTAGCTTACTTTATGTAAAAAAGCTTATACCTAATATTAATGATTAAATGTGTTCCTGTTACTAAACAACTTGTGATGTAACTTACATTGATTTAAAACATGTGTTGCTGTTGTAGTTTCTTGTCATTTCTTCTCCTCAGCCATAACACCTTGCGAAATGACGTAGAATCAAAAATGTTATGTTACTTTGGGGTGACGATATTTATTGAAATTGAGAAAAATCTTATTAGTTATCTCAAATATTGATTCCAAAAACTTATGTGCTTGCAATTAGATTAGCTTAGAGGCCCTAACAGAAACGTTGGTATAACAGAAAGCTCGATGAGGTGAGGGTATTCAGTTCATCTTGCAATGGATGTACGTCTGACGGGCCCAGTCGGGATAGTCGTGAGCATGGTATAAGAAGACCAGGTATGCTCAATCCTATGACAAGCCACCATTACTAGCCCTTGATGACGTAAGTGTTATTTTATTATTGAAAATTAAGTGAATTACTGACTAATGTATTAAATTACTATTACTTGTCACATAAAAAAATCATTAAAACTGTACGTAAATATTCTACAAAAAGTACAAAATTTCCTTGCAAAGTAAATTAAAAACATTGGACGTGGGTAATTTATTTTTTACGAAATGGCAACCTAGAGTGGGATGACGTCAGCTGGGCTAACCTTGAAATGCTAGCTGTCAGTTTTTAGCATACCAGCCGGGTTTGCATGACAACCGCGCCGCGCGGCACGAATTATATCGAGCGCTTGGACCAATAAACGATACGAATGCTATCTACGTAGATGGACGTCAAACGGCTATTGGTCGAAGCGCTCAATATAATTCGAGCCGCGCGCGTCGCGATTATCATGCGGGTCCGGCTGGTTTTCTTATACCATGGTCATGAGCTTACGTAGAGGCCCTTGATTACCTAGCCACGGCCCTGTCACGTCGGTACGTCTTACGGGCGGCGCGCGCGGCGTTATACAATTTATAAGACAATACGTGACGCGTGCGTGCGTCACGCGACAAGTGGGTCAGCCGAAGATCTTGGAAGGGTTAGGGTGTTTTGTTTTGTGTGTGGTATAATTTGTCAGACCACGACGACGGTGGAGGGACGAGCTGGACGCCTTCCGGCACACTTGGCAGAACGATGACCTAGACAGGGAGGGTTGGAACGAGAAGGGAGAGGCCTTTGCCCAGCAGTGGGACATTAATTAGGCTACAGAAAAAAAATTGTCAGTGGAGTTGAGCGTGGTTGATAGAATAGAATAGAATCTTTATTTGCTGATTTTTTTTCATGTTGAGGGTATACCTTTCAACAGCCTTTCGCTAGACCATCCGTTATAAAACTAAATTTTCTTGATTTTACCGAGGTAGGGATATAACGAAGTACCTATAAACTGTGTAAAGAATTATTTAATGTGTTAATACTGCTATAGATAATGGACGTTGTGTGTTGTGAAATCTAATTTTATGGAACACACGTCAATTTTAAGCACAAATCTAAAACAACCGTCTAATAATTTTGCATTGGCCAATAACCCGACAGAATTATGTTGACAGCACACGTCAAACGGCTTGCATACCAGCGAGATACCTTTTGATTCGCCCGGGTTATTCATTCATTTACTCATTCTTCCTAAAATTAAGAGCTGTCAATTGTCCAGTTCCTTTTCGGCGGATAAGAAAATGACAGGTATAACTTAAAGTAAAATTAGGAGGTGTCTGCAGGAATCGGGGCCATTAATATACTTCGTGTTTAGTTCTAGTTGGTCCGTCGTAAGTACTTTCTATTGATATTGTATAAACTAATTTTTTGCCCATAATCAACCGACCGACTGATCGATGAACTCAGTAGTACCGGCATAGGGTGTCATATAGACGGAGTATGCGTGAATAATATCAGCTACGCTGACGATATGGTGCTGCTGAGCCCATCGATTGGTGCCCTCCGAAGACTCCTGAAAATTTGCGAGTCCTACGCGGTGGCTCATGGGCTCAAATACAATGCAAAAAAGAGCGAGGTAATGATTTTCAGACCGGATAACAATCGTTACACTTTGAGTCCAAATTTCGTTTTATGTGGTACAGCTCTAAATCATGTTGAGCAATTTAAGTATTTGGGCCACTGGGTCACCCAGGATCTTAAGGATAGGGTGGATATAGAGAGAGAGCGCAGGGCGCTGTCTGTCCGATGCAACATGTTGGCCCGCAGGTTTGCGCGGTGTACGGGGACTGTCAAAACTGCGCTATTTAAAGCGTACTGTCAGTCCTTTTACACCTGTAGCCTGTGGGTCAACTATACGCAGCGGACATACAGCGACCTGCGCGTGCAGTATAATAACGCGTTCCGGGTGCTGATGGGACTGCCGCGCTACTGCAGTGCCTCCGCGATGTTCGCTGCGGCTAACACGGACGGATTTGCAGCCATCATGCGAAAGCGGTGCGCTTCCATCCTGCGCCGCACGCGCGACAGTCCCAACACCATCCTGCGCGCGCTAGTTGACCGGTGGGACTCTCCGATGCTGGCTCGCTGGATTCGGCTGCACGCAGTCGTATGATTGGCCGCCAGCGTCGGGGAGTCCATCCGGACTTGCCATTTTTAACATATTTGTATGTTACTAACACTAGTTTTGTAAGCTTGCAATTTTACTAACAAATATGGATGTAATCAATGTGGATGAGTCCGAAATAAATGATTATTATTATTATTATTATAATGAAGTTTAAAACACAATTATTTTATTGTTGTAGGCGAGTTTTCAACAGTTTAAAACGATTAAAGTTTAAAGATGCGTTGTGGTGAAACTCTCACTATGCGCCTTTGGCTTACTAGCTTTAAAAGAAATTCGTCTAAATTAACGTGACCGGACATAGTTATGCCCGGGCAAATTAAATGGTGACCAGCTTGAATTACATTTGAGCAATCATATGGTCAGTCGATCGAGCGAGTGTAGCGACCGATTAGTTTCAACTTATTTAATTCCAGATAAAAAAATTGTACACATATTTTTACCTGCTTGAGGGACTTTCCAGGCCACGTTCTCAAAAAAAACCAGATGGCGCTGTACAGTTGTACCTTCTAATCTCATGGATCATCTTTTATCTTTGTTTTTGGGTATAAATGACGACCCTAGTTATTACACCCAGGCACAACAAGTCTTCCACCCATTATTAATATGATCAAGATAAAGTGAAGCAATTGTCTCTTCCAGAAAACCAATATCATTGGCCGGGTGCTCTCTTGAGAATCCGGCGGGATAGCCATGAAGCTGCGAGTATGTATACGGGAAATAGAACCTAGTTACTGCGCAATCTTTTTTATTATAATATCGTGGGGGGGGGGGATAATGTGATCCAAAATACATAAACAACCTATATACGTCCCACTGCTGGGCACAGGCCTCCCCTCAATCAACCGGAGGGGGTACGGAGCATACTCCACCACGCTGCTCCAATGCGGGTTGGTGGAGGTGTTTTTACGGCTAATAGCCAGGACCAACGGCTTAACGTGCCCTCCGAAGCACGGAATCATCTTACTTTTTCGGACAATCAGGTGTTCAAGCCTGAAAAGTCCTTACCAAACAAAGGACAGTCTCACAAAGTGATTTCGACAATGTCCCCATCGGGAATCGAACCCGGACCTCCAGATCGTGAGCCTAACGCTCCAAATATCAAGCAACAATTATATTATGTTTATCAAATCAAAAATTATATTTATTCGTACAACATAACATCCATAGCGTTAGTAACAAAAACTTACATACTAAGTTAGTTTACGAAATAAGGTGGACGATTTTGGATTTAAATCCGCCCGCCATCCCAATCAGGTGGCACATTAAGGGCCCTTAGTTAGTGTAAGGGCTGCTTGCATTGCAATTTGGAAGTGTTAGGATGGTGTTTAATAACTGCATTAAGCCCGTTGCATAATTTGCTTTGCATATTAATGAAATATTCAATTACTTAAATACAAGTCTACATACATATTTCCGCCGAAATCTCTAGCTAGAGAACATAAAGACACATTAGACACATAATGGTATTATTGGTTGATGTTTCAAGACAAATAAAATAACTAAATGAAGATAAAACTGCCTATTTTTCCCATCAGGTCTCGCTACTATTGAGTGTCCAAAAAAAATTAAAGTTCTCCATAAGTACCTACTATTTGAGTAAACAAACATATTGTTTTGGTTATATTTTTACCTTTTGCGCAGCGTTTATCTGCAAAATTATAGTGTTATATTTATTCCCTAAAGATCGGAAAGAAGAAAACTTAGAAAAAACTTATTTTCAATAAAAACTGCCTTTTTCAACTGCTTTTCTTTTTCGTAACTTATCCTCCAGACGGGGCTCCACGTTGCACCACACTTTATAGCAATTTATCACGAATTTTAGCTGGACAATATGGAGAACTGACAAAATTTAGGGACATTCAAGAGCGCCGCCGCCTACATTTGACCTTCTAATTTAGTTTAGAAGTGTGGTTGGTTATGATATTATACTTGATTTAGTTCTGAACACGTTAGGTTAGGTTAGGCTGTAACTTATTAAAAAAAAACATAGGAACTTTTTTTATGAATCTCCCGCCATAAATCATAAAATTGGCGCGCAACGTTCAAAAACTCGTTGACATCCGTTCAGGAATTGGTCGCCACAAATATTCCAAAATATATTTTTATATCGGACAAATTCAGGTGGCCTTCGGTGCGGTCGTAAAATGATCGTCACACTACCCGGTGGTTATTTAGAATAATAAACGATCTCTGTGATATTAAATTAAAGATGGCGCGGGCTCGGTAAGTTTTGGCGCGCAAACTGGGCGCGAAGTGCATTTATGAAGATTGATAACGTTTAATTTTACATCGTAATATACCTACTTTGATTCTAATCTCATTGAACCATTAAAATTACATTTATCTTTTTTGTATTGGTTAATCATGTTGTTGTTTGCTATTCTCCGTTTTGTCATTCATCTCTGTCATATTACATAATGATTGTGATAGTACAAAGTGCATTTATTTACGAGGTAGCTGTATGTTTGTCATAAATATGTATAGCACGGTAAAATAAGTTTAGATCTACGTGTGTTCAAGAGAATTTGAAAAAACTAAATATACACTTGACTGCCCAAGTTATTACCTATAGTTCATATCGTCACTGGAAAGCTAAAAAAATGTAAGCACCAAAATATCCAAAAATAACAGTCAACGTTATGATATCTATTGCTATACATAAATTGAAAAAAAAAAAAAAAAAAAAAAAAAACAAGCACCAATGCAATCTTACGTTGCCGTCTCTAAATTGCAAAAATGGTTAATAAAAATATCTTTAAACGGTTTTTTCTCGAAACGGCCTTTTGACGCTTACGTAATTTTGCCTTTACAGTGACGATATTATTATGAGCTTTATGAAAGGAAACGCAGTTAGCAAATTCCCCTTTAAAATTACCAGCTCTTTCAAAGAAAATGTGTTAGTATAGGTAGCTCTTTTGATCGAGCCTGATAAATATTTCAACATTCCCTTTGACAGAGCTTTTACATCAGCCTAACATTTTTAAGTTATTTCCGTGGAGGTTTGAGAGGAAATTTAATAAAATGTCGACGAGAGGGGGATGTGAAGATATGGTAGGTATGTTTGATGGCAGGAAGCTCATAGCTACTTTAGATCCTTGGGTATTGAATTTTGTTGTAGGTAATAGAATTGTTTCCAATGTTGAATATACCTATACCGAGAATAGGGTAGTTTCCAACTAGACAAATTTGTTAAAATATACTATATTATTTCCTATGGTAACATCAAATAAACTGTGTACCTACTATATACATTGTCTATGGACCATGATATGTTATTTTTGAATAAAAGTTGTTCGTTGCTTGCTTCCACTGAAGTACGTCGTTGTATTCAAATTAATAAGGGGGTTTTTCTATGACGTCACAGGTTGCTTTTTCATACAAATTCCGCAGTAATTTCGTAAAAAGCTATAGTAAAATGTAACTGGGGAGTTAAAAGGCCACATCGAAGCAATTCATCTAAAAAAGCAATAAGTATTGCAATTTGACATACTGACGGCTCTGGCTACGTGGTACCGCCATGAAGGAAAACGAACGTGGATTTATGTCAACGTTATGTACGCTCCCTACCAACACACTCAGCATATTAACCGAACCACTTGTCCACAACGAAAGCGATACCCCTAATCTCTAAGTAAGATAAATAGCCATAGCCATATTATTGAGTTCGCAATGCACACACCATCCATCACACATGCAAACGCTAACGAATAACGGCCATGATTGATGGGGCACTTTTGTTGGGCGCTTGTCATTCTAATTGTGACAATTAGAGTTCGCTGCATTATCACGTCAAGTGTTGTTGGTGGCGCCAAAAGTGTGATGTGACGTCATAATTTCGGTGGTCTGGTTAAGGTCAGAACCATTTCGATGTGGAGACAATCCATTAATCGACTTAAAGGACATCAGAGCCCAGGCTCTGAACTGAATTTGTATGGAGTATCCAGATACTTTACCCCGTCCGTGCGAGCAAGACCGGCAGTCCATACACGCTACCTTGCTCCTTAAAAAATTATGGTTTAAATTTTAAATAAACTAAAGCCTCCATTGGGTTGGGAGGTAAATCAAGCTCGCTCCAAGTCAGATACATGAAAATAATAATATAAACGTTTATTTCGGACAAACCACAACACACATATACATTTACTTACACAATTTTTCATGGACAGAGATCATGGGTCATTGATGGTTCATAATAGCTAATATGACACCTTGGGATCGGAACGTCATTAGACGTTCTGTCCTTGAAAGTGTTAACCTAATATTAAATAAAAAAACACAAAATATAAATGTACATAGGTGCCACAGTCCACGGAAAAAAGCCCGAGTTCAGTGTTGCCTTTGGTTTTGGTTTCATACCGGGTTAATAAACCCGGCCCCACGGGGGACAGAAGGTCATCTTCTCTGCCCTCCACTGGGGCAATTCCTGTTCGGCGCGTCCTTGCCGTTGGGGTGGCGCCTTTTACTTCAGTAGACCAGAGTGAGATAGTGGCTGAGTTCGGATAGGGACCCAGACCTACGGGGTATAACATAGAACCATTGCCCAGGGATACGGGTGAAGACCTCAACGGTTGCGGAGAGATGGGAGCCATCGATCCGGCAATTCAGGACGGAAAAGGCAAGTCACAGGAACCTGGAACCTGACAGAGGGCAGCAGTGACTGTCAGTACTAGTCAGAAGCGGAGGACAAGAGTTCTATTACGGCTTTGATATAGATTACTCTGAGCGTCATCATACTCGCGTCAGACAAGAGAACTGCGGGACGGAAAGCAAGAGGGAAACCACTGCCCTATTTTTCCCTAAAAAGTAGCATGGAGAATGCTACACCGACAAGAGCGTGGCTCTTAAGTTGTTGACAATCATCCGTCCCTTTCCTTTTCGGCGGATAAGAAAATGAAGGGTTTAACTTAAAATAAAATTAGGATGGAATCGGGGCCATTATGTGTGTTAATGGTTATGTTAGGGATCATGTGTAAGTATAATTCATTAGGAACGTATGTGTAACCTCACTACATTCCAAAATACCTGTTATATGTGGTGTGGTGAAGTAAATAGCATAATTAATGTTATAATTAAACATCCCTAATCCCTTTAAGCATGGTACTTTACGGTTAATGAGATGCTTAATCTAAGTAACAATGTTGTCTTATTGTGTCTGAGATTTTTATTGATTATTTCGTTTCATTGTCGAATTTTTACAGGGCGTTTAAGATTTTAAGGGGGTTCTTAGGTAGATCTTCGAACATCAACACAAATTTAATTTTAAAACGCATGAATAACCCGGGCGAATAAACTAGGCATCTCGTTGGTATGCAATACATTTGATGTGCTGTCTACTTAAGTCTGTCGGGTTATTGGCCGATATAAAATTTTTAAACGGTTGTTTTAGATTTCTCCTTAAAATTGACATGTGTTCCATAAATTTTATGCCTGTCGATTACCCGTCCCTTTCTTTTTCAGCGGACAAAAAAATTACAGGTATAACTTAAAATAATACCTTAATTTATTTAAAAGTTGGGTTGCTGTTGCAGTTTCTTGTCATTTCTTCTCCTCAGCCATACATAACACATTAACGTACATTCAAACTTGTGAAATTGATCTTCAAGTTCAAGTTTATCCATGATAATATAATTACGTTGAATAAATGATTCAGATTTCTGATTAAATGAAAAACTAAAGAAGAGAGGAGTACAAAAGGCGGTTTTATTGTTAACTAGCAATTTCTGACGCTAAAAGATGTAGACTTAATTATGTAATTTAATCATAAAATGTTATTTTTGCAGATAATAATTGAGAAATATGAAATACACAGCATCTATGACACCAAAGACAGTATATTTGTCATTGTTTCAACCAATTCAACACTATTCAAGTTTTAAGAGATTTCTGCAGCCGACTGATTACAAAATGTATCAAACAACATCATCATCATTATCAGCCGTACGACGCCCACTGCTGGGCATAGGCCTCCCCCAAGGATCTCCACGAAGATCGGTCCTGCGCTGCCCGCATCCAGCGGCTTCCCGCGACCTTCACCAGATCGTCGGTCCACCTTGTAGCGGGCCTACCCACGGGTCGCCAAACCCTATACAAGTTCTATCAATTGAAAACGCACATTGACAAAAAATTGGTGCCTTTTTGTCAATGCGCGTTTTCAATTGTATAAATGCACATACGATTATTATAACTGTACGTGTTTATATAAAAAGCGTGTTTACGCGTTAGGCGGTTCGGTAAGCAAGAAAATGAGATTTTTGTTTTGTGTCCGGGGTGTCGACGATTTCCCTCAATCAGCGCTTATCGCTAACGACCCAGTAGGGTCGATTAATTCTTTCAAATATTTTTCCCCTCAGACGTCGCCCTGAGCCGAAGTTCGCGCCCAGCTGGGCACCCTCTTAACGTTGTACCGGCTGAGAGCCTTCAGCCCTCCCCATTTGTCCGGCCAAGTAGTTAATGCCATCTGCAGCAAATCTACAGTAAGTGACGTCAAAAAAAGGGGTGTGCCTCAGTTCAGCTCAAAAGCCTTAATTAATTTTTAAAAAGCTTTACAAAGGAAGAGAAATTAAAAAAAAAGAACGCTTATTATTGTAAGCCCTTTGAAGCTGTTTGCGTCGTTATCTGTGAAGTCAGGGGTGCGCCACCTTTGTCCTGCGAGGCAGAGGTTAATGTGACCATAACTGAGTTTATAGTTTATACCAAATATCTGTTAATAATAACGATGTTTAATAACTGGGCTATTACAAATATTATAAGAGTGCTAAAGTTGAGTAGACCGTTGCTGAATGTTGCAAAATGGCCTCCCATTTTGTACTTCTTTAGAATGATGAGTAACTTTTAATAATAGATTATTTTTTTATGTTTCGGACGTGTGTGACCTAACCTGTATTGGGCTGCTTTTCGTAGTCACTTTTGTAAAAAAACCGGAGCTATCAAAAACTTCAGGCTAGGTAAGGGGCTCCCGTGATAACAGGATAACGCTAGGGAGATGATGATTATATATTTTTTTAATTTTTAGCTGTACAACGCATTAGGTAAACCTGTATTGCTGTTATACTACTTGTACTTACGTATATTATAAAAATAAATAACTCAAATGTTCTTGTTATTATGCAATAAAGTGTGGTGTATAGATAATTTGAATTGAATGATGACGGTTTGAAATATCGTGTTAATTTCGAATTTATTCATCTTAGGACTTGAACAGTGGTTGCAATTAGTCTTTGATTAAGTAGTTGTGACTCTATCCATCCGATCCATCCCATTAGGGGTGTGAGTTTATGTATTTAAAGTAATGTAAACGATTTGACTTTATCGTTTTGTGGATAACTTAACTCGAGCATGTCGTTAAAACCGACTAAAAATTATTTTTCCACAACATGCTACTATAGTCGAAAATGACGAAATGACCGTACGCCGCTAAGGAGTAAAGGGGAGCGTGCGCGCACTGTTTGTGTCGCTCACACTTACGCGGTAAGGCGGTACACGGTAAGAATGAGATTTTTTTGTAATGCATATCGTCTTGCCCATCCTGATAGGATTTACAGTCTGTGTTGTCTGTAGATAAATGATTTTTTGGACCTAAGTCATCCTCGTCATCACCCTAGCGTTATCCCGTTTTTCACGGGGCGCACTTATCCAACCTGAAGATTGGCCAGGTTCTTTTTACAGAAGCGACAGCTTGTCTGACCTTTAACTCGCGAAGGGCAAACCAACACAATATAGGTTAGGCAGGCTAAGGCATTTATTTAGATGTCAAGACTTCTAAACAGTTTTTTTTAAATTTTTCAGTGTCGGTGACACACCGTAACAAGTGTTGTTGCTCTTGATGATTTAGACGATTGTTTTGCAAAGTGGTGACTCACTGACAAGGATGACTAGTTGGTGACGTCTCTATCAATCAGTCTTTAACAGATAATTGCTTTAACAAAATTATTCTTGGCAAAACAAAAAATTGTTTTCATATATTTTTCCAATTTTTTTTTTATTTTTTTAGCTGATTTCGTGCTTCGGAGGGCACGCTAGGCCGTTGGTCCCGGCTATTAGCCGTAAAAACACCTCCACCAACCCACATTGGAGCAGCGTGGTGGAGTATGCTCCATAGCCCCTCCGGTTGATTGAGGGGAGGCCTGTGCCCAGCAGTGGGACGTATATATAGGCTGTTTATGTTATATATTTTTTATTTATGTTAACACACTACTAGGTACTCTTTTTAAACTGGACACCTCAGGTTTGTCTTGTCTTAAATTTCGTACCGGGCGAGAGCCCTCAGCGCTCCGCATTTATTCGACCAACTAGTTAATTCCATTTGCGGCATATCGTCAAGTAACGTCAAAAAATATCTCAAAAAGCACTCCAATTTACATAAGAAAAAGAATCGAAAACGAGAACGTGAGCCTTTCAATCGATTACGATTTAAAATGACATTATAGACCGAGACGGTCGCAGGTTGCCAACCTCTGCAATAAATAGAGCCGTACCAATCACTCGTTTACGATTCCACTTGCGTGCTACCTACATACGCACTGGAATTCCATGGTTTTCTTTCTCCATTTGGCATGTGAGATCGCTTGTCATAATACTAAACCGATTTTGGCGGGCAAAACTTTATTTTAACACCGTTATAGGTACGTTCTTCAGCTTATGATTAGTTCAAGAGGTAGAGATACGTTTAGAACTCATCTCTCGAGCGTTATTCTGTTTTCACAGGCTCTTTCCCTAACTTGAGGGTATTGATTGACGGGTCCACCTTCTAATTTGAAGGAAAAACCATTCCAGTAGGTTAGGTCACACATCTCAGACATATGGGGGTATTGGTAAGGATAGAGATTGCTCTCCCACTGACATAGAGTAAAATGTGGGTAGGTACAACATTTAAACGATCGATGGTCATAGAGTTCACAATTAGCTGAGGTATTGGAAAATGTTTACGTAAGTACCTACCTAGTCACCAATTTAAAAACTGCCTAGGTACAACGATCAAAAACAAATCCGATTTAACAAGTTTATTAAATTTGTAGCGTAAGTCCTACTTAGCCTGATTGTTTTTAAGGCCTCAATAAATTTTACTAAAGAATGACCGGTTCGAAGGATCATGGACTTATTAAGCAGGGTAATATGATAAAAATCACGCTTGATAGATTTTTATTAGAAAAGTTTATTAATAGCATTTTTTTTCTGATCTAAATTGTCAATGCAATTTTTCAAATTTCAGAACGTGGGATCTGTAATTACCTACCTATCTGTTTATGGACTTTCAGGACTTTTGTTATATTAGGAGCTCTTATTAGACCCGTCCGAGAGAATTGTCCGTAATTCTGTGGAAAATATGAAGCTCGTTGCCCTGATTGGATTATATTATTGGGGAGCCGAGGGTCCCGCATCCGTATTGATTTTTACACTTGACCCAAACGGCTGATGACAGCTGGCTGATGAATATAATATTAATTACTCTCCTCACATGATCCGAGAGCCCACAGACTCGATCCTCCCGACGACCCGTCCAACCTGTGGGTCGGCTGTCAACTTATTGATTTATTTTGACGATTCCACCTCCTCTGCGCTTATCTCCGACAATACATACAAATAACAAATGTGTGACGTTGTTTTCACTCAACCCATTTAGCTAACAAGAGTATTACGGGCGACCTTCGCGCCGCGTCAAGAATTCAAACGTGCTACAAACTATGGTACTCACTCTTCGGAGTGCTGCGATACATTGTCCTTGTCCTTGTGGGCCTGCCCTGAGCTGCAAGAGTTGCCCATCTCGACTCAGGCCCGGCCTGCCCTCCTTAACTCGTCACCCCACACATCCCCCGGTCACCTCATGCGGCCAACACCACACTTTTAACAACACTCACACACACGTAATTCTGTTAAAGAACCGCAATAATTCAACATCTCCCGGCGTCGCGATTTCGGGCGGCAAAGCTAAAAATATAAAGTGCGCGCGTACCAACGCCGCCGAATCTCGACGACGAATAATCGATGCGCGCCCTCTCGGCCGCCGCCCCCGTCCCGCCCCGCACATCCCGCGCGCCGGCCGCCTCGCGCGCGCGCTATCTAATTATCCACGCTTTTCACGACATGCCACCGATAACTGAGCTTTTCCACGCTTTTCCGGACGAAGAAGATCCAATATGTTATGCTCTAGCGATCTCCGTAAACAACGTTCAATGAGAATATTCGGCTGTCAGGCGGTCGGCGACACTGGCAACAGAACGCGGTGGCACGTCGATTCAAATTTGGAATTCTTAAAATAAAAATACCTCCTTTCGTTTGTTTCTGTCTTGTCGCCCCAGCAAGTGCCCACAAGTATTATAGTTGTTGATATACTTTAAATTGAATTTAAATGATTTTTTCGAGTTTTTGAAAAGGGTTTTCGGTGTGGGACATCATGCCCAAGTGTTTTCTGAACGCCGTGAGGCCTCTTATGGATGGTTTCATACATGAATCTGGTAATATTCCATTAGAAAGTAAGTTAAAGTGTTTTCCAGATTCGTTGTGTATTTTCTTGTTCACAAGGAAGTTCGAAAACGTGTTTTCTTTATAAATAGGACAGAGATGATCGCTCTTTTCATATTAGAGTATGTCCCACTTGTTTTAATATGATTTAGTATGATTTTTACACGGTTTTTCATTTGTTGTGAGTAACATATTTCCGCGAATAGTTGACATACAATTTGGAATATCCGCGTTCGCACGTTGCTATTTTTGTAGATATAGGTACTTATTAATCATAATGATTGGGGTCTCGAACATAAGAGGTATCTTACCTAGGCCTCCTCTCTTCCTTATTTCTTCCATCTCTTTAGGTTTTGCTCTATTTCCATATCTTCGAATCGCATGGATCCATCATCTCTGAGGGCTGCCCTTTGTTCGTAAACACTAAACTCTAATGAGGGTTTTCACTCGTCATGTACCTTGCGCATGTTTCTCTCAAGTATATACTGTTTATAAATTTGTGAATTACCTAAGTTTCAAGGAATAGTTAATAGCAATATCCTCGCCCCTGATATATGGGATTTAAATATAGCTGGCGAGGAGTGAGTCGAGGATTCTCCTTCAGTCCTTCGGGGATACAAGCAGGATGCTATTACATAAACTCATACATAAACTCACGCCCGTAATCCCTAATGGGGTGGGCAGAGCCGCAAGTAATCAAAGACAATCAAAATCAATCGAAAGTTTAGATGTTATAGTTAAAAGATAAAGATATTCATTGTGTATAAATTTATTATAATAAATAAATGTTGCAGTTATAGTTGCAAATTACGTCTCATTGTTTTTTTTTTCTTTTTATTGTTATTTGGACTGTGATAAACAAACAATTGATAAGCGTCGTGCTCTCTGAGGCTCTCAGAAACAAAGAAACTCTAATAGATTCTCGCCTATTTTACATTGCGATTATATTGTAAAACCCACTTTATTTTTCAGCTGAATGCAGACCAATTAGAATAACCAAATCGGTGTTGAAAAGACAGAAAAACCTTCTAAAGAACAATGAAACGATATACCACGACAAAGTTCCCATATGCACTCGTTTCTATTTGCAACTACTAAAGCGTAGTCAGTTTTTACAGAACTTCATTGACACCGAAACCTTTGAATACGCGTCTGAAAGTGAAAAAGCAGTGAACTCCCCCGAGCCAGCGAAGGCGAAAGTTCAGAAAATAAAAGAAGTAGACAGGACTACGTACAACCTACGTTCAAGCGAAAGAACAGAGCGCAAAGTGTACGAAAGCGTAAAGCCACGCACACGTAAAGCGAAAACTGAAAACGGAACGCAAATCCAACTTTCCGAAGCGAAAAATTCTGAACGAAAGCGGAAATGTCGCCGAGAGCCGTTGGCGCCAATCATAGAAGAAATAAAAAACCGTGAGCCGATAAAAACTATAAACAACACGTTGAAGACTGCGAATAATCTTTTAAAAAGTAATAAAGGGGCTGAAATAGATAAAATAGCGGAGAAATTGAAGAGCTTAAAAGGTATTTCTGATGAAATTCCTGAAAAACAAGTGGTGACCAGCAAAGAATTTGATAAAGAGAATTCAGAGCCGTGTGTAAAAGTTGACAAGGCGCTAGAGTGCTATAAGGAACAAGGTAAGCTTTAAGTTTTACACTTTTACACCTTTTGTAATTTTTTTACGCCTCCGTGGTCTCCGTAGTCTAGTGGTTGAGCGTTAGCCTCATGATCCGGAGGTCCCGGGTTCAAATCCCGGTGGGGACATATCACAAAAATCACTTCGTGATCCCTAGTTTGGTTAGGACGTTACAAGCTGATCACCTGATTGTCCAAAAGTAAGATGGCACGTTACGCCGTTGGTCCCGGTTACTACTAGTGATGTAAATAAGTAGTCGATACACGAGCTATGTCAGGGGCCTCTGGCGGCTCAATAATAAATCTGACACCAGGGTTGATGAGCTTGGTAATTAACCTCACAACTCACACGGTAGAAGTTGTACGCCCGCCTATCGGGGCAGTGCTACAAGTGATCAGAAGACAAATTGCAGTCACTTTTGATAAGCCGTATTGATCGATCAGCGCTACATCGTCGTCCGCGCACAGCCCACGTCTCCGCATAGTGATCCTCATTGAAGCTGAGCGGAGAGGAGATGTGCCAATAACGCAATTCTATTCACCATCATTATATTATTTATCTATCTAAATATATAAAAGGAGAAACTGACTGACTGACATATCAACGCACAGCCTAAACGGCTAAACGTAGGCACTTGAAATTTGGTAGGGACGTAGCTTAGGTACCGTAGAGGTGCACTAAGAAAGGAATTCCCGAAATTCCCACGGGAACGGGAAATAGCGGGAAAATCCTTTTGTATGAAAAATCTAACCCACATAAGTAAGACGCTTGAAATTTGGCATGCAGGTACCTTAGTAAACTTAAAGCTTAGTTGCAACATGATATTGCAAAATTCCCAAGGGAACGGGAGTTAGCGGGAAAAAATATTTGTATGAAAAAATCTAAACCGCGTAAGATACGAGTAGATGTTTTCAATTTAGCATGCATGCATAAATTAGTAAATATAAAGTTTAGTTATGGGTGTTTTGAAAAATGGGAGTTAGCATGAAAAAAATGTTGTATTAAAAATCTAAACTGCATAAGTTAAATGCTTGAAATTTGACATGCACTCCCACACACACAAATACCTCTCTTTTATAACGCCACGCGGACGAAGTCGCGGGCAAAAGCTAGTATGTAATAAGCCCTTTAGACTTGCTCGAGATCGCTACGCCCCACCAATTTGCTATTAGACTGTGACCTGCGACCTTCACGCATCGGGTAAGATGGATTAGGTAGTAAAATTACCGCTTTAACCTCAATCCACCAGTGGACGTATCAAAGGGCGAGTGGCGGTCGCGGCGTTGGGTCGGCGCGAGTCACGCTTGCAGCTACTGCGGGAAGCGCTTCGACAGACCCTGGGTGCTGAAGGGGCATCTTCGCCTCCACACCGGCGAGCGCCCCTTCGTCTGCCCACATCCGCTCTGTACCAGGACTTTTGCTGATCGGTAAGATTTTTCGCTATAAAACATAACCTACCTACTGAAGTTTGTTTGCTTATAAAATACCTAGACCATGCAGACACTCTGCGCCGCATTTAGCGCTAAAAAGTAATAATTAATTTTTAAATAGTCATAATGACAATGTAACAATCACGTCTGTAAACCCCTCTCTCTCTACCCGAGTCTGTGTATACGAAGCAAAGCAATTGAATGCAAGCACGAAAAAGCTTATAGCGCTTTATTTTTACTCAGTCCAACAGCGGGCTTAGCACCGTAAGCACGCGACTCTTTCTCACCGCGACAGAGATCGTCTGTCGCTTTCTGTGCAGTACTGTGAGAGAGTGACGGGCGATGTATGTCGAGGATAGAAAGAGTCGCGCGCGTACGGTGCTAAGGCCGCAGAAATGTAGTCTGTAGAGATATCAATTCTAAAAATCCAATCACGGTATTTTCGAGAATATCCAATTTGCAGTTTTATTAACACTCTCAATAATAATAATTTTATTGCCAAAAAAGTAGGTACAATTCTTTCCTTAAAATAGCTTAGTCTTGGACACAAGTATAAATAGGTAGGTGCCATAGCTGACTAAGTATATAAATACTTGTATTACATTTAGATATTTATGTTACTTAACCTCTCATATGCCGAGATACCAGACACAATAGATTTTACATTGTGTCTGGTCGAGATCCGCGTTCCGGCATTTAAGGGGTTAAGCTAGCTAGTTTACGCACTTATGTTACCAAAACAAAGAAATACAAAAGTTTTTAATGACTGGCTTAATAAAATAAAAAGACAAAAAAAAAAACAGAAAGAAAGCAAGAAAGAAAGATCCTCTCTTTGTGTGGAATGTAGTTCCTTGTTATGTTGTCAATGTAATGTCAATGTATGTCCCGAAATCCCGGGATCAGAAGAGTCTCGGGATTGAAATCTCTAGTAGACTGTAATTAGTATTTGTTCAGGTCGAACCTGCGCGCGCACCAGCGCACGCGCGGCCATCACTCGTGGCAGTGGAATTGCACGGAGTGCGGGAAGGCGTTCTCACAACGGCGCTACCTCGAACGACACCGCACCGACGCCTGCCGCAAGTATAAGTTAGTACATACAATATATCATGGTTTAAAAAAAACAGGTATGCTCCAAAGTGACAGCTAACATTGGAGGTAGGTATGTACAGGCACAAGTAATATCATGTACCCACTTTAGAACCCTGTCGTACTATCATATTTGACATTTAATGAGACTTACGGTTTAATTTGTCAAATAAGTTAATGTGACATGGTATCAAAGTGTATACATATTAGTGCTCGTGACCGTACCTACCTTATTATCACGCCTCATACATCGATTCCAGATGATTTATACAGGGTGTTAGTGACATCGCAACGAAAACTTTGAGGGATGATTCGGACCGTGATTCTGAGTTGACATCAAGTGGAATTTTCCGTCGCAAAAGTATGGAACTGAAAATAATTGAAAAAGACAAACATTTTCATGAATTTTCCGACAAGAAATTCCACTTGATATCAACTCAAAATCATGGTCTTATACATTGTTTTAAGTTTACGCGGTTATTATCATAATTAAAGCACATAATAACGCCGCCTATTGTACTTATGTTTTTATTCGTATGTTTATGTCCTTTGTATATGTCGTTGTGCAATAAAGTATTATTGATTGATAACGGGTTCTTACCGCGTTTGAATGGCGTCATCCCGTGATCATGGCACTTGCAACAGTGTCGAAATATCGGGAGTCTCATATCCCCATTTAAACGCGGTAAGAACCCGTTATTATGTGCTTTAATTATCATGGTTTTAATTATAACCCCTCAGTATAGTGTCTAGGTCGTACCTTATAAATAGGTCGTACCTTGTGCCTGTCGATTACCCGTCCCTTTCCTTTTGGGCGGACAAGAAAATGACAGGTATAACTTAAAATTAGATGGCGTGTTCTGGAATCAACACCATACGAAACTTAATTTATTGTCATAATATAAAAAAAAATATAATTTGTTGCAGGCTACACTCCCGGAACAACAAGACAGAGTCGCAGACCTTGAAAGCAGACGCGCCTCCAGTCACAGTACCCATGTACGGTGTGGTCAACCACAAACTCAGTTTGAAGTGTGAAGAACTTCCAGAAGTCAGCAATCCGGAAAAGTATGACGACAAGCCGATAGACCTGTCCATTGGAAAGAGGGAGATAGAAAATTAAGTGACGGTGCATGTTTTATATTATTATGCATGATAACTGATAAGCTATACAGTTATGTTAATATATTTTTCTTGTTCTTAATTTGTGCTTTATTTGCTTCTCTGCTGGATTGGACATAAAACTTACAGCTATACATGGCGTTAGTGAGTCGTATCGAAAAAACAAAATTGCTAGCTTTGTTTTTTTTTTACATCCACATACATACATAAAATAAACTCACATCTACTTCCCGCCGGGGTAAGCAAAAACTATGGAATTGCTCAGAATTCAATTCAAATTCAAAAATATCTTTATTCAGTAGGTAACATTTTGAGTTGTCTTTTTTCATAGCGAACGTCTCATCCGCCTGAAACTACTGCAGCTTCTCACAACCATATTAACAAGCCGGGGAAAAGTAAGTGAACAGCGTCGGCACAGAGCCCTAGACGTTCTTAAAAAAAATCTAAGAGTACTTAAAAAGAGTAAATAAGTTGCTTTCATATAAGAAAAAAAAAACGTATTTTTTAAATCATCTTTATTACAATAAATAAATAAATACATTTTGTACAACTTACTAATAACATAAGACTTTGTTACAACATCGAAGTGTTCACCGATCAACTCACAAACCACGAGAATAGGAAACACATTTCATTGGACGATACTTCACAAGATCAACGCTTTGATAGCTTTAAATATAATCACATTTTGATATGAATAATTTTACGTTTTGTTTGCTACTTTGTTATATAACATAGCAACGACTGCATGCAGAGGTGTATAGGGCACGACTCACGTAATAGGGGGCAAGCCTGTTGCCATTAACAGAAGACCACGCGATATTATGCTACGAAGGGCGTTTAACACTTATTTCCATTTAATTTCACAGAATAAAAATAAGACGAACTAGTGACGGCTATCTTCAGGAATCATTTTGCCCAAAATTATGAATTGTTATAATGTTGCCGAATCTAGCACACCTAATTTTATCTTAAGTTATACTTGTCCAAAAAAACGTGTCGAGTGCATCACGTCAATTTTCGATAGAAATCTTAAATAACCATTTCAAAATTTTACGTTCAGGAACGTTGGCGTATAATCTAACAGAATTAGCTTGACAGCACAAGTGAAACAGATTCAATACCAGCGCGATGTCTACTTAATTCGTCCGCGTTATTCATACATTCGTTTTAAAATTAACAGCTGTCAATTATCCGTCCTTCTTTTTCGGCGGATAAAAAATAACAGGTATAACTTAAAATGACATTAGAAGTTAAATTTGCAGGAAACAGCGCCAACATAGCAATATAGAGAAAGACGGATTGTAGACAATATTTTTGATAAACTGTACGTAAAAAATATCCATATCAAAACGTCCGTACATTCGTTTGACTAGATATATTATTATCTGTATTTTCCATATATCAAATAAATACAAAAATTACATGGAAACCTCGACAGTATTAGCAAATATTAGTACATAGTTGATGTGCTTAAGCATATATATATATAACCAAGGAAAATCATTTTTATACAGTGTGTTAGTGACATCGTAACGAATACTGAGTGGAATTTTCCGTCCACTTGATATTAATTCAGAATCATGGCCCCAATCATCCCCATTAGTATTCGTTACGATGTTACTAACATCCTGGATATGAAAGTAAGTACATTTTAACATATATACGGTTAGCTGTAGCTTGTAAAAATTAAAACTTTTCCATAACCGAGTATCAAAAAGAAGAATTGGATTTCTGAGTAAAGTTTCAGTAATTACTTTATTTCTAATCCTTATATACAGCATTTATTGCACCGAATGGAACTTGTATTCAATGGAGTAATATGGAAGTCGTGTTGTAATAGATACAATACATGATTTAAAAAAATAATTATCACTTTGTTTGAAGTTTGTGTTTCTCTAGTATTTTGTACATGGAAATTCTCAGCAATGGAAAGGAATGTAGAAATACATAGTACAAGAATTTGTGCTAAAAGCATTCATAGAAAGACTGAGATAGTTTACAATTAATTAAACAGAAAAGCAAAAGCTTTGTTCTGAAGATTTTAGGAGTCTCAAGTTGGGAGTTGTTAGACCTCTCTTAATAGTTTCCATATTTAAAATTCATCTTTATTTAAGTTCCATTGCCTACCCCTTCAAGAAAAATCATGGGTAAATAACATTAAAAGCAATATAATTTAACTATTAAACATGATTTTTGACACCTACGATTTGGTCTTCAACAACTATCAAAATATATAATTGCTTGTTACCAGAGTAACCGCAAAATACTAAAATGTTCTTAATATAGCACGGAATATGGCATCGAATTGCTTGGCACTTGTCGGATTTTTAAATATACTCACAGCAATGACTAGCACAAAGTTAGAAAAGGACAAAAATATAAGATCTAAGATATTATAAAAATATATGAACAACAACTTTTGACTTCATGAATATGTATGAGACCGATTCTAAATAATTTAACGATGCCTTTGTGTTAAAAATCTTCCTCAAACAATAATTTCGAAATAGGTTTAACCAGCCGCACACACTTTTATCTAACTTTGAGAAAATAGATCTCTTAAAAGCTTTCGACTAGTATACTTGACACTTGAAATAAATTTTCTCTGTTTTCACATTATATTCAACGTTTATGAACAGATTCCGTATTTATGAATAAATAAGTACCAAATGATCTACTGAAAAAATTCGTGTAAATCATAAACTTGAGTGTAAGTATTATGGCGCACCTAAAGGTACTATTTTAGGGCCACTGCTATTCAAACTAGGTAAATAAAATTTAAACTACAATTTATTAGCTTATTAGATACGGCACTAGCGGAAATACTTAAAACTTATTTAATTAAGTATACTTAGTAATACCATACCCCGGACACTAAATTTTCATTCCTATCGTGTCCTCTTGCCGCGGAATTGCGAGCGAGACTACTTGACTACTCTTTAACGGCTTACGGCCTATATGGACTAAAGTGGCCCTCATCGGTGGTGAGGTAAACCTAGCTCAGCCGCTGGTGCGGAGAGTTGCCGTTCTTTACGTAGTATTATTCCTTATTTTATGATGACGGTAAAAAATGTGGACTTATTTATCCAACATAATCATAAAATCATTGTGAAAAATGAAATACATAGCATCTATCTCATTGCTTACAAAACTATCAAAGTTTTAAGATATTTCTGCAGCCGATCTATAACAAAATGTATCAAACCCTATACAAGTCCTATCAATTGAAAACGCGCATTGACTTACAATCACACATTGACAAAAAGGCACCAATCTACAAATTTTATAAATGCACTTACGATTATTATAACTATACTTGTTTATATAAAAAGCTTCTGAGCTAAGCAGATCTGAAGTAAATATCTTTTTTTACAACAATAGACAGATAGAGACTTATTTGAAGAACTTTTGCATGCTTCGTTTTAAGTAGACCCGTTTCTAAATTGCCTCGGGGTCTGGGTGGTTTTCCACCAACCAGCGGTGGAGCAGTGGTTTTGATGGCACTGAATTTAAAGTACCGGTGTCTTAGTTTATTATGTGCGGAAAAAAAAACAAGGTATGCTCTTCCTTTAATATACGCACTAACTAGATACTGAACTGAGCATTATGTATAATAATACTGCGAAATTTTCAAAAATAAACACGTTTAAACAGATTTTGGCATTGTTACACTTAAAGCCATGGATTTGAGTCAGGCATTTAACAAACCGAAGCGTCTCGTTGAGGCGACGCACGACCCTGCTGGCTGCTATTTTTGTCAAAGGGTTAGTTTAGCTGTTCAAAGAAGAAATGCTGTCGGTCTTTAGAGCACTTTGCCTCGGTGTGATGCTGTGGAATAATTTTTCTATTTGTAAAGAATTGTATATTGTTCTGAACGTGGATTTTAATAAATATCAATGGAATATAAACCGAATAGCAAAATTTTGCGTTCACTTTTCTGGAGTATATTTTTGCTAGATAATTAAAAAAGGGGCTAAAAGCGACTTGGGCTCGCTCGATCAGAATTCTGGATGCAGCCTGCCCAGTAAATGAACCAATATTTTCTGAAATATGTGATTTCATTGCGGATACCAATAAATGTCAATCCCAAAGAGCATACCTTATTGTTCAAGCTATACAGTACATTATCTACCGTAGTGCGATCATTATAAGGCAGGCGGTTCTCGGATGCCTTCGCTGTGGCGTGTGCGTCCCGCCATGTCCAGAATCGCCTTCGCTTCAGGGTTCCTGTCGAGGATACTCGTGTCGCGTTCATCCTGGGGACGGAACAACTTATTTTTATATCTATCGAAATTGTACCTGTTCTGTGCGTGCAAAAAGTGTTTATTCTTCATTGATTCTATATTATACAGGGTGTTAGTGACATCTTAAGTCGTAACGAAAACTTTGAGGGATAATTTAAATTATTTTCTGTTCCATACTTCTGCGACGGTAAATTTCACTTGATATCTCTAAATCAATCATAATCTTAGGTACATAATCGAAAATCATTTGTTTAGACCCGTGCTGTTTCGAACATGCGACCTCTCAGTGAAAGATAATCATTTATGATCCAAACATGAATTCGAAAACAAATTCGATAATCATTGGTTTACGCCTGTGCTGGATTCGAACCTGTGACCTCAAACTGAGAGTCAAGAGTTCTACCAAGTGACAGCCGTGTCAAGCAATATTAAATGAGAACCCATCATACGAATGTAAAAAAAAATAATATATAAGTACCAGTCAGTTGGCATCTCTGAAGCCGTCGCTGATTTGCGATTTGCCGCACAGCTGCAGAAACTTGCGGTCAGACGCCCGTGTGTCCAGCACGCTACTGTGCCGCGACGGAACCGATTCCAGCTAGGATAGGGGTGGGTTAGGATAGGTTATTTTAGGAGTCAAGGGTTATTTTAGGAGTGAATGGTTACTTTAGGAGTCAAGGGTTATTTTAGGAGGGTATGGTTATTTTAGGAGTCAAGGGTTATTTAAAGAGTCAAGGGTTGTTTTAGGAGTGAATGGTTACTTTAGGA
This sequence comes from Pectinophora gossypiella, assembly GCF_024362695.1. NCBI lineage: Eukaryota > Metazoa > Arthropoda > Insecta > Lepidoptera > Gelechiidae > Pectinophora > Pectinophora gossypiella. The sequence continues at coordinate 5,037,633 of NC_065424.1, forward strand.
GTCAAGGGTTATTTTAGGAGTCAGGGTTATTTTAGGAATCAAAGGTAGGACAGCACAACAGTTAAGACTCCAGGACGCTCCAACTCGCGAGGGCAAAATACCGGTTATAACATTACTGAAGTCCGTCGTACCTTCACTAATTGGAGTAGAAGCAATCTCTGGTCATAGATGTCCAGAACTGGAATGCTCACTTACCGATTCTTTGACAGATAAAGGCTTGTCGCCCACCCCCCAGACTTCTAAGCTGCGTATCTTGAAGCTCGTTTCCTTGCTCAGTCGCTTGTATCCGCGGAAGGTGCTACACGCGTCTGTACTTGTGCCGGTTCCAAACGGGTCTGCATTCACCCATATGCCGCCGAAGTCGAACTGGCCGCCCATCATCTGTGAAGAATGAAATTAATAAATTGTACTAGGTTTACCAATTTATCGGTGCTAATTCCTGTAAATACCATCTAATTTTATTTTAAGTTATATCTGTCATTTTCTTATCCGCCGAAAAGGAAAGGGACGGGTAATCGACAAGCATAAAATTTATGGAACACACGTCAATTTTAAGCACAAATCTAAACCAACTGTCTAAAAATTTTACATCCGTCAATAACCCGACACAGTTAAGTAGACAGCACGTCAAACGGATTGCATATCAGCGACGTACCTTTTGATTCGCCCGGGTTATTTATTCATTTACTCATTCTTCCTAAAATTAAGAGCTGTGAATCATCCGTCCCTTTCCTTTTCGACGGATATGAAAATGACGGATATAACTTAAAATAAAATTAGGCGGTGTCTGCAGGAATCGGGGCCATCATCTCCCTAGCATTATCCCGTTTTTCACAGGGTCCGCTTACCTAACCTGAAGATTTGACAGGTCCGGTTTTGTACAGAAGCGACTGCCTGTCTGACCTTACAACCCGCGAAGGGCAAACCAGCCCAATACAGGTTAGGTCACATACACATAAAATGTATTTCTCGGGAATGTGGGTTTCCTCTTTTTTATTGTGAGCAACATGGGCATTTTTATTAAAATACTGCACAAAAGCACTAGACTCACGACATGTACAGACGAATAAAATAAGCACAATAGGCGGCCTTATTGAGGCAACCTTTGGGTGAAAGAAGTTTACAACAACGTGACTCACCAGTCCATTGGGCAGCGTCTTGGTCTGGAAGTTCATGTACTGGTAATGATCGTTGTACGAGGTCGCCGGGTACACGCGCATCTTAGGCGCGAGTGTGAACAGGAATGACTCGTCGGTGCCGTAGAAGTTCGGCGAGAGCGTCCACGGTTGGGACGCGTACCCGCCGAATATGTAGCCCGCGTTGTCTTCGATTATCACCAGTGACGGGCCCACGTCTTGGATGCGACCTGGTGAGTTTGAAACGCCACATCAAAGAAATTCATCTAAAAAAGAAATGCGGCGGACGCAACTAGTTGATCAGCTAGTTCCGTCCACATGCAACAGATGGCGCCACCAATCAATAATGCGGTCCTGAAACGCGCTATCGAAGTTTACACAGCGAGACGCATATATACAACTTCCAATATGACACTGTTGGATCGTCGATCCCTAATCACACTACCAACTCGTGGCTAGCGGGGTACTATGCTCTGTTCGGTACCCCCGAAAACATCCTCTGGCGGCAGCACACCCTCGCATCCTCATATATAATTCCTTCGACGTGGTCTTTTTAATCCCGCAGGAAGGGAGATCTGAGGTTCACATTTTATCAAGAGAACAGTTAGAGGTCATAGCCCACTTACACGACTCTGCTCAAACACCGCCCTAAACTGACTGCTGGCGGGAAGCTTGCTGACACCGAGCTGTCAGCTAATTTATGTTGTGTAGTTTTTTTCTATGAAATATGATTGGCCACCTGATACGATTCATTTATAAAGAACACCGTAGAAGGAAAAAATGAAGGAAAGAGAGGAAAGGGTAGACCTAGGAGAACATTTATGAAACAAAAGAGAAGGTGCAGGTTGTGTCGTATCAGAAGGTGAAGGATTTGGTTGAAAGAAGAGAGTAATGGCGATTACTTCACCGACAAGAGCGCAGTTGACTAGTTGTAAACTAGCCTATTCTGCTCCGGAGATTCTAATCCGGAGGTCCCGGGTTCGAAGCCCGGTGGGGACATACCACAAAAATTAATTCGTGAACCCTAGTTTGGCTAGGACATTACAGACTGATCACCTGATTGTCCGAAAGTAAGATGCTCCGTGATTCGGAAGGCACGTTAAGTCGTTGGTCCCGGTTACTACTTACTGATGTAAGTACGTAGTCGTTATATGAGTCATGTCATTTGCCTTTGGCGGCTCAATAGTAACCCTGACACCAGGGTTGATGAGGTTGGTAATTCACAACCCAAACGATAGAACCAACCCAGACTTATAAGTGAGTAATCGTTACATGAGCCATGTCAGGGGCCTTTGGGGGCTGAATATAACCTTGACAGGGTTGATGAGGTTGGTAATCCACCTCACTACGTACACGATAGAAGAAGTCTATTCTGCAAAAAGAAGTCAAGAAGTCGACGTATATTTTAGAAATTTGTAAATTTGTTCGTAAATACCAAGATTTTTTTAAACGTCGCGAAGATCTCCATGTAAAATACACATTGTGTCATGGAAAAAGATTAAATTTACCTATATCTAGACTCGTCCTACACTCTTGTAGCCCATATGTGATGTTCATCAAAATTTATAATAAACTGCCTAACATATTAAAAGAAGAAAAAAGTGACAAAATCTTTATTAAAAAAATAAAAGAACTTCTCATTAATAAATGTTACCTACTACAGCACTAGTGAATACCTTAATGATACTGATGTTACCATTTGAAAAGCTTCCTCCTCTCTTTTAAACTTCTATTTTGTTGTGCCCGAAAGGGTCTATGATGTGAAACTCATACATGTAACTTACAAACTTGTACACCATCATAGTATGCAAATAAAGAATATATTGAATATTGACGTACCAGCCATGGTGGAGAATGACTCGCCGTGTATGTGCGAAGAGAAGAGGAACCGCCACTTGTGCTGGTGCTGGCGGGGGAGGTTGCTGTTCAGCCACACGATGTGCGCCAGGTCGATGAACGCTGGGTAGTCGGGTAGTGGGTCGATGCCTGAAGTATTCAGGAGTATGTTTATACAAGGCGTTAGTGACACCATAACGAAATTAGACCGTAACAAAATTTGCCTTTCAACTGTTTTAAGACAGTAGTTAAACAAAAACTTTACAAAAAAGGTTACTATAAAGTTAGTGATTATTTAGAAGATATGAATGCATGGGATTAACTGTCTGAGAACTGATATTAGGCAGCTAAATTACTCAATTGTATACCAATATTTTATGTTTATTTTTATTTTTTTAAAGAACGTCTAGGGCCCTGTGCTTTTTAGTTTTAGGCGGATGAGACGTTCATTATGTAAAAATTGACGATTCAAAGTGTAACTATGTTACCTACTGAATAAAGATATTAAGCTCCCTGTGCCTTACTCCAAGTCTATTGACAATCGAGAGAGAGGCGACATCTTTCGAGACAAAAGCGAACTTCTTACCCCACGTAGCCATACTTTCCATCTCCTGACACATTTTCAACCACGTGAATATAGCCAACCAGCAGCCAGCAAATGCGGATTGCGCCAACTTCGCTCCAAATATCAGGCGACGTCGCGCGAGTCCGCCATTTTCCTCATTGGCTTTTCGTTTTTCGAACAGCGCGGACGTAAACTCTTACAGTTTTTTTTTAAATATCGAATACATTTTTCGTTATATTCTTTATAAAATTTTCAAGTAAATATTTTGTTACAAAATTTTAAAAGTTTCGTTAAAAGTCGCGTTAAAAGTTTATTTTTGCGTAATTTTTGACGTGATGGATCCCCCACGTGGTGGAAGCGAATACGACGAGTCATCGCGGTCTTCATCTTCGAGCAGCGGCCGTCGAGGGCGGAAACGATCTCGCAGCCGCCGGAGACAGCACCACCGACGCCATCGATCATCAAAATCTCGGCTAAGTAGACTCGAATATGCTTTTGAAAAAATTAGCAAGGAGGTGTCTGAAATGCATGCTCACTTTATTTCGAATAGGGAGTCACACGATGGTGACGCTGTTCCGGGTATCGTTTCGAGTGACCTTGAGAGCACGTGCTCGAGAGTTGAACAGGGCGTCGTCACGGGAGAACAAAGCGTAGGAAAAAATATTGAACTAAAATTTGAAACTACCCTCAAAAATGAGACTACCCGTTCTTCGGAAGCTCATTTAGAGTTATTAAATAAATTGCAACATTTTGACTCCCCTGACTGGCATCAAGTTCGTTTCTCGGATGCGCAAAAACTGTACAATTCTACACCAGGTTTTGTTGAACTCGAAAGTAATGACTTAATCAAATCTTTCGACCGTACTCGTGCCCTACAAATTTCAGAGCGGTCCATCGCCGCTATAACCCACGCGCTCATTATTCAATACGACTCCTTAAAGGAAGGGCTAAATATGTTGGTTTCTTGGTTAAATGATCAGGCTGAAATCACTGCGGACGCTATCTGCGATAAAATAAATGAAATCTTTACTAACGAAGAATCTACCTATTTAAAGGTCAATTTACATATCCTTCAGATGATTTGCGGCCGACGTGCCGATATTATTCAGCAACGGCGCGACGCTATTCTCACTTGTGTTCCAAACTTGTTCACACGGGAGTCTTTACGAAAAATTCCCCCCACAAATGAACATTTGTTCAATGAGGTGCAGCTCTCCGAGCTCATCTCCAAACATGGAGGCCTATTCAAGGTCTTCTCTCACCCGAAGTCTACGCAAGGCTCTACCAAACGCCCCCTTCCTGCGCAAGGAGGGAGTGCAACACGCAAACCTACGGCCCCCGTGCGCAACGGAGGAGGCCTCGGCCCTGCCCCCAGTACTTCCATACCTGCGCAAGGGAGGAAGCGGCAGGGGGAGAGTGCATTTCGCTCGCAAGCGAAGCGTGCAAAGCAATCGCTCTCCCGCAAGTCTCATCGGTACTCTGGCAGAAGGGACGATTGACAGTTCACATCAGATTTTTCAAGCCGGCCAAATCAAACATCGGCTAGACGTTTGGAGGAGATTAGGAGCACCCCAGTACATATTAAACATAATTCAGGGTTATCGAATCCCTTTCCTTATAAAGCCCCCGTTAGTTCACCCGTCTCGCATACCTCAAAAACTTCACACCAAGTTGTCACGAGATATGTTAATTCAAATAAATCTCTTAATAGATCAGGGCGTATTGGAAAGAGCTCGCGTTTCTCCGAGCTTCATTTCCAACATGTTTCTAGTGAAAAAGAAAGGAATCGAAATGTCATATCGCCCAGTGTTCAATTTAAAATGTCTGAACAAGTTCGTACATGTTACCAAATTTCGTCTAGTGAACATGTACAGGGTGCCCGATTTCCTCCAACCTCAAGATTGGCTTACAAAAATCGACCTTTCGAATGCCTACTTCCACTTACCAATTTTGAACTCCCATCGACCTTTCTTAAGGCTAATGTTTGCGGAAAAGCTGTATCAAATGACATGTCTACCTTTCGGTCTCGCAACAGCGCCAAAGGTATTTGCCAGTCTAACGAATTGGATAGCCCAAATGCTTCGAGAACAAGGGGTGAGGATTATAGTCTATTTAGACGACTTTTTAATTGCAAACCAGTCGAAGGAGACGCTACAGGACCATACCAATCTGGTTGTTCGGACCCTACAGGATCTGGGTTGGGCAGTGAATTTCCAAAAGTCCATTTTGAATCCACAAAAATCCATCGAGTACCTGGGAATAAAGTGGGATACTTGGCTGAACCGCAAGGAGCTTCCCCGGGACAAGTTAGTCGGTGTGAAAGGCAAGACAGAGAAGATGCTTCGCTCAAAGGCTGTGTCTCTGAAAGCAGTACAGAGTATTCTTGGTTTATGGAATTTTTCCAGCTTTGTAGTCCCAAGAGGACGCCTAAATGCGCGGGCGTTATTAAAATTATTGCATCGAATGACTCTTTTAAATCTCAGAGTGATAAAATTACCTTTCAGTGCTTGTCAAAATCTAGAATGGTGGCTTCTCAATCACAGAACCTCTTCACAAATTCACTTCCCACCTCCAAACTTTTACTTGGCCACGGATTCGTCGAGTCAAGGTTGGGGCGCGCAGCTCAACACGGAAACTTTATCAGGAAGGTGGTCGAAGGAAGAAACGTCTTTTCACGGCAATATTTTAGAGATGTTAGCGATTGTACGGGTTTTACAGCTGAAAGGGGCGATGATGCAGAACTCAAGTCTACTTGTACAAAGCGACAACCGAACTGTTGTAGCTTACCTGCGCAACGAAGGCGGCACGAAGTCGGAGTCCCTTCTCGATCTCACTTACAAGGTTCTAGGCGAACTAGATCGTTATCATATTCATATGACTGTGTATCACATTCCAGGTCGTTACAATTACGTAGCCGATCGACTTTCGAGAGCAGATTCGACCTCAGAATGGCATCTTTTGAGCCCCTTAACCTCCGAGGTTTTTCGTCTTTGGGGCGTACCCCAAGTAGACCTCTTTGCGTCCCGAAGGGCACATGTAGTTCCGTCGTACGTGACGTTAGAAATAGCGGATCCGAAAGCTCTTTTCATAAACGCTTTCAGTCGGATATGGGTATACAGGTTAGCATGGATATTTCCGCCCCCATGTCTAATTCCGAAGGTGTTAGCACATTTGAACCAGGCGATAGGCAAATACATAATAGTTGCTCCCCGTTGGGAAAAGGTGTTCTGGAGAGCGGATCTCCAAGCTCGTTCGCTGCAACTTCCACTGCTAATTCACAGCCTAGACCAAGTACTGATAGATACAAAAACGAACTGTCCTCCGCCACAGGTGAGCCAGTTACATTTAGAAGTGTGGTTGATACAGGGTGGTCGTCACTGTTAAGTGCATGGAATCGGGAACAAGTAGAACTTCTCGATCGGAGTTGGAGAAAGTCGACTATAGGTTCCTACAAGCCCGCTTGGCAGAGATGGTGTAAATGGTCTAGAGAAAATAATGTGAGTGTCGATAATCCTTCTCCTCAGGATTTGGCTCGTTTTCTAACAGATTTGTTTTTGAAAGTGAATTTATCTTACAGCTCGATCTGCCTCCATAAATCTGTAGTTTCCACTTTTTGTAAACCAGTAGCAGGTGATCCACTTAGCTCACATGTCATAGTTAGACAAACTTTGAAAGGAATAGCTTTGCAACAACCACCAAAACACAAGCCACCTGTATGGGATGTAAATACTCTGGCCTCTTACCTAGCAATGCATGACCCATGTAGCGATTCTTTATTTGAGGTGTCGAAGCGAACAGCTATATTACTTTTGTTGTGCTCCGGTCGACGGATTCACGACTTGACTCTTTTACGAATGGATCGTAATAGTTTGATTTTTGAAGAAGATTCTATCGTGTTATGGCCAGAATACGGCTCAAAGACGGACTCTAAGTCGTATAGGCAATCTGGTTGGCGCTTACTTAAATGTGAGTCTAATCCAAATATTTGTCCCGTCCTATGGGTTAGGAAATTACTGGCTTGTACTTCATCTCGTCGAGAAGACATTAAAAGTTTATTTGTTAGTGTATGTGGTCCACCAAAACCGGCTTCCCGTTCTATCATAGGTGGGTGGATCAGAAGGGCTTTGCAGGACGCAGGGATTCACTGTAGCCCAGGAAGCGTGCGGTCAGCGGTCGCTTCATCTAGTTGGCTAGATAACACTCCCATTGATCAGATTCTAGCCAGAGGTAATTGGCAATCGGCCGGTACCTTTCATAAGTATTATAAAAAAGAAGTTACCACATCGACTTCTCGTGGTTCTTCTCATTCTCTATCTAATTTATTTCAAGTAGTTTAGTTTGATTCTTTTTGATTTCTTTATATAAATACTTGCTTTTTATATTATAAAATATTTTGTGTTCTCCTGATTTCTTAGTGAATACTGACCGTTGTGTTATAATTTGTGATTTAACAAATTGATATTGATTGATCCAGCAGCCGATACCAAACACTTCTCAATTGTCAATAGACTTGGAGTAAGGCACAGGGAGCTTAATATACCAATTTTACCTACCAATAAAATTGTTATTAAGCGTACTTCCCTTACTCCAAGTCTATTTGTATAGCTGTCTGCTGTGCACCTAATTACAATTTCTTTTCAGTATGTAATAGGTTTGTTGTAAGCCGACGTGATCGTACTTGCATACATATTTATCACGATCGGGTCGGTAACAAGCCAATTGATTCGCAATGAGGAAAATGGCGGACTCGCGCGACGTCGCCTGATATTTGGAGCGAAGTTGGCGCAATCCGCATTTGCTGGCTGCTGGTTGGCTATATTCACGTGGTTGAAAATGTGTCAGGAGATGGAAAGTATGGCTACGTGGGGTAAGAAGTTCGCTTTTGTCTCGAAAGATGTCGCCTCTCTCTCGATTGTCAATAGACTTGGAGTAAGGGAAGTACGCTTAATAACAATTTTATTGGTAGGTAAAATTGGTATATTTTTGAATTCGAAACTTTTTAGAACACCTGCTTAATTGTACTAAAAAGGATGGTTGGTGTTTTTCTTGTCGAACATACTTAATGAAGGACTTTCGAAGCTGCGTCCTCCAAAAATAATATAGATGGCGCTGTTGAGATTTCACGTGATAATTACCTATTTTCTCATTACTCGGGTACATAATAATTCTAAAATACAATGTAATGGCAGAAGCATATATAAAAATAACTGTTGCTTGATATTTAGATCACATTATGTATAGAATTACGTTGCCACCTCTATACAGGGTGTTAGTGACATCGTAACGAAACCTTTGAGGGATGATTCAGACCACGATTCTGAGTCAATATCAAGTGGATTATTCCGTCGCTCGGCGCCGTTTTTTGCTTTTTTTTACTTTGTAGCTAATATGAAATTGCAAAATATTTGTGATCACAAACTCCGCAATGTACATCAAATTGTCATTGTAATTTACAATTGTAAGTTTTATTAAACAGGACCCTGGATTCAAATGAGAAAAGACTAATTTATTTACGTTTTCCACCGATTCCGCTATACGTACGCCATCTAGGTAACGGATAGGAACTAGACAAGGGTCCATACACCCTTAAGAAGTAGAACTGCGATAGAGGGTTTTCATAATAAAATAAGCTCACCTTCAGGGAAGGGCAGCAGCGAGGGCTGTGCGTTCTGCGCATGCTGCTCGGGGCGCTGCTCCTCCACCACGGACATGGTGCGCTCGCGCTGCTCGTGCATGCCGTACAGGTTCTCGAACACCAACTCCGACATGCCTTGCAGGAGCGTGTTGGACTGCACCCTGCAAATAAAGAACGATAAGAAATATGTTAGACGCCACATTAGGAGAAATTACAAAAATTACTTTGTGATCCCTAGTTTGGTTAGGACATTACAGGCTGATCACCTGATTGTCCAAAAAGTAAAAAGATCCGTGCTTCGGAAGGCACGTTAAGTCGTTGGTCACGATTATTACTTACTGATGTAAGTACGTAGTCGTTACATGAGTCATGTCAGGGGCCTATGGCGGCTCAGTAATAACCCTGACACCAGGGTTGATGGGGTTGGTAATTCACCTCACAATCCACACGATAGAAGAAGAGGAGAAATTGACAAGATAGCGGGTAGCCGCAAGATGGCGGTGATTATAAGATGGCGCGTGTAAATTTAGTCAAATCAGTTACTTTTTACTAAACGTCCAAACAAGAAATTACAATGGAATTTCTGCCGTGACATGCAAATACGTGATAAAATAAAATTAGTAAATAAATTACCGTGTCGCCGTCTACAATAGTCGAGCCAACTGTGTTAGTGAAAACTGCACTTATAATAAATTAATAACATAGTTGCAAGTCCGGTAATGAGGTTAGAACCGGAGCTGCCTATAAATTAATTAAATAGAAAATGTGTTATTGGTCTTAGTAATTTAACATTTCATAATTTATTTTTGACCTAGGAAACTACCCAATTGAACGCTACGTGGTGGGTGACAACAAAATGGCTGACGGCCACAAAATGGCGGAAAACGAAATATGGCGGGAGGCCTTGCATGCGTGGCTTCAAGCGTCTCTTTGTGGTTATAGGGTTCTGAACTAAAATGGTAAAAAGGAACCCTAATGATGAGAGTAAGTCTGTGCAGTCTCTCACATTTTGTTGATTTTTGTGTCAGTGTGGTGGGCGCTACTCACCAGCGGTATATCTGGTCGCTGGTGCACGCGGTGGCGGGGTTGTCCATGTCCTGGTGTACTCCGGCCGCCACTGTCTCGCCCAGCGCCTGCGCAATACGGTATAAATACAGGGTGTTAGTGACATCGTAACGAAAACTTTGAGGGATGATTCAGGCCATGATTCTGAGTTGATATCAAGTGGAATTTATAAGGCTAAGCCTGTGTCTTGGGGACCTAGAACACACATCTAACATCAAACGAGGCTAAACCTGTGTCTTGGATACCCAGAACATACATCTCACATCAAACTAGGCTAAGCCTGTGTCTTGAGGACCCAGAACACACATCTAACATCAAACTAGGCTAAGCCTGTGTCTTGGGGACCCAGAACATACATCTCACATCAAACTAGGCTAAGCCTGTGTCTTGGGGACCCAGAACATACATCTCACATCAAACTAGGCTAAGCCTGTGTCTTGGGGACCCAGAACATACATCTCACATCAAACTAGGCTAAGCCTGTGTCTTGGGGACCCAGAACATACATCTCACATCAAACTAGGCTAAGCCTGTGTCTTGGGGACCCAGAACATACATCTCACATCAAACTAGGCTAAGCCTGTGTCTTGGGGACCCAGAACATACATCTCACATCAAACTAGGCTAAGCCTGTGTCTTGGGGACCCAGAACATACATCTAACATCAAACTAGGCTAAGCCTGTGTCTTGGGGACCCAGAACACACATCTACCATCAAACTAAGCTAAGCCTGTGTCTTGGGGACCCAGAACATACATCTAACATCAAACTAGGCTAAGCCTGTGTCTTGGGGAACATACATCAAAGGTGAAGAGGTGAAGAAGTCGTGCTAAAGCGGCATATGAAAAAGTTGAGTCATGTCAGTGGGAATGGGAAAATCTAGCCGCTAAACGTCCGGAATGGAGAGCTTTGGTTCACACCAAAGTTCATGAATTTGAACATCGACGGCGCTTAGAGCTTGACGCCAAGCGCGATGAATTGAAAGCCCGACCGCCTACGGCGATCAATTATACATATTTAAATGGTGTACTCACATGCCCGCTATGTGCGAGGATCTTTTCCAATAAGATTGTCTAGATAAGCCACACGCGAGCACATGAACGTCGGAGTTGAAGCAGTCGCCGTAGCCGAAATCGGCTGGATCGCATCATCACATCACATACCTGCACGTTGCTCGCTTTACCCCGGAACCCCTTCTCGATCCATTTGGCCGGGTTCGGGTGATTCGACGACTTGATCATTCTCACGTACGTGGAGACTATGCTCTCGCAGTACTGTGGGTGAAAGGGGTGTGTTACAGAATGGATAGATGATCACCTATCCAAATGTGGTATCACGGCATTAAAGGACTCCGCGGTCCAGTGGTCCAGCAAATCAAATCAATTTATTTGCGAGAACATTTTGTACTGATGCGTTCGGCCCGCATGCATCGTGAGCGTCGGGCTTACGATCCGGAGGTCCCGAGTTCGAATCCCGGTGGACATAATCACAAAAGCACATTGAATAATCTAAATAATTAATACGAAGTGGTGTTTTGTGGTTAATGATCGCATTAAGTTAGTCGGAAGACATTCGCGAGTGTTATTATATCGGAGTATTCAATAAACAAAGTGTATCTGCCTATTTTCGCTTCGTGGCAAAAAGCCGCTTCATAACTCGAAAGTTTATGCGGACTTTTGAGTTAATTCGTTTGGGGTTCGGAGTAGGAGTCTACTCCGAGGGTGGGGGCTTAGGTTTCATCATCATCACCTTTCATCATTTCATTAATCATCAAGAAAAAAAATACGTAAGACATGGCTGTATGAGCATAGTTCCCTTTGCCTTACCCTTCGGGGAAAACCAAAACAAAAAAACTTACTTTATTTCGCGCGAAAACGGTTGGTCACATGACATTTTGCCCAGGGACGTCACAGTTCAACAAGCAAAAAAAACTGTCAAACAGTATCAAAAGACTTGAAACCTGACAGATAGTTTTGTTTATGTTGTGAAATGTGACGTCACACGAAGCTCAATCATGGCCGCCCGTGTTTCGGGTCTTGTAATAAGCAGATGAAAAACGCATTTTTATTTTGTAAAAATAAAATATTTAAAAATGACCTTAATAAAAAATAACTATGGGATAATTATCGTTAAATGATAAAACTACCATATCCGACATATTTTATATTTTGTTACAACTGTCAAGTAGATAATTCAAACAAACGCCTGCAAAAACGCTTCTCCGTGAACGCTCAGTACATTGTCATACGTTTGTTTTTCCAGCAGCCCCTGAAAGCGACCGTACGGTTCGCATAGTATTACAATGCAGATGGAATTTAAACTGACCTCTCTCAACAGCTGGTACTGTATCTCTTGCGCTTGATCCGAACCGAGACTGCTGGCGACCACCTGCATTTTCTCTTCTACCGTACCTATTGGCAAAAACAATTATACAGGGTGTTAGTGACATCGTAACCAGAACATCATAACGACCTCCGTGGTCCAGTGGTTGAGCGTTGGGCTCACGATCCTGGGTTCGATTCCCGGTGGGGACATATCACAAAAATTACTTTGTGGTCCCATGTTTGGTTAGGACGCGCCTATGTGTGGTACAAGATTTGACAGTAGCAAGCCACAAGCGGTTTGATGAACATTTGCGTTCATCAAAACGTTCAGCCTGTAATGTCCTAACCAGACTGGGGATCACAAAGCGATTTTTTTGTGATATGCCCCCACCGGGATTCGAAGCCGGGACCTCTAGATGGGTCTAGCGCTCAACCACTGGACCACGGAGACCGTTTTAATAATGAACAAATAGCTTTTTTAAGTACGAGGCTCCGCTCGCGAGGCGGCACAAAACATGTTGTCGCCCACAGAGGCAGTTAGGGGAGGCCGGTCCCCAGCAACATTACTACGTACAGTCATGAGCAATATAATGTACCCACTTTAGGACTCTGTCGCACTAACATATTTGACATTTAGTGAGACTTACATTTCAATTTGTCAAAAAAGTTAATGTGACATGGTACCAAAGTGTATACATATTAATGCTCGTGACCGTACATAGGCTGTTTGTTTTGTAATGTGATGGTATGAAAAAAATAGACTCACCCCTAATATTATAAACGTAGAGTTCAGCGAACTTGTTGAAGTCGCAGGTTGGCTGCCGCCGCGCTGGCGGGCCAAACAGGTAGTTCAGTAGGTACTGCGCTAACCGGGGGTCGATCTGCGGACCCCATAGTTTCTGGAAGCGTTGGAAAATTGCATGTCATTTACAAGTTCACGACCGAAAGCTCCTTGAGGTGCGGTATCTTGCGATGAATACACTAAAAAAAGTACTCCCTAGGCTCACGATCTGGAGGTCCGGGTTCGATTCCCGATGGGGACATTATCGAAATCACTTTGTGAGACTGTCCTTTGTTTGGTAAGGACTTCAGGCTTGAATCACCTGATTGTTCGGAAAAGTAAGATGATTCCGTGCTTCGGAGGGCACGTTAAGCAGTTGGTCCCGGCTGTTAGCCGTAAAAACAGCGTGGTGGAGTATGCTCCATACCCCCTCCGGTTGATTGAGGGGAGGCCTGTGCCCAGCAGTGGGACGTATATAGGCTGTTTATGTGTTATGTGTATGTTATGCGAGATGAACTAAGTACGCACGCTTCACCGAGCTTTATGTTAGACCAACGTGATATGTTCGGTATCGCCGTGTGTAATGGTCGAGAAAATTATGTCAGTGAAAACTGCACTTGAGATAAAATATAAGAACGTTACCGTGGTAATTAACGGCCTTCGTGGTCCAGTGGTTGAGCCTTTTGCTCACGATCCGGAGGTCCCGGGTTCGAATCCCGGTGGGGACAAATCACTTTGTGATCCCTAGTTTGGTTAGGACATTACAGGCTGATCACCTGAATGTCCGATAGTAAGATGATCCGTGCTTCGGAAGGCACGTTAAGCCGTTGGTCCCGGTTACTATTTACCGATGTGAGTACGTAGCCGTTACTTGAGTCACGTCAGACACCAGAATTGATGAGGTTGGAAATCCAGCTCACTACCCACACGATCGAAGCACTGCAAATGTTGTGTGCACCTATAATTGGCTTATGTAACAGTGTAATTCCTGATGTAACTTTTATTTTATTTGATGTTTTATTATACATATAAGCTGTCGGAGAGGAGAGGAGCTCGGTGACGCGCTCGGTCTGCGATTGTTGAAGTTAAGCAACTTTCGCAAAGGCCGGTCATAGGATGGGTGACCATAAAAAAAGTTTTCATCTCGAGCTTCTCCGTGCTTCGGAAGGCACGTTAAGCCGTTGGTCCCAGCTGCATTAGCAGTCGTTAATAACCATCAATCCGCACTGGGCCCGCGTGATGGTTTAAGGTCCGATCTCCCTATCCATCCATAGGGAAGGCCCGTGCCCCAGCAGTGGGGACGTTAATGGGCTGATGATGATGATAAGGTGTCGGTGTACCTTTTTTAAAAATAAATAAAGTGCAGTGCCGCGTGTTTACGTGCTAGAAACATCAGTAGAAAATACGTTTCGGAGCCGTCTTTGCGATTCTACACGCAAAATTTTATGTAAGTTTTATTGCTGCACTAATAGTAAACAAATCCAGTAACACATTAGTAGAAATCGAGTCGTAAATAGTGCAACTGTGTGGAGAAGTGTGCGAGTAGTAAATTGTATACGATTTTGAGGTTATGTTTATTTTTGTTGGGTCAAGGGCGGTGAACGGGTACTAGCACACCCCGGACACTTCATACAAACAACCCCGTTTTACACAGACACCACACATTGACATTATCGTACACGCGCATATGTGTGTGTGTCGTCTCAAACCCATACGATTGAAGACTAAACCATAGAATAAGGAATAATACTACATATAGAACGGCAACTCTCCGCTCCCCACCCGCGTCCGAGCTAAGTTTACCTCACCCCCCCCCCCCCCCCCCCCCGAACATAGTTTAGACTTATACATTGTTTTAAGTTTACGCGGTTAATGGTGCTAATTCCTGTAAATACCATCTAATTTTATTTTAAGTTATATCTGTCATTTTCTTATCCGCCGAAAAGGAAAGGGACGGGTAATTGACAAGCATAAAATTTATGGAACACACGTCAATTTTAAGCACAAATCTAAACCAACCACCAAATTTTACATCAGTCAATAACCCGACACATTCATTTACTCATTCTTCCTAAAATTAAGAGCTGTGAATCATCCGTCCCTTTCCTTTTCGACGGATATGAAAATGACGGATATAACTTAAAATAAAATTAGGCGGTGTTTGCAGGAATCGGGGCCATTATCATAATAAAAACACATAATAACGGGTTCTTACCGCATTTCAAAAACAGGGCACAAAGAGGGTAGACAGATATGTCTGCCCGTAGAATATTATGGATCTACCTACTCCACTCCAATCTCATCAGTCATCCCGTGATCATGGCACTTGCAACAGTGTCGAAATATCGGGAGTCTCATATCTCCATTTAAACGCGGTAAGAACCCGTTATTATGTGTTTTAATTATAGTTTAGACTTGAATCGTATAATGTCAGACGTCACACACACAGTTGCGAGTGTACGATAATGTCAATGATGCCTAGTCTCTGGGTAGTGTGGTTGTTTGAGTGTCCGGGGTGTCACTAAACTGTGTTCGAGGGGCCTCGGGGGGTGAGGTAAACCCAGCTCAGACGCTGGTGGGGAGCGGAGAGTTACCGGTCTATCCGTAGTATTATTCCTTGTTCTATGCCCTAATTTAAACAGAACAGACAATGATAGATGTCGACCTTCCATCAAAAGGTGAATAGGATAAAAAACACCAGATGTTACGTTTCATGGAGCAAATAAGACATAGGCGATAAAAACCGGTGTAACAAAATTTTACGGCGTAAAATTTTTCCTTGCAAATATATCATCCCGCCTTCAATATTCACGTGCGAACATGGTTTTCATCAATCCGACGCCATGGTCTAAAATGCTTTTGCTATTGTGTGGAAACGGAGCCACTAAAATAGCGACGTTCACAAGCGATTCATTAGCGGAACGGAATTTTGTTTAGTTTATTTTCAGTTGAGCAAATCGATTTTTCGGTTGATTTTCTCGGTTCAGCAAAACGAATGTACAAGTGAATTGTTTACGTTTAACTATTTGTGACGTTCATTATATTACAGAGTGCATACACAGGACCGATTTTATCACCAAAGATATGCGGTTTCTACGGAACGTTCTCGTTAGTAAAAAGGCGAAAACAAGCTTTATTACCTAACCTTTAGCCAGATAAGAAGAGAGTAGAAAGAACAATTTGAAGAAGAAAAGCAGCCAGTGTCCCTACTATTAAATATTGTTTACAACGGGAACTTTCCCACTTGGGGAACATTCCCGAAAACGGCACTTCACTAGTGCGGACGATAATGTCTGGCCAAGTAGTGAATATTGTATGCGGCAAAACTAGAATAAGTCTCGTCAAAAAAAGCAAGCGATATTTTTTGTGATATTCAAGTCTGTATGATTATTGCTTCTATTATTGCTTTTAAGCGATCACTCGTAAGTTTGATGCACAGAGTCGATAAAGCGAGACAGGCTATCCGGAACGCGAGATTTTAGGTTTAAAGATTCAAATATTTACTAATAGATAATAAAAATCACTTACAATAGAAAGAAGACGAAGTAAGATAAAACTAAGATTACGTCGTTCACATAAATCGCAAGTAATGACTATTCACATGTCTTGTACTTTTCCGGCTACATGTGCAATAGGTAAGAATAACACCGCTTAAAGGAGTCGAGCGGTCAGCGGTGGTCAGACATGTTACGATTTTAGGTCTTAATGCGTCTGATTTCATTGTTTTTGTGGGTCATCATCTTCAGCCCATTAACGTCCCCACTGCAGGGGCACGGGCCTTCCCTATGGATGGATAGGGAGATCGGGCCTTAAACCACCACGCGGGCCCAGTGCGGATTGGTGGTTATTAACGACTGCTAATGCAGCCAGGACCAACGGCTTAACGTGCCTTCCGAAGCACGGAGGAGCTCGAGATGAAATCTTTTTTTTTTTTATGGTCACCCATCCTAAGACCGGCCTTTGCGAAAGTTGCTTAACTTCAACAATCACAGACCGAGCGCGTTTACCGCTGCGCCACCGAGCTCCTCGAAAAAAAACTAGAATAAGTCTCGTCAAAAAAAAGCAAGCGATATTTTTTGTGGTATGATTATTGCTTCTATTATTGCTTTTAATCGATCACTCGTATCGTTGTACGACGCGACGTCGTATCGTGTTTATGTGTGGGAGCCTCCGCCCCGATACCCGCTGTCGCCTAGCTCACGATCAGCGCGTGTTTCGTAGCCGAGCCCGAATCCCGCCGCTATAAGCAGCATTGTTTTATAGAAAAATAAACATCGGCTTGTTTAGCTTACCGGACGAATTTACTTCGCCTATTTGACGATGATGGGATGCTGTGTGGAATAATAGACAGGTTGCCTTGGCCTTCCTGGGTTTTTTGTTTTTCCACGCTTTAGATTTGCAATATCTATGGTTGTGGCTTTTCGGCGGGAAACGGGAACGGGACAGTTGATTTCTTCATTGAGTAATCTAAATAATTAATACGAAGTGGTGTTTTGTGGTTAATGATCGCATTAAGTTAGTCGGAAGACATTCGCGAGTGTTATTATATTGGAGTATTCAATAAACAAAGTGTATCTGCCTATTTTCGCTTCGTGCCGGGAAGCCGCTTCATAACTCAAAAGTTTATGCGGACTTTTGAGTTAATTCGTTTGGGGTTCGGAGTAGGAGTCTACTACGTCAGACATGGCTGTATGGGCATAGTTCCCTTTGCCTTACCCTTCGGGGAAAACCAAAACAAAAAAAAATATCTATGGTTGTAGCATAGCATCCGCTTACCGCGCGGGACTTGATGTTTAAGGCAATAGAATAGGGTTGTTTCCAACTAGTCAAATCAGTTACTCTTTACTAAATGTCAAAAACACGAAATCACTATGGAACTTGTATGAAAAAGCAACCTGTGACGTCATAGAAAAACGTGACAAAATGTCGCGCTTCTTATTACTTTTTTGACTATTAAAATTCATAAATTAGTTAAATAGAAAAAAAGAAAACGGTTTTTGTCACTTTTAAATGTGTCTATATTTAGTAAATCAGAATTTCATAATTTATCTTTGACCTAGGAAACTACCCAATTAGCTCATAATGCGCGTAGCCAAGGCTTGATTTGAGGGGTGAAATTTGATTCAAAAAATTTTAAAAAAATATTTATTTTTCAAAATCGGCTTACATACGTAGTCGGTCCCAAAGTTCTGTCACAGGCACATTATTTTTAAATTTCGAACATGCTTTTAGAAAAATTTTATGGCGTTCCATTTTTGAATGTTTGACAATTATTTTAAAACAAAAAATGATCATTTGCCGTGATTTATTACGATGGAGTGGACCTTGAAAGAAAACCGAATCGCAATTTTAGCGTTGCATCGCTGTGGACACTCGCCGAGTACCATTTTCAAGTTGCTCAAAAATTTGAAAATAACACTTAGGTTTGTGTATCGTACCATAAATAGGTATAATGAAGTCTCAAGTGTTGAGGACAAGAAAAGAACTGGCCGGCCTCGCTCCGCAAGAACACCAGCAGTGATCAAAGCGATAAAGGCGCGCATACGAAGAAATCCTGTCCGAAAACAGAAACTGATGGCTTTGCAGATGGGGGTCAGTAGAAAAACAGTCAAAAAGGTTTTAAACGAAGACCTTAAGTTGCGAGCATACAAGAAAAAAGTGGACACTTACTTAATGCCCGCCTGAAAGCAATTAGACTCAAAAGATCCCGGTTGTTATTAAAACGGTACGCGAGAAACCGACACCGTGACATACTTTTTACAGACGAAAAAATTTTTGATATAGAAGAAAAGTACAATAAGCAAAACGATAGAGTGTACGCAGAGAACTCTGAAGAAGCAGGAAAAAAAGTTCCGCGGGTTCAACATGGGCATCATCCATCTTCAGTGATGGTCTGGTTAGGTGTCTCTTACTATGGGCCAACGGAGGTTCATTTCTGCGAAAAAGGTGTCAAAACCAGTGCAAAAGTGTACCAAGAGACGGTTTTGAATCGGCTTGTCAAAGATCTGCCCAACACGCTATTTTCAGGACATCATTTCGTGTTCCAGCAGGATTCTGCGCCTGCACACAAAGCCAAAACTACTCAAGCCTGGTTCGACCATCAAAAAATTGACTTTATTAGACACGAAGATTGGCCTTCCTCCAGTCCGGACCTTAATCCTCTGGATTATAAAATTTGGCAGGTCTTAGAGAACAAGGTCTGTGCTAAACCCCACAAAAATTTGGCGAGCCTGAAGTCAGCCATAATTAAAGCCGTCGCTGAAATAGACATGAATATGGTGCGTGCTGCGATAGATGACTGGCCGCGGCGTTTGAGGGAAGTTATTAAAAACAAGGGAGGTCATTTCGAATAATTTTAAGTTATTTTCATTTCTTAATAAATATACTTTAAATTGATATATAAATTTTTATAAACTTATTGGTACTTTTTATTTTATCACTATTTTCATATATGACAGAACTTTGGGACCGACTACGTACATAGTGCTTTTTGAACGTTAAAAATTAAATTACATATTACTAGCTGTAAAACTACTACCACATCGGAATCTGTAACGCTGAGGGAAACACGTGGCCAGAAAACCTCCCAGCACAGGGCCCTAGTCCTACTGTTTCATGTTTTCCTTTCCTTTTTTTTAAAACCCAATTTGTATTACATAATTTATAAACTTAAATACAATGGTATTCCAATTGCAGTCGGTGGAAGGAAAGTGAAAAATAAAGAGTTTATGAATTTGAGTTAGAGAATTATGATACCCGAAATTTATTGAAAATCTTCAGTTACTTATAGAATAAAGAATTCATATAATAATACTACGTATAGAACGGCAACTTTCTTCCCTGCGCCATTCGTGTGAGCGGCGAGCTATTTACCTCACCCCTCTGAGTCTTACTTTAGTCCCAATGCCCGTTAACCGCTAAGGAGTAAGGGAGAACACGCGCGTACTGTCTGTCTCACTCGCATTTACGCGGTATGGCGGTACGGTCACGAGCATTAATGTGTATACACTTTGGTACCATGTCACATTAACTTTTTTGACAAATTGAACTGTAAGTCTCACTAAATGTCAAATATGTTAGTGCGACAGAGTCCTATAGTGGGTACATTATATTGCTCATGACTGTACACGGTAAGAATGAATGAAATGAATTATTTCTTTCTCTCTTTCAATTTGTGTAAATTTTGAGTCTGATGTTTTTGTTTTGTTGTGTGCGGCGTCCTTTTATAATAAATGTTTTCTTTCTTTTTTTCTTTGCAAGTCAAGAGGAAATCCATTTACGCTAGACACGAGTAGAGTGACCTCAATTTCTCAATAAGGAAATGTCGAGCAACTGAACCAAGGTTTCACCCGTGATTTACAGAGGAAATAAATCTCAAGTCAAATCAAATGCATTTACTGAACTATAGGTACCTGGATACCTGGCAGGAATTGCTGTTTAGCGATAAGGCCGCCTATTGTGCTTATTTTATCCGCTAGTACCTATCCTATAATGTTATATGTGCAATAAAGAATTATCGATTATATTTATATTATTATGTATTCGTGATCGAAGAAAGTTCATACAGGGTGTTAGTGACATCGTCTTTTGTACCGGGTGAGAGCCCTCAGCGCACCTCATTTGCCCGGCCAAATAGTTAATGCCGCTTGCGACAAATCTATATAATAAGTCACGTCAAAAAAAACGATTCTTTAGTTTAACTGGTTTAATAGAAAAAAATAGTAGTATTTTTTTTCTTGTACCTATTCTTCTTTTTTTTTGTTGTTGTAGTGTTGCCTGACTGTAACTTTTCATACCTTTTGTTATTCCGTTAATTTTTTATTTATTTTTTTTAAACAAATTCTACATACATGTTAATTACATAAGTTGTGCACGTCTGTAATTGGTGCAAACACTAGTACTAGCCTTAAGAAAGTTTTATTAATTGTTGTGTGTTTGTACTGTTGATGTGCCTAATAAATAAATAATAATAAATAATAATAAATAAAATAATAATAATAGATTCTAAGTGGTTACGCCGCTGATACTGTTTGCTGGCTTCTGACGTCATAGTCCGTGAGCACACGCCGGCCACTGCATACAAACAACCTCATTTTACACAGACACTACACATTGACGTTATCGTACACGCGAATCTCTGTGTGTGACGTCAGACGTCATAAGATTCAAGTCTAAACTATGTTCGGGAAGGGGGTTGAGGTAAACCTAGCTCAGCCGCTGGTGCTGGGCGGCGAGTTGCCGTTCTACTATACGTAGTCATCATCATCATCAGCCCAATAACGTCCCCACTGCTGGGGCACTGGCCTTCCCTATAGATGTATAGGGAGACCGGGCCTTAAACCATCACGCGGGCCCAGTGCGGATTGTGGTATACGTAGTATTATTACTTATTCTTGTATTGTAGCGTGTTGGTCGGTCCTTTTAGTTATAAAATCATACGACGACTTCAATATAGTTAATTATTATTTATTATTATTATTAGCCTATATGATCCCACTGCTGAGCAAATGTAGTTAATATCTTTTATTAATATAAACACACGGTAAATACAATGAGACGACCAAAGAGAATGACATAGACAATAGCGACAGCTGTAGTGATGTGCGTAACTAATAGTGACGTATACAACAATTCTATGCCGCGAGTATGAGCTATTATTTCGAGATTGTCTAGCGGCAAATGACGTCCAGAAATAACTCCAGCATTTATTACCTCACATGTGAGTTTATCGAGATTTATAAACGCTTTATGAACGCTTTTTGAAGCGACTGATGAATGTGGAGGAAGCAAGAGAAGTGTGTCAGGATCGAATCAAATGGAATTCTATAGTCTCTCCCCGGTGGGAAATAGGCGTGAGTTTATGTATGTATGTATAAACGCTTTAATGATTATCTTTCTATCCGTACTTCTATAGAATCTTGAAAAATAATAGGATTACGAACTACTACCGGGCTGGCAGAGGAATACCTAAAAGGATGTACATTGACCAAATTGGAGATGTCCTTAGAAAAGGTTCAGTTCAGGGGGGGGGGGGGGTTAAATGGCCACGTCGAGGCAATTCGTCTAAAAATGCAATATTGCTATTTGACATTTATTTGCATTGCGCACTTACTTTTATATGCGCAAATGTCAAATTGCAATATTGCTTTTTTAGATGAATTGCTTCGATGACTCACAGATGTACCCACTGCTAGACTTGTCTACTTCAGCTACTTCCACAGCATAATGTCTTACGGTATTTTATTGTGGGGTCGAGCCGCTGATGTAGAAACTATTTTCATTATTCAAAAAAGGGCAGTTCGCGCTATTTATAATCTGCGTTGTCGGGACTCTTTAAGGGAGCTGTTTAAAGAAATAAATATACTGACGGTCGCAAGTCAATATATTTATGAAAACATTATGTATGTGCGTAAAAATGTATCTCTCCTTCCGAGAAACTGTGAAAGGCATACTTACAATACAAGGAATAAAAATAAAATTGTTGTTCAAAATTCTAGATTAAGTAAATTAAATTCATCTTTTTTGGGGTTATGTATACGTTTTTACAATAAAATACTCCCATAGATAATATTTTAAATTTGTCAGAGAACAAATTTAAAGCTCACGTGAAGCTTACTTTATGTAAAAAAGCCTATTATAAGATTAATGATTACCTAAATGATAAAAATGTCTGGTATTGAATGTGTTCCTCTAGTTATTAAATAACTTGTAATGTACCCTCATTGATTTAAAAGATGTGTTGCTGTTGCAGTTTCTTGTCATTTCTTCTCCTCAGCCATAACACCTTGCGAAATGACGTAAATTCAAAAATGTTACATTGACCTTCAACAAGTTTATCCATGATAATTACGTTGAATAAATGATTCTGATTCTGATTCTGATGTGGCCTTTTTAGCCCCCCAGTACGATCTACTCTGAACTGGCGTGTGTATGAAACGGTTGATGAATGTGGATGAAGCAAGAGAAGTGTGTCAGGATCGAAGTCAATGGAATCCCATAGTCTCTGCTTACCCCGGCGGGAAATAGGCGTGAGTTTATATATGTATGTATTAATGTTCTGTGTAGTTAACCGGCGTTCTAAAAGTAATTTTAGCTAAGTTATTACTTCCTTAATATACTTTCGCATAAATTTTACTCTAAACAAACAATGTAACGAATTGTTCACAGCGTTTGTACGTAGGTTTCCTACTAAGTACTCGGGGTACATTCGTCTGCAATATTGCTTTGTCTGACAGCCATACTAGAGCGCAAAATACGACAGGATGTGAACCTGAGACTTTTGAATTGAACCACGGCTTTCTTCCCACCTAGCAATAATGAAGCTTGTTCATTATTCGCGTCAGCAGTTATTTCCAGCATCCATTTACCACAACCACAGCGTGGATCAAAACTCTAAACAAATCGGAATTGTGAATAGAGTTATCAAGTTAGGGGATTTAGCGAGCGCGGGGTTGGGGGGCCTTATACTTTATACCAGCTCGGTACATACATCGTAGATTTATAGATCAAGAAACTCCTTTCTGACACACACCGGACACTTCATACAAAACACCTCGTTTTACACAGACACTACACCTTGAAATTATCGTACACGCGCATCAGTGTTTGTGACGTCAGACGCCATACGATTGAAGACTAAAGTAAATCCGACGGGGGTGAGGTAAATCTAGCTCAGCCGCTGGTGGGGAGCGGAGAGTTGCCGATGTATACGTAGTATTTATGATATATTATTTTGTTTCCGGCTAAGTAGGTTAATAAGCAGTAGGTAATTTTATAGGTCTACTCTGGGCGCCACTCCACTCGCATCAGACAGAGTACTGCGGGCGGAAGGCAAGAAGGAAACCACTGCTCTTTTTTCCCTAAAAAGTAGCATGGAGGATGCTACAGCGACAAGACTAAATTAGTGATGTGATGAGTTTTATAGGTGGATGAGACGCTGTTTGTGTAAAAATTGACGATTCAAGTGTAACTATGTTACTAACTGAATAAAAATATGTTTGTATTTTGAATTTGAATTTTGAGTCATTGTTTTGTAAATTATTATTTACAGACCAAAGTTTTACTAAATATATTTTCCGTGTAATCGATTCTGCAACTTCACAAAATTCTAACATAAGAAATAACTAAATTCTAATTTTAAATTTGAACCGTTAACCTGTCTCGTGCGTGTTAGTCTAATTGTCTTTGTATCCTGGGGGGTTAAAATGGCCACATCGAAGCAATTCATCTAAGAAAGCAATATTGCAATTTGACATTGGCGCATAGGTATAAAATTAAGTGCGCAATGCAAACAAATATCAAAAAGCAATATTGCATTCTTAGATGAATTGCTTCGATGTGGACATTTTCCACCAAAACTGTTCCGGGTACAATTAATTGTTAACAATTAATAAAATTTCAAAAATGCGCGTTCCGACCATCAGACCATCAACACGTTTTTAACATAAATCATAATTCGGTTTGTAAATAATTTGTTATACCCGGTAAATAAATCATAAGATGTAGCGGGCGCGGAATCAACAACAATAAAAACGCTTAGAAGGACTATTTTAAGCGCGTTCAGCTTATGTTATTGTGTATCCGTTCGGCATTAATCAAAACGCGAAAACGATTTCGCTATTATTAAGAACTGTGCTGTAAGTCATGAGCGATAGCAGGTGTGTTGTAAAATATTGTATCGTTTTAATTTACTTTACATAAGCTCTAGTTGAGGAGCTCGGTGGCGCAGCGGTAAACGCGCTCGGTCTGCGATTGTTGAAGTTAAGCAACTTCCGCAAAGGCCGGTCATAGTATGGGTGACCACAAAAAAAAAAGTTTTCATCTCGAGCTCTTCCGTGCATCGAAAGGCACGTTAAGCCGTTGGTCCCGGCTGCATTAGCAGTCGTTAATATCCACCAATCCGCACTGGGCCCGCGTGATGGTTGTACATCCAAAGCAAGATAAAGTACCCACTACTACTAATTTTAATTATAGTCACCACCATGTTGTGGTATACTCGTGAGTTTATGTTATGTATGTTGGAATAGAAGCTCGCTTCGCTCGTTTGGCACGTACGCTGCGGTTTGGCCATGCTATATTAACCGGTTCTTTTTTATCTCTAGTGTGTCCCACTGTTGAACAAAAGCCTCGCACTTTTCAACAGCCAAAAATAAAAAGGAACACATAAATACCGAAAACTACACATAAAACATTAAATACTTGTGCCGCAGCTAAAGAGGTGCAGACGCCACTAAAACGTAAACGAATGGACGAAATTAAAACTAAACTAAAAACTAGATAAAAACTAAAAATACGTACAAGTTGAAATATTATGCGAATGAACTAAAATCTACAATTGGCAAATTAGCAGAGAATGTTGTAATTCATAACGATTGTTGTTAGGAATTGTTAGCAGAAGATAATTACAGCTACTGAATAGAACAACCTCGGTAGTCTAGGGCGTTGTGCTCAATATCTAAAGGTCCGGGTTCGATTCCCGATGGGGACATTGTCGAAATCATTTCCTTGTCTTTGACATTTTCTTCGACCCTGACATACTTCTCGTGCTTCCTCCACGTTCATCAATCGAACGTATTAGATGTTTCATAGTTATAGGCACTAGATCTTAATAAAAGAGAGCAAGAAATTTTCGATTTTAGACCTAAGTAAATTGAGTTCTTTGATTTTTTTATCACACTCAACCTTCTCTGCTAACTTGCTACTACATAAAAAATAAAACAGTACTAAAAAAAATAAAAATAACATGATAAAGTACTTACAACTTGTAGGTATGTAATAATCAGGTCGGTGACAAGAAAAGAAAGTACTAGATTTTTATCTTACTTGACATATTGATATAAATCAGAGGTATATAATAATACTTATAGGTTATCGTAGTATATCTAACACTCATGATAAAAGAGTATTAAGGAAATAAGTAGTTAGAATTATATATTAGGCATTCTAATTTTTATAAAGCTCTGGCTCAGGCTCATGATCTGGAGGTCCCGGGATCGAATCCCGGTGGGGACATATCACAAAAATCATCTAGTGATCCCTACTTTGCTTAGGACATTACAGGATGATAACCTGACTGCCCAAAAGTAAGATAATCTGTGCTTTGGAAGGCACATTAAGCCATTGGTGCTTACTGCGATGCCAGTTACATGAGCCATGTCAGGGGCCTTTGGCGGCTCGATAATAACCCTCAGGGTTGCTGAGGTTGGTAATCCACCTCACAACCCACAGAATAGAATAGTTGAGATGGCGCTATATTATAGCAATTTTTTTTTTAAATTTCGAAAGTGTTTCCTCATGGTCTGTCTGAGTAAATAAGTTTTAAATGTATCATTAATTTTAAAAAATAAAGATAAGATTTTTAAAAAATAATTCATGAATTAATGTCTAAAACTGGTCAGTTGGAAGAAACTCGTTGTTAGAGATATCCGTATTATTTTTTACCTCTTGCCTTTTCTATTAAGAGAAAAAAATATATAAAAAAAACAGTTCTTGTCACTGCTGACTTAACTAAAAAATGTAATAAAAAAAATGAACACACTTCAAGCGATTCGGGGTCTATTTTGCCACTCACGATGAGGTCCTCCTCTCGGACCCTCTCCGACGACCGGCTGGCCTGTCGGAAGGTCGACGCCATGTACTTCTGTTCGTCTTTCGTCAGCAACGCACATTTTGCCGCTAACTTTTTACTGGTGTTGCCCATACTGAAAATGTTTTGTTGTTGTTAATTTCAAAAAATAGGACTCATTTTTCTGTGGGTAGATTTACTTAAATGACAGTGCACCAATAAAAAAAATAAGCAAGTGTTTGTAAATAATTTGAAATCATAGGTTGGTAGTAATTCACCTCACAAACCAGATGATAAAGGAATCTAATCTAGCCTACAAGATCCCACTGCTGGGCAAAGGCTTCCCCTTCCTCTTTCCATTTTTCGCGGTCCTGTGCGTACTCCGGCCAGTCCGATAAAGGAATATAATATAGTATTTGCGTTAATACAAAATATGTCAGTAGTTAATTTCCTGTGGAAAGTGGACATTCTCTTCACTAAAGAAACTGAACAAAAATAAAGAAGGAAGTTAAGTAAAATCTTATTAGTTTATTCACTAATATGAAATTTAATCTTGTTAGTTTTCAGAACTTACATACTTTTAAGTAGATTATGATAATTATATTAACTTAATTTGTCATAAGTTTTTTTTTTACAAACTTTCTTAAAGGTAAAACAAAAGCCTACAATATTGACTACAATTGTATTATTTTTTCTTTTTTTTCTTATAAAAGAAACCTTAAATCTAATACAATTCACTGTCCACTAAAATGGAGAATGGAATAGATGGATGTATTACAAATACTGAACCCAAAATATTGTTTGTCGGTTAGGGCAAAAGTAGAATAACAAAATACAGCCTATTATATGAACTCTACAAATATGTGGGTAGTTAGTTCATCTTGCGATGGATGTACTGACTACCCCATGTGGGATATAATTGTGAAATTAGTTCCAAATGTTTTTATGCAAGAGGAAAATGGGTTAATAACTCACTACTGTAACACAATTTCCTTAAGGACAAATGTATATTTGCCTTTTAGTCCAACAATTACAACATAGCATTATGCCTATAAGCCCAAAGGCGTAAACAGAGGCACATTTAATTTTATTTTTCATTTGATAGGCTTTCAGTCCTTCTATTCTAATATTACAGACAAGTAAAAATCGTTTCAATGTAGACAAGTAAAAATCGTTTCAATGTAGGCCAGCCGTAGGGGGTTAAAATGGCCACATCGAAGCAATTCATCTAAGAAAGCAATATTGGTATTTGACATTTGTTTGCATTGTGCACTAACTTTTATATGCGCAAGTGTCAAATTCCAATATTGCTTTCTTAGATGAATTGCTTCAATGTGGCCATGTTATAACCCCTGTACTCATGCCAAGCAGTAGCTTATTGAATACTACTGTATTAATAAATTTATTTATTTATTTAAAGGTTACACATTATTTACAAATGCTGTAAATGCATAAAGCAATGTTATACCGACCAATCCCACCATGCTACTACATAAACGCTCGACAAAACAGGAAAGCATTAAAACAAGGCCTTATGACATTGATATAAGTACTTATGTATTTTGCAATCTCTATAATGAAACTATTGAATGAATATAATTAAATAAAAAACATTATGAGGGCTATGAAATGTTCTTTTTAATAATAACATATACATTTAGTAGAGGTATATAGTACACCAACTCCTCGCCTGCTATGTTTAAGTCCTATCTAATGGAGGGCGAGCCTATCTGCCCATCATGCCAAGGAAAAAGAGATGGTGTGATAAAATATAAATACTTTTCTCTGTTTAAATGAAGATATTTACTACTATTTTATAGTGACTGATGCTAAGAAACTATTTATAAATTAATGTTAATATGTTATAAAATCTTCTATTAAATTATCCAAAATGCTACATTGAAAATAAAGGAAAAATAAAAAGGTAAGCTGTGAGGACTGAACATAAGTGGTATGTATGTGAATAGGGCTTCAACTAGCTTATAAAAAGCCTGTAAGTGCCAAAACATCAGGATAGAGACATACCTACTGTCTTCAGGTTTAGGTTCAGCTGGGGAGAAGATGCGGCAGAAGGAATTCCACATATCAGAGCCAAATAAGAGGTACTAAGCAAAATCGAAATGCACAAAACCCAGAAAAGAAAGTGACAGGGTTATAGTATATTAGACACCAATTGAAAAGTAATAAGTTAGTAATAGAGTGATTTGTAATATTGTCACGCGTGATTGAAGGCTCCAAACGCTTTCACCTGATAATTCAATAGGTATCAAAAAGCCAGTTGTTCAGTCAGTCACCGCCAAAGCTACAGCGACATTAATCACTAAAGGCATTCACTCAATAAACACGTAAACAAATAAGGAAATTTTCAACCTTTCGATAAAACAAAAACAACAAAAACTTTACCTTTTTGCATTAGAAAAAATACAGAAAATTATTTACAATGACACAAACACATAATTCCCTATTTTATCGATTTAAAACTTTTAATACACATAATCTCGAGTACTATCACTTTATTGAGCAAACCACTATGAGATAAGGGTATTTATTTTACATTCAAACACTAAAATTAGCACAAATCGATAATAATTTTCCGTCGAATTGGAAAAAAATTGCTAACATTTAGGTTACCTGTCAAACTTTTTTTTTATGGTATTTTTTTTTCTCCTCGTAAAAGGCCAGCAACACGCACTGCCTAAACGCAACACATGCAACGCAACTCGTTCCGATGGTCGCTAAACGGCGACTGCCCTGTTATCGCGCTTAGATTTTGGGCCGAAAATAAACTGCTAACCTATAGAATATTACCTACGCAAATATTTGCTCTTTAATTTGCTCACGGAACTTTATTCTAAACGCCTACCTCTTCACCCGGGTCCGTTCATCTACTCATGTGATTGTGACTGCGCTATTGCACAACAGTGTATTTTGTCAAACAAACAAAGCCCTCATGACTAAATTATCATCGTCTTTACATAATGGGCGGCCTTAGCCAGTCTAAGATGATGCAAACAACATTTCGTTACTGCTTTGATCTAAATCTAAACAAAACTAAAAATTCATGCTACATACATACATACATAAACTCACGCCTATTTCCCACCGGGGTAAGCAGAGACTAAAAATTCATGCCAATAAAGAAAACGGTGTTATCATAATGTCGTTTTAATTCGATTTAGTACATCGTAAAAAGGTTAATTAATCTAAACAATAAAAAGTATTAAAATTAAAGAATGTATTTTAAAACAATGCAACGAAGTTATTAGATGCATTCGCCCCAAGGATAAAAATATTTCAGATAACTTTCTAAGTGTAATTTTTACCGCACGTACGATATTCAAGTTAGTCTTAAAAGTTAGTACCTATACATAGTTGTCACCTTGTTGTCCTATCTTTTACATTTCTTCGCATTGTTACAAAGGTTTTGATTTTATTGTTTAATCTTCTTGAGTTTACCTATGTATGACCAAAGGGGAAGAATATATTGAGAAGCGTCCATCCGGCAGTAGCTAGAGTGACCGCCGTGTAAACATGAATAGCTTTGCTCAAAGTCTGGAATTCAACTTTACTATTGATTTTCTCATTGAAGCTGTTCAGTATAGCCAACATGTGGAGTTGAGGGAAAACACTTAAAGCCATTGCAGTGTTCCTCAGTCTTGGAAAAAACTTTG
This sequence comes from Pectinophora gossypiella, assembly GCF_024362695.1. NCBI lineage: Eukaryota > Metazoa > Arthropoda > Insecta > Lepidoptera > Gelechiidae > Pectinophora > Pectinophora gossypiella. Next base: position 5,068,210 of record NC_065424.1, read on the forward strand.
GTATGAAACTACCCATTACTATGAAGCCGAACAAAGTTGCACTGATTGTGAAACTCGATTTGCTGTCTTTTGGGTAAAGTGTAGAGCCGACGAGGTAGCTCCAGTGGGCCAAAGATGCCATGCGGAATATCCACACTATTTTGTACATTATCACGCAGAATATAATGCCAAACGCAGCCATTACACACATTATGCTTATCATCAGCTCGCGTAAGAATGGTGTCCTCGGTAACTTCATTTTAACGGCTTTTTTTCACTTGCAGAATATAACGGAAACTTCTTTTAAACTTTACCTCGTGCTTTTCATTTTAAAAATACATTCAAAACTGTATACCCGATCGAAAATAATGTTAAAGTAGAATAAACTTGGATTGTCTTAGTAACTATCGGGTTTTGACAAATTATTTCTTCTACCCGATCCGGTTCCTTTTTTCTATCGAAAATGCTTATGTCGTTTATAATGAAGAGCAAATGTAATTGTGGCACAACGGTAAACAAATTAACAATTTTGCTTAATTCTGGGCAGAACAACCTTGGTACAAGGCAAGCAGCTAAAAGAATACTCGTTAATATTGAGATCAGACCCACTTGCTTAGACAAATCTCCGGGGTAGGCGAAGTTCCCCATTAGATAGCTCCAATGTGCTAGCGTTATCATTCTTATGATCCATAACGAATTTATTAAAGAGATAACAAATATAAGAAGTACAATAAATACAAAAACCATGTCCTTGATAGTAATCTTCCAAGATAGACATCATCACCGTATGGTTTATTGAATAAATTATCCGTTACATTTAAATTTGCAGCGTGCTATCATTGTTATAAGTCGCATTTTCTTCAATTGTGTTCCAAATCCATCATTTTATTTAATTTAAGTATGAACTCAATAAAAGTCGAAACATTTTTAATACAACACAACAAGATATGCTGTATAATTGTTATGTTTTCATAATGAATAACTGTTTGGTGGTTTGCAGTTTTGATTTCCCAAAATAATCTGACGTATTGTTTGACAGACGGACCACGAAGATTTTATTTTATGAAATCTTCGTGTGGATATACATCCTATAGTTACTATGTATATCGCCACAAGACTTACGACCCGGCTTAACGAATATTGTTTTTTTTGACGTGATTTTGATTAACAGCCTCCGTGGTCTAGTGGTTAGAGCGTTAGGCTCACGATCTGGAGGTCCGGGTTCGATTCCCGATGGGGACATTGTCGAAATCACTTTGTGAGACTGTCCTTTGTTTGGTAAGGACTTTTCAGGCTTGAATCACCTGATTGTCCGAAAAAGTAAGATGATTCCGTGCTTCGGAGGGCACGTTAAGCCGTTGGTCCCGGCTATTAGCCGTAAAAACACCTCCACCAACCCGCATTGGAGCAGCGTGGTGGAGTATGCTCCATACCTCCTCCGGTTGATTGAGGGGAGGCCTGTGCCCAGCAGTGGGACGTATATAGGCTGTTTATGTTATGTATGTTTGACGTGATTTACTTATTGTAGATTTGCCGCAGATGGACGGACAAATGGGGAGCGCTGATGACTCTTACACGATACGAAATTTAAGAAAGCAGGTCTGAGGGTGCCCAGTTGGGCGCGAACCTCGGCTTAGGGCGTCGTTTGAAGAGTATTGACGAGTGACCGAACGAGTTTTTCTCGACGTGTTTAACTTTTTTTCCGCAGATGACATTAACTACTTAGCCGGACAAGCACACACCCCTGCCTACCCCTTCGGTGATATGTGGTTGAGGGTTGAAGTGAATTAAAACTACAAAATGATTTGGGTATAGGTACTTATTTGTTTTTTAGGTATAAAAACACTTTATGTTGCTCAGTTGGAGACTGCCTACGGCGAAGAGTTGAGTATTTTGTTTTTTCTCGTTTTAACCGACTTCAAAATTAGATGTATACCTACAGCGCAAAGTTATATGTTTATATGCGAAAGGTAATATTTACATGGATAGGTACTTCTGTTATTTTTTCTTGCTTGATGCTTATCATAATCTCGCAAAAGTAAAGTATTTTAGAAGCTTTGACATTTCGGTTCCTTTTTAATTCACTTATTAAAAATAACGGAGATTCAATTTCTCTTTTTATGGGTTGTGAACTCGTGAGGTCGATGACCGACTCGACCAATCCTGGTGTCAGGGTTATTATTGTACCGTCAATGGCGGAGAGTACTTTAGTAAATGATCGATTGATTAAATGAACTTACTTAATTTGTTGTAAGTAAGGTTTCACGAACACGCACTGGAGCACCGCAGTGTGGTGATGTATGCTCCATACCCCCTTCGGTTGATCGAGAGGATGCCTGTACCCAGGACGTATTTACGTTAGGTATGTAAGTTTTCTATCCTAAAAACACAACAAAAAGTGTATAACCTATAGAAAGTAACGTTAAAGCCGAATAAACTTGTACAGTTTTCGTTAATAACACGTTTCGACTTCTTTCTTCTTCGATTTCTTGATTTTTCTTCCTTCGAAACACCTTACGGCTTCGAGATCTTATCTGCTCGCCGACTCTATTCAAAATCATTAGCAAATGAATTTGAGGAAAAATACTCAAAAAATTAACAATCTTGATTAGTTCTGGAAAAAACAAACTTGGTATAAGACCAGCTGCTAGAAAAAAGCCTACAAAAATGGTAGTTATAAACACTTTCTTCGGCAAGTCTTCAGGGTAAGCATAATTTCCCATTATATAGCTCCAGTGACCTAAAGTTACTATTCTCACAATCCATAAAGAATTTATAAGGGTGGCGGCTAAGACTATAAATGCAATAACTCTAAGAACCATCCTTCGTTATAATTTCTGTTAAATCACTGTATTTACTTAGTACACCATCCGTTACGTTTGAATTTACAGTGGATTATAAATGTCGGCATTTCCAGTCTCTTGAAACTATCCATTTTCTTTCTTGATGATTCTTTATAATTGCTGATGGTACATAATTTTTTGCAGTTGGAAAAGCGGAGTGAAGTATGCCAATTATATTTCATTCATTTTGAATAGGACAAATCTCAATAGGTAGGTTTTTTTTTTTTTTTTTTAATTTTCCCCGAAGGGTAAGGCAAAGGGAACTATGCCCATACAGCCATGTCTGACGTATTTTTTTTCTTGATGATTAATGAAATGATGAAAGGTGATGATGATGAAACCTAAGCCCCCACCCTCGGAGTAGACTCCTACTCCGAACCCCAAACGAATTAACTCAAAAGTCCGCATAAACTTTTGAGTTATGAAGCGGCTTCCCGGCACGAAGCGAAAATAGGCAGATACACTTTGTTTATTGAATACTCCAATATAATAACACTCGCGAATGTCTTCCGACTAACTTAATGCGATCATTAACCACAAAACACCACTTCGTATTAATTATTTAGATTACTCAATGAAGAAAGCAACTGTCCCGTTCCCGTTTCCCGCCGAAAAGCCTCAATAGGTAGGTATTTTGATTTCAGGATTTCAACATCAACAACACTGAAAGAAGTAGCCAAAAGAATCATTAGCCCATACAGCCAAGTGTAATAAATGTATTTGATAAATGATGCCGTTTTTCTTTTTCAATCTTAAATGCACTTGTTATAACTTTCAGTTTTCAATCGAAATGAAAATGTAAATGACGAGATGTTAATATTAATAATTTGTTGAACAAAAATGTATATATTTCTTTTTCTTAAAAATGTATATTCGTGCCTATCTTTGTAAATGTATATTTTCAGTGTTGTCAATGTAATAAAAAAATTTAAATGGTAGAACTTTTTGAAAAAACTTTTCATTTTAATTAATTGTTTGATATGTTTGTTATTGAAAATATTGTTTGATATTTTATATGAGGTTATATAATTTATCAACTTCTTTTTGTCTGTAAATTATCTTTCTACATTTATTAGAGGATATTTGGTAGTTTTTAAAATTTTACACGTCGCTCACACGCCATGACTTGAAAAATATTGACAGCTATCGTGTGATGTGTTTGCATTGTGCCGATTTTTATTGTAATTTTGGCTTGTAATCCCTACATAATCCTCAATTTTGGAAATCCATGAGATAAAACACACCAAGATGACTTTAACGTCGAAGATGGAAGTGGACCAGGCGAAGGGAGAGGGTTTCCGGCCGTACTACATCACCAAGATTGAAGAGCTCCAGTTGATCGTCGCCGAGAAGTCTCAGAATCTTCGTCGTCTACAAGCCCAGAGAAATGAACTTAACGCTAAAGTACGTATGCTCCGCGAGGAGCTGCAGCTCCTTCAAGAGCAGGGCTCATACGTCGGCGAAGTCGTCAAACCTATGGACAAAAAGAAGGTTCTAGTAAAAGTGCATCCCGAAGGTAAATTCGTCGTAGACTTGGACAAAAACGTGGACATCAACGACGTGACCGCCAACTGCCGCGTCGCATTGCGAAATGAGAGCTACACTCTGCATAAAATTCTACCAAACAAAGTTGATCCCTTGGTTTCCCTTATGATGGTTGAAAAGGTGCCCGATTCTACTTACGAGATGGTTGGTGGTTTGGATAAGCAAATTAAGGAGATTAAAGAAGTTATTGAACTGCCTGTGAAGCACCCAGAGTTGTTTGACGCCTTAGGTATTGCCCAGCCCAAAGGAGTGTTGTTGTATGGACCCCCTGGAACTGGCAAGACCCTGCTGGCTCGTGCTGTTGCTCACCACACCGAGTGCACCTTCATCCGAGTGTCTGGCTCTGAGCTGGTACAGAAATTCATTGGTGAAGGCAGTCGTATGGTAAGAGAATTGTTCGTAATGGCTAGAGAGCATGCTCCTTCTATCATCTTTATGGATGAAATCGACTCCATCGGTTCATCTCGTATTGAATCTGGCAGTGGAGGAGATTCTGAAGTACAAAGAACCATGTTGGAACTATTGAATCAGCTGGACGGTTTTGAAGCAACAAAAAATATCAAAGTCATTATGGCAACTAACAGAATTGACATTCTTGATCCCGCTCTGCTTAGGCCTGGCCGTATTGACAGGAAGATCGAGTTCCCCCCTCCAAATGAGGAAGCCCGTTTGGATATCTTGAAGATTCACTCCCGTAAGATGAATCTGACTAGAGGAATCAACCTTCGGAAGATAGCAGAGTTGATGCCTGGGGCATCCGGTGCTGAAGTGAAGGGTGTTTGCACTGAAGCTGGAATGTACGCTCTCCGCGAACGTAGAGTCCACGTCACTCAGGAGGACTTTGAAATGGCCGTAGCTAAAGTCATGCAGAAGGACTCTGAGAAGAACATGTCTATCAAGAAACTCTGGAAGTAGACTTATCTTTGTATCTTACATTTATCTATATAGAATATAATTTTGCTTTGTATTAAATTGTTGTTTCAATTTTGATCTCCCTTGTAAGAATGTTTCATCATGTCCCTAGCATTATCCCGTTTTTCACATTGTACACTCACCTAACCCAAACATTTCACAAGTCCTGTGTTTTACAGAAGGGACTGCCTGTCTGACTTTCCGACCTGTGACAGGAAAAACAGGTTAGGTCACATACCTCCGAAAATTGCTTTTCTCTGGAATGTGGAAGAATATCTTACCTTAACCCCATACCCTTGTAAGAATGTTTAAAGTTCAAATATATATATTGTATTGAATACTATCTAATAAGAATCTTAATACCAGATCATTGCAAACGAAAAAATACACTAATACATACATACATAAACTCACGCCCGTAATCCCAAATGGGGTGGGCACAGCCACAAGTAATCAAAGACAACTTGCAGCCACTGTTGATACGAAATCGTAAGATGGAGATGATGAACCTTATGGTGATAAGGGATTAGCCTATCGCCCATAACATTAGTCCATCATGTTAGAGGACACTAATACGAGTTATGAAAATAAAATAAATCTTACAGAATTACCATTTAATTTGAAAGTCATTACATCACACATTTTAAAATTAAATACAATAGCAAAATCGAATTAATATATTAAAAATATAAAACAGACTTTTAATTATGCTTGACATAATGAAGACTATTTTTTCAATATAAATACCAGCACACAGGTAAAATAATATATGGCAGTGGCCTACTTTGGCGATTTTTAGTTATTATTATGACAGATAGGGTGCATTAGAATTGCAACGCAGCTGCAAAACTGCTACTAAAGCCTCTTCTTCACTAGGTGACATTTTTGACACCTGGCGATATAGAACGGTAGGTATTGGATGGAGACGCCAGACTTTACACGACATTTTCATTTGTATTAAGAACCCGGTATTATGTGTTTTAATTACTGAGGGGTTGATCCAGAATTTCAGACCATTATTCTGATATCAAGTGAAATTTTCCGTCGGAAAATGCATGTTCCTTATTGTGTTTTTTTTTATTATTTTCTATTCTATACTTTTGCGATGGAAAATTCAACTTGATATTAACTCGGAATAATGAACAGAATCATCCCCCTCAGTATTCGTTACGATGTCACTTACACCCCATACAAGTACATACTATAATAGCCATACAAGTACATTAGGGTGTTAGTGACATCGTAACTAACACTGAGGGATGATTCTGGCCACGATTCTGAGTTGATACCAAGTGGAATTTTCCGTCACAAAAGTATGGAACTAAAAATAATTAAAATACACCAAACATTTCATGAATGCAGTTTCTGAATAAATTTCATGAATTTTCCTACAGGAAATTCCACTTGATATTGACTCAGAATAATGAACCGAATCATCCCCCTCAATATTCGTTACGATGTCACTAACACCCTGTATTGTCATAAATATAGTTGTAGCGTCGTGCGAAGTCTGGTCTGGTGATATCGTCCGATGTTTTTGACGGGGGCACCACTAGACAGATAGTCTACTGGGGGCGAGGCTTATGTTTTATAACTTTTCGAGTGAATAATGCAACATGCAAATCTACAGTAATTTTTAAGGTGTTCAAAAAATGCCAGCAAGCATAGCCAGTTGTGACACAGTTTGTTCTTGCACCGAAATAGCTTGGTGGCTGCAGAATTACAGCTACCCGGCAGTTGGAATGCCGCTCGTCAACTCTTATACCACGTTTATGGAGACGCGGAGTGTAGTAAATACAATACAAATCCAGAAGAGGGTAGTTCTTCAAACACCGGAAGTCAAAATCTTACAATCAAAATCGTACGTATCTCGTCAACTTACGTAAGTTCTAACTGGACATTTGCAAAAAGACAAAAGAATATAAGATGTTTTTGTGTTAACGGTAATGATACTGACATCCGACGTTGGAAGATCAACCTAAGACGTAAACTGCGGGTCTCTGTAACGAGGATTTAGGGCGTAAGTACATGGATCACCAGAGTAAACCGGGACAGACTAGTCACTCACTATAGGTAACTATGCTCGCCGTTCAGCGCTGTGATTCACGTCAAAAGTTTGAAAAGTTTGCCGATTCGAGCAACCGCCAACATAATTTGCCTGTAAGGCTATCATGCGCAACGCGATAAAATCTTATCACGGTAATTTTATCGATTCTGACGATATAATTATGTCGTATTGTCGATTGGTGCTAATGTGAACTCAAGTCATGTTGTTCTTTCAAAATACGAACAAAATCACGTGGCACGCATGTTAGGGAAAAAAACAAACTTATCGACCTCGACAAAATTTATTGGATCGATCGATAATTTTATCACGTTGCGCATTGTTAGCCCTGCTGGACTAAAAGTAGTTCTATCTCTTTCTTGCACTTATTGCAACTACTTTAGGAGCTAGCGAAATAAAATTAAGGTAAGTTTACGTGCGCCCGAATAGGCGCCATATTTCAACAATTATATCAAAACATTGCTGTTGGAGATTGTTTTATATTACAACCTAAAAGAAAATGAAAGTAGGTACCTACCTGAATACCCGTATCTGTTTTACTGCGTAGTACCTAATTAGATCACTGCTCGAAATATTACATGTTAACAGTGGCAGCTCTAGCAAAATGTTTAAGTGGCGCGAGACCTCAAATTGGCACCCCTCAGCCACTTAAATTAAAAAAAAAAATTACGTTAAAGTTTACGGGCACCCGGTATGGCCAATCTAACCCGATGATGTTAGTTTGCGGCCAGGGTGAAGCAGTCTTGCTTGATTTTGGCGCCCCCACCATTTCGGCGCCCGGTGCGGTGGCACCCCTCGCACCGCCATAGGGCCGCCACTGCATGTTAAAATTCACATAATAATAAAATTTAATATTACTTACACACTTATATTAAAAATAATACCTAAGTAAACATTACATTTATTGATCTTTAAGGCACTTGAATTAAAAAAGGAACTGATTTTTTTTACCGAAAATTACCCTATAGAAAAAACGCAGCGCTTATCCGCTGCGTCAGCGTCTTGCAATAACTGGGGACTTAAAAAGGCCACATTACATCAATTCATCTAAAAACATTAGCGCAAAACTTTATACCAATTGAAGTGGGCAAAGATACATCCATCGCAAGACGAACTAAGTACCCACACCTCACTGACGTTTCTGTTAGACCAGCGTGATAGGTGGTGATCCGTATCGCCGTCTATAATGATCCATTCGACTGTGTGAAAACAGCACGTGAAATAAATTAACAAATCATTGGTGCAAGTCTGGTACCTTAACCCTGTTCAGTAAGGCCAGACGCGCACTACGAGTTTTTCGCCACGTAACAGTTTCAAATTGTATTGCGCGCATTTGACGGAAGAGCCGCCGCAGCGGCGCAGTATTACAGTGCGACATTATGCCGCTGCTTTTTTCCGCCGCGCGGCGAAAAACTCGTAGTGCGCGCGTGGCTTGATTTGACATTTGCGAATATAAATATAAAAAGTGTCAAATAGCAATATTGTTTTTTTTTTTTTTAATTAAATGTTTTGCATGTGGCCTTTTTAGATCCTCTGATGTTATTGCTGTTCATCAGCGTTGACGATTTGTTCGTGGTCGTCGGTTACGATCAAGTGCGAAGCTGTCGCGGGCGCGTCCATAGGTGGGACGTTTATCACCAACCCTGCCGTACCCTGTAAACACATATTCTATTAGTCATGGTATAACAACATGGTAAACATTGAGGAGCTCGGTGGCGCAGCGGTTAACGCGCTCGGTCTGCGATTGTTGAAGTTAAGCAACTTTCGCAAAGGCCGGTCATAGGATGGGTGAACACAAAAAAAAAGTTTTCATCTCGAGCTCCTCCGTGCTTCGGAAGGCACGATAAGCCATTGGTCCCGGCTGCATTAGCAGTCGTTAATAACCATCATTCCGCACTGGGCCCGCGTGATGGTTTAAGGCCCGATCTCCCTATCCATCCATATGTGTTATGTAGGCCCGTGCTCCAGCAGTGGGGACGTTAATGGGCTGATGATGATGATGGTATAACAAAACCAGGTATGCTTAATCAATGTAATAAAAATGGCAACATAGGGTGGGATGACGTCAGCTGGGCTAACCTTGAAATGTTAGCTGTCAGTTTTGAGCATATCAACCGGGTCTGCATGACAACTGCGCCGCGCATGGCGCGAATTATATCGAGCGCTTCGACCAATAAACGATACGAATGCTATCTACGTAGACGTCCATCTACGTCGTAGATGGACGTCAAACGGCTATTGGTCGAAGCGCTTAATATAATTCGCGCCGCGAGCACTAGACCACGAAGGCTGTCCTCCAACAACCTGCGGTGGAGCAGCGTGGTGGAGTATGCTCCATACCCCCTCCGGTTGACTGAAGAGAGGCTTGTGCCCAGCAGTGGGACGATAGGCTGTTTATGTTGAGTTATGTTAAATAATTATGTTATATGTTGGTGTTATGTATGTTGTATGTATGTGTTAATAAGTTGTGTATAAGTTGTTTCATGTTGTATTTCGTTATGTGTGTTGTGTCTGTTATGTTTAATGTACCCTTTTCAAAGACAAATAAAAAGTATTTCTATTTCTATGTAGGTACTTACGACCGGTCGTGTCCTCCGTAAGGATTGCCGGAAATTTCTGTACATTTGCATCGGGTTGAGAAACTCGTGATAGGAGGCCCTGGGGAAATTAACATTGGGAAATATTAAACCGAGCCACAGAATATTTTTGACTATGGCTCTTTTTTTTGACGTGACTAATTGTAGATTTGTCTTAACTACTTGGCCGGACAAATGGGGAGCGCTGAAGGCTCTCACCCGGTACAACGTTTAAGACAACAGACCTGAGGGTGCCCAGTTGGGCGCGAACCTCGGCTCAGGGCGTCGTCTGAGAGGAAAAATATTTGAAAGAATTAATCGACCCTAGTGGATCGATAGCGATAAGCGCTGATTGAGGGAAGCTGTTAGTCCGGTAATAATAACCATTGTCACTCTTTTATCATGCCAAGTAAAATAGGGTAAGTTGGGCCGTAGTATTAGGCAGCTAAATTACTCAATTGTATAAAAATATTTTATGTTTTTATTTTTTTAAAGAACGTCTAGGGCCCTGTGCCGAGGTTTTTCTTGCAGCTTCTTTTCCCCGGCTACACAGGTTGTGAGAAGCTGCAGTAGTTTTAAGCGGATGAGACGTTCGTTATGTAAAAATTGACAATTCAAAGTGTAACTATGTTACCTACTGAATAAAGATATTTTTGAATTTGAATTTAATGGTGAATTGCCAGCTGAGAGTGGCGTCGCCTCCACGAATTTTATTTATATTTATTTACTTTATTTAATTGTAAATATTAATATAACAATACGTCACAAAAACGAACTTAAAAACTAGTCATTAAATAACCCGCCCCTCACTGTTCCCGGAGCAAAGGTGCCCACAACACTAGCCGCATTACCGTGTTGAATGGCAATGGCCAGCCTTTGGACCAGGAACGAGCCGGAGCGGGAGTCCCCTGTTTTCTCCCTGAGCCTGAGACCCAATTCTGACACAAAGATTTTGGTGTCCGCCCCCCAGCTACCAAAGGTCTCCACGGCAACGGGCACGAAGTTATATGCAGGCGATGGAGCTGCATACTTCTCCCTCTTCTTCTCAGCAGAAGCTCAGCTTCTTTATTTACTTACATTCTTCTTGATAGCGCAAACTTTTTTTACTCTTTCGAATATGTCAAAATAAAAATTCTGACAGTCCTTCAGTTCGTTTGTTTGGAGAAAAACGTATTTTTATTTACACGGACCTATTATCCCATATTGGTGACCCCGACGTGATCCCATTATCCCATATGAGTATCGATTTCTGGATGAAAATACGTACCCGACAGAAGGCAACTGGACGCTGGGCTCGCTTTCCGCTGGCGACCCGCTGTCCGTCCCACTGCCGCTAGCGGCCAAACTAGACGTTGCTATGGACGATGCCGTAGCTCTAAACCGCACCCTAAAACCAAATTATCCAATACATTCAGGGTGTTAATGACATCGTAACGGGATCTTTGAGGGATGGTTCAGACCATCATACTAAATTCATACTAACATAACATAAACTGCCTATATACGTCCCACTGCTGGGCACAGGCCTCCCCTCAATCAACCGGAGGGGGTATGGAGCATACTCCACGACGCTGCTCCACTGCGGGTTGGTGGAGGTGTTTTTACGGCTAATAGCCGGGACCAACGGCTTAACGTGCCTTCCGAAGCACGGAATCATCTTACTTTTCCGAACAATCAGGTGATTCAAGCCTGAAAAGTCCTTACCAAACAAAGGAAAGTCTCACAAAGTGATTTCGACAGTGTACCCATCGGGAATCGAACCCGGACCTCCAGATCGTGAGCCTAACGCTCTAACCACTAGACCACGGAGGCTGTTGAATTCATACTATATTAAAAAAAAACATATTTTTTTATGAAATTTCACTTGATATCAACTCAGAATCATGGTCTGAACCATCCCCCTCAGTTTTCGTTACGGTGTCACTAGTATAACTACTTGTATGACTACCTGTACGTACTTCTACGGGGTGTTAGTGACATCGTAACGAATACTGAGAGGGATGATTCAGCTCATTTTCCCGAGTTAATATCAAGTGGAATTTTCCGTCGCAAAAGTATGGAACTGAAAATAATTAAAAAAAAAATCATGACTGTGTTGTTGAGTTATGCGCTTACCAACACATTTTGCGATTCATTTTTATATAATAAGAATAAAATAAATTTATTGCCAGTAACAATTTACATTTGCTATATAAACTAAGTAATTATGAATATTGCGAATACGGGCAAAAGGAAATGGCTCAGCTTGTGCTGCGATGGAGCCATGCTATGGCGCCATCCAGCGCTGGTTTTCAGTCATTTCCTCTTCCTGAGATATTGTGCGGAAGTAATTGTCAACGAGGGCTAGAGGATATTAAATAGACTTATACAGTAGCTTTAGGTAGAAAAAAGAAACAATAAAAAGACAATCAATTAAAATTATAAGTAGGTACTCTTGAGTGTGTGTGTGTATGTGTATGCGTGCGTGTGTGATATAATTTTTATATAATTATAGACTCGCTTTTGCCCGCGACTTCGTCCGCGTGGCGTGTTATAAAAGAGAGATATTTGTGTGTGTGGGAGTGCATGTCATATTTCAAGCATCTAACTTATGCAGTTTAGATTTTTTCATACAACATTTTGGAATTAAAGCACATAATAACGGGTTCTTACCGCGTTTAAATGGGGATATGAGACTCCCGATATTTCGACACTGTTGCAAGTGCCATGTGATCACGGGATGACTGATGAGATTGGAGTGGAGTAGGTAGATCCATAATTTTCTACGGGCAGACATATACTTATGTCTACCTTCTTTCTTTGCCGCTTGTTTATGTTTTTGAACATTTTGTTCCTGTTAACTCTCCCGCTAAGGGAGGATTTTCCCGCTAATTCCCGTTCCCGTGGGAATTTCGGGAATTCCTTTCTTAGTGCACCTCTACGGTACCTAAGCTACGTCCGTTCCAAATTTCAAGTGCCTACGTTTAGCCGTTTAGGCTGTGCGTTGATATGTCAGTCAGTGAGTCAGTCAGTTTCTCCTTTTACATATTTAGATTTGTGAAGTGCTTAATAAACTGGAAATTTCCAGTTGCTGTTACTATTTTCGTCGTTATTACCAATCATCCCACTATTCCCACTACTCTGCCGGCAAGTCGGGGCTCCATCCCCACCCATTGTTCCGCAGTACTTACGGGAAGTAATGCGCAGCGCCTTCGCCCTTAGCTTTGCAGTAAAAGTAGGTCATGGCGGAGGCGATGGCCAGGGCTCCCATACAGAGGAGTACTGTGATAACGATGTAGGAGCTACGGCCCACGTTGTCCACATACGTATACCCGTTGAAGAGCGGCAGCTGATGGCAAAAATACATAACATAAACAGCCTATACTGGGGGGAGACCAGGATCCCAAGATACAGGGTCAACCTAGTTTGGGCTCCTGTCTTCTGCATACGGTCCCAAATTAAATACTTTTTTTGTTAGTATGGTAGTTTATAAGATTGTTTGTAGAAGAAGAAATAAACGTTTTTTTTTTATACAGTCATAAGCAATATCATGTACTCACTTTAGAACCCTGTCGCACTGTCATATTTGACATTTAATGAGGCTAACGGTTTAAATTGTCAAAAAAGTTAATGTGACGTGGTTGCAAAGTGTATACATATTAGTACTCGTGACCGTACGTCCCACTGCTGGGCACAGGCCTCCCCCCAATCAATCGGAGGAGGTATGTAGCATAATCCACCACGCTGCTTCACTGCGGGTTGGTGAAGGTGGCTAATAGCCGGGACTAACAGAAAACTTAGAAACAGTGTTATAAAGAGAGATGTGGTGTAAAAGACGATATAGTGACTAAGATTGAGAAGGAAATGTTAAGTTGGTTTGGACACGTAGAGCGGATGAAGGATAATAGGATTACGAAAGCGGTATATAAAGCAAAGGTTGATGGTAGGGCTGGCAGAGGACGACCTAGAAGGACGTACATTGACCAAATTGGAGATATCCTTAGAAAAGGTACCTAAGATCTACTCTGAACCGGCGTGCGTGGTATGAAACGATTGATGGATGTGGAGGAAGCAAGAGAAGTGTGTTAGGATCGAAGGAAATCGAATTCCACAAGCTCTGCTTACCCCGGTGGAACACAGGCGTGAGTTTATGTATGTCAATCAATCAATAATACTTTATTGCACAACAACACATACAAAGGACATAAACATACGAATAAAACATAAGCACAATAGGCTGCCTTATTGCTAAACAGCAATTTTTGCCAACCTTAGGGTGAAAGAAGATTATTCATTGGAGCACGAGCTGGTGCAATAAACATTATTACAGTATGTCTGTCTTGTGTTAGTGTAATTGTTTTTCATCCCGTTCTGGTGCAATAAACTGTTAAATAAATAAATCTCTAATAATGGAGGATCTGATGAGCGCTGCAGATAGCGCCATACTTGTTGCCAAGTTTTGGGCCGATACAATTTAGTTTGCCATCGACACGATAAGAAGAATAAATAAATGAATGATAACGCCTTTAAAAAATAAAACACATAATAACGGGTTCTTACCGCGTTTAAATCAGGGATATGACTCCCGATATTTCGACACTGTTGCAAGTGCCATGATCACGGGATGACTGATGAGATTGAAGTGGAGTAGAATCTGATTAAACGCGGTAAGAATCCGTTATTATGTGTTTTAATTATGATAATAGCCCCGATTCCTGCAGACACCTCCTAATTTTACTTTAAGTTATACCTGTCATTCTCTTATCCGCCGAAAAGGAAAGGGACGGATGATTGACAGCTCTTAATTTTAGGAAGAATGAGTAAATAATGAATAACCCGGGCGAATCAAAAAGGTATCTCGCTGGTATGCAAACCGTTTGACGTGTGCTGTCAACTTAATTCTGTCGGGTTATTGGCCAATGTAAAATTTTTAGACGGTTGTTTTAGATTTGTGCTTAAAATTGACGTGTGTTTCATAAATTTTATGCTTGTCGATTACCCGTCCCTTTCCTTTTCGGTGGATAATGACAGATATAACTTAAAATAAAATTAGATGGTGTTTACAGGAATTAGCACCATTAACCGCGTAAACCTAAAACAATGTATACGCCTTTAAAAGCCAAAACGCTCACCTCTTCCTTAGGAGGCATCACGCAGGTCCCCAGCCTGGTAACCGCTCCATCTTCACACATGCACATTGGCTCCCTGTCCCCAGACACACAGAGACTCTCGCATTTATCTTGACACACATTCTGCAGATCATCTCTTTGGACACTTTCATGTTTGATGATAAAAGTTTGTGCGTTGAACACTCGCTGTAGGTACATCTCACAGTGTTTCTTGCCGTATAAGAGACAGCGATTCAATTTGATCGAGTTGGCGACTATGAAGTAGATGTGGTCTTCGAAGATCTCGAGATGTCGCGGCGCTTGGAGGTAAGGGTCGTTTGTGAGGATTTTCTTGCTGGAATTAAAAGGCACGTGGCTGGTTATTTATTTAGAATGGAATAGAAATAGTTTATTATAAAAGGACGCCACACACAAAGACAAGACAATAACATCACTTAATTTTTTCACAAAACAATTACAAAATGCATAGGAGGATTGTCATGATTTTAAACAAATCAAACATATTTTGTAACACTTGTCCAGTTATTAGTTATTAATCTATGCTCTAACAATGGTATTTAGTTATTATTCTGCGGTATTTAGTCTATGATTAACAGTGGCGCCATCTGTAGGGATATTAACTGTGGAGGTAGCACGTGATTGGTGAGTTACATTCCCGCGCAAATATAAAACGTAAAATGTGACGGAGGCGGGAAGAAAATACTCCCTCCAGGGTTTGGGAAATTGGTACATCCATTCTGATGGTAGACACGAGCAGAGCAATACATCAGGAAGAAATCTTAATAGGATGTTCATTAGGATGATCATTTGGTGGTGGTGGATGTCCTGAGATAAAAGGGCCTCATTCAGCACAAGTCGCAGCGTGAACCACGACGCTGGTATTATGTGGACCCTGCTGGGTGAGGCACGGACGTTTATACATTTATACAGGGTGTTAGTGACATCGTAACGTGAGGGGGATGATTCTGAGGTAACATTAACTGGAATTTTCCGTCGCAAAATTGAAGATTTTCCACTTGGTGTCTACTCAGAATCATGGTCTGAATCATCCCTCAAAGTTTTCGTTACGATGTCACTAACACCCCATACATATAATATATTATGGAGTAAGTATATACAATACAATACAAAAACTCTTAATTGCTCTTAAATCACATAAAAAATAGTATTATAATTAAATACGTATAGATGTATGTACAGCCAGGGAACGAAAAGGTTCGTCACCTTAAGGTCAAATTTCGCTTGCACTGTAAGAATCTCTTATTCAAGTTCAACAGCCTCTTTAAATACGTTCTAGATAAAAAGAGAATAATGCTACTGCAAGCAAATCTAAACTTTCAAATGGAACAGTTGAGCACAATTTTCTGTACTACAGGCATTTCTGTGTCAAATTATCAAAAGGAATGTGCTCACAAAGTCACAACGAATCAATTTGAAAATTGACGAGCCTTTTCAGGCAGTGACTGTATCAATAGATGTACGGTCACGAGTATTAACCCCCCAATTTTAACCCCCGTATCCGTCGACCGCGAGAACACGTACCATGACATTTAGAAGATATGAATGCATGGGATTAACTGTCTGAGAACTGATATTAGGCAGCTAAATTACTCGATTGTATACCAATATTTTATGTTTATTTTTATTTATTTTTTAAGAACGTCTAGGACCCTGTGCCGAGGTTTTTCTTGCAGCTTCTTTTCCCCGGCTATACAGGTTGTGAGAAGCTGCAGTAGTTTTAGGCGGATGAGACGTTCGTTATGTAAAAATTGACGATTCAAAGTGTAACTATGTTACCTACTGAATAAAGATATTTTTGAATTTGAATTTACGGTCACGAGCATTAATATGTATACACTTTGGTACCATGTCACATTAACTTTTTTGACAAATTGAACTGTAAGTCTCACTAAATGTCAAATATGTTAGTGCGACAGAGTCCTAAAGTGGGTACATTATATTGCTCATGACCGTACTCACCCTTCCAAATACATCCCGCTTAGGGACGGTACTGAAAAGTATCGGCGTCCGAAGGACGTAATATACGATCCCGACGATCCGATTACTCTAGCCATAGACAATCAGCTCGCGACACCAAACACTTTAGGACCCCGATACCGACCCCGCCGGCGTGGTCGAGGATTTCCCTCAATCAGCGCTTATCACTATCGACCCACTAGGGTCGATTAATTCTTTCACATATTTCTCATCTCAGACGACGCCCTGAGCCGAGGTTCGCGCCCAACTGGGCACCCTCAGGTTGTCTTAAATGTTGTACCGGGTGAGAGCCTTCAGCGCTCCCCATTTGTCCGGCCAAGTAGTTAATGCCATCTGCGGCAAATCTACAATAAGTAAAAAAAAAACAAAAAAAAAACTGTACTCACTGTCGATTCCCGTTGTAGTCCATGGGCACTATCTTGGCAGGCCCGGTCTCCGCCACGTACAGGCGCTGCTTAAACGAGTCCGCGGCGAGACCGGTGCAGTTTTGTACAACGGCTACCTGTAAGCATAGAAAAAGCAATAATACTACGTATATAACGGCAACTCAAAAATAACAGTATTTCTCCACTATTTAATGGATGTTATTATACATATAAACCTTCCTCTTGAATCACTCTATCTATTAAAAAAAACCGCATCAAAATCCGTTGCGTAGTTTTACAGATTTAAGCGTACGTAGGGATATAGGGACAGGACAGGACTTTGTTTTATACTATGTAGTGATATCGAAACGGCTGCATCTCAGCAAATGCCATAGCCGAGCTGTAGATTATGGCGCTGATCTTCAGTTGCAGCCGACTTACTAGAAAAACATTTAAGTAAACAAACAAAATCTGCGCTTCTAAGTCTAAGCACATTTGTTCCTACGTTATAAATGAAGCAATACACGAACACTCACTTTTTTATTTTTTATTGACGTGACTTATTGTAGATTTGCCGCAGATGGCATTAACTACTTGGCCGGACAAATGGGGAGCTCTGAAGGCTCTCACCCGGTACAACGTTTAAGATAACAGGCCTGAGGGTGCCAAGTTGGGTGCAAACCTCGGCTCAGGGCGTCGCCTGAGAGGAGAATTATTTGAAAGAATTAATCGACCCTAGAGGATCGATAGCGATAAGCGCTGGTTGAGGAAAACGGCGGGGTCGGTATGGGTGAATATCAAAATGTGCCAAGTTTGTGTGGCGAACTTTCATATTACTTTTTCGTGAAAAATTGGGTTCCGAGATGAAAAAGGATCCAAAAGGATCCGAAAGGATGTCGGAACCCAATTTTTAACGAAAAAATAATATGAAAGTTTGACATTTTGATAATCTCCCGTATCGGGGTCCTGAACGAACACTCACCTGTGTCACCAGTCGGCCAGAGAACGTGGCTGACCAGATCACCGACTCCAGGTCGCGAGTGATGCAGTAGAACATGCGGCGCGCTGACGGGTCCACTATCAGGGCTGTCACCTGTAATCAAATACATAACATAAACATAAACAGCCCTTATTCTTCCCACTGCTGGGCACAGGCCTCCCCTCAATCACCCGGAGGGGGTATGGAGCATATTCCACCACGCTGCTCAACTGCGGGTTGGTTTTGTGATACTGTCCTTTGTTTGGTCAGAAGCATGGTTGAATCACCTGATTGTCCGAAAAAATAAGATGATTTCGTGCTTCGGAGGGCACTTAAGCCGTCGGCCCAGGCTGTTAGCCGTAAGAAACACCTCCACCAACCCGTGGTGGAGCTGTGTAGTGGTGGTGAGCTACATACCACCCCCGGTTGATTGAGAGGACGCCTAAGCCCTGCAGTGGAATGTGTATAGGTGTTTATTATGAAGTCAGCTTCTACGATGGACCGGGAGCGATAAAGATAGTGAAATAACCTTTTGTACAGTTATTCAACATTTTACTTCAGGTAGATACATACATACATAGCATACATAAACAGCCTATATACGTCCCACTGCTGGGCACAGGCCTCCCCTCAATCAACCGTAGGGGGTATGGAGCATACTCCACCACGCTGCTCCAATGCGGATTGGTGGAGGTGTTTTTTCGGCTAATAGCCGGGACCAACGTTCGCGTATTTTACGTGCATCCAGAAGTTCTTTTTGGAAAATACATTTTTGATAACCTTTAACATTAAAATTTATAGTAAGTTATGACAAAATTTAATTTGTGACATAAGCATTAAGCACGCCTTAGTTTATGGGGCAAGAATGCTGGAGACTGTTGAATGTATACTCATTGACTACCATGTTTCACGCAAACAAATATTTATTTCGGCTTTCTAGGCAATCAACTAGCTAAATGTAAAGTTAAAGGTTATCAAAAATGTATTTTCCAAAGAGAACTTTTGGAGCCACGTTAAATACGCGGACAATTAGCAATAAATATGCGGTAACACGACAAAGAGTAAACCGAAAAAAAGGGTTATCGTATAGGCTAAGGGTTATTTTTTGATAAAATTATACG
This sequence comes from Pectinophora gossypiella, assembly GCF_024362695.1. NCBI lineage: Eukaryota > Metazoa > Arthropoda > Insecta > Lepidoptera > Gelechiidae > Pectinophora > Pectinophora gossypiella. The sequence goes on from NC_065424.1 coordinate 5,087,701, forward strand.
CGTATTTTACGTGCATCCACAAGTTCTTTTTGGAAAATACATTTTTGATAACCTTTAACATTACATTTAACTTGTTAATTGCCTAGAAAGCTCAAACACTGATAAAATGCGATATCACAACAGTATAAAAGCCATCTTGATATCAGGCTATGTATCAGTCCGATGTGACAACAAGCATCATGCGTTGTGTGCTCCTCCTTTTCGTTTTTGCCTTGGTGAAGGCGAATGAAAACCGCTACTTCTGCGTGACAGTTTTACCAGACGTGGGTATGCAAGTATCTGCAGCCAATCTGGACTGGGGCAAGTGGATTCCCAACCCTCCAAACTTCAACGAGATATCCAGCCCTCTCGGCAACCGTGTTTCAGCTAATGAGGAGATACTGATATGTTCCTCGGGACGCAAGGGGTCAGCTACAGGAACTGATGGAAGCTTCACGCTGGCGACAACCGACGGGAAGAGCATTCGGTTTTGGTGGAAGAACCCTTGGGCTGGCGCTTTAGACTATGGCACAGAATTCAATAGCGATCACTTCGATGTGACACTTTATCAAAATGGCTACCAACGAGTGAAATATGTAGTTAAAAAGAAATAGAACAGAATATATTGTCGCATTAGGTTTAGAATCTGCAATGATTACTTTTGTATTTTAATAAATAAATTTGTTTGCATGAAACATAGTAATCAATGAGTATACATTCAACAGTCTCCAGCTTGCTCTCGCCATCATTATCATACAATAACCCTTACCCTATACGGTAACCCTTTTTCGGTTTACTCTTTTTCCTGTTATTGCATATTATTTGTTAATTGTCCGCGTATTTTACGTGCCTCCAAAAGTTTTTGGAAAATACATTTTTGATAACCTTTAACATTACATTTAAATAGTTGTTTAGCTGAAATAAATAAATATTTGTTTGCATGAAACATAGTAATTAATGAGTATACATTCAACAGTCTCCAGCATGCTCTCCCCATAAACTAACACGTGCAAATGTTACAATTTATAGTACCTAGTATATTCTATTTAATTCACTGTTTTAGGAGAGAAAGGTCAGTAGTAACCAACTTAGATTCGATAGTGTCTGATATATCCCGTCAGGTAGATCAAGGCCTACAGGTTGATGACACTATATACACAGATTTCAGTAAAGCTTTCGACAAAGTTAATAGTACAGTATTATTGGCAAAACTTAACCACAGCGGTATCGGAGGGTTTCTGTTCGATTGGTTCAGTTCATATTTATTAAAAAGACCTCAAATAGTTGCTGTAAATGGATATGAATCCACAGTCTACTACGCTGACTCAGGCGTCCCGCAAGGCCCTCACTTAGGTTCTATTCTCATCCTCATATTCATTAATGATATCCCAATACACATACAAAATAGTAAAGCCTCTCATTTTGCCGATGATCTGAAGTTGTAAAAAATAATAAAACACAAACTGATGCTGAACTACTATTAAGAATGGTGTATTTTAAATAGTAGTCTTAACCCACGCAAATGTTGGTCTATTATATTTACTAGAAAAAAAAGCCAATTAATGCAATTTACCTCTAAGATCCGGAATGTTGGAATAATACTGGACAGTAAGCTCAAAATTTTCGAGCATACTTATCATACCTTAAAAAAAACCGTAGAGATGCTTGACTTTCTCAAACGTACTTTACATGATTTCAAACTAAGTCAGACAAAATCCACTTGACATTAACTCAGAATCGTGGCCTGAATCGTCCCACTCAGTATTTGTTAAGATGTCTGGGAGAAAATAAAGGAAAGAGAGAAAATATAAAATGTATTAGGAATGGTGTTTTAATAAGTATTGTTGTTATTATTGTCAACAAAGACAGCATTATCCACATAGACACGTAGATCAGTAGAAGAAAAATAGCAGTAAGGTCGCTTACACTTATTTCATTTGTTCCGTGCTCTGTATTGTTTCCTCCATTGTTGTTTTCCCCCACTTCTTTGTTAGAACTTCTAGCAAATTGTCCGCAAATGTTCTTTTCAAAACAATGAATTAGTTGGACGATGAGCTAATCTTCAAGCAAAGTAATATCAGAGTGGCTGCGAGCAGCCTTGTTGATGTATTGTGGCTTCGTGCACCTTTATAGGGGGGCGCGATTTATGTATGTAGGAAAGTAATGAGTATGTATGTGGATGGACATAGGGGGTAGAGGACGACGCAAGGAAATGTGAATGAATTTGCCTTTCAACTGTTTTAAGACAGTAGTTAAACAAAAACTTTACAAAAAAGGTTAATGAATGCATGGGATTAACTGTTATTTATTTATTTATTTAGGTACACATACAGCAATACATATTAAACTTTTACAGACAACTTTATAAATAGAAAGAAATACTTGGTATATATGTTTGCCAATTACATGCGTACACAGCATTCACCGTAAATGGAAACAAACAAACTATATTAATACTAAACTATATAAATTATAAACTATATATATATATATTAACACATTTTTTAACAAAATATTAATGTAAGTACTGTTTAACGCTTATAGCGACAACCAAAGTGATTTAGCACTTTACTTTTGTAGCATCGAGGGGAATCATTAAAAATATCGATGTTTGGCAATTTATCATTAACTTCGTTGAACGTCGCACACATCCTGGCAATAGGATAGTGTAGGCCCAGATTAGTACGGTAACGGGCTATATTAAATAATTTAGATATGGGCTTCCGAGGATAGTTATATGGTACGGTGAGATTTAATGAACTTAACAGATTTGGGCATGCTATTTTAGTGTTGATGATTTTGTAAAGGAACACAAGATCTTGTAGTTTCCGTCGAGTTCTCAGAGTGTTGATTTTAAAGAAAGACCGGGTGTTACAAATGCCAAGTGTCTAGTGAATGCACGCTGAAGGCTTTCTATTCTTTGAGAAGGCTCAGTATAAACAGGGTTCCACGCAACAGATGCAAATTCTAACCTGCTTCGGATTAAACTATTGAACAGAATTATTCTTGTCTGACTTAGCCTGAAGTCGCGCGAAGTACGTTTGAGAAAGCCAAGCATCTGTGCAGCTTTTTTAACGGTATTGTCAATATGCCTAGAGAATTTGAGCTTACTGTCTAACATTACCCCAAGATCCCGGATTTCGTCAACTTTTGTTAAAGGGGTGCCATCTAAGAGGTAAGTTGCATTAATTGGCTTCTTTTTTCTAGTAAATGTAATAGACAAACATTTGCGTGAGTTAAGGCTCATACCATTCAAAATACACCATTCTTTAATGTTATCTAGATCCTTTTGTAGAAGTTCAGTATCAGATGGAGTTTTTATTGTTTTATACAACTTGAGATCATCAGCAAAAAGAGAAGCTTTACTATTTTGTATATGTATTGGGATATCATTAACGAATATGAGGAAGAGAATAGGACCTAAGTGGGAGCCTTGAGGGACGCCTGAGTCAGCGTAGTACACTGTGGATTCATATCCGTTTACAGCAACTATTTGAGGTCTTTTTAATAAATATGAACTGAACCAATCCAACAGAGACCCTCCGATACCGCTGTGGTTAAGTTTTTCCAATAAGACTGCATGATTAACTTTGTCGAAAGCGTTACTGAAATCCGTGTATATAGTATCAACTTGTAGGCCTCGATCTACCTCACGGGATATATCAGACACTATCGAAACTAGGTTAGTTTCTACTGACCTACCTCTCCTAAAACCATGTTGAAGTTCCGATAAATCATTTGCAACGTGATTGTAGAGGTAAGGATACAACAATGACTCGAATAATTTAGAAAAGCACGACAAAATAGAAATAGGCCTATAATTTTTAACGTCAGAACGATCAGATTTCTTATGTATCGGAAGTATTCTAGCTCTTTTCCATTCGTCGGGAAATAGGCCGTCTTGCAATGACCGATTAAAAATAATAGTCAACGGAAGTGTAATAGCTAATCTGCAACGTTTCACAAATAAGGGCGGTATATTGTCTGGACCAGAGCCTTTATGTATATTAAGATGTTTAATTGCTGCGGATACCTCTGCCTCCCTAAACTTTACCACTGAGATGCACTTATCTGATACTAAACCTGATGTATACCTGGCAGTGACGTCCGTACTGTAAACAGATGAGAAATGGCTGGCAAAAAGATTTGCAATATCTGTCCCTGTGGAAACTACTACATCATCCGATTTCATTTCAGCTGGAAATGTCGAACGGCCTTTGCGCTTGTCTTTTATATAACGCCAGAATACATTTGGGTTTTTGCGTATATTGCTTTCCATGCTATTTTTATATTCATTTTCACAAATGCTCATCAGCTTGTGACAGCGTTCTCTAAGTAAGTCATATTCTATTTTATCACGCGGATTGCCAAACTTACGATATCTAGCACGAATTTTCCCCTTATGGTACAAACAATTTATAAGCTTTTTATTGAACCATACAGGATATTTTGAAGATCTGGGTCGCCTCTTTGGTACTGTTTTATCGATTATATTATTCAGTGTAGTATAAAATGCTAAAACCATTTGATTGATATTGTCACAATTATTGAATATATCCTGCCAGCGAACGCAAAACAACTCAGTCACAATTAAGTTATAGTTCGCCTTATAAAAGTTGTAATCGATGCGGTCACATGGACGAAGACTCGACACATTATTATTATCGTTTTGTAGCGGTACATTTACTATTATGCCAGGGTGGTGAGTATCCAGTATGCTTAAAAGATCTAATGATTCAGAAACACTTACGCCATCCATATTACTAATTACGAGATCCAAAATTCTACCTTCATCATTACGAATATAATTCGCCTGATACAAGTTATTTAACGCAATAAAATCAACCAATGAAAATCCTGTATCTTTTTTATCATAATTCTTTGGAGTAGTGTATGAACAATCACCCAGAAGGCTCCAATCAATAAAGTAAAGATTAAAATCACCTAATATCATAACCGCGTCCATGTTGTTATTATTCAACATTATGTCTATGTTATCCAAGAACATCTGCTGCCTTTCTAAATTGGCTGGTGATGGTAAGTAAACTGCACATATAAAAATATTAAATTGGCGATTGTTTATTAATAGTTTAACATTCACCCAAAGGTCCTCGCAGCCGCTTTCCCAGCTTTGTACTCGAGAGGATGGAAATTCCCGAGAAACTGCAATCATGACACCGCCACCATCCAATTTAGAGCTGTTGGAGCAGTCACGATCTCTGCGATACACCAGATATCGTGAGTCAATAAACTCACTATCAGAAATACTAGAGTTTAGCCAAGTTTCAGTAAAAACAATAATTTTATAGTCATTAGTTAAGATATTTTTGAATACTTCGCTGGTTTTAGTTCTTATTCCACGCACGTTTTGATAATAAATATCGAATGTAAAGCCGTTAATCCACACCATTCACTGACACTAGTTAAATCAATTACTTCATCAATTTTAAACTGTCTTTGCTACGGATGAGTATAAATTCGCTGAATTCGTCCTTCCTGGTAAAGATTCGACCGTTACGTATCCAAGTGAACCTATATCCCATCTCCTTTGCCTTAATACGTGCAGCTGAATGTAGAGCTTTGTTTGCAGGTGACAAATGTTCGCTTACGTATACTGGTTGACGGCGTCCACCCATGCCTAGATGTTGAGAGCTGAGTTTATCATTCGAGTTCTTCTTATTAAATTTAGTGACAGCAGCAAGAATCTCATCACGATGTCGCGGAGTACGCAACTTAGCCACTACAGTACGGGGTCGGTCATTATCCTTGTTCAATTTAGCAACACGCGTGACATGCAGAACATCTTCCACAGCAATCGGAGCGTCGATTACTTTAACCAGCTGTTCCACTATATTGGGCAAGTTTTCGGTTTTATGTTCCGGGATACCATTAATTTCAATGTTTGAGTCTCTTATATTCTGTTCAATCATGTTCAACCGATTCGATAAATCCGATACTGTAGTTTTCAGTTTGTCGTTATCGTTTTTGAGGTCATTTATTACAACGGTTTTCTCTTCTAGACAGATCTTCATTTCTTCATATCTCTGATTGTAAAAAATCATGGAATCCCGGAGCTCGTTAACCTGTCCATTAATTGACTTCAATTCTACAGTGACCAGTTGTCTAATGGTTGTTTGGAGGGTTTCAGAAAGAATTTCTCGCAATTTCTCCTCAGTTATGTAATTACCATCATAAGAAGTATTCAATGGACTTGTAGGTGAGGAGTTTAGGTCGCACTTTGATCGCAATGTCACGTTACTAGCACTCGCTGCGCAGGTGACTTTAGTGTGGGGATCGCTATTGGACTCATTGCGAGCAACTAATTGAGTAGGTGTCTCCGTTTTACCAGCCTTACTCTCCCTGTCATAGCATTCAGGACACTTCCAAGTGCGCTTACGTTCCTCATTTAGGGAATAAAAACTGTAGAAGCGTTGCGAAGAGATTTTGGCGCAATGAATATCATATTTTTTAGAACATGCCGTACAATCCAAAAACTCTCTATCCTTTATTACTTTGTGGCACTTTGCACATTTTCCATTATTTTTCGACATTGCCAAAAATATTTTTGCTTAATAAAGCGCCCACCGTCTAGTAGAATTTTCAAGCAGTAAAGCGATGAAAGCGCTAAGCGACCGCAACCCAGCGATGCAGCGATACGATGACGTGTCTGTGTGTGAGTGACCGAAGCGGGCCTGCGCGGTCGCGGGCGACCGTTAATGTTAATATTTTGAAATGAATTTGAAGATTACTCACTGACCAGATGGTGTACACTAAATCAAATTGCACTACTGTAATGCTTGAAGTATGCACTGTATGATGATATATAATTTACATTAAAAAATAAGTATTTTACCACTAAAATTAAATAAAAAATACGGAGCGAAAAAAATACGTTGTTGCTTCGGCAGTGGCCACGGGAACTGTTTGAGAACTGATATTAGGCAGCTAAATTACTCAATTGTATACCAATATTTTATGTTTATTTTTATTTTTTTAAAGAACGTCTAGGGCCCAGTGCCGAGGTTTTTCTTGCAGCTTCTTTTCCCCGGCTATACAGGTTATGAGAAGCTGCAGTAGTTTTAGGCGGATGAGACGTTCGTTATGTAAAAATTGACGATTCAAAGTGTAACTAATATGTTACCAACTGAATAAAGATATTTTTGAATTTGAATGGATTGTGTGAAGAAGGATATTTGTGTGAAAGGTGCGTAGTGCGACGAGTGACAGAGATGGATGAAGATGACATGTTATGTCGACCTCAGGTAGAATAGGACATATCCTATTACCCATAGGTAGGAGAATGAATTAACCCTTTCACGGACAGAGATCATGGGTCATTGATGGTTCACAATAGGTGTTTTGACACCTTGGGATCGGAACATCATCAGACGTGGTAAGTAGAAAATACTTGGTACTATAAATTATGACATAAGCATGCCTTAGTTTATGGGGAGAGAATGCTGGAGACTGTTGAATGAATACTCATTGATTAGCATGTTTTCGCAAACAAATATTTATTTATTAAAATACAAAAGTAATCATTGCAGGTTCTAAACCTGATGCGACAATATATTCTGTTCTATGATGATGTTTTATTTCTGTTTAACTACATATTTCACTCTTTGGTAGCCATTTTGATAAAGTGTCACATCGAAATGATCGCTATTGAATTCTTTGCCATAGTTCAAAGCGCCAGCCCAAGGGTTTGTCCACCAAAACCGGATGCTCTTCCCGTCGGCAGTGGCTATCGTGAAGCTTCCATCAGTCCCTGTAGCTGACCCCTTGCGTCCAGAGGAACATATCAGTATCTCCTCATTCGCTGAAACACGGTTGCCGAGAGGGCTGGATATCTCGTTGAAGTTCGGAGGGTTGGGAATCCACTTGCCCCAGTTCAGATTGGCTGCAGATACTTGCATACCCACGTCTGGTAAAACTGTCACGCAGAAGTAGCGGTTTTCATTCGCCTTCACCAAGGCAAAAACGAAGAGGAGGAGTACACAACGCATGATGCTTGTTGTCACACCGGACTGATACATAGCCTGATACCAAGTTGGCTTTTATACTGTTGTGATATCACATTTTATCACTGTTTGAGCTTTCTAGGCAATTAACAAGTTAAATGTAATGTTAAAGGTTATCAAAAATGTATTTTCCAAAAAGAACTTCTGGATGCACGTAAAATACGCGTATAATTATCAAACAATAACCCTTAGCCTATACGATAACCCTTTTTCGGTTTACTCTTTTTTGGGTTATCGCATATTATTTGCTAATTGTCCGCGTATTTTACGTGCCTCCAAAAGTTCATTTTGGAAAATACAATTTTGATAACCTTTAAGACTATTCCACCTTCGATCATATATTTTCATGAAAAAATAACCTTACCTTGCGTGCCTTCTTGGTAGTCGGGTAAAAAAATACAACAAAGTTAACCTCTTGCCGCCGATATTTCCAGAAACAATAGTTAAACAATGGAGTTTGGATTGTAAAAGGACTTTTCGGCTTTGGACTTTAAAATAAGTTAATCGGAACCGAATAATAAGTAATAAAAAGATTGTAAACAAAAGCAAGATTATTTTGTTGCTTTTGTTGTAATTTCTAGGAATCTATCTAAAGGCTACCTGCCTAACGATAAGTACCTCTTTTGCGCCATTGTTTTCCGAACGTAAACCACACATGGCTTTTTCTTATCCCCACTCCACCCGTCCTCCAGCAATCTGAGCGAGCTGAGCTCAGAGGCAGTAGCGAGCCAACCGGCGTCCGAGACGGTCATCCCGTCACATTGGTAATTAATTTTAGTACTTTAAAATGTATTTTACAAAAGTGGTTAGTGACTGTGTGAAACGTTGAACATTAAAAAACCTTTTATAAAAAGTGGACTTTCGGTTGGTCGGTAGACGGTGGATTTGCAAGTGAGCCATTTATTGAATGAAGTGACGTAGTAACAGGTTGCAGCGTGGGCGCTTGCGTAGGATCCCTGCGGTCTAGCTCACTCAGTCGCCGTCCAACCTTCAAATCGAAAGCACGCATCCACCCCAAAATTTATTCGCGTATCAGTGGTTTCATAGAAATTAAGTGATATCAGTGAAGTTCAATTCTCATAGTGAACATCGTGTAAAGACGGAGTTTAGAGGATGGCTGCAATAACCACAAACTAAACCAGCTTCTGTTCAACCCGTAAATTCTTTTTACAGGCAAAGTAATTATACTTTTTTCTTTTCATTTTGATGTGAGTTTGTCTTTCGCTGCTTGTGGGCTTTCACCCGGTAAACGTTTGCTGTCTTCTCACACGAATGGTATTTTCATAATCTTGATTCGTCTGCCATTGTACCAGTGTGGCCATCGTATATTTTTTTTCTTATCTACGCTACGGCGCGGTGCTCTGTCGTACCGGTACAAATTTAAAAAGAAATAAAAAAAACAATATCTGTCGTGTCTATGATATGGTTAACTCAGTTTTTTGAAATTGGAATATTTTTGGCAATTATAAAATGCAAAAAAAACTTATTTTTGGGAAAATTATTTTGTTCCCTGGTTTGTTCTAGTTGATCCGTTTTGTCGGAGTTGAATAAGGGGTTCTTTCCAAATCGAACGTGCAAACCCTGCTGGAGTGTGTCTTAGCCAATTGGGAAGTTTCGTAGGTCAAAGATAAATAATGAAATTCAGATTACTAAAAAAAAAAACAGATCTGAAGATGAGAAATAACGTTTCCTTTTTTCTATTTAACTTATTTACGAATTTTAATAAAAAAAAGTGTAATAATAATTGCGACATTTTGTCACGTTTTCCTATGACGTCTCAGGTTGTTTTTCATACAAATTCCATAGTTTCGTGTTTTGACGTTTAGTAAAAAGTAACTGATTTGACAAGTTGGAATCTAGTCTATTATATCGCATATCGGTACAACTCACATCAGCACTAGAAGGCAGTTTCTGCAGCTTGGCACACCTCCTTCTGACGATATTGCAGACTCGCACCCGTGAGGCGCCCGGCGTGGCATCCACGAAATACACGTTCCCAGTAATCCAGTCCACAGCCACCTGCAAACAGTAAGGAGATTTGATTTGCTCCTCATTCGTCACCATTGAAGTTCGAACCTGGTAATTTTTCAAACTCAAATATTTTAAAAATATGAAGATAAAGCCAAATGTTCACAGTTATTGTATTTTTTTTTTACCTTTGATGGGTTTGCTCTTGGCCCCAGACTTGCCCGAAGGCATTGATGAGATCTAAAAAGATTATTCCAAAGAATCAAAAAGTATACTCGACGCAAGAACATTTGATAACATCTATGAACTAGAAATTAACGTATCTCCAAAGGCATAAACACCTTTATCTCACAATTCTATTCAGACAAGTAGCGGCTTCTCCCGCTTCGCAATTTGGAGCAACATTTTTCATTTCGCATCTGGTATTATTCACTCATTCTCGTAGAAGAAAGCGAAATTCTTTCCTCACAATACATGGCGCGCGAAAAATCCTTGAGCAAAGCTCACAAGGAGTGACTAGGGAATCTGTTGCCGGTTTCTCAGGCTACATGTTTGCCTTACCTAAATGTTATAATTCCTAACTCCTAGCCCTATAATGGATTGGGTTGTGTCCTATATTAAAGATAAATTCTGAAATTCAAAAAACATTTTCTTTTTTTGTTTATTTTTTTTCTTTAACCTATCGAATCCCACTGCTGAGAAAAGGTCTCCCCTCCTTTTCCACAGTTCCTTATCCAGGCAGATGTTTTGCCAGTCCCCTTCAAAGGCATCCAAACCGTCTTTCCGTTTTCTTTTGGGCCTGCCTCAGCTGCGATGCCCATCTGTAAGCACTCATTCCGTGAGTGCTTTGGCCCACCTATCCTGGTGCAGTCGGCCAACGTTTTCTTTGCGACGTCTGTGATCCCTTTTTAACTTATTTTATGAATTTTTCTATGATTTTTTCTATGACGTCACAGTCGCACAAACAGTAATTTAGTGTTGTGACTTCGTGTTGATGTTTAGTAAAAAATAACTGATTTGGCTATTTGGAAACTAGCTTATTTAACTCACCATAGTGGGTATTCCGATATTGGTGACGGCAACAGTACTGCCAGTGCTGTTGACCTGCAGAAGGCGACCGTTCGACGCCGAGGTGGCGTACATAAGACGCCTGCTGACGTCATAGTCCATGTCTGTGAAGCTGTCAATTTTACTATCGTTGAATTCAACGGATATTTTCCCATCGCTGGTGATGGAGCGCACGGAATTGCCGCTCACGTACAAGAATGTCATGTTGCCTGTAATTGCCTTGCACGAGCGACGGTCGAATCTGAAAATTTTAGGCTTGTTAGCACGATTTTCTTCGGAAAGTAAATTTAAAAATATATTTAAAAAAAAAACATTAGTTCATGGAGTTTGATCGAATTTGTGGAAATTTTCAATGTATTTATTTCATTTTATAATCTAAATATCTTGATTTCTTTTGACTAAACCCTTGAGCAGGCCAGAAATGGCCGTAAGGTAAATCGAGCGGCACATTGGGCCGGAGGCCCGGAAGGCCGCGGTTACTCAAGCTGCTTACTCGTTAGACCATTAACTGTTCCGCTATAATAATAAAAAAAAAACTTGCAAATTTTCAGTATCGCTGTTATGCGCAGGTACCGGATGTTACTGATTTGTGGTAGGTCTCAGGTCTCAATCCCCTTGAATGGTTTCTTTGGTGTCGATCGATTTTCCAAAATCTTTTAAAGATCTGCTTTATGAAGCTTCTATTGGATCCGATTAGAAAGAAGCAGTGATGATATTGATTTAACCTTACCGAAGAGCGTATCCGTGATGACAGGAGCACACAAAAGACCCGACAGTGTTGAAGCAGTTCTGTGAACAGACGTCCTTGGCGCACTCGTCCTCGTCGACACAGGCCTTCTGGTCAACGGTGAGCTCGTAGCCGGGTGGACAGCGGCAGTGGGGCCCGACTGGTGTCGGCTGGCAATTGTGCGAGCAGGTGTGCTGGTCACAGGCCGTTGCTGGAAACAGCTCAAAGTAACTCCTCTGAGTACTAAACGCACAAGACTTCGTTTCGTACACGATCATGCATCCGTCATCAATAACGTCTAGGATGTCACGAGTTTAATCTTCTTGCCCATTTATAAGCGGCTTTGAGATGCCAATTGTGTGTTGAATATTCCGTCGGCCCCAGGGTAAAATACGAAGGCATTGTATGTTAGATTCTTCTTACTGATTCTTTACTCCCAGCGTTATGTGTTGGTACGAGCCCTCAGCGCTCCTAATTTGTCTGATCAAGTAGTTCGAAGAAAATACTTACGTCAAAAACAATTCAACTCACCACAAGTTTCTCCCTCGTCGGAGCCGTCGAAGCAGTTGGGTTGCTGATCGCACACGGTCTGCCACTCCACACACTGCCCGTTCTCACACTGGAATCCATCGTGACACTGCTCACGAGGGTATACTGGTACCGGGTATAGCCGGGATGTCATGTTCACTGGGGATTGGATGGTCTGTTAGTACTCGAGTGATTAGGGCAAATGAAGGAGTGAATGATAAGTGCAAAGTTTAAAGTTATGCAGATCGAAGAACCAGTGAGTTTTTTTATTTTTTTTTGAAAATCCAATAGGATTTCTTTTCTCCTTATTTGTGGATTTTCGGATTTTCAAATCCACAAGTTGGGAATTTCTCTAACTACAGCCAGAACAATATCATGGCTTATTAATTAATTCCATTAAAACTTTCTTGTGTCTTCAGCATGCCATCACATATTAGACGAACCGAAAAACGCCGGTTGTTTTCTAGACCTTTCCAAGGCTTTTGACTCGGTTTCCTACGATATAATATTGACTAAGCTGAATCCAGGCAAACTTCCAGTCGAATTTGTAAACACCTTCAAATATTGCTACTAACCAGGACAACGAAGTTACTAACTGTGTTAGTGAAAACTGCACTTAAGATAAATTAATAACTCATTGGTGCAAGTCCTGTACCGGGGTACGAACTGGCGCTCGCCGATTGGGGAGCAACCTGGTTCAGAGGATAACAGTGACGTATTTGATCTGTGCCTCTAGTAAACTCACCTCTCGCGCAAGCAGCTGGCGTTTCGTCAGTTCCGTCTTGGCAGTCCTTAGTGGCGTCACAGATGCGCGTCCTGGGCACACATTTGGTATCCTCCTGTTCACACTGGAACCCACCGTCGCGACATGAGTCGCAGTTCTTCTCGTCTGTCTTACCAGGGCAATCTGGCTTATTGTTACAGCTGTGGACAGATGGTTAGAGTAAAAGGAACACATAAGCTAATGACTAATATCCCAACTGAGGTAGTCAGAGGTACAATCCCTTTAGGTCCATAAGGTCCAAATCCTGAAATGTCCAGCGGGTGCAAAACGTCCATATACCAGAATGTCCATATCCCAAAAAGTCCAAATCCCAGAATGTCCATGTCCCAGAAAGACCATATCCCAGTATGTCCACGTCCCAATATGTCCAAATCCCAGAACAAAGAGCAAAAGTTCAACTTCGTAACAACTTCGTAAATTACTTGTGGTCTTACTGGAGTCACGGAAAAACTATAAAATGCTTTAAAAATCATCCTCAAACTCAGATCAAAATGTTACATCTACGTTCACCACACAAAAATAACCATAACCGACATTCATACCTATCTAGAAAAAAAAAAAAACGTAAACATCAAGATATACGACAATCACATCACAATAAACCGAACCAAATATTTTAGTGTCCTACTGAATGTCAAAAATCTCACACCTGTACCACACCCCAGGTACACCATACAAAAGTCTCAATCTTACCGTGTGTCGCCTAGCGAGTGAGACAGACTGCGCGCTCTCCCTGTTACTCCTTACTTACGCCCGTTTAAGACTAAAGTAAGTCCCAGAGGGGGTGAGATCGGCGCTCAATACGAATTGGTGCGGGGCGGAGAGTTGTGCAACTGTTAATAACCCGGGCAAATAAAATAGGCATCTCGCTGGTATACAAGCCATTTGACGTGTGCTGCCAACTTAAATTTGTCGGGCCTATATAAAAACGTGGGAGGGTTTTTTAAAATTGACATGTGTTCCATAAATTGTATGCCTGTCGATTATCCGTCCCTTTCCTTTTCGGCGGATAAGAATATGACAGGTATAACTTAAAATAAAATTAGATGGTGCGTATTTGAATCAGCACCAGTACTCTTTATTATATGCCTTCGCAACCACTTTCCATCATACATATTCGACATCTCCTTCTGTTGCGAACTCCTCGCTGATTTTATAAGTCTCTTTACATGTTTTTTATATTTCCTCTTTTTTGACAACGTTTTGAATCTTGGTTTTGTTTTCTTGTCTTCTTGTTGTTGGTGAAAATACGACACAAAATCTCTCTTAAGCTAAGTACTTATTTTTCATTCATGTATTAATACAGTTCACATTATATATTAGCTATCAGCGTAGCTCACACCTTCTATTGTCCTTTAAGGTCAATAACCTACACCACCAACCCTACTGTTTTAGAGGTATTTTATCTATAAAACATGCACACAAACAAATCGCATTCGGTTCCGTCTACGAAGACCCATCCAAGTCACAAACGAATCTATTTCGCCAATCGTTAACGTAGGTATTACTTGCGCGAATCGTAAGGTTTGCATTTAAAGAGGGACTTTCCAATCGGTATTTCCCAAAAACACGATAGATGGCGTTGTTATGTTTTTTCCTCGTTTAAATTTCTAATTTCATGGATAATATCCATGGTTTTTAGGTATAAATGATGACCCTTTTTACACCCAGGTACAATTATATATTCTGCATACATTCCATTTTCGAATACAAAAAAGGTTATTATAAAGTTAGTGATTATTTAGAAGATATGAATGCATGGAATTAACTGTCTGAGAACTGATAGTAGGCAGCTAAATTACTCGATTGTATACCAATATTTTATGTTTATTTTTATTTTTTTAAAGAACGTCTAGGGCCCTGTGCCGAGGTTTTTCTTGCAGCTTCTTTTCCCCGGCTATACAGGTTGTGAGAAGCTGCAGTAGTTTTAGGCGGATGAGACGTTCGTTATGTAAAAATTGACAATTCAAAGTGTAACTACTTTACCTACTGAATAAAGATATTTTTGAATTTTGAATTTGAATAATTATGTACCTCAGCAATGAGAAAATAGGTAATTATCACATTAAAAGTGAACAACGCCATCTATCGCGTGTTTAGGGAACGTCGATTGGAAAGTCTCTCATTCGGACGCGGCATACGTTATCAATTTACGTTTGCAACTTGTCCTTCTAGCGTTCGTTTTATTCTCTATCCCCTTCCCTCCTACGACATGGACCCCACGATCTGAAAGAGAGCGTCTAACCGAGCACTGAGGGGGAGGCAAATACTCCTGTTCTGTTCGCAAGTGTACTCCCACTCGGCGCAATTATCTACCTCCTCTACCTCCTCTTCCTCCTCCTGTAGGGTAAGCATTGTGAAGAAGCATATTGAAAAAAAATACCATTCGAATTGAGAATCTTCTACTTTTTTGAAATCGGTTAAAAAAATGTTTAAATGGGCAATGAAACGTGAAAAATTGGCAGTGAACGGTCTGGGCTGAAGAAAAGGCAGCGACATGTGGTTAACAGGCAATGTAGAGTGAAGAATGAGTAGTGAAGGATAACGAATAGATAGTGAAAGATGAAGAATACGCAGTTGAAGGGTGACAAATTACCAGTAAATGGTTAAAAGTTAAGAATAAGAATTATTTATTGTGAAACTGTGTATCGTACAAGGTCGTTATAACCGACCGGTCGTAATGGTCGTTATGTCGATAATAGCTTCATTCTTTGGATATCAATCCCACAATATGCTACTTACCTAGTTGTAAAATTAATATTTTTTTTTTGCTCTTATGAGCTACTTAGTAAACTCAACTACATTGAAGAATCACGCCTTCAAAGTGCGATTCCGATATGATCCGCAAACGTGCCAGTATTACTGCGAATGCATTTTTTTCTACTTGGCCGGACAAATAGGGAGCGCTGAGGGCTCTCAACCGGTACAAGATTGAAGACAATAGGCCTGAGGGTGTCCAGTTGGACGCGATATTTGAAATAATTAATCGACTATAGTGGGCCGATAGCGATAAACGCTTAATGAGGGAAATATCGACCACGCCAGCGGGGTCGGTACTGGGGTCCTGAAATATTTGATGTCGCTGATTGGCTAGAGTAATCGTATCGTCAGAATCGTATATTACGTCCTTTGGGCGCCGATACTTTTCAATATCGTCCCTAAGCGGGAAGTATTCGGAAGCCGCAACTACCAGGGTGGGATTTGGGTGGTGCTGATGTATGTTCCGCAAACATGTTAGTAATACAGGTACAATCTTACCTGAGTATCTACTAAGTCGGGATCCTCACAGTCCTGTTCATCGGAATAGTCGTAGCAGTCCATTTTCTGGTCGCAGCGCTTGTTTAACTCGATACATTGCAGGTTCCGACACTGATAGAACCCTTTGCTGCAGGTTTTGTTGGCTGAATATTAAAACAAAAACAGGTGGGTTTTCAATTTTCGTCATCATATCGAAGACTAAAACTTACGTCAATTAATATTCTCTTTGTCCACAGTTAAATTTTCATATTTCCACCGGTAATCTTCTTCTTCTATCGTGTGAGTTGTGAGATGGATTACCAACCCCATCAACCCTGGTGTCAGGGTTACTATTGAGCCGCCAAACCATCCTTACAAAAGGAGCCATTACGCCACAAAGGTTGTCTTATAACTTTAAAATCTTAAGACCAAATGTTCTTTTAAAATCCAAACCCCATGTTTATATCTCGGCTGGAAATCTCAGCCTCAAGAGGTTATAGGTTCCTCAAAATGTACGTGATGTAAGCTGTTTCGTGACTCTTCCATCCCAATTAATTTAGTGCATTTAAGTTGAACATGGACTGTATATTTACCGCAATCATTTTCATCCGAACCATCCTTACAATCTGGCTCCCCATCGCACAAAAACGGTTTCAGGACGCAATGGCCAGACGCACACCTGCGAATTAAAACATACTGTTATTAAATACTTAATCTCATTTTTCCCTAGAAGAGCTGTGGTAGCCCAGTTGGTAGAACGCCTGCCTCTCACTTTATACTCACATGAACTCGGTGTGTAAGCAGTTGAAGGTAGAGCAGAGCGTTTGTGCCTCGTCGCTGCCGTCAGTACAGTCAGTAGTTCCGTCGCACATCTGCGCTCGGTCTATGCACAGCCGGTCCTTCACGCATTCGAACTGCCCCGCCCTGCAGGTCACTGGTGCTGGAGACGATATTGAAACAAAAACATGTACAGGATTTAAAGATATATATAAACCATTGCTGGATCTCTCTGACTTCTGTCTACTTCTGTTCAGACAGTATCTTGACGGCGACGGGTGTGTTGCCGCCAAAGGACGATATCGGCGTAGTACCTCGCGAGCTACAAGTTGGTAGTGTGACTAGGGATCGACGATTCAACGGTGTTATTTTGGATGTTGTATAAATGAGTCACGCTGTGTAAACTTCGATAGCGCGTTTCAGGACAGCATTCAATGTTCGCGCGCTATCTGTTGGTTACGTGCGGAACAACCTGGTGAACTAGTTAGGTGCGCCACAGTATAATGCATAACAAGATGCCGGCTACTTGGCTTGATAAGTCACAGGAGCAGAAACGTGATAGCAACTGTTACCATCATCTGTCAAAATTTTGTGGCAATGATGAATGCATAATGAAAATCTGTTCATCTGTTATTATACAGATTACAAAATGCAATTAGTGCAACACAATCACATAACGCATCAAATAAGCATCACGATATGGTCATTTATTTTCGATCTTTCAAAATTTCCTACATTTTCTTTCTACAATTTCCTACAAAAATATTGGAATTTTAAATTTAATTTAAGGTTACCTGGTGTTGACGTAGTGGACGCGCAGACCTTGTTTTTATCAGTACATTTTCCTTCGCACATGACTTCGGCCATCGCACACGTGCCATGTTTATCTACAAAAATATATGTTAGTTAATTCGCTTGAAATCCAAGTACCTCATCCGGTCACTCCATAGAAAAGAAAGAAAGAAACCTCATTCTACGTAAGTGCGAGCGAGACAAACAATCCGCAGCATTTCCCCTTACTCCTTAGACTACCCAATTGTCATGAACTGGAGAATATTCATGCTTGTGTCGCGTTTTTCTTGTATTATTTTAATTTCATGATCAAGACACATTTTTGGCAAACGTTATGGCACGATCGTCATCTGCAAGCGTTTCAATTGGGTCGTGTACTAAGTTAAATTATGAAATTCTGATTACTAAATAAAGACAGATCTGATTTGAAACTAACAAAAAACATTTTCTTTAGTTAAGTTTCAAGAAAAACGCAATTCGTCCGACATTTTATAACGTTTTTCTATGACGTCAGTGTGCTTTTTCATACACATTCTATCTCTTTCTTCCTTTATGCGTGTGAAGCGTATTATCCATGAGCATTTAGAGGAACCAGGCTTACGTTCGCAACCCTGTTCATCCTCGCCATGTAGACAATCCTTCCTTCCATCGCAGACACTGCTCTTCAGGATACAAGTGTTGCTGTGGTGGCAGTAGTCTTCTTCCTCCTTGCACGTTGCAAGAGCTGAACAGTTCCCGTCTACGTTGACCATGCCAGCGGGGCAGAGGCATTGGTACCCTAAAGAAAGGACATAGTATGGTACATCAAAAAAGCTAAGTGAAGTGTTGGTAAAGGGTTCCACTGCTGGGCAAAGTCCTCCCCTAGATTTTTTCCACTGCTTTCGTGGAAAAGAACCACGCTCTTGTTGGTTTAACATTCTCCATTCTTATCTATCAAAGGCCAATTCTTTGACTTCCCTATAAGACACGACGTTCGCGTTCTCTTTAATCTGTTCCATGTAATCCCTCCGATAAAATGGAGTAAATTATATTTTCTATGAGGAAAATCTATCTATGTACATATATATCGCGATGTCCGTGGCCTCACTCGGCAGGGCCCGCAGAATACCAGCGTCGTGGCTCATGCCGCGACTTATGCTGAGCGAGGTCCTTTTATTCCGGACTCCACCGCAGATGATCGGGCCGTCAGTGCGTTGCATTTAGAATAAGTACTTAGTTTTATTATTATTTTGGTTTGTTTTTCTTTTTGTTTTGGTTTTTTTTTGTCTATGTATTATTGATTTCCGTGTGGTTTCTGTCCTGTTAAATGTAATGTACCTGTCTATGTGTCTGTGGTGTCCGGAAGTAATAAATGTTTCTTTCTTTCTTTAAAATTACATTAAGCGTCTTGCCACCTGACCCTAAATAACATACATACATAATATCACGTCTATTTCCCGTTGGGGTAGGCAGAAACCACGGAATTCCACTTGCTACGATCCTGACACACCACTTTCGTATCTTCCACTAAATAATTGGTAACAACTTTCTAGCATTCTTTTTTACCTATGTCTTCAGTAAGGCCAGTATCCAAGGGGTCTTTTCTAGGAATTTGAACACAGATGTCTGAACACGGATTTTGTTGACAGGGGTGCTTGAAGGCCAACGGAGGCTGCGATGTTGCTTGGATGTGCAGGTGTGACCTGTTCGGGAATATCGCTGGAAGAAACAATAGTTCTTTTTTATAGACAATCAATCTTTGTAAAATTGCGTCGTGGTTCACGCCGCAACTTGTGCTGAGGCCCGTTTATCTCAGGACGTCCACCACTACCTTATGATCATCCTAATGAACATCCTCCTATGCTTTTCGTAATTGTTTTGTGAAAAAAATTAAATTATGTTATTGTCTTGTCTTTGTGTGTGGCGTCTTTTTATAATTAACTATTTCTATTCTATTCTTTCTATTCAGTTAAGTCTTATAATACTTATATATTTTCCTTATTACTTAGGTATCAGTTATGCTATATTTATATAATCCGATACAGACATATTATTACCAAAGAGAATAACAGACAGTAAACATTAAAACAGATGGTAAAACAAACAATAAAATATTGCAGTAGGTAATAATAATATCGCTGTGGTGGTTTATCAGGTAATTAGATGAATTTAGCAATGCAATCGGGTGGACAGGGATGGCTGTAAGGGGCGGTTGGAGGCCATTCACGGGGTTTCAGCCCATATTCTAACATCGTGGGTTTTTTACCCTATATTCACACAGTTATGGGCACGTTGCCCATTTGTGGGTATTCTGCCCCATAGGTATTTCATATAACTATGCCACATTTCAGTTTTGGAATGTGATTCAGAATTCAAATAATTCGTGACTTTAACTTTGGCAGTAATGGTTGTCTAATCTATAACTCTATGACGACCGGTTGTTATTATAAACTATAAAAATGAAGTGCGCTCTCTTCTCTTTTTTTCTGACTTTTATGAGCATTGAATAAACGGTTATTTCTACTGTTTCCTGGGTGACATTTTTATATATCAATACATACATATCAATAATAAGGCAACTGGAGTAAAAGAGACAGATATATATTCGTGCGAGCTACTCACAGAGTTCAATGCGTCTTATGTTCCTAGAGACGTCGTGTATGTCCGCCCAGTAGAGCCGGCTGCTGCGGCGGTCCGACCAGAACACCAAGGTCGAAGTCACCGCCAGCTCGGTCACCGTCGTCGACAGCTCCCGATATGTCTCCCGGGCTGAGCCTGGAGAAGACAAAAAAATCACCATCTCCCTAGCATTATCCCGTTTTTCACAGGATCCCCTTACCTAATCTGTAGATTTGACTGGTCCGGTTTATTACAGAAGCGATTGCCTGTCTAACCTTCAACCCGCGAAGAAAAACCCAGCCCAATATACAGGTTAGGTCACATACCTCCGTTAATGCATTTCTCGAGAATGTGGGTTTCCTCACGATGATTTCCTTCGCCTGATCCAAACTTGAATTCGAAAACAAATTCGACAATCATTGGTTTAGGCCTGTGCTGGATTCGAACTTGCGACCTTTAAGTGAGAGGCAAGCGACAAGACAAAAAAAAATCAAAGTTTTTATTGTTCTTCTTCTATCGGGAATTGTGAGCAATGACGTGCCGTCTCCGGGAATGTTCCTAAAGTGGGAGTGTTATAAAAACTTCTTTATAAAAACTCCTTAAAAAGTAAGGACACTGGCTGCTTTCTTTTTCAAATTGTTCTTTCTTGTTCTATGGTCTTATCTGCCTAAAGGTTACGTAATAAAGCTCTTTTTACATAAGTTTTGCGCCTTTTACTGCAGGTCAAAGGGGGAAACCTTCCACCGGGTCAGGAGCTGACAAGGCCAACCTGGAAATCTTTAAATAGACTCCGAACACAGGTTGGCCGAAGTAAAAATAACCTGCCCAGGTGGTGTTTTCTCAACGGATCGGACCTGGGCGTGTGTGGTGTTACGCCACAGAGTACTGTACGGGTGTTTTATGATGGTGTTTTATACGACGTCTCTTGCGCTGCTTTCTTGATGCTGTACCAGCTTGCAGCTCTGATGAAGCTTATTTATGGACTGCTCCTTGTCGGCTCAGCTTCCTTCCTGTCACCGCTATCGATCGAGCTGGGGAAATTTTTAGTACACCTTTTCTTATCTTAAATGCTTAACGAATGACCAGTGGATTTGAATCCCTGAAATGTACCCTTCATCATCATCAGCCGTACGACGCCCACTGCTGGGCATAGGCCTCCCCCAAGTATCTCCACGACGATCGGTCCTGCGCTGCCCGCATCCAGCGGCTTCCCGCGACCTTCACCAGATCGTCGGTCCACCTTGTAGCGGGCCTAACCACTGAGCGTCGTCCGACACGTGGTCGTCACCCTTAGTAAATGTACCCTTAGTATTTAAAAAGTTTAAATACCTATTTATATCTCTGTATTACCTATTAACAATATTAATTTATAGTAGATCAATATTTATGTTTTCATGGTTTTATGATGAATAAATTCAAGTAAAACCTACTTCTCACTTTTTTTTAATTTACTTTCCTCCTCTTTAAAAAAATAAAAAAACATTACACTATGGCTTATCTGACATCTTGCTCCGCGTGCCCTGATACCTGTACGCGAGAGGAGCTGATGAATGCCATCGAAAATGCTGTTCGGGTGGCAAAATATTGGGCTGAAAGAATCTGAATGCCATCGAAACGACAAGAAGACTGCGAGGAATATTCCCAAAGTGGGTTTCCCAGGAACAACACATCACTGATTGTGAGGTAGATGACCAAACCCATCAGTAACTAACCTTGCGGATGCATGTAGTCAATCACGCTGTTGCCCTCATCTGCTATGAACACGTTGTCCATATCACGCGCATACCTCAGACGGATGTGGGGGCCTAGAAACAATGAAACTGAATAAGTATTTTTTTTTTTTGTTTTTTCTTTTTGTTTTTTTTTTTATTTATTAGGTTTATCTTTGACGCAGTCAAATACCCTATTCATGGAAACGAGCATACCTTTCAAGTTGTTAAGCAGTATATGCTTGCGGTCGGAGCCGTCCAGACCGAAGATGTCCACGTGCACGTCATTGTTCTGTTCGCTCTCCAAGACCGCCACCAGAACTTTGCTGAAGCCATTCAAATTAGCAATCTTATTTACTAACACTAGTTTAATAAAGTCATAAACTGCCTATACGTCCCACTGCTGGGCACAGGCCTCCCCTCAATCAACCGGAGGGGGTATGGAGCATACTCCACCACGCTGCTCCACTGAGGGTTGGTGTTTTTACGGCTATATTCTGTCGTCTAACCACAATTAACGTGCCTTGGCTTGTCTATGAGCAATATACGATAATAAGATGTTTCCTTTGGAGTGCGACATCTTGAAACAATCGCGGATGTCCTGGTAGTCGCGTGAACCAAAGACCTTCTTTTATGTCGCGTCGCGTCATCTAACTGCCTCTAGGCATTAACTTCTTTCTTTCATTTCTAGACTTATAAATCTTCATCTCCCTAGAGTTATTCCGTTTTCCACAGGGTCCGCCTACCTAACCTGAACCCTGATTTGACAGGTCCGATTTTTACGCTACAGAAACAATTCCCTGTCTGTCCTTCCAACCCGCGAAGGGAAAACCAGCCCAATACAGGTCCTATCTGCACGAATCAGGGGGTTCTTACGAGGTTAAAACTTAAAATAAAATTAGGAGGTGTCTGCAGGAATCAGGGTCGATATTCCCGTACAAGACCTACCCGTAATCAGGCAGCACACACAAGCTGACGGGTATCTCGTCGATGAAGTGGTGCACGAGCGCGCGCTTGCCGGTGCTGAGGGACACCACCTCCAGGTAGCGGCCGGCTGCTTCCACGAAGTACAGGGAGTCCGTCATGTAGTCTGGAAGAAGAGGAAATCAGAAATCACAATTGTAGTGTTTATATAAGTACATAAACACACGTAGGTATAATTAAATATATAAATAAATATATCATCATCAAAATTCAAAAAAGTTCAAAAATATCTTTATTCAATAGGTAACATAGTTACACTTTGAATCGTCAATTTTACATAACGAACGTCTCATCCGCCTAAAACTACTGCAGCTTCTCACAACCTGCCCATTATCGTCCCCACTGCTGGGGCACGGGCCTTCCCTATGGATGGATAGGGAAATCGGGCCTTAAACCATCACGCGGGCCCAGTGCGGATTGATGGTTACTAACGACTGCTAATGCAGCCGGGACCAACGGCTAAACGTGCCTTCCGAAGCACGGAGGAGCTCGAGATGAAAACTTATTTTTGTGGTCACCCATCCTTTTGCTTAACTTCAACAATCGCAGACCGAGCGCGTTAACCGCTGCGCCACCAAGCTCCTCAATAAATATGTGATATATTACAAAATACTTGAATCGATATAATCGATTCACATATATATTCTGTCGTCTCCGGCAATGCACTACGCGGTGGCCACAATTAAAAAGTAAACTGTACGGGGGTGGAGTGAAGACGTAGTGTGTGGCAACGAGCCGATATTTATTTATATAATTATATTGAGGCGAATACACTACAAGAATAATTTATTCAACGTAATTATCATGGATAAACTTGTTTAAGGTCAATGTAACATTTTTGAATTTACATCATTTCGTAAGGAGTTTGAGGAGAAGAAATGACAAGAAACTGCAACAACAACACATCTTTTAAATCAATATAGGTACTTATACATTACAAGTTATTTAATAACTAGAAAGGAACACTTTTAATACCAGAGATTTATATCATTTAGGTAATCATTAATATTATAATAAGCTTTTTCACATAAAGTAAGTTTCACATGAGCTTTAAATTTATTTTCGGGCAAATTCAAAATATCCTGTATTTTGTATACAGGGTGTTAGTGACATCGTAATGAATACTGAGGGGGATGATTCAGACCATGATTCTGAGTTGATATCAAGTGGAATTTTCCGTCGCAAAATTCATGATTTTTTTTTTAGTTTTTTTAAATTATTTTCAATTCTATACTTTTGCGATGAAAAATTCCACTTGATATTAACTCAGAAAAATCAGCTGTTTCATCCCCCTCAGTATTTGTTACGATATCACTTACACCCCGCACAAGTACATACTGTGCCCATACAAGTAGGTATGGGTGTTAGTGGCACCGTAACGAATACTGAGGGGGATGATTCAGACCATGATTCTGAGTTGATATCAAGTGGAATTTTCAGTCGGAAAAATTCATGAAAAATTTTGTTTTTCTTTTTATTATTTTCTGTTCCATACTTTTGCGACGGAAAATTCCTTTTCATATCATCTTAGAATCATGGTCTCAATCATCCATCAAAGTTTTCGTTACGACGTCACTAGCATCCTGTATAGTAAATTACTTAATATACTTCGATTTTGACACTTTTAGGAAATTAACCAATCATTAGGAGAAGAATATTAGTTAGCAAATGTCGTGTTACCATAGTCCATATCGACGACGTTTTCGAGCCCCTTATAGAGCAGCAAGCGAGTGACGCCGCGGGTGAAGTCAGTCATATTAATGTAGTTTATCGTCTTCCTCTGCGCGTCGTATATATACAGCGTGTCTGCAATAAATATATTTTTTAATTTATGACAATGGGCTGCTTAATCACTCATATAGAACAGAATCGATTAACAGAATATCGACTGATACATCACTATGCTAATGAACATTGATAGCATATGAACTGGCTGTATGGGCAATGTTCCCTTTGCCTGTCTTAACGCTAATGAGCATACTTTGACAGATCGTACCGCGTCTTGTGCGCGCTTGGCTTTTTGGCGGGAACGGGAACGGGACAGTGGCTTTCTTCATTGAATAATCTAAATAATAAATAGTGCTGTTATATGGTTAAATATCGCATTAAGTTAGTCGGAAAACACTCGCGATAGTGTTATTATATCGGAATATTCAATAAACAATTTAATTGTAACACTCATGCAACACTTATGTCATTAAACGGATAACAAAGGCTTTTCCTAGGATTGAGCATATACCTTGTTTTATTATACCATGAGTAAATATATAGAAAGTTACCTCTCAGACTGTCGTAAGCCATGGCTTGTACTCTTCCAATGTCGAAGTGCGCTGCATGTGTTTCCGGGTTGCCGAGGGTGTTGTACTGTATTCGGGTGAAGGTAGAACCGCTGCCCACCACTAAATATTGTGGTCGATAGTGTTGGATAGCTGGAAGTAACGTATAAATGTTATTTAGGCGCAGGGATCATTGCGCACAATTTATGATCGCGTCGGAACTTTAAGAAAATGATCACTTTTCACTATTACCGTCTTTTAAGCCGTCTTTCCTCTCGGCAACATTTAGCGCGCAACATAATGCACAACAAGTTGCCAAACAAGTTGAAAGTTACCGCGGAACTTTTGTTTAACAATGGCCCCGATTCCTGCAGACACCGCCTAATTTTATTTTAAGTTATATCCGTCATTTTCATATCCGTCGAAAAGGAAAGGGACGGATGATTCACAGCTCTTAATTTTAGGAAGAATGAGTGAATGAATGAATAACCCGGGCGAATCAAAAGGTACGTCGCTGGTATGCAATCCGTTTGACGTGCTGTCTACTTAACTGTGTCGGGTTATTGACGGATGTAAAATTTTTAGACGGTTGGTTTAGATTTGTGCTTAAAATTGACGTGTGTTCCATAAATTTTATGCTTGTCGATTACCCGTCCCTTTCCTTTTCGGCGTTTAAGAAAATGACAGATATAACTTAAAATAAATTAAGATGGTATTTACAGGAATTAGCACCAATGTTGTCTTATTATGTATAATTAGGAAAATGAGGCATTCGGAAAATTAAGAAATGGTAAAATTAAAACTTTTCATAAAGAAGAACTCGTCTCGATAATAATTAGCATAATTTTACACATGGAAATATAAGAACTAGGAAGGAACTCGTCGCCGTCAGGGTCTAAATCGTATGTTGTCGACAACAAGTCGCCAGAGGAACTAGTGTTGTTGCGCATCGCGTCTCCAGCCTACAATTGATGCTCAACTATTCTCTGTAAACAACAAGCCGCGTGACATGTTGCGCATCAGCTGGCAACGTCGCGCGCTGTTGTGCAACGTTGCCGTACATGTTTTTTTTTTTTGTTTTGGTTTTCCCCGAAGGGTAAGGCAAAGGGAACTATACCCATACAGCCATGTCTTACGTATTTTTTTTCTTGATGATTGATGAAATGATGAAAGATGATGATGATGATGATGAAACCTAAGCCCCCACCCTCGGAGTAGACTCCTACTCCGAACCCCAGACGAATTAACTCAAAAGTCCGCATAAACTTTTGAGTTATGAAGCGGCTTCCTGGCACGAAGCGAAAATAGACATATACACTTTGTTTATTGAATACTCCGATATAATAACACTCGCGAATGTCTTCCGACTAACTTAATGCGATCATTAACCACAAAACACCACTTCGTATTAATTATTTAGATTATTCAATGAAGAAAGCAACTGTCCCGTTCCCGTTTCCCGCCAAAAAGCCTGCCGTACATGTTGACCATTACGTGTTGCCTAGTAAACACGAGGCTGAACTACAACAACAAAATTTTGAAATGCATTGCAATTTGATATGCCCTACACACTGAAATACGGATTTAATGCACTGTGTTATTAATTAAATTAATTATCATCAAATATATAATAAATCGTAATAATGTATATATATATTCATTTAATAAATAATAAGATTTAAATTCATTCATTTCATATAATCTGCATAATTATAATTAAAAAATAACAAAACGTTTTTATGTAAATGGTAACACCGTAACCTAAGTTTTTGTATGTTGCCTGTATTTTTTTCTTCTTCTCAACTTTCTGCATAATGGCTGTAATTTGGTAAACTTAATTTTAAAATACAGTCTATTTATAATTTACACCAGCTTATTATTTCTACACCCCTCGTACCTATGATCAACCCAATTGGGATATAGTTGTGAGCTTATATTTTGTTAGCGTCTACTTAGTAGATGGTGGCTTTTCGGCGGGAAACGGGAACGGGACAGTTGCTTTTTTCATTGAGTAATCTAAATAATTAATACGAAGTGGTGTTTTGTGGTTAAGGGCATTTCTACGGAAGGGTCTATTTTTTCTCAATTCGGTGCCGAAATTGAAATTAGGCTTTTATGAATATTTTAATAACAAATATTGAACTATATTTCATCTTGAATCTAATGATGCAATTGGGACCAGATTTGGTGAAGTGGTTTATGAGAAAAGTTAATCACCGAATTGGGCAACCACCGAATTGAGAAAATGATACACCGAATTGAGAAGCGGCTCAGCGAATTGCGAAAATGAATCACGGAATTGAGAAATAAGCCCGCGAATTTAGAAATGCTGTCAGTTATTATAGAAATAATGCAATGAATGACCAATAATGATGTGGTATGGACATCTAATGAAGAGGAATGGAAGTCATATTAGATGATATATGGTGAGTATGAATGTGCATGGACATAGGGGGTAGGAGACGACCGAAAAAGGTGTGGATTGGATTGCGTGAGGACGGATATGTGTATGAAAGGTGTATTAAGATGACGAAAGACAAACAAATTAATATCGTAAAAAATAGGAAACTTTTCCCCACGAAGGGTAGAAAATGATATATTTCATGTCTTGCCTAGGCTTGACCATGTGAGATTACACCTTCCTCACTTCCCTTTGACATGCGTAGTTCTAAGCGTTAATCTCCCTTGCGTTCGTCTAGTAGAGGTATCAGCACTGGTGGAGGAAATACCCAAGCTAGGTCGAAGTCCCATGTTTTGCTGAATGCATCTATGAAAATAGCACCTTTGTCTCTCACATCTCAGGCCACATAAATTGGAACTACTTTCGAATGAGAAGTTGCGAAAAGGTCTATCTGAAGAATTCCCCACTTTTTGAATAGAAAGTTCGTCACTCGATCCGACAGATGCCAGTCCGCTAGAGATTTCTGCCGCGAGAGGCTGTCGGCAATCTCGTTAAAAACACCAAGAATGTAATAAGCAAAAATTTCTATTCTGTTCCTTTGAGCAAGTTCCAGAAGTTTTGCTACTAGGTCTGTTAAGAGACTGGAACTTGTTCCCCCCTGATTCCTTACATAGGACACAACCGTTTTGTTGTCGGACTGAATAATGACTTGTCATTCATGTAGTTGGGGTAATGTCATCTGAAATGCTCGGTATACTGCATACAGCTCTTTGCGATTTATATGCCACAAGGTTTGGCTCTTCTCCCAAACTCCGCTGATTAGAGACTCGTTGACATGAGCACCCCATCCGTTGTCTGAAGCATCTGTTGTGATGAATACTGTGCCCTGATATATGAAAATTGTTCATCCTTTGTGAAGGTGATCCAACCACCAAGAACATTCCTGTAGAGCTTTTGTCGGTATTAGAAATTTCCGTGTTTTCTGGTGTTGAGGAAGACAATTGGCTAAAGTTGAAGACGTCTGATATGTAATCTTCCTAGAGGGACCGTGAAAGATGCAAAGCTCAATTTCCCTACAAGACTTTTTCCTGTGACCCAATTCCAGGTTCCTGATTTCAATACTTCCATAAGGATACTTGTTAAGTTGTCTATTCTGCTGTCCAGTAAAAAGGTTCTGTTTTTCTTTGTGTCCCACATTATCCCCAAGTAGTCTAGACAATGGGTTGGTGGGTTCAGAGATTTATTTCTGTTTATTTTCCATCCAAGCTTCTCCAGATAATTTACCACGTATAAGGTGTCTTCCTCTAACTAGTCTTTCTGTTGATTGGCTAAGAGAAAATTGTCGAGGTGTTTGACGAGTTAAACTTCTTTAAGCAAGGGTTAACTCAAAAGGCGTGAAAGACGAATAACGAATCTGCTTTTATGCTAGTTCACCCAACCTCAAGCACTTGATTCCCTCAGGGATCTTGTTCCTTAGTCATGGAAGCGAAATTAAAATCTTCTACTTACATCTTCTTCAGGTAATAGATACGGAACTTTCCAGGTGAATGATTTCGTTGTATGCTCCTCAAGACATCCTTCGTGCGAACGACATTCATCGTCTGAAGTATTATCGAGCCTCTTTAGGATGTTGGAAAGCATGTCCTTCATCTCACTAAAGTTCTGTTCTAATTTATCGACCCTGGACAATTTCTTTGACTTCGATGATGAGGACCGAACTGTAGATAGATCGTCTATATCTTTACTATCTGCTAGCTCCTTAGACGCATCCTTACGGCTAAAAGCAGTGGTTTTAATTCAGCGAGTGAAACCACTATCAGCTCATTTAGAACAGCTGATCCTTTGATCCTTGAACTGATTGAAGGTGGACCAATTATGAGACCTACACAAAAGGGCCATCCCAGTATTTTAATTTCTAAAGCTAGGTCTTCTCCGGTAGGTCTTCTCCGAGAGGAATGTACATTCTGAGCAAAATGCTCTTGCAAGCTCGACTATCGGGAGAGCGAATCTAATTTTGTTCAGAACAAGCGGGTCCAAGTTTGGGCCTAAGAGGTCTTGTCTCGTGTGAGGAATGACTAACCACTGGAGCCATCCCTCCGGCAAATACGTTCTGGCCAACTGCTTTATTCGCTCTAAATGACAATGGGCACTTTTGTATGAAACTTGGTCCAAGAACCTCCACTGATGAGACTTATATGTTATGAAAGCTTATGCTTTCCCTATGATTCTGGCAAAGTCCTATCAGATTCTGTCCCGGGGTTCTTTTTTTACGGCCATGTTTGTCCTGGCTAAAAATGTGATAAAATACAGTGGGAGCTAAAATCGACTCAAGATTTGTTGCTGGATAACTAAGTCTACATAAATAATTATGTATCATATTGTATATCATTTTAAAGAGGATCTTTTCCAGAATCCGAAACATAAAAAAAAACAAAAAAAAATCTTTTTGTAAGCGAATTATAGTCAATTTATATCTGCAGCGCCATTGTTTCTCGGTAGCTAAGTTCAAGTTTCATGCCTTTTACCCCTTCCAAAAGTATCTTACCGATTTTTTTTATATTGCTTCCGGAATTTGATCTGAGTGATAATAACAAGAAAAATAAATAAACACCTCTCCGATAGAGACCGGCTAAGCTATTGCCTATTGCAAGAAATCGTCATCATTAGCAAGTCATTACGGTATTGCATATTATAAGCTTATCAGCAACTTGGAACTTGGTCCAAGAACCTCCACTGGTGAGACTTGCATGTAATGATAGCTTATACTTGTCCTATGATTCTGGCAAAGTTCTATCAAACTCTGTCCTAGGGTTTTTTTACGGCCATGTTTGTCCTGAGTGTACAGTAGTGGACTGCAAAATCACCTCAGGATTTGTTGTCGATAAACTATTTAACTAAGTCTATATACATAATTATATATCATAATGTATATCAATTTTAAAGGGGAAGGTTATCAGAATCTGAAACACAAATAAAAAAATGCATTAAGTATGTAAACGACTTTTAGCCAACTCACGTCCGTAGCACCATTTTTCTCAGCAGCTACGTACGAGTTTCGCGCCTTCCAACCTTTCCAAAGGAGCCCAATCATTTTTTTCCTTCTTCTGATATTGCATTCTTAACCTGACAAGTGACAACAAAGAAAAAAAAAATAGATACCATTCCGATAGAGGCCGCGTAAGCTATGGACCTATTGCAAGATAACGTACTCAAAGGCTAGTCATTATAATCCAACAGACGTAACATGATTAGAATGCGGGAGGACGCAAATGTAGTATGTTTTCTTTCACCACAATCTTGTTTTATTAATCCAGGCTTATATCTTGTCTTATAAACAATGCCGAATGGTACAACAAACGTATCGTAAACGTAAGGTTGCCTGGTAGTAATTGCTACCTTGGCAATAAAGCCGCCTTTTGCACCAGTTATTGCCTGAACTTGTTTAATAAATGTGTTTCTTTTGTATACAATAGAGTCATTGTATTGCATCTTGATTAGAATGACTTATTTCTTGTTTCTCTCGTACTAAGCTGTATAGTTGTATTGCTGTTAGTATTAAAGAGACACATATTTCGTCTCTTTCGCATAAGGCGATGTACTACATTTCCGTCCCGCCGCATTCTAATCATGTTACGTCTGTTGGATTATAATGACTAGCCTTTGAGTACGTTATCTTGCAATAGGTCCATAGCTTACGCGGCCTCTATCGGAATGGTATCTATTTTTTTTTTCTTTGTTGTCACTTGTCAGGTTAAGAATGCAATATCAGAAGAAGGAAAAAAATGATTGGGCTCCTTTGGAAAGGTTGGAAGGCGCGAAACTCGTACGTAGCTGCTGAGAAAAATGGTGCTACGGACGTGAGTTGGCTAAAAGTCGTTTACATAATGCATTTTTTTTTATTTGTGTTTCTGATTCTGATAACCTTCCCCTTTAAAATTGATATACATTATGATATATAATTATGTATATAGACTTAGTTAAATAGTTTATCGACAACAAATCCTGAGGTGATTTTGCAGTCCACTACTGTACACTCAGGACAAACATGGCCGTAAAAAAACCCTAGGACAGAGTTTGATAGAACTTTGCCAGAATCATAGGACAAGTATAAGCTATCATTACATGCAAGTCTCACCAGTGGAGGTTCTTGGACCAAGTTCCAAGTTGCTGATAAGCTTATAATATGCAATACCGTAATGACTTGCTAATGATGACGATTTCTTGCAATAGGCAATAGCTTAGCCGGTCTCTATCGGAGAGGTGTTTATTTATTTTTCTTGTTATTATCACTCAGATCAAATTCCGGAAGCAATATAAAAAAAATCGGTAAGATACTTTTGGAAGGGGTAAAAGGCATGAAACTTGAACTTAGCTACCGAGAAACAATGGCGCTGCAGATATAAATTGACTATAATTCGCTTACAAAAAGATTTTTTTTTGTTTTTTTTTATGTTTCGGATTCTGGAAAAGATCCTCTTTAAAATGATATACAATATGATACATAATTATTTATGTAGACTTAGTTATCCAGCAACAAATCTTGAGCCGATTTTAGCTCCCACTGTATTTTATCACATTTTTAGCCAGGACAAACATGGCCGTAAAAAAAGAACCCCGGGACAGAATCTGATAGAACTTTGCCAGATTCATAGAGAAAGCATAAGCTTTCATTACATATAAGTCTCATCAGTGGAGGTTCTTGGACCAGATTCGCCCATTCTCCTTTGATTGAATTATTACATCTAATACTAATAATGTTCTCAGAATAATAATAACCTATCCCTCTCCCTCACTTACTCCTTCGGGGTAACAGGCGTGATGCCATTTGTTATGTAAACAATATCAAATCTCAATTCGGTGCAAGTAATTCTCAATTCGATGCCCCATTTTCTAGGGAATTGAGACCCATCGAATTGAGAAAATATCACATTTCATCAATTATCTAGTAAAGTTATCAATTAAATCAATTAATACAAAACATACAGTCAGATATCACCTAAATACTTAATTAATTTAGCACATATATTATTAAATACTTCATAAACAAAATTAATATCTTCCACCGATTTTAGAATTGACACTACCCCAAAAAAAACGAACGATTTCGACCCTTCGAAAAACCCTCCTCTATGCAGCAGTCCACCCATCCACACATCTTGGGCACTCGGGCGCACCTGGCTCTCCACGGGAACCGGGTAGTGATGATAGTACTGCGCGTAGTTAGTGATGTAAGTTGACAAAACTTAATTTCACCGAATTGAGACACATGCTGGCTTCAAAATTAAAATATTTTATTGTACTAAAACTAAAGAGTTCACAATAAACACAATTACGTATTTAGCTTTATTAACTATCCCTTGTTCTGTGAACGTTGGAATTATGTTCTGGAAATTAGTATTTTAAAAGTTATGTAGCAATAACGAGTCAATTCTGGAATGGCTTCACGTCATTTTAAGCCAAATTCTGCCCGTTTTCAAACTTCGGGATTTTTTTTTGACGCTTTTATAATACTCTACGGTCTTCTAAATTACTCTCCACCAAGCCAAGAGTCCTATAAATACGTGAGTATTTTTTCCAAGTACGTAATTAGATGCTACAGGTACTTTTTTCACTGGAATCACTCAATCGGCCCTTCCCGTAGAAATGCCCTTAATGATCGCATTAAGTTAGTCGGAAGACATTCGCGAGTGTTATTATATCAGAGTATTCAATAAACAAAGTGTATCTGCCTATTTTCCCTTCGTGCCAGGAAGCCGCTTCATAACTCGAAAGTTTATGCGGACTTTTGAGTTAATTCGTTTGGGGTTCGGAGTAGGAGTCTACTCCGAGGGTGGGGGCTTAGGTTTCATCATCATCACCTGTCATCATTTCATTAATCATCAAGAACAAAAAATACGTACGAGAAGTAAAAAACCAAAAAAAAAAAATAGTAGATGGTATAGACAACTTACGTAGACAAGTCCGGTTGTTGGTGTCATCGAGCTGCAGGCCGTCGGGGCAAGCGCACGCATACGTCTCATTGGAGGTGAGCAGGCAGAAGTGGGAGCAGTTGTTAACCGCGCACGGGTTCGACTTGGACTGCATCAGGATCTTGTGGTACATGTGGAGCCCTGGGAGTAAATACGGTCAATTTGAAATCAGGGGTCTAAAAATGGGTTCACCACTCTCTAGTAAACCGTCTAATTAAATAAGTTCTGCTGGGTCTGCATGACAACCGAAGCGAATTATTACGGCTATTGGTCGAAGGCCTCGATATACTTCGGCGCTGTTACCGTGCAGAGCCTACTGGTGGTCTAAAACACCACATTGAGCAATTCATCTCAAAAGCAATATTGCTATTTGCCATTTAAGTACATAATTTACGTCATGATAAAAATTACAAAAAGCAAAATTGCTTTTCAAGATGAAACGCCTTTCATCCTTAAGATGAATGACCTTTTTAGACCACCAGAATTTATCTAGTTAGACAGTTTACTGGAAAATGGTGAAACCTACACGCCTCATTTAAGAGTAAAATGTATATTATACATTGTATAATGCATATTATTTAATTATATGTATTATATTTTGTAACATATTGTAATATATTGTATTGTGTATACCCAAATAAATAATTATCATATTATACTTTATTTGTTTTTTTTTTATTATTTTTACCTCACACAACAAAGTTAGATACTTTCATCGTACCGTGTCGTAATCGCAAAAAAGGCTCCATTGAAGCAATTCATGTAAATAACAATTGCATTATTTATTGTTAAGTGCTTTGCATTTATTGACATTGTACTTACACTTATTCTATATGCAATAATGCTTTTCAGATGAATTGCTTCAATATGACCTAACGCGTATTACGATACGACGCCGTGTGCAGATGATTTTGACGCGCAGCACAGCTAAATCAAGACTGGTTTGTCTCGATAATGTCTTTCCAAGGTTTCGTGGCTTTATTTTCTACTCTGAACCAGTGTGCGTGTATGAAACGATTGATGAATGTGGAGGAAGCGAGAGAAGTATGTTATGATCGAAGCAAATGGAATTCCATAGTCTTTGCTTAGTATTTTGTATTTTTTGCTTACCGCAGTGGGAAATAGGCGTGAGTTTATGTACATGTATGTATGTTTCGTGAAATTCTACTTGATATCAACTCAGAATCACGTTTGAATCATCCCTCAAAGTTTTCGTTACGATGTCACTGACACCCTGTATAGTTGGATTTGAATTTTATATACGTAGTATTATTCTATACTAATACCTTTACCTACCATAGAATAAAGAATAATACTACATATAGAACGGGAACACTTCGCCCCGCACCAAATCATGTCGTTGCCGCCCTCACTCCCTCTGGGTTTTACAAGACAAAGATATGGTACAGCGCCCAGTGCGAAAGAGACGAGAGTTTATGTACATGTATGTATGTTTCGTGGCTTACCATAGACAGCTGAGTCTACTGATGTGACTGGGCCGCTGGCGGTCCCGACGAGCTTCAACGAAGTCCGGATGCTATTGGAATTCCAGTCGCCGAAATAGATGCCGTTCTCGAACACAGTCAGCGCGTACGGACGGTAGACGTCCACATCGAATATTGACTGTAAGTAGAAATGCACAAAAAAAAAGTTTATTGCAGTATCTTTTGGTACATGGTTTATACTGGATTTGGAGCCACCTTTTAAGCATAGATATGCTTGTAATAGGTGACTCCGTTCTTCCATAACAATGTTCGTAAATTGCACAAAAGGAACATATTAGCACAAGAAGACGCGGTCCAGTGGTTGAGCGTTGGGCTCATGATCTGGAGGTGCCGGGTTCGAATCCCGGTTGGGACATATGTCAAAAATCTCTGACCCTGGTTTGGACATTGCCGGCTGATTTGTTATGTTGTTGTTATTCTATCATTATTTTGAAGCCATGGTAGCCCAGTTGGTAGAACGCTTGCCTCTCACTTTGAGGTCGCAGGTTCGAATCCTTAGGCCTGTGCTGGATTCGAACCTGATTTGAAACGAACAATGATTGTCGAATTTGTTTTCGAAATCACGTTTGGATCATAAATTATTATCACGTGCTCAGCAGTGAAGGAAAACATGCAACTTCGGAGGTGTGTGACCTAACCTGTATTGGGCTGGTTTTCCCTTCGCGGGTTGGAAAGTCAGACAGGCAGTCGCTTCTGTAAAAAGCCGGACTGTCAAATCTTCAGGTTAAGTAAGTGGACGCCGTGAAAAACGGGATAATGTTAGGGTGATGAGGATGATTACTTACAAACACCCGCCCATCATCAAGTCGGACGCCTTTAATGGTGTTGTCAATGAAGTAGAGCCGGTTGGAGGGCGGGTCCACAGCGAGCCCCATGGCGAAGGAGTCCATAGTGTCCACTAGCACGCGCGCATTAGACCCGTCCATACGGGACCTCATTATCACCGGCTTGTGATGCCAATCCGCCCAGTACATCTCGCTGTGAGGTCACAAGTGGTCATATAAATATTTAAACCAATCAAGTTGGTCGCCTGAAATTTCCTATTACTACTAATTACTAAATAGAATATAATAGAAATAGTTTATTATAATAGGGCGCCACACACACAAAAACAAGATAATAACATCATATCAAAAACAAAACAAACGAAATAAATTGTAAAATAAAATAATAAATAAAAACAGTATATTAAATAAAATAAAATTAAAATAAATTGTATTTTATTGTATTATTGTTTTGTGTTTGTTTGTTGTATTGTTGTTTATTCATAATAAATTGTATAACAGTAAGTATATTAAAAAAAAACAATGTCTATGGCCCTGTGCCGAGGTTTTCCTTGCAGTTTCTTTTCCCCTGCTATACATGTTGTGAGAAGCTGCAGTAGCTTTAGGCGGATGAGACGTTTCGAAGAAAAATGACGATTCAAAGTGTAACTGTGTTACCTACTGAATAAAAATACAGGGTGTTACTGACATCGTAACGAATACTGAGGGGGATGATTCAGACCATCATTCTGAGTTAATATGAAGTGGAATTTTCCGTCGCAAAATTCATGATATTTTTTTAGTTTTTTTTTTATAATTTTCAATTCTATACTTTTGCGATGGATAATTTTCAATAGGTTTATTCAGAAATATAACAATACGTCACAAAAACAAACTTAAAAACTAGTCATTAAATAACCCGCCCCTCACTGTTCCCGGAGCAAAGGTGCTCACAACACTAGCCGCATTACCGTGTTGAATGGCAATGGCCAGCCTTTGGACCAATGGACAATTCCACTTAATATTAACTCAGAATAATGATCTGAATCATTCCTTTCAGTATTCGTTACGATGTCACTTACACCCCGTACAAGTACGTACAGGTAGCCATACAAGCAAGTAGGTGTGGGTGTTAGTGACACTGTAACGAATACTGACCGGGATGGTTCAGACCAAGATTCTGAGTTGATATCAAGTGGGATTTCCTGTCGGTAAATTCATGAGAATTTTAGTGGTTTTTTAAATTATTTTCTGTTTCATACTTTTGCGACGGAAAATTCTACTTAATATCAACTCAGAATCACGTCTGAATCATCCCTCAAAGTTATCGTTACGATGTCACTAACACCCTGTATAGTTGGATTTGAATTTTATATACGTAGTATTCTACTACTATTACCTTTACCTTTTTTTTTAATTATTGAATACAACGAAAAATTAACAAAAAAGAATAAAATAACACCGCTAAACCCCTCACGGGTTTGTCTCGGCGCTATAATCCGCTTACAATTACTTAGTGCAATAACATATAAAAAAATAATAATAAAATAAATAGAAAAAATATTATTAAAAACAAAAAAGACCGAAACGGTATAATGATAAATAAATATTAACATCGGAGGCATACACAAACTACAATGTTTGCGAAAACTTTACCTACGTATTGTTTACAACAGCGACCGCACGCAGCAACCTACCATAGAATAAAGAATAATACTACATTTAAGGTGCTCCCACACTTGCCGTTAGAAAGTGTTTGTAAACATTTTATAACACCAAAACATTTACTAACAAATGTTAACAATTGTTGCATTTTGTTAGAAACTGTTACATGTTAAATTGATGGAAAATGTTTAAACATTTTATAACATCTAGTATTGGCTCGCAGTTTGGTTTCGCCTTCTGAGGACGTTTTGTTATAAAATGTTTACTAACATTACTAAACATTTTCTAACATGAAAATTTATTTTAACACTTGTGATTAAATGTTTGCTAACAAATGTTTACTAACGTTAGTAAACATTTTCTAACGGCAGTGTGGGAGCACCAATAGAACGGGAACACTTCGCCCCGCACCAAATCATGTCGTTGCCGCCCTCACTCCCTCTGGGTTTTACAAGACAAAGATATGGTACAGCGCCCAGTGCGAAAGAGACGAGAGATGTGCCAACCAACTAAAGTCAACTCACCCGGCTCTAACATTCAACGTAATAAACTTGGGCACCCTTGCATCAGTTTGTATGGTGGTACACATGGAGCCATTAGAGGTGCAGGCGGAAATGACGCCGCGCTGAGCATCGCCGAAGTAAATGTGCCCTCCAAGCCAATCCAGGGCGATGTCACCTGGGTCTTCCAGGCCTAGGCCTACTACCACCTGGAATAAGATACCTACTACAGTGGTCTAAATAGGCCACACTCAAGCAATACATTTTAAAAGCAATATTGCTATCTGATATTGGCACAGGCTATTTTGCTGAATTGGGAGCGAATAAAAACTATGAGGGAGTCTAAAAGGGCCACATTAAAACAGTTCATCAGGAAAAGCAATATTGCTATTTACTTTTATTGTAAAATTGCTATATTAATTTTAGATGAATTGCTGCAATGTGGCCTTTTAGACCGCCTGAACTAGTTATTCTGTTTAGATTGATAGATAAAATCTTAATTTAGATTTAATCTTTCGAACGCCGGAACGCGGATCTCGACCAGACACAATGTAAAATCTATTGTATCTGGTATCTCGGCATATGAGAGGTTAAGGCGTTACATTAACTTTTTTTAAAGGTATGTAATAATTAATGTACCTGTTTAGTGCCAGCAACATCATCAAGTTGCGCCCTCACTATAGCCTGGTGTCCCTGTGCTGTTTCCACCCAGTACAAGAACTTGCCATCATAGGTCAATCCATGAGCCTGAAATATTTAGTTAAATGTACACACTCAACACAGCCTCCGTGGTCTAGTGGTTAGAGCGTTAGGCTCACGATCTGGAGGTCCGGGTTCGATTCCCGATGGGGACATTGTCGAAATCACTTTGTGAGACTGTCCTTTGTTTGGTAAGGACTTTTCAGGCTTGAATCACCTGATTGTCCGAAAAAGTAAGATGATTCCGAGCTTCGTAGGGCACGTTAAGCCGTTGGTCCCGGCTATTAGCCGTAAAAGCACCTCCACCAACCCGCAGTGGAGCAGCGTGGTGGAGTATGCTCCATACCCCCTCCGGTTGATTGAGGGGAGGCCTGTGCCGAGCGTGAGACGTACATAAGCTGGCCTTCTTCTATCGTGTGGGTTGTGAGGTGAATTACCCATCTCATCAACCCGGGTGTACAAAAGCAGTATATAAAGTGAAGGTTGGTGGTAAAGCTGGCAGAGGAAGACGTAGAAAGACGTACATTGATTGACCAAATTGGAGAAGACTTGGAAAAGGTTCAATACGATCTATTCTGAACCGGTGTGTGTGTATGAAACGATTGATGAATGTGGAGAAAGCAAGAGAAGTGTGTCAGGAAAGCAAATGGAATTCCATAGTCTCTGCCTACCCCGGTGGGAAATAGGCGTGAGTTTATTTATGTTTGTATATAGGATTCCGTTGCCGTTGGATGCGGGCAGCGCGGGACCGATCGTCGTGGAGATCCTTGGGGGAGGCCTATGCCCAGCAGTGGGCGTCGTACGGCTGATGATGATGATAGGATTCCGGACTTATTATTATATTCTTATTATTATGTAGAATTAGAATTCAGAACTAAATACTTTATTGTTATGTTGTTCACGCAGGAATTAGAATAAGAACTCTCGGCGCTCCAAACGTTTCGATTACACTCATGCGCATCCAAAACCCTATCAGCCCTATGTCTTACCTGTTTAACGCCTGTAGCAATTGTGATCACTTTTTTAGATTTTAGCAAGAAGTATTTAATTTCGTTGCGGGTACTAAAGAATAGCATTGCTTCTGGGTCTGAAAAAGAAAAGAAAAGAAAAGTTACAATCAGAGGTGAGCTGGGGGTTAAAAAGGCCATATTGAAGCAATTCATCTAAGAAAGGAATATTGCTATTGTTACGATTAGGTGTGATGTCCTTAATGGCTGTAGAGGTCTGGTTGTCTGAGGATGAAGATGTCAGATGAAAACGTCCAGAGTGCCGTAAAAATCACTGAATGTAATTTAAAAACTTTTACAAAATAGTAGTTTATGGAGCACAAGCAAAACGGAAGTGACGCGACAAATGTTGTCATTGGAATAAAACATATTAATTTAATGTTAGGGTTGCGAATAGCTATTTAACATTTGATTGTGCACTTTTATAATAATATGCGCAAATGTTAAATTACAAAATTGGGTAGATTCATAATTCTCATTACTAAATAAAGACACATCTAAAGGTGACAAAAAGCGTTTTCTATTTAACTTATTTACGAATTTTAATATAATGTAATAATAAGTGCGACACTTCGTCACGTTTTTCTATGACGTCACAGTGTGCTTTTTCAAACAACTTCCATAGTAACTTAACCCTTTCACGGACAGAGACCATGGATCATTGATGGTTCATAATAGGTAGTATGACACCTTGGAATCGGAACGTCCCTAGACGTTCTGTATTTGAAAGTGTTAATTTCGTGTTTTGACGTTTAGTAAAAAGTAACAGATTTGACTAGTTGGAAAATAGTCTTATTGCTTTTTTTTACAAATTGTTTCAATGTGGCCTTTTGAGACGTCCTGGCGGTCAAAAGTCAAAAATGAAAAAAATAAAAATCGTATAAAAAAAATACCTGGCGCCATGCAGACATAACCAATCTTATGCCCGTCTAAGAGATACCCCTCTTCACAATGGCATAAAAACGCCCCTGATTTTCTGCTCTCGCAGATCTGTGAGCAACGTGGTCGAGCTTCACTGCACATGTCCATGGGTATACAGGTGTTGGTGGCCTTGTCCCAGTACTGGTAGTACGGGCAGATGCAAACTGGACCCTCGCGCTCAGGGAAGCAAGTAGCATTGGAATGCGAAGGGCAAGTTTCGTTAGTGCACATTGTTTTCCCTGTAAAGAACGGCACAATAAAAAGTTCAGATGTTTAGGGCCATAGTAGCGGAGCAGTCGTTGACCAATCACAGCAAGCAGACGGAAACTGTTGCTTTATAGACCGCCGTGATTGGTTGATTCCTGCCAGTCGCGGCCCTAGCAAAATATTTAAGTGGTGCGTATCGATTAGTTTACGGCCACCAAAATATACGTAATTAAATCTTTTTAAAATGGCGTTTACGGGCACCCATTAAATGTGGGGTGTTTTATGTGGCCGCTAAGACGACCAAGTCACAGGGCAGATACGCCCAATCCAGTTACTCCCCTGTAGCTCCGGGGTTGCCAGCCAAGGCGGTCCCGTCTTGGCTGATTTTCTCATTACAATAAACACAGATCTAAAGGCGACAAAAAGGTTTCTTTTTTCTATTTATTTAACTAATTTATGAATTTTAAATGTAACAGTAAGTGCGACATTTCATCACGTTTTTCTATGACGTCATAGGTTGCGTTATCTTACTTTCATAGTAATTTCGTGTTTTGACGTTTAGTAAAGAGTAACTGATTTGACTAGGCATGTATTTAACGCGGCGACAAACTAATGTGATTTAGGGTTTTAAATATAATTAAAATGGGTAGCAAAAATAATTGGTTGGCAGCTACAGTGAAGTAGCCTTTTAAGCATAAAGTGGTGCTAATTCCTGTAAATACCATCTAATTTTATTTTAAGTTATATCTGTCATTTTCTTATCCGCCGAAAAGGAAAGGGACGGGTAATCGACAAGCATAAAATTTATGGAACACACGTCAATTTTAAGCACAAATCTAAACCAACCGTCTAAAAATTTTACGTCAGTCAATAACCCGACACATTAATTTACTCATTCTTCCTAAAATTAAGAGCTGTGAATCATCCGTCCCTTTCCTTTTCGACGGATATGAAAATGACGGATATAACTTAAAATAAAATTAGGCGGTGTCTCCAGGAATCGGGGCCAGTAGCAGCTTTATATTAAGTTATAAGCTTTATTTAAATTTAAATTAGCAGTGATTTTTTTGTGTGGCAACTAAATTTATTGTTAGGCGACAACTTGACAGCGGATAAAATGTAGAAAAAAGGCTTTTATAAATTATACAATGAGGTCGTTTATAAAATTAAATGGGGTGAGAAAAAAATATGCACATGGTCATATAAAACATACTATGTGCGACATTTTATGAGGTCTAAATAAAGCAAATACTGGCATGCAAAAAATAATATTGGTTGAATAAATAATAATAATACTTGTATGGCTACGGTTACCTATCTAGGTAAGTTTGATGTTTTTTCTGCCGAAAACAGAAAACTTTTTGACTATTTTCGTTTCGGGTTTTTTCACTTCGCCGAAATCACGTTTGCCTAAGTTTCGTTTGACTTAATAACAATTCGATATTTTTCGTTACTCCGACGTTTCATTTGTAGGAAAAACTATTTTCCGAAGTTAGGTTTGGCCGAAATACATTTTGTCCAAAATATCATGATGCCGATCAT
This sequence comes from Pectinophora gossypiella, assembly GCF_024362695.1. NCBI lineage: Eukaryota > Metazoa > Arthropoda > Insecta > Lepidoptera > Gelechiidae > Pectinophora > Pectinophora gossypiella. The sequence continues at coordinate 5,130,329 of NC_065424.1, forward strand.
TCATTACACTACTGTTAATAAACCTTCAAATTCAGTGACCTTAAAAGGTCTTCACCGCCGCCTCTCGGCCCTTCGGGCCTCGATGGTCACAAGTAACCTAACCCACTTCGAAACCTATATCTACAGTGTCGGGGTGCCTGCCGCTTGTCATTGGCTAATAAAACCCGACACCACCCCCCGCGCCGCGGCCCGCACACTGCTAAGCGTGCGCGCTTGGCGCCGTTTTCATTAAATTTTGATTCACAAACAAAAATATTAGAAACCTAATACTTAATTACAGTACCCGTTTTATTTTTTTAGGTGCTTGCAAATCGCAGCCCAAAAGTGTATTTTTATATGGAAGCCTATATTTGCCAATAAAATATTTTTAATTCTCCTGTGTTAATATTAGTCGCCAAGACATTATTTACCTCCTCACCTATAATTTCATTGGCCCTGTTAAATATTTTTGCTACCAAAGTAGCAGCCATTATTGAGTTTTTGTAAATCCTTGCATTTCGAAGCTCATCTAATATAATTGTCGCAATAATATTTAATCGCTGCCAAGTAATTATTTGTAACAAAACAATTAGTCGCCCTTTAAGTTTTTAGTCGCCTCGAAAATAATAAGCCATTTGACTAGTTGGAAACGGTCTATTGTCAACTTGTGTAAGTTTTGAGTCTGATGTTTTTGTATTGTTACTTATTGTTTGTGGCGTCCTTTTATAACAAATAATTTATTACTTTTCTATAATAATAATAAAAACACTTTATTGCACACAAATTCACAAAACATTTACAGGACAAACTTATTCTAAGGTGGACAAAGGCGGACTTATCGCTATGAGCGATCTCTTCCAGACAACCTTCGGTAGAGGATATAGTACACTTGTATATGTTTTTTTCTATAGTAAGATATTTTTTTATCTTTTGAGATTTTCGTAAGCACAACAAAAACAAACGTGTGTTATACTTACAATTGGCACAGAAGTCACCTTCGTCGCTACCATCCTTGCAGTCATGCATACCATTGCACATATAGTCTGTAGGGACACACATCTTCATATCCTGACACATATAAGTCTTGTTATGAAACCATGGATCTTCACAGTTCTCCAACAAGGCTTCCAAGGAGGACTCGCGATCGTATTCTCCTGCAATAACATAACATATTTACATAACATAACATTGGCCCCGATTCCTGCAGACACCGCCTAATTTTATTTTAAGTTATATCCGTCATTTTCATATCCGTCGAAAAGGAAAGGGACGGATAATTCACAGCTCTTAATTTTAGGAAGAATGAGTAAATGAATGTGTCGGGTTATTGACTGATGTAAAATTTTTAGACGGTTGGTTTAGATTTGTGCTTAAAATTGACGTGTGTTCCATAAATTTTATGCTTGTCGATTACCCGTCCCTTTTCTTTTCGGCGGATAAGAAAATGACAGATATAACTTAAAATAAAATTAGATGGTATTTACAGGAATTAGCACCATTAACATGTTATATATATTTCGCAGTCGGATTGTATAATCCGCTGGCGCCGGCGGTTCAACGATTAGCTGTATTGAATGGCGCTAAGTAAAAAACCGCCGAAACGTATTCGTCGCCATACGTCATTCAAAACGTGTTAAATATGTCGGTACATAGTGAATTTAAGAACAATTTTCAAGTGCAATTAGAAAAAATATATTCTTCACAATATGTGGAACAGTGAAAAAACCTGATGTTTTATAATTTTAATCATGGTCACCCTACAATTTATGTAGTAGTACAATGCGGCTAAACGTGGATCGCTTTATTGGAGAACGTATCGCATTGACAATACGGCTAATCGTGGAACCGCCGCATTCTGTTTTTTAAAACAGCTAGCCGTAATGTAATACAGCGGATTATACAATCCGACTGCGACATATATATGCTCACCACTTATCACGTTAATCTAACAGAAAGCTCGGTGAGGTGTGGGTACTTAGTTCATCTTGCGATGGATGTACCTCTTCCTACCCCAAATTGGGACACAGTCGTGACCTTATGTTATGTTGTTGTTATTCTTTATTTTTTTTGAAGCCGTGGTAGCCAATTGGGTAGAATGCTTGCCTCTCACTTTGAGGTCGCAGGTCCGAATCCAGCACAGGCCTAAACCAATGATTGTCGAATTTGTTTTCGAATTCATGTTTGGATCAGAAATGATTATCACGTGCTCAGCGGTGAAGGAAAACATCGTGAAGAAACCCACATCCCCGAGAAATGCATTTTCGGAGGTATGTGACCTAACCTGTATTGTGCTGGTTTTCCCTTCGCGCGTTGGAAGGTCAGACAGGCAGTCGCGTCTGTAAAAAATCCGAACCTGTCAAATCTTCAAGTTAGGTTAGCAGACCTTGTTAAAAAACGGGATAATGCTAGGGAGATGATTTATATAATGTAACATAAGATCACGGTCAGAGGTACATCCATCGCATGGTGAACTAAGTACCCACATCTCGCCGAGCTTTCTGTTAGACCAACGTGATAGGTGGTGAGCCATTTCGCCGTTTATAATGGTCGAGCCAAGTATGTTAGAAAAAAACTGCACTTAAGATAAATTAATAACTCATTGGCGCAAGTCCGGTATCGGGTTCCCTGCTTGGTTCCCTGCGCTCTCCGTTTGTCAAGCAAACCAGTGTATCACAGGACCTCCGTGGTCTAGTGATTAGAGCGTTAGGCTCACGAGCTGGAGGTCCGGGTTCGATTCCCGATCGCGATGGGGACATTTTTGAAATCACTTTGTGAGGCTGTCACAAATCACTTTGTTTGGTAAGGTCTACACATGCTTGGATCACCTGATTGTCTGGAAAAATAAGATGATTCCGTACTTCGGATGGCACGTTAAGCCGTTGGTCCCGGCTCACATTGGGTCGAAAGTGCTATTGCAGGGACTTACGATTCAACTTTCGTTTATCACATATTTGATTATGCCAATAGATAGAGCTAATCAAACACAATAAATGTTATGTTAGGTCATTTTTTCCTAAAGTTTATACTTTGGCCAGAAAAAAACATTTTCTGTTTTTTTTGTATGAAACGTATCAAAGACAGTTAAATTTCTGCCAAGTCCATACCGATCCAGCCGCGAGACCTTATTTTCTGTAATCTTTGTCTAGTTGACTACTCAAATGCAAAATCAGCATCTGCCTAAAGTTGGAATTCTTTGAAAGAAATGGGTCAGAAAAAGACAAAAAATTCAACATTTCAAAATTCAGTTTTATGTTTTATTAATTTATTATAAGCTTAGTTCTATGTTAAATACTATACAGAAATACATTACAACACAAGTGACAAAGTTAAAATGAACAAAAAAATATTTTGAAGGTACCTACCCAGAACATATAATTAATGAATAACCTTTACTTATGTTTTTTCGTAATAAAATTTCTCAAAATTAATTAACCTCTATATATCACTATTGCTCGCCATAAATTGTGACAATACATTGTTACAACTCTTATTAATTGGTTACCTACATAAGTTTTAACAAAATAATAATATAATCTTAAGAGATACTTAAACAAAAATATACTACTTAACTTGTAAAAGACAAAAGATATTAAATACAAAAAAGTTAGCCATTATTTTAAAATACTATTCACTTCACTATCACTAGAACTATCTTCTAAATTACTTGTGTCTATAAATTCTATATCAGATTCAAGCGGATAATGCAGCAAAAGCTCTCTGGCTTCGGAAGAAAGAATCATTCCCTTTTGCTTTGTCATTCGAGGTCTAAGACTCGTTATCACTGGATCAGAAGACAATAGAAGATTATGCAAAATGTCTTCATTTGTCGCTGTCCTACTTATTTTTCTGGAATGGTTCTCTCTGTGTTTCCGGAAGTCTTTGTTACGAGCTTCTGCTGCTTCTTCAGATAGTTTTCCTATGGGCATAGCACCAAAAATGGATATAATTCAAAATTTTCTCAGTACTGTAAAAACACTGCAAAGATGTATGTGGAATTTTATCCATGGTATTACATGCCATCGAGCTATTGATCCATGGAGCAGATATAATTAAACATTTTGGTGCTATGCCCATAGGAAAACTATCTGAAGAAGCAGCAGAAGCTCGTAACAAAGACTTCCGGAAACACAGAGAGAACCATTCCAGAAAAATAAGTAGGACAGCGACAAATGAAGACAATTTGCATAATCTTCTATTGTCTTCTGATCCAGTGATAACGAGTCTTAGACCTCGAATGACAAAGCAAAAGGGAATGATTCTTTCTTCCGAAGCCAGAGAGCTTTTGCTGCATTATCCGCTTGAATCTGATATAGAATTTATAGACACAAGTAATTTAGAAGATAGTTCTAGTGATAGTGAAGTGAATAGTATTTTAAAATAATGGCTAACTTTTTTGTATTTAATATCTTTTGTCTTTTACAAGTTAAGTAGTATATTTTTGTTTAAGTATCTCTTAAGATTATATTATTATTTTGTTAAAACTTATGTAGGTAACCAATTAATAAGAGTTGTAACAATGTATTGTCACAATTTATGGCGAGCAATAGTGATATATAGAGGTTAATTAATTTTGAGAAATTTTATTACGAAAAAACATAAGTAAAGGTTATTCATTAATTATATGTTCTGGGTAGGTACCTTCAAAATATTTTTTTGTTCATTTTAACTTTGTCACTTGTGTTGTAATGTATTTCTGTATAGTATTTAACATAGAACTAAGCTTATAATAAATTAATAAAACATAAAACTGAATTTTGAAATGTTGAATTTTTTGTCTTTTTCTGACCCATTTCTTTCAAAGAATTCCAACTTTAGGCAGATGCTGATTTTGCATTTGAGTAGTCAACTAGACAAAGATTACAGAAAATAAGGTCTCGCGGCTGGATCGGTATGGACTTGGCAGAAATTTAACTGTCTTTGATACGTTTCATACAAAAAAAACAGAAAATGTTTTTTTCTGGCCAAAGTATAAACTTTAGGAAAAAATGACCTAACATAACATTTATTGTGTTTGATTAGCTCTATCTATTGGCATAATCAAATATGTGATAAACGAAAGTTGAATCGTAAGTCCCTGCAATAGCACTTTCGACCCAATGTGCGGCTATTAGCTGTTAAAAATACCTCTACCAACCCGCAGTGGAGCAGCGTGGTGGAGTATGCTCCATTCCCTTTCCTGTTAATTGATTTTGCCCAGCAGTGACTGCATGCCTACACAACAGTGTAGGCCGACAACTTGGAGCCATTTTTGATGGAAAAGTTTCAATAATTGTACATTGTTTTAAGTTTACGCGGTTATTATCATAATTAAAACACATAATAACGGGTTCTTACCGCGTTTAAAATAGGGATAAAAAATCTAATCCAATCTCATCAGTCATTCCGTGATCATGGCACTTGCAACAGTGTCGAAATATCGGGAGTCTCATATACCTATTTTAAACGCGGTAAGAACCCGATATTATGTGTTTTAATTATAATATTGTAGTAATGCTTACGGCATGTTTCAGGGGTTTCATCGCTGTTGTCCACGCAGTCGTAAGCGCCGTCGCAGGCCCACAGTTTTGAGATGCAGCGCTTGTCACTTACACATTTGAAGCCCATGCAATCCGACTGCATACAAATATAATCGTCTTTAGTATCTTAAATTAATGACAGGTTTAAAAGGCTACTAGGCCAGAGCCGTTAAACCCTTTCCAAAAAAAAATCATACAAACAACCTCGTTTCACACGTACACTACACAACATTATCAACACGCGCAACTGTGTGTTTGACGTCTGAGAGCTGCCAATTACAATACCAAAAAATTGTTGAAAAGATGCTTTTATAATAATCAGTTAATATTTATTTAATTACTACACAAATCACAAACAAGATGTTTTTAACAGATTCACAATAAACAGGCTATACAGGGTGTTAGTGACATCGTAAGGGGGATGATTCAGATCATGATCCTGAGTTAATATCACGTGGAATTTTCCGGCGCAAAATTCATGAAAATTCTAGTGTTATATAATTTTTTCTCAGTTGCATACTTTTAAAACTCCCATACATTCCATACTTTTTCTTTTTTTTTTACTTTGTTACTCCACCGACAAGAGCGCAGCTCTTAAATAGAGAGAGAGAGAATTTTAAAACCGTTTTTGTAGATGCGATGCGGAGTGGAGACATGAAACTATCGACAAATCACGTATGGAAGACAAGGAGACAGAATATCTCTATCGCACGCTGTAATTGAACCATTTCATACCGTCTTCACTCCACTTTAGTATTAACGCACCCTTAGTGATAAAAAAGGAATATTGCTATTCGACATTTCTCATTATATGCGCAAATGTCAAATTTCAATATTGCCTTTTAAATGAATTGCTTTAATGTGGCTTTCTTGGATAGGAGAGGTTAAAAGGCCACATTGAAGAAATTCATGTCAAGCAATATTGCTATTTGACATTTGTGTGGATTTTTTAGATGAATTGCTTCGATTTGGTCTTTTTAACCCCCCTGTAGTTAAATAATGGGTTTCGATTTTAAAAGCACAGGTCTTACAACTTTAACCCTTTTACAGACAGAGACCATGGGTCATTGATGGTTCATAATAGGTGGTATGACACCTTGGAATCGGAACGTCCGTAGACGTTTTGTCCTTGAAAGTGTTAAAAGGGTTAATCAACTTACATAGGGACGTTTAACCCCTGTACAATTTTTTTCATCGCTGCCATCCAGACAGTCTGTCTTGTTGTTGCACAGCCAAGTGAGCTTGATACACTTCTTCTTGTCTTCGCAGAGGAAGTGGTGGGTAGTGTTGCACAGCCCAGGATCCGGAGTCTGGTCGGCTGGGAGGGAAGACATTATTTGGTAAACCAGTCGGTAATATTTCATTTATTACCATTATAATTATGTAAAATTAACAATTCAAAACCTTACATGTCTTATGATTCAATTCATTCAGTGATAATATACAAAATATCTTTTTGTTGTCCTATGTACCTTTACAAAACCATTATACAGGATGTTAGTGAAATCGTAACTAATACTAAGGGGATGATTCAGATCATGATTCTGAGTTGATATCAGGTAGAATTTCTTGTCGGAAAAATCATGATATTTTTTATTTATTTTTTTGAATTATTTTCCATTACATACTTTTGTGACGGAAAATTCCACTTGATATCAACTCAGAATCATGATCTGAAACATTCCTCAAAGTTTTCGTTACGATGTCACAAACACCCTGTATACCTAGTCTATGTGAGTGGAAGATTGTTAATCAAACATACATACATAAACACGCCCGTAATCCCTAATGGGGTGGACAGAGTTACAAGTAATCAAAGATAACTCATCTCTTCCTCAATTTATACCTATACTACAGTTTATTTTGTAATGCTTATTTTTGTTTTTTTTTTTATGTTCTATTTTACATTGTAAGTAATATTAAGGCTAGTTTTTAATAAAAAAAATAACTGCTTCCCCAAGATTCAGGCATTGCGTACTTTGGGGACCTATGTACAACCCTGTAGGTAAATATTTTTAGAATATATTTCTAATTTTAAGTACTTAAACATATTTGTACTTACATCTTTTATTTTGTGCAATAAAGTTTATTATTAATAATAACTTGCAGTTCCTATTGCTAGTCGTATATTATTTAAATTAAGTATTTGAGTTGCAATCTCTGTTGATTAGTTTACAAGGAAAAAGGCTGTGATCAATAAATACTTATACTTTGCTCTTCCTGATAAGCTTTACCAGATAGCATATTTATCCTAATAAGTCCCAGTATCCCAGACAAAACAGTTAAACAATTAAGTTTCCTGTGGTTATTATTATTGTTGGCAAATTTTGCGTCAATCTTACAAGACTTGTATCCCATTGTCCACGGTTTCCCAAGATACAGACTCTCCTAGTTTGGGAGCCTCTGTTAATTTTTTAAAACTTATAACTATTGTTAACGCATTAGCTTATGCTGCTAGTGTACTTAATAAATAATAATAATAATAATAATATTGTACCCTACCTGAAACATATGCCTTCTTTCTTTTTTATATTATTTCTGATAATAAAATCATTTTGATTTTAAAAACATCATCATCAATTTAAGAGCCACGCTCTTGTCGGTGTAGCATTTTCTCTCCATGCTACATAACACATAACATACATAAATAGCTATATACGTCCCACTGCTGGGCACAGGCCTCCCCTCAATCAACCGGAGGGGGTATGGAGCATACTCCACCACGCTGCTCCACTGCGGGTTGGTGGAGGTGTTTTTACGGCTAATAGCCGGGACCAACGGCTTAACGTGCCCTCCGAAGCACGGAATCATCTTACTTTTTCGGACAATCAAGTGATTTTGAAAAATAAAAGAAAAAATACATATGGAGTTTGAATGTCAAAAGTACTTTAGACCTTAAGACCGAGTTAATTAGAAATAATACTTACTACATAGATTTTCATCGGAACCGTCCAAGCAATCAACCTTCCCGTCACAATACTGATGGTTGAAGATACAAGTCCCATCGCTGCAGTGGATTCTATTCTCCCCCAGACATTCTTGTTCGTAAACCTGCATGTAGTCTGCAAACTCCGCCGAACATAGCAGGATGGTAGACAGGAAGAATAAAATGTGAATGTTGGCCATTTCTCAAGCTGTAATAAAACAAAGTTTATTTCAATCAATCAATCAATCAATAATACTTTATTGCACAACAACATATATAAAGGACATAAACATACGAATAAAAAATAAGCACAATAGGCGGCCTTATTGCTAAACAGCAATTTCTGCCAGGCAACCTTAGGGTGAAAGAAGATTATTCATTGGAGCACGGGCTGGTGCAATGAACATAATGATACCAACATAACAAAAAAGAATAATAAATAATATATACTTATCTAAAGAAATAATATAAAAATATATGTATAAACATACACACATATATACACGCATACATACAAATAGCCTATACAATATAATACATATAAGGAGAATAAGAAAATCACTTCAAAACTTTTTATTTTATAAAGAATAAACCATCAATCCGCACTAAACATTTCGCCTCCTTCTTTTTGATGCGCACAGCGAAGGATTAGAACTGCCTGCCCTCAACTGTTTTTACAACTCATTATAATCTGGAAGTTTTCAAGGCTACAGTGAATAGGCGTTTGCTGGGTAAGCGTGACCACTCTACACCAGAGCTAGAGCATAATATTATTTTATTAAATATATATAGGTATAATTTACTGGAGAAACAAACCACCAATATTGAAGAGACTGACATGGGTGTGTTACATCCACGTAAGAAGGTACTTAGACAAACCCACAATACCTACACTAAAGGACAATTTACAGCCATATTTGGTAATTTCTAGAACAGATCTTATGAGGAACTATATGGTTATTTTTTATTCTATGATATTATCGACAGGTCAGGAGACTACCCTATATTAACCTATACCGCAAGCGGCGTGCGGCGTGTCACGTAAGAGCGCCACGGTGGCAGTGGCAGCTAACGGAGCGGTGGTTGAATCAAAATATGTTTAAAAAAATAAGAATTATAGTTTTCTCGCACATTATTGAACAATACTACTACTTAATTACTACGTGTCAAGCACATGGTTACATGGTGAATCACAGAAACAACACCTAATTGCCTTTCTTTGTTAAAACTTACCTTAGTTCAATTTAATGTGTCGCATTTGTGAAATTAGACTAAAATCAAATTAATTTACAATTAATTAAATTAATAAATCAACATAAAATTAAACGACTGCTTCGGCGGAGTCTCGGAGACTAGAAGAAAGAAAACGGTTGCAGGAGAAATAGAGAAACGTTTCAAAAAAACTACCCTCATTTGTCATTATTGTCTGCGTTTTATTAATGCTACTTATACAGATATCGGCATGATCTAATTAAACCTTGAGAAAAAGCTGCAACAACTAAACTCATGTTTTTCTTGAACATTGGTTGTGCCGACATACTTTAAGAGTGAGATAGAACATTGAAGATAAAAATGATCTATCTCTGTCTAAAAAAACACATAAACCTTTACAGGAGCCGGAAATAAAGCGCATATTGCAAAGTGGCTGTCTTCATTGACAGGTCAGAGTCCAACTTTCCTCATAGTTTTTAGAACTTTTCTTAGATAATAAAACATTTTTCACATTAGTTTTCCCGTTGCAGAACTCTCCGTGTTATCTTCCAATAACCAGTGAAAGTGTTCTGGTAATCATGGCATCACACGTCGCTAAATCCATGATGAAAGCGTCTCATGTTGGGACCACCATCAAATTCGGTAATTTTTACAGATTTTTCTCGATTTTATTATATTTTTTCTTATATTTTCTTAATTTTAATACATTGTGCTTTATCCTTTTCCCTATTTACGTTTGTATAAGCACATTTCTATTATAAATATTTTAATTATTTTCGATGTAAACTTTGGACTTTTTAGGTTGGCAGTGATACAATTAATTTTCCAACGAATGAAATAAGAATTTCATGTCTTCCTATATGAAACAGCTGTTGCTAGACGCTATAGCATTCTTAATAACAGTTAAGTAACTGTTACCACCATTTATTTATAAACATATGTTAACATATCCTAAAGTTACCTACTCAGATTTGTATTAGAATATATTAATCTGAAATATAAACAGATATAATTTGTTATCATTTGCCAACTAGGTACAGTTCACTGTCCAAAGGTTAAAGATCAACTATGTTTGTTATTGAAACCTTGAAATAAGTGAAGACTGTTGTAGCTTCATCAATAAATATAGGTACATCTTCTTTGCGTGTTAGGAAAATGTTACTCCAACTGAAATAAATACACAAAAGAAGTAAAGCAGCTTTTATTATTAATAAGACATATCATCAAAGCAAACTTTGGCTGTGTTTCATTCAAGATTTATTAAAGAAATATCTTTAAAAAGGAAGGTTGTCATTTTGCTTAACCTTTTGAGCTCCAATTTTCACAAACGGTTCACAATTTTTATTATAAAAATGAATAATGTCTTGTAAAAATTGTGATTTGTATTTTTAGGTTAAGAAAAAAGCAATAGTAACGTCAAACCTACCTAATATTTCTAGTCATAAAAAAAAATGGTCACATATCATCATCCAAGTTTAGTTCAACAGAATATTGTTCATGGAATATTCTAAAGGATGGAATATTCAAAAGTTCAACAGAATATTGTTCAGAGAATATTCAAAAGGATGCAATTTTGCTGTATAAATAAACTGAAGTATGTTCTACTGTCTGTTTGTTTGATCTAACAGAATTTAGTTCATCTTGTGATGGATGTACACCCCAATTGGGATATAGTCGGTTACAGTAATCGGTTGGTTTATATTTTCGGTATGGTCAATTAATGTCTTTCTGGATAAAACTTTGGGCTATTTACCTGGATAGAAACTAGCTTGCCTATTGTAAGGTTTTGTTACCAAAAATCTGTTCCGAATGTGATTTTTCAAAAGGACACTTACATAGGGTTCACCATAGTATAAGAACACCAGGTATGCTCAGAGCATTTCAAGGTTGGCGCAACTGACGTCATCCCACCCTGCGTTGCCATAATGTAAAATATAAATTACCCACCACCATTGTTTTTATATTTACATTGCAAAGAAATTTTGATCTTTTAGTAAAAGTTTTATATATGTGACAAGTAATAGTAATTAAATGCATTAGTCAGAAATTTATTGTTTCTTGGCCGGCACTTTACATTTTCACGAAAAATGTATGAAAAATACAGTTTTTTTAATTCGAATAAAACCGAAGATATTGACCCTACAGCTTTGGTGTCATAGTAATAAATGCTCAGACGGATAAGATCTAACGGAAAATGGCAAAATTATTTTTTGGACAGCACTTTGACTTCTGGGCCGAAATCCGACGATCTCCTTTCAATAATAAAATTTACGTCCGAATGATGAGAAAATGGGAATATTGGAGATACCAATTTAATGGTAACACAGTGGTAACACTTACGCCATCAAAGGGCTAGCAATGGCGGCTAGTCATAGAATTAAGCATACCTGGTTTTCTTATACCATAGTGTTCACTATAAGACAGCAAGAAAGACTTTGTGCCTATAACCATTATTATTATAGACACGGCCCGGCGCGCGCTGAGCGTGGGCGCGGCCCTGCACCAGAAGAAGACCCTCCCAGACCGCACCGGCAAGAATGTCGTGCTGGTGGACGGGGTCCGCACGCCCTTCCTCGTCTCCTTCACCGACTACCAGAAGATGATGCCCCATGAGCTCGCCAGGCACTCACTGCTGTAAGTCTTACACATAACCAGCGATCAGGATAGGTCCTCCCATTTGGGGTCAATAACCCTGAGTGTTGTGGTTAATATGGATATGACCTCGAGATTTTTGAGATCGCGAGAAAAAAAATCGGACTTATTATTTACTTTTTTCTTGATTAAAATTCATAAATAAGTTTAATAGAAAAAAGAAAATGTTTTTCGTTAGTTTTAGATCTGTCTTTATTTAGTAATCAAAGTTTCATAATTTATCTTGAACCGAGTACACGACCCAATTTGCCCTAATGTTTACTATTTATTTGTACTTTGTGTAAGTTAAAAAAAAAATCGTTTATTACCTCCACAACATAATAGTAATAAGTTACATTTTGACTTATTTAACATATGTTTGTGGAGGCTGGAGCGTAAACTAGGTTACCCTGTACTATAGGCTCCAGGCCTCCACCTCCAGAATAAATATGGATACTAGGGAGTATATTTCTGCATAGTAAGAAGAAGAAGTAGAAGATGTTTTTATTGTAAGTTATGTTAATACGTGTTTTGTTTTATATTTGTTACTGTGGTGTCATTATATAATAAACATTATTTCTTTCTTTAAATATACCTAATCATCGTACTTTGTCCCATATTGCTACATTGCCAACAAGTTGGTATTTTTATCAATTAAAATACAACACAATCAATGCTACATTGTTATCTGATATTTTAATCTTCTTTTATATTCAAAGTTCAATCATGCTGATTCCTGTACAGTCATGAGTAATATCATGTACCCACTTTAGAACCCTGTCGCACTATCACAGTTGACATTTAATGAGACTTACGGTTTGACTTGTCAAAAAAGTTAATGTGACATGGTATCAAAGTGTATACATATTAGTACTCGTGACCGTACACACCATTTAATTTTATTCTAAGTCATACCTGTCATTTTCTTATCCGCCGAAAAGGAAAGGGACGGGTAATCGACAGGCAAAATTTATGGAACACACGTCAATTTTAGGCAAAATGTTTTTATTAAGTTGACAGAATTAAGTTGACATCACACGTCAAACGGGTTGCATATGAACGAGATGTATGTTTTATTCGACCGGGTCATTCATTTTAATATTAACGCGGCATCATAGCCGGTGGGACCGAGATATGCACAAATCGATCACATTATAAGGCAAGGATCATCCACCAACGGGTTCCGTGGTCCAGTGGTTGAGCCTTGTGCTCACGATCCGGAGGTCCCGGGTTCGAATCATATCACAAAAATCACTTTGTGATCCCTAGTTTGGTTAGGAAATTGCAGGCTGTTCACCTGAATGTCCGAAAGTAAGATGATCCGTGCTTTGGAAGCCACGTTAAGCCGTTGGTCCCGGTTACTACTTACTGTACTTACACGTAATCGTTACATGAGTCACGTCAGGGGCCTTTGGCGGCTCAATACTAACCCTGACACCAGGGTTGATGAGGTGGGTCATCCACCTCACAACCCACACGATTGAAGAAGATGACCCAACAATGCAATGTAGCAATGTAGAGCCAGTAGCGATTTGCCCTGCCCGTGTAACTTTGCCTGAAGTGACATTAACTACTTGGCTGAAAAAAAAATCTTAATTACATTACCTCTTCCACAGCGGCCTCCTCCAGAAGACGGGCATAGACAAGGAGCTGATCGACTACATAGTCTACGGGACGGTCATCCAAGAAGTCAAAACTTCCAACATCGGCCGCGAGGCGGCGCTGGCGGCTGGCTTCAGCGATCACACTCCTGCGCATACCGTCACCATGGCCTGTATCTCTTCGAACCAGGCGATCACCACAGGTAAGAATTTTTTCCGATATTTCTTTTGGAAGCTTATTATATATTTTTATCGCCATAATATGTGCATTCTTACTGTATAACTTCATATCAAATCAAATCAATTTATTTGCGAGAACACATAGAATACAATAAAGGTGGTAAAATAATTTAAATAACAATGTTGTGATGTGTTCGGCCTGCATGCAGGCGTACAAATATACATAAGAAAATAAAAAATAAAGAAATGGTACATTGAAAGAAAATTATTGAAAATATACTTATTATTAAAAAATATTTACTCTGGGAAGTATCAGTTTATCTGTACGTCGAGTCGTGCGCATGAAGCGATCATTATTGGCTTAATTTGTAATGTTATGGGACTAGCACCTGAAATTACCGATAAATAAATAAATAAATTTGAATGATGTGGTGCCATCTGTTGCATACGGGCGGAACTAGCTAATCAACTAGTTGGGTCCGCTACATTATAACACTCACGTCCTACTTCTCTTCCAGGCGTGGGTATGATAGCAGCAGGTGCCTACGACATCATAGTCGCTGGCGGCGTGGAGTTCATGTCAGACGTGCCCATCCGGCACTCGAGGAAGATGCGGTCCTTGCTGCTCAAGCTGAACCGCGCCAAGACGCCACAACAACGGCTCGCACTGTTGGCCACCTTCCGCCCAGACTTCCTCGCGCCTGAAGTAAGCTTTTTTCTTATTTTTAACGAGGCTTTGTTTGCATGAGGAGGAGCTCGGTGGCGCAGTGGTAAACGCGCTCGGTCTGCGATTGTTGAAGTTAAGCAACTTCGGCAAAGGCCGGTCATAGGATGGGTGACCACAAAAAACAAAGTTTTCATCTCGAGCTCCTCCTGCATTAGCAGTCGTTAATAGCCACCAATCCGCACTGGGCACGCGTGGTGGTATAAGGCCCGATCTCCCTATCCATCCATAGGGAAGGCCCGTGCCCCAGCAGTGGGGACGTTAATGGGCTGGCGATGACATGCGCGAATGTCAAATTACAATATTGCTTTTTTGGATGAATTTATTTTATTTACTCCCCTGATCGCGGTACGTATATGTTTAAGAAACTACCCTCTTTGTACAGTTGCCAGCAGTAGCTGAGTTCTCGTCGGGCGAGACTATGGGCCACAGCGCGGACCGGCTCGCCGCCGCCTTCGGGGCCTCGCGCCAGGAGCAAGACGACTACGCGCTGCGCTCGCACAAGAACGCTGCGGACGCGCAGCAGAAGGGATACTTCACTGATCTTATCCCTGTCAAAGGTTAGGATTTTTTTTTATTTTTTGCGGCTTTGGTTACAAGACCATTGGCCGAAAAGTGGAACATAAATAACATGAAACATGACATGATTCATTTATTCAATTTAAAAGTAAAATGCTGAAACTTATCCACACCACTAATAATTTTATGTAATTTTATAATTTTATGTACTTAACCACCTATCTCTAAGTTTTATTGCGATAGTTTTAGTTTTCGTTTGATTTTTTCATACCATTTAAACGTTGTTGTGTTGTATTAGACGATTTATGTTTTTTCTTTTTTAAATTTTATTTTCAATTATTGTTCTTTTTAAGCTAACTTTAGTTTATACTTTTTATTATCAGTGTTGTGTGCGTCTATAATTGGCAGGCATACCGGAACTTTTCCTATGTGTATTTTATATTGTGTGTTTGTGTATGTACTGCTGTTGATGTACCATAATAAATAAATAAATAAACATGAAAATAACAAAATTGAGTATCCTAAACTTAAGAAAATTACAGATCAACTTAAATTAAGCTATATTAGGATTTATTTCCAAAACCATAGACAATTGCTTCTATGCCTTTCTGGGAGCAAATAAAAAACATAGAACACTTTCAGCTGCTTGTCTCCACGGGCATGTCGTAAAAACCGACAGAGGGATTGTGTCCTCCACATGATGGACTAATGTTATGGGCGATAGGCTGATCCCTTATCACCATAAGGTTCATCATATCCTGCTTACGTCATCGTATCAACAGTGGCTGCATGTTGTCTTTGATTACTTGTGGCTCTGTCCACTCCATTAGGGATTAGGTACCTCGGGAACTCAGAATCATGGTCTGAACCATCCCGCTCAGTATTCGTTACGGTGCCACTAACAACCATACCTACTTGTATGGCTACCTGTATTAAACACACGCCTATTTCCTGCCGGGGTAAGTAGAGGCTATGGATTTTTCATTTCAATTGTAATTCCAGTGGAAGGCAAGGATGGCGTGGTGGACAAGGACAACGGTATTCGCGTGTCGCAGCCCGAGCAGCTCGCCAAGCTGAAGCCGGCCTTCATCAAACCCCACGGCACCGTTACTGCTGCCAACGCTTCATTCTTGGTAAGACCACGCCCCGGAAATTCTAAGCGATAAGGCCGCCATTTGCCATGTAGTTAAAGAGTCTTTTGTAGTTATTAAAACTTCGATAACTGTGTAAACTTCGATATCGCGTTTCACGACCGCTTGAAGACTGCATTATTGAATGTGGCGCCATCTGTTGCACGTGGGCGGAACTATCTGGCCAACTAGTTGGGTCCGCCACACTTTTTATTTTGGTGCAATAAAGTGTATTTGTACAAAAACGTGATTACCGTCTACCGCCTAACGCGTAAGTGAGAACGAGACAGACTGCGCGCTCCCTCTTACTCCTTAGCGGCCATTAAGACGGGGGGGGGTGAAGACGGCGTGCGATACGAATTGGCGCAGTTACGGTTCTATACGTAGTGTGCCGGCCTCCGTGGTTCAGTGGTCTCACGATCCGGAAGCCCCGGGTTCGAATCCCGGTGGGGGCACATCACATAAATCACTTTGTGATCCCTAGTTTGGTTAGGACATTTCAGGCTGATCACCTGATTGTCCGAAAGTAAGATCCGTGCTTCGGAAGGCACTTTAAGCCGTTGGTCCTTGGGTCCATCAACCCGCAGTAGAACAGGAGATGGAGTATGCTCCATACCCCCTCCGGTTGATTGAAGGGAGGCCTGTGCCCAGCAGTGGGACTATATAGGCTGTTTATTTTTTCATCTAATCACTATTGTAATAGTGTATCTTTCTGGACAGACTGACGGCGCTTCAGCTTGTCTGGTGATGTCGGAGGCGAAGGCCAAGGAGCTGGGCTTCAAGCCGAAGGCGTATCTGCGTGACTTCACATACGTCGCTCAGGTTAGTACTCACGATCATTTGATGCTTTTATTGTAATCACGGTATAAGAAAACCAGGTATGCTCAATCCTATGACAAGCCGCAATGGCGGAAGAAGTACGTCATCAAAAGGCTAGCAATGGCTAGCCTTTTGATGACGTAAGCCGTCCATTAATCATGCGAAGCTCGAGAGGGTGGGAGGGGTCCATGAAAAAATCACGAAATATCATAAGGGTTGTAGTAATATATCACGAGTATTTATTTTTTCGGCAAACGCGCGACACTGAACCGAAAAGCGGCGTTTCGTGGGTACTAAAAATACACGTGATATAGGATGGGGGGGGGGTAGTCTTGAACCTCACCATTTATCACCAAGGGGGAGGGGGGGGGGGGGTAAAAAAACATCACTTGAATATTGCCCGGAAAATATCGCTTTTAGCGATAAGGCCGCCTTTGTATAAGTGTTCTTGTAAATGTCTTGTGAATGTGTGTGCAATAACGTATTTTATTAATTATATTATTATAATTATGTACGTTCCTCCCCAGGACCCCGTGGACCAGCTGCTGCTGGGCCCGGCGTACGGCATCCCCAAGATCCTGGACAAAGCCGGGCTCAAGATGAGCGACATCGACACCTGGGAGATACACGAGGCCTTCGCTGTACGTAACCACCAGCCAGTTTTTATTTCTTCTTCACCAACCTTTACTATCCACAATACACCAGGACAGCAGACCAGGGAGGCTAAAAAGGCCACATTGAATCAACTCATTTTAAAAAAGCAAAATATAGAATGATGATACAACATAATACAATACACAATTCTTTATTGTACAGAATGATTACCCGAATGTCCGCAAGTAAGATAATCCGTGCTTCAGAAGGCACTAAGGAATGCAATCCCAACTCGAGATCGCAAATTCGAAATCCCGCGGGATTCGAAATATCAATCCCTCAGTTCATAAAAAATGTAAAGTTAGAATTGCTGAAAACAATGAAAACTGCTTGTTTGTGATAGTGAGGTTAATTAAAACAAAATATTTTTTGAAAAACTTTAAATACAATTCTCTCAAAATTTTACATTGCCATGTATTAACCCTTCAGAATTATTTGATTCGCTTTTTTTTGAAAGAAAACAAAAACCTTTATCCTTCAATATTACTAACCATATTATAATTATCTTTCGAAATCAGCATAATCAAAACAAAAAGTATAACTCGAGGAGATTCGCCCAATCCCGTCAATCTCGAATTTGATCTCGTCATATGGGATTGATCTCGAAAAATTTGTACGAGATTCGCGGGATCCCGATATCGGGATTGCATTCACTAAAAAGCACCTCAGACGACGCCCTGAGCCGAGGTTCGCGCCCAACTGGGCACCCTCAGGCCTGTTGTCTTAAACGTTGTACCGGGTGAGAGCCTTCAGCGCTCCCCATTTGTCCGGTCAAGTAATTAATGCCACCTGTGGCAAATCTACAATAAGTAAAAAAAAAGCTAGAAGGCAGGTTAAGAAGTTGGTCTCGGCTACTACTTACTGATGTAAGTACACGGTCGAACCCGTCCGGTAGATAATAAGTATTGTCAAATATGTTGTGTAATGCTGTTGGTTTTCTCAATAAATAAAAACAATTGCAGGGCCAAATCCTCGCTAACCTGAAAGCTCTGGACTCCGACTGGTTCGCCCAGACTTACTTGAAGCGCCAAGGAAAGGTAAGTTGGAAGTGATTGCACGCTATAAACGAAATAAATGCTGTCTTTGGTTGAGATTCCCAAAATTATCACCAAGGTCTTTGGACGTACGCAAGGAGTGGAATACTAAAAATCAGGTATGCTCAATCCTACGAAAAGCCGTCATTGCTAGCAGTTTGATGAATAAGAATAAAATAAATTTATTGCCAGTAACAATTTACATTCGCTATATGAACTAGGTAATAATGAATATTGCGAATACGGGCAAAAGGAAATGGCTCAGCTTGTGCTGCGATGGAGCCATGCTATGGCGCCATCCAGCGCTGGTTTTCAGTCATTTCCTCTTCCTGGGATATTGTGCGGAAGTAATTGTCAACGAGGGCTAGAGGATATTAAATAGAATTATACAGTAGCTTTAGGTAGAAACAATCAAATAAAATTATAAGTAAGTACTCTTGAGTGTGTGTGTGTGTATGCGTATGTGTGTGTGTGCGCGCGCGTGTGTAAGCGTGCTTGTTGGGTTAGATTGTGTTTGAATGAATGTATATGTCAGAAGTAAACTATTTTAACAGTAATATAATAATGACGTAAGTGTTACATGAGTGTTACCATTAGATTGGTATCTCCAACATTCCAAGGACGTAAACTACATTATTGAAAGTTAAGCGAATTGCTGTTAGCCAGCACTCAATACTGTCACTTGACACGTGTATAAAAATCATTAAAACTGTAAGTATTTTTTTTACTAAAAGTTCAAAATTGCCTTGCAAAGTAAATTAAAAAACATTACTCGTGGGTATTTTTTTTAATGGCAACGGAGGGTGGGATGACGTCAGCGCGGCTAACCTTGAAATGTTAGCTGTCACTTGAGCATACCTGGGGCCTGTTTAATAAAACTTACAATTGTAAATTACAACTACAATTTGATGTTCATTGCGTAGCTAATATGAAACTGCAAAATATTCGTGATCACACACTCCGCAATGTACATCAAATTGACATTGTAATTTACAATTGTAAGTTTTATTAAACAGCCCCCTGGTTTTGTTGCACCATAGGTGTTCCCTTCAACTTATAACTTGAGTACCTTCAAGGGAACACCTGGGTAAGCTCGTTACACCTCTAAGGCAGAATGATGTCAAGAGGAAAACCATTTGATTAGCCCGAGGTAATCTATAATTCCCGGGGTAATCTATAATTGGCTTTCTTGTTACTTAAAATATTATATCACTATTATGTATACTATATAAGCTGTTGATTACCTGAACAATGTAGGTAATTACTACGCTACGCACTATTCGTACTGATATGTACCTCCATCTCTCTCTCTCTCTCTATTTAAGAGCTGCGCTCTTGTCGGTGGAGTAACCGCCATTCCTCTCTTCTTCCCGCCAAAACCTTCACCTCCCGATACGACACGACCTGCACCTTCTCTTTAGAAGGAAAAATTGAAGGGAAGAGAGGAAGGGGTAGACCTAGGATAACATTTATGCACCTCCATATTACGTGCGAACTGTTGTGTTTTTTGTGAATGCCCTCTTCTTTTTGTTTTCTTACTTTGTATCAAAGTGGCTGCCAAAAATCCCATTTTTTCTTTTGACTTATTTACGAAATAAGTTTATTTAAATTGTGTTTTTATCGTTTCACTGGTGCTAATTCCTGTAAATACCAACTAATTTTATTTTAAGTTATATCTGTCATTTTCTTATCCGCCGAAAAGGAAAGGGACGAGTAATCGACAAGCATAAAATTTATGGAACACACGTCAATTTTAAGCACAAATCTAAACCAACCGTCTAAAAATTACCTAATTAATAAAAAATATTATAATCTGCAGGAGTTTTTAGAATCGAAATAATTATTTTGATCCACAAATTCATTTAATTAAGTTAAAATGCTCTTTGTTATCATGTCTGATGCTGTTGTTGTATTTTATATTATTTTATATTGTATGATTGAGTTACTTCTATTTTTTATTTCTATTTTTTTTTGATATATCAAAGAAAGAAAATTTGCAGTGCCCCGACGGGGTGTCATGTTGTAAGTGCTAAATAATTAATTTAAGAACCTTTGTACACATGATTGCACCAATAAAGAATTAAAGAATTTTACATCCGTCAATAACCCGACACAGTTAAGTAGACAGCACGTCAAACGGATTGCATACCAGCGACGTACCTTTTGATTCGCCCGGGTTATTCATTCATTTACTCATTCTTCCTAAAATTAAGAGCTGTGAATCATCCGTCCCTTTCCTTTTCGACGGATATGAAAATGACGGATATAACTTAAAATAAAATTAGGTGGTGTCTGCAGGAATCGGGGCCATTGAGTGTCAAGTAGCCTATTACAACGCATGCGCGCTCACCGTTTATATTTTGTTTACATTAAGTTAGTTTATAAGTAACTAAAAACTTAGATATCATTTGCTAACATGCGTTGTATTTTTTTTTTTTTTAGTTTCCCCCGAGGGTTAAGTCCACCCTCGAGAGGAGTATATTCTAGACTTAATAGCATCGAACACAGAGTTGTAAATTGCATGCCTTAATTTAAACTAATTTAGAGGTTATTGCCTAACAAAATGTTGTGAACTTTCGGGGACTCCGCTATTGGATACGGAGACCCTTCCAGTTTACAACAACTTAATAAGATACTTAAACATATGCCATACACTAGAGTATTATTAATTAAAAATTTTAAAATCTAGAATATCTAAAACAAAATAATAATTAATATATAAGTTCAATCAAATATATTATTAGTTACAAACATAAAGACAAGAATGTATTTACAGGTGGGTTCCCCGGACATGGCCAAGTGGAACGCCTGGGGCGGCTCGCTCTCTATCGGACATCCCTTCGCCGCTACCGGGGTAAGTTTAACAACATAACAGAAATCATATGCTCACTACTTTATGGGGTAGTCAGAGGTAACATCCATCGTAAGATGAGTACCCACACCTCACCGAGCTCCGTGGTCTAACGGCCTCCGTGGTCCAGTGGTTGAGCGTTGGGCTCACGATCCGGAGGTCTTGGGTTCGATTCCCGGTGGGGACATATAACAAAAATTACTTTGTGGTCCCTAGTTTGGTTAGGACATTACAGGCTGATCACCTGATTGTCCGAAAGTAAGACGATCCGTGCTTCGGAAGGCACGTTAAGCCGTTGGTCCCGGTTACTACTTACTGATGTAAGTAGTAAGTACGTAGTCGTTATATGAGTCATGTCAGGGGGCCTTTGGCGGCTCAATAGTAACCCTGACACCAGGGTCGAGGTTGGTAATTCACCTCACAACCCACACGATAGAAGAAGACCGAGCTTTATGTTCGACCATCGTGGTAGCCGAGTCGTATCGCGGTCTATAATGGTCGAGCCAACTGTGTTAGTGAAAACTGCACTTAAGATAAATTAAATGAACTAAGTACCCACAACTTACCGAGCTTCTGTTAGACTAACATTACAATTTTATACGTACTATTTTTTTTTTGTTCCATGGACCGCAGTCATCTAAAAAAGCAATATTGCTATTTTAATTATTTTTTTTGTTTGCATTGCGCAAATGTCAAATAACAATATTGCTTCTTTAGATGAATTTCTTCGATGTGGCCTTTTTAACCCCCTTTGCACGTCAAAGGTATCCAAATAGCGCTTAGAACGTCCTTGTGAAATTCCAGGTCCGCCTGGCCATGCACACGGCCAACCGCCTGGTGCGTGAGGACGGCCAGATCGGGCTGATCTCGGCCTGCGCCGCCGGCGGGCAGGGCGTCGCCATGCTGCTGGAGCGACACCCCGACGCCACGCCCAACTAGGCGCCTCATGTACAGTCATGAGCAATATAATGTACCCACTTTAGGACTCTTCCGCACTAACATATTAGACATTTAATGAGACTTACAGTTCAATTTGTCAAAAAAGTTAATGTGACATGGTACCAAAGTGTATATATATTAATGCTCGTGACCGTAACCCGCCGCGAAAGAATTAAGTAGTTGATTCGCTCGTGTTGTGACACTTCTCATCAGAAAAATCGAAAGACCTTGTAAGTTTTAAAGAGGTATCATATTGTTTCTATTTCACAAAGATTATTATCAGAAAAATCACAATTGATATCACGGTGTTTCCAGGATTTGTGCCCGGTTAATGGCAATAGGCTCGCGGCCGATTGGCATGGGACTTAAACATGGCTGGCGAGTGGGTGTACTATACACTTCTGCGTACCCCTTTGGGGATACAGGCGCGATGCAATGTTGTTTTCAGAAAAATATTAAATATGAGTATTAAAAAGAAAGGATATTTTTCAATGAACGATCTAAATTCAAATATCTCGTGTTTTGTTGAGCAAAAATTCTGAATGTTTCGATTTTTTTGATGAGAAGTTTAAGTGTATATGAGCGTTGAATGGAAGTGTTAACCTGATTTGTATTGTGTATAAATATCACGGAATGAAACTAAAATAATCCTTTCAGACAACGTCATTGAGCAGAATATCCATATGAAAGTGTGTTCCGTTTGAGGCAAATCTACAATAAGTCTCTTCCATTTTTAAATTCCAACACAAACTGGTTAACATACTTCCAATCGACAATGTTATAACTGAAAACTGGCCAAAATTATACTGTAATCTGGCGTTAGTTTCCATTTGCTTCGACCTAAGATGTTATTTAACCCTGCTATAGTAAAAAGAATGTATTTTTGTATAACTTTTTGAAATTATACCAATTAAACACCACAATCGGTCGACTGTGTTATGTTATTAATTCGAAAATTGACGATTGATGTGGTTATAGTGGTAATGATTAGATTATTTATTCAATCCCTGTAAATGGAATTAGGATAAGATTGATTCATTTAATTACACGCATCTTAGATGTAAGGGAATCATTATTGTATGTATACTTGAAAATAAATTGTATTTATAAAAAACATGGCTTTTTGTTTCATACCGTAGCACAGCAAAAAACAAAAACCAACTAGTTTTATAACACGTTGATGTATAAATACCTTGTTTTTGATAATTGCTTCTCCTCTTAGATTTACACCCGGGACACTTCATAATAAAACACAGTATGCTCAAAAGTGACAGCTAAAATTTCAAGATTAGCCCAGCTGACGTCACCCCACCCTGCGTTGCCATTTCGCAAAAAATAAATTACCAACGACCAATGTTTTTATATTTACGTTGCAAGAAAATTTTAATTAAGTAGGTACGTTAGTCTGGAATACGCTTCATTTACAGCAATAAAATTTAATTAAAACACATAATAACGGGTTCTTACCGCGTTTAAATCAGGGATATGAGACTCCCGATATTTCGACACTGTTTCAAGTGCCATGATCACGGAATGACTGATGAGATTGAAGTGGAGTAGGTAGATCCATAATTTTCTACGGGCAGACATATCTGTCTACCCTCTTTCTTTGCCGCTTGTTTATGTATTTGATATCGGAATGTTCTGAACCATCTGACCTTGCACTGAACTTTCTACGACAAACCGCACTCACGTGATCATGGCACTTGCAAGTGTCGAAATATCGGGAGTCTCATATCCCTGATTTAAAGTAAGAACCCGTTATTATGTGTTTTAATTATCATAATAACCGCGTAAACCTAAAACAATAAATAAAATTTAAGTCCTTGGGTTTCAGATACCAGTATGTTCGTGTGATGCTCAGAAGGGATTTTGAACACAAAACAATGATAATTCGAAAACACTTGATTGTATTGCGTATCTCACACAAACGTTCGCACTCCGACCGTTAACGAAATTCGAATGACCGACCAACTGACAGCTCCGGTTTTCACAAATCGAATTGACGATAGTTGTTTGACGTCTCGATTGAACATTGACGGGATTGTCAATGTATCGATTAAAATAAAATAAAGATTAATGTAACCACTGGGTTGAGTGTTCGTTACATTCGTAAATTGGTGAGGAAATGAAACAATCATTATTCACAGCAACCGTTTATTTACCAGTCGCCCTAGCATTTGTCGTTATACTACACATAATTACCGTAATTATTCTATATGTAGATCGACCGAGCCCCGCGGCGGCGCTCTAAACAATTTATACACGATTGCGGGGGCGATCCGAACAAATTAAACTATAATAAAAATACAAGCATCTTTATAGAGATTATAAACAATAGACTTGTGTCTAAGGGAATACGAAAACGCCATTTATTTATATTTGGTTCATTATGTAAAGTGATAGTTTCACAAAACTATAAGGGTTCCGTTTTTGAGGTTCGAAACCGTAAAATTAAAGGTTTTGCAAAAGATAATCTACAGATAACAAACATGTTGTGACTTTGCAATGATTAAATGAATATGAATATGTTGTCATCATCATCATCCCTAGCGTTATCCTGCTTTGACACTTCCGCTTACCTAACCAGAAAATTTTCAGGTTCAGTTTTTTACAGAAGCGACTGCCTGTCTGACCTTCCAACCCGCGAAGGGAAAACCAGCCCAATACAGATTAGGTCACATACCTCCGAAACGCATTCCTCGGGAATGTGGGTTTCCTCACGATGTTTTCCTTCACCGCTGAGCACGTGATAATCATTTAAGACCCAAACATGAATTCGAAGGCCCAAAGCCTTTACAGGGATTCGAACATGCGACCTCAAAGTTAGAGTCAAGCGTTCTACCACCTGGGCAACCACGGCTAAATAATAAACATTTACAAATTTTGCCTTCAAACTTTACTTACATTTATAATACAGTGATTTAGAAATCCCATTGTCCATGATTTTGGAATGTTCAAAAACACATTGCAAAATGAAAATCTAACAACAAAATGGCGTTTTAGTATTGAGTAAATTAATTACATTTTTAAAAAGCTATGCTTTAGTATTCAAACAAGTCATGGTACTTAATTTAAGGAATAAAACTTAAAAATGCGACACTACAAATCATTGCTTGAATTTTTCAAAAATATCGATTTATCTCCCATAATTATTTATTACACAACAGAAATATTTTTGGTTATTTCCAAGTTATTGAAGAAAGGATCTTAATTTATTTAACATTTTGAGATCGAAATTTTGAAAATAATTAAAACACATAATACCGGATTCTTACCCTTACCGCGTTAATCTGGGATATGAGACTCCCGATATTCCCATTTTTTTTCATATCCCTGATAATATCATATATGAAAAAAAAATTGGGAATATCGGGAGTCTCATATCCCAGATTAAAGCGGTAAGAACCCGGTATTATGTGTTTTAATTATGCTAATAACCGTGTAAACCTCGAAACATTGTTCGAAATTTTGATTTCACATTTGTTGTCAAACTGGAGGATGAAAAATCTATTAAATACAGTATTTAACCTAACATCCAAAAGGCACGTGAGTCCAAGCGCCTTTGCATTCCTTTTGTCCAGCGATCTCTCTTGTTACATCGTCAATTGTAAAACATCCCCACTACGGCTACACCAGGAGCGGATCCAGCATTTGGGGGGCGGGGGGGAAATTAGATAAAACCTAGAGAATTAGATATTTGATAATTGCAGTGGCCACCCATGAGGGGGGTTATGACACCCCCCCACCCCGGGTTAACTACTTGGCCGGACAAATGGGGATTGCTGAAGGCTCTCACCCGGTACAACGTTTAAGACAACAAGCCTGAGGGTGCCCAGATGGGCGCGAACCTCGGCTCAGGGCGTCGTATGAGAGGAAAAATATTTGAAATTAATCCTAGTGGGTCGATAGCGATAAGCGCTGATTGAGGGTCCTGAAGTGTTTGGTGCCGCGAGCTGATTGGCTGCCCCTATTATGCCTCCCTCCCCCCTCCCCCCTGGTCCGCCCATGGGCTACACACATAAAAAATAAACTGTACTTTGCATACATACCATCATACTATAGACAAATAGACTCGTCGCAAAGGATTTTTTCTAGTGTCTAAACCGGTGTTGTTAATGCGTATACATTAACTTATGTAGATAGTATAAGTTCGTTCTGTCAAATTAAGTTGTTTTGCTTGTTAAAATAAAGAGCACGGTCACGAGTACTAACATGTACATACTCTTTGAAACCATGTCACATTAACTTTTATGAAAAATTAAACCGTAAGTCTCATTAAATGTCAAATATGATAGTGTGACAGGGTTCTAAAGTGGGTACATGATATTGCTCATGATGGTACAGTGTCGCCGTTACGCCCATTGCGACTAGTACAGTCATGAGCAATATAATGTACCCACTTTAGGACTCTGTCGCATTAACATTTTTGACATTTAGTGAGACTTACAGTTCAATTTGTCAAAAAAGTTAATGTGACATGGTATTAAAGTGTATACATATTAATGCTCGTGACCGTACACTAAGTTATTTATATAGCACAAGTTCGTTGTGTCTGTTAAAATAAAGAGCAGTATCGATTGTACAGTGACAACATGCGCCGCGGACGTTTTTTTAAAGATATTAGTAGTCTATTTGTTCATATACGAGGTCAATGCATACCATATAATTTTAAAAATAAATGTATGTTCATTCCACATTATCTATCAACTATTTATATAGTGCAACATCAGTCCCTAAAACAAGCAAGTTTTAAATCTTTGAAAATTATTACACAATAAATTATTACATTTCTGTTAGCCCTCGTTATGTAAGCTTGTATTGAAGCCTGACCACGAACCAAAAGTACATTATAGGCACTGATTACTAAACTAACTGCTTAAAATATGTACAATTATTATAAATCAACACTAAAACTAATATATTTATGGTAAGTGATAAATTTCATAAACTTCTCTGAAACGGTCACGTTTGTATGATAATTCAGGGCCCGTATCACACGATACTGAATGGGGACAAAGCTACTTAATCATATAACGTTATAAATATGCCGCCACTCAGTAGATGTGCATTCAGCCTTATTTTTGAAATTATCATTAAAACATTTTATAGATTAATAGCCAGTTACATCCATTTCAATTTATAAGCAAAACATTGGTGCTAATTCCTGCAGACGCCATCTAATTTTATTTTAAGTTATACCTGTCATTTTCTTATCCGTTGAAATAGAAAGGGACGGGTAATCGACAGGCATAAAATTTATGGGATACACGTCAATTTTAAGCAGAAATCTAAAACACAACCTTCTAAAAAATTTACATCGGCCAATAACCCGACAGAGTTAAGTAGACAGCACGTCAAACGGGCTACATACCAGCGAGATGCCTATTTTATTCGCTCGGTATATTCATTCGTTTTAAAATTAACTTGTTGACAATCATCCGTCCCTTTCCTTTTCGGCGGATAAGAAAATGACGGATATAACTTAGGCGGTGTCTGCAGGAATCGGGGCCATTATGGTTATAACAAAATTGCACTACATATAACAGTATTTAAAAAGTTTGTATAAATGATATTTGTTTCAAATAATAGGGGATAAATTAGTGTTATAAGGTAATATACGATTCTACAGCCACTGTCTACTCCGAAGGTAGAAAAAGTGATGGATTTAACACGATATTTTGCTTAGAAAATGAATGTTTCGCTCAGTTTCTGACTGTTCTAAATTCTGCTAGTAAAATATATACTATTTTTTATATATTTTATTTCATGATTCTCTACTGCTTGGTATATATTTTAATTTATTTATCTTAAGTCAAATTTGGTATTAATTTTACTATTGCTTATAGTTTTAGTAATGGATTTGTGTTTCTTATAATTAATGTTGCATGATTCATTCGGAAATTTGATGAGCTTTGTTACTTTGATGAATTTTATATCTCGTGTTTTAAACCTGTACCATTACACGGCTTTTCATACACTGACAGATTACATCAAATATAAAACGCATTCGTTTCTTTTCGTATCTTCGGCTTACTAAAAATGCTATCACCACCAAAATTATCAATTTATACATTCCTTAACGCTAAATTTCAAGATGTCTGCCGATCAAGTTACCGAAAGAATCCCATCCAAAAAATATATCATAAAAACTGCTAAAATGCACAAAACACGCACAAATTTAAAGGTTTATCCTGTACATCTACGAGAACTTTGCAACTTTCCCGAAAAATCTGACTGTCACACCGTTAAAAACAAACTTATGCCCTCTAGAAACCCTATTTCTCCCTATCCATCCACAGGGAAGGCCCGTGCCCCAGCAGTGGGGACGTTAATGGGCTGATGATGATGAATGCCTATTTATTTGTCTACATGTCATGTATTTAAAACAGTATACGGTTTTTCATAATGAATTTGACTACGGAAATCTAAACCACACTGTTATTACCATAATAACGTGAGTTGTACAGTCTGTTTATAGTGTTATCGAACAACTAACCACTGAACATAATTCTTCTTCTATCGTGTGGGTTGTGAGGTGGATCACCAACCTCATCAACCTTCGACGCGACGTGAGAGAACTTAAGGTCGTTGGTACACGCGACTACCGGGACACCCGCGATTTTTTCAAGATGTCGCACTCCAAAGGAAATGCAGAAGAGCCAAAGAAAAAACAGTGCCTATTTTCATAAGAAATTAGAAAACTAATCTTCTTCGTGTGGGTTGTCTGTGAGGTGAATTACCATCCTCATCAACCCTGGCATCAGGGTTACTATTGAGCCGTCAAAAGCCCCTGACATGGCTCATGTAACGATTACGTACTTCCATCAGTAAGTAGTAACCGGGACCAAGGGCTTAACGTGCCTTCCGAAGCACGGATCGTCTTTCGGACATTCGGGTGATCAGCCTGTAATGTAACCAAACTAGGGATGACACAAGAAATTTTTGTGGTAAATTGTGATAAATGTTCGCTTGCCACTGGAAGAAATTGCTGCTTAGCAATAAGGCCGCCAGATTGTACTGTATCTTTAGTTCATGTGTGTAAAACTTGTTTTGTATGGTGTGTGCAATAAAGTATACTTGTTGTGGTTAATGTCCCCACCGGGATTCGAATGTGGAATGGTAGTAAACGGTTAGGGGTCGGGCAGCGCGCTTATGTAGTTTAAAATTCTTCGATTTTCCGCATCGTTACTCTACTATTTTAAACAGAACGTCGCTACTAGCCAGATTGTTTCAGGTATTAGTTGTTCGATATAAAATACTACTATTAAACTTTAAATTATATAAAGTATTACATCAATATTGGTGCTAACTCCAGTACGGTCACGAGCATTAATATGTATACACTTTGGTACCATATTAATGCTCATGTCACATTAACTTTTTTGATAAATTGAACTGCAAGTCTCACTAAATGTCAAATATGTTAGTGCAACAGAGTCCTAAAGTGGGCACATTATATTGCTCATGACTGTACACACCATCTAATTTTATTTTAAGTTATACCTGTCATTTTCTTATCCGCCGACAAAGTATGGGACGAGTAATCGACAGCCATAAAAGCTATGGAACACACGTCAATTTCAGGCAGGAATTTTAAAAGCCCTCCCAATTTTTTATATTGGGCAAAAACCCGAAATAATTAAGTTGACATCACACACATAACAGCGAGATGCCTATTTTATTCGCCTGGGTTATTCGTTTATTTTAAAACACTTGTCAATTACCCGTCCCTTTCCTTTTCGGCGGATAAGAAAGTGACGGGTATAACTTGAAATAAAATGAGGTATCTGCAGGAATCGGCGCCAATATCTCTAATCACACCAAATGTATGTAGATTCGTTTCGTGGCTTACTTTTAGTCTACAGCCGAAGTCGAACACTTGTTTTGTACGAAAAATATTCCAAACCCTTACATTTATTGAAGCAAAGATTGTACCCTTCATTTATGCTTTGCATCTTTGGACTAAGACAGTTTATTAAAGGACATTGCACAAGTTATAGGTAGTCATAAGACTAAATAATATTCGATTGTTCTATTTTTATAATTGATTTAAATGCTAGTAAAGACCATACGGAGGCGGGGTGGGGTGGTTAGGTTAATGACACCTGAAATCAATTAATCTAAACAGCAACATTGCTATCTGACATTTGTTTGACATTGCGCACTTACTTTTATATGCGCAAATGTCAAATTGCAATATTGCTTTTTTACATGGATTGCTTCTATGTGGCCATTTTAGCCCCGCAGGTATCCGTCGATCGCGAGAACACGTACCATGACATACGGTCACGAGCATTAATATGTATACACTTTGGTACCATGTCACATTAACTTTTTTGACAAATTAACTGTAAGTCTCACTAAATGTCAAATATGTTAGTGCGACAGAGTCCTATTGCTCATGACGGTACACCCGCTCCTCGCCAGCTATGTTTAAGTCCCATATATTAAGGGGCGAGCATACTGCCATTAACCAGGTACAAATCCTGGAAACCACAACAACTATCTGTGAACATGGATTCAAACTCAAAGTCGAACTTAGTTTCCCTTAGGTTGGAAGGTCAGACAGGCAGTCGCTTCTGTAAAAAACCGGACCTGTCATCTGCAGGTTAGGTAAGCGGACCCTGTGAGAACGGGATATAAGGGAGATAAAAGTCGAACTTTGTGGTTTAGAGCACAAGCAAGCGACGGCGACAATTAAGTCATTTTAATACCGATTTTGTAAGAATCAGCAGGCTAAGGAGCAAGGGAGAGCGCTAGAGATGTCCGTCTCATGCGTTAAGCGGCGCACGGTAAGGATGAGATTTTTGTACGCAGTGTTCGGGGTGCGGTAACGCGGCTAAAAACGAATACGTCATTCAACGAAGAGAAACACCCTCATAACCCTTTGCTTAGGCTATCTAGAGTCGTAAGACCGAATGTTCTTTTAAAATCCAAAACCCATTATTTAACTATTGTGTCTGGAAATCTCGGCGTTAAGAGGTTAAGGTGTTAGTGACATCGTAACGGAAACTTCCAGGGATGATTGAACCATGATTATCAGTTGATACCAAGTTGAATTTTCCGTAAACTAAAAACAATTTTAAAAAGCACTAAAATTTTCATGAATTTTCCGACCGGATATTCCACTTGATATTAAACTCAGAAGCATGATCTGAATCATCCCCTTCAGTATTCGTTACGATGCCACTAACACCCTGTATGTTCATTATAGTAACGATATTATTTAGCCTTATTTTGTTTCATGGTATGAAACCTTACACACATGTCTTCATAAAGAATTTGGATGAAAAATGTACAATGACGCTCATAATATAAAACTAGTATTATAAGGCCATGTTTCACCATTTGCTGACAAACAGTCTTATCCGGCAGATTAGTATTGCTATCAGCCACTTATGCGTCAGATAAGATAGTAGATAAGTTTATAGACGTCCGTGAAACAGACCCTGAATTAACGTAGTCAACTGGACAGACGCTTTGTAAATTATAAAAATATATTTGGACAATTAATTTGACAATCATTCAGCATGAACTAACCTCTCCGAGCCACCTTTGCCCACAGCGGGGTTAAAAAAGCCAGAAGCAATTCATCTAAAAAAAGCCGTATTTCAATTTGACATTTGCGCATATAAAAGCAAGTGCGCAGTGCAGACAAAAGTCAAATAGAAATATTGCTTTTATTAGATGAATTGCTTCGATTTGGGCTTTTTGAACCCCTGTGGTGCGCATACGGCTTGTACGTGTACTTTATTATTTATAATTTGCACGTAAATATAGCGAGGTGTAGCCAAGACGCCCCCGACTCAGCATTTGTTATGAAACACTCCCACGCTGATTTTCAGAGCCTGATAGGGACAAAGAAACATCGTAATTAGGTCAAAAATATATGAGTCAGTAGGTATTGGGCCTTTGGCGGCTAATAGTAACCCTGACACCAGGGTTGATGAGGTTGGTACTCCGCCTCACAACCCACACGATAGAAGTATGTAGGTATTTTCATCATCACTAATTTAAGAGCCACGCTCTTGTCGGTGTAGTATTCTCCAGTCTTGTTTATCAAAGCCCAATTCTTTCACTTCCTTCTTCTATCGTGTGGGTTGTGAGGTGGATTACCAACCTCATAAATATGAAATTGAAACCAATTTTGTGGCATTTATATCACTATTCTACTGTCATAATAACGTCAGGTGTCAGGTTACGTTTGAAGGCCTATAGATTGCATTGGTAATGTGCGCAGGGTACATACATAGTGTGTGGTGTAGCGCGGTGCGCAGGCGCTACTGGAAGTCCGCGAGTGACTGGCGCCAGGTGGCGTGGAAGGGGATGCGGAGCAGCTTCAGCTTGGTGTTGGGCAGCTGGGCCGACAACAGGCGCTGCAGCGTCGGCAGCGGGAGGATCTCCACCTGACGAACAAAACCTTGTATGATTCTTCTTCAAAGCAAATAAGAATAAAATATTTGTTTATTTTAGTACGTCCCTAACGGCTCTTAACGTGCCTTCCGAACCTCTGAGAATCTTACTTGTAGACCGTAATGTCCTAACCAAACTAGGGGTAACAGTGTTTTTTGGGATATGTCACCACCGGGATTCCAACCCTCCGGATCGTGAGCCCAACGCTCAACCACTGGACCACGGAAGTCGTTATCCGTAAATTACTTTACGATTACACATATGAATTGGCTGTATGGGCATAGTTCCCTTTGCCTTGCCCTTTGGGGAAAACAATAAAAAAACAAAAAAGGTACTTGTGGCGGTCCGTGCACATGGTGGTGGTCGGGCAGCCGGCAGCCGGGCACGGGTTTGAGCACGGGGATGCACTCGCCGAGGTCGCGCGGCGCCTTGTCGCCCGCCTGCTTGCATTGGTCGATGAACAGCTCTGTCACGCGGAGCAGCTCGATGGTCACGCCCCACATCAGGTGCGTTAAGCTGTCTTTTAATCGGAGTACGCCGCTTAGCACCTGACGAATACAATCAATACTATTTAGTCACATGATAACAGCATTAAGATGAAATATAAGTCTCAACGGGTTACCAATGAGGAAGTTCTGCGGCAAGTTCAAAGTAAACGCAAACTTTTGCAGACCGTCAAAAAGAGAAAAGTATTTAGGGCATGTGCTAAGACACGAAAGGTACTAGCTGCTGCAACTCATAATGATGGGCAAAGTCGCAGGAAAAAGAAAAGTGGGTCGGAGGAGGAAGTCCTGGTTGCGTAATATCAGGGAGCGGACCGGGATCACGAGTGCGGTCGAACTGTCCCGCCTCACGGGAGATACGGATAAATTTTCAGAGCTGATGGCTAACCTCCACTAGTTGGAGAGGCACCTGAAGAAGAAGATGAAATATGGTACTTGACTGGGTCAAAGACAAATTTTAACATGGTAATCTAGAAATAGAAGCCAGCCTGAAGTAATCAAAAC
Organism: Pectinophora gossypiella; assembly: GCF_024362695.1. NCBI lineage: Eukaryota > Metazoa > Arthropoda > Insecta > Lepidoptera > Gelechiidae > Pectinophora > Pectinophora gossypiella. The sequence continues at coordinate 5,164,467 of NC_065424.1, forward strand.
TCAATCTCATTTTACTTCCTGACGTAACAATGAGGACGACGTTTGACCGTTTATTGATGACTTCACAGGACAGTATTTCGATACAAACTCCTAACCAAACTTTTCGTAAAAAGTATCACTTACTAAATAGTGACAGAGACCACTTAAAGTGCCTTCCGAGACACGAAATTATATAAATTTCAGGGGCTCTTTAGTTAGTGAATGTGTGAGTATGACAATAAGTAAATATACCTGTTTGTTGGTGGTAGCGGACTGGGAGACATATGTCGGTATGATCAGTAGCCTCTGGATGTTCTTGCATTCAGCCAGCGCGTCGTCGAAGCCCACCTGATAAAAAACAATAGTATTTTAATATAACAAGTGTATGAGATTATGAGTTTTCCTCTCCAATATGATGAACGTATTTGGGCGAAGGGTTGGTAAATGTGTGTGAATCGGTCTGTGCGAAGCACACTACACAACTACACGAAATACATTCCGGCGTGGTGTTTAGTTGACAGCTGGAGTTGAGTGTAGTGTATGTATAGCCGTGGTACCTGGACGTCGATGTGTGTGTATGTATAGCTGTGATACTTTGACGTTGATGTATGTGTATAGCTGTGGTACTTTGACGTTGATGTATGTGTACAGCAGAGGTACGTGGATGTGTGTGTATCGCCGCGGTACCTTGACGTCGATGTTGACGAGCTCGAGGCGCGTGAGCAGCGGCAGCTCGGCCAGCGCGCGCAGGATGTGCGGCGCCGCGCACTGCGCCGTGCCGCGCTCCAGGCGCAGGCGCCGCAGCCGCCGCAGGCGCGACACCACGCCCGCGAACTCCGCGCGGAACGTGCACTCGCCCAGCTCCAGCGACTCCAGCTGCTCCAGCTGACCGATTATGTCGCTCGCGCACCACCCCAGCTCCTGTCCATGCCGGGATATTATTACCACACATGTTAGACATACATAAACAGCCTATATACGTCCCACTGCTGGGCAAAGGCCTCCCCTCAATCAACCGGAGGGGGTATGGAGCATACTCCACCTCGCTGCTCCACTGCGGGTTGGTGGAGGTGTTTTTACGGCTAATAGCCGGGACCAACGGCTTAACGTGCCCTCCGAAGCACGGAATCATCTTACTTTTTCGGACAATCAGGTGATTCAAGCCTGAAAAGTCCTTACCAAACAAAGGACAGTCTCACAAAGTGATTTCGACAATGTCCCCATCGGGAATCGAACCCGGACCTCCAGATCGTGAGCCTAACGCTCTAACCACTAGACCACGGAGGCTGTTATTTGTTTCGGAGAGCGCCATTTGGAACCCTGGGACCGGACTTGCACCGGTGACCTATTAATTTTCTTACGTGCAGCTTTCACTAACACAGTTGGCTCGACCATTATACATGGCGATCCGGCTCACCACCTATCACGTTGGTCTAACAGAAAACTCGGTGAGGTGTGGGTACTTAGTTCATCTTGCGATCTTCTATTTGGATGTCAAACATAATAATAATTGGATATGTAAATTATGAACATCGGATTACTAAATAAAGACAGGCCCAAAGGTGACAAAAACGTTTTCTTTTTTCTATTTAACTTATTTATGCGACATTTTGTCACGTGTTTCTCTACCGTCACAGGTTGCTTTTTCATACAAATTCCAGAGTAATTTCGTGTTTTGACGTTTAGTAAAAAAGTAACTGATTTGACTAGTTGGAAACCTATAATAACTTCTTCGATCGTGTGGGTTGTGAGGTGAATTACCAACCTCATCAACCCTGGTGTCAGGGTCTATAATAACTGACCTTGATAGATGTGAGTGAGAGGTGCTGCAGGTTGGTGAGGGCAGCGAGGGGCGTGAGAGGGCGCGTGAGGGACAGGCCGGCCATGCTCTTGAGGCGCAGCTCGTGCAGCAGCGGCAGCGACGCCAGCGGGCCCGGGTCCAGCAGGGCGTCCCGGATGGCAAGCGCCGACAGCGAGCGCAACCCAGGGAGGCCGCGGCACACTGCCTCCACCGCGCTCGCTGGACATCGGCACATTTCTATCCTGGAAATTCAGGAAAATAGTCCAGTTACATAACATGTAGTGAAGGAAAAAAAAATCCAACGCACGATCGCTTACCTCACCGAGCTTTCAAAACAAGGATGGAAGGTCAAACTAACATTGAATATAGGAGGATTTTTAAAATGTTTCTTACAGATTTAGTATACAGGTTTAGTAGTCAAAACCTGTACGTGTGTGTGTGTGTGTGTGTGAAACGTTTGGTGACTGGAGGAAGGAATCTTGGAATATTATAGTCTTTACCGCCGGTAAATAAATAATTATTAATAAATAGACGGGGTTTACGTATGCTCCTTCTAGAAAAAAACAAAAATAACACTCGATCATTGGTTTATAATTCGGGTAACTAAGTTCATATATTCAAATTTCAATAAATTGGCAGAATTAGTGATCAACCAAGTGAAACCGACCAATCAAAATCGTATGCCGCTTCAGTGCGCTGCAGAGCCTAACGGTCACGACTACTAATATGTATACTTACACTTTGATACCATGTCACATTAACTTTTTTGACAAATTCAACCGTAAGTCTCATTACATGTCAAATATGATAGTGCGACAGGGTTCTAAAGGGGTGTAGCGGACCAAACTAGTTGGCCACCTAGTTCCGCTCACATGCAACACATGGCGCCACATTCAATAATGCAGTCTTCAAGCGGTCATGAAACGCGGTATCGAAGTTTACACAGCAAGACGGCATATATACAACTTCCAACACAACACTGTTGGATCGTCGATCCCTAGTCACACTACCAACTTGTGGCTAGCGGGGTACTATGGTCAGTTCGGTACCCCGAAAACATCCTTTGGCGGCAGCACACCCTCGCCGCCAAAGGGGATACATGATATTACTCTGCACAGCACGTAACATACCTCTCTATGGTGTCGACAGTGGGTATGTGTTGCGCGAACTGCTGCCAGAAGACTGTGTCGTTCTGTGGCAGCAGCATCTTGCGCAGGTCCAGTCGCTTCGTGCCGTGCCGCTTGAGTGCGCTGCAGAGCCCACCCCAGTCGCTCACCTGCGGGTATGTACAGCTATCGTTATGATAACACCATAGAGATTGCACTTAAGAGGTCTGGATAGATTTAAAATAAGATAAGATATACCTACTTTATGGAGCGCGCCATATTAGGCATCCACCTGGTAGATCCACACATTCAGCAACGCAAAGGTATACGAATCGTTAGGCTTAAGTGGAGATGTGCAGGACACTTGGCAAGACGGGAAGAGAACAGATGGACTAAGGCTGTTACAGAATGGTGGCCAAGAGACGGTATGCGATATCGAGGCAGACCACCAGCCCGGTGGTCGGATGACATTGTGAGGTACGTCGGAAATCAATGGATGAGACTTGCACAGGACCGGAAAGGATGGCGTGAAAGAGAGGAGGCCTGTACGCAGCAGTGGGTGGAAACAGGCTGAGTAGATAGATAGAGTAGAAACACTAGCAGGCCTAGCACGCTAAGTAAGCGCGACGCGAGATAAAATAACATACTTGGTACACGCGACTACCGGGACATCCGCGATTTTTTCAAGATGTCGCACTCCAAAGTAAATATCTTATCACTGTATATTGCTTCATAAGAAATGAGAAAACTAATTTTCTTCTATCGTGTGGGTAGTGTGTGAGGTGGATTACCAAACTTACCAACACTGGTGTCCAACAAAGGCCCGTGACATGGCTCACTACTAACTTGCATCAGTAAGTAGCAACCGGGACCAACGGCTTAACGTGCCTTCCGCACGGATCATCTTACTTTCGGACAATCAGGTGATCAGCCTGTAGTGTCCTAACCTAACTAGGGATCACAAAGTGATTTTTGTGTTACCTCCCCACCGTGATTCGAACCCGAGCCTCCGAACGCTTAACCACTAGACCACAGAGGCCGTTATGAACCTAATAATAACCATTTTACAAACTTACATGTGAGTTTTTCATCCGTACGTGCCTCCATAGCGCCGGCGTGGCGGCTAGCGTCCTCCACAGCCGACACACTCGCGCGCAGTGCGCCAGCTCACGCATGCCTAGGTATTGGAATATCTGGGGGGAAAAAATACTTGGCTAAATTTTGATCTTTTTTGTGGAAAGCGCAGCTGGATCGTAATAGGTGGAGTGCCAAGGTCTCTAATTACCTCAACGGGAAATAGGCGTGAACTTATGTTTTATATATGTTATACTTTTTCAAGCTACTATATAAACCAATAAGTTTTATTAAAAACATCATAGATTAGATTCATTTATTTCACATTTAGTTATACAACACATTTTAGACACAATATAAAACGGTAACAACATAAATATGATCGTCGAAAATTATAATAAAATAATGTCAACAAAGAAGATAATAAATTAAATCAAAATGTCAAAAGATAATAAATCAATTACAATGTCATGGCTAATAATAATTATAAATTAATTATGTATAAAATAAAATTACATTCAAGTAATTACAATAAAATACAATGTCAATTTTTAATAAAATCGTCCACAGAATATAGCTCCATATCCAACAAAAGGTTTTTTAGACGGTGACCGAATGATACGTCACATACCTCATTTTTTATACTAGTGGGTAGTTGGTCATATAACGTCGGAATAGAATGAAAACTACAAGGTAAGAGAGGTAGGGGAAGACCAAGAAGAGCTTACACAGATCATAGAGAAGGTGAACGTGGTATCTTATAAGGAAGTGATAATTATGACCTTTGATAGACAAGAATGGAGACAAAAGCGTGGCTCTTAAATTAGTGATAATGAAACCAATGCGAGAGCGGCAAAGTCTACTTTTTTTTGACGTGTCTTATTGTAGATTTGCCGCAGAGTGCATTTACTATGCCGGACAAATGGGGAGCGCTGAAGGCTCTCACCCGGTACAACGTTTAAAACAACAGGCCTGAGGGTGCCCAGTTGGGCGCGAACCTCTAAGTCTCATTAAATGACAAATATGATAGTGCGACAGAGTTCCAAAGTGGGTACATGATATTGCTCACGACTGTACAGTAGTGTTGATATTACAAAACTAACCTGTACAACAACGTTATAGTTCTTCTCCTTGGCCTTGTTGTAGAAGGCGGTGAAGTGGTCGGCGTCGTCGAGCCGCGGGCGGCCCCGGCGCCGCGGGGACAGCGCGGCCGCGTCGGGGGGCGCCGCGCCGTTCGATATGCGCCCGCGCGTGCGTTTGTCTTCGCTGGACAAGTTAAATTATATATATTATACAATCTCCATCGTAAACATCATGGTATAAGACCTGCGGGCCTAGCACCGTAAGCACGCGACTCTTTCTCGCCGCGACAGAGGTCGTCTGTCTCTTTCTGTGCGGTACTGTGAGAGAGTGACGGGTGACGTATGTCGAGGCGAGAAAGAGTCGCGCGCTAACGGTGCTAAGCCCGCAGGTATGCTCAAAACTGACAGCTAGCATTTTCAAGGTTAGCCCAGCTGACGTCATCCGTAAAAAATAAATTACCCACGTCCTATGTTTTTAATTTACTTTGCAAGGATTTTTTTTACTTTTAATAAAAGATTTTTAATAATTCACTTAATTTTCAATAATAAAATTCGCGTCCTTGGAATGTTGGAGATACCAATTTCCGAGATTCCGAGAAACTGTGAAAGGCATACTTACAATACAAGGAATAAAAATAAAATTGTTGTTCAAAATTCTAGATTAAGTAAATTAAATTCATCTTTTTTGGGGTTATGTATACGTTTTTACAATAAAATACCACATAATATTTTAAATTTGTCAGAGAACAAATTTAAAGCTCACGTGAAGCTTACTTTATGTAAAAAAGCCTATTATAAGATTAATGATTACCTAAATGATAAAAATGTCTGGTATTAAATGTGTTCCTCTAGTTATTAAATAACTTGTAATGTACCCTCATTGATTTAAAAGATGTGTTGCTGTTGCAGTTTCTTGTCATTTCTTCTCCTCAGCCATAACACCTTGCGAAATGACGTAAATTCAAAAATGTTACATTGACCTTCAACAAGTTTATCCATGATAATTACGTTGAATAAATGATTCTGATGATTCTGATTCCAATTGAATAGTAACACTTATGTCATCAATGGGCTAGCAATGGCGGCTTGTCATAGGATTGAGCATACCAGAGGCCTGTTTAATAAAACTTACAATTGTAAATTACAATGACAATTTAATGTACATTGCGGACTGTGTGATCACGAATATTTTGCAGTTTCATATTAGCTACGTAATGAACATCAAATTGTCGTTGTAATTTGCAATTGTAAGTTTTATTAAACAGGCCCCTGGTCTTCTTATACTGTGGTAAACATGTTTGGTGAGCTTCGACCAATAGTCATACGACGTTTATCTACGTAGATAGCATTCGCTGCGTTTGGTCGAAGCCATCGATATAATTCGCTCCACGCGCGGCACTGTTGCCATGCAGACCAGGATGATCTTGAGGGCAGTCTCAGCTAATATTACCTTATTAATACCACTCTTAGAACACGGGTGTTAGACTTTACACGCATACATGAAATGCCTAATCTGAATTTTTTAGTAACATATTTCCTGTGCCAGCATAAAAAAAGTATTTAAAAATACCTTACCTTAAGTATCCATCGCATCCGAATATAAAATATACACGTTTAACAATCGTTATAAAACAGCATTTTATTCTCGAATACAGTTTGATACATTTCCTTTATTGCTAACTTACAACTATTGATACAGATATATGAACATGGTAAATAACTTAAAACTTACTTAACAAACAAGACTAATAAATAAATTTCACTATGAAACATCCTGTATGTAAGTGACACCGTAACGAAATCTTTCGAGGGATGATTCAGACCATGATTCTGAGTTGATATTAAGTGGGATCTTCCGTCGCAAAAGTGTGAAACTGAAAAAAAAAACACATATTTCCGAAAGGAAATTCCACTTGATATCAACTCAGAATCAGCTTCTCAGTCGAACTCTCAGTATTCAAGTACATTCATGAGCAATATCATGTACATGTACCCACTTTAGAACCCTGTTGCACTATCATATTTGACATTTAATGAGACTTACGGTTTAATTTGTCATTAAAGTTAATGTGACGTGGTTTCAAAGTGTATACATATTAGTACTCGCCACCATACGGTGTTACTAACACAATGTATACCGCTTTATTACAAACCGAATAGCAAAACATAAAACTAGGTGTAAAATCCGCGTCACGAAAGAAGCACCGCGACCGCGGCTCTACTAGCGCAGATTCTGCAATAGAATTATTATAACTTATCAACTGGTTTCTTTAGAATCCGCTGACTTTTTTCTTGGCGCGGATTATGTTAAATCTAGTTTTTGTTTAGTGATAACTTGTAAACACACTAGAGAGTAATTTTCTAAAGCTCAATATCCACAGAGGCTGTATCGTGTGCGTTCCAGTGCCCAGCTAAGATACGACAGCTGAAAACGCTAACGCTACGCTAACCAAAAAGAAACTATACGAATTAAAATGTCTCTCTCTCTTTAAGAGCTGCGCTCTTGTCGGTGGAGTAATCGCCTTCATTACTCCATAGATAGGGCGTGTAGAACGGTGGTTGCCCCAATCGCCTTCCGTTCCGCAGCACACAGACAAATTTCTCAATCGGTTATGTTCTAGCAATTCTTTTGATGTTCTGGTAATTAAAATGTATGAGAACATTTTGTAAGCTTCGTATTTCACTTTAGCAGCTTTTTTTGACGGCATTAACTGGCCCGGACAAATGGAAAGCGCTGAGGGCTCTCAAGCGATAGCTAATTGACTATTCCGAGAGGAATTCATGTAAGACAGGTCTAAAAACGGCTACATTGCTTCATCATCACTAATTTAAGAGCCACGCTCTTGTCGGTGTAGCATTCTCCGTGCTACTTTTAGGGAATAATAAGGCTATAGTGATTTCCGTCTTGCCTTCCGCCCGCGCTACATTGTTTAACTCATCTAAAAAAGTAAAATTTCTATTCGGCATTTGCGCTATATAGTAAGGGCGCAATGCCAACAAACGTCCAATAGCAATATTGCTTTTGAGATGATTTGCTTCATCGTTTTTAGACCCGCTCGTATATATGAATTGAATTCCGCTCTGTCCTTTTTGGACCTCTAGTTTGTATGCACGTGTTAACATAGAAATTACTTTCTAGAGAAAATATAATAATTTAAGAAGTACAAAATAAGTGTTTGTAACTTTTAAAATACTTCTCCGAAATCTGTCAAGTAGCCAATATTTTCCGATGTACATGCGATATTATTTACATTCATTTGATCATTCGCTTTTGTAATTATTTAATTCGCAATTTAAAAACTCTTTTCCTCGACTGTTAATGAATAGACAGACACTGATGAACATAAGAGAACATTTTATCTAAACATCGACTTATAATAACATTTCTTTATTTTACACATTAAAACTAAACAATGGTGCTGGATCCAGTAAACACCATCTAATTTTAATTTAAGTAATACCTGTCATTTTCTTATTCGCTGAAAAAGTGAGGGACGGGTAATCGACAAGCAAAAATTTATGGAACACATTGTTTTAAGTTTACGCGGTTATTGGTGCTAATTCCTGTAAATACCATCTAATTTTATTTTAAGTTATATCTGTCATTTTCTTATCCGCCGAAAAGGAAAGGGACGGGTAATCTACAAGCATAAAATTTATGGAACACACGTCAATTTTAAGCACAAATCTAAACCAACCGTCTAAAAATTTTACATCCGTCAATAACCCGACACAGTTAAGTAGACAGCACGACAAACGGATTGCATACCAGCGACGTACCTTTTGATTCGCCCGGGTTATTCATTCATTCACTCATTCTTCCTAAAATTAGGTGTGCGTCAAGCTAGCGGCCTCAAAAAAAAATGGGCACGAAAAAATAATTTGACCATACCAAAAAATAGTACTCTTATTGAAAAAAATAGTACCTGTTGTAAAAAAATTAGTACCATCACGGTTCTGGATTTATAGCCATGTTTTATTGCACTTGCTAGCTTGACGGTGAGCGAAATTTGGCGAGAGTTAACGACAAGGTCTTTCGCTTTGATTTAAACGCCAAAAAATAGTACCGAAATAGTACTCACCCCCTGCAAAATACCGAAAGTAGTACTTCAACGGTTCCAAAGTTATAAAGGCAGTTCTTTGATCCCGCTAGCTTGACGTTTTGAAAATACCTATTATCTGGGGAACGCTTGCATACTTCAGTATGTAACTAATGTCAATAAACTCGTATGAAATAGTACTCCCTACCATCATAATTTGGACCTGATTCTCTTTGTAGAAATGTTAAAAAATCATCATAACCTATGCCATACATTTGTTGTTGATACAGTCACGTAGACAATTACATAACCTCACAATTTATTCGTAAGTATTGCCATTTTGGAGGTCTACCCTACCATTTTTTTGCACTTCAGAGTGCTGCTATTACAAAAATTCCTATTGCATACACCCATATGCACTAATTTTAATAGAAAATGGCTGCATGGGTCTAGTTCTTATCGAAAACAATCTGTGATTTTAATACATCATAATACATTTTTAATCTGCTGTTTTATTTTATAATTTATACCTTCATGTTGAATTTGTTACGGATCGAAGTGTTTGTTAATAAACAATTTGCAGTATTTGTAGAATAACTCAAAGAGTTTCAACAATGATATTACTTTCATCTGACAACCCTGGCACTTCACCAATTTTTACCCAAAAATGGGGAAAAATACTAAAATCTGACAACATTCTTGACCATGTGTAATAATTTTGTTCGCGACTGTACTTGTCTTGATAAATGTATGACATAGGTTATAATGACTTTTGACATATTTCTACAAAGAGAATCAGGTCCAAATTATGATGGTAGGGAGTACTATTTCATACGAGTTATTGACATTAGTTACAAACTGAAGTATGCAAGCATTCCCCAGATAATAGGTATTTTCAAAACGTCAAGCTAGCGGGATCAAAGAACTGCCTTTATAACTTTTTAACCGTTAAAGTACTACTTTCGGTATTTTGCAGGGGGTGAGTACTATTTCGGTACTATTTTTTGGCGTTTAAATCAAAGCGAAAGACCTTGTCGTTAACTCTCGCCAAATTGCGCTCACCGTCAAGCTAGCAAGTGCAATAAAACATGGCTATAAATCCAGAACCGTGATGGTACTAATTTTTTTACAACAGGTACTATTTTTTTTTCAATAAGAGTACTATTTTTTGGTATGGTCAAATTATTTTTTCGTGCCCATTTTTTTTTTGAGGCCGCTAGCTTGACGCACACAAAATTAAGAGCTGTGAATCATCCGTCCCTTTCCTTTTCGATGGATATGAAAATGACGGATATAACTTAAAATAAAATTAGGCGTGTCTGCAGGAATCGGGGCCATTATCATAATTAAAGCACATAATAACGGGTTCTTACCGCGTTTAAATGGGGACACACACAACATGCACTTGCAACAGTGTCGAAATATCGGGAGTCTCATATCCCCATTTAACGCGGTAAGAACCCGTTATTATGTGCTTTAATTATGGAACACAAGTCAATTTTAGGCAGAAATTCAAAAGGCCAATAACTTGACAGAATTAAGTTGACAGCACACGTCAACCGGGTTGCATATGAGCGAGATGCCTATTTTATTCGCCCGGGTTATTCATTCATTTTAAATTTAACAGTCGTCAATCATACGTCTCCTTTTCGTTTCCTTTTCGGCGGATAAGAAAATGACGGGTATAACTTAAAATAAAATTAGGAGGTGTCTGCAGGTATCGGGGACAATTATTATAAGCTATAAGGCTGGTAATGGTTCCTATGCAGCCGCACACAAACTTAACCTAACTTTAGTTTGACATCTCAAACTAGCGCTATCCTTCACTTACAATAGGTACAAGAAAGAGATGAAGCTAGTTTTAGTCCTGCCAAATTAAGTTGCTGGTTGCTCGTATCGACACACCAACAGTTATCTTGTGTAAACTATTCGACAAAAGACACTGCGTGATTTGTACGTTTTATTGCAATTCATTACAAAATAGGCTAATGTTTTATTTTTAAATATGATTGTAAATTCTAGTGTGGGATGGTGGAGTATGTTCCACTTCCCCCCGGACCGCCACAGAGTGCAGACGTGCTTACTACGTTATTTCATCTTGTTTGTTGCTAAGATCGGTTACGTCAGCCATATAAGAGCGCATCTTAGGCGTTCCTAGATTGGAGACTTGTCGCCATGGCCGAATACGGCTGGAGGGATATATACATATCCCGATCCCGGCCGATCTTAGCAGCAAACACAACATACTATATATATATTTCATCTTGTATTTATAGATTAAGCGCCTTTCTTTTCATATTGTTAATAGACATAGAAGAGCGAGGCCACCTGACACAGGTATCTTTGCATACCTACTAGGTCTTAGCCCTAGCCTATAGATTAATGTGCGAGTTACTGAAATAAACATTTTTATTTTATACCCCCTCCAGTTGATTGAGAGGCCTGTGCCCAGCAGTGGGACGTATACACTCTCATCATCATCATCAGCCCATTAACGTCCCCACTGCTGGGGCACCTTGCGCCTTCCCTATGGATGGATAGGGAGATCGGGCCTTAAACCATCACGCGGGCCCAGTGCGGATTGATGGTTATTAACGACTGCTAATGCAGCCGGGACCAACGGCTTAACGTGCCTTCCGAAGCACGGAGGTGCTCGAGATGAAAACTTTTTTTGTGGTCACCCATCCTATGACCGGCCTTTGCGAAAGTTGCTTAACTTCAACAATCGCTGACCGAGCGCGTTTACCGCTGCGCCACCGAGCTCCTCCTATACCCTATTTATGTTTATTGTAAATTCATAACATTATTGCATAATATCGTGATATCTTGTCACGAACCGGAATCTGTCAAACTGTAAAAAATATTTACAATTATGTTTATGGAAAGGGAACTTTAACACACGCGAAATAAATGACTTTGCTACATATACTCGTGGCTATCCAGAGCCAGTGATGTACCATTTAAAAAGGCAAAAAAGAACAACTGGTCGTTAGGTTAGCGGCCATTGAAATTCAAAAAGGCTTTAGGAAAAAAAAAATATAACAGGGGGTCTTAGTGAGATATCACTTGTATTTATTTTATCGTTGAACGCACGATCTGATCCGAAATTTACAGCTTAAAGCGGCTCATACGCTACTAGGCAACGTTTTCAATTTGAATCTAATGCCACATGCATAGGGGATTAAAAAGTTGCTAATATCTACCTGTTATTGCTTTTATTATTTTTAATTTTGCATTGTTTTAAGTTTACGCGGTTATTATCATAATTAAAACACATAATAGTGGGTTCGGGTCATCCCGTGATCATGGCACTTGCAACAGTGTCGAATATCGGGAGTCTCACATCCCTACTTTAAACGCGGTAAGAACCCGTTATTATGTGTTTTATTTAAGAATTTGGTTATTTTATATTTCATTTTTAATCTTAAGTGTTCTTTTTACTGTGTCCGAAAATAATATATTTTTCTTTCTTTCTAAAAACCCCACGTGATTGCCCCTTACTATTTCTAACTCTGCCAACCCGAATAAGGTTTAGGCGTGATTTGTCTGTCATAAAACGAATTAAAAACCTTATTCGAAGCATCTTTTTGGCATCCCTGTACCTTCAACTTCGATGTGACGGGTGCACATTTTAGTAATGTTTATGCTAAAATAAAATATACATCTCCAATAAATATAATTGTAAACTTGTATACCGCCGCTAGGAAGTTGCTGTGCAAGCAACCTGGGGCAGCTGTTATCTGAAACAATATATTACATAATTACCTTTTTATAATCACAATGAGGGACTTTCCAGGCTACATTCCCCAAAAATAATATAGATGGCGTTGTTCAAATTTAACATGAAAATTACATACATAATTATTCAAAAATCAGGGTGTTAATGACATCGTACTGAGGGGGATGATTCAGACAATGATTTTGAGTTGATATCAAGTGGAATTTTCCATCGCAAAAGTATAGATTTGAAAATAATTTTTATTTGAAAATTCCACTAGAAATTAACTCAGAATCATGGCCTCAATCATCCCTCAAAGTAATCGTTACGATGTCACTAACACGCTGTATAGAACTTACTGCGTCTGCGCGGAAGGCTGCACCATACTCCTGGGCACGATTATAAACCGTCTCCCATTGATGACTGCGAGCGACTGGGGTAGTGTGGGGCGGAGCGCCAGCGCTCGCGGGGACGCCGGCCCCGGCCGGACTATCATCTTGGGGACGGCGACGGGTTTGGGGACCGGTGTGGGTTTGGGGATCGCTGCTGGCTTAGGGACGGGGACTGGTACGGGGATGGGGACGGGTTGGGGTTTCGCCACTGCCCACACGCGCTCGCCGTCTGGACCGCCGCCGGCCACCTGGAGGTACATTATAAATATAATTAGTTTCAACAGTGTTAAAAATCTTATAATACTTTGTGTAAAACCAAATTGTTAAGTTGCAACCAGGAGTTCATGAATGTTGTCGTTATCTTTAATTGTGGTATCAATTACGTATTTATATGTGCTAATGGTGCTAATTCCTGTAAATACCATCTAATTTTATTTTAAGTTATATCTGTCATTTTCTTATCCACCGAAAAGGAAAGGGACGGGTGATCGACAAGCATAAAATTTATGGAACACACGTCAATTTAAGCACAAATCTAAACCAACCGTCTAAAAATTTTACATCAGTCAATAACCCGACACAGTTAAGTAGACAGCACGTCAAACGGATTGCATACCAGCGACGTACCTTTTGATTCGTCCGGGTTATTCATTCATTTACTCATTCTTCCTAAAATTACGAGCTGTGAATCATCCGTCCCTTTCCTTTTCGACGGATATGAAAATGACGGATATACCTTAAAATAAAATTAGGCGGTGTCTGCAGGAATCGGGGCCAATGTGTCAAAACATGTACTGTTGATTATCATGTTGATAACCTATAATAAATAAATAATATTTTTATAAACACTTTCTTATTATTTAGACGCGAGACTTACAATGACCAAATTGGAGATGTCCGTAGAAAAGGTTTAATACGATCTACTCTGAACCGGCGTGCGTGTATGAAGCGATTGATGAATGTGGAGGAAGCAAGACAAGTGTGTCAGGGTCGAAGCAAATGGAATTCTATAGTCTCTGCTTACCCGGCCGGAAATAGGCGTGAGTTTATGTATGTATGTATGAGAAGGATTTTTCGCTGTCATAGTGCGATTTCCCTTGGCAACGGAGAAGCCAATTGCTGGTTGGCAAAGCCACTATCATGTAAGGCTTTTAGTCTATATTAAGTATCTGGTTGACCAATCCTTTGTCTAAGGGATAGGTACATGAAACCACCTATGAGGTTAGCATGATCACTCAAAGCCTCGTTAAAAATAAGAATAATTAAAAAAAAACCTTTTTTTAATTCATTTTCAACACTGGTGTCTGGGTTATTATTGAGCCGCCAGGGACCCCTGACATTGGTTATGTAACTCCTACGTACTTACATCAGTAAGTAGTAACCAGGACCAAGAGCTTAACGTGCCTTCTGAAGCACAGATCATCTTACTCTCGGAAAATCAGGTGATCAGCCTGTAATGTCCTAGCCAAACTAGGGATCACAAAGTAATTTTTGTGGTATGTAACCAAGGGGATTCTGAGATCTGAGAACTCCGGATCTTGAGCTCAACGCTCAGCCGTTAATGGTAACCAACCTTCATCCTCAACAAGACTCGTTTATCCTTCTTGTGTGTGGCGGGGGTGCGGCGCGGCTGCGGGGCGGGCAGCGCGGCCGCGGCCACGCCCGACTTGTGCACCAGCGGGGGGGGCTCGCACGGCGGGGGGGACGACTTGCGGCAGTTCTGGGGGGGAGGGGGTAATAATAATAATAATCGGCTAGATAGATGGCCCATCGAGTGAGTGGCGAGTCACCGCCTGCTCATTTTATCCATGTTTACCAACATTGGTCGAGCAGGCGCCATAGTCGCCCATAGCTCCAGTATCCCGGTCCACTAACCCACAACCCAATAGCCCAGTTCCCTTTGTTCCCTTAATCTGCAATAGTCCTACACGAACCGGGATTGTCTTTGGGTGCACTCCCATAGTGCATACAGGGATAATCGCCGGTTGGTGTCACACCACATTTAGATTAAACTGTCTTAAGGGGCCTCTACGTGTTGGCTTCGGCCCACGCACGCCTTCCAAAAGCATACAAATAATAATAATAAAAAAGTTTATTTGGGTTAAATCTACGACACACATATACATTTACAACATTAAAATATACACACATTAAATTAATATTCAGTTGGAAAACATAAAGGTATATGGGTGCCGCAGTTCACCAAAAAAATGCCAGGGTTCAGTGAAAATTTACCCAGAGGGCAACACTGATAACATAAACATGCTATGCAGGCTGTTAGTGGCATCGTAACGAATACTTAGGGCGATGATTCAGACCACGATTCTGAGTTAATATCAAGTGGAATTTTCCGTCGCAATTATTTTTTTTATAATTTCAATTCTATACTTATGCGATGGAAAATTCCACTTAATTAGTTTAAACTATTAATTTAGAATAATGTCCGCACACGCCTTCCAAAACTCCGGGACTCCATTGCATAGAGGGACGAGTGTCGCACACAGGTGTTGTTGTGCTCTGCTTGGTGTGTATAAGATGGTAAAGAATACAGCGATTTTGGGTTGACCACGTTGTTTTATTAATTAATTAGGCACACACAATTTACGTTATTACACAGTTCGTTGATCGTAGAAGAAGAAGGGAAAAAAGTATTGCTATTTTATGGATTAAAAAAGTAAAAAATAAAAAATTGTTGGATGTTGCCAACAACGAGCTTATTGCTTTATTGACGGACATTCGGTTTTATGACTTTATTCTCTATGGTTGCGGCTTTTCGGCGGGAAACGGGAACGGGATAGTTGCTTTCTTCATTGAGTAATCTAAATAATTAATACGAAGTGGTGTTTTGTGGTTAATGATCGCATTAAGTTAGTCGGAAGACATTCGCGAGTGTTATTATATTGGAGTATTCAATGAACAAAGTGTATCTGCCTATTTTCGCTTCGTGCCGGGAAGCCGCTTCATAACTCAAAGTTTATGCGGACTTTTGAGTTAATTCGTTTGGGTTCGGAGTAGGAGTCTACTCCGAGGGTGGGGGCTTAGGTTTCATCATCATCACCTTTCATAATTTCATTAATCATCAAGAAAAAAAATACGTCAGACATGGCTTTATGGGCATAGTTCCCTTTGCCTTACCCTTCGGGGAAAACCAAAACTAAAAAAAAATCTCTATGGTTGCAGTGATCACTCACCTTACAGAAGAATGTGCCTGTGGTGTGTCCGGTGTGGCCGACGCAGGCGGGGTGGTACAGACACAGGCAGGCGCCGCAGGTGAGGCTGGGCACGCCGCGCCCGCACGTCATCGAGCACGGCTGCACCACTTGGCCGGGGGACTGCGAACACACCATGTTATCAATGCTCATTAGGATATCTCTCTGTCCATTGAATCGAGTGATCATCTCCTAGCATCATCCCGTTTTTCACAGGGTTCCGCTTACCTAACCTTAAGATCTGACAGGTCCGGTTTTTACAGAAACAACTGCCTTCCAACCCGCGAAGGAAAAACCAGCCCAACACAGGTTAGGTCCCATACCCATAAAAAGCATTTCTCGGGAATGTGGGTTTCCTCACGATGTTTTCTTCACCGCTGAGCACGTGTTAATCATTTATGATCGAAACATGAATTCGAAAACAAATTCGACAATCGTTGGTTTAGGCCTGTGCTGGATTCGAACCTGCGACCTCAAAGTGAGAGGCAAGCGTTGTACGAACTGGGCTACCACGGCTACACTTTCTAGACAATGGATGATATGATTATCAGATTTTTAAAAAAAAAACACCTCTACAATGTCGCTTGTATGAAACCACGAAAAACGTGAAAGATCACATTCTTATGAGACACTTACACGGATTGAAATTCATAGAAATCGAGGTGTCGTGAAATGAAATGAGAAATAAAGAGTGTTTCTATTAAAGAAAATGAATTGAAAATTGAATTGTCGAAGAAAATCACATTCTATACAAAGGAACTAAAAAGAAGATATTCAAATGAGCAAATGTCCTTTATCTTTAAAAATAATATACGAAAACCACAGAAATAACTTGTAGTCGTGTTTATTTGATTTACACTAGATTGAACAATTGTTGGTCCTTATTGAAAGTCATCATCATCAATTTAATAGCCACGCTCTTGTCGGTGTAGCATTTTCCATTCCAGTCTATCAAAGGCCAAGGCTTATTGAAAGTGCAATATTTAATTTATAAAATTATGCATGCAACGTATAATTATAAATGATGTGTGTTTTATTATAAAAACCTTAATATCAGGCGACTGCTGCGTCATGGGGCGCGACTGCAGCGGCGGCGGCGTGGTGGGAGCTGGCGGGGCTGGCGGGGCTGGCAGGGCCGCGGGCGCGGGGGGGGGGGCGCGGGGGCCGCCGGGCCCGCGCTGGCCGGCGCCGCGGAGGCCGGGGCCGCAGCCGCCGCGGGGGCCGTCTGCCTAGCCCCACACGACACTACACTCGCTACAGCTCAGTACCCGCAGTGGAGGGCTAACTGCTGGCGCGAGGCCCTCGTCAGTTAGCCCTCCCCTAGTTTAGAATGTCGGGACTGCGTAGCAATCCTCTACATCGTTTGTTTGGATACATGGAATTATCATGTCAGGTTTTACAAGAGTTGGTGACCGTTTGTCTTCGGTGTAGTTTTTTTTTTATTATAGCATAGAATAAAGAATTACGTGTAGAACGGTAGAATCAAATCAAATCAAATATACTTTATTGACACAACATACAAAACAAATTAACACAGATGATGATAGATACAGTACAATCTGGCGGCCTTATTGCTAAGCAGCAATTTCTTCCAGCCAACCAGTGAACGAACGTGACCGGAAGAGAATTACTTGGGTTCTCATCTAAAATCAAGGTTAGGGATGTGGTAAAAGTAATTGCCGAACGCAAGGGGAGATGGACGGGACACATTGCTCGAATGAGCAAAGAAAGATGGACCCGGAGATTGTTGGAGTGGCGCCCACGAGCATTCACAAGACCGAGAGGAAGACCACCAAAGAGATGGAAAGACGACATCGTACGGCACGCAGGATATGGCTGGATGTCGATAGACCAAGATCGTCGGAAGTGGAAAAACATGGAAGAGGCCTACGTCCAAAATTGGCTATGAATTTAGGTTGACATAGATAGAGATAGATAGATAGAACGGTAACTCTCCGCCGCGCCCCAATAGGCTAGCTTCCAACTAGTCAAATCAGTTACTTTTTACTAAACGTCAAAACACGAAATTACTATGAAATTTATAAAGCCAAGCGTTAAGCCGTTGGTCCCGGTTACTACTTACTGGTGTAAGTAAGTAGTCGTTACATGAGCCATGTCAGGGGCCTTTGGCGGCTCAATAGTAACCCTGACACCAGGGTTGATGGGGTTAGTAATCCACCTCACAACCCACATGATAGAAGAAGACTCCGCCGCGCACCAATAGGCTAGTTTCCAACTATTCAAATCAGTTACTTTTTACTAAACGTCAAAACACGAAATTACTATGGAATTTGTATGAAAAAGCACTCTGTGCCCACTATTAGTTTTTCTTTATATTCATTCTGTGTGCTATAAAGTATTCATTCATTCATTCATTAATTCAAAGAGAAGGTACCTTTTCTAGAAAAGGTACCGTACCTTTTCTAGAAAAAACACAATACCGTATCCTGATCGCTATATTATTTATATAAAAAAAAACGCGACCAAAATCCAAACATGATCATTCTAAATATCCATCACAATAATATTTCACTTCTTTAGCATGTCATAGTAGACATTTTCATAGATAAAGTCGAACAAAATCAAACTTTGATGACCTTTTACAAATGGGCCAACATTTTGACACGGTATTACAATGTAATGCATACTTAAACACTAAAGTGCTTATAATTATAACTTATAAACTAGTGTTGCTAATCGACAGGCTACGACAGTATTGACAGTCGGTATTGAAAAACTATCTATACTACCAATAGTTCGTGACCGCCTTTATCAATTACTAGAAGTCTCTGGCACAGGAAATAACGTTAGAAATCTTTGTTATATACTGTTGTATTCGAAACGCATTAATATTGTTTTCTCTAAAATATACCTAATTTGTTAGGCTTGATATAGATAAAAAGTTTATTTAAAGTTTCTCTGATCACGAAGCAATAAGAAAGAGAAGTTGGCACATCAATTTGGAGTAACTAATTACTACGCAAAACAAAGTCCCTCGCCGTACTAGAAGCAGGGTCCACATAACACCAGCGTCGTGTTTCACGCCGCGACTTGTGCTGAGTGAAGCCCTTTTATCTCAGGACGTCCACCACCTTATGATCTTTTCGACGAACATCCTTTTTGATTTATTGTACTTAATTGTTTTATGACCATTTTAATAATGTTTTTGTTTGTGGCGTCTTTTAATAATAAACATTTTTTGAGGAGCTCGGTGGCGCAGCGGTAAACGCGCTCGATCTGCGATTGTTGCAGTTAAGCAACTTTCGCAAAGACCGGTCATAGGATGGGTGACCACAAAAAAAAGTTTTCATCTCGAGTTCCTCCGTGCTTCGGAAGGCACGTTAAGCCGTTGGTCCCGGCTGCATTAGCAGTCGTTAATAATCATCAATCCGCACTGGGCCCGCGTGATGGTTTAAGGCCCGATCTCCCTATCCATCCATAGGGAAGGCCCGTGCCCCAGCAGTGGGGACGTTAATGGGCTGATGATGATGAGAAAATTTGCCGCTAAAACGCGCGCAATATGATTCTGAAGCCGGGATAAGATTTACGTAGCGTGATTTTTGAATCACAAGAATGCATCCATGTTTATTTCTGTTCACTGAGTATTGTGAGTATCGCCAACTTCTCCTAGTTACCGGTCCGTGGGTCCCTATAGCCACGTACCTGGGTTTCTTCCAGGCCGAGGTGTTGTTGTTGTCCTGCGGCGCGGCGCGACGCGGCGGGCGGCTCGGGGGCGGAGCCCCGCTGCCGCTCAGCCGGGACCCCACTGACTTCACCTGAGGACGTGAATGATTTTAGAATTTGTTTTCTTATGTGAATAAATATTAATTTATTCAAAGGATACAAAACAAAACACACGTGAGATTCGCGGTTTACAACATAAGCTTACGACTATATCCCAATCGGGGTAGGCAGAGGTACAACCCGAATAGTTAGCTTTCAACAGATTCTACTTTTGACAAATTCTTTATTAAAATTCATAAATAAGTTAAATAGAAAAAAAGAAAACGTCTTTATTTAGTACACTAAATTCATAACTTATCTTTGACTTTGGAAACTACCCAATTGGTGTGGGGCGGAGAGTTACCGCTCTATATGACGTCATGACGGGTTCTTTATGACGTCAAGCAATATTTTTAGCTGAAAGAAAACAAACTATACAAACATACCTTAATCTTAGCGGGCGGCGACTTGGGCGTGGCGGGCTCGGGGCTGGCGCCTTTGGGCGGCTTGGGCTTGGGCGTGCGCTTGCCCTCCGGCGCGGCCGGCGCCGGCGCAGACACGGGCGACTCCACGCGCCGCATCAGCTTGGCGTCACTACGCAACAAACGTTTGACTAGAGTTACGTGTGCGTATTACATAACCGATACATTTTCGTTTATTCAAGCCCTACTGTCCGGCGCGAAGACACCCCGTGTATACTAAGCATACATTGTCGAACTCAAGAAATTTAATAAGTGGCCATCCCCACGGATTAATTGCTTTAATATGTACATACGACACACAATAATTTTGGTTCTTATTCTTGACGAAAGTTCATAATTGTTAGTGACATCGTAACAAAAGCTTTGAGGGATGATTCAGACCATGATTCTGAGTCGCAATCAAGTGGAATTTTTCGTCGCAAAAGAATAGAACTGAACTACTAAAATTCTCATGACTTTTCCGACAGGAAATTCTACTTGATATCAACTCAGTCTCATGGTCTGAATCATCCTTCAAAGTTTTCGTTACGATGTCACTGACACCCTGTATAGAAGATTGGCATATTAAATATTCACCGTATGATTTCTTTCTCTGGGTCATCAATGCCGAGTGGTTCCTTGAAGAATGAGAAGTTGTCTAGCGTAAGTCCTGTGCCGGACAAATGTTCTGCCACCTGGAAATGAAACGTAAAATCAATTAATACATGTGAATATAACATAATTATATTGCGCTCTAATACTTATTTACCAGATGCTGGTGAAAATACGGCTCACGATCCTGAGGTCCAGGTGGGGAATAGAATCTTCTTCTATCGTGTGGGTTGTGAGCTGGATTACCAACCTCAGCAACCCGGGGTTATTATTGAGACGCCAAAGGTCCCTGACATGGCTCATGTAACGATTACTAACTTACATCAGTAAGTAGTAACTGGGACCAACGGCTTAACGCGCCTTCCGACGAAGCACGGATCATCTTATTTTCGGACAATCAAGTGATCAGCCTGTAATGTCCTAACCAAACTAGGGATCACAAAGTAATTTTTGTGATATGTTCCCACCGGGTTCCCACGGTTGATGAGGTTGGTACTCGGCCTCACAACCCACACGATTGAAGAAGATCCCCCAACAACGCAATGTAGCAATGTAGAACCACAAGCGATTTGCCCCGAAGTGTAACTTTGCCTCGAGTGACATTAATTACTTGGCTGGAAAAAAATATATTTCCTAATTACATTACCTCTTCCACAGCGGCCTCCTCCAGAAGACAGTAGTATTACAGACAGATAGTAGTAGTATGTCGACAGAAGTAGCCCACGTGTTATTTGACCGAGGCGCCATCGACCATAGCGCTTGTATATCTCACCTCTCTGGTGGAGCGCAGCTTCTTCCCCTGCGGCGTGTAGTAGTATATGTCTGCGTTGCGTCGTTGGTGCGCGTCGAGCGCGGCGCGGTACACCAGCTCGCGCCTCCAGCCGCGCTCCAGGGGGATGCGGAGCAGCGGAGACGACATCTCAGTGGTGGCGCGGCGGCGGTTGGCCGGCGAGGACGCAGCGCTTGTGCCCTGTTGGGAGTTACTCACGGTTATGTATAGTCACGAGTACATATAACGGGTGTTAGTGACATCGTAACGAATACTCAGGGGGATGATTCAGACCATGATTCTGAGTTAATATCAAGTGATAATTTTTCGTCTCATAATTCAAGATATTTTTTTAGTTTTTTTAAATTATTGTCAATTCTATACTTTTGCGATGGAAAATTCCACTTGATATTAATTCAGAATAATCAGCTGAATCATCCCCCTCATATTCGTTACGATGTCACTTACACCCCGCACAAGTACATACGGTAGCCATACAAGTAGGTATGGGCGTTAGTGACACCGTAACGAATACTGAGGAGGATGATTCAGACCATGATTCTGAGTTGATATCAAGTGGAATTTTCAGTCTGAATATTCATGAAAGTTTTTGTGTGTTTTTTTAATTATTTTTAGTTCCGTACTTTTGCGACAGAAAATTCCACTTGATATCAACTCAGAATCATGGCCTCAATCACCCCCCAAAGTTTTCGTTACGATGTCACTAACACCCTGTATACATTTTGAAACCATGTTACATTAACTTTTTTGACAAATTAAACCGTAAGACTCAGTAAATGTCAAATATGATAGTGCGACAGGGTTCTAAAGTGGGTACATGATATTGCTCATGACTGTACTGCTCACTGACATCTCTATAGTACGGCGGTTGCAACTAATGCCTCGTTTATGAACACTCAGTGAGTCGCGTCACACTTGGCTATGAGACGCAACTGCACAGAAATCGCGTGATAACGCTTCTGCGTGAAGTTGTACGTTTAAAGGAAGTTGAACAGTGACAACTCAGTTCGACCACCGAACTAGTTAGAGAAGCATCTATAGAGTAAAGCTAATCATGCAATGACAAAGAAACTATACCACGTAACATCAAAATTCAGCCTAGAATATAAGAATAAAGACATTTAACCTCTTGATTCCCACGGACGCCTTTTGGCGTTCGGGTTTTTTGTGCACCGCTTACCGTGAACGCCGAAAGGCGTTCAGGTAACCCTGGCCGATATTATTGCTTATTACAATTCCAATAAGGGACAAAGTGGCGTGAATTGTATATGAATGAATGCAGAATGAAATGACCTATCCATAGACAACAAAACTTTTTCTTCTGCCATATAAAAAAATATAAAATATGACCATTCAAAACTTGCCGTGGTGAAAGTGAAAAGTGTTTTGAAAGCGGACCTGATTTTATGATATATTGGCCGAATTTAACACATAAAGTAAGTGTTTGTTATTATTTATTACATCCTTATACTATATATAATGTGATTATCAATAAATATGATCAATAATATAATTTCACTACCATAAAAACGAGAAACAAAAATATGGTTCTCTATCGAGTTTTCGCGCGCGTAATTTTATTCGATCGATATTTTACTACTTTTATAAGAAAGCTAACCGGATTTCTCTATAAGTTTACTGCAAATATCATTATCAACCCGTTTTTGTTATTAGATCTATAGAAAAAACATCATTTTAGCGATTTATATTTGAATTCAATTTGTTCCCCGGGTTTTTACGCACACATGCGCAATATCTATGTTTGTATGTGTGTGTTTCAAGATGGCCGCTACTCGGGCTGTCAGTTGGTTTTAGGGTACCGTAATGATAATTTGGTACAATCTAATAGATTATTACAGCATTATTTTTGACTTAATATTTTTAGGGTTTTGTTTTACATATTATATTAATTTATAAAAAATATATGCTATAACACAATAGTACCTATTATAAAAGTATTGATTACCGATGTTTTTGTTTTTATGCTCTGCAATAATTGATCAAATATATTTTTTTTATTTTTTATGGAAATTTAGAAATGTCTAAAAGACATATTGTGCCTGCGCTGCCAGTGGCCCGCACGCCGGGTGGAACACTGAGGGTGGATGAGGCTGGTGACGGCGTGCTGTACGAGCGCACTGGTTCGGGAAGACTGCGGGTAAGATACTTATATTATTTAACTTACTTTTTTTTATTATTAATTTCTCCTGTAAATGTCTTGTAATTTGTGTGCGATAAAGTGTTTTATTATTATTTTAAAATTGGTTTGTTTGTAAGCTGGAGGATTGGGTATCGATTATGGTTATGGCAGTATACTATTTTATTTTATAACACTTTATAAATTTAAATAAAATAACCTCGCGTTGACCAAAATCTCACCTAATGGTAAATGAGCATGTATGCGCTGAAGGCTCTCACCCGGGGACATGTGGTCTAAGGTGGTACACGATAGCTAGTTTTGACAATATTTAGCGTGAATCATCTAATTTCTTTTATCGTGGTGAATGAAAGATTAGTTGTTGTGTATGTTCATGGCCAATGTTGGTGTTGGTAATGATATATATTTGCTAATATTAGGTTTATTCTTTTCAAAGGCTTATTAGTAAATAGTGTTATGTGTAATGAATGACTTTGACAAATATTTTTCGTAAAATATATTAGTTGTTCTTTTCACAATTACCTTTTCACGCCTAATTTTCTGGATCGTTTTGTAAGAAAATTCGCACTTAGCAGATCAAAACTCAAGAACGGACATTTAGTGTATTTGCCAGGGTTTGACTTATTTGTGGTTGGTGGAGGTATTGGTGTGAGATGCATGGTGCTTTTAGATATGGCAGCCGGCTGTGACACCAGAGACACCCCTCCTGCGGTATCCTGGTGGCACCCCGCGTGCGGGACCATCCACCACCCCGCGTGCGGGACCACCCACCACCCCGCGGGCAGGACGTCGTCGTTCTCGTCGTGCGCTGCCTTTGCGTGACCAGCAGATAGCAGAAATGCTGGCTGGTCACGACTCCGGCAGCGACGACGAGTTCGGTGATGTAGAAAGTGAAGACGAAGAAGAAGAAGAGGAAGTTGATTATCAGAGAGAGCCCACCGATTCCCAACTTCTGGCCGTGGCGAGACGACTACGGTCGATAATAATAGATAAGGAGGAGTTAGGCGAGACTCAGGAGGACGTAGAAGACCATCAGGAGGTAGGACTCCTCGAAGGATTGGGAATAAGTGAAGATACCTTCACTTATTCCCAAGACTTCGAGGAAGGGGGGGACGTCGCAGAGGGGGACATGTTAGAAAATATGGGGTCTGAGGATATGGTGGGAGAGGCATTGGTGAATAGGGATATGGGGGATAGGGATATGGGGGATAGGGATATGGGGGATAGGGATATGGGGGATAGGGATATGGGGGATAGGGATATGGGGGATAGGGATATGGGGGATAGGGATATGGGGGATAGGGATATGGGGAATGGGAATTTGGTTGTGGGGGGGAATAGGGATGGAGGGGAAGTTAATTTGGATGTAGGTGGTGGTGGGGCCAGAGACATTGCAGACTTGGAGAATTTCTCTTGGTCAGATGATTTTTCCACGTTTTCTGGCCAAGAAGAAATTTATAATAGAAGTCCAGGTCCTACCTGCAATGTCTCTGACCCCACGGACATAGTATTACAAGTGTGGGATTTGCCCATAATACAGAATTTAGTTACCGAGTATAATAGATATGCTTTGAGATATTTAGAAACACGCGCTGAAGATGAGGGTGGTCTCAATAAACATCTCCTCTCATGGGAAGAGACCACCGTAGAAGAGATGTACAGGTGTTTCTCCATATTCATGTTCATGTCAATCGGTAACTTTAATTGCTTGCATGAATATTGGGCAACGGGAATTTTGGGGATGCCGGAGTTTAGGAGAATCATGCCCCGTAATCGCTTTCACTTCTTACTTCGTTTTTTCCATTTTGTTGACAATGACACCCTTCATCCGTTTCTGCGGTCTTACGAACGTAAGATCGCCAAAATTGCTCCTCTCATTGAACATTGCAACACGAAATTTTCCCATCTCTATACTCCTCAGCGGTTCATCAGTCTGGACGAGTCCCTGCTTCTGTGGAAAGGCCGCCTTAGTTTCAAACAATGTAATCGACTCAAGGCGGCCCGTTTCGGCATCAAGTCTTATGATTTGTGTGAAGCAGGGACTGGTTACCTACTGAGAACCCACTTATATGCCGGGAAAGATTCTTCAAAGACCGAGGGAGCGATCGATGGCTTCGAGAATTGCACTGCAAAGGTCGTTCTTGAGGCTATGGATGGCTACCTTGACGCTGGCCATTGCCTTGTGATGGACAATTGGTACAACCAATTGTCACTCACGAGGCATCTCAAGCGCCGGCGTACCGATGTCATCGGGACTATTAATCGCAGGAGGCAGCATATGCCGCCTCAGATTAAGAATCTCGATGAGAGACGTACCCAGCGCGGGGAGCAAACTGCTCTGCATTGTGGCGACATCTCCATTGTCACGTGGAAAGACGTTAAACAGGTCACTACCATCTCGACCTACCACAATGCAGATCAGGTGCCTGGCCAGCGTGCCGGCATGCCAGTAATGAAGCCTAAGGTGGTGGCAGACTACAACAAGAACATGGGAGGGGTAGACTTGAAGGATCAAAAACTAAGTCCCTACCACTTTGAGCGAAAGCGCGGGCTCAAGTGGTATATGAAAGTGTTCAGGAGACTGTTGAATACCAGTCTGCTGAACTCTTTCATTATTTACACAAAACAGCCCCTCTGTAAGGTGCTTACCCACAGGCAATTCCGGTTGGCTGTAGCTGAGGGGCTGCTGAATAGATTTCCCAGGCCGCATGTAGATCACCCACTTCCCCGCGTCGTCGTGGGTGATGTAATGCGGCTGGACGGAAACGGACATTACCCCGGGTATACTCAAGAGGTGGACAACGTCCGAAATAGAAAACACGCAAGGCGACGTTGCGTTCGTTGCGCTGCCCGCGGGCAAAGGTCCGATGTGACCACGATGTGCATAAAGTGCAACGTCGCTTTGTGCATCGCCCCTTGCTTTCAAGAGTATCACACTTTGGTACGATTATAAATATAATATCGCAAGCGACGACGATGTAGAGATATGTATGTATGTATCGCTGGCTGAGTATGCCCTTTTTTGATGTGATATGGCAATTGGCGACGTAGAGCTGTGTATGTATGTATCGATGAGTATACCTGGTTTTGTTGTTGTTATCTGGCAAGGGACGATGTAGAGCTATGTATGTATGTATCGTAAGCGAAGCGCCAGAGTTATTATTTCTAGTTTTTGTTCTTTTCAGATCTACTCCTCATTCTTTTCCTTCTTTTCCTTCTTTTTCTTGTTCTTTTCTGTTCTTCTTCTCTTCCTTCCTCTTGTTTTTATTGTAGTCTAACACCACACACACACACAACACACATACACACACCATACACACATTCACACACAAGGCTTCTTACAGGTAAGTCTCCTTAATTCCACCTGTACATTTCTTCTGCATCTCTTCAGTTATTTATTTATGTATTTTATTTTTACGTATATATTGATATATAATATATTTATATATATATGTATATATATTATATATACACACACATACTATATATAATACATTAACCGAGGTTTTTCTTGCAGCTACTTTTCATCCGCTTATACAGGTTGAGAAGCTGTAGTAGCTTTAGGCGGATGAGACGTTCGACAAAAAACTGTCTGTGAAAAGTGTAACTATGTTACCAACTGAATAAAGATATTTTTGAATGTTAAATTTGAGTAACTTCTATTATTATTTATTTTTATAATATTAATATGCATAAAGTTTATGTATATATTTCTGAAATACAATGTATGAGGAGTTTAAAAAAAGTACCACAAATTAAAAATTCAATTGAAATAAAATGAGTATAGCAAGTCATTTTATTCGATAACGTTAATATTATTCGATACCTAATTAGTGTTATCTAGAATTTTAAAATTTGTGTTTCTTTGTGATATTTGTAACTAATTCTAAAATAAAAACAATTTTGGAATAATTAATTTACTGAGAAATGTTATAAATACTGTATAGTACTTTTTTATCTCCTCATAGTATCGTAAGTGTATGTATTTATTATAATTGTATTTGTTTTATAGATTGTGCTGTGCAAATCCCACACTTGGTTCTTGATGGTCTAGGTAGAGCCTGTTTAGGTATGAATGGTATTTATTGTAATTTATAATACGCTATACGTAACTAGGGCCCTGTGCTGAAGTTTTTCTTGTAGCAATTTTTTTCAGCTATACAGGTTATGAAGCTGCGTTAGTTTTAGGCGGATGAGCCGTTCGACAAAAAATATGTATTTTTATACAATGACGATTTAAAGTGCATCTTTGTTACCTACTGATGAATATTGTTTTAACGTTATACCTATTTTTTAGTCTTGAATTTATTATTGAATATGGTCGCAAACTCTAGTTTTTTTTGTTGTCCTATTTTTGATGTGTCATTTAATTTTGTATTCATAGAATATGCATTAAAATGTAATGTATTGTATGATATTCAACCTAGAACAGGCTCTAACAGCGCAAACCTCCTCCTTATCTATAATTATGGCATAGTAGTATCTCCAATATCTGATATGTTCTCTCATAATACGTGTTATGTTGTTTTTTGTTACTATTTTTTTTTTATTTCAGCAATATATCCTAGTTTTAGTTGTATATAGTTTCTACTGTTAGTATCTCCAATATCTGATATGTTCTCTGATAATACGTGTTATGTTGTTTTTTGTTACTATTTTTTTTTTATTTCAGCAATATATCCTAGTTTTAGTTGTATATAGTTTCTACTGTTAGTATCTCCAATATCTGATATGTTCTCTGATAATACGTGTTATGTTGTTTTTTGTTACTATTTTTTTTTATTTCAGCAATATATCCTAGTTTTAGTTGTATATAGTTTCTACTGTAGAGTTTATCCTGTTGTCTTGTAAATGTGTGTACAATAAAGTGTTTTTATTATTATATATACATTTTAATACCTACGTTCTGTATTTTTATTGCTCCTTGACCTACATGCAATTTTTAACAATATCAAAGTGAATAACATTTGACAAGTGTTATAGAACTCAGGAATATTATAGCCTATAATTTGAGTATATTTTTTTTGATCGGTTGATAGAACGCGTTTTATCGTCCCAGGTATGTAAAACCGGCGGAGGAATTTTGTAGTTTCTGTACTGTCACCATACGGTTTGTCATAAGTAGTCATATCCATCTAAAGACTTTGTATCAAAAGTGATCGCAAGTTGCCGTGTGGCTCTTCCCAACCCATTGCGTATTACGGGCGTGAATTTATTTGTATATAACATGTATGTAGGTTTAATGTAACGATTATCTCAAAACAAAAGCGTGTATAGCTAAAAATAGTTCTATTTTCTCATGTACATTGTGAGACCGACTATTCAACGTGCTTTCTGAAGCACGGAATCATCTTATGTTTTAGACAGTTCCACGATTTCAGCCTGCACTATGTCCTGACCAAACCAATGATAGTCTCACAAAGTGATTTTTTGTTAGACGTGTCCCCAGTCCCCACCGAGAATCGATCCCAGGACCTCCATATAAGTCCCAACACTGGGCCACAGCAGCCGTCGAAGAGTATAAAAATATATAGGTAAGTCTAAATTTGTAAAACTGAACAAAAAACTAGGCCGTGTAGTAAAACGAAAAAAAAAATACCAATATTTATGTCCTGTGCCCATAATAGCCTATAGCATTCATAGTAAGTATACTACCCATTATTCATAAATTATCACTGAATAAAAGCAATAGTCTAATTATAAGCTTCCAGAATATTAAAGATATTGAAACAGCATTTTTCAATCGGTACAAAATAATAATAACAAATTAAAAATTCCGCGGAATCATCCGCGCGAAATCGACTCGCGCTTGACAATTTGATTCGCGCAGGCGCGGTGAAGGTCGTCTGTGTGTATACATAGGAACTTCGGTCGTTGGCGGCCAGTGCGGAATCGACATTTGGATTACAATTATTATTTGATTTTTATTTGCGACTGTGTAAGTATTATACATGAATGGAAAGATCGTTTCAAGTATTGTAATATGTAATACATTTCAGAGTAACCAAATTGATTTTTCAGTTATAAATGTAGGTGTAAACAGAACCTCCCAATTTTCCGTAAATATGCTACCATTGTGAACTTTTACGTTCTCCTATATTATATACTTTATACTATTGACATAAATTTCACATTGTTGTGTAGAACAATGATCTTGGAACTTGGAACTTGAAAATCGAGCAGATATATGGTATAATTACAGTTCTATCATGTTTCTAAAAAACCGGCACCGCGCGCCGTCTGGCCGCTCGAACCGTGACCTTATAGACATTTTCAAACACGAATATCTTGAATTTCTTCAAAGCAAAGGTATATTGTAATTGATATTATTGGAAAGCTTATTTTATGAACTTGTTTGTGAAATAAAATGAAAGACATAAATATAAAGATTTTATTCGTAGTAACAAATTAAGTTGACTAACTACTCCATTGTTTACATTGGGTTCGTTTACAGTGCTATAAAAATGTAACCAAAACACTTATCAAGTTTCTACTCATTCAAACACGTAGGGTATACATCTCTTTCGACAAAACACTTCTTAGATTACTCTTATATTATAAACAAACGAGGTACGAACGA
This sequence comes from Pectinophora gossypiella, assembly GCF_024362695.1. Taxonomy (NCBI): domain Eukaryota; kingdom Metazoa; phylum Arthropoda; class Insecta; order Lepidoptera; family Gelechiidae; genus Pectinophora; species Pectinophora gossypiella. Next base: position 5,195,192 of record NC_065424.1, read on the forward strand.
TAAATCTGACTCAAGTGCCGCGCCACTTGACACGACCCCGTGACCTCGGGAAGTACGTCATAATAGCCGCCATCTTGATCGGGAATCAAGGGGTTAAGAAAAAATAAAAATAAATGTATTCCACTGGTGCTGATTCCTGTACAGTCATGAGCAATATAATGTACTCACTTTAGAACTCTGTCGCACTAACATATTTGACATTTAGTGAGACTTACAGTTCAATTTGTCAAAAAAGTCAATGTGACATGGTACCAAAGTGTATACATATTAATGCTCGTGACCGTACACACCATCTAATTTTATTTAAAATTATACCTGTCATTTTCTTATCCGCCGAAAAGGAAAGGGACGGGTAATCGACAGGCATAACATTTATGGAACACGTCAATTTTAGGCAGAAATTTAAAATGTTAAAATTTTATATTCGCCAATAACCCGACAGAATTAAGTTGCAAGCACGTGAAACGGGTTGCATACCAGCGAGATGCCTATTTCATTCGTCCGTGTTATTCATTAATTTTAAAATTAACAATTGTCCATCTCCCGTCCCTTACCTTTTCGGTGGATAAGAAAATGACGGGTATAACTTATAATAAAATAAGGAGGTGTTTGCAGGAATCGGTCAGTAACAGATTACATTCTTCTTTCTTATTCTTTTTTAGGAAATTAGGAATATTATGAATACGGGAAAAGGAAAATGGCACAGCTTGTGCTGTGACGGAGCCATGCTATGGCGCCATCCAGCGCTGGTTTTTTTGATATTGTGCGGAAGTAGTTGTCAACGAGGGCTAAAGGACATTACATAGATATATATATATATATATATATATATATATATATATATATATATATATATATAACAGCTTTAGCTAAAGTAAAATTTCTAACCATGCATTTGATAATAAAGTTCAATAACACACCAAAAGAAGGGTAGGACTAGCAGTAATTAGCCTTCAGATATTTTTATTACAAACATTTTCTAAGCTTACAGACATTGCAGTACAGATTCTAGCAGACCACAGTTTGCCACCGGGGTAAGCAGAGACAATGAAATTCCATTTGCTTCGGTCCTGACATACTTCTCTTGCTTCCTCCACATTCATCTATCGTTTCGCACACCCACGTCGATTCAGAGTAGATCGTATCAATATTTTAATATATTTTATATTTAATATTTTAACTATAAATAACATGAAAACATTGCTACTTAGCAATAAGGCCGCCTATTGTACTAATTCTATTTCTCTTTTGTTTTGTATTTTGTTTTTTCCTGTTTGTGCAATAAAGTATTTGTTATGTTATGTTATGAAACACTAAAAAAAATAGAATTTCAATAATTAAAAGAAAAATGATTTTAAAATAATATCTATATCTTTTAATTTTTGAAATTGTATATTTTTTGTGTTTTTTATGTTATTTCTATAGTTTTTTTTTCTTTTTGTTTCTTTTTTTATTCATTGTATATTTTTGTATATTAGTTTTTATATTTTTTCTCGTCATACAGCGCATTGGGTTAGAATGTAATGTTGTATGTACCTTTATAAATAAATAATAATAAATAATTTTCTAAGGAGATCCTCAATTAGGTCAATGTAAGTCCTTCTAGGTCTTCCTCAGCCAGCCACTTTCGTAATCCTATTATCCTTCATCCGCTCTATGTGTCCAAACCAACTTAACATTCAGGCTATGTTCCTCAACAATAATATAGATGGCGGAGTCGTGATTTAACGTGCTAATTATCTATTTTCTCATTACTAGAATACATAATTATTAAAAATACAATGCAATGGCAGAAGCATCATCATCGGCCCATTAACGTCCCCACTGCTGGGGCACGGGCCTTCCCTATGGATGGATAGGGAGATCGGGCCTTAAACCACCACGCGGGCCCAGTGCGGATTGGTGGTTATTAACGACTGCTAATGCAGCCGGGACCAACGGCTTGACGTGCCTTCCGAAGCACGGAGGAGCTCGAGATGAAAACTTTTTTTTTGTGGTCACCCATCCTATGACCGGCCCCTGCGAAAGTTGCTTTACTTCAACAATCGCAGACCGAGCGCGTTTACCGCTGCGCCACCGAGCTCCTCAAACGCCGCTCCGCAGAAGCATATATAAAAATAATCGTTGCTTGATATTTGCATCACATTATGTATAGAATTATGTAGCTACCTATATTGCTTCTCTATTTTGTACAGAATAATAATGGTTGGAAGATGTAGGTACATCTTGTGCCTGGGTGTAATAAAAAGGGTCATCATTTAAACCCAAAAACTCTTAACACCTAGAATAACACCTAGGGTGATAATAAACAAATCTCAGCTGAGACTGCCCTCAAGATCATGTCCATGTGACAGTTCTCATATAAAAACAGGGACTTGAGCATGATCTTGAGGGCTGTCTCAGCTGAGATTAGTTTATTAATACCACCCGTAGTCATAATAAACGAATCTCAGCTGAGACTTCCCTCAAGATTATGCTCAAGTCCCTGTTTTTATATAAAAACTGTCACATTGACATGATCTTGAGGGCAGTCTCGAAGCTGATTAGTTTATTAATACAACCCTTAGATATATACGTTTTGGTGTTGTAATTGTGAATGCAGTGCATAACTTTAATTGGGGCACGTATACAAAAGACTTGAATTTTATAACTTTACAATATGTGTACTGTCGGTCATCACCAGCCCATTAACGTCCCCACTGCTGGGGCACGGGCCTTCCCTATGGATGGATAGGGAGATCGGGCCTTAAACCATCACGCGGGCCCAGTGCGGATTGATGGTTATTAACGACTGCTAATGCAGCCGGGACCAACGGCTTAACGTGCCTTCCGAAGCACGGAGGAGCTCGAGATGAAAACTTTTTTTTTTGTGGTCACCCATCCTATGACCGTCCTTTGCTACTGTCCTGTCGGTATACCTATCTAAATAAATAAATAAAACTCTTAACAAAGTCCATGAAATTAGAAGATTAAATGAAGGAAAATCTTTACAACGCCATCTATATTGTTTTTAAAGAACGTAGCCTAGATAGTCCCTCATCTAAATATATAAAAGGAGAAACTGACTGACTGACATATCAACGTACATAATTAAAACACATAATAAAGGGTTCTTACCGCGTTTAAATGGGGATATGAGACTCCCGATATTTCGACATTGTTGCAAGTCATCCCGTGATCATGGCACTTGCAACAGTGTCGAAATATCGGGAGTCTCATATCCCCATTTAAACGCGGTAAGAACCCGTTATTATGTGTTTTAATTATGATAATAACCGCGTAAACTTAAAACAATATATCAACGTACAGCCTAAACGGCTAAACGTAGGCACTTGAAATTTGGTAGGGACGTAGCTTAGGTACCGTAGAGGTGCACTAAGAAAGGAATTCCCGAAATTCCCACGGGAACGGGAATTAGTTGGAAAATCCTTCCACGCGGACGAAGTCGCGGGCAAAAGCTAGTTAGAGCTATTTTCTAAGCTTGCAAACAGAAAGCTAGTCTACGTATGAAAGTAATATGACCGTACGTGACTCGTTAATCGTACTCCGGCTTCGAGCGGCGCAGGCTGTATACTGCGGACTTCCAGAAGCTGGGTAAGTCAATTTACAACTCATGTTAGAACATCACTATACAAACAGTGGCGGATTTACAAATTTGCCGCCAGTAGGCTATTCAAATTTTCCCGCCCCTACTGACCTCTGAAATTCGATACTAATTATAGTCGAGTGCACAGCGCTACCAAAAACACGGCGCAAAGTTAGCAAAATATGTTCGGTTGAAGCCCGTACAGACGTAAGAATGTTCAGTATACTGTGCATTACTAAAATGTTATAACTCTTGTCACTTGTTTCTTTGTGTATAGGTATAATATCTATTATTTTACTTCTGTAAGACAAAAAATAATTTGGGCCAAATTTGCCGCCCCTAAAATCTGCCGCCCTAGACTTCAGCCTACTCAGCCTACTGGTAAATCCGCCACTGTATACAAACGACACTTTTAACATAGAATAAAGGATAAAACTGCGTATAGAACAAGGCAAGGCAAGGGTTTGTAGATTTGCCGCAAATGGCATTAATTACTAGGCCGGACAAATGGGGAGCACTCTCACCCGGTATAAAACATACAACAGGCCTGAGGGTGCCCAGAGGGGCGTCGTCTGAGAGGATATTTGAAAGAATTAATCGACGCTAGTGGGTCGATCCGATAGCTTTTTTTTTTTGACGTGACTTATTGTAGATTTGCCGCAGATGGCATTAACTACTTGGCCGGACAAATGGGGAGCGCTGAAGGCTCTCACCCGGTACAACGTTTAAAACAGGCCTGAGGGTGTCCAGTTGGGCCGAACCTCGACTCAGGGCACCCAGTTGGGCCGAACCTAGACTCGTCTGAGAGGATAATATTTGAAAGAATTAATCGACCCTAGTGGGTCGATAGCGATAAGCGCTGAATGCGGGAGACAACGGTATAAATATTGTTTATAAGCATTAAATAAATCACTGTTACAATTTCAAACAAGATTAGAGTCCATTCTTTGTAAAAAAGGTTATTATAAGGTTAGTGATTATTTTGCGTCAGACAGAGTACTGCGGGCCGAAGGCAAGAGGGAAATCACTGCCCTATTGTTCCCTAAAAAGTAGCATGGAGAATGCTACATGGACAAGAGCGTGGCTCTTAAATTAGTGATGAAAGTATTCTGATAACATACCTCATTAGAGAGTGCGCCTTCACCATCAGACCTGGACGACAGAGCTGACGACGGTCTCGAGCCATCTGGGAATAAATTACAAATAACTTATATTTTATTGGACAAGTCATCATCACCAGCCCATTAACGTCCCCACTGCTGGGGCACGGGCCTTCCCTATGGATGGATAGGGAGATCGGGCCTTAAACCATCACGCGGGCCCAGTGCGGAATGATGGTTATTAACATACATACATATTACATATTTATATACTGCTGTCGTAATTCTATAGTGATGCTTTCGTTTTAATATTTTCATAAATTGGATTCTCACCAGTATCCTGCCTGGCGCGCTTGCCGGCGCGCACGGGCATCGGGAAGGCGGTCACCGTCCGCACTGGCGTGAAGCTCTGCGCCGCCGCCGTCACCTCCGCTTCCAGGCGCTCTGCGATCATACACAATAACATTAAATAGCCTACATACGTACAACTGCTGGGCACAGGCCTCCCCTCAATACGGAGAGAGTATGGAGCATATTCCACCACACTGCTCCGCTGCAGGAGGTGTTTTTATAAATAGCCGGGACCAACGGCTAAACGTGCCCTCTCCGAAGCACGGAATCATTGTTGTAATGGTTGCACTTGCGAATCTTGTGTATAAATAAATAAGTTATTGAACAGAATTGGGTCGTGTACGAGGTTCAAGATAAATTATGAAATTCTGATTATTAAATAAAGTCAGATCTATATTTAACTTATTTATGGATTTTAATCAAGGAATCCGTAATAGTAAGTCAGACATTTTATCACGTTTTTCCATGACGTCACAGTGTGCTTTTTCATACAAATTCCATAGTGTTTTCGTGTTTTCACGTTTAGTAAAAAGAAACTGATTTGATTAGTTGGAAACTAGCCATTTAATTATATTACTCACCCAAGATTATGCTGTAATCTGTAGAAACATCTTTCGTGTCAATTGTAGTATCGAAGCCTTTGAACACTTCCTCTGGCGTAACTCCGTCCCCACTCCCTTTGAAGTCATCTTCATTGTCGCTAAAGGCAGAGGAGGCTCTGCGTTTGACTCCTCGATCCACCAGATCTGGTTGTTCTGAAGCTTCCTCCTCTGGGGCCTCCGAGGCTTCTGATTTGACATCATTCGGTATTTCAGGTTCATTTGGTTCGTCTGGTAAAGCTGTTGATATAAAGAAATAGAGATATTACTATGTGTTATTAATTATACATTTGAAAGTTACTGGCACAATGATGGCTGTAACTCAGAATCATGGTCTGAATCATCCCCCTCAGTATCCATTACGGTGTCACTAACACCCTGGACTTATGTGCCGTCAGTCGTAAAGACCACATTAAAAATCCCTCACAATTGCAGTGATTTTCCAAAAAGGCATTTATTGCGTGATTTGCACTAAAAGGAGACAATATTGATAATACAATCTTATTCGGTGGCATTACAGCAATAAGAGAATCCAACACCCGGCTATAGCTAATTACAATTGCATTAAAGTTCATTAACATTGCAATGCCGTTTAATTACAAATGCCGAATGCTTGAAACGGCATATTTTATATCGTAAGAGTTAATATGTAGGATAGTTGTTTACAAAGTTTATTGGTCTTATTCATTCTGTACCTCCCACCCATTATCTTCATGGGGGAGTTCTAGTCATTTGCCTCACCCACATCTTTGTGTGTGAAGTCTGATGCCCACACAATTCAAGAGGTACAGTAGAAAGTAAGACAGAGGTGAGGTAAACCTAGCTCAGTCGCTGGTTCTTCTTATTTTATGCTTATGCTTCTAACTTCAAGAATGATGAAGTTTCATACAAACTTTCAACTCCATTTTTGACCCCCTAGGGCATGAATTTCCACAAATTCCATCTTTTTGAGCATCTACATGCTAAAAGGGACCCAAATGCAACATCTGAGACTCATAGCACTTGTGGTTTCTGAGATTATGTGATTAATCAATGAATGGTATTTCGCTTTTATATACTTACTTCTATAGAATATTTTATTGGGCCATCTGAGGCAAATCTACAGTAAATATATTATATATACTGCTCATGGTCACTCCACCAACTGCATGTTAAAAAGCTATTTAATAAATCTATAATCAGATTAAAACAATTGAAGATCAATTCAGTGAACTGATAAAAAAATAGTGGCTTTAATCACTTTGTATCTGTTTATCACTATCAAAACATACATAAACTAACTCCTATTTCCCACCAGGGTAAGCAAAGACTATGGATTTCCACTTGCTTCAATCCTGACATACTTCTCTTTGCTTTGCTTGCTTGTGTTTGTTCTGTTTGCTATCAGAACAATATAAATAAACTTTTTCTTAATAAATGAAATATAACAAGATTGCATTCCAATTACTTGGCTCTGCCTACCCCGTTACATCTTACAGACAAGAGTCTTAGTATGTTTTCAAGAGAATAAGCTAATACAGAGTATATGTAGATTCGAATTCATGCGTCTGTAACATTATTCCGATCATAATTCCGGAAAATATTCACTATGATGTAGAAATGTATTTTGAACGGATAAAACAATAAATTATGGATAGGATGTACCAGGTCCGAGATCGGAAGTCTCAAAAAAAACGCTGGGTCAAGAATACTAAACCTTTTATGAGAGTGGAAGAAGCAAAAGTGGTGTGAGGATTGTATTAAGTATAATTCCATAGACTCTCCCTATCCCAACGGGAAATAAGCGTAATCTTATGTATGTATATGTATATACCAGGTAAACATAAGTAACTAGAAGTACATAACCGTATATAACTATCTATCCACAAGATATGTTTCCAAGAACAGCGAATAAAACAAGTATAGCATCATTAAGAAACATGAGTCGACTACATAAACTACTTTTAATCACTACAAAACTTTAGCACAATATGGTAATTTTATTTACTGTTTATAAATATAAAATTTACAATGATGTATTTTATTTATCCGAAATAATTAAATTTTCATCGGTGTCACAAATTATCATTCCCGTTCACATTAAACAAAATTTGATGATCAACAACTTTGTTCTTTTATTGCAATGACATTTCCAACCATCTTGATTTAGTAAAACTATGCTGTACTGTGCACTTTTGCAATACTTTTTCTATTGCACACGGCAACAAGTTTTATGCCAAGTTGTAATAAAATATTGACCCGGGCTTAATAAAGTTACTAAATCAAGGAGTAGGGTACTGTTTGCATAAATTACTAGGTTAATGACGGATATTTTAACGAAATAGGAGTGCTAATAGAGTTGTGTATGTCATCAGGATGTGTGTGAGGTTATGTGAAAGTGGCTATTTACCTTCCACTGGTGCTGTGTTTTCCTCGCTCTCCGGAGCGGCTGGGTCGGTCGGCGGCTCCGAGCTGGCGACCTCAGCGTCCTCTGCGCTCACCACCAACGCTTTATCGCCGTTAACTTTAGTCTCTTCTCCCGAAGCGTTATCACCCACCGCCATTTCTTCCGACATTGTCAATTACACAAATATCTGACACAAAACCACTGTCAAAACCTAAATGGCCACATAACAGGACGGTTACGCCACTTTAGCGATCTCCACAGCGATTTATTAACGTTTGTGCGCGTCACAGCGTAGATTTCCCGCTATATTTGTAGAGAAAAAAACTTATGCCTTTCTTGTGATTGATGCATTTATACGTCAATCAGTTTATGTCCAAGACAGAATAGAATATATATTTCATGAAATACACACAGTATTGCACCAAAATGCAGTTACAATATAAGAAAATTGGCGTAATTTACGTCCACATAATTTCCAAAAGAAAATGTCGCTCATAAACAACGAACGTCCGCTCGTACGACGCCACTAGGTTTGTCTATGGCTATTGTCATTCGTTCATTTGGTCTGCTTTGTCTCTGATCATATCGTTTTTTTTTTCTACTTGAAGCTTCATATGGTGGACAAATGGTAAAAAATTACGTAAATTATGGTAGTTTCGTATGCAAGAGCGTTTTTTAAATCGCGTTTGAAATATCTAATAAGCGCCATTTATATAATATTACAGTTACTATTTTAAAGTGAAACAAATTCGTCCTCCAAGCAAACAGAAAATTAGAATAAAAATAATACTCAGAAGCAAGAATGTCACATGAAGGTGGTCAGTTATTTTGAGTACCTATATCAGCTTTTTTTAATGTGACTTATCGTAGATTTGCCACATGCGGCATTAACTTTTTAAAAACAGCATTTGTACTTGCGTAAATAAGCAAATATAATTAGGGAGGAATTCGTCATCACTAATTTAAGAGCCACGCTCTTGTCGGTGTAGCATTTTCCATGCTACTTAATTAAAAATAAAATAAATTTAACGAATATGACATGAATCACTGACATTTATAGAATTAAGGGATGAATTATTATGCCTAATTTACAATGTTCTTACCAAAATAACTATCAGCGGGTCATGTACTATTACCACGTCATGACAAATAATTAGAGTAAAATAAAACAATGTAAATGTCGTATAATTATTTATTACTCTATAATTTTACCATTTACTTTTTCTTCCGGCCACCTTGTTTAGGCGCTTGTGGCTTTCCGAACGCTTTACCCTTGCCTCCTTTCTGGGCTTTTCCCTTATTAGGCCCTTTGCCTTTCTTGCCGAAGTTGAATTTGCCTTTCTGTGCCTGATTAGCGTCGTACCGCAGTCTCTTAGCGGCGTTTCTAGAAGTATCTGTGAGGTCTGTTGCGAAGTTGCTCTGTTTCTTCTTAGGTTTACCGGTGTTCTGGCGTTTATTAGGTCTGTCCTCGTCGTCATCCACAGCGCGTATACGACCTTGTTTCTTCTTCCGTTTCGCCATTCGTGATTGTAACAGGGCGACCTGCGAATATGACAATAGAGAAATTCAAGCCTGTTGTCCCTAATGGGGTGGGCAGAACAGTAATCAAAGACAATTTGCGTTTTTTTTTTGCGATTTTGACATACACAACTTGCGACTGTCGACTCTGCCCACCCAAATAGAGATTGCGGGCGTGAGTTTCTGAATGTGTGATTCATTATTTTTTTTTTTATCAGATAAGCCAGATTGCTCTATTTGGAGGCACTGGAATGCGTCCACGTGGCCTTTTAAATTTTCTTGTGATGTGCTTCTATGTGTCTGCGTGTAACTTTTTATGGGCATCGCCTGAAATAAATGCTTTTTATTTTATTTTTTGTTATTCCCCAACAATTTATGTTATAAAAATCATCATCATCGCTCTACCGTTATCCCGTTTTCACGGGGTCCGCTTACCTAACGTAAAGATTTGACAGAAGCGACCTATCTGACCATCCAAAACCGGCCTAATTCGGGTTATGTCACATACCTCCGAATTCGGAAACGCATTTCTTAAGTATGCGGGTTCCTTCACGATGTTTTATGTTATTCAAAATCTTTATTTTCAGACTATTGTCCATATTAGTAACATAGTACGGTCACGAGTACCTACTAATATGTTTACACTTTGAAACCATGTCACATTAACTTTTTTGACAAATTAAACCGTAAGTCTCATTAAATGTCAAATAATGATAGTGCGACAGGGTTCTAAAGTGGGTACATGATATTGCTCATGACTGTACTTAATCCTAATGTTAGTAGACTAATATTTATTTATGAAAATAAAATCACAAATTAGAGCCGCCTAGCGGGAGGAGGAATGTGTGCGTGTAGTCGCAACCATCGCGCCATCAACGGCGACTCCCAGCGGTCCACCCACACAGCCAGGATGCAACAGCATCTAACAGGAGCTGGCTTCCAAGCGACGTATCATTGAGGCGGAAAGTAACATATATGTATGTTGTACGGTCTTCAACCGAACATAATTTGCTAACGTTGCGCCCTGCTTTTGGTAGCGATGCGCAGTCGATTATATTAGTGGGTCAGTGTGAAACGGTCACTCAACGTAAACGATACGTACTAGCCACGAGCGCTAATAAACACGTAATAAACAATTTAACCTACTTAACGAATCTTTGAGTTAACGATCAACTCCTACAACTACAACTGAAGATGGAGCGCTGAAGCCGGAACCCAGCTTTGGCCCTTACATCGTATGCATGCGCATCGCTACCAAAAGCAGGGCGCAACGTTAGCAAATTATGTTCGGTTGAAGACCGTACATATGTTATGAAACATTAAAATGAATTACCTTCTCCATCTCCCGCCTGACCCGGTCTTCAGGAGTATCCTTCGGCTTGTGTTTGCTCTGTTTCTTCTTCTTCTTGTCTGTATCGTCATCCGACCCGTCGTCCTCGCGTTTACGCTTCATGCCTTTGCCTTTCTGTTTGTTATCTGACGGAATAATTCAACTTTTACTTGGACTGTGGAGGAAGCTAGACATGTCAGGATCGAAGGAAATTAATCTCTGCTTACCCCGGTGGGAAATAGGCGTGAATTTATATACAATCAAAGAGCAAAACTGGAGTCACTGAGCCCAGCGAATTATTTGTAAAAAAGTGGTGAAATTATGAACCATTAGCAGTCATAATTATAAAATATATATTTTTGTAGGTGTTTTTGGTCTATTACAACAGAAACGATATGTAACCGTGTAGCACGCGGCGCGATTTATATCGATGACTTTGACCAATAGCCGTACGAAGTCTATCCATGTAGATAGCATTCTTTGCGTCTATTGGTCGAAACCCTCGATGTAATTCGCGCCGCGTTGTCGTGCAGAGCCTGCAGGAGGTCTTAAGTGCAACTAATTAATTTATTACTTTGCAAGAAACTGATTGGACTTCTGCACCTTATCGTATGTATGTTGCTGGGACAAATCGCCACAGAATAGTAAAAACTAGCAAAACTAATGTTTCATGGAAATAATATTAACGGCTCCGTTGTCCCGTGGTTCAGTTTTAGGATTCGGAAGTCCCAGGATCGAATCCCGATGGAAAATTGTTTCGTGGACCTCAGTTTGGTTAAGACAAACAGGTTTGGCAGGAAAAAAATCCTGTACCCAAAGGTTGCCTGGAAGTAATTGCTGCATGAGCAATAAGGCCGCCTGTTGTGCTTTTCTGTGTATGTTGTCCTTATCTCTGTATTTTGTGTCCATTGTGCTCAATGAAGCATTTTATCTATCTATCTGATCACCCAATTGTCGGAAAGCAAGATGATCCGTGCTACATCTTTCGTGGAGACGCAGCCTAAGTCCCATTTAGTAGGGAGCGCTTACTGCCATTAACCGGGCTCATGTAATGCTGAAAATAATACCAGCTAGCACTCATAAATAGGGATTTTGGCGATACGTGCCACAGAACGCTTTAGCTGCCCAGACCTTGACCGCGCCTCCACCATCTTTACCCGGCCGTCCTTGCCTGGAAATATTTGTTCAACGTCGCCTTTCAGCCACAAGTTGCGGGGTGCATCAGGGTCGACAACTAAAACTTGGCGAACCCATCGATGCCAAAACATGTCCGCTAACCTTTGCCTCTTTCGTCATTCCCTCTCACCTTTCCCAGCATGCAGAGTGAGCGCGAGCCTCTCCTTTTCCTCTCTCTTCTCCTTGGGCGTCTGGAACCAGTCGTGACTCCTCTGCGTCTCATACTTGGGTCCCTCCCCTTCCTTCTTCAGGTTGCCCTCCAGTTTGCTCGTCTGTTTCTCCATCTTATTCAGTTGTTTCTCCGCGTATTCCTCGTCTAGAATCGCCTCTGGGGGAATTAAGGTAAACATGTTAGCATGACCATAAATTCACGATTATATTCCAATGAGCTATACAGGATGTTAGTGACATCGTAACGAATACTGAGGGGGATGATTCAGCTTATGATTCTGTGTGAATATGAAATGAAATAAAATATATATATTGTAGACAGTTAGCCGATCACATGGGAGAATATACGAATAAAACAAGGTATCGTGTGGGTTGTCAGGTGGATTACTAACGCCATCAACCCTGGTGTCAGGGTTACTATTGAACCGCCAAAGGTCCTTTTGGGACGGATATAGGTTTATATAGGATATAAGCCTATAGACGCCGATAAGTATATAGGACGTATTTGTTTATGTTATGTAAGTTAAATAGAAAAACGAAAATGTTTTTCGTTAGTTTTAGATCTGTCTTTACTTAGTAATACGCGATATCTATTCTATTCTACTGATGATACTAACTGATCTCTGGCTCGAGGCGCTGCAGCCGCTGGCGGTACTTGGCGATGATGTCGGGCGGCACCTGGCGGGCGGCCACGGGCCTGCGCGCGCGGCGCACGATGGCCTTGACCAGCTGGCGCTCCCCCTCCCCCGCCAGCGACACGGACACGCCGGCGCGGCCCGCGCGGGCCGTGCGCCCCACCTGCGCACAACCAACAATAAAACTACGTGGACGGTCACGAGCATTAATATGTATACACTTTGGTACCATGTCATATTAACTTTTTTGACAAATTGCACTGTAAGTCTCACTAAATATCAAATATGTTAGTGCGACAGAGTCCTAAAGTGGGTACATTATGTTGCTCATGACTGGACAACGGTAAGGCAGCCTGTGCAGCGGAGCGGAGAAATGACGAAACATAAACACAGGTTAGGTTAGGTTTCGCCGTTTCTCCGCTCGGAGCTGGAATAAATTTAAACGAAATTGCACATAAAACTTAAATTTGGACTGTATTTAATAATATCATGGTTACATGTTGAGTGGGTAAATAAAAAGTAGAATCGGGTGTTAGAATCGGCATCTTGCGGTCAAATTAAACAACTTAAAAGTAGTGTTACCACATTATTTTATGTGAGGATTTGAACAACAGGGAGTTGCGAAATAGTTGGAACAATCCTATTGGTTAATATTTCTTCGTTACTCCGCTCCGCTGAAGAAGCACCGCAACTCTTCTTGTTTTAACGTGACTTATTGTAGAGTTGTCGCAAATAGCATTTAGTAATTTGCCGGACAAATGGGGAACGCCGAGGGCTTTCACCGGGACAACATTTAAGACAAGCCTGAAGGTGCCCTGTTGAGCGCGAACAAACTCAGAGCTTTTCCTTTATTGGGCTGCTTTTCTCTTCAGGTTAAACAGACGGTCGCTTCTGTATGGCTGCCTGTCTACCGGAGCGGAGCGAGGCAGCGGAGCGGAGAAATGGAGAAAAGATTCTCCGCTCCGCTCCAGTGGACAGGCAGCCTAACAGACCGGACCTGTCAGTATTATTCCTTATTCTATGCCTGAACCATGTGAAAAACGGGATAACACTATAAATACTAACCCTGTGTATGTAATGCTCCAGGGTCGCTGGCAGGGTGAAGTTGAGGACAGTTTTCACCCCCGGGATGTCGAGACCTCTTGCAGCCACGTCTGTCGCTACCAAGACATCCGCCTGCTCTTCCTTGAAGCGCTTCAGCGAGTCCAGGCGTTGAGGCTGGTTAAGGGCGCCGTGCAGTTCAGCTACCTGATAGTGGTATGAGTAATTTTATATATTTCATTTATTTTGTTAAGGACGTCTCGGGCCCAGTGCCGAGGTTTTTTTTGCAGCTTCTTTGCACCGACTATACAGGTTGTGAGCAGCTGCAGTAGATTTAGGCGGAAGAGATGTTATGTAAAAATTGACGATTCAAAGTGTAACTGTGTTACCTACTGAATGAAGATATTTTTGAATTTCAGTAGAATTTCAAGATGCAAGGAAAAAGACTGGAATACATATAAGCAGCCTTGCAGGCTCTTCACAGCAACCGGTGCGAATTCTATCGACGGTTACGACAGATAGACGTAGCGAATTCCATCTACGTGGATAGATGTCGTGAACCGTGGTAGCCAGTTGGTAAAACCCTTGCCTCTCATTTTGTGGTCGCAGGTTCGAATCCAGCACAGGTCATACCAATGATTGTCGTATTTGTTTTCGAATTCATGTTTGGATCATCCACGATTATGCCCGAGTTCGTAGACCACACAACTGACGCGAGAGAAGTATGACAAACCTTAATGCCCAGTAGACCAAGAGCGACGTGCAGCCGATGCGCCTGCCTCTTGGTCTGAACAAAGACGACTGCTCGCTCGCGGAACGTGCGGCATACTAAAGCGGCTAGGATGGCTTCCCGATCCGATTCACGCTCTTTGCGGATCCTGCCAACAAAAGTTACACATAATTATGATGCGGTGTTCAGTTCACACAGGGCGTGCAAGATAACACATCTTTTTATAGAATTTTACCTCTCTGTTTATATAGTTTTTTGAGGAGCTCGGTGGCGCGGTAAACGCGTTCGGTCTGCTATTGTTGAAGTTAAGCAACTTTCGCAAAGGCCGGTCATAGGATGGGTGACCACAAAAAAAAGTTTTCATCTCTAGCTCCTCCGTGCTTCGGAAGGCACGTTAAGCCGTTTAAGGCCCGTTCTCCCTATCCATCCATAGGGAAGGCCCGTGCCCCAGCAGTGGGGACGTTAATGGGCTGATGATGATGATAGTTTGTTCCTTTATTGTCTTTGTTTTTGATAATGACTTTTTTGTCTTTTGTTCTTCTTGTAAGAATATAATGTCAAGCAGCAGAGCTTCGTTGGGCGTCATTGGTTCAAGCATGAGATAGTGCTGATTGGTTGAGCAGCAGAGGTCTGTGATTGGTCCAAATATGAGATATACGGGAAATCTGCAAATCTGAAATCGATATCACTTTTTGCCCAACCGTGTAGTGGACGCGTGGAATGAACTGCCAGAATCTGTGATCAGTGCTCCCTCAGTGAACTCTTTTAAAAATAGACTTGACAAATATATGAACAATCATGAACACAAGTGAAGTGATAAGCACGCATCAGCACAAAGTGCTGCCTGTGCTTCCAATAATAATAATAATAATAAATATGGCTCACCTAACGAACTCCTGTCTGAGATTGAAGGCGACATCCTTGTTGGAGTCGACGAACAGTTTGACGGGCTTGTTGAGAGACACGGCGGCGAGGTCCTTCACCTCCTCGCTCATGGTGGCCGAGAACAACATGGTCTGCCGCTTCGGTGAGCACTGACGGATGATCTCCTTCATCTGTTCTGCGAAATACTCGTCCAGCATCCTGAGGAGGAAGATAAACATAAGCTCACGATGTCCCAATTGGGGAGGTTTTCGAGGAAGATTTCACCATCACTATTTCAAGAGCCACGCTCTTGTCGGTGTAGCATTCCCCATGCTACTTTTTAGGGAAAAATAGGGCAGTGGTGTCCCTCGTCTTCTGTTCTTCTTTTATTTTATTTATGTAATACATAGTTAAGCAGTGGAGCTGCTGGTGAAGTATGATCCACACTCCTTCCGGTTGATTGAGGGTAGGCCTGTGTCCAACAGTGGTACGTATATAGGCTGTTTATATTAATATGATTAATACTTAATCACGTATCGACCCGTTAAAAATAGTTTACGACGTATGAAGTGCGTGAATCTTTAAAACTGACCATTTTATACGTTTTCAAAGACCAATCATTTTTTCTTTTTTCCTTTCGAATTTCGACTCTACTTCTTTTCGAATTTACTTCCTTTTTTATGTGTGTTATGTTATAGCCCGCCAGCCAGCAAGGTTACAGCCCATACCTATCAGCTTCATCCAGCACCAGAACCTCAATGGAGTGGAGTCCGAAAGATGGAGTGTTCCGGATGTGGTCGATCAGCCGGCCTGGTGTCGCTATCACGATGTCCGGGTTCTGACGCAGCACGCTCTCCTGGTGACGGAAGAGTCAGGTTTTAGAGGAATGGGGAATCCAGTAGCAAATAGTAGGGAATCACATACATACATACATACATAAACTCACGCCCGTAATCCCAAATGGGGTGGGCAGAGCCACAAGTAATCAAAGACAACTTGCAGCCACTGTTGATACGAAGTCCTAAGATGGATATGATGAACCTTATGGAATCACCTTATAGTTAAAACCACATAAACCTCGTAACAGACAAGCTGTTTTCAATCTGGATAAAAATTCATGATCCCGATTTTTACCCGGAATGAAATTCCCAATTCTGTGCCCAGCAGTGGGACGTATATATGCTGTTTATTTATGTTACGTTATGAAATTAATTGAATGAAAATGGGGCCTTTGGCGGCTCAATAGTAACCCTGACATCAGGGTTGATGAGGTTGGTACTCTACCTCACAACTCACACGATAGAAGAATGAAAATGTGATGAAAAAAGCAACGATAAATCAACAACCAACAACACTCCACCAGTTGGAGACTTCTCCTGCAGAGTGTGCGGTAGAGTTTGCCGCTCTAGGATTGGCTTGCACAGCCATGAAAGAAAGTGCATTTCTTCGAGGCAATGACGTCATAAATCGTCTGAAACAGACGTATAAGGCCAATGATGACGAAATAATATCACGTGGTGTACAGGATTTTGCTCAGCGCTCCAAGTAATTAATGGTATATGCGTCAAATCTACAATAAAGCCAAATCGACAAACTAGGCAACACGAGACGCACAACATGTACGCCAACGCTGCACAACAGCGCGCAACGTTGCCAGCTGAAGCGCAATATGTCAAGCGGCTTGTTTGTTTAGAGAGCATCGTTAGTTGAGCATCAATTGTTGTTCAGTGGAGAAGCGACGCGCAACAACAATAGTTCCTCTGGCGTCATGTTGTCGACGACCGACGTGTGGTTGATGCGTAGACAGACAACGTTGTTAAACAAATGTTCCGCTTCAACAAGTTGGACAACATGTTGTGCCAAATGTTGCCAAGTGGATACGCGTTAATTATTTATTATTAAGTTACGTCACAACAAAAAATCTCACCTGATATTTGACGTCTAGACCACCAACCGACAGTCCGACTGTCACACTCGTGAATTGCGCGAGCTGTCTCGTCACAGCATGTACCTGTTGACAAGAGGTTTTACATTATTGACAGAATGAAAGCTCACGACTATATCGCAATTGGGATGTTGAGTGTTAGGCTCATGATCTTTTGCGAAATGGACATTCAGCGCCTAGACGAGCCGAGGCCCCGGGTTCGAATCCCGATAGGGAAATATCACCAAAAGTTACTTTGTGATTCCTAGATCGGTTAGGACATTACAGGCTGATCACCGGATTGTCTGGAAGTAAGATGATCCGTGCATCAATCAATCAAATCATTTATTCGCATAGGATTCATGGTTTTGCAAACAGTTGGTAGGTTTTATGTTCTAAGTATCACATGACCCGCTAGATGTAAGCATGCGAAAATTTAGGAGGTAAGCACGAAGGGTGTGTTAAGCCGTTGGTCCCGGTTACTACTTACTGATGTAAGTGGGTAGTCGTTACATGAGCCATGTCGGGGGCCTTTGGGCTGATGAGGTTGGTAATTTATCTCACAACCCACACGGTAGAAGAAGATAACACAAGCTTCATCATCATCAGCCGTACGACGCCCACTGCTGGGCATAGGCCTCCCCCAAGGATCTCCACGAAGATCGGTCCTGCGCTGCCCGCATCCAGCGGCTTCCCGCGACCTTCACCAGATCGTCGGTCCACCTTGTAGCGGGCCTACCCACTGAGCGTCGTTCGACACGTGGTCGCCATTCTAGAACCTTTCCGCCCAGCGGCCCCTTTCCGCCCCAGCGGCTCCAACACAAGCTTACGACTATATCCCAATTGGGATAGTCAGAGGGACATCCATCGCAAGATGAACTAAGCACTTACACCGCACCGAGCTTTCTGTTAGACCAACGCGATAGTGAGCCGTATCGCCGTCTAAATATATAATGGTTCGAACTTGAAGCCACGTCACACCCCGGACACTTCATACAAAACATTTCGTTTTACACAGACACTACACATTGACGTTATCGTACACGCGGAGCAGGTCGTGTCGCATCAGGAAGAAAGAAGACAGAAATGGCGATTACTCCAGAGATACCATAGAATAAGGAAGGACTACGTATAGATAGAACGGCAACTCTCCCCTCCCGGCGGCGACGGCGATACGGCTCACTATCACGTTGGTCTAAGGGCTCAAATTGGATGACAGCGGCAGCGGCGCGGCAGCCGCTGTTCCGTTCTCGATGCCAGCGGCCAAACCGCGCTGTGTTGCGGCGGTATACAGTTGTGTCTCAAATGAACGCGATGTCGAAACGGCGACAACGCGTTTTGGATTGTAGTTCTTTTGTTTCGTATGATTTATTATGGGCAAAAGAAGATCTGAATCCCTATAATGAACAAAGGAAACAAAAAGGCGAGTTTCAAACGCAGAGACACCGCTCGACTAGAGCGCACCGCTCGTACCCCGCTCGCCGCGCCGCTGCCATCGAGAACACTTCAATATAAATCTTAGCATTTAAACGCGCCGCTCCCCGCACCGCCACCGCCGCCGCGCCGCTGTCATCCAGTTTGAGGCCTAACAGAAAGCTCGGTGTGGGTACTTAGTTCATCTTGCGATGGATGTACCTCTGACTACCCCAATTGGGATATAGTCGTAAGCTTATGTTATCTTCTTCTACCGTGTGGGTTGTGAGATAAATTACCAACCTCATCAGCTCCCGACATGGCTCATGTAACGACTACTCACTTACATCATTAAGTAGTAACCGGGACCAAGGGCTCAACGGCTACAGCATAATTACCTGAGCCCCAAGTTCCCTGGTGGGCACCAGCACGAGCACCCTGGTGACGCGGTCGCTGTTGGCCGCGCGATACAACAGCCGCTCTAGTATCGGCAACATGTACGCGGCCGTCTTGCCCGTACCTGTCGCTGCGCACGCGCATATGTCTTTACCTTAAACCAGACACTGTCATTACAACATTTGTTTTTGTATGAGTAGTTACACCAAGAAAAAAAACAAAAAAAAAAATAGGCTACATAAGCCATCTTCGGGCGCATCAGCGTCGTGCCGAAATCGGTCGGAGATCATCATCAGATCAGTTACACCCACAAAACTCACGCCTATTTCCCACCGGGGTAAGCAGAGACTATGGAATTCCATTCGCTTCGATCCTGAGGTTGTTGCGTATATAAGTTCATAAATAAACATTATAAACACTTTTTAAATATAACATCAACATTATTGAACCGAATGGAATTCTATAGTCTCTGCTTACCCCGGTGGGAAATAGGCGTGAGTTTATGTATGCGTGTGTGAGTCACAGGGACTGTAACCTGGAACCTGACAGAGGGCAGCAGTAACTGTCAGTACTATTCAGAGGCGGAGGGCAGGAGTCCTAGTACGGCTTTGTAATAGACTACTCTGGACGCCATCCCACTTGCGTCAGACAGAGTACTGCGGGGCGGAAGGCAAGAGGGACACCACTGCCCTATTTTTCCCTAAAAAAGTAGCATGGAAAATGCTGCACCGACAAGAGCGTGGCACTTAAATTGATGATGATGATGTATGTATCACAGCCTCCGTGGTCTAGTGGTTAGAGCGTTTGGCTCAAGATCTGGAGGTCCGGGTTCGATTCCCGATGGGGACATTGTCGAAATCACTTTGTGAGACTGTCCTTTGTTTGGTAAGGACTTTTCAGGCTTGAATCACCTGATTGCCCGAAAAAGTAAGATGATTCTGTGCTTCAGAGGGCACGTTAAGCTGTTGGTCCCGGCTATTAGCCGTAAAACACCTCCACCAACCCGCATTGGAGCAGCGTGGTGGAGTATGCTCCATACCCCCTCCGGTTGATTGAGGGGAGACCTGTGCCCAGCAGTGGGACGTATAGAGGCTGTTTATGTGTGTATGTGTGATGTATGTATCAGTATTATGATGCGGAAGTAAGTGGTAGAGTTGGAAGAGGAAGACCTGGATGTACATACCGCCGTCAGATTTAGGATGTTTCAAAGAAAGGCCAGGTCAAGAGTACTCTAAACCGGCGAGCATGCATGAAGTCTGATGAAAATCGAAGAAGTCTCTTCTTCTTATCGTGTGGGTTGTGAGGTAGAATACCAACCTCATCAACCCTGGTTTCAGGGTTATTATTGAGCCGCCAGAAGCCTCTGACTCATGTAACAACTACATACTTACATCAGTAAGTAGTGACCGGGACCAACGGCTTAACGTGCCTTCCGAAGCATGGATCATCTTACTTTCGGACAATCAGGTGGTCAGCCTGTAATGTCTTAACCAAACTAGGGATCACAAAGTGATTTTTGTGATATTTCCCCATCGGGATTCGAACCCGGGACCTCTGGATCGAAGAAATGGTGTGTTAGGATCATCATTCGCCGGGTAAACAGTGTTTTTATTTGCTCCACTTTAAATACTTAAGTACCCTTAATTGTATAAGTTATGTACGCCGTAATTGTTATATATATTAGTCATAATACCGTAACCTTATATGTAAAATGTTTTAATATATGTGATGTGGTTGTACTTTATAAATAAATAAATAAATAGTAAGTGGAATTCCGTAGTCTCTCCTCTCTGCCTATCTACCGGAAAAAGTGTGAGCATATAAGGCACAAACTTACCTAACAAAGCAATAGGGATAGTGCTAGCCTGTATGGGCGTAGGGTGCACATAGTTGAGAGTGCCTATAGCTTTGAGTAGTGGCCGTGACAAATTCATCATGTAGAAGGACGCATTCTCGTCGTAAGGAGGCGGCTCCTCGAAGAAATCCGAATCGTACTCTATGCGAGTGCCCTCTGTTTCGGCGTCCTCTAAATCCTGTAAATACAAACTTAAGAAGTTAGAAAAGTTACATACATACATACATAAACTCACGCCCGTAATCCCAAATGGGGTGGGCAGAGCCACAAGTAATCAAAGACAACTTGCAGCCACTGTTGATACGAAGTCCTAAGCTGGATATGATGAACCTTATGGTGATAAGGGATCAGCCTATCGCCCATAACATTAGTCCATCATGTTAGAGGACGCAATCCCTCTGTCGGTTTTTACGACATGCCCGGGAAGACAAGCAGCTGAACGTGTTCTATGTTTTTTATTTGCTCCCAGGACAGCATAGAAGCAGTAGTAGTAGTCTCTATAGTATTAGAAAAGTTAGTAATAACAAATCACACTAAAACGGAAGTGGAAGATAAATTACCAAATTGGAAAGTTTCCCAGGTCAAAGATAGTTATGAAATTCTGATTACTAAATAAAGACAGATCTAAAGGCTTTAATGTACTTATTTTATGTAGGTAGTTCTTTTAATTATTAATTTTGTTAGAATGCACTAACCCGCTATTATACTTGTACAAAATTTTCCTGTACCCAAAGGTTGCCAAGAAGAAATTGCTGCATGAGCAATAAGGCCGCCTGTTGTGCTTTTCTGTATATGCTGTCATTATTTTGTGTCCATTGTGCTCAATAAAGTATTTTATCTATCTATCTTGCAACACGACGAATTTACCAAAAACATCTTTATTTTTTTATCTATTTTTTTCGAGGCTTGAGCCACTCTTGGTGGGTATGCCAGCCTCATAGTTTAGAGCGTTTAATGATGATCAAATCACTTTAAAAAAGAACACCATTACAGCACTACACCATGCTGTTCAGGGATTGTTATTCCTAAGACACACTGTACAGTATTTATATACAAGCCTTGCCGCTACGGACACTGGATCTGCCAAGAGGCACCCAATCTCTCCTCCATGTAGATTTTGGTGGAATAATTTCCTTCTAATCTCTTTATTCCGGTCACACTCCACCAAAAAATGCATAAGGTCCTCGACAGTCCCACAGCGTGTACAATTGGGCAAGTCCTTTTTCCTCATTAAAAAGCAAAATTTATTAAGTGGCATGGGACCAGAACGAACTCTAAATGCCGAAAGTAAGTGCCCTTCGACAGACCAGCACCATCAAAAGCATCATAGAAGGGAAGTTACAAAGAAAGTGTGCGTCAAGCTAGCGGCCTCAAAAAAAAAATGGGCACGAAAAAATAATTTGACCATACCAAAAAATAGTACTCTTATTGAAAAAAATAGTACCTGTTGTAAAAAAATTAGTACCATCACGGTTCTGGATTTATAGCCATGTTTTATTGCACTTGCTAGCTTGACGGTGAGCGAAATTTGGCGAGAGTTAACGACAAGGTCTTTCGCTTTGATTTAAACGCCAAAAAATAGTACCGAAATAGTACTCACCCCCTGCAAAATACCGAAAGTAGTACTTCAACGGTTCCAAAGTTATAAAGGCAGTTCTTTGATCCCGCTAGCTTGACGTTTTGAAAATACCTATTATCTGGGGAATGCTTGCATACTTCAGTTTGTAACTAATGTCAATAAACTCGTATGAAATAGTACTCCCTACCATCATAATTTGGACCTGATTCTCTTTGTAAAAATATGTCAAAAAGTCATTATAACCTATGTCATACATTTATCAAGACAAGTACAGTCGCGAACAAAATTATTACACATGGTCAAGAATGTTGTCAGATTTTAGTATTTTTCCCCATTTTTGGGTAAAAATTGGTGAAGTGCCAGGGTTGTCAGATGAAAGTAATATCATTGTTGAAACTCTTTGAGTTATTCTACAAATACTGCAAATTGTTTATTAACAAACACTTCGATCCGTAACAAATTCAACATGAAGGTATAAATTATAAAATAAAACAGCAGATTAAAAATGTATTATGATGTATTAAAATCACAGATTGTTTTCGATAAGAAACCCATGCAGCCATTTTCTATTAAAATTAGTGCATATGGGTGTATGCAATAGGATTTTTTTGTAATAGCAGCACTCTGAAGTGCAAAGAAATGGTAGGGTAGACCTCCAAAATGGCAATACTTACGAATAAATTGTGAGGTTATGTAATTGTCTACGTGACTGTATCAACAACAAATGTATGGCATAGGTTATGATGATTTTTTAACATTTCTACAAAGAGAATCGGATCAAAATTATGATGGTAGGGAGTACTATTTCATACGAGTTTATTGACATTAGTTACAAACTGAAGTATGCAAGCGTTCCCCAGATAATAGGTATTTTCAAAACGTCAAGCTAGCGGGATCAAAGAACTGCCTTTATAACTTTGGAACCGTTGAAGTACTACTTTCGGTATTTTGCAGGGGGTGAGTACTATTTCGGTACTATTTTTTGGCGTTTAAATCAAAGCGAAAGACCTTGTCGTTAACTCTCGCCAAATTTCGCTCACCGTCAAGCTAGCAAGTGCAATAAAACATGGCTATAAATCCAGAACCGTGATGGTACTAATTTTTTTACAACAGGTACTATTTTTTTCAATAAGAGTACTATTTTTTGGTATGGTCAAATTATTTTTTCGTGCCCATTTTTTTTTTGAGGCCGCTAGCTTGACGCACACCAAAGAAAGAGGAAGGGAAGACCAAGAAGAGCTTACATGGAACAGATCAAAGAAAAGGCGAACGTCGTGTCTTATAGGGAAGTAAAAGAATTAGCCTTTGATAGACAAGATTGGAGAATGATACACCGACAAGAGCGTGAATCTTAAATTCTAATCTAATCTAGCCTACAAGATCCCACTGCTGGGCAAAGGCCTCAACTTCCTCTTTCCATTTTTCGCGGTCCTGTGCGCACTCCGGTCAGTCCCTCCGGCAAGCGTCTAAGTCTTCACGCCATCTCTTTCTTTATATGTTTGTTGCATGCACCCTGAGCGGTGGGTACGGATCGTCAAGCATTGGGTGCCCCATGACGGGTACAGGCGTTGTGGATCTTAAATTACTGATGAATAATGCTGACCTGTTTTAGCTTATCCTTCTTGGTGAGTTTCTTCTGCTTGGTTTTAATCTCGTCTCTCTTGAGCTCATCATCTGATATCTCCAACTCATCCACATCACCATCTACAACAAAACATAACATATATAAACTGTATATGTCCCACTGCTGGGCACAGGCCTCCCCTCAATCAACCGGAGAGGGTATGGAGCATACACCAAGCTGCCCCACTGCGGTTGGTGTTTTACGGCTAATAGCCGGGAGCAACGGCTTAACGTGTCCTCCGAAGCACGGAATCATCTTACTTTTTCGGACAATCAGGTGATTCCAACCTGAAAAGCCATTACTAAACAAAGGACAGTCTCACAAAGTGATTTCGATAATGTCCCCATCGGGAATCGAACCCGGACCTCCAGATCGTGAGCCTAACCACTAGACCATGGAGGCTGTACAAAAAACACACAAATCCATGATAGCTTGTTCGAATTCTAGCTGAGGCTCTAAACCATGGAATTTGACTTTATGAGTTAATTCATGTTTGGATAATTGATACAACATGGTTTCCAGGACTTGTGCCTGGTGAATGGCAATGACATTGGGGATTCAGGTGTGGTGCTCTGTTGTTGTTATGATAAGTTGGTCAATAATCAGTCTTTTTCAGAAAGTTTCTTAAACCTTTAAAATGCATAGCTTTTTTTTACCTTTGTCTTCAACATCGGAGTCAGTGTCCACATCCTCAGCGTTCCCGTGCACCTTCACCTGGGCCCTCCGCCGTGCTATCTTCTCATCAATAGTTCTCTTCACATTCCTTCTCACATACTTCTGAATGTCATCCCATGTGTTCTAAAAAACAGATATATTTAATTTTACTGAAGAATTTCTTGTACTTAGTTTTTTCTTCAAAACCTTTTTTTTCCTAGACGTTGGCAGAATCATTGTTTCTAAACAATACAGCTAAACAAAAAAAAACAATAAAAGTGAAGTAAATAATTACAGTCATAGTAGTGAGGTAAATTTTACTGAAGAAAAACCATAATAATTATTAATTATTATTTTTGTCAAAGAATAAGTCTGGAGATTCAGAGAAGCAATGCTGCCAGCCTGTTTGGCACCTTGCCTCAATGTGACACATTTATAAGATATGTGTTTGTTCTTTGTTCAATAAATCATAATTGAATCATTAAAGTGTTTATTGTAAATAACATATTCTTTTACTATATCAAATAATTTATTGTGTCCTCTATTGAATCATTTTTAAATAACTTTATTTCACAGCATTATGCCTATTACAAGTTATATAGTATATGGGTGAATTTAAAAATGTGTCAAGTTTGGTGGCGACTGTCGTATATTTTTTTCGTGAAAAATTGGAGAAATTGGGAATTGAAAAATTCCTTTTTCATGTCGGAACCGAGGATCCTTTCGGATGTTTTTCATGTCGGAACCCAATTCTTCACGAAAAAATAATATGAAATTTCGCCACCAAACTTGAAATTTTGAGATTCACCCATATACACCCACTCCTCACTCTATGTTTAAATCCCATGAAATAGGGGCTAGCCTATTAGCATTAACTGGGCACAAATGCCATAAACCATGTGATATCAATTATATATGATCCAAACATGAATTCAAACTCATACATACACGAACCATATCTATTTCCACCAGTGTAAGCAAAGACAAAGATGGAATTCCATTTGCTTCGATCCTGACACACATCTATTGCTTCCTCCACATTCATCAATCATTTCATACACGCACGCCGGGTCAGAGTAGATCATACTGACCTTTTCTAAGGACATCTCCAATTTGGTCAATGTATGTCCTTTTAGGACTCAAAAACATTCAAAATCAAGGTGGAATTCAGTGGTTTGGTGGACTGATGCTATGTTTTGTTTTCCATTAATGTTAATTACCATATCTCCAACCACAAAACGAATAACTGAAGCCTTATATGATCTTTTTAATGATGATATTATGTTGTCTGTTACCTTATTGTACTCTTCTACTGAAGATACAAAGTTAAACTTAGGGTCGAAGTCAGCCTTCTGCTTGCTTTTTTGCTTTGATGGTTGATACTGAAACAAGTGTAAACTCATTTTAAGTACTTATGTAAAGAAGAAAACAAATTCAGATTTGAGATAAGTAATTCAAGTAAACACTTTAAATTATAGGATCTTTCTTTTAAGTAATGTTTCTAATGTAAAATTAAAGTGTATGTTTAGATCAAATATTTTTAAAGAAAATAACATTGCAATAACTTGCACATTCTGTACCTCTATTTCTTCATCAGATTCCTCCGAGAAATCTTCGACTTCCTCGCCATCACCGATTGTTTTGATAAATCCTGGGAAGCCTTCAACTTGAGTCATGGTTAAAACTATAATTTAATGACACATTCCTATTTAAAATACCATGTAACTTTACAAAACTACAACGCTTTGAGGTTATCTTTCAAACTCACATGTTATTGTAACGTTCCATTATACGTGACATAGTTATACAAACGTCACCGTGAATAACTCAACTGCGTAAAAAGAATCTTACGTTTAGGAATTATAATAAATAACACTAAATAACAAGATTAGCAAGGCAAAGATATATTATAATTCCAAGAAAGTTCAACTTCCTCTAGCATTCAATGAGGATGATGATTAGCATGAATTTTACGGAAAAGGAAAACTTTTAAATGAGATAAAAAACGAATGAGTATAATCTCCTTATCTTATTCAATTTTAGGACGAATGTAATAATGTCATTGGGAAACTTTAGTGCTGAGCGCTTCTTGGGTGAAATCGAGTATGTAAAGTTTTTTAAGTTGACATACTAAGGTCTTTGTTGACATGTTACTGCTATTTCCTTGTTATTTGTTATTAAACAATTTTATAACTTATACAAAAGTTCCGTACTTTGTTTTTGATTTGATTTGACCTGTATATAAATGACGTCACAAATCAACTTTGTCGATTTAATCGGTATAATTTAATTATTCCATCGATGACTGAACACATCACTATTTTTGTTCATGTCATCCATCACAGGTGTGTGATGTGAAAAATTGAATTAAATTCACCGAAAATTAGCTGAAAATGGCAGATCAGTTACTTATTCACGATGATATTAAACTGTAAGTAGACTATACTTTAATTTGCTAAGTTTCAAACGTTGTGTCTTCAGGAAAATACATTAAAAGAGTTCGATGTTTATACGCGCCCAGTTATCGTGTTTTCAACGAAACCTTACAAATATTTACGTTATTATTCAGCCTATTAGCATTTACAAATAGTAATAATGTGCAGGTAGTAAGAGAAATTAATGAACAATCCTGGGAAGCCTTCAACTTGAGTCATGGTTAAAACTATAATTTAATGACACATTCCTATTTAAAATACCATGTAACTTTACAAAACTACAACGCTTTGAGGTTATCTTTCAAACTCACATGTTATTGTAACGTTCCATTATACGTGACATAGTTATACAAACGTCACCGTGAATAACTCAACTGCGTAAAAAGAATCTTACGTTTAGGAATTATAATAAATAACACTAAATAACAAGATTAGCAAGGCAAAGATATATTATAATTCCAAGAAAGTTCAACTTCCTCTAGCATTCAATGAGGATGATGATTAGCATGAATTTTACGGAAAAGGAAAACTTTTAAATGAGATAAAAAACGAATGAGTATAATCTCCTTATCTTATTCAATTTTAGGACGAATGTAATAATGTCATTGGGAAACTTTAGTGCTGAGCGCTTCTTGGGTGAAATCGAGTATGTAAAGTTTTTTAAGTTGACATACTAAGGTCTTTGTTGACATGTTACTGCTATTTCCTTGTTATTTGTTATTAAACAATTTTATAACTTATACAAAAGTTCCGTACTTTGTTTTTGATTTGATTTGACCTGTATATAAATGACGTCACAAATCAACTTTGTCGATTTAATCGGTATAATTTAATTATTCCATCGATGACTGAACACATCACTATTTTTGTTCATGTCATCCATCACAGGTGTGTGATGTGAAAAATTGAATTAAATTCACCGAAAATTAGCTGAAAATGGCAGATCAGTTACTTATTCACGATGATATTAAACTGTAAGTAGACTATACTTTAATTTGCTAAGTTTCAAACGTTGTGTCTTCAGGAAAATACATTAAAAGAGTTCGATGTTTATACGCGCCCAGTTATCGTGTTTTCAACGAAACCTTACAAATATTTACGTTATTATTCAGCCTATTAGCATTTACAAATAGTAATAATGTGCAGGTAGTAAGAGAAATTAATGAACAAGCTAATTAAAATGACCTATGCCTCATAAATTTCGACTATCAGCTTTGGTTCATGATATGACTTCACATATGTTTAGTTAGTCAATAGACTGATTCGGAGGCGAATTACGTCACTTTTATCAGCCTATTAGTGTCGTGATAGTATATAAATATTTATCATTTCATATTTACACCTTAATAACTTTTTCCTTAAGAAAATACCATAGAAATTGAAACCTAAATTGCTAGGAATCTTACCTAATAAAATAAGTTCAAAGTATCATAACTACCTTTTTTTTTTAAAAAAGTATCATAATATAATAAATAGTTAAATAGCCCCAATTCTAGACATATTTTTTTTCCTTTTTTTTATAGGAGATTGGCATTGAACTAAAAAACTCATTGAAATTATTATGTTTTGTTATGATTCTAAAGCTAAGGTCAAGGAGGAAGGCCAAAAAGTGCCCCAAGTAGATATGATAATTGTTAATTATTTATTTAGGTACACATACATCAATAAATTGTCTCAGTGATGAGTTATAATTATGATTAATATTAACTTCTGTGTTTATATTATTTTATTTTAAGCAATTAATGATAAAACTAACATAAGCTCACAACTATATCTCAATTGTTACTGGCAATAAATTTATTTTATTATTCTTAATTGGGGTAGTCAAAGGTACATCCATCGTAAAATCAACTAAGTGCCCACACTGTACCGAGCTTTCTGTTAGACCAATATAATAAGTGGTGATAAAACTAATCCATCAATTTTTAACAGATTTACAACGTCAGACAAGTTCTTCCTGGAGCCCACCATCAATCCAACGGAGACGATGGTCATTGACCGGATCACAGGAGTCGCCACCGTTGAAGGTATACGGGTCGTTCTTCTTTTTTATCGACAATAAAAAGACATTTTCTCGATTTATCGGATTTAACATCTTTAAAATTATAACGGCAATAAATATTTTAAAACATCATATAAAGATGTGTCTGTAGAGGACTATTTAGTGGTTCTCTTTATCTTGGTAACATACTTTTCTTTGCAGGCGCATTCCAAAAAATATTGTGACAGAGTGGCCCTTTTCATCGGAGACACCATTTCAATTTACCACTCTGTCACATAATTTTGTGAAAAACGATCAAGCTACGTTAATAACTAATTGAGGAACCGATTAGTATTTTGCTTGTATTTTGAGTATAATAAGATAACTATATTTTTGGACAATCAAAACATGAAATAAAATTCTAAAACATAACTTATCAGAAGCAGAACGAAGGACAGATCATTGTCGATAAAAAAGAAGAACAACCCATACACATATTTTTAAAGGCTTTCCGCCCGCGAATTTGTCCGCGTGGACTTCGGTTATCGCAACAAATCTTTTCCATCCCCTAGTCATCCCCTGATTTTCAGGATAAAAACCATCCTATGTTCACTTCATTTTTATAGTTTATGGCAACCAGTCTATGTTCTTCCTTAGGTATAACACTATTTCCATACAAAATGTCATTTAAAACGGTCCACCGGTATAAGCGTGAAGTTGTTACTTTGGCATTTATTTAAGATACACCATTAGTATATAATAATAAAGATTTATTTTCAGACATTACAATCCATAAGTGTTAGCAAACACAACTTTTTTTTTTGTATATATGTCACCGTAAAATTGTAAATAACGTTAGATTATAATCTATCGATTTGAATCTCGCGAGATTGTGAACTGTCGAATAATTATGAATCGTATCATATTGCTTACAATTTAACGTATTATTTTTCGGTAGATTATAATTTATCGAAGTGAAACCGTCAAATTGTGATACGAAACGCACCTCGCGTGCTATACCATAGAGTTACAAAACTATTAGAGTGAGCATAATGTTAATTTGGGATTCTCTTAAAATGCATAAATGTTTTTGTCATAATTTTAATTATCATAATCCTTTTTGCATAACGTTTTTTAGCATAATAGTTTTACTTTCCCATAATAACATCTAGGAATACTGGTTTGTTAGGTATAACTTATTTTTGGGATTAATAAATAGATATCCATAATTCTTTTTTAGAATAATAGTGTTTTGTCATAATTTTTACAAGGCATAACAGTAGGTTAGGGTGCGGCGGGGGTGGCCCCCTATGCCGCCAACATGTTTATCTTACACACGAAAAGTATACTGAATGATACGTTTCAGATTTTTTAATTTTGATACATTTTTTTCTTACCATGTGATGTCAGAATTATTGATTACTTACTAAATAATTAATAAATACGTACTTGATTTCACAATCTTGAAGAGCATTTATTTTATTTGACTGACACCTGTGTTTTATTCCTAACTCTATGGACACAGAACGGTCTACTGTAAGGCCGACCAATCAGGGACAGCCGTCGGACAGTTGACAATTTGACAATTGTAAGATTGTGATTTAACAGTTTTACTTCGATAGATTATAATCTGACGAATAATAATACGTTAAATTGTAAGCAGTATATTACGTTTCACAATTTTTCGACAGTTCACAATCTCGCGAGATAGATTATAATC
The DNA here is from genome assembly GCF_024362695.1 of Pectinophora gossypiella. Classification (NCBI taxonomy): domain Eukaryota; kingdom Metazoa; phylum Arthropoda; class Insecta; order Lepidoptera; family Gelechiidae; genus Pectinophora; species Pectinophora gossypiella. Next base: position 5,226,260 of record NC_065424.1, read on the forward strand.
TAACGTTATTTACAATTTTACGGTGACATATACATAAAATATTACATACATATCAAATACAACAGACACTGTATGTTATACCATTACAGGTGTATACAACATTCAAGTAAAAATTTTAAACAAATAATAAATTTAAAGTTAGAAATTAAATAATAACAATGTTGGATAAAAACTATAGACAGTTAAATTATAGAAAATTTATTATGCGACTTTGCAATCGGCGTTCCCCGAAAACACGATAGATGGCGTTAATAAGTTTTTTCTTCGTTTAAACTTCTAATTTCATGGATAACAGATATATATGCACCTTTTATCTTTATTTTTTACCGACTTCTAAAAAGGAGGGGGTTCTCAATTCGACCGTATATTTTTTTTTTGGTGTAAATGATGACCCTTTTATTACACCAAGGTACAATTAGAATTTCCACCCATTATTATTCTGATCAAAATAAAGAGAAGCATTAAAGGTAACAACATCATTCTATACATAATGTGATCCAAATATCAAGCAACAATTAGTTTTATATATGCTTCTGCCATTACATTGCATTTTTGAATAATTATGTACCCCAGCAATGTGAAAATAGGTAATTATCACGTTAAAAGTGAACAGCGCCATCTATCGTGTGTTTGGGGAACGTCGATTGGAAAGTCAAGTAATTATTATTATTTATAATGGCCCCGATTCCTGCAGACACCGCCTAATTTTATTTTAAGTTTTATCCGTCATTTTCATATCCATCGAAAAGGAAAGGGACGGATGATTCACAGCTCTTAATTTTAGGAAGAATGAGTAAATGAATGAATAACCCGGGCGAATCAAAAAGGTATGTCGCTGGTATGCAATCCGTTTGACGTGCTGTCTACTTACCTGTGTCGGGTTATTGACTGATGTAAAATTTTTAGACGGTTGTTTTAGATTTGTCCTTAAAATTGACGTGTGTTCCATAAATTTTATGTTTGTCGATTACCCGTCCTTTTCCTTTTCGGCGGATAAGAAAAAGACAGATATAACTTAAAATAAATTAAATGGTATTTACAGGAATTAGCACCAATATTAGTGTGAATTATTTCAGACACACAATCGGTGAAGATTCCTATCCCGGCGAGCGCATACAAGCCCGTGTGTGGCTTCCTTGGTACGATCAAGTTGGTGTCTGGCCTCTACCTCATCGTCGCCAAATATAGGATACTGGTAAGTCATATTAGGTCGTGTATTAGGTTCAAGATAAATTATGAAACTCTGATTACTAAATAAAGACAGACCTAAAACTAACGAAAAACATTTTCTTTTTTCTATTAAACTTATTTATGAATTTTAATCAATAAAAACGTATTAATAAGTCCGACATTTTGTTACGTTTTTCTATGACGTCACAGTGTGCTTTTCATACAAATGCCATGGTAATTTCGTGTTTTGACGTTTAGTAAAATTAACTGATTTGACTAGTTGGAAACTAGACTATTGCAATCGCGGCATACGCGAACGTATCGGCTGTCAACCAATGGCATATGTAGCTATTGGCCAAGATGTTATTAAAAAAAAATTCCAACTAGTCAAATCAGTTACTTTTTACTAAACGTCAAAACACGAAATTACCATGGCATTTGTATGACATAGCGTGACAAAATTTCGCACCTATTTTTACATTTTTCTTTATTAAAATTCATAAATGAGTAGAAAAAAAAGTGATTTGTCCCCTTTAGATTTCATAATTTATCTTTGACCTAAGAAACTACCCAATTATCAAACAATTGGAATTGACAAATGAAACTATGGTTAAGATTAATTTTCAAGTTTTACATTTTTCCTCACCTTTATGTTTTCCAACTATATATTAATGTGTGTATATTTTGTTGTCTACCTAAATAAACTTGTTTATTATTATTATGGTTGTTTGGAAGAAATCGCTTTCAGCGATAAGGCCGCCATTTGCCATGTGCTTAGTTAAGAGTCTTTTTGTAATTATTTCTTTTTGTTTTTTTTTTGCAATAAAGTGTATTTTGTATTTGTATTAATTAAATGACAATAATAATTTTTATATAATATTTATGTGCAATGTATACCTGTGGCAAAATCGAGCAAACACAATGGCACCTCATTCCATCCTTCCCTTGAAGCCATTCGGCATTCATAGCATTTTTCAACCCTGTGTAATTTCATTGTGAACAAAGTTATAAGCTAGAATTTTATACTGATGATGATGATCTCTCTGACCAATTTCGGCCATGGCGACCACTTCGACTCCTAGTCGGCACGACGCTGATGCGCCCGAGGATGGCTTAGGTAACCTATCTTTACAGTGAACTCCCGCGCACAGTGAAGGCACGTGAGCACACCGTTTTGGTAATTATAATGAATAGCGGCAGGGGGACGGGCCTTCAACTCATCACGTTTAGCGTCGAGGTCTGCCGTGTGCTGTTGCTCGAACTCGTGTACTCGCCTCGTCACAAGCCTGCGCTATTCTGGGCGCTGTGCTGCCAAACCCTCCCATTGAGAAAGCTCAATGTTGCATCTTCTCATATGCCGCTTCAGAACATGCTAGAATTTTATACTAACATGTGGGACGCCACCTGTGCTTGCACGTTTGCAGCAACGCACCTGCCCCGTACTACTCGAACCGCAGGGGCAGCTGCCGAGTGGGCCGCTAGCCAAAAGCTGGCGAAATACGGGGACTTAACGCGGACCCACGATTTTGTCCCTTTTGCCGTCGAGACTTCGGGTGTGTGGTGCTCGGCGGCCAAGGATTTTATTCGTGTTTTGGGGAGGCGCTTGAGGGACCGCGGTAGTGACCCCCGCGCCAGCTCGTTCCTGGTTCAACAGGTTTCCTTGGCAATAGTGCGCGGTAACGCGGCCAGTATAATGGGCACCTTTGAACCAGGTACGAGAGGGGGCGGTATTTTAGACTGACTAGTGTTTGTGTTATAATTTGAAATGTTTAAAAAAAAATAAACGTTTATTATTAAAAAAAAAAAATACTAACATTATAGGTAATGTCTCAAAATGTTTACTTGCAGGTGGGTACAATCAACGGGCAAGATGTCTACGAGTTGGCTGGCTATGAGATGATTCCATTTTCCCGTACAAACACACACCTCACTAGCAAACAGGTAAGCCTCTTGGAAGCATGTCTTGATGCGTGATACTAGTTTAACACTAGCTATCTGCCCGCGACTTCGATGATTCTAACTTTAAAAATGTCAAAGTTTCATATAAACTTTCGACCCCTTTCTTAACCCGTTGAGGGTTGAATTTCGCAAAATCCCGTCTAAGTTTTTATTTATTTATTTATTTTAAACTCATACAAACTTATAAACTAATAAATCACATCAATAATCCCCAAAGGGGTTTGTCCTGATGAACATTCCGCTTTAAAATTACTAAAATTTACTTAAACTAAAATTATAATATGTATTTACTTAACTAATGAACATTAACGATATTGATACCCACTACGCGCCACAATAGGTACCGAGTGCGATCATCAGGCCGGCTACATCCTAAAAGGAACCCCTAGAATTTGGGACACCTAGCATTTGTAGTTTCTGAGATTCGAAAGTCGAAAGCCCGTATTTTGAGTTAGATCAGTGTGAAAATGAGAGATGACAGAGTGTACTTCCTGTTATTGCTTTTTTTTTAATTTTAAGGGAAAAAGACTTAACTTGTTATTGTTATAAACTATTGTGTATAATACATACATACATAAATTCACGCCTATTTCCCGTTGGGGTAGGCAGAGAATACCACTTACTACGATCCTGAAACTTTTTCTTCCACTCTCATCAGTCTACTGACTACAGTGTAGCCCCTCCTTTAAAACATATTGTGTGTAATAAAGTTTATTATTTTACTGTAGGTAGAGGATAACGCGACATATGAGAAAATGTTGCGGCAGGCGCTTGAGACGCCTGGTATCTACTTCTCATACGGATACGACATGACGCATTCCGTGCAGCGGCTGTACAACGTGGCGGCGGACTTCACTAAGGTGAGTCATCATCGTCTCCTCACCAACTCATCAACTCCTCAGCTACTCCTCAACGTCTCCTCATCATCACCTCATCACCTCCTCAATATCTCGTCATCATTTCCTTATCATCAACAAGGCGCGGGAACTCTTACTTAACCACAAAACGGAAAAAAACTGATCTATTCACCTGCGCTCTGAGTGAGTTCATAAAAGTAGGACTCCTAGTTACTTCATTGTAATTTATTAGTTAAATATTTATCTCCTAAGACCGAGATTGCCAGACATAATAGGTCAACAATTGGGTTTGGATTTTAAAAGAACTGGGACCTCAAAGTTAGAGGCAAGCGTTCTACCAACTGGGTCACCACGGATTTCACCGTTTGATTTTAAAGAAAGAAGAAAAACATACTATGTTTATGTTTTTTTTTGCAGATGGGCCTGGCCAACCGAGCTGACCCTCGGTTCCTGTGGAACGGCCACCTGCTGCGAGACTACTCCGACCCCAAGTTCTCCAGGTTCACGCTGCCACTCATACAGGGATGTATCCTTTTTGAAATGCAAGAGAGAAGATCAAACGGTGAAAGCCGTGGTAGACCAGTTGGTACAACGCTTGCCTCTCACTTTGAGGTCCCGGGTGCGAATCCAGTACAAGCCAATAATTGGCGAATTTGTTTTCGAATTCATGGTTGAATCATAAATGATTATCACGTGCTCAGCGGTGAAGGAAAACATCGCGAAGAAACCCACATTCCCGAGAAATGCATTTTCGGAGGCATCTGACCTGTATTGGGCTGGTTTTCCCTACGCGGGGTGGAAGGTCAGACAGGCAGTCGCTAGTTGGGTCCGCCACAGTGGTAGACCCGAGCCGGGAGTCAGTGCCCGCCAAGTGGCAGATAAGAAATACATTTCCTTGACAACCAGCCAGTCGTGTCAATAAACCGGACGACGGTGAACGGTCAGCAGGTCACGTGGTCCTTGGTCTCGCGCCGCAGCGTGGACCGCGCTGGGACCAGGTTCTTCATGCGGGGGGTAGACACCCAGGTAATGTACATGGGCCTACTTTCTTCTCTTCTATCGCGTGGGTTGTGAGGTGGATTACCTCATCAACCCTGGTGTCAGGGTCACTATTGAGCCGCCAACGGCCCCTGACATGGCTACACCCATAGGTGTAAGTGACGTATGGTATTGTATGGACGACGGGCATACAAATACGTATGGGTCTTAGTGACACCGTAACGAATACTGAGGGGGATATACGACGGCGACTCCTAAATATCTATCCCGGGTCGTTGTTGTGGTGGGCTCTGATGTGGCTGGCGAAACCGAACTTCGACTTGCAAGGTCCGGTCACACGGCACACAATAAAGCTGGCCTGGCGAATTGAGCGAGTTATAGGAGGGTTTCGGTCGAGTTTTCCGTATTTGGCGCTCGAGATCTTGTAAACGCTTCTCTTCAAATAAATTCACGCTATGAACGATGCGGCGCCATTCCGGTCTTAGACGAGCACGATCCTCCCAACAACAGAACACAGAACAGTTGGTATCTCACATAATTAAAACACATAATAACGGGTTCTTACCGCGTTTAAAGTAGGGATATGAGACTCCTACACAACTACTGACTACTGGATATGAGACTTAGTGGGAGTCTCATATCCCTACTTTAAACGCGGTAAGAACCCGTTATAATGTGTTTTAATTATGATAATAGCCGCGTAATCTTAAAACAATGGTAGATACCACGAGATTGCGTTTAAGCACGTCTTTGTAACGCAGATATTGCCCACCATGTTTTGGTTTTCCGCTAAAGAGCTCGGAATAGAAAACTGCCTTGACGACACGCTTCGAAAGGTCCTTATTGAAACTTTCTGTCTCCGGGCCAAATTAACAATTCCGGCACAAATTCGGACCTTATTCAGGATCCCTGGGTCCCTGGCTTTGACTCCAAGCGAAAAATCTCGTGTAGGACCAACCACGGAAAGTCAAACCATCACCTACATAAATAGGGCTTAAAGGAGTCGCCACACTGTGAATGTGGTCACCCGGATCAAACCATATCTCACACTGTGTGACGGATAGTACTTTACATGCCGGATAGGACGGCAGAGACTTGGTTAGGGGAGCTTCAGCTGGATATATGATCCACGCAGGATATTTAATTTTTGTCTGCCATACGCAATAATAATAATAATAATAATTAACAATTTAACATACAAATGAACCAGCTAACCCCAAGAATTCGCCCCACCAGGGTTACGTAGCGAACTACGTGGAAACGGAGCAAATAATCGAGAAAGGTGGCCAGAAGACCTCCTTCGTACAGACCCGAGGGTCCATACCGCTTTACTGGACGCAGTACCCCAACTTGAAGTACAAGCCACACATGGAGTTGTCTCATGAGGACCACGTCGCCGCGTACTCCAAGCATCTGATCGACCAGCATCAACGGTACGGGAATCAGGTGCTTCTGAACCTGGTAAGTGCGTTTCTTTTTTTATAATTTGAACTGCTTATCCCTGGCTGTACAGGTTGAGACGGATGAGACGCACGCCAAAATACAGGGTGTTAGTGACATCGTAACGGAAACTGTGAGGGATGATTCAGGCCATGATTCTGAGTTGATATCAAGTGGAATTTCCCGTCGCAAAAGTATGGAACTGAAAATAATTAAAACAAACACCGTCAGGATTCCACTTGATGTCAACTCAGAATCATGGTCTGAGTCATCTGAGTATTCGTACGTACTTGTAGGGGATGTAAGTGACATCGTAATGAATACTGTTCTTCTTCTATCGTGTGGGTTGTGAGGTGGATTACCAACCCCATAAACCCTGGTGTCAGGGTTACTATTGAACCGCCAAAGGCCCCTGACATGGCTCATGTGACGACTACTAACTTACATCAATATCAGTAAGTAGTAACCGGGACCAACGGCTTAACGTGCCTTCCGTAGCTCGGATCATCTTTCTTTCGGACAATGACAAATGGACAAATGTTTACAGGTAACCAAACTTAGGATCTCAAAGTGATTTTTGTGATGTGAGGATCTCAAAGTGATTTTCGTGATGTGTCCCCACCGGGTTTCTATTTAATTACTGTGTTAAATTGTTCAAAGGTAGATTGTGAATGTCAATGGGAATCTTATAGTAAAAACGTTGCCTATTTAGTGATTTTATGCAGTCGAGTCTTATGCAGCATTGTGTCTCCAGATCGACCAGCGCGGCAACGAAGAGGACCTGGAGCGTGGCTACCGCGCGGCGGTGGCGGCCGCGGCGCTGCCCGGCGTCAGGTACGAGCCCTTCGACTTCCACGCCGAGTGCCGCGGCATGAGATACGACAGGCTCAACGTGCTCATAGACAGGATCTCGCATGAACAGGTGAGACACCGCCACACCCATCGCGCTCCCCATTTCAATTCAATTCAATAATTTTATTTCAGACCATGTGTCCATAATTGTTAGTAACAGTACAAACTTATATACATACTATGTTAGTGGCAAAAAAAAACAAATCAAATCAAAATTAAAATTAGATAAATTATAAAATGAAATACAATTAAATAACCTCACCTCTGTATGTGTAGCTGCACCCAATGACGCAGCATTTGTCCGACCAAGTAGTTAATGCCATCTGCGGCAAATCTGCAATAAGTCACGTCAAAAAATAAAAATAAGGCGCACTCGTTCTCACAAATACATATATACTTTATTGCGCCAAAATAAAAAGAAATAATTACAAAAGACTCTTAACTAGGTACATTGCAAATGGCGGCCTTATCGCTTAAAGCGAGGTGAAGGAAAATTTTTCCCTCGCCTTATGGTTGTCTGGAAGAAATCGTTTTAAGCGATAAGGCCGCCATTTGCCATGTACCTAGTTAAGAGTCTTTTGTAATTATTTATTTTTATTTTGGCGCAATAAAGTATATTTGTATTTGTGAGAACGAGTGTGCCTTTTTTAAATTTTTGTAATAATTTAAATTGAAACATTGCGGGTACAAACTATAAGTACAACTTACCAATAAATACATGCAAATAAATATATAACATACATACAAAAATAAATAATATTTATTTATTACATTTATTCATTTATAACAAAGGTCATGCCAATCATCATCATCATCATCTTCAATTTAAGAGCCACGCTCATGCCAATAACCCTCTTTATATAATATTAACACTTTTCCAGACAGAATTCGGCTATTTCATGGCTAACGGGGGCAGCATCATGATGCAACAGACAGGAGTGTTCAGGACCAACTGCGTGGACTGCTTGGACCGCACCAATGTGGTGCAGAGCATGTTGGCCAAGAGACAGATGACCGCTGCTTTGAAGATGTTGGAGGTAGTTAAAGGAGACGAGAGTAATCCCAAGCTGGATGGCTTGTTTAATACGGTGAGTTTTTGTAAGTTTTGACGAATTTCGATGGACTTTTTGGAGCTTAATTTAGCAACTTGTTGAAAAAATACTCTCAAATAACTGTCTGGCAGACGATAAGTCCACCCGACTTATTATAATTTGCTCGAAGGTTTGGGCGGACCACGCGGACATGATATCGACGCAGTACTCGGGCACGGGCGCGCTCAAGACGGACTTCACGCGTACAGGCAAGCGGACCCACATCGGTATGATCCGAGACGGGATCAACTCGCTCACTAGGTACTACAAGAACAACTTCAGCGACGGATTCCGACAGGTACACCAACATAACCTCACTACTACCACGGTATAAGCTCACTACTAATTGGTATCTCCAACATTCCAAGGACGTAAATTTTATTATTGAAAATTAAGCGAATTACTGACTTAATGTATCTAGTTACTATTACTTTAAACTGTAAGTAAATCCTTTACTTATAAACTGCCTATATACGTCCCACTGCTGGGCACAGGCCTCCCCTCAATCAACCGGAGGGGGTATGCAGCATACTCCACCACGCTGCTCCACTGCGGGTTGGTGGAGAAATCCTTTACTAAAACTTCAAAATTTCCTTGCAAAGTAAATATAAATCATTGGTTGTGGGTAATTTATTACGAAATGGCAACTCAGGGCGGGATGACGTCAGCTGGGCTAACCTTGAAATCTAAACTGTCACTTTTGAGCATACTTACCTTTACTTAGTTGAAAAGGCCACATCGAAGCAATTCATCTAAAAAAGAAACAGTCGCGCATATAAAAGTAAGTGCGTAATGCATACAAAACGTCAAATAGCAATATTGCTTTTTTAGATGAATTGCTTCGATGTGGCCTTTTTAACTCCCAGGTAAGTATGCTCAAAAGTGACAGTTCACATTTCAAGGTTAGCCCAGCTGGCGTCATCCCGCCCTGAGTTGCCATTTCGTAAAAATAAGTTACCCACAACCAATGATTTTTAACCCCTGGTTTTCTTATACCACGATCAAAATGATGATTATTTATTTTATCTTTCAGGATACCATCGACCTGATTCTGGGTAAATACGTGGTGGCGGATGGCGAGGGCAACTCAGTCCCGAGTCCACTGCGTCGCGAGCGGGACTGGAAGTACTACACTGTAAGTATTTAACGGCCTCCGTGGTCCAGTGGTTCACGGTTGGACTCACGAGCCCGAGGCCCCGGGTTCGAATCCCGGTGGGGACGTATCACAAAAATCACTTTGTGATCTCTAGTTTGGTTAGGACATTACAGGCTGATCACCTGACTGTCCAAAATGTAAAATGATCCGTCCTTCGGAAGGCACGTCAAGCCATTGGTCCCGGTTACTATTTACTGATGTAAGTAAGTACTTGTTACATGAACCACGTCAGCTCGAGCGGCCTTTGGCGGCTCAATAAGAACCCTGACACCAGGGTTGATGAGGTTGGTAATTCACCTCACAACCCACACGATAGAAGAAGTATTTATTTATTTATTTGGGACACACTAATTACACTCTTATAAAGTAGATCATGCAAATACAAATACACTTTATTGCACACAACTTACAAAACAAGTTTTACACACATGTACGGTACAATCTGGCGGTCTTATTGCTAAGTAGCAATTTCTTCCAGACAACCAGTGGCAAGAAAACTTTTATCGCAATTTTGTGCGGGACGTTGCGACATTTTATATAAAATAAATACTTACAAAAAGTAAACAACTACATACTAACATAAAATATATAAATCAAACATAGATCTTCGATTATAGTTAAGAGCCTTTTGTAAATCATCATCATCACCAGCCCATTAACGTCCCCACTGCTGGGGCACGGGCCTTCCCTATGGATGGATAGGGAGATCGGGCCTTAAACCACCACGCAGGCCCAGTGCGGATTGATGGTTATTAACGACTGCTAATGCAGCCGGGACCAACGGCTTAACGTACCTTCCGAAGCACGGAGGAGCTCGAGATGAAAACTTTTTTTTTTGTGGTCACCCATCCTATGACCGGCCTCTGCGAAAGTTGCTTCAAAAATCGCAAACCGAGCGCGTAAATATTTCTTTTGTAAATATTTCTTTTTATTTTGATGCAATAAAGTATATTTGTATGTATTGTATTGTGTCATGTCCCTAGCATTATCCCGTTTTACACAGGGTCCGCTAACCTAACCTGAAGATTTGACAGGTCCGGTTTATAACAAAAACGACTGCCTGTGTAACCTTCTCATCCGCGAAAGAAAAACCAGCGCAATACAAGTTAGGTCACAAGTTAGGTTTCCTCACGATGTTTTCCTTCACCGCTGAGCACGTAATAATCATTTATGATCCAAACATGAAATCGAAAACAAATTCGGCAATCGTTTGTTTGAGGCAAGCGTTTTAAAGTTTAATTAAAATGTCTAAGGGTGGTATTAATAAACCAATCTCAGCTGAGACTACCCTCAAGACCATGCTCAAGTCCCTGTTTTATATAATAACTGTCACATTGACATGATCTTGAGAGCAGTCTCAAAGCTGAGATTAGTTTATTAATACCACCCCTAAACCTCTGCTTCTGACTGACCTCTATTTCACCTTGTGTCTAATGTTATATTAAATGAAGTATTGTGGATTTACCACATATGGCATTAGCTACTTGGCCAAGCCGGTGATGGAAAAGCAACCTAAAAGATAAAGAAATAACCGTTTCAACGGGTCCTCCAGATGCCGTCAGTGCTTCTAGTGTCGATGGCGATGTTCGCCGCGAGCGCCATCCAGCCGGAGTGCTACGACACGGAGGCACTGCTGTTCATGCTGTTCTGGGGCGCCACTATCGGGGCGACTATCGCCTTTATATTCAAGTGAGTAGTGTTTGTGTATGTCTACGAACTCTTTGTTATGTCTCATCATTGGGCATCACCCGGATCAAACCCTATCTCGCATAGTGAACGAGTGCCCTCTGCAACGGTTCCCAGGTGGCATAGCCGGATTGTGTGAGTGTGACGGATGCGGCAGAGACTTGGTTAGGGGAGCTTCTCTCTTTATTTAAGAGCTCCGCTCTTGTCTGTGGAGTAATCGCCTTCAATACTCCATAGATAGGGCGTGTAGAACGGTGGTTGCCCCAATAGCGTTCCGTTCCGCAGTACACCGACAAATTTCTCAATCGGTGATTGGTGAAGCTTAAGCTGTATATATGATCCACGCAGGATATTTTATTTTTGTCTGCCATACGTAATAATAATAATAATCATTGGGCACATAAGGTTGCACACGGTAAGAGTGAGGTTTTTATAATGAGTATCTGGGATGCGACGCCTTAAGTCCGCCACCGCGCCGTCGCGCCACTTAGAAAAGCTTATATTCAATAAAAATAATAATTGCTGAACGGTATGGAGAACTGTAAAGGATACTCAACCCTGCTGCCGCTTACATTTGAGCTTCCAGTTTTTATTTAGATTTTTACATAATCTGAGTTTGTTTTTGTACAATAAAGAAGTCTGAAGGATAAGTTACGAAAAGAGCAGCCAGTTGGAAAAAGGCAGGTTTGATTGAAAATAAGTTTTCTTCTTTCCAATCTTTAGGGAATAAATATAACACTATGATTTTGCAGTTAAACGCTGCGCAAAGGGTTATAGTGTGAAAATATAACCAAAAACAATGTTTGTTGACTCAGATAGTATGGGGAACTGGCAATATTTAAGAACGCTCAACAGTAGCGACACCTGGGGGGGTTAAAATGGCCAGATCGAAGCAATTCATCTAAGAAAGCAATATTGCTATCTGACACTTGTATGCGCAACAAATTGCAATATTGCTTTCTTAGATGAATTGCTTCGATGTGGCCATTTTAACCTCCCCGGTGGAAGATATAGGCAATTTTGCACCCCATAGTGCCCCAAATTCAATTCGATTGTGCTTCAAATTGTACAGCAATTTGCGTCTCTTCCAGACACGGCAAGGACTTCGTGGACTGGCCGCGGCTGGACGCGGGCGGGCTCGCCGCGTCGCTGGCGCAGCCGCCGCCGTCGTTATGATAGACAGCTTGCATCTCGTCGTCGTCGTCTAGCCTACCTGCGCACGATGCAGTCTTTGGCCAACTATAGGAGCGGGAGGGGAACGTTTATTTCACAGATTTTAAGCTTAATGTACACAGGCGGCACCGAGAGTTTTTGTTTACTTATTGTAGTTACCTTCACTGCTTGACCGGACAGTTAGGGAGCGCCTTAGCCTGGGAGTGTGGTAAGCTCCAACCCAAGGTTGTCTGAATAGATGGCGTAAGGGTAGCCACACCATTCGATGATCGAAATTATTATTTTTATCATAGATAAACTAAGCTAAATGAGCTCTACATCTTTTTGTCACTACAGAGAATCTACAGACGATAAAAATTATTATAAACCCTTCGTATTTTCTTCAGGTTTACTCTGGGTCTGAAGTCATTGACGACTTCCTATTAGAATGTTCTTTCTGAAGCGTATGCTGTCGCTAACTGAGCGTAGCGTCTCTATGGTTGGGGCATAGAGTAAACGATAAGACATATAGAAGGGACACTCCGTCCCGCTCTGTTACGAGCTTGATTTTATTTGATTACCTCACCATACGGACTACGTTAGCCAATTTAAGCCGTAAGCCGTTGAGGTTGAGCGCGCGCGGTTTTTCTGTCTCGGTCGCACGCACGTGGTAAGAACGAGATTTTTATACGGAGTGTCCAGGGTGTAGAAAAGCTTTTCAGAAACTACGCGGCCCATTCCGGTACCGCCCCTCTGTGCATTAGATCCAATTACCTCTCTATGTTCCTGGGTCTTCCGGTCATTTCGGTAATTCGGACTTCGTTTTGGTGTCGTGGACTAACTTAATGTCTATAAAAATAACTTCATTCATAGTAATCATTTATTTATTCAACATTTCATTGAACACTGCAATAAAAACAAAATGGTAAATACTTACTACAATTCGATAAAACATATGTTGACAGGTTTATAACCAAAACATTATTTAGCAAACAGAAAGCTCGGTGAGGTGTGGGTACTTGGTTCATCTTACGATGCATGTACCTCTGACTACCCTATTGGGATATAGTCGTAAGGTTATGTATGTTTTTATTTAGCTTGTTTCAAAACAGTTACATAAAATTATTTTGGTGGCCACAAATGCTTTTTGCTATATAAAGACTGCATCGTCACCTAGTTATTACTCTTCCAGTTTAAAGATGTCCAATTAGACCCAACATGGTTCCTTGTAAGGCAAAAACTTGTTTGCACCTGTTTTCGCTAGTCTAATATCAGTTTATTCGATATTTAAAATCAAAATAGTTGAATAATGATAATACATTTTTCTTTTTTTTTTATGCCTTCCTAGCAAAGAGAATTAATTCACTTTCCGAGCTATAACAAATGAATCGATGTAATGTCAGTTGCTAATTCTGTACATTGGTACAAAATATTAAGACGTACATTTCTTTGCGATTGATATGGACTCATGTGCAACTTTTTTGTGAGGAAATGTTACCTATATTGGATTTGATCTGTCACCTGACCTAACCTAACGATCGTACTGAATTGAACACTATTTACAGAGAAATAGCATTCCATATTGGGTTCACTATGAGGAATACCAAATACAGTACTGCTGTTAGGATAACCGTGCATTTTATAGACAAGATAGGGCTTGCAGCGGTCGGTATCTCTTGAACGACATTTTGTGAACTGTTGTTTGGTATTTCGCAAACCAGTACTACCCTAGTGTGAAAATAATTTGAACAAAATTGAACATTTCCTGGTCAAAGATCGATCTTCATGACTTCCAATGAAATTGAACTGTTTATACATAAAAAATACTACACAAAAACAAAACAAATTACAAACTATTTCTATTATTATTGTATAAAGTGGTTATTGTCAATTTTGTCTTAAAACATATACATTGTACTATAAATAAATAATTATTTTGTTATAATTGAAATGCACTGTTCTTACAATAGTTTGATTTCATTGGAAGCGCTATCGCTCCTTGATTTATATTCCTATTTTAACTGGAAAGTCGATTATAGATGAACTCAAAGTTAGTTTGTACTTCATAGTAGGCTGTATGTTAGAAGTTGCGTTTGCCGGAATTTAAAAAGGCAGCTGAAATGGTGGCGCCATTTTTTAAACTGATGTAAATATGGTCGCAAATATGAATGAAATCTTTTTATTGTGTAAATTAATTAATTTTGTTGACCGAGTTGTGTGTAAAAAGTGTTCTGTCACGTATTTTTTAAACTACTTACTATGTAAAGTATATGAGTAATGTGTATTTGTTTATTATTTTTATATAATAGTGAACAATAGTTACAACGAATACTTATAACCGATGCATAATATTATATTTTATCCAGCTCTATAATCGTCTTTCCGAGTTAATTTCATGTGAGATGGCTAAGAACGAAACGCGAGATGTTTGGTTGTATGTAGCTTTGGATGGTATGGCATTGTTAACGGAAATGTGATAAGATTATGTAAATATAACATTATTGATATGATAATGGAGGATTCACACAGATTTTTTAACATTCCATAACGTAAAAGTATAATCTTTAAAAACGTGACCTAAAGAGTTGAAATTGAGAGTGAGACCGAAAAACTTGAAAAACGTTTTCGAAATTGTTTTAAATACGGAAACGCGCGTGAATCCTTACATTTAAATTGTTATTTAGAACAATTTTTAAATATTTTCTTTGTAAATATGTTTTTCACTTCTATACATTTTTGCTTAACAATGTTACATCCAAAGACATTTTTAATGTTATTTTTTATCATCTTGTGATTGTATAATTTTAACTATTGTAATTTTGTGGAAAGGATATTATTAAATTGAATTTTAAAATTAAGATATGTTTTATTTTTATGTATAAGGGAGGGATTTCAATACCGGTATTAGATACCGGGTTGAATTGGGGTTATAACTGGGTTTGGAGATAAGTCTTTACAATTTTAAGTAAGTATGTAACAGTCTTACTTCGGTCATTTGTCTACACTTTATCATAAATAGGTAGTTGTGGAAACTACTAAACCGAGTTTGAAAATTCGTAGAAAACCGCATACTTTATTTCTGACTATATTCTATATTTGATAGATAGCCCAAGTCCACGCGGACGGAAAGCTACGCTAGCTTTCATATTGTTGAAATTTCAAAAACGCAGTTTTTTTTAATATGAATGCAACTAAAAATCAATTCCGATTGAACGCATTCTAATCGATCTGTCAGATGTCAGACGGGGGACGTTCTGAACAAAATATAATATTTCGTCATTACCCGATGATGTATGCTACAATTAAATATTAGTTGTAAATGTATTGCAATATTTTTATGTTATTTGCAACAGATAAGTTATGATTAATTCAAAATAAAAAAAACACAAGAACTTCTATATAGATGACGTGGATAAATTATCAAGCGGTAATGAAACCTATCTTCGGAACGCTCAATCAATCGGACGTCGGAGTCGAGAACGAACGCGTATTTTATTTACTCTCCGTTTAGTTTCATTTTAATAATATCTCGTAAATAGAAAAACGTAATTGTGAGATAAGAAACGTGTGAATGTGACTGTAGTATATTATTAGAAGGAATTAGAGGTACACGTTATGTGGGACTAGAGCAGGGAATATGTGTTTAGTGAAGTGAGTGATATTTTTTGCGGATATTCGGCGCCAGAATGTCTGACGAGCCTGAAGCCAGGATGTGGGATGAAGGGGCTTCTCGATACGAATCCCGAAGCCGCGGAGCCTACTTCGAGTCCGCTTTTGCATCCTCAGAGCACCTGGACAGAGCCCCTTTGTTGTCTGAGGTAAATATTCTATTTTTTACTTGACGACACAAATGAGTATTTTCTTTGCGCAAATTTTTTAATTTAAATACTTTTGTATAAATATAAACGCAAAGACGTTTAAACTATAAGTCCACATTTTATGGATGAACTATGATTTTATTTCTATTGATATAGAATACAATTAACAAAGGCATGACTCCAATATGCATAAAGTTAACAATTTATATAACTTACTGTAACAAATCGTAATGAAGTATTTCATTAAAGCTATAGAGGCCTATAACCTAGAACAGCCCAACATATAAATAAACACATAGAGAATTAAATTATAACTATGTAATAATGTCGGTGAATAACGGCATTTTTTTTAAATTTATTTATATAACTTAACAATAATGAATAATAAATATTTCTTTGTGGCCCTCTTATAAAAAAAATGTGTATTCAAAATAAAAATGAAAATTATTATCATTAAAAAAAAATTAAATTAAAATCATTACACTAAACCTATGCTTATTAAAGATAAAACCTCTATGAAGGGCAGTTGTATACTATCTTAATCTCGTCTGATGATAAATAATCTTATCTACTAATAGTGGTTGTAGAATTTAATTATGCTACCTCTCATATTAATAACAGAGTTATAAATTGGTTATACAGGATGCTTTTATTCCTTTAAAAATAAATGACATTTAATAAAAAAAATAGAAATCTATTTTGTCTAATCTATAGAAGATGAACATAAAAATGTATTTTTGTTGCACACAAAAATATTCATACACCCTGAACACCCTGGTGTTCCTGACATTGTAACTGAGGGGTGATTCAGACCATGATTCTGAGTTAATATCAAGTGGAAATTCCCATCTTAGTTTTTTATAGTATTTTTAAATTAATTTCAAGTCTATACTTTTGTGATGGAAAATTCCACTTGATATTAATTCAGTATAATGAGTTAAATCATCCCTCTCTGTATTTACTTACACTTACACCCTGTACAAGTATATACAGGTAGCCATACAAGTAGGTATGGGTGTTAGTGACACCGTAACAAATACCGACGGGGAAGATTCAGACCCTGATCCTCAGTCGATATCAAGTGAAATTTCCTGTCGGAAAATTCATGAATATTTTAATGCTTTTTAATTATTTTCAGTTGCATACTTTCGCTTAAATATCAACTCAGAATCATGGTGAATCCTACCTCAAAGTTTTTATTACTATGTCACTGACACCTGGTATAAAAAAGAACTACTCAAGATTTGCGTTTAAAGCAGCATGAAATGCAATATTGAATTATGATTTAATTATCATAATTATTTCTTATAGCTCAGTATTTTGTCTTGTTAAACCTGTTTTATGCAAATGAGGTCACAAAACTATTTCAAATAGTGCACAGATCAGGGTTTCCCCTGTATTATGGGAATCCCTATTGACCATGAAGGTTTCTAACTTACAATCTTTTAAGTAAAATCAATTCAAAATGCCGAGCGGGCGCAAGTCGACAATAATGGGAAGGTTCCGGGATCGAATCGCGGTGGGGACATATCACAAAAATCACTTTGTGATCCCTAGTTTGGTTAGAACATTACAGGCTGATCACCTGATTGTCCGAATCCGAGTCAAGCCGTTGTTACGTGAGTAATCGTTACATGAGTCATGTCAGGGGCGTTTGGCGGCTCAATAGTAACCCTGATCAAGGTTGATGGGGTTGGTAATCCACCTCACAACCCACACGATAGAAGACTTAATACATCATACGTAGAGTATAGGTACGAATTCGTTTGCCCAATGTGGTAACTTGGTTTTATCTTCTAGCCTGAGGTGTCCCACTGCTGGGCAAAGGCCTATTTAGGCTCTATTTCTTCCAGGATTTTTTAGGCGGATGTCGGAGTAGTTTTAGGCGGATGAGACGTTCGTTATGTAAAAATTGACGATTCAAAGTGTAACTATGTTACCTACTGAATAAAGATATTTTTGAATTTGAATTTGAGTGCTTTCTCCGGCCAGCCTTTCAGGAAAGCATCCAAGTCCTCGCGCCATCTCCGCCTTGGTCTCCCACGCCTGCGTCTGTCTAGTCGGAGACAATTCTGTGGTGATTTTAGCATTATCCCGTTTTTAACAGGGTCCGCTTACCTAATCAAATCAAATCAAATCAATTTATTTGCGAGAACACATAGAATACAAAACCTAACCTGAAGATTTGACAGGTCCTAAACATCCGACAGACGTGACCTGCCCAATCCCACTTCAACTTGTCGCCTGCGTGGACCACGTCCGCGATTTGAGTCTTAGAACGCAGCACGGTGTTTCTGACACGATCAGTCCATTTCACACCCAACATGCTCCGCTCCATAGCTCGCAGACCTGAAGTTTGGACCATTGAGCCTTTGTCAAAGACCAAGTCTGAGCTCCATATTATGTTAATATCTTTGTCTTATAACTCGTCAACATTTCCCTAGCATTACCCCGTTATTGACAGGGTCCGTTTATATAACCTGAAGATTTCACAGGTGCGATTTTTCACAGAAACGACTGCCTGTCTGACCTTCCAACCCGAAGGGAAAACCAGCCCAATACAGGTCTTTGTCTAGTGACTAAATCCTCGATAAAGTCTTGAAAATTTTCCGTCCTTTATTGATAAAAATTCACGTCGATTTTTAAGACTCGTAATTCTCGTAATATAATCTTATTACTAAACATTATTGTGCTGAATAAACATGGCATAACTAAACAGCAAAATTATATACAATGTTTATCACGAGAGAACAGCCCGCATTTGCATAATATGTAAAAGACCTGTCTAATAGGCGACGCTGTTTGTTATCGTATTGACTTTCACGAGACATTAAACAGGTTGTGTACCTAGCAGCCAAGATTGTGTGAAGGAGGTCACTTTATACGATTATCGTGGTTATAAGGAGAGTAGGTAGGTGCCAAGTCACAATATTTCCAATCGTAATATTAGCCGGTTGGTCTTCTAGGTACCTACCATGGTATAATAAAACCGGCCGGGTCCGCACGACTACCGCGTCGCGCGGCGCTAATTATATCGAGCGCTTGGACCAATAAACGATACGAATGCTATCTACGTACATGGACGTTAAGCGGCTATTGGTCGAGGCCTCGATATTTTGTAAAAAAAAAAACCATTATATTATGTAAAGGCTCATATTATGTATAGAATTATGTTGTTACCTATATTGCTTCTCCTTATTTTGATAAAAATAATAATGGGTCGAAGAAAAAGGGTCTCCATTCCCAAAAATAAAGATAAAAGATTCATAATATCCATGATATTAGAAGGTTAAACGAAGGAAAATCTCGATAACGCCATCTATATTATTTGTGGGGAACGTAGCCTGAAAAGTCCGTCATTGTGTTTAATTATACGTATTTCGTAACTTCGAGTCAATATTTTTCACCTAAAGATCTTTCTTAGATTTCGTTGACTCAACTCAATCCTGGAGTTACAATACGTAAGGTGTCATTTTTTGCTCCAACTAAACAAACAAACAGACCGACCGACATTCAACGTACTTGAATTCGGTAAAAAAACCTTATTCACTTTGTGAGTCGACTTTCGATTATGTAATGGTAAAAAACCAAGACAGCCTTCCAGGGTCGCCTAAACCACGGTATAAGAAGACCAGGTATGCTCAATCCTATGACAAACCGCCATTGCTAGCCCATTGATGACGTAAGTGTTACCATTCAATTGGTATCTCCAACATTCCAAGGACGTAAATTTTATTATTGAAAAATAGTGAATTACTGAGTACTGGATTTAATTACTATTATTTGTCACATATATAAAAATGTTTAAAACTGTACGTAAATCTTTTATTCTCTCTCTCTCTATTTAAGAGCTGCGCTCTTGTCGGTGGAGTAACCGCCATTCCTCTCTTCTTCCCGCCAAAACCTTCACCTCCCGATACGACACGACCTGCACCTTCTCTTTTATTTGTTTCATAAATGTTATCCTAGGTCTACCCCTTCCTCTCTTCCCTTCAATTTTTCCTTCTATAATGTTTGTTATAAATGAATCGTGTCGTATCAGGTGGCCAATCATATTTCCTCTCCGGTTCTCTATAGTCTTCAATATGGTTCTCTTTTCTTCAACTCTTTCCAGCACTTTTTCATTTGACACCATTTCAGTCCAGCTTATACCCTCCATCCTTCGCCAACACCACATCTCAAACGCTTCCAACCTCTCTCTGTCTCTCTGTGTCATAGTCCACGTTTCACTTCCATAGAGTGCTTTTATTAAAAGTACAAAATTTCCTTGCAGAGTAAATTAAAAAGATTGGATGTGGTGGGATGACGTCAGCTGGGCTAACCTTGAAATGCTAGGTGTCAGTTTTGAGCATACCTGGTTTTCTTATACAATTTAATGAGTTTGAATTAATGTTTGGATCACAGATAATTGATATCAAGTGGTTTCCAGGCTTTGTTCCCAGTTACTCGCCCCCTAATACATGTGAAGAAATAGGTAAATAATATGGATAATAATTGGATGTATTTGGTTTCATAAAATAAATTAAATACAGGGTGTTAGTGACATCGTAACGAATACTCAGAGGGATGATTCAGACCATGATTCTGAGTTAATATCAAGTGGAATTTTCCGTCGCAAAATTCATGTTATTTTTTTAGTTTTTTTAAATTATTTTCAATTCTATACTTTTGCGATGGAAAATTCCACTTGATATTAACTCAGAATAATCAGCTGAATCATCCCTCTCAGTATTCGTTACGATGTCACTAACACCCTGTATAAGGAGCGGGAAAATGAAACGGCGTCGTTCTTGTTACTATTTTGTTTTTTATTGTTTTTCTTTTGTTTTATGACAAAAAAGGTTACATCCCGTTTTCGCGAGATGGCGCTTGTCTCTGACAACATGGAACTTAAAAAAATCTCGGGTCGAGCTCTAAACCATCGAATTAAATTGTTTGAGTTAGAAGTTAAAACGTTTCACTATTAAATTTCTCTATCGTGTGGGTTGTGAGGTGGAGTACCAACCTCATTAACCCTGGTGTCACAGTTACTATTGAGCTGCCAAAGGCCCCTGACATGGCTCATGTAACAACTACTTACTTACATCAGTAAGTAGTAACCGGGACCAACGGCTTTACGTGCCTTCCGCAGCACGGATTATCTTACTTTCGAACAATCGGGTCAGCCTGTAGTAATTTTTGTAACATGTCCCCACCGGGAATCGAACGCGGGACCTCTGGATCGTAAGCTCAAAGCTCAACCACTGGACCGCGGAGGTCGTTATTAAATTAATTAATGCCTTAATGAAGCTAAAACATGACGATTACGTTGGCTCCATACGTTATCGCATTATTCTGGATTTTCACATGAAAGCCAACTCCACACAGAGGCTGCGCGGGAAGCGTTTTGGGCTTTTTCTATGTTTGAGTTTCTGAGCATTACTATAGGCGACAAAACAAACAAACAAACAGCCTCCGTGGTCTAGTGGTTAGAGCGTTAGGCTCACGATCTGGAGGTCCGGGTTCGATTCCCGATGGGGACATTGTCGAAATCACTTTGTTGAGACTGTCCTTTGTTTGGTAAGGACATTACAGGCTTGAATCACCTGATTGTTTGAAAAATAAGTCCCGGCTATTAGCCGTAAAAATACCTCCACCAACCCGCAATGGAGCAGCGTGGTGGAGTATGCTCCATACCCCCTCCGGTTGTTTGAGGGGAGGCCTGTGCCCAGCAGTGGGACATATATAGGCTATTTATGTTATGTTTATGTTACTATAGGCGACGGGCTGATCGCATGTCAACGGTTCATCATCTCTGTATCAAACTTGGTCGCAATTTGTCTTCTGCATAAAATCACAATAATAAACCATTTATACATTAACGTTGAGAAGTTCGGTGGCGCAGCGGTAAACGCGCTCGGTCTGCGATCGTTGAAGTTAAGCAACTTTCGCAAAGGCCGGTCATAGGATGGGCGACCACAATAAAAAGTTTTCATCTCGAGCTCCTCCGTGCTTTGGAAGGCACGTTAAGCCGTTGGTCCCGGCTGCATTAGCAGTCGTTAATAACCACCAATCCGCACTGGGCCCGCGTGGTGGTTTAAGGCCCGATCTCCCTATCCATCCATAGGGAAGGCCCGTGCCCCAGCAGTGGGGACGTTAATGGGCTGATGATGATGACATTAACTTAGTTACTTTGTTCTTTACCTCACCGCGTCCGCGTCCAATTTTCAAGTGCACACACACACACACACATGTATATTATATGTATATTCAATTCTATCTATTTATTCTTTATTCTATGGTCTCGTTTATCGTGTGGGTTGTTTCCATGGTAACGGTACCGCCGCCTCTGTTTGCACTGGGACTTTATACCCAACGATTTGCCGGCGATAACAAATGTCGACATAATTCATGAAAGTAGGTAAGCTCCGTTTTATGGGCTGCTATTTGTTGGGAAATCTGGCGGAAATGTTGATAGATGTTCTGTCCATACATTATACATACGACGCCTCTTGTGTGACCTCATACTTCTGTTCATACAGATGTTAGATGTTCTAAAATCCGATATAATCATTTATATCGGATTTTAGAACATCTTGAGGGTTAAAATGGCCACATCGAAGCAATTCATCTAAGAAAGCAATATTGCTATTTGACATTTCTTTGCATTGCGCACAATTCAAATAGCAATATTGCTTTCTTAGATGAATTCCTTTGATGTGACCATTTTAACCCCCCTTAACACTTTAAGTGAAGTTTTAGTTATCACTAACACAGTTAGCTCGACCATTATGAACGGCGATACGGTTCACCGCCTTCACGTTGGTCTAACAGAAAGCCCGGTGAGGCGTGGGTAGGTGCTTAGTTCATCTTGCGATGGATGTACCTCTGACTACCCCAATTGGGATAATCTTTTCGGAACATTTATAAAGCTCATGATTCTATTTATAAAGCTCACTGTCACTAGCATCCTGTGTAGTCCAGTGGTTGAGGGTTGGACTCACGATCCGGAGGCCTCGGCTTCTAATCCTGGTGGGGACATATCACAATTATGCTGAGTGAGGCCCTTTTATAAAGGACACCACCACCATCGTTGACCAGTCCATACACTCAATTATTTGTATTTCTCGTGTATGTTGTTTTTATAATGTGTTTTGTTTGATTGTAAGTTGTGTGTTACTCTGTGTTTTATATTATATATTTGTTATTTGTTTTGTATTTGTATTTGTTACTGTGTGGTGTCCCTTTATAATAAACGTTTCTTTCTTTCTTTCGATAAGAAGAAGAGAACATAATACGTACATTGGAACCCCCGTTTATATCGGAAGATAATACATACATACACAGGATCACGTTTATATCTCGTTGGGGTAAGCAGAGACCACAGAATTCCACCTACAGCGACCCTGACTCTTCGGAAGAAATCCTCATCAACCCTGGTGTCAGGGCCGCCAAAGGCCCCAAAAAAGGCGCCAAACGTTGTATTATGTTGTTTATTTCGTAGTTGATTACCGTTTTTTTACCATTCTTTCATGACATAATTTAGCACTCGCTTAGACTTAGGCCGTGTTCACACGATCCAAAATAAAGTGTTGACCGAGAGCCTTTTTTTTGGACGTGACTCATTGTAGATTTGCCATAAATGGCATTAACTACTTGGCCGGACAAATGGGAAGCGCTGAGGGCTCTGACTGAGAGCAGACCAGCCCACGATAAGTATTGTGAAAATGTGTGTTACTACTTAAGAAAATCTGTATTGATTTTTTATCATGATGGTCTAAAAATGCAACGTTAAAGCAATGACGAACTTTCCAGGCTACCTTCCCCAAAACAATACAGATGGCGCTGTACAGAGGTGCTTTCGTTTCATCTTCTAATTTCATGGATAACAGACATAATCATCTTTTATTAATATATAAAAAATGTCCTCCAGCTCACCACATCGAGGCAAAGTCCCCAGAATACTGGCCACGTTGCCTATTTGGGCAAAATAACTGCCACTTCTAGGGTCGGAAATTGCCTCGGAGTCGAGTTTGTTGATAAATTAAACCGTAAGTCTCATTAAATGTAAATGTCAAATAGATAGTGCGACAAGGTTCTAAAGTGGGCACATGATATTACGCATGTAGAATGTACGGTCACGAGCATTAATATTATGTACATACACTTTGGTACCATGTCACATTAACTTTTTTGACAAATTGAACTGTAAGTCTCACTAAATGTCAAATATGCTAGTGCGACAGAGTCCTAAAGTGGGTACATTATATTGCTCATGACTGTACTAATGTGTATACACTTTGAAACCATGTCACATTAACTTTTTTGACAAATTAAACCGTTAGTCTCACTAAATGTCAAATATGTTAGTGCGACAGAGTCCTAAAGTGGGTGCAGTATGCTCATGACTGTAGACCCATGTGAACGCAGCCTACATCAAAACGAAAACACCTTGTTGTTACTAGTTAAAATAATGAGGTGTTAAAAGTTTGCCTACCGCCGTGACAAAATGAATTCATATTTGCGCCCACCGTCACAGTGTGAAGTGCTCCGAATAATTTAACTGTTTTATTTGCGACTTACATTACTAGTTGATTGATATGGGTTGGTGGCGAGCCAAATTGAAGATGGCTGCTTCTGATGTAAGTACACACTTGCTTAAGTTACGTAACTCGGTGTTTCGTGTTTGTGGAGCCAAGATTCTTGGGTTTTTTCTCCAGTAGGACTAACATAATTTTCCGTCACAAAATTCATGTTTTTTTGGGTTCTTTTTAATAATACATACATAAACTAAAAAAAAAACATAAACTCACGCCCGTAATCCCTAATGGGGTGGGCAGAGCCACAAGCAATCAAAGACAACTTGCAGCCACTGTTGATACGGTGTCGTAAGCTGGATATGATGAACCTTATGGTACCTTTTTAATAATTATAATTATATTCTATTCTATTCCTTATATTCCTTATCAGTAATGTTTAACTAGACAGAAAATATATGCAGTTACTCTGTTGCGAAATCTTGTAGAGTAGTGTTATCAGTTCCATACTTTTGCGAGCGAAAATTCCACTTGATATCAACTCAGAATCGTTCTTCAAAGTTTTCGTTACGTTGTCACTAACCTGTATAAACTGCTACAGTAGTATATCAATACCACAAGCATCCTGGGATATTACTATTATACCTACGTGCCTTTTTTTGTTATTTTTGTATCCTCTGTTGTAAATAATATTGTTTACTTGCTTTTGTCCTCATGCAATGAAGTTATACATTATTACACGCCGGTTTGATCATTACAATGTGTTTTCCCGTATAACCTGCCGGAAGACTTATTCACGAATGACGATTGATCATTGATGACTGATTGATGACACTTTCGCTTATTGAATCACTGAATGTAGGAACTTATTTAATTGTTTTATTCGGTCAATAAATGTTTCGACACACATCATGTCCGCTTACCTAATCTGAAGATTTGACAGGTCCGGTTTTTTACAGAAGCGACTCTTTACAGAACGGCCTCTGTGGTCTAGTGGTTGAGCGTTGGGGTCACGATCCGGAGGCCCCGGGTTCGCATCCCGGTGGGGACATATCACAAAAATCACTTTGTTACAAGTTGATGACCTGATTGTCCGAAAGTAAGATGATCCGTGCCTCGGAAGGCACGTAAAGCAGTTGGTCCCGGTTACTACTTACTGATGTAAGTACGTAGTCGTTACACGTGTCATGTCAGGGGCCTTTGGCGGCTCAATAGTAACCCTGAGCCAGGGTTGATGAGGTTGGTAATCCGCCTCATAACCCACACGATTTAAGTAAATAAAAGACCAAAAAAAAACCCACACGATAGAAGTACTACTATAAGCCGACGTTATCCTTTCAAGAAGCGTCAAATCTGAAGGTCAAGATAGCTGCTAATATTTCCGGAGTGTTAATGATCGACTTTGAAGGTCATAGTTTATATGTACCTCGAAATATGGAACCTGTTTGATTTTATGATAGAATCAAAGTATAAGATGGCCAGGTATGCTCAATCCTATGACAATCCGCCATTGCTAGCCGCTTGATGACGTAAGTGTTACCATTAAATTGGCATCTCCAACAATCCAAGGACGTTTTATTATTGAAAAATAAGTGAATATTACTAAGTAAATAATGCATTTAATTACTATTACTTGTCAAATACATTAATATCATTAAAATTATAAATACGGCCTCCGTGGTCCAGTGGTTGAGCATTGTGCTCACGATCCGGAGGTCCCGGGTTCAAATCCCGGTGGGGACATATCACAAAAATCACTTTGTGATCCCTAGTTTGGTTAGGACATTACAGACTGATCACCTGATTGTCCGAAAGTAAGATGATCCGTGCTTCGGAAGGCACGTTAAGCCGTTGGTCCCGGTTACTACTTACTGATGTAAGTAAGTAATCGTTACATGAGCCATGTCAGGGGCCTTTGGCGGCTCAATAGAAACCCTGACACCAGGGTTGATGGGGTTGGTACTCCATCTCACAACCCTCACGATAGAAGAAGATTGTAAATAAACATTTTACTAAAAGTTCAAAATTTCCTTGCAAAGTAAATAATTATAAAAATATTGGTCATGGGGTAATATATTTTTTACCAAATGGCAACGCAGGGCGGGATGACGTCATCCAGCTGACCTTGAAATGTTAGCTGTCACTTTTGAGCATACCTGGTTTTCTTATACCGTAGAAAGAATAAAACATCAATTGCGCGCGTAATTTACATCGGACTGAGCAGAGCCTATATTATCTTGAATTTAGTACATTCATTATCGGGTGGCGAACGAAATTTACGGAATCATTACATTACATAAACCCACCTCTATTTCCCACCGGGGTAAGCAGAGTCTATCCCATTTGCTTCGATCCTGACACACTTCTCTTGCTTCCTCCACATTCATCAATCGTTTCATACACGCACGCCAGTCCAGTACAGTCAAGAGCAATATAATGTACCCACTTCAGGACTCTGTCGCACTAAGATATTTGACATTTAGTGAGACTTACAGTTCAATTTGTCAAAAAAGTTAATGTGACATGGTACCAAAGTGTATACATATTAATGCTCGTGACTGTACTAAACCTTTTTCATTTTTATAGGTAATTTATACAAAGGCCCAATAAAAAGATTTTCCTAGATATATATATTTTTTTAATTTTGTAAGTCATGTAGACAAAAACCAGTATCAAGTATCCACAAAGACGAACCACTGGAAAAGGTCCATTTACTAAACAGATGCATGCATAACCGGATATCGAACTTGTAACCTTTTGCAGGCAATACCCACCCAGTGTATCGGGCGAGTAATACCCAACTTCCAGGTATGTTCTGTGACCTCATGGCATTATCCACGAAACTATGGCCATAGGCCAAGTTATGCACTAGTGCTAACTTGTGAATGTTTTAAATGTCGTAATAAATAACTTAAACGTTTAATTTTCTGACTCTTTACAAATAAACAAGTCGCCATAATATATATATATATATATTTTTTGGGCGCCTCCATTGTGTATTTAATGTCTATAATGTGCCTGGTTAATGACAGTATTTATTAGGCCCCAGACTTGCATGAAGGCATTGACGAGGCCTAAGATGGAGCTTGCCCAGAAGGTGCCTGTTCACTCTGGCCTTGAAAGCACCCGGGTTATATGCATTCGGAAATACAGAAGACTACAAAGAATTCCACTCCCTTCCTCCCAGTAGCCGGAAAGCAATGGATGAGACTTGGACAGGACCGGAAAGGCGTGAAAGAGAGGAGGCATATACCCAGCAGTGGGTGGAAACAGGCTGAGTAGAGATAGAAAGGCAATAGGCTCGTATTACTCGAGGAGTGGGTATATTCCAAGTGTAACCTCTGCCTACCCCATCGGGGATACAGGCGTTATGCTATGTTGAATAACGTTTATTAAAATACTTAATCGCCTTAAAAAAATAAATTAAAATAGCTTTATTTCAGATTACAATGATACATTCAAATAAATTAAAATAAAATCAGATAAAACAAATAAAATATAAAACAATGATCACGAAATAGGTACATACATTTATTTTCATTTTTTAATTAATATATTTATATTAATACCTTCTTTCTCACCGGCATCGATGCAGGCCTTATCATAGCGTTGCGAAACTATTGTTTTTACGTTTTCATTGCCCAATTGTTTTGTTACGTACGAAGTAAATATAAACAATAGGCTTTGTGATAATTATTAAAGTGATGTAATGAGGGCTAGGCCAGGTTCCCCACAAAAAAATAGATGGCGCCATATAAACGTTATTACTTTTTAAAAGAGTAATATTAATTAAATACAGATCTCGGAGGAGCTCGGTGGCGCAGCGGTTCACGCGCTCGGTCTGCGATTGTTGAAGTTAAGCAACTTTCGCAAAGGCCGGTCATAGGATGGGTGACCACAAAAAAAAGTTTTCTTCTGGAGCTCCTCCGTGCTTCGGAAGGCACGTTAAGCCGTTGGTCCCGGCTGTATTAGCAGTCGTTAATAACCATCAATCCGCACTGGGCAAATTTCGCTCACCGTCAAGCTAGCAAGTGCAATAAAACATGGCTATAAATCCAGAACCGTGATGGTACTAATTTTTTTACAACAGGTACTATTTTTTTCAATAAGAGTACTAATTTTTGGTATGGTCAAATTATTTTTTCGTGCCCATTTTTTTTTTGAGGCCGCTAGCTTGACGCACACCTTTCAAACCTCTTTCTTCTGTTCCGTGGGACAACCATCTCAAAGCGAACTAAGTACCAACATCTCACCGAGATTTTTGTCTGTGTTTGAAGTATAAACTCCGCCTTAACCCGAACTAAACTAACTAGTTCTTGTTCACAATGGTCAGTAGTTGTTGGATTGTATGCCGTTGCCAACTCTCTGTGGTCGCGGTTTCTCTTTCCGTACTTTACAAAGGATTAATTAAGTAACAAGTATATACAGTTCGGCCACAACCTGGACCGGACACTTCATACAAAACCCCTTTGCTTTAAGCTGAGGGCACGTTAAGCCGTTGGTCCCGGCTATTAGCCGTAAAAACACCTCCACCAACCCGCAGTGGAGTAGCGTGGTGGAGTATTCTCCATACCCCCTCCTTTGTTGATTGAGGGGAGGCCTGTGCCCAGCTGTGGGACGTATAATAGGCTGTTTATGTATGCTTACGATCTCGCTTAGATACAAGCAATCTATAATACCTATCCTTGTAATATCCAGTTTTATCTACCTATACTAGATATTTTCCTCGTGTTGCAAAGCACATAATGTTGCTTATAGGTCAAAGTTTATGTTCTAGAATGTGTTAGATTTTATTACCTTGTTTAGTTACGATAGTCGGACATCTTCATCCCATGTGACTTTTGGTGTAGGCAGTGAGTAAGAACATTATGAGAGTAGATGTTTATTATGCCAAAATTATCGTAAGCGTCGGAATTCTGTCCGTTCCTACGCCATTATTTTATCTATTCTATAAATAAATAATAATAAAATATACTTTATTGAGTAGAATGATGACGGTTTACAGTAAATGTTACCTTATTTGTTAGATATATTAATGGACTCGTATCAATAGTACTTAGGTGGGTAGGGTTAATCTATAGGTGATAAACTGTAATAAACACGACATTATTTATTTAAAGCCTTGATCATTGGTGTAGAGGTTATAGAGCGATGGGCCACGATCTGGACGTTAGAGTTCGATTCCCGATAGGGACATTGCCGAAATCTTGTCCTTGACAAATTGAACTGTAAGTCTCACTAAATGTCAAATATGTTAGTGCGACAGAGTCCAAAGCGCGTACATTATATTGC
This sequence comes from Pectinophora gossypiella, assembly GCF_024362695.1. Lineage (NCBI taxonomy): Eukaryota > Metazoa > Arthropoda > Insecta > Lepidoptera > Gelechiidae > Pectinophora > Pectinophora gossypiella. The sequence continues at coordinate 5,256,248 of NC_065424.1, forward strand.
TCATGATTGTACCACAGGACCACAGTAACTATTATGTTACGTTATTTTTTATGTTCTAAGCATTTATAAAATACACGTAGGAATAGGTGCAAAAGGAATTATTTCGGTGTACAGTCATGAGCAATATAATGTACCCACTTTAGGACTCTGTCACACTAACATATTTGACATTTAGTGTTACAGTTCAATGTTGTAGTTACAGTTCAATGTGTCAAAAAAGTTAATGTGACATGGTACCAAAGTGTATACATATTAATGCTCGTGACCGTACTTTTTAGGTATTTGATAAATTCTGAATGAAAAGATAAGATAAGCGATTGGATGAGACCGTATTGTCGCACAATCGATGTATTACACTTAAGTTATCACATTTAGGTGTTCAGGAACTACTTCTTCATTAAGGAGCGACTGAAAAACAGCGTCTGTTTCTTCGGAAATAGACACAATGCTGAGTTCGTGCTAGTTATGTGCTAATTATGTACTAAGTTTTAAAAATTGTTTTATGATATTTTGTTGTTTTTACTCTGTTTGTAACACTTTGTATGTAATGTGTCACAATTTGTTGAATAAACATTTTCTCTCTCTCTCTCTCTTCTTCTATCGTGGGGGTTGTGAGGTGGAGTACCAACCTCATCAACCCTGGTGTCAGGGTTACTATTGAGCCGCCAAAGGCCTCTGACATGTCTCATGTAACGACTACTTAGTTACATCAGTAAGTAGTAACCGGGATCACCGGCTTAACGTACCTTCCGAAGCACGGATCATCTTACTTTCGGACAATCAGCTGATCAGCCTGTGTATTTTGTACATCGATGTCTCAGTGGTCCAGTGGTTAAGCGTCGGGCTCACGACCCGGAGATCAAGGGTTCGACTGCCTGCTGGCAGATTGCGGCGTAGCGTTTGTTTTATATTTATAGACCATAAAAAAGATGTTTCATTCAAATTCAAAAATATCTTTATTCAGTAGGTAACATAGTTATACTTTGAATCGTCAATTTTTACATAACGAACGTCTCATCCGCCTAAAACTACTGCAGCTTCTCACAACCTGTATAGCCGGGGAAAAGAAGCTGCAAGAAAAACCTCGGCACAGGGCCCTAGACGTTCTTTAAAAAAATAAACATAAAATATTGGTATACAATTGAGTAATTTAGCTGCCTAATATCAGTTCTCAGACAGTTAATCCCATGCATTCATATCTTCTAAATAATCACTAACTTTATAATAACCTTTTTGTAAAGTTTTTGTTTAACTACTGTCTTAAAACAGTTGAAAGGCAAATTCTGAATGTCAATGGGAATCTTATTGTAAAAACGTATACATTGCCCCTTAAAAGATTTAGTAATCTTATGTAATCGACTGACTTGTAAAGCAAGTTTATTATTATTCCTGGTATTAACAATGTGCCGATCGCTATTTTTTGCAAATAATCCTATATGTTTTTTTTTTCAAAAAGAGATTCTTGTGAATTCGTTCCAAGTAGTTCCCATACCCAGTGGTTAATGGGATTTTGAATAAGGAAAACGCGATTTAGCCCTTTGTTATATTATGTATTTTGTGGCATTACCGGGAATGTTGGTCGATCCTTTGACAGTAATTAAAAAGAAACTGTAAAAAAGATTATCATAAGGTTAGAGTATTTTTGGCAGGAACGGGAACGGGACGGTTGCTTTCTTCATTGAATAATCTAAATAATTAATACGAAGTGGTGTTTTGTGGTTAATGATCGCATTAAGTTAGTCGGAAAACAGTCGCGATAGTGTTATTATATCGGAATATTCAATAAACAAAGTGTTCCTATATATCTGTTATCGCTTCGTGCCAACAAGCCGCTTCATAACTCGAGAGTCTGCTCCGAAGGTGGGGGGTTAGGTTTCATCATTCATCGTCATCACCTTTCATCAATTCATTAATCATCATCGAGAAAAAAGTACATAAGACATGGTTGTATGGGCGTAGTTCCCTTTGCCTTGCCCTTCCGGGAAAACCAAAACTAAAAAAAAATCATAAGGTTAGTGATTATTTAAAAGATATGAATGCATGCGGTTAACTGTCTAGGTAGGTATATTAGGCAGTCAAATTACTAAATTGTAACGTCTAGGGCCCTGTGCCGAGGTTTTTCTTGCAGCTTCTTTTCGCCGGCTATACAGTTTGTGTGAAGCTGAAGTAGTTTTAGGCGGATGAGACGTACGTTGTGTTAAAAAATACAAATCTGTCGATATAGCTCACGAGCTTATGTTATGTATATTATGTTATAATATTTTTCTTTAGGTAGCTTTTAGAGGAGCTCGGTGGCGCAGCGGTAAACGTGCTCGGTCTGCGATTGTTGAAGTTAAGCAACTTTCGCAAAGGCCGGTCATAGGATGGGTGCCCACAAAAAAAAGTTTTCATCTCGAGCTCCTCCGTGCTTAGGAAGGCACGTTAAGACGTTGGTCCTGGCTGCATTAGCAGTCGTTAATAACCATCAATCCGCACATGGTTTAAGGCTCGATCTCCCTATCCATGCATAGGAAAGGCCCGTGCCCCAGCAGTGGGGACGTTAATGGGCTGATGATGATGAGGTAGCTTTCTAGGTGTGTTAATGTGGCTGTCGACTTGAAAGTTTTCAACAATTCTTCCCGCATGTCGCAGGATGCGTACACGGAGGTGTCAGTGGGGACAGGCGCGGGGGCGGAGCCCGAGATGGCGGAGCATTGCCACTGGAAGTGCCGCACGGAGCCCCCTAGCGCCGTGCCGCAGCTGTTGGCCGCGCTCGTGCTGTGCTCGCTCTTCATGGTGAGTACGGGGGCGGAAGCCTATGAAACAGCAGCATAGAATAAACACAATATCTAATATGTATTTCTGTGTTTGTGGTGTTGAATGGTGTGTGTGGTGTGTGAGAATGGTGTGTGTGGTGTGTGTGAATGGTGTGTGTGGTATGTGTGTGTGTGTGTGATGTTTTCAACTTCAGCTGCTCTTCTATCGTGTGGGTTGTGAGGTGAAGTACTAACCTCATCAACCGTGGTGTCACTTCAGCTTATGGTGAGTAAAATATAAGTTGTTGCTCCCCAGCTGTGCGAGCTGGTGGGCGGCTACGTGGCGGGCAGCCTGTCGGTGATGTCGGACGCCGCGCACATGCTGAGCGACTGCGGGGGCTTCGCCCTCGCGCTGCTCGCCTTCCACTGCGCCAAACGGCACCCCGACCACCACATGTCCTACGGGTACAAACGGGCTGGTAAGAAATAGTAGGATAATTTACGAACTTCTGATGAAACCTGATGAACCACCTCCTGTAGATTTGTCTTTACTGTTTCAAAGGCTACGTTCCTCAAAAACAATATAGATGGCGCTGTACAGATTTTCCTTCTTTTAACCTTCAATTTTTTTTTGTGTGACTTATTGTCACACAAGTTAAGCAACTTTCGCAAAGGCCGGTCATAGGATGGGTGACCACAAAAGAAAATGTTTTCATCTCGAGCTCCTCCGTGCTTCGGAAGGCACGTTAAGCCGTTGGTCCCGGCTGCATTAGCAGTCGTTAATAACCAATCCGCACTGGGCCCGCGTGATGGTTTAAGGCCCGATCTCCCTATCCATCCATAGGGAAGGCCCGTGCCCCAGCAGTGGGGACCTTAATGGGCTGATGATGATGATGTGACTTATTGTAGATTTGCCGCAGATAGCATTAACTACTTGGCCGGACAAATGGGGAGCGCTGAAGGCTCTCACCCGGTTTCTAATTTCATTCTTCTATCGTGTGGATTGTGAGGTGAATTACCAACCCCATCAACCCTGGTGTCAGGGTTATTACTGAGCCGCCATAGGCCCCTGACATGACTCATGTAACGACTACGTACTTACATCAGTAAGTAATAACTGGCACCAACGGCTTAACGTGCCTTCCGAAGCACGGATCCTTTTACGTTTTGGAAAATCAGGTGATCAGCCTGTAATGTCCTAACGAAACTAGGGATCACAAAGTGATTTTTGTGATTTTTCCCCACCGGGATTCGAACCCGGGGCCTCCAGATCGTGAGCACAACGCTCAACCACTGGACTACAGAGGTCGTTCTAATTTCATTTATCTTCTAATATATAAAAGGAGAAACTGACTGACTGACATATCAACGCACAGCCTAAACGGCTAAACGTAGGCACTTGAAATTTGGAAGGGACGTAGCTTAGGTACCGTAGAGGTGCACTAAGAAAGGAATTCCCGGAATTCCCACGGGAACGGGAATTAGCGGGAAAATCCTTTTGTATGCAAAGAGAGGATCTTTCTTTCTTTCTGTTTTTTTTTTTTTGTCTTTTTATTTTGTTAAGCCAGTCATTAAAAACTTTTGTATTTCTTTGTTTTAACATAAGTGCGTAAACTAGCTAGCTTAAGTAACATAATTATCCAGGAGAGAGGCATCATAGGCTGTAATACAAGTATTTATATACTTAGTCAGCTATGGTACCTACCTATTTATACCTGTGTCCAAGACTAAGCTATTTTAAGGAAAAAATTGTAACTACTTTTTTGGCAATAAAAATTATTATTATATTATTATTATTATGAAAAATCTAAACCGCTTAAATTAGACGCTTGAAATTTGGCATGCAGGTACCTTAGTTTACTTAAAGCTTAGTTGCAACAGGATATTGTAAAATTCCCACGGAAACGGGAGTTAGAGGGAAGAAACATTTGTATGAAAAAATCTAAACTGCATAAGTTAGATGCTTGAAATTTGATATGCACTCCCACACACACAAAGATCTCTCTTTTCTAACACGCCACGCGGACGAAGTCGCGGGCAAAAGCTAGTTAGATTTAATAAATTAATTTAAAACGTTTGCATTCCAGAGGTCCTGGGCGCGATGGTGTCAGTCCTGCTGATCTGGGTGTTGACCGGGATATTCGTGTACGTGGCTGCGGCCCGGCTGCACAGCGGCGAGTACAACGTGGAGCCGGACTACATGATGCTGGTCTCCGGCTGCGGGGTCATCTTCAATGTCATCCTCGCGCTGGTGCTGCACGGCTGCGCCTCGGATATAGGTCAGTATTGCACCCACTAATTGGATAGGTACTTGACAGATTTCCGATATTTTAAAAAATACAAGCGCTCATTTTATACCTAATAAAATATTTTATTTTCTCGTAATCATAGAAAAAAAAAAACATTATTTTTCTTCTATTATTTCAAATTTCGCGCCAAAACGGTTGTCACGTGACATTTCGTCCAGTGACGTCACATCTTAATAAAAAAAGTTGTTAAGCAGTATAACTTGAAACCTGACAGATAGTTTTTTTTATGAAATGTGACGTCACACGAAGTTCATTGCTTCGATGTGGTGTGTTTAACCCCCCTGCCGTTGCCCCAGCGCACCACCACTCGCACGGCGGCGCCGCGTGCCGCGCGCACGCGCACGCCGCCCCGCCCCCCGCCCCGCGCCCGCGGTGGGCGTGGCGCGCGCACAAGCACGCACACACCAACGGCTCGCTCAACGGAGACTACACCATGAAGGAGCTGACAAGCGACGTTGCTGTTAGTAACGCCCAGCCTAGGTTAGTAGTCAAATTGGTAATTTAAAAAAAAATGTAAGGGAACATTTTCACGATCACTAACTCCAGGAAGGATGCGAATCAACTAAAGCAACAATCATCGCATACCATAGAGTAAGACAGAAGACGCCATTGCATACAATCATAGGTAGCGGACCTAACTAGTTGACCAGCTAGTTCCGCCCATACAACATAGATGGCGCTTACCGGTCCTGAAACGCGGTATTGAAGTTTTCACGACGCGACGCATATATAGGAAAGTCAACTTGACACCTTTGCATCGACGATTCCTAGTCACAGCCCGGACACTTCATATAAAAATCTAATTCTTATCGCCCGCCTGACGCGCAAGTGCGAGCGAGACAGAGACAGTTCACGTCCCGTCCCCCCCTACTCCTTAGCGGCTTACGGCCATTTAAGACTAAAGTAAGACCCAGAGGGTGTCGACTTAACTAATGCCAAGAATATTTCAAATATTATCAAAATTTCAAATCATATCTCATCTTTGAAACTTATCTCTTTGCACTACGTCAATTCCCTCTTCAGTTAGGATGAAAAAAGAACAAAAACTATGAAAAAAAAAATACTGTAGTCCCTCTGCCTAAAGTAAGCCCTGATTAAATTTGTTTCTTCAATCAACTGTTTATTGTAAACCATAGACATTTACTATCTATCCACCTAGTATTATCCTGTCTTTAACAAGGTTCGCTTACCTAACCTGAAAATTTGACAGGTCCGGTTTTTTACAGAAGCGACCGCCTGTCTCTCCCTCCAACCCGCAAAGAAAAAACCAGCCCAATACAGGTTAGGTCACATACCTCCGAAAATGCATTTCTCGGGACTGTGGGATTCCTCACGATGTTTTCCTTCGCCGCTGAGCACGTGATAAAAAAAAGAAATAATAATAAAATAATTGTTTATTGTCATAGAAAAAGATCGACACAACATTGGGTACTACAGCTAGGACACACAAATGCTACAGAAGTATAACCCTGCTACCTGAACTAGGAGACCTGTATCTCAGGAAGCAGTGTTCAGCAATTACATCTTTTATAACGTCGGTTTAGGCAGACCATTGTTAAACTGAATTTATTTGACAATAAACTGTGCTTAAATAAGAACAAATAAACATGCATTTTGTATGTTAATTGTGTATGTGTGTGTGTTTGTGTGTGACTGTGTGAGTGCTTGCGTTAGCCCAATCATTTATGATCCAAAAATGAATTCGAAAACAAATTCTACAACCATTGATTTTAGGTAACTCTAGATAGACACCAAACATAAAACGTAGAGATTTGAAATTGTATTTATTATCAGGAACATAAACCTGCGTGCGGCTCTCATCCACGTTATAGGAGACCTCATACAGAGCTGCGGAGTGCTGCTAGCCTCCGTGATCATCAAGTTCTATGTGAGTATAGAACAATAAAATTGCTATTCAAAATTCTAGATTAAGTAAATTAAATTCATCTTTTTTGGGGTTATGTATACGTTTTTACAATAAAATACCAGATAATATTTTAAATTTGTCAGAAAATAAATTTAAAGCTCATGTGAAGCTTACTTTATGTAAAAAAACTTATTATAAGGTTAATGACTACCTAAATGATAAAAATGTCTGGTATTGAATGTGTTCCTCTAGTTATTAAATAACTTGTAATGTATATCCTCATTGGTTTTTAAAAGATGTGTTGCTGTTGCAGTTTCTTGTCATTTCTTCTCCTCAGCCTTATGGCTGTTATCACCTTGCGAAATGACGTAAATTCAAAAATGTTACATTGACCTCAACAAGTTTATCCATGATAATTACGTTGAATAAATGATTCTGATTTCTGAGTACCCACTCTACAATACAATACAAGAACCCCTGGTTGTTCTGTTTAATGCTAATCTTCTTCTATCGTGTGGGTTGTGAGATGGAGTACCAACCCAATCAACCCTGGTGTCAGGGTTACTATTGAGCCGCCAAAGGCCCCTGACATGGCTCATGTAACGACTACGTACTTACATTAGTAAGTAGTAACCACGGCTTAATGCTAATAGGTTTATGTAATATGTGTGCAGCCTATGTGGTGAGTTGGAGGACTTGGAGGATGTGCAACACTTGTTGATGGAATGTGCCAAGAACGAGAGTTTGGATCATTGGGTCTGTGTAAATATAACTTAGGAATTTTTCAGTCCATTTTATCAACACCAGTTTCAGACGCCGCGAGACTAGTTTTCGACATGGTCATTGCATCTCGGCAATGATTGTCTCTGTTTTCCTATTATTATTTTTTGTTTGGTAATTATTATAAGGTTACAATGGGATTGGCATATCCAATAGGATAAAAATCCCAAAGCTAAAGATATTAAAAAAAAAAATGTGTGCAGCCGTCCGCGCAGTTCATCGACCCGGTGTGCACGTTCGTGTTCAGCGTGCTGGTGCTGCTGACGTCGGCGCGGGTGGTGAGAGACGCGCTCAACATGCTCATGCAGGCCGTGCCGCCCGGGTTCAGGTACATCATCATCAGCCCATTAACGTCCCCACTGCCGGGGCACGGGCCTTCCCTATGGATGGATAGGGAGATCGGGCCTTAAACCATCACGCGGGCCCAGTGCGGATTGATGGTTATTAACGACTGCTAATGCAGCCGGGACCAACGGCTTAACGTGCCTTCCGAAGCACGGAGGAGCTCGAGATGAAAACTTTTCATCAACCCTGGTGTCAGGCTTACTCTTGAGCCGCCAAAGGCCCCTGACATGATTCATGTAACGACTACGCACATACATCAGTAAGTAGTAACCGGGATCAACGGCTTAACGTGCCTTCCGAAGCACGGATCGTCTTACTTTCGGACAATCAGGTGATCAGCCTATGAAAAAACCTGAAAAAAGCCCGAAGAATAATGTGATGAGATCCCATTCGAGGATTAACGGAATTGGGCGAATCTCCTTGAGTTATCATTTTTATTGTTCTATCACAAACAAACAGGTTTTATCGTTTTCAGCTATCCTAACTTTACATTTTTTTATGAACTAGACGAGATCCCAATACCGCGGGATCTCGAATTTGCGATCTCGAGTCGGGATTGCATTCCCTAGTCGTACTGTAACATTCAATGTTAAGTTTTAGCCCCTCGGTTTAGATTTTATTTTATTATATTAGATACCGGGAGCTAGTGTCGGCGCTGGCGGCCATCCCGGGCGTCCGCCACGTCCACTCGGTCCACGTGTGGGCGCTCTCCACGCACCACGTCGAGATGACTGCGCACGTCGTTGTGGGTGAGTACCATCATTGAATAAACAACAGTACTACGTATAGAAGGGACACCACCCCGCCACGTTATCTTGATCGTTATCTTCAGTGGCGGCTTTAGGGCGGTGCGAGGGGTCCTACCGCAAAATCGACCAAGATTGGTTCACCCTGGCCGCAAACTAAAACTTCATCGGGTTAGATTGCGGCCATATAAAGCTCATACCGGGTGGCCGTAAACAACGTTTTTAAAAGATTTTAATTGGTAAATTTTGGTGGTCGTAAATTAATGGAATACTTTTGTTTTTTAAGGGGCTGAGGGGTGCCTCTTTAAGGTCTCGCACCACCTAAATATTTTGCTAGGTCGGTCACTGGTTACCATATAGTGAAAACCACCTAAGATTTCTGCCCTCGTGGTACAGCAACGGCACCGCGGCGCGGCTATAGTAGCTTCAATCTATAGTCGTACAACATCTATCTGCGTAGATAGTATTTGCTGCCGATAAAATTCGGTTACTGTACCACGGGAGCACAGCAGTGCTTCTGCAACAAAACCTCTCAAACAAACGATTTCTTTCAATCAATTTGAATGCGGGTAAAAATTGTGATCATTTTTTTTTTACCTAAATTGAAACCTGTGTGTTTATTGCGTGGATTTGTCAACAGAAAACATATCCGAATGTGATTAGTGCCTGAAAGATTACGAATCTAAACATAGCTCTCGTGAAATCATCAGGCGCAATAATTTACTGCAATGTCGCCAGAACGTTACAATTTGGGTAATTTTTCAAGTAAAACTCCTGTTTTTCTTTTGCAACTAGTTGAAACTAATTCATAGAATCTGATAAACTTCAAAGTGCAGACTCTCTATTTTAGCGTTTATCGCTGTCGGTATTTGGTCCACTAGGGTCGATTAATTCTTTCAAATATAATCCTCAGACGACGCCCCGAGACAATTGGGCACTGTTCTCATTTGTCTGTCATTTGTCTCTCACAATTGGGCACTCAGACCTGTTTTCTTCAATTTTCTACTGGGTGAGAGCCCCGCGCTCCCCATTTGTCTCTCTAATCTCTCAAATCTACAATAAATCATGTAAAAAATGGTAAAATTGTACCGTTCTCCTGCCAGACGAGCTGACGGATACGGAGCAAGTGCTGCGTGCGTGCCAGCAGCTGGCTCGGCGCGACTTCTCGCTGTCGGCGGCCACCGTGCAGGTGGAGCGCGCGCCCCCCGTGGCCGCCTGCCGCGCCTGCCGCCAGCCGCCCGCCGCCACCTGACACCTGCGGACGCTCTCGCACTAGCCGCAGGTTGGTTCATACACATTACACATACATACAGTCATGAGCAATATAATGTACCCACTTTAGGACTCTGTCGCACTAACATATTTGACATTTAGTGAGACTTACAGTTCAATTTGTCAAAAAAGTTAATGTGACATGGTACCAAAGTGTATACATATGAATGCTCGTGACCGTACATCCACGCTTGTAACACTAATCCCGACTCGAGATCGCAAATGCGAGATCCCGCGGGATTGGAAACATCAATCCCGCGAGATCCCAAAATTTCCGGGATCTCGTCTAGTTCATAAAACATGTAAAATTAGGATGGCTGAAAACGATGAAAACTGATTGTTTGTGATGGTGAGGTTAATTAAAACAAAATTATTTTTTTAAAGACAAAAGGCTAACAAATTCAATACAATATTACTAATCAATACAATATGCAATATTACTAACTAAACAATTGAGTTTACTTTCGAAATCAGCATAATCAAATCAAAAAGTATAACTCAAGGAGATTCGCCCAATCCCTTCAATCTCGAATGGGATCTCGTCATATTATGCTTCGGGATTGATCTCGAAAAATTAAACTAGATCTCGCGAGAGTTTAGAGCGAGCTTGATTTAAACCAACCCCCCACCAAACTTAGCTCTATCCCTTTCTTGTAGTTATCGTAAGTAAAGGACAGCTGTATTTTTAAAACTGTTATGCATTTAAGTCGTAAGATCAAATGTCCTTTAAAAATTCAAGTTCCATTGTTTAATACAAATATACTTCACACTAAAATAAAAGGAGATATTTATAAAAGACTTTTAACTAGGTACATGGCAAATGGCGACATTAACTAACTTGTTGTTGTTGTTGTGTTTAATTTGTTTTAACTATTGTGTCTGGAAATCTCGAAAGAGGTTAAAATTATTTTTCGCTCTGAATTAGCACCAGTTAAGTCGATCATTCCCATTTCCAGGATATCTCTGTGAGCTAAGCAGCGTGGCAGACGTTTGACGACGGTACAACGCGGTGGTAAGTGAAGTGAAATGCGGGACTGATTATGATGGCTATGATAAATTAATGTTGTTACGATGTTGTGTGTTGTTTTAATACTATTACGCCAATACCGTTACCAAGTTAATAAGTGGCTTTGTATTATATTTTTACTGTATATTTGTGAAAGCATTCGATACTGTCAAATCAGATTTGGTAAGCGGACCCTGTGGAAAACGGGATGACGAGGGAGATAGATATCTATATAAAAAAATCAGGCTAGTATTTTTCTGTAAGATGTAAAAGTAAGTAAGTATTATGTGACCACATGCAATTTGGCCGAACGGTGATTTATTTAAATTTCGAGCGTAGGTAGGTTGACAAAAAAAAAACTAAAGAGCAACGTAACGGTACTGGCGTAATTACTACAATTTTCAAAAACAGAATGTCCTTAAGTAATAAAAAAAATTCTGACATAATTACAATGAATAATATAATTACATTATTAAAAAAATATATATGAAGTTTTACACACTTATTCGGCTCGGCATTCCGCTATTTTAATTCGGCCCGGGTTTTCCCTAAGTTAATTCAGCCCGGCTGCGGCTTTTCCCTATGTTAATTCGGCCCGGGGTTTCGCCGTGTTACTACGGTCTTGCCGAGAATCCGTGGGGAATCAGTGTGTAGTGCTCTTAAATTATTGTGAGTGTTGTTATATTTTGTTATTAAGGATGTTCTGAAACAATTTTGTATATTATAATTAATAAAAAAACACCAAAAAATTAAACAATTTTGTACTCATTTTTCGTCGTTTTGTTGACCCACGAAAAATGAGTCAAAATTTGTAATGTTAAAATAATACTTATAAGTGTACAGTGGACGCCGAAGAGTTTTTTTTAATTAATTTAAATTGTTTTTTTTTAATATGTGTTTATGACGTAATATATTTAAAGAGATCGGTATTTTAATTTCAAAAAAGGAATTTTCGAATTAGTATATTATTTATTTATTTTAAATTCTGCATAATAAAAAAGCATAATATTATACAGAAGATCTCAAAATTACAATTTACTAAGACTTTTTATAGAACAGCAACAAAATTGTAGGTATTTTCAATTACGCAGATAATTACAATTAAATAGTGCCAATTTTTAAAAGACTAGGTAGTTTGCAGTTGTTTGAAGACTCGTTAATATATATATATTGGACAGATTGAATATTAAATTACAATTATAATATAAAATAATGTTTTGTAAAATAAATATTTGCTACAATAAGATATCCAAAATAGTGAATTGACAAATTTTGAAAAGAAAGTATGATTAATATTGATACCTGATATTAGGGTTGTCCGGTTTATTGTACAGGGGGTTAGGGACACCGTACCGAATACTGAAGGGGATGATTCAGTTCATGATTCTGAGTTAATACCAATTTTGATTGTAAAAGTATGAAATTGAAAATAATTTTAAAAGACACAATAAAATATATTGATATCAAATCAGTATAAAGGTCTGAATCATCCCCCAAAGTTTTCGTATTATTCACCCTGTATTACTTACGTGTTACTCACTCCTATAAGGGTAGGCAGAGTCAACAAAAGCCATCTCATAAGATAATCTACATCCTAAAATTTTGCTCTAAAAACTTTAAATTAACTTTTCAAGGATTTGAACCCACCGCTCTCGAAGAAGAATATTTTTCTCATTTAATTTCTTTTCAAAATTGGTCAAATAATATTGGTAATTGTGAAATAAAAGTAACGTTATAATAACAGGGTGACCCAAACTGTTGTCTAGCGACTGCGATTGACCAAAAATGTTCACAGTATTAATTCGATAATAAAACTTAAATTATATTTAATGTTCTCGTTACTGACGTAAGTTGAACGTAATTTTGCAGTAATTGGGTAGTTTCCTAGGTCAAAGATAAATTATGAAATTCTAATTAAGTACTAAATAAAGACAGATCTAAAGGTGACAAAAAACGTTTTCTTTTTAACTTATTTGTGAATTTTAATAAAGAAAAATGTAACAATAAGTTCGACGTTTTGTCACGTTCTTCTATGACGTCACAGGTTGCTTTTTCATATAAATTTCTTAGTAATTTCTCAGCATTTATGCAGCATATTTTTTTTTGAAAACGTCAGTAACTAAAACAGTCACAAATTATAAGTAATAATATATAAAAATAAATTATTGACAGAAATGTATATAGGTTTTTTTATATTTAAAATGTAGTGTTGCTATAACTTGGTAGATGTTGTTTTGTACGTAGATTTTAGTAGTATTTATTAATGTTATAATATGAATTATAATCGACAAGTTTAGAGAAAAATAGATCCCAAAGCAAAGAGTTTGAATGTTGAGTATTGGTGATGTTATATTGGTAAATGAAAATGTTAACACTTAAAAAGGTCACTAGTACTGTTCTCCGGCTTGCTTCTCAAACGGGGAGCGTCGGTTCGAAACCCGATACCGGACTTGCACAAAAGAGTTGTTAATTTATCTAAGTGCAGTTTTCACTAACACAGTTGGTTCAACCATTATACACGGCGATACAGCTCACCACCTATGACGTGGGTCTAACAGCTCGGTGAGGTGTGGGTACTTAGTTCATCTTTCGATGGATGTACCTTTGACTACCCTGATTGGTTAGTTTGGTGGGTCATTAGTTGTGAGCTTATTACTTGAAAATGGCCGGCTTTTTTCTCAAGAGATAGATATAAAGCCAAAGGGAAATAACCCTTCATTTTTCTTCACCACAGTTGGGTTTTTTAAGGAGTGTTTATCGACTTCAATTCTAATTTTTATCGTTAAAATAACATGTAAATTATGAAGTTGAAGGGCATTATACATCAGTTCGATTCGAGCACAATCAAATGTCGATTAATCGGCGAAATGAGGAGCTCGGTGGCGCAGCGGTTAACGCGCTCGGTCTGCGATTGTTGAAGTTAAGCGACTTTCGCAAAGGCCGGTCATAGGATGGGTGACCACAGAAAAAAAAAGTTTTCATTTCGAGCTCCTCCGTGCTTCGGAAGGCACGTTAAGTCGTTGGTCCCGGCTGCATTAGCAGTCGTTAATAACTACCAATCCGCACTGGGCCCGCGTGGTGGTTTAAGGCCCGATCTCCCTATCCATCCATAGGGAAGGCCGGTGCCCTAGCAGTGGGGACGTTAATGGGCTGGTGATGATGATGAGTCGATGAAATGACGATTAGTTGTTAACAGCCTTACGCTTCTCTGCAGTGGCGTCCCTAGCAAAATATTCAGGTGGTGCGAAAATTCGAAAAACATTTTTCGATTAGTTCACGGCCGAAATATACCTAATTAAATCTTTTGAAAATTACGTTTACGGACCCCCATTAAATGTATGAGATTTGTGTGGCCGCTAAGAGGTCTAATTCACAGGGCAGGTGTGCCCAATCCAGTTACTCCCCTGTAGATCCGGGGCTGTCTGCCAGGGTGGTCCCGTCTTGGTTGATTGAAGTAGTCGTTACATGAGCCATGTCAGCGGCCTTTGGCGGCTCAATAGTAACCCTGACACCAGGGTTGATGAGGTTGGTGCTCCACCTCACAACCCACACGATAGAAGATTTTTTCAACTTATATGAAGCCGTACCGACTCGATCTTCTGTGTAATGCCCTTTAACATTCCTTCGATAAAAGATAAAAGTTGATAAAAAAAAAGATAAAAGAGATAAAAGTTAAGGGTGGTATTAATAAACGAATCTCAGCTGCGACTGCCCTCAAGATCATGCTCAAGTCTCTGTTTTTATATGAGAACTGTCACATTGACATGGTCTTGAGGGTAGTCTCGAAGCTGAGATTGATGATGAGATGATGATGATGAGATTGATGATGATGAGGTGATTAATACCACCCTTTAGACTTAAATCAATATGACATCGTTAAACTAATTCTATAAGACAGTTTAGTATGTTTTTGTACTTATTATTTATGTTTTTTTTTTGTTAACAATAAGACATTTTGTGTATAATAGTCGTAATTCATGCTCAAATAGCGATTTAATGTGATAGAACTTGTAGTTAGGACTTGAAAATTTTGCGCATTCCTGTAGAATATTCAATTGATAAATAGGTTTTTTATAAAACTTCTAACAGGCATCTTTACCTGGTTTGGTTTTCTATATATTGAAATAACGCCCGTAGCCTAATTGGGGTGGTCAGAGCCACAAGCCATCAATGTGACCACGTGTAACGGTGCGTACAGATTGGTGAAAAGTAACATGAAATGACACGTTTCGCCTTTCAATGCATGTTTGTTGCAACGTGAACGCATCTTTAGGCTTTATTACATTACGCGATTCATCGAACCCTAAAATCATCCATGTCACCAACATCCTGTATAAATCTAACACGGCGATACGGCTCACCACCTATCGCGTTGGTCTAAAAGCTCGGTGAGGCGTGGGCACTCGTTCCTCTTGCGATGTACGATAAGGTGCCAAAGTCCAATCAGTTTCTTGCAAAGTAATAAATAAGACCACCTGGTTACATGTCATTTCTGTAATAGACCAAAACACCTACAAAAATATAAATTTTATAATTATGACAACTAATAGTTCATAATTTCCCCACTGTTTGCAAATAATTCGCTGGGTTCAGTGACTGCATTTTAGGTCTTTGATTGTACCTCTGACTACTCCAATTGCGCATATGGTCGTGAGCTTTCGTTATAAAACTATCCCCTAATGCTCTTTCATACGTTCAAGTGCAAAAGTGACTACACCATTGCATTTCTATAATCTAGTTAGGTAAGTGGTTGATATTTTTATACCGTGGACAAGTTGCACTCCATCTTGTCAAAATGGCTTGTCACTAGCGTAAATGACATTTGGGTAATGTAATAATTATTTTATTTGTCGCATATAAAATGGTATAAATTGTATATTGTTCAAAATTGACAGACTTGTTGTGAAAGTAAAATGGCAGTGGAGTTTACAATGGTGTTGATTCCGGTACGGTCACGAGCATTAATATGTATACACTTTGGTACCATGTCACATTAACTTTTTTGACAAATTGAACTGTAAGTCTCACTAAATGTCAAATATGTTAGTGCGACAGAGTCCTAAAGTGGGTACATTATATTGCTCATGGCTGTACACACCGTCTGATTTTATTTTAAGTTGTACCTGTCATTTTCTTATCAGTCGAAAGGGAATGGGATGGGTGAATGTCAATTTTAAAATGAATATGTGTCACTTAAAATAAAATTCAGAGTTGGAAAAATTTAAATCGAAAATAAAATCTGATATTCAAATGGGACTTGATCCTGCAGCTCTTGTCCAGCCGAGACAAGCGTGTTAAGCATTACACCACCGGGGCCTCCTGTCTATGCGATTTTTTTCGATCTATATATCGTTAGGGTTCATAAATGTTATCCTAGGTCTACCCTTTCCTCTCTTCCCTTCAATTTTTCCTTCTATAATGTTTGTTATAAATGAATCGTGTCGTATCAGGTGGCCAATCATATTTCCTCTCCGGTTCTCTATAGTCTTCAATATGGTTCTCTTTTCTTCAACTCTTTCCAGCACAAATAAAAGAGAAGGTGCAGGTCGTGTCGTATCGGGAGGTTTTGGCGGGAAGAAGAGAGGAATGGTGATTACTCCACCGACAAGAGCGCAGCTCTTAAATAAAGAGAGATATCGTTAGGGTATAATGGTTAACACACTTGTCCCGGCTTGACAAGAGCTGCGGGTTCAAGTCCCGTCCGAGTCAGATTTTTTTTAGATTAAAATTTTCTCTTTGTGAGTTTCTTATAAAAACAAAAATCTAATTAAGAGGTGTCTGCGGAATCAGGGCCATACACAGCCTATATATCTCTCACTGCTGGGCATAGGCGTCCCCTCACTCAGTTGACTGAGGGGAGCTGTTGGATGGAGCTTACTCCACCACGTTGCTATATGTATGTCTCTTTCGCACCAACGATGAAAACTTAATGCGGAAGAGAGACGTGAGATATGAGAGACTACATAATACTCTGACACTGTTATTGTGCAAATTGACTTAAGTATTAATCACTTTAATATTGCTAAAAATATGTCAGTTTTAGGCCTGCGGGATTAAAAAGGCCACATCGAAGCAATTCATCTAAAAAGCAATATTGCGATTTCACATTTGCGTATACAAAAGTAAGTGCGCAACGCAAAGAAATGTCAAATAGGAATATTGCTTTTCAAGGTGAATTGCTTCAATGCAGCATGTTATATCAGTATTTCCAAATTGTACAATAAAAGTAAATTATATAATAAACTTTTTTTAGCAATGTTATATGTGGTATTGACATTAAATTGCCAAATTGTGTAACCAAAAAAGTATTTTTGTAAATTGTTTGTGAATACTATAATAATAATATATTGAAGGGACAAGTTAATTGAACTTAATTTGCAGTTGAATGGTAGAGTTAACGCATTCTCCGTCCCTGTTCAAGTATATTGGTCCTGTTGTAAGCATTGTAATGGAATTAAATGAAATTATTAATGGACATGTTGTTTTCATCATCATCATCACACCGCATCATCCCACTATTGGATATAGTCACACCCCGGACACTTCATACAAACAACCTCGCTTTACACAGACACTACACATTGACGTTATCGTACACGCGCATCTGTGTGTGTGACGTCTGACGCCATACGGTTAACGGCAGAAATGTATCTAATACATGTTTACGAAAATAATAAACTCCGTGGTCCAGCGTTGGGCTCACGATCCGGAGGTCCCGGGTTCAATTCCCGGTGGAGACATATCACAAAAATTACTTTGTGGTCCCTAGTTTGGTTAGGATATTACTGGCTGATCACCAGATTATCCGAAAGTAAGATGATCCGTGCTTCGGAAGGTACGTTAAGCCGTTGGTCCCGGTTACTACTTACTGATGTAAGATAATAGTCGTTACATGAGCCATTTTAGGGACCTTTGGCGGCTCAGTAGTAACCCTGACACCAGGGTTGATGGGGTTGGTAATCCACCTCACAACCCACACGATAGAAGAATAATGTTTCTTTCATTTAGGGTAAGAAATAAGACACCGTTGTAACTACTTAACCTCAATTTATTATGTCATCTGAAGGCAAGTTACGTTTAACATTTACGAGTATGTACAGTATTATCTATACTCTGTTCCAAAATACACAACACAAAGTAATTGCTTGTCTTTGCATACAAATGTGCTTATATTACAAAATATATAGATGTCCCGTACACGTACAATTTGAATCAAAATCCAAGACGCTTAATTTATGTGGTTACTAGACTACCCAATCCAATCGGCGCGCGCATCGATATTCGAAAAATCGACGGTATTAGACTCGTTCACCAATTTGATATTAAGAATAAAATATATTTATTGCCAGTAACAATTTACATTTGATATAAGAACTAGGTAATTATGAATATTACGAATACGGGCGAAAGGAAATGGCTCGGCAGCGCTGGTTTTCAGTCATTTCCTCTTCAAATCAAATCAAATATACTTTATTGCACAGAACTAAATTTAAACAATCGGACATATGACAACACATGAATACAGTACAATTTGGGCAGCAATTTCTTCCAATGTCTTCAATTCTCTTCCTGGGATGTTGTGCGGAAGTAATACGATTCGTGTGACCTTGACACATCGGGCAGGATGGATTGGGTAGTATAGTAACCGCCTTACAAAGTCCTGACCTGCAGGGCTAACACGCTCAACGCGATAAAATTATTGTTCGATTCAATAAAGTTTGTTTTTTCCTTAACATGCGTGACACGTGATTTTGTTCGTATTTTGACAGAACGACACGACTTATTTGGGTTCACATAGCACCAATCGACAAAACGACATAATTATATCGTCGGAATCGATAAAATTACTGTGACAAAATTTTATCACATTGCGCATGTTAGCCCTACTGATTAATTACAAAATACGGATCTTTATGCTGATTGTTTACATGATATGTGCTTTAAAAAAAATATGGAGTTGAAGCATAATTAATATTTTATCAAATAAATATTGTTACGAGTTCTACAGCTAATATAATTGAGTAATATCTATAATATAGTATTGGAACAGAGTACTTATTATATATCGAGCATGGCTAACGTTTGTACAGTGATATCACAACAGTGAAACAATATCATTTTAAAGCTATCGTAAATTATCACTATTCACTCCCATCCCGCTCATTATTATAGGCTTGTTGAATCACATCTGGCAGTACTCAGTAGTATGCTTACACGCGCTATAGCATGCTTACACGCGCTATAGCATGCTTACACGCGCTATAGCATGCTTACACGCGCTATAGCATGCTTACGCGCGCTATAGCATGCTTACACGCGCTGTAGCATGCTTACACGCGCTATAGCTTGCTTACGCACGCTATCGCCTCGTCGATTCTGCTGCGAGCGTTCTGAGTAATAGAAAAAGAAGCATAGGAAGGTTCTGTCACATGTGGTTCAACCTATATTGTGATGAGTTAAACTGCACTTAAGCTGCATGATAGCACAACTTTGTCATCTTTAAAGATTCAAGCATTAACACTTAAATTGGGTCTTTGCTTGATATTATTCTAATAAGTAAAAATAAATAAATAACTAAATAACCTCAAAGTCTTAAATCATGTTGATGTACAATCAAAGAGCTGAACGGGTAGTATTAATCATCATCATTTATTTGCCATTGTTGGTCGCCATCAAAATTAGTTCCTCCTAGACAGCCATTGACAATAGCATGCAAATATTTACGATGTACATATTAATCTTTTAAAAATAAAATTCAAAATATCAAATATAACATGTCAAAATTATAGATAAAATGCATCACTGTCGTTATCATAAACCATATTCTTAATTAAATAAATAAATAAATTAAAAATATAATAAATAATTATATTTAAAAAAAGCCGTCTTTACCCACATTACGATAATGAACGTAGGTATTTTTTACTTATATTTCTAGTCTGATTTTATCATTTTTAAATGTTTCAGAAACTTCCGTTTCAAAACATGGAACATGAAAAAATTTAACCTGAATTATTTTTAATACATTTCCTCCATTAATAAATTAATTAATAATTACAATAATATTAATAGTAATAATTTATATGAGCATTTGTGAGAGAACATTGAAGTAAGAGCATCGATTTATTGACAGAAAGCATTTTCTAATATCTACATCCCAATTTGAACTTAGTATAGTGTTAACAATGATGACGATTCCAGTACACACTATCTAATTTTATTTTAAGTTATACCTGTCATTTTCTTATCCTCTGAAATGGAAAGGGACGGGTAATCGACAGGCATAAAATTAATGGAACACACGTCAAGATCTGTTGTGCCTGGGTGTAAAGCAAGGGTCATTTACACCCAAAACGAGGTAAAAAAGAACACTGTACCATCTTTATGTTTTTGGGGAACATGGCCTGGAAAGTTCCGCATTGGCAAAATCCACATATTGTGAAATAGTCGTTTGGATTCGATACTTACAAAGAAAGACAAAGAGTAGAAAATGCTTCATACTCCTCTGGTTGATTAAGGGTGGCCTGTGCCCTGCAGTGGGACGTTCATAGGCTGTAACTTTTTTTTAATAAAAAACAATATTTTAAAAAAGTTCATAAATGTATATAACTCTTGCATGAAATTGGTGCGTTTCTAGATATTTATTGATTTATTTATTAGCAGTTAATAACATTTTTATTACATAATTACTTCAAAGAATAACATAAACAGATGATAAACTATTCATTGAAAACAATTCCAGGAAGACTTGAAAGATAAACAATATCTTGAGCAAAAAAAAAACAAAAACAAGGCACAAAAACTTAGGTCCTTGTTAAAACAAGAGGTAATTTAAAAATTAAAAAAAAAACATATATAGAAAAAGCAAAATTGGCGGGAATTGTACTTACAAAATGGCTGCCTATAAATTGACATCGTTTCTCGTTTAAATAAAAGCTTAATTTAAAATTAATACTGCGATGTAAAAATACTTTGTAAAAAAATTATATTCTAGTGAGAAATGCATTACAATTGGCTTCATTGTATATTTGACATGTACGAGATTATTTATTTTGCAATAATAAGTAAGTATACAGGGTTTTAGTGACACCGTAACGAAAACGAGGGACGATTCGGCTCAGGATTCCGAGTATATCAAGTGGAATTTTCCATATTACAAAACTTTAGAATTAATTATGTACTTTAAAAAAATAAACAAAAACCACATGAATTATGCGACGGGAAATTCCACTTGACTCAGAATCATGAGCTGAACCACCCTCTAAATATTCGGTACGGAATCACTAACATCCTGTATATAAAAGCTACATTACTTATATAATTTACATTCTCAATTATATTATATAAAGGCGTCATCTTGCAAGATTATTTATGATAATTATTGTTAAGTATAGATGTCGAAATGACCTGAAGGTGCGCGGTGCGGCGAAATCAATCTTTTTCAGTCTGTTGTATATAATATTTTATGGCATTTACACTTAATTCGTGTTCTAAGATGTTCACTCCAACCTTTCTCGACTCCGACCTCAGTTGAGTATTTTTCGACGGCGCCTCAACCTTAACTAGTTTAATCCAGTAAGGCATGACGTCACAATTTCGTATTATTTTGTTGGCAGTATTGAGCTCGACTCCAGTGAATGACGTCATCAAGTCGGGGACGTAAATATCAACTTAATACGTTCACTGAGTATAAACCACATAATTATGAGGCAATACATTTGAAACTCATACGTGCATGTCCCATATGTAGGGCATATTGTTTTTTTCTTGCCATAGTGTGTATATGTACAATCAAAGAGCAAAAGTGCAGTCACTGAGCTTAGCGAATTATTTGTAAACAGTGGTGAAATTATGAACCATTAGTTGTCATAATTATAAATTTTATGTTTTTGTAGGTGTTTTTGGTCTGTTACAGAAACGACATGTAACTAGGAGGTCTTAAGTGCAACCAGTTAATTTATTACTTTGCAAGAAACCGATTGTAGTTTTGCACCTTATCGTACATAAATTCCAATGTATTTGTCGGGCATTTTAGCATGCACGTGAGGAGTCGATATCTTATTTTTAGTTACACAATGGCCCCGATTCCTGCAGACACCTCCCAATTTTACTTTAAGTTATACCTGTCATTTTCTTATCCGCCGAAAAGGAAAGGGACGGATGATTGACAGCTCATAATTTTAGGAAGAATGAGTAAAAATGACAAATAAATGAATAAATGATGAATGAATGATGTAATGATGAATGAGTTTTAGACTGATCTGCAGTGTTTGTGTAATAATTTGAAATGTTATAATTATTCGTAATTTTAATTTTAAGTGACAAATTGTATTTATAATGCTATGAGTAAATGAATGACAAACCCGGGCGAATCAAAAAGGTCCCTCGCTGGTATGCAAACCGTTTGACGCGTGCTGTCAACTTAATTCTGTGTGTGTTATTGGCCAATGTAAATTTTTAGACTGTTATTTTAGATTTGTGCTTAAAATTGACGTGTGTTCCATAAATTTTATGCCTGTCGTTTACCCGTCCCTTTCCTTTTCGGCGGATAAGAAAATGACAGATATAACTTAAAATAAAATTAGATGGTATTTACAGGAATTAGCACCAATGGCCCCGATTCCTGCAGACACCTCCTAATTTTACTTTAAGTTATAAAATCAAATCAATCATCCGTCCCTTTCCTTTTCGGCGGATAAGAAAATGACAGATATAACTTAAAATGAAATTAGATGGTGTTTCCAGGAATTAGCACCAGTGATTGTGTTAAAATACCAAAATGCTCAGCTGAGGCCGAGTCGGGTGGAGGATGAGTTGAACATCTTAGAAACCGGGTGTTACAATTACAGACTGTGATGGCGCCATATTTTATAAAGCTTATTTCTACAATCATAGGCAAGTTTAGGCAAAATGCTCCTTACACAATCCGAACGCTATTAATTTATTATTTACTTTTATTGCATGTAATTGAATTCTCCTATTAACCTAAGGGCGGAGACGATCGCGATTGGCAATGTTTTTTGTGACTTGAAATCTGCATCATTATTTTTTTTCTTTACAACGAGCAGAAGTGCCTATTCTGACACAAACTTAGCCTAATTCGAGTTTGACAGCTGCTAAATTGTTGCCGTCTTTCACTCACAATAAGTGCGAGAAAGAGATGCAGCTAGCTTTATCCTGTCAAATTGAGTAAATGTGAAGAGTTCAGTGAATAATCTCAATAAGTTGCAACTGTCAGACTCGTTTATATCACACATTATTCGTTTAATATACCAATCAGTTGTTTTCCCATAAGTCAGTCTTGTCAAAACGCGACTAGAACCTTTGGTTTGGGATGATTTGATTTTGAGCCCACTAGTGAAATTTGGCATTTGACTCACAATATTTCGTATATAGCATAATCATCAGCAGAAGGCAACGGGAAACCACTGCTTCTATTTTCCCAAGAGAGTCAGCATGAAGGGTCCTCGCAACCCTGATGTTGACCACGATCCTCAGATATGAGGGACCGACCCAAGAGAGAGAGATAATCATCAAATCACATTTCGTGGGTTGTAAGATTACCAACCTCATCAACCCTGTTGTCAGGGTTATTATTGAGCAGCCAAAGGCCCCTGACAAGGCTCATGTAACGACTACGTACATCTGTAAGTAGCCAACGGTTTAACGTACCTTCACGAATGAGATTAATGTATGGAGTGTCTAGTGTGTGCGCAAGTCCAAAAACTGTCAATCAATGATCGTCTCCTAACCATTTAAATAGAGAAGGCAAGTCTGTAATCACTCATCTAATACACAGCTAACATATTCCTAGCAAACTAAAAACAAATCTACTTACACCCAAATTGTGTATATACAACCTCTATTTGTTAAGCTAATAAATAAATAATTTACATAATATATCACACTATATTTTACCTACAACTTGCGGCTTGAATATAAGTTTTATTCTATAACACGCATAATAGGGTCGTGTACTAGGTTCAAGATAAATTATGAAATTCTGATTACTAAATAAAGACACATCTAAAACTAACGAAAAACATTTTCTTTTTTCTATTAAACTTATTTATGAATTTTAATCAAGAAAAACGTAATAATAAGTCCGACATTTTGTCACGTTTTTCTATGACGTCACAGAGTGCTTTTTCATACAAATCCCATAGTAATTTCGTGTTTTGACGTTTAGTAAAAAGTAACTGATTTGACTAGTTGGAAACTAGCCTATTGGGGTAGTTTCCTAAGTCAAAGATAAATTATCAAATTCTGAGCATTTGAAAATTTATATCTTTAATAATTCCACTGCTGTGAACATATCCTAAGAATTTGGTTTATCTGGTATAATCCAAACCAGAGTTATGAGGGTTCAAAAAATCGACGAAACGTTTCGAGAAAAGTTAGGTAGTCTTGGCGGGAGCACTACCGTGCCCCCAGATTACCAAATAAAGATCTAATAGTGTCAAAAAACGATTTCTTTTTTTCTATTTAACTTGTTTATGAATTTAATAAAGAAAAATGTAACATTTTGTCACGTTTTTCTATGACGTCGCAGGTTGCTTTTTCATACAAATTCCATTGTGATTTCGTATTTCGACGTTTAGTAAAAAGTAACTGATTTGACTAGTTGAAAACTACCCTATTATAATTTGCACAAGTAAGCCACCGTACTTTAGCCGTCTTTCATGCAGTGTCAAGAATTTGCGCGCAGACTACATCATGTTTTTAAATTGACTATTAATTTCAAATCAATAATCGGCGAGAAAACCATTTAGATGCTGCAATATTCTTGCCTTCTCCGCTAATCTATATGGCATTCACACTTTGACATACAACTAGAGTGTAATATTCAAAAATACATGATATATCCTTATCTGTCGTTACCATTTGATATGTCTGCCGCGTATCAATGTCGTGGCCAGATCTTAGAATTGATCATTTCATGACGTGCTCCATAATTTCGTAAAATGGTCATATTTCATGAAATAGCCAAATTAAATTGACCACATCTTTGAAACGTCAAATGAAATATGACCAAAAGGTCCAACATATAATGAAATGATCAATTCTAAGATCTGGCCACGACATCAATACAACATGTTTTTTTTTGAAGATCGACCTTGGAATTTAAGTTTAAACCGATGATATTTATGTTCATAGTATAAAAAAACCAGGTATGCTCAATCGTATGAAAAGTCGTCAATGCTAGCCGTTTCATGACGTAAGTGTTACCATTAAAATGGTATCGCCAACATTCCAAGGACGTTAATTTTATAATTGAAAATTAAATAAATTAATATATTTAATTACTATTATTTGTCACATATATAAAAATAATTAAAACTGTAAGTTAATCTTTTACTAAAAGTTCAAAATTTCCTTGCAAAGTAACTTAAAAACATTGGTCGTGGGTAATTTATTTTTTACAAAATGGCAACCCAGGGTGGGATGACGTCAGCAGGGCTACCCTTGAAATGTTAGCTGTCACTTTTGAGAGCGACCCTTTCTCGCCGCGACAGAGATCGTCTGTCTCTTTCTGTGCAGTACTGTGAGAGAGTGACGGGTGACGTATGTCGAGGCGAGAAAGAGTCGCACGCTTACGGTGCTAAGCTCGCTGGTTTTGTTATACCATTAGCACCGACAGTTTGACTTTTGATAGTTCGGCAACGCTACTTTAGTACTGGCGATCTACGTATAGATACATATTTTTTCATTACAAGGCGTTATAGTTTAGGTTACATTGTACTTTTTCATAAGCGCTATAAAACTGATTAGTAACAGTATTGGCTTTTTGATGACGTTATATTTTGTAAGTTCCACACATATATCCTTCTTTACACAATCCATCCACACATTCGTGGGTCGTCCCCTATCCCTAACAAACTTCACATATTATAATAAATAAGACTTTACATTAATTAAATACAAATTGTCGTAATTTTGACGTTAGATGCTCGCGTCATAATTACGTGGCAAGTTTGTTGACATACGAGTTATAAGAACTTACAAAATTAAAAAAAATGTTTCTTTCTTTCTTTCAAAATTTGACGTCATCAAAGAGCTAACATATCGTCGCCTTCTAGTGAACAACACGTAAGCGCATTATTGAAAAATCGCATTCGGATGTGATTTTTGTTAGCAAAACCTCGCAATAGACAAGCTAATTTCAATCCAAGTAATAATTTCAGGTAATCCAGGTTCAGGTTAGGTTAGGTTCCGTACTCGGACCGCCCTGCAGTTCCAGGCGTAAGAATAGGGCTACGGTACCCCCTGCCTGTCGTAAAAGGGACACTGGAGACTGAAAGGGGACACTGGAGATCGTGGGTGGTAAGGGCGGGGGCCCGAACTGCTCCACACACGATCTCCGGGAAGGACGGCAATGCGACATGGCCTCGCATTGCTGTAAAACTGGGATGGTGTAAGGGTGGGGATCTACCCCAGGATGCGCTTTAATAAAAGCAAGTGCGAGGGGAGCACCGGTGCGTTCGATAGAGCTCCCTAACATGCACAGCAGAGGTTTTAGTCGGTAAGAGTCCGACATAACCTCGTTGCTCCCCCAGGCGACGAGGTATCCATGAGGATTTCTCCTTGCGTGCCACGGAATATAAAAAAGAGGTTGGAAGGGCCAAGTGACCGCGAAACGCGCGCCATACAAGTATGAGCAAATAGTTCATACTTCAACTTTGCACTCCACTCGTCCGCAAACTTTACGACACACGGAGCTCCGCCGCAGTATATTATATAGTCGTCTTGTGAGGGCAAAAAATCAAACATCGACTATCATGCAAGGGGATCCCTCCTTATCACTGGAAAGCTAAAAACCTTAGTATGATCGGCTGTTTATCAAAAAAATACTTTTGTATGTATCTTACGAAAAGTAATAATAAAATTGCAGCCTATCACATAAAATATTCATTGCCGGTAAAGTGGCTATGGAATTTGAGAAGCAGTAGAACTATCGTAGCTCCGTTTGCAGGAGTAGTAGTAAAAGAGAGTGGGGTTGAACTTGCGACAGCGGTTCTCATACAAAATGCACGTTAGAGTCTTTCCAAACTCTTTCTTCTATTCCGTGGTGCGTACACCAGCCAGTCCTTCTGGCAAGCGTTCAATTCTTCACGCAATGGAAAGAAGAAGGGGAGGGTTTTGCCCAGCAGTGGGATCTTGTAGGCTAGATTATATTGGAAATTAATTCAAAGCAATCAAGGTTTAGTTTAAAATCACATCAGAATGACTGCGTGGCATCACCTTAAGTGAGCGAATTCCGCGACTTAGCTCTTTGATGATGTTAAATTCACTGTTCACCCTTTATACTTGATCCAATAAACTTTATGCTTTAGGGACAGGGTTTAGAACTAACAGCTCGTCCCTTGAGGAATGTCTCACAAACCAAGGATTGCTAATTTGATAATTTCCCTATATATTAACTAACAAGGATGGGGTTCAGAGTCCAGAACCCTCTTGAGAACTGGAGGAGTCTTGACCGTTGATAAAATCTTCAAGCTATTGACATGTTGCTAGTTTGATAATGTACCTTCTGTCACGGGGTAGGGCTCAGAATCTGTCGGGCTCGTCTCTGGGTTGGCGGCCCGCCACGCCGGCCAGGCGCTCGCAGACTGCCTCCAGCTGCGCGTCCAGCATCAAAGACGCGATCTGATCGTCTGTCAGCATCTCCATGCTGGAAGATAAGGTTTCTTTTTATTACATATTAACTTTTTGAACGCCGGAACGCAGATCTCAACAAGACACAATGGAGTGTCTGGTATTTCGGCAGATGCGAGGTTAACGGCTTCAGTGGTCCAGTGTTTAAGCGGCGAGGTCACGATCCGGAAGGTCCCGGGTTCGAATCCCTATAGGGCGACATCACAAAAATCACTTTGTGAGGACTGGTTTGGTTAGGACAGTGCAGGCTGATCACCCGATTGTCTGAAAGTAAAATGATCCGCGCTTCGGAAGGAACGAAAAATTGTTCTCGGTTACTACTTACTGACGTAAGTAGATAGTTATTGCGCCAGTTGTGGCGGACCTACTGGACCAGCTAGTTCTACCCGCATGCAACAGATGGCGCACAAATCATTCAATGCAGGCCTAAAACGCGCTATCGAAGTTTGCGCAGCACGACGCATATGTACAATTTCCAACGTAACACCGTTGGATCGTCGATCCTTAGTCACACTACTAACTCGTGGCTGGCGGGGTACTACGCTCTGTTCGGTACCCCGAAAACATCCTTTGGCGGCAGCACACCCTCGCCGCCAAATCGGTCATGTCAGGGGTCTTTGGCGGTTTTGAACCCTGATAGCAGGGTTGATGAGGTTGGTAATCCACCTCACAACCAACATGATAGAAGGACAGATATCTAAAGTCGGGCTTAGCGCTCCGGGCAGACTACTTAAACCAAGTCCAATTTTCACGATCTCCAGTGCTAGGACTATTTACAGGAAAAACTCTTTCCTTGTGAGAGCAAATACTACATTCAATCGACTCTGCAGTGATGACAGCATTGACGTATTTAACTCTAGTTTCTACACCATCAAAAAACATCTTATATCGAAATTTACCAACAGCAACTAATTTGATATTGGTAATCTCAGCAGCGAGTGTTTAATTTCGTAAGTATACCTAAATCTCTTTTGATTTAATTTGGGTTTATATGTGGAAGCTTGTAATTGGCCTCATTATAGCTTATGTTTGTACGTATTTATTTAAGGTACCGTGCTGTTAGGCGCCCCATACACCTACAATAATGTTGTACAATCCTTTAATTGTATAATAATATTGAATAACCCCTTTGATTCCAAACGTTCAATAAATTCTCTCAATAAAATTGACAAACCAGTCTGAACAATATTTTCGTGCGAGCAACATGTCTGACAACGAAAAAACTAAAACCGTGACTGACCGATCGCGATCGCTCCGAAAACTAAAATGAAAAATATTGCGCAATGTTAAGATTACACAGTGCAAGAAAAAAATATTGCCCAATAAAAATTAAGCTCGCTCAATCTTTTGTTCAATCATTGTGCAATGTTTCAGTACTATCCCTAAACGTTCAATAATATTGTGCATGCAGATAGATTGAGGAGCTCGGTGGCGCAGCGGTTAACGCGCTCGGTCTGCGATTGTTGAAGTAAAGCAACTTTCGCAAAGCCGGTCATTGGATGGGTGACCACAAAAAAAAAGTTTTCATCTCGAGCTCTTCCGTGCTTCGGAAGGCACGTTAAGCCGTTGGTCCCGGCTGCATTGGCAGTCGTTAATAACCATCAATCCATCATCCATAGTCCATAGGGAAGGCCCGTGCCCCAGCAGTGGGGACGTCAATGGGCTGATGGTGATGCAGATATATTGTGCAATATTATTGTAGGTGTATGGGGCGCCTTAGCTTTCCTCAATAAATGAATAAAGCGCATACCTGGCGAGGCTGTCAGTGTCGGAGTACCGCTCGTCGGAGGCGGAGGAGCCGCCGGCGGAGCGCCGCGAGCGCGGGGACGCGGCGCGGCGCGGGGTGCGCGGGGCCGACGCCGAGCCGCGCCGCTCGCCGAACAGGGACAGGCCTGGTGGGGGGGTCGGACACCTATATTGGATCTTGCTTCTAAACGTGACACAATATCTCTGTCTCGCTCTCTCTCACTTCTGACGTACACGTTGAACGCCAGACTAAAACTCATGGTCCAGCCGAGTGAGTTGCGGGACAGATGTCGAATGGTAGACACTGGTGTTTGACATCTCGGAAAAGAATGAGTAGGTCGCGTTTTCCTTAAGCGGCCTATTATTTTTTAGTTATTTTCAGACAATATTCACAAAAAAAGTCTCTACGATTTTTGGACAATTCTCACATTTTTGGCGTCTGTCACGGCGTTCAACGTGTTAATGGTAGTGTTGTATTTTAGCTTGCTCCCAATTTTTGTTTCTTTTATGCCCATAATCCATCAAGGCCTACACACTCCCACACCGGTATCAAGCATACTCATATTATCAATGCCAAAGTGTATGTCTGTTTGTTTGTCTTTCACAGCAAAACGGATTGACGAATTCATCATCATCTCCCTAGCACTATCCCGTTTATGCACAGGGTCCGCTAACCTAACCTGAAGATTATATGCATGACGTACGATAATTTAGATTATAATAGCAAAATCGTCTTGTAGTGGTACTTAAACCACAATAACCGCTTTCTGTGATGAAGCAATCAACTCTCATCATCTCCCTACGATTATCCTGTTTTTCACATGGTCCGTTTACCTAACCTGAAGATTTGACAGGTCCGGTTTTTTTACAGAAGCGACTGCCCGCCTGACCTTCCAACCCGCGAAGGGAAAATCGGCCCAATACAGGTTAGGTCACATACCTCCGAAAATTTGTTTTTTAAGTGGAGATCGTTAAAGTGATGGAGAGTGACATAGGCTATTTTATAAGTTTGAATTATATGACCATGTATAACGAACTGATGTAAACCAAAAAATATTTTTTTTTTCCTTCCCCAGCTGAATAACCAATGAACGCCCCGGTACGGTCACGAGCATTAATATGTATACACTTTGGTACCATGTCACATTAACTTCTTTGACAAACTGAACTGTAAGTCTCACTCAATATCAAATATGTTAGTGCGACAGAGTCCTAAAGTGGGTACATTATATTGCTCATGACTGTACCTTGGAAGAGGTCCTTCATCTTCTCGCCGGTGTCGTGCAGCAGCACGTCGAGGCTCTGCCGCCGGCGCTGCTCCAGCTCAGCGCGCAAGGCGGCCCCGCGCTCCCCGGACACGATGTAGCGCCGCGGACTCGCCGCAGACACTTTCGACTCTATTGGACTCGGCGGGGAGAGCTTCTCTGGCGTCGACCGCGGCCGGAGCGAGCATTTTTCGAAGCTGACCTGAGGGGGACATTTGTTATGATTACCTGGATAATAGATCTGGTTTTTAGACGTAATTTATAATAATTTAACGGGTTCTTTCCGCGTTTAAATCAGGGATATGAGACTCCCGATATTTCGAGTAGCAAGTGCCATGATCACGGGATGACTGTTGAGATTGGAGTGGAGTACGTAGATCCATAATTTTCTACGACCAGACATATGTGTCTACTCTCTTTCTTTGCCGCTTGTTTATGTATTTGATATCGGAACGTTCGAAACCATCTGAACTCGCACCAAATTCACTACGACAAACCGCACTCACTGTGTCCTCACGTTTTGTCACTACATTAGACCGTTTTAAGCTTTTTTAGGCCACACAGATCGTCCAACTTGTCACTCGTTCGGCAACCGAGCACTGACATAGTTGGAGTCTCACCTGGTCTACTGGCCTGCTTAGCACTGGAGTAATCCAGATAATCTCGATCAACGTATCAGCATCTTACATTGATCTAGCACAGAGAATCACACAATGTATAAGTCACAATGCAACTAATCTAGTCTCGAGAAGGAGAGACGTCAGAAGCTCGATACAAAACGAGATGAGCTCAAGGCGCGACCACCTGCTGCCATAAATTATAATTATTTAGGAGGAGTGCTGACGTGCATTGAATGCGGTCGTACATTTAATGCTCAGATCGGATATGTCAGTCACTTGAGAGCACACAAACGACGCTCTCATTAGTTGTCGAGTCGCTGTGGCCGAATACGGTCAGGAAGGATTGATTTGATTGATTGATTGACTGACCTCCTCAGGACTGGAGTAGTCAAGGTCTATTTCAGTCCATGTATCAGCGTCCTGCAGCCTCCGCGGCCGTTCGGCGTCCTGGCGCCGCAGCCACTCGCGCACGTTAGCTTCGCTCGTCGGCTCGCACAGCTCGTGCAATTTGTCACTTGTGTTGGTCGTCGTGTCACTCGCCGTGTCCGTCGACTTGGAGTCCACTTCTGAAGTCATGGAAGTATTTATTTAATTGTAAGGCTTCTTTTGTAGTCAAGTAAGTACATTATTTATTATGATTCTAAATCTAGCTCCTGAGACATCCCCCAAATTGCACGTTAATGAAGTTTCTCAAGTCCGTAGAATTTTCCGCTAGAACCGTAAACAAGCAATAAACTCCGACTGCTGTACCTATCTCCTGGGGGGTTAAAACGCTACATCGAAGCCATTCATCTAAAAAGGCAATATTGTAAAGTATGTGCGCAATACCAACAAATGTCAAAAACCTAAAATTGCTTTTTCGAATGAATTGCTTCCATGTGGCCTTTTTAACTTCTCAGCACAACTACGGAGTCACATAACTCATTGACGAAGTCCGCTACCAGGGTTCCAGCGCTCCTCATTTGAGAAACAAACCGGTGTACCACATCACAACAAACGTAACCTAATTTTAGTTGGACAGCTCTTAAATTGTTGCCGTCCTTTACTTACAGTACGTAGAAAGAGATGCAGCTAGTTTTAGTCCTGTCAAAATAAGTTAAAATTAAGTTGGTGGTTGCCCGAATGGACACCATTGACTTACTATAATAAACAATACTACTGTGGACACAAAGAGTTGGCCAGCTAATAACAGATGCGGATGGCGCCACATTCAATAATGCAGTCGTTTTTTTTTTTAAACACGATATCGAAGCTTACACAGCGAGACGCATATATACAACTTCCAACATGATTCAAAACGGATCCTCGATGCTTAGTCACACTATCAACTCGTGGTTAGCGGCGTACTATGCTCAGTTCGGTACCCCGAAACCATCCTTTGGCGGCAGCACACCCTTGCCGCCAAACTTCGTCTTCTTCGTCGTTCCCTCACTGCTGAGGATCGCGACCACAGGTATGGGTTTCCACTCCGTACGGCTATATGCTGCGTGGACCGCCCTCTGTATGCTGCCGCCCACCGTCTTCTTCAGGATGTCAGACCACCTCGTAGGTGCCCTTCCTCGCGCACGTTTGCCATCCATTTGCCCAACGATGATCTGCTTCTCCAGACTGTGCTTCGGAGACCGCATAATATGTCCGCAGAAGCATAGGGCACGATTCCGGGATATAGCATGCCGCCAAACTACTATAGTACTATGTCTCACCATTGTGAAGCGCGGAGGTGCTCCGCGAGCGATGGCGGTGTATCTCGTCCGAGATCCTCTCGAGGTTGCGCAGCGCACTGGAGTACTGCTGCTTGGCCTCCGACACCTGCTCCTCCAGGGTCTGTATGCGCGCCTTCTGGCTCTCCAGAGCCGAGTTGATGCGCGCCTTCTCTTCGAAGTACGGTCTAGGGATTTGGTGAATATTATTATTTTATTTTGGACAATTGTCAGTTGGAACATAAAATTGGGTCGTGTACTAGTACTAGTCAAGGTAAATTATGAAATTCTGATTACTAAATAAAGACAGATTTAAAACCAACGATAAACATGTTCTTTTTTCTAGTCCGACATTTTAACACGATTTTCTATGACGTCACAGTGTGCTTTTTCATACAAATTCCATAGTAATTTCGTGTTTTGACGTTTAGTAAAAAGTAACTGATTAGACTAGTTGGAAAGTAGCCTATTGTGCAAGTCATAAGCAGTGAACGGATTCGGGCGCTTATTCGTGTCATCACCTCACTAGCTATATCCCGTTATTGACCGGATCCGCTTACCTAACCTGAATATTTGACAGGACTGATTTTTCACCGAACCATAGGCGCTTATTAGTCTAAACTTTGTAAAATGCTACGAAAGTATGGAAGACGTCCTTAAACCAAATTATTGTGATAATAAAAATGCCTAAAATGATTATTTATGTAGGTTTCAAAACAAATTATCAATTTCAGCTGTCGTTTCTTGTAACACGTGACTTTTGTGCGATTTTTTTCAATACAAAAGTACTATATATGCGATCACTAGTCATAAGTGAAGACAAATTCATATTAATGGACAAGGACATCATTTTTGAAGAGATAAATATTATAGCCTCTTTGTAATCGAGGTATAAAGGCCATATTAAAGCAATTCATCTAAAAAGCAATATTGCTATTTGACATTTCCTGACATTGCGCACTTACTTTTATATGCGCAAATGCCATTGATGAATTGATTTAATGTGGCCTTTTTAACCCCCCTCTTAAGTTAACATATCTTCAGGAGACACTACAGGCATGCACTAAACAACTAAATATAGAAAAGTAATAGTCATGCATAAGAAAAAAAGAAGTACCAAGGTTAGGAGTGTAGATCAGCTTCGTGTTGGCTGCAGAACATAAGGTGAGCCGGCTAAACAAGCAAAATAAATTCAGTGCAGTAGCTGGGTTATACGCACAATGTCCCATTCGCAAAAGGTCCTCTTGTAGCAAAATGCCCATTTTACGTGAAATGTGTAAAACTCGCTCACTAGTCACATAGTCACTGTGGTACACGGGCTTGCTTCTCAACGCGAACTTACACCAATGAGTTATTAATTTATCTTAAGTGCAGTTTTCACTAACACAGTTGGCTCAACCATTATAAACGGCGATACGGCTCACCATCTATCACGCTGGTCTAACAGAAAGCTCGGCGAGGTGTACGGTCACAAGTACAAACATAATATGTAATATGTATACTCTTTGAAACCATGTCACATTAACTTTTTTGACAAATTAAACCGTAAGTCTCAATAAAAGTCAAATATGATAGTGCGACAGGGTTCTAAAGTGGGTACATGATATTGCTCATGACTGTACCTCCCTAATTGGGATACAGTAGTGAGCTTATGTTATGTAAAATTAATCAAATTAATTTATTTGATAAAAAAAAATCCTTACATTGCTATGTATGATGCGTCCATTGCCTTTGCATCAAAGGTAATATTTTATGCGAATGGGACATTTTGCGAATGTGACATTTTACGAATGTGACATTTTGCGAATGTGATGTTTCGCGCATTCTGCGTCAATACCCAGTAGCTTTGTACAGGGCAGAAACATGTGGATCAGTTTTATATTAATTTAGTTTAATAATGTTGACAATAGAATATAAATTCGGTCAAAAATAAATTAAAAAAAGGCTAATCTAGAAATAGAAGACAGTCTAAGATATTAAAAAAAATAATCTCATTTTTCTTTTGACTTATTTTTTAATTCTAATGACGAATTAAATCGCAATGCGTACGATGGTATCCCCAACGGTATTTCTATAAGGATTCAATAGAATTCGATTGACGTTTCGTAAAAAATATATAATTTGACTAGGGTACAAAATAGCCTATTCTGAAAATGACTGGTAGTCATCTGGTAGTATTTAAAAAATGTTTCAGGACCGACATCAGTGAACTGATGCCGAACTAGGTATCCATAATTATAATATCGATTATTGAACTTGAAAACGAGTCGATACTATTGTTTTTTGTTTAACTACACTTCTCATCAAAAAAATCGAAACACCTTGCAAGTTTACGTTTTGTCAGGATTATCAGAAAAATGTGTACATTTAGGAATAAATGTTAAATGTCGTTTAATAGTGAGTAATATGAGCTTATCAAATCTTAATGTTAATGTTCTAAATTTAAATGATTTTTTCATAGGTTTCGTATTTTGTTAAATGAGTCATTTTTATTCCGTATGGAGTATAAAGGAAATGGATAAAACAACACACGTATATGAAAAAAAAAGCTAAAAAACGTTTATTTAATAACTTGTATTCCCTCCCCGAGCTCTAATTACTGCTTCCATACGGTTCTTCATCGATCGGATGGGAGTCACGATCACATGCTGTGGTATATTGTCCCATTCCTCTTGGATTGCATCTTGCAGCTGGCTAAGTGTTTCTGGGGCAGGATCTCTTGCTCGAATTCGTCTCTTTAATTCATCCCACAGATGTTCAATGGGATTCATGTCCGGGCTTCTTGCTGGCCATTCCATAATAGAGATATCGACTTCGTTAAGATAATCTCGTACGACGCCCGCGGTGTGAGCCCTAGCATTGTCGTGCATGAATATGAAGCCGTTGCCAATAAAATGTGCATAGGGCATCACATGAGGCTCGAGACACTCTTCGACGTACCGATGACAGTTTAGTGCAGGCAGACGTGGCCCAGACACGAAAGCAAGCTCTGTCTTACCGTCGGCGCTGATTCCTCCCCAAACCGTCCACGAACCGCCACCATAGCTGACCTTTTCTTCAATGCAGCATTGTGCATAGCGTTCTCCGTCTCTTCTGTAGACCTTGTTCCTTCCGTCGTTACCATACAGCATAATTTTACACTCATCAGAAAAGAGAACTTTGCTCCACTGTAGGTATGACCAATTTAGGTGCTCACGTGCAAAGTTAAGGCGCGCTCTTCGATGGTCTGCAGTTAATTTCGGCCCATTTGCTGGCTTATGCGGTACCAGTCCACGATCCTTCAACCTTCTTCTAATTGTAGAGTCACTTACAGCCACCCTTCGTACAACACGAAGCCGCTGCTGCAGTTGAAAAGCGTTAAGGCGTCGATTTCTTAAAGAAGTTGTTACAATAAATCGATCATCTCGCTCAGAAGTGACCCGATTCCTGCCAGATCCTGAACGGCGCGTGAACAAACCAGTCTCCCGATAACGTTTATAGACTCTATGAACAGATGACAGGCTTAGATGCAGTCTTGCAGCCACAACACGCTGACTAAGGCCAGAATCCAGCAATGCCACAACTTGGGCGGCTTCTGTGGGCGAAGTATCCATACGTTTTAGAAAAAAAACCTTTTTTCAGACGTCCCAAAGTCACAGTATTGAAATAAAAAACAAAAAGTTTAAGGATAGGCGCCAATTTTTAGTTTTTAAACGCTAAATGTACTCCAACCCTAAACACACATTTGTCTCAAAACAGTGATTCATTTCGTTTATAAGATAAACAAATGAAATTCTAATTTTGAATTTAGAATTTTCGCTTATTACTGTAATGGCCAAACTGCCAGCTATACACATATGTATTTTTTTTCATCGTATGAATTCTTTTTTGTGTTAAATTCGGACAGAAACAATGAAAACGGAAGTGTTTCGATTTTTTTGATGAGAAGTGTATTTATTTGCTCAAAACATGGTATTTTAACAGGGTCTTCTTCTATCGTGTGGATTGTGAGGTGGATTACCAACCCCATCAAACCTGGTGTCAGGGTTATTACTGAGCAGCCATAGGCTCCTGACTAAAACAACATACACAACGGTGGTGGTGGTGATTGTGGTTTTAACATGGTAACAAATGTAAATAAGTACATAAGTAGTAGTGCTTATATTCGAATTTAGAATATCGATATCGCTCTACATTAGTGTGTGCTTAAAAAAAATGGTTCAAATGCATTATTTATTAATTACTAACTACAAAGTTAGAAGTGAAGAAAACTAAATAATTTGGAAGAAATCAAAGTCTATGCAGGTGCTAGTTATGCGGTTACTATGCAAATCATTTTGGTTTTAAATAATCTGTTGTAATAGAAAAATAATTGAACATTCCTTTTAGGATTTGTCTGTCCAGAAATCAAAACCTTAAAAAACATTACTTATTGCAACAGATTATAAAACAAACTACTCCTAAGTCTTACATTTTTATTTGTTTTACCTGGACTTGGCTATATGTCTTTTGAGTCCGTTCTGCAGCTGTTGAACGAGCGCGGCAGCGGCGCGGTGCGCGGCCGCTTTCGTGCGCTGCGTCGCTGATGTCTGCGCACGATCCGCTTCAGCCTGTTAACAATTTATCTTTTATCTTCACTACTTTATACAATACATATTTCTTCGATGACGTCATAAATCGTCTGAAACAGACGTATAAGGCCAATGAATGAATATAACTCAGGACCGCAAACCCTAATGGGGCCTTCTTCTATCGTGTGGGTTGCGAGGTGATTACCAACCTTATCAACCCTGGAGTAAGGGTGGTGTGGGGGTGGTGGTGTGTGTGTGTGTGTGGGTGGGGTGGGGTGATTTGAAGATTAGAATAGACGTTAATAATTACAACTAGCCCTATAGGCCTATGCCCAGCAGTGGGCGTCGTACGGCTGATGATGATGATGATGAATTACAACTAGAAGATAACCTACAGCCACTGATGATATTTAGTCCTAAGATGGACATGAATTATGTTGTAATTATGGTGGTGATCAGCCCAATGCATGGCCTATAAGCGTTAAACACTTGAACCACATCTGACAGCACAAAACCACACTTTCCTACGTTTCTATCCTTTTCTGTCACCCAGAACCGTAATTGATCGTCGCCGCCACCTTTGGCCAGGCGTGCATTAGTATGATGACTAAGAAGGCAAGGAATATAGTCCACAGTACCTGATTGACCCTGTGCGTGGCGTGGTTGAGCATTTCCTGCCAAGCGGGGTCGAGCGTTAGTCCTCCACAGGTCTCGGACACACGCACTCGCCTCTATACACCATGTATATGATGATTATACTAAGAAGGCGATGAATTGTCCACAGTACCTGATTGACCCTGTACGTGGCGAATTTGAGCGTCTCCTGATAAGCGGGAGCCTGTCAGTCCTCCACCGTTCTCGGCCAAACGCGCCATCCTCTATACACTATCTATATGATGAGTGTACTAAAAAGGTGAGGAATGTTGTCCACAGTACCTGATTGACCCTGTGCGTGGCGTGGTTAAGCGTCTCGTGCTAAGCGGGGTCAAGCTTCAATTCTCCACCGCCTTCGGCTACACGCGCTAGCCTCTATACACTATCGTATCTATACTAAGAAGGCGAGGAATAGTCCACAGTACCTGATTGACCCTGTGCGTGGCGTGGTTAAGCGTCTCGTGCCAATCGGGGTCAAGCTTCAATTCTCCACCGCCTTCGGCTACACGCGCTAGCCTCTATACACTATCGTATCTATACTAAGAAGGCGAGGAATAGTCCACAGTACCTGATTGACCCTGTGCGTGGCGTGGTTAAGCATTTCCTGCCAAGCGGGGTCGAGCGTCAGTCCCCCACCGCCCTCGGCTAGGCGCGCCAGTCCCTGCTCCGCGAGGTACACCATCTCTCTAGCCGCTGCGTGCGCGCTGTTCGCTTTGTCGTATGCTATCGTCGCCACTTGCAGCTCTTGTGATGTCTGTTGAGGGATTTATCATAGTTAAAAGAGGGCATTTTATTCAAATCAGTCTCATAATTGACCTGATTCTCACTTGATCGTGATGACGCTGCCTAAGACAGTACATACTCGTACAGGGTGTTAGTGACATCGTAACGAAAACTGAGGTGGATTGGTATTGGTATTCGCGGGCCGGTTTCCGCAACTCGACGTCTGTGCGCCTATTTTGCGTGAAGACTTGAGGTGGATGATTCAGACCAAGATTCTTTTCATGATTTCCATACCAAGTAGAATTTATCGTTGCAAAATTTATGACTTTTTTGAGATTTTTTAAGTTATTTTCAATTCTATACTTTTGCGATAGAAAATTCCACTTGATATTAACTCAGAATAATGAGCTGAATTATCCCCCTTAGTATCCACTACAATGTCACTTACACCCCGTATACAAACACAGAACATGTACAAGAAAAAACTATCAATTTTGTAGTGTTTGAGAAACATATTCGGTTCACGTTACCTATATGTCCATAATTTATATTTTAATAACATATATTTTTCTAGCACAAAAGTACAAAAAAATTAAAATTTTGATATTTGAATCATTTAATAAGCATCTTAACATCATTAACATAATTCTTCACCAACCCACATTGGAGCAGTGTGGAGGAGTATGCTCCACACCCTCTCCGGTTGATTGAGGGGAGGCCTGTGTCCAGCAGTGGCACATATATATAGGCTGTATATGTTATGTAATGTATAAAATTAATGAATTTTATTGAGAAACTTACAATATTAGCCCGAAACCTTGCTTCATAGTAAGGCCGGGCCTTGTGGACACTAGTGCCAAGCTTCTTGGTCAGCTGTTGAATCCGCAGGTGCCCCTCGGCAAGTAGTCTCCGGAATGCAAGCCGGGCCTCATCCAACTCCACTTCTAGCCGGTTTATCTCATCTGTCGCTGTGTTCAGACGCTCTAGTTCAATCTAAAAGTTAAGTGTGAAGATATTTCAAAATGTTGCCTGGAAGAAATTGATGCATGAGTAATAAAGCTGCTTGTTGTCTTTCTGTATCTGTTGTCCATTGTTTTAATAAAGATATTTATTACAGGTGAAATAGTCATATTTATGAAGACAGTTAAGACTAAGCTTAAAACATTGGTTGAGTTGCTGAAGAGTTCTTGTTGAGCCATCTGTCAAGAGGCCCAGATTTATATCTTTACTAAAGTTATTGAGTGAAAGACACTACACTTAGGGAAACTTAAATATAGGCTGTGTGTGTTATTAATTTCTTAGATTTAGTGCAAGGCAAGTATGAAACCAGCATAAGAAAACAATAGTTAAGTTTTAAATTGAGATTTTCTTTCTTTTTTAAATTGAGACTCTTTGAGTAGAATAGAAGAGCAAAGCATAATCAATTTTATTTTTTTATTTACTACAGCTTTATTTTTAATTGAGAAATCATCTTGTTTTATATAACAGAAGATAAATTACCAAAAACTGAGAGTGAATTATTAAGGCAGTTGATAATTTAATCAAAATATGAATGTTAATATATTATATTAGCTAATAAATAAACAATCGTGCGTATAATACTAACATCTGAAATATTCCCATAATAACAACAATGTAAAAATGGTGAGATTTTCATTGTTAGTTCAAGGCAGTAAATCATTTCCAATGACACGACGGCTGCGGTTCCGAGCCCGCATCCCACGGGGCTAT
Source organism: Pectinophora gossypiella (assembly GCF_024362695.1). Classification (NCBI taxonomy): domain Eukaryota; kingdom Metazoa; phylum Arthropoda; class Insecta; order Lepidoptera; family Gelechiidae; genus Pectinophora; species Pectinophora gossypiella. The sequence continues at coordinate 5,296,953 of NC_065424.1, forward strand.
TGTCACCGCTCATGTCGTGAACATTCATTAAATAATATCGATTATCCGTACCTGCACCCGAGGATCCAAGGCTTCCGAACATTCGGCCCCGCTGTCATTCATTGTTCTCTCAAAAAACACACATTTTTCTTGCAGTTACACACTATACACAGCCGTTGGAGGTTTCATTTATTATATTGTACTTTTGTTAAGTTCAACATATCACAGTTTCGGCTTGCTACCGCCTATTAGAAAAATACCGCAATAAAAATTATAACATCTTGGCCGTGACAACTGATCCGTTGCAAAAAATTGACAGCTGGGGAACGAATGAGTGAATGATTTAATATAAATATAATTTGTTTATGGTTATGTTGTTACTTCCGGCGATTAGTACGCCATCTATTAAAACTTAGCAGGACTTACTTTGACAATTCGTCATCATTCATTCAGTTTGAGCCTACGTTAGACGTTGCTGCTTTATTTATCGTCGCAAGAAAATTACAAAAATGGTATTTACACTTTGTTTTGAATATATTTAATGTTTGCAAAGTGCACTTGAATAAAGCACTTATGTTATATATTCCAGGCGACGGAAGTGGAGGAAACTATCAAGCGAATCCAGGCTCACAAAGGTGTTATGGGTGTCATCGTCGTTAACCACGAAGGTTTGGTCGATTGTTGTTATTCCCATGGTTACTTATTAAATTATTATACTTTTTACCCCTTATTGTTCTGCTCTGTGTTATCTTTCTAGAAACATCGAGAGTTCGTTTAAAGTTTATTGTTTTTACGAAGTACCAATAACTTTCTTTTTTCAGGCATTCCAATCAAAAGCTCCTTGGATAACGCAACTTCGGTACTGTATTCAGGTCTTATTGGTCAGCTTACCGAGAAGGCGAGGAATGTCGTCCGTGAAATGGTGAGAGTACTAATAATTTATATTTAATTGTTCCAGTGTGTGTGTTGTGTGCTTCTATGCTGTTCTGGGAGCAAATAAAAAACATAGAACACGTTCAGCTGCTTGTCTTCCCGGGCATGTCGTAAAAACCGACAGAGGGATTGCATCCTCTAACATGATGGACTAATGTTATGGGCGATAGGCTGATCCCTTATCACCATAAGGTTCATCATATCCATCTTAGGACTTCGTATCAACAGTGGCTGCAAGTTGTCTTTGATTACTTGTGGCTCCGCCCACCCCATTTGGGATTACGGGCGTGAGTTTATGTATGTATGTATGTTCCAGTGTTATTTAAATTTGTAACTAGGTAGATATATCTAATCATTCATTCTGTATGAAACTATTGAAAGAAAATAATAAAGAATCTATGATCCACCCAGGATATTATATTTCTGTCTGCCACACGCAATAATAATTAAAGAATGAAAAGGAAACATTAGAAACTTTTTTCTATATTAAAATGTTCAAGGAAACATATTTTTATAAGTCATCATGTGTAAAATAGAGGAAGCTTTTATAAATCTGTGCTTTCAGGATTCAACCAATGAGCTGACATTCCTTAGAGTGAGAAGCAGAAGACATGAGATTCTGATTGCTCCAGATCGCGAGTTCATTCTCATAGTCATACAGAACACTTCAGACTAGATTTCTTGAATGATGTAGTATGTAAGGATAATTTTGTGGCATATTTTCTCTTTAAAACCAACATATTGAACAGTATGGTAAGAAAGATTGGATTTTATACCTTTTTGATTCTAAAATGTTCTAATATAATATCAATCTTACTTGAAAAGTATTTAGCATCTTCAGGATAGGATAATAGATTATTTCTACCATACTAAAAGCTTGATTATTAGCTAGATACCATAAAGGAACTTTAAATATGTTCTTTCACTAGTAGTACACATTTACAGTAGTTCAGAACAATATAGCACCATAAGTTTAAAAAGTGCAATAATGATTTTTAAAAACATTAACACACAAAATGCTACAATAATTTTAAGTCTTTTTGATTTTGTGATTTATTAGGTTTGCACACTGTTAAATATTATTTCGTACAGTGCATTTGTTTAGGCTTAATTTTATAAACTATTTATTTAAGTATAATCACACTAATAAAATGTATTTCTACACAGAACTGTCTTTTGAAAAGAAATAAAACCAAGTTATTATTAGAAATACCTTTATTGTATGTAAATGGATTAGAAATTATTGAAAATAATCACAGAAGGCCCATCATATAACGTAAACAAATATACAGGGTGTTAGTGACATTGTAACGAATACTGAGGGGGATGATTCAGACCATGATTCTGAGTTGATATCAAGTGGAATTTTCCGTCGCAAAATTCATGATTTTTTTTTAGTTTTTTTAAATTATTTTCAATTCTATACTTTCGCGATGAAAAATTCCACTTGATATTAACTCAGAATAATCAGCTGTTTCATCCCCCTCAGTATTCGTTACGATGTCACTTACACCCCGCACAAGTACATACTGTACCCATACAAGTAGGTATGGGTGTTAGTGACACCGTAACGAATACTGAGGGGGATGATTCAGACCATGATTCTGAGTTGATATCAAGTGGAATTTTCAGTCGGAAAATTCATGAAAATTTTTGTTTTTCTTTTTATTATTTTCTGTTCCATACTTTTGCGACGGAAAATTCCACTTCATATCATCTCAGAATCATGGTCTCAATCATCTCTCAAAGTTTTCGTTACGACGTCACTAACACCCTGTATATTTTTTTCTCTGGTAACATAAACATAGCTGGCGAATAGGTATATAATAATATTCCTCACACATCTGCCTACCCTTTCGGGGATACAGGCGTGATGCTATCAATATAACTACTACTATACGTATAGATCGATAAAACAAGAAATGACAGCAGAGAAATAGTACATCGCCTAACGAGTAAGAAAGAGACGGGCGATATGTTTCCGTGCTAACGGTATACAGCTTAGCACGAAAGAGACGGGCGATATATCTATCTCCGCGCTAACGGTATATAGCTAGTTGATTTGATAATTAGCTAATGGGCATTAATACACTACCGGATCCCGGCGCATCGAGCGCAATCGATTGTGTAATGTAACAAAGCCTCACCTGCAGGACTTAGTGAGAAATATGAGGGAATTTGGCATAGTAAAAAAGTGAATGATTCATAGTTTACGCGGAACGGCTGTATATACTATACACCTCTGCCTACCCCTTCGGGGATACCAGGGTGGTGTTACGTTATGTTTTAAAACGCCAACGAGGATTTGTTTACGTTATAATACCAGACCGATAACTTGAAATCACATAGCGATAACATACAAGAAACCACACAATCGATTTTCCCATATCAAAATTCATTAGCGCCAAACGGAATATTAGCAGTCCATAATTTTCATTCATCGTTTAGTTATCGCTACATGGCTGGCCGTAATGGCTTCTCGGTATAAACACATGTTTTAACATTGAAGACTTGTTCACTTACCTTTAATATGGCTGCGTTGGTGTTGTTTTTAATGGTGTTTTCATGCGTACGCTGCAGATTTACACCCATATTCGAAGATGTTAATTCGAACTTTCCTTGACTTCGCTCTCAGTTGAAGCGACCTTAACGAAGACCTCGAAATCGGCATTCTTAGACAGTGCTTCGTACGTCGAGTGTCCTCAAGGCATGACGTCATTAATTTCGTATTATTATGTTGGCAGTATGATACTCGTACGCACGACTCCAGTGAGTAGTCCTCAAGTCGAGGATGTAGTCAACTTAAAATACCAAAATGCTTAGCTGAAGTCGAGTCGAGTGGAGAAAGAGTAGAGTTAACATCTTAAAATACAGGTGTTATGTTTTCTTCAACGGATTTTTTTTTTATTTTTGTTCATTTCTTCAGCAAGTTATGTCGACTTTATGAACCTTTATTATAGGTTTTTGTTCAATGAATTGCATTTAATTATTTATACTCAATAGCAACAATTTAATTTTTTTATACAATCGTTGTGTAATGTACATCTATTTAGATCTATAATTTTGCTTACACCCGTTGGCTGGCCAAGTAGTCATAGAACAAATATAATATGTAACTGAGCCATATCATGGGTCTTTGGCGGTTCAATAATAACCCTGACACCCGGGTTGATGAGGTTGGTATTCCACCTCACAACCCACACGATAAGAAGAAGAATATGTAACTGAGAAAATGTAGCATTACAGTCATATTGATTGAATTTGAAAGAAAGAAAAATGATTTATTTATATGATTTAATTTGATTCATTGATTTAATCATGCTTGTTTCAGGCCAAGTTAGTTTTAGATTTCCATTAAGAATTCCAGTAGTATTTTCATCATCATAAATTTAAGAGCCCCGCTCTTGTCGGTGTAGCATTTTCCTCCATGCTACTTTTTAGGGAAAAATAGGGCAGTGGTTTCCCTCTTGCCTTCCGCCTAATGATACTGATATGTGAACAGTAGTATTTTGTATAATTTAGATTTATTTTTCGTTAGCAGTCCAATTGAGCTTTGAATCAAGTTCCATATTAGTACTGCATTTGCATATTTTCCTAAGACCGAGATTTCCAGACGCAAGAATTAAACAACATGGTTTGGGTTTTAAAAGGATTTCGTTTTTACGACTTTAAAGTATATGAAATATTGATGTCATTCATCCCTTTTCGGGGCTATCCCATCACATCGATCGACTGTTGCTCCTTTATTTAGGTCATCATCATCATCAGCCCATTAACGTCCCCACTGCTGGGGCACGGGCCTTCCCTATGGATGGATAGGGAGATCGGGCCTTAAACCATCACGCGGGCCCAGTGCGGATTGATACTTATTAACGACCGCTAATGCAGCCGGGACCAACGGCTTAACGTGCCTTCCGAAGCACGGAGGAGCTCGAGATGAAAACTTTTTTTTTGTGGTCACCCATCCTATGACCTGCCTTTGCGAAAGTTACTTAACTTCAACAATCGCTGACCGAGCGCGTTTATCGCTGCGGCACCGAGCTCATATTTAGGTATTGTGGTTTAATAAAATACTTGGCTACTAAATAAGTGGCTGGATATACCAGCTTTTGGTCCCAAAGGCGTATGTTACTCATGACTGAGCTTTTAGGTATGTACTTTTAGTTATCCCGGGATTCAAACCAGACGTTGGCTCTGTTGTATAGAATAAGGAATAATACTACGTATAGAACGGCAACTCTCCGCTCCCCACCAACGTCTGAGCTAGGTTTACCTCACCCCTCTCGGACATAGTCTTCAATCGTATGGCAACAGACATCACCTACACAGATGCGCGTGTACGATAATATCAATGTATAGTGTCTGTGTAAAACGAGGTGTTTTGTATGAAGTGTCTGGGGTGTGGTCGAGCCGAAGTGGACAGAATATTATTTATAGTTTGTCCTTGATAATTGTTTATGTTAGTGTTTATTAAGTTTTATGTTAGTGAAGCCATTTTAAAGTTTGGCTGACCTGTCCATCAGGTACTAAGTTTTTACGAAATTCTGTTTGATGATTAATTAAAACAGCCAATTTGTTTCCATTTTCGAAATTAAAAATCATCTTTTAAATTTTTTAAGTCTTTATTCTAGTCACACAAGAAATAGGTACATTTATTTATTTTAGACATTCAACATGTTTCAATACCTAATGAGAGAAGAAAGCCGTTTCGAACTTTTAATTATTTTTAAAGTTTAGACATTTTTGGTTAGTTTAAAGGCTCCACTCTCGAGTGCGTTCAAAATTTTAAAACGTGCTTTTTGCGGTTACAGGCAAAATCAAAACATGTTGAAATTAGTTAACGAATAATCTCTAAGCTTATTTTAGAAACGCTTACAAATCGAGTTTGTGTTATAATCAAAATATTTTGTTCTCTACTTTATGTACTAATTTAAATGTTTTTTTTTTATTGCTTACTTTTGTAACATTTGTTTGTAATGGTTTTATATAAATCTCGTTTTAAAAATTATAGAATTTTTAAAACTAATTTTTCTAATAGAACATAAATAGTCATTTGCCGTTTCTTGATATCTTTCTTATTAAAAACTAACAAGAAATTACATATGAATCTAGAACATTTAGGTTTTGGTTCATACTGGCCCCGATTCCTGCAGACACCGCCTAATTTTATTTTAAGTTATATCCGTCATTTTCATATCCGTCGAAAAGGAAAGGGACGGATGATTCACAGCTCTTAATTTTAGGAAGAATGAGTAAATGAATGAATAACCCGGGCGAATCAAAAGGTACGTCGCTGGTATGCAATCCGTTTGACGTGCTGTCTACTTAACTGTGTCGGGTTATTGACGGATGTAAAATTTTTAGACGGTTGAAAACAACAAATCTAAAAAGATTTGTGCTTAAAATTGACGTGTGTTCCATAAATTTTATGCTTGTCGATTACCCGACCCTTTCCTTTTCGGCGGATAAGAAAATGACAGATATAACTTAAAATTAGATGGTATTTACAGGAATTAGCACCAATGTGTCCGTTAAATATCTGAATCGATCGCTGGATATGTTTTAGTCGTTTTTGTTAATTTTTTGCTGGCGTTTAGTCTTCTATTTTTGTTAGCGGGTATTTCGGTTATCTTCCATTTTTTTTTAATGTTGTCTAGATCCAGTACTAAACTAAACTCACCTTATTGCGGACGCTTCTTCCCTCCTTGCCTGGAATCAGTAGAAAACATGTCATGTCATCCACACTGTTACTCAAATGAGTAACAAAAGGGAGTGTGTGTTACTCAAGTGAGTAATGAATGAGTAAAGTCAAGTAGGTTACATCATGGCATAAGAAAACCAGGTATGCTCAATCCTATGACAAGCCGCCATTGCTAGCCCTTTGATGACGAATGTGTTGCCATTAAATTGGTATCTCCAACATTCCAAGGAAGTTTATTATTGAAAATTAAGTGAATTACTAACTAATGTATTTAATTACTACTACTTGTCAAAATATAAAAATCATTAAAAATGTAAGTAACTCTTTTACTATATGTTCAAAATTTCCTTACAAAAGTAAAGCTGGGCTAACCTTGAAATGGTAGCTGTCACTTTTGAGCATACCTGGTCTTCTTATACTCTGGGTTACATAATATAAAACGGAAAATAGCAATGAAACTAAAAAGATCGAATAAACAGCGTGACAAAACAGAGTAGAAATTAATTTACTGTCCTGTAGCTATTTCATAAAAATTTTGTTACGTTATATTTAAATCACACCTGTATGCCTGAAGGGGTAGGCAGAGATGTATGTGGGACATAGAATTAAAAGAGATATTTTATTTATCTCCACTCTATTTATATTCTCCTCTTTACAAAAAGAACTTCCTTCCGTCCCATTCATTAACCATTCTAAATTCATACCATAAACAACCAAATTATTATCCTTCCACAGTATTCTCTTTTACTTTCTTATCAATCTTACGTTCCCTTCTACCCACTTTCCTCCATGTATAGTATACAGGGTGTTAATGAGATCGTAACGAAAACTTTGAGGGATGATTCAGACCATAATTCTGAGTTAATATCAATTTTCCGTCGCAAAAGTATGGAACTGTTAATAATAATAAATAAACACTAATATTTTCTTGAATTTTCCGACAGGAAATTCCACTTGATATCAACTCAGAATTGTGGTCTGAATCATCCCCCTCAGTATTGGTTACGATGTCACTAACACTAGCGGCGTAGCGTGGGTGTCGGCCGCCCGGGGCGGAAGACAATTTTGCCGCCCTTTTATTAAGATATTTCAATTTAATGTATACATTAGTTTACATTAGTTTTTTTACATACATTACATACATTAGTTCTAGAGAAGTTTTCTGCTAGAACAGTCATAACTAATTTGCATTAAACGGAAAACGGGTTTCAATTTTATATATATTATAAATTGTGAAACTTTGCCGCCCACTAAAAAGTGCCGCCCGGGGCGGGCCGCCTCTGCCGCCCCCACTACGCTACGCCGCTGACTAACACCCTGTATATTATAATAAACACCCACTCCTCGCTAGACACACGTAAACAAATAACGCTATTTGATTCCTCAACAAGTAACGTTGGAAATAATTCTGGTAACCAACAAGACTATTAAAAAAGTTTTAATTTCGAGCGACCCTGAGTTAATTTATGAATGTATGAAAAATTTGAATCACTTTGGTAAGTAATTAATAACGAATCTCTGCTCCTTTTTGTCATTCTGCAAAATGAAGGATCCGCTTCACAATGGGGATAAAAACTGCCTATTTCTCCCGTCAGGCGTCGCCACCGTTGAGTGTTCTTAAATTTTGACCTGAGTTCTTCCTTTTGAGTTCCCCATACTATTTGAAAATTATCCGTAAAGATCGGGAAGACGAAAACTTATTTACAATCAAAACTGCCTTTTTCCAACTGATAGCTTTTCTCTCTCCTCATCCTTCAGACGGGATACATTTCAAGTTGCTCCACACTCAACAGTGCTGCCGCTTACATTGGAGCTTCTAGTTTTTATCCTCATTTGCTGTATAGTTTCTGTTAGTCCAGCGCTCCTCAAACTTTTAAGATAATGGTTTTGAAACAATTCATATAAAAAAAATATATTGCCGTTTGACATAGCGCACTTACTTTTAAATGCGCAAATGTCAAATTAAATTATTACTATATATAGATATAGATAGATAGCAAGTGGTGAAACAGATCACATTGTGTAAAATCAACCAAAGAAGCGAACATAAAATATTGCACTGCGAGGCACGGAGTTGCCACAGGAGTGTAAGCATTTAACATCGTCATTAAAGCGTTATAAAGTCGATTTTAGATAGAACCCGTACTTATCCATGGATATACGGATGTCCGTTACTGGCTTGTACATATGCTAATTTATGCAACCATTTTATTGTTGTTATTTCACGAGTCAAAACGAAACAATAAGGTATGGTCACGAGCATAAATATGTATATATTTTGGAACTATGTCAGATGATTTTTTTTGACAAATTGCTCTGTAAGTCTCACTAAATGTCAAATTATATTAGTGCGACAGTCCTATAGTGGGTACATTATATTGCTCATGACTGTACACACAAAAAACACAACACAATAAATGTCTTTATCTTTCATAGTTCTAAATTCAAATTCTGAAACACGATAAAAGCTATGAGGGATTTTTCAGGCTACGTTCCCCAAAAATAATATATTATATATGGCGTTGTACAGACTTAACATTACCTATTTTCTCAATGCTCGGGTACATAATTATTCAAAAGTATAATTGAATGGCAGAGACATACAAAAATAATGAGAAATTTTCCATGCTACGTTCCCCAGAAATAATATAGATGGCGCTGTTGCTGTTGTGTGTGATTTTCTCATTACTCGGGTACATAATTATTCAAAAATACAATGTTATGGCAGAAGCAGAATTTAAGTTTATATTTATGTGCTTAAGTTACTGCTTTGGGTATGTGCCTGTATGGTAACTTATAGTTGTAATTATTAGATAAATAAATAACTCACGATCATGACCGATGGTCGAGCCAATTGAGTGAAAACTGCACTGAAGATAAATTAATAGCTCATTGGCCCAAGTCCGGTGCCGGGGTTCGAACTGGCGCTCCCCGTTTGAGAAGCCAAGCCGGTGTACCACAGGGCCACAATGACTAGAGTAAGTTGGAGAGGTGGATAAGTACGGTTTGTGTGGGCTCCTCCGCGCCTGCGTGGCTCGTAATACCAACATAACGGTCGCTACTTGGGCGGGCGCGCGTAGGGCGTGGCCCGCGCGTAGTGCTGGTGCGGCGCGGGCCCGGCCCGCCGCGTGCCCACGTCGCGCGCTGACGCCTTGAACTCGCGCGCCGGGGGGGCTGCGGAAAAAAGTTTAATCAAATGGCTTTGCTAATGACACCATTCTGCCTCTAAAAGAGACAGGAGGAAGTATTGTTTAAGTTCGATGTAGGAAGAAAAAACAAATCAAATACAATTTGTCACTTACAAATTCAAATTATTTAATTAATTAAAATATTTTAAATTATTGCACAAACACTGCAGGTCAGTCTAAAATCCCCCCCCCCCCCCCCCCGTACCTGGTTCAAAGGTGCCCATTATACAACAAATTGTAATAAAATTTCTACTCTACGGGACATCTTTAAGGGATGATTCAGATTATGATTCTCAGTTGTCATGAACAGTTGTCAATCATCCGTCCCTTTCCTACGGAATGTGAAGATGACAGGAAAGAAGATAAGAAAATGACGGGTATAACTTAAAATAAAATTAGGAGTTGCGTGCAGGAATCTGGATCATTGGTGCAAGTCTCATACCGGGGTTTGAACCCGTACTCAAAACTTGATGAGCAGGACAAACATTAAAACGGTCATCATACCGCTAGTTTCTTAACTTATGTAGCCTGAGATGTCTTTCTGCTGGGCAAAGGCCTCCCTCCATTTCTTCCAGGACTCTCTCTCCAGTGCTTCCGACCAGCCTTCCAGGAAAGCGTCCAAGTCGTGTCGCCATTTCAGCCTCGGTCTGCCACGCCTGCGTCTGTCTCTACTCGGAAACCATTCTGTGGTGATCTTAGCCCACAGGTCGTTAGGCATCCGACAGACGTGACAGTTAGTTTAATACCAGATTTTTTTTTGTAATATACTTATTGGCATCATGATAATGGAAAGAAATAAAGAAAAAATATTTATTCGGCATACTTAGGTAATTAAATTACTTAATAATTATTGTACTTAATGCCGAAACGGCTTCACCTTAGCAAATGTCACGGCATAGCTATAGCTAGACTATGCCGCTGATTTTCAGCTGCAGCCGGTTGGGGAATCAATAGACAGTGAAACAAAAAACTGGGCTCTAGAGTCTAAGCACATAATTATGTACAGTCATGAGCAATATAACCCACTTTAGGACTCTGTCGCACTAACATTATATGGCATTTAGTGAGACTTCAATTTGTCAAAAAAGTTAATGTGACATGGTACCAAAGTGTATACATATTAATGCTCGTGACCGTACCTAAACCGTAATGCAATGTATGTGAAGATACAGAGAAAATATATAACCACCTCATCGAGTTTTGTAATAAATGTAAGATAAATAAATAATTCACAAATACCTTCTTTATAGTAGGATTCTTCATCGTAATAACGCTCGTTACGCTCGTAGTAGAAGTCGTTGTCCGGGGCCGACCGCGGTGGGGGACCGCGCTGGGTGGCATAGCCCTGGATTTTTTGAAGTTTTCAATCAATCAATATATTTTCTATTGGTGCCCGATAATCGACTAAATATCGATTATTTTCTAAGACCCTAAATAATCCCGGTTTATATGCATTCGGAAATACAGAAGACGGCAAAGAATTCCACTCCCGTTTTGTATGAAACTAAAGCCAATACTCGCGTCAGACAGAGTACTGCGGGGCGGAAGGTAAGAGGGAAACCACTGCCCTATTTTTCCCTAAAGCATGTAGCATGAAGAATACTACACCGACAAGAGCATCGACCGACATTTGTTGGTAGTGCAATGCTTGTTTTTTAGATTAATCGCTTCAATGTGGCATTTTTAAACCCTTAGCATAGAATAAGGAATACTAAGTATAGAACGGCAACTCTCCGCTCCCCACCAGCGCTGAGCTAGTTTTAGCCCCCCCAAACATTTTGACTTGAATCGTATGGCGTCAGACGTCACACACACACATGCGCGTGTACGATAACGTCAATGTGTAGTGTCTGTGTAAAACGAGGTTGTTTGTATGAAGTGTCCGAGGTGTGCCCTTAAATAAAGACTTACTCCAGCAGACTCCGAAGCATAGGGATCATCGTAGGTAGAGTACGAAGACTCCATGGCGCTGCGTGCTCGGTCCAGTATACTGATGACTTTGGTCTTGGGGGGCATCGGGCGGCCCATTGTCGGCGGCGCTGGCGCCATGCGCGGCGGAGCGCGGCCGGGCGGGCCTGCCCTCTGGTGGGGGGCTGTGGACATGTCAAGTAAAAACATATGACACTCCTACACACCTCTGAGGACCAGTGGTTGAACATTGGGCTCACAATTTGGAAACAATATGTTTGTTTATACATTGTTTTAAGTTTACGCGGTTATTATCATAATTAAAACACATAATAACGGGTCTTTACCCTCGGCAAAGGAAGAGGGTAGACAGATATGTCTGCCCGTAGAAAATTATGGATCTACCTACTCCACTCCAATCTCATCAGTCATTCCGTGATCATGGCACTTGCAACAGTGTCGAAATATCGGGAGTCTCATATCCCTGATTTAAACGCGGTAAGAACCCGTTATTATGGTGAGCATCAGAATGACTGCCCAAAATGACAGATCAGCTTTAAAATATTACTAACATTCAATACCTATTAGCTACTATTTAATACCTTTGTATAGATATTTTCTACCTAATTAATAAATAAGAAAATTTATTTAAAAAATGGCCAGTCATTCTGATGTCTGAATGACCACCCACATTTAGAATCTCCACAAAAAGGCTCCGAAATGTAATTTCGCCTATACACAAATTTAGTACCTATTCAGTACCTACCTAAACAAATATTTTTTTTAGATTTTTAAAACAACAAATAAAAAATAAGAGCAAAAAAGTTTTAACGAAAATGTGAATTGTTTATTGTTTACAACTAATTATGCACATAATACAAATTATAAAAAAGGAACAAATGCAATAAAAGATTAATATGTTCCTTTTTTATAATTTGTATTATGTGCATAATTGAGTTGTAAACAATAAAAAACAATTAACATTTTCGTTAATACTTTTTTTGCTCATATTTTTTTATTTGTTGTTTTAAAAATCTAAAAAAAATATTTGTTTAGGTAGGTACTGAATAGGTACTAAATTTGTGTATAGGCGAAATTACATTTCGGAGCCTTTTTGTGGAGATTCTAAATGTGGGTGGTCATTCAGACATCAGAATGACTGGCCATTTTTTTAATAAATTTTCTTATTTATTAATTAGGTAGAAAATATCTATATAAAGGTATTAAATAGTAGCTAAAAGGTATTGAATGTTAGTAATATTTTAAAGCTGATCTGTCGCATTGGGCAGTCATTCTGATGCTCACGTTATTATGTGTTTTAATTAATATGTTTGTTTACTCAAAATGATGACAGATGGGAGAAATTGGCAGGTTTATCCTCATTATCCATCATTCCAGAAAAATACATTCCTCTCATTGCTCTGTCGGTTTTTACAACATGCCCGGGAAGACAAGCAGTTGATTGATGATGTCACTCAGAGATATTTCCATACAATTCTCCGTAAACAGCAGTCTCATTTGACTTAAGCTTTAAAACAGCCTGTTCACCATTCATCAACGGCCTCTGTGGTCCAGTGGTTGAGCGTCGGGCTCACGATCCGGAAGCCCCGGGTTCGAATCCCGGTGGGGATATATCAGACAAATCACTTTGTGATCCCTAGTTTTGTTAGAACATTACAGACTGATCACCTGATTGTGCGAAAGTAAGATGATCCGTTCTTCGGAAAGCACGTTAAGCCGTTGGTCCCGGTTACTAGTACTACTTACTCATGTAAGTGTAGTGGTTACGTGAATGAGCACCTATATGATGTGATGTCCATATAACTAGTTAATTTAGAGTAAGATTATATTAATATTGGCCCCGATTCCTGCAGACACCCCCTAATTTTACTTTAAGTTGTACCCGTCATTTTCATATCCGGCGAAAAGGAAAGGGACGGATGATTGTCAACAATTTAATTTTAAAACGAACGAATAACCCGGGCGAAATAAATAGGCATCTCGCTGGTATGCAATCCGTTTGACGTGCTGTCTACTTAACTCTGTTTAAGTCTCATGAAAGAGGAGGCGAGCCTATTTCCATTAAACTCTCATCTGCCGAGACACCAGACACAATAAATTCTACATTGTGTCTGGTCGACATCTGCGTTCCGGCATTCGAAAAGTTAACCGGGCACACTTTCTGGAAGCCACGTGTATTACTAGTGTTTGGCCGGGACTTAGCTCGCGTTAAATTCGGAGTAACACGGTTTCCCTTCCCTAATATACCAAAAATTCAGCTTCCTACATTGTAAAATGCGAAAGACCCATATAAAATTCCCAAAAAAAAAAATTGATGCAAATGTTCGCATACCAATTTTTAGCTAGATATCTACTATGAAAATTGCAGAATTCTCCATACAAACTTCCACCCCCATTTTAGGGAAGTTGGGGGGGGGGGGGGGGGGGTGTTATAAAGAGACAAAAGTAGCCTATGTCCCTCTCCATCCCTTCAACTATCTCCACTTAAAAAAACACGTCAATTCATCGCTCTGTTTTTCCATGAAAGACGCACAAACAAACGGACAAACACTTTCTCATTTACAATATTAGTATGGATATATAAATAGTGTAAGGGGCGTCGGTTTAGGCGCATAATGACAAAAACGCAAAATGACAGATTCACAAAATGACAGACGTTAATAGATTGTCGCAAATTGTCAATAACGCAAAAAGCCAGATTCGCAGAATGCCAGATTCGCAGAATGCCAGATTCGCAGAATGCCAGATTCGCAGAATGCCAGATTCGCAAATTGACAGATTCGCAAAATGACAGATTTTCATAATGTAAACTACTATTTACTCTTAAAAAATGTTAGCATTACTTTTATGGAACTTTGAGTGTCGCGATCAATAGTAAAATAAATGTCATTTTGTTTTATTTTCAACGGCGATTAATTTTGACCAAGATTTAAATACGTCTTGCGAAAAAAAAAATCCAAGTTTTATAGTTTTGCCAGGACGTAGGGTGTCTCCCTGATGCGGAGCAATTTTCAAATATCGAGCAGTATTTCCATATTTAGCTTCACGTTTCGTTCACACCCCCCATACATCAATTTTACCCCCGAGACATTTTCTAGAAAAACAATTTTGTATGGCGGCCATCTTGTTTTTCCACCATTTTGATTTGTTTTCACGGGTGATAAAATTTGACCAAGATTTAAATAGGTTTCGTGAAAACAAAAAAGTTTCAGGTGCGACAGTTTCGCCAGGCGCCCCGATGCCTCCCTGATGCGGAGCAGCTTTCCAAGATCTGGAAGTTTTCCCATACTCACTGGGAGGTCCCGATCACACCCCCTATACATCATTTTTACCCCCCGACGCTCCTTCTGGGAGTACAACCCTGTCAGTGAGTCAAGATAGTCTTAACGTTATTGGAAAGCTTATTTTATGAACTTGTTTGAAATAAAATATAAGACATAAATATAAAGATTTCATTAGTAGTAACAAATTAAGTTTACATTGGTGTCGTTTACAGAGCTATAAAAATGTAACCAAAACACTTATCAAGTCTCTACTCATTAAAATACGTAAGGTATACATCTCTTTCGACAAAACACTCCTTCGATCAGTTTTATAAATAATAGGCGCCATCTTGGATCGGGTTACAGAAGCGTTAATAGATATAAAATAGAAAACCATTGGTGATTAATATCTCGGTACTATTGACTATTTAAATAAGTAGGGCTAATAATTGGTCATGGAAGTTAAAGAAGAATTACATTTTGAGCGGAACCAAAAAGGAAAAGAAACAATTCTGTATGGTGGTTACCGTTACACTTTTAATGTTCGAAATAAAAACAATACTACTAACTGGAGATGCGTTAAGCGTAGTGAATGCAGTGCGTCAGTGACACTTGATAATGCAAGGCAAAATATAATTCGGAAAAGTACGCACACGTGTATAGCTGAACCAAAAGCGCTTGAAGTGTTAATTATCAAGAATAAATGTAAAAGAGATGTATGCGAAGATTTGGCACCTATACAACCGATATATGAAAAAAATTTTGAAGCTCTAAGGAACAAAGGTTCAGATTATTTAGACTATATTCCACAATTCAAGCAATTGAAAGATAGTCTTTACAGAAGGAGGAAGGCTTTTTATAAATCAGATGTATTAAATTTTTCTCGTTTGGAAGACGTAAGAATTCCTGAAGCGTTAGCAAAAAACTTTTTAATATGTGATGATGGTACAAGTGAGAAAATCCTAATTTTTTGCACAAAAGTCGCCCGACGAGTAATGCGCGCTAATCCAGCAGGTACCTATCTCGGTGACGGTACTTTTAAATGTTCACCAAAACCCTTTTATCAGCTTTTTAGCTTGCATCTTGATTTAGGGTCAGATGAAAATACAACAAATATTTGTCCTGTTGTTTATGGCTTATTGCCAAATAAGACTGAACAGACTTATGCAAGATTTTTTAAATTAATAAAAGATATATTAGATTTGAGGATGGGGTCTTTTAAGTGTGACTATGAAATTGCAATTATCAACGCAATTAAAACTGTTTTCCCTGACGTATCTGTCAATGGATGTTATTTTCATTTTCAAAAAGCTGTAAAACAGAAGGCAAAGGACTTAAAATTGTATGATTCCCGTGAAGGTAGAAATGTTACCAGAATGACAACAAATTTGCCCCTTCTACCAGGAAATTATATACAGTCGTGTTGGGAATCAATTTTAGAAGATTCTTCACAAACTAAGGAGCTTAAAGATTTCAAACAATATTTTGAAAGACAGTGGTTGTCAAAATTTTCGCCAGAGTTGTTGAGCTGCTCAGAAAATAAGCATAGAACAACAAACGTATTAGAGGGCTGGCACCATCGATTAAATGTCAAAATTCCCAAGAGGCCTCAAGTCTGTTACTTCATACAAAAACTAATTAAAGAAGCTAACCATTATAACTATATTATAAGAAACAGATATTTTTTTTCAGCAAAAAAGAATCGACGCAATTCCGACATTGCCTTTAACAAGAAGCTCAGAAAATATTCTGAGTTATTAAAACAAAACAACCTTTCTCCAAAAGAATTTGTAAAAAAAATTATTTACGCAAGATTAATACATAAGTAGTATATACATGGGGTAAATAACAAATGCTAATAACCTTCATGATATGCTAATTTCTTTAGCATTAATTACTTTTTACACTGTCTGACTGACTGTCTCTGTACAACTCCATTGTAAATTAATATACAATAGTACTTAAATAAAAAAACTGGCTAATTTTATATCTTTTATTATAATGAGTCTAATGAGTCCCCCTTGAAACTGAATTCATATCAGTTTTCGAATCTGACATTTTGCGTTTCTGTCATTTTTCAGAAACTGTCTTTTTAAGAAACTGTCTTTTTGCGAATCTGTCATTCTGCGAAACCGGCATTTTACGCCATCTGACATTTTGCGTTTCTGACATTTTGTGAATCTGTCATTTTGCGTTTTTGTCATTATGCGCCTAAACCGGGGCGTCTGGTGAATTAGCAAGCGGCTTCAGGCGCATAATTGGCCGGCCACGAGCCGTGCGAACGAGTTAGACGTTCGGGAATAAACGGGATAGCTAGCGCAGAAGAGCGAACGGAATGGCTATACGATTATACACGGTTGTGCGAATGTGATAGTTAGACAGACCACACCATAATGTTACAATAGATTGTTAAATAAATAAGAATTTTGAAGTTCGACCTGGCAAGACAGGATCCTGGTAGGAGAATGAACGTTTGGTGACGGTGCATGCACTGTACAGCACGCTCTCGGGAGCCCCGGGCGGGTCTAGCAGCGGCGGCCGCGGCGCGCCCCCACCTGGTGGACAACCAGGGTGTCACACAGCGGAATGACTATCCTTATAGTTCCACTACTGGCCAGCACCTCATAGCACTTTCCTGTGCTTCCAACCCAACGCTCAACCACTGGACCACAGAGACTGATGAATGGTGAACAGCGGGCTTAGCACCGTAAGCACGCGACTCTTTCTCGCCTCTTTCTGTCTCTTTCTGTGCAGTACTGTGAAAGAGTGACGGGAGACGTATGTCGACGCGAGAAAGAGTCGCGCGCTTACGGTGCTAAGCCCGCTGATCTCCAGATCATGAACCCAACGCTATAACTACTGGACTACGAAGGCCGTGTCACAACTCACAAAACTTTTGTGCAGTACAAGAAGTTTTAGGTAAGCTATCAGACAATAGAGCAGATGATAAGTATAAAAGAACTATACGTTTTTCATTATAATACCAAAATAGACATAAATTGATAGCCAAAATGTGAAAACAACAGCCATCCGAAATCAGGGCGTTAGAAAGAAATGGCAATATGAACGCGTGAGAACACATGTTCCGAGTGCCTATATGATCTACAACTGAGTAGTTACCTAGGTAAAAGATAAATCATGAAATTCTGATTACTCAATAAAGACACATCTAAAGGTGACAAATTATTGTTTTTTTTTCTATCATTGCGTAAAAATCTTAATGCGGTTCACAGAATAAACATATTTATCAAGTTTCAACAGTATAGCTATTATAGTTTCGGAGAAAAGAGGCTGTGACATACGGACGGACGGACGGACGGACGGACAGACATGACGAATCTATAAGGGTTCCGTTTTTTGCCATTAGGCTACGGAACCCTAAAAACGTTTTCTTTTTTTATATTTAACTTATTTATGAATTGTAATAAGGAAAAATATAATAATAAGTGCGACATGTTGTTACGTTTTTCTATGACGTCACAGGTTGGTTTTTCATACAAATTCCATATTCATTTCGTGTATGGACGTTTAGTAAAAAGTAACTGATTTGACTAGTTGGAAACTACCCTGTTAACTACATACAAACACCGATTGGCCAGAAGGGGACGGAGCATTCCCTGACTATCAATATCTCCGGCGTTAGATGAGATATTGACAAACGGATTTCAGATTACTCTTCAGCAGGTTCACATGAGAAGATTCATAAAAACAACAAACAATCAAAACTACCCTATTACATAAACGTATGAGGAGCTCGGTGGCGCAGCGGTAAACGCGCTCGGTCTGCGATTGTTGAAGTTAGGCAACTTTCGCTAAGGCCGGTCATAGGATGAGTGACCACAAAAAAAAAGTTTTCATCTCGAGCACATCCGTGCTTCGGAAGACACGTTAAGCCGTTGGTCCCGGCTGCATTAGCAGTCGTTAATAATCACCAATCCGCACTGGGCCCGCGTGATGGTTTAAGGCCCGATCTCCCTATCCATCCATAGGGAAGGCCCGTGCCCCAGCAGTGGGGACGTTAATGGGCTGATGATGATGATGACATAAACATACAGTATAGTAATACTACATAAACAGTCTATATACTTCCCACTGCTGGGAACAGGTCTCCCCTCAATCACCCGGAAGGAGTATGGAGCATACTCCACCACGCTGCTCCACTGCGGGTGTCTTTTACGGCTAATAGCCGGGACCAACGGCTTAACATGCCCTCCGAAGCGTGTGGTCGAATGCCAATCTGTACTATAGGTATTGCTACCTAGACAACCTGATACCAACCTGGTTTGTTTACCAAGGCAATCGATTCGTTTCTTTTTTAAACCTTACTTCAAAAAAAAAGCAAAATAAAAGACATACCCCTCTCCATGATGTCCCTCATCTGGTTCTGCCTGATCATGTCATTGGCATCAGGTATCAGGTATTTCTTCACTTCGGCGAGGGCGTACGCGACCCTGGCATGGGCCTCTGCTGGAGGAGCCTGGGCTGATATCTCAACGTGCAGCTCGTCCGTCAAATGTGCGTATTTTGGGTCCAATGAGTTCCTTAACTCTTCCTCTTTTTGTCTGGAATGGATTCGATTATTCGGTGTTGGTTATTTATTTGTACACAATAAAACAGACACAAGGATCATACAAAGAAAACGGATAGTACAGGTAAGCTTATCTCTAAACAAAGAGATTTCTTCCAGCTGACCTACATGACAAGAGAGACATTCAACGTATAATATTATATAGATAGACATACATATGCTATTGTATTATACATATATTATTATACATACGTTATTGTTTTTGCATGTTAAGCCGTTAGTTCCGGTTACTACTTACTGGCAGTAGGTAGTCATTACATGAGCCATGACAGGGGCCTTTGGCGGCTCAATAATAACCCTGACACCCTGTCCAGGGTTGATAAGGTTAGTAATCCACCTCACAACTCAAACGAAAGAAGATTGTGTTTGCTGCTTCGTATCAAAAGTGACTGCAAGCCAAATAGTTAATGCCATCTGCGGCAAATCTACAATAAGTCACGTCAAAAAAAAAGGTTGTCAGAGACTAACCTACCCACATCTCACTGAACTTTCTGTTAGACCAACGTGATAGGTGGAAATTGATATCTACGTTTTTTTTTTGAGACTTTAAAGTTATGTTATGTGATAAGTTACTTTTTTATTATTTACGACCTCCGTGGTCCAGTGGTAGAGCGTTGGACTCACGATGCGGAGGTCCTGGGTTCGATTCCCGGAGAGGACATATCACAAAAATTACTTTGTGGTCGCTAGTTTGATTAGGACATTACAGGCTGATCACCTGATTGTCCGAAAGTAAGATGATCTGTGCTGCGGATGGCACGTTAAGCCGTTGGTCCCGGTTACTACTTACCGATGTAAGTACGTAGTCGTTACATGAGCCATGTCAGGTGCCTTTGGTGGCTCAATGGCCCCGATTCCTGCAGACACCGCCTAATTTTATTTTGAGTTATATCCGTCATTTTCATATCCGTCGAAAAGGAAAGGGACGGATGATTCACAGCTCTTAATTTTAGGAAGAATGAGTAAATGAATGAATAACCCGGGCGAATCAAAAGGTACGTCGCTGGTATGCAATCCGTTTGTCGTGCTGTCTACAACTATGTCGGGTTATTGACGGGTGTATAATTTTTAGACGGTTGGTTTAAATTTGTGCTTAAAATTGACGTGTGTTCCATAAATTTTATGCTTGTCGATTACCCGTCCCTTTCCTTTTCGGCGGATAAGAAAATGACAGATATAACTTAAAATAAAATTAGATGGTATTTACAGGAATTAGCACCAATAGCCACCCTGACACCAGGGTTGATGAGGTTGGTACTCCACCTCACAACCCACACGATAGGAGAAGTTTATTATTTACAATTTTCACACTCTCACTTAACAAACACACACACACACTCACCTTCGAACTTAAATTCATTATAATCCGTTAAATGTATACATATTATTAACACAGTTAATTTGATTGTTTAGATTTAAGCTTATTATTTTTAATATTTTTTGGGGTTCAGCTGAAAATTAGCGTTGTGGCACTCCCTCAATGTCGGAGTGTCACAACATCTTGCTGAGCTGACGTCCCTTTTTAGAGATAAGGTTTAAATTCATTATTTTGTTCATTATTCGATTCTGTGTACAACCTACTTATTTCTAAAATAAATGTTTTTCTTTCTTACAATAGAAATTGTTATCCTTATTAATATAGAGCATACAGTATTTTGAATTGTGTGTCCTGCCATACCTGTCTCTCATGGATCCTCGTCCAAGCACAGCCATTTTGCACATGGTCTCCTCTTGCAAGTATTTCATTGTGTTGCCTTTCGGACCCAGAAGCTTGCCGACGAAGTTGAACTGTGGAGGAACTTAGTCTTAAATTGGCCCTGAGCTGAAGTTCCCCTTCAGCTTCTGCTCATAGTAACACAAACGGACGTTTCGTCTTTGCAGATATAACTCAAAGAAAAAAAAATGGCCCTGATTCCTGACACCTCATAATTTTATTTCAAGTTATACCTGCCATTTTCTTATCAACCGAAAAGGGACGGGTAATCGACAGGGCATAACATTTAGTGCTAGCTTAATGTAATGTGATAGAAGATAGACTGAGTAGGATAGACAATAGAGTGATCAGGAAACTAATATAGTTTCTATGTGTTCTTTTTTTTTCCTAATCATAAAACTTAATGAATATTCCTGTCTGACAAATTGAATTGATAAAAAATACAAATTGAAATACACACACTGCTGTATTGCTGCAGTTGACAAGCACATATTTTTTTTAAATGCATGATATCAAAGGTGAACACACATCTAGTCGAGAGTATCTGATCACTAAACCCCGCGATCCCGCGGCTTCGGTGATTCGGGCCGGTCTCATGTGTTTTATTTTTATGTTGTTCGTCTTTAGTAATAGTAAGCCTAGTATTAGTAACAGATTCACTAATACTAGGTTAAGCTTTTTGTTACTAACTAAATATGGACTAGTTTCCGAAATAAATATTTTGAATTTGAATTTTGATACCTGATGCCAATGATGACATGATCAGGCACAAACATCATGAAGAAGGGTTTGTCCTTTATATTACTTTTACAGAGGATATTTTTTATAAATGAGATAAAAGTATAGGCATATTTCACCCTTCTAATAATAGGGTAGTTGACGGCCTCTGTGGTCCAGTGGTAGAGCGTTGGGCTCACGATCCGGAGATCCCAGGTTCGAATCCCAGTGGGGACATATTACAAAAATCACTTTGTGGTCCCTAGTTTGGTTAGGACATTACAGGCTGATCACCTGATTGTCCGAAAGTAAGGTGATCCATGCTTAGGAAGGCACGTTAAGGCGTTGGTCCCGGTTACTACTTACTAATGTAATTGAGTAATTGTTACATGAGCCTTGTTAGGGGCCTTTGGCAGCTCAATAACCCTGACACCAGGATTGCTGAAGTTGGTAATCCACCTCACAACCCACATGATAGAAGAAGAAGATAGGGTAGTTTTACAATGAATTTATCCAGCAGAGTAATAAAAAACTTGGGGGTAGACAAAAAAAAAAATTTTTTTAATGCTTGATAAAAGTGAACGCGCAGCTAGACACGCCGCAGGGGCCGAAGTCATCGCATTTTATAAACCTTTGTTCCCCATGACCCGTATTTAAAACAACATGCGACAAGTGCAGGCCCCTAGGTATGTCTTCACCTTTAAAACATTATTTAAAAAAAATCTCTGCTGGATACATTCTACCATAAAGTTATTTATACTCTGCAGGACAAACTCTATATAAACTGCAGTTAAAATGTATTGTTTCACTTTAAAAATTAGAGGAACACTTTCTCACCTTTGGAAACTCTTTGACGGGCACCAGGACTTTCACCGTCACCTTAGCAGGTTTCTCACGGTATACATCCAAGTATTTACTGTCCTTTATAGGTATTCTGCCTGTTGCTTGTACTTTAGCCACCTCTATAAATTTCAATACGAGTTAATATTTATAACTACCTAGCAATAATATTTTTAATTTAACTGTAATACAATTTGTCACATAATCAGAAACATATGTAACTTCGTCACGTCCAACTACGCGTACTACCTAGCTATAATGTATCATAATTAGTGATAAACCTTAATGAAGGCAGCCTTCTAATAAGGGGGCCTGTCCTGCACGTTACTAAAACCAAACCATCAAAACTGCTTATGGTCAGTCGACCGATCGCATGTTTGGGCACAAAAATGGAAAAAAAAGTGATAAACCTCTGATATTGTTCTACTAAGCTGAATACTTTTAGTGCAAAAGATATATCTCTCGTCTCATTTGGTCTAGGCGATGTACTATATCTATGCCTTGGTGTGATATTCGTCATAATAACCAATAGGGTAATATTATTAGGGTACTATTTAACAGAATAACCAGATTAGTACAATAAGTGATTATACTTCAATAAGATAACATTATATCTCTCAAAGTACATCAGCTTATGTTGTATTGAGTTTTACAGTCGAGATTAGATTGATCATATTTTATTTCTAACAGTACCTATTTTTTTATAAAGAAAATCAAAGGAACTTCAATTTTGTTTGTATGATATCTACTTAGTTTCTATACTTTTGTTAGTGTTTATGATACATATAGTTTTATGATAGATGTAGTTTTTTATTTAGATTATATCTACTTAACGATACGTTTCAAAAAGCTTCAATTTACCAATAAAAATACTATTTTGAATTTTTGAGCGCAAATAATACAGAAGTTAAATAGAACATATTTCTAGATCGTACCTTGGTCGATAAGTTTGTAAGACATGGGAAATTTTGCATTGTTGAGTTGGATTTTCTCGCCCAAAAGATGTCTCAAGTATTCGCCGGCTTTATCGTTTATTTTCATTCCTTCCTGGCTATGTTTGCCTTCCATAGGATCGTCCTCGCCTTGCAAATTCTGGTTAGAATTGCGCTTGAAGTCGCTGCTGTTGTATCCATTCTTTTCGTATTTTTCAGCCATCTTACTTAATGTAATATAATAACAATCACGTAAATTATTTCTGTTGCAAAATATTTAATGCCGCGCTGTGTATTTAGCGGTATCTAGCAGACGCGGCGAAACGTCAAACAAGAATAACAAATTGTGTTTATGGTTTGCTAAAATCAATGAGCACATCCGGTGCTAAAAATATTACCAGGAATAAAAATTATTTTCTATTTTGTTTGCACAAACTTGTCTAGTCTATGTATCCCAAATTTACCCCATAGGAAGCGGGCGTGTTGTTATATAGGTATGTTTTATTTTCAAAAATCGATTATGGTTTTATTCGATTTTAACTGTTGGCTACATTTTTCTGAAATAAAACAAGTTTTACATGTTTGTATATTTTTTATTTCTAGATTTTTACACCTTTGGTCCATAAATACCTTGGATAACCCGTCACCTCCATTTTATGTTTTGCAATCCTTTATAAGTAAATTTTCGCAGAGATACATACATAATCATAAACCCCTTATAACGTAACATGATTAGAAAGATAACAGGATAGAAATATAATACATCGCCTAGCGCGAACGAGACGACAGATATATCTTTTTCGCACTAACGGTATACAGCTTAGTACGAAAGAGACGAGATATGTCACTAATCATGCTACGTTTTAACGGGTAAAGGGCATGAATGGCGACCCTCCGGTCCGTGGAGGTCTGTGCTGCAGATGGCGACTAGAAGATTGCTGGTAATTTAGGAAAATTGCATTACTCACCTCTATGAAGATATTTCCAAGGGTTTAGGCGCTGTTGCATGTAGTTGTATTGTAATGTCAACGATCTACGAACATTTTACTTCACCAAACTTTTAACGTTTTAAGTACTTATATTTTAAACATATATTTTTTTAATTGAGAGAATAATATCGGTACCAAGTTTAATTGTCTCTTCTCTCGTAGCTCCTACGGTTCACCGAAATATTATTTTTGTAACTTTTGGAATAATTATATTACATACTTAATTACCTTTTATGAATTGATCACAGTATTTCATGCAAGTAATTAATTTTTCTAGTTGAAGTTTTGAAGTAAATAATTTCTTTATTTTACATACTTTTCAAACCAATACTATGTGTTAACAAGTCAGCTTCGGTTATTCATTCAACTGAGACTTGGAAGGTCACAAGCAAAACAAAATTACTATGGAAGTGGCTCCTGCAAACTGTGACTCTTATGTTTCTTTACTTGAAGCACATTTTGGATTTAAAGTTGATATTTTCACATTGCGTGTTTGTGGTTGGACTGCTCTTGATAAACTGCCTTTTTTTTATTTTTTATTTCCATTATTTAAATGTTTTCCTGAATAGACCACTTGGTTACAAGTGTCAGACGACCAACCAACAAGACGACTTTTCGGTATAATTTTGGGTTGTCAAATTAGAGACTCCATTGAGTCGTCAAATTAAAAATCAATTATTTTTGAGTCATTTTATTTGTAGGCATACAGAAATGTAATAGTTACATAATTAAAATATTCAACGTGTTTCAACACCTAACTAACATCAAAAATGAGTTATTAGACTTGTATATTTAGTTCATTTGAAGGTATACATATTTTTGTTTCGTCATTATTTTATGTCCTAAGCTTCTTCAAAGTCAATGGAATTTATTAAAATTTTACAAGCAAATTGAAAAGATGTTGAAGACGTTTCTAAGCTTACTTAAACAAATCACTTACGATAAGGTTTTTAAATTAACAAATAAATTGTTTTGTTCTCTAAATCTAATCATGTACTATTATTTAAAAGCAATATTGTTTTACTACTCGACAAAGTGAATTTAACGCATTTACACATTTGAATTGTGGTGCTGTTTTTCTTTTGAATACTTGCACATTAATTTAACATTGCTCTACTTATAGTTTTCTTTCATTGAATGTTAATTTTATCGATTAGTTTCTTCACGACTTTTGCTGTAGTTTTTTATGTTGTCTTCATTTTTATTGCTGGTGGGTGATTCTTTTTCCGATTCCGTCCATATTTTTTTTAATTTTCGTTTAAAATTAGATCCAGAACAATGTTTATTGTTATTACTCACCTTAAGGTCAGTTTCTTTTGCTTGAAGTCCTGTAATTAGCAGAAAATTATAACGTTAACTTTATATCTAGTCTGTAATAGTACAACTTTAGATTAAAAAAACGTATAAGTTCAGTAAATTAAAAAAAAATAATTGAGAGCAACCAAAGTTAGGATTAAAGTTATGCTTTTAAAAACACATTCAATATGACAAAAACATATTAGTCATGCATAAATAAAACATGTAAAATTTGGCAGTTATTAATAAAAAAAAAAAATATAGGTAATTTAGAAATAAATGTTAACAGCATGCAATAATGATTGAAATGACATGCGTTAAACAAGCATGGGATTAAAAGCTTTTTTTTTAAGTTAGTGGTTGACAAACCGCCGTCACCGTGGAACAACCTGTCGCATGCACTAAAGTATACCAACTTAATAGCGGACGCTACTTGGGACGGCCGTAGGGCCCCGGCCTGGCGAAGTGTTGCTGGGAACGTTGCACAGGCCCCGAGCGACGAGTGCCGACGTCACGGGCGGAAGGCTTGAACTCCCTAGCAGGTGGGGCCTCCTTGTAGTACGGCTCTTCATCGTAGTAACGGTCGTTGCGCTCGTAGAAGTAGTCCGATTCTGCCGCAGCGCGCGGGGGCGCACGGGATGAGTAGCCCTGGATTTTCATTTTTATGTTATTTTGACTACTTGGGTCTTTTTCTGTGATATCGTATTTTTTTTATATTTTGTATGCTAAATTGTTTAGACAAACACGTCATGGCCCTGTATTATTTATTCCGACTTGTACACCGTGTTGAAAGCAAATAAAGATTCTTATTCTGATTCTCTTGTTCACATGGTTATGTAGCGGGCTCTGTGGCGCATTTTCCTTCAGAGAGCACTTATATTTATGGAGATTTTGAGATTCTGCTAATAAACCTTTATCGCTTAGGTTGATGGGAATTCAAATCCAGGATTGATTTACCAGCTTTACCACCGAAATCGGTTAAATCAATCAAGAACCTAGTGTCCTAGATGTAAAAAATACACAACTGAAACAATTCTTATCCCTCAATTAACCAGTAGTATCGCCACTGAAATACTGTTCCATTGTTGGATCCTCCCAAGTACTTAATGCTATAAGCGGCCAATTTACATTAAGACACGCCAAAAAAAGGGAACGTTAGAGCTAGTAGCCAACTCAACTGCGTTATCAAGCCACCTGAATAAAATCTCTGAAAAAAAAAGTGTGTAATGTGTAAGTGTTACTTACGCTACTCGGCTCAGCAGCGTAGGGATCATCGTAAGAATAAGATGGCTCCATGGCGGTGCGAGCTCGGTCCAGTATGCTGGCCACCTTGGGCTTCGGTGGCATCTGGCGCCCCATAGGCATTGGCGGCGGTGGCATGCGCTGCGGCCTGCCGGGCGGGCCTAGACGTGGCGCTGTAGAGAAACATTATGTTTATAAATACAAAGTTAAAGCAATTGTGACTAAAAGGTCGTAGAAAATAAACGTTAGAACTGTAATTTGCATAGATTTGGATATATTCCATTATTTCCTGTAAAGGTTGCTTCCCACCTCAATAGTGTAAAATAGGATAATCATTTATAGCTAGACAACTAAACTCCTTTTAAGAGGTCAAACTTAAAATATTACACTATGCATGATTGGCTGGAAGAGATCTCTTCTAGAGATAATTCCACCTTTTGTTACATTTTAATTAAAATGTGTAGAATAATAAATATTAAGTAAAATTACTCACGTCTCTCCATAAGATCCCGCATTTGTGTTTGTCGGAGCATGCCGTCTGTATCGGGTATCAGATACTTCTTGACTTCAGCAAGCGCGTGTGCAATCCTGGCATGAGCCTCTGCTGGCGGGGCCATGGCTGATATCTCCACGTGGAGCTCGTCAGACAGATGAGCGTATTTAGGGTCAAGGGAGTTCCTTAGCTCTTCTTCCTTTTGTCTGAAATTTTTAATTCATCAGTATAAGGAAACCAGTAAGATTATTAAAATACTCCCTGAAAAGATACGGTTGATGGTTCGCCATTGAAGATTTAACAGAATGTTTCAGTTGCTGATCATGTTGTGAATAGGATTACTTTATGGGTGGTGGACTGGTAACCCGTTAGCCAGTTACAGTAACCTTGATACCTATGAGGATGGATAGAACCACAAATCAGAAGAGAATACACCACACTTTACCAGGCATATTTTGAGACATCGATACATCAAAGTTCTGAAATGGACACAATAGATTGTATGGTAACCTGTCCCGATAGGTATCAAGGTTTTACTGTAACCGTTTTCTTATTTTAGTGCAATAAAGTATATTTGTATAGACATTGTGGATGTGTGTGTGTCTGAAAGTATATTACATCAATATTAGAGTAGTTAATAAAGTAACATACCTGTCCCTCATGGATCCCCGTCCAAGCACAGCCATCTTACACATGGTCTCTTCTTGCAGACGTTTCATGGTGTTGCCCTTAGGCCCCAGCAGTTGTCCAATAAAGTTAAACTAAAAAATAAATTCATAGGTACTTAAGTTTATTTTAATAATATGAATATAACAACATGTTTTTTGGAAAATACCGTAATACTCTAGACTAGACTCGAAAAAACAAAAAAATATTTTAGTTTGCTAATCTTTATTTGTCGCAAAAACACACAGCAGCATTCACTAACAGAATTAGTAGGTAAAGTGAATACAAAATAATGCAATCTTGTACAAGTAAATACAACCTGCAGCGGAATTTTACGATTTGTATAAAATAATAAAGTTGATAAGAGGTTCTGTTAGGTTCTATAGATACTGTAGTATGTGGTTAAAAAAATAACTCTTACCTTGGGAAATTCCTTTACTGGTACAAGCACTTTGACAGCCACCCTAGCTGGTTTCTCACGGAACACATCCATGTATTTCGAGTCCTTTGCGGGAATTTTTCCCGTGGTTTGTACTTTGGAAACCTCTGAAATTGTATAAATAGTACTATACAATACAAAGATTAAGTTTGTAATGAAATTCCTATCACATAATGTTTTTGATGATTATGAAGTATGTTGTGATTATAGATGGGAAATCTAGCCAGTATTTTGGAAAAACAATCTCAATTAATAAAAATCGGGTAAATTATACATCATTGTATTATGGATGGGCAAATAAATCGGTTTCAATGGGAATATAGGTACCTAATATTCCGGGTAAATTGCCCATCTAAAGTAGTGATAGCAAATAAAGCATGTATTTAATCAATATGTAATTTCTTAAGATAACAGGTTATAAATTAACTCCTATGCGTAGTGAAAATCTTTGATAACACAGGAGAAAACAAAACTTAAATAACAAAAGAAATGTACGTGGTACTTTTACCGGTGTCTAAAAACTATAAATTTACTCGTGCACCGCGCGGGTCAGTAACCCACAAAAAATTACACCATGATTTTGCATGTGTGAAAATATGATGCTTATGAATATAATCACGTTACGTTACGAACAAAGTTTAATTTACCTTGATCAATGAGTTTGCAAGAGATCGGGAATTTAGCATTGTTGAGTTTAATTTTCTCGGCCAAAAGATCTCTCATGTATTCGTCGGCTTTATCGTTCAATTTCGATTCTTCGCCGCCTTGGCCCATTCCCGAATCATTACCCTGGAAGTTCTGGTTAGAGTTCCGTTTGAAGTCACTGCTGTTGTAGCCATTACTTTCATAATTGTCAGCCATTTTCACTAATCCCACAACTATATAAATTACAATAAAAACCTAAAACACCTTTATTCTTAACTCGGTAACAAGCACCTCGCAGCGTCATAAACGTCAGATGTCTGTCACTGTATTCCTAAGCTTGAATTAAAAAAAAATGTCTATGGTACGTACATCCGGTAGAAAATATAACAGTGTTTTCACTTTAAAGAAATAAACAGCTACCATTGATTAATTCTAAATCTTGTTCTAAACGAATGTCTGGAGTTTGGAGTAGATATTCTGACGTTGTTAGTTTAATTTCATATTTTTTGTTGCAGCAGATCATAGAGCAACACGGACCTCCGTGGAGCGGATAAGTGAGATGTAAATAAATAATATATAAATTATATGAAATATTATAAGAACAACAGTGAAATCATCAAAAGATCATCATCAACAGCCTATATACGTCCCACTGCTGGGCACAGGCCTCCCCTCAATCAACCGGAGGGGGTATGGAGCATACTCCACCACGCTGCTCCAATGCGGATTGGTGGAGGTGTTTTTACGGCTAATAGCCGGGACCAACGGCTTAACGTGCCCTCCGAAGCACGGAATCATCTTACTTTTTCGGACAATCAGGTGATTCAAGCCTGAAAAGTCCTTACCAAACAAAGGACAGTCTCACAAAGTGATTTCGACAATGTCCCCATCGGGAATCGAACCCAGACCTCCAGATCGTGAGCCTAACGCTCTAACCACTAGACCACGGAGGCTGTTCCCATCAAAAGATAATGAGATAAATATAACTCCATTTAATATTAAATTATATAACATTAGGTAGTATACATAAAAATATCTATAACAGAGTATTGGTCTTATTATACATGAAAATTGTATTTTATTGTAACGTATCATTATGGCGCCTGGCGCAGCGCAGTGAATTTTTTGGGTTACTTTTGACCAGTATTCTTTGGATTCTTGACTTGCATGTTTTTACGTAGTCCGATTACAATATTGAATTCTTGGTGCGGTGCCATTAAAATATCAACCTTTTTTGTACTCACGCGTACTATCAAGGCTTCGTCAAATACATCCTGAAAAAAGAAATAAGGTGACTATATTATGAAAGTGTTTATTGAGATGGATATCGAAATGTGTTTGGGGCGTTAAGAGAGCTGAAAATTGTCAACTGGGTTACAGTACTTATCTTATTCTGCTTAGTACATCTACATGTGTGTTCTGAAGAAAGACGTGAAATGGTAAAGTCTTCTTCTATCGTGTGGGTTGTGAGGTGGATTACCAACCCCATCAAATCTGGTGTCTGGGTTATTATTGAGCCACCAAAGGCCCCTGACATGGCTCATGTAACGACTTCTTACTTACATTGGTAAATAGTAGCCGGGCCGCGTCGGGGCCAACGGCTTAATGGTATAGTAGGTACCTACGTATTTTTCTTTCGGCTTAGAGTCCATGAGTTAGTGAGCTCAGATTTCCGCATTTAGACTCTATGATGGTATTTTATGTGTGCTAGTGTCCATGGGTATCAATTGAAAGGTTGTAGGTAGTCCTGTGCTTATGACTTCTATATACATAGGTATTTGTCTGTAGACCTATTTTGTAGCTTTGATACTTCGGTGGAAAACTATGTTCTGTCTTGCCACCATAATGAAATGCAAGCGGATGAAGTCGCAAGCAACAGCCATATAAAATAATAATAGTACTTGCCAATTCCTTAATACATGTTCGAACGATACTCCCGAGGTGATTCATTTTTGTTCCAAGTAGCGTCGCTTGAACTAAAGTAGTATTTGTAAATAATGGCATGCCTGAGGGAGAATAACAGAATAGCATTGTGCTTTATTCTACCTCTATATTATTTCGTAAGCTATTTAAATTATGTTAACTATCCTTATAGTTGCCACAAGATATCTGTTTGCAGTAAGTAATACAAAATATGTAATTCTTCTCAAGTATCCAGAAACTAAAATGAACATTGAATATTACTCTTATGTAAGATAAGTACAATATATTCAATGCATTGTGTTTGTTACCGTCACTATTAGCGAATATTAAGGTTTCAACGAAATCATCATCCATGATTCTGTCAACTATCGGATTCGTATCATTTAGCGACGTCATCTGAAAGGCAAATAATTACTATGAATAAGTGTACAGAGGCTATTTATAAGTAGTGATAAAATGTAGATTTGCCTTTGATGGTGCTCACAATTTGGGCGCACAAATGAAGAGAAGAAAAATAAAATATCAAACTCTAGTGGACGCGAAACTCAACCCAGAGCGTTGTCGTTTGGGGGACTAAATAAAATTCTAACCGTTTTCACAAGCCAATCATCGTGTGAATCTTTTATTAAGTTGGTTACAATTTTCATTTTCGTATAACTATTATTAGTATCAAAGAACTGTTTCAGAAACGTTACAAGATAATTATTACTTTAATTTCCTAATGATTATCTCGGTGGTCATGCACCTGTAAGTTTAGCTTATTTTTATTGCGGAAACTGGTTGGTTAAGACACCGACGGTTGTTACGAAACTATTGATTCTTTTTGTTACGTCTACTACAGCGTTTCGGCGCCAAATACCAAGCGTCTGTTTTATAACTTTGAAAATTGGCGCGAAAGGGAAAGGGTTGCCATTGGACAAAAAATGAAAAATGGTAGGATAAACATCGAGACAAAATAGACAGGATATAAAATAATAAAATTAGGAAAATAACGTTTATTTACAAAATGAAAACTGAAAGTAAAACATAAAACTAGAAAATATTTTTCGTTTTATTTTCATACAAGTTGTTCTGCAGTTACGTGTCAGCAGCGACATCTGTAAAAAACATTAGGAAAATTAATTATTAATTGTATTTTTTTGCTATTCACAATAAAATAATGATAATAAAAAAGTAGATACGTACCTGTGGTCAAAACTTACTGTAGTAAGTTATCGGTCAAAGAACGCTCTGAAAAGAAAAAAATGTATTGTAATACGAGTGTAATACGGCCAATAGCCAATATAAGCAACCACAATGTCGGCCGTTTAGAAATTTGCTCCGTGAACAACATTTTAAATTAACACGAAATTTAAATAAAGTACAGCTATTACTCCTGTATTGATGAGCGGGACAAATGTCAAAACGGCCATCATAGCGTTGCGGCAAACGGGTTGCATACCAGGGATTTATTGCATAAAAGAGGCATCCCTCTTTTACGTGCCCGGGTTATTCATGCATTTTAAAATTAACAGTTGTCATTCATCCGTCCTTTTCCTTTTCGGCTGACAAGAAAATGACGAGTATAACTTAAAATAAAATTAGGAGGTGTCTGTAGCAATCGGGGCCAATATGAAGGTAGGTAAGAAAAGCATTGTTGGATCGCTCTCAGATTGTCCAGGTAGAAATATGGCCAGTGATGTCCCGTTCCCGGGAATGTTTCCAAAGTGAGAATGTTCATTTTGTAATAACTCTTTAATAGTAAGGAGCTCGGTGGCGCAGCGGTTAACGCGCTCGGTCTGCGATTGTTGAAGTTAAGCAACTTTCGCAAAGGCCGGTCATAGGATGGGTGACCACAAAAAAAAGTTTTCATCTCGAGCTCCTCCGTGCTTCGGAAGGCACGTTAAGCTGTTGGTCCCGGCTGCATTAGCAGTCGTTAATAACCATCAATCCGCACTGGGCCCGCGTGGTGGTTTAACGCCCGATCTCCCTATCCATCCATAGGGAAGGCCCGTGCCCCAGCAGTGGGGACGTTAATGGGCTGGTGATGATGATGAGTAAGGACACTGGCTGCTTTTCTTTTCAAATTGTTCTTTCTTGTACTCTGGTCTTATCTGCCTAATGGTTACGTAATAAAGCTCTTTTTACATAAGTTTTGTTCCTTTTACTGCCGGGAACGTTCCCGAAGCGGGATTAGCACGTTATTGGATATGACAGTACATTAAAGACTATATTTCAAAGCGACTAGATATTATTTCACCTAGGCATACCTACTTACTACTTACTAAATTTATTCGATCGCATCGCATGTTGGCTTAGGTTACATACCCGAGACTACCGCTCGCTAATGTATTTATGGCAGCTGTGTCTCCAGCAATCACTGAAAAAATATAAAAATACTTAAATATAAGTATTATACATAATTACCTAACTCCACGTAGATACTACGATCTTGACACTCCACTTTCACTTCTTCCACATGATAAGTAGGTATAGTAAATATCTTAATACAATGGAGGAGCTCGGTGGCGCAGCGGTAAACGCGCTCGGTCTGCGAAAGGCCAAAAAACAAAAGTTTTCATCTCGAGCTCCTCCGTGCTTCGGAAGGCACGTTAAGCCGTTGGTCTCGGCTGCATTAGCAGTCGTTAATAACCACCAATCCGCACTGGGCCCGCGTGGTGGTTTATGGCCCGATCTCCCTATCCATCCATAGGGAAGGCCCGTGCCGTGCCCCAGTAGTGGGGACGTTAATGGGCTGGTGATGATGACAATAAATAGATTATTTATCGTCGTGTTTAGGTGAACGCGTTTCTAGACGCGCCGCAGGAGCCGCATGCGCCGAAGTCACCGCATTTTGCAGCAAAATGCAGGTCGTGCGGCTTGTATAGGTGCGCGACGTTGCTTTTATGATACTGTGGCGGACCCAACTAATTGACCAGCTAGTTTCGCCCACATACAATAGATGACGCTTTATTATCTTATTCAGGATGTAGGTGGTTTGATTTTAGAGCCGGAACCGGAAGTCAATATCATTTGCACACTGGCGGCCCAAGACGGTGCGAGCGGCGCCAAAATCAACCAAGACGGAACCACCCTGGCTGTTAGCCTCGTATCTACAGGGGAGTAACTGGATTGGGCACGCCTGCCCTGTGAATTAGACCTCTTAGCCACATAAAACTCATACATAATGGGTGACCGTAAAAGACATTTTCAAAAGATTTCATTAGGTATATTTCGGTGGCCGTAAACTAATCGAAATTGTGTTTTGAGGGGTACCACTGTGAGGATTCGCACCACCTAAATAGGTATTTTACTAGGGCCGCTACTGCAGTTGCGTCACCTCAATGCAAAGAATATCTCAGAATCTTTTGTCTTATGCAATGACCCAGTTAGAACTTAGGCAAGTAACCGACATACGTAAGTTGTAACTGGATATTAACGGCCTCTGCGGTCCAGTGGTCAAGCGTTGGACTCACGATCCGGAGGCCCCGGGTTCGAATCCCGGTGGGAAGATATCACAAAAATCACTTTGTGTTCCCTAGTTTGGTTAGGACATTACAGGCTGATCACCTGATTGTCCGATGATAATATGATGTAAGATGATCCGTGCTTCGGAAGACACGTTAAGCCTTTGGTCTCGGGTCCTATTTACTGATGTAAGTGAGTAATCGTTACATGAGCTATGTCAGGGGCCTTTGGCGGCTCAATCATAACCCCGACACCAGGGTTGATGAGGCTGGTATTCCACCTCACAGCCCACACGATAAGAAGAAGACTGGATATTTGCAATAAGTATACGTACTTGACCCGGCTGCGTTTCCCAAACTGTCCAACGCTCCAGAGACATCTGTCGATGAAACATATTTTAGTAATTTGTTAGCACCCCGGACACTTCATACAAACAACCTTGTTTTACACAGACACTACACATTGACGTTATTCTGTGTGTGTGACGTCTGACACCATACGATTCAAGTTTAAACTATGTTCGAGGGGGGGTGCTGTAAACCTAGCTCAGACGCTGGTGGGGAGCGGAGAGTTGCCGTTCTATAGGTATGTAGTATTATTCCATATTCTATGTCAGTATTAAAACTAACCATCACTAATTTAAAAGCCACACTAATTGTCGGTGTATTATTCTCCATGCTACTTTTTAAGGAAAAATAGGGCAGTGGTTTTCCTCTTGCCTTCCGCCTCGCAGTACTTTGACGCGAAAGGGACGGCGCCCAGAGTAGTCTATTTCAAAGCCGTACTAGGACTCCTGTCCTCCGCCTCTGAATAGTACTGACAGTTACTGCTGCCCTCTGTCAGACAAAACTAATAGGCACTTAAAAAAGACGGGGCATAGAGACAAAGTTCAACCAAGTGATGTCTAAAGCTGCTTTTCCAGCACAATTAAGAACTACTAGAATTGGGTTTCCTAGGTCAAAGATAAATTATGAAATTCTGATTACTACTGTCCAACTAGGATATATACAGGGTGTTAGTGACATCGTAACGAAAACTTTGAGGGATGATTCATGCCATGATTTTGAGTTGATATCAAGTGGATAGTTCCGTCGCAAAAGTATGGAACGGAAAGACATTAATTTTCACTAACACTCTGTATACACATCTATTGGAACATACATATAAGACTGGTAAGACAGGAAATCACGATATTTGATTTGATTGAAAAAATACTTACTGCCTGAAGCCAATTCTCCTACGCCAGCGCCGATGTTTTTAACGA
The DNA here is from genome assembly GCF_024362695.1 of Pectinophora gossypiella. NCBI lineage: Eukaryota > Metazoa > Arthropoda > Insecta > Lepidoptera > Gelechiidae > Pectinophora > Pectinophora gossypiella. The sequence continues at coordinate 5,333,141 of NC_065424.1, forward strand.
GTCCTGCAAATAAATTAAAAATTCGTTACGTATAAATTTTTTTTTTTTGGTTTTCCCCGAAGGGTAAGGCAAAGGGAACTATGCCGGATGCCCATACAGCCATGTCTGACGTATTTTTTTTCTTGATGATTAATGAAATGATGAAAGGTAATGACGTTGAGCAGACTCCTACTCCGAACCCCAAACGAATTAGCTCAAAAGTCCGCATAAACTTTCGAGTTATGAAGCAGCTTGTTGGCACGAAGCGAAAATAGATAGATACACTTTATTTATTGAATATTCCGATATAATAACACTATCGCGAATGTTTTCCGACTAACTTAATGCGATCATTAACCACAAAACACCACTTCGTATAATTATTTAGATTATTCAATGACGAAAGCAACTGTCCTGTTCCCGTTCCCGCCAAAAAGCTCAAAGTGTAACTATGTTTCTGAATAAAGATATTTTTTTAATTTGAATATAAATATGAAACACATTGACATCCTTATAAACAAATAGACTCACATTCGCTAAGGAGTTTTTCTAAAAAAGTGACCGAACCGCGTCGTAAATATGTATACTTACTTACTTACATAAAGTTATGTAGATAGTATAAGTTCGTACCCTCAAATGAAGTGAAATATCGGATGTACGGTCAAGAGTATTAATATGTATACACTTTGAAACCATGTCACATTAACTTTTTGACAAACTAAACCGTAACGTAACTCTCATTAAATGTCAAATATGATAGTGCGACAGAGTTCTAAAGTGGGTACATGATATTGCTCATGACTGTACAGTATCGTTACATGCCGTCGTTGTGACAAGAAGCACCGATACGAAATTCGACTTAGGGTAAAACGGTAATAAAAATAAAATACGTTTGTGCATACTTACCAACTTTTCCAGCAACAACTTGCCCGGCTGCTTTTCCAACGGTAGCTGAAATAATTTAAATATCATCGTTTCATTATTATTATTTTTTCCTTTTACGTATTGTTAGGGCATCGACCATGAATCCCTTCCAAAAACTCCTTTGGTTCGCGCCAAAAGCCCACCACTCCAAGCCACGAAAAAACTTAAAATAATTTGACTGCCGCCATCGCGCGTTTCTGTACAAGAAACTACAAACGTAAAAAGTCTGTAATGATTCAATTTGTGCTGTTTATTTATTATAAGATTAACTTAATCTGTAAGTGCAGTATCCAGAGCACTTCTGACCTTCCCGGAGCCAAAAGGCAAATCAAACCAAACTTAATTCAATAGTAAACATGTAAGTAAGTACCTTTCCCTCTTGATCGGTGTTTTGTATGGCCAAGTCTAATTTTCAGATTCAAAAAATATCACTAATCTTAGTTATCTAACAAGTCTTTTAGTCAGGGCTTGAAAGCAGGTGAGGTACACGGTTACGATACCGTTATGAAAGTATGGTTCCGATTTCCTATTGTTCTGAAAAATTGGTACCGTAATTTTATACCGGTATGATAACGGTTTCGTGATTGATTTTAGGTATCACGTTGGTCTAGTATTTTTTTATTAACTGGACCTGTTCAAAAAGGTTTAGCTTTTTGAGTGACGTAGCGTGAACGAGTATTAATGTGTGTACACTACCATGTTTCATTAACTTTTTCGAGAAATTAAACTGTAAAGTGTTACTAAATGCCAAATATGTTAATGCGACAGGGTTCTAAACTGACCTACCTACATGATATTGTTCGTGACTGTGGATACCTACTTTATGCTGATTTACGTATATTATAAAGGTCGATGTCTTGGCTATTGTACTTACAAGCAAGTTGATTAGCGGTATGTAGTTTAGCTCCCACGATTTGTCCAGTTGCGTCTGTAAAATTATAATATTTATTTTTATTCTAAGACCATAGAGCCGCCAAAGGCCCTTGACATGGCACATGTAACGAATACGTACTTATATCAATCAGTAAGTAACCGGGACCAACGGTTTAACATGCATTCCTACGCACGGATCATCTTACTATCTTACTTTCAGACAATCGGGTGATCTGCTGCTAACCTAACCAAGCTAGGGATCACAAAGTGATTTTTATGATATGTCCCAACAGGGATTCGAATCCAGGACCTCCGGATTATCAGTTCGACCAATGGACGGATTCACTTTAATTAGGCGAAGACCGGGTAACATGGATAACACCACTATGTAAATAAATATAATAATAAGGTACATGGAACAGGCCAATAAATGAATCAGGCCGGCCGCATTGAAGCAATACATCTAAAAAGCAATATGACACTTAGAAATTCTAACTTCTAATCCAATTTGACTCTTAGAAAGCGCAGAAAGTATGTGTAAGGTAAGCGCAAATGTCAAATAGCAACATCGCTTTATTTTTAGATGAATTGCTTCAAAGTGGCCGTTTTAGCCCAAATCAATATAGTTAGATACTCACTAGCAATTCCACTAGCAGCAATAGCCAACCCAGCGGTATCGCCCGCGACAACTGAAAACAAAAAAAAACTAAAATGACTTTCTTGAGACATATTAAGGACATTTGGGTATATATCTTTTTTATTTTTATTTCTTCTACAAATTAAGTTAAGAGCTCAATCTATTTATAACGTACCACTTCCCAGAGCGCCGGCTACATTATGACCGGCCCCAGTAAAGTCTGTAAAAATAAATATTTTGTTAGAACATAATCGATCGGCCTAATATTGACTGATATGTCACTATGGTAATCAAATTTAGGACATTGGTTGCTGGGGGGTTAAAAGGCCACATTGGAGCAATTAATCTCATTAGGTAATATTGCCATTTGACATCATATATTGCTTTTTTAGATAAATTGTTTCAATTTAGCATTTTTAACATCCCAGCTCAATATTTGAAACGTCCGAAATAGTTACGAACGCTAGGCGGCGCTACTGTCGATCACTGTTTTTTGACGTGATTTATTGTAGATTTGCCGCAGATGGCATTAACTACTTGGCCGGACAAATGGGGAGCGCTGAAGGCTCTCACCCAGTTACTGTCGATCACAGTAGCCAATACTTACTTCCAGATAATACATCGCCGAAAGCTGCACCGACATCAGCAACAGCATCTATAACACATATTATAGCAATAAGGCCGCCTATTTGTACTGTTGCTAAATGTTTGTATGTTTCGATTGTGTGCAATAAAGTATATTTGATTTGATTATGCAATTTTTAACCCTTAACTTAATAATAGAAAATAAATCAATAATAAGTTGGTATTCCACCTCACAACCCACACGATAAGAAGAAGACCCTTAACTTTATGAGGGAGATTAAGCGTTAAGATTAAGATTAAGCGAGGGAGATTAATAAGTAGTTAAGTTTTTTGTAATTATTTATTTTTATTTTGGTGCAATGAAGTATATTTGTATTAGTAATTATTATTATTTTTATTAAGATCGCGACGAGCGGAAATCAGGGGGGTTAAAATGGCCACATCGAAGCAATTCACCTAAGAAAGCAATATTGCAATTTGACATTTGCGCATTTAAAAGTGAGTGCGCAATGCAAACTAATGTATTGCTTCGATGTGGCCATTTTAACCCCCCTGTCGTTCGAGTCCTATATCTCAGCATAAGATGATTAAAAGAACAAGACATAATAATTATTATAAAGTAGGAACGAAAACTTACTTAGTTTTCCACCTGCCACAGCTGCTATGCTGCCTGCTGCCGAACCTGTAATTATTATTCGTAAACAATATAACAAAAGTTGACGACTGTATCCCAAGGGGAAAGTCAGAGGTACATCATTGCAAGATGCAATACCCACACCCCGCCGAGCTTTCTGTCAGACTAACGTGATAGACGGTGAGCCGTATAGTCATCTGTAACTGCATTTACGATTAATTAATAACTCATTAGTGCAAGTTCGGTTCCAGGGTTCGAAGGCGAACTAGCGCTCCACGTTTGAGAAGCCAGTCGGTGAACCTCAGGACCTCAGTGATTATAATTCATTCTCCTGTATAAAAGTGTATTACTGAGTTAGAAGTATGGCCAAAAAGAAATAAAGATTTTGGATTCTAGTACAACCTTACAACCAATCCATCTAGAACAAAGAACTTTTACATCGAGGTGTTGTCCAAATTCTCTTTTCTAAGTCGAACTCAATACAACATAAGTACTACGCAAGTTTTCGTGCTAGACATTGTTTTGAATTGGATATCTTTATTGACACGACGTAATATGCTTAATTTTAAAGCATGTTGGTTAGATTTCTATACCTACGTACGGTCACGAGCATTAATATGTATATGTCGTGGCCAGATCATAGAATTGATCATTTCATGGAAATAGAATATCATTCGTTGGCCACATCATGATGTAGTTTGGCCAGATCAATGAACACAAATCGTTTAACGATATGAGCAACTAAATGCATGATTACTTCATGATATGGCCAAACGTTGGCAATCATATCGTAAAATTAGTAACATTGTCCACCGATAGTGGCGCTGGTGTCGATTATATTTAAAACTTAATTGATATTATAATCGATGAATCAATGTTATTGTTCAATTTTCCATATCGAATAGGTACATAATTTTGAACCCAAGAAATTAATCGTCTATTCGCATTTTTATTACACCACATAGCATGGACACCGCCTACATTAACGATATGGCCAAACGTTGATTGACATATCATTAAACGTTGACGTTTCAACGATATGGTCAACTTAAGTTGGCCATTTCATGAAATGGTCGACCACATCATGAAATGATCAATTTTACGATCTGGCCACGACATATACACTTTGGTACCATGTCACATTAACTTTTTTGACAAATTGAACTGTAAGTCTCACTAAATGCCAAATATGTTAGTGCGACAGAGTCCTAAAGTGGGTAGGTACATTATATTGCTCATGACTGTACCTATACATATAGCTCGCTTTCGCTCTGCGTAAGATTGTAAACAATACACGTGGTTTTCAGAATTTGTGCCTGGTTAATGGCAATAGGCTCGCTCCCTATTACATGGGACTTGAATATAGATTGCGAGGAGTGGGTCTATATACTTGTACATCTCTGCCTACCCCTGTAGAGATACAAGCGTGATGCTATGTATATATATATAATGTATGCAATACTCGTACTGGCTCTGTGTGCGTGCATAGACCTTAGAATAAAATTGTGATAAAAAAGGTACTTAGTTAAAAAAATATATCCATGGTATATATAGGGTGTTAGTGACATCGTAACGAAACTTTGAGGGATGATTCAGACCATGATTTTAAGTTGATATCAAGTAGAAAATAATTAAAAAAGAACTAAAAAAACGCCGGGAAATTCCACTTGATATTAACTCAGAGTCATGGTCTGAATACCCTGTATAAAGGGTGTAGGTATAAGTTCGTGTACTCTAACCAGCTTTTTTGATATTTCTGTCCCTCAATATTCTCGAAACAGTTTTTTCTGACACCCCCGCAGCGGTGGCAGTTCGCCATCGAGCATTGGTCAACTTTTCCGCGTACTCATCCATCGCCTCCTTTTTCATAAAATCGTATACTTTGGCTATTATGTCCCTCGCCTGGAAAGGGGAGGAATAAATTGGAATTAGTTTTTTTTAATTCAAGTTCTTGAGGGGAGGAGACATAAAGAAGAAAAGGGGTTAAAAGGCCGCATAGAGGCAATTTATCTGAAAACTTTATTTGCAATTTGACATTTGCGTATTTAAAAGTAAATGTTGCCAGCCGTACCAAAAAAATCAAATAGCAATAGTGGCTTTTTTAGACCACAAGTTGTCTGTTGACATGTGAGAGTTGGGTTGTCTGTTTAGTTTCTGTTAGGAATATATCTATCTGGACAAACTTCATCATCATCAGCCCATTAATGTACCCACTGCTGGGGCACGGGCGTTCCCTATGGATGGATAGGGAGATCGGGCCTTAAACCATCACGCGGGCCCAGTGCGGATTGATGGTTATTAATGACTGCTAATGTAGCCGGGACCAACGGCTTAACGTGCCTTCCGAAGCACGGAGGAGCTCGAGACGAAAACCTTTTTTTTTGTGGTGACCCATCTTATGACCGGCCTTTGCGAAAGTTGCTTAACTTCAACAATCGCAGACCGAGCGCGTTTACCGCAGCGCCACCGAGCTCCTCCGGGCCAAACTTAATGTTAAGTAATTAACTTTGAATGCTTTAACAATTCCGATTGTCTGCCTGGGCCGTATCTTAAATGTATGAAGATATCATGAAGATTATCCATTGAATACGCCTTTGTCTTCCCATTGTCTTTGGAGTCGATTAGATCTATCTAAAGACATTTGAATTTGGCTTACGAACGTCTGGCTTAACCTTTGTTGTACCTAAGTCTAAGGAGACTGTTTGAAATCCTATGTACTTAAATAATAATATTATTATAACGCCATAGTTACAGAGTTATTATTTAAACTGTGGTTAGGTATATTATAGCATTATTTGACATTGGCATAAAGCAGCACTAAGCCATTACAAAAAAGAAAACATTTTTTAAACGCTCAATGGCCTTATTCCAATAAATTTTACGCGAAGCCAGAAAAAAAAAAATAAGATCAATTTGACAACGCCCACAGATTGTGTACAGCCTAGTGCGAAAGAGTTATTTATTAGAACAATGTACTGTTTAGTTACAGCTACCAAATAAATATTTCAATCATCAATATCTACTGCCAAATCGAGTTCATGTTATGTTCTTATGTTATCCTGAAGGTAGGTAAGTAAAATGAAAGTTTACAGTCTCTTCTTCTGTCGTGTGGGTTGTGAGGTGGAGTACCAACCTCATCAACCCTGGTGTTAGGGTTACTATTGAGCCGCCAAAGGCCCCTGACATGGCTCATGTAACGACTACTTACTTACATCAGTAAGAAGTAACCGGGACCAACGGCTTAACGTGCCTTCCGAAGCACGGATCATCTTACTTTCGGACAATCAGGTGATTAGCCTGTAATGTCCTAACCAAACTAGGGACCACAAAGTATTTTTTGTAATATGTCCCCACAGGGAATCGAATCGGGATCATGAGCCCAACGCTCAATCACTAGACCAGGGAGGTCGACAGTAGGTAAAAATAATATTGTTTGCAATATTTCGCTCGCTTTGCTTCTACAATCCATTAGTTGATTACCACATAAAAAAACAAAACGTACTTACCTACAACTAACTATAAAACGCAACGGTTAAAGCAGGTGGCTTTTTGGCTATTTCTAAAATTTTCCAACTTTCATGTTTTGGTAGCTTTAAAATACAGTGGATGCTTTTAGCATTATCATTTGTCTAGATATCCACAAAAATATAAAGCCTTAAATAATAAAATAATGTTTTTTTTAACAGAACAAAAAATATCTGAAAAGACTAAGTACTTATTAACATTTATTACCACAAGATGCAATTTTAAATAAAGTACCTACCTGCTAATTAACAAAATTTTGCTATGAACATAAACTAAAAGGAGATACCTACCTACATTTTACAACTTTTTTAGTGTTCATAAATTCTTCCTCACGTTGATTAAAGTTTAGAAGCATGCTTTTAATAAATTCAACGCTTGTGGCCAGTTTTGCCCACTCTCCTCAAGATTTAAATATTTACAATGATTAAAAAAATATGAAACTTGTATGAAACTGTTGCTATTATAAATAAAGTAATAACTTACTTGACTGTTCAAAACAACGCGATCCGTTTTACGTAGTCTACTTGGGCATTCGTCTTTTTTCTTTATCACTTTTCGTTTCTTTCGCGCCTTTTTCTGCCCTTCTTTTGTTTCGACGCCATCTTTTTTTGGCGGCATATTCAAGTTTGTCCAAGGAGGTTCTATTTTGATGGTATTATTTAGCTTTGAAAATCGATAAAAAAATTAATACAGTTTCATAACACGTACGTTCGGAACCGTGGTCGGTTCGCAACTGCCGCGTTGTTCCCCTCCCTCTACCCTCTGATACCCCGCGGACACCTGAGGGGAGGGACTTCGTGAATGCGAGAAGGCAAATAATTTACATCGGGAGGACCCACCCATTCTATACAACGCGTACGTGTGTGATGAGACTTCGTGGAATGCGGTGTTGTTGACCCCGATGTCGTGTCGGTAGCGAGTTTTAGTTTTTATTGCGCGCTAGTAGTTGTGGATTTGTATGAATTTAATAAACAAAGCATAATATCACGCCTGTATCCCCGAAGGGGTAGGCAGAGGTGTAGGTATAGTGTACTCTTTGGCAAATATGTTTCAAGTCCCATGTAGATAATGGGGGCCGAGTATATTGCACTTAACCAGGCACAACCCGGAAACCATGTATTCAATGAGGGTCTTTTCAGGCTACGTTCCCCAAAAAATACAGGGCGCCTTCCACCTGTTAATTTCATGGATAACAGGCATAAACAACTTTTATCTTTGTTTTTGGGTATAAGTGATGACCCTTGTTATTACACAAAGGCACAAACACATCTTCCACCAATTATTATTCTGATCAAAATAAAGTGAAGCAACATAATTCTATACCTACGTATCTGATTTATTCTTTTTTATACCAATACATATATGGGTCGTTCTTCTTTTTTATCGACAATAAAAAGACATTTTCTCAATTTATCGGATTTAACATCTTTAAAATTATAACGGCATTAAATATTTTAAAACATCATATAAAGATGTGTCTGTAGAGGACCATTTAGAGGTTCTCTTTATCTTGGTAACATACTTTTCTTTGTAGACACATTCCAAAAAATATTGTGACAGAGTGGTCCTTTTCATCGGAGACAGCATTTTAATTTACCACTCTGTCACAGAATTTTGTGAAAAACAATCAAGCTTCTTTAAGGACTAATTGAGGAACCGATTAGTATTTTGCTTGTATTTTGAGTATAATAAGATAACTATATTTTTGGACAATGGAAACATGAAACAAAATTCTAAATCATAACTTATCAGAAGCAGAACGAAGGACAGATCATTGTCGATAAAAAAGAAGAACGACCCATATACCTCTGCAATTACATTATATTTTTGAATAATTATGTAGGTACCTCGAACAGTGAGAAAATAATTATTAAAAGGACACACGCACACTTTAGCAACAAACAATACATTATCTATGATCTAAATACTTACTAAACATGAATTTATACTCATAAAGTCCGAGCAGGCGTTCGAAAATGAATGAGCATTATTATGTATGTACACTTTACTAAGTACCGCGTCACATTAACTTTTTCGACAAATTGATCTGTGACTCACATTAAAGGTATATTGTACATGATATTGATATGACTACCTACCGCGTCCACGGGTTTGATGCATCAAGTTTTTACAAAAGCTGCTCACCTGCCAAGGTTTCTGCCGCACCAACCAAATCGCCAAATATGCCACCGGTAGCTAGAAAATAAAGTAAATTGTTTACAATAAAAGTATGCAGCTAAGGTTATCGTCATCTGCCAAACTCACCAGGTAGTTTCCTACTAGTCAAATCAGTTACTTTTTACTAAACGTCAAAACACGAAATTAGTATGTAATTTGTAAGTTCATCTTGCGATGGTTGTACAGTCATGAGCAATATAATGTACCCACTTTAGGACTCTGTCGCACTAACATATTTGACATTTAGTGAGACTTACAGTTCAATTTGTCAAAAAAGTTAATGTGACATGGTACCAAAGTGTATACATATTATTATTAATGCTCGTGACCGTACCTCTGATTACTCCAATAGGGATATAGTGGTGAACTTACGTTTACTGTACCATTCTTTTCTTCTCCTCATCCAAGGTACCCTCTTCAGGTAATAGATCAGATAAATAAGTGCCATAACCATGACCACTCAACCAGAGGGCCCGCGTTCCATACCCAGTAGGGTAATTTACTAATTTTAGAAATGAAGTTAATAAAACTGATTCTGGAATGATCCTTTCCAAGTTCTAAATTTAAACTTACCATTCGCATTAGCTGCTAATTCTCCTGTTGCATTCAAAACTCCCGCTGGAAAACAATAAAAAAACAATAATTATGTAGGAAAGTGAGTGAGTCGCTTCTGTAAAAAAACTGGACCTATTAAATTTGCAGGTTAGGTAAGCGGACCTCGTGAAAAACGGGATAATGATAGGGAAATGATGATGATGTAGGAATGTGAGTAAAACGGAACGTTAGATTGATAGAAAGTTAGAAAAACTATGAAAGGATAATGAATTAAAATTGATTAATACCGACTCTACATGGTGTAAATAAAATAAAGATATGAAATTGTTCATAAGGAACCATATTATTACATCAATTAAGTAATATTTTAACATCTTACATTGACTTTACAAAACAGTTTTATTTGTAAATATCTTAATTTTATATTCTATGTATTTAATACGAATGACAGAGCATTGTGTCGAATCTTTTTTAACATTGTTGACCATTATACGTAGTTATGGACTTTATACCTATCTAATTAGGCTCTTAAATGGAGCCCGCATATAGCACGCGACCATAGAATAAGGAATAATACTACACGCGACTACCGACATAATCGATTATATCTAACAATTATTAGATTATAGATCGATATCATCATCATCATCATCAGCCCATTAACGTCCCCACTGCTGGGGCACGGGCCTTCCCTATGGACGGATAGGGAGATCGGGCCTTAAACCACCACGCGGGCCCAGTGCGGATTGATGGTTATTAACGACTGCTAATGCAGCCGGGACCAACGGCTTAACGTGCCTTCCGAAGCACGGAGGAGCTCGAGATGAAAACTTTTTTTTTGTGGTCACCCATCCTATGACCGGCTTTTGCGAAAGTTGCTTAACTTCGACAATCGCAGACCGAGCGCGTTTACCGCTGCGCCACCGAGCTCCTCATAGATCGATATAATTTTTAATATCGATTCTCTCGATAGGTACTTAGATTATTTGGAGGCTCTTTAATCGATTATTCGGCAAAACTATTACGTAAATGTTGGTTAATAAAATTAGGAACCGCGTGCCGCGTGAGATGCTGACTCCATGTTTCGAGTTACGACTAAAGATTATTCCTTACCTCCCACCCCCTCTGCGGCTTTCACCCCTCCAGACAGCGCAGCCCCCAGCACTGTGAACAGGTGTTAAAGTAGTTTAGCTGTCAATTAAGTTCTGCAGTTCCGTACAAAGTGAGAGAGATATCGGAAATAGGGCGTTAACACCACGGAATAGAAGAAAGAGAATGGAATTCTTTGACGTCTTCTGTATTTCCGAATATTCTTAGGAATGAAATTCAATTAATTATGACGGGCAAAATTGAAGGGAGAAGACGTCGAGGGAGGAGGAAGACGTCGTGGCTGCGGAACATCCGCGAATGGACCGGCGTTACAACCGTAGAACAGCTGTTTCGTCTTGCTTCTGACAGAGAAGAGTTCTCAAAGCTGACGGCCAACGTCCAGTAATGGACAGGCACTGGAAGAAGAAGACGAAGTTTTTCCGAATGAATATATCCCGGGTGCTTTCAAGGCCAAAGTGAACAGGCACCTTCTGGGCGAGCTCGATCCATCTTTTGTTTTGTGGAGCAGCGTGGTGGAGTATGCTCCATACCCCCTCCGGTTGATTGAGGGGAGGCCTGTGCCCAGCATTGGGACGTATATAGGCAGTTTATGTATGTATAAATTATTTCAAGATAAATATCGAGGGTTTGCCTTACCTACTCTGAACTTAGAAGAGCAACTTAATATTTCATTGAGAGAACAGGTGCACTGGCTGTCACTTAGAAATGAAGCTCCTAAGTTTAAGCTTACAAATTGGGGGAGGTTCAGTTTAGGGGGAGCACACTACTGTAGGAGATACTCTTCAAACTTAGTCATTTTCAGTAACTTTGGTAATATTTTCGTAAGAGCTTTATTTACTTTTATCGATAGCGTCTGATAGATGCATGCTGGAGTTATACCAGGACCTCGATACCCATCCCGCCGGTAATGTCGACGATTTCCCTCATTCAATCGGTCTTCGGCGCACGAACGACGTAATATACGATCTTGACAACCCGATCACCTAGCCTTAGAGACGGCCAATCAGCTTGCGACAACAAACACTTCATAACCCCAATACCGACCCCTCCGGCGTGGTCGAAGATTTCTCTCATTCAGCACTTATCGCTCGATAGTGACTCTATTGGGTCGTTGCCCACTGGGGTCGATTCCAAATTCCACTCAAACGACGCCCTAAGCCGAGGTTCGCGCCCAACTGGGCACCCTCAAGCCTGTTGTCTTAAATATTATACCGGGTGAGAGCACTCCGGATATTTTGACCGGCCATAAAAGTTAGTGAGTATTATGTAAACTCGTATATTTAGGAGTTTACTTACATCCCAAAAAAGGTTTTGGCACGCAGAGCGCAGAGCCAAGCTGAAAAAGATAAATAATATATTAAGTATCAAACTAATTGATGCGTTTTGATATTTAAGCTACTTATTTTTAAGTTGTCAAGTTCATAACTAATTGTAAGGCCCAACGTTCTTTTAAAATCCAAAAAATATATATTATAATGCTGTAAGTAAGTAAATTTTATAAAATTTCGAAACTTAAAACACCTAACTCTACTTAATTAAAAACTCTTTCGTTGTTGTTTAATAAGAATTTCTATAACTTATACTAAACAAAAAAAACATTACTTCAAATTACATTTTATTAATTTCTTTAGTACTTAGTTAAAAAAAAAATGCTATAATATTCTATAATGGTTCCCAGGAGTGTTTTTTACTGCAAGTAGGTACCCTAACCGCCAAACTTAATTATAACAAAAATAATACTCTAAATAGTTTTAATTTTGCACCACTCTGTTTCAATGTAAAAGCCAAAATACGAACTTCAAACCGTTAAAAGGAAAATTTGATGCAATGAGGGATTTTCTTAGCTACGTTAGATGGCGCTGTACAGAATTTGGATAGCAGAGATAATGCATCTTTTATCTTTGTTTATAGGTATAAATGATGTTCCTTGTAAATACTTTCTTTCTTTCTTTCGTTCTTTCTTTATACCCAGGCACAGCACATCTTCCACCAATTACCTATTATTCTGGTCAAAATAAAGAGAAACAGATATAGGTAGCAACATAATTCTTTACTTATCAGATCGAAATATGAAGCAAGAACTAATTTTAAGTATATATAAGCCTTTGCCAATAGTAAATAAAAAATAAATTATATTTTTAAATAATCATGTTCCGAGCAATGAGAAATTATGTAATCACGTTAAATCTGAACAGCGCCACCTTATTTTTTTTTTGGACAACGTAACCTGAATAGTCCCTCGTCTTATATTTGAGAATGTTCATATACTTAGCAAACAATTTAAATATACATTTTATCACCGAATTGATATATAATGTTTTTACTTAAAAATACTTACCGCGGCAAACAGAATCCACACGAATTTCATTTTAAAATATAAACCACAGGATACGAGTAGGTAGGTTCTCGTTCATTGGCCGAATTCCAGTCAAATAGTAATTAGTTGTCAATTGGTCTATGCTTTTATAAGAGGGCATGCAAACCGTGATATTTACTCAGGTGGTATATATACATTACGGATGAGGCAAGAGGTTTTCGTCTAATATTATGTTAGGTCGACATTACTTTGTATCCACGATCTTCTCAATATAGCATCCTCCATGCTACTTTTTTAGGGAAAAATAGGGCAGTGGTTTCCCTCTTGCCTTCCGCCCCGCAGTACTCTGTCTGACGCGAGTGGGTGCCCAGAGTAGTCTATTTCAAAGTCGTACTAGGACTCCTGTCGCCTCTGCATAGTACTGACATCCTGTGATTTGCCTCTTCCGTCCTGCATTGCCGTACCTATGGCTGCCATCTCCGCCTCTGCAACCGTAGAGGTCTTCATCCGTATCCTTGAAGGATTCTACGTTATACCCCGTAGGTCTGGGTTCCTATCCGAACTCAGCCACCATCTCACTTCGGCCTACTGAAGTAAGAGGCGCCCACCCCCGCGGCCACGACGCATCGAACAGGAATTGCCCCAGTGGAGGGCAGAAAGATGACTCTGTCCCTCTTGTATGAAACCAAAACCCAAGTTGAGAAACAACAAAGTAGGCAGTTGAGTATAACTGTGGGGTTAAAAAGGTCACATCAGAGCAATTCAACTAAAAAAAGAAATATTAGCACTTACTTTCATATGGCCGGCTACCGGCTTACCGGCTATTAACCGTAAAAACACCTCCACCAACCCGCATTGGAGCAGCGTGGTGGAGTATGCTCCATACCCCCTCCGGTTGATTGAGGGGAGGCCTGTACCTAGCAGTGGGACGTATATAGGCTGTTTATGTTATGTTATGTCACTTTCATATGCGCAAATGTCATTCCCATTTTGTTCCATGACGTCACTAATAAAAAATGTCGGCCGAAATGCTTGTATAGAACATAATGGGAAAAAAAGTCTCATTTTGTCCGATGACGTCATGTTCTATGGAACAAATGGTCCTACCCGTTTTTTTTTTTTTTTGACGTGACTTATTGTAGATTTGCCGCAGATGGCATTAACTACTTGGCCGGAGTCCTACTCGTTCTGTGGTGTCCTTTTATAGTAAACATTTTCTTCCTTTCTTTCTTTAAACTGTTCTTATTGTAACAGAAAGTCCTTAACCTAGAAACGACTACGCACATTCACGAAAACACACAACCTGCGTCATTTCGCAATAACATTGTCAATGGCTGAACGAATTTTAAGTAATAGAGTACCTATTATTCCTTATTTTTATGGTAATAAGTAGCGTGACGCATTTAAAAACTCATAAGGACATTGATGTTAATTATAAACCCAAAAACTGACGTATTTAAGTTGTCTATAATGTTTATTTCAATGTTCCTTACTTTTTTAAATGATGTAGCCCCCATGATAACATACTCAGCCATGCCCTGGAGTGTTTTCATTTTACATAACATACATAAAAAGCCTATATACGTCTCTAACTAACTGCAAAATCATAGTGTTATATTTATTTTCTAAAGATCGGAAAGAAGAAAATTTTTAAAAACTTATTTTCAATCAAAACTGCCTTTTTCAAACTGATGGCTTATCTTTTTCGTAACTCATCCTGCAAACATGATAAACTCCACGCTGCTCCACATTTTGTAGCAATTTATCACGAATTTATTTAAATTAACTTGTGTTAATTTTACTTTATTTGGTAAATAAATAATTTTTATTTTAGCTGGACATTAAAGAGAACTGACAAAATTTAGGAACGCTCAACAGTGCTGCCGCCTACATTTGAGTTTCTAGTTTAACTTAAACTGCATATAGTTTGTATGTAGGTATATCTAACTTCCCAAGTTACAGCGAACTCGACTTGAATTTTCCTTTACATTTGAAGGCAGAAATTTAAGCATTAGGAAAGCTTTAGAGCCATTACGAACACGTTCGTTGAGCACAGACTTAAGAATCACGCCATTTTCAGTCTAAACCCTTAAGAGGGTTATACAACATTATTCTCTACGGAAGAATATTAGAGTGATTTAGTAGAAGTACATCATAAAAAGGAAGCTAGAAGGAAAGAGAGGAAAGGGAAGACCGAGGAGAGCTTCATCATCATCAATTTAAGAGTCACGCTCTTGTCGGTGTAGCATTTTCCATTCCAGTCTATCAAAGGCCAATTCTCCTCTCTCTCCTCTCCTCTTCTCAATCCTTGACTGCCCTATAAGAGGAGAGCTTATATGGAACAAATGAACCGGGTGAGAGCCTTCAGCACTCCCCATTTGTCCGGCCAAGTAGTTAATGCCATCTGCGGCAAATCTACAATAAGTCACGTAAAAAAAGGAACAAATGAAAAACAAGGCGAACGTCGTGTCTTATAACGAAGTCTACGAACTGGCCTTTGACAGACAAGAATAGAGAAAGCCTAACCGTCAAGAGCGTGTCTCTTAGGTTAACAATGAGTAGGACTACTCCTACTCCATACCTCCTCCGATTGATTGAGGGGAGGCCTGTGAATTCTGTTGTCGGTGTAGCATTCTCCATTCTTGTCTATCAAAGGCCAATTCCTTCTCTTCCTTATAAGATACGACGTTCACCTTCTCTTTAACCTGTTCCACATAAGCTCTTCTTGGTCTCCCCTTCCTCTCTTTCATTGTAGCTTCCCTTCTATGATGTTTTTAATTAATTCGTCGTGTTTTGTTAAGTGTCTAATCATCTTGGCTCTTCTGTCCTCAATAACAAGCAGATTTGACACTTATCAAGCAGTTTTTACCCTGACACCAGGGTTGATGAGGTTTGTAATTCACCTCAAACGATGGAAGAAGAAGAAGAAGTTTATCAGCAAGTCAGACATGCTTATATTTTAATGGCAAGAAGTAAGAAGGGGCATAATTAAATCCTTTAATGCGGGTAATAAAGCATTGCGGGAGGCTGAGCCGGCTTATGGAGATTAATAATTAATTAAAATGTTGGTAATTAGATGCGGTGGGTAGAGTTTTGAATATGTTAGGTAAGTATAACCTATATTTTGATTTATAACTTAGTCATCCGTGGTAGTCCTGTTCGGACAACGCGTGTCTTACATGGTAGTGTCATGGGTTTGAATCTCGTTTCGGCTAAACCACTGAATTCTAGTTTAGAAGTTTAAATTCATTGTCCGATCATAGATAATTTAAGGTTTACGAACCAGTTCTGTTAGACCAACGTGTTAGGTGGCCGTATCGCCGTATATAATGGTCGAGCCAACTGTGTTAGTGAAAACTGCACTTCAGATAAATGAATAAATAATAATTCATTGGTGCAAGTCCGATATCGGGGTTTGAGATTCAATGTTTGCTAGATTAGCTTTTAGTCTAAACCTAAATTGAATTTAAGTCAAATAAAATGTGCCGCCAGAATACAAATCCGGTTTTTGATATTTAAACCGTAATCTTAGCTAACATAACACAGTTATGGTTTTAAGATTAAGCGATATATTGCCACAACCTAAAAAATGTTTTCGTGAAGGACTCGGTTGGTACCGAGAATGTCTACACAGTCTACAAAAAGTGCATGCTGTCTGTGGAATTCTCTGCTTGAAAACAGGAGAGGTGTGTCATTGAAGTCCTTTAAAGGGCAAGTCAAAGCGCATTTCCAAGATACAGGCTTAAGCTTAGTTTGGGACTCAGGGTTTAACAATTAATTTGTGCAATCATGTGTAAACCCAAATTGGCCCCGATTCCTGCAGGCACCGCATAATTTTATTTTAAGTTATATCCGTCATTTTCATATCCGTCGAAAAGGAAAGGGACGGATGATTCACAGCTCTTAATTTTAGGAAGAATGAGTAAATGAATGAATAACCCGGGCGAATCAAAAAGGTACGTCCCTGGTATGCAATCCGTTTGACGTGCTGTCTACTTAACTGTGTCGGGTTATTGACTGATGTAAAATTTTTAGACGGTTGGTTTAGATTTGTGTTTAAAATTGACGTGTGTTCCATAAATTTTATGCTTGTCGATTACCCGTCCCTTTCCTTTTCGGCGGATAAGAAAATGACAGATATAACTTAAAATAAAATTAGATGGTATTTACAGGAATTAGCACCATTGTAAACCTAAATTGTACAAATCAATTTTTTAAATAAATCAATTATTATTATTATTTCCTTAGTTCTAATTCCTCTTCTTCTTCATAACCTATCTACTCCTTTTCTTCATATAAAGTAGTTTATTTATTGATATTTTATTATAAGAATAGGTATTTGACTAGGTCAAAGATAAATTATAAAATGCCAATCTAGAAATAGAAGCCACTCTTAGATGATCAAAAATCAATCTCATTTTTTTTACTTATCGTAACTTATTCTATTTAATTATTTTCAAATTTCGAGTACGACGTTTGACCGCTTTTATTGATGACGTCACAGGACAGTCCCAAAGTTCTGTCATATATGAAAATAGTGATAAAATAAAAAGTACCAATAAGTTTATAAAAATTTATATATCAATTTAAAGTATATTTATTAAGAAATGAAAATAACTTAAAATTATTCGAAATGACCTCCCTTGTTTTTAATAACTTCCCTCAAACGCCGCGGCCAGTCATCTATCGCAGCACGCACCATATTCATGTCTATTTCAGCGACGGCTTTAATTATGGCTGACTTCAGGCTCGCCAAATTTTTGTGGGGTTTAGCACAGACCTTGTTCTCTAAGACCTGCCAAATTTTATAATCCAGAGGATTAAGGTCCGGACTGGAGGAAGGCCAATCTTCGTGTCTAATAAAGTAAATTTTTTGATGGTCGAACCAGGCTTGAGTAGTTTTGGCTTTGTGTGCAGGCGCAGAATCCTGCTGGAACACGAAATGATGTCCTGAAAATAGCGTGTTGGGCAGATCTTTGACAAGCCGATTCAAAACCGTCTCTTGGTACACTTTTGCACTGGTTTTGACACCTTTTTCGCAGAAATGAACCTCCGTTGGCCCATAGTAAGAGACACCTAACCAGACCATCACTGAAGATGGATGATGCCCATGTTGAACCCGCGGAACTTTTTTTCCTGCTTCTTCAGAGTTCTCTGCGTACACTCTATCGTTTTGCTTATTGTACTTTTCTTCTATATCAAAAATTTTTTCGTCTGTAAAAAGTATGTCACGGTGTCGGTTTCTCGCGTACCGTTTTAATAACAACCGGGATCTTTTGAGTCTAATTGCTTTCAGGCGGGCATTAAGTAAGTGTCCACTCTTTTTCTTGTATGCTCGCAACTTAAGGTCTTCGTTTAAAACCTTTTTGACTGTTTTTCTACTGACCCCCATCTGCAAAGCCATCAGTTTCTGTTTTCGGACAGGATTTCTTCGTATGCGCGCCTTTATCGCTTTGATCACTGCTGGTGTTCTTGCGGAGCGAGGCCGGCCAGTTCTTTTCTTGTCCTCAACACTTGAGACTTCATTATACCTATTTATGGTACGATACACAAACCTAAGTGTTATTTTCAAATTTTTGAGCAACTTGAAAATGGTACTCGGCGAGTGTCCACAGCGATGCAACGCTAAAATTGCGATTCGGTTTTCTTTCAAGGTCCACTCCATCGTAATAAATCACGGCAAATGATCATTTTTTGTTTTAAAATAATTGTCAAACATTCAAAAATGGAACGCCATAAAATTTTTCTAAAAGCATGTTCGAAATTTAAAAATAATGTGCCTGTGACAGAACTTTGGGACCGACTACGTATATAAGCTGTTTATGTTACGTACTCGTAAGTCTATCTATCTTTGTATTTTATTTTCATACGTAAGTACTAATAAGTATTTGTAAGTATTCCCATGCTGCACTATCCCGCTATATTACATAATATTAAATATCTCCTATACCCAAAGGTTGTCTGGAAGAGATTGCTACTTCATAATAAAGTCGCCTATTGTACTATTTCTATTTCTGTTTCGTTTTACTTTCTGTGTGTGCAATAAAGTATTTAAATATATTGTTTTAGGTTTACGCGGTTATTATCATAATTAAAACATATAATAACGGGTTCTTACCGCGTTTAAATCAGGGATATGAGACAAAAAACTCACAAAACACAAGAGGGTAGACAGACATGTCTGCCCGTAGAAAATTATGGATCTACCTACTCTACTCCAATCTCATCAGTCATCTCGTGATCATGGCACTTGCAACAGTGTCGAAATATCGGGAGTCTCATATCTCACTCTCATATTTAAACGCGGTAATAACCCGTTATTATGTGTTTCTTATGTTATGCCTACAGGGGAAATAGTAGACAAGTATTTTAACTTCTCTTTGTCTATGGTAGTTTATGTCGTACATTTCAAAAGCTAGAATTTTCTTGGACTTGAGGCCTTCGGCTCGTGAAACTTTTATTCAGCTGAAATACTGCCTCTCCAGTTAACATTTTACTGTGTTGCATTCTGTACACTCACATCCGAAATTGGGTGTGGATTTTGTGCAAAGTAGATAAAGTGTGAAGTAGATAAGTATTGGGTGGTGTATTAGGTTCGAGATAAATTACGAAATTCTGATTAAGTACTTAAGAATAAGAATAAAATAAATTAAAGACAAACAAACAGTCTCCGTGGTCTAGTGGTTAGAGCGTTAGGCTCACGATCTGGAGGTTCGGGCTCAATTCCCGATGGGAACATTGTCGAGATCACTTTGTGAGACTGTCCTTTGTTTGGTAAGGACTTTTCAGGCTTGAATCACCTGATTGTCCGAAAAAGTAAAGTGCTTGTTGTCGCGAGCTGATTGCCTCTATGATGCTAAAACAATCTGGTCGACAGCAACTGGATCTCATATTGCTTTCGCGCAAAACGATGACCAGCGCAATGTCCTAATCAAACGAAGGCGCACAAAGTGATTTTATGAATTGTCCTCACCAGGATTTGAACCCGGGAGCTCCGGATCGTGACCCCAATGCTAAACCACTGGACCACAGAGGCCGTTGATGATTTGCCTCATTCAGTGTTCCTCACTATCGGCCCACTAGGGTCGATTAATTTTTTCAAATATAATTCCCTGAGACGTCACTCTGAACCGAGGTTCGCGCTCAACTGCGCACCCTCAGGCCTGTTGTCTTAATTTTTTTACTGGATGAGAGCCCTCAGCGCTCCCCATTTGTCTGGCCACGTACTTTTTATTTATTTATTGAGGAAAGCTTGCCTGTACTATCTGTTTTCTTTGTATGTTTCTTGTGTCTGTGTCATTGTGTACAAATAAATAATAAATAAAGCTATTAACAGCACGGAACCTTAAATAAAAACGTACAAATAAGCTAGAATGAGGCCAATTACAAGCTTCCACATACATAATGCCATTTGCGGCAAATCTACAATAAGTCACATCCAAAAAGGAGTAATATTTTCTTAGTCATAATGTCTACCCGACGACGGCAAAACGAGAGTTATGTTTAGTTAGTTTAATAATAAGTAACAAAATGTTTCGTATTATCTGGCTGACTGTACCATGAAGCTGGAGCAGCATCCACAAGAACTCGGGGCCTCTAGAGCACGGTAAATCACCAGGTTACGAGCATGCACCACTGGGCACATATATAAACCCACGGTTGTAATCCAAATCGGGGTAGGCAGAGTTTTGGCGGTTCTACGGCTTACGCTGCCAAGTTTTTCAATTTTCAAACTTGGATGCAATGCACTACGTATGTTACGGGTTGGGTTGTGTAATGGTCATGCGCATGAAAACGTGTCAGGTGACAAATATCTACAGGGTGTTAGTGACATCATAACGAGCACTTAGGGGGATGATTCCCCTCATGATTCTGAGTTAATGTCAAGTGGAATTTTCCATCGCACATGTTTTTTTTGTTTTTTTTTTTTAATTATTTTCAATTCTAGTGGAAAATTCCACTTGATATTAACTCAGGATAATGAGCTGAATCATTCCCCTCAGTATTCGTTACTTACAGAAAAAACTAATAACATAGTAAGTGATGATAAATGTTTTAACTTTAATACACACTTCCTCTCTTCCCTTCAACGTCGCTGTGCCCTACAGGGTCCATGTTTTAGTTCCTATGCCTATGTAACACCCCATTGTACTACATGGAATGCAATAACTAATTGAGAATTGAGCCTATAAGGGTTCCATTTTCCTTTTAGGGCTCGGAAACCTAGTACGGTATCATCTAACTTCAAAAAAATCAGATGATTCAAGCCTACCATGTCTACCAAACAAACGACAGACACAAAGACATTTCGACAATGCCCCCATCGGGAATCGAACCCGGACCTCCAGACGTCGGCCCACGGACTCGTATACTGGATGTAGGTTACTTGGAAACTTAGTTAACTAACTTAATAATGGTGCTCATTCCAGCACACACCTTCTAATTTTAAGTTATAAGTACCTATCATTTTCTTATCCGCCGAAAAGGAAAGGGACGGGTAATCTAAAGGCATATTTATGGGACACACGTCAATTTTAGGCAGAAATTAAAAAAAAACCCTTCCTAAATATATTAAAAAACCTTTTGTATATCGGCCAATAATCCGACAGAACTAAGTAATTAAGTTGAGAGAAATATATCAGCGAGATCTTATTTTATTCGCCCCGGTTATTCATTCATTTTAAAATTAGATAACATTGTCAATCATACGTCGCTTTTCTTTTCAGCGGATGAGAAAATGACAGGTATAACTTAAAATAAAATTAGGATGTGTCTGCAGGAATCGGGGCCATTCAAAAATATGATATATTATATATATTATATTCATCAATATAAAATATTTGTCTAATTAAAATACAATGCGGCCACCGGTACGTGTTTGTCTTGACAGTTTTTCAAGTTGTGTCAATGTTTGTTTAATACATAAATATCCATACTAACAGTAATAAAGTACAGAAATACTTTTCTGTCTGTCTGTTATCTTTTCTCGTTAATCCGATTTTAATGAAATTCGATATGGTGATACTCCGACATCCAGAAAAGAACAAGATAGTTTCTATTTCTCAAATCATCTCTTAAAAGGATGAAACGGGAGTGGAAAAGAACGAGTCACACGTGGTACCGAAACGACGCAGACGCAAAACTGGTTACCATAGAGCAATTTCCCACTTTTTTATTAAAACTGGCGCTTACCACTGGCGTCATAGCACATTACAGAATACCTAGTTCATATATGTATTATTCCAGTAAATGTTATGTACTTGCTGTATACATAAAGAAAACCAAACCAACATAATAACGTAACTCTGAAACCAAAACCTTTCATAAACGCCTACCTATTTGTACATAGCAAAGCAACGTGAGAGTGTTTGCTCAAAACTCTCGGGCAGGCGGTTGCCCAGAGGCTTTTATTTGCTGAAAAGATAAACATCGGCCTCTGGCTGTGAACTTCTTCCAACATGTTCAAGAGTTCAGTACTAATGAAACTCGATCTGAGTTATAAGCTTAATAAGGTATATTCACCACTTGGCTTTGTGGTGTTGTGTTAGAATCTATGACCTTAGCGTACGTACCTTTATAGTGTTCCGAACCAAAATGGTAAAACGGAACCCGTATGGTGAGTGCATAGAATAAGGAATAATGAAGTTTGCTACAAAATTATAATTGGCTTGCGACGGTGCGGGCGCCTCAATCTTACTCCAGTAAGGCGGTTATTTTGTTGGCAGTATTGGACTCCAGTGAATAAAATCCTCAAGTCGAAGACGCAAATGTCAACTTAAAATACCAAAATGCTCAGCTGAGGCCGAGTTGAGTGGAGGAAGAGTCGAGTGGAGGAAGAGTCGAGTGGAGGAAGAGTCGAGTGGAGGAAGAGTCGAGTGGAGGAAGAGTCGAGTGGAGGAAGAGTCGAGTGGAGGAAGAATCCAGTGGAGGAAGAGTCGAGTAAAAGAAGAGTCGAGTGGAGGAAGAGTCGAGTGGAGGAAGAGTCGAGCGGAGGAAGAGTCGAGTGGAGGAAGAGTCGAGTGGAGGAAGAGTCGAGTGAAGGAAGAGTCGAGTGGAGGAAGAGTCGACTGGAGGAAGAGTCGACTGGAGTAAGAGTCGAGTGGAGGAAGAGTCGAGTGGAGGAAGAGTCGAGTAAAAGAAGAGTCCAGTGGAGGAAGATTCTAATGGAGGAAGATTCGAGTTAACATATAAGAATACGGGTGTTAATCTGTTTTGATTATGGCAGCCGATATTTTAAGTCATCGAGTTGTAACAGTAATGTTTAGTAAAGGGTTTTACGAAGTGAACCGCAGGGAGCAAGTCGGTTTAATCTAACTTGTCGCTAAGTCTTATTGTGTACTTGACTCGAGTTAAGTAAGAACACCACACCACACAGTGTGTTTGTCGTAATGAGTTTTGTTTAGATAACTGCGGTGATATGGCTCAAATTATTGTCGGGGATGTATATGGGACTATTGTTTTCGTTTTCCAATGATGTGGGGTAATTATTATGAGCATTAATTAAATTTTAGAATTCATGTTTACGTCATAAATTGTTACTTATCACGTGCTAAGTGGTGAAGGAACACCACGTGAGGAAAGCCACATTCCCGAGAAATGCGTTTCGGAGGTATGGACCAAACCTGTATTGGGCTGGTTTTCCCTTCGGGATGGAAGTTCACAATGCAGTCGCTTCTATGAAAAACCGGACCTGTCAAATCTTGGGCAAATAATATGTATGAGTATAACAGGCTTCTTGAAAACCAAGACAAATGAAATACTTTTGTACGAAACGTCAAAACGAAAGTTTTCTTTGGAGTTTGTATGGAAATACTGTCCTGTGACGTCATCAATAAAAGCGATCAAACATCGTACTTGTTGTTACTTACTCATCATCATCAGCCCATTAACGTCCAACTGCTGGGGCACGGGCCTTCCCTATGGATGGATAGGGAGATCGGGCCTTAAACCATCACGCGGGCCCAGTGCGGATTGATGGTTATAAACGACTGCTAATGCAGCCGGGACCAACGGCTTAACGTGCCTTCCGAAGCACGGAGGAGCTCCAGATGAAAACTTTTTTTTGTGGTCACCCATCCTAAGACCGGCCTTTGCTAAAGTTGCTTAACTTCAACAATCGCAGACCGAGCGCGTTTACCGCTGCGCCACCGAGCTCCTCTTACTTACTCGTAATTCATAAATAAAATTCGAAAGTAACTCGGAAAAGTAAAATGAGATTGATTTTTGATTTTGTATATTTGCCTCAAATGGCATTAACTTCTTGGCCGGACAAATGGGGAGCGCTAAGGTGTCTCACCCGGTAAGTGCCAAACAGTAGTGCTTAAGAATGCAAAGGAAATCTTCAGGTTAGGTAAGCGGACCCTGTAAAAAATGGGGTGACACTTGGGAGAATGGTGATGTAAGTATTTTTATGTCAATTCAATTCAATTCAATTCTTTATTTATAATAAATATTACACGTCAACAAATATTTCGATGAGTAGGTACACATTATATAGATTACTTTACAATATATATATATATATATATATATATATATATATATATACTAGCTGGTACCCGCGACTTCGTCTGCGTACTTTTAATTTGAATATTATTAGGATTATTATTAGGATTATATTAAAGGAACGGTATAGATTTGGGTATTATTTATTTATTATTTGAGAATTGTGAAGGCCGAAATGAATGCAGCCCGCGAGATCACTGCGACCTCGTCAGATCTATTGTGACCTAAATCCCTACATTTAAAAATTCTCCTCTAGACCAATCCGTTCGAAGAGATCCAACGTCTTTTTGGGAGAAAGTTACACGACTTCCTGGGGCTCCATTATGTAGTCTCCAAGTGTACGGCTTCTACTATGTATGAGAGCCTCACAGCTGCACAGCAGATGTAGTGGCGTCTCATCTTCCCCTAAACAGAATCCGCATAAAGGAGACTCGGTCAGCTCCATTCTGTGTATGTGCTTATTGAGTCTGCAATGCCCCGTGAGGGCCCTTATTAAAATCCTAACCTGCCCCCTAGTGAGAGTAAGGATTTCTGATGAGAATTTCTTAGAAAAAGGTCTAATCAGCTGCTTCGAATGTTTCAGGCCAACTGAGTTGGGCCAAAATTCCTTGGATTCATTTCCTAGTCGCACCCCCAGATGATATCTAGAGGTGCTTTTCGAGATCCTACAGAAGGGTTCGGGTCCGATTAGACTTGTTCCCGATCCCTCTCTCGCAAGTTCGTCAGCAATTTCGTTGCCTTTAATGTTAGAGTGCCCTGGGACCCAGCCTAATGTTATCGAGTTTGAGGCCCCCAACTTATTCAGACTATCTATACACTCTAGAATGAGTAATGAGTCTACTTCAGTCGCCGCCACTGCCTTAAGAGCAGCCTGGCTGTCCGACAGTATGAGAATGTTACTGTTTGTGTTCTCAAAATTTTGGTGCACACAATCAATGATGGCATACATCTCGGCCTGAAAAACTGTGGCGTGTGCCCCCATGTTGGTTACCCTCTTTCGCTTGGGGCACCCTCCGTATACACCCGCCCCTGAAAGCCCGTCTCGCTTAGAGCCGTTGGTAAACCACACCTGATCCGCACTGGGAAAGGGCAAGGGTACAGTTCTAGACCTCTCCTCTCTCTCTGGTATTACCACCTTGAAGTACCTCACAAAGTTATGAATCCCGACCATGACGTCTGAGGGCATCGTCATAACCGGGTCAGTCATAAGGTCCTCTTTGAGCTTTCTCATGACAGTTGCTCCTCATGTCGTCTTACCCCTTTCCTGAGCTCGGAGCATAGCGAGTCTAGCTTCCCCGATTATGTACAGATGGAGTGGAGGCAGGTTTAGTGCCGCCTCCATTGCCAAGGTTGGTGTGGACGACATAGCTCACGTTATTATCATGCAAGCCATTCTTTGGACGCTGGTTAGGTCCGTAATGTAGGTCCCAATAGATGCCTTTTTGAACAATGCTGCACAGCCGTTACCAAAATATCCCATACAAACTTTCAACCCCTATATTAACCTCTTCATCCCTTTTTTTCGTAATAAAGGCATATGTTCTTTCTCAGGGTCTAAAGATTGTCTTTGCCAAATTTCATCATTAATCGGTTGAGAGGTTTAAGCGGGAAAGCGTAACAGACAGACAGACAGAGTTACTTTCGCATATATAATATTAGTAGGGATTCCCTAAATTATGGCGCCTACCTACCCCCTAAGTTAGAAAAGTGATCAAATACTAACTTGAAGTCTTAGTAACACTCAGTTTAAAAAAAAAAAACATCAAAATCATTTCAGTAGCTATGGCGTCATGCGCTTCTTGACACGATCACGCTAGATTTCCGCGGGAATGAGGCATTTTCTCGCCGTAAAAAGTAGCCTGTGTCCGTGCCTAGCATCCTATCTTTAAATAAACCAAGTCTTATAAAAATCCGTTCAGACGTGAATGAGGTAAACTTTTAAAACAAACTTAAAAATCACTAACTTAATTAGTTTTCTGCCTACTGCCTACGCCTTAAGTACGATATCATAAATATTAATAGTTTTTATCCTTTTCTAGGTTACTATCTATCACCTAACTAAATTTCATCAAAATTCGTTCAGCCGTTTAGGCATGATAGAGCAAAACTCCCAGCAAAAACCATAAAAAATCACTAACTCAATTCAGTTTTCTGCTTACTTCCTACCCCCTAAGTACGATGACGTAATCATTTTGATCCTATATCCGTTTTTAGGTAACCATCTATTACCTTACTAAATTTCATCAAAATCCGTTTAGCCGTTTAGACGTGAAAGGGCAAAAGTCCCAACAAAAACGACAAAAAATCACTAACTCAATTTAGTTATCTGCCTACTGCCTACCCCCTAAGAAAGATGGCGTGATTATTTATAGCCTATGACCATTTCTAGGTTATCATCTATCACCATACCAAATTTCATCAAAATCCGTTCAGCCGTTTAGGCGTGAAAGAGTAACAGACAGACAGACAGACAGACAGACAGACAGACAGACAGAGTTACTTTCGCATTTATAATATTAGTATGGAGTATGGTATTCGTATATATATATATATATATATACGAATACTGAGGGCGATAATTCAGACCATGATTCTGAGTTAATATCCAGTGGAATTTTCCGTGAAAGTTTTCGTTACGATGTCACGAACTCCCTGTATAAACGCACTTTTCGCCAGCCTCGCAATAAGCTTAGAGTGTATATTTGTATGTGAACCCCTTACAGAGGATATGAATAATACGTTTATCCACAAATCTTCAAGGATATCACATAATATTTGTGCTGGCTTATCTAAAGATAACGTTCTTAACATAGAGTTGATAATATATCTTTCTCACTCAGTGGTGAGTATAGTACATGTTTGTCTATATTTAGAAATATAATGGCCCCTATTCCTGCAGACACCTCCTAATTTTACTTTAAGTTATAGCTGTCATTTTCTTGTCCGCCGAAAAGAAAAGGGACGGATGATTGACAGCTCTTAATTTTAGAAAGAATGAGTAAATGAATGGATTACCCGGGCGAATCAAAAAGGTATCTCACTGGTATGCAAACCGTTTCACGTGTACTTTCAACATAATTCTGGCGGGTTATTGGCGAATGTAAAATTTTTAGACGGTCGTTTTGGTTTGTACTTAAAATTGACGTGTGTTCCATAAATTTTATGCCTGTCGATTACCCGTCCCTTTCGTTTTCGACGGATAAGAAAATGTCAGATATAAAATAAAATTAGATGGTGTTTATAGGAATTAGCTCCTATAATAATCTATAGTTTTCTTCTTCTATCGTGTGGGTTGTCAGGTGGATTACCAACCTCATCAACCCTGGTGTCAGGGTTATAATGTTTTAGGCAGACATTTAAAAAACCCTCCCAAATTTTTATATTGGCTAATAACCCGACAGAATTAAGATAACAGCACACGTTAAACGGGTTGCATTTCAACGAGATGCCTATTTTAGGTACCTATTCGGGGGTTACTACGTGTTGGCTTCGGCCCCACGAACGCCTTCCAAAAGTCCGGGACTCCATAGGCCCGAGATATGGAAACGATATCATAAAATATATAAATAATAAATATGGAATGCCCAATTCTATTCGCTTTCAAAGCATCGGTGGCATAGCCGACAATAATACAAAGTACATTGATAAGAATTGATTGGTCATATCTCCATAATATAATGTCGTCATTTTGCGTTATTTAGTGCCGGTTTATAGTGCTGTGAAATTAGGTTACCTGTGAAATGTAGTTTTGTGTTTACTGTGTGATTTCTATGGAAATGTCTGTGATTAAAGGTTTGTTTACACTGATTATTCAATCTCAATCTTTCAATATTTGTTTACCTTTTTCCTCACCTTATGGTTGTCTGGAAGAAATCGCTTTAAGCGATAAGGCCGCCATTTGCCATGTACTTAGTTAAGAGACTTTTTGTAATTATTTCTTTTTATTTTGGTGCAATAAAGTGTATTTGTATTGTATTATACATTGTTTTAAGTTTACGCGGTTATTATCATAATTAAAGCACATAATAACGGGTTCTTACCGCGTTTAAATGGGGATATGAGACTCCCGATATTTCGACACTGTTGCAAGTGCCATGATCACGGGATGATGTCATCCCGTGATGAGACTCCCGATATTTCGACACTGTTGCAAGTGCCATGATCACGGGATGACATATCCCCATTTAAACGCGGTAAGAACCCGTTATTATGTGCTTTAATTATTTGTATTGTATGGGTGAATTGCAAAAGCGAAAAAAAAAGTTGTCTTGGCTGAGAACGGTAGTGCAAAGTTCTGTTAAATGATTTTGAATATTTTTTCTGGGTAAAGTAAGTAGTCCTCTACCTTGGCAAAAAAAATCATTCAGTTTCAGCAACTGTAACACGCTGAAAAAATTTTTTAAAGTGTCATTTTATCATTTCGGTAGCTTGTCCGTAACTCATTATCGCTTATAAAATGTCTTGCTCTACAATTATTTTCTATTATTGGGATTTAAATTGATAGAATTTCGTTAAATTATTAAATAATCTAACAACAAAAACTATTTCTGTCTGTTTACCTTCCTTCTCGTACATTTGACAGGCAGTTAAATTTTGTCCGAAAAAAAGTTATCATTTCAGAGGACAGTAAGTTTTGGTAGAATAACTCCGTCAACATTGCGTCTATGACACCTCCTTACCTGCCAACACCTCGCATTGGTTCGGCTCGACCGCTAGATGTGAACATACCCGTCACAGCGTGTAATGGTTTCCCGCCAAAAAAAGAAATTTATCATTTCGGTGATAGGGGGACAAAAAAAAATCAGTAAAAAATCATTTCGGTAGCCATTATAACTCGTGTTAGATTAGTTCAATTTATTTCATATTGATGTGTTAAATCGGCTGCAAGTACTGTTTTGTTTGAGAAGTGTCGATTTTTCGATAGTTATTTAAATTCACAGTTTATACAAAAATAACCTGTTTTTTATCATCTCGGTGTTATCATTCCGGTGGATTCGGTGGACTGAAATACCAATAACAGTCCATGGGAATGATAAGTAACACTGAAATGATAAAACCGTTAAGTTTTAGAGATCCGTGTGTTAAATTTTAGTTTCGAATTAGGTATTGTTTTAAGGGCCTTTTTAACAGTTCTGTGGAGATATTTTATTTTTCCTCGAGATGATCTCATGGTTTTCCAAAACCATTTTGGGTGATTGGAAAACGTCATATAACCTTCTATCAAACTCATCTTTCTGCTTTTCTCGGTAACCTTGAATACCCAGACTTATCCATTCTTTAGATCCTGGTGGACACTGGCCTGGATAAAATAGTTTACACCAGTGTCTACCGATCGCACAGCGGTAACTCTGAGACAAACAGGTGATTCACCTACCTCAGTAGGACAGTGGAGTTGGCACGGCGGAGGTATCTCTCAGCGCAACTTGTTCTTCTCCGGGACTCCAACGCCCACCAGCAAGAGTGGTTGTTCCCATTCCAGAAGACCAACCATGCTGGCAAAGAGGCGCAAGCTTTTGCCATGTGTGGCAAAATCTCTCACATCTCGTGAATTGCGTTACAAAGATACCTGACGTTGCTAACTATAGCGCCAACTGCTTGGACCTTTTGCTGATAACTGATCCGGACCAATATCAATCTCTATCAGTGACTTCCCCCTTGGGAACATCCGACCATTGTCTGGTGAGATATGTGTCTGTCTATTCCCCACCTGATTCTAGCCCCAGAGGATCGAGGCAAATATGGTGACACACGCTAGCAAATTGGGATGAGATGCGGCACTTCTTCGCAAACCTATCCTTGGCGTGAGGTTTGCTTTTCTTCAGAAGACTCGACGAGCTGCGGAGATGCCATATTAGTTGTCAGGCAATGGAATACTCTATCCCATTTTCTGACATATCATCTGACGATAAGGCTCGCTCATGGTACATCGCGGAGTATGCTAGTGCAGAAGCTCTAATATGCCTCCTAACATGCGGGCTCTGAAAAATTCCCTGAATACCGCTGCAAAGTCTTGCAAGAAGACAATGCGCAGGGCACGTTTCGACAATATTGGCCAAATTGATGCCAAACTGACTGAGCTGGTAGTAAAACCTTTTAGCCGCTAGTCAAATCGGTCGAAGCAAACTTCTGCCGTATAAAAATGCTTCGCACTCTAGACGTGAATAAGGTCAGTAGTCCTGATGATATCCCAGCAATAGTACTGCGGAACTGTGCACCTGAATAGTCTCCTACTGACACGCCTCTACCTGCTCTCTCTGGGTTCAGGACAATTCCCGAAACCATGAAACCTTGCCAATGTGCAGTGTATGCCCAAAAAAGGCACTCGTACCAACCCTGCTAACTACCGCCCCATCTCGGCACAACCGCCGCTAATCCTGAACAACCGCCTCCTGGCGTACCTTGAAGCCAACAATTTACTCAGAGATAGGTCAACTGATGTTCTTCTTGTGTATGCTACACGCTTATGGAGTGAGGCAATCTAGAATCAAGGCGAGGATCTTGTTATGTCCCTTGATATATTCAGGATCCCTTCTAGTCTATGTAATTGGATAGATAGGGATAGATTGATTCGGGTAGTAGTTGATGGGTGCTTGTCTGATCTACATGCTATTAATGCCGAACTTCCTCTGGGATCTGTTCTCTCCGCCACGTTTTTTCTATCAATGATCTGCTGATTATGCCCGGTATCTTTAGGCATGCAGACGATAGCACAGTGACGGAGAGATACATGTCCAATGCACGCGTAAGCACCAGAGATGATAGTGCCCTCAGAGAGGATCTTGTGAATCGTGTGAAACTGCCCCTTAAGTTCGTCTCAGACTGGGGTGATAACAAGTAGGTTGGACTCAACGCTTCCATGACCCAGGCGTGTCTGTTCACCGCAAAACGGAGTCCTTTCCTCCTGACTGGGACTTTCCGGAGTGAATTACCAACCATCTCGAGCTCTTTGGTATGGATATAACTTCCAACTCGTTATAATCTAGGAGACTTCAAGACTAGGATGAATAGGCATTTGCTAGGTAAGTGTGATCCACCCTAGACCACATCGTCATTTACCATCAGGTGAGATTGTGGTCCTACGTGAACCTATATTATTTAAAAAAAATGTAGGTAAGTAATAAAGAAGCAATTACAATAGCCACAAAAAAGACATATTGACAATAAGCATCATCCCCCTAGCATTATACCGATTTTTCACAGGGTTCGCTTACCTAACTTGAAGATTTGACAGGTCCAGTATTTTACAGAAGCGATTGCCTGTCTCACCTTCCAACCCACGAAGGGGAAACCAGCCCAATACATATTAGGTCACATACCTCCGAAAATGGAATTTTCGGGAATGTGGGTTTCCTCACGATGTTTTTCTTCACCGCTGAGCATGTGACAATCATTTCTGATCTAAACATGAATTACCTTACCACCCACCTATTAGCTACCACGGCTCCACATATTGACAACAACTAAATGCATTTTTTATTGCTCGATGAAAGAAACGAACAACAATCTATTACTATTAGTAAATAGTATTAAACTATTTTTTATTTAGCAAGTATTGAACTATTTATCTAAGAATGTATAAATCGATCTCCACCAACCCGCAGTGGAGCAGCGTGATGGAGTATGCTCCATACCCTCCTCTTCCCCCCCCCCCCGGTTAATTGAGAGTAGGCCTGTGCCCAGCAGTGGGACGTATATAGACTATTTATGTATAAATCAAACTTCACTTTGTACGGAACCCTAGCTAAGCAGCACAATTTTTCTTGACTGTATCATTTCCGTGGGTTAATTTCATTTCAGTGGACTCATTATCATTTCAGTGTACATTTATATCATTTCGGTGTATATTTATATCATTTCAGTGGGTACTTATCATTTCAGTGGACTCATAAAAATTCAATTTTAAATATCTCAGTAAGTTTCGATCGTATTTGATGCCCACTCACGCACATAATTCAAAATAGGTTAAAGTTTTATTTGTCGTCAAATATGTGAAGAAAAGTATTAAAATAAAAAATCTCACCGAAATGATAAAAAAATGAGACTTGTTGAAATTCACCCGTATTATTATCGAATGTAAGAAGTAGGTAAAAAGTAACGGAAATTGCGTTAAAACTTTCGTTCTTTTAGAACCAAGAAACAGGAATAATACGAAACATAGTCTAGCATACGACGTCCTCAGTTGAGTGTTGGGCGTCCGGAAATCGAACCCACGGGCCTGTTTAATAAAACTTACAATTGTAAATTACAATGACAATTTGATGTACATTGCGGAGTGTGTGATCACGAATATTTTGCAGGTTCATATTAGCTACGTAATGAACAACAAATTGTCGTTGTAATTTACAATTGTAAGTTTTATTAAACAGGCCCCAGGACGTTCGGATCGATTCACAACAAAACAAACACTTTGTGACACTGTTCCTGAATCATCTAAATGATAAAAAATAAGACAATTTCGAGTTTCGGGAGGCACGTTATCCGTTGATCCCGGTTACTTGTGTAAAAATGCGTAGTATGACCCATGTCAGGGCCTCTGGCGGTTGAATAACCCGGACACCGAGGTTGCTGAGGTCGGCCATGGCCATCCACTAACCTAACCTGACCTACACGATAGAAGAAACAAACAAGAAAAACATAATCAACAGGCATAAAATTTATGGACCACATGCCAATGTTAGGCAGACATTTAAAATACCTTCCCTTCACGTCAGTCAAACGGGTTACATATCAGCGACATGCTTATTTTATTAGTCCGGGTTATTTAATTTATTTTAAA
The DNA here is from genome assembly GCF_024362695.1 of Pectinophora gossypiella. Classification (NCBI taxonomy): domain Eukaryota; kingdom Metazoa; phylum Arthropoda; class Insecta; order Lepidoptera; family Gelechiidae; genus Pectinophora; species Pectinophora gossypiella. Next base: position 5,366,739 of record NC_065424.1, read on the forward strand.
ATTAAGACTTGTCAATCAGTCGTCTCCTTCCTTTTCGGTGAATAAGAAAATGACGGGTATAACTTAAAATAAAATTAGGAGGTATCTGCAGGAATCGGATGTCATTAAGTACATTAAACATAGATAATTATAATAATTTATTTTTGTATTGTAATCCCCTATAGGGGTGTCTAGGGTCAGTTACTAGAAGGCAGTTTACAAGCAATTTGAATTGACATATATTTGATATTCCATGGTAAAGCTACTACAAAAATCTCATAATCCCCTTAGCATTATCCCCTTTCCTACAGGGTCCGCTTATCTAACCTGAAGATTTGACAGGTCCGGTTTATTACAGAAGTGACTGCCTGTCTAACCTTCCAACCCGCGAAGGGAAAACCAGCCCAATACAGGTTAGGTCACATACCTCCGAAAATGCATTTTTCGGGAATGTGGGGTTCTTCACGATGTCACCACACCACCACTACTAAAAAAAGACTGTTGAGTAAAAACTAAGTAATTCCCTAGAATATTTTATTACTTTTATATTGCATAACGAATACTTGCTTTTAAAATTCTGCATGGAAAACTGTGAGTCATTACATCTTGGCCTTGAAGGCGCCTCGGAATCGTACACCACAGTTTACTATGCCAGTTAGAACAACTATGACAAATCTGTTTACCTCCCGTCAAAACACATGAGAAAATGAAGATGTAACGCTTTATTTTATTATAAAAAAAAATGTTAGAGCAAAATGGCGCGGAAACATGTAGAGCGAGTGAAAATTTGTGTTTTGCCGCGTATTTGTGCTGTGCTCGTTAAATTAAAAATGTAGAATCAAAAGTGTTGTGTGCGTATTATTTAGCGACTGTTTTTTTTAAATAAAATTCTGTATATTTATCAAATAATTTAAACATTATTTTATTATAGAAGAGGCTATCGGTCAGTGATAAAAACTCATAAATGTAATTTATTTTTTCAATAGTTTTTGAATGAATGCGGCAAATATAATAAATTTATTAACATTTAAAAAGCGTTTCTAAAGTAGGTATTTAGTAAAAAGTGTTTGTTGTAAGCTCAAGTGTTATTTTAAATATTTGTGTGGAAACATAGTTTTTACCAAGGTTATCCTCGTAATATAAACTTTATCTTGTGTTTACTCAAGTGTAAAATTAGGTTATTAGAATGTGTAGTAGAAGTTTCATAGCAGCATTGATTTCTCAAGGCAAGTACTTACTTATCCAGAATACCCTATTTTACTGGGTCAAAGATAAATTACAAAATGCTAATCTAGAAATAGAAGCCAGTCTTGAGATGATCAAAAATCAGTCTCATTTTACTATTCGACGTATTTTTGAATTTTATTTATTAATTAAGTAACAATGAGTACGACGTTTGACCGTTTTTGTTGATGATATCACAGGACAGTATTTCCATACAAAATACAAAGAAAATTCTTTCGTTTTCACGTTTTGTAAAAAGTATCTCATTTGACTAAGTTCTCAAGTTTATAAATCAATATTTACCAATAAAGGTAATATTGAACTTTTTTCTTATTTTTTTTAAATTTTATACGCAAATAATCAATTCTGAATTTGAAAAAGTTTGAAACAAACTGAACTTGGAATGCGGGACAACCACACTGGCGGAGCATTTTGTTTGCGGTTTCAATCAAAAAAAAATCTAATTTTTTTATTTTGTAGGTACGCTAATAATCAATTCTGAATTTGAAAAAGTTTGAAACACACTGAACTTGGAATGCGGGACAACCAGACTGGTATTTTGGAATAATTATGTATCCGAGTAGTTAGAAAATAGGTAATTATCACGTTAAATCTGGACAACGCCATCTATATTATTTTTGGGAAACGTAGCGTGGAAAGTCTCTCATTGAAAAAATATTAGTTAAGTAGGTACTAGTACACATTAACAAAATAAGTGAATATTAATAGTCAGAAAAGTGCAAGATGTTTAACATAATATAAGGAAAACAGCCGAGGTCTGCGTCGGCGGGAATTCCATTTTTTGTTGACAACGAATTAATGTTTGAAGAGCCATAGCATGTGATTATTCATCATTCCCAACCTATTCATTAGACATCCTGTATCCTTATCCTGTGGGTTGTTAGGTGGAATACCAACCTCATCAACCCTGGTGTTAGGGTTATGCTTGAGCCGCCAAAGGCCCCTTACATATCTCATGCAAAGATTACTAACTTACATCTATAAATTAGTAACCGGGACCAACGGCTTAACGTGCCGTTAAGCACGGATCATCTTACTTTCGGACAATCTGGTGATCAGCCTGGAATGTCCTAAGCAAACTAGGTATCACATAGTGATTCTTGTGATGTGTCCCCACCGGGATTCGAACCCGGGGCCTTCGGATCTTGACTCCAACGCTCAACCACTGGACCATTAGAGGCTGTTTAAGAGGATGAATAAATATGTTACTTACAGACGTGGAGGCGGGTATCCCAGAGGGTTGCACAGAAGAGCGCGACACATTGCAGCCACTTTTGGACGATAGAGTGTCTCCTCTGCCCGCCCGGCTGCGACCCCCGCGCCCTGTCAACTTGGGGCCTCTTGATGTCTCACAGTATGTATGGTTTACCACTCGGTTGGATAACTTCTCTCATTCCCGCAGCCTTTTTTTTGACGTGACTTATTGTAGATTTGCCGCAGATGGCATTAACTACTTGGCCGGACAAATATTTTTCCTCTCAGACGTCGCACTAAGCCGAGGTTCGCGCCCATCTGGGCACTCTCAGGCCTGTTGTCTTAAACGTTGTACCGGATGAGAGCCTTCAGCGCTCCCCATTTGTCCGGCCAAGTAGTTAATGCCATCTGCGGCAAATCTACAATAAGTCACGTCAAAAAAAAGACAAGCTGGTTTTAATCCAGCGGAAAATTCCACTTGATATCAACTCAGAATCATGGTCTGATACATCCCTCAAAGTTTTCGTTACGATGTCACTAACACCCTGTATAGTTAAATTGTACATGTTAAACCTAGATCAACATGAAGTCTAGTGTTAATATAGTGCTATCTATCTACAGTATGTTATTTCTACAACTATCAAGGAGAACAGATCATTTTCTAACAATAACACAGAGAGGAATGTTCCCACAATTGACCTTTATAGTGTAATTACAAAACCAAGTCTAAATATAACATAACATAAACAGCCTATATACGTCCCACTGTTGAGCACAGGCCTCCCCTCAATCAACCAGAGGGGGTATGGAGCATACTCCACTACGCTGCTCCACTGCGGCTAATAGCTCGGACCAACGGCTCTCCGAAGCACGGAATCATCTTACTTTTTCGGATAATCACGTGATTCAAGCCTGCTATGTCCTTACTAAACAAAGGACAGTCCCACAAAGTGATTTCGACAAGGTCCCCGTCGGGAATCGAATCCGGAACTCCAGATCTTGGGCCTAACGTTTTAACTACTAAACTACGGAGGCTGAAATTTTCTAACAATAACACAGAGAGGCATGTTTCCTCAGTCGACCTTAATACTTAGGGTGGTATTAATAAACTAATCTCAGCTGAGACTGCCCTCAAGACCATGCTCAAGTCCCTGTTTTTATATGGGAACTGTCTAATTACAAAACTCAAGTCGAAAGATAAACTAGGTTTTAAATTGTAATCCGCGCTACGAAAGAAGTCGACGGTTTTTAATGGAACTAAGAATAAAGAATAAAATAAAATTGCCAGTAACAATTTACATTTGCTATAATAACTAGATATATAATATATAGGTATGCCAATATTTATATATATTAATTTTATATATTTAAGGTCAATGTGGGGAAGACCGGCATACTGTTCTAAAATTTTAGTTTGATTGAGTTTATTGAAGAAGATATTATTTGTAGACCAAGTCATATGATCGGGTATGATAGATAATTTTACTTGGCTATAAGTCTAAATATAAGGGAAAGCGCCGTAATCTTTTGATATACAATCGTGTTTTTAAAACATGTCAAGTAGACGGTCTTCTAATGCAGTGTGAGGCAAGTCCGTCCACAAAAGAAAAAACGCATTATTAGTTAGAAATCGTAGGCCTAGACGTATGAAAATACTTTCAGGCGGTGAACCAACAATGCCATTCTGATACGTACTTTACCGATTTATGAATAAGGCTTTAATTACACAGATAATGATTATTTTTATAAAACAAGGCAAGTCTTTGGTGACAGTGGTTGTAAACATTTCGTCATATTGTTTACCAGACTTCGGTGAAGCAAAAGGAGGGTTATGCGCTATGTATGTATGTATGTGTGTATACACGTTTGTTCCCTCCTAACCCCTAAAGCACATATCAGAGTTAAACAAATGAGGTGTCACTAAAAAGCGTCTTGATTGTCTGGTGGTAGACTATGTGACGTACACATATTACTTAATATTAGGTATAAGTCAGTAAGATTTATAATGTGAACACACACAAACACAAAATATTAACAGAATGGGACACAAAATACTATCTCACTAGTCTTGCATAAAATACGCTCTGCTGTAATAGTTGACAATATCTGGATTGAGGCAAGATCGGCATATGACGGACTTCCCTCTCTTAATGTAGACGGTCTTCCCAACTATTATATTTTCTAATTTAAAATTTCACACGGGTATAAATTCTGAATTAAAGCAATATTTCTGCATTATGTTTAACGAATACATTAATGGATCAATAAATAACCTAAGTGATCAGAAAAACTTATGAAAATCCTCCGATTTGCCACCCGCCACTGGCCCCTGCATTTTGAAGCGCGAAATGGTAAAAAAAAATTGCAGGACCGAACTAATCATACTAGCGCCATCTACGGTTTTTAGTTCTGTAAACAGTATGGAAATGAAAATAATTAAAAAAGCAGAAAAAATATGAATTTTACGACAGAAAATTCCACTTGATATCAACTCAGAATCATGGTCTGAATCATCAGCCTTAGTATTCGTTACGATGTCACTAACACCCTGTATATGTAATAGTGTCTTGGCCTCCCCTACTTCACTTTATAAGTTATTTAAGATAGCGGAGAAACGTAGGATAAACCTATAATATTGTAAGGATGAGGATGGCATATTCTGTATAGAAAAAACCGTCTATAAAATCATAGAATGAAAAAAAAAAAACACATCACTTTAATGTGACACCATAATATCATAATAAACGTGACATCATAATAATTATATGTAGTTACCTAGTTTAGATGTTACCCAGATTGCTTCTATTCAATCCATTCTTGTCTAGAATTACAGACTCAACTATAATTACAGCCCGGACACTTCATACAAACACCCTCGTTTTACACAGACACTACACATTGACATTAACAACGCGCAACTGTGTGTGTGACGTCTGAGGGATGCCAATTACAATACCTAATTTAACCGTCATTACTTACTAACTCAATGGCCTCCGTGGTCCAATAAAATACCAGATAATATTTTAAATTTGTCAGAAAATAAATTTAAAGCTCATGTGAAGCTTACATACACACATACATAAACTCACGCCTATTTCCCACCGGGGTAAGCAGAGACTATAGAATTCCATTTGCTTCGATCCTGACACACAAAAAAAAGCTTATTATAAGATTAATGACTACCTAAATGATAAAAATGTTTGTTATTTAATGTGTTCCTCCAGTTATTAAATAACTTGTAATGGTACACCCTCATTGGTTTTTAAAAGATGTGTTGCTGTTGCAGTTTCTTCTCATTTCTTCTCCTCAGCCAAAACCTTGCGAAATGACGTAAATTCAAAAATGTTGAATAAATGATTCTGATTTCTGATTTCATCGGCGTCCAATTTCAAAATTAGAACATATAAACTAAACTGAGGAGCTCGGTGGCACAGCGGTAAACACGCTCGGTCTGCGAATGTTGAAGTTAAGCTACTTTCGCAAAGGCCGGTCATAGGATGGGTGACCACAAAAAAAAAGTTTTCATCTCGAGCTCCTTCGTGCTTCGGAAGGCACGTTAAGCCGTTGGTCCCGGCTGCATTAGCAGCCGTTAATAACCACCAATCCGCACTGGGCCCGCGTGGTGGTTTAAGGCCCGATCTCCCTATCCATCCATGGGGAAGGCCCGCCAGTGGGGACGTTAATGGGCTGGTGATGATGATGAAACTAAACTGATAAAAAATAAAAACAACGGTCCGCGCGCAGCCATCACGATTCAAGTCTAAACTATGTTCGAGGGGGGTGAGGTAAACCTATCTCAGACGCTGGTGGGGGCGGCGAGTTGCCGTTCTATACGTTGTATTATTCCTTATTCTATGCTAATGCATTATAATAAAATATTGTACTCGTATATTACGATTGCATAATTATAATTTATCTTTGAACGGCTTATGAATAATACCTTTTTATAGATCGCTGACACGGAATAGATATCATTCGATAAGGATGTGGGTTGTGTACGGTCACGAGCATTAATATGTATACACTTTGGTACCATGTCACATTAACTTTTTTGACAAATTGAACTGTAAGTCTCGCTAAATGTCTAATATGTTAGTGCGACAGAGTCCTAAAGTGGGTACATTATATTGCTCATGACTGTATTAGGTTCAAAATAAATTATGAAATTCTGAGTACTATTCTTATTAGCCATGTCAGGGGCCTTTGCCTGCTCAATCATAACCCTGCCACCAGGGTTGAAAGGCTGTCATTCCACCGCACAACCAGGATAAGGAGAAGAGAAGAAAATTTTTTTTATGCGTAACTCAACCTCAACTTCTCCACAGAAACCTAGAATGGCGCCAATATCCATCAAACAGTAGCATCCCTGATGAGACCCCGTCGATCGCCTCTACAGCTAACAACACTCCTCTGGGTGACGTTCCAGAGACTTGGCCCAAGAAATGGCGCCGCAGCGACCGACGCCTGAGGAGGCTCAACACTGAGCTGTTGGAAGCCATCGAGGGGCATAATGTCGAGGAGGTGGAAAGGTGAGTAGGCTAAATACTTAGAGAGGAATTCTGAGGTGATTATGGTTGAAGAACTGGGTTTCTTAATTTTATAGTCCCATCAGAAACTTTTATTAGGCATAGCAAGTGTAGAAACTCAATAAGCTAGCTAAAGTGCCATGCACATGAAGGTGGCAATGGATGCGTTGCGGAAGCTCTCCGAACCCGCGAAGGGAATAACAGTCCAATACAGGTAAGGTCACATACCTTCGAAACGCATTTCTCGGGAATGTCGGTTTCCTCACGATATTTTCCTTCACCACTGAGCACGCGATAAACATTTAAGATCCAAACATGTGTTGGAGCGAAAGCACACCCAGGCCACTTCATACGAACAGCCTCGTTTTACACAGACACCACACATTGACGTTATCGTAAACGAGCATCTGGTGTGTGACGTCTGAAGCCATACGATTGAAGACTACACCTAGCTCAAACGCTGGTTGGGAGCGGAGAATTACCGTTCTATATGTAGAGTGAAACCTTATTCTATGGAGAGTGAAACGTTCTTCCAACTGGGTTACCGGGTGAGAGCCTTCAGCGCTCCCCATTTTTGTCCGGCCATGTAGTTAATGCCATCTGCGGCAAATCTACAATAAGTCACGTCAAAAAAAAAACCAACTGGGCTACCACGCGTATCCTAAGTGTAAGGGAAGGGCTTTGAAGACGACCTTTTTGGTGGCTGGGTTGTAACAGTCAGGCACTTTGCGTTTAAGTAGACCGATTTTCGTAGATGATCAGATAATCCTTTAATCCCTCCGGCGGCACCGCAAGTACTTTGTAACGTAAACTTCTAACTTAACATCAAATTTTAATAAGGAGAAAATAAACACTTCTCATGAACAAATATCGAAACATCTCGCATGTTTATCTTTCGTAAGGATTGTCTTAAGTAAATACGAATATAACATAACATAGCATCACACTTTTATCCTCGAAGGGGTAGGAGGAGTATAGTACTCATCCACTTCTCGCCAGCTATGTTTAACACGTTGACAGTCCCTGTATAAAGTTGATCTTTTCGACAATAATATTGCGAAGTTTAAACGATTATTGTGGTCTCACTTGCTTCTTTAGCTATCTTACTTAGTTTTGTTTTGGCCTTGTGGTAATTTTTTTAAAGAAAGAAAGAAAGAAAGAAAATATTTATTTCCATATTGGACGCCACATTACAAACTTACAATACAGAAATAACAAAAAAAAAAAGTAAGTTTTTAGTGTATTAATAAGTATTACTTAAATATGTATTGTTTATCGTTAGTTTCTGTCCTTTCTACTATTTTGTCATGCTGTGTACACTATTTTTTTTTGGATTGTAGACTAGTTCTAAACCTGTTTCGAGTTATGTTATATGTGTATTGTTTACAATCCTTTTTAATAAAATAAAATAAAGTATTTTGACTTCCTTGCATAGTCTCTCAAGTCTCGCATATTACTTCAACCTTCGCTGTTTACCCGGGATCCAAGTACAGCGCCCTTAGTGCGTACCTGACCGTTTCTTAGTGACCCATGTAGGGGTCACGGACGAATGGAGCTAGTCCGTCATGACCTGTATATGGATCACTGGACTGTCAACGTGTAAAGTCCCATCTCATGTATAGGGGTCGAGCCTATTGCCATTAACCGGTCATAAATACTGAAAACCATGTGATATCAATTTTATGATGTGACACCATTCCTATTTAGGTAGGTACGGTTGATTACAAGAAAAGAAAGGTCATTATCGTGATCCGATTTTTCGCATTTACAATTGGTCAGGCTGGTGTGAGCATCAGAATGACTGCCCAAAATGACAGATCAGCTTTAAAATATTACTAACATTCCATACCTATTAGCTACTATTTAATACCTTTGTATAGATATTTTCTACCTAATTAATAAATAAGAAAATTAATTTAAAAAATGGCCAGTCATTGTAACCCACATGACAGATAAAATAACATAACACATAACATACAACACATAGCATGAGCTCATGACTACATCCCGAATAAGAATAAAAAGTTGCCTGAACCAATACGTAATTATCGTTTTTCCTCCCCCGCACATCTGCCCTTCATAGCATGTTTAGAATAGTTATGTACTTAACTGTGAACGGCATACTTATAATACAAGGAATAAAAATAAAATTGCTATTCAAAATTCTAGATTAAGTAAAATAAAATTCATCGTTTTTGAGGGTGTAATTACGTTATTACAATAAAATACCAGATAATATTTTAAATTTGTCAGAAGATTAATGATTACCTAAATGATAAAAATGTGTGGTATTGAATGTGTTCCACTATTATTAAATAACGTGTAATGTAAACCCTCATTGATTTAAAAGATGTGTTGCTGTTGCAGTTTCTTGTCATTTCTTCTCCTCAGCCATAACACTGAATAAATAATTCTGATTCTGTTTGATCGCGACCATACGGCGTGTAGCTCCATCAGGTTAGGACCCATGACCCAAATCATTACATTCCAGGCTGCTCAATGCAGGTGCGAACCCAAACGCGACTTGCCGTCTGGGGCTCATCTCGTCATGCCATTTCGCCGCCCTGGCCGGTGGCGAAGCCCTGGCGCTCCTCCTCAAGTTTGGAGCAGAAAAACACCGGCTGGACAAGCTAGGGAGGACGCCCCTACACCTTGCGGCCTGGGCAGGGAATGCCAGACAGATGGCTATTTTGCTGGATTTTCCTGAAGGTTAGTCTTCAAGTTTTCGACCTTTTCTCAGCGAAATATTATCTCATAGTCTTTGGACTGTGCAATTTACATCACTAATTAAGAGCCACGCTTTTGTCGGAGTAGCATTCTGCATGCTTATTTTCTTCGCTAAGACTGTGCAATTACTGTCCGGATGTAGTAGGCTTCATGGTCTAGTAGTTAGAGCGTTAGGCTCACGATCTGGAGGTATGGGTTCAGTTTCCGATGGGGATATTGTCGAAATCACTTTGTGAGTCTATCCTTTATTTGGCTAGGGTGCATTGCAGGCGCTTTAGAAAAATGGTAATATTATATAACATTACTAAAATATGGACCCAACGCCATCTTTTATATAAATTTGACTAGCCAGATCCGTTTTAGCAACAAAATACTAACACCAATAATAACTATTAGGCATTTTTGGAGAACGTCGTAACAGCTACGCACCTAGATTCAGTCTAGCGCGCAGGCTGACTGCAACTAGTTTTTATAAAACTATCTGCCCTGGGTTTATATAGGTTAGCAGAAAGGACAAGAAACGCCTGCGTATGTCTTATTCCCTCCCATTTTGCTCTTTTGAGCAGCGCGGTGGAGTATGCTCCATACGCCTTCCGCATGATAAAGGGGAGGCCTGTGACTATTCCTATAACCATACGATGTAAGGGCCAAAGCTGGGTTCTGGCTTCAGCGATCCACCTTCAGTTGTAGTTGTAGGATTTGATTGTTAACTCAAAGATTCGTTTAAGTAGGTTAAATTGTTGTGGCTAATACGTATCGTTTACGTTGGGTGACCGTTTCACACAAACCCTTGTGATGATGGCATTTGGGGGGTCCCAAATGCCATCATCACAAGGGCCATCATCATCATCCTGCCTTTATCTGACTCTAGGTGTGGTCGGCACAACATGTATTCCTCTTCCATTCATTTCTGTCAGTCGTCATCTCAGTATTCATACTTTTTTCTTTTGACGTGACTTGTTGTAGATTTGCCGCAGATGGCATTAACTACTTGGCCGGACAAATGGGGAGCGCTGAAGGCTCTCACCCGGTACAACGTTTAAGACAACAGGCCTGAGGGTGCCCAGTTGGGCGCGAACCTCGGCTCAGGGCGTCGTCTGAGAGGAAAAATATTTGAAAGAATTAATCGACCCTAGTGGGTCGATAGCGATAAGCGCTGAATGAGGGAAATCGTCGACCACGCCGGCGGGGTCGGTATCGGGGTCCTGAAGTGTTTGGTGTCGCGAGCTGATTGGCTGCCTCTATGGCTAGAGTAATCGGGTCGTCGGGATCGTATATTACGTCCTTCGGACGCCGATACTTTTCAGTACCGTCCCTAAGCGGGATGTATTCGGAAGATGTATTTATACCTTTCACACACATTTTTTATGTTAATGTAACAATGTTTTCCGCTGTAACTTTTGATGGGTGTATTGAAACAGTATTCTAAAAGGGCTGTGCTAAGAGCCATTATAGTGATGTCGAAACTATGTTGTAAGACCCGGCAAACTACCTATGCCAATATAATACTGCTAATCTTTAGGAGGTACCTTAATGGTAGATTCATGTTACATCCCCTCATTAGTGTAGCCTCTACCTAAGTATATCCGTATAGACAGACAAAAGACGTATACTCTTATGGTACCTATAACTATTTTATCTATCACGATTATTTAGCGACTCCACTATGTAGAAAGTTGTTTCACCGTAAGGTTTCCTGGAAGAAATTGTTGTTTAGCCATAAAGCCGCCGATTGTACTTCTCTTAAGGCTTTGTAATTGCTTTTTTAATGCATACATATATAAACTCACGCCTATTTCTCACCGGGGTAAGGGCTTTGTAATTGCTTTTTTAATGCATACATATATAAACTCACGCCTATTTCTCACCGGGGTAAGCAGAGACTATGGAATTTCATTTGCTTCGATCCTAACACACTTCTCTTGCTTCCTCCACATTCATCAATCGTTTCATACACGCACGTCGGTTCAGAGTAGATCGTACTGAACCTTTTCTAAGAACATCTACAATTTAGTCAATATCAGGTATGTTTTTTAATGTTGTTTATGTGCGTTATATTTTGTTTTTTTTTTTATTGTATTGTGTGATAGGACCAACGCAAATATTTTGTAGACCTTGTGTTGACTCCTGCTAGACATCGTACTTCATAATTGTGTACGGTCACGAGTACTAATATGTATACACTTTGAAACCATGTCACATTAACTTTATTGACAAATTAAACCGTAAGTTTCATTAAATGTCGAATATGATAGTGCGACAGGGTTCTAAGGTGGTTACCTGATATTGCTCATGACTGTACTAGGTTCAATATAAATTATGAAATTCTAATTACTAAATAAAGACAGATCTAAAACTAACGAAAAGCATTTTCGTTTTTCTATTTAACTAATTAATTAATTTAAATCAAGAAAAACGTAATAATACGTCCGACATTTAAACACGTTTTTCTATGACGTCACAGTGTGCATGACAAGTGCATTAAAAATCATATAAAATTTCCTAAGTAGTAATTTTGTGTTATGACGTTTAAAAGTAACTGATTTGACAAGTTGGAAACCAGCCTATTGCTCAAATCGTAGGTCCTGGGTTCGTTTTCAGTTTGGTCCCTTTACATAACATAAATAGCCTGTATCTGTACTGCTGGGCACATGCCTCCCCTCAATCAACCGGAGGAGGTATGGAGCATAATCCCTCCCCCCTATGGCCCCTTGGCATGGCCCCTTGGCATGGTCCCTTGATATTATATGTAAGTCTGGTAATATGTAAGTAAGTAGTGTGTGGTCATCATCATCAGCCCATAAACTTCCCCACTGCTGGGGCACGGGCCTTCCCTATGGATGGATAGGGAGATCGGGCCTTAAACCACCACGCGGGCCCAGTGCGGATTGGTGGTTATTAACGACTGCTGATGCAGCCGGGACCAACGGCTTAACGTGCCTTCCGAAGCACGGAGGAGCTCGAGATGAAAACTTTTTTTTTTGTGGTCACCCATCCTGTGACCGGCCTCTGCGAAAGTTGCTTTACTTCATCAATCGCGGACCGAGCGCGTTTACCATTGCGCCATCGAGCTCCTCAGTAGTGTGTGGTAGTGTTAAGTATTTGTTATGTTATGTTATGTAAAAATCTAATAATAATATCTAATATCCATCAATATTATATTCATAACAAAGTAATATCATCCGATACACTACAATTCAATAAGGAATAAGTGTATTCATTGGGCCAAGGCCAAGTACATTTCGCCAAGTCTTCTTTATGTCTTCCTCATCACGACAATGAGGTGAAACTCCCTGTCCGGGGCCACCACAGCCTCTGTCTTCCTCGACACCAGTCTTAGCACCACCAGCTCATCTGTCACGTCCTACAAGGAATTATAAGCCTGGATGCATTTTGTTATATGAGCCACTACCTACTAGTATTAAAAATTTTTAACAAAAAAAAACCGACTTCAAACGCAAAACTAAAAAGCAATAAATAAATTTACTTCGCACAAAGTAATTAGTACGTATTTTCAATTAGTTAATTATTTTATAATTCTGAAGCCGGTGCCAAGGAAATGCTACAACGAAGTACCGATTCATATATTTTTCAATACTGATTGTTTTGTAATTTTTTGTTTGACATTGTTTTGTAATTGCTTTGATATAGGTATTAAACAATATTGTGTGTACATAGTAATTTGATATTGTAGTAGGGTTGTTGTAGCATTTACTTGGCACCGACTTCAGAATTATAAAATAATTAACTAATTGAAAATACGTACTAATTACTTTGTGCGAAGTAAATTTATTTATTGCTTTTTAGTTTTGCGTTTGAAGTCGGTTTTTTTTGTTAAAAATTTTATTTTATTTTACGATTTTAAGTGATGGTTAGACCGAGCAAGGATGCAGACAGACAGATTTTCTGATTTATATTCATATATAATAATATAATATATTATTAGTAGTGATCACAATTATTATTGATGAACATGTTTACACACACACACTCACACACGCGCTAACGCACACGAGCACACGCGCACGTACACACGCACACACACAGACACACGCACACACACACACACACACACACACACACACACACACGCGCGCACACACACGCACACACACACACTTGTGTATGTGTACATACACACATGTGGTTGTCAGTGGAAGCTGCTATCATACACACTCACGCATACATATAGATACAGTAGATTTCGCGTGGTTCGCTCGCTGCTAAAGCAGCTCGCGTGTCCTGTTTATTCGAAACTGTCCCTCTTCGTATGGCGGCCATCTTGTTTTTCCGCCACTTTGTTCTTTTTCACCGGCGACAGAATTTGACCAAGATTAAAATGGGTGTCGTGGAAACAAACAAAATCCAGGTGCAATAGGTTTGCCAGGCCGTAGGATGTCTCCCTGATTGGGAGCAGTTTTCAAAGATGACGTTCCGATCACACGCCTATACATCATTTTTACCCCCAAGACATTTTCTGGAAAAACAAAATTTTGTATGGCGGCCATCTTGTTTTTTCGCCATTTTGTATTTTTTTCATCGGCCATTAAATTCGACCAAGATTTAAATAGGTTTCGTGAAAGAAAAATTGGTTCAGGTGTGATAGTTTCGCCAGGCCGTAGGGTGTCACCCTGATGCGGAGCAGTTTTCGAAAATCGGGAAGTATTTCCATACTTAACATGACGATCCGACCACAACCCCGATATATATTTTATATCCCGAGACATTTTCTGAAAAAACAAAATTGTGTATGGCGGCCATCTTGTTTTTCCGCCATTTTGTTTTTTTTTACGCGCTATAATAATAGGAGGAGGTTCTCAATTCGACCGTATATTTTTTTTTTTTTTTTTTTTATGTTTGTTCGGGCATATCTTCGTCGTATATGAACCGATTTTGATAATTCTTTTTTTGTTTGAAAGGAGATATACCCAAGGGGGTCCCATGTCAAGGAAGTCAGGATCTGATGATGGAAGACCAGAGAAATCGAGGGGAATTTTCAAAAATCGTAGGAGCGACTAGTGCGTTTGTAAAGTCATATTGATCGGATCGATCTTTAGGCTTCGGGAAAACTTCCCGGCCTTCGAAAACTGGTCAGCATCAGGGAGATACCCTATGGCCTGGCAAAACTATACAACCTGGAGCAATTTTTCTTTCACGAAACGTATTTAAATCTTGATCAAATCCAATCGCCGGTGCAAAAAAACAAAATGGCGGAAAAAAAAGATGGCCGCCATACAAAATTTTGTCGATTTTGGAAGAAGCCCGTTTGGGTAAAAATAATGTATGGGGCGCTTACTCAAAACGTCATGTAGAGTACGGAAATACTTTCTGATCACCAAAAACTGCTCCGCATCAGAGAGATACTCTACGGCCTGGCAAAACTATCGCACGTGAACCAATATTTCTTTGAGAGCACTTATTTAAATCTTGGTCAAATTCCATAGCGCGAAAAAAAAAACAAAATGGCGGAAAAACAAGATGGCCGCCATACACAATTTTGTTTTTTCAGAAAATGTCTCGGGATATAAAATATATATCGGGGTTGTGGTCGGATCGTCATGTTAAGTATGGAAATACTTCCCGATTTTCGAAAACTGCTCCGCATCAGGGTGACACCCTACGGCCTGGTGAAACTATCACACCTGAACCAATTTTTCTTTCACGAAACCTATTTAAATCTTGGTCGAATTTAATGGCCGGTGAAAAAAATACAAAATGGCGAAAAAACAAGATGGCCGCCATACAAAATTTTGTTTTTCCAGAAAATGTCTTGGGGGTAAAAATGATGTATAGGCGTGTGATCGGAACGTCATCTTTGAAAACTGCTCCCAATCAGGGAGACATCCTACGGCCTGGCAAATCTATTGCACCTGGATTTTGTTTGTTTCCACGACACCCATTTAAATCTTGGTCAAATTCTGTCGCCGGTGAAAAAGAACAAAGTGGCGGAAAAACAAGATGGCCGCCATACGAAGAGGGACAGTTTCGAATAAACAGGACACGCGAGCTGCTTTAGCAGCGAGCGAACCACGCGAAATCTACTGTATCTATATGTATGCGTGAGTGTGTATGATAGCAGCTTCCACTGACAACCACATGTGTGTATGTACACATACACATGTGTGTGTGTGTGCGTGTGCGCGCGCGCGCGCGCGTGTGTGTGTGTGTGTGTGTGTGTGTGTGTGTGTGTGTGTGTGTGTGTGTGTGTGTGTGTGTGTGTGTGTGTGTGTGTGTGTGTGTGTGTGTGTGTGTGTGTGTGTGTGCGTGTGTCTGTGTGTGTGTGCGTGTGTACGTGCGCGTGTGCTCGTGTGCGTTAGCGCGTGTGTGAGTGTGTGTGTGTAAACATGTTCATCAATAATAATTGTGATCACTACTAATAATATATTATATTATTATATATGAATATAAATCAGAAAATCTGTCTGTCTGCATCCTTGCTCGGTCTAACCATCACTTAAAATCGTAAAATAAAATAAAATTTTTAACAAAACAAAACCGACTTCAAACGCAAAACTAAAAAGCAATAAATAAATTTACTTCGCACAAAGTAATTAGTACGTATTTTCAATTAGTTAATTATTTTATAATTCTGAAGTCGGTGCCAAGTAAATGCTACAACAACCCTACTACAATATCAAATTACTATGTACACACAATATTGTTTAATACCTATATCAAAGCAATTACAAAACAATGTCAAACAAAAAATTACAAAACAATCAGTATTGAAAAATATATGAATCGGTACTTCGTTGTAGCATTTCCTTGGCACCGGCTTCAGAATTATAAAATAATTAACTAATTGAAAATACGTACTAATTACTTTGTGCGAAGTAAATTTATTTATTGCTTTTTAGTTTTGCGTTTGAAGTGGGTTTTGTTTTGTTAAAAATTTTATTTTTACTCATATTAGTCATGACATTGTATTGATTTATTATCTTGTGACATTTTATTTTAATTTATTACATTCTATGTTGACATTATTTTTGTTGTACAACTAAATGTGAAATAGATGAGTCTAATCTAATTCAATAATCATTTTAGCTCTCCCGGGAAAGCTGTGCTTAAGAATAATTCAGGATTTTAGATCCTTGCAATATTTTGGTATAGACCCAATTCATCTGCCTAAAAAGATCTTTCCAAAGATATTTTGGCTTGTCGATGTTGGTGATCAGGACCAAATTGTCCTTTTTTACGTGTTTACTACATTGTAAAACAATTGGGACTTACGATTTCCTTGAGAGCATTGGAGGCGTGGTGCGACAGGTTCCTCATGTGGTTGGAGTAGGTGGCTGCCGTCAAGCTGTCCAGGGTTGTGGTCTCCGGAAACCCTGCCAACAAGTTGACTGTCAGTTTGAGCTAGGGGTCCTCGTAAGGCCTAGAATTTCAGACACAATAGTTGAAGGTTATTAATTTTCGGGTCTTAGGACTTTAATAACCATACCATCATCCATAGCTTTATCCCGTTTCTCACAGGGTCCGCTTACCTATCCTGAACATTTGACAGGCCCGGTTCTTTTCAATAGCATCTGCCTGTCTGACATTCTAACCAGCGAAGAGAATACCAGCCCAATACGGGTAAGGTCACATCACATACCTCCGAAGCGTATTTCTCAAGAATGTGGGTTTCCTCACGATGTTTTACTTCATCACTGAGCACGTGATAAACATTGAAGATCTAAACATTAATTCAAAACAAATACGAAAATCATAATAGATACATTGCCTAATCAGATAAAAGCGAAGGCAACTTCCAGCTACTCTTGGTACCAAGTCCTAAGATGGATAAACCTTTATGGTGACAGCTGATCAACTCATCGGTCATAAATGGTCAGAAAGAACACAATCCCTCTGTCGGTTTTAACGACATCCCCGGAAAGAAATAAGAAAAAAATAGCAGATCGTATTCTATGCTGTTTGTTCGTTTCTAGCATAGAAGCTTTTAGTTTTAAGTGCACACAGTTAAGCCCTAAAAACTTATGTCTTGGAATTCAGATACTTCCAGGCAATTTCGTCTACGAGATATTTGAATTTTATGTTGAAGAATAACAAACATAAACAGCCTATACACATCCCACTGCCGGGCACAGGCCTCCCCTCAATCAACCGGAGGGGGTAAGGAGCATACTCCACCACGCTGTTCCACTGCGGGTTGTTGGAGGCCACGGCTAATGGCCGGAATCAACGGCTTAACGTGCCCTCCGAAGGCAAAGCATGGAATCATCTTACCTTTTCGGATAATCAGGTGATTCAAGCCTGCTATGCATTTTAAGTTATAGTATTGTCTTGTTTTTGTGTGTGGCTTCCTTTTCTAATAAACAATTTCTATTCAATGTCCTTACCATCAGTGTTGCCGATCTGTGGGGAATTCCCCAAACTGCGGGGAAAGCAAAGCTGATTGGGGAATGTGTGGGGAGAGCTTCAATTCGGGGAAAATGCGGGGATTTTAAGTATGAACACAAATACGCGATATTTAACATCAAATTTTTGCTAGTCTTGATTGATTTCCCTGATAGCCTATTATTCCGTAAGTTGACGTCAGAATAATGGTCAAGTTGCCGTCCAACTACTGCCGTATATTGACGTCAAGTTTACAGCAGAATCTGGAGAGTAAAATTTGATGGAAACTTGCGGTGAATTTAACGTTAAGTATTATCTATTATCGCCGCCTAGTGGCAGAAATAAAAATCACATGGAATACGTCGCGACCTACCGGCAGAATTTAGCTTTCAAGTAGCTCTACCTAGCGGGAAAAAATACATTTTTTAATTTCTGTAAAAAATAAAAAAATGATGGTATTTGCTCTTCAACGTAACGAAAAATATAATTAGAAAATATAGATATTAAAAAGAACTTTACAGTGAATGTGACACTAGTGATATCTGACATACGTCAGAAATGCATTCTCACAGAGACCGAACTTTACCTACATTTTTGGTTGTTTTATTTCTGTGGGGAATATGTGGGGAATTATCATTTTTCTTTCCCCAAACGTGGGGAATTTCGACAATGCGTTTGGGGATTTTAGCAAATTACTGTCGGCAACACTGCTTACCATACAAAGAACAGTCTCTCAAAATGATATCGACAATGTCTCCATGGGGAATCGAACCGAACGCTCTAACCACTGGACTGGGCTATTCAAGAATAAAAATAAGCATTTGTTTTTGTTTTAAGGGAACAAATTAATTCAAACAGGGCTATCTAAATCACTCAGGAATCTAAAGGACCTTCTAAAGGTAAAATTCTTTTTTCCGTCAGCTTTTTACGAGGCCCTTGGGGTTAGGGTACCTTTAAAAGTTGGGAGGGAGACAATGAATTATGGAGTTTTGAGTTTGAATCGCTAATTAAGATGTTACGTCCTTTTTGTGTTGGTATTTTTGGGTCTGCACATGGTAACATCTATGTTTCTGACATTTATTAAGTTTAACACAAAGAGTACAGTCATGAGCAATATAATGTACCCACTTTAGGACTCTATCGCACAAACATATTTGACATTTAGTGAGACTTACAGTTCAATTTGTCAAAAAAGTTAATGTGACATTGTACCAAAGTGTATACATATTAATGCTCGTGACCGCACGTGTATGTGTGTGTTGCGGGGCTTTTTGGCGGGAAACGGGAACGGGACAGTTGCTTTCTTCATTGAATAATCTAAATAATTAATACGAAGTGGTGTTTTGTGGTTAATGATCGCATTAAGTTAGTCGGAAGACATTCGCGAGTGTTATTATATTGGGGTAAAGTTTGTCTGCCTATTTTCGCTTCGTGCCAGGAAGCCGCTTCATAACTCGAAAGTCTATGCGGACTTTTGAGTTAATTCGTTTGGGGTTCGGAGTAGGAGTCTACTCCGAGGGTGGGGGCTTAGGTTTCATCATCATCACCTTTCATCATTTCATTAATCATCAAGAAAAAAAATACGTCAGACATGGCTGTATGGGCATAGTTCCCTTTGCCTTACCCTTCGGGGAAAACAAAAAAAAAAGTGTGTGTTGCGGACTTACCTTCGCAATTGACGATGATAGTCCCCACAACGTTTCCGTTTTCGTTGATGCGATGCATCGTCTTCGTTGCTCCAGGGCCCTGTGAAAACATAGAATAGAATAATCTCAAGCCCGTAATCCTTAAGGTGGCAGCCACAAGTAGAAATCCATCTCCCCGCACGATAGAAGAAGAAAAACACAGATACTGAGAGTTTTTTCACACCACTGGTTCACACACATCACAGTTGAAGATAATGGACACGGCCACAGTTAAGCAATATAGATGTTACTCTCATCAAGGTCGAGGATGTAATGAATCAGAGCAGAATAAAAGAAATTGTGAAATGGAATGCGAATTTCGAAATTTAAAATGATTAACGGTAAAAAGTAGAGGCCAGTATGTGCAGTTTGCACTCTGCTACACCACCACCACCACTCATCAAAGACTTCATGTATGCTCGCCGGTTTAGAGTACTCTTGAACTGGCTGTTATTTAAAACAACAAAATTGTTTTGGCCTCAATAATATGAATACTATCATTATTTTTCGGAAAAAGCACCATGTATTAAATAGCGCACTGGCTCTCCACAGTTTTAAAATTTTCTAAATAAATTGAAAACCAGCGCTATTTCTTGGTCATGTCAGGCCAAGAAGTCAATAAATGCAAAATCATGCAAGCTTACTGACTAATATATCCTACTTTGCATCCATCGCAAGATGAACTACCCAGTCCACACTTCACAGAGCTTTCTTAACGTTGATATCGCCGATTATAACGCATCGAACCTACGCTCCCTGTTTGAGAAGCAAGCCGGTGTATGGTCACGAGCATTACGTATACACTTTGGTACCATGTCACATTAACTTTTTTGACAAATTGAACTGTAAGTCTCACTAAATGTCAAATTAAAAGCTTGTTCGCTGATACTTATGGACACGATTGAAGAATTATGTGTAAGTACGATGGGACTTCATAAAGTTTTTTACAACAATGACATGTACGACAATTGTCAACTTACCATAAAATTCTGTGCTATCTCCATGATTTATTTACAAAATATATTGATTTATCTGTTCTTCAGACTTTTGATTAAACTTCCAAAACGCTTCGCGATCCCGATATAATGTTTTGACAACTTTGACGTATGCGTTTGTGAAAGGAAATTGCACAGAATTCCATATTCTTTTCGACCAGTATTTTCTTGTTATAAGAACCTTTTTTGGACCTACTTACTGTTTGAAAATGGAAGAACTAAACTACAAGTCTTCAGGGGAAACTGAGGTTTGTATTTGGAATTCTGTGTAGATCTTCTATCGTGTGGGTTGTGAGGTGGAGTACCAACCTCATCAACCCTGGTGTCAGGGTTTCTGTGTAGCTAAAAAGTACTTTGTACCATTGGATTAGCTTTCAATATCATGCAGCAGAATAAGCAGGATGAAATTAGTACGGTCACGAGCATTGTGTATACACTTTGGTACCATGTCACATTAACTTTTTTGACAAATTGAACTGTAAGTCTCACTAAATGTCAAATATGTTAGTGCGACAGAGTCCTAAAGTGGGTACATTATATTGCTTATAACTGTACTTAACCTTTGCACCTTCTATGACATGCCCGAGATCATTAACAGTAGTATGGAGATTGGCAATATTTTCTTTTCATCCGCAACCATGTATAAAGTCATAAGATTTGTCAATTTTAACATTTGGAAGTTTCAAGCCTTCAAGCCAATTTGGTTAGGTACTTTGGTACTTACACAGCGAACAAGCGAGGCCACCTGATCCTTTTTAATCCTATATAATAATCTCACGACTATATCCCAATTGGGTTAGTCAGAGTTCATCCATCGCAAGATGAACTAAGCACCCACGTCTCACTGATTTTTCTGTTAACCAACGTGATAGGTGGTCAATGACCGATTCTATATTCAAAACTAAAAAGAGAAGCCAAAAACTGCGCCACTGAATTCACGTATCCGTAGAGAACCTATACACATAACAGCACGCCTATTTCCCGTTAAGGTAGGCAGAGGCCACAGAATTCCACTTACACTACGACCCTCACCCGCGGAGGTCCGTGTTTCTCTATGGATCCTGACATACCATAGACATCGAAAAACTTTTTAAAAACTCATTTAATTCCACAGATATGCAAAACCGAGTGGACTCAGACAGCATGTCGTCAGAAGCGGAGGAGGACGTCAAGAAACTGTGCCCGAAGACCAGGGACCTGGCTAACCTGCGCTGTGACCTTGGAGAGGTCAAGATGCTGCTTCCAAAGAACTGGCGCGACAACATTGACCACAACTGCAGGGATATCACTGGCACTGTAAGATTCCATTAGCTAGTTATTCCATGCAATGATTGCCTGGAAGAAATTGCTATTTAGAAATAAGGCCGCTGGTGATTCTTTTGTTCATTTGTGGTTACTTGACAATCTAGTCAAATCAGATACTTTTTACGAGACGTCAAAACGAAAGTTTTCTTTGAACGTTACCAATAAAAGCGGTCAAACGTCGTACTCATTGTTACTTCATTCTTAAATAAAATTCGAAAATAAGTCGAGAAGTAAAATTAGATTGGTTTTTGATCTTCTGCCAACCCTGATAATAGGGTTATTGTCGGTCATCGAGCCACAACCCACACGATAGACGAAAAGAGGAATAAGAATTGCTTGTTTCTTTTCAACTTGCGGGTCTTCTTCTATCGTGTGGTGTCTGGTGTCAAGGTTATATTGATCTGCCAAAAGCCCCTGACACGGCTCATGTAACGACTACGTAATCAGCGGTTAATATTCAACGATGTTACGCCCTCTATACCGGACCAGATCGAACCGGACCGAACCGGACCGAACGGTCAAATCTTCAGCTTAGGTAAGCGGACCCTGTGAAAAACGGGATAATGCTAAGGGGATGATGTTACGCCCTCTACAGATCCCCCTCATCCAACCGGGATGGACGCCGCTCCACGTGGCGAGTGCGTGCGCTCGGCGGCACTGCACCAGGCTCCTCCTGGCTGCCGGAGCTGACCCTAACATCAGCGACGTGGCTGGGAGAACTCCCCTAGATGTAGCTGGCTTCGCTTTCTACTATGATGAGGCTATCAACTCTGATAAGTAAGTAAAAATATAAATAGTACTTTACAAAAACTCAGTATGATACAGAAAGTTCACGGACATGACATCGTCAGAAAGAGTCCAAAACCTCTGTTATAAAGTAGCAGGGGAGTAACCAGAATCGAATCGATCTGTACCTATTTAATTATCACGAAACAAAGTTACCAAGCTGCGCGGTTGCGCAACATTCAAAACGATTATTATCAGCATTGTTCTGTCAATATTTTTTGCACCAAACTTGCCTGCATCAGCATTCTTTAATGCCCTGGGTTTGCGCCCAACTGGGCTCCCTCAGGCCTGTTGTCTTAAATTTTATACCCAGTGAGAGCCCACAGCGTTCTCTATTTACCCGACTGCGACGAAACAAAAAGAGGCTTATGTTTAGCTAGTTTACTAATAATAACAAAATGTTTCGTCGTTGTCTGGCTGATTGAACCATGTAGCTGCAGCAGCATCCACAAGAACTCGGGGCCTCTTGAACTTAACTTTAATTATTGTTTTCATCCAGTTTCACAGAAGTAATCAAAATGCTGATCAAAGCTGGTGGCACGCACAACACCATGAAAGCCCGAGGTCTGAACGACCTGGACACTCCAATACACACTGCTGTCGAGCTGGAGAACAAGGATGCTATGAACGAACTCCTCAACATTGGTGCTTCCATCGCCTGTCTGAATACTGCTGGCTTGACCCCTCTGCATGTCTGCGTGCGGAGAGAGCTCGAGTTACCTCTGCAGGTAAGGTGCCTCCAAAAGACTGACGCTTATTTTCTACACAGGATAGTTGTGGTAGGCGTTGGTCCCGGTAACTACTTACTGATAAAATTACGTAGTCGTTTCCTGAGCCATGCCAAGGGCCTATGGCAGCTCAATAATTACCCTGACTGCTAATATTGCAGCACACCAGGTGTGCAGAAGAACACGTAATAGTTAATTATATCTACATTTTCGCAAAACTGTTTAAAACTATTTAAAAAATGGTGCTTGTCTTTTTATAAATCTTTTCTATGGTCAGCAAACTTAGGGCTTGGAACGATTTGACGTTTTATAGTTAGTAATATGCCTCAAAACAATTCGTCTTCTATATTATCAGGCATGGAATGACTTGTCAAGTAAACGTAATAACGTTAATGTGTAACGTTAAGCCGTTGGTCCCAGTTACTACTTACTGATGTAAGTAAGTAGTCGTTACATGAGCCGTGTCAGGGGCCTTTGGCGGCTGAATAATAAACCTGACACCAGGGTTGATGAGGTTGATAATTCACCTCACAAACCCACAAGATAGAAGAAGAACGTAATTAACTATGTACTTGTATCATCCGGCATAGAATAATTTCGCGTATCCTAGGTCAAACACCAGAAGAAACACCTCTAGCAACTCGCAGTGGAGCAGCATATTAGAGTATGTTCTTTGTCTCCTCTGGTTGATTGAGGGGAGGTGTCCAGCAATGGGACGCATATAGACTATTCATGTTATGTGTGTTATATCCTAGGTGCTAGCTAACTACGGGAACAACGACGCAGATCCCCTAGCAGCGATGGTAGATGTCAAGGACCGGGAAGGTCACACAGTGTTGCAGGCTGCTGTTGAGGCCTCCTGGGTGCCAGGAGTGTGCATCGCTTTGGAGGCCGGTGCTGACGTCACATTGAAGGTGTGATTCAATAATATTAATTCAAAGTCAAATGATTTATAATTAATTATCAAGAATAAACTTGGTGACGGTAACGTCTACTACAACGATAACCCGTAGCAGACATAAGATGATGATAATAAAAACAAATGTACAAGGCAAGTCGATGATGTTTTTGATAATATATTACAATACAAATACGATTTATTTGAGTATAAAGAACACACAGTATACAAATGAAACAAAATAAAAATAAACACAGATATTACTGTTCTTGCAGCAATTTCTTCTACAAAACCATTGAGCACTAAATGCAATGAACTAATTTCCTTGGCTATTTATCTTTTGACTCATAATACTCAAATATATTGAACATGAATGCTTACGACACTGATATTTGTGTGACACCACACAGAGTAGGTACAGTACATTCAATAATGAAACCAGTTGTCTTACTTATTTATTTGGCTCAAGGATAAAGTGCTCACAATTATTATTTCATTTGTTTTTTAGGCAAATGATGGCGAAACTCCAATCCACTCAGCAGCAGCACTTGGTAACATTGACGTACTTAACGAAATCCTCAGCGTAGCAAAGCAAAGAGACTTCATTGACTGTCAGAATGATGAAGGAGAGACCCCTCTCTTCAAAGCAATCGTTCATGGACATAAAGAATGTCTCAGAGCTCTATTAAATGAAGGAGCTTCGTTGAAAATAACTCTCCCGGGAGATGTCAATGTTTTACACGCAGCAGCTGAATGTGGTCAGTTAGAAATTCTAAAAGAATTGCTAATATATGATGAAGATGTTAGCAAAGCAATGATTAATACTTTGACAGCTGGAGACAGGCGGGGCTTTGGTCCTATACATTTCGCAGTATCAAATAATCACACAGACTGCGTAGATCTTCTTTTATCTAGAGGCGCAGATATACGGCTCAGAACAACTTGTAGTCCACATAAAGAGTCGACTCCATTACATATTGCTGCGGTTAAAAATTACTTGGAAATAGCAAAGATTATTCTGGATTTTGACAAAACGACAATACACGAAGTTAATAGTATGGGCTGGTTCCCTTTGCACACAGCAGCCCATCATGGAAGCAGAGATGTTATAGCACTATTACTGAGAGAAGGAGCTGATCTTTCAGTTTACACTGATGGACCAAAAAAGTACAGAAGAACAGCTATAGACATGATTATAAACAATTTATCAAAACCAACAGATTTTATGGAAGAAATCTTTGATTCTTATATTCAGAGTAATTCGCAGAATCTACAAGACCCGAACTGTGAGATCACAGTTGACTATAGCGTGCTAATGCCTACAATATGTGAGATGGAGCAGATGAAAGTGATTCAAGCTTTGATGAAGACGGGAAATCGGTATGGGCAGAAGAGACTCTTAGTGCATCCTTTGGTAGAAAGTTTCTTATACTTGAAATGGAAGGCCTTATTGCCTTTTTTCTATACGATTATTGTAATGTACGCCTTATTTGTTGGATCATTGACTACATTCACTGTGTCTGTATTCTTCTACAAGGACACACATGATGAGAATGATAGACCGATGTGGCTGAACGCTCATTTTTGGGGCTACGCTGTGTATACCACTATATTTTTGTTACTAATACAGGTAAGTGCAAAGAAGTTGGTTTAATAACTTGGAGTTTCAAGTCATAAAGCTTCAATGGCTATTGGATTCACACGTTCACATTCAATTGTTCTTGCATCCATAAACTTGGTTGGTTGGTGAATGTTGGTTTGCAAAAAGATTAAAGCTGGACTACACAATACCTACATCTACGAGAAAAATATATTTCTTTCACATAACTATCATTTTATCTTTTCCCAGGAGCTTCTATATATGAACATCAAAAGCAGCAGATATTTCGTCCAGTTGGAAACTTGGGTCAAGTTTAGCTCCATTGGTTTAGCAACGATCTTACCACCAGCAGTCTTAGTCACGGCGTGGTCGGATGCCGAGTGGCCAAGGCATGTGGCCACGGTAGCCTTACTCCTGTCTTGGGTTGAACTGATGTTCTTACTATCCAGATTCCCAAATTGGGGTTACTATGTCCTCATGTTTGGGAAGGTTGCCTCTAATGTTATTAAGGTAAGTTTGTAGCTATATTGTACCTCTATTTTCTTTTGTATGACCACAATGTCATCTGATAATACCTAGCAAATACGATATGTTCAGTCTAGATTGTGCACCTTTAAAACTGTGGAAGATCATGTCATCAACATCGGTCCCAGATCATATAGTAAAAGAGGTCTTCTTGAACTAGACTTGACTCGTACATAAGCACCCAATGGGGAGATCAGTCAGAGGTAGATTCATCGTAAAATGAACTAAGTACTCACACCTCACCGAGCCGACTGACTTTACTTATGACTATGTTTATTAAATTTCAGATCCTTGCAACATTCTTATTCCTGGTCATCGGTTTCTCACTAAGTTTCATGATCCAGTTCAAATCAATATCACCGTTCGAAGGTCCATGGGCTTCGCTTGTCAAAACTATCGTCATGATGACGTCAGAGTTCGACTATGAAGCATTGTTCGACGAGGACCATAGTAAAGAACTCGCAAATTCGCTCGTCATCATCAGACTAATATTCCTTGTGTTTTTAATATTAGCTGCCATTGTACTTATGAACTTGATGGTCGGTGTTGCTGTAAACGATATCAATGATTTAGAAATCCTTGGAAATATCAGAAGATTAGCCAAACAGGTTGAGTTTTTGGGGACTTTGGATACCTTAGTCTATAACAGGGTTTTCAGCACTATCTTGCCAAAGAGAGTAAACAACAGTATTAAAAAGAAACGTAAAGTGATATGCGTCTTGACTTTGAGTCCCGGGAAACCAAGATGGAGGCATTACAAGATTCTCTCATCGAGATTGAGGGACGCGATTTTCGACAAAGCCGTCTGTCAGAAGAAGCAAACGGATGATGAAATGGGCCTGCAAAGGTTCAAGTCTCAAATGGAAGAAATGTACGAAGCGATTGTCAAACAGAAAGAGAGAAAAGATCAAAAGAAAGACAAACCTCGAGAATTACTCGACGTAGATAGACCGGCAAGGAACAAAATGAGACATGACGAAATTATAAAGCATCTGAATGAGATAGACGATGGTATGAGTGCGATGAAAGAGCAGATGACGTCATACGCGCAAGAATCGAAGTCTCCTGTGGAAGAGTTGAATGTGAAAATGGACCAAATGTCTATAGAAATAGAAGTTATTAAACAGTTTTTAAGTAGATTGGAAAGTAAATTAGGTGCTGTGGGAGATACGAGTAAGGAATAAGTAGAATGCCAAAGTAGTATTAAGATTTATAGAAATAATGTTTTGGAATGTTTTTGAAGAATCTAGAATAAGTCCATAATTTGATAGAGGTGCTTTCAAATATAGACTGATTTTACCCTATAAATGTGTTTTAATTTGATGAAAAAAATTATATAAAGTGGCGCTTTAGGTACCTACTCTTTAGTAGACTCCGGAAAAGGTAAAGGATGAACAGTAATGCTACATAACAAGGTATAATCCACGAAGCTGGATTATACCTTAACTTCAACAATCGCAGACCGAGCGCGTTAACCGTTGCGCCACCGAGCTCCTTATATACGTAGTATTATTGCTTATTCTATGGTTATGTGTATGATGGTACAAGTGTTCAATATATCTCCTTGCTCCCGATAATAAACTAAAACACTCCACCTATTGTACTAGTAATGGCACCACTATAGAATCGTATTAGTCTAGACTACATTGGCAAATACTAAAACATGAATGTAGACAGAGGGGAGCACGGTATTCACCGTGTGGATAATCTGCCTACACAAATCAGAAATCAGAATCATTTATTCAACATAATTATCATGGATAAACTTGTTGAAGGTCAATGTAACATTTTTGAATTTACGTCATTTCGGAAGGTGTTATGGCTGAAGAGAAGAAATGACAAGAAACTGCAACAGCAACATATCTTTTAAATTAATGAGGGTACATTACAAGTTATTTAATAACTAGAGGAACACACTCTACTCGAATATAATATGCAAATAATCAACATGTGATTTACAATAAAATGGTTTGTATTTTTTAGTTTTTAAAATAAAGTTTTCCAGACAGTTTATTATCAGCTTAATAAACATAATGTTGCTTTTTTTTTGACGTGACCTACCGTAAATTTGACGAGATGGCATTAACTACTTGGCTGGACAAATTGGAAGCGCTGAGGGCTGACCCGGAACACAATTTAAAACAACATTCCTGAGTAATTAAAACACATAATAACGGGTTCTTACCGCGTTTAAATGGGGATATGAGACTCCCGATATTTCGACACTGTTGCAAGTGCCATGATCACGGGATGACTGATGAGATTGGAGTGGAGTAGGTAGATCCATAATTTTCTACGGGCAGACATATCTGTCTACCGAGTTTGGTGCGAGTTCAGATGGTTCCGAACATTCCGATATCAAAAACATAAACAAGCGGCAAAGAAAGAGGGTAGACAGATATGTCTGCCCGTAGAAAATTATGGATCTACCTACTCCACTCCAATCTCATCAGTCATCCCGTGATCATGGCACTTGCAACAGTGTCGAAATATCGGGAGTCTCATATCCCCATTTAAACGCGGTAAGAACCCGTTATTATGTGTTTTAATTATGATAATAACCGCGTAAACTTAAAACAACATTCCTGAGCATGCCCAGTTGGACACTAACCTCGCGCTGAATGGGAGATATCGCCGATCACGTCAGTGGGGTCGATATTGGCGTCATCAAGTCTATTTTGAGAATAATTTAAGCGCTGCCTTATTAGGCATAAGCTTAGCTTAAAAGCCTCTCGAGACTTGTCTGCTGTTTCCGGGACTGGATTTGTATTTTTGGGATAAAAACTATCCTATGTTCTTCCCTGGATTTGAAACTATATCTGTACCACACATAAATCGGTTTATCTGTTTAAGCGTGAAAATCTTTTCTTAAACAGACAGTTACTTTCTCATTTCAGGGTGTTAGTGACATCGTAACAAATACTGAAGGGGATGATTCAGACTATGATTCTGAGTTAATAACAAGTGGAATTTTTCGTCGCAAAATTCATGATTTTCTTTTAGTTTTTTTAAATTATTTTCAATTCTATACTTTTGCCATGGAAAGTTCCATTTGATATTAATTCGGGATAATGAGCTGAATCATTCCTCTCAGTATTCGTTACAATGCCTCTAACACCCTGTATGTTAGTGTGGATTCTTAATGCCTATGTTCACATCTGTATATTTCGCGTCACACACACTCTTTGCTATCCAAACACCTTCAGGCTGACCAGACCAGCAGGTGCGCGTTGAGTTAATTTAATTTTCCACGGAATCCACTCAAAATATTTTGCCATTGGCAACTTTATAGAAACTACAAAATTCATTTCACAGAGACATTCACGTTGAAATTGTTGCGAAAATTTCGGTATCAAATATTTTGTTGCTTTGAAAAGCTATATCAATGGCATTACAGAGTTGATGGAGTTGTAAAATTGAAAATCATAAAGTTAGCTTCATGCACGTGTCGAGACATCTACCAACAAAGAAGAAACAACAAGAAGAAGGAGAAGAAAAGAGACAGAAGGCGAACTTCAACTTCAACTGCACCTTAAACTGTCATCGATTAAATGGCGACACAACTTATTTGTCGCCTGATTCTGATGCGAGTTTCTTCAACAAAACCCAATATTTTTCCTCTAAAAGGCACCTGAGTCTTCTTTTTTATCGACAATGATCTGTCCTGCGTTTTATTAAATGTTTATTATAAATGTTTCCATTGTCCAAGAATATAGTTATCTTTTTACTCAAAATACTAGCAAAATACTAATCGGTTTCTCAATTAGTGATTAACGTAGCATGATTGTTTTTCACAAAATTCTGTGACAGAGTGGTAAATTGAAATGCTGTCTCCGATGAAAAGGGCCACTCTGTTACAATATTTTTTTGAATGCGCCTGCAAGGAACCTATGCTGCTCGCGCAGATATAAATCCGTGATGAAAAATGGTAAGTTGGGAACGAGATGAAAATAAAAAGAATCACTTAAGTAGGTGGATAAGCGAAGTTTGTTAATAAAGTCTTTAGCTAACAGGAAGCGCCTGGGTATATAATAATCGCAATTTGTTTAAACTGCTATTTATAATACCCGTGCAGGCGCTAGCGTAAGAGCTTTTCGATATTTATAATATACGTAATGAAAGCCTTAGTTTTAACGGCCGCCGTAGTCCAGTGGTTGAGAGTAAAGCTCACGATCTGGAAGTCCCGGGTTCGAATCCCGCTGAAATCACATCGTCATCCCTATTTTAGTTAGGTCATTGCAGTACTTGGCCGGACAAATGGGTAGCGCTGAAGGCTCTCACTCGGTACAACGTTTAAGACAACAGGCCTGAGAGTGCCCATAGTTGGGCGCGAACCTCGGTTCAGGACGCCGTCTGAGAGGAAAAATATTTGAAAGAATTAATCGACTCTAGTGGGTCGATAGCGATAAGCGCTGATTGAGGGAAATCGTGGACCACGCCGGCGGGGTCGGTATCAGGTCCTGAAGTGTTTGGTGTCGCGAGCTGATTGGCTGCCTCTATGGCTAGAGTAATCGGGTCGTCGGGATCGTATATTACGCCCTTCTGACGCCGATACTTTTCAGTACCGTCCCTAAGCGGGCCAAGTGTGAGTGTGAGATTATGTATGTATGCGGTTTTTCCGATTCTTAAGAGAAACAAAGGAGTGTTTTATGTATGTAATATTTTATTTATGTATGAGGCGAGGAAACCAACAATTGGACCCCAGAGGCAAGTTAGCACGGGCCTAGGAATTGTAAAATATTTAGGTCAAAAGTCTAGCTGATACTGTTTTCTTAGGCAAGTGAGTGTTTCGGCCAAATGTGGGTTAGCATCGTACCACAGATCACAGAAACAAGGGAGATATGCCCTCAGCACTGAATTACACGAGGCCATGTCGCCTATTATTTCACTAGGAACTTAAAAACTTAAAACAATGTATATTTCACTAGGGTTGAAAATTACAAGTAAAATACATGTATTTTTCAATCGGGCTTTGTATTTTAAATACAGAAACTTTCAATGACTTCTTAGGATGTATCTTTCTCAAGTTTCCGGTTTTTTACATGTAGGTAATTTACATGTAAGTATTAAACTATGTATTTTTCACTGTCTTTTTCAACTGAATCATTGAAATCAGCATCCTCCTTTACATAATTATAATCAAAGATTTCAATCAAAGAATCAAAGAATTCATTATCATTGTTTGTTTTTCTTTTAATTCTTTGTAATTTATGAAAAATACACTGATTAATACACGTATTAAGATACATGACATGTTTTGTATTTTTCAAATAGTCCTAAATTTGCATTATTCCAAAGTTACATGTATTTTACTGGAAAGATTCAAAGTTGCGAAAAACAAATTAGCGCACCAAGACATTCCTGCCTGGACCGCTACATCGATTTATCCGCCGTTCATTGCGTAGTCACAAGTGATAGTTATGGCTGTGCGATCCTCTAAAGAAGCAATCAAAGACGTGCAAAGTTTCATAACACGATCGTTGCCTCGGTAAATCATTTCGTTTTAGAATAGAATAGAAATAGTTTATTGTAAAAGAGTACCACACACAAAAAAAGACAACAACATCATATCAAATTTCCACTAAAACAATTACAAAAAAGTAAGACAGATGTTTGTCGAAATTATCATAAGGTGGTGGTGGACGTCCTGAGATAAAAGGGCCTCACTCAGCACAAGCCGCGGCGTGAACTCTCACGGCATCTCTCTACATATATTAGGAACTCTGTGGTTAGTACCTATAAAACGTTTCGGAAATGAAGTATGGCTCGCAGGTGAAATATTCACACCTGCCCCTATTGTATGCATCTCCAGTTTTTGTAGAGGAGCATGCACATTGAGGGATACAAATCAGTCACATTAATCTTGACGTTTTTTTTGACGTGACTTCATCATCATCATCAGCCCATTAACGTCCCCACTGCTAGGGCACGGGCCTTCCCTATGGATGGATAGGGAGATCGGGCCTTAAACCATCACGCGGGCCCAGTGCGGATTGATGGTTATTAACGACTGCTAATGCACCCGGTATCAACGGCTTAACGTGCCTTCCGAAGCACGGAGGAGCTCGAGATGAAAACTTTTTTTTTGTGGTCACCCATCCTATGGCCTTTGCGAAAGTTGCTTAACTTCAACAATCGCATTCCGAGCGCGTTTAACGCTGCGCCACCGAGCTCCTCAATTTTTGGCGAAACTGAATTGCACCTTTAACAATTGTCAATAATACACAAATCATTCATCAAAAAATACAGATACGTCCGTTAGGAAAGTCAGTCACGATATGGTTATGTTTTTTACCGCGTGAGAGCCTTCAGAGCTTCCTATTCCCTCAGCCAAGTAGTTTATACCATTTGCGGCGAATCGACAATAAGTAACGTCAAAAAATAAGATTTTGCTCCTGCTTTTGTTCTGCCGAAGCCTTTAAAAACCATCCAAACAATCTGTATCCTCCTTTAGGCCAGTCCGTTCGCTAAAACATGCAGAGGTCCACCCGGCGTTGCTCAGAAATTTTGATCCCAAATTTATGTACGGAATAGCCGATGTTGCTGTGAATTTTACATCGCGGTCCGCCGCTGTCTTTGCCAATTTAAAACCTTCACCCGCTCTTTGGAGACTAGGGTATTAATAAATTAATAACAACAGCAAGTTGATGAGTAAATCTTTATATAATATTGTTTGACTACATCTTTTCTCTCGCTCTCTTTCTCTCTATGTATCTCTTTCTCTTCTTCTTCTTTGCGAGTCGATGGCGATCGATACTAAATTTTTGCTGACCAATAATTGGCCACGCTTACGGCATTGTCAGTGGCTTCGTAAAGGTCTTTAATAGTGCAGGTGTTAGGGCACTTCTCTAATTTCAGCAGACTGCCCCCAAGATCATGTCAATGAGACAGTTCTTTTGTAAAAACAAGAACTTGAGCATCTCAACAACTTGATGGCCGCTGGGGCGGAAGGGTTCTGGAATGGCGACCACGTGTCGGACGACGCTCAGTGGGTAGGCCCGCTACAAGGTGGACCGACGATCTAGTGAAGGTCGCGGGAAGCCGCTGGATGCGAGCAGCGCAGGACCGATCGTCGTGGAGATCCTTTGAGGAGGCCTATGCCCAGCAGTGGGCGTCGTACGGCTGATGATGATGATGATGATGATGAGCATCTTGAGGACAGTCTCAGCTTTTTTTTACCTTTGACGGGTTTGCTCTTGGCCCCAGACTTGCCCGAAGGCATTGACGACGCCTAAGATGGAACTTGCCCAGAAGGTGCCTGTTCACTCTGGCCTTGAAAGCACCCGGGTTATATGCATTCGGAAATGCAGAAAACGGCAAAGAATTATTTCTTGCTTTCAAATGGAGTTCCATAGTCTCTGCTTACCCCGGTGGGAAATAGGCATGAGTTGGTGTATGTATGTGTATTTATGTCTGTCTATTAGTTAATTGCAATGCGGTGATATCCTTACTTATTAAGCAGTTCAGCAATATTCAGCTCAGCTCGCATCAATCCACATACTTCTACGTGACTCGAGGAGTAACGTTTAAAAAACTATAAAGCACGGCCAAGGTTGATATGTTTTACAGGTGTTGGGTTCTGTATGTGTCTTTGCTTTGGAAGTAAGGAAAAAATAGAATACTTTCAACTGCCTATACAATACAATACAATGCAATGCAATGCAATGCAATGCAATGCAATGCAATGCAATACAATACAATACAATACAATTCTTCAGTGCACAAAATCAGGGGCAGACCTCTATTCTCCTTTAGCAGTTCCTCTGAAGGAACTACTGAGCATTTTTTGTCCTTGTAGTTCCTTCAAAGGAGCTGAAGGAACTACTGAGACTACCAAAACCATAAAGTAGGTAACGTTTTTTTTACCGACGAAAAAAAAGGAACTACTGAGCATTTTTTGTCCTTGTAGTTCCTTGTTCTCAAGTCGACTATGTAGTCTTAGTAGTAAGTCGACCCGTATTGCCTCTGTTTTTCAGTAGTCACTTTGCTCAGTAGTTCCTTCAGAGGAACTGCTAAAGGAACTACTGAGAATAGAGGGGGGCAGACAGTGCAAAGTAAACTAGTATAGTTATCATCACCATGACAATATGACAGAAAGTATGAAATTAATAGATAGCCCACTAATAAGGCCCACTGCTGAGGACAGGTCTCCTCTCAATAAAGGGGGAAGAGGGGGGAGGGAAGGATATGGACTTTACTCCACATCCACACTCCAGTGCGAGTAGGTGTAATCGTTTGCGCTAGTAGCCCGGAATCAACCTAACGTACCTTCCGAAACACGGAATCATTTTCGTTGTTCGAACAAACATCCTATTTCCCCAACGGGATTCGAACCCGCGACCTCCGGATCGTGAGCCCAACGCTCAACTACTTACCACAAAGACCGTTATTATCCCCATGACACTTTATGATAGATAAATGTTAGAAAGAACACAATCTCTCTGTCGGTTTTTACGACATGTCCGGGAAGATAAGCTGAATATGTTCTACGATTTTTTTTCGCTCCCAGCCTTTTTGTATAACCTTATCTAATGTACAATCAAAGGGCAAAAGTTCAGTCACTGGTCCAGCGAAATATTTGTAAACAGTGGTGAAATTATGAACCATTAGTTGTCATAATTATGAAATTTATGTTTTTGTCGGTGTTTTTGGTGTATTACAGAAACGACATGTAACCAGGAAGTCTTAAGTGCATCCAGTTAATTTATTACTTTGCAAGAAACTGATTGGACTGTTGCAACTTGTCGTTCCTTATAAGTATTCATGGCACGCGGGTTATCATAAATACCTACGGATCTCTAAACGCAACGTGCACTGGGGAGCTTGTAGATCAGTCTACACGAACGAACACGATATATTTTATTCAGAACCATCGGGAAATATTAGCGGAACGTTCTTTGCTCAGACATGTTGAGAGAACTACGGTTTTTTTTCAATCACTTAACGTGTGATTTATTATTTAGTAAGATATGATATTCCTTGTAGTAAGATGGTCCGTGCTTCGGAAGGCACGTCAAGCCGTTGGTTAGGTTAGTACTTACTAATGTAAATAAGTAGTCGTTACATGAGCCATGTTACGGGTCTATGGCGGCTCAATAGTAACCCTGACACCAGGGTTGATGAGATTGGTACTTGATGAAATCCAAGGGAATGCAAACAGTGCCTGACAAAACTTTAAGAGCAATGTCACGCTTATCCGTAACGTTCTTGAAGTATAGACAGGCTTGCTCTCTGTCATCGACACGTCATACGCGCTCATCTACATCTCTGTATTTAAAAAAATATCTCATTAAAAGTGTTAATACGATAAGAGAAGAATTTATTTTTATTTATTTATTTATATTATGGACTTTTATTTGTTTCATAAATGTTATCCTAGGTCTACCCCTTCCTCTCTTCCCTTCAATTTTTCCTTCTATAATGTTTGCTATAAATGAATCGTGTCGTATCAGGTGGCCAATCATATTTCATATAGAAGGTGCAGGTCGTGTCGTATCGGGAGGTGAAGGTTTTGGCGGGAAGAAGAGAGGAATGGCGGTTACTCCACCGACAAGAGCGCAGCTCTTAAATAGAGAGAGAGAGATTATGGACTTACAAGCTACACTCTGCACATACAAAGTTAAAAAAAAGATTAAGAGCTAGCTCAATTACAATTAGTCACAGCATGCACAATCAACTGAACAAGAAAAAACAAGATATATATATAAAAAATAATAATAATTATTAGAAATTATATAATAAAATAATAATATAATTATTATATTATTATTAGAAATAATTTAACAAAAAGCAGCCTGTGCTCATGTGGCTGCTTCATGTAACGACTACTTACTTACATCAGTAAGTAGTAACCGGGACCAACGGCTTCATCTTTCTTTTTGGACAATCAGATCAGCCTGTAATGTCCTAACCAAACCAGGGATCACAAAGTGATTTTTGTGATATGTCCCCACCGGGATTCGAACCCGGGACCTCCGGACCGTGAGCTCAACGCTCAACCACTGTACCACAGAGGCCGTTAATAAATAAATGATGAAGAATTGAGGTAGGGGTCTGATAGGGGTACGTACAGTCATGAGCAATATAATGTACCCACTTTAGGACTCTGTCGCACTAACATATTTGACATTTAGTGAGACTTACAGTTCAATTTGTCAAAAAAGTTAATGTGACATGGTACCAAAGTATCCATATTAATGGTCGTGACCGTACGCCTGAATGAGGGAAACATGAGAGCAGGAATCCATATGCATGCACGTATGACAGATCTCCTGTACCTTCGATCATATATTACGCTAATACAATAAAAGGACCAGCATTGACCACGTGCAGAATATTAAGATGCCTCTGTCACAGTACAGAAAACCGAACAGTATGTTCACTTCACAAAACATAGTAACGAACATTTTTTTAAACGCCGCAAAGATCTCCCTGTAAAATACACGTTGACATAACATAAAATAACAAATACTTTATTGCACAAATAGGAAAAAACAAAATACAAAACAAAAGACAAATAGAATGAGTACAATAGGCGGCCTTAACACACACACATGGACACACACAAGGGGCACATTGCGTCATGGAAAAATATTTTTACCTATATCTAGACTGATCCTACATTCTTCTAGCCCATATGTGATGTTTATCAATATCTTCTAAATATATAAAAGGAGAAACTGACTGACTGACATATCAACGCACAGCCTAAACGGCTAAACGTAGGCACTTGAAATTTTGAAGAGACGTAGCTTAAGTACCGTAGAGGTGCACTAAGGAAGGAATTCCCGAAATTTCCACGGGAACGGGAATTAGCGGGAAAATCCTTTTGTTTGAAAAATCTAAACCACTTACGTTAGACGCTTGAAATTTGGCATGCCGTACCTTAGTAAACTTAAAGCTTAGTTGCAACAGGATATTGCAAAATTCTCACGGGAACGGGAGTTAACGGGAAAAAAACATTTGTATGAAAATATCTAAACTGCATAAGTCAGATGCTTGAAATTTGACATGCACTCGCACATACACAATGATCTCTCTTTTATAACACGCCACGCGGACGAAGTCGCGGGCAAAAGCTAGTTTATAATAAACTGCCTAACATAACATTGTGTTTTAAGCAAGCCCACATATATTACACCTACTTACTTGCACCTTACATACCCTCACATACACACGCACACACAAACGATTAGTTTATATATGTATAAAATAGCTATGGAACAGCGGAGCCTCCTACTACAAGCAATTTCTAGCTTAGATGGAGACCCCGAGCCCTTGTATTGTAAAATTCTACTTTTAAAGCAAATAAACATTTATTTTTTAAATTTATTTATACATTAATACTGAGTCGGTCATTTTTAATTTCGCTCGCTAACAGATAGTCCACACGACTGAAGAAAATGAAAAGATCGTATGAAGTTGAGACACTGAGGAAGTCTACCTATATTGTGCTTATGGCCAGGTACAACGGACATATTGGCAAATTCCAACGTGAAGCCATCCGGTCTGCCCGATGGTATTCAGCAAATTGGTCATAATCTTGTAATAACCTCTGTGGTGTAGTGGTTTAGCACCTCAATGGCATTCATAGAGTTAATGGTTCTATCTCTGGCGCGAAGGACCAGGGGTTTAAAATGGCCACATCAGAGCAATTCATCTAAGTAAGCAGTATTGCTATCTGACTTCCTTCTCAGACGACGCCCTGAGCCGAGGTTTGTGCTCCCTCAGGCCTGTTGTCTTAAAACGTCGTACCGGGTGAGAGCCTTCTGCGCTCCCTATTTGTCCGGCCAAGTAGTTAATGCAACCTGCGGCAAATCTATAATAAGTCACGTCAAAAAAAAATAGCACCTCATGGCATTCGCAGAGTTAATGGTTCTATCTCTGGCGCGAAGGACCAGGGGTTTAAAATGGCCACATCAGAGCAATTCATCTAAGAAAGCAATATTGCTATTTGACATAGTTTGCATTGCGCACGTACTTTTATATGTACAAATGTCAAATTGCAATATTGCTTTCTTTGAGGAAGAATATTTGAAAGAATTAATCGACCCTAGTGGGTCGGTAGCGATAAGCGCTGAATTAGGGAAATCGTCGCCAACGCCGGCGGGGTCGGTATGGGGGTTCTGAAATGTTTGGTGTCGCGAGCTGATTGGCCGCCTCTATAAAGCAATTGCTCTCGCCATTTTGACGCTAATGAACCGTCGTCGTGCGAATGAGTATAGGAAATTACTAACATCAGTCATATTACATTTCAATAATGCACACAATAATAAGCAATTTGTAGACAAAACCCCAATCAGACCGATTGCTGGTAATCAGATTTCCGCTATTGTGAGATTATTGATGAAACAATTAATTGTGTGAAGGGTAGGTACTTACACATTATTATTACATCTACAGGGTGTTAGTGACATCGTAGTCGCAAAAGTAAAATGACCCCACTGCTGGGCACAGGCCTCCCCTCAATCAACCGGAGGGGGTACGGAGCATACTCCACCACAATGCTCTACTGCGGGTTGGTGGAGGTATTTTTACGGCTAATAGCCGGGACCCACGGCTTATCGTGCCCTCCGAAGCACGAAATCAACTTATTTTTTCAGACAAACAGGTGTAAAGTCCTTACCAAACAAAGGACAGTCTCACAAAGTGATTTAGATAATGTCCCCATCGGGAATCGAACCCGGACCTCCAGGTCGTGAGCCTAACGCTCTAACCACTAGACCACGAAGGTTGTTAATAAAAGTAAAATGAAGGAACGGAAAAAAAATAAAAAAACTAATTAAATGTGGGTTTCCTCACGATGTTTTCGTTCACTGCTGAGCACGTGATAAGTAATAATTTATGAACTAAACATGAACTCGAAAACAAATTCGACAATCATTGGTTTATACCTGTGCTGGATTTGAACTTACGACCTCAAAGTGAGAGGTCGTGGCGGTGGTCTCTGCCCACCTCAAAGGAAGATAGGCGTGATTAATTTTTATTATGAAACACGGCCTTAAACTTATTAAGGTATGAATAAATCCTACTGTTTCCTTATTCTTTCACGGTTTCCTCGAATCGTATCGTCCAGGATAAAATGAACCCTCCAAAAGATTATCGTGAGGGATATGAGATGGATTACCAATGTCATCAACCCTGGTGTCAGGGTTACTATAATATTGACCCGCCAAAGGCCCCTGACATGACTCATGTAACGACTACGTACTTATACGCACATTATACTATTGCTAACTTAGGTCACCTTCTGGTCATAAGATTATTTCTTTTGCTGTAAATTGTTGTGATTTAGTGCCATAAATCATTTTTTTTATACTGTCTCCGTGGTACAGTGGTTGAGCGTTAGGCTCACGATCCGCAGGCCCCGGGTTCGAATCCCGGTGGGGACACATAACAAAAATCACTTTGTGATCCCTAGTTTGGTTAGATCACCTGATTGTCCGAAAGTAAGATGATCCGTGCTTCGGAAGACACGTTAAGCTGTTGGTCCCGGTTACTACTTACTGATGTAAGTGTGTAGTCGTTACATGAGCCATGGCAGGGGCCTTTGGCGGCTCAATAATAACCCTGACACCCTTAATGAGGTTGGTATTCCACCTCACAACCCACACGATAAGAATACAAGAAAATAATGTCAGAGCTTTGAGCAAATTGGCCGTATAAATAAGTTTAAGGTTGTTCATTGCGAAAAGCCTAATGAATGTCATTAGGTTATTATTCGTTTTTATTATTTCTCATACA
The DNA here is from genome assembly GCF_024362695.1 of Pectinophora gossypiella. NCBI lineage: Eukaryota > Metazoa > Arthropoda > Insecta > Lepidoptera > Gelechiidae > Pectinophora > Pectinophora gossypiella. The sequence goes on from NC_065424.1 coordinate 5,407,015, forward strand.
ATTGAAGAGAAATTAAATGTATTATATCAGCGATAATATCATCTTATGGTTATATACAGGTCAATAATACTGACGGCTTCCATGGCTCAGTGGTTGTGAAAAATATGCTTGACTGAAAAAAAAAACCCTAGTTTGGTTAAGAAATTACAGGTTGATCACCCCATTGTTATATTAAAGTCTACAAAAGGAATTGATAACAAATACCGACCTATGATCTGTGCGTTAGCCGTGAAGTAAATTTTATTACGACTGTCGTATCTAGTAGCGGCCAGGCGTAATTTGGTTTTGTGGTCTGTGGTCTCTGTCTTCAGAGACCCTTAGAAATTCAGATCAGGGTTGATGTAAAATTACAAATATGTTCTTTTTGTGACCTTATTAAAACTTTGATTAAAAAATAAATTGAAAATGTTCTTCATAAAGCTTATAAGTTTGAAAGCTTCATTTTATATCATGTCTCCTGTTGATTTATGAAAATTATAACCGTGTTATCTCTTTAGGGATTGCGAGCGTGATATTTGTGTGTGTGTGTGTGTGTCTTATAGAAGGCAGATGTCAATGTGATGAGGTAGGTCATTGACCTCATAACCCACACTAACACGGGAGAAGAGGAATACGACAAAATACCAAAATAATATTAATCATTTACCTACCTATGACTGTCGAATTTTTCGAATTCATGTTTGGATCATAAATGATTATCACGTGCTCAGCGGTGAAGAAAAACATCGTAAGGAAACCCACATTCCCGAGAAATGCATTTTCGGAGGTATGTGAACTAACCTGTATTGGGCTGATTTTCCCTTCGCGGGTTGGAAGGCCTGACAGGCAGTCGATTCTGTAAAAAAACGGACCTGTCAAATTTTCAGGTTAGGTAGGCGGACCCTGTGAATAAACGGGATAATGCTAGAGGGTGATAGACCTACCTATATGTACGTAATAATGTGTCGTAAAATCCGACAGGGGATTGAGTCATTTCAAACATGATGGTCAATGATCCAGGGTAAGTTCGTCAAAATCAATGTAGATGGCACTGTACAGCTTTTTTGATAAACCTTCTAATTTCATGGATAACAGACATGTGCCTATTTTATCTTTGTTTTTGGGTATAAATGATGATCCTTGTTATTACACCCAGGGCACAATTACATCTTCCACTAATTTTATTCTGTTCAAAATAAAGAGAAGCAATATTATTAGCAACGTAATTAAACAAAAAATTACAGCGTCATCTCTATTTTTTTGGTTTTAAATCCATCATTAAAAAAAGGTGAAGCGCTCTTCATTACTCACTACATAGTATAAAACAAAGTCGCTTTTTCTGTCCCTATCCCTATGTACGCTTAAATCTTTAAAACTACACAACGGATTTTGATGCGATTTTCATTAATAGATAGAGTGATTCAAGAGGAAGGTTTATATGTTTAATAACATCCATTCTTCTTCTTCTATCGTGTGGGTTGTGAGATGGAGTACCAACCTCATCAACCCCGGAGCTAGGGTTACTATTGAGCCGCCAGAGGGCCTTGACGTGGCTCATGTAACGACTACTTACTTACATCAGTAAGTAGTAACCCGGACCAACGGCTTAACGTGCTTTCCGAAGCACGGATCAGATTACTTTCGGACAAACTGGTGATCAGCCTGTAATGTCCTAACCAAACTAGGGACCATACATACATAAACTGCCTATATACGTCCCACTGCTGGGCACAGGCCTCCCTTCAATCAACCGGAGGGGGTACGGAGCATACTCCACCACGCTGCTCCAATGCGGGTTGGTGGAGGTGTTTTTACGGCTAATAGCCGGGACCAACGGCTTAACGTGCCCTCCGAAGCACGGAATAATCATCTTACTTTTTCGGACAATCAGGTGATTCAAGCCTGAAAAGTCCTTACCAAACAAAGGACAGTCTCACAAAGTGATTTCGACAATGTCCCCATCGGGAATCGAACCCGGACCTCCAGAGAAACTAGGGACCACAAAGTAATTTTTGTGATATGTCCCCACCGGGAATCGAACCCGGGGCGCAACGCTCAACCACTGGACCACGGAGGTCGTTAAATAGTGAAGAAATACTGTTATTTTTGAGGTTTTTAATGTGCCGTAAATAATTTCATTTTTTCTTCAGCATTGCACCCTAGCGAAAACCGAGGCGGGTCGCTCTTATAAAATAATTAGGAACACGCTTTCTAAATACCATACACGTGTTGACAATAAATTAGTTTTACCAAGTACCTGAAATTGGTTGTTAATGGAATGTTAATAGCACCCCCTCCCACCCCATCCTGTTTAATGGAAATGTTATGTAGCCGATATCGCGGCGAGGAGTTTTCACATCTCAACAATTTGTACGCTTGTGCGTATTCGGGTCAGGTGTTAATAATAGCGACACCATCATCATCACCAGCCCATTAACGTCCCCACTGCTGGGGCATGGGCCTTCCCTATGGATGGATATCAGATCGGGCATTAAATCACGCGGGCCCAGTGCGGATTGGTGGTTATTAACGACTGCTAATGCAGCCGGGACCAACGACTTAACGTGCCTTCCGAAGCACGGAGGAGCTCGAGGTGAAAACTTGTTTTTTCTGTGGTCACCCATCCTATGACTGGCCTTTGCGAAAGTCGCTTAACTTCGACAATCGCAGATCGAGCGCGTTAACCGCTGCGCCACCGAGCTCCTCAGTAATAGCGACATTGGTCCCGAGTCCTGCAGACCATATTGGGGGGGTGTGTGTGTTGTTTGGACCATAAGCCTCGTTGATCAGCAGAATGTGCCGCGCGCAGGCCAGGTTGGCTTGGGCTCCCGAAAGGTATCATTTGGAGCCCCTTACACCCCATACATACTTATTTTAAGTTATACCCGCCATTTTCTTATCCGCCGAAAAGGAAAGGGACGGATGATTGTCAACTGTTAATTTTAAAATGAATGAATAACCCGGGCGAATAAAATAGGCATCTCGCTCATATGCAACATATCTGACGTCTGCTGTCAACTTAAATCTGCCGGGTTATTGGCCAATATAACATTATCGAAAGGTTTTCTAAATATCCTAAAATTGAAGTGTGTTCTATAAATTGTATGCCTGACGATTACCCGTCCCATTTTCAGCGGAAATGGCAAATTCCACATGATATTAACTCAGAATAATGAGCTGAATCATCGCCCTCAGAACGAATACGTTACGATGTCAATTACACCCCGTACTAGTACAAACAGGTAGCCATACGTATCGTTGTTAGTAACACCGTAACGAATACTGAGAGGGATGATTCAGACCATGATTCTGAGTTGATATCAAGTGGAATTTCCTCTCGAAAAAGTCATGAATATTTTGGTGTTATTTCTTATTATTTTTAGTTCCATACTTGATATCAACTCAGAATTATGGTCCGAATCATCCCTCAAAGTGTTCGTTACGATGTCACTAATACCCATATAACACCTAGATGGAAAAAGACCTAATTGGGAATGTCCTTAGAAAAGGTTTAGTACCATCCACTCTGAACCGGCGTGCATGTACGAAACGATTGATGAATGTGGAGGAAGCAAGAGAAGTTTGTCAGGATCGAAGCAAATAGAATTCCATAAACTCTGCCTACCCCGGCGGTAAATAGGCGTCGTGTGTCTATGTATGTATGTACATTTCATGACATTGCGCACTAAATATATTTTTTACCGCTAGTGTTGTGTCGCTTTTGTAAAAAACCGGACCTGTCAAATTTTCAGGTTAATAGGTAATCGGACATGTCAAAAACGGGATAATGCTAGGGGGACGATGACCGCTAGTAATGTAACCACACCTCGTATACGATAGGACACTGGCCTATCACGAGCAATTCGAACATAATGGCTTACTCTCCGCCGTTACCGCCCATCTGCTAATCTGGTGTAAACTCGCCCCAACTCCACTTAGCCGTCATCATCATCATCATCAGCCGTACGACGCCCACTGCTGGGCATAGGCCTCCCCCAAGGATCTCCACGACGATCGGTCCTGCGCTGCCCGCATCCAGCGGCTTCCCGCGACCTTCACCAGATCGTCGGTCCGCCTTGTAGCGGGCCTACCCACTGAGCGTCGTCCGACACGTGGTCGCCATTCCAGAACCTTTCCGCCCCATCGGCCATCGGTTCTCCTCGCTATGTGTCCTGCCCACTGCCACTTCAGCTTTGCAATTCTCCGAGCTATGTCGGTGACTTTAGTTCTCCTGCGGATCTCCTCATTTCTGATTCGATCGAGCAGGGAAATACCGAGCATAGCTCCCACTTAGCCGCTATTTTTAAAATTCCCATTATGTACCCCTTCCCATGTTAAGTTGTGCTTTTTGTCTCGCTTCATGTCGTCATATTGTGTTTCTGTATTATTCTGTGTACAGTCATGAGCAATATCATGTACCTACTTTAGAACCCTGTCGCACTATCATATTTGACATTTAATGTGACTTACGGTTTAATTTGTCAAAAAGGTTAATGCGACATGGTTTCAAAGTGTATACATATTAGTACTCGTGACCGTACAATAAATTATTAAAACAAATAAATGACATTTTGGATGGTTGTGTCTCAAATGACAGGTTATTATAAAGTTAGTGATTATTGAGAAGATATGAATAGTATTTTATGCAACAGTTGTATAAGAAGGGTCAAAAAATGCGAGTGGCGTGAGTTGCGATGTGAGCCTTGGCGAACATCGCAATAAGAGACGCCACGAGCATTTTTTGACCTAGTTATACAACGTTGCATACAATACTTTTTCTACGACGACGTAATTTTGGTGTAGAATTCAATAGTTCTTCATCCATTTTTCCTTTTTATTTTATACTTTTTAGTGTTTTGAAACGAAACACAAAAATTTTCCAATTTATTTTCCAACGCGCGGGAAAATGGCGGCAAATGTATACTTTTTTTTTTATAGTATATCTATGGCACCAAACAAAGTAAAGGTGCCAGTTTCCAGGTCAAAAAAAAAAAACAACAACAATGCTTTTTTGGCGACATTATAGTACAGTTACACTTTGTAAACAATGCTTTTATAGGCCATAGAGCGTACACTTTTTCAAAGAGTTTAATTATGTATGTACTTATATTAGACTTTTTGGTTATTTAAATGCCAGATTAAAGTAGAGGAGTAGTAAAAGCATATTAACTGTCTGAGAACTGATATTAGGCAGCTAAATTATTCAATTGTATATGAATATTTTATGTTTATTTTTATTTTTTTAAAGAACGTCTAGGGCCCTGTGCCGAGGTTTTTCTTGCAGCTTCTTTTCCCCGGCTATACAGGTTGTGAGAAGCTGCAGTAGTTTAGGCGGATGAGACGTTCGTTATGTAAAAATGACGATTCAAAGTGTAACTATGTTACCTACTGAATAAACATATTTTTGAATATGAATTTGAGAGAAGACAATAGTCAAGGGAAAGGAGATAAATATTGAGAGTTGAAGGGAAGATAGAAGGAAAGAGAGGGAAGGGAAGACTAAGAAGAGCTTACATGGAACAAATTAAAGGGAAGGCGATGATAATATCAATCAAGTTTTAAATATAATCGACACCAGCGCCACTATCGGTGGACAATGTTACTAATTTTACGATATGATTGCCAACGTTTGGCCATATCATGAAGTAATCATGCATTTAGTTGCTCATATCGTTAAAAACGTTTTGTGTTCATTGATCGGGCCAAACTACATCATGATGTGGCTAACGAATGATATTCCATTTCATGAAATATGACCATGTCATGAAATGATCGAGCACATCATGAAATGATCAATTCTATGATCTGGCCACGACATAATACATTTACGTATTTATATATTATTATATTCGGTATTCAAAAGTTTTCAAACGTGTTTGCGTTACCGCGAAGGCAATGTTTGTTAGCAGTAAAATTAAAGGTAGCTCAGATATTATTAAAATGACTTGGAAAGTTATAAATAGCGAAAATGGGAAAGTTAAAGCACGCGATCTCGAGTATCAATTACAAATTGACGGTAAACTACTCACAAATGATAAGCAAGTTGCTGAAGCATTTGAAAAATTCTTTACTGACATTCCATTTTCGACTACCAAGGACTTGAAGTCATCTCCTGCACTCGCTCAATCACTTGTAAGGGAGCACATAGATACGTCCAAAGTAGATAAACTAACATTTACACACGTGAGTCCTAGGGACGTCTTAAGAGCTTTTAAATCTTTAGAAATCAAAAAGACTGCAGATCTTCATGGTCTCTCTGTTAAAGTCATTAACTCCGTGATTGATTGCATAGCTCCCTATCTATCATGTATATTTAATAAATGTGTAGACAATGGTGTGTTTCCAGATTTAATGAAGCACAGTAAAGTCATTCCATTGTTTAAAGCTGGTAGTACTTCTGACCCTACTAATTTTAGACCAATATCTATACTACCCACGCTTAGTAAAATATTTGAAAAAATTTTATTACTGCAATTACTTCAACATTTCAATTTAAACAATTTAATGTCTAATAAACAATTTGGTTTCTCAAAGGGTCACTCTACAACCGATGCTGGTGTTGAGTTAATAAATCATGTTTTTCAGGCTTGGGAGGAGTCCAAAGATGCTATTGGTGTCTTTTGTGACCTTTCCAAAGCCTTCGATTGCGTTTGTTATGATATATTGATCGCGAAACTTCGTCACTATGGAATAACAGATAATGCCATCGCTCTTTTGGAGTCGTACCTTAGTGGCCGCGTTCAGAGGGTTGATGTGCATGGCTCCAGATCATGTGGATCTAACGTCACTATAGGCGTCCCGCAGGGCTCAATTCTAGGTCCATTTCTATTCCTAGTTTACATAAACGACCTACCTAGTCTTGTAAAATATGAGGTGGTGCTGTTTGCAGATGATACCTCCTTACTTTTTAAAGTAAAGAGACGACAAGATTCCTTTGACGATGTAAACAACGCCATTTCAGAGGTAGTGGATTGGTTTACTGTAAACAACCTGCTACTTAATGAAAATAAAACAAAATATGTTTATTTTACGTTATCGAATGTTAGTAGGCCGCTCGATTCTATTATTGTAAAAAATAAGGAATTGGACCTCACGGATACTGCTGTATTTTTGGGAATTACTTTGGACGCTAAGCTGCAATGGAGTCCCCATATTGATAAGTTGTCCAAAAGGCTCAGCTCAGCAGCATTCGCGGTCAAAAAAATTCGTTTAATAACCGATGTAGAAACCGCGCGATTAGTTTATTTTGCCTACTTCCACAGTCTAATGTCGTACGGCATCTTGCTGTGGGGTCATGCTGCAGATGTGAACAGCATTTTTGTTCTGCAAAAGCGGGCCATTCGGGCGATTTACAAATTGGGACCCAAGATGTCACTTAGAAATAAATTTAAAGAAATTAATATTTTAACTTTGGCATCACAATATATCTTTGAAAACTTAATATATGTAAAAAAACATATAGGATTATTTGCAAAAAATAGCGATCGGCACATTGTTAATACCCGGAATAAAAATAAACTTGCTTTACAAGTCAGTCGATTACATAAGATTACTAAATCTTTTAAGGGGCAATGTATACGTTTTTACAATAAGATTCCCATTGACATTCAGAAATTGCCTTTCAACTGCTTTAAGACAGTAGTTAAACAAAAACTTTACAAAAAAGGTTATTATAAAGTTAGTGATTATTTAGAAGATATGAATGCATGGGATTAACTGTCTGAGAACTGATATTAGGCAGCTAAATTATTCAATTGTATATGAATATTTTATGTTTATTTTTATTTTTTTAAAGAACGTCTAGGGCCCTGTGCCGAGGTTTTTCTTGCAGCTTCTTTTCCCCGGCTATACAGGTTGTGAGAAGCTGCAGTAGTTTTAGGCGGATGAGACGTTCGTTATGTAAAAATTGACGATTCAAAGTGTAACTATGTTACCTACTGAATAAAGATATTTTTGAATTTGAATTTGAATATAATCATTATTTATTGATTTCTATGTATTGTTTTTAATATATAGGTCTACCAGAATCTGATGGCATAAAAAAAGTAAAAAAAATATTGATTTTCCTATGGTATTATTAAACTGTCTCCTGTCATGTCTAAGTACATGTTTTGTCAACAATACTGAGGTTTTCTAAAGATTCCTTGAAATTATTCTGAATTTCGTAAGAATATCGAAAAAACCACTTCGATCACAAGCAAGAAAGATTGTTTACATTGTTTATTGTAAAATTAGTGAAGAAGCAGTTGGAGATCAACCGCAATCTTCGATTTTAAAGCGCGTCCAAAGTTGACCGGTAAGTAGGACTAACTAGTCTTAATACTTGAATATATTTTTCCTATATTATTAGTTATTAACCTGTGACCTGTTTAGAGGAGTTCCTAGCACTACCATACGACGAATGATTGCTGAAGGTAGACCGAATGGAAGTGTATTTAGTGCACCCGGTAAAAAGAAGAGAGGTGGAAAGAAAACAAATAACCTGGACAGTTTTGATTTGGAAATAGCATAATAATATAAAGTGATCTTTTCATAAATATTTTGTTTTTTATATATACCTACCTACACTAGCTAGATTTTGCCCGCAGCTTCGCTTGCGACATCTTGGGACATAAAAAGACTGAAACGTGCGAATGTACTTACGGACTAATGGACAATGCAGCGCTGGCTGTTTAGTTCAAAACAGTGAAAATTACAGAACAAATCTGATTATAGTCTAGCGACTGATGGCAGATAACAAGGACAAAAAAAAATTATGAATATGAAATTTTGGATATATACACGGCCTAACGCCTGAAAGTCAGTTTGTGTGTATAAACAGTAGCACAAAGCCGTTATTTAAGTACTTTATATAATGTCTATATTGTCCGTCAATAGGTAAAAAATAAAAAGTATTATCAAGACGTTTTCATCCAATTACCCGAGTGTTGCTTACTATAGAAATTTTGTTTCCCCATTTGCCATCAGATCCTGGTACACCTATAGTTCATCTAGGTATAAGTACTTATATTTTTCAACATTGTTTTTATTTTGCACTGTCTATCCCGCTACACTCTTCATTAAATTCATATCCTATACCTAAAGGTTGCCTGGAAGAGATTGCTACCTTAGCAATAAGGCCGCCTGTTGTACTACCAAATGTATTTTTAATGTGATTTAAGTGCAATAAAGAGTTTTTGTATTGTATTGTATTGTACTAGATAAAACAATTCAATGGTTATTTTAAGGTACTTATGTAATATAAGCACTTCGGAAATCCCGGGACTATTAATTCCCATTTCGTCCTATTTGAAACAAGTCCATTTTTTTTAGTGTTGGACAGTCTTTTATCGACTATCGATAACATGACATGAGCTTATGACTATATCGCTTTTACGGTAGAACGGCCTGTATGGTCCAGTAGCTAAGCGTTGGGCTCACGATCCGGAATTTCCGGGTTCGAATCCCGGTGGGGACATATCACAAAAATCACTTTGCGATCCCTAGTTTGGTTAGGACATTACAGGCTGATCACCTGATTGTCCGAAAGTAAGACGATCCGTGCTTTGGAAGGCACGTTAAGCCGTTGGTTCCGGTTACTACTTACTGATGTAAGTGAGTAATCGTTACATGAGCCATGTTAGGGGCCTTTGGCAGCTCAATAGCAACCCTGACACCAGGGTTGTTGAGATTGGTAATCCACCTCATAACCTACATGATAAGAAGAAGAGGCCCAATATCGAGATCTCGAAAATGAGTTTCTCTACTCGAGGACTATCGACAGTCGATATATCGTTACCTACATCAACAACATTATTTTCACAAGTTAATCCTGTAAAACGAAACTGGTTCGCGATAGACTAACGTAAAAACACATTCGTTGTTAATTCAACTTACGATTTATGCATTCTGCCTAAAAGCAAATTAATTTTGTACCCCATACAAACAAATATCACCTTGTGGTACAAAGATAAAGATTTTTTATTGTGTATTTTAGGTACAGTCATGAGCAATATAATGTACCCACTTTAGGACTCTGTCGCACTAACATATTTGACATTTAGTGATACTTACAGTTCAATTTGTCAAAAAAGTTAATGTGACATGGTACCAAAGTGTATACATATTAATGCTCGTGACCGTACAAATAATAGTTGCAGTTATTGTCGCAAATTACATCTTACTAAATTTTTCCTTTGCAGGCATATACTCATTTGACACAGTAGCATAAGAAAGGGATGTGGTGCTTAAGCAGTGTATTAGAGCCATCTATAACAAAGCACCTTATATTTCGTGTCGTCCGCTGTTTGTAAGCTTACGAATTTTGACAGTCCCTTGTATGTATATACTGGAGGTATTTAAATTTGTTAAAAAGCATGGACATTTGTTTAAGACAGCAGCTGATATTAATCCTAGAAGGAGACGCCTACCACATGAACTAGCAAGGGACTACTGTCCAAAAACTACACTTTGTTTAGAAAGTCCTCATAACATGTGAATAAAAGTATACAATAAGATACCTAATAAATTTAAAAACGGACCCACTAAAGTTATGACTTTTAAATTACGCGAATGGCTTATTACTAATAGTTTTTATAGTATTAGAGAATTTTAGAATTTTTGACATTTGCATGCTAATAATAATTAGCAGGATAGAGATGCTGTAACACTGCTTTATACCATATTGTGACTCTGTAACCTACCTATCCTAAGCGAATAAATGATTTCTGATTTCTGAAGCAGGATGGATATTATACTATGAGGGACTTTCCATGTTACGTTTCCCAAAAATAGTATAGATGGCGCTGTCGAGATTTTCAAATCAAATCAAATATACTTTATTGCACAGAACTATTTCAACAATCAGACAAAACACATGAATACAGTACAATTTGGGCGGCCTTATTGCTCTAGACCAATTTCTTCCAGGCAACCAACAAAAGGAAACAAACATTTACAACTTCCTTTTTTCGATTTTCCTTCGTTTAACCTTCTAATTTCATGGATAACAGACATATGCATCTTTTATCTTTGTTTGTGGGTATAAATGATGATCCTCGTTACTACACCCAGGCACATCTTCCACCCATTATTATTCTGATCAAAATAAAGAGAAGCAATATAGGTAGCAACATAATTCTATACGTATCTGATCCAAATATCAAGCATCAATTATTTTTATATAGTTACATACATACGGTCACGAGCATTAATATATATACACTTTGGTACCATGTCACATTAACTTTTTTGACAAATTGAACTGTAAGTCTCACTAAATGTCAAATATGTTAGAGCGACAGAGCCCTAAAGTGGGTACATTATATTGCTCATGACTGTACATCTGCTATTGCAATATTTTGAATAATCATGTAGGTACCCGAGCAATGAGAAAATAGGTAATTATCAAGTTAAATGTGGACAGCACCATATTCTATTTTTTTTTCGGGAACTTAGTCTGGAAAGTCCCTCTTTCAGGATGGTTAAAGAAAGAAAAGGTTTTCCAAAAAGACCACATTGAAGCAATTCATCTAAAAAAAAGCAAAACTGCTATTCGACATTTGCGCATAAATAGCAATATTTAATGATTTTTTAGATGAACTGACACAATAAGGACTTTTTAACCCCCTGTCTTGTACAATATGCCAGTAAGACTTCCAAATCTACAATAAAATTAAAAAGTAATAAAATCGGAACTAACCTTTTACATTCGGAATCCAAAACAAGCTTTACAAAGTCACGACACCAATTTGTAGGTATTCGGTAAAGTTTTGCACTACACTAGGTTTGCGCAGAAAGAGATTCTAAATAGTCATCGAGTTCACAATAGCATGGCTAACACTTTGAGGAAACCTAACTCAGCCGCTAGCGGGCAGCTAGAGTTGGTATTCCTTATGACAACACGTCCACCCCCGAGCGCGTCCGACAATGAACTGGCCGTCACTTCGCAAATGACGGTGGTTTGAAAATATATTTTTTATACTTACCCACCACAAAGCAATACATATTGAGTAAGTCATCTTATTCTCTCTTCTACTCTAATATCCTCTGTCCCTTTCATATTTTATGCTCTTACTACGCTATTATGCTAATTTACGCTTTTATGCTCTTATTCTCTCGCACACGCTTATACGTCATCCAATAGCCATTTGACGTTCATCTACGTAGATAGCATTCGTATCGTTTATTGGTCGAAGCACTCGATATAATTCGCGCCGCGCGCGGCGCAGTTGTCAAGCAGACCCGGCAGGATGACGTATGCGAGAGAGAAGAGCATAAAAGCGTTAAATAGCATAATAGCGTAAAATAGCATAATAGCGTAGTAAGAGCAACGCCCGGCGCTCCCCATTTCTCCACCAAAATAGTTAATGCTATTTGCGGCAAATCTACAATATGGTACGTCAAAAAAAAAAAAACTTCTACAAACCTCGTTCCCGCTTCCGCCCATGACTCAGACAGTCCCGTGATCAGATTTTAATCAAACCATTGAAATTTATAACTTCATCCCATAGAGCAATAACATGTTTTTCATCGGAAGCCCTCCGGATCGTGAGCCTAACACTCAACCACTGGACCACGGAGGCCGTTCCCGGTTCGATTCCCGGTGGGGACATATCACAAAAATCACTTTGTAATAAATAAAGATTAAAAAATAAAAAACACTTTGTGATCCCTAGTTTGGTTAGAACATTACTGATTGTCCGAAAGTAGGATGATCCGTGCTTCGGAAGGCACGTTAAGCCGTTGGTCCCGGTTACTACTTACTGTTGCAATTAGTCGTTACATGAGCCATGTCAGGGGCCTTTGGCGGCTCAATAGTAACCCTGACACCAGGGTTAATGAGGCTGGTATTCTACCTCACAATCCACACGCCGTTAAGGCGATTCTCACACTCCCCCGCATCATGCTGCATGTTGCGTGTCTAAAAGTGCAGATCTGCATCATCGTGCATGTTTTTTACGCACTCACGCGCGTAGGGGCGTTTTGTAGATTAACGCACGGCGGCTGTCATTTCATTCAAAGCCGTTCCAAAATCACGCGCGGCACTGCCGGATTCGGTGTGCCATACCTTGCGTCTCGCCCTGCACCTACGCGGGGTGCATGTTTCTACGCTTATGTATGCGCGTGATCCGCATGAGCGCGCGTGGATGCATTTTCTGTGTGTTAGACTGTGCGTGTTTTCTATACAAACGGAGATACTTACAAGCAACGGAAGAACGTATCCACGCTGCATCATGCGGGGCAGTGTGAGAATCGCCTAACTGGGAATACATTCTAGAGTGGTTTAGTGCCCGAGCTGGGATTCGAACCCGTGACATTACGATGTAGGTAAGTCATGCGTTTTCCAAACAGGGCTGTCACGGTTTTTTTATTTAAGCAGGTTATATGGAGTTATGGGTTATATGGAGTGATGTTTTATTAAAAACATCATAGAAGGAAAGCTAGAAGGAAAGAGAGGAAGGGGAAGACCAAGAAGAGCTTACATGGAACAGATTAAAGAAAAGGTTAACGTCGTGTCTTATAGAGAAGTCAAGGAATTGGTCTTTGATAGACTGGAATGGAAAATGCTACACCGACAAGAGCGTGGCTCTTAAATTGATGATGATGATTTTATATGGAAATAGGATAAGGAGAGCCGACCCTGTATAAGCGGGACAAGGCTTAGGAAGAGAGAGAGAGAGAGAGAGAGATGATTTTATATGGACTATCTGTGTACTCATAAAGACGGTATCATAAACCACTGGCGTATCTCGGTAAGGGTCCACACAAACAGATGCGATATACCGGGTATCCCGGGTACGGCCACACAAAGGCGGGACCTCCACAAACTCCAGGATGTTCATAAAAGTGCTATCTCGAAATGGCAACCCTTTTACTCGAGTCGGGACGCGGTGGAAAGGATTAAATAGGGATCCCCATTGGATCGCTCTTAAAATAACTTTTGATAAAAATAACATAACAAATACTTTATTACACAGGAAATACAGTCTTCTTCTTCTATCGTGTGGGTTGTGAGGTGGAATACCAGCCTCATTAACCCTGGTGTCAGGGTTATTATTAAGCCGCCAAAGGCCTCTGATATGACTTATGTAACGACTACTTACTTACATCAGTAAGTAGTAAATCGGGACCAACGGCTTAAAGTGCCTTCCGAAGCACGGATCATCTTTCTTTTTGGACAATCAGGTAATCAGCCTGTCATGTCCTAACCAAACTAGGGATCACAAAGTGATTTTTGTGATATGTCCCCACTGGGATTCGAACCCGGGACCTCCGGATCGTGAGCCCAACGCTCAACCACTGGACCACGGAGGCCGATACAAAACCAGTGGGACGGATAATTGACAACTGATAATTTTAAAATGAAAGAATAACCCGGGCGAATTAAATAGGCATCTCGCTCATACGCAATCCATTAAAAAATAAAAAATAATTGACGTGTGCTGTCAACTTAATTCTGTCAGGTTATTGGCCTACTTTTATAAAATGCAGGAAGGGATTTTTAAATTTCTGCCTAAAATTGACGTGTGTTCCATAAAAAATTCATGTCTGTCTATTACCCGTCCCTTTCCTTTTCGGTGGATTAGAAAAGGATAGGTATAACTTGAAATAAACTGAGACGGTGTGTACTGGAATCAGCATCAATGATTAGATAAATAAGTAAATAAATAAACAGCCTGATACAAGTCCCACTAACAGCCTCCGTGGTCCAGTGGTTGAGCGTTGGGCTCACGATCCGGAGGTCCCGGGTTCGAATCCCAGCGGTTAGTTTGGTTAAGACATTACCGGCTGATCACCGGATTGTCCAAAAACTAAGATGATCCGTGCTTCGGAAGGCACGTTAAGCCGTTGGTCCCGGTTACTACTTGCTGATGTAAGTAAGTAGTCGTTACATAAGCCATGTCAGGGGCCTTTGGCGTAAAAAGTAATTGCGCAATGCAAACTAATGTCAAATAGCAATATTGCTTTTTTTAGATGAATTGCTCTAGGGCTGAAATAAATACTAACAAGTGGCGATTATCCAAGGTGAATTTAGTTTTCCTTAACCACCTTACGTAATATCTACATACGGAACCACCTGCAGATCCCGGCGTCCCACCCCTACACACTAGCTAGAGCTCACATTACGCGATAAGCCGGCTTCCGTCGCCGGAACAGGTATCGCAGCTGTTACACGCCGGAACGTACCTGTTATCGGTACCTATTACCACTGTCTCAGTATTGAAGTGTTAATGTGATAATATAGTTGGGTGAAATAAATGTGTCAAGGTTTATGGTGCGCTGTGACAAATAATTTAAAGGATGACAGAATTAAATGCAAAATGACGCATGCGTTGGTTAGGTATAAATATCGCCTTATAGTGGAAACCCATTGATCTCTGCCGTCTTCTGTATTTCCGAATGCATTAACCCGTGTGCTTTCAAGGCCAGAGTGAACAGGCACCTTCTGGGCGAGCTCCATCTTAGGCCTCGTCAATATCTTCGGACAAGTCTGGGGCCAAGAGCTAACCCATCAAAGGTAAAAAAAGCTACACGAATACGCTGAAAACCATGTTACAACCTCTTTAAATCTTATTCGGATGTGATTTAAATCCAGGTACTAAACTACCTTCTTCTTATCGTGTGGGTTGTGAGGTGGAATACCAGCTTCATCAACCCTGGTGTCAGGGTTATGATTGAGCCGCCAAAAGTCCCTGATATGGCTCATGTAACGGTTTCTCACTTATATCAGCAAATAATAACCAGGACCAACGGCTTAACGTGCCTTCCGAAGCACGGATTATCTTACTTTCGGACAATAATGTGATCAGTCTGAAAAAAAAATTAAAATTATTTTCAGTTCTATACTTTTCATCACTAATAAAAAAAAGAGCCACGCTTTTGTCGGTGTAGCATTCTTTATACTTTTGCGACGGGAAATTCCCCTTAATATATCAATACAGAATCATTAAAAGTATAGAATAGAAAATAATTTAAAAAAACTAAAAAAAACCATGAATTTTGCGACGGAAAATTCCACTTGATATTAACTCAGAATCATGGTCTGAATCATCCCCCGCAGTATTCGTTACGATGTCACTAACACCCTGTATCTAACTAATTTTACTCACTCTCACTATATATTTACACTCCACAGAACATACTATATTGGATAGGTATCGTTTGCTATAACATATCCTATGTTGAAATTTACTTCGGAACTCGATAATTTTGAACTTTGGTTCAATAATGTAGAGAGTAGGTAGGTAGAACCTTTAGGATTACATTCCTGTTTTGAGGAAACATTATTAAGTTACGGTTTTCACGTTACAACTAATATAAACATAAAAATTAAATTAATTTTAAGGCGTATGTGGATGTGTATGTATAGTTATGATGATGAAAACATTAAAAAAAAATGATGATGTGATTCAGCCGATTTCGGCGACTGCTTCAACTCCGACGTTCATGTGCTCGCGTGAGGCTTGTATAGCCAATCTTATTGGAAAAGATCCTCGTACATAGCGGGCATATGAGCACACCATTTAAATATAATTGATCGCCGCAGGCGGTCGGACTTTCAATTCATCGCGCTTGGCGTCAAGCTCTAAACAGCTTCGTATAGTTATATAAATTAATTAAATAAACCGCCGAAAAACGAAGACAAACTGGGTCAAATAATAATCCGCGCGACGGCAGAAGTGAAACTAATTAGGCTAATTTCCAACTAGTCAAATCAGTAACTTTTTACTAAACGTCAAAACACAAAATCACTATGGAATTTGTATGAAAAAGCAACTCACAGGTTGCGTTATAGAACAACGTGATAAAATGTCGAACTTATTATTACATTTTTCTTTATTAAAACTCAAAAATAAGTTACTTAAATAGAATAAAGAAGACGTTTTTAGTCACCTTTAGATCTGTGTTTATTTAGTATTAGTCAGAATTTCATAATTATTTACAAAAATTGCGACAGTAACGCCGCGTCGCAAAACTATGTATTTTTTAAACCTGTTGATTGAGGGGAGGCCTGTGCCCAGCAGTTCAAATTCAATTCAAATTCAAAAATATCTTTATTCAGTAGGTAACATAGTTACACTTTGAATCGTCAATTTTTACATAACGAACGTCTCATCCGCCTAAAACTACTGCAGCTTCTCACAACCTGTATAGCTGCAAGAAAAACCTCGGCACAGGGCCCTAGACGTTCTTTAAAAAATAAAAATAAACATAAAATATTGGTATACAATTGAATAATTTAGCTGCCTAATATCAGTTCTCAGACAGTTAATCCCATGCATTCATATCTTCTAAATAATCACTAACTTTATAATAACCTTTTTTGTAAAGTTTTTGTTTAACTACTGTCTTAAAACAGTTGAAAGGCAAATTCTGAATGTCAATGGAAATCTTATTGTAAAAACGTATACATTGCCCCTTAAAAGATTTAGTAATCTTATGTAATCGACTGACTTGTAAAGCAAGTTTATTTTTATTCCTGGTATTAACAATGTGCCGATCGCTATTTTTTGCAAATAATCCTATATGTTTTTTTCCATATATTAAGTTTTCAAAGATATATTGTGATGCCAAAGTTAAAATATTAATTTCTTTAAATTTATTTCTAAGTGACATCTTGGGTCCCAATTTGTAAATCGCCCGAATGGCTCGCTTTTGCAGAACAAAAATGCTGTTCATATCTGCAGCATGACCCCACAGCAAGATGCCGTACGACATTAGACTGTGGAAGTAGGCAAAATAAACTAATCGCGCGGTTTCTACATCGGTTATTAAACGAATTTTTTTGACCGCGAATGCTGCTGAGCTGAGCCTTTTGGACAACTTATCAATATGAGGACTCCATTGCAGCTTAGCGTCCAAAGTAATTCCCAAAAATACAGCAGTATCCGTGAGGTCCAATTCCTTATTTTTTACAATAACAGAATCGAGCGGCGTATATAGCAGTGGGACGTATATAGGGTTTATGTAGTTAATATTTTAGTCTATTTTTGTAATAAAGAGTACGATTCTGTGTTGTGAGCCTTACGAGTACGAAATATAAACAAATTGGCGCGGTGCCCTCGCGTTAAATTCTGGGTAACACGGTTCCCTTTCCTAATGTACCAATTTTTAGCTTCCTACTTTGAAAACTGCAAAAAGCTCCTTAAATTTCATCCCTTCTTTGAAGGAATCAGGGGTAGATTACCAAAAACAACGACGCGCGATTTATTTGTAAGTCACGAAAAGTCCGCATACCAATTTTTAGCTTTCTACCTTGAAAATGCTCGATACTAACTTTCACCCCCCATTTTACCGAAGTGGGGGGGGGGAGTTAGAAATAGACAAAAAGTAGCCTATATCACTCTCAATTCCTTCAACTATCTCCACTTAAAGAAATCACATCAAATCGTCACTCCGTTGTGTCTTGAAAGACGGACAAACAAACAGACACATACATACACTTTCCCATTTATAATGTTAGTATAGATAAATAAGTTTCCTTCATTTCGCCCACCCTAGGCCTCTGTGGTTCAATTTGAATAATTTTCCAATTTCTCCCACACTAATAGTTTGTTTTTTCGTTCAAACTTTTTGTTGTTTATCGATATAAGGTTTCCTTTTTTGTTTGCCGTCCTTAGGGACTACACAGTCTTAAAGAAAAACAAAATGTTATCAGTTGCTATATAAACAGCTTATAATACATCCTACTGCTGGGCAGAGCATACTCCACCACGCTGCTTCACTGCGGGTCTCAGTCGGAGTTCGTGAAATGGAGATAGTATTATTATACCTAAATAGATGTTTGACTGGATCAAATATACAGTGTGTCAGTGACATCGTAACGAATACTGAGGGGGATGATTCAGACCATGACTCCGAGTTAATATCAAGTGAAATTTTCCGTCGCAAAATTTATGTTTTTTAGTTTTTTTTTTTTCAAATATTTAACTCAGAATCATGGTCTGAATCATCCCTCAAAGTTTTCGTTACGATGTCGCTAACACTCTGTATCTAACTAATTTTACTCACTCTCACTATATCTTTACACTCCACAGAACATACTATATTGGATAGGTATCGTTTGCTATAAAATATCCTATGATGTTTACTTCGGAACTCGATAATTTTGAACTTTGGTTCAATAACGTAGAAAGTAGGTAGGTAGAACCTTGTGTGTTTCATAAATTTTATACCTGTCGATTACTCGTCCCTTTTCGGTGGATAAGAAAATGACAGGCTTAAAATAAACTTAGATGGTGTGTGAAATCACAACCATTGTAACTTTATTTTCAATTTAATATTGCAATCTAAAATATTAGTAGCCATTTATTTTTACTATTCAAATCAAAACATGACCATACTTCCTCACCATTTGGTTTTACGGTCACGAGCATTAATATGTATACACTTTTTGGTACCATGTCACATTAACTTTTTTGACAAATTGAACTGTAAGTCTCACTAAATGTCAAATATGTTAGTGCGACAAAGTCCTAAAGTGGGTACATTATATTGCTCATGACTGTACATCCGCATAGTTATATTGTTATACCTATCGTAAAATTTTTACGTCGTTGTTTATTCGGAATGAAATAAGAAAAGGCATGTTTTACGAGGCATAGATCCCAGTTTACTCTAGACATCAGAAATGTCACATAAAAACATATTAGTACGTGTTTATTTTAAGGTCTTATATTCAAATCAAATCAAATCAAATCAAATATACTTTATTGCACACAACATACAAAACAAATTCACACAGATGAAGATAGATACAGTACAATCTGGCGGCCTTATTGCTAAGCAGCAATTTCTTCCAGGCAACCAGTGGATAGGAAACATTACTACAATTTGGTGCGGGACAGTGCAACATCTAGTATATATAAAATAATAAGTACTATAAATAAAAAACAAATAAAAGTAAAATAAATAAAATAGAAATATATAAATATAAATACATACACACATAAACCCATTTATATCAGACGTATATATTATAATTAAATTAACTAATTAATTAATTAATTATATTGGATATAACCTCATCATATCCCTAGCATTATCCATATATATATGGTTTTCCACAGGGTCTGTTTACCTAACCTGATTACCTAAACAGAAGATTTGACAGGTCCGGTTTTTTTTACAGAAGTGACTGCCTGTTCGACCTTCCAATCCGCGAAGGGATAACCAGCCCAATACAGCTTAGGTCACACACCTCCGAAGACTCATTTCTCGGGAATGTGGGTTTCCTCACGATGTTTTCCTTCTCCGCTGAGCACGTGATAATCATTTATTTAATCCAAACATGAATTCGAATACAAATTCGACAATAATTGGTTTAGGCCTGTGCTGGATTCGAACCTGCTACCTCAAAGTGGAAGGCAAGCATTCTACCAACTGGGCTACCACGGCTGTTATATATTGGATATTACCTAAATGATAAAAATGCCTGGCGTTAATGTGTCCTTGTAGTTATTAAATAACTTGTAATGTACTTACATTGATTTAAAAGATGTGTTGCTGTTGCAGTTTCTTGTCATTTTTCTTCTCAGCCATAACACTTTCAAATTACGTAGATTCAAAAATGTTAAATTGTCCTTCAATAAGTTTAACCATGATAATTACGTTGAATAAATGATTATGATACTGATAAGAAATCATATTATGTAAAGCGAGCGTAGCTAAGTCATGTTGAATCAGTCTTATTGAAAGGAATTCGAGAAAATTAGAGCTTGTACGACACAATTGATTTCAATTTAGATCTACCTACGTTTTCTTTGGGACTCACAAAAATTGTTTAACTAAATATTTTATTGCTAGGAAGGAAACATTCCCTCTTTTTCGGCGTGAATTATTGTTTTTTTTTGACGTGATTTATTTTATTCCTAAAATACGTTGGAAACAAATGTCTACTGATAGGCACCAGGCGGCATTAAGTGGGCAGCAATAGCAGTTTCAACTAGTCAAATCAGTTACTTTTTACTAAACGTCAAAACAAGAAATTACTATGGAATTTTTATGAAAAAGCGGTCAGTGACGTCATAGAAAAACGTGGCAAAATGTTGCAATTATTTTTACATTTTTCTTGATTAAAATGCATAAATAAGTTAAATAGAAAAAAGAAAAAGATTTTGTCAGCTTTAGATCTGTCTTTATTTAGTACTTAATCAGAATTTTTAGTACTTAATCAGAATTTCATAATTTATCTTTGACCTGGGAAGCTACACAATTATTTTTCGGGATTTCTTTCGGGTAGTTTATCTTTTAACAGGCTCCGTGGCCTAGTGGTTAGAGCATTGGTCTCACGATCTGTAGGTCCAGGTTCGTTTCCCTTATCTTACTTTTCTTAGGTGAAATAAAAGGTTTTTTTTCTATTCATAATTTATTTATTTCTACATTTTGACATCAGTGCACACTTGCCAAACAAACAATTCTATAAGTAGATATCTAGACAGTTCTCAGTTTTCGGATTTAACGCTAAAAAAACACCTCCGACATTCCATTCAAAAATTTCATACTTATTGTGCGCAGACTTTCTGCGTAAGCATAGAATAAGGAATAATACTACGTATAGAACGGCAACTCTCCGCTCCTCCCCAGCGTCTGAGCTAGGTTTACCTCACCCCCCCTCGAACACAGTTTAAGGTGGTATTAATAAACGAATTTCAGCTGAGACTGCCCTCAAGATCATGCTCAAGTCTCTGTTTTTATATGAGAACTGTCACATTGACATGGGCAGTCTCGAAATTGAGATTAGTTTATTAATACCACCCTTAGACTTGAATCGTATGGTGTCAGACGTCACACACACAGATGCGCATGTACGATAATGTCAATCCCAAGTAGCAACCGATTGTCTTAAAAGAGAATTGTAGATATCTTGAAGGCAAGTAGACTAAATCAAGCCCTTGTCTTGGATAAGTCTTATATGTCTCCAAGATATCCCTCAAGATATCTTGAAGACACAGTTTAGTAAAAGTGGGCACATACTTTAACTCTTATACAAGACAGACTTAAGACAACGCTAAGTCAGACTTAAACCCTACTTTAGACAATGTTCTTGCGTATTCTAAACTTAGAATTCTTGTAGTATCACTTAATACCAAGAATGTATACTTGAAGATATCTACAATACTTAGTTAAGACTATAGGATTGAATTGCACTGAGTCAATTGTAACTTAACGAAGTAAAACTTCAGGTCATACTTAAAACGATATTTACTTCACGCGTCTTTATTTTAGAATATAATGGCGAACATTTACATTAACACAAGAAATGAAGTCTGTAAGAAAATGGCGACTAAAATACTAGTTGTTATTTTAACAAAAGGTTATTCCGCCGTTTCACATACAGGAAATTATAAACGCATGATTGTTTCTCGTGTAAAATCGATAGAAAGTGTTAAAAAACAGAAGGGCCTTGAATATACCAGAAAAATAATAATAAAATTTGTATTGATTATTCAGCAAATAAAAAAAATGGTGACATATGGTACAGATAAATTCATTTTCTATTAATATGTGACAGCTGAACGCAGTAATTGTTACTACAACAGAAATATTATATTAATTTACTTCAGTTTTTGACGATAATATTGTCAAAAAAAATTACTTGTTTTCGTCCCGTAAGTGCAAAATGGCGTTAAGTAATATTTTTCTAAATGAAGTAAGACTTTAGAAACAATTGATTTCGTAAGAATCAGTTTAGAAAAGTAAAGTCAAGTTGCACTTCATCAAGTACTAGTTAAGATAAATTTTACTTCAATTGTCTAGGAGTATACCCACTTAAGACAAAAAGTATTTAGTGAATTCCTACTTAAAACTCTTATATCTAAAGTTATCCTCTATTTTGATTTAGTGAAGTATTGTCGTAAAATCATGTTTGTTTATTTTGTGCCAGAATTAGCTATGTAACAAGTAACAATTAAAATCGAACGAGCTTTTAAAACGTATGGAAAGTATGTTTGTTTAAGAGGTAAGTTTTTCGACTCGTGGAAGATAAACAATATTGTTATGCTAAGTTCTTACTTGGATAGGAATGTGATTTACTTAATTGTTTAATATTTATCAGAAATGGAACTAACAAACATAAACTCAATTTGCTAATGAGTCTCCGCGCATACATTCTCATAGGTTACCTACATGGTTCGCTGACGCAAAGTAGGTACGATCACCGCGCTTCTAATTGCTAACGGAAACAATGTGATTATTGTAAAAATTTACGAGTGTCCGTTGAATATTGTATATACGAAGAACCCTTGCAATTTGATTAACGTCGTGTGTGTGCGCGGTAGTTTCTAATCCCACCAAAAACATTATTGTTAATAAAGGCGGCCAAATTCCCGATGACTTTTATCAAGCTAAAAACATATTGGAATCGAATCTAATGCTCACTTTAAATGCATTTAACCATACACAAAACTTAAAATATATTTATGATTGTGAATAAAGCTTAGTTAAAAATAGGTACATTTTTAAAATTATTAAAAGAAATAATGAAATGAAAGAAGAAAGAAAAGTATCTAGACACGCGGTAGCGTGTCAAGCCAAGTTCAAGAAATAGAACTGGCGAGCCGCACCGTGTGTAATATTACACGAACCATCTGGAGCCACTTTTGACCCCCTCATAAATCAAAAACTATATCACATAAACGTATCAAATTTGGCTCATATATTGAGACTTGCAACATACATATGTGTTCTAAATTTCATAAGCTTATCTCAAACGGTTATTTAGATATTAATATCCAAAAATCCTCATTTTTATCATTGACTGACTGACCTATAGATCAAAACTCTAACCCAGTTGCAGATGACCTAGAAAGTTAAAATTTGGTATGCAGATAGGTAATTAGATGAATACAAAGGAAAAAAAACTAGCAACTTTTAAATAATTAGATTCTATTATGAACGCTTAACATAAATACCTAATTAGTGCCTGTACCTAACTATAGATGTAAGAATCAGTAAGTAATCAAAACTCATGACAGCCGGTCTTTTTGTGGTAGGTATGTAGATTAACTTAACATAACATATCACGCCTATATGCCCTATCGGGGTAGGCAGAGCACTAAGTGATCATGGAACCACTTGATGCCACATTCGACAAGTACTATGAGGGTAGGTAAGCAAGTTGGAACATGTGTTTAGCGGTGATAGGTTGTCAGCTTTTCGCCCATGATACAACACAACTCTCATCCATTTTACTGGCATATATTTTTTTTAACTTAACGTGAATCTTAAACAAGTTTAATAGGTATTCAAATGTTTTATTTTTATAAAGTCGACTTTTAGTTTTGAATTTGTCCTTTTAAAAGGACCCACGCGTTACGAGGATATGTACTTACCTACAAAAAGTAATGATATCCAATCAAAAACATAAATGTGAAATGAGAGCCAAGTTCAATATTATCGTTAGCAAAGTTTTTTAGTTACAAACAAACTCAATTTGCTAACGAGTCACCGCGCATACATTCTCATAGGTACATGGTTCGCTGACGCAAAGTTGGTACGATCACCGCGCTTCTAATTGCCAACGGATACAATGTGATTTTTGTAAAAATTAACGAGTATCCGTTGAATATTGTATACACGAAGAACCCTTGCAATTTGATTAACGACGTGCGTGTGCACGGTAGTTTCTAATTCCACCAAAAACATTATTGTTAAAAATGGCGACCAAGTTCCCGATGACTTTATCAAGCTAAAAAAATATTGGAAGCGAATCTAATGCCCACTTTAAATGCATTTTACCATATACAAAACTTAAAATAGATATGTTTATGATTGTCAATGAAACTTTGTTAAAAATAGGTACATTTTTAAAATTATTAAAAGAAAGAATGAAAGAAGAAGAAGAGAACTTTTAAATTTGAACTTAGCAGGTTTTTAATATAAAACTCGATTTTTCATGGTGTAGTGTTGCCGTGCGCTTAGACTAGGTTAGACTAGTTTAATCATTTTTGAGAAGATTTGTGCGAGACGTAGGTACCTGGGCCGCCACACGCTGGTTCGGAATTGAAAAACAGGAACTTACGATTTTTTTGACAAAATTGAATGATTGTGTTATACTAATCGATAGAAAAAATTGATAGCAATGAAGAAGATATCGCATCGCTAACAAAAACAGTAGGATGTGCATTATCACAGGTTAATTTTCTGTATTTAATTTTCTGCATTCGAAAACCACCAGATCTTTTTATTTTTTGAACTTAGTCCATCTTTCTGCTTGCTTCTATTTCGATTTTATCGTCCAGTGAATAGACTTTTCTTATGTTTTACTTATTGTAGTCAAAAACGAATAAAACAGTCTTGTATAAGAGCAACAAATAATCTTAACTAATCTAATCTCAAAGCTTAGTATTAAAATTGCCTTAAGTATATCTAGGCAATTCATTTTTTACTTTACAAGACTAAACTGATACTTCAGTAAATCAATTTAGTATTAAGTGAGCCTTCAAATAATCTGAGTAAAGTAAAAATATACTTTTAGACTTAACAGTAGGCTGAGATAAGACTAAATAGTTTTGAGAATACTTAACTTGGTTTTGTGTATTCTAAATTATCTAAAGTAGGATTTGTTGAAAACTATATAGTATTAAAGAAGGAAAAGAATTTATGAAGTCCTAATAAGTCCTATTTGATTTGGATAAATCTCACTTTAGCTAAAGTTTAGACATATATGACTTAATCACAATTCTTGTTTGCTACTTGGGATGTGTAGTGTCTGTGTAAAATGACGTTGTTTGTATGAAGACTCCGGGGAGTGCCGTAAGTGCGAGCGAGATAGAGACGTGCTCGCTCCCTCTTACTCCTTGGCTGTTTACGGGTATTAAACTAAAGTAAGACTCAGAGGGGGTGAGGTGGGCGTCCGAGACAAATTGGTGCGGGGCAGAGAGTTACCGTTTTATACGCAGCATTATTCTTTGCTAATGTTTAGTATTTGTACGGAAGGGGTCGGGCAGATATACAATTTTGGAAAAACTTAGTTTGTCTCGTTAACAACATTTCAGAGATTCCAAGCTCATATTACTAACATTTTTACCCGTTGCGCACGAATCATTCTAATGAGGAAGTTTGCAGGCTACGTTTCCCCTACGCTCCGTGTGAGAGTGTTAGTGACATCGTAACGAATACTGAAGTGGATGGTTCAGACCATGATTCTGAGTTGATATCAAGCGAAAGTTGAAAAATTTGTGTTTTTTAAAATTATTTTCAGTTCCATACTTTTACGACGGAAAATACCACTTGATATCAACTCAGAATCATGGTCTGAATCATCCCTCAAAGTTTTCGTTACGATGTCACTAACACCCTGTATACGTCGCTGTCAAGATTTAACGTGATAATTACCTATTTTCTCATTACTTGGGTACATAATTATTCAAAATACAATGTATTTGAATTACAAATAATTGTTGCTTCATATTTGGATCACATTTTTTTTTTATTAAAATGGGTTTGCTCTTGACTTCGTTCTTCCACGAGGAGAAGAAGAGATCGACGTTGGAACGAGCTTACCCAGAAAATGCCTATTCACCCGTGATTTAAAAGACCCCAGGTTATAAGATTCAGGAAACACCGACGCCGGCAGCCCATTCCGTTCCTTGGCTGTGCGCATTATGAAGGATGAAGCGAAGCGCTTGGTGCGGATTAGTGGTATGTCAACCAAGTAAGGATGGTAACCCGCCGTACGTCTGGATGTCCTCAGATGGAATGGACT
This sequence comes from Pectinophora gossypiella, assembly GCF_024362695.1. Taxonomy (NCBI): domain Eukaryota; kingdom Metazoa; phylum Arthropoda; class Insecta; order Lepidoptera; family Gelechiidae; genus Pectinophora; species Pectinophora gossypiella. Next base: position 5,433,683 of record NC_065424.1, read on the forward strand.
TGGTGTAATGAGCTGATGGAGCTCATGTGCACAATCCCCGAAGTATGGCGGTGGTCTACGCTATGCAGTTTGACTTCCACCAGCTTCACATTATGTATTATACAATTATCTTCTAATAATGGGCGGAAGATGTAATTGTACCTGGGTGTAATAAAAATGACCATCATTTATACCCAAGAACAAAGATAATGGCTGTTACCCATGAGATTTTTTTCTTAGGTTTTGGCTTCGCGCGGGTTGCGCATTTGCCACAGACAAAGATAGGGAAACGGATTCGTAGGAAAAACAAGGAACGGAATTTGGAAAGAAAAAGGATAAGAAAGGTGGAGGATAAAATACCAGGAATTCTATATAAATAATTAGAATAAAATAATGGAGATATTTATAGTTTAAGGTCATTATTAATAATATATATATAGATAAATATTTGTATACAGGGTGTTAGTAACATCGTAACGAATACTCAGGGGGATGATTCAGACCATGATTCTGAGTTAATATCAAGTGGAATTTTTCGTCGCAAAATTCATGTTTTTTTTATTTATTTCTTAAATTATTTTCAATTCTATACTTTTGCGAAGGAAAATTCTGCTTGATATTAACTCAGAATAATTAGCTGAATCATCCCCCTCAGTATTCGTTACGATGTCACTTACACCCCACACAAGTACATACGGTAGCCATATAAGTAGGTATGGGTGTTAGTGACACCGTAACGAACACTGAGGGGGATGGTTCAGACCATGATTCTGAGTTGATATCAAGTGGAATTTTCAGTCTGAATATTCCTGAAAATTTTTGTGTTTTTTTAATTACTTTCAAATCCATACTTTTGCGACGGAAAATTCCACTTGATATCATCTCAGAATCATGGCCTCAATCACCCCTCAAAGTTTTTGTTACGATGTCACTAACACCTTGTATATCTGGATTCATACTGTGCAACAGAACAGGGACGGAAGTAGATCCATGAAATTAGAAGGTTAAACGAAGGCAAATCTGTACAGCGCCATCTGTATTGTTTTTGAGGAACGTAGTCTGGAAAGTTCTTCAATGCTATTATGAGGTTAGAATGCTAATCAAACTGCCTTGATAACCTAATAGAAATAAATATCCACAGTTAAAACAAGCATCATTTCTCAAATGGAAGACTTAACAACAAAACATACTTATTTAATTATGACCAGAAAATTCGTAAAATAAGACAGATATTTCATAAAATATTCTAAACATTGTTTTTGCAGGGTCGAGTTAAGGGGAAAATGTTTGAGTCCACAAAGCATAAAGTCGTTTATTCGCTGTAGAAAATAAAAACAATTCCTATTTTAAAATTGACAAGAAAATTATTAAATACAACAATCTTTAAAGTGAATTAAAAATATTTCAAAATTCGGGTTGTCAAAGTTTATTTAGGTGTTAAAATATTTTATGATATTCTCATGTTTGCCTATTTAAATACATATTGATATAATCCTAATTAATTATTACATTATTTAAATTGGTGTTTCATATTTATTTAGTGCGTAAATACATCTTTGTTAAGACATGAAAAGGTTTTTTACAGGGTTCTTACCTAACCTGAAGATTTGACAGGTCCGGTTTTTGTACACAAGCGATAGGCGTCCGATCTTTCAACCTGAGAAGTGAAGTCCAGCCCGATACAGGTTAGGTTACATACCTCCGAAACGCAATTCTCGGAAATGTGGGTCTCTTCACGATGTAAATTATGAAAAAATATAAATCAATAAAATGTTAACTAAATACTTAGTTCTTGAAAATTATATTAAGTGAATATTTTAAGTAATCAAATCACATAATATTATAATTGTAGAAACATCACTTCATACTTTTAAAAGGTACATAAAGGTATTTGTAAAGAGGCTGTTAAGCTAAGCGCAATTTTGTTTATTGTTCAGTTGCATAATTATTGGAAACTGTGAAACAGTCAAAACTATAAGTAAGTAAGTACCATTTATTTTTATGTAGTAAGACTTTGCCAGGCCATAATTTTGATTACAACTTTATAGTACGAACTTACAGTGAAAAGGAATCTATTGTACAATCAGACAACAAAATAATTCACAAAGGGCGAACAACAGGTCCAAAATTAGCATTAGCATACTAAAGCTAACAATACCTCGTTACAAGTACCACGGCAAGAGGATATCGCAAATTTCACTACCTAAATATCACAAAACACAGACAAGGTTTTAAGCAATTCATTTATATGTGATTATCAAAATCAGAAGGACTCTTACCGCGGCAGGCGTTTGACCTGTTTTAGGCATTCCATTTCTACACATAATTATTTAAAAACGAAATAAGCGCCTGCCACAAGAAGCGCCATTTTGATTTGGTTTATCACATATTTACATTTATAAAATTTTAAAAGTTACTGTTATTTTATTACTTATTATATCTTTGACACGCATATTTATTAAATATGAGTACTAATATCTTATTTTAAAACTGTTTAAAATATCTGAAAATGACTAACATCGCAAACACTAAACCAGAAATCACTTATTTAAAATAGTTCGTTGTAAATTGCTCAAACATGGGGTCATTTTCAAATATTTCGGAAAATTAATAATTTATTTACAATTTTACTTGTTTTTAACTTAATGTAGACAACGCCTTTAAAATTTCCATTTTATTTACCCGTAATACTTTTCTACGACGACGTTATAATTATTTAGCGGTCCATTTAGCCCTTAGTTCGACTCTGTTGGCGCTATATTTAATCTAGATTTTCATTTATTTAAGCTATTTATTTATTAAGCATATTTATTTACTACGTTAATTTAAATTTTATACTTAACTTATAATTATTTTTGCAAGTATGAATTATTAAACCAATGAATTATTGTGCTTTATTCGTTTTTAATTTTAAGTTCTGTGCAATTTATTTATTTAAAATATTGTGTCGGAATTTACTTCAAATTAATGTGCTTTGTGCTTTTATACGAATTATTTATTAGATGTAAACGATAGTTGTGTATTTTAAAGTTTTGATATAACATGTATTTTCAAAAACTAAGCAAATACATAGTACTTATATATAATGTTAAAATAAAACTGAATATTTGAAAATAGGTTTTAATTTTTGAAATAGATATAAAAAAACCGTTTTAACTAAATATTTAACGGTACTTTTTCTAATTTTGATCATGAACTTCCATATACGTTAATAATCAAGATATTATTTTATAAATATAGCATGTCTATCGTCTGCATATATTATTATATTTGGCGTAAAACTCTACGATGATATATTTTTCATATAATTCTTATCTAAATTACATTCTCCTAAAAGGCATAGGATACTTTTAATACTCAATGGTCCATAATTATAAATATCTAAATATTACAGTATTCAACACAATGAGACGTATTAATATAACTTTGAAAGTTCTAAATATTATCTTTATCCGCATCTAATTGTGTTCATTGCTGTACGTATATTAAAAAGTTTGGCTAAAGCTAATAATAAATAAGTAGGAATAAAATTTAAAAACATAATTTATATGAAATATATACAATTATTGATGTAAATCTGGATTTAAAATCTAGATATTATTTTACCTTTTTTTTTAGGTATTTTTAATTACGGTTGTTTCGTAAATTATTTTTCCGTAATCGAATAATAAATACAAAACATAGCATGACTCCTGTATCCCCGAAGGAGTAGGCAGAAGAGTACGGTCACGAGCATTAATATGTATACACTTTGGTACCATGTCATATTAACTTTTTTGACAAATTGAACTGTAAGTCTCACTAAATGTCAAATATGTTAGTGCGACAGAGTCCTAAAGTACAGTACCCACTCCTCGCCAGCTATGTTTAAGCCCCGTGTAATAGGGGGTGAGTGTATTGTCAATAACCGGACACAAATCCTGGAAATCACTAATTAAAAATAGTTGCTCAAGTTACCACATGAATGAATAGAAATACTATCAAATAACACTCTCATATTCCAACACGTCACAATAGATATCAAAACCCATATAAGCAGGTACAAGTATTTCGTATTAAAATTATTTATTTTATTATTTCAACTGACTAGAAAATAAATTATAATAATTTATTATTTTGACTAGATAATTTATACGGGATCTCAACTTTATAAGTTACAGCTATGTGATTGTCTAAGTTTGTCTAAAAATGAAGATAAAAAGTACCGGTTGGGACCTCTTTTTGAGCTTATAGCCTGTGTAATGGTACTGGCATTTTCTCTTAAATAATTATAAAATATTTTAAAAAAGTATTGACTAAAAACTTTTTTGAAAATGTAAATAGATCTTACTAAAAACAAAGGAATCTTGTTTTTGTATGTAGAAGTATGGCTGGCTTTGCCTTTGCCAAATGGGATAAATCGACAAAAATGAACTGTCATTTTGACAGCGTCGAACGTTATGATTACGTTGGTTGCACGGCTTTGCCTTTCCCCAAGGGGATAAACAAGTTAAAAAAGTTACGTGATAGTTAGAGAATCACGCCCCAGTAACTAACAAAGTTGAGACCTTCAATTAACATAAGTACGAAAATAACATATTACTTTAGCTAAAGTAATACAAACTTTTCAAAAATACCTCGTACCACAGATATTAAAGTCCATTTCAGTAGTCAAAATATTTTTGGAAAGTTAAAAATGTAGGAAAACTGCACCCATACATTTTAATAATTTAAAATATGCTCATGTTCAGTCGTCATATATATTTTGGGGCTATTATTTCTTATCAATTCCTTATAATTTCTCGATAGGTATTTGGCGCCCCAATTTGCGCTCCTTATTTTAGGGCCTTCTCCTTAATTCAGCCCTGTAATAAATTATGCTAGGTTGATATTGACTCCAACGCCCGTCACAAACTCGTCTCTTATTAGAGGTAGAAGAGCTGGGTGCCTGTAACAATTAATAATTATTATGAATATTAATAATTCAATATATATTTACAGGGTGTTAGTGACATCGTAACGAAACCTTTGAGGGATGATTCAGACAATGATTCTGAGTTGATATCAAATGAATTTCCCATTGCAAAAGTATGGAACTGACAATAATAAAGAAAAAACAAAAAATCATGAATTTGCGACGAAAAATTCCACTTGATATTAACTCAGAATCGTGAGCTGAATCATCTCCCTCAGTAGTCGGTGTCACTAACACTAATATATAATATTTATGTATCTAGTCTACTTATTTATTTATGACATCTTTACAACAGCGGGAGTAGTGGATGAGGCGCAGGAACCGCTTCTCAAATTCCATAGCAACTTTACCGGCAATGTATATTTTATGTGATAGGCTGCAATTTTGTTATCATTACTTTTTGTAAGATACTGCATACAAAAGTATTTTTTTGATGAATAGCCGATCATACTAAGGTTTTTAACTTTCCTGCGATAAGGAGGGACTCACGATAGTCGATATTTGTTTTTTTTTTCCTGTAGGTTACAATGCACGAGACGACCTTTTAATATACTATCGTGGAACTCCATGCGTCGTAAAGTTTGCGGGCGAGTGAAGTGCGAAGTTGATGTATGAACTATTTGCTCATACTTGTATGGCGCGCGTTTCGCGCTCACTTGGCCCTTCCAAGCTCTTTTTTCTATTCTGTGGCTTCCTTGGTATGGCGCAACTAGAACTAGTGCTGGGTACTACGCATTTTTTTTTGACGTGACTTATTGTAGGTTTGCCGCAGATGGCATTAACTACTTGGCCGGAAAAATGGGGAGCGCTGAAGGCTGTCACCCGGGACTACGCATTCAACTGCGGGTAAATCGGTCCAGCCAAGAATGAGTTGATGCGGCCGCTTCACACGCCGACGTGAGTTAACAGGCGACATGCGGACCCGTGTAATTCAGTGCTGAGGGCATATCTCCCTTGTTTCTTTGATCTGTGGTTATTAGTGTGGTGCAATGGAATCGATTCCTAAAATGTCTGAAGAACAAGACTAATGACTGCACTAACGATAGACGGCATTTTTGTCGCTTTTGAACGTGTTTTTACCACTTGGCTGGATTTACTTTTTTTATTTACTGTTGCGTTGTTTTTTTTGTGACGTGTCTTATTAACATAAGCTCTCGACTGTAGCCCAATGGGGTAGTCGAAAGATGAACTAAGTATCCATCCATACCTCACCGAGTTTACTGTTATAAGTTCTGTTTTTGTTTTGTTCTTTCTGTTTATTTATTTATTTGTACACAATAAAACAGACACAAGGAACATACAAAGAAGACAGATAGTACAGGTAAGCTTTCTTTAAAGAAAGAGATTTCTTCCAGCTGACCTACGTGACGAGAGAGATATTCATCGCATAATATTATATAGATAGACATACACATATCTGGGGCCTGTTTAATAAAACTTACAATTGTAAATTACAACGACAATTTGGTGTTCATTACGTAGCTAATATGAAACTGCAAAATATTCGTGATCATACACTTCGCAATGTACATCAAATCGTCAATGTAATTTACAATTGTAAGTTTTATTAAACATGCCCCTGTTGTTAGACCAATGCGATACGTGATGAGCCGTATCGAGACTCATCTTACATTTGCCGCATATGGTGTGAGCATGAATTACTTGGTCGCAAAGGAATGGTTTATTTATGAATGTGATACGAAAAACACTCTTGCTTCTGTTTTATGCGGGCCAATTTGTTCATTTGTAACGAGCGCGACACGACCATTCAAAAACAAGCTACAAAGGTTGTGCATCTCACTCATGCGGGTGTATCTCACAAGCTTTAATCGACAACAAATAAAATAAGGGGGGTTAAAATGTCCACATCGAAGCAATTCATCTAAGAAAACAATATTTCAATTTGACATTTGCACATATATAAAAGTAAGTGCGCAATGCAAACAAATGTCAAAAAGCACTTAATGTCATATTGCATTCTTAGATGTATTGCTTGGATGTGGCCATTTAACCCCGAAGATCATATCACTAAATGCGTGTTTAAATGTTAGGAAGGTAAGCGTGCTCCACTTCGGACCATATAGTGCCTTATCAATACGTAGTTAAAACGAGCCTCCAGTAAAAAAAAAATGTGCCTACTCACTCATGCGGGGCCATGGCGCAACGTATTTTTGCGTGGTAGTGCGTGCGCGAGCCAGCAGCGTCATCACAGCGCGCTTAGTGAATACACAATAAATTATAATAAGTAAGTAAATAAATAAAAACAAGCTACAGAAGTGGTGCTTGGTCATGCGGGGCGGCCCATGCGGGCCCGTGTTCGTGCGTGCGCGAACCAGCACCGTTTAGCGACATAGCGGCCGGGCGTAATGTACAATAAATAAATAAAAACACGCTACAAAGTGGTCCTACTCTTCATGTGAAGCGGGTCATGCGCGCGCGTGTTTACAGTTAGTGGTGCGTGTATGAACCAGCAGCGTTATCGCATATAAAATAATAAAAAAATAAAAACATGCAACGAATAATGCTCTCTCATACAGGGTGCGCCATGCACGGCGCGTATTTGCAGGCAGCGGTGAATGCGCGAACCGGCAGTTATCGCATATAACAATTAATAAACATATAAAAACATGCAACAAAGTAGTGCTGCTCACGCATGCGGGGTGGGCCATGCCGGCACGTGTTTGCACGTAGCGGTGCATGCGCGAACCCGCAGCGTTATCGCATGTAAAATAATAATAATAAAAAAAAACATGCTACAAAGTGGTGCTACTCACTCATGCGGGGCGGGCCATGCGGGCGCGTGTTTGTGCGTGGCGGCGCGCGCGCGGGCCAGCAGCGTCATCACGGCGCGTTTAGTCGGCGACATGGCGGCCCGCGCGCCGCCCAGGAGGGGTCGCTTGCGCGCTGTGCTCGCAGCCGCCCCCCCAGCCGCACCTGCCGCATATAAACTCTAAATGCGCTTGTTGCAACCTCTGATGGCCTTGCCAAATTATTTTCGCTTTCGTTAACGTTAAACTAAAGCGGTTATTACATCTGCCAATTCGTCCTGCCCGATGCGATAGTCTAATAGCAATTTGCGTAACCATGGCAACCACGATCTCGAGCGAGTCTAATAGCGTCGATTTTCTCAATCTCGATGCGACCAGTGCCGTGTTTATCAAGATTTACAAGTTCACAAGCTACAAGTTACTTACAAGTACGTGTAAATTACGTTTATCAAAAAAAGTAGGGGGATTGTAAAATATACTTGTGAAATAAATATTGACACCTGTAACATGTAATTTACATGTGTAGTTTTGATAAATACATTCTTGTACTAATGTTTTTTTTTACAAGAAAATTACTTGTAATACAAGCCTTGTAAGTTTTGATAAACAGGGCATTGGACGCATCGTACTGGGTGGGTTTGGTAGTATAATAACCGCTTAATGAAATTCAAATGTGATTCCCGCTCGCTAACGTATATTCTGCGCGTTTCGAAACGCCTTGGGCAGGCGCGTGTCGTCCTCTAAGCAAGTTGTTTATCTAATTCAGACGGGTTATACGTCAGCGAGCCATATACCTCATTGTTAAGGTGGATGTTTCGTTACTGGGCTCCATCATTCGTTTTATCCCACATTTATAAGTCGGTTTTCATTCCTTTGCGTAATGTTAACGAAAGCGTAAATATTTTGGCTAGGCCGTCTGTTACTTAATAGGATCGTACTTGCGTAGGTATAGTGCTGGGTTTGCATGACAACCGCGCCGCGTGCAGCGCAAATTATATTGAGCGCTTCGACCAATAAACGATACGAATGCTATCTACGTAGTTGGACGTCAAACGGCTATTGGTCGAAGGCCTCGATATAATTCGGTTGCCGTGCAGAGCCTACTGATATCCTTAAGCCAATGTTCTGAGCGGGTATAAGCACAAGAGTGAATAGGTACTATATGAGTTTGAGTCAAACCTTACAAGCCCAATAATAATTATTACAAGAACGTGTTTATTAAAACTACACATGTAAATTACATGTTACAAGTGTCAATATTTATTTTACAAGTATATTTACATTCCCTCTACTTTTTTTGATAAACGCAATTTACACGTACTCGTGAGTAATTTGTAGCTTGTGAACGTGTGTACTTGTAAGTTTTGATAAACACGGCACAGGCTGTATCGTGGTCAAAAGTACTCAAATCTTTTAAGAAAAAAAATAATGGTGTAATGTAGGTGTTGTTGGGAATTACACTCGTTGAATCTATAGGGTGTTAGTGACAACGAAACGAAACGGTGCGGTGTGTGGGAGCATATACGTGCGCCTGAGTTTGCTAGCCCTACGACATTATCTTGGGATCAGAGGCTGCTCCACAACAACTCAGTGGGGAGCAACGTCTGCTAACAGAAAAAAAAATACATTCATTCATTCATTCACATAAAATGTTTTAAAATCACTAAACATTCGATAAGGCACACTTGTTTTGATAAAAAATATTATATTTATATGATGTGGTGTGTGATGTATGTGTATATGTTTTATTTGTGTACCATTTTTTTTTTGCTGCATAGTGTGATGGATGCGGCAGAGACTTGGTTAGGGAAACTTAAGCTGGATATACGTATGATCCACGCAGGATATTTTATTTTCGTCTGCCATACGCAATAATAATAATCATATTTTGATGTAATTCCTTGAACCTGTATCACTTAGTAACAAGCGCCATGTTTGTTTCTATTCAACCTTTAAAAATATATACCTTAGATAATTTGATATTTAGGATTAAGCCGGGTTCCCGAGTACCGAGGCTTGGTTTCAAATTGAAAAGGATGGCTTTACTACCCTCCTATATTTGGTCCGCGTATTCTATTAAATATCCCTCCTTGCATACGAATAGAAATAGTAAATCTTAGGAAGAAAAGGGGTAGGATTTGTGCACAGAACATAGAAACAAGGGAGATATGCCCTCAGCACCATATTACACGGGTTCTATAGATTTACTACTACCATAGATTGAACATCAGCGCTCAAAAAGTGGGACGCAAAGTTACTGTTAATATAGGGACTTTGACAGTACTTTACCCCAGTACGCGATTAGGCGCCGAACTGGCAACACTGGAAAGTGCGTGGTAAAAAGTTGCAAAAATAGAAGACAAGACAAGAACAACAAGAAGGATGGGACATCCTATTTCTATAAGTAATGGCATTGAGCATGTTATCATAGTATAAATATTTTTCGCAGTAGAACCCCACCAAAATTATTATTTTAGTTTAAAATACACTACAACAAGTAGATAGATAGAAAGATAAAATACTGGTACAAGTACTCCCAAGTACAAATATTTTTGTTATACTTCTATTTTTATTTTATTAGATTTCTGTAATTTTTATTGACTTTTAATAATTTGAATTTGGTTTATGTGAATTAATTTAATGACATTTATTTAAATCTGTACAACAATTAATTTCATAATAGGACCTTTGTATTGACACTTTTATATTTTAAATTTTATAAATTTTGCATGATTTATGTAATTAAAGCACACAATAACGGGTTCTTACCGCGTTTTAATGGGGATATGAGACTCTCGATATTTATATGATTTATGTAATTTAAATGCACGGTAAAGTATATTTTTTTGTAACATCTGTCACACTGCATTTATGGCAAATAAAGAATCTTATCTTATCCCGGTCAATCCGTGTCGCAGTATTACCCGGCCGCGTTACGAAGCACCACGCGCTAGTATACGTAATAAGACAATGCGTACTTTCTTAATTTGACACGATATTATTGAATGTATTACCACTTAAAATAAAATTAGGATATGTCAGCAGGAATCGGGGCCAGTATGATCATTCGGTTCCACCGGCTATGCCCCCGCGGCATCTCTCTTTAATAAGAACTCGAGGTCTGTGTGGGTTTGTAAAGTATAGATTTCACAACGACACGTATAAAAAAGAACACGAAAGAAGACGAATAATTGCTATTAATTCCTATAACCATCACACACACACACACACACACACACACACATACACCCTTGCATGCACATCATCTCACATACATAATACACACATTCATGTTATAATTCACACGTCTGAAATAGCTGATAATGCATCCAAATTTTTGCTTTTATTTAATTTTTTGTTCTTCTTTTCATTTTATTTAAAAAGAAAAATGTTTATTTATATAAAGTAGTGGGCGTCGTACGGCTGATGATGATGATATAAAGTAACCCTCAGAAGCAGCGTGGTCACTCGACTCGAACATATATTATTTAATTGCTTACTGGGAGGTCCACAATTTTGATATTGTAAAATAATGAAGAAAAATAAAATTATTTTTATTTTTTTATTTTATTTTATAACCAACCTTCAAACAATGACAAAGAAAGTAATAACTAAGATTGTAAGTAATAATAACATCTGTCATTGGTCCAATTTCAATTTAGCGAGCTCTCGTTTGAGAATCCAGGAGGTCCGTGTTGCTCTATGTTTGAGAAAGACAGTTCATTTGGCAACAAAGAAGATTAAACATCAAAGAGTTTTTCGCGTTTCAACGACAATTTCGATGAGAAACTGCGGTTTTGGTGCAAGTTGAAAATTCAATTCTGCATGTTTACCCGGCGACTGATATTCACAGAGTTAATAACGTTTTTTTGTTTCTTTTTTTGACGTGACATATTGTAGATTTGCCGCAGATGGCATTAACTACTTGGCCGGATGTTAATAACACAACACTCGCGGACACTTTCATAAAAACGCGGTTCTCTACGCTTACTGTGGGGTAGTGTTGTTATAGAATCCATACCTAACATTATAAATGCGAAAGGGTACGTGTGTGTCTGTTTGTTTGTTCGTCTTTCACGGCAAAAGGGAGCGATGAATTGGCGTGATTTTTTTAAGTGCTGGTAGTTGAAGGGATGGAGAGCGACATAGGCTGTTTTTTATCTCTTTATAAGATTACAAAGAGAAAAAAAAACAGACTTCCACTTCCTTCCTTGAATAGAGCATTCCGCAATTTTTAAGGTAGAAAGCTAAAAATTGGGATGGGATTATTTGTGAGTAACAAAAAATTGTGCATATATATTTTTTTAATTCTGCCCTTAACTGTTACTTTTGAGACGTAAATGCTCACCAAGACAGGATTTTGCGCAATTCAACCCTAAAGGGGTTAAAAGTTTGTAACTTTGTAATTGTTTAAAGGCTTTTTAAACCTTTAAAAAGCTGTTAATCATCCGTCCCTTTCCTTTTCGGCGGATAAGAAGATGACAGGTATAATTTAAAATAAAATTTGATGGTGTCTACAGGAATTAGCACAAATAACTTTTAAAATAAAATAAATAAGTCCATAAAATAAAAAGGAATCGAAAAAGAGTTTAATTTTGTATATAAGTTACAAAGAAAGCTGACAATTATCCATTAAAATCTTTTTTTTTAAATCTCTAACTTCTATAGTTTAGGAAAAAAATATTTAAAATTGAAGTACCTTAGTTTTGCAGGTCAGTGTATACAGGGCACATCGTAACAAAAACTTTGAGGGACGATTTAGACCATGACTCTGAATTTATATCAAGTGGATTTTTCTGTCGCAAAAGCGCGGAACTGAAAATAATTTATAAATCACTAAAATCTTCATGAATTTTCCGACAGGGAATTCCACTTGATATGAATTCAGATTCATGGTCTAAATCATCCCTCAGAATTCGGTATGGTGTCACTAACACCCTATATCTAAAACAATAAAGGAAGCGCCCCAGAGCATAGTGTTAGACCGCGTTAGTATTTTTTACTTTTACACCCTCCACATTAAAGTAATCATGCTAGACATTTTAAGCACTATTTTAAGTAGTAGACAAGGCAATTTTAATAAAGATTTTAATACCCAAAAGTTACATAAAAGGTACAAGCTAAATAACATTAAAGGTAGATCAAAAGGCGAAGTGACAAGAAAGCTTAATATAAAAAGTGTCAGTGACAAGAAAGCTTAATACAAGAAAGGGTGAGTGACAAGAAAGCTTAATATAAAAAGGGGAGTGACAAGAAAGCTTAATATAAGAAGGGGGAGTGACAAGAAAAGCTTAATATAAGAAGGGGGGAGTGACAAGAAAAGCTTAATTAATATAAGAAGGGGGGAGTAACATGTAAGCTAAATAAAGTGACGTACCGACCTTGCGTTGCTAGGGCGTGCACGGCAGCAGGTTTGACCCCCCGTAGCGCGGGGTGGGCATGAAGAACCCCCCCTAGTACTGGGCTGCTGAGGCCCAGGATGTCCCCTCCACCTGGGATAGGGGGTCTGTTAGTCAAGCGTCATGCTGTTAGATACATAGAGATGAATATTTAATGAGTTTTTTTATGCTGGATTGGGAGTGAAAAAAAAAAACCAGAACACATCCAGCTGCCTGTCTTTCCGGGCATGTTGTAAAATCCGACAGAGGGATTGTGTCCTTTCCAACATGATGAACAATTGTTATGGGCGATAGGCTGATCTCTTATCACCATTAGGTTCATCATAGGAAGGTCTGGGGGTCTAAAAAGGCGACATGGGTTAATGCTTTCTTATGTGAATTGTTTCAATAGGGCCTTTTATCTCCCCTGTCTAGTATTTTCTGCGAACATTTAGGCGTGTAAATGCAGTTGACATCTCACTTGGAGTCTAGTTGGTTGCCAACCAACAAGACACTAGGTGACGTTGCGTTTGTACAACTGAATACATTTTGTTGGGAGTGCAACCTTGCGCCACATGGTCGCTTGGGGTCCTAGTGAAAAGGATTGAACTACATTTGGCTGCATCGTAGTGCACTTTTTCATGCTTCTATCCTTTTTTACCACTTGTTTTTCGTCATTTGCTAGAGTGAGATAAAGGATGGGAAGGGAGTGCGACCGCACTCCGACCGCGTCCTCGGATCCGTCACGTGCGGTCGCATTATCTCGCTCAAGCAAATGGCGGTTGTGAGGGACAGAATAGGATAGAAGTGTTTGAAAGTACGGTTCCGTGCTGCCTGCAGATGTGGTTCAATCTTTATGAAGTGTTGACTAGAGATGGTCCTCCTTTTTTGACGTGACGTTAGTTACCAGCTCAAAAGGTGGTGTCCATAAACATAGGTCGTGTTGGTTTGAATGAAAGGGCGGTTATGAAAAAATATCCTTTAACCAAGTAACAGAGGGAGATTTGACGCAAATGACGTTAACTAGTTGGCCGGATCCTCATCAATACTGACCTAATATCGAGTTCTGTGTGAGCAGGTGATGAGTTGGCGGCTGCGGTAGGACTCCACCACCGACCAGTACCCCCGTGTGGCCAGCTGCGATCTGCGTGCATGAGGAAAAAGGCTCTTCAAACGTGCTTTTAAATTTGCCTCCGATGGCAGTCACTACTTGATCAGACAAATGGGGATCGCTGAAGGTCTGGTACCAGGATACTGGATATACAGAGGAAGTCTGGAAGATGATGGCAATAGTCTCGCCCCCTGTTACATAGACTTAAACATAGCTGGCGAAGAGTTGGTGTATATATTGTACAACTCTGTCTACCGCTTTGGGAATACATGCGTGATGCTGTGTTTTGTTGTTAAGTCTGAAAGTAACGCTGGTCATCGAGAAGTTGAGGAGCAACAAGTTAGCGTGATATGGGCATGTGATGGGGAGGGATGAAAGGAATATTACGGGGAAGTTGATGAGTTTAAATGTGGAATATAGAAGTAGGAGACGACCCAAGAAAGTGTGGATGGATTGTGTGAAGAAGGATATGTGTGTGAAAGGTGTGAATACTGAGATGATGACTGACACAGATGAATGGAGAAGGAATACATTTGTGCCGACCCCTCTTAGGGTGGAATAAGGGCAGGAGAATGAGAAAGGCCTGTGGGTTCCTAAAACAGCTCAGGGTATTTTCTTGTTATGTTATATTTGCGATTATGTCATGGGAGCAAGCTGCAAAAGATCGCAAGAAGTGGAAATCTGTCATTGGAGCTCTATATTCCAACAGAGTGTAAAAGGATTAGAATAAGAAGAAGACTATATTTGCGAGAAGTTGCCTAAAGTAGTAGTTATAAGTCAGGGTGTTAGTGACACTGTAACGAAAACTTTGCGGGATGATTTAGACAATGATTCTGAGTTGATGTCAAGTGGAATTTCCTGCTGGAAGATTCTTGAAACATTTAGTGCTTTTATAATCTTTCAATGCCAGGTGATGCTTTAAAAAAAAGTTAAAACATAATAATTTATTACTTTTTTTCATATTTTATGTTCACCGGTCTTTCTCTTATTGTCGGACGTGTCTTGGAACCTTTTGTAATAACCTATAATAAATAATATACGCAAAGTGGCAAAACAATCAGCATTTTATTAGTCTACGAATGGTGAAAGTAATTGGATTATAGATATTGGATTCTGCTACGATCAAACCACACTGGGTATAGAAATTAAGCTGTTAAGTATACCCCGAATACTTTATACAAACAACCTCATTTTACACAAACACCACACATTGACGTCATCGTACGCGTGCATCTGTGTGTGTGTGACGTCTGACACCATACGATTGAAGTCTAAACTATGTTCGAGGGGGTGAGGTAAACCTAGCGGGTGGTGGTGAGTTGCCGTTCTATAGGTAGTATTATTCCTTATTCTACTATGCCGTTTAGTGGCCCCGATTTCTGCAGACACATCCTAATTTTATTTTAAGTTATATCGGCCACTTTTTTATCAGCCGAAAAGGAAAGGGACGGATGATTGACACCTGTTGTCAATCTTGTAATGTGTGCTGTCAACTTAATTTTGTCGAGTTATAGGCCAATATAAAATTTTGGAAGGGCTTTTTAAATTTCTGCCTAAAATTGACGTGTGTTCCATAAATTTTATGCTTGTCGATTAGCCGTCCCTTTCCTTTTCGGCGGATAAGAAAATGACAGGTATAATTTTAAATAAAATTAGATGGTGTGTACAGGAATCAGCAGCATTATCTGTAGAGAAACAAATAAAATAAATTAACTACAATAACTCACGGCCTCCAAATCACAAAGTTCAGTACCATATTTACCTGATGATGAGCAGCGGAGAGGTGATCTGGGGCCGGCGTGGGCGCAGGGGGGGAGAAGTCGCGGGAGCTCGCGTGGTTCATGGGCAGCCCTGGCAGCGGTGCCTGCGCTGGCGATGGTTGCATGCCTGATAGCTGTGGGGGCAAAGAATAAAATAAATAAATATTTTTTTATGTTAATTTTTATTTTATATTATACTTTCTTTCGTCTGTCAGTTAATGTATTTTTGTGTTTATTATTGTTGTGGCGTCCTCACATAATAAACTTAAATTAACAAAATTTTTTTTTAAATAAAATTTAAGTTCTATTTTAGGGTAGTGTATACTAAACTATATTAAGGAATTAATATAGTTTAGTATGCGTATAATTAGCGTTGCGTAAAAGTTTATAAGCATGTATTGCTGTATTTGTACCTACCTAAATAAATAATTAAAACAGGTGTTAGTGGCATCGTACCAAAAGAAAAACTAGAATATCTCTTTAATTGTACTAAAATCGATGGTAGGTGATTTTCTCGTCAGAAATGTTTAATTAAGATTTGAGATTTTGCTGCGCCGCCATGTTAATCGAAAAAAAATATTGTAGGTATATTGCTTATTTTTATTTATATTATTATTTTTTATTTTAAACTTGGGTTCTATGCAACTTAAAGCACAATATAGGACTGGAAATGATTTAGAAAAACACGTAATTTTTTTAGGAAATTAAACTTATTTATTTAAATTTTTTGCATCCAAGTTTTTTGGCTGATTTGTTAGTAGAGGTTGCCTGGAAGAAATTGCTACCGAGTAATAAGGCCGCCCAGTTGTACTGTTGCTAAATGTTTGTAAGTATATTTTGTTTTTGATTTGATTTGAAATTCCGCTTGATATCAACTCAGAATGTTCTGAATCGTCCCCCAAAGTTTTCGTTACGACCTCAATAACGCAGTTTTATGTAATAATGCATTTTAATCAATAATCGCACAATAACGAAAATCTGATTACCAGCAATCGGTCTGATTGGGGTTTTTTCTACAAATTGCTTATTATTGTGTGCATTATTGAAATGTAATATGACTGATGTTAGTAATTTCCTATACTCATTCAACTCTGACACGAAAATATGGTCTTACTTATATTAGTATAAGCACAAGCTCACGACTATATCCCAATTGGGGTAACCAGAGGTACATCCATCGCAAGATGGACTTAGTACCCACACCTGACCATGTGGGTAGGTACTGTAAAATAGCAATTATCATCATCATCAGCCCATTAACGTCCCCACTGCTGGGGCACGGGCCTTCCCTATGGATGGATAGGGAGATCGGGCCTTAAACCATCACGCGGGCCCAGTGCGGATTGATAGTTTTTAACGACTGCTAATGCAGCCGGGACCAACGGCTTAACATGCCTTCGGAAGCACGGAGGAGCTCGAGATGAAAACTAAAAAAAAAAACAGTAAAAATAAAAAAAAACAATAAAAATCTATAAATAAATGAAAAGTGGCAGTGACGTACGGACGGACAAGCCGACAGACGACGTGGCGATATATCCATAAGGGTCCCGTTTTTTGCCATTTGGCTCATCATCATCATTATCAGCCGTACGCCCACTGCTGGGCATAGGTCTCCCCCAAGGATCTCCACGACGATCGGTCCTGCGCTGCCCGCATCCAGCGGCTTCCCGCGACCTTCACCAGATCGTCGGTCCACCTTGTAGCGGGCCTACCCACTGAGCGTCGTCCGACACGTGGTCGCCATTCGAGGACCTTTCCGCCTCAGCGGCCATTTGGCTACGGAACCCTTAAAATCGTCTCAAAATCTCAAAAAGTCAGAAATAATTTATGTTTAATAAAATGTTAGGTTTATAGAATCTTTATTTCTTATTAAAGACTTACAGTCACTTACATAAGAAATACTTACTAATAATAAAATGTTAGAATCTAAATTCTGAAGTCGGAGTATCCAGCAACCTTCGCTAATCTGCAATCCCTGCAAATGCCCCACTGTGTTACTTACAGTGGGTGGAAACCTTTAGTTCAACTGTCGTTCCATTTATCTGTCGGTCTAACAGAAAATTCAGTGATGATTGGGGGTATTTAGTCCATCTTGCATCTAATTACCTCATTTAGGATATGGTCGTGAGCACTCCGACTCCAGAATTTAGATTCTAACATTTTATTATTAAGTAAGTATTTCTTATGTAAGTGACTGTAAGTCTTTAATAAGAAATAAAGTTTGGCGGCGAGGGTGTGCTGCCGCCAAAAGATGGTTTCGGGGTACGGAACAGAGCATAGTACCCCGCTAGCCACAAGTCGGTAGTATGACTAGGGATCGACGATCCACTAATGTCATGTTGGAAGTTGTATATATGCGTCACGCTGTGTAAACTTCGATAGCGCGTTTCAGGACTGGATTATTGAATGGTTGCGCCATCTTTTGCATGCGGGCAGAACTAGCTAGTCAACTAGGTCCGCCATAGAGGAAAGTTTAACTATCCTAAAAGTTCTGTTTTCAACCAGCAAAGCTTTGAGACGTTACAAGACTTCTAAAGTACCCATTTAATCGATTTCCAAACCAGTAACTTTAAGTTCCTAAGCGGAATTCAATTATCAAGATGGCTTGAACCATCTCATCACCTACAGCTATATAATTTAGTCTACAAATTACAGGGTGCTTCGTTTTAATAGTCGAAACTGTTGGAGCCATTAGTGGAGCACAAGTGCTATTACTTGAAGTGTTTGAGAGGAGAAATACTATTAACATCATGTTAGAAAGGACAACAGCCTCCGTGGTCTAGTGATTAGAGCGTTAGGCCCACGATCTGGAGGTCCGGGTTCGATTCCCGATGGGGACATTGTCGAAATCACTTTGTGAGACTGTCCTATGTTTCGTAAGGACTTTACAAGCTTGAATCACCTGATTGTCTGAAAAAATAAGTTGATTCCGTGCTTCGGAGGGCACGTTAAGGCGTGGGTCCCGGCTATTAGTCGTAAAAATACCTCCACCAACCCGCAGTGGAGCAGCGCGGTGGAGTATGCTCCATACCCCCTCCGGTTGATTGAGGGGAGGCCTGTGCCCAGCAGTGGGACGTATATAGGCTATTTATGTTATGTATGTTTATGTATGTTAGAAAGGACACAATCCACAGTGATATGTCCCCACCATGATTCACAGGCTGATCACCTGATTGTTCAAAAGTAAGATGATCCGTGCTTCGGAAGGCACGTTAAGCCGTTGGTTCCGGTTACTACTCACTGATGTAAGTAAGTAGTCGTTAAATGAGCCATGTCAGGGGCCTTTGGCGGGTCAATAATAACCCTGACACCAGGGTTGATGAGGTTGGTAATTCACCTCACAACCCACACGATAGAAGACCGGGATTCGAACCCAGGACCTCCGGATTGTGAGCCCATCGCTCAACCACTGGATCACGGAGGCCGTTATTACTTATAAGAAACATTTATAAAGAAAGATAAATACAATACGACATGATTGATTCGGCAATGTGTTTGTGTGCAAAGGCTATTGTATTGAAGACTATTGACGAATGAGAAACGGGTGTTTGTACGGTCACGAGCATTAATATGTATACACTTTGGTAACATGTCACATTAACTTTTTTGACAAATTGAACTGTAAGTCTCACTAAATGTCAAATTTGTTAGTGCGACAGAGTCCTAAAGTGGGTACATTATATTGCTCATGACTGTACCTCGCCTGTTGTCAATTTGTGGTATAGTCGGGTGCGGACAAGGTGCCTTGATTGCGTTGGTAAAATCAGGAGGTATTGTGGGGCGTTTGCTTCAGTATACCAGCAAATAAATTCGTCTGTGAAGAGACCATGTCACATGGATCACGGGTTCGAATCCTGGCTCAGGCTGTAAACCACTGAATTCGACTTTATGACTTTGAATTCACATTTGGATCGTAGATAATTGGTATCACGTGGTGTCGAGGTGTTGCCCGATTAATCGCAATAACCTCACCTAGCGCCGACTAGCGCCGTCTTAAACTATGCTGGGGCCCTTAAGCACACAAGAATTTGGGGACTTTTTGAAAGTAAAGAAAGCGAATTGGAAAGTAAAAAGAGAAAAACACTAGTTTACATTTTTTACTAAGTACCTATGAACCCATACATAACATAAACTGCCTATATACGTCCCACTGCTGGGCACAGGCCTCCCCTCAATCAACCGGAGGGGGTATGGAGCATACTCTACCACGCTGCTCCACTGCGGGTTGGTGGAGGTGTTTTTACGGCTAATAGCCGGGACCAACGGCTTAACGTGCCCTCCGAAGCACGGAATCATCTTACTTTTTCGGACAATCAGGTGATTCAAGCCTGAAAAGTCCTTACCAAACAAAGGACAGTCTCACAAAGTGATTTCGACAATGTCCCCATCGGGAATCGAACCCGGACCTCCAGATCGCGAGCCTAACGCTCTAACCACTACACCACGGAGGCTGTTAACCCATTTATAGGTAATCAAATACAGCATAGGTTTTTTGGTTTTTGGAAAAGTCGCAGTCATCGATAATATAATGGCGTAGTATATGATATGCCTTGTAAATCTAACATTCTGATAAGATTTCTGATTTGTGAAAAAAGTGTAATGTGCCCGACAAAAATGTTTTGAGAATAAATGTGTGAGAGAAATTGTGGATCCTTCGGGGCCCCCGAGAATGGGGGCCCTGGGCACGGGTCCCGTGTGCCCTTATGGTGAAGACGGTATTGCATGGAACTTAGACACAGCTGTGTATATACCTACTATACACGTCTGCCTAACTCTTCGCGGATACATGCGTGATGGTATATTATGTTCACTAGACCAAAATCTTAAAAAAATAGTACTTACTGTTATACTGGAGCATTTTTTTATAATTTTATAAACAACATTTGGGCACAGCAAAGGTAATAACTGTAATTTCACATAAACGGCCCATTTACGTTCCACTTCTGGGCACAGGCCTCTCCTCAATCAACCGGAGGGGATAATTGTAATTTACAATAAAGAAAAAGGTAATTCACCTTCAGACGAAATGTCTCTTCTCTGCCACCCCCGGAAGAGTCAGGAGTCAGGTGGCCTGTATGTAGAAGAAGAAGGAGATAGCATCAAGAAGAAATTGTCTACTAACCCTGTGTTTATGAGCAGTGTCTCTCAGAGGCAGTGCCTCTTCGCTGCCACTCCTGGAGGAGTCAGGGGGAGTCAGGCGGCGCTGGTCGTTCTGTGATGACAGGATCTGCATCTCCAACATCTGCTCCTGCCTGATGTCGTCGTTGTAGTCCTGGAACAGATCATTGAGGGGTTACTTATAGTATTCTAAACTTTATACAGGGTGTTAGTAACATCGTAACGAATACTCAGGGGGATGATTCAGACCATGATTCTGAGTTAATATCAAGTGGAATTTTTCGTCGCAAAATTCATGACTTTTTTTAGTTTTTTTTTAAATTATTTTCAATTCTATACTTTTGCGATGGAAAATTCCACTTGATATTAACTTAGAATAATCAGCTGAATCATCCCCCTCAGTATTCGTTACGATGTCACTTACACCCCGTACCAGTACAAACAGGTAGCCATACAAGTAGGTATGGGTGTTAGTGACACCGTAACGAATACTGAGGGGGATGATTCAGACCATGATTCTGAGTTGATATTAAGTGGAATTTCCTGTCGGAAAATTCATGAAAATTTATGTGTTTTCTTGAATTATTTTCCATTCCATACTTTTGCGACGGAAAATTCCACTTGATATCAACTCAGAATCATGGCCTGAATCATCCTTCAAAGTTTTCGTTACGATGTCACTAACACCCTGTATTATACCAATTCAAAGTTGACACGTTAAACACACCAGCTGGTTCGAATATTTTGCTGAACTCGAATCGTATCGTAGTCATGTTCACTGAATGTCAGATGAGTTTGTAATTTTGTACCAACTAGGTACGTGATGTAATAAATTCTAATAAATTGTATGCGGATTGGTGGTTATTAACGACTGCTAATGCAGCCGGGACCAACGGCTTAACGCGCCTTCCGAAGCACGGAGGAGCTCGAGATGAAAACTTTTTTTGTGGTCACCCATCCTATGACCGGCCTTTACGAAAGTTGCTTAACTTCAACAACCGCAGACCGAGCGCGTTTACCGCAAACTGGGCCCGCGTGGTGGTTTAAGGCCCGATCTCCCTATCCATCCATAGGGAAGGCCCGTGCCCCAGCAGTGGGGACGTTAATGGGCTGGTGATGAAATTGTATGCCTTGTGATACATTCTGTGCAACTTTGTCATTGCTATAAAAGGTGTAAGTGACACCGTAACGAAAACATTGGGGGATGATTCAGACCATGATTCTTAGTTGGTGTCAAGTCGATTTTTTTTAATTGTTTGTTGTCCCGTATTGGTGCTGATTTCTGTAGACACCATCTACTTTTTATTGCTGCCTAAAATTGACGTGTGTTCCATAACTTATATGCCTGTCGATTACCCGTCCCTTTCCTTTTCAACGGATAAGAAAGTGACAGGTATAACTTATAATAACTAGCGACCCGCCCCGGCTTCGCTCGAGTGCAATGCTGAGGAAAAAATTAAATTATTTACGACGAGGATGTTATTATACATATAAACCTTCCTCTTGAATCACTCTATCTGTTAAAAAAAAACGCATAAAAATCCGTTGCGTAGTTTTAAATATTTAAGCGTACATAGGGATATAGGGACAGAAAAAGCGACTTTGTTTTATACTATGTAGTAATTAGGAGGTGTCTGAGAAATTACATCGACGCGGCGGGAATCATTGCAGAGCGTAGCAAAATTTAAAAAATCTTTATTAAACATTTCCAACAAAAAAAACACCTACCATCGTTTTTAATACAATCAAGTACACTTTCTTATTTTTTTTTCGTTACGGTGTCATTAACACCCTGTAAAAAAAATATAACGCTATTTTATACAGAACGTTTGAAGCATTTCTTTTGTTGCAGCGATATCGCTTGTTCAAAAAAAAAAAAATTGGAACACCGGTCTCGGAAAAAACATAACATCATGCCAATATGGTCGAAGGGGTTGTACATATACCCACTCCTCGGGGCGCGCCTATTACAGTTATCAGAGCATTTTTATGAATATCATCTGCCTTGTGGCACATAATAAGGAATAATACTATGTATAGAACGGCAACTCTCCGCTCCCCAGCGTCTGAGCTTGGTTTACCTCACCCCCCCTCGGACATAGTTTAGATTTGAATCGTATGGCGTCAGACGTCACACACACAGATGCGCGTGTACGATAACATCAATGTGTGGTGTCTGTGTAAAACGTTGTTTGTATAAAGTGTCCGGGCTGTGCTTGTGGTTTGGATTTTGTGGTTCGATACAACTTTGTCTTACGAATAAGTTTCTTTCTTAGTTTATATTTCTACCTATTTCCGTTACTGAGTGTATTTTAAAATCGAACTTACAAAGTTGAGAAATAACAATTTTTACATATTTCGGTGAATTGTAAATTCTTGCGAGTTACGATGTCGGAAAATATCCGTTGTAGCTACTCCCGTTTCAGGGGAATTTTAATGTCAAAGTTACATTGTAGAAAACTCTTTCCACATGCCCGGGATGGTAATACCACAGAGTAAAATAAAATACAATCGCAGCTGAACGCATGTTTTTATTTACCTTATCTGAAGAAGGTTCTAAGAATAGGATAAGAGGTTAAACGGGGAGGCTTGTCCGAAGGATTGGAGATGTCCTTAGAAAAGTTTTAGTACGATCTACTCTGAACCGGCGTGAGTGTATGAATCGATTGATGAATGATTGTTGAAAGAACGTCTAGGGCCCTGTGCCGAGGTTTTTCTTGCAGCTTTTTTTCCCCGGCTGTACAGGTTGTGAGAAGCTGCAGTAATTTTAGGCGGATGAGACGTTCGTTATGTAAAAATTGACGATTCAAAGTGTAACTAAGTTACCTACTGAATAAAGATATTTTTGAATTTGAATTTGAATGTGGAGGAAGATAGAGAAGCGTGTCAGGATCGAAGCAAATGGCATACTATAGTAGTAGTAGCCGGTCTCTGCTAACCTGGTGCGAAATAGTTGTGAGTTTATGTATGTATGTATATTGTCTGACGGATAAGCTTAAATAAAATGAGGGTGAACATCTGAGTAGATAGAGGCACTTACATAGGTAACGGTATCGACATACAGAAGCGATATACTTACTGAAAACGTTCCGAACGCGACAATAATTGTATCGTTTCAGTTTTCATACATAAGTACACTTCTTCTTTTTCTATCGTGTGGATTGTGAGGTGAATTACCAACCTCATCAACCCTGGTGTCAGGGTTATTATTGAGCCGCCAAAGGCCCCTGACATGGCTCATGTAACGACTACATAATTATTTACATCAGTAAGTAGTAGTAGCCGGGACCAACGGCTTAACGTGCCTTCCGAATCACGGAGCATCTTACTTTCGGACAATCAGGTAATCAGCCTGTAATGTCTTAACCAAACTAGGGATGATAAAGTGATTTTTGTGATATCGTCCTAACTTGGATTCGAACCCGGGACCTTCGGATCGTGAGCCTTTGGCGGCGAGGATGTGCTGCCGCCAAAGGTTGTCTTCGGGGTACCGAACAGAGCATAGTACCCCGCTAGTCACGAGTTGGTAGTGTGACTAGGGAACGACGATCCAACGGTGTTATGTTGGAAGTTGTATATATGCGTCTTGCTGTGTAAAGTTCGTTATCGCGTTTCACGACTGCTTTTAGACTGCATTATTGAATGTGGCGCCATATGTTGCATGCGGGCGGTACTAGCTAGCCACCTAGTTGGGTCCGCCACAAGCCCAACGCTCATCAACTAGACCACGGAGGCCGTGGCATACATCCACTATCGAAAGTAATATGAATTCTCGCTTCTCGCCTTGGAGCGGTCCTCGCCTTTATCTGGCCCCTTAATGTAATCCGTTACCAATAAACTCTGCGCCTTGCGGTCAAACTTTGTTTCCGTATCCAAGTTGGTTCGTTTCACTTCCGTTACTCGCCGATGTTTTACGTTTCAAATGACTTTATCCCAGTTTGTCGTGGTATATTCTAGGAATATTTTGTATTTTATTTTCTTTCCTTTTTTGTTTGAAAGTTGTTCCACTAACCTATGTGAAAATACTGGGTGTTAGTGACATCTTAACGAATACCGAGGGGGATGATTCGGACCATGATTCTGAGTTAAAATCAAGTGGAATTTTCCGTCGCAAAATTCATGTTTTTTTTTATTTTATTTTTTTATTATTTTCAATTAAGTTCAAAAACAAAAACATTGTTTTTTTGGTTGTACCTTCGCGGGTTGGAAGGTCAGACAGGCAGACGCTTCTGTAAGAAACCAGACCTGTCCAATCTTCAGGTTAGGTAAGCAGACCCTGTGAAAGACGGGATAATGCTGGGGAGATGATGATGATGATGATGATATTTATAGAGGATGAGGTAAATCAATCTCGCTCCAAGGTCGTATTGGGGAGGGGCGGAGGGTGTCCCTTCTATACGTAACATTATCGTTTCGATGTGGAGATGATGATGAATGAATATTTTTAAATCCTTTGAACATACACATTGTACACTCACTTCAATATCAAGGAAACCAAACGGGCATAACAACTAGGTCAGTGGTCCCTAAACTTTGTGTCACTACCCCTGTGAACAAGTATGGAAATTGAGTTTTACCCCTAATTTAAAATAATTAAGACCACACAAATTCGAACGAATATTTATGTTTATTATGTAAGTAAGAGGAGCTCGCTGGCGCAGCGGTTAACGCGCTTGGTCTGCGATTGTTGAAGTTAAGCAACTTTCGCAATGGCCGGTCTTAGGATGGGTGACCACAAAAAAAAGTTTTCATCTCGAGCTCCTCTGTGCTTCGGAAGGCACGTTAAGCCGTTGGTCCCGGCTGCATTAGCAGTCGTTAATAACCACCAATCCGCACTGGGCCGGCGTGGTGGTTTAAGGCCCGATCTCCCTATCCATCCATAGGGAAGGCCCGTGACCCAGCAGTGGGGACGTTAATGGGCTGGTGATGATGTAAGTAAGAAAATGCATGTTAAGGTAACTAGTAAAGTAATATATAAATCTCGGAGTTAACTAGTGTGAAGGTTGCAATTGCTTTGCATTCGCAAGTTTGACAATATTAGGTTCGGTTTCACTCAACGCGCATCTCATGTCATGCTCAACATTCAGACGGTTTCTGGCTTTTGTTTTTAATGTAACAAGAGTTTTAATACTATTTCGTGCCATCCCGTGTTACCGCCCTAGAATTTCCGTTTTACTTCTGAGGAGGTAATTACCCCCAGGTTAGGAACCACTGAACCAGGTAAACTTTAAGGTCATAAAATGAACATAAAATCAAGCTGAAGCGCACCTGACGCCCCTATAAAACGCTGCTATTGTAAAACGACATTAAACCACATTGAATACATAATAATATTATTACATTATTCGATCATAATCCTGCAAGTTTCGTGGAAAGGCCAAAGACCAAATAAATACTCTATTAAAAGGGTGTTAGTGACATCGTAACGAATATTGAGGGGGATGGTACTGACCATGATTCTAAGTTAATATCAAGTGGAATTTTCCCTCTCAGTATTCGTTACGATGTTACTTACACCCCTTACAAGTACATACAGGTAGCCATACAAGTAGGTATGGGTGTTAGTGACACCGTAATGAATATTAAAGGGGATGGTTCAGACCATGATTCTGAGTTGATTTCAAGTGGCATTTCCTGTCGGAAAATTTATGAAGATGTTTGTGTTTTTTTTTCATCATACTTAGAAGAAATAACTTACTAAAAAAAGTTCTTCAGGAGCAAGCGAAGTGAAGAGATTGGGTGTATATAATACACATATCTACCTATCCCTTCAACGACACGGCGGGCATGATGCTATGTTGTAAAAAAAATCTCTGGGTTTACTAGAATGTCTCCAAATCTCATTTAAAGTCAATGAATGTCTGTTTTACAGTCAATCTACTCTTTGGCTTACAACTTGTAAGTCTCGTAAAATTATATTACATACACTGGGAACATTTTACGACCCAATACGATGTTTTATGGATGACCCGCCGTAAATGTATGTCAGAATCATTTTGGCATCCCTACTGTTCTCAATTGATTCGACACGTCTTGCCACGTTTATGGAGAAGATAACACATCATAGGTGCGTAGGTATATACGTTTGAAAGGATGGGAAGAGCCACAAGTACCTAGTCAATAAGACGAACGTAATCGCGTTCTTAAAGAAAAAAGACTTCTAGAAAATTCTTCGAAATTTCTTGAAAATTCTCCCCTCTAAGCTTCCATTTCTGCCTCTCTCCAATTCGTCCCAAACGTGTCCAGGTAGTCTCTCCATAGCTTCCTGGATCTGCCTCTGTCTCTGCGTCCAAGAAGTGTCTCCTCCGTGGTGTCCACTTCGTGGCGTCCACTCCGTGGCGTCCACTCCGTGGCGTCCACTCCGTGGCGTCCACTCCGTGGCGTCCACTCCGTGGTGTCCGCTCCGTGGTGTCCACTCCGTGGTAGTTTTTGTCCACCTATCACACCCAAATGCAAGGCAGAGTTCGAAACAAAATCTACCAAACGCCCAATTTCCGACCACGCTCTCTGTTGCTTTACTTTGTTGATCGAATCCGATCGAAAGGCATCACTGGAACTAGGCAACGAATTCTGAATCTAAATCGAAATATTAAACCGTCAACTAGAAATGAAGTATTCCGTAAACTTGGTACATCCTTCTATCTTGCAAAGTTGTTTAGGTGTGACAAAGTTGTAAACGGACGAAGATTGTCAAAATTTTGTTTGAAATCTGATTATTAGGCAGCTACTTGCATCTATTTATAAAGATCATTGGTAGCCTAGTTGGAAGAACGGTTCACTTTCAGGCCAGGTTTCCACTGACGCGGAGATGGGCGGAGATGTGCGGATTTGCCCAATCACAGCGTTCGAGAGAGCGAAAAATGAAGACGCTCTGTCACTCTCACCCTCACGGTGATTGGTCGATTCCTGCACATCTCCGCACAGCTCCACGTCATTGGAAACGCAGCCTTACTGTGAGGCTGCAGGTACGATCCAGTCAGGAATTTCCGAATTTGTTTTCAAATTCATGTTTGAATCATAAATGATTGTCGTGTGCGCAGCGGTGAAGGAAAAATTTCGTGAGGAAATCCACATTTCCGAGAAATACATTTCGGAGGTTGGTGACCTAACCTGTGTTGAGCTGGTTCTCCCTTCGGGTTGGATCGTCAGACAGAAAGTCCTCGCGCCTCTCTACTTAACGACTTACGACCATCTAGACAAGGGTAAGACCCAGAGGGGGTGAGGTAAATCCAGCTCGGCGCCCGATACGAATTCGTGAGGGGTGGGAAGTTATCGTTCCATACGTAGTATTATTCTTAATTTCTTTGGCAGTCGCTTCTCTAAAAACCAGTCCTGTCTAATCTTCAGGTTAGGTAAGCGGACCCTGAGAAAACGGGATAGCAATATTGCTGTCCTTATGGAGATGAAGACCTTCATCTACTAATTTTTAGCAGGATAAGTTCCTTAGTTGAGTTTCAAGGTCGATGACTGACTTCGCCAACCTTCTTATTCAGCGGCCTAATTGCGCTGACATAGTTCATGTAACGACTACGTACTTACTTCAGTAAACAGTAGCAGGGACTAAGAGCTTAACGTGTCTTCCGAAGAATGGGATCATATTATTTATTTTCCGATATACGGGTGTTTTTAGAATGCTACCAAACTAAACAGTTACAAAGTGATTATTTGTTCGGCATGCCTTTACTGGAAATTGAACTCAAGACGTTCAGATCGTAAGCTCAAAAGACTGAACCACCAAGGCCGTGCCATTTCATTTAAATACACTTTTAAAAACTGCAGCAGAATTTGAGACCCAGTGGTTGGTTATCTAGATATTGGTATTCGGCACACCTGCTAACCGGTGAATATGAACCAAGTTGGTAACTTTGAGGGAAGTTGTCCTTTGTAGGTTAAGGTGTGAAGCTGGAGGTTCTTAGATATCTACTAAAGCAGTTCTAGTTCTAGTAACTTATGCGAGTAAGTTATTTTACATATTACCTAAGTTCTAAAAGTTATTATAGACGGCAATACGGCTCACTGCCTATCACGTTGGTCTAACAGAAGAGAGAGAGTGGGTATTTAGTTCATCTTGCGATGGATGTACCTCTGACTACTCAAATTGAGATATAGTCGTGAGCTTATGTTATGTTATTTTATTTACTTCCAAATACACAAGCACTTATATTCAAAAGCGCAGTATCTATAAGGATAAGGCTCATATTGTGATTTTGTGTACTTACTTTAGTTTTGTTAGTTGATTAGTGAGATGCCTGACAGCCCGTTTATAAAACACTGGGTCCAGGCTCATGTGTGCTGTTCAGGGACCAAGGGTAGGTCATATATGAATTAATTTTCATTAAATCCTTACTTAAATTAATTTACTAACCTAGTTTGTAAGTCACTATACTAACAATATATGGATTAATGTCCGAAATAAAGATATTTTATTTATTTATTTATTTTTATTTTACTATTTTTTAAGTAAATTTTAGCAGTATTTTAATTTTGCTTTTTTTTCACACCATATTTATTTAAAGAAAGCTACATGATTTATGTTTCAAATTTTATTTCAATTACACATCTACTTATATTTCTATCCTCGTGATGCTATGTTTTATATTAGTATATGTATCTGACAATATACTCGTAATAATATCATGATACTATAGACTAGAGTTCGTTCATATCAGTTTCTAGACAAAGTGCTTTCTTGATGGCAAGACTGAAATGTAATATGAATACATTTAGTTTGGATATCTCCTAGATATCGAAGTCTCTTTTGTGAACCGTGTTATGGTTATTTGGTATTGTGTTGCAGAGTCGCTCTTGATATTGGAGTCCTAAAATGAATATTAAATGGTTACGGAATTGATGTGCCAAGTCGCTAGTTTTGGTATTAATGTATAAAAAAACGAGTAGGTAAGTTGAATGTCTCGAAGAAGAATTCGATTATTATTTAATATATTATGAATATTGACACTCGATGAGACACGACGAATTTCAAAAACACTACGAGAGGAAGACCCAGATGAGCTTACATTGTATAGAACACACTAAAGAGGCGGCGAATGTCGTGTCCTATAAAGTCAAAGAATCGGCCTTTAATAGGCAAGATAGGAGAATGCTACACCGTCAACAGCGTGGCTTTTAACTTAATGTTGATGATTTACGAATAAAATTATTAAGTAAAGTAATTAATGGTAATCAATTCAATGTTATTTATGAACTCGGGAGTGGTCATGTGGGTTTATCGATACCCCGACACCAGGGTTGCTGAGGCTGGTATTCCACCTCACAACCCACATGATAAGAAGAAGATCGATTATCACAAACCTATGAAGTAGTACTTACAGGAACTAGAAATCTCCGTAGCTCGGCCAGCGCGTACGCGATCCGCGCATGCGCCTCGGCGGGGGTCGCGAACGCACTGATCTCGACGTGAAGCTCGTCCGAGAGGTGCGCGAACTTCGGGTCGCCTGACACACGAAGCTCTTCTTCCTGAGGAGAAAATAAAACTATTCATATGATCGTTTTCCTACCCTTAGGATGCGTTCCCACTTTGTCGTAACGACAGATAATAGTGTAATTTTAAGTGTCGTGGCTTATATGTTTAAATGGAGGTGTTCACATATAGAAAGACACGATCTACTGTCCTGTACGACATTTTGTGCAGTGACAACAGATTGTCATGACAGTGGGAATGGCACGACAGTTGTAAAACAATAAAAAATCATTACGACTAAATCGTGGCCGCAAATCTATCAAATATATCCAATGGGAACAGGGCAGTGGTTTCCCTCTTTCTTTCCGCCCCGCATTACCCTGTCTGACGCGATGGATGGTTCTCATGTAATATTAAATATTTCCTATAAGTACTCAAACATTGCCTGAAAGAGATTTCCTCGCAATGAATATTGTACTCTTCTATTTCTTTTTTGTTTTGTATTTTTGTTATGTAAATGTTATCCCAGAACAATTTTCTGTGGAAGTAGAAAATTAGTAAATCATTGATTGCAAATTTCTTGTTAATCCACGGGCCAAACCACCTTATTGGTGCCGATTCGGTGGTTATCGATTCGGGCAACCAACAAACCTAATTTTAACTTAATTTGATAGGACCAAAGCTAGCTCTATCTCTTTCTAGCACTTGCTGTAAGTGAAGGATGGCATTAGTTTAAAAGCTGTCAAACTAAAATTAGGTTAGGTTAGACCGAAAATGCATTTCTCGGGAATGTGCGTTTCCTCACGATGTTTTACTTCACCTCTGAGCACACGAGCAATAATCATTTATGATCCAAATATGTATTTGAAAAGAAATTCGACAATCATTGGTTTAGGGCTGTGCTGGATTCGAATCTGCGACCTCAAAGTGAGAGGCAAGCGTTCTACCAACTGGACTTCCACGGCTCATTTTAACCTTCGTTATAAATGCGTCAAAAACTGTTACCTTCTGCCTATCCTTCATGGACCCCCTGCCTAGCACCGCCATCTTGCACATGGTGTCCTCTTGTAATCTCTTCAGGGAGTTGCCTTTTGGACCCAGCAGCTTGCCCACGAAGTTGAACTAGGGACAAAAGTGACATATCGTTAGTCATATTAATCCATAATTAAAACACATAATACCGGGTTCTTACCGTGTTAAAATCGGATAAGTGCGTATTATTATAATATCTAGAAAGTTTGAAAACATCGAATCTTTGTTTGACCTAATATTTGAAAAGATTGAATGTTTATTTGACCGAAAGTTTGAAAACACCGAATGTTTAAATGATTTTTGATTTTAACTTGAAACGTGCCGTGCGTGCGCGTGTGTGGATTGTTTTTATTTAAATTTTCTCTTTGTCATCGAATGTTTGTTTGACCGAAAGTTTGAAATAAATATCCCGAAGACTAAAATCTCGAAGAGTAAAATTATTATTATCAATGTCAATATTGTGTTTTATATTCGGTATTTTGAACAATCTATCGTTTTAATTCGGTATTTTGCAGAATCGGTCACTTAAATCTGGTATTCTGAACAATCGGTCATTTAAATTCGGCATATTTAGCAATAGGATTAAAACCTAGCTCAGCCGCTGTTGGGTATTATTCTTTATTCTATGGTGTAGATTCAGGCGGAGTATAGACTCACGTACATAATAATAGACGTAGGTAGTTAGGTATATCCATCGAGCTATATCCGATGCAAATGCCAGCACTTTACAAAACTCTTCTAATAAAAGTCTCATTACCAACCCAAAGGCATAGAAACTTGTAGAAAAGCAATCGTTAGAATTGTCCCTCTTTGAATAAAATAGGGAGGTTTCAATTCAATTTCTATTCCAATTGAATATTTGGCTCTGCTGCAAAAAGTTTAGCTCTAACGTCTCAACTCCCATTGTCACTTACATAATGGCCCCATTGAAAGTTGCAGAGATGTCCGATTTTTAGGGTTCCGTAGTCAAGGTGTGGGTGAGGACCGCGAGGGGGGGGGGGGGAGCCGATGAGAGACAAAGGAAACAGCCGTATACATTTAAAACGCTATATTCGACCGCAGGGGCGAGGGAAACGCAGTCCACCCTCAACTAATAATAATTACCTAAAACAACCAAAGCCCAAAGCCCGAAAGTGCGAGTGAGACCGATTGTCAACACGAAGTGATTTTTATGATATGCTTCATCGGGTTTCGAACCTGGAACCTCAGGATCGCGAGCCTAGCGCTCTACTACTGGACCACGTAGGCCAGAGAATCTGTTAGTATAACGTTAGCATTCTGCATCCATATCTCTTAAACCTTAAATAATCGCTGAACATACATGGGGGTGTTTCTGGTAGCCAATGAGCCTCTATCTATTTTTTCAATTTGAACGTGAACAATGCATCACCTTGTATATATTATTCTAACAGAAAGCTAACAAAATGCTGTGTTTCGTTACGTTAACGTTACGTTTTAAGGTAGGATGCTAAAAATTGGTATATTAGCAAAAGAGGATACGTGTTACCCCGAATATAACACGCGGGCAAAGGCTAGTATATATATTGCTCGTAAATGGTAAGAATAATATTTTAGTTACCTACGGAACCTTTTAAGCGAATGCTATACCTAACTTTGCTACTTTTCCCGTCAGATTCAATGACTGAACTACTCTTGTAATGAAAGCAACTTCACTCGAACATTTTAAGAAATCTATCAAGGAAAAACTGCTCACCTATATAATTGGTCTTCCTTCTTATCTTAGGGATAAAATCAAGCGACTTTTTTGAGCAGAAATAAAGTAAAGTGACCTTTTGAGTAGGAAAATCTTTCGCTGAAACTTTCCTTGTGACAAAAATGGTTTTAAGCCGATGTCCAATATTTTATAACATATTATCTCCAACACGCTGCTCTACTGCGGGTAGGTTTAGGTGTTCACGGTTAATAGC
This sequence comes from Pectinophora gossypiella, assembly GCF_024362695.1. Classification (NCBI taxonomy): domain Eukaryota; kingdom Metazoa; phylum Arthropoda; class Insecta; order Lepidoptera; family Gelechiidae; genus Pectinophora; species Pectinophora gossypiella. Next base: position 5,467,132 of record NC_065424.1, read on the forward strand.
TGGGACCAACTTAACGTGTCCTCTGAAGCACGGAATCGTCTTAATTTTGTCGGAGAATCTGGTGATTCAAGTCTGCAATGTCCTTATCAAACAAACCCCATATGTTCCATACGCTCTCCGGTTGATTGAAAGGAGGCGGTTATGGTTGTCTGGAAGAAATCGCTTTAAGCGATAAGGCCGCCATTTGCCATGTACTTAGTTAAGAGACTTTTTGTAATTATTTCTTTTTATTTTGGTGCAATAAAGTGTATTGTATTGTATTGTATTGAGGCGGGTGCCCAACAGTGGAACGTATATAGGCTATTTATGTTATGTGACTTATCTTCTAGATTTTATAGAAAAGACACTCCCCGCTCCGCACCAATACCCCGATACCGACCCCGCCGGCGTGGTCGACGATTTCCCTCATTCAGCGCTTATCGCTATCGACCCACTGGGGTCGATTAATTCTTTCAAATATTTTTCCTCTCAGACGACGCCCTGAGCCGAGGTTCGCGCCCAACTGGGCACCCTCAGGCCTGTTGTCTTAAACGTTGTACCGGGTGAGAGCCTTCAGCGCTCCCCATTTGTCCGGCCAAGTAGTTAATGCCATCTGCGGCAAATCTACAATAAGTCACGTCAAAAAAAAAAAAAAAAAGGTCCGCACCAATAAGAGCTTGGAGCGAGCTTGTTACCTCACCCCCGATAGTAGGCACGTTTGTCTTGTTAACACTTTCAAGGACATTAAACTTAAAAAAACCTGTCGCTACGGGAGCGCTCTTTTTCGATGTGGCGAAAGCGTTCGACAAAGTCTGGCACAACGGCTTGATCTACAAGCTTTATTCACTGGGAGTGCCAGACCGTCTCGTGCACATCATACGAGACTTCCTCTCAAATCGAACCTTTCGCTACCGCGTGGAGGGGACGCTCTCGTCACCGCACCCGATACATGCCGGAGTCCCACAAGGCTCCGTCCTCTCCCCTTTACTATTTTCATTATATACTAGTGACATTCCCAAATCTCTTAATACCGAATTAGCTTTATTTGCGGATGATACAGCCATCTATTCTTCGTGCCGTGGTCGAGTTATGATGACCGGAATCCTCCAACGCGCGGCCAATGCCTTGGGCAAGTGGTTTCGCAAATGGAGGATCGAGGTAAACCCGGAGAAAAGTGCAGCGGTGTACTTTTCAAAGGGCTATTATAACACGCCACGGTCACGCCGTCAACTTAAAGTCATCACGATGTTTGGCAAGCCGATCCCTTGGGAGGAGCAAGTCAAATATCTCGGCGTAGTCTTAGATAGACGTCTTACTTTCAAGGCCCATATCAAACGTGTGAACGATCGCGCCGCGTTTGTAATGGGCCGTCTTCATTGTCTCCTTAACAAGCGAAGTAAATTGTCCCTTAGGAATAAGGTGAAAATCTACACGACTTGCATCCGTCCGATCATGACCTATGCAGGGGTAGTTTTCGCTCACGCGAGTCCCTCTCAAATTCACCGTCTACAGGTAATACAAAATCGTTTCATGCGGAAAGCCACGGGAGCTCCGTGGTTCCTTCGCAATGAAAATCTGCACATTGACCTAGGTCTGCCAACCATTGCCCAAAGGCTCAAATTAGCTTCCAAACGTTTTTTCGATTCTGCTCCGCACCACCCAAATCCCCTGGTAGTTGCGGCTTCCGAGTACATTCCGCTTAGGGACGGTACTGAAAAGTATCGGCGCCCGAAGGACGTAATATACGATCCCGACGACCCGATTACTCTAGCCATAGAGGCAGCCAATCAGCTCGCGACACCAAACACTTCAGGACCCCGATACCGACCCCGCCGGCGTGGTCGACGATTTCCCTCATTCAGCGCTTATCGCTATCGACCCACTAGGGTTGATTAATTCTTTCAAATATTTTTCCACTCAGACGACGCCCTGAGCCGAGGTTCGCGCCCAACTGGGCACCCTCAGGCCTGTTGTCTTAAACGTTGTACCGGGTGAGAGCCTTCAGCGCTCCCCATTTGTCCGGCCAAGTAGTTAATGCGATCTGCGGCAAATCTACAATAAGTCACGTCAAAAAAAAAAAAAAAAACTTTCAAGGACAGAACGTTTAATGACGTTCCGATTCCAAGGTGTCATGAACCATCAATGACCTATGGTCTCTGTCCGTGAAAGGGTTAGGAAGAGAGGGAGCGAGCGCGCGTTGTTTATCTCGCTCGTAAGCAGCACACGGGATTCTTGTATGGACGGCCCAGGGTGTTGACTCTTCTAGGATCTGGGGTTCAAATCCCAATCCCGGGCCCAAATCGTTTAATTAAACGGTCCTGGATTTGAACCTGCGAATTCGCAGTGTGAGTCAAGCGTGATTACATAATTTCTGCACACCTACAACAAAGCAAGCACCTAAAGACGGCGATGCGGCTCACCACCTATCACGTTGGCCTAACAAAAAGCTCGGTGAAGTGTCAGTACTTAGTTCAACTTGCTATAGATCTACGGTCACGAGCATTAATATGTATACACTTTGGTACCATGTCACATTAACTTTTTTGACAAATTGAACTGTAAGTCTCACTAAATGTCAAATATGTTAGTGCGACAGAGTCCTAAAGTGGGTACATTATATTGCTCATGACTGTACTATAAGCTGCAATAGTCCAATCAGTTTCTTGCAAAGTAGTTAAGACCTCATAATTACTTATCGTAACGGCTGCCGTGGTTCAGTGGTTGAGCGTTGAGCTCACGATCCGGAGGTCTCGGGTTCAAATCCCAGTGGGGAAATATCACAAAAATCACTTTGTGATCCCTAGTTTGGTTAGGACATTACAGGCTGATCACCTGATTGTCTGAAAGTAAGATGATCCGTGCTTCGGAAGGCACGTTAAGTCGTTGGTCCCGGTAACTATTTACTGATGTAAGTGAGTAATCGTTACGTGAAGCCATGTCAGGGGCCTTTGGCGGCTCAATAATAACCCTGGCACCAGGGTTAATGAGGCTGGTATTCCACCTCACAACCCACACGATTAGAATATGATAAGACGCATTGAAAGAACCTTAAACAATGGAACATCTTACGTCGTGTCCTGCGTGCCCGAACACCTGCACGTAGGAGGATCTGATGAGCGCTGCAGATAGCGCCATACTTATTGCCAAGTTTTGGGCCGATACTATTTAGTTTGCCATCGACACGATAAGAAAAAGAAAGAACCTTAACAAATAGTTTTGTTAGACCCCAAGGACCCATCGTCCCAACCGCAAATGGTACAAAAAATAAGAACCCGCTAGACCCGAGTACTTCCTCCTCTTTAAAGACTCAGCTTCAGCCGCTGCCGCGGGGTGAGACGAAGTACCGTCTAGATATGACGGCGACAAGGTATCCAGGCATGTAACATCCCAAACCAAATACATAAACTGCCTATATACGTCCCACTGCTGGGCACAGGCCTCCCCTCAATCAACCGGAGAGGGTATGGAGCATACTCCACCACGCTGCTCCAAACCAAATATCTGGATTGCTATTCACAGTAAAATAAACAAAAAATAAAACCATCATTAAAACAATTACAAACACAATAATTGACTCCGCTGATAGCAGTTAATTTTATCGAAAACAAATTTTGTTGATCAGTTATGTGATTGATCAATGCGAAACTCAATCTTGATCGACAACCGAAATTGTTGGCTGATCAATTAATCACATGACCTCATTCTATTGTCATTGTTTAATTTCGAAATAAATAAGAGAAATTTAATAATGCTTTGTTGTAACATAAACATAACATAAGCTTCACGACTACATCCCAATTGGGGTAGTCAGAGGTACAATCAAATGGCAAAAGATCAGTCACTGAGCCCAGCGTATTATTTGTTGTGGTGAAATTATTAACCATTAGTCGTCATAATTATAAAATTTATGTGTTTGTAGGTGTTTGTGATTTATTACAGAAACGATAAGTAATCTCTTCTTCTATCGTTTGGGTTGTGAGGTGGAATACCAGCCTCATTAACCATGGTGCCAAGGTTATTATTGAGCCGCCAAAGGCCCCTGACTCACGTAACGATTACTCACTAATCTTGTTGACAATCATCTGTCCCTTTCCTTTTCGACGGATATAACTTAAAATAAAATTCGGCGGTGTCTGCAGGAATCGGGGCCATTGTACACGTTAAAACATAAATAATGACAAAAAATTGTCACAAAAGGTGGACTTATCTGTAAAAAAGATGTATTTTAGAAAATATGGCAACACAGTCGTTAACCGGACTCTAATAGGTCGTTACTCTGATTTGAGCAAGTTTCGGATATGTCGAACACGACCCAGGAATCATGTTCCGAAATTTCCTTCGGTCTCCGGTCGTTCCAAGAAACCGACAGCCTAATTGACGCCCAAAACTTGTAGTGTCTTGGTAATAGCTCTAAGCCATTGCCTCTTGAATATTATATTATTATTACCGGCCTAACGGATTCCCTCAATCAGCGCTTATCGCTATCGACCCCAATGGGTCAATGGGTCAATTAATTCTTTCAAATATTTATCCTCTCAGACGACGCCCTGAGCTGAGGTTCGCGCCCGACTGGGCACCCTCAGGCCTGTTGTCTTAAACTTGTACGTGAGAGTCTTCGGCGCTCCCCATTTGTCCGGTCAAGTAACTTATTACCAATAAAGTACAATTTTAACAATAAAAATACATGCGAATAAATATATAACATACTTACAAATATAATATATACCTAACCTAACATAAAATATATACCTACTTATATATTATAATATTATATTTATTATTATATTATAATATAGCTTCACGTATGTATCCTAGAGGGACAGGCAGAGATGTATAGTAAGTATATTACCTAACCCACTCCTTGCCAGCTGATTGTATTCTATAATTGATATCACGTCGTATCCAGGATTTGTGCACGGTTAATGGCTTGCCCCCTATTACATAGCATAACATCACCCACGCCTGTATCCCTGAACGGGTAGGCAGAGTTGTATCAAACTTTAAATTAATTTTGCGAAATTCGGTGCCTACCTTTCTAAAATTAATATTTTGTTTCTACGGATTTTTGCATCAACTTATTCATTTATTTTTAAAACAAAATTGTATAAACTACTTTCTAACAAACATTTCGAACATTTGAAATCAGAACTTCCAAATCCAATTATCAGAAAATCTGAGCGTAGAACTTTGGTTCTAACAATTTTTAGTTTTCGAAAATTATTACTTCGCCCGCAAATCCGGCGAAAATCATTGAAACTTTCAAGTTTAGGGAGCTGAAGTAAATCCAACGGGGAACCAGTGACCGAGTTAATTTACCAGTGTAGGATTTAGGTTTTAATGGAGTCTATTACAAAAAATATCGACGACAAGATCTATTTGGTTAGTTAAACAAAGAAAATAAAAATCTAGTTGGATTAGTTCTTATAAAATACAAAGAGCTTCGTGTAATTAACGAGATAAATCAGACTAACCAACAGACTACTTGACAACCTAGTCATATGAGAGACTTTTTACAAAACATCAAAACGATAGTTTTCTTTTTTACTTAATTCATAAATAAAATTCGAAAATAAGTCGAAAACTAAAATGGGATTGATTTTTGATCATCTTAGATTGGCTTCTATTTCTACCTATACAGGGTGTTAGCGACATCGTAACGAATACCACCGGGAATGATTCAGACCATGATTCTGAGTTAATATCAAGTGAAATTTTCCGTCACAAAATTAATGTTTTTTTTAGTTTCTTAATTTATATTCAATTCTATACTTTTGCGATGCAAAATTCCACTTGATATTAACTCAAAATAATCAACTGAATCATCCTTCTCAGTATTCGTTACGATGTCACTTACACCCCAAACAAGTACATAAAGGTAGCCATACAGTAGTAGGTAGGTAGGTAGGTAGGTATGGCTACTACTAGTAGATAAGCATGGAAAATTCAAGAATTTTTTTGTGTTTTTTAAATTATTTTCAGTTCCATACTTTTGCGACGGAAAATTCCCCTTGATATCATCTCAGAATCATGGTTTGATTCATCCCTCAAAGTTTTCGTTACGATGTCACTAACACCCTGTATAATAAAAAAAATCTGTATCTCATTTATTATGTATTTCACTTTATCTTGACATCGCTGGCAATTTCGGTTCCTGAAAACCACCTCGTTTACATACCTACTTTGGGTACAGAAGTCCAAAAATAGGACGCAGCACTTATTCATGAATTCCTTTACAAAAGGTCTAATTTACATTAAAGGAGTTAAATCATTTTAAATTGTTAGCCAAAAGGCGTTTTCCTTTCGACATCTCAACTCTGTGGCGGAAGTAGGGTTGTCAGAAGACAGTAAAACATAAGCTCATAACTATATCCCAATTAGGGTACCCAGAAGTAATACATCGTAATATCAACAAAGTACCCACATCTCACTGAGCCACGACATGTGTAATTAAAAAAAAAAAAAAATTAATTCGGGAAGATCCCGGATATAACATCTAGTGCCGTGTCCATGCTTATCTACTTGTCCAGCCAAGTATTGGCATACTAAGCAAGTTTACAATAGGTAAGTCACATAAAAAAAACCCAATGTCGGCAACATTTTTACTACTACTGAAGCAAGAGAAGCTTCAGGATCAAAGAAAATGGAATTACAGTCTCTGTTTACCCCGGTGGGAAATAGGCGTTAGTTTAGTTATGACTTTGTAGCGGACCCAACTAGTTGGCCACCTAGTTCCACTCACATGCAACAGATGGCGCCACATTCAATAATGCATTCTTCAAGCGGTCGTGAAACGCGGTATCGAAGTTTACACAGCAAGACGCATATATACACTTCTCATCAAAAAAATCGAAACACCTTGCAAGTTTACGTTTTGTCAGGATTATCAGAAAAATGTGTACATTTAGGAATAAATGTTAAATGTCGTTTAATAGTGAGTAATATGAGCTTATCAAATCTTAATGTTAATGTTCTAAATTTAAATGAATTTTTCATAGGTTTCGTATTTTGTTAAATGAGTCATTTTTATTCCGTATGGAGTATAAAGGAAATGGATAAAACAACACACGTAAATGAAAAAAAAAAGCTAAAAAACGTTTATTTGATAACTTGTATTCCCTCCCCGAGCTCTAATTACTGCTTCCATACGGTTCTTCATCGATCGGATGAGAGTCACGATCACATGCTGTGGTATATTGTCCCATTCCTCTTGGATTGCATCTTGCAGCTGGCTAAGTGTTTCTGGGGCAGGATCTCTTGCTCGAATTCGTCTCTTTAATTCATCCCACAGATGTTCAATGGGATTCATGTCCGGGCTTCTTGCTGGCCATTCCATAATAGAGATATCGACTTCGTTAAGATAATCTCGTACGACGCCCGCGGTGTGAGCCCTAGCATTGTCGTGCATGAATATGAAGCCGTTGCCAATAAAATGTGCATAGGGCATCACATGAGGCTCGAGACACTCTTCGACGTATCGATGACAGTTTAGTGCAGGCAGACGTGGCCCAGACACGAAAGCAAGCTCTGTCTTACCGTCGGCGCTGATTTCTCCCCAAACCGTCCACGAACCGCCACCATAGCTGACCTTTTCTTCAATGCAGCATTGTGCATAGCGTTCTCCGTCTCTTCTGTAGACCTTGTTCCTTCCGTCGTTACCATACAGCATAATTTTACACTCATCAGAAAAGAGAACTTTGCTCCACTGTAGGTATGACCAATTTAGGTGCTCACGTGCAAAGTTAAGGCGCGCTCTTCGATGGTCTGCAGTTAATTTCGGCCCATTTGCTGGCTTATGCGGTACCAGTCCACGATCCTTCAACCTTCTTCTAATTGTAGAGTCACTTACAGCCACCCTTCGTACAACACGAAGCCGCTGCTGCAGTTGAAAAGCGTTAAGGCGTCGATTTCTTAAAGAAGTTGTTACAATAAATCGATCATCTCGCTCAGAAGTGACCCGATTCCTGCCAGATCCTGAACGGCACGTGAACAAACCAGTCTCCCGATAACGTTTATAGACTCTATGAACAGATGACAGGCTTAGATGCAGTCTTGCAGCCACAACACGCTGACTAAGGCCAGAATCCAGCAATGCCACAACTTGGGCGGCTTCTGTGGGCGAAGTATCCATACGTTTTAGAAAAAAAACCTTTTTTCAGACGTCCCAAAGTCACAGTATTGAAATAAAAAACAAAAAGTTTAAGGATAGGCGCCAATTTTTAGTTTTTAAACGCTAAATGTACTCCAACCCTAAACACACATTTGTCTCAAAACAGTGATTCATTTCGTTTATAAGATAAACAAATGAAATTCTAATTTTGAATTTAGAATTTTCGCTTATTACTGTAATGGCCAAACTGCCAGCTATACATTTATGTATTTTTTTTCATCGTATGAATTCTTTTTTGTGTTAAATTCGGACAGAAACAATGAAAACGGAAGTGTTTCGATTTTTTGATGAGAAGTGTACAACTTCCAACACAACACTGTTCACACTACTAACTCGTGGCTAGCGGGGTACTATGCTCAGTTCGGTACCCCGAAAACATCCTTTGGCGGCAGCACACCCTCGCTGCCAAAACTTTTTATAGTTAGTAGCGTTAACTTTGTAAATTAATAAATAATTTGCATTTTTATTTTTCTTTGAAAACACTTATACACCTTAGTTGTAGCAAAATGTTGTCGAACACATGATGATCGTAGCGATACTACGGCGTAGTAAGTGTTACGAAGAAGCGTAGCGTTATCCTACTACGTAGAATAAGATAGTTCAAGGCCATGTTTCCACTAGAGATGTGCGAAGTACCTAGTTGAATAGTGTGGGGATGTCTTATATAAGATAAGCCCACGACTATATCCCAATTGGGGTAGGCAGAGGTATATCCATCGCAAGATGAACGAAGAGAGATGAAGTTTATTATTACTTAAACCTGGCTAATTTTGCGCAAAACTTACTTGTAACCACGGTCGTTGTTATTTGTAACTTGTTTTTCAAGATACAGGCTCCGCCTAGATTGGGAACCTCTAGTCTTTTATAAGACTTATTATGTACCCTTCTTCACCCGTGTGCTTTATTTCTGTTTTGTAATATGTCTGATAACACCTTTTTGTTTTATTTTTATTTTGATAGGTAATGAGCCGTGGTACCCCAGTTGGCATGGAGCATACTCCACCACGCTGCTGTAGTGTGGATTGTTCGAGGTGGCTAGTAACCGGAACCAAGGACTTATCGTGCCTTCCGAAGCACGGAATCATCTTACAAAATAATTAACATTTCATAATTATTATTTTTGGGCAAAGATCATCACGCACTAGGTACCACAGGACGGACACCGTAGACTTGGTAGACCCCGGAAACGATGGCGCGATGATCTCGACGGTTATCGAAAAGACTGGATAGAGCTCGCACAGAACCGGGATACTTGGAAAGACATGGGGGAGGCCTTTGCCCAGCAGTGGTACATACAGGCTAATAATAATAATAATTTATTTCTATTTCCATGGACCCAAGCGTCCAGGAAATGATAAGCCTGTTGGAAACCCTAACTAAGTCCATCGTTTTTTTTTCCTTGTCGTAAATATATCTTTCTCTGTCACCACCATCGATTTGCGATTAAGGTCGGTACACACGGGAGATTTGAATCTCAATCGGTTTCTAAGTACATGCGCTGATAGAATTTTAAACAGATGCCGCTAATGTACATGTTTCTTTACGAAAATTATTTCGTAAAAATGTATTTTGGGTTGCATTAATATTTTTTAAGGTAATTTAGTTAACTGCGCGATGAATTTGAGGCGTTTGGACACCCATATATACATACATAACTTTATGCCTATTTCCCACCGGGATAGGCAGAGACTTTGGATATCTATTTGTTTCGATCCGGACACACATATCATGCTTCCTCCTCATTCATCAATCGTTTCGCCAGTTTAGACGGTACTAAAAAAAAGTCTAAGGACATCTCTATTTTGATCAATGTACATCCTTCTATGTCTTTCTTTGCCAACCAGACCAAATTCAATTCGAAATTCAAAAATATCGTATTTAAATTAAATCAAATCAAATCAAATATACTTTTATGCACATAACATACTAAACAAATTTACATAAATGGATGATAGATACAGTACAATCTGGCGGCCTTATTCAGTAGGTATGTTACCTAGTTATACGTTGAATCGTCATTTTTACATAACGAACGTCTCATCCGCCTAAAACTACTGCAGCTTCTCACAACCTATATAGCCGGGGAAAAGAAGCTGCAAGAAAAACTTCGGCAGAGGGCCCTAGACGTTCTTTTTTTTTAAATATAAAAAAATTGTTATATTTGGTAATTTGGCTGCCTAATTACAGTTACAGTTACCAGACAGCTAACCTCATGATTCAGATCTTATAGATAATCACTAATATTATAATAAAATCTTTTTTACAGAGTGTCTGTAAAAAAATAGTGTCTGTGAGAGTGTGTGTGTATATAAATAGTTGAATGTAGTAGTAAATAGGTAGTTCTTTTAATTATTTATTTTGTTAGAATGTACTAACCCGCTATTGTTATATTTGTACAAAATTTTCCTGTACCCAAAGGTTACCTGGGAGAAATTGCTGCATGAGCAATAAAGCCACCTGTTGTGCTTTTCTGTATATGTTGTCCCTGACTCTGTATTTTGTGTCCATTATGCTCAATAAAGTATTTTATCTATCTATCTAGATAGATATCTATAAGGAAAAAATTGTAACTACTTTTTTGGCAATAAAAATTATTATTATTATTATTATCTGTTCAATTTGAATAGCCGGGGAAAAGAAGCTGCAAGAAAAGCCTCGGCAACAGAAACCTTCGCCTTAGAAACCGCTTTCGTAATCCTATAATGCTTCCTCCTCTCTACGTCTCCACATACACCACAGTACCTTGTCGTTTACGTTATAAAAGTCATCATGTTAGAGTGAGAGGATCAATACGAGCTAGCGACTGCGGGCGAGCAATAGACTGAGAGATAAAAACAATGATGAATTGTCATCAAAAGAATCATATTTTTCTTTCTTTAGGTTAGGGTGGTGTTACACTAAGAAATTCTTAATACATTCAATATTATATTATTAATTTGTTAAGCCGTAGGTCTCGGCTATTAGCCGTAAAAACACCTCCACCAACCTGCATTGGAGCAGCGTGGTGGAGTATGCTCCATAGCCCCCTCCGGTTGATTAAGGGAAGGCCTGTGCCCAGCAGTGGGACGTATAAAGGCTGTTTATGTATGTATGTTATTATTCATGTTTGGAGTTTGGATGTTTTGGGATAAATCTGAAAAAAGTCATTTGCACAAGATATACTATAGTGATCAAATGTGCGCGCCTACACAGGATAAGAGCAGGAGGACGATATTTGGATCCTAGACAGTTCATATCACGTAGTTCCCAGGATTTGTGCCCGGTTAATGGCAATAGGCTCGGCTCTATGATTTAAACATAGCTGGCTGGAGTGGATGTACACTTCTGCCTACCCCTTCGTGTATATAACAAAACACTCATTTCATTACTACTTTCTATCTTCTCTTCGGTTGATGAGGTTGGTACTTGTTTTCGTTAAATGTGTCCTATAAAATGTAACTTTATATTTTTTACCGTATATTTTTTTTGTTGTTGTTCTAAATTGTACGATAATATGTTATAATTTTACTACTATGAAAGGCTTGCTCGCCGGTGTATTAAAAGTGTTTGCTAATAACAAATGTTAAGGATCTCCGCGATACAGGGTTTCCTTAGTGCGGGGTCCGTCAATAATGTATACATGTTTAAGTTTTTTGATAAACAAATAAATATAATTATGTATTTAAATGGCCGCGGACAGTACGGACGCACTCTTCTTCTATCGTGTGGGTTGTGAGGTCATCAACCCTCGTGTCAGGGTTATTATTGAGCCGTCAAAGGCCCCTGACATGGCTCATGTAACGACTTACTTACATCAGTAAGTAGTAATCGGGTCCAACGGCTCAACGTTCCTTCCGAAGCACGGATCATCTTACTTTTTGGACAATCAGGTGATTAGCCTGTAATGTCCTAACCAAACTAAGGATCACAAAGTGATTTTAGTGATATGTCCCCACCGGGATTCGAACCCGGGACCTCCGGATCGTGAGCCCAACGCTCAACCACTGGACCACGGAGGCCGTGCGCATTACACGGTAAGAATTTCATTTTTCTATGGAGTGTGGTGCACCGGTGTAAGACCGCCTTAAACGGAAGATTGGTAGAAAAATGTGGTTGTTCTGTTGGCTATTCATCATTGTTTTTATCTGCTCAATATTGACTGGCGCACCTTGAGGTGGTGAGAAATTGCCTTCGGGGCATTGTCGGGCCTCAAAGGAAGATAAAAGTATCCGTCAAAGTCGATAAAGCTGTACCAAATCGGTGTTTGAATGAAATGAAATTTCGATTTTATCGTCGTTTGTTGTCGTTAGTGCCTTGTGTTCGGATTTCGTAATCATATCATTTATTGCGTTTCACATGGTAGGAGGTTGGTTATATAAGGTGAATAACACATATGGATTCGGATTGGGCATAGCAATTTAAAGGAGAGTTACGGCATATTTTTTTCTTATTTTCTTTATGAGGTAAGTACTTAAGTAAGTTATATTTATAACTTATTGTCCGTCCGCGAAATTTTGATATTCTAACTTTATAAATGACAAAGTTACATAATTATAAACTTTCAACCCCATTTTTGTATTTTTTTTGTTGCACCATCCCGCATCCAAGTTGTTTGTAAATGTTTGTTTCCTTTTTGTGGTTGCCTGGAAGAAATTTCTCTAGAGCAATTAGGCCGCTCAAATTGTACTGTATTTATGTGTTATGTCTGATTGTTGAAATTTTAGCTCTGTGCAATAAAGTATGTTTGATTTGATTTGATTTTGACGGCTTCCATGGTCCAATGGTTTGAGCATTAGGCTCACGATCCGGACGTTTCGGGTTCGAATCCCGGTGGCGACATATCACAAAAATCACTTTGTGATCCTTTTGGTTAGGACATTGCAGGCTGATCATCTGATTGTCCGAAAGTTAGATGATCCGTGCTTCGGAAGGCACGTTAAGCCGTTGGTCCCGGTTACTACTTACTTAGTGATGTAAATATGTAGTCGTTACATGAGCCATGTAGAGGGCCTTTGGCGGCTCAATAATAACCCTGACCCCCAGGGTTGCTGAGGTTGGTAATCTACCTCTTAACCCACGCAATACGATCAGATGAAGAAGTCATATTCTCACAACCCACATGAGATAAGAAAATGAAAAACGCAGATAAATAACATAATTTAGAGATTTAGATATAACATCAATAACAAATGTCAGTTCCCTTCGCCAAGTTTCTTATTTAATTAATTAAAACGTCTACTAAGCTAGGGACGAAGAAAAAAAGTTCTCGGGAAAAAATTGTGTGGAACGTTTCTCTTAAGACGGACTGGCGAATTGAAAAAGACTGGAAAAACTTATGTTACAAATGGTTTCAGACCGCTTCAAACCAATGTTGTAAAGGTGGCTTATTTTTTCTTTTGCACTACTTGGTTGGAAAGAAAAAAATAGCGTTCACGTACGAGTTCTGAGGGTTCCGAAGCTTCGACTTTGCCATTAAAAGCTATTGTCTTCATACATTGAAATTAATCGCGATTAGTTTCCCAAATTATTATTGCGTATGGCAGACAAAAATATAATATCCTGCGTGGATCATATATCCAGCTGAAGCTCCCCTAATACTCTCTGCCGCATCCGTCACACAATGTAGCTCGGCTATGCCACCTGGAAACCGGTGCAGAGGGCACTCGTTCACTATGTGAGTTTCCCAAATCAAATATACTTTATTGCACAGAACAAAATTTCAACAATCAGATATAACACGAATACAGTACAATTTGGGCGGCTTTATTGGTCTAGAGCAATTTCTTCCAGGCAACCACTACCAGGAAACAAACACCTACCTGTCATGTAATTAATAAAAGATTATATCTTGTTACATGCTCTGTATTATTATTTACTTCAATCACAATTATCAAATTACAAATATATAGATCGAGCGTCTACACAAACACGAGAAAGAGGTAAGTCAGAGTGACAGCTCGAAACCGCGGGCGACTATGGACGCGTTCACGGAGGCTGCGTTCATGATACGTCCGTGTCACTACCAAACTTGGATGCTGGATGGTACATCAAGAAATAAATACCTAAAAGTAAACTAATGTTAATAATATATAATAAATATACTCTATACGAATATATACAGGGTGTACATATACGAACATATATAGCGACATCGTAACGAATACTCAGGGGGATGATTCAGACCATGATTCGGGGTTAATATCACTTGATATCATTTCAGAATCATGGTCTGAATCATCCCTTAAACTTTTCGTTAGGATGTCACTGACAGCCAGTATCAATATATACTCAATATAATATAATATATATTTAATGTTATTTAAAGTTAATGAACTTAACCGCTGCACTCTCTCTCTGTCTTCGCTTCGATGGGAATCAGATATTATCAGCCCAGTATTCTGGCACCCGGACAGCATTCAGAATCAGAATCAGAATCATTTATTCAACGTAATTATCATGGATAAACTTGTTGAAGGTCAATGTATCATTTGTGAATTTACGTCATTTCACAAGGTGTTATGGCTGAGGAGAAGAAATGTCAATAAAGTGCAACAGCAACACATCTTTTAAATCAATGAGGGATGTTGCGAACTCTTCGTAGGTTTTGTAATCATTTTATATTATTATGTTTTTTATATTTATTCTTTTTTGACGTTTTGTATGTTGATTTTGTTTTTCTTCTTGTCGTTTGCTTTTTGGTGACTGGTGAAAATATATTAAATAATTCTCAAAGCTAAGTATCTGTTATTCCTTCATTTCATTTAGTTATACAGTCCACTTCATATTCATCAGCTACCACCGTAGCTCACAGAGGGTATACATTTCAAGTTATTTAATAACTAGAGGAACACTTTCAATACCAGACATTTTTATCATTTAGATAGTCATTAATCTTATAATAAGCTTTTTTACATAAAGTAAACTTCACATGAGCTTTAAATTTATTTTCTGACAAATTTAAAATGTTATCTGGTATTTTATTGTAAAAACGTATAATATATAACCCCAAAAAAGATGAATTTAATTTACTTAATCTAGAATTTTGAACGTGAATAGCAGTTTTATTTTTATTTCTTGTATTGTAAGTGTGATTTTCGGCGGCGTTTATAAACTCATTCATTTATTTATTTCATTTTTTTTTCATTTACAACAAACATTATAGAAGAAAAATTGAAAGGAAGAGAGGAAGGGGTAGACCTAGGATAACATTTATGAAACAAATAAAAGAGAAGGTGCAGGTCGTGTCGTATCGGGAGGTGAAGGTTTTGGCGGGAAGAAGTGAGGAATGGCGGTTACTCCACCGACAAGAGCGCAGCTCTTAAATTAGAGAGAGAGAGAGTTATAAACTCCGCCCGCGTTTGGGTATCAGGGCACGCGGGCAAGACGTCAGGTGAGCCCTAGTCCGTGGCGTTACACCACACACACGCACCGATCCGTTCAGAAAACCCCACCTACGTTTTTTTTTGACGTGACTTATTGTAGATTTGCCGCAGATGGCATTAACTACTTAGCCGGACAAATGGGGAGCGCTCAAGGCTCTCACTCGAAACAGCGTTTAAGACAACAGGCCTGAGGGTGCCCAGTTGGGCGCGAACCTCGGCTCAGGGCGTCGTCTGAGAGGAAAAATATTACTATAAAAAAAAATAGACAAAATATTATTATTATTCTATTTATGTTATATTATTATTATATTAATACTATTATTATTAATATTACTATTATTATTATTTTTAAATATTAGTTCGATAGCGATAAGCGCTGAATGAGGGAAATCGTCGACCACGCCGTCGGGGTCGGTATCGGGGTACCCCACCTACAGGTAACATGCGCAACGTGATAAAATTATCGATCGATTCAATAAATGTTGTCGAAATCGATAAGTTTGTTTTTTCCCTGGGTAGGTTACCGCTGCACTAAACACGTCCAATTTCATATAAGTGTAGTCATTTATCGACCGTGATGTATTGACGTGAATTATGCTCAGTATAGCAATATAACGGTGCTGTAGCTGACAATTTACGATGCCACTTAAAGGCGTCACGCACTTTCGTTTGGTGCTGGTGTAAACGGTAACCTGAGCGAATTTTAAAGGGTTAGGTGGCCACTTAATAACCTGAACCGTTTATCTGTCGTTTGTTAGTCTAATTGTTTTTATAATTCTGTTCTGTGTACAAATTTTAAATAAATATATAATATCTGGCCTGCGGGCGAGTTTACATTTTTTTATTTTGCTGTTGTCCAGTCGCCTGAATGAGTTTAATCCATTGATATAAGTAACGACTTCCATGGTCCAGTGGTTGAGGGTTGGCCTCACCTAGAGTGGGATAAGAGCAGGAGGTTGACAAAGTATAAATGATTTCTTTTCAGCTCAGTCGCTTGCGGCTTGCACCGCGCCTCATCACTCAGGTTATGTTTGGCGAGCTCTCAAGCTGATGGCGCTATCGTGACGTGATACGGGTCTGGCTGACCCCAATCTGTTTACAGTACTCTTGTAGGTACCTACGCTACTGATGATATATACTGCGCCATAATCTAGCTACAGCTAAGCTGGCATTTACTGAGCTGTAGCCGTTTCGGCATTATTTATAATTCTATTGTTAATTACTATTTAACTAGATGTAATTATGTATTTTTGCAGAGTAAATATTTTCTTTCTTTCTTTCTTTCGTTCTTTCCATTGGAAACGGATGCTTGTATAGTTAATAAAATAAAGTAACATAGCATAAGCACACGATATCCCAATTAGGGTAGTTCAAATTCAATTCAAATTCAAAATATCTTTAACAACACTTTGAATTGTCATTTTTTACATTACTAAAGTGTCATCCGCCTAAAACTGCAGCCGTTGGTCCCAGTTACTATTTACTGATTTAAGTGAATAATTGTTACATGAGCCATGTCAGGGGCCTTTGGCTGCTGAATCATAACCCTGACATCTCACAACCCACAAGATAAGAAGAACTACTGCAGCTTCTCACAATCTGTATAGCCGGGGAAAAATAGCTGCAAGAAAAGTTCGGCACAGGGTCCTAGATGTTCTTTTAAAAGTAATAATAAAATATTGTTATACAATTTAGTAACTTGGCAGCCTAATAGTCAGAGGTACACCCATAGCAAGATGAACTAAGTACCCTCGCCTCACCGAGGTTTCTGTTAGACTAACGTAATCATTAGAACAACGGAAAGCTTGGTGAGGCGTGGGTACTTAGTTCATCTTGCGATGGATGTACCTCTGAATATTAGGCTGCCAAGTTACTAAATTGTATAACAATATTTTATGTTTATTTTTAAAAGAACATCTAGGGCCCTGTGTCGAAGTTTTTCTTGTAGCTGTTTTTCCCCGGCTATACAGATTGTGAGAAGCTACAGTAGTATTAGGCTGATGGCACGTTCGTTATGTAAAAAATGTCGATTCAAAGTGTTACTATGTTACCTGCTGAATAAAGATATTTTAAATTTGAATTGAATTTGAACAACCCCAATTTTGAGATATAATCGTGTGCGATGGTGCAGTATATATAATTATCGTTAGTAGCATAGGTATGTATCATTTGTATTTTCGAATGAGTTTTATAAGCACAATTCATTAGATTGTGACGAGAATTTCTTTATTCAATCAATTGAATATATTGAATATAGTTAATCAAGTCATATTCATTCTCCTTTATCAATAAATACGACGTGATTGACTTAATTCCTTGATTGAGAACATTTGTGAATGTCCTTTTATGCTGAACTGAGAACGGATAAAAACAACTTTAATTTCGTTTCAACAGTGGCTGCAAGTCGTCTTTGATCACTTGTGGCTCTGCCCACCCGTTTAGGGATCACGGACGTGAGTTTATGTATGTATGTACTACTTATTTTCCCTAAGCAATTATGTAGTCAAAATTCATGAGAAAAAAATTATAAAAATACACAACAACCCGACTGCACACTAAAAAGAGGAAAACAAGCCCAATACAGGTTTGGTCACATACCTCCGAAAATGCATAAGGCTGCCTGTCCATTGAAGCGGAACGAGCTTGCGGAGCGGTGAAACGGATAAATATTAACCAATAGGATTGCATAAAAACTCCGCTCATCTGCAGTGGACAGAGATTGGTTAATCATATTGGTTAATATTTATCCCTTTTACCGCTCCGCAAGCTCGCTCCGCTTAAATGGACAGGCAGCCTTACTCGGGAATGTGGGTTTCCTCGCAATGTTTTCCTTCACCGCTGAGCACGTGGTAATCATATGATCCAAACATGAATTCCGAAACAAATTCGATTATTGGTTAAGGCCTGTGCTGGATTCGAACCTGCACCCTCAAAGTGAGAGGCAAGCGTTCTACCAACTGGGCTACCACGGCTCAGTCTAGCATACTTACATACGTTCATCATCATCAGCCCATTAACGTCCCCACTGCTGGGGCACGGGCCTTCCCTATGGATGGATAGGGAGATCGGGCCTTAAACCATCACGCGGGCCCAGTGCGGATGGATGGTTATTAACGACTGCTTATGCAGCCGGGACCAATGGCTTAACGTGCCTTCCGAAGCACGGAGGAGCTTGAGATGAAAACTTTTTTTTTTTGTGGTCACCCATCCTATGACCGGCCTTTGCGAAAGTTGCTTTACTTCAACTATCGCAGACCGAGCGCGTTTACCGCTGCGCCACCGAGCTCCTCCATACGTTACTTAGGTAATAATACGCCATTTTTCTTTTGACATCACGAGTAAAACCGCGGGTATAAGCTAGTTTACTATAATTCCCCGGTCGTTCCCCTAAGAGGCTATGTAATACAATTTCAGTAACTGAATTGCTAAAGGATAATAATACCGTTAGAGAAATATTGTGCGTTTCAGATGTGAAATGTAACGTTATATCCTGTGATGAGCCGTCCCCGAGAATGTTCCCAAAGAATCAAATCAAATCAATAGAATGTTCCCGTTGTAAAAACTCTTCAGTAATAAAGACACTGGCTGCTTTTTTTTCCAAATTCATCATCTCTCTAGCATTATCCCGTCATTCACAGGGTCTGCTTACCTAAATTGAAGATTTGACAGGTCCGGTTTTTTACAGAAGCGACTGCCTGTCTGACCTTCCAACCCGCGAAAGGAAAACCAGGTTAGTTCACATATGTCCAAAAATGCATTTTTCGGGAATATGGATTTCCTCACGATGGTTTCCTTCACCGCTGAGCACGTGATAATCATTTATGATCCAAACACGAATTCGAAAACAAATTCGACAATTAATCTTTTTAAAATTATTATTTCTTAATTAAAACACATAATACCGGGTTCTTAACGCGTTAAAATCCGTCATATCGGTTGCTGTTCCTTCTTATACTGTGATCCTATATGCCTAAAGGTAAAGCAATAGAGCTCTATTTACACAAGTTTTGTGCCTTTTTACTGCCGGGAACGTTCCCGAAGTGGGAAAATACCCGGTGACGGCACATCACTGGTTATATCGTAACGGCCGGCCGAATTCAGGACATTTGTCAGGAGAGATAGGGAAATATGTACGGGGTTCCGACGGTTTTTATTTTATCACGTCTTTTTGTTTTGAAATAAAGAAAGAAACGTGTGTTATAAAGGGACACCATAGTAACAGATAAAAAAACAAAACCACGGAATAACACATAACTTACAATCAGAACATGTAATAGTACACAACACACAACACAACATGAACATGTAATAAAATCAACTTATACGAGAGAGTAAGGAAGGGCGGAAGGAAGGACCACGTGTCGGACGACGCTCAGTGGGTAGGCCCGCTACAAGGTGGACCGACGATCTGGTAAAGGTCGCGGGAAGCCGCTGGATGCGGGCAGCGCAGGACCGATCGTCATCGATCCTTGGGGGAGGCCTATGCCCAGCAGTGGGCGTCGTACGGCTGTTGATGATGATGATACGAGAGAGTGCAAATTAATAGACAGTAACATTACAACATTGAGGCAAATTGTATTTTTGTGTATGGACTGGTTAACAATAGTGATGGATTTTGGCAAGTATGCATGAAGTCTTTGACAAGAGTGAAAGAAACGAAAGTAGATTTTCATGATTATATTGAGTGGAATCTCATGGTATCTGCCTACCCCACTGCGGAATACGCGTGATCATAGGTAGGTATGTCTTTTTGTTATTATACAAATATACGTTTACACACAAAAATGGCATAAAGAAAAAAACTAATAGTTAGTCAGTAACATTAAAATGTATTAACGATTCTTCGAAAAATAAATCTATAGAATAGGGTAGTTTCCAACTAGTCAAATCAGTTACTTTTTACTAAACTGCAAACCACGACGAAATTACTATGGATTTTATTTACTTATATTTTACTTTAAAACAACTTTCTAATTTCTAGATTTAAATATAGATTTGTTGACTGGTAAAGCTGAGAAATGTGCAATGCCCGCCTAGTCAAGATGAGTGTGGTTACAACCATAGAGATTTTTTTTTGTTTTGGTTTTCCCCGAAGGGTAAGGCAAAGGGAACTATGCCCATACAGCCATGTCTTACGTATTATTTTTTCTTGATGATTAATGAAATGATGAAAGGTGATGAATGATGATGATGAAACCTAAGCCCCCACCCTCGGAGGAGACTCCTACTCCAAACCCCAAACGAATTAACTCAAATGTCCGCATAAACTTTCGAGTTATGAAGCGGCTTCCTGGCACGAAGCGAAAATAGGTGTAACACTTTGTTTATTGAATACTCCGATATAATAACACTTGCGAATGTCTTCCGACTAACTTAATGCGATCATTTACCACATAACACCACTTCGTATTAATTATTTAGATTACTCAATGAAGAAAGCAACTGTCCCGTTCCCGTTTCCCGCCAAAAAGCCACAACCATAGAGATAATTATATCTTTTTCTGCATAATATCACAATTTTTCTATATCTATCAAGGTATGTACAATATATACAGTGACTGTATTCTTATATGGTTTTTGAAAGAAAATATTATACTACGTAAAATATGAAGTCAATTTCACCAACAAATTTAAAATAGACCATGATTTATGTAATAATTTATACTACCAACTAGAAATTTCTTAATCCTTAACAGGAGTTTCTTCTGCTATTTTTGTTGGTTCTTTAGTAGCTAGTATATCCCTATCATAATCCTCTTTCCCTTGTACTACTAACAATTTTGCATGAAAAAGCAACCTGTGACGCCATATAAAAATGTGACGAAATGTAGCACTTAATATTAAAATTCACTAATAAGTTAAATAGAAAACGTTTTTGGGTACCTTTAGATTTGGTCTGTCGTAAAAATATACGTGTGTGACACTTTAGCTGCTCTGAATCGTTTACAACTTAGCTAACTCCCCTGGTACTGGTGACATGTTAGGAGCAACCCACCCATAATCAATCGAAAGCTTGGGGGTTCGCCTATTTGGCTACGGATATCTAACAAGATCCCTGAGAAATGTGATCGCTCCGTGGTACACGAGACTGATGTGTAGTCCATACATCACCTCGCTGGGTATACGAATGTTGTTCTCATGTTTCCTTGTTCTTTTTTTGTAGTTTTGGATACATAGTTTTTGAGCTTTAGATTAGGCAACTTCCAATCTAACTGTATATTACTGGCTATTGCGATAAGCTTCATTATCCGGCATGGAAAGTACCTTATAACTTTTTGGTTAGACTTGACAATGTGTGCATTTTTTTCACGTAAGATAACTTTTATTAACATAACACACACACACACACTGCATAACATACTGTATTCATGTGTTATGTCTGATTGTTGAAATTTTAGTTCTGTGCAATAAAGTATATTTCATTTTATTTGATTTGATAATGATGTTGACTCCGGTACAGTCATGAGCAATATCATGTACCCACTTTAGAACCCTGTCGCACTGTCATATTTGACGTTTAATGGGACTTACGGTTTAATTTGTCAAAAAAGTTAATGTGACATGGTTTCAAAGTGTATAACATATTAGTACTCGTGACCGTACACATCATCTAAGTTTATTTTAAGCTATACCTCTCATTTTCTTATCCGCTGAAAAGGAAAGGGACGGGTAATCGACAGGCATAAAATTTATGGAATACACGTCAATTTTAGGCAACAATTTAAAAACGCCCTTCCAAAATTTTATATTGGCCAATAACCCGACAGAATTAAGTTGACAGTGCACGTCAAATGGATCGCATATGAGCGATGTGCCTATTTTATTCGCCGGCGGATACGAAAATTAGGGGAATCAGGGCCACTAACTCCCAAGAAGTTTGTCCCATCTTTACAAGAGCTGCGGGTTTGAATCCCGTCCATGTCAGACTTTTTTGATTTACCTCTTTCTTTTTTTTGACGCTCTTATTGTAGATTTGCCTAAGATGATATTAACTACTTTACTTGTCCGGACAAATGGGGAGCGGCAAGTTTAGACACAACAGTCACGCTATAACATAAATTGTAAATATACATTATTTCCCACCGGGGTAAGCAGGGACTATATAATTCCAATTGCTTCGATCCTGACACACTTCTCTTGCTTCCTCCACATAAATAAATATAACAACAAAAAAAAAAACTCGTATGCATAAATATCTATCACGATCTTGTGACGTAGCGAGTAGGCGCCGCTACTTCAAAAGCGCACCCCTGATGCCGGGCAGCAGGCGGTATCAGTACTGGTTGGACGAAATGGATTCTGGTAGGGCTCTAGCTAGAATATCACCGACTGAGAAATTGGTCGGTGTGCTGCGGAACGGAAAGCGATTGGGGCAACCACCGTTCTACACGCCCTATCTATGGCGTAATGAAGGCGATTACTCCACCGACAAGAGCGCAGCTCTTAAATAAAGAGAGACATAAATATATATAGTATAGCACTCACTTTAGGGTGATCGCGCACCGGCACGACGACTCGTACGCACACTTTGACCGGCTTGTCTCGAGTGATGTCCAACATTCTGCGCTCGCCTCGCCACTCGCCTGGAACAAAATGACACATTAACTCATCTAGATAGTATATTGTTATTTGTTTATTGTTACATAACATAAACAGCCTATATACGTCCCACTGCTGGGCACAGGCCTCCTTTCAATCAACCGGAGGGGGTATGGGACATACTCTTACAATAAAATACCAGATAATATTTTAAATTTGTCAGAAAATAAATTTAAAGCTCATGTGAAGCTTACTTTATATGTAAAAAAATGTTTGGTATCGAATGTGTTCATCTAGTTATTAAATAAATTGTAATGTATACCGGCCAGCCATAACAGCTTGCGAAATGACGTAAATTCAAAAATGTTACATTGAATGTGATCCTTTAGCCAGAAAAGGGCCTCTCCCAATTCTCTTCATCTCTTTCAGCCTTTTGCAAAAGCCTTGAAAAGCCACCAAGTCTATTCTTAATAACGAAGAAGGATATGGCATAATAATAATAAAAAATCTTTCGTATAAACGAAACCTATGTCCCTTTTATTAAAGACTTTGTAAGGCCTTCAAGCAATGAATTGAATAGCCCGTCATTCAACCTATAACCAGTCACATACAAGACTCGAAAGCTTTCTAATCAATCAATCAATACAAATGTCAATTGGCGTTTTTCCCGCGCTGCGGCCTACCCATCTTTAATTCATATTTGACAGCTGTCAATTCTCGCGAACTTTGACCGCGCTTTATTTTTCAAATGCGGCAAGCCCATTCTGGACGTCAAAGGAAATGGAGTTGAGTGTTTCATGAATTATTTAGAAAGGTTTTGATTTGATTTTTTTCTTGAATTATTTCGCTGGATATATTCGCACAGGTCGAGTAGCCACCTATATTTATTTACGACAAATATGGAATTTTGTTTCAAATTCATAAACTCAATACAAAATTCATAAATTGAATTCCTTTTTATATTATTTGTTTTTATTTCTTGATACTTTTTTAGGGTTGCTTAACCAAATACCCATTTGGTTACCCGTACCCGTAATACGTCTTAATCACTTTTCGATCCCTAGTTGAACTGTTGGTCCTGGTTACTACGTACGTAAGTAGGTAGTCGTTAGATGAGCCATGTTAGGGTCCTTTGACGGCTCAATAATAACCCTGACACCAGGGTTAATGAGGTTGGTAATTCACTTCACAACCCACACGATAGAAGAGGAATACCCGTTCTTACACATCAATAAAATTACATAACATTGACATCCCTATGACAGGTAATTTATGTGTTTGGTAGTAAGTATGCGAGTCAGACTCACACTTGGCTTTTTGTAGATAAAATAAAAGTGTTAAAAAAATTGTGTCTACATTTATGACAGGATTTTTCCCGCTTTTGTAGTCGGCTTACACTTTTACGTACTTTTTATACACACGCGTAAAAAAAAACATTTTGACTGATTTAAAAATACCGAAATGGGGGTGAGGTAAATCTAGCTCGCTCCAAGCTCGTATTGGAGTGTCCCTTCAAAAAAAAAAAATTCAAAATATATTTATTTTTCAAAATTGGCTTACAAAGTTAGCGCTTTTTGAACGTCAAAAATTAAATTAAATATTATGTAACTAGCTGTAAAACTATACCACATGGGAATCTTTAACGCTGAGGGAAAGGCCTTCTATACGTAGTACGTTTATTCTAAGCTAGCGTAGAGATTACGAAAACGAAAATATTTTCGCTAGTTCCTCTCGTTTGTCTATCTGTAGAATAGCTACCAAGAAGATTATAATTCTTGAGCACAGAATGTAGCATCTATAAGCTGAGTGCACATTGATATCTGTGCCTTAATGAACGAAGCGCTTAGCCTTAATGTGCCCCGATAGCCGGCTAACGACCGAGTGAGTGTGTATGCAACCTTATTTTATTGCTTTTCGTATTGTGCTTTTTCCATTGAAACCTTTGAAAGAAGTTAAATAGCTTAATGGTCTGGTTTTGTTTGGGATGCCGAATGCGGTTTTTTTAATGGTTTATAGCCGGGAATAAAAATGAAATCCATGATGGCCTAGTTCGGAGAACACGTCGCGTGACTTCGTAGAATCATGGATTCGAATCCCGAGCTCTAAACCACAGAATTTAGCTTTGTGAGTTCCAATTCACATTTGGATTTATAATTGACTAGCTTTTGCCCGCGACTTCGTCCGCGTGGCGTGTTATAAAAGAGAGATCATTGTGTGTGTGGGATTGCATATCGAATTTCAAGCATGTAACTTATGCAGTTTATAAATGTAAATGTTTCTTCCCGCTAACTCCCGTTTCCGTGGGAATTTTGCAATATCCTGTTGCAACTAAGCTTTAAGTTAACTAAGGTACCTGCATGCCAAATTTCAAGCGTCTAACTTAAGCGGTTTAGATTTTTCATACAAAAGGATTTTCCCGCTAATTCCCGTTCCCGTGGGAATTCCGGGAATTCCTTTCTTAGTGCACCTCTACGGTACCTAAGTTACGTCCCTTCCAAATTTCAAGTGCCTACGTTTAGCCGTTTAGGTTGTGCGTTGATATGTCAGTCAGTCAGTTTCTCCTTTTATATATTTAGATATCACGTGGTTTCCAGTATTTCTGCCCGGATAATAGCCACCGTAATCCTTGCAATAGACAAACTAGTTACAATCCAGTTAAAAAAGTGTGGTATTTTTTTTACCCGGATAAAAATTAATTGAAAAAATCGAGGTTTTTTTGTAGAAAATAACATCAGAATGTGATTAAAAAAAAACGCTTACGTGGTTTTTATAAAAGACGACGATATAAAGTATGAGTGTCTAAGCTATAAAGCCGCGTTTCCTCTTGGCAACTTTTCGGCGCGCAACATTTTGCACAACAAAGTTAGCGCGGAACTTTTGTTTAACAACGTCGTCTGTCTACGCATCTACTACACGTCCGTCGTCGAGAACATGTCGCCAGATGAACTAATATTGTCGCTCGTCACGTCTTCACTCGACAACAATAATTGATGCTCAACTAACGATGCCCTCTAAACAAACAACAATCCGCGCGACATGTTGCGCTTCAGCTGGCAATGTTGCGCGCTGTTGTGCAACGTTGCTGTATATGTTGAGCGTAACGTGTAGCTAGTGGATACCAGGATTTAGATCTTCTTCTATCGTGTGGGTTGTGAGGTGGATTACCAACCCCATCAACCCTGGTGTCAGGGTTACTATTGAGCCGCTGAAGGCCCCTGACATGGCTCATGTAACAACTACTAACTTACATTAGTAAGTAGTAACCGGGGAACAGCCTCCGTGGTCTAATGGTTAGAGCGTTAGGCTCACGATCTGGAGGTCCGGGTTCGATTCCCGATGGGGACATTGTCGAAATCACTTTGTGAGACTGTCCTTTGTTTGGTAAGGACTTTTCAGGCTTGAGTCACCTGATTGTCCGAAAAAGTAAGATGATTCCGTGCTTCGGAGGGCACGTTAAGCCGTTGGTCCCGGCTATTAGCCGTAAAAACACCTCCACCAACCCGTAGTGGAGCAGCGTGGTGGAGTATGCTCCATACCCCCTCCGGTTGATTGAGAGAGGGGAATTTTCTAAGGGCAAACATGCTACTCTCTTTCTTTGCCGCTTGTTTCTATGTCGAAATGTTCGGAACCATCTGAACTCAAAACAATGTACCTATTTTCAAGAGTAGAATAGAATAGAAATTGTTTATTATAAAATGAAGCCACACACAAAGACAAGACAATAACATCACTTTTCCATTAGTTATGTATCTACTATTATATTATTTATGTCATCAACATTATTATTATGGGGCTATGCTCACTTCAATAAATCAGTGTCAATAAGGCCGGTCAAACTCACAACCTAAATGAGAAAAAATATTAAATAAACGTCAAGTCGTTCAAATATCGAATCCGTTTTCCAGGAACATAACGTACACGAGAGATAATCCGAATAACCGGGTGTACTGTCCGGGTATCGTCCGGGTCTATTGCGTGTCTGAGTATCCGGAAAATTAGTGGAATTACCCGGATTTTGTCAGTTTGTCTGTCGCTAAGCTAGATTACGCGTACTATTATGTCCAGTGGCACTTTTGAAAGATAAGGATTTTAGAGCCGTATCAGAGTATTAGGAAACTAATCTGGCACGAGAAACTTTAGTTGAATATCTGTTTATTATATCAAACGAGAACCTGACTAAAGTTAAGCCTCGTTTACAGTTCTACGTGTAGGTGATGAGGTCAATGACTCTAAATTATGTTTTTTGTCTGTGTTTTATATCTTCTTTTTTCATGTGGGTTGTGATAAAAACAACCGACCGCGTCTTCTTCTTATAAGATAGGTAAATAACGGTCCTTATTCCTGTAAATACCATCTAATTTTATTTTAAGTTATATCTGTCATTTTCTTATCCGCCGAAAAGGAAAGGGACGGGTAATCGACAAGCATATTTATGGAACACACGTCAATTTTAAGTACAAATCTAAAACAACCGTCTAAAAATTTTACTTTGGCCTATTGGACAACATAATTCTGTCGGGTAATAACCCGCACACGCCCGCCGCCACGCACGTTGACAGCACACGTCAAACGGTTTGCATACCAGCGAGATACCTTTTTGATTCGCCCGGGTTATTTAACATAACATAACATAACAAATACTTTATTGCACAAACAGGAAAAAACAAAATACAAAACAAAAGAGAAATAGAATTAGTACAATAGGCGGCCTTATTGCTAAGTAGCAATCTCTTCCAGGCAACCTTTAAGTATTTATTCATTTACTCATTCTTCCTAAAATTAAGAGCTGTCAATTGTCCGTCCCTTTCCTTTTAGGCGGATAAGAAAATGACAGTTATAACTTAAAGTAAAATTAAGACGTATCTGCAGGAATCGGAGCCATTATCTCTCTGTAACACGTTTATAATTTGCCTACCTAACAGGTAACTAGTTAATTGCCAAATGGGAGTAATTGTTCGTGCTGATTGATTTTGCCTGCCTGTTCTGGAGTCCCATTGTGCCTTGCTTTGAAGATAAGTACGTTAAGTGTCCACCGCACGATTCGAAATCGGAATGATCCGGGTTTATCCGGCTCGATGGAATTGATCCGGTTATCAAGATTTTTTCCCGTTATTTGAAATACCTTGTAACATTTAAAATTAAATGAGTAATTATTAATGCGGTCCCTAATCCGCCTTTGGTAAGCATATCGGGAGTCTCATATCCCCATTTAAACGCGGTAAGAACCCGTTATTATGTGTTTTAATTATAAGTTGACAGACATTATATTTTGCTTTTAAAAGGCTAACGACCATATCCTAATTGAGATAGGTAGAAGTATCCATTGCAAGATGAACTAAGTATCCAGACTCAAGAGCTTACTGTTAGACCAACGTTGGTGAGTCGTATCGCCGTCTATAATGGTCGAGCCAACTGTGTTAGTCAAAACTCACTGGTGCAATTCCGATACCAAACACATACACGAAGGATAATAGGATTACGAAAGCGGTATATAAAGCGAAGGTTGGTGGTAGGGCTGGCAGAGGAAGACCTAGAAGGACGTATATTGACCAAATTGGAGACGTCTTTAGAAATGGTTTAGTACGATCTACTCTGAACCGCCGTGAATGTAAGAAATTATTTTCTTCTTCTTCTATCGTGTGGGTTGTGAGGTGGATTACCAACCCCATCAATCCTGGTATCAGGGTTATTATTGAGCCGCCATAGGCTCTGACATGACTCATGTAACGACTGCGTACTTACATCAGTAAGTAGTAACCGGGACCAACGGCTTAACGTGCCTTCCAAAGCACGGATCATTTTATTTTTGGACAATCAGGTGATCATCCTGTAATGGCCTGACCAAACTAGGGATCACAAAGTGATTTGTCCCCACCGGGATTCGAACCCGGGACCTCCGGATCTTGAGAATAACTCTCAACCACTGGACCACGGAGGCCGTTAACGACTAATTAATGTGAAGGAAGCAAAATAAGTGTGTCAGGATCAAAGCAAATGGAATTCCATAGTCTCTGCTTACCCCGGTGGGAAATAGGCGTGAGTTTATGTAAGTATGTATGTGTAAAGAGAAAACTTTTTTCGAAAGCTATTTTAAAACAAAGATTTAATTATTTAGGTAAAAGTTCAAAGAAAAGAAACAAAGTTCTGTGAGGAATAGTCAGCTAAAGAGCTCATTATTATGGAGATTGAAAAGTCTTTTGTAAAGAACAGCTGGATTTAAGCAAGACAGTATCTTTATCTGGTTTAATGTATTTCACTTATAACGAGAACGAACCCTGTTTCCTTCTTGTATTTATTAGTGTAACTCTTAATGTCCTAGTACGGCTTTGAAATAGACTACTCTGGGTACCAGCCCACTCACGTCAGACAGAGTACTGCGGAGCGGAAGGCAAGAGGAAAACCACTGCCCTATTTGACCCTAAAAAGTAGCATGGAGAATGCTACACCGACAAGAACGTGGCTCTTAAATTAGTAATGATTAATTCTTAACGTACAGTCATGAGCAATATCATGTACTCACTTTAGAACCCTGTCGCACTATTATATTTGACATTTAATGAGACTTACGGTTTAATTTGTTAAACAAGTTAATGTGACATAGTTTTAAATATTTGACTTGCAGACCAGTTTTCCCTATGACAGTTGGCCCGACGGTTATAGGCGGCGATACCTATCATGTTGGCCTAACAGAAAGCTCACTGAGGTGTGGGTGTTTAGTTTATTTGCGATGGTTGTATCTCTGGTTATCCTCGCTCCAATAGACACCACACCTTGTCCAAACATCTCTGTTCGTTTACTTAGAGCGACGACTCGAAACTTGCTGTGATCCGTCATAATTCTCCCAACAACCCCGGCCTCCGGTTTTATGAAATGACAAATTACGTAATTTCTGCTCGGGTTCAAGTTATGTTCGATTCTCTTCAATTAAAACTCATGTGAAGCTTGCTTTATGTAAAAAAACCTTCTATGAGATTAATAATTCTCTTCTTCTTCTTCTAATCCTTTGGCTCGAATAACAGATTTCCACTCTACGCGAACTTTTGCAGCCTCTGTAGCTTGCTCCGATGACATGCCGAGAGTTAATGATTACCTAAACGATTAAAATTCCTGGCATTAAATATGTTCATATCCTATACCTAAAGGTTGCCTGGAAGAGATTATTACCCTAGCAATAAGGCCGCCTGTTGTACTACCAATTTAATTATAATACTAATGTACTTTTAATGTGATTTAAGTGTAATAAAGAGTTTTTGTATTGTATTGTTCCTCTAGTCATTCATCATCACCAGCCCATTAACGTCCCCACTGCTGGGGCACGCGCCTTCCCTATGGATGGATAGGGAGATCCGGCCTTAAACCATCACGCGGGCCCAGTGCGGATTGGTCGTTATTAACGACTGCTAATGCATCCGGGACCAACGGCTTAACGTGCCTTCCGAAGCACGGAGGAGCTCGAGATGAAAACTTTTTTTTTTGTTGTCACCTATCCTATGACCGACCTTTGCGGAAGTTGCTTTACTTCAACAATCGCAGACCGAACGCGTTAACCGAGGGCCGCCGAGCTCCTCCCTCTCTCTGTAATACCTATATACCTACATTGATTTAAAAGATGTGTTGCTCAGGTCAATATAAGATATATAAGATCTAAGGGAAATGATATCTAGTCGCTTTTCGATACAAAAACGGGGTCAACAGATATTTTTTATTATAATATCTTACATATCTGCACCCACTTTACAAATGCTAACACATCAAGCATATTCACCCATCACCTTGTGCAACAGTACCCACCTATTTGTCTGCTTCATTTTGTCATTGTTATTAAGTATGTACATTATATCCGCTCTCATTATTGTATAATATGTATTTTGATTTGTCAAATTAATTAATTAAATTAATTAATTAATTATAAATTTTAATTGGCTGTATAAGTATGTAATCTTAAGTTGTTAATATTGTAGTTTTATGCTGTAAAGTTTGCAATAAATGATAAAATAAATAAATAAATATCCACTGTCTCCCAATAAATGGTAAGGGCTATATTTACACATTTCAAATTCTGCACATATACATGATAATTATTAAAAATGGTCGAGTCATGGACCGATCCTGGCCAACGAACAATGACATCTCTTATTTTTAGACATGAGTCACAAACGTCATATATCATAAAAATATGACCTCGGACTGTCAATTTAATGCGCCTATAGAGCTAAAATGGCGCTAAAGTCGCGTTGTGCAACGCTACTTTCGCAATAATCATTTATTTTAAAGGTAAGTTATATTTAAAGGAACATTAAAATTATTATTAATAATAATAAAGCTTTATTTCAGAAAAAAAATCCATACATACAAAATACAGCACACTTAAAATATAATAATCAAATTTACAAAAATAACAACACCTGACAATAATAACAATACTTAAATAACTGTCATAGTATACAATGACTACTACTTTTTCCCCACAGAGAGCAAAGTCCAGAATCGCATGATGTGAGAGTCGAAACTTGTCGCAATAGAACTGGACATTACTCTCTGCATGAGAGAAGCGACACGTTTCCTTAATACAGCTGCAAAACCATCTGTGCGCCAAAAACAGAACATCCCAGAGGCATCCCAGAGGTTATTGTTAATGTTTTTTGTGCAACCATTTAATGGTCCATTAGTATTTAAAGACGGCTTTAAAATTTAAAGAGCGTTTCTGCAACTGACTGTAGTCTTTAATATAATTAGTCATATTGCTACCCAGACTATCTGGGACCAACTCTCACCCGCCATACTTCTCGCTGAAACTAGCACCACACCCTATCAAAACAAAGTAGCGACTGTTTGACTTGACAACTAACATTTCGGTCGGAGTTTGACGGACTGACCGCCTGACTATCAAATTTACCAGTTGTTCTGAGTTGCATTGTCTAAAGTCAATTTGGAGTATGCGACGCATACGAATGAGACAGACTTTATGGTAGTTACGTCAGCTGGTGGTGCCTTGCGGATATGTTATTGAAGTTCTCAGTTTGTGAATCTTCTGTTAAACTAAGAGCAAATAGTAGATAGGAAATGTGTTTGATTATAACATAACATAGCATAAACAGGCTATATACGTTCCACTGCTGAGCACAGGCCTCAATCGGAGGGGGGTACGCAGCATACTCCACTAGGTTGCTCCACTGCGTTTGGCGAAGGTGTTATTACGGCTAAGAGTCGGGACCAACAGCTTACTTTTTTAGGATAATCATTA
Source organism: Pectinophora gossypiella (assembly GCF_024362695.1). Taxonomy (NCBI): domain Eukaryota; kingdom Metazoa; phylum Arthropoda; class Insecta; order Lepidoptera; family Gelechiidae; genus Pectinophora; species Pectinophora gossypiella. Next base: position 5,499,422 of record NC_065424.1, read on the forward strand.
TGATTCAGCCTTGCAATGTCTTTGTTTTTGTACAACGACAATAATCTATTTTTAGCGTCAGAAGTGGAATTTTATTAAAAAAAACAAACTTATCAAAATAACCGGAACAAAGATTTTTATTGTAATACTTAACACTAAATAAAAGGACGGTATTCAGAGACAGTTCACTTGCACAAAAATAAATTACACTTACGAAGTTAACAAATTTAGAATAACAAAAATATGAAACGAACAAAACAAAAATAGACTTACGAAACAACAGGTAAACCAACCGAGCTCCGCACGCGACGACGACCAGGCAATAAGTGAGTCTGTTTGGTAGTATGCTCCGACTTTTATAAGATCGGTTAGGCTACCTGTTGTTTAGGTGGGGAATTTGGCCAATACGGCCTCTCCTGATTTTTCGTTGTCCTCAACGAATTGTCAAATCGTCTTTTAGTCTAGAAGAGGCATGGACAGTCCTGGGGTGTTGTCACATGGTCTAGATTCAGGGATGTTATTGTTTGAGTCGTCCTCTTCTTCTGCAGCAGGTCCAACAGCAGCAATTCCGCTCGGTCCGGCCTGATCAATGCTTTCAGGCTGGGTCTCTTCATCTAAGGCAGTTATAGAGGATGGTGTACCACCATCGTCACAGTCTGAAAACAGATTACATGTGAAAGTTCCATTATGTAAAAGTTACGACCTATGCTTGTTAATATCTTCCACACCAAATTTAAAGTTAGTCTTTCGTACATCATCCATTCGCACAAAACAAATAAAATTGCATAAGGAGAAAACAACAAACAGACATAGAAAAAGGTAGGCAGCGTCCCGACTATCTTAATCTATGCTTCGTATTATGTTGTGTTGATGTTGGAGCACACCATGACGACACAACACGTTGTACATAAGGAATCAGTTGATGTCAGAGCGACATACGCTAAGAATTTAGACAACTAGCACTAGGGCATTATGAGCCGAAGTTTAATCGGCTAGTGCCAGGGCGACTAACGCCAAGTTTAGGCGACTAACGCCGAGTTTAGGCGACTAACGCCAAGTTTTAGGCGACTAACGCCAAGTTTAGGCGACTAACGCCAAGTTAAGCGACTAACGCCAAGTCAAGCGACTAACGCCAGGGCGACTAACGCCAATACAACACTTACTGTCGAAGAACGCAGCACACGTCTCCGGACACCACTCTCCCCGCCAGGGCACCATATATTGCGCGGCCGCCTGGGTAGTTTTGCCATATCCACCACCCAATAATTTTAGTTCGTAGCGGCCGTTGGGAAGACTCTTGATCACCTTGTACGGCCCACGCATCCCGGGGTCAAGTTTACCCGTAGACTGTGAGTATTTGATGACGAAGACCTTGTCATCTACCTGAAACACTCGAGGAACACGTCTATTTTTGTTAGCGTAGGATTCTTGCTGTTCTTGGTTTTTCCTCATAAGTTCCTTCGCGCGGCTGCGGCTCACCTCTCGTAGTGCTTCACGGTTGGGTCTGGACTCGGACAACGCCACGTCGCGAACTAACGCACGGACGATAGGTGTGGTTGCGTCAGTGCCAATCATCAGATTTAGAGCAGAGGCTTGTGTGGTCTTTTGTTTGGTTATGTTTAAGACCAGTTGGATCTTCCATAACGTCTCAGACCATGAAGCATTTCTGTGACTCACCTCTATCCGCAGCATGTTGAGGATGGTGCGTATGTAACGCTCTGCTTGGCCATTGGCATGGTGCATCTCTGGTGTAATGAAGTGAAGACTGCAGCCCAGCTCATTAATCCATGAAGTAAACTCGTTCGATTCGAACATTCGTCCTCGATCCGTGACCATGAGCTTGGGGACTCCAAAGAGAGCAATGGCCTGTGTGGTAACGCGTTTTAACTCACCAACATCCTGCCGGTAAATCGGGAACAACAGACAGAACTTGGTGAAGGCGTCTACAAGGACCAGGATAAACTTGTAGCCTTCAGATAAGGGGAGCGGTCCGAGAGCGTCCATGTGAACCGTATCAAAAGGAGTGTCCGGCTTTTCCCACGATGTGATGGTTTGGTGCGGGGACCTGGGTACGCGCTTCTTGGAGATGCAGATCACACAATGCGCAACATACTTCCTGACAAATTGGTGAAGCCCCGGAAACCAAAAATGCTTTAGGATGAGGTCTGCAGTTTTATCGGCGTCGATGTGTTCATGCTCGTCGTGGAACACTCTCAGTACACTCAGTCTGTGCCCTTTTGGAATGTAACAAAGGAGTCTAGGCTCCTCTCCCACTGGCGTGTAGCGGTAGTATAATAAGTCATTCCGAACAACGTACCTCGTAGAATCCAAATTCCCTTCCTGCAGCTGTTGCATTAGATTTTGCGTATCCTCATCTGCAGACTGGGCTATTTGGGCCCACGTCTTGGGTCTCGAGATTTGATTGACTGTGACTGGTGGATTCCTGCTAAGATAATCGGCGTGAGGCATCATAACGCCTTTTCTATATTCAATTGAAAAGTCAAAGTCTTGAAGGTAAATCCACCAACGCGCCACTCTTGGTAAAAGATCTTTTTTCCGTTCAGTGGCCTTTAGGGCGTTGCAGTCTGTCACGATCTTGAAGTGCAGACCTACCAGGTAGTGGCGAAAGTGTTGTAAGGCTTTGACCACAGCCAACGTCTCCAGTTCGTAACTGTGGTAGTTCTTCTCGGCTCCTTGTGTGACCTTACTAAAATATGAAATAACATGTTTCTTACCATCTTCGTGAGTCTGGAGAAGAATGGCGCCATACCCAGCACTGCTCGCATCGGTGTGTAGTTCTGTGTCACGTTTTGGATCAAATATTGTAAGTATGGGTGCACTCGTCAATTGCTGTATAAGATCTTGGCGAACAGCTTCTTGCTCTGGACCCCAGTTGAACGTGACGTCCTTGTTAGGTGAGCAATGCATGCGGTTTTAGTGGCGTAATTCTTTATATAACGTCGGAAGTATCCCGCCAAACCTAGCAGTTGCCTAACCTGCTTCACGTTGGTTGGAATTGGTGCATGTACGAGGGCATCCACCTTACGAGGGCTCGGTCTCACTTGGCCCTGACTCACAATGCGGCCAAGATATTCAACTTCAGTCCCGAGGAACGAGCATTTTCTTAAATTGATTGAGAATCCAGAGTCCGTAAGCGTTTTAAGAACTTGACGTAGGAGGTCGATACCCTCGTCTACAGTTGAACTCATGATGAGTACGTCATCAACGTATACCAACACCTGACCTTGATCTATAAACTTTCGCAATGTGTTATTAATTATGCGCTGGTATACTATTGGAGAATTAGTCAGTCCGTAGGGCATTTTTAAATACTCAAAATGACCCTCTGGGGTAACAAAAGCAGTCAATGGGATGGATTCTTCACTAAGGGGTATTTGGTGGAACCCAGTGGCCATGTCGAGACTCGAAAAGTAGGTGTAGTTACCCAACCGGTCTATCTGATCGTCGATCAATGGGAGGGGGTAGCGGTCCCTAACTGTGAGTCTGTTAAGAGCCCTGAAGTCCACACATAATCGGTCAGAACCATCTTTCTTTTTTACAAGAATTATCGGACTCGCGTATTCGGACTGAGATTCTCTGATAATTCCCTTGTCTAGTAGGTCTGCTATTATTTTACGAACCCGAAGTTTCTCTTCATAAGATAATTTGTACGGGCGATATACGACGGGTGTTTGGTTTGTCAGTTTTATTTCCATCCTGCCAGTTTTTACTGTTGTGACAGCAGTACCCGAAATAAGAAAGTCCGAAAACTCCGATATTATGTCCATTAGCTTTTCACGATCCACACCCTGAAGGGGTGTTATTATGTCAATTTTACTTTCAGGTTCAACTGCATTTACTACTGTGGCGGAATCTTCAGTGGAATGTGTCAGGTATTGATGGTCTTTCGTTCTAACATAAAGGATCCCCTTTCGATTTAAAATGTCTGTACCGATGATGATAGACGTGTTCATGCATTTGGAAGGGACTACAACAAGATCGGCCTCAATAGAAATGTCACTCAGCTCAATGGTGACGGTGACGTATGTGGAGGCAACTATTTCCTTATTACTAATACCTTTCAGTACACAGTGCATCGATTTAGGTTGGCAAGTCAAATGCTTAAGAACGTCCGAAGAAATCAACGAAATATTTAAGGCTCCACTGTCTATAAGTGCATCCATAGGCACACCGTCAACGACCGCCGTGACAACGTCATTATTAGCCGTAAGAGTTTGTTCCGTACACAAATTAACGTTTCGCTGGTTTCTTGACTCCGAACGGTTCTTGGCAAAACAACTATTCTCCGAATGGCCTAACTTTTTGCAAAAAGTACAAATTACGGGACCTTGAGACGAAGAAGAAGGTTTAGTAGTGTCCGTAGTAAGGGATTTGTTAGAACTAGAATTGTCTTTTGGCTTTTTAGGACAATGACGGCCCAAATGACCTCTTTGCCCACAGGAATAGCACTTAACATCACCGGGACCAGAAAAACGTTGATTGTGACCCCCGATAGGGTGAAGACGTCTTTTAGTTTGAACGTTACGTAAATCTTGTTTGTGATCGGGTTTGTTGTAGATAGATAAAAACGAAACGATATTTTCAGCAGTTAGCGAAGCGTTAGTCGCAGCCGCACGAATTTGCGGGTCAGTGATACCACGAATCACAATCAAGATCATGAGTTCTTCGCTCAAACCTTTTATAATTTTTAATCGCAGCATGGTTCGGCGAGCATATTCTGCATAGGTTAAATACTTGTCCGAGGTGGTGTTCATGGTTTGAAATAGAATATTCGCATAATCTAATTTTTGGGGACACAACGGCATAATATCCTGCTTAAAATTAGACCACGTGCGGTCATTTGTGGTCCACTCATGTAACCAAGTCTTGGCATCTCCCTTCAAACATGAAGCCACTCGAGACAGACACTCATGACCATTCCAGCCGTTAGCTTCGCGTGCGCGGTCTACCTCTGCACACCATTGTTCAAAACTATGTATTGACGGGTCAAAGTTGGATATGAAATATGTATGTGATCTAACAGGCTGCAATGACTTAATAGCATCCGCCAAGAGCTTTGCAGAATCGTGAACATTCGTTTGTGAATTATAGTTGTGAGGCAACGGGGAGTCATCGGTACACGTAATAACCCGACTGCACTCGTTATGTGGGTAGCTACTGGACGATTCGATCGGTGGTGTATGTGTACCAGTATTATTACTCATACGTAAGCTATCAGTAGTGCAATTATTCTGTATGGCGGGTACCGAACAAACAGGAGTGCTACCGGTCCGTTGGTTGTTGTTGTCAATGGCATCAATTCTAGCCATCAAGGAAGAAAACATCTCGTTAATTGACGGAGTGTCAGTCCTACGTTCACGGCAGTGTTCGCGATAGCGGTCGCGAGGAGAGTCTTCTTTTCGGTGACGAGAACGACCCCGCGATCTACCACTATCACGTGACCTATCTCTATCACGCAAGTCATGCCGCAAGCTACTTCGTCGGTGCCGAGACCTACTTCGCGTATTAGTGCGATAACGTGGTGTTTCACGTGATTTAGAACGATGACGCAATCGTGAGCGTGACGGTCTACCCGACATTTCTACTCAGATAAACAGTGGAGTGATCTGTCTCAAAAAGAAGTAAACAAGTGGGCTGATAGTTCTTTATCCCACTTCTGATTTTAGCGTCAGAAGTGGAATTTTATTAAAAAAAACAAACTTATCAAAATAACCGGAACAAAGATTTTTATTGTAATACTTAACACTAAATAAAAGGACGGTATTCAGAGACAGTTCACTTGCACAAAAATAAATTACACTTACGAAGTTAACAAATTTAGAATAACAAAAATATGAAACGAACAAAACAAAAATAGACTTACGAAACAACAGGTAAACCAACCGAGCTCCGCACGCGACGACGACCAGGCAATAAGTGAGTCTGTTTGGTAGTATGCTCCGACTTTTATAAGATCGGTTAGGCTACCTGTTGTTTAGGTGGGGAATTTGGCCAATACTATAATATTGTTGCGAGTTGATTGACCTTTATGCGTACGAGTATATTACCTTCGGGCGCAGATTCTTTTCAGTACCGTTCCTAAGCGGGATGTAATCGGAAGCCTCAACTACCAGGGGATTTAAAGTCATGATCGGACAGATCTTCTTCTTTTTATTGTGTGGGTTGTGAGGCGGAATACCAACCTAATCAACCCTGGTGGCAGGGTTATTATTGAGCCGCCAAAGGGCCCTGACATGACTCTGTAACGACTACTTATCTCTTGCCTTCCGAAGCATTGATCATCTTACTTTCGGATAATCAGGCGATCAGCCTGTAATATCCTAGCCAAACTAGGGATAACAAAGTGATTTTTGTGATGTGTCCCCATCGGGATTTGAACCCAGGGCCTCCGGATCGTGAGCCTAACGCTCAATCACTGGACCCCGGAGGCCGTTGATCGAACAGATGCAGGTCGTGTAGATTTTCACCCTCGTTTCATGAGATAAGTAACATTTTAATTAAAAATGTCCAAAAAGTAATATCTTCCACGAAGTTTTAATGCAGTTTTACGAAATGAAAGTAATGAAAATGAAAGTCGGAATGTAGCCTATTTTTTCAGCCCCTTGGCAAGCAGATCTTGACATGATTTTTTTTGGTTCCGTGCACAAAGGTAAAAAACCCTATTACTAAGACTTCGCTGTCCAGGATGTATCTTAAGAACTGCGATAGCTATAGAGAAGATGATTTTTTTTATTAATTTATGTATTTTTGATGCCGTTAATTCTTTCAAATATTTTTCTTCTCAGACAACGCCCTGAGCCGAGGTTCGCGCCCAACTGGGCACTCTCAGGCCTGGTGTCTTAAACGTTGTACCGGGTGAGAGCTTTCAGCGCTTCCCATTTGTCCGGCCAAGTAGTTAATGCCATCTGCGGCAAATCTGCAATAACTCACGTCAAAAAAAGATGCCGTTATAACAAAAATACTAAAAAAATATATTTTAGGGGGGGTCTCATACAAAAATCGCCATATTTTGTCTATTTTTGCTCGATATCAAAAAGGTTACAATATGAAATTTGTGTACCTACTGGTGTTTACCTAGTCAATGGGTCGGAACCCTTGGGCGCGAGTCCGAATCACACTAGGCCGGTTTTTTTAATTCACTCTCAGATTGTAGAGATTCTGCAGCGAATTTCACATTTTAATATTATGGCGTTGAATTTATTCGAGTGCCAATTAGTGATGGAAATATTATCTTGTATTATTATTTTTCTTTATGATATTATTTTATTAATTCAGGGAATTTAAACTGTGCATTTCATTTTAATTTCAAGAATTAATTTAAAGTACTTTTTAGTGTGAAACCTTGTGAGTGTTGTAAATGTTTGAATTGTGTGTTTTAATTTTATTTTCATGGTTGAAAACGGTGAGCTATTTATTATTTACTGACAGAGGGCAATAGTAACTGTCAGTACTATTCAAAGGCAGAGGACAGGTGTCCTAGTACGGCCTTAAAATAGACTACTCTGGGCGCCATTCCACTTGCGTCAGACAGAGTACTGCGGGGCAGAAGGCAAGAGGGAAACCATTGTTATATTTTTCCATAAAAAGTAGCATGGAGGATGCTACACCGACAAGTGCATGGCTCTTAAATTAATGATGATTTATTATGCGACATGAAACACTCAATGTCACCTATTCCTGTAGACACTTCCTAATTTTTATTTTAAGTTATACGTTACGTCATTTTCTTACCGGTCGAAAAGGAAAGAGACGCAAGATTGACAAATGTTAATTTTAAAATGAATAAGTTAGGTTAGGACATTAGGCTGGTCACCTGATAGTCCAAAAGTAAGATGATCCGTGCTCGTTGGTCCCGGTTATTACTTACCGATGTAAGTACGTAGTCGTTTCATGCGTCATGTTAGGGGCCTATGGCGGCTCAGTAATAACCCTGACACCAGGGTTGATGGGGTTGGTAATCCACCTTACAACCCACACGATAGTAGAAGAATGAATAACCCGGCCGAATTAAATAGACATGTCGCTGATATGGCACCTGTTCGACGTGTAAAACGAGGTGGTATGTTTTTTTGTATGTTTTTTGTGATTGTTTTATTGTATACAAAGAAATATAAATTCACAAATCCCCTAACGTATATAGAATAATGAAATCAGTATTTCCATTGAGTTGTAGAGTGGTATCCGGTTTCCGAAGGCAGTAACTCGATTCAACTAGTTCTAACTAGTTAGTTCCGGCGGTTGCGGTCGAATTGGACATACGCCATATTGCTGTATTATTTAAATAAAGTATATATTAAGTTTACTAGATGTGGTCTAAACAGCCTCCGTGGGCTAGTGGTTAGAGCGTTACGCTCACGATCTGGAGGTCCGGGTTCGATTCCCGATGGGGACATTGTCGAAATTACTTTGTGAGACTGTCCTTTGTTTGGTAAGGATTTTTCAGGCTTGAATCACCTGTTGTCCGAAAAAGTAAGATGATTCCGTGCTTCGGAGGGCACGTTAAGCCGTTGGTTCCGGCTACTAGCCGTAAAAACACCTCCACCAACCCGCATTAGAGCAGCGTGGTAGAGTATGCTCCATACCCCCTCCGGTCGATTGAGGGGAGGCCTGTGCCCAGCAGTGGGACGTATATAGGCTGTTTATGTATGTATACGTATGTATTAAGTTTACTAGCCTTTGTAGTCCAGTTGGGAGAACGTTTGACAGTCATCGTGAGGTCGCAGGTTGTAATCTCATCACCAGCACCAATGATTGTCGAATTTGTTTTCGAATTAATGTTTAAATCATAAATGATTATCACGTGCTCAGCGGCGGAGGAAAACATTTTGAGGTAGCCCACATTTGTGGGCACATATGTGCCTAACCTGTATTGGGCTGGTTTTCTCTTCGAGGATTGGAAGGTGAGACGGGCAGTCGCTTCCGTAAAAAACCGGACCTGTCAAATGTTTAGGTCAGGTAAGCGGACGCTGTGAAAAACGGGATAATGCTTCAATACAATACAATACAAATACACTTTATTGCACCAAAATAAAAAGAAATAATTACAAAAAAGTCTCTAATGCTAGTGAGATGATGATGATTTTCTTTCCATCTTTCTTTCAACGTATCGTGCGCGTCGGCACCCATTCTACCCGCTTACCTAACCCGGAGATTTGACAGGTCCGGTTTTTTGTTACAGAAGCGACTGCCTGTCTGACCTTATTATAATAACCGTTGATTTGGAATATTATTTATCTCATTTAAAACCCGGACTTCAATTAAATTTTCGCGCAGACTCTCCCCAGACGCCTCCTAAACCAGGAAAAATCCGGGTAAACCCGGACGGGTGGCAACCATACCTTTCCACATACGGTTATAACAATGGTTATAGAAATCAAACGCCCCACAAAACCACATCGAACACAAAAAGTTTCCCCATTGACCGAACCTGTCCGATCCAGTTTCCGATGGCCGTAACTCGATTGAACTAGTTCTAACTAGTTAGTTCCGACAGTCGGACCGACTGGACTCGACTGTTATGTACAGTCGCAGTTGGAAGTAACACCGTAATATGGCACACACCTGCATTCAAAGTTAGTTAAGTTACTGAAACTTTCTTTAGTCTTTTGTTTCTATTGATTATAGCAGGAAACTGTTTATAAACAATAATTATAATGTTCATTATTATTATTATTAACGACCTATATGATCCAGTGGTTGAGCGTTGGGCTCACAATATGGAGGTCCCGGGTTCGATTTCCGGTGGGGACCTAACACAAAAATTACTTTGTGGTCCCTAGTTTGGTTAGGACATTACTGGCTGATCACCAGATTGTCCGAAAGCAAGATGATCCGTGCTTCGGAAGGCACGTTAAGCCATTGGTCCCGGTTACTGCTTACTGCTCCACCAACCCGCAGTGGAGCAGCGTGGTGGAGTATGCTCCATACCCCCTCCGGTTGATTGAGGGGAGGCCTGTGCCCATCAGTGGGACGTATATAGGCAGTTTATGTACTACTTACTGATGTAAGTAAGTAGTCGTTACATGAGGCCTCCAGGCCTTTGGCGGCTCAATAGTAACCCTGACATCAGGGTTGATGAGGTTGGTACTCCACCTCTTAACCCACGCGATAGAAGAAGAATGTTCATTATATTATTATCACGCCTACCAAGCAGTCAAAGCTATTAAAAAACCTATCACGCATAAAAACAGATATCACACCACACGCTCGGCAGACATACTGAAATCTGCACCAGTACAAATATAGAATTGGCCAAACTTGAGTTATGGTAATAAAATAATAAAGTTGAATGTAAACATGCCATGGTGTAGAATTCTCCATTCTTGTCTATCAGATGCCAATTCTTTGACTTCCTTATAAGACACGACGTTCGCCTTCTCTTTAATTTGTTCCATGTAAGATGGGTCTTCCCCTTCCTCTCTTTCCTTCTATCTTCCATTCTATGATGTCTAGAAGATATATCTAATATAATATTAGAAAATATTCATTTTTAAGTAATTTGGTCATATTTAATTGATGTACGAATCTCTCTCTCTCTATTTAAGAGCTGCGCTCTTGTCGGTGGAGTAACCGCCATTCCTCTCTTCTTCCCGCCAAAACCTTCACCTCCCGATACGACACGACCTGCACCTTCTCTTTTATTTGTTTCATAAATGTTATCCTAGGTCTACCCCTTCCGTTCCTTATGTACGAATATTAACGGATATTTATGAAACACGACGTTCGTGCCTCACCCAACAGGGTCCACATAATACCAGCGTTGTGGTTTACGCCGCGACTTGTGCTGAGTGAGGCCCTTTTATCTCAGGACGTCCACCACCACCTTATGATCATTCTAATGAACATCCTCCTATGCTTTTTGTAATTGTTTTGTGAAAAAATTTAAGCGATGTTATTTTCTTTGTGTGTGGCGTCCTTTTATAATAAACAATTTCCATTTCTATTAAAATACATACTAGATACTTGCTATGTACCTCATTTGTCCAACAGGGTGTAAAACCAACGACCCTTTGAAATGAAAATCGAACTCCCCGACTGCTTTGTATAATAAGATTGGAAATTCTCAAAGATTGGTTTTCTCTCGTCTCGAGTCAACTTGAGAGTATATTATCATAAATATATCTTTATTCTGTAGGTATCATAATGGGGATATTGATTTGCTGTACTATAATTTAGTAATATTTTTAAGTATAATAATATAATAATAAATAAAGCTTTATTTTCTACCACAAAGACTGTTTAACAAACAACATAACGACATAACAAAGGCATAACTATAACATCTGTGTGAGAGACTGGTGTCTGTACTAGGATGCCCTGTATGACAGATCAAATTCAAATTCAAAAATATCTTTATTCAGAAGGTAACATAGTTACACTTTGAATCGTCAATTTTACATAACGAACGTCTCATCCGCCTAAAACTACTGCAGCTTCTCACAACCTGTATAGCCGGGGAAAAGAAGCTGCAAGAAAAACCTCGGCACAGGGCCCCTAGACGTTCTTTAAAAAAATAAAAAATAAATAAACATGAAACATAAAATATTGGTATACAATTGAGTAATTTAGCTGCCTAATGGCCCCGATTCCTGGAGACACCGTCTAATTTTATTTTAAGTTATATCTGTCATTTTCATATCCGTCGAAAAGGAAAGGGACGGATGATTCACAGCTCTTAATTTTAGGAAGAATGAGTAAATGAACGTGTCGGGTTATTGACTGATGTAAAATTTTTAGACGGTTGGTTTAGATTTGTGCTTAAAATTGACGTGTGTTCCATAAATTTTATGCTTGTCGATTACCCGTCCCTTTCCTTTTCGGCGGATAAGAAAATGACAGATATAACTTAAAATAAAATTAGATGGTATTTACAGGAATTAGCACCAATATCAGTTCTCAGACAGTTAATCCCATGCATTCATATCTTCTAAATAATCACTAACTTTATAATAACCTTTGATAGATCACCAGCCTCTCCACACTCCAAATCAGGTGCTAGGTATTTTATTGTTTAAGTTACAGTTTGAATTATAGACTGCATACAATAATAAGAGTGGGATAGGTTTTTATAAGTACCTATTAGAAATAAGAAAAGGTTAAAGAACTAAGTATAAGTACATGTTTGCATAAATTCACGTTTATTATAGTCCCAGCACGCAAGGGCGGATCCAGGGGGGGGGGATGGTCGGGTGTCGGGGGGGGGGGTGTCCGGGGGGGGGGAGTTATTGGTCATGCTTACTTACATCGGTAATTAGTAACTGGGACCAACGGCTTAACGAGCGTTCCGAATGGATCATCTTACTTTTTTGGATAATCAAGTGATCAGGTAACATCGTTACCAAACTAGGGATCACAAAGATTTTCGTGATATGTCCGGGATTCGAATCCGGGACCTCCAGATCGTGAGCCCAACGCTCAAGCACTGGACCACGGAGGCCGTTGGCAAATTAAACAAATTAAAAAGAAAATAAAGAAAGATTAAAAAATAAAGATTTTATCTATCTATCTAAAAGAAAATAATCTTAATAATCTTTTTGTAATTATTCTTTTCTTTTAAAAACATATTTCTTTTTATTTCGGTGCAATAAAGTGTATTTGTATTGTATTGTATAAATAAATAAAGAATTAAAAAATAATAACGAATTATTGATTGATTGGAAGCTTACTCATTTTCTCGATGGTCAATTATAAAATCTGAGGAGTCCATGCCCAAAGAAAATTGGAACCTTTCTCGACTCAGTCCCCAGTTGAGGCGATCTTAAGGAACACTTGGAACTCAGTTCATAATCGGTATTCTGAGACGTCGCCTAATCTCTAGTTTGCTCCGATATTGAGTGGCAGTGTGACGTCAGTATTTCTGTATTATTATGTTGGCAGTATGATATGCTCGACTCCAATGAGTAAAGTCCTTAAGTCATCACCCTAGCATTACCCCGTTTTTCACAGTATCCGCTTACCTAACCTGAAAATTTGACAGGTCCGGTTTTTTTACAGAAGCGACTGCCTGTCTGACCTTCCAACCCGCAAAGGGAAAACCAGCTCAATACAGGTTAGGTCACATACCTCCGAAAATGCATTTTTTGTGGGTTTCCTCAGGATGTTTTCCTTCACCGCTGAGCACGTGATAATCATTTATGATCCAAACATGAATTTAAAAACAAATTCGACAATCGTTGGTTTGGGCTTGTGCTGGATTCGAACCTGCGAACTCGAAGTGAGAGGCAAGCTTTCTACCAACTAGGCTACCACGGCTTCCTAGTAAAGTCCTCAAGTCGAGGATATAATGGTGCTAATTCCTGTAAATACCATCTAATTTTATTTTAGGTTATATCTGTCATTTTCTTATCCGCCGAAAAGGAAAGGGACGGGTAATCGACAAGCATAAAATTTAGGGAACACACGTCAATTTTAAGCACAAATCTAAAACAACCGTCTAAAAATTCGCCCGGGTTATTCATTTATTTACTCATTCTTCCTAAAATTAAGAGCTGTCAATCATCCGTCCCTTTCCTTTTCGGCGGATAAGAAAATGACAGGTATAACTTAAAGTAAAATTAAGAGATGTCTGCAGGAATCGGGGCCATTGTCAATCTAAAATATTACAATTTTTAGTCGAGGCCGCGTCGAGTGGATGAAGTTTCGAGTTGACATCTTACAATAAGGGTGTAAAATACAGAATAACCCGAGAGATTGTTTTTCTTTATTATCTTATACTTTTTTTACGCTGTAGTATGCACATGAAGAAAAATATACGTCCTGTTTTCCAATACGTTTGACAAAGGTTTTCTTTTGTGTTCAGTTTTTAGTCCGCCGCCCACATGCGAGAACGGAGTTTATTTCGTTCATTCGTTCATACATTCAGTATGCCATTCGTTCATTCTATTTCCCTTTTTGTTTACCGATGCATTCGGCTTTTATTTACTCGGCGAATTTTTTGAAATATTAATTGGTTTGTACTTACTTTGAAAATGTATTTGCAAAGTGTATGGGTGTCGGTTTTTACATTTTAATTGTACATACATATGTAACTCATGTAAATAGATCACGCCTATTTCCCATTAGGGTAGGTAGACGTACAGTCATGAGCAATATAATGTACCCACTTTAGGACTGTCGCACTAACATATTTGACATTTAGTGAGACTTACAGTTCAATATGTCAAAAAAGTTGATGTGACATGGTACCAAAGTGTATACATATTAATGCTCGTGACCGTACATACTAATTGACAAATTTTACATTTTAATTGTACATAAATTATATATGAACTCACGTAATAAGAAATACACGCCAGTTTCCCATTAGGGTAGGTAGACATAGATTTGACATTAGACACAATACCTAGTCCAGTGCAATTAGTGTTTATATACAGTGATAGTGACATCGTAACCAACACTGAGGGGGATGATTCAGCTCATGATTCTGGGTTAATATTAAATGTAATTTTCCGTCACAAAATACATGACTTTTGTGTTTTTTTTTTTAATTATGTTTAATAAATAAATAATAATAATAAAAATATCTGTACTTTTCAGATGAAAAATTCCACTTGATATTAACTTGGAATAATGAGCTGAATCATCCCCCTCAGTATTCGTTACAATGTCACTTACACACCGTATAATGTAAGTACAGGTAACGAATACTGAGGGGGATGATTGAGACCTTGATTCTGAGTTGATAGACGTGGAATTTCCTGTCGGAAAATTCATGAAATTATTATTATTGTTTTTTTTAATTATTGTCAGTTTTGTACTTAGTAGTTTGCGACCGAAAATTTCAATTGATATCAACTCAGAATCATGGTCTAAATCATCTCTCAAAGTTAACACCCTGTATATTTCAATATATTTATATTAATTTATTAAACATAACAATAATCCATGCACAAACCGACCATCGATTATGTTTATTCATTGTTTGTTTGTTTGTTCATTTATTTAGAAAAAAAACAGTCTTAGTAGTTAGGCAGTTGATTAATAAAAGAGATCATTTCAGATACCTGGAACAGCACTGTCGGATTCCTGCAAAACGCCAATTACTGAGATCTGTAATAAACAGTTTGCATAGACAGATTAAAACAGCCCTTGTATCATTCAATGATGATATATGGAACAACAAAATGTCACGCATTGAGAACGTCAGAGCCGATCTATGGAAGACTGTAAATGCGCTTAAAAAATCCAATGTTGCAATACCTGCTCTAATCAAAGACGATACCACCCTGACAAAAAACACGCAAGAACAATGTAATACTCTAGCCAGCGCTTTCCATAATAATATGTTGTTGACTAATGACTCGACTGACTATGATACTGAAACATTAGTGTCCTCTTCAATTGCTCTTCTTAATGACGTTGGTACTTCACATATATACAAACCTATTAGGCCAAAAGAAATCCAAATACACATCCGTAAACTGAAAAACAGAAAGTCACCGGGTATTGACGAGGTCCATAATACGATGTTAAAAAATTTACCGCAAAAAAGTATTGTCCTGCTTTGTAAGATATTTAACGCTTGCCTCCAGACCATGTATTTTCCACAGTGCTGGAAGTTAGCTAAAGTCATTCCCTTAAAAAAGCCTGGAAAAAAAGACTCTATACCGACGAATTATAGACCTATTAGTCTACTCCCATCTTTAGGCAAAGTCCTTGAAAAACTTATAAGCGACCGTTTGTTATATTATGTTGAGCCTTATCTTATTGATGAGCAATTTGGATTCCGACGTTCACACTCCACTGTCCAACAGCTAGCGCGTGTTTGCCAGCACGTATCAGAGAACCTAAAGAAGAACATATCTACCGGAATGTTCTTATTAGATATTGAGAAAGCATTTGATACAGTCTGGCACAATGGATTGTTGCACAAACTGATTCAATATGATGTTCCTATCAATATGGTAAAACTCATTCACTCATACTTAGTGAATCGTGATTTCCGTGTCCACATAGGATCTGAATCTTCTAAATCGTTTTCCATCCCTGCAGGGGTGCCGCAGGGATCCGTGTTGGGCCCAATCTTATTCATTATATATCTTAATGATATCCCCAAGCAACCAAATACACACTTAGCCTGCTTTGCTGATGACACTATAACTTTCACTAGTTCTGACACTGAGCATGTTGTGGTGTGTCGTCTACAATACTCTATGGACTTACTTTGTCAGTACTTTGATAAATGGAAACTCAGATTGAATGAGACCAAAACAGATGCCATTATGTTTACTAAAAAACGTAAACCGCCTTGCTTAAAAATTTCAATAAAAGGATATGATATCCCGTGGAAAAACTCTGTGAGGTACTTGGGACTATGTCTAGATGCTAAGTTGAATTGGACCAAACACGTCCACGAAACCCGGCTAAAAGGTATGAAAGCCCTAAATGCGCTAAGTCCAGTCTTTAATAGAAAAGCTAAACTCAGTCCTAAAACAAAATTATTAATCTACACAGCGTTAATTCGGCCTATTATCACTTATGGTGCACCCGTTTGGAGCAGTACATGTCACACGAATCACAAAAAACTACAAGTTATTCAAAATAAATCCATTAAAATATCATATAATACTCCGTTTCTTACGAATCTAAAAACATTTCATAATCTAATAAATTTTCCTACTTTATATACGTTCATTATAAACCTTACACGTAAATTTTACAGCAACACTAATTATGAACACGCAAACAAGCTCATTTCATCTATCCATAATAAACACAATCTATAATACTAGATTTCCCCTCTGGTTTATCGATGCGAATTGTGTCGGTGTCGCACGGCGTAGCGCATCACTATTAGCGATGACGCGCAAACTTGTAGTAGCAGTAGGTAATGACTGGTATGCGCTGTATGGCCAGTTGCGTATTGGATGTTGTTCGCATCGGATGATGTTGTTTTTGCCTTACCTACATTGTCGTACATCTTGTAATTAAAAAGATTAACCCAAATTCTGCTTGTTACCTGTTCCTTGGTATAAAATTCTCAAATTTTCATTGATGTACCTATTGTAAATGTTACTTTCCAAAGTTAGCATAGTTATACTTAAGGTTTGTTTTACAAACATTTGCTAGTATACACAAATACAAAATTTTTTCTTCTTATATCGTTTCTAAAAGGCGATAGCCGCCGATGAAATGTTATGTTATCTAAGATTGTTATTTCGCTGACAATGTCGCGACATGTACTGATTATAATATGTGAATAAAGAACTTTTACAAACAAACAAAAGTCTTAGTAGTAAAAATCCAATGCGTACAGTAAACTGAAACTAACCAATCACAAACGTGTATTATATTATAACATTTTGCAATAGTTACTTAGAAGAAAAAAAAGATACAAACTTTACCATACAAGCTGGAAGCTACAATAACTCAACAACACCACTTCAAGCACAGCTGGAGTCATTCTCATAAAGAACTTGCAGCAATTGCCATAGATCTGGAGTAAGTTCTTGGAAAAGTAAAAGACCATTTCGTCTCAGCAACATTAGTTTCGCTATATGATTGGAGTAAAGTAAAAGCTGTAGCGATAGCGGGAAAAGTAGCTTTCAGTTTGAAAATAATAACGACCTCCGTGGTCAAGTGGTTGAGCGTCGGGCTCACGATCCGGAGGCCTAATCCCGGTGGGGACATATCACAAAAATCACTTAGTTATCCCTAGTTTGTTTAGGCCATTACAGGCTGATCACCTGATTGTCCGAAAGTAAGACGATCCGTGCTTCGGAAGGCACGTTTTACTGATGTAAGTACGTAGTCGTTTTTTTCGCATGAAACTATTTCGTATCACCTGTAAGCGATGGATTTGTTAGAGTGACCCGCCTGAGCAAAAACGACCCCTGCATAGGTCATGATCGGACAGATCTTCGTCTTTTTATCGTGTGGGTTGTGAGGTGGAATACCAACCTCATCAACCCTGGTGTCAGGGTTATTATTGAGCCGCCAAAGTCCCCTGACATGACTCATGTACACATCATGATCATGGCACTTGTAACAGTGTCGAAATATCGGGAGTCTCATATCCCTGCTTTAAACGCGGTAAGAACCCGTTATTATGTGTTTTAATTGTGGTAATCCTTGCCTCAAAAAACTTACTCACGGCACTATAATGACTCTTCAAGCCCATCCCTTAAACCTCTAAGTCGTAGCAATGCGAAACGGCGCGCATCGCTGCGTAGCCGCGCGTTACGGTGCCGCGCGTCCCCAAGGGATCGCTTTGAAGTGAACGAGTTACAGCGACGTCGTCGAGACGGTACATTACTTGTGTCATTCTATTAAATCTTTCGTGGATTCTTTTTGTGAAAAATTTTAACCAACTTAAATAAAAAATAAGCTCTAAGTTATATTCCTCCTTGAAGTAGTCAAAGTTACATCTATTACAAGATAAAGTAAGTACCCACACCTCACTCAAAAGTATAAAATAAATGTTGCAAATAACGCCCGTTGGGAAGAAGTCCACTTACAGCGATAACTTGTCAAAACATTGTTTGAGGTTTACGGTTATTATTATAATTAAAATACATAATAAGTACCGGGTTCTTACCGCGTTAAAATCAGGGACATAGTATCGGGAGTCCAATATCCGTGATTTTAACGCGGTAAGAACCCGGAATTATGTTTTTTAACTTGTTAAAAGTCAAAAGCGATTATTATAGGTAGGTACTATTTATAACATAAGCTCACAACTATGTCCCGACAGGCAAAGGAAACATGTCCATACAGCAAGTAAACGATAGAGTTTGTAGAAGCCAGATCTTCTTTAAGAGCGGTAAACAGAGTTCAAAACTTCAAAGAAAAAACAAATACATTATGACCAAAGATATTTTTTTTTGTTTTGGTTTTCCCCGAAGGGCAAGGCAAAGGGAACTATGCCCATACAGCCATGTCTTATGTATTCTTTTTCTTGATGATGTTAATGAAATGATGAAAGGTGATGAGGTTAAAAGATGAAACCTAAGCCCCCACCCTCGGAGCACACTCCTACTCCGAACCCCAAACGAATTAACTCAAAAGTCTGCATAAATTTTCGACCTGTTGGCACGAAGCGAAACTAGATAGGTACACTTTTTTATTGAATATACAGGGTGGCCCAGAAGTTCAGGTTCAAAATGAAAAATCAGAAAGAGGGGCTCATTAGCTACCAGAAACACCCCCATGTATGTTCAGCAATTATTTACGGTTTAGGAGATATGACCCATTTTGTACCTTTTTCTAGATTTTCTACCTTACTTCAGAAATAATCATTTTGTCGCTATCCCTTTCTTAATAATTATTTTATTTTACTTCACAACTATGCCTAAGTCTGTGTACCGCTCAATCAAAGATAAATCAAAGTGAAATCAAAGATAAAAAAAAAGTTATCGGAAGTCAAAGTGAGAATTCGACCAAAATTGTTACAGTTGTTAAAACTTCGCCGAAGAATAATAAACACATGAGATTGTCATGGACACTAAAAGTATTTCTAAAAACTGCTCCATTTAATAGGCTTTTAGAAACATTAATAAAAAGTACCCTTAATACGGGCAAAAAACTAAGTAATTAGCCCTCAAAGATCGCAAGACAGACAGATTTGAAGGAAAATTTGACATTCTCATACAATGTAGCTGCTACTTTCTAACGTTGTTAAAGGTGCTCAAAGACACATTTTCAATTAAAAGTAAATAAAAATCACGCTTATAATCGCTAACAGGGTAGACATAGCAACAATCCGAAGACAAAACTTGCAGTCACTTTTGGTATTCGTATTTTAATGAAGGTACATAGATTTCAAGGGACAAAAGTTATCCCCAAACACTGTTGGTGATTCATACTATTGGATACTAAAATAAAATCTGTCTTTTAGCACTTTTAACAACGTTAGAAAGAAGCAGCTACATTGTATGAGAATGTCAAATTTTCCTTCAAATCTGTCTGTCTTGCAATCTTTGAGGGCTAATTACTTAGTTTTTTGCCCATATTAAGGGTACGTTTTATTAATGTTTTTAAAAGCCTATTAAATGGAGCAGTTTTTAGCAATACTTTCAGTGTCCATGACAATCTCATGTGTTTATTATTCTTCGGCGAAGTTTTAACAACTGTAACAATTTTGGTCGAATTCTCACTTTGACTTCCGATAACTTTTTTTTTATCTTTGATTTCACTTTGATTTATCTTTGATTGAGCGGTACACAGACTTAGGCATAGTTGTGAAGTAAAATAAAATAATTATTAAGAAAGGGATGGCGACAAAATGATTATTTCTGAAGTAAGGTAGAAAATCTAGAAAAAGGTACAAAATGGGTCATATCTCTTAAACCGTAAATAATTGCTGAACATACATGGGGGTGTTTCTGGTAGCTAATGAGCCCCTCTTTCTAATTTTTCATTTTGAACCTGAACTTCTGGGCCACCCTGTATAATATAATAAAACTATCGCGAATGTCTTCCGACTAACTTAATGCGATCATTAACCACAAAACACCACTTCGTATTAAATATTAAGATTATTCAATGAAGAAAGCAACTGTCCCGTTCCCGTTCCCGCCAAAAAATCCTAGCCAAAGAGAATATCAACATTTCATTTTTTTTTACTTTGGGCCGCTAGCCGTACTGGTAGCATTCTAAACTCAACAACGCCATCTGTGTGATTTTGAAAGAATTTCATCTGGAAGGTTCCTCATTATACTTATACAAGCGAACTACAAAGAGGCCCGTGTTGCTCTATGGCGAACTACAACAAACCTTTTTAGTTCACGGGAAATGGAACAAATACTTTTTCATTTATTTTAATGGAAATTCCAAGTATTATTCTGAGTCTGCAAATGACGTTCACATTTCTTTTAGTTGCGTGGGTTAGTGTCAACCCTAGACATTGTAACACTGATATATTTTTTTAAAGGTCCACGCTCTTGTCTGGTTCTTTGAAATCTTTATAAGGCGCGCCTTAATTTGTCTTCTTTTTATGTCATGTGGGTTGTGAGATCAATTGACCGTATCAACCCTGCCCCTGACCCCTGACATGGCTCATGTAACGACTACTTCATCTCCCTAGCATTGTGCCGTGTTTCACAGGGCCCGCTTACCTAACCTGACGATTTGAGAGGTCCGGTTTTTTACAGAAGCGACTGCATGTCTGTCCTTCCAACCCGTGAAGGGTAAACCAGACCAATACAGGTTTATTTATTTATTTATTAGGTTAGGTCACATACCTCCGAAAATGCATTCCTTGGGAATGTGGGTTTCCTCACGATGTTTTCCTTCACCACTGAGCACGACTACTTACTTAAGTAAATAGAAGCCGCGACCAGCCAACAATCTACAAACTAAACAAGATATTTTTTTTTATGTCCCTACCGGGATCCAAATTAATCCGGGACCTCCGAATCGTGAGCCTAACCCTTAGTATGATCGGCTATTTATTAAAAAAATACTTTTGTATGCAGTATCTTACGAAAAGTAATGATAAAATTGCAGCCTATCACATAAAATGTACATTGCCGGTAAAGTGGCTATGGAATTTGAGAAGCAGTAGAGCTATCGTACTCGTGACCGAGAAAAAAAAAGTGACGAGTTGGATACGCAAGGTGGATGATGGATGGAGAAGGCTGGTTAGTAATTGAAAAAAACATTTTCATTTACTACTAAAATTAAAAAAATATATATCTTCATGTATTTATGCCTACGAATAAATACATTTATGCGTATATTAGGCTAGTTTCTAACTAGTCAAATCAATTTACTTTTTACTAAATTTCAAAAGAATTTGTTTGAAAAAACACTGTGACGTCCTAGAAAAACGTGATAAAGTGTCGAAATTGTTATTACGTTAATCTTGTTCAAAATTCATAAATAATAAATATATAGTAGATAAATAAATAGAAAAAAGAAAATGTTTTTCATTACTTTTTGATTTGTATTTATTTAGTAATCAGAATTTCATAATTTATCTTGTACCTAGTACACGACCGATTTATGCGCATTTTTTTCCATAATATATTATGTAAATCATCCAACCATGCCAATTTAATCCCTGAATCTGTACCACTTTTAATATTTATTGCGTACATTTTAATTTAGTCCCACGTAATATCTCGTTTGATAAACATACATTGCGTCTGTCGACATGTTAGATATGATTTGCATTCGTAAATGTTTCAACACGTGGCGATTAGAGATGGGAAAATGTGATTGGCTCACCGTCAATGATTAATTAAATCATGAAGACTCATTCATACTTTTGACATTACGCGAAGTGACATTTGGTTTTGCTTTTCATCATCATCATCATCATCAATTTAAGAGCCACGCTCTTGTCGATGCAGCATTTTTCGTGCTACTTTTTAGGGAAAAATAGGGCAGTGGTTTCTCTCTTGCCTACCGCCCCGCAGTACTTTGTCTGACGCAAGCGATATGGCGCCCAGAGTAATCTATTACAAAGCCATACTAAGACTCCTGTCCTCCGCCTCTGAATGATACTGACAGTAACTGCTGCCCTCTGTCAGGTTCCAGGTTACAGTCCCTGTGACTTGCCCCTTCCGTGCTGCCTTTGGTCTGGGTTCTATACAAGACCATTAACCTGGCCCCAGGGGGACAGAGTCATTTTCTCTGCCCTCCATTGGGGCAATTCCTGTTCGGCGCCTCTTACTTTAGTAGGCCGGAGTGAGATGGTGGCTGAGTTCGAATAGGGACCCAGACCTACGGGGTATAACGTAGAACCCTTGCCCAGGAATACGGGTGAAGACCTCAACGATTGCAGAGGCGAAGATGGGAGCCATCGGTACGGTTTTGCTTTTATTAATGTAAAAATCATTGGTTTAGGCCCGTGTTGGGATTCTTACCTGGGACCCCATCGTGATAGTGAAGCGTTATTCCAGCTGGGCGACCACAGTACTCCACCACTACGGTTTTCTGCTACTTCAATGATCGTGTGGATTACCAACCTCATAAACCCTGGAGTCAGGGTTACTATTGAGCTGCTAAAGGCCCCTGACTTGGCTCATGTACCCATATTACTTACTTACATCAGTAAGTAGTAAGCGGGACCCACGGCTTAACGTGCCTTCCGAAGCACGGATCATCTTACTTTCGGACAAACAGGTGATAACCCTGGAATGTTCTAACCAAACTTGGAATCCCAAAGTAATTTTCGTGGTATGTCTCCACCGGGATTCGAACGCTCAACCACTGGACTACGGAGGCCGTTTTAACTTCAATGATACGATGTATAGATTCGTTTGATTTATTATTAAACCAGAGCCTGCAATATAACTTGAGATGACGTTACAGATCGAGTATTCACTGGATAAGAATCGACATTTCACTTGTTCAAATCGAATTTTCCATCTTGTTGAGCACATTTCAGTTATATATCTTTTATTGGATTTGATTCTTTTGATATTTTCTACAGAAATAGAAAGCAGAAATCTGATTACTAAATCAATACAATTTTAATTTATTTCAAACATACACATTCATACTCATATTATAAATGGGAAAGTTTATGTCTGTGTTTATCTATCCGTTTGTTTGTCCGTCTTTCACGGCAAAACGGAGCGACAAATTGACGTGATAAGTGGAGGTAGTTGAAGGGATGGAGAGGGAGATAGGCTAGTTTTTGTCTCTTTCTTTCCCCTTCCCCCCTAAAAGGTAGTTCGTATCAAGCATTGCGAAATTTTCAAGGTAGAAAGCTAAAAATTGGTGTTCGAACTATTTGTGACTAATAAAAAATAGTGCATCATTTTTTATCGAAATCTGGCTCCAACCCCTTCAAAGAAGGGGTGAAATTTCATTTTCAAGGTAGGAAGTTAAAAATTGGTACAGACACTTTGTTACCAACAAAAAATACTTCCCTTATTTTTTGGAAATCTTTCCCCAGCCCCTAAAATAAAGTGTCGGGGTGAACTTAGAAAAGCCGTGCTTCTCCCAAGGACAATTGTATGTAACAGGTGTGCGTGTGTCCAATGTCCAGAATCTTTGCATTCTGTGGTAGCGTATTGAAATAATAGAGGTATTCTGTTCGGAGTTCTATTTCTGTGTTCTAAATCAGGAAAGGGGGGAACAATGTTAAAAGTTGGTAAAAGCTAGTACGTATTGGCCCCGATTCCTGGAGACACCGCCTAATTTTATTTTAAGTTATATCCGTCATTTTCATATCCGTCGAAAAGGAAAGGGACGGATGATTCACAGCTCTTAATTTTAGGAAGAATGAGTAAATGAATGTGTCGGGTTATTGACTGATGTAAAATTTTTAGACGGTTGGTTTAGATTTGTGCTTAAAATTGACGTGTGTTCCATAAATTTTATGCTTGTCGATTACCCGTCCCTTTCCTTTTCGGCGGATAAGAAAATGACAGATATAACTTAAAATAAAATTAGATGGTATTTACAGGAATTAGCACCATTATATACATTAAACTCACATCTATTTTCCATCAATTTGCTTCGATCCTAACATAGTTCTTTTCTTTGTTATGTCTAAAGGAAGTTTCAGACATAATAAAGATTACATTTTAATTACTAGAATATTTTTTTAATTACTGTATAAACTATTCTAATATCACAAAAACTTTCTAATATTGATATAAAGTAAAAAAAAATGAATTAGAAGAACAGCGTAAAATACTCGTAAACTACAGCAGATTATTTCCCTTAATCTAACCTAAACAATTGCTGAACTGACTCACTCACTCACTGACTTAACTCACCAACTCAAACAACCCGCATCACTACAGACACAAACATTTCACCAGAGCGTAATCTCGATATTACAGTCGGCAACACTTTGTCAAAGTGATGGAGTAAATTTTATATTGTAAGTAATATATCATTTCACGATGAATGGATCAACGTATGTGGACGGGTGTACGTAATCCCCTCTTCAACTGGGGCTTAGAGCGTACTCATTAATATCGCTTGATGAATGTAATGAAATGTAAATACACGTAGTTACTGGTTATATCAGTTTGTATATAATAAATACATAAACACATACGTAATTTATTGCAAATTATGCACGAATGGGGCAGTTTCCAACTAGTCAAATAAGTTACTTTTTACTAAACGTCAAAACACGAAATGACTATTGAATTTATATGAAAAGGCACACTGTGACGTCATAGAAAAACGTGATAAAATGTCGGACTTATTATTACGTTTTTCTTAATTAAGTAAAATAGAAAAAAAGAAAACGTTTTTCATTAGTTTTAGATCTGTCTTTATTTAGTAATCAGAAATTTATAATTTATCTATAACCTAGTACACGGCCCAATTAGGGCAAATTTTCAATCTTGACGGATACAAAATTTACAATTAAACAATGGACTAGATGAATTTATCTTTGTAGCCATGGTTGCCCAGTTGGAAAATCGCTTGACTCTCATCATGAGGTCGCCGGTTCGAATCCAGCACGAGCCTAAAGCAATGATTTTCGAATTCATGTTTGGATTCATTATTATCAAGTGCTCAGCGGTGGTAGAAACCATCACGAGGAAACCCACGTTCCCGAGAAATGCAGTGGTATGTTACTTCAGAATGAGGAGCTGAATCATCTCCCTCAGTATTCGATACGATACCCTGTATTTAAACATCTTCATACCTGCACCAATGCTATCGCTTGAACATCGCACTTCATTGAATAGAGTCTATTACGAGCGTATTGTTGGTCTATTAGTAATTGACAAACTGTTTGTTTGTATTCCCATTGTCTTCATGCTTCGTCGCACGCATTAAGGAAGCATACATTGAGTTAATTTTGCCATTAGCACTAGCGTATGCTTGTGGCTTTGTTTGTGTTGTTAAATGGAATTTCGCTTTGATAAAGCGTACGATTCTAATTCAAATCAGACATGCACTTAAATCCAAAATGGCGTGCGTGAATGAAACGGTTGATGAATATGGAGGAAGCAAGAGAAGTGTGTCCGGATCGAAGCAAATGGAATGTCATAGTCTTTGCTTGCCTCGGTGGAAAATAGTCCCCGCGAACCAATTACTCTAGCCATTAGGCGGCCAATCAGCTCGCGATAACTAACACTTCATGAAAATCATTGGTTTAGGCTCGTGCTGGATTGATTGGAGGACGGATGATTGGCAACTGTGTGTAAAATGAATGAACAACGGGCGAATAAAATAGGCATCTCTTAATTCTATCGAGTTATTGGCAAATATAACATTTTGGAAGGGCTTTTTAAATTTCGGCCTAAAATTGACCTGTATTCCATAAATTTTATGCCTGTCGATTACCCGTTCCTTTCTTTTTCAGCGGATAAGAAAATGATAGGTACTTATAACTTAAAATAACATTCGATGGTGTGAACAGGAATTAGCACCAGTATCAACATGGACCTGGTAAGGGCGCTGTAACTTCTATTCACAATTCAGACGGGAAATTAGTCCACACTATAATAACTCATAGTGATTTCTAGGAAATGATTACCTTTTAAAATCAGACTCCAGGCAGATGTGCTACATCAAAGTAAAATAATTTCAAGTAAGTATCTGTCTGTAAGTGAGGAGCTCGGTGGCGCAGCGGTAAACGCGCTTGGTCTGCGATTGTTGAAGTTAAGCAACTTTCGCAAAGGCCGGTCATAGGATGGGTGACCAAAAAAAAAAGTTTTCATCTCGAGCTCCTCCGTGCTTCGGAAGGCACGTTAAGACGTTGGTCCCGGCTGCATTAGCAGTCGTTAATTAATAACCATCAATCCGCACTGGGCTCGCGTGATGGTTTAAGGCCCGATCTCCCTATCCATCCATAGGGAAGGCCCGTGCCCCAGCAGTGGGGACGTTAATGGGCTGATGATGATGATGATGAAGTATCTGTCATGATAAAAATATGATTATACTAAAATTTGGCGACGGAAACATGACATATCTGACATAACGTCATACTTGGCTCAATGTTTTATTATTTTTAGGGATACGCGATGAAATAAAGATAAAAATTAAAAGCTCAAATGTAGGCGGCAGCACTGTACTTACTTACTTACTGTATGTAGTACTTATATTCGTACTTTAGTTTTACTTTTAGGTATTTTTTTTTTTACACCATCCGCATCCAAGTTTGTAAAATGTTTATTTCCTTTTGGTGGTTGCCTGGAAGAAATTGCTCTAGAGCAATAAGGCCGCCCAAATTGTACTGTATTCATGTGTTATGTCTGATTGTTGAAATTTAAGTTCTGTGCAATAAAGTATATTTGTACATTGTTTTAAGTTTACGCGGTTATTATCATAATTAAAACACATAATAACGGGTTCTTACCGCGTTTAAATGGGGATATGAATCCAGTAGTATAATCCAGTAGTAGGTGTTGTAAAAAGCTTGAAACGGCCTAATGTGGTGAAAAAACGTGAGGACACAGTGAGTGCGGTTTGTCGTAGTGAGTTTGGTGCGAGTTCAGATGGTTCCGAACATTCCGATATCAAAAACATAAACAAGCGGCAAAGAAAGAGGGTAGACAGATATGTCTGCCCGTAGAAAATTATGGATCTACCTACTCCACTCCAATCTTATCAGTCATCCCGTGATCATGGCACTTGCAACAGTGTCGAAATATCGGGAGTCTCATATCCCCATTTAAACGCGGTAAGAACCCGTTATTATGTGTTTTAAAGTATATTTGATTTGATTTGATTTGATTGATATTCCTATCTACGCTCCCGCTTCCACCTCCTGCCCCCTCCCTCACGTTCTAGGCGTCCATGTATTACTAAGATGCTGGAGATACATATATGTACTAAGTAAAGAGATACATAAACATATACTAAGAGTCAGTCGATTACATTTAAGATTACTAAATCTTTTAAGGGGCAATGTATACGTTTTTACAATAAGATTCTCACTGACATTCAGAATTTGCCTTTCAACTGTTTTAAGACGAGTAGTTAAACAAAAATTTTACAAAAAAGGTTATTTTAAAGTTAGTGATTATTTAGAAGATATTAATGCATGGGATTAACTGTCTGAGAACTGATATTAGGCAGCTAAATTACTCAATTGTATAGCAATATTTTTTTGAATAAATATATTTTTGAATTTGAATTTGAATATAACCAAAACAATATGTTTGTTTACTAAAATAGTACGGGGAACTGTCAAAATGTAAGAACACTCAGTAGCGACACCTGATGGGATAATAGGCTGCATTGAAATTGAAAGTGCATTTCTTCGAGGCAATGACGTCATAAAATCATCTGAAACAGACGTATAAGGCCAATGATGATGATTATCCTCATTGCTACTTTTAAATTATTATTGTTTTTACTAGCTATTCACCCGCGATATCATCCGCGTAGATATAGGCTTTCGCACGCGATATAATAATTCCATTTTAACGCTCAAAACATTTGAACAATATTCTTCGGAAATTATCAAACAATTTCTTTCAGAATTTACTCGACGTCATCAATAAAATTATTTCGAATAATAATGAAAAGGTATTTATATTATCTAACGTTTGCTCTGGAATACATGCAGAACGCTCAAAACATTTGAACAATATTCTTCAAAATTATCAAACACAGAATTTCCTTCATAATTTACTCGACATCATCAATAAAATGATTATCTGGCGATAAAGTCGGGCATATTCATAATGTCGCATCCAATAAATCATTGGATGCACTTGGACATACTCCAAATTGCTGAGATCTATTTCTGTGGTAGAATTGTACCACGGTTTGCACTGTATATTAAAAGTGCTTTCAACAAGTGTGCGGTGTTTGCAAACTTAGGCCTCTAAAACACGGTCACTGACCTCAGCGGCGTTTATCGCTATCAACTGATCAATTCTGCCTAATATAGTCTTTTCAGATGACCCCCTGAGCCGAGATTCGCGCCTAACTGTACTGGGTAAGACACCTGCATAACAAAGAACCCTTGTTCAGGTATACGGGTGAAAACCTCGACGGTTGCAGAGGCGGAGATGGGAGCTATCGGTACGACAATGCAGGACGGAAGAGGCGAGTTACAGGAACTGTAACCTGGAGGATGACAGAGGGCAGCAGTAACTGTCAGTACTATTCAAAAGCGGAGGACAGGAGTCCTAGTACGATTGAAATAGACTACTCTGGGCGTCATCCCACTCGCGTCAGACAGAGTACTGCGGGGCGGAAGGCAAGAGGGAAACCACTTTGGAGCGTAGATTTATATACTTGCGCAGGACGATTGAAAATCCTTCTGTCGAATATTTTTTCCATTCCCAAACTCGGAATGGGACTCTTGAAAACGACAAAAACACGAGAAAAGTTAGGAAGTTCACAATGTTGACCGCGTTTCTAATTTATTTACGTGGGTTCCGTAGTACTGAAAAATGAATTATATAATTTAGCATTTTGTGCTTATTTTATCCGTTTGTAAGTGCATGTCCTAAGTGTATGTTTTTGTGCAATGAAGAATTATATTATTGATTGATTTAAACTGACAGGTTTTGGGTCAATACGTTATCTGGAGTTAGCATATCGTCTTCTTATAGTATTCCATGTATATCAATTAGTCTATGGTTATATATAAACATCCTATATACGTCCCACTGCTGGGCACAGGCCTCCCCTCAAACAACCGGAGGGAGTGTGGAGCATACTCCACCACGCTGCTCCAATGCGGGTTGGTGGAGGTGTTTTTACGGCTAGTAGACCTCCAGATCGTGAGCCTAACGCTCTAACCACTAACTTACGGAGGCTGTTGGTTACTAAAATAGTAAATGCAAATTTTTACTTACTATCTAAGTTGCCTGAAAATATTAAATTTGTTTTTATTTTATACGGAACTCTAAATCAAAAATCCTGTCAAACCTAACTTTGTTCAAGAGCTTTTAGTTCAAATCCAGCTTTGCCGTCACGGCAGTCGTAAATGTCACGCGTTCGAGCCCAGTCTACTAGAAAAAATCTATGCACTCGTAAAAAAACAGAACCGCAGGTGAAGTACCATAGTAAAAAGATAACAGTACGCCCACTGCCTTTGGTTTTCGTTTCTTCTTCTCTTCTCATCTGTGGGTTGTGAGGTGGAAAACAAGCTTCATCAACCCTGGTGTCAGGGTTATGATTGAGCCGCCAAAGGCCCCTGACATGGCTCATGTAACGATTACTCACTTACATCAGTAAATAGCAACCGGGACCAACGGCTTAACGTGCCTTCCGAAGCACGTATAATATTATTTTCGGACAATCAAGAGATCAGCCTGTAATGTCCTAACCAAACTAGGGATCATAAGGATATTACTTAGATTAGATTTTCCAAGGCGCTTGCACGTATCGTAGCTACCGTTCTCACTTTGCTGTGACCATTCAATGCCTTGTGTAAAATCCTCCCATATATTTTTTTGGTCTGGCCACACTTGTACTGAATTTTCATGAGGGCACACTGTATTTTGATTGTTTTAACAAACTAAATGCATTTGTCTTTTCTTCAGTAAGTGGGGGTCCGGTCAAGTAGTTAATGCCATCTACGGCAAATTTACAATACGACACGGCAAAAAAACGTATTAAGTAAGTCGGGGAAGCCAGGAAACGGTAAAAGAGACAATATCCTTCTTCGTCGTGTGGGTTGTGAGGTGGATTACCAACCCCAAGAACCCTGGTGTCAGGGTTACTATTGAGCCCCTAAAGGCACCTAACATGGCTCATGTAACGACTACTAACTTACATCAGTAAGTAGTAACCGGGACCAACGGTCCCTGACAATATTAATAAGATTAAAAAATTGGTTTGCTAGTATAAGTTTAATTTATACTGGGTGTTAGTGACATCGTAACGAATACTGAGGGGGTTGATTCAGACCATGATTCTGAGTTAAAATCAAGTGGAATTTTCCGTCGCAAAATTCATGACTTTTTTTTAGTTTTTTTAAATTATTTTCAATTCTATACTTTTGCGATGGAAAATTCCACTTGATATTAACTCAGAATAATCAGATGAATCATCCCTCTCAGTATTCGTTACGATGACACTTACACCCCGTACAAGACATACGGTAGCCATATAAGTAGGTATGGGTGTTAGTGACACCGTAACGAATACTGAGGGGGATGGTTCAGACCATGATTCTGAGTTGATATCAAGTGGAATTTCGTGTCAAAATATGTATGAAAATTTTTCTTTCTTTTTAATTATTTTCCAATCCATACTTTTGCGACGGAAATGTCTACTTGATATCAACTCAGAATCATGGCCTGAACCACCCCTCAAAGTTTTCGTTACGATGTCACTAACACCCTGTATATCCTATATAAAACCGACTTTTAAGAGTTACCGAGGCACGGATCATCTTACTTTCGGACAATCTGGTGATCGGCCTGCAATGTACTAACCAAACGTGTGCTATTTGTTGTCATTTTTATCTTAAAAACTTTAATATAAATCTAGTTATGAATAATTTATCTCGTTTGTTGATATCGGCCCACTAGAGTCGATTAATTCTGTCTTATACAGGGTGTTAGTGACATCGTAACAAATACTGACGGGGATGATTCAGACCATGATTCAGAGTTGATATCAAGTGGATTTTCCTGTCGGAAAATTCAAATCAAAATTTTAGTGCTTTTTCAAATTATTTTCCGTTCCATACTTTTGCGACGAAAAATTCCACTTGATATCAACTCAGAATCATGGCCTAAATCATCCTTCAAAGTTGTCGTTACGATATCACTAACAGCCTATAATTATTTTCAGACGACACCCTGAGTCAAGATTAGCAACCCAACTGAGCACCCTCAGGCCTGTTGTTTTAAATTTATTATTATTATTATTGTATGTCTTTTTCATATCTCGGGCCTATGGAGGCCCGGACTTTTGGAAGGCGTGCGTGGGGCCGAAGCCAACACGTAGAGGCCCCTTAAGACAGTTTAATCTAAATGTGGTGTGACACCAACCGGCGATTATCCCTGTATGCACTATGGGAGTGCACCCAAAGACAATCCCCGGTTCGTGTAGGACTATTGCAAATTATGGGAACAAAGGGAACTGGGCTATTGGGTTGGGGGTTAGTGGGCCGGGATACTGGAGCTATAGGGGACTATGGCGCCTGCTCGACCAATGTTGGTAAACATGGATAAATGAGCAGGCGGTGACTCGCCACTCACTGGATGGGCCACCTATCTAGCCGACGCGACTGGACGGCAAGGCAGCAACATTATTATTATTATTAACTCAGGCAGGCAGTTTTTGTACAATAACCCTGAGCGCTTCCCATTTGACCGACCAAGTCTATTAGTAGCTTGTGATATAGCCTACCCGGTTAGTAAATACAACTGTGAGTTGTCAGTCTGTTCCAAAATCAAAACCCCATAACGTAAAAAAGTTACTTACAGTACGGATTCCAATTAGGTCGAACTCGATACTCATTCTATAGTGGAATAACATAACATAACAAATACTTTATTGCACAAACAGGAAAAAATAAAATACAAAACAAAAGAGAAATAGAATTAGTACAATAGGCGGCCACAGAATAGCCACAGATCAAGGATCGAAATCACGCTCGCCATCTACTAGAGGCGCCTTCATCAATATTCATTATATAAACAGCGTGACAAAGGGACACACACGTGCGGTCAATTTGACGTCAAAAAAAACGAAAACAAAAAAAATACAAATTATAGTCGCAATTACAAAAATATTGTTTTGGAGCCGAATGACAAGCTTCGTTTTTGAATAGACAATATTTTATCCTTCTTATGTTTTCTTTCTTTTTAATGTTAATATTCTAGTTTCGACAATCCTGTTTATTGAAAACTAATTTTGTGTTGCAAAATCGCACACGAATGCATTCCTTTGCTTACGCGCCAAACGCCAAGTCAACAATTTTATTATTATTCCGCCTCTACTAGCGGAAAAGCGCAATGTTTTCGTGCTCTGCGGAAACGGCTAAATGTAAAAGGTGGCATACGAAACTTGCGGCTGAATACCGACTAGCGAATGGCCGAATTACCGCCAATTCGAATTTCAAATTCGCACGTCCATCGGCGACCAACGGCAATTTGCCGGTTCGAAAAGCTATGCATTTAGATTTTTCAGGGTTCCGTTGGAGTTTAATCGTGATCGTACCTATGCGTTTAACCGACTTCAAAAAAGGAGGTTATCAATTTTGTTTAGTGAAATCAGAGTTACCACAGTCAGAAAAACTGTCTCGTAATCATAATTCCTGTCTGGTGTGGGCAGACTGACAGTAGGACAGACAGACAGTAGGCCCTTGGTCTTGGTTCCATACAAGACCATTAACCCGGCCCCAGGGGGGACAGAGTCATCTTCTCTGCCCTCCACTGGGGCAATTCCTGTTCGGCGCGTCCTTGCCGCGGGGGTGGGCGCCTCTTACTTCAGTAGGCCGGAGTAAGATGGTGGCTGAGTTCGAATAGGTACCCAGACCTACGGGGTATAACGTAGAACCCTTGCCCAGGGATACGGGTGAAGACCTCAACGGCTGCAGAGGCGGAGATGGGAGCCATCGGTACGGCAATGCAGGACGGAAGGGGCATGTCACAGGGACTGTAACCTGGAACCTGACAGAGGGCAGCAGTAACTGTCAGTACTATTCAGAGGCAGAGGACAGGAGTCCTAGTATGGCTTTGTAATAGACTACTCTGGGCGCCATCCCACTCGCGTCAGACAGAGTACTGCGGGGCGGAAGGCAAGAGGGAAACCACTGCCCTATTTTTCCCTAAAAAAGGAGCATGGAGAGTATTTTACAGAAATGCTGCACCGACAAGAGCGTGGCTCTTAAATTGATGATGATGATGTGGGCAGACTACATTCAAAACAAAAAGATGTAAAAATATAGACGTTTGATCACTTTTATTGATGACGTCACACACCTCAAAATATTAGTTTAGTAACATGTTTCTTGCTTTCTTTCTTCTTTCTAAAATGACATATTTAATCTCTTATTCCATTTTTCTAATATGCTTAGTATGCAATATTGGTAAATGATGCTAGGATTTTATAATATTTATCTGCCCACCCCGCTAGGCGTGGGTCGTCTCTGTTTATTCATAATCATCAAGCCGACATTCAGTTTTCAATAAAAATGAAAAATAATATAGTACGTGTCCGGAACCTTTCAACGAATTAATATTCACACTAATTGACATTTACGTACATGCGGGTAAAATTGCACATTTGCATTTTGCGTTGGTTTTACATGTATTTAGTGGGAAAGTTTAGAAAATTTAAATTACCTATTAAAGCACAAGGGGATGAAAATGATATTCTATTCAGGGTGCAATTGACATCGTAACTAATACTGAGGGGGATGATTCAGACCATGAGTCTAAGTTGATATCACGTACAATTTTCCGTCGCAAAAGTATAAAATAGAAATTAATTTAAAAAAACACTAACATTTTCATGAATTTTCCGACAGGAAAGAATCACGGTCTGAATCGCCCTGATTAGTATTCGTTACCGTGTCACTAACACTCATACCTACTTGTATGCCTACCTGTATGTACTTGTACGAGGTATAAGTGACATTATACCGAATACTGAGAGGAATGATTCAGCTCATTATTCTGAGTTCAAGTGGAATTTGCCATCGCAAAAGTATAGAATTGAAAATAATTTAAAAAAACTAAAAAAATAAATCAATTTTTTGACGGAAAATTCCACTTGATATCAACTAAGAATCATGGTCTGAATCATCCCCCTTAGTATTCGTTACGAGGTCACTAACACTGTATATTTCGATGGAAACCCACTGACTGACTGACGATGATGACTGAACCAATATCGAGTTCCGAGTTCGTATGATCGAGTCCGAAATACAACAGTTCGTTCAAGAACTGGAATCACTGATGGGACGTAAAACCACCATACTTAAGTGGGATTGGGACGGACATGTTTGTTGGATGCACCCTGAGCGGTGGGCACGGATCGTCACGCATTGGGTGCCTCATGACGGGTACAGGCGTCGTGGTAGACCTCGAAAGAGATGGCGCGACGATTTGGACGCTTGCCAGAGGGACTGGCCGAAGTACGCACAGGACCGCGAAAAATGGAAAGAGGAAGGAGAGGCCTTTGCCTAGCAGTGGGATCTTATAAGCTAGATTAGATTAGTTACACTTTAGATCGTTAATTTTTATATAAATATATTTTTTGTCGAACGTCTAATTCGCCTATAACCGCGGCTTCTCACAACATATATAGCTGTGGAAAAAACTGCAAGAAAAGCCTGGGTGCACGGCTCTAAACGTTGTTAAAAAAAAGTATAGCTGTGGGAATTTAGCGTAAGGTTGCCAGATAATACTGTTACAATGAGGGCGATGTACGACCATTTATTTCGGCGCGACGACTTGGACGATTGCCGGAGGAACTGGTCGGAGTACGCACAGGATCGCGAGAAATGGAAAAAGGAAGCAGAGGTCTTTGCCCAGCAGTGGGATCTTGTAGGCTAGATTAGATAGAAACTAAATACTATTCCCAGGCACATAAAAACTATCTCACCAAAAACTATTATGCAAAATGTTGCCAAGACGATATCATATCGATCGCAATGCCAAAAATTTATCAGATCTGATGCAGAGCCAAGCTTCTAACTGTGTAACTGTAAATCAGATATCAATCACGTGCAATGTTACTTTTCAATAAAAACATTGGAATTTATATACATAGACACACAGGACAGAAAAAATATGCCCCACATATGGGTCATGCACGTATGAGTATCAAATTTATTGCCTCATAAATATTATTTTTCTTATCGTGTGGGTTCAGAGGTGGATGACCAACCTCATGAACCCTGGTGTCAGGATTATTATTGAGCCACCAACGGCCTTGACGTGACTCAAGTAACAATACATACTTACATTAGTAAATAATAACCGGGACCAACGGCTTAACGTGCCTTCCGAAGCACGGATCATCTACTTCTGGATAATCAGGTGATCAGCCAGCAATGTCCTAGCCAAACTAGGGATCACAAAGAGATTTTTGTGATTTTCCCCACCGGGATTCGAACCCGGGACCTCCGGATCGTGAGCACAACGCTCAACCACTGGACCACGGAGGCCTCACATATGATTCGTACACAGTGAACGTGTTAAGATAACTAGCATGGGCGTGCCCAGTTGGGGGCCTCGGCTGTTCTAAGACAATAGTCAAAGCAATTAACCGATATCCGTAGAATATCTTTGTTCTGTCCTGAGGCACGTGTTTCCAGTGCACAATTTTACGCATTGGGCACAGGTGCCTGAAGTACACAGCCGACGATTAACGTCACATACATTACCCTCCTTTGTACGGTCGGTTAACGTTGATGACGTATTTCAAGGCACACTAGCTTGGGAGAAGAAAATATACACCGGGTTAGTGACACCGTAACGAAACCTCAGGGGGATGATTCAGACCATTCTGAGTTGATATCAAGTGGAATTTCGTATCAGTAACTTCATGATTTTTTGAAAGTGTTTTTGTTTTATTATTTTCAATTCTATGCTTTTGCGACGAAAAATTAGACTTGTTAATTCAGATTCATTTAAGCTGAATCATACCCCTCAGTATTCGGTAAGGTGTCACTAATACCCCGTATAAAATCTCTACATCTCCTTGTTTAACCTGCTGGGGAGTGGTCATAGAATTCCTCGTTATATATTTTTAATTATACCATCAATTATGATTTAACCCCTTAGAATACTACTGATTTTCATATTATACTTTGTTAACTTAACTTACTTATTTATATATTTTTTCTTTTAAACAATTCACGGCACGGTTTTTTGTTGGCACGTTCAATTCATTTATTACTAATTGATAAGCATAATTTGGGTACTGCCAGAATATCAGTGTTGGTGAGAGTGGGTACTAGTACTATACTCTTAGCAACAATATGCTGAGTCAGTCCCATTTCCCTGGGCAGTGTTAGCTACTAGTCAGAAATTGTTAATCTTAATTTATGTAAATGCTTTTGTAATCTTCACTGTTTTGGGAATAAAGTTATTCTATTCTATTCCTCAGTTTGGCTAAGTAGTAAATATCATTAGACGCATTTAGGGACTTCAGGTTTCAGTGGTGCAGTTCGCGCTCACGATCCAGGGGCCCCGGGTTCAAATCCCGGAGGGGATTATATCACAAGGATCACTTTGGTTTCCTAGTTTAGTTAAGTCGTAGGCTAATTACTTATTGTCCAAAAGTAAGATGATCTGTGCTTTTGAGAGCAGTTTATACTCGTAAACAGAGGGCACGCCGTAACCGGAAGCCGTTAAGGAGTAAGAGAAACCGCGTGAACTGGCTGTCTCGCTCGCATGATAAAGTGGCACACGATAATAACTATAGAATAAGGAACTCTCCGCTCCCCACCAACGGCTGTGCTAGGTTTCCCTCACCCCCTCGCTCTTACTTTAGTCTTCAATCGTATGGGCATTAGACATCACACACATAGATACGCGTGTACGATAACGTCAATGTGTAGTGTCTGTGTAAAACGAGTTGTTTTAAATGAAGTGTCCGGGCTGTGATCGGGCCACAGGTGTTCGAATGTAAGGCTAAATATAAATGTCAAACACATTACTCTCTTTTGTGTAGTCGGTTAATATTGATGACGTGTTCCGGTGTGTTTCAGGTGCTATGAATACCGATGTGTGAATAGCATGAATGGTAAATGATTCGGTATAGAATAACAGATGACAGAGCTATAAACCTACAAACATTTTTTCGTGAAATGATGAGTAGGGTTTCTGTAGTCTGCGTTTTTGGAATTTGAAAGTGAAAATTCATGTTTTCATGTATAAAAAATGAAAATGATGAATTCTTTGATTCCAGGATTTGTGCCCGGTTAATGGCCATGGGCTCTCCCCCTTTTAAATGGGACTTGAACATAGCGGGCTAGGAGTGGTGTATGTAGGTAAATTCTAGATTGTATAAAATTCAACAGATGTTAATTATTTATATTTATTTAATTTTTTTAAAATTTAATATATTATATTATAGTTTGCTGTATAACTTTAATTTTAATTTATTTAAAAAACCCTGCTTTGCTTCTGGAATAACTCGGGGGGGATTGTTTGACGATTAGACACGTAAGGTCTTGAATTGTTAATTTATAATTATATTAATATTTAATTTATAATTATAATATAAGTGACTATTTTTTGTGCAATAAAGAATATTTGTGTCATTTTTAAAAACTTACACTTAATTGTATAAGTTATGTACGCCGTAATTGTCATATATATTAGTCACAATACCGTAACCTTCTAAATGTAAAAATGTTTTAATGTATGTCATGTGGCTGTATTATATAAATAAATACATAAATCTTGGATTTTAGTGACATCGTAACAAAAACTTTAAGGTATGATTCCGAACATGAGTCTGAATTGATATCAAGTGGAATTTTCCGTCGCGTATGGAACTGAAAATAATTACAAAATAAACATTTATTTTCATGATTTTTCCAACGGAAAATTCCACTTGTTATTAACATAATAAAATCACGGTCTGAATCATCCCCCTCAGTATTTGTTACGGTGTCACTAACACTACGTACTTGTACGGAGTGTAAGTGACATCGTAACGAATACTGAGGGAAATGATTCAGCTCATAATTCTGAGTTAATCATCATCAGCCCATTAACGTCCCCACTGCTGGGGCACGGGCCTTCCCTATGGATGGATAGGGAGATCGGGCCTTAAACCATCACGCGGGCCCAGTGCGGATTGATGGTTATTAACGACTGCTAATGCAGCCGGGACCAACGGCTTAACGTGCCTTCCGAAGCACGGAGGAGCTCGAGATGAAATTTTTTTTTGTGGTCACCCATCCTATGACCGGCCTTTGCGAAAGTTGCTTAACTTCAACAATCGCAAACCGAGCGCGTTTACCGCTGCACCACCGAGCTCTTCCTTAGTTAATATCAAGTGGAATTTTCCTTCGCATAAAGAGTAGGTAGGTAGGTTTGCCGCACTAGGATTGGCTTGCACAGTCTTGAAACAAAATGCATTTTTTCGAGGCAATGACGTCATAAATCATCTGAAACAGACGTGTAGGGCCAATGATGATAATGGTGTAGGTAACACTCTTCCAATCTGCTTAAATAAATAAATAAAGCAAGTTCACAATAAATGTTATCGCATATTTCAAAACTCTAAAGCCAACAGAAAAGTAAAGCGTACGGGAAATGAATGCTGAACATAAATTCTACAAATATCTTGAGCCGGGACTTAACCCGGTTTTATTTTTATTTAACATTTTCTAAAACGGTGTAAGTTAAAAGAGAAGCGAGTTGAAGTTATTACAAAATATATTTTATATTGGCCCCGACTCTTGTAGACACTTCCTAATTTTATTTTAAGTTCTTCTCGTCATTTTCTTCTCCTCGTGGAAGAACGAAGTCAAGAGCAAACCCATTTTATTAAAAAAAAAGAAAGGGACGGATGATTGACAACTGTTAAATTTAATCTGGCTGGTATGCAACCCGTTCGACGTGAGCTGATAGGAGGGTTTTTAAAATTTCTACATAAAATGTGAAAGTTACTTTGGTCCTGTAGTTCACCGACCTACTTCTCAAACTTCCTTTTTTTTAACGTGACTTATTGTAGATTTGCCGCAGATGGCATTAACTACTTGGCCGGACAAATGGGGAACGCTGAAGGCTCTCCCGGTTCTCAAACTTGCAACAATGAATTATTAATTTATCTTAAGTGCAGTTTTCACTAAAACATTTGGCTCTACTAGTCGGCGATACGGATCACTACCTCATTGGTCTAATATAAAGCCCGGTAATTATTTTATTATTAATTTATTTGAACCATAAATTATACATTTTTGCACATAACATTCTCTGGCCAAACTGACACCTGTAGTAAGGTGTGGGTACTTAGTTCATCTTGCGATGGATGTGCCTCTGACTGCCTCATTGATATATAATCGTGAGCTTATATTATGATTTTTTTTTAACGTGACTTATTGTTGATTTGCCGCAGATGGCATTAACTACTTGGCCGGACAAATGGGGAGCGCTGAGGGCTCTCATCCGGTACAAAATTGAAACAGGCCTGAGGGTGCCCAGTTGGACGCGAACCTCGGCTTAGGGCGTCGTCTGAGAGGAAGAATATTTGAAAGAATTAATCGACCCTAGTGGGTCGATAGCGATAAGCGCTGAATGAGGGAAATCATCAAGCTTCTAGTGCCTTCTTTAACTTCTTCTTATCGTGTGGGTCAGGGTTATTTATTACTCAGCCGCCAAAGGCCCCTGACATGGCTCATGTTACGACTACATACTTACATCAGTAAGTAATAACCGAGACCAATGGCTTAACGTGCCTTCCGAAGCACTTTCGGACAATCAGGTGATCAGCCTGTAATGTCCTAACCAAACTAGGGATCACAAAGTGATTTTTGTGATATGTCCCCGCCGGGATTCGAACCCAGGGCCTCCGTATCGTGAGCCCCACGCTCAACCACTGGACCACGGAGACCTAATAAAGCATTGTCCATCCGCTGTTGCTCTGTACCACACGTCATTATAAACTGCTGCATCTCCCCACATTTGCATCGGCGCCGACGCAATGCATTATTCACACCCTCAATATTTACTCGCCCACTTGCATTCAACTCACTTCACCTATATAACACATACTTACATAAACAGCCTATACACGTCCCACTGCTGGGCACAGGCCTCCCTTCAATCAACCGGAGGGGGTATGGAGCATACTTCACCACGCTGCTCCAATGTTGGTTGGTGGAGGTGTTTTTACGGCTAATAGCCGGGACCAACGGCTTATCGTCCCCTCCGAAGCACGGAATCATCTTACTTTTTCGAACAATCAGGTGATTCAAGCCTGAAAAGTCCTTACCAAACAAAGGACAGTCTCACAAAATGATTTTGACAATGACCCCATCCATGGAATCGAACCCGGACCTCCAGATCGTGAGCCTAACGCACTAACCACTAGACCACAGAGGCTGTTAAGACCACGGAGCCTACCTACCTAAATAACATCATGCCCAAAATCTCCAATGGGGTAGGTAGAGTTAAAATATGTTGGAAATCAATCAACAGCAGAACATAACAGCAACGTCGTTTTTTGTGCTTCGGAAGGCACGTCAAGCCGTTGGTCCCGGTTACTACTTACTGATGTAAGTACGAAGTCGTTACATAAGTCATGTCAGGGGCCTTTGGCGGCTCAATAGTAACCCTGACACTAGGGTTGATGGGGTTGGTAATCCACCTCACAACCCACACGAGAGAAGAAGAAACATGGCAAAATCATGTAGTCATATTTGGTAGGTTATAGAACTGAAAGTATTGAACTTAAAATAATTAAAAAGAAACATAAAAAATATGAATTTTCCGGCAGGAAATTCCACTTGATATCCTCACTAGGTTTCCTCACGAACTTTTCCTTCACCGCTGAGCACGTGATAATCGTTTATGATCCAGACATCAAAACAAATTCGACAATCATTGGTTCAGGCCTGTGCTGGATTCGAAGCTGCGACCTCAAAATGAGAATCAAGCGTTCTACCAACTGGGCTAACACGACAATTAAAATGTTTAAATGTCTGTAGTATCTAACAGTAGGTTAAATAAAGTAACTATTTTGTCTACCGGACGAAGATTACTTGAGATACTCATCCAGTTGTAGCAGTAATTTCTTGTGTTGTTAATTATGATGTCCGTACCTGCAAACAAAGAGAATATTTTTATAGGATTTTCAGTATTTTGTATATATCTACATACATACATACATAAACTCACGCCCGTAATCCCTAATCGGGTGGGCAGAGCCACAAGTAATCAAAGACAACTTGCAGCCACTGTTGATACGATGTCGTAAGCTGGATATGATAAACCTTATGGTGATCAGGGATGAGCCTATCCCCCATAACATTAGTCCATCATGTTAGAGGACACAATCCCTCTGTCGGTTTTTACGAGCTATATAACAGCAGCTAGACAGCAGCTAGTTGCATGTATCTATATGTTAAATGTAAGTATTTTGTTTACCTTTAAATGTTTCAAAAACCACATGGTGACAACCTTCTAGACTACGTTCCTCAAAATAATAGAGATGGCGTTGTAAAGATTTTTTTTCGTATAATAGACAAAGGCATCTTTTATCTTTGTTTTTGGGTATAAATGATGACTCCAGGCGCAATTACATTTTTCACCTATTCTTATTGTGATTAAAGTAAAGAGAAGCACAATAAGTAGCAACATAATTCTATACATAATGGTGCTAATTCCTGTAAGTACATACCATTTAATTTTATTTTAAGTTATATCTGTCATTTTCTTATCCGCCGAAAAGGAAAGGGACGGGTAATCGACAAGCATAAAATTTATGGAACACACGTCAATTTTAAGCATAAATCTAAAACAATCATCTAAAAATTTTACATGGGCCAATAACCCGACAGAATTAAGTTGAAAGCACACGTCAAACGGTTTGCAAACCAGCGAGATACCTTTTTGATTCGGCCGGGTCATTCATTCATATACTCATTCTTCCTAAAATTAAGAGCTGTCAATCATCGGTCCCTTTCCTTTTCGGAGGATAAGAAAATGACAGGTATAACTTAAATTTTAATTAGGAGGTGTCTGCAGGAATCGGGGCCAATGTGATCCCAATATCAAGCAACAATATTTTTTTATATGCTTCGGCCATTACATTATATAAGTACCCGTGTAATGAGAAAGTAGGTTGTTAACACGTTAAACCTTCACAGCACTATTTATTCAATTGGATTTTTGGGGAACGTACACTGGAAAATCCCTCATTTAACACGTTGGCAAGTTTGATTTTAGTTTGATTGTGATACTGATTTTTAGAAGAAATTAGTACCTCTTATCTTTTACTAATTATTATTATATTTTTTATAAACGAGACTTATTCTACATTTAAAATAACATTAATTTGACTACTTCGCCGGAAAAATGGGGAGTGCTGAGCGCTCTCACTGGGTACGTACAAAAATGTAATCATATTATTGAATACATCATTTTTTATATAAAGGAAAGGTAATACAAACACGAATTCTACGAAATATTTTTCATACAAATAATGGGATCAGGCCTTTTGATCCTGGAGTCATTGATCGACGTAAAATATTAGAAGGAATTTCATTACCCATTTAACTAAAATGTGGTCTAATATTTGGGAGTGAGGAAATGCACATAATAACGGGTTCTTACCGCGTTTAAATGGGGATATGAGACTCCCGATATTTCGACACTGTTGCAAGTGCCATGATCACGGGATGACTTTAATTATGATTATAACCGCGTAAACTTAAAACAGTGAGGAAATGCGTTCACACCGAGCACGTTTAAAATTTGACGGATTTTTTATCGGTATTTTTTGTCTGGATTTTATTTCGATATTTTTTTCGGGATTTTGTCAGGATTTGTGTGAATGTGGCTCATAGTTGTCTTCTAGTGAATTGGAAGTAACTCTGCTCACTACGATAACGATCAAGGTCGTAATTAAAGCTAATATTTACCTCTATCAGCCTGTATCTACTCACTGCTGGGTATACCACTGGACACACACTGGACACTCAATACAAAAATCTCATTCTTACTGTGTGTCGCCTTACCGCGTAAGTGAGAGCGAGACAGACAATCCGCGCTCCCTCTCCACACTCTTCATAGCATCTTTGGCTTTTTGCGAGAAGATTTGTTAATGATTTACTGTTTTTTTTTACATTATTATTTTAATTTTTTTTGTGTGATAGTTTACCTTTTAATTTTGAAATTGTAATTTTTCATTTTTTATTGTTTTTCATGTTCATAGTCTTATTTTTCTTTTTGTTTCTTTTTTCATTCATTGTTTATTTTGTGTTTATTTATTTATTTATTTATAAAAAAGGTACACCAACAGCTTATATAATAAAACATTAAATAAAATAAAAGTTACATCAGGTGTTAAGTATATTAGTTTTTATATTGTCTTTTTTTCTCGTCATACAGCGCATTGGATTACACTGTAATGTTGTATGTAAGTACCTTTATAAATAAATAAATAAAACTACACCCTACTACACTTCATAAAAACATAGAATAAGGAATAATACTACGTATAGAACGGCAACTCTCCGCTTAACTCTAGCGGCTGTTCTAGATTCTAATCGTATGGGCATCTGACGTCACACATAGAGAAACGCGTGTACGATAACGTCAATGTGTAGTGTCTGTGTAAAACGAGGTGTTTTGTATGAAGTGTCTAGGGTGTCACTAAATTATGACCCAGAGGGGGTGAGGTAATTTGGCGCCCGAGACGAAGTGGTGCGGAGCTGAGAGTGCGCGTTCTATACCAGAGGGTTCGTTGTAATATCATTCTTTACTCTTCCGAGAATTTTTACGTTGACGGTTTTTTTATAGTAGACTCTTTTCTTTTCTTTTTAATTATTGTAGATTAATTTCTTGGCCGGATGTGGTAAACTGAGAAAATGCGACTGCAACTTAAGCCAATAAAGATATAATTAAAGAAGTATAAAATAACAGCCTCGGTGGTCTAGTAGTTAGAGCGTTAGGTTCACGATCTGGAGGTCCGTGTTCAATTCCCGATAGGGATATTGACGAAATCACTTTGTGAGATTGTCCTTTGTTTAGTAAGGACTTTACAGGCTTGGATCACCTGATTGTCTGAAAAAATAAGTTGATTCCGTGCTTTGGAGGTCACGTTAAGTCGTTGGTCCCTGCAGTAGAGCAGCG
This sequence comes from Pectinophora gossypiella, assembly GCF_024362695.1. NCBI lineage: Eukaryota > Metazoa > Arthropoda > Insecta > Lepidoptera > Gelechiidae > Pectinophora > Pectinophora gossypiella. The sequence continues at coordinate 5,544,031 of NC_065424.1, forward strand.
TGGTGGAGTATGCCCCTCCGGTTGATTGAGGGGAGGCTTGTGCCCAGCAGTTGTTGTCGTTTTGTGTTATGTTATGTTATTTTATGTATAATATAAACAAAACTACTGTTCGGTATCTTCCTTAGTAAAATTGAAAAAGAAGGTAGGCTCCTTCGTGTCAGTATGATACGATAAGTTTTGCCATTCATCCGTAATAACGCGATAACACAGGGACCTGCCTCACAAAGAGACCAGTAGAGGCGTACTAAATGAGTCAACTCATGATTAAGATCATTTTCTTTAATATCAAATCTGAGGCAAACTATATACTTTTTATTTATTTATTCGTACGCAATAAAACAGACACAAGGAACATACAAAGAAAACAGATAGTACAGGTAAGCTAATCTTTAAACAAAGAGATTTCTTCCAGCTGACCTACGTAACGAGAGAAATATTCAACGTATTGTATAGATAGACATACATACGCGTACAAATTATTTATTTTGAATGCAAGATAAATTTTTGTTACAAAATAAATGCTACTATTCAGTTAAAGAATTTTTAACAGACAAACTGAGTTAAATATTTGATATTTTATTTGTAATGTAGTTTTATTCAACATGTAATTTTATAAATAATTATCTCGAAGTTCTATATTTTATTATTGTTGTTCCCTTCCAGTGTGTTATATGTCTAAAGTTGACTTTGATTCGTCGATAGCGATAAGCGCTGATTGAGGGAAATCGTCGACCAAGCCGGCGGTTTAGGTATCGGGGTCCTGAAGTGTTTGGTGTCGCGAGCTGATTGGCTGCCTCTATGGCTAGGGTCTCATCAAGCCGGGACGTCCTGAACATGTGATATTCTTTCGATTTGTGTATCGTCATTAATACACATGAAAACTAATCATTAAAACTGGCTATTCAAACACGAAAAATCGTATCGTTTTCTTACTTTTTCAATTAACTACTAGGCCGGACAAGTGGGGAGCCCTGAGGCTGTTATCAGGTATGAGGACTCTCACTATATGCATCAGTAATAGCAAAAATAGACACTAAGAACACAGCAGCAGCTCTAAACATAACTTAGATCTCTCATTCTCTCTTATTAATTACATTATTCTTTTTTTTTATATTGGCCAAGTATGTTGGCTCAAGTATGCCTGTTGGTAAACATAGAGAAGTCCTAATTACAGTATCTCGATCCTCGTGAGCTATTCAAAAGAACTATATCATTTGAACTGACCCACACAAGCGACAGCACTAAAGCACCCGGATTCAAAGAGTTTAAGGTTAGGCCCAACTTGTGAAATGTAGCTTACAGCTCGGTGCCTTTGAAAAATACAGAAGCAAGATTATTTTTCCGTTCAGACGCTTTGATTTAGTGCTAAAGGGAACTTTTTTCATTAATTTACTGCGTCCTATAACTTTTTCTTGGCGGATTTGTAAACGTTATTTGTTTATTTGTGGTAAACTGTGACAATAGGAGTACGACTTGGGTTAGTGCTGGATATTTCGGCCTGAAGCACACTGGACATTCCGTACAGTAATGAGTAATATCATGTACCCACTTTAGAACCCTGTCGCACTATCATATTTGACATTTAATGAGACAAAGTTAATGTGACATGGTATCAAAGTGTATACATATTACCTAGTACTCGTGAGCGTACAATCAAAGATCAAAAGTGCAGTGACTGAATCCAGAGAATTGTTTGTGAACAGTGGTGAAATTGCGATCCATTACTTGTCATAATAATAACATTTTTGTTTTGTAGGTGTTTTTGGTCTATTACAGAAACGACATGTAACCAGGAGGTCTTAACAACCAGTTAATTTATTACTTTGCAAGAAACTGATTGGACTTTGCAGCTCATCGTACATAAACATGATTCTTACCGTGTCTCTACCACTTAAGAGCGAGCGAGACAAACCGTCCGCGCCGCGCGAGTTACTCCTTAGCGCCTTTTTTTTTGTTCCAAATAACACCAGCTTGTTTCACTTAAAAAATATTAAGTTATAGTTACTTAATTGGTTCGGGGCGGAGAGTTACCGTTCTATACTTATTCTTTATTCTATAGCTAAAGGGAAATTAATTTACTGCGTCCTATAAGTTTTTCTTAGCCTATTACGCGACTTCACCGCCTAGTATAGTATCGTGCGGTCTACAGTCGCATACACTAAGCTTAGGCATTATAGGTAGTATTTTTTATGACATTTATGGTAAGAAATTGGAGTTATTACATCATTATTTGGTTACGGTCTTAAGTGCATGATAATTAGGTAGGTTGAAGTTTTACCTTCACCGAAAATGTATTTTGTAAGTGCATTCTATTTTGTGAGGCGCTGTGGAAAATTTCGGAAAAATTCAAAATTACTATTTTAGACAGATGATCAAACAATGCCTGCCAACTGTGCCTTTGGCTTTGGTTTCATACAAGACCATTAACCGGGACAGAGTCACCTTCTCTGCCCTCCACTGGGACAATTCCTGTTCGGCGCGTCCTCGCTGCGGGGGTGGGCGCCTCTTACTTCAGTAGACCAGAGTGAGATGGTGGCTAAGTTTGGATAGGGACCCAGACCTACGGGGTATAACGTAGAACCTTTGCCCAGGGATACGGGTGAAGACCTAAACGGTTGCAGAGGCGGAGATGGGAGCCATCGGTACGGCAATGCAGGATGGAAGGGGCGCGTCATAAGGACTGTAACGTGGAACCTGACAGAGGACAGCAGTAACTGTCAGTACTATTCAGAGGCATAGAACAGGAGTCCTAGTACGGCTTTGAAATAGACTACTCTGGGCGCCATTCCACTCGCGCTAGGCAGAGTACTGCGGGGCGGAAGGCAAGAGGGAAACCACTGCCCTATTTTTCCCTAAAAGTAGCATGGAGAGTGCTACACCGACAAGAACGTGGCTCAAATTAGTGATGATGATCAAACAACTCTGTGAGGATGAAGTGAGTAAGATTTTCTTCAACCAAACATCTTTTGTTTTAAAAAGAGACCACAATTTAATACGTAGATTGAAACTTGTGACTATTGCAGAGCTTCGTGGTTTCTCACTTTAGGGCGACAATACACACGTGTTTTTCACAATTACTTATTTGCATAAACATTTTTTTTACACAGCAAGTAATTTTATCCAAACACGTATTAACTTTGACGTTATTTTAAGCCCTCGGGTAAAGGCATAAATTAAAAAAAGAGCCACAAATCCTTTGGAAAATAAAAGCGAGTGACTGATCCTAACCAAACAGCTAAAGGTCAGTGTGGGGACGCAATGTATTATGTGGGCCGCCATCTTGCTTCGGCGAGGTCACATTTAAAATAACAAGCCTGTATTAATAGTGCTACTTAAATCCAGTACACAATGGTGCTAATTCTTGTAGACACCATCTAATTTTATTTTAAGTTATACATGTCTTTTTCTTATCCGTCGAAAAGGAAATAACGTTTTTTTATTGGTTATCGATAGGCGTAAAATTTATGAAACATACGTCAATTTTAGACAGAAATTTAAAAAATGTCTTTCAAAAGTTTCAAAATTTTACATTGGCCAATAACCGACAGAATTAAGTTGACAGCGCACGTCAAACGGTTCGCATGCCAGCGAGATACTCAAACCTATTTTATTCGCCCGGATTATTAATTCCGGTTTTTTCTGCCTATCTGACCTTTCAATCCGCGAAGGGAAAACCAGCCCAATACAGGTTAGGTCACTTACCTCCGAAATTGCATTTCTCGGGAATGTGGGTTTTCTCACGATATTTTCCTTCACTGCTGAGCACGTGATAATTATGATCCAAACATGAATTCGAGAACAAATTCGACAATCATTGCTTTAGGTCTGTGCTGGATTCGAACCTGCTAGCTAAAAGTGAGAGTCAAGCGTTCTACCAACTGGGCTGCAACGGCTTTGCACTTATTGGCCGGTAATCATCATCATCAGCCCATTAACATTCCCACTGCTGGGGCATGGGCTTTCCCTATGGATGGATAGGGAGATCGGGCTTCAAACCATCACGCGGACCCAGTGCGGATTGATGATTATTAACGACTGCTAATGCAGCCGGGACTAACGGCTTAACGTGCCTTCCGAAGCACGGAGGAGCTCGAGATGAAAACTTTTTTTTTTTTGTGGTCACCCATCCTATGACCGGCGTTTGCGAAAGTTGCTTGACTTCAACATTCGCAGACCGAGCGCGTTTACCGCTGCACCACCGAGCTCCTCATGATAATCCCGAAAATAATGATAATCCCCGTGATAAAACCGAAGTCATGCGATTTTAGCAATAACGTGTGATGTTGCCCCGAGCTTTCAGTAAAATAAACATTATTTTTCGGACAAGCGATGAAGTTGTTCCTATTACGTAAATGTGTAATGTGACTAGAAATACTGTGGTTCGAATCTCGGTGGGGGCACATCACAAAAATCACTTTGGGACATAGCAGGCGGTTCTCTATTTTTACGCATATTTTTTTATGTAATAATTTACCATGGCATAATGTTACTTGACCTATTATTAGTTACGCATAGTATTAATTTGTCATAACTTTTTAAGCATAATTTTGAAACTCATAACTACCATAAGCATAATAATTAATGACAATAATGACATATAAGCATAAGTATTATAAGCATAAAAACTATACTCCGAATAAGAAAAGTTTTGGCACAACTTTGAACATTTCCGAAACTTACTTTTCCTTGGTTGCATTTGGTTCATGGTTGTGACTTTTTATATTTTTGTTCTTTATTTTTTTTGACTCTATTTCATGCTGTTGGTGATCATTCAGTATACTTTTCGTGTGTAAGATAAACATGCTGGCGGCGTAGGGGTGGCCCATTGGGCCACCCCCGCCGCACCCTAACCTACTGTTATGCCTTGTAAAAATTATGACAAAACACTATTATTCTAAAAAAGACTTATGGATACCTATTTATATGAGAATCAAATTTATACCAACAAATATTAGTCCAAAAATAAGTTATACCTAACAAACCAGTATTCTTAGATGTTATTATGGGAAAGTACTATTATGCTTAAAAACGTTATGCGAAAAGGATTATGATAATTAAAATTATGACAAAACCATTTATGCATTTTAAGAGAATCCCATAGCAGGCTTATCACCTGGTGGATTAAAAAGGCCACATCAAAGCAATTCATCTAAGAAAGCAATATTGAAATTTGACATTTGCGCATATAAAAGTAAGTGCGCAATGCAAAGAAATGTCAAATAGCAATATTGCTTTTTTAGATGAATTGCTTCAAAGTGGCCATTTTAACCCCCCTGTTTGTCCGATAGTTAGATGATCCCTGCTTCGGAAGGCACGTTAAGCCGTTGGTCTCGGTTACTACTTACTGGTGTAAGTAAGTAGTCGTTACAAGAGTCATGTCAGTGGCCTTTGGCGGCTCAATAATAACCCTGACACTGACACCCGTGTTGATGAGGTTTATAATCCACCTCACAACCCACACGATAGAAAAAGAAGATCTTATAATAAGCTTTTTTACATAAAGTAAGCTTCGCATGAGCTTTAAATTTATGTATCATAAATATTATCTGGTTTAATAAAAGATTGTCCTGTTTACCCTATTACATACAGGTCACCAATCCAGAGACAACACGTGTCAGTCATAATATGGGACTCTTGTGGACGTAAAACAACTCGTTTTATGGTCTTAGGATAAGGTCGGATTTAGGGCGATTATGGACCTCTTATTTATATTCTAATCAAGGATTTCTAAGAGAATAGAAACATCTCTAGCATTATCCCACATACACACACAACATACATACACACACAATATACATACACACACACTTACATTTAACTTTCTTATTTCATCTTGTATTTATAGATTAAGCGCCTTTCTTATTATATTGTATTTAGACGCCCGCACTATTGTCAATTGTTAATAGATATAGAAGAGCGAGGCCACCTGACACAGGTATCTTTGCATACCTACTAGGTAGGTCTTAGCCCTAGCCTATAGATTAATGTGTGAGTTACTGAAATAAACATTCTTTTTTTTTTATCCCGTTTTTCAAGGTCACCTAGCGTGAAGATTTGACAGGTCCGGTTTTTTACAGAAGCGACTGCCTGTCTGACCTTAAAACCATCCCAATACAGGTTAGGTCACATACCTCCGAAAATGCATTTCTCGGGAATATGGGTTTCCTCACCATGTTTTCCTTTACCGATGAGCACGTGACAATCATTTATGATCTAAACATGAATTGGAAAACAAATTCGATAATCATTGGTTTAGGCCTGTGCTGGATTTGAACCCGCGACCTCGAAGTGAGAGACAAGCGTTCTACCAACTGGGCTACCACGGCTAAGAGGATGGAATAAAGATTAATATTACGTATAGAACGGTAATTCTCCGCCCTGCACCAATTCGTATAGGGCGCCTACCTCACCCCCTCTGGGTCTTACTTTAGTCTTAAATGGCCGTAAGCTAAGGAGTAAGAGAACTTACGCGCTTCTTCTTCAATCATGCGGCTTGTGAGGTGGGGTACCAACTTACAACTTACATCAGTAAGTAGTAACCGGGACCAACGGCTTAACGTGCCTTCCGAAGCACGGATCATCGTACTTTCGGACAATCTGGTGTTCAGCCTGTAATGTCCTAACCAAACTAGGGACCACAAAGTAATTTTTGTGATAAGTCCCCACTTGAATCGAACCCTAGACCTCCGGATCGTGAACCCAGCGCTCAACCACTGGACCACGGAGGTTACGCTGGACATGCTACGTTCGCATAAGCGCTAAGCGGTACTTAGTAAGAATGAGATTTTTGTATGGAGTCTCCGGGGTATGGTACTAGTATAAAGTCGATTTAAGGCTGGAATTTGACTGCTCAATCCAGAGCATAGGACTTAAAAAGTGACACCTCAGCATACGCCTTCGGTACAGTTTTAAACCAAAACCAGCCCGGTACTCAAGCCCCCCTGAATCCGTCCCCACAGCACACACGTCCCTCACATAATGTGTTTTGAATGGTCGCGTCACCTGCAACCGTTATATCTGTTTGATAACTCTTTTGTGACCAGATTCGTACGCAGCTTCCGTGGATTGATGAAACATTTTCTCTTAGGCTTCCGTAGTCAACGTGGCCTTTGGTTTGTTGTCATACAAGACCATTAACCCGGCCAGAGGGGGGACAGAGTCATCTTCTCTGCCCTCTACTGGGGCAATTCCTGTTCGGCGAATCCTAGCCGCGGGGTGGGCACCTATCACTTCAGATGATGATGATGTTGTTGTCTTTTTTTTTGTGTTTCTATTCTTCTATTCTATTCAGTAGGCCATACCTCCGAAAATGCATTTCTCGGAGGTATGGCCTACTGTTTCCTTCACCGCACCGCTGAGTACGCGCGTGATAATCATTTATGATCCAAACATGAATTCGGAAACAGATTCAGCAATCATTGGTTTAGGCCTGTGCTGGATTCGAACCTGCGACCTCAAAGTGTGAGGCAAGCGTTCTACCAACTGGGCTACCACGATTCCTATAATATGTTACTACACATACACCACATGTAATGGACCAGCGTGGTGGAGTGTGGTTGCCTGGCAGAAATTGCTGATCAGCAATAAGGCCGCCTATTGTGCTTATTTTTATTCGTATGTTTATGTCCTGTGTATATGTCGTTGTGCAATAAAGTATTATTGATTTGATTGATTGAGTATGCTCCATAGCCTCTATACTCTACTCCGGTTGATTGAGGGGAGGCTTCTGTTCAGGATCGAAACAAATGGAATCCCATAGTCTCTACTTACCTTGAAGGGAAATAGGCGTGAATTTATGTATGTATAACATAACATAACAAATACTTTATTGCACAAACAGGAAAAAACAAAATACAAAACAAAAGAGAAATAGAATTAGTACAATAGGCGGCCTTATTGCTAAGTAGCACAGAGCCGTTGCTGCGCGCCACCGACTCACACTCGACCGACTTTTTTAAAATGATTTGGCAATGGGGAATGGATGAAAAAAATTAAAAGTACTTTTTTCTATGAATAGGAATAACTCTTTCCATGAAAATAAAATGTTTCAGATTTTTTAATTGTTATAAAAAATAAAATATTTTTTCCCGCCAATACGCCTATTACTACGTCTGTATGAAAGATTTCCATAGGCTGTCACTTAAAAAACGGCTCATTGACAACTGACAGTGACATGTAATAAACATAACCGCATAGAAAAATATTCAAGTACTTATACTTTTATTTTTTTCATCCATTCCCCATTGCTTCGTCATCCGTCACGGCACTGTGTCCATCATCAGAATGAAATAAGAACGGCTAACTGAAACCGGGTTCTTGTATAACAAATTGCAACTGTCATGGCCGCCCTTTTTGGCGCGAAAACCATTTCGTTACAGTAAAATATAGCAGTAGCCGTAATACGGATGACAATGGAATATTCTCAGGCCATCCTGTTTGAATATTCCGGGTTTTGGTACTTATAGAAAAACGCTTGACTCTCGTTGTCAAGTCGCAGGTTCAAATCCAGCAGCGCCCAACAATTGAATTTCTAATTTATGTTTGGATTTTAAATGATCATCACGTGTTCAGAGAAGGAAAACAGCGCGAGGAAACCCACATACCTACTTGAAAAATGTGTTTTCGGAGATATATATCCTAACTTGGTAATTGGGCTGGTTTATCCTTCGGGTTAGCAGTTCGGACAGGCGGTCGTTCTTGTAAAAAACCGGACCTGTCAAATCTTTAGGTTAGGTAAACGGACTCCGAATAAAACGCGAAAACGATGAGAAGAATTAGCAAAAAAAAATACCTTTTGTGATAGTAGAGTAGTTTCCAACTAGTCAAATAAGTTACTTTTTATTATTACTTAACGTCAAAGCACGAAATTGCTATGGAATTTATATGAAAAGGCAACCTGTGTCGTCATAGAAAAACGTGACAAAATGTAGCACTTATTATTAAACATTTCTTTTATTAAAATTCATAAATAAGTTAAATAGAAAAAAGAAAACGTTTCGTCACCTTTAGAATTTATACAGGGTATTAGTGACATCGTAACGAATACTCAGGGGGATGATTCGGACCATGATTCTGAGTTAATATCAGGTGGAATTTTTCGTCGCAAAATTCATGATTTTTTTTAGTTTTTTTAAATTATTTTCAACAATATACTTTTGCGATGGAAAATTCCACTTGCTATTAACTCAGAATAATCAGCTGAATCATCCCCCTCAGTATTCGTTACGATGTCACTTACACCCCGCACAAGTACATACGGTAGCCATACAAGTAGGTATGGGTGTTAGTGATTCCGTAACGAATACTGAGGGGGATGGTTTAGATCATGATTCTGAGTTGATATCAAGTGGAATTTTCAGTCTGAATATTCATGAAAATTTTTGTGTTTTTTTTTTAATTATTTTCAGTTCCATACTTTTGCGACGGCAAATTCCACTTGATATCATCTCAGAATCATGGCCTCAATCACCCCTCAAAGTTTTCGTTACGATGTCACTAACACCCTGTATAGTAGTCGTGAGCCCAACGCTCTAACCACTAAACACACAGGCAGTCGCAATTTAATAACAAATTAAGTAGAACATCGCAAACGAATACAATTTCGGAAGTGACTAAGCCTTATCGAATAAAAAACATACCATTCAAAATGATTCGGTTTACCTTCAACAAAAGCGCGGGCGCGGAAAAATAACATTCCTCCTTTAGTACGTGTACGGAACGAATACGTTTTCTATAAGTGTTCACGTGCCTTCCGAACCAAGGATCTTAGTTTCGAACAATCGGTAAATCAGCCTGCAATGTCCAAATCAAACTAGGGATCACAAAATGACTTTTGTGATATGTCCCCACTGAGACTCGAACCTTGGGCCTCCAGATCGTGAGCCCAACGCTGAACTACTGGACCATATACATACTTAAACTCACACCTATCCTACTGTTGTCTTAAACGTTGTACCGGGTGAGGGCCTTCAGCGCTCCCCATTTGTCCGGCCAAGTCGTTAATGCCATCTGCGGCAAATCTACAATAAGTCACAGCAAAGAAAAAGGTAGGTGCTGGCAAACATCACCACCGAAGCGGCGAAATTTCACTTCACATTAGCTAGTTTTGATCAGATACGCCGCAGAGGTCGAGGGCGTAGCTGACATGACCAAACAGGTTTCATTGCTAAAGATCTAACAGTTAAACAACGCTGCAGTCCTCGCGCCCCTTGTACCACTGTGAACAGAGCCTTTAGCCTCGATTTCCACGAAGCGTACAGAATGCCTCATTCAGTACATTCCCAGGCCTTTTCAATGTTTATTCTGGCTTGAAAAAACGCGATTTTAACTCGAACGAATGCTCTAGATTTTATATTAATGATTTTTTTTTATAATTCGGTTTCTGTTTTTAAAATGAAATAATATTACCATTAAGTATATTTTAAATAACATTACCGATTTAAAAGCCTTGCTCTTGTCGGTGTAGCATTGTCCATGCTACGTTTTTAGGCAAAAATAGAGCAGTGGTTTCTCTCGCCTTTCGCCCCGCAGTACTCTGTCTGACGCGAGTGGGATGGCGCACAGAGTAGTCTATTTCAAAGCCGTACTAGGACTTAGGATTTTAAATATAGTGAAATACAAATACAAAGAGCGACTTTCCAGCCTAGGTTCCCCGAAAATATATATTTTATGGCGCTGTTAATAGATGCCTTTATTTCACCTTCTAATTCCATGGACGCATCTTTTATCTTTGTTTTTGGGTATAAATGATGACCCTTGTTATTAGACCCAGGCACAACACATCTTCCACCCATTATTATTATGATCAAAATAAAGAGAAACAATATACGTAGTAACATAATTCTGTACCGTATCTGAGCCAAATATAAAGCAACAATTAGTTTTATGTATGTATGAGGAGCTCGGTGGCGCAACGGTAAACGCGCTCGATCTGCGATTGTTGAAGTTAAGCAACTTTCGCAAGGCCGGTCATAGGATGGTTACAAAAAAAAAGTTTTCATCTCGAGCTCCTCCGTGCTTCGGAAGGCACGTTAAGCCGTTGGTCCCGGCTGCATTAGCAGTCGTTAATAACCAGCAATCCGCACTGGGCCCGCGTGATGGTTTAAGGCCCGATCTCCCTATCCATCCATAGGGAAGGCCCGTGCCCCAGCAGTGGGGACGTTAATGGGCTGATGATGATGATGACTTTTATGTATGCCTCCGCCAATACATAATACATTTGAAAAACTATGTACCCGAGCTATGAGAAAATAGGTAATTATTACTTACGTTAAATCTATACAGCGCCATCTATATTGTTTTTAGGGAACGTAGCCTGGAAAGTTCCTCATTAGGTGACATATCAATCCCCATATAATTTTATCACCATTTGTCCGGCCAAGTAGTTATGCCATCTGCGGCAAATCTATAATAAGACACTTCAAAAAAAAACCCCTGCCGATCATCTTCTTCTATCGTGTGGTTTGTGTGTGAGGTGAAGTACCAACCTCATCAACCCTGGTGTCACGGTTACTATTGAGCCGCCAAAGGACCCTGATATGACTCATGTAACGATTACTTACTTACATCAGTAAGTTGTAAACGGAACCAACGGCTTAACGTGCCTTCCGAAGCACGGATCATCTTACTTTCAGACAATGAGGTGATCAGCCTGTAATGTCCTAACCAGACTAGGAATCACAAAGATAATTTTTGTGATATGTCCCCACCGGGATTCGAACCCCGGATCGTGAGCTCAACGCTCAACCACTGGACCACAGAGGCCGTTAGATATAATAATATCTTATTATTTGATTGTTTGGGATTACGACCCAACCTGACAACCTAAATCAACCCATAATAGACAACCACCCATTTAAACCCTTATTAATCGAACATCGGAGACCACTTAAAATCAGTGCTACCATGTGTTACCTACCCTTACCTGCCCTAATGACTTACTCAAAACCCGAACTAATCATTATAATTAACATTGAGGTCTTCCTTCACAAAACTGAATCATAAATAACTAAGGTAGTCCCATAAATTGAAGGTAACAAACAGGCTAGTTACAACACTATTTATCACTCGACATAAACAGCGTATTGAAGATAATAATATGAAGGGATGGGAAAGGAGTGGACACATTTATCACTGTTATTTCTGACATTTATTCACACATAGGTAACCGATGTTGATTATAAATCGTTTATAATAAATACTATTCGTTTCGTTTATTTTGTGTCCATTGTGCTCAATAAAGTATTTTATCTATCTATCTAGCTATTTTAACTGTTATATTTTTTTTGTAATTTCTGTGTATCTACTAAATAATTACACAGCGTGGCCCGGAAGTTCACGATCAAGAAAAAGATACAAAATGGGTCATATCTCCTAAACCGTAAATAATCGCTGAATATACATGGGGGTGGTTGGCCAATGAGCCCCTCTATAGGTAAAGGGTTTTTCATTTTGAAACTGAACTTCTGGGCCATCCTGTATGTAAGTTTAAGTAGTATATATCACATGCCTATTCAGGGTGTAAGGGACATCTTTTTTTGACGTGAGTTATTGTAGATTTGCCGCAGATGGCATTAACCACTTGGCCGGACAAATGGGGAGCGCTGAAGGCTCTCACCCGGGTAAGTGACATCATAACGAAAACTTTGAGGGATGATTCAGATCATGATTCTGAGTTGATGTCAAGTGGAATTTTCCGTTGCGAATAGAAAACGAAATAATTAAAAAAATATATTTAATCTCCGTCACCACCCATCGTGCCGTACTGTTATTATTATTAGTACTTATGTCGGTCCATATCTCGGGCCTATGGACCCCTGTACTTTAGAAGGCGTGCGTGGGGCTGAAACCAACACGTAGAGGCCTCGTAAGACAATTTAATCTAAACGTGGTGTGACAACAACCGGCGATTATCCCTGTATGCACTATGGGAGTGCACCCAAAGACAATCCCCGGTTCGTGTAGGACTATTGCAGATTTATGATTTGGGTTTGTTATTCGTTTTCTAATAATTTATATTATTTTCCGTGTGGTTTCTGTTTTGTGTTAAATGTAATGTACCTGTCTGTCTGTGGTGTCCGAATATAATACATTTTCGTTCTCTATTTTTTTCTTTATGAACACACGCTCGTAATCCAAATGGAGTGGGTACAGTCGCTGTTGCTGGCAACCCTGACATCAGGGTTGATGAGATTGGTCATCCACCTCATAATCCACACGATAGAAGAAGAGTAATCGATTATTTTCCATCGATTAATAAGAAACAAAAGAAATCTGCCACGCATTACAGCGGCTAAAATCTCATCGACGTTACGAAAGACTTCACTCGGATTCCAAATTTAAACAGTTGTTACGAAATTTTTATTCTGCGTCCTTCGTTAGGTACATACGTTTGTAATAGGCTACTTGACAACCTAGTCAAATGAGATACTTTTTACGAAACGTCAAAACGGAAGTTTTCTTTGGATTTTGTATGGAAATACTGTCATGTGACGTCATCAATAAGAGCGGTCAAACGTCGTACTCATTGTTACTTAATTCATAAATACAATATAATTCGAAAAATAATTCGAATGGTAAAATGAGATTGATTTTTGGTCATCTTATTTCTAGATTAGCATTTTATACTTTATCTTTGGCCCAGTCAAATACCCTATAACAAAACGTCCTATCTATTAATTGTTCATGCTACAAATAGACGTAACCGATAAATTACGAAGTAAATCACGCGTGACACGACAAGAAAGTCCGACCAAAGCTCACTAAATCCAACCAGACAATGTCATGATTTATCATGTTACGTTCCCCATCTATTGCGTCTTACATAACACACGTCGTACTTACAAACATGTACGGCCACGAGCATTAATATGTATATACTTCGGTACCATGTCACATTAACTTTTTTGACAAATTGAACTGTAAGTCTCACTAAATGTCAAATATGTTAGTGCGACAGAGTCCTAAAGTGGGTACATTATATTGCTCATGACTGTACACAAGTTTTTATTACAGATGCGCCATTTTTTTTATTAACGAAAAAAAATAGGATTAATGCTATAGAAATAATGTCGTTGTGTAGCATCTGTGGTGTTAAATTGAGTGATAGAGTGAGAAACAGTGTGATAAGAGAGAGATGTCTGCTAGTTTTTTCTTGGTGTACACATGAAGGTAGAGATTACGTAGATTTTATAGATATAATTAGAAGTTGTGTACTGAATAGTGGTTCGGTAGAGCCGTGGTAGTCCAGTTGGTAGAACGCTTACCTCTCACTTTGAGTTCGCAGGTTCAAATCCAGCACAGCCTAAACTTAAGTTTTCGAATTTATGTTTGGATCATAAATGATTATCACGTGCTCAGCGGTGAAGGAAAACATCGTGAGGAAACCCACATTCCCGAGGTATGTGACCTAACCTGTATTGGGCTGGTTTTCCATTCGCGGGTTGGAAGATCAGACAGGCAGTCGCTTCTGTAAAAAACCGGATCTGTCCAATTTTCAGGTTAGGTAAGCGGACCCTGTGAAAAACGGGATAATGCTAGGGAGATGATGAACTGAATAGTGATCCGGTCAGGGAGTATCACACAGATTGTTCCGTAATGGAACAGATTTTCCTACGAAAATATATATCTGGAATCTGGATTGATTTTCTTTGCATTATTTGTATTTTTTACGAGTCATGATAGTTTGCATTTTTTCCGTTTCCCCGATGGCGCCACAATCAGCGCTAATTTCATTATGGACGATCTAATAAATGAAATCTTCTTGTCAATTGAGAAGTTGTTGACACATTGCTCTGAAGGCAGTTGCATATCGCATACACCAGTAACGTCTTCAAAAATTATCTCGTCGTGTGTGATGTTTTTCTTTTGTTACGGAAACAAGAGAAGTGTGATGAAAATACTTGCTGGAGTGCAGCCCCGGGATAACTAAGATTGTGTTATATGAGTAGGCAAACCTTCTGAAGACATACGCCGGGCCCGGCAAACTCAGTGCGCACGGCATTCCAGGAGTTCGGTAAGTGCTTGCTATCAGACTCATTAACACAGATATATAAGTTAAAAAAAAATTCAGGCAATATTTGCCGTTACTGCGAAGACTTGATTCGAATTTTGATTTTTTCAATTATTTTTTCTTAGACATCAGACCATTAACAATCTAGACACGTTTATCCCAGAAACCAACCCTGTAGTTTACGAGACGGCAGGCCGTCAAGTTTGGCACCGTGCCTGCAGACTACATCTGTCTCAAGGTCAGTAAAGATGCCAGGGACTAACTGGGGTGAGACCTCGGGTTCTCAAGGTTAAGAGTTCTTCACCGACCGTGTAGTTCTAAGAACTTATTCTAAAACAACTCCGAATTTTTATTCAGAAAAAGATGACTTGAATTAATTTTCTATTTGAATTTAACAAAACATAAGCTGAGGAGCTCGGTGGCGCCGCGGTTAACGCTCTCGGTCTGCGATTGTTGAAGTAAAGTAACTTTCGCAAAGGCCGGTCATAGGATGGGTGACCACAAAAAAAAAGTTTTCATCTCGAGCTCCTCCGTGCTTCGGAAGGCACGTTAAGCCGTTGGTCCCGGCTGCATTAGCAGCCGTTAATAACCACAATCCGCACTGGGCCCGCGTGATGGTTTAAGGCCCGATCTCCCTATCCATCCATAGGGAAGGCCCGTGCCCCAGCAGTGGGGACGTTAATGGGCTGATGATGATCATAACATAAGCTCAGTTCTATATCCGAATTGGGGTAGTTAGAGTTACATCCATCGCAAGATGAACTAAGTACCCACACCTCGTCGAGCTTTCTGTTAGACCATCGTGATAGGTGAGCCGTATCGCCGTCTATAATGGTCGAGCCAATTGTGTTAGTGAAAACTTCACTTATGAGAAATTAATAACTCGTTGGTGCAAGTCCGGTACTGGGATTCGATCTGGCGCTCTTCGTTTGAGAAGCCAGTGAACCACAATACCAGAGTAGCTTGTATAACAACAGTTGGCATTTTGATTCTGCGATTAATAATAATAATAATAATTTTAATAACCTGCTCATTGTATCCATGTTACCAACATTGGTCGAGCAGGCGCCATAGTCCCCCATAGCTCCAGTATCCCGGCCCACTAACCCCCAACCCAATAGCCCAGTTCCCTTTGTTCCCATAATCTGCAATAGTCCTACACGAACCGGAGATTGTCTTTGGGTGCACTCCCATAGTGTATACAGGGATAATCGCCGGTTGGTGTCACACAACATTTAGATTAAATTGTCTTAAGGGGCCTCTACGTGTTGGCTTCGGCCCCACGCACGCCTTCCAAAAGTCCGGGCCTCCATAGGCCCGAGATATGAAAAAGACAACACAAATAATAATAATAATAATGATTGATTTTTTTTTATAATAATAATGATTTTGTGATATATCTTCGGGCAGGCCCCGGGGCCCCCAATCACCTAGTGAGGTCTCTGTCCAAGGTCACATCGACCTTGAAACGCGTGTCATACTTGGCAACGACTTGTTATTTAGATAGTGAAAGTTACTCTAGTTGGCCGTAGATATTGTCAATGATATGGGCTGGAAATCTGAAAGTTTTGCTAAGATAATCTAAGGTTTGGAAACTTGGAATCTTTGGCCCTGGTGATGACAATGACGGTCGAATCTCATGTCAAAGATGTTTCTTACTCAATTGTCACTATTGAGCTGACGGTGTAAGCAGGAGTAATCTTGTCTTTTCCAGCCTATTCGATCCCTTTGCGGACAAAGGCCTCCCATTGATTTTTTTACCTACTCCTCTCGATTCATTTTTTATCGGAGCGATTAGCTGGAGATCGCGCAAAGTCGGGGAGGATACTAATCTTAAACTCAAAAATAACATAATCTTACAACTATATAGTCTGTATACCCAAGGTTGGGAGTAGCTAGACAAGGACCGAAACAGTTCTAGAGTGTGCACTACGTGTCTTTGTCCCTATTACATGGTGGCAAGGAGGAGCACCGATGGGTTTTTGTGGGTATACTGGGTCCCACATAACCACGTCGTCGTCTCCGGGCGACGCGGTAAGCGTAACACATTTCCCGACGTTAAAAAAAGGAGAGTTCAAGTGGAATGAAAGATTCATAGTCAGATTTGATCTCTTGGCAGAAAAAGGGCCGGATGACACAAAAGTGCTACGGGACCACTTGCCACTGACAACATCTGCAGAGCGCGTGGTATACCTTGCTGCTCTCGCATTGGCTTCTACAGTTATGATGCCACCTACACAATGTATATTGATATCATCTGGAAAAGATGTATGAGGTCTGATGATAATTATTTTCCAGAAGTACATCCATCGCAAGATGAACTAAGTACCGACATCTCGCCGAGCTTTCTGTTAGACCAACGTGATAGGTGGTGAGTCGTATCGCCGTCTATGATGAGCGAGCTAACGGTGCTAGTGAAAATCGAAATACAAGCCATTTAAAAATGAATTAGGTCCTTACGTATTTCGAAAGATGAACTTATTGGCCGAGTCGTGTTAAATAAATAATGACCTAATTTTACGAAATCGTCAATATATCTTCCTAGTCTGTGATTAGACAGAAAACAACCATAAAATGTTTATTGCTCTGTCTATGTTGGTCGTTACGTATTGGCTTTGGGGAATGTTATTTATAATATAAGTGCTTCAGGTTGACGAACAGTATGCCAACTCATCTCCCTAGCATTGTCCCGGTTTTTTCACAGGGTCCGCTTACTTAAGCTGAAGATTTGACAGATCCGGTTTTTTACAGAAGCGACTGCCTGTCTGACCTTCCAACCCGTGAAGGGAAAACCAGCCCAATACAGGTTAATTCACATACCTCCAATTTCTCGGGAATGTGGGTTTCCTCACGATGTTTTCCTTCACAATGCAATTCAAACAAATGTCAAATAGCAATATTGCTTTTTTAGATGAATTGGTTCGATGTGGCTTTTTTACTCCCTTGGACACTATTATTAGCTGAACCCTGACACCACGGTTTCTGAGTGGTAGTTGGTCATCCACATCACAACCCACACGATAGAAGAAGTTGAACCGTTTGTTTGTCTTGTGTTAGTCGAGTTATCATTGACATCAAAGCAATTCATCTAAACAAGCAACATTGCTAAGTATTTGACATACAATTTCTGTGCATTGCGCACTTACTTTTATATGCGCAAATGTCCAATTATAATATTGCTTTTTATACGAATTGCTTATAAGTGACCTTTTTAACCTCCATGTTTTAAAGTTATTCCGTTCTGAATTCAAATTCTGATACATTCTGCCAAAACCTGCGCAACTCCATAGATTTATCCATTGAGATTTCGGGTGCCAATAATGTAACCGGCTTCAGTAATAAAACTGACTGTCGGTAAATAAATATAACAACAAAAGCGATATTGAGGCAACATGGCGTATATATTACATTAAGTGCGCATGCGCCGTAGTGCCGACTATGATATAACAAAAGATCATTATAAAGTAAATGTTGTAATTAAATTTTAATCTAATTTAAAAAATGAATCTGTACGGAACTAAGATTTCTGAAAAAAAAATATTTATCTTATCCATATCTCGGGACTATAGAATCACACCTGTATCCCCAAAGCGGTAGGCAGAGGTGTATAGTATATGTATCCACTCCTCAACAGCTATGTTTAAGTCCACTGTAACAGCGTGCGAGCCTTTTGCCATTAACCGGACACTAATTTAGATTGGATTTGAAAAGAAAAAAACTATACTATGAAAATAATATTATACATAATAGTACATAGTAGATATAATAGTACATATAGTTAATAGTAGCAGTAGTAGTGGCTTTGAAATAGAGTAAGTAAGTAATAATTTTTCATAAGAAATACAGAAAATATTGGTACAATAAAAACCCCACAAAATCGAGTACTCCGGGCGCCATCCCACTCGCGTCAGACAGAGTACTGCGGCGCGGAAGGTGAGAGGGAAACCACTGCCCTATTTTTCCCTGCAGCATGGCGAAAGCTACACCGACAAGAGTGTAGATCTTAAATTAGTGGTGATGATACATGTGGTATTCCACACCTTTTTTCCGGTGGAGTAGGCAGAGACCACAGAAATTCACACACCACTTCGCTTAATACCACTCTCATCAAAATTTTCGTGATTATATACCTATAAATTCCGTCATTTATTTCGCATCGCATATTTGACTCTCCATTACCCTTGAAATCTCTACAGAAATTACTTGTGAAAATTCAAGAATAAAAGATTCAGCTGAATAAAGTATAGAAAATAAAGACATAAATTTAGACCTGACAAGTCACCCGACATGTCTGACAAAGTGGCAGACAGTATGTCAGGCATTTCTCGGAATTATTTCGATACGAAAACGCTTAACATTTTCATAATATTTGTCTGTGAAAGCTTTTATTTTTGTTGTAGGTACTTTGTAGACAAAGCTTTATGGTATGTATAACTATACAAACTATACAACATTATACAATATATGCACATCTGTACAAATTTCTTTGATAATAAATAAATTATTATTATTATTATTATTAACTTGTAGCGATAAAAACGTTTTTTAAATATTATTTCCGCTATTTGTGAATATTTATTTAGGAAGCCTCTTCAAAATTCTTAAAGCCCCGCGCGGCATCGTTTCAGTGTTTGGTATTCCTTTTGGCATAATCTTTAAAACTTTCGTTGATCAACGGAGGTAGGTGAGGTTCGATCCCTATTTTTACCGATGTTACCTTTTAAATATGTTCATGTTAATTTAGAATAATTTAAATTACTTACTTAAATTGCATTTCCCATTAAATTTATTTAATTGTTAGCGAGTTCCTCTTCTTTATCGCTACAAACTATACAACTCAACTGAATTAGTTATTTTATTGGAAAATGTGACCTAACTTTTTGAGAATGAAATCACACGTCACTGATTTAAGAGCCACGGTCTTGTCGGTGTAGCATTCTCCACTCTAGTTTATCAAAGGCCTATTATTCATTCACTTCCACCTTCAACAAAGACACGACGTTCACATTCAACAAAAACAAGAAGAAGGGGAAGACTATAATTTGAATTTGACAGAAAATAATTTTAAAGCTCATGTTAAGCATCATCATCAACAGCCTATATACGTCCCACTGCTGGACACAGGCCTCCCCTCAATCAACCGGAGGGGGTATGGAGCATGCTCCACCACGCTGCTCCACTGCGGGTTGGTGGAGGTGTTTTTACGGCCAATAGCCGGAACCAACGGCTTAACGTGCCCTCCGAAGCACGGAATCATTTTACTTTTTCGGACAATCAGGTGATTCAAGCCTGAAAAGTCCTTACCAAACAAAGGACAGTCTCACAAAGTGATTTCGACAATGTCCCCATCAGGAATCGAACCCGGACCTCCAGATTTTCTAAACGACATAATGCCTTTATAAATTATTAAATGTGTTAGTTATTAAATAACTTTTAATATATACGTTATTATATATAATGTAATGTGGTATTGAATGTGTTCCTCTAGTTATTAAATAACTTGTAATGTACCCTCATTGATTTAAAAGATGTGTTGCTGTTGCAGTTTCTTGTCATTTCTTCTCCTCAGCCATAACACCTTGCGAAATGACGTAAATTCAAAAATGTTACATTGACCTTCAACAAGTTTATCCATGATAATTACGTTGAATAAATGATTCTGATTTGATTCTGATTTATAATTATATTCGTTGATTTAAAGTGTTGCTGTTGCAGTTTCATGTCATTTCTTCTCGTTTTTTACCTGAAGATTTGACAGATCCGGGTTGTTTCAAAAGTGACTGCCTGTTTTTGTTTGCGGGGATTTTATAATTTACAAGTTACCTCTAGACATAATTTACATCAACCGTATTGTATGGAAGCATAAAAACGAAAAACCTGAGTTTAGCATTAAAACTCGACATTTTATTACTGTGCATAATGTTATAGGTAAGCCTTTACTTTTTTTTTTTAAACTAAAAGCTTTTACACAAATTTATGTATTTCTTTTT
Source organism: Pectinophora gossypiella (assembly GCF_024362695.1). Taxonomy (NCBI): domain Eukaryota; kingdom Metazoa; phylum Arthropoda; class Insecta; order Lepidoptera; family Gelechiidae; genus Pectinophora; species Pectinophora gossypiella. Next base: position 5,565,031 of record NC_065424.1, read on the forward strand.
AGTAATAATGTTTAAATCAAAATTATGTTTCATTACGCAACAATGTAATAATAATTTTATAGCTGTTTCAATTAAACTGATGTGATCTTAATTGTTTTACTCGGAAGTTCTCTGGTTAATAATTTCATTAACCGGATAAATTTGATTTTATAATTATATTTGCCCCGATTCCTGCAGACACCCTCTAAGCTTATTTTAAGTTATATCTGTCATTTTTTTATCCGCCGAAAAAGTAACAGACGGATGGCTCGTCATCACCAGCCCATTAACGTCCCCACTGCAGGGGCACGGGCCTTCCCTATGGATGGATAGGAAGATCGGGCTTTAAACCACCACGCGGGCCCAGTGCGGATTGGTGGTTATTAACGACTGCTAATGCAACCGGGACCAACGGCTTAACGTGCCTTCCGAAGCACGGAGGAGCTCGAGATGAAAACTTTTTTTTTGTGGTCACCCATCCTATGACCGGCCTTTGCGAATGTTGCTTAACTTCAACAATCGCAGACCGAGCGCGTTTACCGCTGCGCCGCCGAGCTCCTCTAGACGGATGGCTAATAGCTGTTAATTTTAAAATGAACGAGTGAATGAATAACACCGGCAAATCAAATAGTCATCACGCGGATATACAACCTGTTTGACGTGTGGTGTAAACTTAAATTCTGTCGGGTTATATGTCAATGTGAAGTTTTTAGAGGGTTGTTTTAGATGTCTGCCCAAAATTGACGTGTGTTCTATAAATGTTATGCCTGTCGATTATCCGTCCCTTTCCTTTTCGGCGAATAAGAAAATGACAGGTATAACTTAAAATAAAATTATATGGTGTCTACTGGAATTAGCACCATTGTTTCCTCTCCTCTCGCTCTGTTTGCTGATAGATGGAGGAGTGTATGGAGAGAGTGTTTGGTTTTTTGCGAGAAGATTTACTAATGTTTTAATGTCTATTTTTTCTATTATTATTTTCATATTTTTTTAGTGACATCGTAACGAAAACTTTGAGGGATGATTAAGCCTATGATTCTGAGTTGATACCAAATGGAATTTTCCGTCGCAAAAGTGTGGAAATGAAAATAATTTTAAAAAATCACTAAACCAGTATTTTCAAAGAGGAAATTCCACTTGATAGTAACTTAGAGTCAGAGTCTGAATCATCCCCCTCAGTATTCATTACGATGTCATTAACACCCTGTATATAGGTGTGGTAGTAGTACCTACCTATAAATTAAAAGCTAGCAGTATTTACTTCTTCTTCTTCTATCGCGTTCGTTGTGAGGTGGAATACCAACCTCATCAACCCTGGTGTCAGGGTTACTATTGAGCCGCTAAAGGCTCCTGACATGACTTACTTAACGACTACTTACTTGCATGAGTAAGAAGTAACCCTGACACCGGGCGAAGCACGGATCATCTTACTTACAAAACCTTACGTATACTACCTTACCTATATAATACCTTACTTAATACCTTACCTTACTTATATAATCGCTTTAGACTTTCAGCAATTTGTCTTTAAACGTGGACTTCTTCCCTAAAGGCGGTATTTGCAACATTTATCTAATACTTAAGTATAAAGTACCACTAAAAAGGATGGCTCGTATTAATCAAAATTTATTCTAAGGGTCCCTGTCACAACGTAATTGGTCCTATCAAAGCATCAGCTTCTGTTGAAACAGGGTCTGTTGAAATTAAATTAATGTTGGCAACATTAATGTTTCTGACGGTCAAATTAATTGGTATTAATTTTCGCATTTGAAGAAAAAAATTTGCAAAAATTTAAAGACTCCCACCTACCGACATGGAGATGGAATAATAATTTAGGATTATAACTGACAGGCTAATAATTAATTTAATTTGATATTAAACAGCCTCCGGGATAGCGCAAGGAAGAAGAATTAAACAGCCTCCGTGGTCTAGTGGTTAGAGAGACAATCAGGTGATTCAAGTCTGAAAAGTCCTTACCAACAAAGGATTGTCTCACAAAGTGATTTCGTCTATGTCCCCATCGGGAATCGAACCCGGACCACAAGATCGTGAGCCTAATGCTCTAACCACTAGACCACGGAGGCTGTAAAGTAAAATTATAGAATAACTAAAATAAAACACAAAAAATCATGAATTTTGCGATGGAAAATTCCATATTAAATCAAAATCATAGTTTGAATCATCCCCTTCAGTATTTGTTACAATGTCAATTACATCCTGTATATATGCGTATAATCTTTCCTCTGCCTTTGAAACACTGTGTATACATTTCATGTGTCACAAACTCGACCTGAACTTTAAGTAAACATATTCAAAAATCGTTCAAGTACTTGATGTTTTTTCAATATTTCACTCGAGATTAATTTCGCGACATAAGTGCTACAAATCATTTTGTGCTGCATAATTCAATTCGACGGCAGACAGTTCCAGTCCTTCGCTGTTCGCATAAAAAAGGAAGAGGCGAAACGTTTAATGCGGATTGGTATAAATCCACAACATAGGATGAAATGCCTGGCGACGCCTAGTTGTCCGTAGATAGAATCGAGTGGGTGGAATTAACTCGGAAAATTCCCGCACACACTCACCGAAGGGTATCCTATAAAAGACCGACAGACAAGCTACCCTTCGTCTATGGTCTAGACTTTGGAGTCTAGTCTTCACTAACGAGTCATTGGTGCTAATTCCTGTAAATACCATCTAATTTTATTTTAAGTTATATCTGTCATTTTCTTATCCGCCGAAAAGAAAAGGGACGGGTAATCGACAAGCATAAAATTTATGGAACACACGTCAATTTTAAGCACCAATCTAAACCAACCGTCTAAAAATTTTACATCCGTCAATAACCCGACACAGTTAAGTAGACAGCACGTCAAACGGATTGCATACCAGCGACGTACCTTTTGATTCGCCCGGGTTATTCATTCATTTACCAAATTGTCTGCAATACCAAGGTGTCTGCAGGAATCGGGGCCAATGGCAATGGCAGACACCGCCTAATTTTATTTTAAGTTATATCCGTCATTTTCTTATCCGTCGAAAAGGAAAGGGACGGATGATTCACAGCTCTTAATTTTAGGAAGAATGAGTAAATTAATGTGTCGGGTTATTGACTGACGTAAAATTTTTAGACGGTTGGTTTAGATTTGTGCTTAAAATTGACGTGTGTTCCATAAATTTTATGCTTGTCGATTACCCGTCCCTTTCCTTTTCGGCGGATAAGAAAAGGACAGATATAACTTAAAATAAAATTAGATGGTATTTACAGGAATTAGCACCATTGTCTAATAAATAATAATTATAAATATTTTATTTTCAGGCAAACAAAACCAACAGATAAAAATAAGTGAGAATCTGCAGTAGTTTTCGGCGGATAAGACGTTCGTTTTGTAAAAAAAATAACGATTCAAGGTGTAACTATGTTACCTACTGAATAAAGATATTTTTGAATTTAAGTTTTATGGATTCAGACATAAGATGGTAGTAGGCTACTACCATAAAACCATAAAACTTAAATTAAAAAATATAGTAGGATATTTAAACACTCAATAATTTACAAAAAATAAACTAATAATAATAATTATGCTATAATTATAACTACTAACTGTTATAAGTATCATAATAATAAGTAATTTGAAATCATCATCTCCATAGCATTATCTCATTTTTCACATGCTCCGCTTACCTAACCTGAAGATTTGACAGGTCCGGTTTTTTACAGAAGCGACTGTCTGTCTGACCTTCCAATCCGCGAAGGGAAAACCAGCCCAATACAGGTTAGGTCACATAGCTCCGAAAATGCATTTCTCGGGAATGTGGGTTTCGTCACGATGTTTTGAAGTAAAATAAAATAAATTTAATAAAATAAAAAGATTATTGCACAAAGAGCCATTGCACGTGGGAATACAATGTTCTTAGAAATAGTTTTTCCGTGTTATGAACTTCCACCCATTAATAATTGCCTCTTCCCTTGTGGGTTTGGAATGTGAATGGAAGAGTGGAATATGGGAACGCAAAACATGTTTACCAGCAAGATAATTTATTTGTTTGCCAGGAAACATTATATATATTAATGTAAAGAAATGTTCCATGCGTGGCTTAGAATTGATAGACCAGCTTAGAATGCTTATACTTAAATTTACATACCTAAGTACATACATAATAATGATAAGAGAGGTATTAAAGAAATAAAGAAACATTAATTACTTCCGGACACCACAGACACAGACAGACAGGTACATTACATTCAACACAGGACAGAAACCACAAGGAAAAAAATACACAGAAAAAAAAATCCAAAACAAAAAGAAAAGCAAACCAAAATACTGACGCCCCGATCATCTGCGGTGACGTCCGGAATAAAAGGACCTCGCTCAGCATAAGTCGCGGCGTGAGCCACGACGCTGGTATTCTGCGGGCCCTGCCGAGAATACCAGCGACACACATCATATTACAACTATCTACCAATAATGCTGCACCGCACCGTATTATTTCCTGGGCGAATGGCAAGAGGGAAACCACTGTCCTATTTTTCCCTAAAATGTAGCAAGGAGAATGCTACACCGATAAGAGCGCGGCTCTTAAATTAATGATGATGAATTAAAAAATAATAAAACATACCTCATAAATCTTGACATTTTGTGGATACTGGATTACGTAGGATAAGAAAATTCGTACCTGTAGACAAGGAAAATATTTTTATTATTACCTAGTTAAGTAAAAGTAAAATTTTAGTAAACATAATTTTCAGGGACGATTTTGATAGAATGTAACGTAATTAACGTAACATAATAAAACTTTATGCTTCTTTTTTTCTTTACTTTCATTTACTTTATTATTATCACATTACCCTGCCAAACACGTAAGTGAAACGCCTTTCTGAAAAATCATAATCGAATGAGATTTTTATTAAAAACTAGCGACCTGCCCCGGCTTCGCTGGGGTGCATTGCTGAGGAAAAAATGAAATTATTTGCGACATCACATTAAAAACCTCAAAAATAACAGTATTTCTCCACTATTTAATGGATGTTATTATACACATAAACCTTCCTCTTGAATAACTCTATCTATTAAAAAAAAACAATAGTTTTAAAGTTTTAAGCGTACATAGGGATATAGGGACAGAAAAAGCGACTTTGTTTTATACTATGTAGTAAAGGCACGTAAATGTGGTCTCAATTTTTACTCGAAATAAACGAAAAACATTTAAAGTTTTGTTAAAGAAAATCACATCATAATGGAATTTTCCAAAATGGCACTTATGTTGTTTTCACTATGGCTTTTTTTCTCGTGACTTTTGTAGATTTTCCGCAAATGGCATTAACTACTTGGCCGGACAAAACTATAATGGTGACGATTTATGCGTAGGTACAAACGCGGTGGTAAAGGGTGAATACTTGAAAGCGCCTGTATCTTACAACATCAAAAAAACGAAAAACCTTTCGAAAATCGAATATATATAGGTTACAGAGGTTATTGTATTTTTAAAATCTTTGTTTATGTTCCAAATTCAAATTTAAAATATAATAAAACTTGTGTTCCGTTCACAGCTTCCGTTGAACAAAAGCTCGGAAGAAATTCGATTTTATTCGATGTGAATTTTTTAAACATTAAATAAATAGCAAATATACGTTCCAAAAAAAAAAACAAAAGCTAGCACTTTCCAAAATTAAGCAAAGAAAATGATACACTTAAAAAAATCACCGTAATAAAAAATGTAGGGCACATTTTCCTGGCTGGTTTTGTGTTCGTCTTTTTGCTCGTTTTCTGGGTTGCCAGTCGTTCGAATATATCCGTCGTCACATCAGGTTGAAAACAGCAACCACACGCGTTTATACTTCTAAGAAAATTGCCTTAGTGAATCCCATCTGTGCTTATGAATCTGGGACAATATACTAAGAGCACAACATAGTATGCAGTCAAAAGATGAGATTTAGTTAATAGATCCAGCCATCGCGGCACGGTGCGGTATCTGTCCCGCGCGCAGCGCAATTTGGATAGTATTTGGTCAAAGATAAATTATAAAATTCCAATGTCTGACACGGATAGATCTAAAACTGACAAAAAACATTTTCTTTTTTCGACGTAACTCATTTATGAATTTAATCAATAAATTCACAACAATAAGTCCGACATTTCATCACTCATTTCGTTATTTCCATGACGTCTAGTTAAAAGTAACTGATTTGAGTAGTTATAAATTAACCTATTATATGGAGGACTTCGACCAATAGATAGACGTCGAACGGCTATTGGCCGCAGCCCTATCGCTCCGTGCTCGACACGGTTGCCGTGCCGCGGAGGCTGGTTTAGTAAAGCTTGCGTTGACAAACGCATCCGCGTCTGGAGCTAAATCTGTCTTTGTTTTGACTGTGGAGTTATTTTTAGTTTCCATTAAACGGAAAACGATTGCTTCGCGTCACGAAGACTAAAGCAAAGAATATTATTGCATCGTTTAAACTAAAGTAACAAGTCGAAAACATTTGGCTTAGCATGTGTATCGGTACAGACTACAAAACTAGTTTATCATGTCAACAGTTTTTTTTTATCCAGGCATTTTTTTTTAAATTAAGAATAAATATTTCCCTATGCGGAATGATGATGATGCTTGGTGGCGAGTTGGATGATGCTGCAGGTGCGACGCAGTTGACTCCAACTCCCGGAAGGTGAAGGTAAGAAGTGCTCTGTCGAGGGGTCACCAGTTTGGCGACAGCACACCCTTGCCGGGGAGCATAGTATCCTGCTAGCCAGAAGTTGGTAGTGTGACTAGGGATCGACGATCCAACGGTGTTATGTTGGAAGTTGTATATATGCGCCACGCTGTGTAAACTTCGATAGCGCGTTTCAGGACTGCATTATTGAATGGTGGCGCCATCTTTTGCTTGTGGGCGGAAGTAACTGGTCAACTAGTTAGGTCCGCCATAAATATTTTCTTTCATCTTTCTCAAAATGCAATTGTAATAATAAAGACACGGCGGAATTAAAATAACAATGGCGGATGCGTCCCCTTTTAATGAAATTTATCTGGAAAATAATTAATTCAGCTGCCTCGACCATTAAGGTAATGGGTTCAGAGAAATTAATTCGTCCAATTATAAAAGAGACGCTATCGAGCAAGTAAAGCAAGTTTTATGCAAGTTTTGTTTTCATAATTTAGCATATATTATTTTGAATCACAATTGAATTAAGCTGTGGAAAAGCTGTGGGTGGAAAAATAAAACGCTTCCTGTTAAAGTACCTAGAATAGGAAAACGCGCGCAACATATTACATACATACATAAACTCACGCCTATTTCTCACCGGGGTAAGCAGAGACTATAGAATTCCATTTCGAAACATATTCAGGGATATTTTATGATTCAGCTGTACCCTGGTAGCTTAATTGGTAGAACGCTTGCCTCTCACTCACAAGGAGAGTTTAAGATGAACTAAAGATTCCGGGCAATATCTGATCTGCTGGCAAAATGGGCCAAATGACACGAAAGTGGCCACCTGCCACTAACTACATCTACAGAGCGTGTTATATTCAACATTGCATTTAGTCAAAAATGATGATTCAAAGTGTGGCTATATTACCTACTGAATGGTATTTTTTTTGAGTTTGAATTAAAAAGGGCCTCCTACACACTGTATAAAAAGTGTGAACAACTTTTTGACAGCCAAGCAATGATCAATCGATTTTTTTGTGATATTAATAATTAGATCCAATTTTGTTTGGCCGTCAAGTCTTTAGACACGGTCACCTCACATTTATTGACGTGAATTATTGTAGATTTTTCTTTTGCTAGTTGGCCGGAACATTAACTAGGTACTTAGCCGGAAGTTCACCTCACAGAAATACTATAATCATAAAAGTACTAGCATGAAAATAATTCATTCGGTAAAGGAGAATGGGCGAATCTGGTCCAAGAACCTCCACTGATGAGACTTATATGTAATGAAAGCTTATGCTTTCCCTATGAATCTGGCAAAGTACTATCAGATTCTGTCCCGGGGTTCTTTTTTTACGGCCATGTTTGTCCTGGCTAAAAATGTGATAAAATACAGTGGGAGCTAAAATCGGCTCAAGATTTGTTGCTGGATAACAAAGTCTACATAAATAATTATGTATCATATTGTATATCATTTTAAAGAGGATCTTTTCCAGAATCCGAAACATAAAAAAAAACAAAAAAAAATCTTTTTGTAAGCGAATTATAGTCAATTTATATCTGCAGCGCCATTGTTTCTCGGTAGCTAAGTTCAAGTTTCATGCCTTTTACCCCTTCCAAAAGTATCTTACCGATTTTTTTATATTGCTTCCGGAATTTGATCTGAGTGATAATAACAAGAAAAATAAATAAACACCTCTCCGATAGAGACCGGCTAAGCTATTGCCTATTGCAAGAAATCGTCATCATTAGCAAGTCATTACGGTATTGCATATTATAAGCTTATCAGCAACTTGGAACTTGGTCCAAGAACCTCCACTGGTGAGACTTGCATGTAATGATAGCTTATACTTGTCCTATGATTCTGGCAAAGTTCTATCAAACTCTGTCCTAGGGTTTTTTTACGGCCATGTTTGTCCTGAGTGTACAGTAGTGGACTGCAAAATCACCTCAGGATTTGTTGTCGAAAAACTATTTAACTAAGTCTATATACATAATTATATATCATAATGTATATCAATTTTAAAGGGAAAGGTTATCAGAATCAGAAACACAAATAAAAAAAAATGCATTATGTAAACGACTTTTAGCCAACTCACGTCCGTAGCACCATTTTTCTCAGCAGCTACGTACGAGTTTCGCGCCTTCCAACCTTTCCAAAGAAGCCCAATCATTTTTTCCTTCTTCTGATATTACATTCTTAACCTGACAAGTGACAACAAAGAAAAAAAAAAATAGATACCATTCCGATAGAGGCCGCGTAAACTATGGACCTATTGCAAGATAACGTACTCAAAGGCTAGTCATTATAATCCAACAGACGTAACATGATTAGAATGCGGCGGGACGGAAATGTAGTACATCGCCTTATGCGAAAGAGACGAAATATGTGTCTCTTTAACACTAACAGCAATACAACTATACAACTATACAGCTTAGTACGAGAGAAACAAGAAATAAGTCATTCTAATCAAGATGCAATACAATGACTCTATTGTATACAAAAGAAACACATTAAACAAGTTCAGGCAATAACTGGTGCAAAAGGCGGCTTTATTGCCAAGGTAGCAATTACTACCAGGCAACCTTACGTTTACGATACGTTTGTTGTACCATTCGGCATTGTTTATAAGACAAGATATAAGCCTGGATTAATAAAACAAGATTGTGGTGAAAGAAAACATACTACATTTGCGTCCTCCCGCATTCTAATCATGTTACGTCTGTTGGATTATAATGACTAGCCTTTGAGTACGTTATCTTGCAATAGGTCCATAGCTTACGCGGCCTCTATCGGAATGGTATCTATTTTATTTCTTGTTGTTGTCACTTAATCTTGTCAGGTTAAGAATGCAATATCAGAAGAAGGAAAAAATGATTGGGCTTCTTTGGAAAGGTTGGAAGGCGCGAAACTCGTACGTAGCTGCTGAGAAAAATGGTGCTACGGACGTGAGTTGGCTAAAAGTCGTTTACATACTTACTTAATGTATTTTTTTATTTGTGTTTCAGATTCTGATAACCTTCCCCTTTAAAATTGATATACATTATGATATATAATTATGTATATAGCCTTAGTTAAATAGTTTATCGACAACAAATCCTGAGGTGATTTTGCAGCCCACTACTGTACACTCAGGACAAACATGGCCGTAAAAAAACCCTAGGACAGTGTTTGATAGAACTTTGCCAGAATCATAGGACAAGTATAAGCTATCATTACATGCAAGTCTCACCAGTGGAGGTTCTTGGACCAAGTTCCAAGTTCCTGATAAGCTTATAATATGCAATACCGTAATGACTTGCTAATGATGACGATTTCTTGCAATAGGCAATAGCTTAGCCGGTCTCTATCGGAGAGGTGTTTATTTATTTTTCTTGTTATTATCACTCAGATCAAATTCCGGAAGCAATATAAAAAAAATCGGTAAGATACTTTTGGAAGGGGTAAAAGGCATGAAACTTGAACTTAGCTACCGAGAAACAATGGCGCTGCAGATATAAATTGACTATAATTCGCTTACAAAAAGATTTTTTTTTGTTTTTTTTTTATGTTTCGGATTCTGGAAAAGATCCTCTTTAAAATGATATACAATATGATACATAATTATTTATGTAGACTTAGTTATCCAGCAACACATCTTGAGTCGATTTTAGCTCCCACTGTATTTTATCACATTTTTAGCCAGGACAAACATGGCCGTAAAAAAAGAACCCCGGGACAGAATCTGATAGGACTTTGCCAGAATTATAGGGAAAGCATAAGCTTTCATTACATATAAGTCTCATCAGTGGAGGTTCTTGGACCAAGTTTCATACAAAAGTGCCCATTGTCATTTGTGGGTATTATTTTTTATAACTTACACAAACGCACACCACCATTAGGCTTGTACCAAATTATGACGTATCATTACGACCACAAGGGGACCACAAGAACTGAACAAAAGCTGGACTTACGTAATGGGGGTTCCGTAGAATATTGAGCCAATTTTTAATGAAAGTAATTTGGTAGGACATCTGACTGGATCCCACAAGGAGGTAGACCCTGACGACGACGGAGGGATGAGATGATCCCTCTGGAATACTTATCAGGTTGACCGAATGAACAGGGATGTTTGTAGAGAGAAGTTGAAAGTTTTTGCCTGACAGTGGGACGTATAATAGACAAATAAAAAAAACTTTGAAATCCGTAGCAGACATGCTCTTCTCGTCTCAAATTGATATCACGTGGTTTTCAAGATTCGAGCCCGGTTAGCTGGCGAAGAATGGGTGTATATGTATATGTCGTGGTCAGATCTTAGAATTGATCATTTCATGATATGCTCGATCATTAAATTAAATGGTCATATATCATGAAATAGAATATCACACGTTGGCCATATCATGATTTAATTTATCCAGACCAATAAACACAAAACGTTTAACGACATGAACAATTAAATGCACGATTACTACATGATATGGCCAAACGTTGGCAATCATATCGTAAAATTAGTAACATTATTCACCGGGAGTGGCGCTGGTGACGATTATATTAAAAACTTGATTTATATTATAAGCCATGAATGAATGTTATTGTACAATTTTGATTAAATAAATAATTTTGAACCGAAGAAATTAATCGACTATTTGCATTTTTATTACACCACATGGCATGGACACCACCTATATGGCCAAACTTTGATTGAAATATCATTAAACGTTGACATTTCAACGATGCGGCTTCATGAAATTGTCGAACACATCATGAAATGATTAATTCTAAGATGTGGCCACGACATATACAATCTGCACACCCCTTTGGGGATACAGGCGTAGTCGTATACAGGTACGGTACCTGGCTCCTCTTGACTTCCTCTTCCAGAAATCCTCGCTTGGCAAAATGGTTTAACCTTTTTGATCTACGTAACTCTAGAAAATTGTACAATAATTTGCAGACTAAGGTCGCTCCAGTCCACGTGTTAATTTTAATCCTACCCTCATTAAACAATTTTTGATGACGTCGGAATTATGTTGGTGGTATTAATATAAAGAAGGTACGACGCTCAGAGACAAGTGAGATAATTAGGTATAATTTAAACGCATTCGTTTTGTTTATTTGGTGTATACATTTTTGAAGTAAGTACTTAAATTGTTTTTTTTTACAATATTTTAAAAAGGCATGTTAAGCCGTTGGTCCCGGCTATAAGCCGTAAAAAACACCTTTACCAACTCGTAGTGGAGCAGCGGGGTGGGATATGCTGCATACCCCCTCCAGTTGATTGAGGGGAGGCCTGTGCTCAGCAGTGAGACGTAGGATACATGTTTATGAAGGACTTTCAAAAGTGTCTGAAAGTTGACTTCTGATTTATAGCCCTGCCTACCCTACTAGGAATTACGGGTGTGAGTTCGTACGTACGTATTATACAGGTACGAAATGACTAAGGTGGATTAAAAAACCTGAACTATCTTTTTCTTATTTAATATTAAAAGTGGTAGCAACCGCGTTTTCATCTGAATTCATTGTGAGATTAATTTGAGGTTTCCATTAAGTTTTTCACGCGTATATTAAATTTAACCAAAATACAGGCGTTCTTAAAGCCTTTTCCGACTGCAGTTTTATCCTTTTATGTATTAATGAAGTATACACAAACATGTTTTAATACGTACAATGCCCGGGGACTGTATTTAAAAAGCTTGTGATTATTATCTGATTTATTTTTCGAATTATTTTTTTCAATACTTTCCAATAGATTATCTGGTAAATTGAGGGAAGGTCTGTGTCCAGCTGTGGAACTTAATGCCCGGGGACTGTATTTAAAAAGTTTGTAATTATTATCTGATTTATTTTTCGAATTTATTATCTCAATTCTTTCGAATAGATTCTCCGGCATATTGAGTGAAGTCTTGTGCCAAGCTGTGGAAAGTATATAGGCTGTTTATAATTACCTATGTTATGCTGTGTGAACGTAATAGACTACTTTCCAACTAGTCAAATCAGTTACTTTTTACTTAATCGCAAAACACGAAATTACTTTGGAATTTCTATGAAAAAGCACACGCGACGACATAGAAAAACGTCAGAAAAACGTCGGAGTTATATATAATATAAATAGGTGATTCAAGCCTACAATGTCCTTACCAAACAAAAGACAGTCTCACTAAGTGATTTCGACAATAAGACTAAATAACATAAACATAAACTGCCTATATACGTCCCACTGCTGGGCACAGGCCTCCCCTCAATCAACCGGAGGGGGTATGGAGCATACTCCACCACGCTGCTCCACTGCGGGTTGGTGGAGGTGTTTTTACGGCTAATAGCCGGGACCAACGGCTTAACGTGCCCTCCGAAGCACGGAATCATCTTACTTTTTCGGACAATCAGGTGATTCAAGCCTGAAAAGTCCTTACCAAACAAAGGACAGTCTCACAAAGTGATTTCGACAATGTCCCCATCGGGAATTGAACCCGGACCTCCAGATCGTGAGCCTAACGCTCTAACCACTAGACCACGGAGGCCGACTAAGACTAATAAGACTAAATAGAAAAAAATATATTTTTCGTTAGTTTTAGATCTGTCTTTATTTAGTTATCAGATTTTCATAATTCTTGAACCTAGTATGACCACGAGTAAATCATAAACCTCATCACATGTCAAATAATAATAGATAGTGCGAGAGGGTTCTAAAGTGGATACATGATATTGCTCATGACTGTACATGACCCAATTGTGCTCACTCCAATACGATCTAGGCACTTTACGGATTTCTGTCATGGATAATGAGATAAAATTTAAACTCCCAATTGCATGTCAACTCGCGTCATCAGCTAGTTAGTATGGTAATCGAATTGTGAAGTGTGCGTGAGAATAATCTGGCTTCATTACCGATATGTTGACCATATAATGACCTCGTGATGAGCTTTGATCGGGATAAATACCAGTTGATCCAGACAATTATAAATAAAAGCATAAAAAATAATTATTATAATGGCCCCGATTCCTGCAGACCTCCTAACCTTACTTTAAGTTATACCTGTCATTTTCTTATCCGCCGAAAAGGAAGGGGACGGATGATTGACAGCTCTTAATTTTAGGAAGAATGAGGAAATGAATGAATAACCCGCGAATAGCGAACCAAAAAGGTATCTCGCTGGTATGCAAACCGTTTGACGTGTGCTGTCAACTTAATTCTGTCGGGTTATTGACCAATGTAAAATTTTTAGACGGTTGTTTTAGATTTGTGCCTAAAATTGACGTCTGTTCCATAAATTTTATGCTTGTCGATTACCCGTCCCTTTCCTTTACGACGGATATGAAAATGACAGATATAACTTAAAATAAAATTAGATGGTATTTGCAGGAATTAGCACCAATAAAAGTATAAAAATAAATACATAAATATTACAAACAAAAAACAATATAAATACGTAATTGTAGTGTGTACCTCCACACCTAAAATTATATGTATGCAAGTGCGCTAAAACTCTCTATGTTATATACCACATTAACAGACAGACAATAAACGACCATGTTAGAAGAGACACGTCTTTTATTTAACTCCACAACTCCGGCGTCGCACATACAAATTACAAAAATATTTCATCATCATCATCATTCATCTATAGGTAGTGGTTTCCCTCTTGCCTTCTGCCCCGCAGTACTCATGTCTGACGCGAGTGGGATGGTGTCCAGAGTAGTCTATTCCAAAACCTCCTCCGTGTCTGAATAGTACTGACAGTTACTGCTGCCCTCTTTCAGGTTTCAGGTTACATTCCCTGTGACTTTTCCCTTCCGTCCTGCATTGCCAGCCTTATCACCAACCTGCGCTTTATTTACTGCTTTCGTAATCCTTTTATCCTTCATCCGCTCTATGTGTCCAAACCAACTTAACATTCCCTTCTCAATCTTAGTCACTATATCGTCTTTTACACCACATCTCTCTCTTACCACACTGTTTCTCACTCCATCCTGTATGTACATGTTTTATTAATATGTATGGTTTATGTACTCTAATATACTCTCTACCCCCTCCTGTTGAAGGAGGGGAGGCCTGTGCTCAGCAGTGGGGCATATAATAGGCTGTTTATGTTGGTATATAAAACACATCATATTTTCTGCATTTGAATTTGGAACTAAAATCGAATATACGAACGGTGCGGTGACACGATTATGCGGTGTTTTACACGTATTAATTACATTACGTATGAGCTAAACCTTGTGGTAACACCCCACATCTCATCACTAGTATATAATCGACCAATCACATTGCGCCACGTCACTTGTCCTATAATGGACGGTATTATGCAAATACATCTCAAAATAATTACATTCCTCTGGGTTTCATTTAGTTTAATCCGTCCTGTGTAATGTATGTTAATTATTAAATACTGTATTTGTGACTGCGTACGCTAGGCTTAGCTTAGCTTTGTTCAATATTCAATATTATTTATTTGCATACTATGATGGTGTACAAGTGGATCAGTTACATTTCAGTCTCACATCACAGACCCTTTCGGGCACAACAAAAGAAAAAACAAGAGAGAAAGAGGCTTTTAAATATTTTAATTAAAATATTCATTAATACTATAATAGCATTTATTTATCAGGATTTCTTTTAGTTTTTTAATAAATATTTTATCGGCAGTTTCTTCTTTTAAAGTGCTCAAAATGGCAATTTATTTATTGTTTTATTTTGTTCAATATTTTGTGTGTTTTATTAAAGTAAATTATTTTTTACTATTATTACCTAATTAATTAATTTAAGAACAGTGGTAGCCCAGTTAGTCTTACTTTGAGGACGCAGATTCGAATCGAATTTTCGAACAAAGATTTTCGAATTTGTTTTCGAATTAATTTTTGGATCATAAAAGGATCATTGGAGCATAAACCAGACACAAAATTAAATACTGGAAACCACTAAAAACAGTAAATAAACATAAAAGGGAAAAGTTAAATGAATCTTATTATAATTGGACCAGGAGGTATTCTTCAAATGAACCGTCACAAAGCCCTTGTCTTATCTGAATATAATGAAACAGTCATCAGCTTTGTAAATATTCATTTGATTTAATCCCGCAGAATGGAAATTTCGTAACAACTGTTTTTTGGAATCCGAGTCAAGTCTTTTGTAACGTCGATGAGATTTTAGTCGCTGTATTGCGTGGCAGATTCCTTTTGTTTCTTATTAATCAATGGAAAATAATCGATTACGTAGTCTTCTTCTATCGTGTGGGTTGTGAGGTGGATCAACCTCTTTATATCTGGTGTCAGGGTTATTATTAAGCCGGCAAAGGCCCCTGCATTGGCATGTGTGCTAAATATTTGTTATGTTATGTTATATTTTACATAAGTAAGTAGTTACTTACATAAGTAAATAGTAACCGGGACCAATGGCTTAACGTGCCTTCCGAAGCACGGATCATCTTACTTTTTGGACAATCAGGTGATCAGCCTGTAATATTCTAACCAAACTAGGGATCGCAAGCGATTAAGAACATGTATTGCGGATACGGGTACGGGAAAGCGATTTTTGTAATATTTCCCCATCGGGAGTCGAACCCGGGACTTCCGGATCGAGAGCCCAACGCTCAACCACTGGACTACGGAGGCCGTTCTGTAGCTAATGAAGGACGCAGAATGGAAATTTTGTAACAACTGTTTAAATTTGGAATCCGAGTCATCATTTGTAACGTCAATGAGATTTTCCGCTATGCTATTATGCGTGTCAGATTTCTTTTGTTTCTTTATTAATCGATGGAAAATAATCGATTACTCTAATCTCGACTGACACATCTATGCTAATGAACGTCCCTACGCTAGCTTTTGTGTTATGACAGGTTTAATGAGAGACTTTCTAGGCTACTTTCCGCATAAACAACATAGATGGCACTGTAAAGATTTTTCTTCGTTTAACCTTCTATTTTCATGGATAACAGCCATACATTTTTTATCTTTTTTTTTTTGGATAAAAAAGATTAAATTCTTTTTCGATTTATATTTTCTTTTTGTGAGTTTTCCTAAGCACATTTAAGTGGTATAAAAACAAAACTCATTTCATTAATGCTTAGCCTATAGTCTAAGCTATTAGACGTAAAACAGCTCCACTAACCTGCAGTGGAGCAGCGTGGTGAAGTGTAGTCCTTACCTGTTGATTAAGGTCAGGCTTGTGCCCAGCAGTGGGACGTATACAGGCTGTTTATGTTTTATGTTTATTGCTTATCGGAATATAATATTGAGAGTTATTGAGGACGGAAGAGGCAAGATGATTGGACACTTAATAAGACACGACGAATTTATTAAAAACATCATAGAAGGGAAGCTACAAGGAAAGAGAGGAAGGGGAAGACTAAGCAGAGCTTACATGGAACAGATTAAAGAGTAGGTGGACGTCGTGTCTTATAAGGAAGTGAAAGAATTGGCCTTTGATCGACAAGAATGGAGAATGCTACACCGACAAGAGCGTGGCTCTTAAATTAAACATAATGATGCTTATCTAAATGAGCAGAACTGATCACTAGAAGACAAATTATAGTCAAACCATAAGGGTACGACCCAAGTAGCAAACAAGAATTGTGATTAAGTCATATATGTCTAAACTTTAGCTAAAGTGAGATTTATCCAAATCAAATAGGACTTATTAGGACTTCATAAATTCTTTTCCTTCTTTAATACTATATAGTTTTCAACAAATCCTACTTTAGATAATTTAGAATACACAAAACCAAGTTAAGTATTCTCAAAACTATTTAGTCTTATCTCAGCCTACTGTTAAGTCTAAAAGTATATTTTTACTTTACTCAGATTATTTGAAGGCTCACTTAATACTAAATTGATTTACTGAAGTATCAGTTTAGTCTTGTAAAGTAAAAAATGAATTGCCTAGATATACTTAAGGCAATTTTAATACTAAGCTTTGAGATTAGATTAGTTAAGATTATTTGTTGCTCTTATACAAGACTGTTTTATTCGTTTTTGACTACAATAAGTAAAACATAAGAAAAGTCTATTCACTGGACGATAAAATCGAAATAGAAGCAAGCAGAAAGATGGACGAAGTTCAAAAAATAAAAAGATCTGGTGGTTTTCGAATGCAGAAAATTAAATACAGAAAATTAACCTGTGATAATGCACATCCTACTGTTTTTGTTAGCGATGCGATATCTTCTTCATTGCTATCAATTTTTTCTATCGATTAGTATAACACAATCATTCAATTTTGTCAAAAAAGTCGTAAGTTCCTGTTTTTCAATTCCGAACCAGCGTGTGGCGGCCCAGGTACCTACGTCTCGCACAAATCTTCTCAAAAATGATTAAACTAGTCTAACCTAGTCTAAGCGCACGGCAACACTACACCATGAAAAATCGAGTTTTATATTAAAAACCTGCTAAGTTCAAATTTAAAAGTAGGTACCTATTAGTCTAATAATAAATAAATACTTTTCTTTCTTCTTTCATTCTTTCTTTTAATAATTTTAAAAATGTACCTATTTTTAACAAAGTTTCATTGCCAATCATAAACATATCTATTTTAAGTTTTGTATATGGTAAAATGCATTTAAAGTGGGCATTAGATTCGCTTCCAATATTTTTTTAGCTTGATAAAGTCATCGGGAACTTGGTCGCCATTATTAACAATAATGTTTTTGGTGGAATTAGAAACTACCGTGCACACGCACGTCGTTAATCAAATTGCAAGGGTTCTTCGTGTATACAATATTCAACGGATACTCGTTAATTTTTACAAAAATCACATTGTATCCGTTGGCAATTAGAAGCGCGGTGATCGTACCAACTTTGCGTCAGCGAACCATGTACCTACCTATGAGAATGTATGCGCGGTGACTCGTTAGCAAATTGAGTTTGTTTGTAACTAAAAAACTTTGCTAACGATAATATTGAACTTGGCTCTCATTTCACATTTATGTTTTTGATTGGATATCATTACTTTTTGTAGGTAAGTACATATCCTCGTAACGCTTGGTTCCTTTTAAAGGACAAATTCAAAACTAAAAGTCGACTTTATAAAAATAAAACATTTGAATACCTATTAAACTTGTTTAAGATTCACGTTAAGTTAAAAAAAATATATGCCAGTAAAATGGATGAGAGTTGTGTTGTATCATGGGCGAAAAGCTGACAACCTATCACCGCTAAACACATGTTCCAACTTGCTTACCTACCCTCATAGTATTTGTCTGTCATGAGTTTTGATTACTTACTGATTCTTACATCTATAGTTAGGTACAGGCACTAATTAGGTATTTATGTTAAGCGTTCATAATAGAATCTAATTATTTAAAAGTTGCTAGTTTTTTTTTCCTTTGTATTCATCTAATTACCTATCTGCATACCAAATTTTAACTTTCTAGGTCATCTGCAACTGGGTTAGAGTTTTGATCTATAGGTCAGTCAGTCAATGATAAAAATGAGGATTTTTGGATATTAATATCTAAATAACCGTTTGAGATAAGCTTATGAAATTTAGAACACATATGTATGTTGCAAGTCTCAATATATGAGCCAAATTTGATACGTTTATGTGATATAGTTTTTGATTTATGAGGGGGTCAAAAGTGGCTCCAGATGGTTCGTGTAATATTACACACGGTGCGGCTCGCCAGTTCTATTTCTTGAACTTGGCTTGACACGCTACCGCGTGTCTAGATACTTTTCTTTCTTCTTTCATTTCATTATTTCTTTTAATAATTTTAAAAATGTACCTATTTTTAACTAAGCTTTATTCACAATCATAAATATATTTTAAGTTTTGTGTATGGTTAAATGCATTTAAAGTGAGCATTAGATTCGATTCCAATATGTTTTTAGCTTGATAAAAGTCATCGGGAATTTGGCCGCCTTTATTAACAATAATGTTTTTGGTGGGATTAGAAACTACCGCGCACACACACGACGTTAATCAAATTGCAAGGGTTCTTCGTATATACAATATTCAACGGACACTCGTAAATTTTTACAATAATCACATTGTTTCCGTTGGCAATTAGAAGCGCGGTGATCGTACCTACTTTGCGTCAGCGAACCATGTAGGTAACCTATGAGAATGTATGCGCGGAGACTCATTAGCAAATTGAGTTTATGTTTGTTAGTTCCATTTCTGATAAATATTAAACAATTAAGTAAATCACATTCCTATCCAAGTAAGAACTTAGCATAACAATATTGTTTATCTTCCACGAGTCGAAAAACTTACCTCTTAAACAAACATACTTTCCATACGTTTTAAAAGCTCGTTCGATTTTAATTGTTACTTGTTACATAGCTAATTCTGGCACAAAATAAACAAACATGATTTTACGACAATACTTCACTAAATCAAAATAGAGGATAACTTTAGATATAAGAGTTTTAAGTAGGAATTCACTAAATACTTTTTGTCTTAAGTGGGTATACTCCTAGACAATTGAAGTAAAATTTATCTTAACTAGTACTTGATGAAGTGCAACTTGACTTTACTTTTCTAAACTGATTCTTACGAAATCAATTGTTTCTAAAGTCTTACTTCATTTAGAAAAATATTACTTAACGCCATTTTGCACTTACGGGACGAAAACAAGTAATTTTTTTGACAATATTATCGTCAAAAACTGAAGTAAATTAATATAATATTTCTGTTGTAGTAACAATTACTGCGTTCAGCTGTCACGTATTAATAGAAAATGAATTTATTTGTACCATATGTCACCATTTTTTTTATTTGCTGAATAATCAATACAAATTTTATTATTATTTTTCTGGTATATTCAAGGCCCTTCTGTTTTTTAACACTTTCTATCGATTTTACACGAGAAACAATCATGCGTTTATAATTTCCTGTATGTGAAACGGCGGAATAACCTTTTGTTAAAATAACAGCTAGTATTTTAGTCGCCATTTTCTTACAGACTTCATTTCTTGTGTTAATGTAAATGTTCGCCATTATATTCTAAAATAAAGACGCGTGAAGTAAAAATCGTTTTAAGTATGACCTGAAGTTTTACTTCGTTAAGTTACAATTGACTCAGTGCAATCAATCAATCCTATAGTCTTAACTAAGTATTGTAGATATCTTCAAGTATACATTCTTGGTATTAAGTGATACTACAAGAATTCTAAGTTTAGAATACGCAAGAACATTGTCTAAAGTAGGGTTTAAGTCTGACTTAGCGTTGTCTTAAGTCTGTCTTGTATAAGAGTTAAAGTATGTGCCCACTTTTACTAAACTGTGTCTTCAAGATATCTTGAGGGATATCTTGGAGACATATAAGACTTATCCAAGACAAGGGCTTGATTTAGTCTACTTGCCTTCAAGATATCTACAATTCTCTTTTAAGACAATCGGTTGCTACTTGGGGACTTACCAAGTACTATAGTTTCCGCCCACGACTTTGTCAACGCGCGGTACAAATTTCCGGGATGATTTTGTGGATAAAAACTATCCTTATTTTTTCTCTAGATTTCAAAATATCTACAAACGAAATTTAATCTAAAACGGTTCAGCGGTTCAAGCGCGAAAAGGTAACAGACAGAGTAACTTTCGCATTTATAATATTGGAATGGATTAATAAATAAATTCTGTGGCAGTAACCCGCCGACGCGTTCCATTAATATTATGCCAATTCCATTAATATTCCACCATGACCGATACAATTAAAAGAAACACGGAAAGACGTAACGTCATGCTTCAAATAATCAGTATGGCAACTAAAAGCGCCAGTCACATTACCAGCGGGTTGGGCGCTAGCGCGACGCCAGTGCGACGCCAACGCGACGCCAGCGCGACGCCAACGCGACGCCAGCGCGACGCCAGCGCGACGCCACCGCTACGCCACCGCGACGTCACCGCGACGCCAACGCGACGCCCACGTGACGACAGCGCGACATTGTGACATTTCAGTACATTAGAACTACTACATAAAACTTATTTTTGTATGGCCGCGAAAGTTTACGTTTCCCGTCAGTACCTAGGTATATTATATAAGATTATTACTAACCAAAGATTGTCAGTTAAATGTTTTAATTCTTAATTTATTTATTTATTCACACTCACATTTTCTACATTACAGATCCATTGCGTTATAAACAATATTGTTATTGCAAGAACTTAAAACTACTTCACATTGTATTACTTATATCATATATCATTGGAGAGTACTAACAGGCATCAAAGGTGCGAATACTTAATACACATTCAGTCAACAGACATAGGTACAATCGCACTTCCAAACAAGTCGCAATGTGGTGCGGACGCGAGAAGAGATTTGAGGAGAGCACAGTTTAATGTTCCCAGTTCAAATTTAAAATTTAATAACACTTTTGTTGAACAAAAATTCGGAAGCGTTACAATTTTTTTGATGAAAAGTATCATAGTGTACGCCTCTCTATGGTCGCACTAGCTCCCCATCTCGTCGGCAATATGACAAGAGCGTAAGTAACTACATCATTATGTGGACCACGTATACTGAAATGTTGTGTTAATGGCACTCGGTTTTCGATACTTTTGCACGGCTAGCGACGTGTTAACACAGCCACGCGCGCGCGGTTTGCCGTGTTTCGACGTGACTTATTGTAGATTTGCTTCGGACAGCATTCGCTATTGACCGGACTTTTCACTACTTGTCTGGATATTATACATAAAACCATGCCTGTACCCCCGAAGGAGTAGGTATAGTATGCATATGTCGTGGCCACATCGTAGAATTGATCATTTCTGACGTGCTTGACCTTTTCATGATATAGCCAACTTAAGTTGACCATACACACGTTCTGTAAACTGGGCTACCATGGATTATAAAGTCTTAATTAAAGGTCAGTGGTTACTGAAGTAGACATTATGAGTTGGAATTCATGTTTGGATCATACATATAATTGATATTAAGTGGTTTACAAAATTTGTGTCCTGTTAATGGCAAAAGGCTCGTCCTTTGTTATATGGTACTTAAACATAGCTGGCGATGAATGGGTGTATATAATACTATATTTCCCTAACACAGTTAATTCGACCATTATATTCGGCGATACGGCTCACCTATCGCGTTGTTATCGTGTGAGTTGTGAGGTGGATTACCAACCCCATCAGCCCTGATGTCAGGGTTACTATTGAGCCGCCAAAGGCCCCTGATATGGCTCATGTAGCGACTACTAACTTATATCAGTAAGTAGTAACTGGGACCAACGGCTTAAGTAACCAAACTAGGGATCACAAAGTGATTTTTGTGATATATCCCCACCGGGAAGGTCGGTGAGGTGTGGGTACTTAGTTCTTGCGATGGATATACGGTCACGAGCATTAATATGATACACTTCGGTACCATGTCACATTAACTTTTTTGACAAATTAAGCTGTAAGTCTCACTAAATGTCAAATATGTTAGTGCGACAGAGTCCTAAAGTGGGTACATTATGACTGTACCTCTGCTTACCCCTTTGGGGATACAGACGTGATGCTATGTTGTATTGAGACTTTATTTTGTACTGACAAAACTGTTTGTATACTTACAACGTCGTAACTAATATTTCCGTGTCCCAAACCCTACATCTAAGGCAGGTTGCGTGTAACGGGCACGTGCGTATGCAAAATATAACCTTGATTGATGGAGGCTTGCTATTATTGTTTTAGGGAAATTAACATAACATAAGCGACTATATCCCGATTCGGGTAGTCAGAGGTACATCTAAAAATCAGAAATCAGAATCATTTATTCAACGTAATTATCATGGATAAACTTGTTGAAGGTCAATGTAACATTTTTGAATTTACGTCATTTCGCAAAGTGTTATGGCTGAGGAGAAGAAATGACAAGAAACTGCAACAGCAACACATCTTTTAAATCGATGAGGGTACATTACAAGTTATTTAATACCTAGAGGAACACATTCAATACCAGACATTTTTATCATTTAGGTAATCATTAACCTTATAATAAGCTTTTTTACATAAAGTGATCTGCACATGATCTTTAAATTTATTTTCTGACAATTTAAAATGTTAGTGTGACAGAGTCCTAAAGTGCGTACATTATATTGCTCATGACCGTACAGTACATCCATCGCAAGAGCTAAGTACGCACACCTCACCGAACTTTCTGTTAGACCAACGCGATAGCGGTGCAAGCAAGCCAGCGCGGTCAATTACTGTAACGTCAAATATTCTAATCTGATGACAGGACGCCGGCGTCCAATTTCAAAATTCGAACAAAAAACTAAACAGATAAAAAATAAAAACAACAGTTTGCACGCAGCCTTCACGAAGTCTAAACCATAGTATAAGAAGACCAGGTATCCTCAAAACTGACAGCTAGCATTTCAAGGTTAGCTCCGCCGACGTCATCCGACCCTGCGTTGCCATTTCGTAAAAAATACATTACCCACGTCCAATGTTTTTAATTTACTTTGCAAGGAAATTCACGTACAGTTTTAATGATTTTTGTATACGTGACAAATATTAGTAATTAAATACATTAGTCAGTGATTCGCTTAATTTTTAATAATAAAATTTACGTCCTTGGAATGTTGGAGATACCAATTGAATGGTAACACTTACGTCATCAATGGGTTAGCAATGGCGGCTTGTCATAAGATTGAGCATACCTGGTCTTCTTATACCATGGTCTAAACTATGTTGGAGAGGGGGTCGAGGTAAACCTAGGTCGGACGCTGGTGGGGAGCGGAGAGAGAGACTGGTCTATACGTATTATTCCTTATTCTATATAGTATCACCGTCTATAATGGTCAACTGTATTGAAACTGCACTCTTCTTCTTATTGTGTGCGTTGTGAGGTGGAATACCAGCCCCATCAACCCTGGTGTCAGGGTTATAATTGGCCCGCCAAAGGCCCCTGCCATGGCTCACGTAAGGATTACTCACTTACATCAGTAAATAGTCATCATCACCAGCCCATTAACGTCCCCACTGCTGGGGCACGGGCCTGCCCTATGGATGGATAGGGAGATCGGGCCTTAAACCATCACGCGGGCCCAGTGCGGATTGGTGGTTATTAACGACTGCTAGTGCAGTAAATAGTAACCAGGACCAACGGCTTAACGTGCCTTCCGAAGCACGGATCATCTTACTCTCGGACAAACAGGTGATCAGGAGAAACTGCACTTGAGATAAATTAATAACTCATTGATGCAAATATAGAGGTTCGATCCGGTGCGAATAAACAGGTTAAATGCAAAGGTAAAGAAGATTGTTTTCAAAGTATAATAAGTATGTAAAACATCTTGTTCACTTCGATAAGATAAGCACAAAGGTAGATACTTGGTAAACGAAACACTTGCTTGTTTTTCGAAGGGGAAAATATCAGGCAAGTATCTGCTCTTCGGATCCACACGCTTCAGTACAAACTCAAACTTGAATTTTGTTATGCTTTATTCTGTTTCACATCTTATTTAAATTATCGTTGTTTATAAATTTATTGTAAATATTAATATAACAATACGTCACAAATACAAACTTAAAAACTAGTCATTAAATAACCGGTCCCTCACTGTTCCCGGAGCAAAGGTGCCCACAACACTAGCCGCATTACCGCGTTGAATGGCGTGGAATTTTGTTTATAATAAACTCAAAATCTAAAAAAAAATATTTAATGTAGAGAAACTAAAACTCGTCTCCGGAAAATCCCGCTCTAAAGGTATAAAACAAGATAAAAGGTATATCTCTCTAAAATTCTTCCGAATAGCTGTACTTATCTATAGAGAATAGCCGTGACCGTATGCCAATCCTTCTTTTTCTATCGTATGGATTGTGAGGTGAATTACCAACCCCATCAACGTGGTGTCAGGGTTATTACCGAGCCGCCATAGGCCCCTGACATGATTGATGTAACGACTACGTACTTACATCAGTAAGTGATAACCGGGACCGACGGCTTAACGTGCCTTCCGAAGTACGGATCTTTTTACTTTTTTTTCGTGGGTTGTGAGGTGGAATACCAACCTCATCATCAACCCTGGTGTCAGGGTTATTACTGAGCCGCCAAAGGCCCCTGCATTGGCATGTGTGCTAAATATTTGTTATGTTATGTTATATTTTTCGCTCAAGGGGCGCTCAAGCGCTCAAGTCTCGCATAGGAATGTTTTATCAATATATATTTTTTTATTATTATTATTATTTATAATTTATTTATTTATGTTTTACTAAATAAATTACTCCTCTTATATAATTTATTAATTTTGAATTTCCGTCATTATCATTCTGTTTACTAAATAGAGGTTAAGTGCCCCTTGGTATTCAGTCAATACAACTAACTAAAAACTATCAGCCGATTTTAATTACAAACTTTTCACAAAGTCACTTAGCCCAACTACTCTAAAGCAAATAACTGTTGCTCCAAGCACGAATCCGGTCACGTTTCAATCCGTAACCCACTAGTAGTTCCCGGGTTTCCGGGAGTTCCGGGCACCCGGACGGTCCGGGAACCCGGGCGGGGTCCATAATAATGACACAAAGACCCAGAGGTCCATATTACGTCTGTTACGTTACGGCCTTCTTTTGATTTGTCCAAATTGTTTACTGTATTCTGAACGTTTCTGGGATAAAGTGTAATTTTATTCAATTTGTGTAGAGTTTATTTTTTTCGGGTCGATGGCCTTTATTATGTAATGATAGGAAAGCACTACATTTGTGCCGTGTTAGAAGCTATTTTGCAGTTTAAAAATAACTTACATTTAAAAAAATATATTATTATGTATATAATTTATTTAGGGCTGTAAGTTTAGGTCTATATTAGTATTAAATTATTTTTTAAATAATTTGCACGCGTATGTATATATAGCATATAGAAATAACACGGGATATTTTTAATATCTTTACTCCTTATTTATTATTATTATTGATAATTATAATTCAATTTAATTAATTAATTATTTAAGTGGACAAATTATGTAATAATAATGATATTTTGGGTGGGTGTATTAATTTTGTTGTATAATTATTATTATTGCCTGAAATAAACAATTTTTATTTATTTATTTTATTAATTTATTTATTTAACAAAATCCTCTAATCCGAGCCACATCGCACCATCGACTCGCCTCTCTTACTTTTTAAAACTGCCTTACGTCCCATTCATTAACCATCCCCCATTTATACCATAAACAATTACATTTCTATTCTTTATCCTTCCATAGTTTTTTCACTTTTCTACATCTATATAATATTATACGTTGAGTATCTCTCTCGTCACGTAGGTCAGCTGCAAGAAATCCCTTTGTTGAAAGCTAAGGTTGCCTGTAAGCACTGTCTGTCTTTATGTACTGTTTGTCTTTTTAGTTATGTGTTATTCCGTGTTTTGTTTTTGTCTGTTCTGTGGTGTCCCTTTCTTTGTCCGGCCAAGTAGTTAATGCCATCTGCGGCAAATCTACAATAAGTCACGTCAAAAAAAAGGTGTCCCTTTAAAATAAATATTTCTTTCTTCTTTCTGTTTTTTTTGTATGTTCCTTGTGCCTATTTTATTGTAAAAAAAATAATTAATAAACTTTTTACCTAGGTTGATAAGGTCGGTTATCGACCTCACCACATAATATGGGAAAAATACCACAGTCACAATTTTTATTTTAAGATACTATTTACTGATGTAAGTGAATAATCATTACATGAGCCATGTCAGGGGCCTTTGGCGGCTCAATCATAACCCTGACACAAGGGTTGTTGAGGCTGGTATTCCACCTCACAACCCACACGATAAGAAGAGAAGACTAAACTTCAGTAGTCTAAAACTAAGTTATATACACTTAGTTGGCGTAGTCTTCACCACGACCCGACGCTGCTGCAATGTTCTGAATAATGATTAGAACAACAAACTTGTTACCAGCGGATCAACGAGGAGTATGTTTACACTGTCACGTTCTTATCACGCGAATCAAATAGGTTGTACTTACTAGGGTAAATAAAACGGTATATAGAAATAAAACCAAGTTTATTGACATTAAATCCCTAGCAAGTACATAGATCGGATCTCTGGGTCGCAGGTAATTTGATACTGGCTGAGCACCCTTGGTGCAGTAGGAAAACTACCACTTCCCTGTAACTCTTCCCACGACGACACGGGGTACACCGGCGCGCGCAGCAGGGCAGCAGAAACGGTGGGGTAAGTACAGGACCGAAAGTGGATCCAGCGGGTTGTAGAACCCGAAAGGTGAAGCGGTAGAGGTAAGTACAGGACCGGTAGTGGGTCCTGCGGTTGTAGAACTCGAAGGGTGAACCCCAATTAATGGGGATAACACAATACTATAAATTATTATATCGTAGACAAAATTAGTAAAAAAAAGTACCTATTTAAAAAATATACGAGTAATCGAGGTGTTCTCGCTACAAAGGCAGAAGGATTGTGTCGAACATCCGATCGGAAGAGTAGCGGCTCGGCTGTGGAATGTAGGTACGGCTACCTACGCAATGTGATAATTATTAAAGTCGTACAATATTAACGGAATTATTTTGTAAATAGCTATGTTTTGTTAAATTAATTAGTATAAGTTTATTTATGTAATAATATTTTAGTTTTAAGCAGTAGTTTTTAAGTGTTTTCAATGATAACTTGTTGATAGTTCCTAACAGAAAAACAAGAGCAATTACACTCAGTAGTAAAACGCGGCAGGCGTTACATACCCCCCTTTTTTGGGTAGGATTTTCGCTAAGAAAATCCGCTGACTAAAATGTAAGCTAGTCTGTCCTTCTTACTATTGACCATTCTAAAAATTACGTGGTACACATTCATTTCAACCCTTCCATTCACCCCCCTACTTTCTTTCATCCCTTTCACACACAAACAGTTATCTTATTTCGTTTTAAGTGACTGCGTCCTTTCCAAAAAGAGTACTAGACTTTTAACCGCAGCTTAGTACTCACACGTAATCAATAGGAGATTTAAGGTAACCGTTTTTTTTTTTTCTTTTTATAGTATAATTTTCTTATCTTCGGGGTAGGGCCGAAGATAAAATAAATAGAATGTCCTAGGGGTAGGGCCTGGAGATTCAATATTTTTTTTTTGTAAAAAAAAAATTAGAAATACTATATATAAGTAAATATATTTAAGACGGTAGGTAGTTTTAGTAAGTAAGACATTGTTTTAGGCTAGTTTTGGATTTTTTAGTATAGTTTTAGTAAGTGTAGTTTTAGTTTTTTTTTTTTTTTAAGGTAGTATGTAAGGTATTTTTAGAGAATATTAGAAGATATTAGAAGACGCATGCCATGCTCAAGATTTAAGTTTTTGGCAGGCCTAAGGCGTTTGATGGTATTACACATCAATCTCTTGACTGACTCTTACAGTCTGCTCGAGAATTAGTAAGCAGCTGGGGGATTCTATGTTTTTCTCTCACTTCCATCCCAGCAAGGAAGTTTTGTAAATATGGAAAGTTTTATTTTAGTTAGGTATTTTTTTGTTTATTAAGTTTAGATATAATCATTTAGAATAGTTTGTAAGTTTAATATCCTTGACATGCCATGTACCCAAACTTACTCCTCGTTCGTCCTCTAAATCATAGACCAACGGAGATCTTTTAGCAACAACTTTGCATTTTATGAATTTAGGTGCCAGTTTTTTGGAAAATCTATTGTCCTTGTCGCTCTGGTAATAGGTGCGTTTCCATACGGTGTCTCCCACATTGAATTCTACGTTTTTACGACGTAAATTATAGTAGCCACTATTTCTTGAGTGTGCTTTTATTAGAGAGGCTTGCACTTTTTCAAATATTTTACGAAGCGCACCTATGTTTTCGGCATACTCGTCTCTGGGGCTGAAAATCAAATCTTCCGCAACGACTGTGTCCAAGTAATGAGACCCGCAAGTGACGAGTTCTCGCCCGTATACCAGAAATGCAGGTGTGAATCTGGTAACTTCATTCACAGAACTATTTAGGGCAAATTGTATTTTTGCAATATTTAGGTCCCAATATCGATGGTCGTTTTCAATAAAGCTTGATACGGCAACCATAATCGTTTTATTGTACCGCTCGACAGAATTAACTTGAGCAGTATACTTAGGGCAGTACTGAACGTTTGGTATCTTGTAATTAGTAAACAGTTGTTTCAAAGTATTGCTAACAAACTGTTTACCATTATCCATAAGGACAGTACTTGGAACTCCGTGAACCAGAAAGACCTGCTCCTCGAGAATCCGTGTTATAATATCAGCAGTAGCACGACGTATGGGGAAAATGAGTGTATATTTAGAGAAGCAGCACGTTACCACAAACAAGTAAGAGTTTTGACGTCTTGTTGGGGGTAGGGGTCCAACGAGATCCATGCTGATCATCTGAAAAGGTCTGGAACAATCTTTGGGTCGACCCATGACACCAAGGGTTGCGTGATTTGCATGTTTGTGAGAATTGCATGTATCGCACATGTTAACGAAGTTGGTGACGTCGCGGTGCATATTTGGCCAGAAATAGTTTAACGAGAGACGTTTGTTAGTCTTGAAGATACCGAAATGTCCAGATGTGGGTTCGCTATGATTTTTTTTAATGATGTCCTTACGCTGTTCCAGAGGAATAACCTCCTTCCACTCGAATTCTCTAGTCAAAGGGTTTAAACTCTTGACAAATCGAAACAGCTTGTTATCAGTTACTCTGTAATTTAGATAAGAAGATGGTGTATTTATGCAACCGTTGAAGATATTTAAGTACCAACTGTCCGATGTGGCAGGAACAAGATCGTTGGAGCTGGAAGGATCCGTTGTTACCGCCGAAATGGGTACAGCACGGGAAAGAAAATCTGGAACGACATTGTCCTTGCCACGTCGATGCTTTATTTCAAAATTATAGGCCGATAAACGTACGCCCCAGCGAGCTAGTCTACCGGTAGGGTTATTTAGATTTAAAAACCATTTTAGGGCGGAATGGTCTGTGAAAACAGTAAACTTCATTCCGTTTTCCAGATAGCATCGCCAATGTTCTATGGCTATCAAGACAGCGAGCGCTTCTCTTTCAGTCGCGCTATAGTTGCGCTCCTGGTTAGATAAGGATTTGCTCATATAAGCTATGACTTTCTCCTCACCATCTTGTCTCTGAGTCAAGACAGCACCAATGCCGAAGTCGCTTGCGTCAGTATGGACCTCGAATGGCTTGGAGTAGTCAGGGCAGGTAAGTATAGGGGCAGATACTAAACTACCCTTTAGTTTTGTGAAAGCTGTATTGGCCTCCGAAGACCAAACAAAGGGCGGGACATTCTTTCCCTGCGAAGTCAATTTATTAAGAGGGGCTGCGAGAGTGCTGAAATCAGGGATGAACCTCCTGTACCAAGAAGAAGCACCTATAAATCGCCGAACTTCCTTGCGATTAGTAGGTGTTGGATGGTTCACAATGGCTTCGACCTTTTCTGGGTCAGGATGAAGGCCGTTAGAGTCCACTACGTAGCCCAAGTACTTAAGTTGGCTCCTGAAAAATTGGCTTTTCTTAAAATTTATCGTCAGATTAGCTGACTTAAGTTTCTCGAGAACTCTTAGCAGAAGAGAGATATGCTTCTCAAAGGTTGGTGAGACAATAATGATGTCATCTACAAAAACGAAGACCATATTTTCAAATTCAGGGCCATAGAAGAGTACGTCCACCAAACGTTGTTGGGTAGCTGGTGCATTTGTTAGGCCGAATGGCATAGATTTAAATTGAAAGGTTCCCCTGGATGGTATGTAGAATGCCGTCTTACACCTATCTTCCTCCTTTATTAAAATTTGCCAAAAGCTCTTGGACAAATCTAAACTAGTAAGATACTTCGCATCACGCAGGTTGTCCAAAATTTCGGAGATGTAGGGAAGTCTGTAAGCGTCTTTCTTGGTGACAGCGTTTAATTTCCTACTGTCGAGACAGAAACGCAGCTCTCCATTCTTTTTAGGAGTCAGTAAAACGGGAGACGACCAAGGGCTCTCACAAGGCTCGACAACATCCTCCCTCAGCATTTCATCAAGTTGCTCTGTTAAGAGCTTTTGCTTCTCAGGTGACATACGGTAATATCTTTGACGAATGGGGGCAGCATCCCCAGTATCAATAGTATGACAAATTAAAGAAGTACGACCTAGTCCTCGTTCCTCGTAAGATATGTTCTGAAACTGAGAGATGATGTTATCTGCAGTAACCCTCTGGGCGCCTGTGAGACTATCATAGGGGCAGATGTGTGCCTGGTTAGCGGCCACATTTGCAGAAGTCAAGTCCAATTCTTTAGATAGAATGACAGAATGTAGATGTTTGGGGAAGATTCCGAACACAGTCCAGAAGTCCATTCCAAGAATAAGCGTGTTTTGAATGCTTGGAACGACGTAGATTTGCAGTGTATGAAGTTGGTTTTGAAAAGTAATAGGAAGATACATGGTGCCAATAGCATTCAGTTTATGTCCACTTGCTGAGATAAAATGTAAGGGATTATTGTGTAAAGTTAATTTGAAGCCTAATTTCTGAAAATGTAAGTGGGAGTCGTGTCCTAATATAGAAACACACGATCCACTATCCAGTAAGCCAGTTATAGTAATATCAGATATAGTTACGGTCGCATAAGGCCGTGAGTTGATATTCATATTTCGGATCGAAGTGACAGTGCAGAAGGAAAAATATTTGGAAATGTAGTCCAACCATTTATCCCAATCTTCTTTAGATTGTTTCGAAGTTGCTCCGCGGTCACTACGATCCCAAGTATTTAGTTTTTTGAATTTCCGGTATATTTGTGGCAAACAGGGCATTCGGGATATCTAACATCTTTCTTGCCGCATTTAAAACATACTGGAAAATGCGGTTCCTTACATTGACGTAGACTATGAGTTGATTTACGGCACCTGGGACAGAACACGTTGCGGGGAGACACCGCGTCAACATCGATAGAAACTGCGTTAACCGATACTGCATTGTGCTTGTTTATTTCGTGTTTATTATTATTTGTAGCATAACAGTTGCGATAGTAGTTGTTGTTTGTTGGTGGATTTTGATTATTGTACCTATTTTGATTATTATAATTATTCCTTATGTAGCTCCCAGGTGAAGTATTAGGCTGATTATAAGCAAACTCAGGTGCTAAAGTATTTGAATTTGGTTTTGGTGGTTCACGAAATTGTTTCAAACAAGATTGAACGTCTTCGTAGTTGCGACAACATTGTTTTAACGTCTCCAAATCAGTTATATTGGAAACTGCAGCAAGCGTGCTAGCGTAACAGGGACGAATGTTATGGCGAATTATTTCTAATTGGTCCTGTTGAGATAACGCTTTATCCAATCTAGCGAATAATCCATGCATTATTGATAAGTAAATTGTGATATTTTCATGTTCGCCTTGCGTACGAGCACGTATTTCAGCAAGAAGACGGTAATCGTAATCTTTTTGACCAAAGTCATTTTTCAATAGAACTACAAGTTCGTCCCATGACTCAACACGGTCTTTTACGCAACGAAACCAGTGCAGTGCATCTCCAGTAAAAATCTCGTAGGCAAATGTCAGTAATTTTTCTTTGCTAATATTTCTGACCTGAATAAATTCGTTAACCTTTTGAATGAAGGAGCGGACACAGGTTTTTCCAGAGTATTTTAGATTTGCTAATTCTGCATTTGTGGTTTTATCACAAGTGACCACAACTGCACTAGATGTGGATTTAATTTCAGATACATCGGATGTAGTTGCAGATGCGAGAGTTTTAAATTCCGAGTACTGGACCAAAAGGTTTGAGTGACATAATTTATATATTTTATCGACTTCATCAGGCACATTTTGAATTCTATTAAGACGGTGGTAGATATGATTGAGCAGATTTTCTGTTCGTAGGTATAATGTTTTATCCATTTTAGCTTTCAGATTAGCCAAATACGTCTGCGACTTTATCATAGAAGCCTTGACACCAGCCAAATCCTCTGGAGCTTCCAAATGAGACTCCAAAATGTCTTCGGCGGCCTGCTCCTTCGCCAAATCCACGATTAGCCTGCGAAGTTCAACAACCGAACTGCCACTCTTACCGCGCAATTGAACTTCATAAAGGAGTTCATCTTTCTGAAGCGATAAATATTTAATTGGACGAGACATCTCTATTACTTTATGTTTAAATTGTAATTAGTTTAGTTTTATAGTTATTTTTTGAGTAAGTGTTGCAAGTACCTGAAGTCTTAATAACTAAAACACAGGAAACGGCAGAAGGAAAATAACAAGAAAACAAATGCTACTATCAAAAGTACACAACAATTAAAACACAGGGATAGACAGAGGTTGGCAGTGCAAAATCAAATATTTCCTTCTGTGCGATGTGGTAGGTTCGATTTTGAGTTTTTAATTGTATGCAATCACCTTGAAAGAGAATTAGTTAGGTATTCCCACAAAGCAACCACAGCACACAAAAGTTGCAGTTACAATTCACTTAAAGCTAGACAAAATAATCAGACCAACACCAAAGATGACCAAAAATGCTAAAACCAGCAAAAAGGATACTCAGCTCAGTATTTCCTTAGTTGGGCGCCATTGTCACGTTCTTATCACGCGAATCAAATAGGTTGTACTTACTAGGGTAAATAAAACGGTATATAGAAATAAAACCAAGTTTATTGACATTAAATCCCTAGCAAGTACATAGATCGGATCTCTGGGTCGCAGGTAATTTGATACTGGCTGAGCACCCTTGGTGCAGTAGGAAAACTACCACTTCCCTGTAACTCTTCCCACGACGACACGGGGTACACCGGCGCGCGCAGCAGGGCAGCAGAAACGGTGGGGTAAGTACAGGACCGAAAGTGGATCCAGCGGGTTGTAGAACCCGAAAGGTGAAGCGGTAGAGGTAAGTACAGGACCGGTAGTGGGTCCTGCGGTTGTAGAACTCGAAGGGTGAACCCCAATTAATGGGGATAACACAATACTATAAATTATTATATCGTAGACAAAATTAGTAAAAAAAAGTACCTATTTAAAAAATATACGAGTAATCGAGGTGTTCTCGCTACAAAGGCAGAAGGATTGTGTCGAACATCCGATCGGAAGAGTAGCGGCTCGGCTGTGGAATGTAGGTACGGCTACCTACGCAATGTGATAATTATTAAAGTCGTACAATATTAACGGAATTATTTTGTAAATAGCTATGTTTTGTTAAATTAATTAGTATAAGTTTATTTATGTAATAATATTTTAGTTTTAAGCAGTAGTTTTTAAGTGTTTTCAATGATAACTTTTTGATAGTTCCTAACAGAAAAACAAGAGCAATTACACTCAGTAGTAAAACGCGGCAGGCGTTACAACACATATACTTACATGAGATCACGCCCAATTCCAATTTGGGTAGGTCATCATCATCAGCCCATTAACGTCCCCACTGCTAGGGCACGGGCCTTCCCTATGGATGGATAGGGAGATCGGGCGTTAAACCATCACGCGGGCCCAGTGCGGATTGATGGTTATTAACGACTGCTAATGCAGCCGGGACCAACGGCTTAACGTGCCTTCCGTAGCACGGAGGAGCTCGAGATGAAAACTTTTTTTTTGTGGTCACCCATCCTATGACCGGCCTCTGTGAAAGTTGCTTTACTTCAACAATCGCAGACCGAGCGCGTTAACCGCTGCGCCACCGAGCTCCTCGAATTGGGTAGGTATCGAATTTGGGTAGGTAAACATACATTATTCCTTCTGGGATAGGCAGCGTTGCACTGAAAATGCAATTTTAAAGACTTTATGTAATGACATATATCACAGCCCGATATTTCGGCACTGGCATTGTCTGCACCAGAACGCGAACAAGAAATAATGTACAGGTTAATTTATTTTATTTTAAATGTAAATTTATTTTATTTTATAAATTATTTTATTGGCTGAAATAAATTATTATTATTATTATCACAGAGAACGACTAGTCCAGTGCAATTAGTGTTTATGTTTTAATATACAGGGTGTTAGTGACATCGTAAAAAAATACTGAGGACCGTGATTCTGAGTTAATATCAAGTAGAATTTTCCGCCACAAAATTCATGATTTTATTGTTTTTTAAATGACTTTTAACTAAGAATAATGAGCTGAATCACCCCCCTCGGTATTCGTTACGATGTCACTTACACCCCGAACAAGTACGTACAGGTAGCCATACAAGTACGTATGGGTGTTAGTGACATCGTATCAAAAATTGAAGAGGATGATTCAGACCATGATTCTGAGTCATATCAGTCAGTCAGTCGTGTCAGTTTGTGTGTGACACCTAGTGGAATTTCCAATCGGAAAATTCATCTTGCCTCTTCTGTCCTCAATAACAATATTTGCCTCATTTCCCTTACTCTTACTTGGAACTCCTCATGAGTAACCCTTTCTGTCCTACTTATTATTTCTATCTTCCAACACCACATTTCAAGGGCCTCTCTAAAGCGAATGAACTCATTTTATTCCATTTCAATTTTAGTAAGCATAGCCGCGGGTAGATCTGTTACAGTAAGTAGGTAAGTATACACATTACAACTATTAGCTATAGTGCCATTAAGTTCACACACTACACCGAAGTACTTTTACCGCGCACTTCACAAACATGCGTCAAATTAGATGTACATCGAGCGGTTACAACGTGGGTAATTAATAAATTATTATTGTGAAACTTGGACACTGACACAGAAAGACTCGAGGCCTTTCAAATGTGGTGTTGGAGGAGGATGGAAAGAATAAGTTGGACAGAAAGGGTTAGTAATGTTGAAGTACTCGTAAGACGGGAAAAGAGGCAAGATGATTGGACACTTAACAAGACACAAATAATTTATTAACAACACCATATAAGGGAAGCTACAAGGAAAGAGAGGAAGGGGAACACCAAGAAGAGCTTACATTGAACAGATTAAAGAGAAGGTGAACGTCGTGTCTTATAAGGAAGTGAAACAATTGGCCTTTGATAGCCAACAATGGATAATGCTACACCGACAAGAGCGTGGCTCTTAAATTAGTGGCGAATTAATAAATTTGAAAACAATTGTGATAATTCATCAATATAATGTTCTTATATATTTTACTAGAAATTATGATTGTGAGTAAAGAACAACTATTTTACGCATGAATTAGCCGGAATACGTACAAAATTAACTTTTTAATATCATTATTACAAGGGTTCCGTTTTACCTTTTGAGGTTCGGAACTTTAAAAATGCACAACAAAATAACATAACATAATAAATACTTTATTAACAAAAGAAAAATTGAAAGAGTAAATTGAAAGATATGCGTATTGCTAAGTATGTACCTACTTAATTAAATAAATGATAATAAAGTAAATATAATATTAGAAGCAGTTTTTTTTTTAAATCCTTTTCTAATTAAGAACATTCACAAAAGAGTTACTATTTTCTTCTAATACTACATTAAAAAGGTTAATACAAAAAAGAACCTAATTTAAACAAACAAATAAACCACCTAACAACAACGATCTTCATGAATCAAAAAGCTTTTCACGCCGAACACGTACCATATTCAACAAGTTTGAATGGGGGTATTAACAACTCTAGGGCTATACGATCTGCAATTCGTTGCCGAGTTGATTAAAGGGTTCGAGCCGATTGACCCACATACGGGACTATGGTGGGGGGGCATAATTGTGGACTGGGAGGAGCATGGGGCCACAGGGAGCCCTCAATGGGGGCCCGGATTGAGAGTTTGCAAATTGTTTACGTGCTGCATCTATGCGAACAATAACACGGTAATAAAATGTCAATATTTTATTATTAACTTCTCTGTTGGGGGGTTAGAAGTAACAGAATACGTTCAACGGGTCTAAAAGGGCGACAATTTGTATAAAGAGCACAAATATTCACAATTTGTCATTTGTGCACATAAAGTGCAATAAGTATAGCTTTTTATTGATG
Source organism: Pectinophora gossypiella (assembly GCF_024362695.1). Classification (NCBI taxonomy): domain Eukaryota; kingdom Metazoa; phylum Arthropoda; class Insecta; order Lepidoptera; family Gelechiidae; genus Pectinophora; species Pectinophora gossypiella. The sequence goes on from NC_065424.1 coordinate 5,602,416, forward strand.
TATCTTGTCAGGTAAGTCTTAATAAAGATTCTTTATTCATTATTTGATAACATAAAACATAACTTTGTTTAGAGATAAGCTTGCCTGTACTATCTGTTTTCTTTGTATGTTTCTTGTGTCTGTTTCATTGTGTACAAATAAATAAATAAAAATATAAACTAATTATAGACGGCGGTAGGGTTCACCACCCATCACGTTGGTCCAACAGAAAGCTCGGTGAGGTGTGGGTACTTAGTTCATTTTGCGATAAATGTAACTCTGACTATATCGATAAAGACAAGCTGTGACATAACATAAGCACGCGACTATATCCCAAATGGGGTAGTCAGAGGTACATCTAAATCCGTTTACTACAGGACCACAGTGACTTACAGATTTATCACAATCACAACTTATATTTGCAACTGACAAGCAGTAACGATTGTACGAACTTTTGATTTTGTTTTGTTTACCACGAGTTCACCCTGTGAATGACAAGCCGTGAACTTTTGCATACATCATAATTTTTCTTCATCACATATTTACCGCACATTTCATCATTATCCATCACGTTAAATCCAGAAATTGGTTTCCCCGTTTCTTTTGCTATTCCTTCAATCAATGAAGCATAAAATTGCGTTTCTTTTCTTTGACATGATGAATATGGCCAATATATCTTGTTGTAGGTACATGACTCTACTGGATTTTCCGATACTATTACACTGCAATAGTCATTGTGTTGGCTTGCTTCTCAAACGGGGAGCGCCCGGTTCAAACTCCGGTACCAGATTTGCACCAATCTATTATTAATATCTGTTCAAATGTGTTTTTACGGCTAATAGCCGGGACCAACAGCTTAACGTGCCCTCCGAAGCACGGAATCATCTTACTTTTCCAGACAATCAGGTTATTCAAGCCTGAAAAGTCCTTACCAAACAAAGGGCAGTCTCACAAAGTGATTTCGACCATGTCCCCATCGGGAATCGAACCCGGACCTCCAGATCGTGAGCCTGACGCTCTAACCACTAGACCACGGAGGCTGTTATCCCCTCCGGTTGATTGAGGGGAGGCCTGTGCCCAGCAGTGGGACGTATATAGGCTGTTTACGTACGTTCAAATGTGTGTGGATTGATTATTTCACCAATCGTAGACTGTATTAAAGAAACGTTGATTGTTTTGCCACTTCGCATATAATTCAGTTTTAGTACTTACGTAATTACATACATACATAAACTCACGCCCGTAATCCCTAATGGGGTGGGCAGAGCCACAAGTAATCAAAGAAAAATTGCAGCCACTGTTGATGCGAGGTCGTAAGCTGGATATGATGCACCTTATGGTGATAAGGGATCAGCCTATCGCCCATAACATTAGTCCATCATGTTAGAGGACACAATCCCTTTGTCGGTTTTTACGACATGCCCGGGAAGACAAGCAGCTGAACGTTTTCTATGTTTTTTTATTTGCTCCCAGAACAGCATAGAAGTAATTACAAAGGTTATAAACACGTCCGACAATAAGAGATAGATCGATGAATATAAAAAACTAATTTAAAAAAGTAAAGAATTCTTCTTCTATCGTGTGGGTTGTGAGGTGGAGTACCAACCTCATCAACTCTGGTGTCACGGTTACTATTGAGCCGCCAAAGGCCCCTGACATGGCTCATGCAACGACTACTTACTTACATCAATAAGTAGTAACCGGGACCAACGGCTTAACGTGCCTTTCAAAGCACGGATTATCTTATTTTTTGGACAATCAGTTGATCAGCCTGTAATGTCCTAACTAAACTAGGGATCACAAAGTGATTTTTGTGATATGTCCCCACCGGGATTCGAACCCTCCCTCCTCCTCCTCCGGATCCTGAGCCCAACGCTCAGCCACTGGACCACGGAGGCCGTTAAAAGTAAAGAATTAACCTAACCTGACACCTAGTAACCTGGAACCTGACAGAGGGCAGCAGTAACTGTCAGTACTATTCAGAGGCGGACGACAGGAGTCCTAGTATGGCTTTGGTAATAGACTACTCTGAATGCCATCCCACTTGCGTCAGACAGAGTACTGCGGGGCGGAAGGCAAGAGGGAAACCACTGCCCTATTTTTCCCTAAAAAAGTAGCATGGAAAATGCTGCTCAGTTAGTACCTATTACATGGGACTTAAATATAGCTGGCGAGGAGTGGGTATAGGCATGGTGTAGGTATATACTAAACACCTCTGCCTACCCCTCTAGGGTTACAAGCGTGTTGCTATGTCTGGCATGACAAATTCTTTTTTTTTCTTGTTTTGTATCTGATTGAACCCTTTCTTTGTCCCAAACCATTTACCAATTGAAAGAATTTGGTCCCTTTTTTTTATTCTTAAATTTTATAGAGGATTTTTTCTCACAATAAAATGTCATCCTCATATTGATACAAAATGATACATCAATCATAAATACAAATTTGAAATTTGGAATTTGGTCCTAAAAAGACCTAAAATCAACCATATAATTTTTTCAAATCGAACAAATGACAATCTAACCTACATTAGTCACCGAATTATTGCAGAACTCGTCACGGATGACGTGAATGACGTAATTTATTGTCTGCCGTATATTACGGACATAATAAAAGGCTGTCGTAATTTATAAAGGTTTTGTTGAAGCGGCTTTCATTTTGTTTTACGTGTTAGCATTTATATTCAGAGGCACAAAGGTACGTAGATATGGACAGAGGGAGCGAATGAGAAACAAAAGCCAGGCGAAATCAAATGCAATAGGGTAGTTTCTAACTAGCCAAATCAGTTACTTTTCAGTCTTCTTCTTATCGTGTGCGTTGTGAGGTGAATACCAGCCTCATCAACCCTGGTGTCAGGGTTATGATTGAGCCGCCAAAGGCCCCCGACATGGCTCATGTAACGATTACTCCCTCATATCAGTAAATAGTAACCGAGACCAACGGCTTAACGTGCCTTCCGAAGCACGAATCATCTTGCTTTCGGACAATCAGGTGATCAGTCTGTAATGTCCTAACCAAACTAGGGATCACAAAGTGAATTTTTAGTAAAACAACAACATAATAAAAAAAAATATCATCATCATCATCTTTCCCAGTTTTTCACAGGGTCCGCTTACCGAAGCTGAAGATTTGACAGGTCCGGTTTTTTACCGAAGCAACTGTAATATCTGACCTCCCAACCCGCGAAGGTAAATCCAGCCCAATACAGGTTAGGTCACATACCTCCGAAAATGCATTTCTCGCGTATGTGGGTGGATTTTTATTTAAAAAAAAACTACGATCGCGACATGCCATTTTCGCTTCTAACACTAACACAACAACATATAAAAACCTGCATAACTAACACGGTATAACTTAGTATTTCTAAAAAGGTTCAAGAGTACGGATCCTTAAAAAGGGTTGCCGTTCTACTTTTAAAACTAAAGTGCATTTGAAGTAAGTATGGCCTCTTAATGTCCATAGCTTTAAAATTACCGACAACATAGTATTAGCCGAAGTAGAAACCGTAATACCGCACTTAGGCATCGCCAATAAAACAGTACGAATCGTGAATTTCCAGCAACTTAAGACTTTACGTAATTTCAGTGTGTTTCAGTTATCGTTAGTGCGATTTTGCTGCAATATAATTTAGGCCTTTCTGTGATTTATTATAGGTGTCTATTCTTCTATCGTGTGGGTTATGAGGCGGTTAACCAACCCCATCAACCCGGGTGTCAGGGTTACTATTGAGCCGCCAAAGGCCTCTGACATGGCTCATGTAACGACTACTAACTTACATCAGTAAGTAGTAACCGGTAATTATAGGTATACAGGGTGTAAGTGACATCGTCGATGGAAAATTCCACTTGATATTAACTAAGAATCATGGTCTGAACCATCCCCCTTAGTATTCGTTAGGATGTCACTAAGTTAACACCCTGTATAAAGATAATTGTTGTATTTAATGTTTGTTTTGAATGCAATGAAAAGTTTAGTTCTGCGCGGCAGAAGACAAGAGGAAAACCACTGCCCTATTTTTCTGGACAAATGTAGCATGGAGAATGCTACACCGACAAGAACTTAGCTCTTAAAATAGTGATGATAAAAGAGTATTGTAATGTATTGAATATTATGGCTTATGCTAAGTTACCAAATGATAACAAATGAATCAATTTGAGTCGACTAGGCCAAACCAGGACCTATTCCAACAGTTCTTGTATAAACAAATTACCTACCCACTTTTTTCGGTCCCAGCTAACGCAGACTATTTTATCAGATGGAAAAGTGACGAATTGGTCGTCTCTACGACTACGGTCACGGCATAAGAGGATTATAAGCCAATACAAACATAGTTAACTTTTATTACAATGAGTTTATTCAGTGTTACCTGTAATGCGAAAAGTTTGTTTCGGGTTCTACGTAAGTCATACCTAAATATATAAAAGGAGAAACTGACTGACATATCAACGCACAGCCTGAACGGCTAAACGTAGGCACTTGAAATTTGGAAGGGACGTAACTTAAGTACCGTAGAGGTGCACTAAGAAAATAATTCCCGGTATTCCCACGGGAACGGGAATTAGCGGGAAAATCCTTTGTATGAAAAATCTAAACCGCTTAAGTTAGACGCTTGAAATTTGACATGCAGGTGCCTTAGTTAACTTAAAGCTTAGTTGCAACAGGATATGGCAAAATTCCCTCGGAAACGGGAGTTAGCGGGAAGAAACATTTGTATGAAAACATCTAAACTGCATAAGTTAGATGCTTGACATTTGATATGCACTCCCACACACACAACGATCTCTCTTTTATAACACGCCACGCGGACGAAGTCGCGGGCAAAAGCTAGTAATATTAATAAAACAAGGACCTCCGTGGTCCAGTGGTTGAGCGTTGGGCTCACGATCCACAGGTCCTGGCTTCGATTAAATTCCACTTGATATTAACTCAGAATCATGGTCTGAATCATCGCCCGCAGTATTCGTTACGTTGTCACTAACACCCTGTATTAGTTCTGTCGTTACTGCAAAATTTAAAACGACGTGCGCACGAGTTCTGTCCGATTCGGTACGTTAAGTACAACGGTTACGATCACGAATCTATAATATGTATACACATTGATACCATGTCATATTAACATTTTTAACAAATTAAACCGAAAGTCTAATTGTAAGTCAAATATTATAGAGCGACAGAGTTCTAAAGCGGGTACATGATATTACTCATGACTGTATATAAGATTATGCAAACATGGTGTCATGGTAATAATATGTTTACCTTACACACATGGGCTACTATTAAATTATGCCGAATAACTTCGCGATGGCGTGAGGAGGTAACTACGGTCATTCGGTCACTATGGCGGCAGTGACCTGGTCTAATACAGAGTGTTAGTGACACCGTAACGAATGCCGTAACGGGTCAATATCAAGTGGAATTTCCCGTGGCAAAATTCATTTGATCAATTTTTTGTGTGTTTTTAATTTATAATTTATCCAATTTTAATTTTGATTTGATTTGTTTTTGCCACTAACATAGTATATAAGTTTATACAGTTACTAACAATTGGGTCGTGTACTAGGTTCAAGATAAATTATGATGTTCTGTTTACTAAATAAAGACTCATCTAAAACTAACGAAAAACATTTTCTTTTTTCTATTTAACTTATTTATGAATTTTAAATAAGAAAAACGTAATAATAAGTCTAACATTTTATCACGTTTTTCTATGACGTCACAGTGTGCTTTTTCATACAAATTCCATAGTAATTTCGTGCTTTGACGTTTAGTAAAAAGTTACTGATTTGACTAGTTGGAAAATAGCCTATTATGGACACATGGTCTGAAATAAAATTATTGAATTTTGAATTTGAATAATTGTATACTTCTGCGTTGGAAAATTTCATCTAACCTAACCTAACAGGCAATCTCCGTGGTATAGTGGTTAGAGCGTTGGGCTCACGATCTGGAGGTCCGGGTTGAATCCCCGATGGGGACATTGTCGAGATCACTTTGTGAGATTGTCCTTTGTTTGATAAAGACATTGCAAGCCTGAATCACTTGATTGTCCAAAAAAGTAAGATGATTCCGTGCTTCAGAGCGCACGTTAAGCCCTTGGTCCCGGCTGTTAGCCGTTAAACAACTCGCGGTGGAATATACTCCATACCCCCTCCGGTTGATTGCGTGGAGGCCTGTGCCCAGCAGTGGGATGTTATGTGTGTATGCGACGAAAAATCCCACTTGATATCAACTCAGAATCGTCGTCTGAATCATCGCTCAAAGTTTTCGTTAAGGTGTCACTAACACCCTGTAGGTATATTATAGTCAAACCGTAAACTAAAATGCATAATAAAGGCATTATTTATACAATACCATACAAAACGCTTTATTGCAATTATTTTAACGTGACTTATTGTAGGTTTGCCGCATATGGCATTCACTACTTGGCCGAGAAAATGGGGAGCGCAGCTTGCTCTTAACCGGTACAAAATTTAAGACAACCTTCCTGAGGGTGCCCAGTTTTTTGCAACAGTTTATTGCATAAAAATATGAGCAAAAATAAATTGAAGAATTTATAATTTCTTTTTCTCCTTACTTCTTCGTCACTATAATGAAACGAAATAAATTTATTCGCTCTAGAGTGGTACGAAAGATCTTAAATAGGTAAAATATTGTATTCAACAAAAAAGTCCATCACTCGACCATTAGCGTGCGAATATTAAATAATTTATAATTATAGAAACATGCTTTAATGAATCTCATCTTTAATAAATCAATCTTAAATCAACAACAATATACATTTTAAATAGACAAATAACACATAAGTACAAAAAATAATTTTAATTTAAATAAATGGTCGTGATATATCATCCTCCTCCGCCAGCCAGCCTCCTCTGTCAGCGTCCTCTAACATGATGGACTAATGTTATGGGCGATAGGCTGATCCCTTATCACCATAAGGTTCATCATATCCATCTTAGGACTTCGTATCAACAGTGGCTGCAAGTTGTCTTTGATTACTTGTGGCTCTGCCCACCCCATTTGGGATTACGGGCGTGAGTTTATGTATGTATGTATGTATGATATATCATCATTATCATCATCACCAGCCCATTAACGTCCCCACTGCTGGAGCACGGGCCTTCCCTATGGATGGATAGGGAGATCGGGCCTTAAACCACCACGCGGGCCCAGTGCGGATTGGTGGTTACTAACGACTGCTAATGCATCCGGGACCAACGGCTTAACGTGCCTTCCGAAGCACGGAGGAGCTCGAGATGAAAACTTTTTTTTTGTGGTCACCCATCCTATAACCGGCCTTTGCGAAAGTTGCTTAACTTCAACAATCGCAGACCGAGCGCGTTTACCGCTGCGCCACCGAGCTCCTCATTATATAGTGATATATAGTCAATTGATTTTTTTTTAATTAAAATAGACTCGCGTTTGACCACAATCTCACCTGATGGTAAGTGACGCTGTGGTCTAAGCCTGTTCACGCTTACCTAGCAAATGCCTATTCACTCTAGCCTTGAAGACTCCCAGATTATAACGAGTTGGAAAAACAGACGACGGCAGACAGTTCCAGTCCTTTACCGTTCGCGTCAAAAAGGCAGCGGTAAAACGTATAGTACAGTGGTTACAGTGGTTTTAGGCGGATGAGACGTTCGTTATGTGAAAAATGACGATTCAAAGTGTAACTATGTTACCTACTGAACAAAGAACGCAAAGCTTTTTATTGATTTAAAAGATGTGTTGCTGTTGCAGTTTCTTGTCATTTCTTCTCCTCAGCCATAACACCTTGCGAAATGACGTAAATTCAAAAATGTTACATTGATCTTCAACAAGTTTATCCATGATAATTACGTTGAATAAATGATTCTAATTTCAAAGATTTTTTGAATTTGAATTTGAAATTCGCTCAGTCTTCTTCTTATCGTGTGGGTTGTGTGGTGGAATACCAATATCATCAACCCAATGAAACAATAATGTAGTTTAAATATACTAAAACTCACCGTTCTTATGTCCATAGTAGCCGGTCCCCGAAGAAGATCCACTGGTGGACCCCTGCTGAGGTCGGCCCTCCTCATCGACCTCCAGAGGGAGAGTGCTTCCCTCCATTATAACGCACTTGTCACTTGCACATACTTATTGTATTAATATTATAAGGGTCACTTAACACTGGATATCACTTCCACTTAGTTGTACCTGGAAAGAAAAAGTAATGGTTTAATACCATGAAACAAATCACAATCGGGCAAATTGGTTGTCTATTGCCATAAAAATGGGGTTGGTGGAGACCCCCATACACCGTTCAGGGTGATTGAGAAGAGGTCTGTGTTCGTACATAGATTTTTTATGTGATCACTAAATACACCTTTTTGAACAAAAAAGTACTTTTGGATTCTTAACTGTAACATCTAATTTCGTAATAAAAAAGAAAGTTACCTAATAATGAAAGCAAACTCCCAACCCTATGTCCAGTTATGTTTTTTAATAAAGTTGGCACATACATTTAGGAACGCTAAATTGAACAAAATGGATTCCACTTTCCAAAATCGAACACGTACCATTCAAATTTGGAATCGAACGAACGCAACGTTCGAAAACAGACTGTAATTTCGGCGCGTTCTATATTCAAATTCGAAATTGAGTTTTGAACGGTCGGATATTAAGGGGCTACGGTTGGATAAGATTTACGGTATTTCAATATGTGATGGGAGAAATCTGTGGAGTAGGTAAGTGAAAATAAATTATGATAGATGGGAATATTTAGTTGGATTTTGGGGGTGAAATTTGCTTCAAACGGACAACAAGCAAACACTAGTATAGGAAAAACCACAATACCAAGAAAGATGTGTTCAATAAGTACGACTCTTGGAGAAACCTTTCTATAAGATGGTTCTATGAATTCCATGCATATTATTATTTTAATTTTAAGTAGGTAAGTAGAGGGTACCTTATTTTTAATGTTCATTCGATAGCTCGATGAGTATCTCCGCAAAATTTATTAATATCAGATCTGTTTTTCTTTACTTTACAAGCAAGACAAATGTACTATCCCAAGTTTGTTACTTATCTGTGTACTTACATGTTTTTGATACCTAAATACATTCAATTTTAAATATGCAGATGATTAATTAATGTGGTAATTCCGAACAGGCATTTGGGACTTTCTTTTGGGTGTTTTGCGTATCTCTGATACGGCAAGTTCGTTAAATAATACCAAAACACTTTAAAAACACAACACTATTTAATTGTTTTTTTTTTTCAATAATATTCACTCCTTCCGAACCATGAACTTTAACTTACGAACGTGCGTTCGAAAATTCAAATTTTGAATATGAAAGCCCAGTTGTTGTCGTTTGCGCGGCGTGCAATAAACTGGTGCTCGTTCGAACGCCACTATTTTTACAGATGGCCACACTAGTCCCGGAGCAGGGGTATAAAAGCTAGTTTGTTTGTTATATTGGTACTATTGGCAGCGACTGAACGATAATAATGACGTTAAACAGATAAACGTATTTCTGTGTATTTGATGTTTCCGTGTATCTCTTGGCAAATGTTCTGTCGATTGAAATTTGATTTATTACTTATGAGAACCTAGTGAACACCTATTATGGTGCGATGTACTGTGAATTACATTACTTGCGGAATGTATTTTAAGTAAAATGTTAATCTTTTTAATTGTTTTATTTATTTATTTTATTTTTGTGTTTTTTTTTAGTTTATTTATTTATTTATTTTTAAGTGACAAGAAGAATAAATAAATAAGTACTTTTTGTACAATATTTTTTAGGTACAATTATTTACATGAGTCATACAATAGTCTCTGAGATTTACAATAGTCTCGCCAAAGTGCAGAGGCAGTTTGTTGGCAAGGATGCACCTTAGTGTAAATTATAATACCTGCCTAAGCTCAAATCTAAGCGTAATATTCAGTGCAAAGATTTATTACCAAAACAAAAATAACGTAACTTAAGCTAGCTCGACTATTATAGACGGCGATATGGGTCACCATTTTTTTTTGACGTGACTTATTGTAGATTTGCCGCAGATGGCATTAACTACTTGGCCGGATAAATGGGGAGCACTGAGGGCTCTCACCCGGTACAAAATTTAAGACAACAGGCCTGAGGGTGCCCAGTTGGGCGCGAGCCTCGGCTCAGGGCGTCGTCTGAGAGGAAGAATATTTAAAAGAATTAATCTACCCTAGTGGGTCGATAGCGATAAACGCTGAATTAGGAAAATTGTCGACCACGCCGGCGGGGTCAGTATCGGGGTTCTGAAGTGTTTGGTGTCGCGAGCTGATTGGCCGCCTCTATGGCTAGAGTAATCGGGTCTTCGGGATCGTATATTACGTCAAAACCGCAGTGTAGAGGCAATTCGAAGACACTTTCCACTTTCCATAACGCGTTATTATGTAGCTCATTTTCAGCGTCTATCGCCCGGCCTATTTGTTGGCACGGATCCCGCGACAATTTTGCCGCGGTATAAGAAAAAAGAAAAAAACTGAAGTGTTATTTTTCTTAATGCTTTTATTAACGGATGTAGATCATATTTTCAGCCAGCCGGAGCTTGAAGCACTGTTATTGTTAGTTTGAAGAAGACGTAATCGGATAATGATAAGCCATGCCAAGCGTGATCCAAAATACGTATAGAAGAATTGGCTATATGACTAGGGAGGCTAAAAAAGCCACATCAAAGCAATTCATCTAAAAAGCAATGTTGCTATTTGTTGACATTGTGCTCATTCTTACTTTTATATGCGCAAATGTCAAATTGCAATATTGCTTTTCAGATGAATTGTTTCAATGTAGGATTTTTACTTTTTTGCAAGAGGAAAACCACACTGACCTATTTTTCCCTAAAAAGTGGCATGGAGAAGGCTACATCGACAAGAGCGTGGCTCTTAAATTAGTAATGTGTGTGAGACTTTTTACAAAATCAAAAATGATTGTTATGTGTTTGATCGCTATGTATGTATGTGTGTATGCACGTCTGTTACTATTTAACTGCTAGACCACCTGTCAAAATTTAACAAATGAGGTGTCACTAGAAGCGTCTTGATTGTCCAGTGGTTGTAGGTTAAGTGAGGTAGCGGTAAAATCAATGTGGCGCCCTCTAGAGGACAAAATGAGGACGAAAATATTTTTTTCGAAGGCTACATGTTGAGTATCAAATGAAAGGGCTTAATTTGCACATTTTAAATATGAACGTATTATTATCTTTGCTTCTATTTACGCGATATTTACGTTTAATTGATAACAATTGCTCAGAATTACATGACATGGAAGAGGATAGGACATGATGATGAAACCCACATTCCCGAGAAATGCATTTTCGCAAGTATGTGAGCTAACCTGTATTAGGCTGGTTTTCCCGCGGGTTGGAAGGTCAGGCAGGCAGTCGCTTATGTAAAAAACCGGACCTGTCAAATCTTCAGGTTACGTTAGCGGGCCCTGTGAAAAACGGGATAATGCTAAGGAGATGATGATAGTGACACAACCAACCAGTTTTCTTCTTCTATCGTGTGGGTTGTATGGTGGATTACCAACCCCATCAACCCTGGTGTCAGGGTTACTATTGACCCGCCAAAGGCCCCTGACATGGCTCATGTAACGACTACATACATCAGTAAGTAGTAACCGGGACCAACGGCTTACCGTGCCTTCCGAAGCACGGTTCATTTTTCTTTCGGACAATCAGGTGATCAGCCTCTAACCAAACTCTCTCTCTCTTGGTCGGTCCCTCATATCTGAGGATCGTGGTCAGCATCAGGGTTGCACCTGGAGCGTATGATCTGCCTCCAACGGTGTAGAACTTGGATGACGACGCGTCTTTCACTTGATCAGTCCATCTAGTCGGTGAACCAAACTAGGGATCCCAAAATGACACAACCAGTAATTCTATTCTAAAGAACTCCTTTTAATATTCTCCATTCCCCAGCTTAAAGCAAATCTTTATTAAAATTTAATCAAGCTACAAGAGACATTAAGAGTAATTATCATTTCTAAGCTAAATAATTCTCAAAGCTAACGCTACAGTCAGGGATAGAAGCGAGAAGGAATTATAATGTTGACGTCACAAGTGCTTTGAAGATCGAGAATAAGAATAAAAACTATAAGCTCAAAAGTAGACGGCAGTGTTCCTAAAGACAATTCTCCACACTGGCCTCGATTCCTGCAGACACCTCCTAATTTTATTTTAAGTTATACCCGTCATTTTCTTATCCGCCGAAAAGGAAAGGGACGGACGATTGTCAACAAGTTAATTTATAAAACGAATGAATAACCCGGGCGAATAACTTACGCATCTCGCTGGTATGCAGTGCGTTTGACGTGCTGTCTACTTAATTCTGTCGGGTTATTGGCCGATGTAAATTTTTTGGACGGTTGTTTTAGATTTCTGCTTAAAATTGTCGTGTGTTCCACAAATTTTATGCCTTTCGATTACCCGTCCCTTTCTTTTTCAGTGAATAAGAAAATGACAGGTATAACTTAAAATAAAATGAGATGGTGTCTGCAGGAATTAGCACCATTATCCAGCTAAACTTCGTTATAAGTTCCTATAAAATGTAGAGCAACGTGGAGTGTATGATGAGTTAGAGTGTGTGGGTTATGAGGTATTATGGGTCATGGGTCTTTGGCGACTCAACAATAACTCTTGACACCAGGGTTGCTGAGATTGGTAAGATTACCAATCTCAGCAAGGATGAGTTCACATCCAACTCATCCTTCAGACGGGATACACTCCACGTTAGTAAGAGACGACTACTTACTTACATCATATTCTTATATAAATATTTTACCACTTCTCTTCCCGACAGTACCGATGCAAACCTTGTGAATAAACAACAAGTACATGCGAGTGGAACATGTTTATGCAATATGTCATTCCATCGCATCGCAGCGCACCGTGCTGAAGCTAACTTTTGCCGTAGTAAAAAGAAAACAGTGGCTTAATTTCTTACAAGTGTCTGAATAAGGAATTGCAGAATAAAATAATAGATTCTACTCGTATATTTTATATATTTTTTCATTGTTCTCCTGTATCTCTCCGGTCCTATTCACATTTTAAAAATCAAATCAAAAATCTCTCTTCTCCGCTTAGCGAGAAAGCACGACATTTAGTTAAAATTGTTAAAAAGGGATTGGATGGAGGCTACCAAATTAATTGTTATTTTATGATTGATGTTTCATTTTGCATCAATACGAGGATGACATTTTCTTGTAAGAAAAAATCCTCTATAAAATTTAAGGATAATGAAAAATAATATGAAAAACTGTACAGTCATAAACGGAGTTAGAGCGGATAAACTGAACAAAGGCATTTATTTAATAACCTAAAACTTCTTTGATTATTTGTAAAAAAAATATAAGTTTTTAAATAAGGCACCATACGCCCCTGGTAAAGCCATTTCGCCCGCGCTCGATACCATACCCGTACTTACCTGCTGCTTTTTATTTGACTATGGCACGTTGTAAAGCGGACTTTTACGAGTTCGTACAAATTCGTACATATTCGTACGAGCAAAATGAATAGTCTTATTGCAACTTAAATATTACACGTTTGAGTTGCATGAGAACATTTTTGATGAAAAATTTCGCCTACTCGCTTTGCGCTTGTAATTTTACGAAAGTTTTTCCGGTTCAGAATTATTTGAAGTAGCCTTTTCTGAATGTTCAGTTGTTCATTTATGTGAAACGTTGATTTTTTATTTTATTTTATACCTAAGGACTAGCATTCCGTCATAGCCTGGTTGCGGCTTTGGAATACAGCCCCTGTAGGGATAACAGAGGGGTTAAAATGGCCACATCGAAGCAATTCATCTAAGAAAGCAATATTGCTATTTGACATTAATTTGCATTGCGCACTTACTTTTATATGCGCAAATGTCGAATTGCAATATTGCTTTCTTAGATCGATGTGGCCATTAATATCGGAGCCCGAGGACGTGAATACGGTATTTATCCAATCTGTCCTACGCCCAGTCCGGGCCTGCGCAGTTACTATTTGCATTATATAAGTATGTAGTAAAAAAAAAGTTTTCATCTCAAGCTCCTCCGTGCTTCGGAAGGCACGTTAAGCCGTTGGTCCCGGCTGCATTAGCAGTCGTTAATAACCATCAATCCGCACTAGACCTGCGTGATGGTTTAAGGCCCGATCTCCCTTTCCATCCATAATATGGAAGGCCCGTACCGCAGCAGTGGGGATGTTAATGGGCTGATGATGATGATGATGATGAAGTATGTAGTCCTTACATGGCTGCTCAATAGTAACCCTAACCCAAGGTTGATGAGGTTAACAAAACGTCGTGCGTAACAGAAAAGCTTCAATGCCAAACATTTGTAGTTTCAATTTTACCCTGGAATAAAATTAATTCCAACCCCTGGCCCCAGGGGGGCCAGAGCCATCTTCTCTGCCCTCCACTGAGACAATTCCTGTATTTCCGTCGCAAAGTTCATGATTTTTTATGTTTTGTTTTTATTATTTTCAATTCTGATACTTTTGGATGTAGCTTCTCAATAAATGTTTCTTGTTTCTTGTTTCTTGTTTCTTGAAAATTTCACTTGATATTGACTCAGAATAATGAGCTGAATCACCCCCGCAGTACGATGTCACTTATAACCATACGTACTTGTACGTATTTGCACGGGGTGTAAGTGACATCGTAACGAATACTGAGGGAAAGATTCAGACCATGATTCTGTCCCTTTCCTCTTCGGCGGATAGGAAAATGACAGGTATAACTTAAAATAAAATAAGGAGGTGTCTGCAGGAATTGGGGCCAACATGCGACTAACATCAGCATTATTACGCACATACTTTCTATTCCATTCAGGACTTTTTCCGTAGTCACGTCACATACTTACTGTGCAAATGTTTACGAGACATTTTCTTCTTATTCTACTGAAATTCTATTAAAATAGAACAAGGGATTTTTTAAAGATTTCTTTCCTCGAAAATCTAGATGTATTATTTTTCCTTTTCTTTTCTGATGTTTTTCTTTTTTTAACCATTCATCTATTAAAGCAATATTGCCATTTCAAGATAGATATAAGGAACCGTATGATGGGTGACAGATTATCAGTCGTCCGCCCAACCAAATAATCATTAATATTAATAAAAAACTAAAAATCAAAAAACTTAAAACTCGTAGTGCGCGCCTGGCCTAAAGGTCTTTGCAACCAGGCCAAAAATAAGAAACAATATTATTTTTAAAATCAGATGTTTATTTATTGTTTATCAATATTTTTTTAATTAAAAACTTAAACAAAGATTTGTTTGGCAAAGCAAATATTGAAACATTGAATATTGAAAGACCACATCAAAGAAGACCTAATCAAAGCCCTCCCTCCGCCGTACCGGATGGGAACTTTTTCTAGATTAAAGTCAATTCTTTATTCAAAATAAACACGTCAAGAAATATGTATATTTTTTGTTCTTTATTTTTGAAAGAACAACATCGCAATGAGGGACTTTCCAATCGGCGTTTCCCGAAAACACGATAGATGGCGTTGATAAGGTTTTTTTACGTTTAAACTTCTAATTTCATGGATAACAGACATATAATGCATTTTTTATCGTTGTTCTTATATATAAATGATGACTTTTTCATTACACCAAGGTACAATTACAACTTCCACCCATTATTATTCTGATAAAAAAGCAATATAGGTAGCAACATCATTTTATACATCATCATTATCATCAGCCCATTAACGTCCCCACTGCTGGGGCACGGGCCTTCCCTATGGATGGATAGGGAGATCGGGGCTTAATGAGGAAGAGAGGCGCCTCGACCCTAAATCGAATGTGTAAGAGTTCGAACAGTATCCTGAGTGTGCTGATCGGCAGGTGGGACGCGCCTATGTTCGCGCGGTGGATGCGATTGCACACATCTGGCAATCGTTAACTTAGTTTGTGTTTTCTACTAACAATAGGTTAAGACTGCATTTTTACTAACAACTATGGATTGTAAGTCTGAAATAAATGATTATTATTATTATTATTAAACCATCACGCGGGCCCAGTGCGGATTGATGGTTATTAACGACTGCTAATGCAGTCGGGACCAACGGTTTAACGTGCCTTCCGAAGCACGGAGGAGCTCGAGATGAAAACTTTTTTTTTCTGTGGTCACCCATCCTATGACTGGCCTTTGCCAAAAGTTGCTTAACTTCAACAATCGCATACCGAGCGCGTTTACCGCTGCGCCACCGAGCTCCTCATTTTATACATAATGTGATCCAAATATCAAGCAACAATTAGTTTTATATATGCTTCTGCCATTACATTACATTTTTGAATATTTGTGCCCCAGCAAGGAGAAAATAGGTAATTATCACGTTAAAAGTGAACAACGCCATCTATCGTGTGTTCGGGGAACATCGATTGGAATGTCCCTCATTGGCCAAGTAATGCTCAAAATGCTTCTTGTGTCCACTATTTGCCAGCCATGATCATCAAACTCTATCACAGTGTACATTCTGACTAGAATTCCCAACGCGGACATTAGTCCTACGAGTGCTACATTCAGTTATCAGTCCACAGAGTATGATCATCGACGTGCCGGTTCAGAGAATATTCCCAAAGAACTTACATAAACTCACGCCTATTTCCCACCGGGGTCTCTTGCTTCCTCCACTTTAATCAATCGCTTCATACACGCACGCCGGTTCAGAGTAGATCGTATTAAACCTTTTCTAAGGACATCTCCAATTTGGTCAATGTAAGTTCTTCTCGATCTTCCTCTGCCAGCCCTACCATCAACTTTCGCTTTATATACCGCTTTTGCAATTCTATTATCCTTCCTCCGCTCTACGTGTCCAAACCAACCTAACATTCCCTTCTCAATCTTAGTCACTATATCGTCTTTTACACCACATCTCTGTCTTATCACACTGTTTTTCACTCAACTGCCAATGAATATTGCTAAAAATAAGGTTAAGAACTAAACCCTGACTATAGAAAAATCACTATCTAAAAAGTACAAAACAAAAAAAATCTCTGAAAATTTAATCTGCCCAGTTCTTAGAACGCTTACGTCGGAAGTCGCAGGTTCGAATTCTGTGCTGGATTCGAACCTTAACCAATGACTATCGATTTTTTTTCGAATTCATGTTTGGATCATAAATGATTATCACGTGCTCACATTCCCACTTTGGGAACATTCTCGGGAACGGCATATTACTGGGTATGATGTGAATAGTTGTCGACAAATGTACTCCACGGGCCAATATCGACGATGAACTGTACCGTTTTAGGAATTTTGCTATTGCCAATAATAGTGTTTGGTTTTGTTAAGTACTAATAAAGTAGGTGCTTCGGAAGGCACGTTAAGCCGTTGGACCCGGTTGCATTAGCAGTCGTTAATTACCACCAATCCGCAATGGGCCCGCGTGGTGGTTTAAGGCCCGATCTCCCTATCCATCCATAGGGAAGGTCCATGCCCCAGCAGTGGGGACGTTAATGGGCTGGTGATGATGATCGTATAATCTCTCTCATCGTATAAGAAGACCACGTATGCTCAAAACTGACAGCTAGCATTTCAAGGTTAGCCCAGCTGACGTCATCCGACACTGCGTTGTCATTTGGTAAAAAATCACTGATTTGATTAGTTGGAAACTACTATTACTTATATTGAAATTTAAATGTACTTACTATGGTAACAGCAAAACGCTCAACAAATACGAATAGCCACAAGGAGTCAGAATTATTACCACATAAATTTCATACAGTTAGCAACAAAGTCACGTTGTAGGAAATATTTGGCAAGGCTTCCCCAATGTTCCCAAGTGGAAAAGTGTTAACTTTACGAAGTGTTTCGAGAAACCTGTAGATTGCTTGTTGTTTAAAAGTTATTTTATTATTCAAATACCTACCTACATCTTTATACCTTAACCAGCAAAGTCCAATGTATAGGCATTGAATCAAGAATTATACTTACTAGGTACTTCAAGTAGGGACACTCTCCTCTCCGCACCTCTACGAGTAAGGAGCGAGTGTGATTTACCTCACCCCCCCGATGGGGGCCACTTTAGTCTATTTAAGCCATAATGCGTTAAGGAGTATGGGAACGCGCGCTAACTGTCTGTCTCGTTAGCACGCACGGGGTAAACCAGCACATCATCATCACCAGCCCATTAACGTCCCGACTGCTGGGACACGGGCCTTCCCTATGGATGAATAGGGAGATCGGGCCTTAAACCACCACGCGGGCCCAGTGCGGATTGGTGGTTATTAACGACTGCTAATGCAGCCGGGACCATAGGCTTAACGTACCTTCCGAAGCACGGAGGAGCTCGAGATGAAAACATTTTTTTTGTGGTCACCCATCCTGTGACCGGCCTTTGAGAAAGTTGCTTAACTTCAACAATCGCAGACCGAGCGCGTTTACCGCTGCGCCACCGAGCTCCTCATAGTATTTTATTTTTTATTTTATTTTATTCATAAGATATCCAACAGCAGTTTTACAGGTAAAGTTAAAGTATCTAAATTACATAGTGTGTCTTAGCCAATAACAGGATATCATAGATTGCGTTAACTATTGAACCGAAATTAACAGAAAACAATAACAAAACTTAAATGAACAATACGCTAGTGCACAAACGAGTTACATACAATGGTTTAAAAAGTTAAGAATAATATATTTAAATTATAATTATTTTAACTATTTTAACTACAGCATTAGAGTAATAAGCGAGTGAATTGCAAGACATTAAATCAATCTGAAACAACGAGCAGTAATACAGCTTCGCGGTAATGAGATGAATACGTGAAAATAGTAATGAAACGAAAGTTTACGGCGGCATGCATTGTTTGTTATTTTTCGATAGTTTGTCTAGTACATGTTTCTTTAGATTCTGTTTGGTTGTGTTAAAAATGTCTGTATAACTAAATTTTCTGTTGAAACATTTGGTAGCTCGTGAGATATATTCGTTACGTCCGTAGTTAGTTTTGCTTCCTGGCACATAAAAGATGTCTCGAACTTCGTGTCTAGCACGATTTCTAGGAACGACTAACGATACCTGTGATGTCAGAGTAGGGCTATCGATAGTAGAATTAACTATATCGTGCAGGAAAGCCATATCGAGCATGATACGTCTATTCTCCAATGTGTCCAAATAGTGAAAATTACAGGCTTCTGAGTATGATGGTGGAACAACTTTCATTCTGTAATTAAGGTGCTTGACGAACTTTTTTTGTATGCGTTCTATATTGTCTATGTATACTGTGTACTGTGGATTCCAGATGATACTAGCAAACTCTAGAATGCTGCGGACGTATGCACAGTACACAGTCTTAACACATGAAATGTCATTAAAGGGTTTACACACCCGAAGCACAAAACCTAGGTTCCTGTAAGCTTTATCCACCATGATATCTATGTGTTTGGTAAATAACATTTTGCTGTCTAATTGAACGCCTAAGTCTCGTACATCGTAGACGCGTTTCAAATTCTGATTATTTATTTTGTAGTTGTAATCGATTGGTTTAGGTTTCCGAGTATATGTTATTTGTACGCACTTATCTATATTTATATTTATTTTATTACGTTCATAATATGTTGATAAATCATCTAAATCCTGTTGTAATCTGTGGCAATCCTCTATTTTACAAATTTTAAAAGTATATTGTAGGGATAATATACATATTTAGTGCGTTATGTTCTATAAAAAGTTGGGGGGTTCGTTTCGTTCATAGAATAAAGATTAAATACGTATTGAAAGACCACTCTCCGCCCCACAACCAGCACACAGTAAGAACCTATGTTGGAGTTTGTGGGCTATGGCACCATTAGTATACCCGGCCTCTCCATACAAAAATCTCTTTCTTACTGTGTACCTAACGCGTAAGTGTGAAAGACACAGACAAGACACAAACTCGTAAATAATGATCGGGACGCATGGGCCTCTAGGCGAGGCGGGAGTGACACGGGAGATCATAGTTTTCTTTCTAAGTTTATAATCTAAATGTGTGATGAAGATGGTACTCATGCACTGCTGCAAGTTAATATGTAATCGTCTTCGGTTGACATCGCATAATTGGAATCAAACAGCACTTAACAGGTATGTTCGTGAGTCCTAATTATTCTGTATACCATGGTATAAGCATAGAATAAGAAATAATACTGCGTATAGAAAGCATTCGGCTCTCCACCAGCAGCTGAGCTAGGTTTACTCGGTCTTACTTTAGTCTTCAATCGTATAGCGCCAGACGTCACACTCACAGATGCGCGTATACAATGACGTCAATGTGTAGTGTCTGTGTTTTTTTTTGTATGAAGTGTCCGGGATGAATACTTAGTATTTTCCTGTATTTAATCAACTGTAAACTAGGCTAGACTAACAGCATATCTAAACAGACATCAGTTTCAGGTTCACTCATACATATTAATTCGATGTGAAAACATTATTCTCTATTCAGTGCATTAGCTTTCAAACTGTTTACGAACTAGAGTTTCACTTTGAACAAATTTTCATGCTAAGTGGTTTTGTGAGTCGGTAGAAGACTGATTTTAGAGTTTATTGCAAGTACAATAGAAACTATAAAACTTGACTAGTATATAGAAAGTTTAATATGTATTGCTGTATGTGTACCTAAATAAATAAATAAATTAATTACTGAATCCGTGATCAGGGCTATCTCGCGTGGACGCGTGACTTTCGTCGTAATATCAGGGGTCGAAACCCGGGGTATTATTTTTGAACCTTCAACTTGTGTGCAGAAATATGTTAGTGACATCGTAACGAAAACTTTGAGGGATAATTCAGGCCATGATTCAGACTTGATATCAAGTGGAATTTTCCGTCGCAATAGCATGGAACGGAAAATAATAAAAACCTCTAAAATTTTCATAAATTTTCCAATAGGAAAATTTACTTGATATCAATTCAGAATCATGGTCTGAATCATCCCACTCGGTCATCATCATCATCAATTTAAGAGCCACGCTCTTGTCGGTGTAGCATCCCACATGGTATTCGTTACGATGTCACTAACTCCCTGTATAGGTAGAATTACTTTTGAATCACTCACCTTCAACTTGTGGGCGAAGATATATACCTGTTTCTTGTAAATGGCAAATTCTGATGTGCAACTTGAAATAGGTATGTGTTTTCTTAAACTACTTACTGAATTCGACCTTTATGAGTTTGACTACATAGAGTTCACCACCGCCGCCTAGTAACTGGTATTGGAAAGGCTCTGCTTTTCCCAAGCAGCGAGGTTATTCTCCAAATAAAAACCTTTCTTCGAAAAAGATAGTACTCCCATCTATCAAAAAAAGAGGATCCTGTTTTCACAGGGTCCACTTATCTAACCTGAAGATTTCACAGGTCCGGCTTTTTACAGACCTTCCAACCCGCGAAGTGAAAGCCAGCCCAATACAGGCTAGTCACATACCTCCGAAAATGCATTTCTCGGGAATGTGGGCTTCCTCACAATGCTTCCCTTCACCGCTGAGCACGTGATAATCATTTACGATCCAAAAATGAATTCGAAAACAAATTCGACAATCGTTGACGTCAGGTTCGGTATTCCGGTGAAGTTAGCAGGTTTTTGTGCAATAAAGAATTATAGGTTGATTGATTTATAGTTCCCTTTGCAAAGAACGTCTCGTGCAAATCTGGACACCACTAAACAAACAGGTTGAAATCTAGTCGGGTGCTGGCACGGGCCGTGGTTACGAAACTTATGAATGAAGACGACGAAACCCAGGAGCCATTCATAATAACCAACTTTTGAAGATATGCCAAAAGTAATGGGTACATTTTTATTTCGTTTGCTGCGCTAAAAACGTGTGAAGAATTCTGGTTGTTAATACAATTATGAGTTTGACTCAGTTTCGGATCATACATTATTTATTTATTTTTATTAATTTTGAAGAAGACTTACGGCCGTATCATCATCATCATCAGCCCATTAACGTCCACACTGCTGGGGCACGGGCCTTCCCTATGGATGGATAGGGAGATCGGGCCTTAAACCATCACGCGGGCCCAGTGCGGATTGGTGGTTATTAACGACTGCTTATGCAGCCGGGACCAACGGCTCAATGTGCCTTCCGAAGCACGGAGGAGCTCGAGATGAAAGCTTTTTTTTGTGGTCACGCATCCTATGACCGGCCATTGCGAAAGTTGCTTAACTTCAACAATCGCAGACCGAGCGCGTTTACCGCTGCGCCACCGAGCTCCTCAATACGGCCGTATACCTTTTCTAAAATAATTAGCAGATATTAACTAAAGACTAATTACAAGTCTCTACCTAATAGTGGCTAAGTTATATAATACCCTTTTACAGTCATAAAAGTGATTTTCGAAATACCTAAAAGTAAAACTAAAGTTAATGTAATAAATACTCTATACTATACGTACATAATTAATAAATACTCTCACTTTAGGCTATGCTCCCACGGCATCTCTCTGTAAGAAGAACTCTGTGGCTTCCGACCTGCTGTTGGTGCCAAAGCCTTAAGTGAATTATTCTTTAGATGTAAGTGCACTCAACCTAAGTTGTTAGTACTTACTGCAAGCACTTACAGCATTCGACGTTCAAAGTTCAATAATAGTATTTTATTACTCTTCCCCTTCCTTGAAACTCGTGGAGAAAGTGTTCGATGAGGAAGTAACGCACTTATTCTATGTTGATTCTTTGCTTTTTTACCCTTTAGATTTGCCTCGGATGGGGTTAGCTTCTTGGCCGGACTAATGAAGAGCATTGAGGGCTTTTACTCCGGATATAACGGCCTCCATGGTCTAACCTAGAAGTGAGCCCCACGCTCAAACAAACCTCCTCCTCCTCTGGGTTTGAGCGTTGGGCTCACGATCTGGAGGTCCCGGGTTCAACTCCCGGTGGGGACATTGTCGAAATCACTTTGTGAGACTGTCCTTTGTTCGGTAAGGACTTTTCATGCTTGAATCACCTGATTGTCCGAAAAAGTAAGACGATTCCGTGCTTCGGAGGGCACGTTAAGCCGTTGGTCCCGGCTATTAGCCGTAAAAACACCTCCACCAACCCGCAGTGGAGCAGCGTGGTGGAGTATGCTCCATACCCCCTCCGGTTGATTGAGGGGAGGCCTGTGCCCAGCAGTGGGACGTATATAGGCTGTTTATAAGTCTGACATTTTATCACGCTTTTCTATGACGTCACAGTGTGCTTTTTCATACAAATCCCATAGTAATTTAGTGTTTTGACGTTTAGTAAAAAGTAACTCATTTGACTAGTTGGAAACTGGCCTATTCATTAGCAGCGCCAACAAGGGCCATCACTATTTGTCAGCTATTCTCGCGACCGTTACGTCATGATCGCGAGAATACCTAAATAACAAGAACCAGATGGCAGAGCTTTTGTTCATGTCCACTTTAATTTCATGATTAAGTGGCCGCGTCGAATTTAGAAATAGGGAAACAGTTGCAGAACGGGGGCTCCGGCCAAGTAGTTAATGCCATCTGCGGCAAATCTACAATAAGTCACGTCAAAAAAAAAAAAACAAAAAAAAAGCACATCGAGGTATTTGCCAGGTCACGTTCCCTAATAAAAATGAAGATGGCGCATGGCGATGTATAACTTCGTAATTTCACGGATTTCAAACATATCGTTGCTGAGTTTGCAAAATCTTTGAGTTATGAGAAAATAGGTAATTATCACGTTAAAGCTGTACAGTCACTTTTGGTATCAGCTAAAGAGGAAATGCTTTCAGTCCATACAATCTTATGGGGCAGGCCCACCGCGGTGCACGGAGACGCTACGCTTCGTTTTGTAAGAAAATGTACAGTCATGAGCAATATAATGTACCCACTGTAGGACTCTGTCGCACTAACATATTTGACATTTAGCGAGACTTACAGTTCAATTTGTCAAAAAAGTTAATGTGGCATGGTACCAAAGTGTATACATATTAATGCTCGTGACCGTACAGCGCCATCTATATTGTTTTTGGTGTACGTAGCCTGGAAAATCCCTTATTATCCCGTTGGAGTTATACAGCGCCGCGCAGGGCTATTTTTGTTTTTGAAAATGTGGACTGGAATTTCTAACATTGTTTGGCATATGTAGATTAACTCTTGTAAAGAATAAATACTACATGCAGAACTGTAATTCTCCGCCCCGCACTAATTCGCAGCTAGGTTTACCTCACCCCCTCTGACACACGTCACTGCGTGTCATGATGATGAACTAATTATTAAGATTGACACATTTAATTAGGAAGCCGATATCTGTAACCTGTTTAGGCGATGGCTATCTCACTAAATTATTACTAGTCCATTGCGAGTAATAAGCTAGCCCACAGCGACAAGGATAAATTATATGCCGGTAAAGAACGCTCATAATAATATAGGGTATTATTGGTGCTAATTCCTGTAAATACCGTCTAATTTTATTTTAAGTTATATCTGTCATTTTCTTATCCGCCGAAAAGGAAAGGGACGGGTAATCGACAAGCATAAAATTTATGAAACACACGTCAATTTTAATCACAAATCTAAAACAACCGTCTAAAAATTTTACATTGGCCAATAACCCGACAGATTTATGTTGACAGCACAAGTCAAACGGTTTGCATACCAGTGAGATACCTTTTTGATTCGCCCGGGTTATTCATTCATTTACTCATTCTTCCTAAAATTAAGAGCTGTCAATCATCCGTCCTTTTCCTTTTCGTGGGATAAGAAAATAGTAGGTATAATTTAAAGTTAAATTAGGTGTCTGCAGGAATCGGGGCCAGTGACATCGTAACGAATACTCAGGGCGATGATTGAGACCATCACTCTGAGTTAATATCAAGTGGAATTTTCCGTCGCATTTTTTTCTTAGTTATTTAAAAATTATTTTCAATTCTATACTTTTGCGATGGGAAATTCCACTTGATATTAACTCAAAATAATCAGCTGAATCAACCCTCTCAATATTCGTTACGATGTCACTTGCACACTGTACAAGTACATACAGTAACCATACAAGTAGGTATGGGTGTTAGTGAGACTGTAACGAATACCGGGGGGGATGATTCAGACCATGATTATGAGTTGTCCTGTCGGAAAATTCGTGAAAAATTTAGTGTTTTTCTAAAATAGTTTCCGTTCCATACTTTTGACCTCACAACCTACTTCAGAGTATAAGAAGAATAATCCTTTAGTAAGATAACATTAAATGACCAATTAGGCGCCCTATTAAGACACATCACTTAACCTAAACTAACGCATTCAAACAATCAGAAGAAACTGGCCACATTTATCAAATAGGTATACCCTATCTTATTCCAGTAGGAATTTGACAGTGATTAGTTGCAGCGATTTCTCATAGCTATTTCAACGATCGCAGAAACACATATATTTCTGTCGGCCCAGATTTCTACTTCCCGAAATAATTATATGAAAAGTTAAATTTATGAAATTATTATGTTTCAACGTAGTTTCAACGCTAGGTTTCACTGTCGCTTCCTAGTTGCAATCTTTTTCTATTTATATTTTACAACAGCTTTCAATATACATTTTACAATAGTGTCAATGCGCGCTAAAAGTTACATCTGTCCATGGTATAAATATAAGAAGACCAGGTATGCTCAATCCTATGACAAGCCGCCATTGCTAGCCCATTGATGACGTAAGTGTTACCATTCAATTGGCATCTCCAACATTCCAAGGACGTAAATTTTATTATTGAAAATTAAGTGAATTACTACTATTTATTTACTACTATTTTGTCACATATTTAAAAATCATTAAAACTGTACGTAAATATTTTACTAAAAGTACAAAATTTCCTTGCAAAGTAAATTAAAACATTGGACCTGGGTAATATATTTATTTACGAAATGGCAATGTGGGGTGGGATGACGTCAGCTGGGCTTGCCTTGAAATGCTAGCTGTCAGTTTTTAGCATACTTGTAGGCTCTGCACGGTAACCGCGCCGCGCGATCTTCGACCAATAGCCGTTTGACGGATTTATTGGATTATTTATCGCACTACGCGCGATAATAATGCTATGTCTCTGCACGTTATATTATACCATCTTGTAATTGTTGTAGACGTGAGCTATGTCTGAATAGCTCATTATAAAAACGACTGTGTGTCAATGAGGTAGTCAGAGGTATATCCATGACAAGATGAACTAAGTACCCACACCTGAAGAACTTTCGTGTTAGACCATCGCGATAGGTGGTGAGCCATATCGCCGTCTATAATGATCTAGCCAAATGAAGAATAGTATTTTATGCAACAGTTGTATAAGAAGGGTCAAAAAATGCGAGTGGCGTGAGTTGCGATGTGAGCCTTAGCGAACATCGCAATAAGAGACGCCACGAGCATTTTTTGACCTAGTTATACAACGTTGCATACAATACTTTTTCTACGACGACGTCATTTTTCCTTTTTATTTTATACTTTTTAGTGTTTTGAAACGAAACACAAAAATTTTCCAATTTATTTTCCAACGCGCGGGAAAATGGCGGCAAATGTATACTTTTTTTTATAGTATATCTATGGCACCAAACAAAGTAAAGGTGCCAGTTTCCAGGTCAAAAAAAAAAACAACAACAATGCTTTTTTGGCGACATTATAGTACAGTTACACTTTGTAAACAATGCTTTTATAGGCCATAGAGCGTACACTTTTTCAAAGAGTTTAATTATGTATGTACTTATATTAGACTTTTTGGTTATTTAAATGCCAGATTAAAGTAGAGGAGTAGAAAAAAAATAATAACTCATCATGGTGCAAGTCCGATACCGCCTCCAGTTTAAGAAGCACTATAGTGACCTTTTACATGATGATATAAATATAAAATGGGCACAGAAATGAAACTGTTTGTCTCCCAAAATAATTTATACGGAAAGCCAACCTTTAAACGCATGTGTTCATGTAAATAATTTATCAGAAGATTAGGAATACCAATTTGGCGTTTAAACTATTCGCAATTGCAAATAATTGTCGTGGATACCACTGATTTTTATTCATGCCGCTTAATATATAGTGAGGAGCGTGAGTGAACTGATTCATGGGAAATTAAATATGAGTTAACTCAAAATAACTATCGTGGCCGGTTTTTGGCCCAATTTTTCTTCCTTTATTTGACCGATGGGATGATAAAACATAAACATACATAAACAGCCTATATACATCTTACTGCTGAGTACAGGGTTACCCTCAATCATCTGGAGAGGGTATGGAGCATACTCCACCACGCTGCTTCATCGCAGGTTGCAGGATGATTGAGGCGTGTTGAGGAAACTCCCTAAATAGTTTTTTTTATTATTTTAAGTTTAATATTGTGTGTATTCTTAGTTTAAGTTATTTATTGTATGTTGCTTCAGTTGAAGTTTTCTTATGCCTAAGAAACAGGTAAGATTCACTACCTTAAACTCACTAATCTATTTTTAGGCATCTCCTTATTATTATTATTTTTCTATAGTTTTTTTAATATTTATTTGGATAAAGGCTTTCGTCGCTGAGCGACTATGTCAACCCTGTTGTTGTTACAAAAATCTTATTCTTTAATTTTTATAAGCTTATTTATAAGATAATATAATATAATACAAAATTTCGACTCTGGTTCTGATAATAACATATTTACACATCCAACTTGACTTAAGTCGACGCCGGCTTCCAATTCTATATTTTTCATTCTGTCCTTTTTTTGACGTGACTTATTGTAGATTTGCCACAGATGGCATTAACTACTTGGCCGGACAAATAGGGAGCGCTGAAGGTTCTCTCTTACCCGGTACAACGTTTAAGACAACAGGTCTGAGGGTGCCCAGTTGGGCGCAAACCGCGGCTCAGGGCGTCGTCTGAAAGGAAAAATATTTGAAAGAATTAATCGACCCTAGTGGGTCGATAGCGGTAAGCGCTGATTGAGGTAAGTCGTCGACCACGCCGGTGGGGTCGGTATCGGGGCCCTGAAGTGTTTGGTGTCGCGAGCTGATTGGCTGCCTCTATGGCTAGAGTAATCGGGTCGTCGGGGTCGTATATTACGTCCTTCGTCCATTCTGTCCCAATACGGACACACTCCACCAAAGCGTGGTAAACGTCTTCCCTTCACCTCTATGGTGACATTATACTTATACTTACTTAAGTAAATGTTGTCCGTGTATTTGTTTTTTCAATTTTATTGTTATTCGACTTTATAACCTCTAATGGAAAACCCAAGACGAGTATTTATTATTATGAATTCACGACCGTTGCTTTTAATGTTAAATGGAAAGCGGTGTTCTCGTATAAATAAAAGCGATATAAAAGATAAGGATATATCTCTTTTAGATAATAGTTAGAAATTGCTATTCACCCACGAAACATTATAAATTATGTTATTTTATTCGTTATGAAACAAACCCTTATTTTGTTTTCGTAAGACTATATGGCTCTTACTACACCGATAAAGGATTACGAGTTACTTCGTGATTTTAATAAACTGTAATATTTATTAAACCACATAATTCTCGTACGTCTGTTTGATACGATTTATGACATTGTCATCAACAATTGTCGCGAAACAATTTCCTTCAATCAACGCTTATCGCTATCGACCTACTAGGGTCGATTAATTCTTTCAAATATATTTCCTCTCAGACGACGCCCTGAGCCGGAGGGCCTGTTGTCTTAAACGTTGTACCGGGTGAGAGTCTTCAGCGCTCCCGATTTGTCCAGCCAAGTAGTTAATGCCATCTGCGGCAAATCTAGAATTATTCTAAAACTATAAAAAAAAAGTCGCGAAACATTTGTCCGGCCAAGTTAATGTAATTTGCGGCAAATCTACAATAAGTCACATACTTCATAAAAAAAAGAAAAAAAATCGCAAAACACGTCACCTAACACATTGGTCTAACAGAAAGCTCGGTGAGATGGACTTAGTCTACCTTGCGATGGTTGTACCTCTGACAACCCCATTGGGATATAGTCGTGAGATTATGTTATGTTTGTATGTAGTCGTGTAGATGCACTTTTTTCCACCACACTACACAACTAAATAAAGTGATGTGCCGTTCCCGAGAACGTTCCCAAAGTGGGAATGTTCCCGTTGTAAAAACACTGGCTGCTTTTCTTTTTCAAATTGTTCTTTTTTTGTACTCTAATCGTATCTGCTGAAAGGTTAGATAATAAAGCTCCTTTTCCATAAATTCGCGCCTTTTACTTTTGAGAACGTTCCCAAAGTGGGACTGACCACATAACTCTTCAAACACGATTCACTCAACTGACATGACTCATAAAATAATGATGAGTCAGTTGGCACATCACTAGTTCCTTGAAGAGTAGTTTGGCGTTGCTCCAAACAGTTTCGAGCGTGCCGGCCGCGTTAGCGTCACGGTGGTATGAAAATGAGATTGGAAATATGTAAGTGTTACAGATCGTGTTTATGTTGTTGTGTTGTATATGTCGTGGCCAGATCTTAGAATCGGTCATTTCATGATGTGTTCGACCATATTTTATCATGAAATGGTCATATATCATGAAATAGAATATCACTCACACTCACTCACTTTTTGGAATAAATAAAAAAAAAAAAAACTCGTTGGCCACATCCTGATGTAATTCGGCCAGATCAATGAACACAAAACGTTTAACGATATGATCAACTAAATGCATGTTTACTTCATGATATGGTCAAACGTTGACGATCATATCGTAAAATTAGTAACATTATCCACCGGTAGTGGCGCTGGTGTCGATTATATTTAAAACTTAATTGATATTATAATCGATGAATAGATGTAATTGTAACAAGTTACGTGGACTAGTGGTTAGAGCGTTAGGCTCACGATCTGGAGGTCCGGGTTCGATTGCCGATGGGGACATTGTCGAAATCACTTTGTGAGACTGTCCTTTGTTTGGTAAGGACTTTTCAGGCTTGAATCACCTGATTGTCCGAATAAGTAAGATGATTCCGTGCTTCGGAGGGCACGTTAAGCCGTTGGTTGAGGGGAGGCCTTTGCCCAGCAGTGGGACGTATATAGGTAGTTTATGTTATGTAGATGTAATTGTACAATTTTCCATATCGATTAGGTAAATAATTTTGAACCCAAAAAATAATCGACTATTCGCATTTTTAATACATCACCATAACATGGACACTGCCAGTGATAACGATATATGGCCAAACGTTGATTGAAATATCATAAAAGTTGACGTTTCAACGATATGGTCAACTTAAGTACATCATGAAATGACCAATCCTAAGATCTGGCCACGACATAATACCACCAACAAGACATTTTTTTGTAAGAGAAATGTTATTTTTTTTAACAAATGTCATTTTTTTTAGTCTTATTCAATATCACGACGATATTATTATCTTATGTAGATTCCCCTTTTATAGATATTTTAGTTAAGTACATTGAAACATTGAAAGTACTTTTTGATTTCGCGGTCCATATCAAGACAAAAACTGTTATTTTGGAATGACGGTTGCCACCGGTCGTGACGCCGCGCGTCGACACGGCGTGTCGTTGCGTACCGGCCGGCACCGCACCGTAGACATGGGTCCACGGCCTAAGGGTGCCTTTCCACATTATGTGAAGCAATATATATTTTTTTAATTCCCCACACATTTTCTATGGGATTTAGTTCAGGATGATATGGTGGTGTAATTGATATCTCATGGTTTCCAGGATTTGTACCGGGTATGGCATTAGGCTCACCTCTATTACTGGGGAGGATTGGATGCATAAAAACTTATGCCTGCCCCTTTAGGGATATAGGTGTGATGCTATGCTATGTGTGGTTATTTTAATGGTTAGTTTTATTCGCAACAAATAACCGCCAGTCCTAAATGAAACAATAAAATTTTAAGTGGTTTTAATAACTTGTCGTTTCTATGAATTCACTGTTTTTAATGGTTAAATAAATTCTTTCAAAGTTTATACCTACTTCAATTAAGTTATTAAAACAATAAAACAATGAATTAATGAATTCCGTGGAAAATGTCGTTAAATTTAAGAATTATGATTATTTTCATTATAAAATGTACTTAAATGTAAATGTTGTACTTAGTTAAGAGTCTTTTTGTAATTATTTCTTTTTATTTTGGTGCAATAAAGTGTATTTGTATTGTATTTTATTGTATTGTAAATGTAAATTTTCTGTGAACTTACATATTGGTGCTAATTCCTGTAAATACCATCTAATTTTATTTTAAGTTATATCTGTCATTTTCTTATCCGCCGAAAAGGAAAGGGACGGGTAATCGACAAGCATAAAATTTATGGAAAACACGTCAATTTTAAGCACAAATCTAAACCAACCGTCTAAAAATTTTACGTCAGTCAATAACCCGACACATTAATTTACTCATTCTTCCTAAAATTAAGAGCTGTGAATCATCCGTCCCTTTCCTTTTCGACGGATATGAAAATGACGGATATAACTTAAAATAAAATTAGGCGGTGTCTGCAGGAATCGGGGCCATTATTTATTATTATTTCGTGCGCCCAACTGGGCACCCTCAGGCCTGTTGTCTTAAACGTTGTACCGGGTAAGAGCCTTCAGCGCTCCCCATTTGTCCGGCAAAGTAGGTAATGCCATGTGAGTTCACAAAAAAAATATTATTTCGTGACAAAATTAGTACGACGACGACTTGGACGCTTGCCGGAGGGACTGGCCGGAATACGCACAGGACCGCGAAAAATGGAAAGAGGAAGGGGAGGCCTTCGCCCAGCAGTGGGATCTTGTAGGCTAGATTAGATTAGATTAGACAAAATTAGTATTTGGTATACTTATAAAAACAAAATACTACCTAAACAAAATACCCTTGACAGTCTTACGCTGACTAATGGTGCATACTTTTTTTATTATTTTTTTGTTTGTAAAAATGTTTTGTAACAATAAATGTATAAAAAAAGAAGATACTTCTCTTGCTTCCTCCATTCATCAATTGTTTCATACACGCACACCGGTTCAGAGTAGATCTTACTGGAACCTTTTTCAAGGACATCTCCAATTTGTTCAATGTACGTCCTTCTAGGTCTTCCTCTGCCAGCCCTACCATCAAACTTCGCTTTGTTACGAAAGCAGTATTGCTTTCGTAATCCTATTATCCTTCATCCGTCGTATGTGTCCAAACCAACTTAACATTCCCTTCTCAATCAAACATATCAGTCATTCTTTAGGTGTTAACAAAACGCCACTGTAAGAAGCAGTAGAACGCATTCTATGCAGATCATGTACGGTCACGAGTACTCATATGTATACACTTTGAAACCATGTCACATTAACTTTTTTGACAAATTAAACCGTAAGTCTCATAAATGTCAAATATGATAGTGCGACAGAGTTATAAAGTGGGTACATGATATTGATCATGACTGTACCTATAATATAACTACATAATATAAATTCTAAATGTATCTTATGC
Source organism: Pectinophora gossypiella (assembly GCF_024362695.1). Taxonomy (NCBI): domain Eukaryota; kingdom Metazoa; phylum Arthropoda; class Insecta; order Lepidoptera; family Gelechiidae; genus Pectinophora; species Pectinophora gossypiella. Next base: position 5,634,720 of record NC_065424.1, read on the forward strand.
CTCAGACAATGCACATAACAATTTATTCTCAAATTGTTTTCAATTCTGACATCTGTATGAAAAGAAGAATTTACGTTATGACAATGAAATATAGTTTGTTTTAAAAGGAACTATGTTTCATTTTTCTGGATCTTGTTGAATTATCGTGTGAGGGCAATGCATTTAGATTGTTCTTGAGGGTAGTATTTTACGAAATGTATTTTTCTGTGGTCGAACTGTTACACAGAAAACGCTTATTTTGTTCTAGAACGTAACACAATTTTTCTTCTAGTTTTCTTCTTTATTCTGTTCGATAACACTGGGTCAATGATAAATTATAAAATGCTAATCTAGGAATCAAAAAAAGGAGGAGCTTGGTGACGCAGGGGTAATCGCGCTCCGTCTGCGATTGTTGAAGTTAAGCAACTTTCGCAAAGGCCGGTCATAGGATGGGTGACCACAAAAAAAAAAGTTTTCATCTCGAGCTCCTTCGTGCTTCGGAAGGCACGTTAAGCCATTGGTCCCGGCTGCATTAGCAGTCGTTAATAACCATCAATCCGCACTGGGCCCGCGTGATGGTTTAAGGCCCGATCACCCTATCCATCCATAGGGAAGGCCCGTGCCCCAGCAGTGGGGACGTTAATGGGCTGATGATGAAGTACGACGTTTGACAGCTTGTACTGATGACGTCAAAGGACAGTATTTCCATACAAACTCCATAGAAAACTTTCGTTTTGATGTTTCGTAAAAAGTATCTCATATGTCTGTCTGGGAACTGACATTAGGCAGCCAAATTACTAAATTGTATAACATTTTAAGATTCCATAGAAAACTTTCGTTTTGACGTTTCATAAAAAGACTCTCATCTGCTGTCAAATAGTCTATTATAATCTCAGAACAATAACTAAAGCATAGAAGGAAGGCTAAAATAAGAATTCAGAAACTATAAACCGGCTCTCTTCTAGCTTACGACACAAACTATGAGTGAGAAAAGGACAAATGATTCGCTCTTTGCTTCATTTTTTCCGAGGTTGTCACAACATGAAATGTCATTTGGACCTATTGGACTCATTTTAACTCGGCCAAATACATAGTAACATACATAAGAAGATTTTACTTATATTTACCGAACTATTTGACACGGTCGCGTCAACTGTGTTTACGAGTGTCTTGTGTTCAGATTGTTTTAAGTGATAATTTAACAATATTTTTCCAAATAAATGGAAAGAAACTTTTATTTATATCAAATAATTGAGTGTCTCGACTGTGTGACATTATGTCTTGTGTGGTATGGGGCTGCAGCTCACATTCAGGAAGAAAAGAAAATAGCCAACAACTTCTGTCGTTTCATCGGTAAGTTTTTTGTAATTTTCTAGTGAAATGTGAACTGCTGAACAATTTTAGGAAAGTAATATGTTTTGCTGAATAGATTTGTAGCATAAAATATTTGAGATATCCATTATATTATACGTTTCATCGATGAATACGGAATTGATTTGAGGTTATGTTGATTGTCCCGATTGATCCCTTCGCCCGCGACGAGAAGAAGCAACCGGCCGACTATTCGATTCTAGCTACCTAGGCGTATTAGGGTGCTTCCACTTTGTGGGACATTCTCGTACGTACTAACGGTTTAGGATTTCCTCAGCAGGTTGCTCCCACTTTGTGAGACGTCCTGTTGGTGGCGCCCTCTAGCGACTAAGTTACCGTGTTACATATTTCTGCAGTCTGTTACTCTGGAATAAACGCATTTACGTGGACCCCCTTGGATTTTGTTCTCCGTGAGCTCCCCACTACCACCTCCAAAACCCTTTTACATTGGCGCTCCAACTCGTGGCCTTAAGGGGAAGACCTTAGGCAAGAATCCACTCTGGCGAGCAAACGAAGATCGACATCCCCAAAGTTCTACGTCACGCGTTCCGGACGGACTACAGCACTCCGCGGGAAGACCAAGAAGGCACCGAACATGGCGTTGTCACCCGAACAGTTCGAAGTCCTGTTGAATGATCAGCGACGTCATCAGTCCGAACTCATCGCTACCCTGGCTGGTGCGAACAAGAAGACCCTCGTCGATTGCACGGCTCGTTTTGGTGGCAATAAAGACTCAGTGGAATCATTCTTGGCGGCCCTTCAACTGTTTAAAGAACTTGAAAAGTTGACCGACAGGGACGTCATTAAGGGACTGCCTCTGCTCCTCACTGACGATGCCAGTGACTGGTGGGACGGTGTTAAGGACACTGTGACGACTTACACCGCCTTCAAAGAGAAGATCCGTCAAAAATATGCACCCAAGCAACCTACTTACCTGCTTTACAATGACATCAACACCACAAAGCAGAAGGAAACCGAGACAACCGAAGACTTCGTAGCCCGGAAGCGGTTACTCTTTTCGAAGTTACCAGAGCCGAAGCACCCCGAGACACAACAGATCGACATGGTGTATATGCTGCTTCGACTGGACATTCGTGACAAAATTCCCCGCAATAGTATCGGAACTTTCGACGACCTGATTGAGTCTGCCCTAGGCGTGGAAAAGGTATTGGAGGAGCGAGTCCAAGTCGAAGTTCCATCAACGTCAAAGCCTGCAGTGACTGAACCTGCAGCAACACGTCGTACTGCAAAGGTCAAGTGCGGCTTTTGCAAGAATTCAGGCCATACGTCCGAAGTATGCCGGAAAAGGGCGAGAGCCGAGAAGTCAGCGAGCTTTAACAAGGAAGCTAGTCCCAACAAGATGGTGGATCTCCCTACTACGACGACCCCAAAGGTATCGTGCTACGGATGCGGCGCACCAGGTGTTGTTCGTACGAACTGTCCCAATTGTGCAGGGAAGAAGTCCCAATATATAAAAGCCGAAGACATCAGTTTCTGCGCTCTAAACGTCAAGGCATGTGTCAGAACGCGGCCTATAATGTTCCTCGAGGTTGGTGGCATATACGGACACGCACACGTGGACACCGGTGCCAAAGCGAGCATAGCCTCTTACTCTTTATACCTGAATCTCATTGAAAAGGGCTATACCTTCAAGGAAGAGCAGGTCAACCTTAGCCTTGCTGATGGTGTCGCTAAGGTACAGAAAGTACTAGTGGTTCAAGTGACCGTGAGACTCAATGACCGATTCATACCCACCACATTCCTTGTCCTACCGGAGTCCAGGAATAATAAAACCCTTCTGGGTATAGGATTTCTAGAGGCAGCTGGAGTAATCCTGGACCTGGCTCAATTTACGTGGAAGTTTTACGACAATGATACAGTGTACGAGCTGTATACGGAGGATTTTGCTAAGTTTACGGAGAAGGCACCCCGGAATTTACTTGGACCTCGGATAAACTCAGAGGACGCGGCGACACCTATCTCTATAGCCTCCATGGGAAGAAGCATCCCAGACGGAACACCGACTGCCGATCAATGCGCATCCATCCATCCTAAAGTACGGCGTGTAGCCCAGAGTACGCCTCAGCCAACAACTATTTTCGACGGATACTCACCCAGGTTAGAGTTCATGTTTCGAGACGCCCAGATGACTTTCGACCAGCCAGAAGAAGATCTCTCTCCACACACTCATATGTTGTTCCCAGACACCCGCTACCTTGACATCGATATCGGTGCTCTCGATATCTCCTTACCTCCCAGCAATATGCTCAACGCCGGTCAACAGGCTAAGCTTGAGACACTGCTGACGAAACACGAGCAGTTTTGATCCAGGGGGAGGGCGCAGACGAGCATCCAGCAGAGTATGCTAGTCGCTTACTAACCCCAGCCAAGAAAGTTCAACAGCAACCCACACCTGAAAACACTAGTCGTCGAGGCACAGGTCGACCCCGAAGAAACAATTAGACTTTCCAGCTCCTTCGCCGAGACGTCTTCAGGACCTGAGGGGGAGACTGTAACAACCCATACATTCCACATCATTAGTACCACAAGAAATCCACTAGATGTCGCTGTACAAAATTAGAACGCGCAAGCAAAGTTATTTCGCGATTCAATGTCTACCACCGAGTGGTCTGACTTTTCGATTCTAGCTACCTAGGCGTATTAGGGTGCTTCCACTTTGTGGGACATTCTCGTACGTACTAACGGTTCAGGATTTCCTCAGCAGGTTGCTCCCACTTTGTGAGACGTCCTGTTGGTGGCGCCCTCTAGCGACTAAGTTACCGTGTTACATATTTCTGCAGTCTGTTACTCTGGAATAAACGCATTTACGTGGACCCCCTTGGATTTTGTTCTCCGTGAGCTCCCCACTACCACCTCCAAACCCTTTTACAATTTTTCTTATTTTTTTTTATATTTTGTTATTTTTTTCTTGACCATGACTTTTTGGGGGTGGAGGCCTGGAGTCCTAAAACACAGGGTATCCTAGTTTAGGCTCCAGCCTCTACAAATATTGTATTTTTGTATGTAATTATGTATCCATGTGTTTTATAATTTGTAGAGGAAATAAAGATTTTACTTACTTACTTACTTACTTATTGTCCATAGTGATGTACTAAAATTATCGATACTTTTAATTTTTAGATTTCCTGTAGACGATAACAAAGAGAAAGAATGGATAATTCGCATTAATAGACGAAATTGGATTCCAAATAAGTACAGCCGTATTTGCTCGAAACATTTTACTGCGGATTCATTTATGTGTGTTCCTAATTCAAAGTGGAGGCGTCTTCGAGACGATGCTATTCCTACATTGAACATTATAGATCAGACAGATGAAATGGTGTTTAAATTTAAATTTCAGCCTAGCCTGCATCATCTCACTGCTGGATAGATAGATAAGATATTTGTATCATGTTATCACAACACGTTTATACTATCTATCATTCAACTACATATTATTATGTACTTAATAAACTTAGTATATATACTAAGTCTGTAGTTGTTTTATGTCTAAACAATTATGAGTTGTACACGTTTTATATAAGTAAATTATTATTATCTTTGATTTCAGATATTAAATCCAAAAGTGTCGACTGGATTTACATGAAAAGGTATATCAAATAATTTTCTTTTTTTATATTTTTAACATGATATACATATATAGAGTGTATAATTCAACCAGCTGCACAATGCACTTAAATCAGATATATTTTACTTTTATTTTTATAGATTATTTTGTACATATACTATTTTAACATTATTATTAAACTTTATTTCAGTTAGTTCAAGAAGACGAGATGAAAAATTTAAAAGAAAAGCTGAACAAGTCCCGCCTCAAGATCAAACGACTTAATGAAAAAAAAAAAAACAATGTGACAGGGTGTCACAAAGACAGTTTCTAAGCAAATTGACACTGTTTAGAAATTAATAAATTTGTATTTATTGTAAATATAATGTACATAATTAATAACGTGTGAAATAAATACTTGCTAATGAACAGATTTACGATCTAATTTATATTTCATTTTACCTCCTTTTCTTATTTACTCCTACTCCAACACTCCAGGTTGATACGAACTGCGCCCAATAAAGAATGTAATGAATGTTATAGATTTGTGTAAGCGACTTAGATAAATCTTGACTAAACCTTCCTTTACAAATACAAATATACTTTATTGCACACAACATACAATACTTACAAGTTTTGCACGAAAGATACAGTACACCACCTACCTACCTTTTACTTTCCCTTTCTGTTCTCTTATGAATACTTGTATGCCGTATTTTTTTAAGTATAATGCTATATCTAGTAGGTACGAGTATGGTAATCCTAGTATTGAAACAGCTTGTAGCCCTAGTAAAGACCGCCATTTTATGTTTACAGAGTGGCACGTTTTTTCTGTAGGTATTTCCAGTCCATACTCTTTTCTATGTCTATGGCGTGACCCCATCGGGTCTCTTACCGTCTGTGCGGCTTAGACCCGGCGGCGGCGGTTCCAATTTGCACGGCACGTCGATCGACACCAGTGCACGGCGGATGACATCATAAATAAATTCGAATATTACAAAATACTTACCGATGAAACGATAACAGTTGGCTATTTTCTTTCCTTCCTGAATGTGAGCTGCAGCTCCAAACTAATATAAACCAGACAATATAATCCAAAAATGGTTAGATACTTACCTATCAGAGACAGAGTCTCCTTTCATCAAGAAGAAGATAATTGCATCCTACAAAAAGAAATCTTGTAAAAAAAATTTATCGACATTAATTTTAAGTAAATTTAATTTTATCGACATATTACTAAAGTGAAACCCAACACTAGGCAATGAAAAACTTGTGACAACCTACGAAATTACGAAACAATTTTTGTATATGCGTCTTTGTCTAACATTACGCCGGTTCCGTAAGATAAAGTAGAGCAGAATTATAGAGTTCTGTTGCTATTTTAGCCTTCCTTCTATGCTTTAGTTATTGTTCTGAGATTATAATATATTAAATGATTCACTGACTGGGAACTGATATTATGCAGCCAAATTACTAAATTGTATAACAACATTTTGTGTTTTTTTTTTTTTTTAAAGAACGTCTTAGGCCCCGTGCCGGGTTTTTTCTTGCAGCTTCTTTTCCCCGGCTAGATACAGGTTGTGAGAAGCTGCAGAAGTTTTAGACGGATGAGACGTTCGTTATGGTTGCCTGGAAGAAATCGCTTTAAGCGATAAGGCCGCCATTTGCCATGTACTTAATTAAGAGACTTTTTGTAATTATTTATTTTTAGTTTGGTGCAATAAAGTGTATTTGTATTGTATTGTATTGTTATGTAAAAAATGACGATTCAAAGTGTAACTATGTTACCTACTGAATAGAGATATTTTTGAATTTGAATATCCCTGCGACTGTTTTGTAAGCGACAGTTAACTAAGAGCGAGGCTAGTGCCTTAGGGGGCGGTTAGAGAAATCGTCCAGTCATTAGAGGTTGGACATACGGACATCAGTCCCAATTGGGGTATAAATGCTAACGAGGAATCTGCACTGAATGTATAATGGCAGTAGTTGGACTGTTTCACTTGTAGCAGCATTTAAATTGTCATGTCACACAGACACTCACTTTGAGGCCACTTTGCTGATCACTTTGTGAGACTGTCCTTTGTTTGGTAAGGACTTTTCAGGCTTGAATCACCTGATTGTACGAAAAAGTAAGATGATTCCGTGCTTCGGAGGGCACGTTAAGCCGTTGGTCCCGGCTATTAGTCGTAAAAAACACCTCCTCCAGCATTGGAGCAGCGTGGTGGAGTATGCTCCATACCCCCTCCGCTTGATTGAGGGGAGGCCTGTGCCCAGCAGTGGGACGTATATAGGCTATTTATGTTTATGTATGTATGTCATGCAGATATGGCATTCCAACTTGACATTGTGAGGTAACAGGTTCGAATCTCAGCACGCGCTTAAAAGAATCTTCTTCTTCTTCTTCTATCGTGTGGGTTGTGAAGTGGATGGCCCCTGACATGGCTCATGTACCGACTACTAACTTACATCAGTAAGTAGTAACCGGGACCTAAGGCTTAACGTGCCTTCCGAAGCACGGATCATCTTAATTTCGGACAATCAGGTGATCAGTCTGTAATATCCTAACCAAACTAGGGATCACAAAGTAATTTTTGTGATATATCTCCTCCGGGATTTGAACCCGAGACCTCCGGACCGTGAGCCGAACGCTCAAACCACTGCACCACGGAGGCCACTTAAAATAATGATTTTCGAATTTGTTCTCGAACTCATGTTTCGATCGTAGATTACCACGTTGAGCAGTGGTAAAGTTAAACATCACGGGAAATGCATTTACGGAGGTATGTGACTTAACCTGTATTGGGCTGGTTTTCCCTTCGCGGGTTGGTAGGTCAAACATGCAGTCGCTCTTGTAAAAAACCGGACGTGTGGAATCTTCAGGTTTAAGCGGACGCTGGGGAAACGGGATGTCGCTAGAGAGATAATTATGATCTGTGATAGTGATTATAATTCCTTACAAAACTGTAATAGCTACCAGCGCGGACGTCTCGAAAAAATCTGTAAAAGTGTAGAAAAAGTCTAAACAGCGACTTCTCAACTACACTCTGGCTTACAGCCAACTATATATAAATACAGGGTGCTATATATATAGATCGCGAGGAGCGGAAATCTGTTATTCGAGCCCTACGGTCACGAGCATTAATATGTATACACTTTGGTACCATGTCACATTTTTTTTTTTTGACAAATTGAACTGTAAGTCTCACTAAATGTCAAATATGACTGCCTAGTCAATCAACAATCCATCAAAAGTCGCGGCCAAATCTACGACATATTTAGTAGCTAACTTCGTTTTCGTAAACATGAAATTCGTCTTGTGAGACACGCAACTACTGTAATGCTCCATATGTTCAGTTTTATTGGCTATATTGTCAATAAATAGGTCATGTGAATATGCTTTTGTGTAGGAAAAAACATTATAAAATTGTTTCACGATATAAGAATCCAATCAAAAATATAAATGTGAAATGAGAGCCAAGTTCAATGGTCAGTCCTGAAATGTATGGATAAGTAACAGTATAACATAACAGAGTCCTAAAGTGGGTACATTATATTGCTCATGACTGTACATCCCAACAGAGGATAAAAGGATTAGAAGAAGAAGAAGAGCTATATATAAATACAGATCCCTCTCAGTTTTCGTTACGGTGTTACTAACAGCCATACGTACCCGTACGGCTACCTGTACGTACATACTTTTTTTTTTAATTAATAGTAGAAATTGTACAAAAAGTGACTTAAAGCTAAATATGTCGGCGCGTTGGCGACGTATGCACTCAATTATAACATAATGCAATGTGACAAAGATGGCAGAGACCACGCACTTGTACCTACGGGGTGTAAGTGACATCGTAACGAATATTGAGCGGGAAGATTCAGGTCATGACGAAAAAAAAAGAAAAAAATCTGGTTAATAGTTTTAGGTTTAAATAATTTGAAGACCAAATTATGTACCCAAATTCATACAATAAATTATTTGATTTTATTATTAGATATTCATATCTCCATAGCGTTATCCCGTTATTCACAGGGTCCGCTTACCTAACTTGAAGATTTGACAGGTCCGGTTTTTTTCAGAAACGACTGTCTGTCTGACCTTCCAACCCGCAAAGGGAAGCCCAATATAGGTTAGGTCACATACCTCCGAAAACGCATTTCTCGGGAATGTGGGTTTCCTCATGATGTTTTTTTCTTCACCGCTAATTTTTGGATATTAATTAATTTTCTATTACAAAAGTGTGGAATTAATTATTTTCAATTCCACACTTTTGTAATAGAAAATTATATTTTAAATTATTACGAAAAATTCCACTTGATATTAACTCAGAATCATGAGCTGAATCATCCCCCTCAGTATTCGGTACGGTATCACTAACATCCTGTATAATACAATTGTTGAGTATGTCTGTCAATATAACTTATTGTCTCGACAAAAAATGAAAAGAAACGAAGTATCTTTTGTAAAAGAATTCGCATCAAGGCAATAAATGTCACATTGTTGAAAGAAAAATCTTTATTTTTCGAATATATATATTTTTTATTAAAAGCTGTTTAGTGGATATTTGTTTGCTTTTTTTACTTCAGATATAAAATATTTGTTGTGATTACTTGTCGACTAATATAATCACCTACTTACCTACCGATAAAAAGCAAGAAGATTCCGTGCTTCGGAAGCCGTTGGTCCCAGCTTTTAGTCGTAAAACACAAATCCGCAGTGGGGCAGGGTGGTCTACCTATGCTCCATACCCTCTCCGGTTGATAGAGGGGAGGCCTGTGCCCAGCAGTGGGACGTATACATGTTTATTTTAGAGTCGGGGAGCCTTTTTTTCACGTGACTTTTAACTTGCCGCAGATGGCATTAAGTACTTCGACGGACTAAAGTCGGGGAGGCGAAAGCCGTGAAGGAGCAAGACAGCGCGCGTGGGCTGTCTCGTTTGCACTTATGCGTTCGGCGACATACGGTAAGACTGAGATTTTTATATGCAGTGTCCGGGCTGTCCACCTGTATATTCTTTACCATCGTCCCGCTATCCATTACAGCCAACACACACAGAAGATAAAATCAGCTAAGATATTAAGATCAAACGCGCATATTCGTCTTGTGCACATCAAATGTTTATGTAGGGGACATGTCATTTCCTGAGTTTACAGCGTCATGAAATACGGCTTTGATGGACTAATTTTGATTGGAGAACAGGTGGGGTAATGTAGAGGAAATGGGATGGAGATAATTTTGTTATTGTGTCGCAAACGTTATAAACACCGGGTTCGATTGCAGCCTCCGCGGCACAGCAACAGTACCGCGCGTGGCGCGAATCATATCGACGGCTTCGACCAAACATGTACCGAATGCTATCTACACTGATAACGTCTAACGGTTATTGGCCTAAGGGTGGTATTAATAAACTAATCTCCGCTGACACTGCCCTCAAGATCATGCTTAAGTCCCTGTTTTTATAAAAGAACTGACATTGGCATGATCTTGAGGGCAGTCTCTAAGCTGAGATTAGTTTATCAATACCACCCTTAGTCCTCGATATGATTATTTTTTACCGACTTCAAAAAAGGAGGAGGTTCTCAATTCGACCATATATATATATATATATATATATATATATATATATTTGTCCGGCCAAGTAATTAGTGTCATCTGCGGCAAATCTACAATAAGTCACGTCAAAAAAAGATATGATTCACGCCGCCGCCGAGTTGGGGTCTGTAGGCAAGTTGCTAATAATTATAAAAAACAATAGCTTTTTTAACGTGACTTATTTTTAGATTTGCCGCAAATGACATTAACTACTTGGCTGGACAAATGGGGAGCGCTGAGGGCTCTTACCCAGGACTACATTTTAAGACAACAGGCCTGATGCCCAGTTGGGCGTGACCCTCGATGTATGTTTATGTAAACAGCATTCTCAGCAGTCTAATAAGCATAGAATAAAGAAAAAATACAGAATGAACACTCTCTTAAGTACCATTATCGTAAGTTTTTCTTGCAGCTATTTTTCTCGCCTATACAGACATTTTTATTACAAATAATATTCTCTCGCCAAACTGACACAAGCAGGCTTAGCACCGTAAGCGCGCGACTCTTTCTCGCCTCGACATACGTCACCCGTCAGTCTCTCACAGGACAGCACAGAAAGAGACAGAAGATCTCTGTCGCGGCGAGAAAGAGTCGCGTGCTTACGGTGCTTAGCCCGCAAGTTTTACTTTATGAGAATCTACATTAGTTTTATGTTCTTATGTAATTTAAGATGCAAAGTGTAACTATGTTACCGACTGATGAAGATAGAGTTTGAGTTATCGGTGCCGAGCTAAATTTACCTCACACCCCCGCTGGGTCTTACTTTAGTCTTTAGCCTTAAGCTGTTAAAGAGTAAGGGAGCGCGCGCGAACGGTAGGTCTCGCTTGCACTTACGCGGAAAGACGGCACTTGATAAGTACGAGATACTTGTTTGGAGTGTCCAGGCTGCTAAAAAGGTTTAAAAAAGGGGGAGGAAACCAAGCCGGAAATGAAGCCAGCCGCAATATTCTACGTGGTGTTAACAACCTTTTTAGGTTCCATTTCCGCTGGCGGTATTTGTGTAGATAATGATGTTTGGGCGATTAGTTCGTGTTTCCAAGAACTTTGCTGGACTTAGGGGAAAAAAGCAAAATATGCTTTTAGTTGGTGCTCGTCGTATTCGAAACCTGTAGGGGACAAATCACAAAAATCACTTTCATAAGAGGATAATATGAGAAATAATTATAATCGACAATGACAGAGATAAGACATGTCAGTTTATGTCATTAATGGCTCCGATTTATGCAGACACCTCCTAATTTTACTTTAAGTTATACCTGTCATTTTCTTATCCGCCGAAAAGGAAAGGGACGGATGTTTGACAGCTTTTAATTTTAGGAAGAATGAGTAAATGAATGAATAACCCGGGCGAATCAAAAAGGTATCTCGCTGATACGCAAACATTTTCACGTGTGCTGTCAACTTAATTCTGTCGGGTTATTGGCCAATGTAAAATTTTTAGACGGTTGTTTTAGATTTGTGCTTAAAATAGACGTGTGTTCCAAAAAAATTATGCTTGTCGATTACTCGTCCCTTTCCGTTTCGGCGGATAAGAAAATGACAGATATAACTTAAAATAAAATTAGATGGTATTTACAAGAATTAGCACCATTATCACTCTAAGTGTCGATTGTCATATAATCGTTTGCCACTTGGCTAACTGCCCCGGTTCTTTGCAGTTTCTTGTCATTTCTTCTCTTCAGCCATAACACCTTGTGAAATGACGTAAATTCAAAAATGTTACATTGACCTTCAACAAGTTTATCCATGATAATTACGTTGAATAAATTATTCTGATTTCTGATTGCGTTTCCGCGCAGGGCTATGAAGGATTTCATATTATAATACTACTTGGTGTTTTAAAACACGACTTCTCACTTGTCCCAAAGAGTAGAACAGGTGACATTTCCAGAAAATGTGGGATATGTAAATGTAATTTTGGAGTATGCTACGCGCTATTTCACCATTCTCTTTGACATTTCTCAGGTCATTAGCTCAGAGCAAGATTCTAGACTCAAAGGCGGCAAATGTGTCGCAAAGTAAAAACATACTTGTGTTAGAAGGATAATGTGCACTATTCTTTGCTCTGCTTCCTTTTAATAAAACAGGGGTAGGAATCGCTGTTCTTTTTTTAAAATTTATCTGTGATGTATTTTATTTATATCTATACCTATTTTGTATGTGTATTAGTCTATTATACATATAATTATTATAAGTAAGTAGTGTTCTTTAGATTATGGTAAGATGTCTCTAGCCATAGAGGCAGCCAATCAGCTCGCAACACCAAACACTTCAGGACCCCGATACCGACCCCGCCGGCGTGGTCGACGACTTCCCTCAATCAGCGCTTATCAATATCGACCCACTAGAGTCGATTAATTCTTTCAAATATTTTTCCTCTCAAACGACGCCCTGAGCCGAGGTTCGCGCCAACTGGGCACCCTCAGGCCTGTTGTCTTCAACGTTGTACCGGGTGAGAGCCTTCAGCGCTCCCCATTTGTCCGGCCAAGTAGTTAATGCCATTTGCGGCAAATCACGTCAAAAAAAAGGTATGTAATTTGGTAAATATGTATAAGTATTTATGTATTTGATAAATATACATTACAAAAACATGCCTAAATAGTATTTACTATTTCTTATTTATTTATAGAAATAAGAACAAAACAAAAACAGAAAAGGACAATAGGTTGCCTTGTTTCTCAAGCAGCCATTGCTTCCTTCTGTATCTGTATACTATAAATAAATCAGCAAATTTCCTCTCAAATTAAACTTGGACGATTAAGTTTGAAAAGTATTTAATGAAATTGTACTTTCTGATTAAGTACATAGGAAGTTTGATACCTATCTGTTGAGCAACCGCTTAATTTCAAATCCGTTACCTCTTAATTTTATATTAATTATTCCTTAAATCTTTCGAAGCTTTGGAATGAGCTTCAAACTCGTTATATTTGGGAAAAAAATAGACTTTTCTATTCACGTGACTTACTGTACATTTGCCGCAGATGGCATTAACATGGTATTTTTGGATGGTTTCGCAGCAATCATGCGGAAACGTTGTGCGCTGCTTCTCACGTGGACTTGAGCCAGCCCCAACAGTATCCTGAAGACGTTATGTGATAGGTGGGACTCCCCCCTTCTAAAAAGGTGGATGGAGCTTCACACCTTATAATTTGTATTTATGATCGCCCGAATAATGTCTTACTAACACTATAAGTCATTTGTATACTAACTTTCTATGGACTTTGTCCGAAATAAACGATTTTTATTTATTTTATTACTACATGGCCGGACAAATGGGAAGCGTTGAGGGCTCTCACCCGGTATCAAATTTAAGACAATAGGCCTGAGTGTGCCGGGTGCGAATCGAACTTCATACCAGAACGTTATCTGAGGATTACCTACATTGGAAATAATTAATTGCTGAGTTTACTAGGTTTACCTCACCCCCTCGGACATAGTTTAGTCTTCAATCGTATGGCGTCAGACGTCACACACACAGATGTGTTTGTACGATAACGTCAATGTGTGGTGTCTCTGTAAAACGAGGTTGTTTGTATGAAGTGTCCTGTGCTATAAGTGTACAAGATAGATAGATAAAATACTTTATTGAGCACAATGGACACAAAATACAGAGACAAGGACAACATATACAGAAAAGTACAACAGGCGGCCTTATTGCTCATGCAGCAGTTTCTTCCAGGCAACAAGTCTCCGGGATAGTTCATCATGTTGGAAATGACAAAATTTCCTTATCCTCTAAAGGTACGTTGGCAGCAGACGACATGAGGCAGCAGCGGACGACGTGTCGCAGAGACACAACTGGTTTCTATATGTATTTCTATGAAATATCTTTCATTGCCAACGACATGTCGCCGCGACATGTCGTTCGCTGCTGCCTCATGTCGTCCGCTGCCAACTCGCACCTTTTTTAACACTGGCAATCATACCTACTGGCGATATTCGACATGTAATTGATAAGAAAGGGCCCTTATTATGATATTATTGACAAACACAAAATTAAAACGAACATCCAGCCAAGAGCATTCGTAATTTCTAATTGTCATCTCAAACAATTTCGCCAACAAAACGTATCCTTTCTTACTGAACTGAAAGGGGAAAGGAATAGGGAGGCGGAAGTACCTAATAACTTTGCTGAGTAAGATTTCTATATTTCTCAATCAGATCCTCTAATTGTGGAGAGGTTTGTTTCGCAAGCTCGATTTGGGCAAACGTGCGCAGCTTCTGAATATTGCGTGCTACATACAGCGTTAGCGGTCCGCCAACTAAAATGAAATATTTTTACCCAACTACCATAAATGATCTAAAAATCAGACTCATTTATTTAACGTTATTATCATGGTAATTCATTGGTTAGATACTTATTGCAGGTTTATTTTACATTCATTGAATCTACGTCATTTCGCAAGGTGAAATTGCTGAGGAGAAGAAATCACAAAAATACTGTAAAAACAACACATCTTTAACGTAAATCGGATTTAATTAAATTAAATATTCACGGATATTTTCTTAACTTCACGGATATGTTCCGAATTCATATTCACAAATAAATACTTTACTGTTTTTTTATGAATATTAAAATTTGTCCTAATATTATGCTCCTATTTTCTTAATTTCTTGAGAGAAATTAGAACCGAGGTACTATGTTCAACTATGTACAGTCATGAGCAATATAATGTATCCACTTTAGGACTCTGTCGCACTAACATATTTGACATTTAGTGAGACTACAGTTCAATTTGTCAAAAAAGTTAATGTGACATGGTACCAAAGTGTATACATATTAATGCTCGTGACCGTACTTGTTTATTTCAAGTTGGAAAAATTGGATGCATCACATAGCCTACATATCGGTACTACGTGTAACGGAGTCACTGTATCCGGTGGTTCACCAGCTTGCTTTTCAAACGGGGACCGTTGGTTCAAACCCCAGGACCGGACTTGCACCAATGAGTCATTAATCTTAAGTGCACCAATGCACCAATGATTCATTATAATTATTTATGAGGAGTGCTGACGTGCATTGAATGCGGTCGTACATTTAATGCTAAGATCGGATATGTCAGTCACTTGAGAGCACACGAACGACGTTCTCATTAGTTGTCGAGTCGCTGTGGACGAATACGGTCAGGAAAGGATTGATTTATTGAATCTTAAGTGCAGTTTTCACTAACAGTTGACTCGACCATTATAGACGGCGATACAGCTCACATAACATAACATGACATAACAAATACTTTATTGCACAAACAGGAAAAAACAAAATACAAAACAAAAGAGAAATAGAATTAGTACAATAGGCGGCCTCACCTATCAGGCGTGGGTATTTAGTTCATCTTGTGATGTATTTCCCTCTCACTACCCCAATTGGGATATAAACGGGAGCTGTTGAAGAGGTTTTTATCGTTTTTTTTTTTCACAATAAAATACAACGAATCCACTTGAAATACCCAAATAAAAAAAATACCCTACATAAAAAATAATTTCCAACAATGCATGCAAGCTGTTGATTTTTTACAGCCTTAGCATTGTCCGCCAATAATTCCTAATGATAGCATTTAACTCCGGAACGAAACGGATTGTTTCACCAGATCGATTTGTTAAACTGTGAGCTGATTGCTAATGATGTATGAGACACACGGTTTCAACGGATGACTACCCAATAATAATTGTTTGAAAATACTTACTTTTATTTAAAAATACGTTCACACATATTCTCGTCAAAAATCGCGTTAAACCTGTATCCCCGAAGGAGTAGACAGAGATGTTCTTACATGCTCAAATTCAAATTCGAAAATATATCTTTTCATTAGGTAACTTCATCATCATCATCATCATCATTGGCCTTATACGTCTGTTTCAGACGATTTATGACGTCATTGCCTCGAAGAAATGCACTTTCTTTCATGGCTGTGCAAGCCAATCCTAGAGCGGCAAACTCAGGTAACATACTCTAGGTAACATAGTTACACATTTAATTGTATTTTTTTTTAAATAACGAACGTCTCATTCGTCTAAAACTACTGCAGCTTATCACAACCTGTATAGCCAGCTCCTCGCCAGCCATGTTTAATTTCCATGTAATAGGGAAGGCCCGTGCCCCAGCAGTGGGGACGTTAATGGGCTGATGATGATGATGATGATGATGATGATGATGATGAGGGGGCCACAAATCCAGGAAACCACGTGATATAAATTGTCTATGATCCAAACAACTAATGTGAAGTCCATATTTTGTCATCTCTTCTGAACAGGGCGAGTCATATGCTTGAGTTTTTTTTGACGTGACTTATGGTAGGTGTGTCTCAGATGACATCAACTACTTGGCCTGACTAATGGGGAGCGCTGAGGGATTTTGCCCGGTACAAGAATATAAGACAACAGACCTAAGGGTGCTCAGGTAATTCTTGATTTGTTTTAATTAGTTGATTACGCGGCATAATTGAAATGATTATGCTGATTTGCTTATTTTGCAGTTTAAAAAAAATTCTTTACATTTTCAATTCAAAAACAATCGACCGCCATTTCCCTGTCATTCCGCAATCCTCTCTTCTTTCGCTCACTCTTCGCTCTCTCTTTCACACACCTTAACGTTCCGTTTCATTCAAACTACCATTCCATTGTATTTTTCCTTTTTTGACGTGACTTCTTGTAGATTTACTGCAAATGGCATTAACTACTTGTCCGCAGTTGATGCTAGACCTCCTTCACAACCGTATGTCGCAGGAAATAAAAGCTATCTGCTGCAGCATCGTAAAATTTACATCATTCGGAAATTAAAAACGAAAACGTTATATTTTTTAAAACTTTCACGATTCTCATAAATTAGCAATGAAAAGTATTGCAATGGTTTTTCAGAACAAAAGACTGTGTGAGGTAAAGAATTATCATAGAAATTTTAACGGGATTCTGATAAAAAATATCTCAAGAAAAAACACTTTCATAAAAAAAAGTACTCTAAATCTCGAATCTGCTTACCCCTTCGGGGGATACGGGCTTTAAACTATGTTGTTGTAAAACACAAACTATTCTACTTCGTCTTCATTAACTTACAATGTACCTATCTAAGACAACAATAAAGTCGTCCTTGTTGCAACAATTTAGTCCAGACAACGTTCCTAGCTGTAACTTTTGATTTTCCAGGGAATCTGAGTGGACTGAGTAACTTATTTTATTGAAAACCGTGACAGTGCGTGTTTCACCTTAACTGGATACCTTAATTGAAGACAGGGCTAGAATATAAACAGTCTTCTTTGAATCCTTTTTGTTATTCTATTCGATAACACTGGGTCAATGATAAATTATAAAATGCTAATCTAGGAATAGAAACCAGCCCAACATAATCAGAAATCAATCTAATATTTCTTTTTGACTTATTTTGTAAATTAAATAATGAATTAAGAAACAATTGAGGAGCTCGGTGGCGCAGCGGTAAACGCGCTCGGTCTGCGATTGTTGAAGTTAAGCAACTTTCGCAAAGGCCGGTCATAGGATGGGTGACCACAAAAAAAACATCTCGAGCTCCTCCGTGTTTCGGAAGGCACGTTAAGCCGTTGGTCCCGGCTGCATTAGCAGTCGTTAATAACCACCAATCCGCACTGGGCTGTGATGGTTTAAGGCCCGATCTCCCTATCCATCCATAGGGAAGGCCCGTGCCCCAGCAGTGGGGACGTTAATGGGCTGATGATGATGATGATCCCCTGTTGAGACGTAGGGCTCGAGTAACAGATTTCCACTCCTCGGGTTCTTTTGTAGCCTCTGTAGCCTGCTCCCATGACAAGCAGACTTTTTAATTCCCGGTCAACCGACCATCGCCAGGCCTCTTTGGTTTCTTTTTGTTCAATTACCATGCGCAACCTGATCAATTTTCGTCACGGTCATTTTATCGATTCAGACGATATAATTATGTCGTTTTGTCGATTGGTGCTAATACGTGTTTACGTGGTTACGTGTAACCCAAATAAGTCATGTCGTTCTGTCAACGAATAAAGTCACATGGCACGCATGTTAGAGAAATAACAAACTTGTCGGTTTCGACAAAATTTATTAGATCGATCGATAATTTTAGCCCTGCAGGTCAGAGCTCGTCGGGACGGGTGGTCCACAGATCTTCTAAGGACATGGCCAACCTATCGCCATTTTCGTAAACAAATAAACAGTACCTACCACTTTAATAAGTGGTACCTGAGTACCAGCCACACTTATTGGGGTAACCCACCACCTTCCCATGGTCCTACCAACCTGTCGGTCATACGGACCTAAGGACCGAATCACGGGCGATGCGAGTGGTACTTGCTCGGGGCTCTTTCCCACCCGCACTTCTTAACACCCTCTCTTCTTCTTTTCTTTTCTTTCTTTTTCTTTTTTTTCTTCTTTTTCTTCTTGAAATTCTTGTCCTGTCACACACTTATTGGGTATAGTCAGAGGTCCATCCATCGCAAGATGAATTAAATACCTACACCTCACCGAGCTTACTGTTACTAAAGGTTACCAACGTGCTAGGTAAGCCGTATCGCCTTTAATGGTCGAGCCAACTGTGTTAGTGAAAACTGCACTTAAAATAAATTAGTAACTCATTGTAGCAAAACCGGTACAGGGTTACGAACCGGCGCTCCCCGATTCAGAAAACCGACGTTTCAAAATATCCATCCATACTCTTTACCACGCATCTACCTACTCTCTTCTTCTATCGTGTGGGTTGTCAGGTGGATGACCAACCTCATCTATCCTGGTGTCAGGGTTATTATTGAGCCGCCAAAGACCCCTGACGTGACTCAAGTAACGACTACGTGCTTACATCAGTAAGTGCCTTCCGAAGCACGGATCATCTTACTTCTGGACAATAGGTGATCAGCCTGCAATGTCCTAACCAAACTAGGGATCACGTGATTTGTCCCCACCGGGATTTGAACTCGGGACCTCCGCGAGCAGAACGCTCAACCACTAGACCAAGGAGGCCGTACCTACACTCATCGCCAGTAATGAAAATAAAGAGAAAGCATTAGCGCGAACGTGTATGTATGAGAGAAGCAGATAATGGTGGCGTCATTTGCACTAAGTGTATCAACTTGACAACAAATGGGTGCTGTTTTCTCAAGCCACCAAAGTGATTGGATGGAACGCTTAAGCTGGGGTGTTAGTAGAACTTACCGGTGTTTATTCTCAGAGAAATTACAGTGAGCGTCAGGATGACCGGTCACTCGCCTCATATCAAGTAGATACCTAATGAAAGTGATGGAATCTCCGAACTGTTTAATGTGTGGCAGAAGGGAAGACGTTTACCATGCTTTGGTCCACCAAAGTGTGCCCGTATTGGGACAGAACGAAAAAAAATAGAATTGGAAGCCGGTGTCGACTTAAGTGAAGTTGAATGTGTAAATATGTTATAATCGGAACCAGAGTCGAAATTTTGTATTAAATTATATTATCTTATAGATATGTAAGCTTATAAAAATTAGAGAATAAAAATTTTTGTTACAACTACCGGGCTGACATAGTCGTCCAGCGACGCAAGCCTTTTATCCAAATAAAGAAATCTGTTCCATGTAAATTAACACATAGCATGTAGTAACATTGATACTTATCCCAAATTGTGAGAAATCGGTTGCCTATTCACCGTTTTCATTGTCGTTTATTTTTTATTTAAGTACTATATGTGCCGGCACTTTGTTTTTCTCGAAGTTACGCCGAGATACAAACGTCAATCAAAATTACTGACAGACAGACTAACAGAGCGATGTCTTCAGAAATAATCCAGAAATATCCCGGAGCGTGGATTTGTTATTAGGTAATCGTTATGAGCTGTCATATCATTCGTATTTTTACTTATTGTATTCCGTATTTATTCGGGATAAATGTCTGAAGCCGAAGAATGCAAGAGCCGGTGAGAAAAGGAAGGTAATTTGGCGGCGAGGGTGTGCTGCCGCCAAAAAATGTTGTCGGGGTACCGAACAGAGCATAGTACCTCGCCAGCCACAAGTTGGTAGTGTGACTAGGGATCGACGCTCCAACGGTATTATGTTGGAAGATTTATGTATATATGCGTCACGCTATGTAAACTTCGATAGCGCATTTCAGGACTGGATTATTGAATGGTGGCGCCATCTGTTGCATGCGAGCGGAACTAGCTAGTCAACTAGTTAGATCCGCGAAATCATTTTCTGGAGTAAATTAATAATAAATATAGCCCGACCAACAAGTAAACCGTCTTCAACTTAAGCTGTATCAATAACTGGAAAACTAAATTAAGTATGGGAAATTGGAATTCGTATCCAATCTACCTGACGTTATTGAGATAAACAATTTTACCTCTTACACAAGATATTTTAACACCCTTGCCCAGGGATACGGGTGAGACCTCAACGGTTGCAGACGCGGAAATGGGAGCCATCGGTACGGCAATGTGGGACAAAAGTCACAGGGACTGTAACCTGGGGGGTTAAAATGGCCACATCGAAGCAATTCATCTAAAAAAGCAATATTGCAATTCGAAGCACCCCAAATAAACGGTACCACCAAAAGTATATTATCTTATCCTCTTTTGACAACTAGTCGCTCAACTCAGCCATGTTTTAACGAAGCCAATAAAAACAAATGCACTGTATTTTATAAAACTTTACGAACAGACAGACAAGCAGATAAAAGTCGACATTAAAATATTGCCCGCGACATGCATAAATACGATAATCTACAAAGTCGTAAAACTGATAAACAGCTATCAAATAATGTTTAATTCACGTCGCAGGTAAAGTCTGAATATAAAACTTCATGGAAAATACCCTGATTATATTAACATGACATAAGCTCGCGATTGTATTCCCAATTGGCAATTATATTTCCAAGTTGTTTGTAAATGTTTGTTTCCTTTTGGTAGGCAACCACCTGGAAGAAATTGCTCTAGAGCAATAAGGCCGTCGCAATTGTACTGCATTCATGTGTTAGTATGTCTGATTGTTAAAATTTAGTTCGGTGCAATTAAATATATTTGATTTGATTTGAATTGGGGTAGTCAGAGGTAAATTCATAGCATGATTATATATTTAATCTTTTTTTAAAGCTAAAAGATTTTTGTATCCGACTTGATTTTGACGTTATATACTAAAGAAACTGTTTGTCAGTGTGAACTACTAAATGGAACCAGTATACTCAGGTGTCCAAAATATTGCAAATTGACATTTGCACGTACAAAATAAGCGCGCGATGTTAACAATAAATGTCAAATAGCAATATTGCTTTTTCAGGTATATATTTTTCAAATAGTCTTTTCAAATTTCGAAGTGATCAACTTCATGCCAGTTTATTAGACAATTTTAAGAAGGTCAGACTGTAACGTCTGTCCACAACGTACCTAACCTACGTACCTACTGTACCATTTAGCACTTGGATTTGTACCAAAATGTGGCGAAACAATTACTGGAAGCTAGAATAGAAATTACTAGTACACACAACGCGCTTTACATATACATTGCAAATTGTGGATATTTTAGTATTTAATGACGTGGAGGAAGCAAGAGACTTATAAATTTCATTTACTTTTAAATGAAATTTATAAGTCTGTGTGTGTTTTTCGTGTGGTGTGGTTATGGTTGGTCTGTGGTGAAGAAGAGCTTACATGGAACAGTTTAAAGAGAAGGCGAACGTCGTGTCTTATAATGAGATGAACGAATTGGACTTTGATAGACAATAATGGAGAATGCTACACCGACAAGAGTGTGGCTCTTAAATTAGTGATGATAATGATGTGGTTACACTGGGTGAGGAATAGACATGGATTTAGTATGTATGTTAGTATTTAATTTTGATATTTTTTTCTTTATGTATCTCTGTCGTCCTTATATCTATCTCTATCTAACGATTTATCTATCTATTTAATAGTCATTATGGTCCGGTGGTTCACAAGCTTGCTTCTCAACGTTTTCTCTCTCTCTCTCTCTTTATTTAAGAGCTGCGCTCTTGTCGGTGGAGTAATCGCCTTCATTACTCCATAGATAGGGCGTGTAGAACGGTGGTTGCCCCAATCGCCTTCCGTTCCGCAGTACACCGATCAATTTCTCAATCGGTGATGTTCTAGCTAGAGCCCTACCAGAATCCATTTCCTCGGCCTCCAACCAGTAGTGATACCGCTGCTGCCCGGCAGCAGGGTCAACGTTTTTACGTGACGGGACCCCAATACCCACCCCGCCGGCGTAGTCGACGATTTCCCTCATTCAGCGCTTATCGCTATCGACCCACTAGGGTCGATTAATTATTTTAAATATTTTTCCTCTCAGACGACGCCCTGAGCCGAGGTTCGCGCCCAACTGGGCACCCTCAGGCCTGTTGTCTTAAACGTTGTACCGGGTGAGAGCCTTCAGCGCTCCCCATTTGTCCGGCCAAGTAGTTAATGCCATCTGCGGCAAATCTACAATAAGTCACGTCAAAAAAAAAATACGTGACGTTTTTTAAAATGTACTTATCTCATTTGACAACGAAGCCAAACCAACCAAATCCAGGTAGTTAACGTCGAGACATAAGTACATTTATTTAAAATTCACGTTTACCCTATCGACAAATGCAGCTGGGAGTTCCGAGTCCCATCTTATCCGGTACATTTCCTGTACACTAGTTCTATAACCGGGTACGCTCGGTGCGGCAAGTAGGTTAGATACGGTCCGGATATCCCTGTCTGGTTATCCGCCGGATAACACCGGCAGCATTTTAGAATATTAGTCATTCGTTTTTCGGGTGTTTAGCTCTGCTTCTTCTTCTTCTATCGTGTGGGTTGTGAGGTGAATTACCAACCTCATCAACCCTGGTGTCAGGGTTACTATTGAGCCGCCACAGGCCCCTGACATGACTCGTGTAACGACTACTGACATCAGTAAGTAGTGACCGGGACCAACGGCTTAACGTGCCTTTCGCACGGATCATCTTACTTTCGGACAATCAGGTGATCAGCCTGTAATGTATTATCATTTTTTTTTTCAATGATAATTAAAAACATATATTTTTAATACGTGTCAATTAGCCTATTATGATTGTAACCTCCGTATAACCATTGTAACAAGTGAGAGGTGAAAAGCATAAAATTTACGAACCGCATATTTTATATCAAAAATCAAATCAAATCAAATATACTTTATTGCGAAAAAATATAATATCAACAATCAGATATAATACATGAATACAGTTCAATTTGGGCGGCCTTTTTGCTCTAGAGCAATTTCTTCCGGCGCATTTCCTCAAAAACTTTCTATAACCGGCTATATACCACGGATAATCGGGGTACACTTATTGCGGTACTGGTTGGAGGCCGAGGAAATGGATTCCGGTAGGGCTCTAGCTAGATCATCACCAATTGAGAAATTGGTCGGTGTACTGCGGAACGGACGGCGATTGGGGCAGCCACCGTTCTACACGCCCTATCTATGGAGTATTGAAGGCGATTACTCCACGGACAAGAGCGCAGCTCTTAAATAAAGAGAGAGACTTATTGTGGCAAACGTGTTAGATACCACCCAGAAGTCTGTCCGGTTAACCGACGCTTTGCACCAGTTGCGTTTTATGAGACTATAAACACATAATAATATGCATATTTCTCTTATGTTTATGTTTAGAAGTTTGGTTTGGTTTTGGAACTTTATATAGTGGTTGAGATTGGCTAAACAAAGCAGATATTTGATCAAAAAAAAATAGTCTTCTTCTTCTATCGTGTGGGTTGTGAGGTGAAGTACCAACCTCATCAACCCTGGTGTCAGGGTTATTATTGATCCGCCAAAGGCCCCTGACATGGCTCATGTAACGACTACTTACTTACATCAGTAAGTAGTAACCGAGACCAACGGCTTAACGTGCCTTCCCAAGCACGGATCATCTTACTTTTTGGACAATCAGGTGATCAGCCTGTAATGTCCTAACCAAACTAGGGATCACAATGTGATTTTTGTGATATGTCCCCACCGGGATTCGAACCCGGGACCTCCGGATCGTGAGCCCCACGCTCAACCACTGGACCACGGTGGCCGTTAAATTATATATAGTAATATACAGAATGGCCCAGAGGTTGACGTTCAAAATGAAAAATTAGATAGAGGGGCACATTGGCTACCAGAAACACCCCCATGTATCTTCAGCGATTATAATCGCTGTTGATATGAGCTCCTCCATGTTATGTTAGTGGGCTCTATTTTCCGCATTTAGACTCTAAGATGGCCCATTATGCGTGTGATTGTTGACTACGTAAGCCAACCTAACTCCTTCCAGAAGCTCAGAAGCCTCCTGGGGTTTCCACAGGCTTCGCGGAGCGATCCCATTCCTTTGAGGATTTTTACCCGTTGTGCTGACACTCCCGTGCATTCCAGGATTACATGGGGGGCAGTTTCTTCTGCGTCCAGACAGCCTCTGCAAAGTGGGCTGTCCGTTATCCCTAAATTAAATAGGTGTTTCTTGAGTGGGCAGTGACCCATAATGCTGCCCACTACTATTCGGAGGTCATTGCGGTTTAATCGAAGCAGTCGGCGAGTGAAGATCTTGGATATGAACTCCTCTATCTAATTTTTCATTTTCAACGTTAACCTCTGACCATCCTGTATAATAAATAATAAAATATATTTAAAAGTACGTCGATTCTTCTTCGTTTTTCTGTTTAGTGCGGTTTTCAAAGTACAAATAGATTAGCCTTTATACACTTCTCATCAAAAAAATCGAAACACTTCCGTTTTCATTGTTTCTGTCCGAATTTAACACAAAAAAGAATTCATACGATGAAAAAAAATACATAAATGTATAGCTGGCAGTTTGGCCATTACAGTAATAAGCGAAAATTCTAAATTCAAAATTAGAATTTCATTTGTTTATCTTATAAACGAAATGAATCACTGTTTTGAGACAAATGTGTGTTTAGGGTTGGAGTACATTTAGCGTTTAAAAACTAAAAATTGGCGCCTATCCTTAAACTTTTTGTTTTTTATTTCAATACTGTGACTTTGGGACGTCTGAAAAAAGGTTTTTTTTCTAAAACGTATGGATACTTCGCCCACAGAAGCCGCCCAAGTTGTGGCATTGCTGGATTCTGGCCTTAGTCAGCGTGTTGTGGCTGCAAGACTGCATCTAAGCCTGTCATCTGTTCATAGAGTCTATAAACGTTATCGGGAGACTGGTTTGTTCACGCGCCGTTCAGGATCTGGCAGGAATCGGGTCACTTCTGAGCGAGATGATCGATTTATTGTAACAACTTCTTTAAGAAATCGACGCCTTAACGCTTTTCAACTGCAGCAGCGGCTTCGTGTTGTACGAACGGTGGCTGTAAGTGACTCTACAATTAGAAGAAGGTTGAAGGATCGTGGACTGGTACCGCATAAGCCAGCAAATGGGCCGAAATTAACTGCAGACCATCGAAGAGCGCGCCTTAACTTTGCACGTGAGCACCTAAATTGGTCATGCCTACAGTGGAGCAAAGTTCTCTTTTCTGATGAGTGTAAAATTATGCTGTATGGTAACGACGGAAGGAACAAGGTCTACAGAAGAGACGGAGAACGCTATGCACAATGCTGCATTGAAGAAAAGGTCAGCTATGGTGGCGGTTCGTGGACGGTTTGGGGAGGAATCAGCGCCGACGGTAAGACAGAGCTTGCTTTCGTGTCTGGGCCACGTCTGCCTGCACTAAACTGTCATCGGTACGTCGAAGAGTGTCTCGAGCCTCATGTGATGCCCTATGCACATTTTATTGGCAACGGCTTCATATTCATGCACGACAATGCTAGGGCTCACACCGCGGGCGTCGTACGAGATTATCTTAACGAAGTCGATATCTCTATTATGGAATGGCCAGCAAGAAGCCCGGACATGAATCCCATTGAACATCTGTGGAACAATTAAAGAGACGAATTCGAGCAAGAGATCCTGCCCCAGAAACACTTAGCCAGCTGCAAGATGCAATCCAAGAGGAATGGGACAATATACCACAGCATGTGATCGTGACTCTCATCCGATCGATGAAGAACCGTATGGAAGCAGTAATTAGAGCTCGGGGAGGGAATACAAGTTATTAAATAAACGTTTTTTAGCTTTTTTTTTTTCATTTACGTGTGTTGTTTTATCCATTTCCTTTATACTCCATAGGGAATAAAAATGACTCATTTAACAAAATACGAAACCTATGAAAAATTCATTTAAATTTAGAACATTAACATTAAGATTTGATAAGCTCATATTACTCACTATTAAACGACATTTAACATTTATTCCTAAATGTACACATTTTTCTGATAATCCTGACAAAACGTAAACTTGCAAGGTGTTTCGATTTTTTTGATGAGAAGTGTATATTTAAGTAAGTATTTATTTTTTTATTAATAATTATATTTAACTCCATAAATATGCCCGGATAAGAAATAAATGACACAACATTCACATTGCATCTCTACCCGGTATATCTCTACCCGGGTATATCTTTACCCGGGTTGACTAGACGCCTGTCCAGTTATCCGCTTGCACCGGCTGTGTTTTATGAGACTGCACTCACAAATGCATATTTCTGTTCCACTTATGTCGAGAATTACGCTTTGAACTTTCAGAACTTCGACCAACAGTTTTGTCTGGTTGAAAATGAAAGCTTTGTATAAAATATACTGCTTCTGCTGTTTAAACTTATTTCATACATACATAAACACACGTCTGTGGGGTTTATTAAGACGACCAGAGCCACAAGTAATATGAATGCAACTTATGACAGTTTTTCTATCGTGTGAGTTGTGAGGTCGATTACCAACCCCATCAACCCTGGTGTCAGGGTTACTATTAAGCCGCCAAAGGCCCCTGACATGGCTCAAGTAACGACTACAAACTTACATCAGTAAGTAGTAACCGGGGCCAACGGCTTAACGTGCCTTCCGAAGCACGGATCATCTTTCTTTCGGACAATCGGGTGATCAGTCTGTAATGTCACATAAAGCCCTAAGATGGATATGAAAGTGGGAATGTTCCTGTTATAAAAACTCTTTGACAATAACGACACTGGCTGCATTATTTTTTTCAAATTGCTCTGTCTGGTAAACTGATCGCCCTAAAGGTTAGGTAATTGTATTATAATATAATTATAATAAAATGTTTATTTGACCAAAAATTACAAGTTACAGAATTTCTTACATACTTACATTTTGACATTACAAAAGATAAACCTCCTAAACTAGGTTTACCTGTATCTTAGGAAGCAGTGTTCGGCCGTGGTAGTCATGTTGTAGGTAACGTGCAAAATGTAACCAGAAATACCAGGGTGTGTGTGTGTGTGTGTGTGCGTGTGCGTGTGCGTGTGCATGTGCATGTGCGTGTGCGTGTGTGTGTGTGTGAATGTGTGAGCGAGCGAGCGTGCGTGCGTTTGGACTTGTGTGTGGTCAACGAGGGTAAAAAGTTGGAGCAGATGCGTGGTAAGTAATCGTAATCGTGGTCAGGCAAGCATGATAACAGTGTGATTAACCAAGAAATATTAAATAACATCTACGCCGTTTTACTCTCGCTTTGGAAACATACCAGGGTACGGCGCATCACTGAATACGACAATGTCTTGTGATGATGCAATAAATTCCTCTGTTGGTTTTTAGGATATTCTCAGGAAGGTAAGCAGCGAAAAAAGCGTAGCGAACAAGTGAAGGTTAATGGAAGGGCTGTGAAGGAAGACCTAGAAGGACGTACATTGACCAAATTGGAGATGTCCTTAGAAAAGGTTTAGTACGATCTACTTTGAACCAGCGTGCGTGTATGAAACGATTAATGAATGTGGAGGAAGCAAGAGAAGTGTGTCAGGATCGAAGCAAATAGAATTATATAGTCTCTGAACGATCTATCTATCTGCTTACCCCGCTGGTAAATAGGCGTGAGTTTTTGTATGTATGTAAGCGAAATTCGTTCTATGATTTATATTCTGTCCCAGTTTGTTGTGTTGTAAAATAGTTGGATGATTGAATACTCGTAGGTAAAAACCAATAGAAAAAAATATAAAATAGAAGACTAATGTAATCAATTCAAATTCAAAAATATCTTTATTCAGTAGGTAACATAGTTACACTTTAAATCGTCCATTTTTACATAACGAACGTCTCATCCGCCTAAAACTACTGCAGCTTCTCACAACCTGTATAACCGGGGAAAATAAGCTGCAAGAAAAACCTCGGCCCTAGACGTTCTTTAAAAAAATAAACATAAAATATTTTTATACAATTTAAATACATATTTATATTTTTATACAATAACAAAGATTCCTTTCTGAGAAAGGCTTTCTCCACATATTAAGTTACCCGGTTTATTTCTCCTTTAACCGGGTATACTCTAGATGTCTGTCCGGTTAACCGCTTTAAACTTTAAACGAATTAAGCTTTAAACTTTGGGAACTTAGTCTAGTGGTTCCGAGTTTGCTTTTGACCGGGAGATACTTCAGCAACACTGTTATATATGTAGTGATTGAATTAATTGTTGTCATAAGCATTTTAAAAATAACAAGAGTTTTGAATGTTGGAAGGTGGCTGGTACCTTTAGAACAGAGTGATTCACTGGCTCAAAGATCTAATCTACAAATAAAAGACAGATGATTTAAGATGATCAAAAATGAATCACATTTATCTTTTTGACTCTTTTTCGAATTTTTATTACAAATTATGACTAAGTGTATGACTCTACAAATAACGGTCACAGAGCTGTGACAATAGGGTGGATTTTTGTTTGAATCGTAAGTGATGATTGACGAAGGATTAAAAGGTGTAATAACGCTATTAAATCTTCATGTTATGTTTCACCAGTCTGTACGCAACTGTTATCAAACTTCCACTCCACTGGCTCCGTAGATCTTGTTGTATCGATTCGGGAATTTACCAAAACGTCCAGCGTGATTAATATCGCTCGTAACGACCGGACATTTCTCTTTTCGACTGCTTTCAGAGTTTTACTGCTACGGAATTTGTTTACCGCTGCTTTTTGCCGGGGGTGCGAAGTGTAAAAAATGTGGGAAATATGCAGAGTTACATTTAGACTAATGGGATTGTGTTCATTTTGATTTACAAATTAAGGTCACTTTTCAATTGGGAGTCTGTATACATAACATACATAAACAGTTTATATACATTTCAGTGCTGGGCACAGGCCTCCCCTTAATCAACCATTTTACTGTGCATACATACAAACATAAACTCACGCCTATTTCCCACCGGGGTAAGCAGAGACTATATAATTCCATTTGCTTCGATCCTGACACACTTCTCTTGCTTCCTCCACATTCATCAATCGCTTCATACACGCGCGCCGGTTCAGAATAGATCGTATTAAACCTTTTCTTAGGACATCTCCAATTTGGTCATCGTAAGTCCTTCTCGGTTACTGTGCATATTATTATACTTCACCACTCCGCTCAGCTGCGGGTTGATGAAGGTGTTTTACGGCTTAAAGCCGGAACTAATGGCATGACGTGAACGGAACGGAATCATCTTACTCTTTTTTCCTGTGTCTGTGTGTTGGGATTTATTTTTACAAGTATTAAGTTAAGATGATGATGATGATGGTAGCCACGGTAGCCCAGTTGGTAAAACGCTTTGAGGTCGCAGGTTCGAAACCAGCACAGGCCTAAACGAATGATTGTCGAATTCATGTTTGTACTGGAAGAATAAATAAAAAGAAGTGTTTGACCCGTACTTGACTGTTTAATTGAGCAAAGCCAAATCCCACATGTATGTAGAGGTATAATGTCAATTACTCAATTGTATAGCAATATTTTATGGTTTTTTTTTAAAGAACGTCTAGGGCCCTGTGCCGAGGTTTTTCTTGCAGCTTCTTTTCCCCGGCTATACAGGTTGTGAGAAGCTGCAGTAGTTTTAGGCGGATGAGACGTTCGTTATGTAAAAATTGACGATTCAAAGTGTAACTATGTTACCTACTCAATAAAGATATTTTTAAATTTGAATTTGTCTAATATGTACGTCATAAATCGTCTGAAACAGACGTGTAGGGCCAATGAATGAATGAATGAATGAATGTATAATGATAGAACTAACTGATAAACTCCCCATTGAACGACTATTTTACAGTTACTGGAAATGGAAATAGCCGTAACTCGCAAGATCGGTTGAAACTTCCCTACAATTTACTCTTACAACGGGTTTTATTTGAAATCGATATCCACAGGAGCATAGTTCACGGGAAAATAGACTTAATGGCTTTTACATAATAAAATTGATTACCATTTGACGTGCATAACCATCTTGATAAGAGTTAGGGACGTTGACCACACATTCGGAGGGCTCCCGGGTTCAATTCCTGGTTTGCACTCAAGCCGACTTATTACAAAACAAAGACTAAAGATAATTTAAGTCATACCCGTCATTTTCTTATCCACCGAAAAGGAAAGGGACGGATGATTGACAGCTGTAAATTTGAAAATGAACGAATGAGAGAAAGAATAACCCCCGGACGAATTTAAATAGGCGTAAAACTTAATTCTGTCGGGTTATTGGCCAATATAAAATTTTGGGAGGGGTATATGAATTTTTGCCTAAAATTGACGTGTGTTTCATACATTTTATGCCTGTTGATTACCCGTCCCTTTCCTTTTGGGCGGATTAGATGGTGTGTACTGGAATCTACCTGGAATCAGCATATCAATACCAGGTTTAAAATACAGTCCCCACCTCTAAAACAGTTGACCACGTCGGGGGCGACGAGAGGTCGATATGAGGGGAGCGATCTTTCGAAACGTCAAAACGGTTCACTTATATCGCGTTTGGCGTTTATATGAGATACAAAACGCTGACGTCATCAATAAACATGGTCAAACGTCAAACCCATTATTACGTAATTAGTGATTATTTGTAAATAAATAAAAACGAAAAATAAGCTTGATTTTAATGCTAATGCAAAATATCTGTATAAATATATAAGTCTACAATCTATTTCCAGATTAGCATTTTACTTATAATTTATCTTTGGCCCAGACATCTACCCTCATTTGTGTGTGCGTGTCTCTGTGTGTGTGTGTGTGTAAATTCTTTCCCCATCTTATTTTTAGCTAAGTTTTTATTAATTTAACTTCCCCAGTTCGATTCGCAGTAAAAAGTGTAATTACAAACCTATTAATATTCCCAATACTTAGTACTGTCTTGAAAAACTTGAAAGAACATTTGTTATCTACTCTTATTAAAGAGGGAAGTTTTTAGAGACAATTCAAGCTCGAGTTTTAGGAGGAGTTGGCTTCCTTTTATAAATAAAAGTTGTTGGGCCTAATTTTGTTTTGGTTTTCCCCGAAGGACAACCTTTAGGTATAGGATATGAATTTAATGAAAAATGTAGCGGGATAGACAGTGCAAAAAAATAATAAAATGTTGAAAAATATAAGTACTTATAACTAGATAAACTATAATATATTAAAAACAATACATAGAAGACAATAAATAATGATTATAATAATATATAAATACGTAAATATATACATACATTACTATGAAAGAAAGAAAACCATGACAGTACTACAATACCTACTTTATAAAGAAGATGTAAAAAGAATGGAATAGAAAAGAAAAACGTTATAAAGAAGAGGAGAGAGAGATGAGAAAGTGCTGCTTGACTTGCCCTTTGAAAGCATCCAACGACGGTGCCCTTCGAATGGATTCATCACATAATCCATGATAAACATGCAATTTGATTGAGATCTGAATGAAACCTTTAAGCAAATTATTGCCAACGATGTGTTTCTGTAGGTTTCTATTTGTCCGACCAAGTAGTCTTATATCATGCATGAAAAATTTAAATTAATTAAGTAAAGTCAAATGAACAAACATGTTGCGTAAAATCATATAACACAATTATAAATCAGAAATTTCTGCCACATTTAATCAGTATTATTTGGAATTCCATAACTAAATAATAACAAATTAAATCGAAAACAGAATTAGTAGTGAAACGTGATAGTTATTTATAATTAATTTTGTATAAGTATCGCATTAGGTGAAAATTCCGTGAAACATGCATACATAACCTCACGCCTATTTCCCACCGGGGTAAACAGAGACTATGGAATTCCATTTGCTTCGTTCCTGTTTAGAGTAGATCGTACTAAACCTTTTCTAAGGACATCTCCAATTTGGTAAATGTACGTCCTTCAAATAAAACACTTTTCGAAAATGTACGCCAATCAACCACTGGACCACGGAGGTCGTCAATACAATAGTTATCCTTGATTGACTTTGGATACATTTTCCAGACATTATCTATGGACAAGAGTCTTTTCTATACTTGACTCTGGCAGTAAAGGTTGTCTATACGATGACCGTTTGCCATCAACCATAAAGTAGAAGTTGAAGTACGTTAGTTCATGCGTAGCGTCGTTCGTTGCAGTGGACATAACCACATACGGTCACGAGCATTAATAATATATATTATTTATATTATAATATAATACTTATATATTAATAATATAATATTAGTCAGAAAATAAATTTAAAGCTCACGTGAAGCTTACTTTATGTAAAAAAGCTTATTATAAGATTAATGACTACCTAAATGATAAAAATGTCTGGTATTGAATGTGTTCCTCTAGTTATTAAATAACTTGTAATGTATATCCTCATTGGTTTTTAAAAGATGTGCTGCTGTTGCAGTTTCTTGTCATTTCTTCTCCTCAGCCATAACTCCTTGCGAAATGACGTAAATTCAAAAATGTTACATTGACCTTCAACAAGTTTATCCATGATAATTACGTTGAATAAATGATTCTGATTCTGATTATACACTTTGGTACCATGTCACATTAACTTTTTTGACAAATTGAACTGTAAGTCTCACTAAATGTCAAATATGTTTGTGTGACAGAGTCCTAATGTGGGTACATTATAATTGCTCATGACTGTACATTTTCCGTGCATCGCAGTGGGCCTGCCCCACAAGATTGTATGGACTGAAAGCATTTCCTCTTTAGCTAATACCAAAAGTGTTTTTCCTGAACAGAAAATTGAATTTGCACCGAAACTGTAGCCATGTGTTCAGTTAGAAAGCCCGTGAGGAATCGGGTTCTACCTACATTCATTATCGCTTTCAGCCATCGGCATCAGCATTTACATTGTAACTACATTCTGTGTAGTCCAAAGTCCAATGTGTGGTCCAAAGGGAAAAAACTTTGACCGAATATAAACATGGAAGCATTCTTGTGGCTACGAAAATCTTACCGCGGGGGACGGGCGCGCTTTTTGACACTTACCAGTAAGTAAACCAAGTTATTTACGAAACGGCGTAAGTGGGTAAACACAGACAAATGGCGTAATTTTAGTTTACTCATCATCACCAGCCCATTAACGTCCCCACTGCTGGGGCACGGGCCTTCCCTATGGATGGATAGGGAGATCGGGCCTTAAACCACCACGCGAGCCCAGTGCGGATTGGTGGTTATTAACGACTGCTAATGCAGCCGGGACCAACGGCTTAACGTGCCTTCCGAAGCAGGAAGGAAAACTTTTTTTTGTGGTTACCCATCCTATGACCGGCCTTTGCGAAAGTTGCTTAACTTCAACAATCGTAGACCGAGCGCATTTACCGCTGCGCCACCGAGCTCCTCAATTTTAGTTTACTATTACTTTCCTACTGTAAGTGTGTTTTGTTTTGAGTGAGTTTTTGGCGTCACCCTTCTCCCCGCTCCTACATTGTCTTGCATCCTACTCCCCGCTCCCGCTTTGCCACGCATCTTACTCTCCCTGCTCCCGCTTTTTCTCGCACACTACTCTCCGCTCCCGCTTTGTCCCGCATCCTACTCCCCGCTCCCGCTTTGTCTCGCACCCTACTCCCCGCTCCCGCTTTTTACTCAAAGTGAACAAAAATATGCGTGAATGAAGGAAAGAAAGAGAGACGAGGGGCTAACGAGAATGAGTAGAATACAAATTGCCGACAATGGCGAACAGGTGGGCTTGGAAAACTTCACAATGGACTCCGCAGCATATTGAGCTTTGTGAGACCGGAGATATTCTAAGATCTAGTTATTATAAGAGATTTCAACGGATCAAAGGGTCTTTTAACTTTTTTTATTGGTATTACTTTCCAGAGACTCCATACAAAAATCTCATTCTTACCGTATACAGTCTAACGCGTAAGTGTGAGCGAGACGGAGTCCGCGCGCTTTCCCCCGCACTTGGCACGGTTTCGCACGTGTTGTGTAATAAACTAAGATAATTATATTGTTAGTAAAAATACACACAATATATAAAAGATACAAAATATGTGAATAAAATGCAGCCTAAGGCGTCGATTCCTGCAGACACCTCTTTTAAGTTATACCCGTCATTTTCTTATCCGCCGAAAAGGAAAGGGACATAAAATAAAATTAGATGGCGTCTGCAGGAATTAGGACCTAGTTTGCGGTGCCTAAACTAGGCAAATCTTACCTGTATCTTAGGCATAAGAAAACTTCAACTGCGGCAAGGCAATAAATACCTTGACCTAAGTATACTTACAACACATTTTGTCACCCGTGTAAGGGTTGTTTAGATAATTAATTAAATACATTTTAATTTCTTTGTGGAACCCCTAATATATATGCATAAAACTAAACTTTCATACGAACTTTTTCACATCTTTTTTCTTCCTTAGAGGTTCAATTTCGTCAAATTTGAGACTCCCAGCACACGTAATTCCTGAGATTTCGTAAAGAGTGAATCAGTCAGTAAGTCAGTGACCTTTCGTTCTCATTTATCGTCGAT
This sequence comes from Pectinophora gossypiella, assembly GCF_024362695.1. Lineage (NCBI taxonomy): Eukaryota > Metazoa > Arthropoda > Insecta > Lepidoptera > Gelechiidae > Pectinophora > Pectinophora gossypiella. The sequence continues at coordinate 5,669,920 of NC_065424.1, forward strand.
GCTTTCATATATCGTCATCTTAAACTCACAAGGCCGAGATTTCCAGACACATATAGTTAAAAACAATGCGGTTTGAATTTTAAAAAGACGTTTGTTTTTACGACTATAAAGTGAAAACCACGTAAGCGCTTTTTGAAAAATCACATTCTGTGTGGATTTTTTTCCACGAAACTTCCATTTTTTTTTTTCAATGAGGGATTCCAATCGACATTCCCCAAACACACGATAGATGGCGTTGTTCACTTTTAACGTAATAATTATCTATTTTCTCATTGCTGAGGTACATAATTATTCAAAAATGTAACGTAATGGTAGAAGCATACATAAAACTAATTGTTGCTTGATATTTGGATCACATTATGTATAGAATGATGTTGCTACCTATACTGCTTCTCTTTATTTTGATCAGAATAATAATGGGTGGAAGTTGTAATTGTACCTTGGTGTAATAAAAAGGGTCATCATTTATACCCAAAAACTTGAGGAGCTCGGTGGCGCAGCGGTAAACGCGCTGGCTCGATCTGCCATTGTTGAAGTTAAGCAACTTTCGCAAAGATGGGTGACCACAAAAAACAATTTCATCTCGAGCTCCTCCGTGCTTCGGAAGGCACGTTAAGACGTTGGTCCCGGCTGCATTAGCAGTCGTTAGTAACCATCAATCCGCACTGGGCCCGCGTGATGGTTTAAGGCCCAATCTCCCTATTCATCCATAGGGAAGGCCCGTGCCCCAGCAGTGGGGACGTTAATAGGCTGATGATGATGATTTCTGTTACCCATGAAATTAGAAGTTTAAACGAAGAAAAACCATCTATCGTGTTTTTGGGGAACGCCGATTGGAAAGTCCCTCATTAATTTCAATTCGGGTAAAGAATGAGACCACAAAGCATTACCTGGATTGAAAGTAGCTCGTTTATTGCGAGTTTTGTTAACAAAAAAAAAAACAAAATGTCACAACCGAATGTTATCGCCGAACGAAGTAAATACTGCTTTGGTCAAAACTCTACGGCCAGTCCTTTAAAAAGAAACATAATGGCGGACATTTTTAAGAAGAAAAGAAAACAGTTGACGATCGGGAGCGAAAAGGATTGGTCATGGTTGAACTACTGATATTTAATTGGGTAGTTTCCTAGGTCAAAGATAAATTATGAAATCCTGATTACTAAATAAAGACAGGTCTAATACTGTCAAAAACGATTACTTTTGCTATTTAACTTATTTATGAATTTTAACAAAGAAAAATGTAATAATAAGTGTAACATTTTGTCACGTTTTTCTATGACGTCCCAGGTTGCTTTTTCATACAAATTCCATAGTAATTTCGTGTTTTGACGTTTACTAAAAAGTAACTGATTTGACTAGTTGGGAACTAGCCTATTACGTAAGTCGTATTGAATAAGTACTGGTAATTAATTAAGTACATAATCGAAATATATGTAAGTGTATAATTAATGTTTGATGTCAATATCAAAGTGTATGAATTAATATGGTTTTTATTTAATACAAATCATCCCCCTAGCATTATCCCGTGTCTCAAAGGCTTACCTAACCTGAAGATTTGACAGGTCCGGTTTTTTACAGAAGCCACTGCCTGTCTGACCTTCCAACCCGCAAAGTGAAAACCAGCCCAATACAGGTTAAGTCACATACATTCGAATACGCATTTCTCGGGAATGTCAGTTTCCTCACGATGTTTTCCTTCACCGCTGACCACGTGATAATCATTTATGATCCAAACATGAATTCGAAAACAAATTCCGCTATCATTGGTTTAGGTCTGTGCTGGATTCGAACCTGCGACCTCAAAGTGAGATGCAAGCGTTCTACCAACTAGGCTACCGCGGGTCCATTATAAGCCGACGTATAGATATCGCTTGGTAGCAAGGCTTTGTCTGTAGATCCAAAGATCCTCCGAAACAACATGTGCGTGGGAGTAATTTATCGCGCATCTGTGATCTATCGTTAGTTGCTGGTAAACAATTTGTTATTTCTCCTTTGTAGTCGGCGCCGAATGAAGATTAATTGTCTATGTCTAATCGAGTAGGCCACTACTAAATAGTATTTCACAGTGCAGTGGAGCAGCGTGGTGAAGTATACTCCATGCCCCCACAATACAATACTATTTGTATTGTTACTTTAATGCACCAAAATAAAAAGAAATAATTACAAAAAGTCTCTTAACTTAGTACATGGCAAATGGCGGAGTTATCGCTTAAAGCGATTTCTTCCAGACAACCATAAGGTGAGGAAAAATGTAAAAAAAAAATCCCCCTCCGGTTGATTGAGGAAAGGCTTGTGCCCTGCTGTGAGTCGTCAATATGCTATTTATATTTTTATGTTTATAATGTAATATGATGCCATGTAATAAAGGCCCGATCTCCCTATCCATCCATAGGGAAGGCCCGTGCCCCAGCATTGGGGACGTTGATGGACTGGTGATGATGATGCCATAACGGTGCAACATACAACCATCATCTCAATGAGATATGGGCCTAAGATGAAATTGGGTGGTTCACGTCGCAACTTGTGCTGAGTGAGGCCCTTTTATCTCAGGACGTCCACCAGCACCTTATGATCATTTCGACAAACATCCGTCTTGCTTTTTTTTGTAATTCTTATCTTGTTTCCACTGCTGGGCAAACGCCTCCCACCATTTCTTCCAGGAGTCTCTCTCCAGTGCTTCCTCCGGCCAGCCTTCCAGGAAAGCGTCCAAGTCGTCGCGCCATCTCCGCTTCGGTCTACCACGTCTGCGTCTGTCTCTATACGGAGACCATTCTGTGGTGATCTTAGCTCACAGATCGTTAGGCAGACGTGACCTGCCCAGTCCCACTTCAACTTGTCGCCTGCGTGGACCACGCAATTTGAGTCTTAGAAAGTGACACGGTGTTTCTGACACGATCAGTCCGTTTCACACCCAACATGCTGCGCTCCGTAGCTCGCAGACCTGAACTTTGGACCTTTGAGCCTTTGTCAAAAACGAAGTCTGAGCTCCATAGGTTAAATTGTTTAGTGGATATTTGATATGATATTATTGTCATTTTTTTTGTGTGTGGCGCCCTTTTATAATAAACTATTTCTGTTCTATTCCATAAACAACAGCCGTTTATTTTTTTAAAAAAGAAACTACTTACTTCCGTTTCCTGTCAATATCTCATTGTAAGATAAATGTAAGAATAATCGGGATAAACGCAGAGAAGTATTGTTTCGCCTGTCGCCGACGCAACGTCAGCGCGATCATATTTCATTATCGAATACAGGATGTCTAATCTCAAGTACTGTTTTCACTAACACAGTTGGATCCAATAGAGAGGTATTACATCTATCCACCAATTCATTTATGAATTAAGTAACAATGAGTACGACGTAGACGAGAAGGAGCTCGGTGGCGCAGCGGTAAACGCGCTCGGTCTGCGATTTATGAAGTTAAGCAACTTTCGCAAAGGCCTGTCATAGGATGGGTGACCACAAAAAAAAGTTTTCATCTCGAGCTCCTCCGTGCTTCGGAAGGCACGTTAAGCCGTTGATCCCGGCTGCATTAGCAGTCGTTAATAACCATCAATCCGCACTGGGCCCGCGTGATGGTTTAAGGCCCGATCTCCCTATCCATTCATAGGGAAGGCCCGTGCCCCAGCAGTGGGGACGTTAATGGGCTAATGATGATGAGTACGACGTTTGACCGCTTTTATTGATGACGTTACAGAAACAAAAGACACATACACACACGAAACATTTTAAAACATACACATGAAAGATATTCACAGCATATTACGCTAGTTTCCAAAAGCAACCTATGACGTCATAGAAATACGAGACAAAATGTCGGACTTATCATTAAATTTTTCTTTATTCAAATTCAAAAAAAGTTAAAAAGAAGAAAGAAAACGTTTTTTGTTCGTTTTAAATCTGTCTTTATTTAGTAATCAGAATATCATAATTTATCTTTGACCTAGGAAACTGCCCAATTGGTGGGCTTATTGCTCTACAGCAACTTCTTCCAGGCGACCAGAGGATGTTCTATTAAGGTGCGGAAGGGGTCATTGGCTTCATTGTATGGAGTGCTCGCCTTATGGTAACACGTCAAACCAGCAAACCGGAATCAGGGCCCGGCTAATTCGCCGAACTTCGGCGACTTGAAAATGATTCAGATAAATCGAAGTTCAGCGTTTGGTACCGGGTAATTTCCGGTGTTCATTGCAATCTGGATGAAAATTATTTTTTATTTGTTTGGCAAAATTATTTGTAAGGAAAAATGTACCTTTGAAAAAAAAAAATTTGCGTCACCCTGTACTGTACACATCCTCTGGAATATCCCAAAAGGATCTACATCTGGTAAAATGTGCGTGTGAACACGTAATCTATCGTCTCTGCGATCCATCACACCGAATTGCTTTTGCTAACATGTTTGTTTTTTCTCCGCTTCTAAGATCTATTGAAAGATAGAGAGGAATCAAGTGGAAAGGTCAGCCCCTAACACCAAGTAAAGGGAAAAATGAAAGCAAAAGAGTGTTGGCATTCAATTCCGATGTTAATAAATCAAGCGTTCTTTGCAAGCTACGAGCAAAGAAATGGGACAGTAGGTTTTTTAAATACTTTTGTTAGTTATTTTTAACTTTGAGGGATAATTCAGACCATGATTCTAAGTTGATATCAAGTGGAATTTAAAAACCAGCCCAATCCAGGTTAAGTCACATGAATGTTGGTTTCCTCGCGATGTTTTCCTTGACCGCTGAGCACGTGACAATCATTTATAATCCAAACATAAATTCGAAAACAAATACGACAAATATTGGTTTAGGCCTGTGCTGGATTTGAACTTTTGACCTCAAAGTGAGCGTTCTACCAACTGGGCTATCACGGATCATCAGACACGTATTTTCAGAAATCAGAGTCATTTACTCAACTTGTTGAAGGTCAATTTAAATTTTTGAATTTACGCTATTTCGCAAGGTGTTATGATTGAGGAGAAGAAATGACAAGAAACTGCAACAGCAACACATATTTTAAATCAATGTAGGTATACATTGTAAGTTATTTAATAACTAGAGCAACACATTTAATACCAAGCATTTCAATCATGTATGTAATCATTAATTAAATTTATATGAGCTTTAAAGTTATTTTCTGACACATTCAAAATATTATCCGGTATTTTATTGTAAAAACGTACACATAACCCCAAAAAAGATGATTTTCATATACTTAATCTAGAATTTTGAATAGCGATTTTATTTTTATTCCTTGTATTGTAAGCCTTCTCCTATATATATCTCCAAAAAAGAAAAACCTTTTATAAACGTGTAAAGAATGGCTCCTTTGTCCGAATTGAATACAAATCTTACATACACTGGTGTTTCCTCCGACAGCCAAAGAAAAACGGGTCTTTATTATACCTTAATCCTTTTCAACCTTGATTCCAACCTCTGGTTTCTTTCGATTTAAAATAACATAACATAGCATCACACCTAAACGGCCTCCGTGGTCTAGTGGTTAGAGCGTTAGGCTCACGATCTGGAGGTCCGGGTTCGATTTCCGATAGGGACATGCGCTACAAGGAGGACTATATACTCTCAATAGTACTGACAGTTACTACTGCCCTCTGTCAGGTTCCAGGTTACAGTCCCCGTGACTTCCTGTACGTATGTATTTAAACAAGAATATTACAAGAAAGTTCCTAATATAACTCAGTCCACCATTTTACTTTACAAGTTACAAATTCATCATTATTTTCACAACCCTTCCGAAAGTTGTCACGTAACAATTCACTTCGCATATAAATCATCCAAGTCGCTAAGGCCCTTTGTTTCAGTTACGTAACGTAAACGTGTTAATTTAGGAAAATGTTGAGAGTCGGGGTAAAGTTTAAAGAGAGCAATAAGGAGGATGGCGAGTCTGTAAGGGCTGTTTTTGCGCGTTTCGTTTTCGTTTTGTTTGCGTTTTGTGTGGGGTGTTTAGAAAGATATATTTTGTTTAAGTTTTCCTTACATAAACAGCCTATATACGTCCCACTGCTGGGCACAGGCCTCCCCTCAATCAACCAGAGGGGGTTTGGAGCATACTCCACCACGCTGCTCCAATGCGGGTTGGTGGAGGTGTTTTTACGGCTAATAGTCGGGACCAACGGCTTAACGTGCCCTCCGAAGCACGGAATCATCTTACTTTTTCGGACAATCAGGTGATTCAAGCCTGAAAAGTCCTTACCAAACAAAGGACAGTCTCACAAAGTGATTTCGACAATGTCCCCATCGGGAATCGAACCCGGACCTCCAGATCGTGAGCCTAACGCTCTAACCACTAGACCACGGAGGCTGTTAGTTAGTTTTCCTTATATCCTTACAAATAGTAAAACAGAACGTCTAGTCTAGTACTCAGGTTAAAAACTAGATGCTCAAATGTAGACGGCAGCGCTGTTTAGTGTTCCTAAATTTTGACATATCCCCATATAGTCTAAGATCTCACCATAGAACAACCTTCGCCGAGCTGGTTAAGTAAGTAAGTAAGTTAAATGTTTATTTTTTCATGAGAAATACAGAAAATATAAAATATAAACCAATTGGTTTTGTGGGGTTTTTATTGTACCCATATTTTCTGTATTTCTGGGGAGTTCGCTTAATGTTATTATGTTTAAGATACTTAAAGTTAACTTACAGCTAAGAGATCTTTTGCATGAGATGTTTAAATAAAGATTTTCTAAATTTATTTATATTGCACTCCTGACGTATGTCGACCGGCAGCACGTTGTACAGATACGGTATGCGTTTACGAAGTGTTCTGTCACAGAGGATGGTGAAGCTTACTTTATGTAAAAAAGCTTATTATAAGATTAATGACTACCTAAATGATAAAAATGTCTGGTATTGAATGTGTTACTCTAGTTACTAAATAACTTGTAATGTATACCCTCATTGGTTTTTAAAAGATGTGTTGCTGTTGCAGTTTCTTGTCATTTCTTCTCCTCAGCCATAACACCTTGCGAAATGACGTTATTTCAAAAATGTTACAATGACCTTCAACAAGTTTATCCATGATAATTACGTTGAATAAATGATTCTGATTTCTGATGAAAAGTTATTTATTTAGTTAGTTATTTTTTCTATACTGTCCAACTAAAATTCGTGATATACTGCAGTAAAATGTGGAGCAACGTGGAGTGTACACCGTCTGAAGGATGAGTTACGAAAAAAAAAATCATCATCATCATTGGCCACAGCATCTATCGTAGATGATTCTTGCAGCACTTGTGAGGCTACGGGTTCCTTTTTTTGTTTTTTTTTTTTGACGTGACTTATTGTAGATTTGCCGCAGATGGCATTAACTACTTGGCCGGACAAATGGGGAGCGCTGAAGGCTCTCACCCGGTACAACGTTTAAGACAACAGGCCTGAGGGTGCCCAGTTGGGCGCGAACCTCGGCTCAGGGCGACGTCTGAGAGAAAAAATATTTGATAGCGATAAGCGCTGATTGAGGGAAATCGTCGACCACGCCGGCGGGGTCGGTATCGGGGACCTGAAGTGTTTGGTGTCGCGAGCTGATTGGCTGCCTCTATGGCTAGAGTGATCGGGTCGTCGGGATCGTATATTACGTCCTTCGGACGCCATTCTACGGGTTCCCCCAGCGCCGCCGATGGCTATAGAGCCCTATAGCAGCGCGGCATTTCTTGCCACATCGTTCGCACACAAAACGCGACTCCTCAGGAGGTGGTAAAGCACGACGAAAACTTTTTTGCTTCCGGTTTTCCAGCCAGTCATCGTCATTTCTTGAAGTCCCGACATTAATTCAAAAAAATTCAAAAGTATTTATTTTTCAAAATTGGCTTACAAAGTTAGAGCTTTTTGAAACTTCAAAAAATTTAATTACATATTATGTAACCAGCTGTAAAACTACTACCACATCGGATTATGTAACGCTGAGGGAAAGACGTGGCCAGAAAACCTCCCAGCACAGGGCCCTAGTCCTACTGTTTCATGTTTTCCTTTCTTTTCTGTTTTTTTTTTATATTATGTCGCCATTCAGGTCTCATTTCGGCGCGCTTCTCCCAACACCTCGACGAGCGTGAACCGTATCGCCGTCTATAATGATCGAGCTAACTTATATTTCGATATAGAGAACGTTTTTCAATTGCTACAATGTGCGATACAAATTAAATCTGTCAAAGTACAGTAACCAGTGTTGTGACGTTCATTAGCATAGTGATGTAACAGTCAGGACTAGGTCGATCGATTCTGTTATATAACACTACCTATCTTATTTGGTTCATAAAGCTTTTATGACTTAACAGAGTTTCTCAATAACATAAAATTAGGATGACGACAATATAGCGATGTAATTTTTATATTATGATCTTATTGTGATGAGGAAACTTTTTTCGATTTGACTTCCTCTTTGTGAGGATGCTTTTTATCATTACGTATGGTGTAAAATGTTGAGGAAGAGCTCGGTGGCGCAGCGGTCAACGCGCTCGGTCTGCGATTGTTGAAGTAAAGCAACTTTCGCAAAGGCCGGTCATAGGATGGGTGACCACAAAAAAAAAAAAGTTTTCATCTTCGAGCTCCTCCGTGCTTCGGAAGGCACGTTAAGCCGTTGGTCCCGGCTGCATTAGCAGTCGTTAATAACCATCAATCCGCACTGGGCCCGCGTGATGGTTTAAGGCCCGATCTCCCTATCCATCCATAGGGAAGGCCCGTGCCCCGGCAGTGGGGACGTTAATGGGCTGATGATGATGCTGAATATTGAAATTAACGTAATAAGGAGTATATATAATACGTACGAAATATGTGTTTGTAAATATTATACATATTTATTATGAATAAAGAATTGAATTGAATATCTTATGATTGGTTTTAGGCATTAATATACACGTAGGTATATATTTTCAAGTTAGTTAAGTTCTAAGTTTCGTAAAAATATTGATTCACTTATTTTATTCATTGGCATGTACTTATACGGTATTTAAAAAGAAATAAGAAATATAATTGACATTTGATTTCGTAAACAATATCGCTCAGAATCATTTGCACATACCCTGTTCTGTGAATCTTTTAAAGCAGGCTTCACACGAGATGACAAAAAAGCAGGGAGCACAAAAATAAATTCTGAAAAAAAAAGTGATTAATATTTTTAAGAAGGCCTCCGTCGACCCTTTACCTGAAACAAAGGAAATGAAACATTAATCATAATTTTCATTATTTTTTATAAAATATACTCGAGGAGTAAGCAGTAAGCGTTACCGAGCACATTCATTATTTAAACCACTGTCACAAAGACCGACGGACAGACTAAATTAATGACTTTATATACGTACATGCAAGATGATTCCGTGCTTCGGTACGGTACGTTAAGCCATAGGTCCCGGCTGTTAGCCGTAAAAAAAATATGCGGTCGAATTGAGAACCTCCTCCTTTTTTGAAGTCGGTAAAAAGCACCTCCAACGTAGTGAAACAGCGTGGTGGAGTATGCTCCATACCCCCTCCGGTTGATCGAGGCGAGGCCTGTGCCCAGCAGTGGGACGTAAATATGCTGTTTATTTTATGTACTTGTACACCATCATAGTATGCAAATAAAGAATATTGAATAATATTCAATATATAACTGAGTTTGATAATGACAGTCACCATTTAACCTTTCTTTCTTAGCAATATTAGCTTTCCAGTTCTTGGTGTTTCTTGTTCTTTTACGAGCCTTGCCCGCAGTTGCTCTTGTTACAGGGACCTCCATGGTTATCCAAATTCGAAGTTTAGCAAAAGAATTGTCTAATTCAATAAAAACACAAGAATAACGCTAAAAACTGGACGACACATTCATATGAATTGTACGGCAACGGCCATGTTGGTTTTCTGAAATCCAGCTCTCTGATTGGTTAGCGTAACACGTAGCTATATTTGATTTTTACTGGTTGGCATGTAGCTGTCTTTGATACCAGTATCAACTTTTGACCCGAATTTTATAAGGATTTTGCTGCATTTGTTACTAAAATGAATATGATAAAGTTGTTAAACTAACGAAAGTAGATGGCGCCATAGTGAACTCATTTTACGATATTATGGCGTTTAGCTGCCTTTGATTTTATAGGCCTCATATTGTATGTATATATGCATAGATTATCGCCTGTATTCCCTATTAGAGTAGGTAGAGACACATCGAAATTATCTGATTCGGACGGGACTTGAACCCGCAGTTCTTGTCAAGACGGGACGAGCGTGCCTACTTAATAAAAGAATTAGGCACGTAATTAAAAAAAAGGCACATCAAAACAATTCATCTAGAAAAGCAACATTGCTATTTGACATTACTTGACATTGCGCACTTTTTTATATGCGCAAATGTCAAATTGCTTTGCTTATTTAATGTGGCGTTATAAACCAACCAGATCCTAAAAGTAACAAGTCTTCAACCTTACTGAGTCAAGTCACCGACTCAAATTGCACGCAATCACAAAGTTTCCTACTCGCAACTATGCGTGTAACTCGGTATTTGGGATAACTTACATGAAACTTGGTAATCTGTTTATACAGTAATTTTGGTACACTGTAATAACTTTGGCATGAGATTTACATCATAAATATTGTGATTAGTTGTACAACTGAGAGATAGTCCTAGTTTTACGTAAACACATAAACTCACGCCTATAATCCTTAAAGGGGTGGGCAGGGTGGGCAGAATCACAAGTATATAAAACACATAGCATAAACAGCCTATATACGTCCCACTGCTAGGCACACGCCTCTCCTCAATCAACCGGAGGGACTATGGAGCATACTCCACCACGCTGCTCTACTGCGGATTGTTAGAGGTATTTGGGCTAGTAGCCCAGGATCAACGGCTCAACGTGCCTTCCGAAGCACGAAATCATCTTTCTTTATCGGAGAACCAGGTGATTCAGTCTGTAATATTCTAACCAAACTAGGGATCACTAAGTGATTTTTGTGATATGTCCTCACCGGGATTTGAACCCAGGGCCTCCGAATCGTGAGCCCAACGCTCAATCACTGAACCACGGAGGCCGTTACTGATGCACTATCCGTACGCAAATCCGTTATTCAGGATATCCGCTCAAAGTACAGCAAGCGCAATCGTCGGTTTCAAAGGGTTACTTCCATAAAGGGCCGTTGTTAGGAGACCACAAGTGGAAAGGCATAATTGCCAGAAATAAAACTAAAATTGCTATTCAAAATTCTACTACATAAAATAAATTAAATACATATTTTTTGGGGTTATGTATTAAGTTTTTATAATAAAATAACAGATTATATTTTGAAAGTTAATAGCTCAATAATAAAAAAATAATAATTTATTTATTAATTTTATTACTTATTTTCTTTGTTAATTTTATGCCTGTCGATTGCCCGTCCCTTTCCTTTTCGGCGGATAAGAAAATGACGGGTATTATAACTTAAAATAAAATTAGGAAATTAAATCTAAACTTCGCGAACTTCATACAAAAAACCTCGTTTTACACAGATACTACACATTGACGTTATCGTTCACGCGCGTCTATGTGTGTGACGTCTGACGCCATACGATTGAAGACTAAAGTAAGGACGAGGGGGTGAGGTAAACCTAGCTCAGCCGCTAGTGAGGAGCGGAAAATTGACGTTCTATACATAGTATAATGCCTTTCTATGCTTGTGCGCCATCTGTTTCGGCCCCTGACTGCGGCTCTGTTTATAAGTAGTTACGCTGTTATGCCTTATTAATAATTTATCCCTTCAAATTTACATGTCGAAGTGATATTGACAAGTTTGTGTTCAGTTACTGTGTTATGCATAATGTTTAATAATGTAGTTAATGATAAGAAGTAGGCGGTGTTGCGGTGGAAACGTACCTTCAATTCTGTAGTTAACTCTATAATTATTGTCTCATTAATAGAATTTTAAATTGACATCAAAATCTTTTGGAATTAAGTTCTCTGCAATAAAGTGCATTTGTTTTCATTTTGATTAGATTGGTGAATTATAATATTCTCATGAGTTTTGCGACGGAAAATTCCACTAGATATTAACTCAGAATCGTGAGCTGAATCATCTCTCTAAGATCTGATCGCGGTAAGTACGATAAGGTGCAAAAATCCAATTAGTTTCTTGCAAAGTAATAAATTAACTGGTTGCACTTAAGACCTCCTGGTTACATGTTGTTTCTGTAATAAACCAAAACTGCTTACAAAAACATATTTTTTATAATTATGACAACTAATACAATACAATACAAAGACTCTTTATTGCACTTGAATCACATTAAAAATACATTAGTATTATAATTAAATTGGTAGTACAACAGGCGGCCTTATTGCTAATAGTTCATAATTTCACCACTGTTTACAAATAATTCGCTGGGCTCAGTGACTGCATTATTTGTGACAATTATAAAATTAATGTTTTTGTCTGCGACTGCACTCACGACCTCCGTGGTCCAGTGGTTGAGCGCGTTGGGCTTACGATCCGGAGATCCTGAGTTCGATTTCCGGTGGGGACATATCACAAAGATTACTTTGTGGTCCCTAGTTTGGATAGGACATTACAGGCTGATCCTCATATTGTCCAAAAGTAAGATGATCCGTGCTTCGGAAGACACGTTTAGCCATTGGTCCCGGTTACTACTTACTGGTAAGTAGTCGTTATATGAGCCATGTCAGGGGCCTTTGGCGGCTCAATAGTAACCCTGTCACCAGCGTTGCTGAGGTTGGTAATCCACCTCACAACCCACACGATAGAAGAAGAGAAGATCACACCTTTACCCCCGAAGGACTAGGCAGATGTGTACAGTACATAGACCCACCCCTCGACAGCTAAGGGCCATTGGCGGCTCAATAGTAACCCTGTCACCAGGGCTGATGAGGACGATAGAGGAAGAAGTGACTGCACTTTTGCTCTTTGATTGTACGCCTAGGCCTTCCTCTACCAACTCTACCACTTACACTCGCATCATAAATCAGAAATAACTTGTTGACAGACCTAGCAATCAACGAATTATTTATTTATCAACCCAGTTCTTTGATTACAGATGTGTACTTAATTAGAAATATTCAATGATACCACAGACTATATAGTGAATAATAGATCGATCTCACGCGATGCCTCTAATTACTTCATATAAAATTCATTTGGTAAAGTCTAAAATAGACTTACTTAATGGTATACGATTTAAAATTAAATGTCTTAGTCGAATTTGTTGTTAAATGTTTTTGGTTAACTTGTAACTTGTAATTACTTTGTTACTTGATAAATAAAACGGCCTCAGTGGTCCTTTTAAGCATAAATCTAAAACAATCCTCTAAAAAAATTACATTGGCCAATGACCCGACAGAATTAAGTTGATAGCACATTTCGGTTTACACACCACACGGTTTACATACCAGCGAGATACAGTTTTGATTCGCTCGGGTTGTTAATTTATTTACTCATTCTTCGTAAAATTAAAAGCTGCCAATCATCCGTCCCTTTCCTTTTCGGTGGATAAGAAAATGACAGGTATAACTTAAAATAAAATTAGGAGGTGTCTGCAGGAATCAGTGCCACTATAAATTTTAAAGATTTCTTAAAAAGGTTTATTGTACCTTTTGCAGAACCGATGCGCTATAAAGCGACAACTTTCGCTAGATTTTGGCATAACCCTTAACCTTTGAAGCGGAAACGCGCTTGTAAAGGTCAGATAATTTGCAAAGAAAACGTAGGAAGATATAGAATACAAGTTCCTTAGGGACTTGCCACGTTGACATTTGAAATCTGACGCATATTGATTTTCTAAATTCGAATTAATATTTAATATAACTATTTCTTACCATGTAACATTAACGGACTCCGTAGTTTGGTGACTAGAGCGTTGGTGTCTCGATCTGAAGGTCCTAAATTCGATTCTAGTTCGTTAAGAATATTTCCGGATAATCACCCGATTCAAGGTGTTTGTTTTTTTAACACGTACTCTTGCTTAGCGAAACTCAAACACAGACAGGATGAGGACTCGGTGGTGTAATGGTTAACACGCTCGTCTCGACTTGACGAGAGCTGCGGGTTCAAGTCCCGTCCGAGTCAGTTTTTTATCATCATCATCAATTTAAGAGCCACGCTCTTGACGGTGCAGCATTTTCCGTGCTACTTTTTAGGGAAAAATAGGGCAGTGGTTTCCCTCTTGCCTCCCGCCCCGCAGTACTCTGTCTGACACAAGTGGGATGGCGCCCAGAGTAGTCTATTACAAAGCCATACTAGGACTCCTCGAGTCAGATTTTATAGATTAAATTTTCTTATATACACACTTACGTAAGTAAATATAGCTCAATATGCTCTTAGATACACGGATCATCTTACTTTCGGACAATTAGTTGATTATCCTACACTGTCCTAACTAAACACATGTTTTTGTGATGTGGCCTCATTGAGAATCGATTTCGAGACCTCCAGATCAAGAGACCAACGTTTTAGCCACTAAACCACAGGGTTATCATGATGATCCATCATCTTATTACCATCACACCCGAGAAGATAAGCAGCAGAAAGTGTTCCATTATTTTTTTTACACCCTGAGTAGGCTAGTTTCCATAGTCAAATCAGTTACTTTTTACTAAACGTCAAAACACAAATCTAAATATATAAAAGGAGAAACTGACTGACTGACATATCAACGCACAGCCTAAACGGCTAAACGTAGGCACTTGAAATTTGGAAGGGACGTAGCTTAGGTACCGTAGAGGTGCACTAAGAAAGGAATTACCGGAATTCCCACGGGAACGGGAATTAGCGGGAAAAATCCTTCCACGCGGACGAAGTCGCGGGCAAAAGCTAGTTTACTATGGAATTTGTATGGAAAAGCACACTGTGACGTCATAAAAAACGTGATAAAATGTCGGACTTTTTATTATGTTTTGATTAAAATTCATAAATAAGTCAAATAGAAACAAGAAAATGCTTTTCATTAGTTCTAGATCTGTCTTTATTTAGTAATTAGTGTTCGACTTGCATACTTTTTGATAGCAATTTATATACTGAGTGGTAATGTAAATAGAATAACGTCTATAATTATGTATTTGATTGTATGTCAATATGTCTAAACAAATAATTAGACAATATAGACGGACATGCGACTTTTAATAAATAGTAAATAGTTACTTACATAAACATAAACAGCCTTTATACGTCCCACTGCTGGGCACAGGCCTCCCCTCAATCAAGCGGAGGGGGTATGGAGCATACTCCACCACGCTGCTCCACTGCGAGTTGGTGAAGGTGTTTTTACGGCTAATAGCCGGGACCCACGGTTCAACGTGCCCTCCGAAGCACGGAATCATCTTACTTTTTCGGACAATCGGGTGATTCAAGCCTGAAAAGTCCTTAGCAAACAAAGGACAGTCTCACAAAGTGGTTTCGACAATGTCCCCATCGGGAATCGACAGCCTCCGTAGTCTAGTGGTTAGAGCGTTAGGCTCACGATCTGGGGTCTGTTTAATAAAACTTACAATTGTAAATTACAATGACAATTTGATGTACATTGCGGAGTTAGTGATCACAAATATTTTGCAGTTTCATATTAGCTACGTAATGAACACCAAATTGTCGTTGTAATTTACAATTGTAAGTTTTATGAAACAGGCCCCTGGCGGTCCGGGTTCGAAATAGTTACTTATTTATAATTAATTGAAATTTCATAACATAATTTTTCTTGAACCTAGAACACGACCCAATTATTGTTTTACTAAATTCTACAACACAAAATACTGTGGTGAAAAGTTCCGTTTCAGCGATTGCATGTTTCGGGGTAGCCGCAAAATTTAATTAACAAACTAGTTATTTAGTCGATATTTCTAAGTTATTTTCATACGAGAGTTTAAATAAGTTTTTGACCAAATTATGCAGCAAATATATTGAATTGTTTCATTATTTACTCTCTCCTCTCTCTTTCTTCACTTTTTTTCTACTTTTCTCTATTTTTCTTTTTTTTTCTTTCCTTTTTTTCTTTATGAGATTATAAGGTGTTACCAACTAGGAGATGTGGAGTAAGCAAGAGAAGTTTATAAGGAAGCAAATTGAATTCCATGCTCTCTGCTTACCCCGGTGGGAAATAGGCGTGCTTTTATGTATGTATGTAATGGTAAACCCATAAAAAATCCATAAAAACTTGAAGCAACTAAACAGCAGAAACAAAATTTTTAACAAAAAAAAAACCGACTTCAAACGCAAAACTAAAAAGCAATAAATAAATTTACTTCGCACAAAGTAATTAGTACGTATTTTCAATTAGTTAATTAATTTATAATTCTGAAGCCGGTGCCAAGGAAATGCTACAACGAAGTACCGATTCATATATTTTTCAATACTGATTGTTTTGTAATATTTTGTTTGACATTGTTTTGTAATTGCTTTGATATAGGTATTAAACAATATTGTGTGTACATAGTAATTTGATATTGTAGTAGGGTTGTTGTAGCATTTACTTGGCACCGACTTCAGAATTATAAATTAATTAACTAATTGAAAATACGTACTTATTACTTTGTGCGAAGTAAATTTATTTATTGCTTTTTAGTTTTGCGTTTGAAGTCGGTTTTTTTTTTGTTAAAAATTTTATTTTATTTTACGATTTTAAGTGATGGTTAGACCGAGCAAGGATGCAGACAGACAGATTTTCTGATTTATATTCATATATAATAATATAATATATTATTAGTAGTGATCACAATTATTATTGATGAACATGTTTACACACACACACTCACACACGCGCTAACGCACACGAGCACACGCGCACGTACACACGCACACACACAGATACACGCACACACACACACGCACACACACGCGCGCGCGCGTAACACACGCACACACACACACACATGTGTATGTGTACATACACACATGTGGTTGTCAGTGGAAGCTGCTATCATACACAATCACGCATACATATAGATACAGTAGATTTCGCGTGGTTCGCTCGCTGCTAAAGCAGCTCGCGTGTCCTGTTTATTCGAAACTGTCCCTCTTCGTATGGCGGCCATCTTGTTTTTCAGCCATTTTGTTTTTTTTCACCGGCGACAGAATTTGACCAAGATTTAAATGGGTGTCGTGGAAACAAACAAAATCCAGGTGCAATAGGTTTGCCAGACCGTAGGATGTCTCCCTGATTGGGAGCAGTTTTCAAAGATGACGTTCCGATCACACCCCTATACATCATTTTTACCCCCAAGATATTTTCTGGAAAAACAAAATTTTGTATGGCGGCCATCTTGTTTTTTCGCCATTTTGTATTTTTTTCACCGGCCATTAAATTCGACCAAGATTTAAATAGGTTTCGTGAAAGAAAAATTGGTTCAGGTGTGATAGTTTCGCCAGGCCGTAGGGTGTCATCCTGATGCGGAGCAGTTTTCGAAAATCGGGAAGTATTTCCATACTTAACATGACGATCCAATCACAACCCCGATATATATTTTATATCCCGAAACATTTTCTGAAAAAACAAAATTGTGTATGGCGGCCATCTTGTTTTTCCGCCATTTTGTTTTTTTTTTACGCGCTATGGAATTTGACCAAGATTTAAATAAGTGCTCTCAAAGAAATATTGGTTCACGTGCGATAGTTTTGCCAGGCCGTAGAGTATCTCTCTGATGCGGAGCAGTTTTTGGTGTCCAGAAAGTATTTCCGTACTCTACATGACGTTTTGAGTAAGCGCCCCATACATTATTTTTACCCAAACGGGCTTCTTCCAAAATCGACAAAATTTTGTATGGCGGCCATCTTTTTTTCCGCCATTTTGTTTTTTTGCACCGGCGATTGAATTTGATCAAGATTCAAATACGTTTCGTGAAAGAAAAATTGCTCCAGGTTGTATAGTTTTGCCAGGCCATAGGGTATCTCCCTGATGCTGACCAGTTTTCGAAGGTCGGGAAGTTTTCCCGAAGCCTAAAGATTGATCCGATCAATATGACTTTACAAACGCACTAGTCGCTCCTACGATTTTTGAAAATTCCCCTCGATTTCTCTGGTCTTCCATCATCAGATCCTGACTTCCTTGACATGGGACCCCCTTGGGTATATCTCCTTTCAAACAAAAAAAGAATTATCAAAATCGGTTCATATACGACGAAGATATGCCCGAACAAAAAAAAAAAAAAAAAAAAAAAAAATACGGTCGAATTGAGAACCTCCTCCTTTTTTGAAGTCGGTAAAAACATAATAATCACAAATAAAAGATAATAATTAAACACTAATATTTCGCAGTTTATATTCAAATATCAGTTGAGAAATGAAGCTCATAAGTGACCACGATCTGCGCCGAGTAGTTTAATTATTCAAATATTCTCTATATTACCTATTCTCGAGATTTGGGCCTTAAGAGTAGCGAGAATGAACAATAAAGAGTTAATTCAGTTATAAGTTATAACAAGAACTGAATATACAATTTATTTATTATATTTATGTTGGAAATTAATGAATATGTTTGCATGTCAAAATTAAGGTAGGTAAAACAATAAATCATTATCCCGTTGTCGTGCTTTCCCTTTCATATATTAGACCACGGGATAATGATTTATTGTTTTACCTACCTTAATTTTGCCATGCAAACATATTCATTAATTTTCAGCATATAAATATAATAATTAAATTGTATATTCAGTTCTTGTTATAACTTATAACTGAAGCTAAAGATAGCTAAATACATACCGAAATTAAATTAATTATTAATAATCTATATTATTTATTATTTATTTATTTTAAAAATTAATAAATTTGAATTCACGACATTTTTAAATATACATATTTTTTATATGAGAATTACTTATAATAATAATATTGACTTGTTTTATAACGATTTTTTTGTACGTGTTGTCAGGTTATAAAATTGAATAAATAAATTGAATTGATAAAATATTTTTTACGTCAGCTTTTGAAGATTTGCCGCATATGACATTTACTACTTGGCCGGACAAATAGAGAGCGCTAAGGGCTCTCACTCGGTATAAAATAATTCAGGTCGTCGTTTGAGGGGGGATTATACTTGAAAGAATTAATCAACCTTAGTTGGCAGAAGGCGATGAGCGCTGAATGAAGGAAATCATGAACCACGCCCGGCGTGGTCGGTATGAAGATCCTGCCGGATCTGCATGACAACCGCGCCGTCCATCTACGTAGATAGTATCGTTTATTGGTTCAAACGCTCGATACAAGTCGCACCGCCCACGATTTGTATACGGAAAGTCTACAAAAAGTCATGTGAAAAAAAAAACTACACCATTTCCCGCGATTGCCGTAGCCACATCTGGAGCGAGGTGAAATGAAAACCGTAAATATGTGATGCAATATCCTGCAGCCTGCCAACAGGTTATTTAGATGGAAAACTATGATGGATTGCCATTGCTACAGCATATTCTAACAGCATCTGTGGTCCCGGATGCCCCGGGTTCGAATCCCGATGGAGACATATCATAAAAATAACTTTGTGATCCTTTGTTTGATTAGAACATTACAGGTTGATCACCTGATTGTCCGAAACTCAGATGATTTGTGCTTCGGAAAGCACGTTAATCCGTTGGTCCCGGTTATAACTTACTGATGTAAGTGCGTAGTCGTTACATGAGTCATTTCAGGGGCCTTTGGCGGCTCAATAATGACCCTGACACCAGGGTTGCTGAGGTTGGTAATCCACTTCACAACCCACACGATAGAAGAAAAAGAAGCCTGATTACATAACTATTTAAATCGAGATAACAAGCTTTTTCTTTTTCTGTGATTGTGAGGTCAATTATCGACTTCATCTACCCGAGACGATGGTCCCGGTTACTACTTAATGATGTAAGTAATCGTTACATGAAATTAAAAAATAGCATGCATTGCTACTCAGCAATCACCGCATTTCCAAATACAAACGGATGCTAATTTCCATGTTCATCAATTATCAGATTTATCCTGTATCAGAATTTGAATTCAAAACTTAGTGTTGTTTTGTTTACGCGGGAATTAAAAACAACAATGAAGTAAGTAAGTACTTTTAGTTCTGAATTCAAATAGGCTAGTTTCCAACTAGTCCTACGAAATTACTATAGAATTTGTATGAAAAAGCACACTTTAACGTCGTAGAAAAAGTTCATAAATAAAGTAAATAGAAAATAAATTAAATATTAAATGTTTTTCGTTAGTTTTAGATCTCTATTTAGTAATCAGAATTACATAATTTATCTTGAACCTAGTCATAAACTGCCTATATACGTCCCACTGCTGGGCACAGGCCTCCCCTCAATCAACCTGAGGGGGGTATGGAGCATACTCCACCACGCTACTCCACTGCGGGTTGGTGGAGGTGTTTTTACGGCTAATAGCCGAGACCAACGGCTTAACGTGCCCTCCGAAGCACGGAATCATCTTACTTTTTCGGACAATCAGGTGATTCAAGTCTGAAAAGTCCTTACCAAACAAAGGACAGTCTCACAAAGTGATTTCGACCATGTCCCCATCG
Source organism: Pectinophora gossypiella (assembly GCF_024362695.1). Classification (NCBI taxonomy): domain Eukaryota; kingdom Metazoa; phylum Arthropoda; class Insecta; order Lepidoptera; family Gelechiidae; genus Pectinophora; species Pectinophora gossypiella. The sequence continues at coordinate 5,690,344 of NC_065424.1, forward strand.
GGAATCGAACCCGGACCTCCAGGTCGTGAGCCTAACGCTCTAACCACTAGACCACGGAGGCTGTTAACCTAGTACACGACCCAATTCTGATACATGATAAATCTGATAATTGATGAACATGGAAATTAGCTTTCATTTGAATTTGGAAATGCAATGATTGTCTAGTTTTTGTGTATAGCGTCATTTACAAAAAAATCTTTTTATCGGTTCTATTCTATTCATCACACAATAAACTTACATTAAAACCTGCTGCTCGATGGTTACCTACGGATGTGAGTCGTGTCTGTATGTACTTCCAAACTACACAATTTCCGCGACTGCCGCAGTCTCGGTGGCGGTGGAATGAAAATCATAAATATGAGATGCAATATCCTGCCTGCAGCAGAGTGTTTAGATAAAACAAGACGGATTCCCTCAAAACATAACATAACGACTATGTCCCACATAAAACATACATAAACAGCCTATACACGTCCCACTGCTGGGCACAGGCCTCTCCTCAATCAACCGGAGGGGGTATGGAGCATACTCCACTACGCTACTCCACTGCGGGTTGGTGGAGGTGTTTGGACTAGCCCGGGACCAACGGCTTAGCGACTATGTCCCAACCTCATCTAAAACAAAATATTGGGGTAGTCATAGGTACGTCTATCGCAAGATGAACTAAGTACCCACACCTCACCGAGCCCAACGTGATAGGTGGTGAGCCGTATCGCCCCGTCAAAATAGTTCGCACATTAGACCTTCAAAGTAATCATGAAGAGAGATACAGGTTGTGAGGAGCCGTAGTAGTTTTAAACGGCTGAGACGTTAGTTATGTAAAAAAGTGTAACCATGTTACCTACTGAATAAAGATACTTTTGAAATTGAATTTGATGAGAGTCTAAGAGGAGATATTAATGATGCTAACCTACAGAGCCGTACACAGCCTCTGTGGTATAGTGGTTAGAGCGTTGGGTTTACGGTCTAGAGGTCCAGCTTCGATTCCCTATGAGGACATCGTCGAAATTGCTTTGTGAGACTATCCTTTGTTTGGTAAATTCATTGCAGACTTAAATAAAAGAATACCATAGGTTCCGTGCTTCGGAAGCCACGTTCAGCCGTTGGTCTCAAGTTATTAGTCCAAACACCTTCACCGACCCGAACCATCTAAGCGGTTGTCTGGAAGAGATCGCTCTTAGCGATAAGGCCGCCTTTGCCCACCTTAGAATAAGTTTATCCTGTAAATGTTTTGTGAATTTGTGTGCAATAAAGTGTTTTATTATTATTATTATCTAAGCATCCCTTTCTCAATTCTAGAACATTCTCTAGAACCATATAAGTTTGGCTGAAATTTTCCCTCATTCAGCGCTTATCGCTATCGACCCGCTAGAGTCGATTAATTCTTTCAAATATTTTTCCTCTCAGACAACGCCCTGAGCCGAGGGTCGCACCTAACTGGGCACCCTTAGGCCTGTTGTCTTAAGCGTTGTACCGAGTGAGAGCCTTCAGCGCTCTCCATTTATCCGGCCAAGTAGTTAATGCCATCTGCGGCAAATCTACAATAAGTCACGTCAAAAAATGCTAAAATTTTAATATGAACAGATTTACTTCATGTTTTTTAGTGAATATAAACTTTATCTTGCCCTGTGAGTACACTGAAATATAAGGCTCTACCGGTGGAATTTTGAGCAGCTCATTTGAAGTGCCTCGTGAAATATCGCCCCGGGTACACCGCGCCCGGGTATACCTATTAGGAAGTTCTGTTGACATTGTGAATATTTGCACTTGCAAGTTTTATTATTCAGGTATATGATTTACATACATACCATAATCACAGATTAAGCAGAGACCACTGAATTCCAACCTGATCCTGTCACACCACTCAAAAATAAAATCAGCATCATTTATTCAACGAAATTATCATCTTGTAGACTTTGCAGGTACAAATATTTATAAAGTTTGACAAAATATGTCAAACAAAAAGTGTATTTTTCTAATCTTGTTATTAAGTTTTACACGTGTAGTATTCTAAACAGCCGTATTATATAATTTTGTACCTAATTACTTAAAAATAATATTTAGTTAGATAATGGCCCCGATTCCTGCAGACACCTCCTAATTTTACTTTAAGTTATACCTGTCATTTTCTTCTCCGCCGAAAAGGAAAGAGACGGATGATTGACAGTTTTTAATTTTAGGAAGAATGAATAAATGAATGAATAACCCGGACTAATCAAAAAGGTATCTCGCTGGTATGCAAACCGTTTGCCGTGCGCTGTCAACATAACTGCATCAGAGAAACTGCAACAGCAACACATTTTGTAAAACAATGAATGTATACCACATTACAAGTTATTTAATAACTAGAGGAACACTTTCCGTCCGTCCGTCTATCCGGTTTTGGCAACCCTAGCCTATTAAAAGCGAAGATGTTTTTACAGCTCTATTACAAAAAGGAAATCAGTCCCATCGTTTATAGGCGCGATGAAAAATTGATAGCATATAACATAAACTGGTATAATTTGTTTTAAAGTCAGTAAAATGTGGAATAACTTTTGATGAAAAAACAAAACAATATATCTGTATGAAGGTTCTTGGAGGCATTTATTTTTGAGACAGAGAGAGAGAGAGAGAGAAAAGATGTTTTCATCAACTTGTGACACACTACACACAGAGCAATCACAAATAACTATATATACAGAAACAGAATTAAAAATTGAAAATCATTTTATTTATTTATTTATTATACCTTTTTTTCACGACATTACAGTGCCGAAGCGCTAATGCGCCGTGAAAGTTAAATAGAGGCACACGCAGGTGCCATTAATAGGGCATTACAAAACAGAAATCACAATACTTAAACTAAAATTAAATCACCTTTCACTCATCATTCATAGCCTCGCAGAACCTCAGACACTCACGACACACACTCGTCCATTCATTCATTAACAGATCACACTCTGGTGCTGAGTCCAAGAGTGCATTGAGCATGTGCTGTGCGCGGTTCTTTTTCTATTATCCTTCTTTATAAATTTAATCAAGAAAGCACATAATAACGGGTTCTTACCGCGTTTAAATGGGGATATGAGACTCCCGATATTTCGACACTGTTGCAAGTGCCATGATCACGGGATGACTGATGAGTTTCGTGCGAGTTCAGATGGTTCCGAACATTCCGGTATCAAAAACATAAACAAGCGGCAGAGAAAGAGGGTAGACAGATATGTCTGCCCGTAGAAAATTATGGATCTACCTACTCCACTCCAATCTCATCAGTCATCCCGTGATCATGGCACTTGCAACAGTGTCGAAATATCGGGAGTCTCATATCCCCATTTAAACGCGGTAACAACCCGTTATTATGTGCTTTAATTATGATAATAACCGCGTAAACTTAAAACAATGTATTAATCAAGAAAAACGTAATAAGAAGTCCGACATTTTATCACGGCCTACTATGACGTCACAGTGTGCTTTTTATACAAATTCCATGGTAATTTCGTGTTTTGACGTTTAGTAAAAAGTAACTGATTTGACTAGGTGGAAACTAGCCTATTGTCTCGACCATTATAGACGATACGGCGCACCACCTATCACGTTGGTCTAACAGAAAGCTCGGTGAGGTGTGTGTACTTAGTTCATCTTGCGATGGATGTACCTCTAACCACCCCAATTGGGATATAATCTTGAGCTTCTTCTTCTTCTATCGTATGGGTTATGAGTGGATTACCAACCCCGTCAACCCTGGTGTCAGGGTTACTACTGAGCCGACAAAGGCCCCTGATATGGCTCATATGACGACTACTAACTTACATTAATAAGTAGTACCTTTCGGAGCACGGATCATCTTTATTTAGGACAATCGGGTGCCTGTAATGTCCTTTAATCAAATTAGATTTTCGTGATGTTGTCCCCGCCGGGATTTGAATCTGGAACCTCCGGATTGTGAGTTCAACGCTCAAACCACTGGACCACAGAGGCTGCTATCGTGAACTTATATTATTATGTAAGTATGTACGATTTAAGTAAGTGGGTGTACTCCATATCTCTGCCTTCTCTGTTAAGAATACAGGCGTAATGCTATGGTCCTGTTACACAATTTCCGTCATCTATCTCCACGAGTTTGCAGGTGTGTCCATAACGACACGGCGGTCGCGGTCTAAAATACTTAAAACTTTCAACGACATGATAAATCACGACCATTTTGTAGGAAACACTCATTTATTCTGCCCGTAAACATCTTGTAGACTTTGCAGATACAAATATTTATAAAGTTTGACAAAATATGAGCGGTTTAACACGTTGGCAGTCCAGTGATCCATTTACAGGTCATGACGGACTAGCTCCATACGTTCGTGACCCATAGATGGGTCACTAAGAAACGACCACGTACGCACTAAGGGTAACTTAGTAAAGATTGAAGTAATATGCGGGACTTACAAGGAAGTCAAATATTTTTGTATAGGTACTGTCAATGTGTTAAGCCGAAGCATAGAATGGCACCGATTCCTGCAGACACCTAAAAATTTTAAGTTACATCTGTCATTTTCATATCCACCGAAAATGAAAGAGATAGACAGATGTTAAAAAATCATAAATTTTGCGACGGAAAATTCCACTTGATATCAAGTCAGAATCATGGTCTGAATCAGCCCTCAAAGTTTTCGTTACGATGTTACTAACCCTGTATTAATTATTTTCTTACACACGTATGCCTATATTCTTATTAGGATGGGCGGAGCCGTGAAAAAAACAAATACTTCGTCCAAATATAGATTTTGATGAACCTTTTACCGGGTTAGAGCCCTGAGCGCTTCCTATGTGTCCGGGCAAGTAGTTAATACTATTTGCGGCAAATCTACAATAGAAAAGTCAAGTAAAAAAAAATTGAACTGTTTTTTTATCACTTGGTTTCAAATAGGTTTGTTGATAAATTTTATGTTTAGTCCTAAACTTTTAATACTATATAACTTAGAAACTTGATAAAATAAAAAAAAGTATTAAATAAAGTAACAACATAAAAGTTAAAATATATTTTATTCGAAAAGGTATAATTACGAGTTGTTAAAGTTTTTTATCTATTAAAAAGTTATACCTCGGCTGCTTGGTAAAACGCCCAAAACTCCTAACTTCGTTTAAAAATAAAATGGTTCATGTATTAATGTATCTTTTACGTGTTCTTTCAAGTAATTTGTATAAACAGTGACATTTGTCCGGCCAAGTAGTTAATGCCATCTGCGGCAAATCTAAAATTCAAAAATTCAAAATTCAAAAATATTTATTTTTTCAAAATTGGCTTACAAAGTTAGCGCTTTTTGAACGTCAAAAAATTAAATTACATATTATGTAACTAGCTGTGAAACTACTACCACATGGGTATCTGTAAAGCTGAGGGAAAGACGTGGACAGAAAACCTCCCAGCACAGGGCTCTAGTCCTACTGTTTCATGTTTTCCTTTCTTTTCTTTTTTTTATAAATAAATAATTCTATAAATAAGTGACGTCAAAAAAGGTGTTAGTAACATCGTAACGAAAACTTTGAAGGATGATTCAGACCATGATTGTGAGTTGATATCAAGTAGAATTTTCCGTCGCAACAGTATGGAACTGAAAATAATTAAAAACACACTAAATATTTCATAAATTTTCCGACAGGAAAATCCACTTGATATCAACTCAGGATCATGGTCTGTCGTCCTCCTCAGTATTTGTTACGCTGTCAATAACACCCATATGGCCTTATATGGGTACTTGTATGTACTTGTACGGAGTGGTAGTGACAACGTAACAAATAGTGAGGGAATCATTCAGCTCATCATTCTGAGTTAATATCAAGTGGACTTTTCTATCGCAAAAGTATAGGATTGCAAATAATTTAAAAACAATAATGAATTTTGCGACGGAAAATTCCACTTGATATTAACTCAGAATCATATTTAATACGCGATCATCCCCTCAGTATTAGGCACGATTGCACTAACACACTGTATGTATATCTTAAAATATACAATAGTTGAAAAGTAGTCAATTCAAAGTAAAAGTGAAGGAAAACATCGTGAAGACACCCACATTCCCGAGAAATGCCCCATAATAACTATGACACCCAGGTTGCTCAGGTTGGTCATCCACCCACAGAAGAAAGTCATAATTTCTCTAGCGGTCTCCCCTTATCACAGGGTCCGCTTACCTAACCTGAAGACCTTCCAACCTGCGAAGCCCAACAAGAAAGGTCACATCCGAAATATTTTTCAGAATGTGAGTTTCATCACAAAGTTTTCCTTAACTAAGCAAGTGTCAATTTTTTTTTTATCTAAACTTGATTTCGAAAACAAAATCGTAAATCATTCGTGTAAGTCGGTTTTGAGTTCGAACCTGCGACCTTACAGTGAGACTCGGGCAGTGTTACCAACTCCTAAAAATATATATCCCTAAAGCTGAAGTTAAAAACCCCTAAAATTGCTACAATTACTAGAAAATCCCCATAAAAAATGTTATTATTAAAATGAGAATAAATAATAGTACCCGTACTGAAAAAATATATACCCGGGTAAAAAAGAAATGTGCCTCATATATGTGACATGTATCAGACATATTTAATATTAAAAACGAATAATATAATAATAATAAGAATAATAATAAACCAAAAGTAGTTTAAATAATAATAGATAAATAAATAAAAAAAGAATAATGATTATATTAAATGACAAATAATATTGTTTAATATTCTTTATTCATACATTATCATTTTCTTCTGGTTCTGAGCTTTTGAAATCATACATGTTGACATTTCAAAATATGACAAAAACTCCCTAAAAATACCCCTAAAAATAGAACGCCCCTAAAAAAATCCCATCCCACTTATTTACCCCCTAAATTTGGGGGGAAAACCCCTAAGTTGGTAAGCCTGGACTCTGGAAAAGGCGTTCTTCTTAGTGAACTACCACGGCCCTGACGCTCTCTGAGTAAGGTACAAAATATTTTAATCAAAGTCACTTCGCTTCATTAACTCCGTCTAGGGTTTGACCTTCAAGTTGGTAATAAATTGCTTCGCCTTAGTTAAAAACATCTTTAACTTAATTAAATACTTAATTTCTCGACATTTTTTTAACAAATCTTTAAGTTTCTTCTCGAGGGGAAATGAAGCTGACAAAAAGAATCACAAGTTACCAGTTTCATTAAAAATACTTTCTTGACCCCGATTGAAGGTTGATGGTAGGGCTGGCAGAGGAAGACCTAGAAGGACGTCCATTGACCAAATTGGCGATGTTCTTTAAAAATTGTGGGATAGGGCATGAAAGGAAACGATTATTATTTCTTTAACTTTATTTTTAACGTTGTATAATTTTGTACTTATTCCAAGAACCGTCCGCCATTTCCCTGTCATTCCAGAATCCTCTCTTCCCTCACACTCACTCGTCGCTCTCTCTTTCACACACCTTTGCGTTACGTTTCATTCAGCCTACCATTCCTACACTCTAGAAAAGTACGATCTACTCTGAAACGATTGATAAATGTAGAACAAGACGAGTGTGTCAGGACCGAATCAAATAGAATTCCATGTCTCTGCTTACCCCGGTGCAAACTCAAACTCACGTCACGTGAGTTTATGTATATATAAAGAGTTTAATAAATAACAAACCGGAATCCGATACAATACCAATCCGAAACCGGGGATAAAAGCATTTAGTAACGACACAAACTAGCGGTACTCTTAAGCTGGAGTCATATATTCGAGTAATTTATGCCATCCACCAGCCACGAGCAACTCTCTCAAACACAATAAAGTTGGAAAAACACGGGACTAAGGGTCGGGTGCCACTAACAGCGACGTGGAGGAATAAGAATAAAGAATGGAACTGTAATAATCTTCGTTTTCTGTGTGAGTAATACAAAAAGACAGCTAATAAAATAAATAATGTCTAAGGCCCTGTGCCGAGGGTTTTCTTGCAGCTTCATTTCCCCGGCTATACAGGTTGGGAGAAGCTGCAGAGTTTTAGGGGAATGCGACGTTCGTTATTAAAAAAATTGCGATTTAGGTGTAAATATCTTACCTACTGAATACAGATATATTTTTTAATTTGGACCATATTTTATTTATATTACCTATGCAAAATTAGAATAGTACAAATACCTCACTTGATATTTTTTTTGAATGTTAATGTTAAGGTTGCTTGGAAGAAATTGCTGCTTAGCAATAAAGCCGCCGATTTTACTTCTTTTTGATCATAACAATTAATCATATATACAGGGTGTTAGTGACATCGCAACGAATACTGAGGGGGATGATTCAGACCATGATTCTGAGTTGATATCAAATAGAATTTTCTGTCCGAAAATTTTGTGTTTATGTGCAATAAAGTGTTTTGAATTGAATTTAAAGTTTTCTCCTTCATCCCCAACCAATGAAACAGAAAAGTATGTTAAGTTTGCACGGAATGGAATATTTTACTAACTTTACCCACACATTCATGAATCAGCCCCGGCGTTTATTTTCACAAAAATCGACAAGTTCTCGACGTCGGGATTATATGGGTGAACTTAGTCCGGGAGTCTACAATAGAAAGATCTCATGCTTACTGTAAGGTCGCAGTTACATCATCGCGCAGGCGAGGGAAAATGGTTGCGCATAAAAGTGCCGAAAAACGAAGACTGAAAATCATATTATAAAATCATAAAGAAATCACATATACAGGATGTTAGTGACATCGTAACGAATACTGGGGGGAATGATTCAGACCATGATTTTCAGTTGATATCCAGTTGAATTTTCTGTTGGAAAATTTATGAAAATTATAGCACAGGTTTTCCTATACCCAGCAGTGCTTCATTATTGTAACTATACCCATTATTAAGTTTGTTTTTGGTTTAATTGGTCCAAAAAATACTTCTGTGTAACGTAGTTCGGCGGTAAGGGTGTGCTGCCGCTACAAAATGATATCGGATAGCACAAGTTGGTAATGTGAATAGGGATCGACGATACAACGGTGTCATATTGGAAGCTGTATATATGCGTCGCCCTGTGAAAACTTTGCTTGCGCGTTTCAGGACTACATTCAATGCTCTGCGCGCCATCTGTTGATTATGGGCAGAACTAGCTGGTCGACTAGTTGGGTCCGCAACAACAGTATTTATCTAAATGAGCTATTGATACTAACGGTGATATCGATAGCCTATTGATACTATTGTTTTTTTTTAACTATCAATTGTTGCTTATCGATAGACAACAAAACACTGTTTTTCAAACGTCTGTTTTCTTAACTCGTTAGAATCTGGGAGACTTCAAGGCTAGATAGCATAGGTATTTGCTAAGTAAACGTGGTCCATCCTAGACCATATCGTCACTTACCATCAGGTGAGATTGTGGTCAAACGCGAGCTTATTTTACTTCATCATCATCAATTTAAGAGCCACGCTCTTGTCGGTGTAGCATTTCCCATTCCAGTCTATCAAAGGCCAATTCCTTGACTTCCCTATACATGCGTGTTACACGATTTTGTTCGTATTTTGACAGAACGACACGACTTATCAAAACGACGATTACGACGTATTATATCGTCAGAATCGATAAAATGACCGTGACAAAATTCTATCACGTCAGAGCTCTTCGGGACGGATGTTCTACAGGTCATCTAAGGATATGACACCAGCCTACACAGTATTTTACTCAGGTGCATGGGGAATACAAACATCTTTGCTAAACGCACTACAGCATCATCATCAATTTAAGAGCCACGCTCTTGTCGGTGTAGCATTTTCCATTCCAGTCTATCAAACGCCAATTCCTTGATTTCCCTATAAGACACGACGTTAACCTTTCCTTTAATCTGTTCCATGTAAGCTCTTCTTGATCTTCCCCTTCCTCTCTTTCCTTCTAGCTTTCCTTCTATGATGTTTTTAATAAATTCTTTGTGTCTTATTAGGTGTCCAATAATCTTGCCTCTTCTTTCCTCAATAATTCTCAGTATTTGCATTTATTTTATTTAAAAACTAAAATGTTCATTTACCCGAGTTAGGTTCCGCGTCCGCTTGCCAATGTGGTTGGGCAGAAAAACTTTCTTAAAGTGAACAACTTTGTAAAGTAGACAGGTTTTAAGTCGCGAAACTTACGGCCAGCCTTTGTGGTAGGGGTTATGATTTTACACTTTAAAGACGAAAGAGCTGTATATTTTCCGCGAGAAATGACTGGAGATTTCCTAGTTTCGTAATATTTCAAGTGGACGACAAATTACGGTGTTTTTTTTTGTAATAACAGCCTCCGTGGTCTAGTGGTAAGAGCGTTACGCTCACGATCTGGAGGTTCGGGTTCGATTCCCGATGGGGACATTGTCGAAATCACTTTATGAGACTGTCCTTTGTTTGGTAAGGACTTTTCAGGCTTGAATCACCTGATTGTCCGAAAAAGTAAGTTGACTCCGTGCGTTGGTCCCGGCTATTAGCCGTAAAAACACCTCCACCAACCCGCTGGGACTTATGTAGGCTATTTATGTTATGTTATGTTTTTTTGTAATATACTGTTGATAAAAATCTTTGTTGGACTGAATTATAACCTTTACAGATACTAGACAACATAGCATAGCATCACGCCTGTATTCCCGACGGGGTAGGCAGAGGTGTACAGTATATATACCCTCGCACAAATGGGGTGACCCTTGTACAGGTAGTATGAGTTGTATTAAACCGGGGGCTTTAAAATGGGCACATCGAAGCAATTCATCTAAAAAGCAATTTGACATTTGCGCATATAAAAGTATTTAACAAAATTTTATACCTACTTTTTTTTTGTTACTTAAGTACGTTTACGTTTGATAACGTGAATACAAAGTAAACGATTTATAAGACCCCTTTCTACGTTGCGAGGGGGTTTAAAATACTCTATGGCCAAGCTACATTTAAATCCCATCATAAAATTCTTTAGCAAACAAACTGACCTCCATCTTCCGGGCCTAGGACAGCTCAGTCTAGGCTCTTCAGCAGTATCGTTTAAATAAAATAAAACCGACTGCTTGCTTTACTCTACTAACATCTCTACTGCGGTCTCGAGTTAAGACACAAAATGTATGTGCTACAAAATAGCTGTTAGTTACGGTTGCATAGTGCACATGTTTTTTTTTTTGACGTGACATATTTTAGATTTGCCGCAAATGGCATTAACTACTTGGCCGGACAAATGGGGAGCGCTGAAGGCTCTCACCCGGTACAACGTTTAAGACAACAGGCCAAAGAGTGCCCAGATGGGCGCGAACCTCGGCTCAGGGCGTCGTCTGAGAGGAAATAGTGTATATGTGTAGTCTACATGATATAGAGAACACATTACACATTAGGGAATGCAATCCCGATTTCTCGAGATCTCGTCAAATTTTTCGGGATCAGTCCTGAAGCATAAAATGACTTGATCCTATTCGAGATTGACGAGATTGGGCGAATCTGCTTGAGTTATACTTTTTGTTTTATGTTGATTTCCAAAGAAAAAACTCAATTATTTAGTTAGTTCAGAACACTTAAACGCCTAGTTGGACGTGACGAAGTTTCGTATGTTTCTGATTATGCGACAAATTTTAAATAATAATTCAACGTTTTTTTACATAATAAGTTAGTGTTAGTAATATTGAAGAATAATGGATTTAGTTTTCTTTCAAAAAAATATTTTGTTTTATTTAACCACTATCGCAAACAAGCAGTTTTTTCATCGTTTTCAGTCACCCTAACTTTATTTATTTTTTTATGAACGAAGACATAAAGTCAAGTTGATTACTTACACACAATATAAACAAACAGTTGAGCTTATTTATAATAGAAATCTCTTCCAGCTGACCGGGAAAGGGACAAACTAAATCCAGAAGAGGTCAGGTAAGCGTGTAAGTTTAAATAACAAACAATTTAAAGACCTTTTTTCCAAACACATTTCTGTCTCTTAAACAGAAAGTGTCACAGTGCTATAGACTCAGGTCGGAGTGAAATAAAATAAACAAAATCTCCAACCTGGCCAATTTAACTTTACTAACTGCGCTCGCTCGGCCTGTTTTGAAGCTTTTTGCTAACTGCATGCTATAGGTAAGTAGATATTTATAGTACCGCGGAGTATCCTTTATATGGTCGCTTCATAATGAAAACCAAAAAAGCACTTGGTTTTAAATCGCAATCGGATGTGATTTTTGTTAACAAGTTTCACCATATCTAACCATATATCTGAAATCCTCATCTATTTTCTTTTTTAGACGTAGCTGCAGATGGCCGGACAAATGTTTAACACAACAGGCCTGAGGGTGCCCAGTTGGGCGCGAACCTCGGCTCAGGGCGTCATCTGAGAGGGAAAATATTTGAAAGAATTAATCGACCCTAGTGGGTCGATAGCGATAAGCGTAGATTGAGGGAAAACGTCGCCCACGCCGGCGGGGTCGGTATCGGGGGCCCATCCATTTCGTATATCCCACTGACTTGATTTTCATTATAAGACGACTTATAATCAAATCTCCTTTTTCGAAATTGTGTTTTTTTTTTAAAATCGTAGCTGAGGTTGCCCGGTTGGTAGACCGCAGCACAGGCCTAAACCAATGATTGTCGAATTTGTTTTCGAATTCATGTTTGTATTATAAATGATTATCATGTGCTCAGCGGTGAAGGAAAACATCGTGAGGAAACCCACATTACCAAGAAATGCATTTTCGGAGGTATGTGACCTAACCTGTATTGGGCTGGTTTTCCCTTCGCGGGTTGGTAGGTCAGACATGCAGTTGCTTCTGTAAAAAACCGGATCTGTCAAATCTTCAGGTTAGGTAAGCGGACCCTGTGAAAAACGGGATAATGCTGGATGATGTATTTTTTTTAAATAATTTCCAGTTACGTTCCAGCGACGGAAAATTCCACTTGATTTATCAACGCAGAACATGAGCTGAATCCCCCTCAGTATTCGGTACGCTGACTCTAACACCCTGTATATAATACAAATATTGTCGTTATATTTCACAACGTTGTTGTTAGTTATGAACACATAGCTCGCAGGGGTAATACTAACAAACTGTACGGTCACGAGCATTAATATGTATACACTTTGGTACCATGTCACATTCACTTTTTTGACAACTTGAACTGTAAGTCTCACTAAATGTCAAATATGTTAGTGCGACAGAGTCCTAAAGTGGGTACGGTCACGAGCGTTAATATGTACACTTTGGTACCATGTTCAGATTAACTTTTTTGACAACTTGAACTGTAAGTCTCACTAAATGTCAAATATATTAGTGCGACAGAGTCCTAAAGTGGGTACGGTCACGAGCATTAATATGGGTACACTTTGGTACCATGTTACATTAACTTTTTTGACAAATTGAACTGTAAGTCTCACTAAATGTCAAATATGTGTTAGTGCGACAGAGTCCTAAGTGGGTACATTATATTGCTCATGACTGTACCACACCACACAGCTAGAACTTATTCACATATATCGTAACCACGTAACCATCTCTAGTGTTATCCCGTTTTCACAGGGTCCGTTTTTATTATAATAACTAGAGGTTGTGAGAAGCTGCAGTAGTTTTAGGCGGATGAGACGTTCGTTTTGTAAAAATTGACGATTCAAAGTGTAACATTGTTACCTACTGAATAAAGATATGTTTGAATCTGAATTGGTTGAATTAATTAGATTACAAATATACGATGCTAATCTAAAAATGGAAGTCTTTCTCATCTGACTATTGTTGAATGTGCTATCTAGTTCTCACTTCGAAATAAAATCCTCATTATTAGTTTTAGTTTTGAGCTTCTTTTTGATATGTTTACTGCAACCCACCCCCTATGTTTATCATAATTAATATAACATAAGTGGCTGAATGAGGAGCTCGGTGGCGCAGCGGTAAACGCGCTCGGTCTGCGATTGTTGAAGTTAAGCAACTTTCGCAAAGGCCGGTCATAGGATAAAAAAATCATCTCGAGCTCTTCCGTGGTTCGAAAGGCACGATAAGACGTTGGTCCCGGCTGCATTAGTCGTCAATAACCATCAATCCGCACTGGGCCCGCGTGATGGTTTAAGGCCCGATCTCCCAATCCATCTATAGGGAAGGCCCGTGCCCCAGCAGTGGGGACGTTAATGGGCTGATGATGATCTACCACACAGCTAGAACTTATTCATATATCGTAACCATCTCTAGCGTTATCCCGTTTTCACAGGGTCCGCTGCACTCCAGGGTCCGTTTCTAATAAAACTATTCATTGAATGAATTATATTTCCTTTGTGCAGTAACTGTCAGTACTATTTAGGGGCGGAAGACAGGCGTGATTACAAAAATTACACTCGTACTGTGTGCTTTCTTCTTCTATCGTGTGGGTTGAGAGGTTAATTACCAACCTCATCAACCCTGGTGTCAGGGTTATTATTGAGCCGCCAAAGGCTCCTGACATGGCTCATGTAACGACTACTTACTTACATCAGTTAGTAGTAACCGGGACCAACGGCTTGACGTGCCTTCCGAAGCACGGATCATCTTACTTTTTGGACAATCAGGTCGTAGTATTATTTCTTATGCTGTAGACTAAAGTTAAGTTATGTAAGTTAATCTTCGCCTGATCTATATAATGTATAGTGATTTATTTGCAAGTTACTAATTACTCACAAGATGCGTAACTTGGTAGTGAAGGAAGTGAGACGCATCAACTTTGGTACATCAATTTTGCTGGAAATCAGCTTCCGACAGGTCCCGTGATGTTATAAGATACTGGGTAGAGTATTGGATGCGGCATTTTTTGAATTATCGTCAGAGAGTACTGCGGGGCTGAAGGCAAGAGGGAAACCACTGCCCTATTTTTCTCTAAAAAAGTAGCATGGAAAATGCTGCACCGACAAGAGCGTGGCTCTTAAATTGATGATGATGATGACTATATTATGTAAATATGTGTTATATTTATTAGTAGTCTGTTGTCCGAGACAAAACTTCAAACAATGTAAAATTGACCTTTACCATAGGTATATTACCTTAAAAACTGCGTCGAATAAATTAATTTCATTTTGATTTCTGGCAGATTTAAATTCTAAACCGAAGCAAACAAGGTTATAAAAAAGCCTGATCCGTTTTGATACATACACATATATAAGACCACGCCTATTTCTCATTAGGGTAGGCAGAGGCCACTTAATACCATCCTAACACAACACTTTCACTTCTTCCACTCTCATCAAAGACTCCAAAGCTGAAGGTTCAAATACCGACCGACTGACTCAGACTTTTCCGGTATAAATTTCGCTTTGTGAATTCTGTATTCTATTTTCTTAATATTATAAATATCAAAAAGTGACCGGAATTATTTTACTTTTGAGTTTTTTTTTATTAACCTCATACTTACCTGGAATCTGACGAAATAGCGGAAGTGAGTGCAGAATATAAAGATGGTGGAAGTTTACCTGAAATGAAGAAAATTACGATTTAAAAAAAAAAGTATTAGGTACATTTCATATTTTCTTACATAAGCAAACCCCCGACATCGGATCCAACCCCCCTCCTTAATTAGATTAAGTATGTTCCTCCTCTCAATACCACATCCATTCAATATTTCTTAAGCTAAACAAAGCTGTCTTACGAAACTTCATCGAGTTTGGTGAAAATATAAATTTTCCGACCACTTTGGCATTCGGCTAATTAGCAGGAAGCGATTTTGTTAATGTTTCACCGTTGAATACGGTTTACTTACACAATACCATAGAATAAGAAATAATACTACGTATAGAACGGCAACTCTCCGCTCCCCACCAGCGTCTGAGATAATTTTACCTCACCCCCTCGGTCTTACTTTAGTCTTCAATCGTATGGGCGTCACATACACACAGTTGCGCGTGTATGATAACGTCAATGTGTAGTGTCTGTGTAAAACGAGGTTATTTGTATAAAATGTCCGGGGTGTAACAATACAGGCTTACTGACTACGGTTTCTTCTGCAGTAGGAAATACAGTAGAAAAATCAAAATAAATAGAAGTGTAAATGAACCAGTAATGTAAGGCAGTGATTGGATATTCGGGCGCTTAATTATTTTTCTTTTTTTTTGACGTGATTTATTGTATAACGTTAGAGCGTTAGGCTTACAACCTGGAGGTCCGGGTTCTATTCCCGACGGGGACATTACCGAAATCACTTTTGAGACTGTCCTTTGCTTGGTCAATCATCCGTCTCCTTCTTTTTCGGCGGATTAGAAAATGACAGATGTGACTTAAAGTTAGGAGGTGTCTGCTCAAAGCCAGTATGATGAACTGGTTAAAGTACAAAATATACTTGTTAATTTAAAAACAAATAAGTGAATAAATACAACAGCATTTTACACGTCGAGTAACTGAAATACACGTGGGGCTCAAAATTAACGGGCTCGTAAATAATTAACACGTGTTAATGTTGAAACACTAGATTTTTGCTACCTTATATGAAAGGTAGGTTAAAGGGTAAAAGGTGTTATGGAAATACAGATATGTTTCAGAAATTTATAGTGGTGTTTACCTGAAGGGCACAGCTAGATGTTATAGACCGGTGAGCATGAGACAAAGAAAACTCCCTTTGAATTTGTACAATGTATATTTCATAATATAATATTATGGTACAACATGGGCAGGTAAAAACCCTATGGAGGGAGACAGGTCGCGCTTTGGTCCGTCAGGTTAATTTTCACTCCGTAACAACCATGGGATATCACTATATTTAAAAACACTGTCCGTACACCTGTAGGCACCTCACTTACTCGAGGACCTCCGACTATCAGGCCTACCTGAGGCGTTCCGGAATACCGTACAGGTGATGAGTTGAGGCCGGCTCAGGCCAGGGCGTGCTGGACGATGGCGGCGCAGCGGGCCAACTGTTACGCAGCTGGCGGGCTGCACGTCCACCGGTCAACCTCGCAGTCCTTCACCGGGCCTTATCCGGAGTGTTGACAAAAGGAGAGGCGCGGCACATCCACATGCGCGCCGCACAAAGGAAAGCTTCGACGTGCAAACAACCAAGGCAAGCTCCGCCGTAATGAAGCTTGAAATAACTTGCAAACGCAGAAGAAAACAGTAGGAATCTTCATTCAAAAAACATTGTTGAAATCTTCTGATCCAATCATAAACTTCTTCTTACATTAAACTAGCAAAACGTTAGACGTTAAAAACTTGCAAAAACGTTAAAACTTAAAGAAAACAAAAAAACAACCCCATCTGCAACAAGGAATGGCAATGATTAGCATGTGGTTCAGCTGACAGCGTGGCAAGGCAACTCACGAGTGTAAAACAAAGAAAATAACTTACAGGTTCATCCGGGATAGTTGGGCATCGCTCGGATGAAACCTAAACCCACCCACTGGACCTTAGGCGATGGGATTTCAGTGATGTTGCTGAAAACAAGGACCTCGAGGTTATCACAAAGTTGGTGCAAAAATATGCACGAAGAATTGCGAGGACTCACCATCTCGGTTAAGCTATTTATTTAAATTGAGACATCGGCTCTTGATGTCGCCGATAAATCGTGGCTTTTAATTTGCCCACATTATTGTTACGGCAGTGGAGTCTCCGGCGCTCTCGCGACGTACCCACTTTCCATAACCTGTCTCTCAGCTCAGCCAGCTGTCAGTCTGACACAAGAACCACGAACAAAGTTGCCAAACTAGAAAAAATCTACCAAACCATAAATTCGCCGAATCAACGACAACAATCGATCGACTTGTTTGATCCAAAATTTAAACAATATAATTATAATATATCAAAAATAAATGTTGCAGATAATTTTAATATACCAAATTTTGAATAAAATAATTAAAAATATTCGGGCCCATCGATAACCCTGCAGCGCCATCTGTGATTTCCTGCGGGTAAAATATAAAAACAACGTTATATCGCCAGAAACCACAAGATGTCGCTACAAGGCTCGTTGGTCCGAAATGCTTCGTTACAATACCCCCCTACCCACGAGAGGTTTCGAACTGGGTGAGAAACACGGCTGCCCTCAGCCATAGAGCCTGGAGCGCACAACCAGTCTAAATTTAAAAAAAAACTGTCTCTAAAGACGAGACGACAAAACAAATCATAAAAAAAAACGTAACGAAGCACAAACACCAACATCTAAACAGCACAACCCTAAGCACAACAATTACCCCGACCTGTTATTCATCACCATTCATTGATCACCTATCACTTCTTTCATATAGTAGCACCCAGTATCCATTTCACTGGGTGTCACCCACATTCATACCCCTGTTGAGCTGACGACTATCTTAGTGTCACTCGATATCCCAATTCTAATGACAAAGACAAAAAAACAAAACAACAGTTGTTAGAGGCTTATTTAAGGAGTCACTACCCGCTCCGTCAAAAGGGAAAAAATTAAACTAAGAGTAACCTAATAAGGGTTCCTATTTTAAAAATTAATTTATAAGGGATGGCTATTATAAAGCCTATAAAAATGTTGTAGATAATTTTAATATACCAAATTTTGAATAAAATAATTAAAAATATTCGGGCCCATCGATAACCCTGCAGCGCCATCTGTGATTTCCTGCGGGTAAAATATAAAAACAACGTTATATCGCCAGAAACCACAAGATGTCGCTACAAGGCTCGTTGGTCCGAAATGCTTCGTTACAATATGCCTAAAAAATGTTGACACGGGCAACATGAATAAACTATATTAAATAGTTGGCTATAATCGCCTAAACAAAAAAACATAAAAATATGAAACGCTATATTGGGCGTTCATAAAAACGCTGCGTTGCAGACGCTAGTGTGTATGGGCCTTTATCAGTGCACACATAAACACACTAAAAAAAAACATAAAACCACATAAAACATTTATTTGTAAATGTAGTTATTTTAAATCAAAAGACTTAATTGATAGTCTTTAACTACATAAGTAAAACGTGTTTGTTATAAAAAAGGTTGTTACTTGGTCCTAATGACACAAGTAACCACCATTGTTTTATTTATTCTAAAAAATAAATGTTATTAAAGCTAACCAATTAAAAAGAAAATTTATGTAACTTTCTTTATAAACGTAAATTTTGAAATTGAGCCAAATACAACGATCCAAACCGGAAAAATTTATTTTAAAAGAAATATGACTAGGGGAACACGGGGCAATTTGTAAATTAAATTTTTAAATCTTTTATATGCCAAGAACCTAAGTTCTTGCCACCAAATGAAACCAAATCGTACACCAAGGGTGATAAGACCTTTTTAATCACACACTGCTCGTATTTTGGGGCAAGTTTCGAGGCTTTAAAATTAGCGGCGTCACTCTGTACGTACGTTTTCCGCCACACTACTTGACCTTCGCGCAAAGTATTAACGTTACGGCGTCGCAGGTTGTAGTACTTCGCGTTCGTCGTGTGAGCCTTCTCGATATTAATCCGAACCTTATTAAAAATATCCCGAAGGACCCCAAATTCACCCGCATACTCGTCCCTTGGCATAGAGACCTCATATTCCCTGTCATCATTATAAAAAGAACCGTTAATAATTGGTTCCCGGCCATGGACTAAAAAGAAAGGACTAAACCCAGTGGTTTCGTTCACCGCACTATTTAATGCAAACTGCACCTTAAATAAATTTAGATCCCATGTCCTATGATCGTCAGCTACATAAGACGAAACAGCTGTTATGACTGTTTTGTTGTACCTTTCCACCATGTTAATCTGTGGCGTGTACCTAGGCCCGTAGTGAACTCGTGGAATATTGTACTTCTTGAGAAGGCCACTGAATTCTGATCCCGTGAATTGAACCCCATTGTCGGTAATTACGGTTTCAGGAATCCCGTGAGCTAGAAGCACATAATTCTCAAAGTTTTTAGCTACTGCAGCACTAGTCGCTCGACGAAGTGGAAATAACATGGTGTACTTTGAAAAACAGCATGTTACTACTAAAAGGTGCATGTAACCCGAACGTGATCGTGGAAGAGGTCCTACCAAATCTACGGATACAGCTTGAAACGGCCTATAGCACTGCTTAGGCTGACCCATGATCCCAGGAGTGAGTTTGGTCCTGTGCTTATAAGCAGAACAAATACGGCATTTGTTGACAAAATCAAGCACGTCGCGGTACATTCCTGGCCAGAAATACCTCAAACACAACCTACGGTGCGTTTTAAACACTCCGAGGTGTGCCGAGGTCGGTGGTTCGTGGTTTTCGGACATGACCTGCAGACGGTTTGACTTTGGCACAACAATCTTCCAATCAAACTCCTGAGTCAAGGCATACTTACCCTTGCTGTATCGTAGAAGAGTACCATTTTCGACGCGATAATTGGGATAATTTTTGGGATAAGCCGTACATCCAGAGTAAACCTTATCATACCACTCATCACCGGTTTCTGCATTTGGAGCATCGATGGCATCCACATGCAGCAATCGTGAGAGGGCATCAGGGACGACATTATCCTTCCCTTTCCTATGCTCGATTGTACAATTAAATTGGGATAACCTACAACCCCAACGAGCTAAGCGTCCCGTAGGATTCTCCAAATTCATGAACCACCTAAGTGAAGCGTGATCGGTTACGACGGTGAATGGTCTACTACCTAAATATGGTTCAAATTTTTCAACCGCGTACACAACTGCTAACGCCTCCCTTTCGGTAGCACTATAGTTACGTTCGTTTTTGTTAAGGGATCTGCTGATATAAGCGATAGGGCGGTCATGGCCATCAATGTTCTGCGCTAACACACCCCCTACGCCAAAATTAGATGCATCGCAGTGAACTGAAAATGGTTTACTAAAATCAGGGCAGGCTAAAATTGGAGCTGAAACTAATGTGTTTTTTAAAGTGTCAAAAGCGTTTTCTGCGTCCTGGTTCCAAATAAATTTCGTTTTTGAGCTGGTAAGAGCGTGTAAGGGTGCTGCAATGGTGGAGAAATTTCTAATAAACCTACGGTACCAAGAACAGACACCTAGAAAGGTTTTTAGTTCTTTCGGATTTTTGGGTACCGGGAACTCCAGAACAGCACGAACCTTATCGGGATCCGTTCTAAGTCCAAACTCATCCACTACATAACCCAGATATTTCAAAGAGCTGCGGAAGAATTTGCTCTTCTCAAAGTTGATTGTTAAATTGGCGCTCTGTATTCTTTCGTGAAGCCTTTTTAAAAGAAGTATGTGCGTTTCTAGATCTTCAGCAACTACTATAATGTCGTCGATGTACACGAAAATCATGCCTTTAGTTACGTCACTGCAGAAAGGATGTCCAAACAACATGTCCATGAGCCGTTGTTGGCGAGCAGGAGCTCCGCATAGGCCGAATGGCATAACTTTAAATTTAAACAACCCCCTACCAGGCACTGTAAAACTCGTCTTCTCCTGTGTGCTAGGGTCGAGTGGAATTTGCCAAAAGCTCGATTTAAAATCCACAGAACTGATGTATTTGGCATTCTTGAGGCTATCTAATATCTGGGGTATGTAAGGAATGGCATAAGCATCGCCTTTCGTCACAGAGTTGAGCCTCCGGCAGTCCAGACAAAATCGCCATGTACCGTCAGCTTTAGGAACCATAAGGACTGGATTGTTCCAAGGACTCTCGCTCGGGGCGACAACGTCCAGCTCCAACATCTTGTCCAACTCGTTATGTAGTTCCTTCTGCTTTTCCGGTGACATGGGATAAGGTCTACACTTGACCGGTGGCGCAACCCCAGTGTCGATGACGTGCTGAGTAAGATGCGTCCTACCTAAACCCTTGCGCTCAAAAGAAATGTCATGAAATTTCGTTATCATAAGCTCCGCTAACTCCTTGTGATCATTGGGAAGACTGTCATAAGCTTGTATAGAGTTGACTGGCATTTCTATAAACTTTTGTGGACCTCTCATGTAGGAAACACTTTCAAAAATTTCTGGCATTAAATTGTATGCCCGCCAAAAGTCTACGCCTAAAATAACATTTAATTTAATACTGGGTATTATAAAGAATTTCATAATTTTTGTTACACCATTAAATGTAATGGGCAACATTAAAAATCCTATTGATTTACACTGGGAACCATCCGCAACAGTAACATTAGTTTCTTTCCCAGATTGCACTGTAAAACCTAAAGATTCAAAATATGCATGTGCTCCATTTCCTAAAATTGAAATTGCTGCACCTGAGTCCAGTAATCCATAAATTGACAAATCCAGGACATTAAGTTTTAAATATGGTCGAACGTCATCATCATTGGGCTCGAACAAAACGGAAGCTACGTTGTTAAGCTTAAAATAATTAGTTACTACCTGTAACCATTGTTTCCAATCCCCATCTTCGACCTTCGATGTAGGATCGGCGTTATTGTCCGAGCAACCTAGTTTTTTGGGTTGTTACATTTAGGGCACGACCTCACCGTAAACCCTAAATGACCGCATTTAAAACATTTGACTGTCTTGTCCCTACACCTTGCGGTTGAGTGAGTAGACACCTTACATCTTTTACAAAAGACTGATTTGTTAGCCGCAGATTTTGTATTAGGATAACTACTAGGCTTTTCATTACTTGGCGGTTGTCGCTGCCTAAAAGTTTGAGCCTGATTTGGTGGCTGAACTGCCGAGACCTGTTCCGTTTCCCTAACATCGGCGGATTCGCTGATGGGCATTACAGGTTTTGTTTTGCCTTTGTACACGAAATCATTATTTAAAATAGACTGCTTAGGTGGTTCGACAAAGAGCTGTGTCATTTGTCGCGCAGATTCTATTTTACGGCTTTTTTCTTTTAATTCAGCTATCGTAGTTATGTCATACAGTGCTAACTGTTCTCTAAAAACGGGCCTAATATTGTGCATTAAAATTTCCAATTTGTCATTCTCCGAAAGAGGTCGTTTCAATTGTGAAAACATACAGTTCATAACTGCAAAATAGATGTGTGTTGGTTCATCCTGTCCTTGGGTGCGAGCTCTAATCTCCCCCAGCAAACGATAATCGAAATCAACGGGTGCGAATTCCTGGACTAAAAGCTCACTCAATTCCTGCCAAGACGAAACCTGCTCCTTAACACCTCTAAACCATAGAAGTCCTTGATCCGAAAAGAAACAAAAGGCGGACCTGAAAAGTACATTGTCACTAACTCCGAACGCTGAGGCGCGTTCATTTATGGATTGCAAGAACGTATGCGGACTCGTACGGCCGTCGAATTTAATGTTCCACTTCATTAAATTAATTGCTGAACCATCTGTCCCTTTTCCCCTGTTTTCCTCTTCTGGGTCGATGACGTTTTTTGTTGACAACAATTTCTCCAATGAGTGACCGCAAGCTATAAGATTTTTATTCTGCCTCAATTTTATGTCCCTATCGACAGACTCCGTGCATACCACACGCTCAAGACGGTGACGAAGATGATTATATAAAGCCCTAGCACGCATAAGGTGATGACGTTCCCTAGACTTCACTGCTAAATCAAGTTTTGCCTGCAGCTCCTTCAGCTTTTCGGTGATGATTGGGAATTCTGCCTGTGGTCTTCGTTCATCATCCATTATTTCATCCGGAGAGAAACCAGTGATCAACTCCCTAAGCTGTTTCTTCAAATTGAGAACAGTATCAGCCGGTGCTTCTGCACGAATACTCACTTCATATATTAACTCATCACGGAGCAGTGAATGTAAATAAACAGTTTGGATATCCATGGTTGTGTTTCAGAGTTATATTTTCAAGATTGAAAAGAGGTTTGAAGTAAACTGAAGTAAATTTATGTTTCAAAATGTACCCGTCTGCCTCCAAAACTTAATTTCTAAAATATGTACTAAATTTTCATATAATATAAACCAAATAAGTGTAATTATCACACAACATCAATTCTCAGTCTATTCCTGCAAATAATTTTTCAAAACAATAAAAGAAACAACAGTGTTTTATATTAATTTTGTTTAAGGTTATGTTTACTATATATTAAATGTTTATTCTCAAGTAAATATATTGTTGTAATTATATAAAGATTGTAAAGCAAGTGTACTACTATATATTTCTCAATAAAGTTGTTATTGACAGACAGTTCTATAAAATTATTTCCAAAACAAATAAGCAAAATGTTTGCCAAGCAGCGGCACAACTGACAATATGATGATGAAACTAAGTTACAAAGTTTTAATTGCAAACCAATGTCCTATTATAAATGAAAAAGAATTTACTAGAAAGTAATATATAATTGTTTTTAAATGTGAAATTGTTTGTTTTTTTTATTATTAAATTATTTTTTACCAAAAAGCTCAATACTCAAAAAAAAATTGCTAGTAAGCATCAAAAAAAATGTTCAAAATTGGTTTTAACCTGTAATTTATATAAACAAGGTTAAAAAAAAAGTATAAACAAATGTAGTACTAAAAATGACAATAAGCCCTAGACCATTTAGGTTATAAAATTGGGTTTAAACTTATTGTAAATAATAAAACACAAAACAAAATAAGTGATTAAGTTAGGTCTCAATAGAAGGCCTATAACTTTACTTATACTAAGACAAACACAACTTAACTTAAGATGCAACATAAACACAAACAATTCACACAAAATCCCATCACTTTTTAATTAAAAAAAATACACTGTTTTCACAAAATTTATTCTTAAAGTTTATGCCAACACCACTTATATTCTAAAATGGTTGTACAGAGCGACAATTTCACCAAGAAGGGCGCCACTGAAACACTTCTATTTAAATTCCAACAGAATGGACTTCAATACAGAGAAGTGGGCCGTTAGGTAAAGTATCACTCTGTGACATGACCATAAGATAGCACTGATGTTTAAAATACTATCGTCCGTCCTCCTTGTAGGCACCTCACTTACTCGAGGACCTCCGACTATCAGGCCTACCTGAGGCGTTCCGGAATACCGTACAGGTGATGAGTTGAGGCCGGCTCAGGCCAGGGCGTGCTGGACGATGGCGGCGCAGCGGGCCAACTGTTACGCAGCTGGCGGGCTGCACGTCCACCGGTCAACCTCGCAGTCCTTCACCGGGCCTTATCCGGAGTGTTGACAAAAGGAGAGGCGCGGCACATCCACATGCGCGCCGCACAAAGGAAAGCTTCGACGTGCAAACAACCAAGGCAAGCTCCGCCGTAATGAAGCTTGAAATAACTTGCAAACGCAGAAGAAAACAGTAGGAATCTTCATTCACAAAACATTGTTGAAATCTTCTGATCCAATCATAAACTTCTTCTTACATTAAACTAGCAAAACGTTAGACGTTAAAAACTTGCAAAAACGTTAAAACTTAAAGAAAACAAAAAAACAACCCCATCTGCAACAAGGAATGGCAATGATTAGCATGTGGTTCAGCTGACAGCGTGGCAAGGCAACTCACGAGTGTAAAACAAAGAAAATAACTTACAGGTTCATCCGGGATAGTTGGGCATCGCTCGGATGAAACCTAAACCCACCCACTGGACCTTAGGCGATGGGATTTCAGTGATGTTGCTGAAAACAAGGACCTCGAGGTTATCACAAAGTTGGTGCAAAAATATGCACGAAGAATTGCGAGGACTCACCATCTCGGTTAAGCTATTTATTTAAATTGAGACATCGGCTCTTGATGTCGCCGATAAATCGTGGCTTTTAATTTGCCCACATTATTGTTACGGCAGTGGAGTCTCCGGCGCTCTCGCGACGTACCCACTTTCCATAACCTGTCTCTCAGCTCAGCCAGCTGTCAGTCTGACACAAGAACCACGAACAAAGTTGCCAAACTAGAAAAAATCTACCAAACCATAAATTCGCCGAATCAACGACAACAATCGATCGACTTGTTTGATCCAAAATTTAAACAATATAATTATAATATATCAAAAATAAATGTTGCAGATAATTTTAATATACCAAATTTTGAATAAAATAATTAAAAATATTCGGGCCCATCGATAACCCTGCAGCGCCATCTGTGATTTCCTGCGGGTAAAATATAAAAACAACGTTATATCGCCAGAAACCACAAGATGTCGCTACAAGGCTCGTTGGTCCGAAATGCTTCGTTACAATGTGTAAACAAAACGTGTTAGAACGGAAATGAAAAGTGCCCATTTCATACCTATATGTGTAAAACGTTTGCGAACCAACCAACCCAATTACCTACTCACATGAGTAGGTAATAGGGTTGGTTTCGCCTTCGGGTTGGTATAGTGAAAGATTTTTATACTCTCAGTGCCCAGTGCTACCTATTTGACCGGCCAAGTAGTAATTTTCATTCGTCATGTTACGTGTATAAAGTAGAACCCTTGCTCAGGGATATGGGTGAAGACCTCAACGGTTGCCGAGGCGGAGATGGGAGCCATCGCTACGACAGTGCAAGACGGAAGGCGCAAATCACAGGGACTGTAACCTGGAACCTGACAGAGGGCAGTAGTAACTGTCAGTACTATTCAGATGCGGAGGACAGGAGTCCTAGTACGGCTTTGAAATAGACTACTCTAGGCGCCATCCCACTCGCGTCAGACTGAGTTCTGCGGGGCGGAAGGCAAGAGGATAACCACTGCTCTATTGTTCCCTAAAATGTATCATGAAGAATGCTACACGGAAAAGAGCGTGGCTCATAAATTAGTGATGTGTTGATGTTACTTGTTAATGTTATTAGTATGTTATTTCATTGCCTGAATGAAATATGTACTTACGTATATTAACAGTACCTTTGCGTCCCACTATTTGAGCGCTGATGTTCAATCTACGGTAGTAGTAAATCTATAGTCATCATCATCATCAATTTAAGAGCCACACTCTTGTCGGTGTAGCATTTTCCATGCTACTTTTTAGGGAAAAATAGGGCAGTGGTTTCCCTCTTGCCTTCCGCCCCGCAGTACTCTGTCTGACGCAAGTGAGATGGCGCCCAGAGTAGTATATTTCAAAGTCGTATTTGGACTCTTGTCCTCCGCCTCTGAATAGTACTGACAGTTCCTGTCGCCCTGTGTTAGGTTCCAGGTTACAGTCCCTGTGATTTGCGCCTTCCGTCTTGCATTGTCGTACCGATGGCTCTCATTTCCGCCTCTGCAACCGTTGAGGTTTCTTGCCTTGCGCCCCGCAGTACTCTGTCTGACGCAAGTGGGATGGCGCCCAGATTAAATCTATGGTATCCACCTAATAAAGCTTTCACTAATACACTCCTAAGTTCCCTTGCAAATTACTCCACGGCTGTCATCACAACCCATTATAATGACGATGAATATATCATGTTGTCTCTTAAACCTGGTGCCAACTCGCCAAGACCGAGTCGGCCAAAATTAACCACTGTTGACTGGCATAAATTAATCTGACGTGAGTGATGGTTGTGTGGCAGAAATTGCTACTAAATCAAAAGTACTCCTTGTAATGGATTTCGGAATACATAAATATAGTATAATGCCTGTAGTTAACCTAGATTTATTGTGAATGGATATAAATAATACAGTTAAATGAAGGACTTACCAGGCTACGTTCACCACATAGATAGCGTTGTACAGTTATAACGGGATATCCATTTTCTCATTACTCTGGGTAAGCACATAATTATTCCAAAATACTATGTAGTGTTAGAAGCAATATAAAAATAATTGTTGCTTGATTTTTGGATCACATTACGAATAGAATTATGTTGTTGCTACCTATATTGCTTCCCTTTTGATCACAATACTAATGGATGGAAAATGTACTGGTATATTCCAAAATACAATGTAGTGGCAGAAGCATATATTATAAAAATCATTATTGCTTGATATTTGGATCACATTACGTATTGCATTACGTTGTTACCTATACATGCGCATACCATCAGGGCTAACATGCACAAAGTGATTAAAACACATAATAACCGGTTCTTACCGCGTTTAAATGGAGATATGAGACTCCCGATATTTCGACACTGTTGCAAGTGCCATGATCACGGGATGACTGATGAGATTGGAGTGGAGTAGGTAGATCCATAATTTTCTACGGGCAGACATATCTGTCTACCCTCTTTCTTTGCCGCTTGTTTATGTTTTTGATATCGGAATGTTCGGAACCATCTGAACTCGCACCAAACTCACTACGACAAACCGCACTCACTGTGTCATCACGTTTTTTCACCACAATAGGCCGTTTCAAGCTTTTTACAACACCTATTATGTGCTTATTATTATGTGCTTTATGATAATAACCGCGTAAACTTAAAACAATGTATGCACAACGTGATAAATTTACCGGTCGATTCAATAAATTTTGTCGGAATCGATAAGTTTGTTTTTCAATTCAATTCAATTCTCAATTATTTATTGCATTCCATGTAGTACAATGGGGTGTTACATAGGCATAGGAACTAAAACATAGACCCTGTAGGGCACAGCAACGTTGAAGGGAAGAGAGGAAGTGTGTATTAAATTAAAACTTATCATTTAAAAATTCGTCTACAGTATAATAGCTCTTTTTAATTGGCATAGTTTTTAGATTTTTTATAAATAAATTAGTTTTAGTTTCATCTCTTAAGTACTTTGGGAGCTTATTATATATTTTAATGGACATTGCTAATGGGCTCGCGGCGTGTAATTTTAGCCTAGAATTTAGCAACACTTTCACTTTGTCTTTTTTTTTCCCTAACATGCGTGTCACATGATTTTGTTCGTATTTTAACAGAACGACATGACTTATTTGGATTCACATATTAGCACCAGTCTACAAAACGACATAATTATATCGTCAGAATCGATAAAATGGCCGTGGCAAAATTTTATCACGTTGCGAAAGTACCCTATAGGTCAGAGCTCTTCGGGACGAATGTTCCACAGGTCATCTAAGGATATGACACAGTTAAAACACATAATAACGGGTTCTTACCGCGTTTAAATGGGGATATGAGACTCCCGATATTTCGACACTGTTGTTTGTTCGACACTGTTGCAAGTGCCACGATCACGGGATGACTGATGAGATTGAACATTCCGATATCAAAAACATAAACAAGCGGCAAAGAAAGAGGGTAGACAGATAAGTCTGCCCGTAGAAAATTATGGATCTACCTACTCCACTCCAATCTCATCAGTCATCCCGTGATCATGGCACTTGCAACAGTGTCGAAATATCGGGAGTCTCATATCCCCATTTAAACGCGGTAAGAACCCGTTATTATGTGTTTTAATTATGATAATAACCGCGTAAACTTAAAACAATGGATATGACACAGGATTTTACACAGGTGCATGGGAAATTGAATGTCTTTGCTAAACGCACTACAACATAAAACCATAATGAAATTAATCTTGGTATTGTCGCATAAACCATAATAATGTGTTGTGTTACTATAGTAACGTTCCCTGGAATGTTTTCAATGTAAAAAATCTTATTTTTTTTTTTAGTTTAGTTTTCTTGTACTGTAATCCTATCTGCCAAAATGCTAGATAATATAACTTTTGTTCCCAAAAAGGGAACATTGAAATTCAAAACTATCTTTATTCAGTCGTTAACATACCTCTAGTCAACGATCGTCTCATCCACCTAAAATTACCGGAGCTTCTCACAACCCGTATAACCGAGGAAAAGAAGCTGCAAGAAAACGACACATAACGAGTCTTATCTAAGGCTTTCTCGAACATTCTGGTCATAAATAGCCCAGGAAATTATCAAGAACAGCTGCAATTTTCTGTAAAGACCGCTCCAAAAACTATGCCCGGAACTTGATCTGCAAAAACTGGAAGTACCACGTTTTACAAACTGGGACACTTGTGCAAGTTTGCCCCGAGTTTGCTCCAAGTAATAATGTATGGGAGATAGTGCAAGTTACAAGTGAACGAAGAAGGTTCGCAACAGCCTCCGTGGTCGTCTGATGCTCCCTCGCCGAACCGCTATTCAGTACACAATTTCTAATTATACCAATCACTTTGTGATCCCTAGTTTGGTTAAGACATTACAGGCTGATCACCTGATTGTCCAAAGAGTTAAGCCGTTGGTCCCGGTTATTACTTACTGATGTAAGTACGTAGTCGTTACATGATTCATTTCAGGGGCCTATGGCGGCTCAGTAATAACCCTGACACCAGAGTTGATGGGGTTGGTAATTCACCTCACAAACCACACGATAGAAGAAGATTATATCGATAAAATTTACCAAATCTCTACCTTCACGTGTACACCAATTAGAGCATTGGGCTCACGATCTGGAGGTCCAGGTTCGAACCCGATGGGAACACTGTCGAAAACCACTTTGTGAGACTGTCCTTTTTTGGTTAGGAAATTGCAGTCTGAATCACCTGGCCGTCTGCAAATGTTGATTCCGTACATAGCTCAAAGATTTCACGCACCATCTGGATTTTCTTTTAAAAAGTCTCTAGTTCCCCCCCCTCCCCCCCCCCCAAAGGCTCAGACCACAAACCCACATTCAACTTCATAATCATACTCACACATCATAATGGTTGCGTGCAACTTTAGCGAGATAAATTAATATACTTTTCATCTCTCTGTATCTCCTCGACTTACCGTGAGTTCAAGCCGCAATTAGCATGGTGAAGTTTAGCGATGCTACTTTTTATGACGTTCATTCTATTTTTAAATAAAACAACCGCCTCCGTGGTCCAGTGGTTGAGCGTTGTGATCACGATCCGGAGGTCACGGGTTCGAATCTCAGTGGGGACAAATAACAAAAATAACTTTGTGACCCTAGTTTGGCTAGGACATTACAGGCTGATCACCTGATTGTACAAAAGTAAGATGATCCGTGCTTCGGATGGCACGTTAAGCCGTTGGTCCCGGTTATTGCACCGATGTAAGTACGTAGTCGTTACATGAGTCATGTCAGGGGCCTATGGCGGCTCACTAATAACCCTGACACCAGGGTTGATGGGGTTGGTAATCCACCTCACAACCCACACGGTAAAAGCAGAATAAAAGAAATAAATAAATAATGCGCTGGTTATAAATATGTCGCGCTGTCTCACTCTGACCCTATTCATTTGTTTCTTTGTAACACAAACACTCAAAACATAAGCTCACGACTATATCCCAATGGAGGTAGTGAGAGGTACATCCATCACAAGATGACTTACCCACACCAAAAATTAAGTAGTTTGTTTCTTTTTTGTAGACAATTTATTTATTACAAAAAGTTAATATAAAGAATATTTACGGATAAAAATAAATAAATATTTTGTGTAAATTTCCTTTGTATACAAAAAATACAAACATAACTAAAACCTAAAAAAGTAATCAACATGATAAAGAAAAACAAAAAATGTGTTTTCGAATTCATCTTTGGATCAAAAATGATTAGCACGTGCTCAGCGATGAAGGAAAACATCGTGAGGATCCACATTCCCAAGAAATGCATTTTCGGAGGTATGTGACCTAACCTGTATTGGGCTGGTTTTCCCTTCGCGGGTTGGAAGGTCAGACAGACAGTCGCTTTTTAAAAAACGGAGCTGTCTAATCCTCAGGTTAGGTAAGCGGACCCTGTGAGAAACGGGATAATGCTAGAGGGATGGTGTTGAAAGAAAAACAAAAAAAAATACAATTACAATTCTCTTTCCAAAGAATCGCTCTGTATTCACATTTTGCACCACAAAAAATCCCGAAGCATCGTAGTCCGGAACACGTGATGTGGTTAAAAACGCGGTGGCGAACTCTTAATATCTTTTTTACTATGATTCATTACCGCTGGATGTAATTACTTCTCTCGTGTGGGTTGTGAGGTCAATAAACGACCTCATCAACCCTGGTATCAGGGTATCAGGGTTACTAATGTCGTATCTTGCTGTGGGGTCATGCTGCAGATGTCAACAGCATTTTTGTTCCGCAAAAATTTGCCATTCGGGCGAAACTGGGACCCAATACGTCACTTAGAAATATATTTAAACAAAAATATTATTTTATCATGAAAGTAGTATTAATGCCGTAGAAATGAGGTGCTTGCGTAGCATCTGCGGTGTTAAATTGAGTGATAGAGTGAGAAACAGTTTGATAAAAGAGAGATGTGGTGTAACAGACGATATAGTGACTAAGATTGAGAAGGGAATGTTAAGTTGGTTTGGACACGTAAAGCGGATAAAGCGAAGGTTGGTGGTAGGGCTGGCAGAGGAAGACCTAGAAGGACGCACATTTTCCAAATTGAAGATGTCCTTAGAAAAGGTTCAGTACGATCTACTCTGAGCCAGCGTGCCTGTACGAAACGATTGATGAATGTGAAGGAAGCAAGAGAAGTATGTCAGAATCGAAGCATATGGAATTCCAAAGTCTCTGCTTACCCCGGTGGGAAATAGGCATCACAATATATCTAAGAAAAGTTAACATTATGTTGGATATTTTATTATAGCATAAAAATAAAAAACGACAACAGATGTTTTAGCCCATTAAAACCAAAGAATGCTTGTTATTGTGACAATATATAAATAACTAATCCTCCTTTTTATAAACGCAATACTTCAATAAAACAAGGGCTTTAGGATGTCGACGTTGCCAATAAAAATTGCTTACTCTTTCTTCGACCCAATTCGAAAATAAAACAGATTACCTTTTTGTTACGTCATAACGGAGAGATTTGCAGTAGCCGCGTAGAATAAGGAAAAATACTACGTATAGAACGGCAACTCTCCGCTCCCCACCTAGCGTCTGAGTTAAGTTTACCTCACTCCCCCTCGAACTTAGTTTAGACTTGTATCGTGAAAGCAGCGCGCGGTTTTTATTTTTAATCGATTTAGTTTAATGTTCGAATTTTGAAATTGGACGGCGACATTCTTTCATCTGATTCGAATATTTGATCTAACGTGCTGACTCGCCTGCGCGGCGTCTGTATTTTTTTTTTTTTTTTTTTCAAAAAATGCTAATAATTTGAAATAAAATTGAACTTAAGCTAAGTGCTTAAAGTACAAATTAGATTTGTCATTGGCACATCGCTAGCCGCGGAAGCCAGAAGAAAAAAAAAAGTAAAAATAATGTGATGCAATAATTTTTTTCAGTAATTTTCTAAGTCAAGTGTAAAGCCTATTTATTTATATTGTGAACCTTTATTGTTTCAAAATTTCTTGTTTGTGATTTGTGTGGTAAATAAATATTAAGTAAGTAACTGATTATTATAAAAGCATCTTTCGTAAGCAGTACTACCTACCTAAGTAAATAATGACGGTTAAATTAGGTATTGTAATTGGCAACCCTCAGACATCACACACACAGCTGCCTGTGTTGATAATGTCAATGTGTAGTGTCTGTGTAAAACGAGATGTATTGTATGAAGTGTCCAGGGTGTAGTAGCGGCACTAGCGACACACGCCCGAGACTTCACACAAAACACCTAGTTTTACACAGACACTACACATTGACGTTATCGTACACGCGCATCTGTGTGTGTGTTATATGGGCATAGACTATCTCCTAATTTAAACATCACTATTCGGAAGAATGTCAGAGATTTTTTCTTTTTCATACTTTTCAGAGCGCGATTTTTCCATAGTCGGGTTTTAGTTTTTAAACTTTTTCTTTTTTTTTCTTATTGTAGATTTGCCGCAGATGGCATTAACTACTTGGCCGGAAAATGGGGAGCGCTGAAGGCTCTCACCCGGTACAACGTATAAGACAACAGGCCTGAAGGTACCCAGTTGGACGCGAACCTCGGCTCAGGGCGTCGTCTGAGAGGAAAAATATTTGAAGGAATTAATCGACCCTGGCGGGTCGATAGCGACAAGCGTTGATTGAGGGAAATCGTCGACTACGCCGGCGGGGTCGGTATCGGGTATTAAACCTTTATTTTTATCTTCACTATAAGGTGACGTTTATGTAGGCACCTATCTATCTGTGTGAAAATTAAAATATTAATCCTACCTTCACAATGACCTTCGCAAAGAATTCAATACATAGAATGTATGCGTGTTGTATGTATACAGATAACCGCAGCCTGCCGACTCCTAATTAGATCTCACCGCATGTCGCCAGTATTAAGGTGTGGTTCCTAAACGCGCGAATGTATAAAAAAAATAACAAATCAAATAAAACATAAATAACAGGCAAAAATGGTTTTGGACTCAGCACAATACTCTGAAGACCCAGGGTCAACAGAATGCTGATTAATAAATAGCAGTTATTTTTAGAGTAGTAGTAACTATTTGTAGAAAAGTAGAAGTTATTTTGTAGAGTATTATTAGTTATTAGTAGAGTAGTACTAGTTATTTTTAGTGTAGTATCAGTTATTTGTAGAGTAGTAGTTAATTCCATGTTGATTTTATGTATGTCTTTCTTATGTTTGTTTGGTGTTCTGACATAATAAATGCATATTTCTTTATTTTTATTATTCGTGGAGCACGCGCGCGCCACTTCGTAGACATTGATAACTAGAAACAATATTTCTTCTTTTTATGCATTTTAATATATTATGTGAACTCTTACTACCCCAGTTGAGGATATAATCGTGAATTTATGTTATGTTTATGTTTTTTATTTTATTTTATAAACCGCTCCGCTAGCATCTCCGCTCCCAGCTACCCTCGCGGCCACACACAGCCCCCGCCCAAGTGGCAACTGTCGTCTCTTTTTGTAAAGTTTCCGCGATTTAATTTAATATTTCAACCTGCTGTTAACTGTACCTTGTTCTAGAAAATTGCAAGCGCTGCCTCTACGTGAATTAGACAATTTAGTTGCTTAATTATAATTTTGCCTTTCGTTAGAATGTAATATTTTATTGTTAAAAAAGTTTCTTTTCACCTACCTAGGAGGACTTACATTGACCAAATTGGAGATGTCCTTAGCAAAAGGTTTAGTACGATCTACTCTGAACCGGCATGCGTGTATGAAGCGGTTGATTAATGTGGAGGAAGCAAGAGAAGTGTGTCAGAATCGAAGCAAATGGAATTCTATACTCTTACTTACCCTGGTGTTAAAAAGGCGTGAGTTTATGTATATTAGACAATAAAATATTCACAGAAATATATAATACTGTTCCATTGTACGAGTCGGCCTAACAATAACGACTCAGTCGCATAAACAGAATATTATTACAACGCTCATTAACCCCATGTCAAGGGGCCTATTGTTTCAAATCGTAAACTTTTCACATAAATTTTGTTCCCCTCAACGAATAAGAATATAGGGATGAGGTATTTTAACTAAGAAAGACAATGATGAAAAGATGAATTATCATAAATAATTATTATAATAAATAATAATTATTTACACATTGTTTTAAGTTTACGCGGTTATTATCATAATTAAAACACATAATAACGGGTTCTTACCGCGTTTAAAGCAGGGATATGAGACTCAAAATTCATCAATTAGTTAAATGGAAAAAAGAAAATGTTTTTAGTTAGTTTTAGAGCTGTCTTTATTTAGTTATCAGAATTTCATAATTTATCTGGAACCTTTAGATCTGTCTTTGTTTATCTTTGACCTAAGAAACTACCCAATTAAAAAAAAGATAGACCAGCCAGCACAGGTTAGGTCACATACCGCCGAAAACGCACTTTTCGGGAATGTGGGTTTCCTCACGATGTTTTCCTCTACCGCTGAGCACGTGATAATCATTTACGATCCAAATATGAATTCAAAAATAAATTCGACAATCATTGGTTTCGGCCTGTGCTGGATTCGAAACTGCGGCCTCAAAGTGAGAGGCAAGCGTTCTACCATCTGGCCTACCACAGCTCCGAAAAAAATAAAAAATAGACGGCATAAAACAGTCTATTAATGTCACATACATAAGCCGATGATTGTGTTTCAATTGTGGCACAAATCTCTCTCTCTTTATTTAAGAGTTGCCGCTCTTGTCGGTGGAGTAATCGCCATTCCTCTCTTCTTCCCACCAAATCCTTCACCTCCTGATACGACACGACCTGCACTTTCTCTTTTATTTGTTTTATAAATGTTCTCCTAGGTCTACCCCTTCCTCTCTTCCCTTCAATTTTTCCTTCTATGATGTTTGTTATAAATGAATCGTGTCGTATCAGGTGGCCAATCATATTTCCTTTCCGGTTCTCTATAGTCTTCTGAAAAAGCACCCACACCTCACCGAGCTTTTCTGTTAGACAATTAATCTCAATTTTAATTTACTCTGAAAAGACACGGAAGACAAACTGGTATAGAACCGGGAAACTTCCAATGTCGATGCATCATCGGCCGCTTTTGTGATCCGAGGGTTCCGTTTGATCGATGGTCGGGAACAATTCGCTATTATTCATTATAAACATATGGCTTTTATAACTATATTGGCTGCATAAAGGGATCTTCTAAGGGCAATCAGTCACGGTTCACAAGACTTACATAATACACGATACTTATTAATATTCCCTTTGTTATAAAAGCTTACCTTTCCTATTATTTACGTGTGTTCCTTTTGTCGGAACTATTGTGTACAAATAAATATATAAATAAATAAACATATCATATAATTCAGCAGAAAATACTAAAACATTAACCACGTCATAGCAACGTTACATAAATTGCTACCTTAGCAATAAGGCCGCCGCTGTACTACCTAACTGATTATTGTTAACGGCCGTGGTCCAGTGGTTGAGCGTTGTGCTCACGATCCGGAGGCCCCAGTTTCGAATACCGGTGGGGACAAATGACAAAAATCACTTTCTGTTCCCTAGTTTGGTTAGGACATTACAGGCTGATCACCTGATTATCCAAAAGTAAGATGATCCGTGCTTCGGAAGGCACATTAAGCCGTTGGTTCCGGTTATTACTTACTAATGTAACTACGTAGTCGTTACATGAGCCATGTCAGGGGCCTATGGCGGCTCAGTAATAACCCTGACACACCTCACAACCCACACGATAAGAAGAAGATAATTGTTTATTTTAATGTTCAAATATTATTACACACAGAAAGAGAACCCGGTGGTGTAGTAGTTAACATGCTCGCCCCGGCTTCAAAGCTGCGGGATCAAGTCCCGGCCGAGTCGGAAATAGTTTCAATTTAATTTTATCTCAATTCCTATTTCAAACTTTGCAAAATAATAGAAATTCCTTATTTGTGTTTGGAGTAGCAAACGGACGAAATAACGGTTTTAACGTTACAAACTTTGTTGTAGAAAACAATGGACATTCCTAATAATAGGATTTTGAAATTGGGAGTTCGTTTTAATTGGAAGAACAGCCATGGTGAAAACTTCATCATCAATTTAAGAGCCATGCTCTTGTCGGTGTAGCATTTTCCATTCCAGTCTATCAAAGGCCAATACCTTGACTTCCCTATAAGACACGACATTAACCTTTTCTTTAATCTGTTCCATGTAAGCTCTTCTTGATCTTCCCCTTCCTCTCTTTCCTTCTAGCTTTCCTACTATGATGTTTTTAATAAATTCGTCGTGTCTTATTAGGTGTCCAATCATCTTGCCTCTTCTGTCCTCAATCATTCTCAGTATTTGTCTCTTTTCCCTTACTCTTACTAGCACTTCCTCATTTGTAACCCTTTCTGTCCAACTTATTCTTTCCATCCAACACCACATGTCAAAGGCCTCGAGTTTCATAGTGAACTTAAGTTGGCTATTTAATGAAATATGACCGTTTCAAGAAATGTTCGAACATATTATGAAATGATCAATTCTAAGATCTGACCACGACCACATAGAAAAGAGGAAACCATAACAATAATATACTAGCCTTATAAAGAAGAAGATGTAAGAAGAATGGAGTAGAGGAAGAAGAGAGAGAGTTGAGAAAGCGCTGATTGACTTGTTGTTGTGACGTAATACGCATGCCATGTGATCCACCAAACAAAAAGAAAATCTTTTCCCTAAGTATACAAAAATACTAAATATAATTATCGTCAATCAAGCAGCTTATCTTCAGCATCAATTATCATTAAGATTGATAAAGCAACATGATTCCGGTATTATCCATAAAATCAAAGGTAAATTGCTTACAATTTTCCTTATCTGGGGGCACCGGTGTGCTCCCCCAAGACGAGCAAAGTAAGGGCAGGGTTACTACCTACCGTTTCTCGAAACGTTTCGTCGATTTTTTGAACCCTAATAAATCTCATTCCTTCTTCTGCATCTAGACAATAATAATTGATATCGTTCTTCTTCTATCGTGTGGGTTGTGAGGTGGATTACCAACCCCATCAACCCTGGTGTCAGGGTTATTATTGAGCCGCCTAAAACCCCTAACATGGCTCATGTAACGACTACATACAATACAATACAATACAAAATCTCTTTATTGCACTTGAATCACATACTCACATCAATAAGTAGTAACAGGGACCAACGGCTTAAGGTGCCCTCCGAAGCGCGTATATTTACCTCTTGTGGCACAAATAAAATGAAGCCTCAGAAATAATGGTGAATGAGAAAAATGCTAAGGTATTTACGTTTTACACTGAATGCGCTACACGTTCGCCATCTAGGTAACGGATAGGAACTAAACTAGGACCCATACATCCTAAATAAAAAGAAAACTGTTACTAAAGCAGACATCATAAAGTACTTATAAGTAGGAACACATACATACATCACATAAACAGCCTATATACGTCCCACTGCTGGGCACAGGCCTCCCCTCAATCAACCGGAGGGGGTATGGAGCATACTTCACCACGCTGCTCCAATGCGGGTTGGTGGAGGTGTTTTTATGGCTAATAGCCGGGACCAACGGCTTAACGTGCCGTCCGAAGCACGGACTCATCTTACTTTTTCGGACAATCAGGTGATTCAAGCCTGAAAAGTCCTTACTAAACAAAGGAAAGTCTCACAAAGTGATTTCGACAATGTCCCCATCGGGAATCGAACCCGGACCTCCAGATCGTGAGCCTAACGTTTTAACCACTAGACCACGGAGGAAGTAGGAACACAAAGAAAATAAAAGCAATTTAGCGCTAAATAAAAGTAATATCGCTCGGTTACAAAGACATAATATTTATTTATTGTTATAGGCCACTTAATGTTCTTAAACGTAAATAACATTATACTATTTTATTGTAATGGTAATTTTTGTAACTGGAATGGTAGACTAGAAGGATTAAATAGGCCACATTGAATCAATTCATCGAAAAACACAATAAAATTTAATGCTTTGTAATATTTGTTGGCATTGCGCACTTATTTTTATATGCGCAAAAGTCAATATGCAATTTTGCTTTTTAGGTGATTGGTAGTCGTTTCTGTAAAAAACCGGACTTGTCAAAATCTTCAGGGTTAGATACGCGGACTCTCACTTGCTACGGCGTAACAAATTGCTACGGCGGCGTAGCCAGTGTCTACGTTATCCGTCCCTTTCCTTTTCGGCGGATAAGAAAATGACAGGTATAGCTTAAAAAAAAATAATACCTAAGTGTGTACTGGATTCAGCAACATTATGGCTCTTGTAGCCTCAAACATAGCTACCACACATCATCCCCCTAGAATTATACCGTGTTTCACAGGGTCCGCTTACCTAACCTGAAAATTTGACAGGTCTGGCTTTTTTCCGACTGCCTGTCAAATCAAATCAAATATACTTTTTTGCTTAGAACTAAATTTCAACAATCAGATATAACACATGAATACAGTACAATTTTAGCGGCCTTATTGTTCTAGAGCAATTTCTTCCAGGCAAACACAAAAAGGAAACAAACATTTACAAACAACTTACTATATGTAAAGAAGCTTATTATAATATTAATGATTACCTAAATGATAAAAATGTCTGGTATTGAATGTGTTCCTCTAGTTATTAAATAACTTGTAATGTACCCTCATTGATTTACAAGATGTGGTGCTGTTGCAGTTTCTTGTTATTTCTTCTCCTCAGCCTAGAGTCGATTAATCCTTTCAAATATTCTTCCTCTCAGACGACGCCCCGAGCCGAGGTTCGCGCCCAACTGGGCACCCTTAGACCTGTTGTCTTAAACGTTGTACCCCATTTGTCCGGCCAAGTAGTTAATGCCATCTGCGGCAAATCTACAAAAAGTCACGTCAAAAAATAGTCTCCTCAGCCATAACACCTTGCTAAATGTACGTAACGTAAATTCAAAAATTTTACTTTAACCTTCAACAAATAAATGATACTGATTTCTGATTACTAAACGTAATTTCCGCCGTGATTGCCCGAACAACATCTTAAGGCGGCGCAAGATTTAATTTACGTCCTCGTTATAAAAAAAACGTCAAATTCCCCGAAAAATAATTGCTTGGACGAATTTCTAAGTGTCATTAAGGGCGAATGTTTCTGAAACTTCGAAACTGTATTCATTTTAAACGTGCCAAATTGTACCTTCTCACCGCGCGACGGAACTCGTGCGATATCGGAACAAGTAACGATTTAAGTTTAGCGTTTTTACAGGCACCTTCTAGGCGAGCTCCATCTTAAGCCTCGTCAATGCCTTCGGGCAAGACTGGGGCCAAGAGAAAACTCATCAAAGGTAAAAAAACAACGATCCTTTGACACACGACCCTAATCCGAAATAAATGGTCGTACATCGCCCTCATTGTAACAGTATTATCTGGCAACCTTACGCTAAATTCCCACAGCTATACTTTTTTTTAACAACGTTTAGAGCCCTGCGCCCAGGCTTTTCTTGCAGTTTTTCCACAGCTATATATGTTGTGAGAAGCCGCGGTTATAGGCGAATTAGACGTTCGACAAAAAATATATTGATATAAAATTGACGATCTAAAGTGTAACTTATCTAATCTAGCTTATAAGATCCCACTGCTAGGCAAAGGCCTCTCCTTCCTCTTTCCATTTCTCGCGGTCCTGTGCGTACTTCGGGCAAGTCCCTCCGGCAAGCGTCTAAGTCGTCACGCCTCCCTTTCGAGGTCTACCATGACGCCTGTACCCGTCATGAGGCACCCAATGCGTGACAATCCGTGCCCACCGCTGCATGCGACAAACATGTTACCTAATAATAAATATATTTTTGCGTTTAAGATACGATGTGCGATCGCGCCGTGAAGAGGGCCTCAAAGAAGTGTGAAATACTTAAACTTTCAGCATTATTCCTTGTTCATTATAAAGCTCTTTTGAAGGCAAGCGGTTATGAAATTCTCTATTAAGCTTCTATTTAAAATGGACATTCTGCGAAGTAAATGGCGAGTAAATGTTTGGTAATTAAGTTTTCTTTTATATTTTGTACACCCACGACATGTTTTCACATCAGGGGCATAGGTTGTACAGGAGAGACAATGATGCTTATTCCTGTAAACACCATCTAATTTTATTTTAAGTTGTATCTGTCATTTTCTTATCCGCCGAAAAGGAAAGGGACGGGTAATCGACAAGCATAAAATTTATGGAACACACGTCAATTTTAAGCACAAATCTAAAACAACCGTCTAAAAATTTTACATTGGCCAATAACCCGCCAGAATTATGTTGACTGCACACGTCAACCGGTTTGCATACCAGCGAATACCTTTTTGATTCGCCCGGGTTATTCATTCATTTACTCATTCTTCCTTAAATTAAGAGCTGTCAATCATCCGTCCCTTTCCTTTTCGGTGGATAAGAAAATGACAGGTATAACTTTAAATAAAATTAGATGGTGTTTACAGGAATCGGGGCCATTCTCCCCTCCGCACCCGCACATCTTCTTTCTTTTTCTATCGTGTGGGTTGTGAGGTGAATTACCAACCTCATCAACCCTGGTGTCAGGGTTACTAGCTAAAGGCCCCTGACATGACTCATATAACCACTACGTACTTACACCTGTAAATAGTAACCGGGACCAACGGCTTAATGTGCCTTCCGAAGCACGGATCGTCTTACTTTCGGAGAATCAGGTGATCAGCCTGTAATGTCCTAACCAAACTAGGGACCACAACATAATTTTTATAATATGTCCCCACCGGGAATTGAACCCAGGACCTTCGGATCGTGAGCCCAACGCTCAACCACTGGACCACGTAGGCCGTTATATCCATCTTAGGACTTCGTATCAACAGTGGCTGCAAGTTGACTTCGATTACTTCTCTCTGCCCATCCCTTTAAGGATTACGGGCGTGAATTTATATATGTGAAGCCTTAAATGTAGTTTCAAGTCAGATTCGTCACGTGGTTCCACAATGTGTTAATTTGAGCACGTGTGAACACATCTTATGAATAACTGATTCGTGCCGAGAATTAAATTCAATTCGGTTGCTTCGAGATTTGGAATCCAAAATCCAAATTAGTAATAAATACAGGTTGTTGTTTTGGGCCGATACTATTTAGTTTGCCATCGACACGTTAAGAAGAGAAGAAGTGACATCGTAACGAAAACTTTGAGGGATGATTCAGACCAGGATTCTGAGTTGATATCAAGTGGAATTTTCCGTCGCAAAAGGATGGAACTGAAAATTTAAAAAACATGAATTTTCAAAACGGAAATTCCACTTGATATCAACTCAGAATCATGGTCTGAATAATCCCCTTCAATATTCGTTTAACATAATATTATATTAATATGTTAAACGAATATGTTTCTCTATTTCTCAGATCTTCGTACGAAAAGTCGTTTCTATTTACTCTGCTTGTGGCTGTCTACCCCATTATGGATTGCAAACGTGAATATACGAATATATATGTATGACTGTGTTTGCCGTTTAACGCGTGATATTAAATTGTGATTCCAGCCTGACAAAACAAATTAAGAGACAATCTGCGATCGCTTTACCGGGATAATTGCTTTAATTTAAAAAGGTGAGGTCTTCTATTAAAAAAGATAAATAACGTAAATTAAGAGTACCTACTTATTTATGAATAAAAACAAGTAACGACATCCTTGGTACAGTGGTTGAGCGTTGGGCTCACGATACGCAGGTCCCGGGTTCGAATACCGGTGAGGACATACCTCAAAAATTACTTTGTGATCCCTAGTTTGGTTAGGACATTACAGGCTGATCACCTGATTGTTCGAAAGAAAGATGATCCGTGCTTCGGAAGGCTTCGTTAACCCGTTGGTACCGGTTACTACTTACTGGTGTAAGTACGTAGTCAATAATCACTGATACCACGGTTGATGAGGTTGGTAATCCACCTCATAACCCACAGGATAAGAAGAAGAAGACAAAAATTAAGAGTACCTTCTTAATTATGAATAAAAACAAGTAATCACAAAAGAAAGCAATCCAAATCATTAGCTCTATATTTCCTGTACTATATATCTATATTATGTTGTCATAGCTACATACGACTTATGAGTGAATTCATGTTTGGATCATAGATAAATAATTGATATCACGTGGTTTCCAGGATATGAGCCCGGTTAATGGAAGTAGGCTCGCACCCTATTCCTTAGGACTCATAAAATGAACATAGCTGGCGAGTAGTAGATATACTTATAATTAATAATTAAAATGTAAAGTAATACGAAGTTATATAGTCACACTGATTTGCTATTTTTTTAAAACATACTTACATAAATTCGCCCCTAGTTATGTATGTATATGTTACGGCTAATACCCGAAGTGCGGCTACACCTAGTTTTAGCCGGTTAGAATTAGGTGTAGCCATTTACTCTTGGTTAAACCTACACGCATCTAACTTTTATCCAACAGGGATTGTTTGAACCTAGTTCTAGCCGGAATGATATCGGATAGACCTAGTTTTATCCAACAGGGAATGGCTGGACCTAGTTGTAGCCGGCATGATGAAGGCTACACCTAGTTTTACCTGAAAACAATCGGCTGGTACTAGGTTTAACCAAGAGTAAGTGGCTATACCTAGTTCTAACCGGCTAAAACTAGATGTAGCCACACTTCGGGTATTAGCCGTAACATAATATATACAACATAGACATTTTTTTTTGTTTTCTCCGAAGGGCAAGGCAAAGGGAACTATATAAGCCCATACAGCCATGTCTTATGTATTATTTTCTTCGAAAGGTGATGACGATGAATTATGAAACCTAAGCCCCCACCCTCGGAGCAGACTCTTACTCCGAACCCCAAACGAATTAACTCAAAAGTCCGTATAAACTTTCGAGTTATAATAAAGCGGCTTGTTGGCACGAAGCGAAAATAGATAGGTAAGTACACTTTGTTTATTGAATATTCCGATATAATAACATTATCGCGAATGTTTTCCGACAAATATCATTAACCACAAAACACCACTTCGTATTAATTATTTAGATTATTCAATAAAGAAAGCAACCGTCCCGTTCCCGTTCCCGCCAAAAAGTACAACATAGACTTTTTTTTTGCTTATTTTGTCCAAAGGCAAAGGGATCATAGCCCATACAGCCAAGTCATATGTGATCTTTATTTATTTTTTTAATTATAAAATTCATAAAAGGCCGAAACTAAGTCTGGCGTATTTTTACAAAATTAAGGCCGAAGCCAAGTCTTGGCTTTTTTTTCCGAAATCGAGGCCGAAGCCAAAGTATAATATGGGCTCCAGTGTTGCCTGTCTTAAATATTTGAACACCAAGCAAAGCACCATTTCCGTCTCCATTTAATGAGGTTTTGGATACACGGCAATATAGTTACGACAATTAAAATGATACACGTGCCTGACTCCTTGTTATCAAACAATGTAAACAGATAGGGTTGCCTCGCCTCTATGTCTACACGCAAATAGTCCTGACTCAAGTCACACCTTCATACACACTTCATTAGGACACTTCATACAAACAACCTCGTTTCACACAGACACTACACATTGACATTATCGCACACGCGCATCTGTGTGTGTGACGTCTGACACCATAAGATTCAAATCTAAACTATGTTTGAGGAGGGGTGAGGTAAACCAAGGCTGGTGGAGAGCGGAGAGTTAAAACGATCCGGAGGTCCCGGGTTCGAATCCCGGTGGAACTTTGTGATCCCTAGTTTGGTTGGAACATGACAGGCTAATCACCTGATTGTCCGAAAGTAGGATAATCCGTGTTAAGCCGTTGATCCTGGTTACTACTTACTTATGTAAGTAAGTAGTCGATACATGAGCCATGTCAGGGGCCTTTG
This sequence comes from Pectinophora gossypiella, assembly GCF_024362695.1. Taxonomy (NCBI): domain Eukaryota; kingdom Metazoa; phylum Arthropoda; class Insecta; order Lepidoptera; family Gelechiidae; genus Pectinophora; species Pectinophora gossypiella. The sequence continues at coordinate 5,735,040 of NC_065424.1, forward strand.
GCGGCTCAATAATAACCCTGACACCAGGGTTGATGAGGTTGGTAATCCACCTCACAACTCATATGCGCAAGTCCGATACTGGGGTTTAAACCGGCGCTCCCCGTTTGAGAAGTAACCCGGTGTACCACAGTCTCTACAAAATAATAATATGACTAACATAGATTACACCGGCACAATACTTATATTGGTGCTAATTCCTGTAAATACCATCTAATTTTATTTTAGGTTATATCTGTCATTTTCTTATCCGCCGAAAAGGAAAGGGACGGGTAATCGACAAGCATAAAATTTATGGAACACACGTCAATTTTAAGCACAAATCTAAAACAACCGTCTAAAAATTCGCCCGGGTTATTCATTCATTTAATCATTCTTCCTAAAATTAAGAGCTGTCAATCATCCGTCCCTTTCCTTTTCGGCGGATAAGAAAATGACAGGTATAACTTAAAGTAAAATTAAGAGATGTCTGCAGGAATCGGGGCCAATATCCAACTATTAGGAAGTTTCAGAGGTCAGTGGTACTGTCTATCGTGAGGTGACTGCTTCTCTTGTGTTATTTGTGATTATTTTGACCTCCGTGGTCCAGTGGTTGAGCGTTGGGCTCACGATCCGGACGTCCCGGGTTCGAATCCCGGTGGGGACATATCACAAAAATCACTTTGTGATCCCTAGTTTGGTTAGGACATTACAGGATTGTCCAAAAAAATATGATCACCTGATCGTCCAAAAAGTAAGATGATCCGTGCTTCGGAAGGCACGTTAAGCCGTTGGTCCCGGTTACTAATTGCTTATGTAAGTAAGTAGTCGATACATGAGCCATGTCAGGGGCCTTTGGCGGCTCAATAATAAATAACCCTGACACCAAGGGTTGATGAGGTTGGTAATTCACCTCACAACCCACACGATAGAAGAAGAAGTATCTTTTTTTTATTCTATAATACTCTTCAATGTCTATTCGTCGTTCTATAGCCTTTTTGAAAAATTACTTTAACAAAACCTCGCACGCAACAGACAAGCTACAATTCAACATTTCGAACCTATTCGTAGTTTTTCCTGTCTCTGGCCATTTAGAAAACTTCCTAATAAACAGCCATAAAGTGAAAAAAAAAATGGTAGGAAGGTACTTATTTCTTCCCCTTCCATAGTTCCTATCCATATTAATAAATCGTAGTTTTTACTTCGTTATGCAACACTTTGTTTGTGTCCGATCTGACGTAAGTGCTTTCAGAAAAACAAGGTTTTCAGTAGAAGTTACGACAGCTCGTGAATATAGTTAGTTACGTCGATCTCAGTCAACTCTGTAACGGAGTACCTATTTATGAGCTTTCTACATAAAAACATCTCTAGCATTATCCCGTTTTTCACAGGGTCCAGTTACCTAACCTGAGCCAGAGGTGGCATTTTTAATTGAGCCTACTTGCGTGTACTTTTGTTTCTTTTTGTTTTTTAGTTTTAGTAGTCTAGTTCTAGTTAAGCAACTTTCGCAAAGGCCGGTCATAGGATGGGTGACCACAAAAAAAAAGTTTTCATCTCGAGCTCCTCCAGTCGTTGGTCCCGGCTGCATTAGCAGTTGGTAATAACCACCAATCCTTACTGGGCCCGCGTGGTGGTTTAAGGCCCGATCTCCCTATCCATCCATAGGGAAGGCCCGTGCCCCAGCAGTGGGGACGTTATTGGGCTGGTGATGATGATGATGAGTCTAGTTTTAATTATTTGTAATGTTAAGATTAAGTATAATTTAATAGATACACATTAATAATAATGTAACAGCCTCCGTGGTCTAGTGGTTAGAGCGTTAGGCTCACGATCTGGAGGTCCGGGTTCGATTCCCGATGGGGACATTGTCGAAATCACTTTGTGAGACTGTCCTTTGTTTGGTAAGGACTTTTCACGATTGAATCACCTGATTGTCCGAAAAAGTAAGATGATTCCGTGCTTCGGAGGGCACGTTAAGCCGTTGGTCCCGGCTATTAGCCGTAAAAAACACCTCCACCAACCCGCAGTGGAGCAGCGTGGTGGAGTATGCTCCATACCCCCTCCGGTTGATTGAGGGGAGGCCTGTGCCCAGCAGTGGGACGTATATAGGCAGTTTATGAATAATAATGTAAGTAAAATGTAGGTATACATTAATATTAATATGTCGTGAACTTATGTTATTCCTCCAAACATTTTGCCGCATCGTTTTAGCATATTATGTCTAATAACCAGTCTACACAAATACTCGAACGTTATACAATGTAATTTGAAAGGAGGGCTCGGACAAAACATTCCGCCCAGTCACTGCGGAGGCACTGCTAAATAGCCCTCCTCAGCCCTCCGTGGACATATTTTGATGTATTGCTAGTTTCTCTTTTATTTATTGCCTAACACATACAGACATCTACTCATGCCTTTTGTTTAGGGTTCCGAACCTCAAAAGGAAAAACGGATCCCTTATACGATCACTTTGCTGTCCGTTTGTCTGTCTGTCCATCCGTCTGTCCGTCCGTCTGTCCGTTTGTCTGTCTGTCCGTTCGTCTGTCCGTCCGTCCGTCTGTCTGTCCGTTAGTCTGTCCTTCTGTATGTCCGTCCGCCTGTCCATCCGTCTATAACTATATGTCCGTCCGTCTGTCCGTCGTTCTGTCCGTCCGTCTGCCTGCCCGTCCGTCTGCGTCTGTCCGTTAGTCTATCCGTCCGTCCTTCTGTCCGCCTGTCCGTTCGTCTGGCCGTCGTCTGTCCGCGGAAAGGTATACAGTTTAAATTAACATCTAATCTGGAAAGAAGCTGGAAAAAAATTAAGCTTCTAACTCAACGCAATCTAAAAATACGGCCGTTTTGAACCTTATTTTCGTACATTTCGTAGGGTGACAAAAACCTATGGGGTAGGTACTTCCGAAAGACCTACATCAGTAAGTAGGAAGGCACGTTAAGCCGTCGGTCCCGGTTACTACTTACTGATGTAAGTAAGTAGTCTTTACATGAGCCATGTCAGGGGCCTTTGGCGGTTCAATAGTAACCCTGACAGCAGGGTTGATACTCCACTTCACATCCCACACGATAAAGGGACCAACGAGTTACTTAACGTATTATTTATTGATTATTATTAAGTCCTCAGAGGAATTCGAAGCTACGGTTGTGAACCCAATGTCCAACCAACTGGCTCAAGGAGGTCGTTACAAATAGCTGTAATTTTTTTTACTGGTGTTCAACACAGAGACAAATATTTAATAACGTTGGAATTCCACTGAATCCCCCGTCTCGCATTCTGTTATTTCCCGGGAAAATGCAAGAGTCAATTTCTCCGTAAAGCGGCTAGCAATATTACCTTACGAAGATACTTAATTGAAAAACAATCGCTATAAATAGAAACAAAATAACAGCTTGTTTTTTATTATTATTTTTTAAAATAAGCTCACGACCACATCCCACTGGGGTAGACAGAAGTGATGATGATGATGATCTCTCCGACCGATTTCGGCCATGGCGACCACTTCGACTCCTAGTCGGCACGACGCTGATGCGTCCGAAGATGGCTTATGTAGCCTATCTTTACAGTGAACTCCCGCGCACAGTGGTAATTATAATGAATAGCGGCAGGGGGACGGGCCTTCAACTCATCACGTTTAGCGTCGAGGTCTGCCGTGCGCTGTTGCTCGAAGATGTTCTGAAGCGGCATATGAAAAGATGCAACATTGAGCCTTCTCAATGGGAGGGTTTGGCAGCACAGCGCCCAGAATGGCGCAGGCTGGTGATGAGGCGAGTACACGAGTTCGAGCAACAGACAGAAGTACTTCTGACTTCGACGGATGTAACTCTGACCACTCCATTGGGTTACAGTCGTGAGATTATGTTATTTAATAGGTAATAACAGCCTCTGCGGTCTAGTAGTTAAGCATTGGGGACTCAATCGCAAGGTCCCGGGTTCGAATCCTTGTGGAGACATATTGTCACAAAAAGTAACTATATGATCCTTTTTTTAGTTAGGACACTGCAGCCTGATCACGCGGTGATCCGAGAGTATAAAGATCCGTGCTTCGAAGGGCACGTTAAGCAGTCGGTTCCGAGTACTATTTACTTAAGTAAGTACGAAGTCGTTACATGAGACGTGTCGGGGGCCTTTGGCGGCCCAGACAGCAGGTGAATGGGGGCGGTCCCAATTGCTCCGGACAAGTAGTTAATGTCATAATCAGCCGATCTAGAATAAGCCTAGGGTAAGTCATAATCACTAATTTAAGAGACACGCTCTTGCCGACGTAGCATCCTCCATGCTATAATTAAAACACATAATAACGGGTTCTTACCGCGTTTAAATAGGGATATGAGACTCCCGATAAACGCGGTAAGAACCCTTTATTATGTGTTTTAATTATGATAATAACCGCGTAAACTTAAAACAATATATCCTCCATGCTACTTTTTAGGGAAAAATAGAGCAGTGGTTTTCCTCTTGCCTTCTGCCCCTTCTTATTCTGCTAGAGTAAATAAACTATATTAATTGATTACCTACTATTTGTATAGTGGTGTTGAGGGATGATTGAGACCACGATTCTGAGTTGATATCAAGTAGAATATCCAGACGGAAAACTTAGCGTTGTTTTAAATTATTTTCGAGTTCCATACTTTTTGGAAGCCGTGGTAGCCCAGTTGTTAGAACGCTTGCCTCTCACTTTGAGGTCGCAGGTTCGAATCCAGCACGGGCCTAAACCAATGATTGTCGAATTTGTTTTCGTATTCATTTTTGGATCATAAATGACATAATGACATAAATGCACGTGGCTCAACGGTGAAGGAAAACATCGTGAGGAAACGCACATTCCCGAGAAATACATTTTCGGAGGTTTGAAAATGAAAAATGATTACATTAACTCCGTCAGAACACTTGTGATTTTAATTTCAATCGGTGCTAAGAACTTGCTTATAACTTTTTCTAACGATTCGATCGTTGATTTAGCCATTTTACGAAGGATTTAAAATTTGTTATGCGTAGCACACCTCTCGCCTCTCGCGGTTGTGGCCTAATGTGTATTGGGCTGGTTTTCCCTTCGCCGGTTAGAAGGTCAGACAGGCAGTCGCTTCTGTAAAAAGCCGGACTTGTCAAATCTTCAGGTTAGGTAGGCGGACCCCGTGAAAAAACGGGATAGTGCTAGGAAGATGCTGATGATACTTTTGCGACGGAAAATTCCACTTGATATCAACTCAGAATCATGCTCTGAATCACCCCTCAGTTTTCGTTACGATGTCACTAATCAGGTATTTATTACATTAAGTTACTAATAGAGAGTAGGCCTGGCTGTATAGATCCAGCAGAGGGGAAATGCTGCCCGCGTTTTGGGCGCTCTGCCTCAGTGTGGCGTGCTGGAGGAGATATTCTATTTATAATAAGCTGGTATTGTTATTATTGTTATTTCTAGATTTTTTTTTTTTGAGTGTAATTTGGTAATAGTTCATCATCATCAGCCCCTTAACGTTCCCACTGCTGGAGCACGGGCCTTCCCTATGGATGGATAGGGAGATCGGGCCTTAAACCTACACGCGGGCCCAGTGCGGATTGATTGATCGGTTATTAACGACTGCTAATGCAGCCGGGACCAACGGCTTAACGTACCTTCCGAAGCACGGAGGAGCTCGAGATGAAAACTTCTTCTTTATTTATTTTTTTCGTGGTCACGCATCCTATGACCGGCCTTTGCGAAAGTTGCTTAACTTCAACAATCGCTGCGCCACCGAGCTCCTCAATTTGGTAATAGTTACTAAATAGGTATTTTAGTTTGACGTGAATAGATACACTTTCACATTTATAACATTCGTTAGGACGTGCCAAAGGAAAGATTTTTCTACGCAGATGTTAAAATCAGTGCTTTTTCCCTGTAGAACTGAAGTAGGTACTCTTAGCTTTCCTTCATGAGCACTTCACTACCGTGAGCCTCAAAGGAAAAATTGTGGTCTTCCTTCTCTTACTTAAACTTAGTAAAATGTGCCATTTCATTAAAAATAACAACATAAACGTAAGCTCACGGCTATATCCCAATTGGGGTAATCAGAGGTGAATAGATAGATAGATTAAATACTTTATTGAGCACATCATCACCAGCCCATTAACGTCCCCACTGCTGGGGCACGGGCTTTCCCCATGGATGGATAGGGTGATCGGGCCTTAAACCACCACGCGGGCCCAGTGCGGATTGGTGGTTACTAACGACTGCTAATGCAGCCGGGACCAACGGCTTAACGTGCCTTCCGAAGCATGGAGGAGCTCGAGATGAAAACTTTTTTTTTGTGGCCACCCATCCTATGACCGGCCTTGGCGAAAGTATTTTATTGAGAAAAATGGACACAAAATACAGAGATAAGGACAAAATATACAGAAAAGCACAACAGGCGGCCTTATTGATCATGCAGCATTTTCTTCCAGGCAACAAACCTACAATCCAAGAACAAAAGTGCAGTCAGTGAGCCCAAAGAATTATTTATTTTGTAAATAATGATGAAATTTTTAACCATTAGTTGTCATAATTATAAGATTTATGTTGTAGGTGTTTTTGGTCTATTACAGTAACAACATGTAACCAGGAGGTCTTAAGTGCAACCAGTTAATTTATTACTTTGCAAGAAACTGATTGGACTTATGCACCTTGTCGTACATCCATCGTAAGATGAACTAAGTACCAACACCTCACCGAGCTTTCTGTTAGACCAACGTGATAGGTGGTGACTGTATCGTATTGTCGAGCCCACTGTGTTAGTAAAAACTCCACTTAAGATAAATTAATAACTCATAGGTGCAATTCTAAAAACATACTAAAAGAAAAACAAAAATTGTAAAAAGACACTGCTCATAAGTTGACCTATTAGGACTAAAAAAGGTCAGAATCAGAAATCATCCTCCTTCTGCATCCCAATCTAGGTGTGGTCGCCACAACATGTATTCCTCTTCCATTCATTTCTATCCAGATGACCTCCTTGAAAAATGCCTATTGTTCGGTACAATTTTTCAAGGTCGTCGTATTAGCTACGCACCTAGATTCGGTCTAGCGCGCAGGCCGACTGCAACTAGTTTTTATAAATTTTCCGTCGCAAAATTCATGATATTTTTTAATGTCTTTTTTTAAATTATTTTCAATTATCTACTTTTGTGATAGAAAATTCCACTTGATATTAACTCAGAATAATGAACTGAATCATCCCTCTCAGTATTCGTTACGATGTCACTAACACCCAGTACAAGTACATTGTAGGTAGCCATACAAGTAGGTATGGGTGTTAGTGACACCGTAATGAATACTGAGGGGGATGGTTCAGACGATGATTCTGAGTTGATATCAAGTGGAATTTTCAGTCGAAAAGTTCATGAAAATTTTTGTGTTTTTTTTATTATTTTCAGTTCCATAATTTTGCGACGGAAAATTCCACTTGATGTCAACTCAGAATCATGACTTGAATCATCCCTCAAAGTTTCCGTTACGATGTCACTACCACCCTGTAGGTTCGCAGAGGGGAATGCCTGCATATGTCTACACCCTCCCTAGTTGGTTTATGGTTGATAACTAACGCCATGGTTACTGCCCTTCGCCTCCGGTCCGCGGAGGCCCGTGTTGCTCTATGTTTCTGCCAGTCGTCATCTCAGTACACACACCTTTCCCACACATATCCTTCTTCACACAATCCATCCACACTTTCCTGGGTCGTCCCCTACCCCTATAGCCATTGACATTTATACCCATAACTTTCCTCGTTATGTGCCTTTCATCTGGAAACTTATTTTTTTTTGGGACTAAAAGTGGAAGCAAATAATAATTTATTTGTTTACGCAGATTGTCAAATATGCGAGTGGTTATGTGAATCATGCGAGTAATATCATATATAACGTGTGTGTCTATATGTTTTTTATTGGCTCAAACCAAATAAAAAGTAAAATTGTCGTTTTGAATCACATTCGCATGTGATATTTGTTAACAAAACCTATCAATAGTCAAGCTAGTTTCAATCCAGGTATAAAAAACTGTGGTCTCAATTTTTATCCGGATTGTAATAGTGTTTTTTTTTTTGTTGTGATTATTTTTTTAATTGTAGATTTGACGCAAATGGCATTAACTACTTGGCCGGAAAATTAATTGAAAGAATAAAGATAAGATAAAATAAGATAAAATTGAATAAGATCTTTAACTTTGTGTTTTTGCAAATAAATGATTGTTTATGATTATGATTAAAGAAATCGGTTTTGTTGAACAAAGTCTCATTTAAAACACATAATAACGGGTTCTTACCGCGTTTAAATGGGGATATGTGTTATTCGTTCGTTCGTTCGTTTGTGTCCGTTATTATGTGTTTTAATTATGATAATAACCGCGTAAACTTAAAACAATGTATAAAGTCTCATTTATTTATTTATTATTACATCTCCATTATCGCCAAGTAATATAATAATATTTCGTCAAACAATAATGCCAAATGTCAATATGCTGCGCAATCGAGTTTAGACTTTTTATAGCCCGTTATGAAGAGCTCGGTGGCGCAGCGGTAAACGCGCTCGGTCTGCGATTGTTGAAGTTACGCAACTTTCGCAAAGGCCGGTCATAGCATGGGTTACCACAAAAAAAGTTTTCATCTTGAGCTCCTCCGTGCTTCGGAAGGCACGTTAAGCCGTTGGTCCCGGCTGCATTAGCAGTCGTTAATAACCATCAATCCGCACTGGGCCCGCGTGATAGTTTAAGGCCCTATCTCCCTATCCATCCATAGGGAAGGCCCGTGCCCTAGCAGGGGGACGTTAATGGGCTGATGATGATAGCGCGTTATATTATAAATTAGAATGAGATTTTTCAAAATGGCGCTTATGTGGTTTACACTATAGGCCGAAGATATTTAGATCTATCGGCCCATCTCGTCTATAAACCGACGTTTATACCCGGCGCGTCGTAATCTTTAAGTGTACTTTAACGACTTTCCCGGGATGATAAGCACGATTGTGTACTCAAGTTTTTCGTAAGGAAAAGAAGAAAAAGGATGGAAAGGCCTGAAAGCGCGTTTTGTATGGGAACCGCTGTCGCCGGTTCAACCCCACTCTCTTTTACTACTACTCCTGCAAACAGATAACTACGATAGCTCTACTGTTTCTCAACTTCCATAGCCACTTTACCGGTAATGTATATTTTATGTGAAATTATACAAAAGTATTTTTTTAATAAATAGCCGATCATACTAAGGTTTTTAGCATAAGGAACGATCTCCTTGCATGATAGTCGATATTTGATGTTTTGCCCTGCAGGTTATAATGCACAAGACGACCTTTTAATGTACTATCGCAGAGCTCCGTGCATCGGTAAGTTTATGGACGAGAGGATTTAGTTTAAAGAAAACCATACATACATACCGGCGTGCGTGTATCAAGCGATTGATGAATGTGGAGGAAGCAACGGAAGTGTGTCAGGATCGAAGAATTCTATAGTCTCTGCTTACCCCGGTGAGAAATAGGCGTGAGTTTATGTATGTATAAATACGTAAAATCGACTAAGTTATAAGGTCAAAAATCATCGTCTCCCTAGCATTAAGTCTCCCGTTTCTCACGGTGTCCGCTTACCTAACCTGAAGATTTGACAGGTCCAAATTTTTACAGAAGCGACTGCCTATTTTACCTTCAAACCCGCGAAGGGAAAACCATCCCAATACAGGTTAGGTCTCATTCCTCCGAAACGCATTTCTTGGGAATGTGGGTTACCTCACAATGAACACGTGATAACCATTTATAATCAAAACATGACTTCGAAAACAAATTCTAAAATCATTGCTATAGACCTATACTGAGATTCGAACCTGGGACCTCATAATGAGAATCAAGCGTTCTTCTAACTGGGCTCCCACGGGTGATAAGGTAAAGGTACTCAGGTCTCACAGAATACCAGCGTCGCGGCTCACGCCGCGGCATAAGCTGAGTGAGAACCTTTTATACGGGACACCATCCACTACACATGGGTAAGCCGACATGACGTCACATTTTAATTTAGGTATAAGTTTCTGTGTTCGTTTTCCATGTTTCTATATAGAAAATATTTCGTGTGTGCGTTGACTTCTGATGTGATGTCATTATAATGTAATATGTAATCCGTGTCTGTGGTGTCCTAAATAATAAATGTTTCTTTCTTTCTTTCTAAATGACAAATTATTAAATGTCAATCTAAATATAGAACAACTTCAAGGGACATAAGTATTAGACGTTAATTTAAACTGGAAATCTCTACACGCTCTCTACGCGTTTCTGAGAAAAAGGGTTTCGACCGATAGTCGGACGGAAGGACAAACGAACGGACAACAAAACGATCCTCTAAGGGTTCGGTTTTCCCTATTGAGGTTCGGAACCCTAAAACTGTTACATAGTTTGACCGTTTCACCGTTACAAAACCACTTCATTGTCTACGTTATTGAATTATAAATAGTGAATTCTGAGTCAATTTATCCATAAAGTAGATTTCGGTAAAACACTTAGTCATCATCAAATAATAAAGTTTCCGTGGTCCAGTGGTTGAGCGTTGTGCTCACGATCCGGAGGTCCCGGGTTCGAATCCCGGTGCGGACATATCACAAAAATCACATTGTGATCCCTAGTTTGGTTAGGACATTACAGGCTGATCACCTGATTGTCCAAAAAGTAAAAAGATCCGTGCTTCGGAAGGCACGATAAGGCGTTGGTCCCGGTTATTACTTACTGATGTAAGTACGTAGTCGTTACACATGTCAGGGGCCTATAGCGGCTAAGTAATAACCCTGACAACAGGGTTGATGAATGGTAATTCACCTCACAATCCACACGATAGAAGAAGAATCATCAAATACTTAAGAGCCATTGTCGGTCTTATAAAACTTAATAGCTGTCCAAAAACCAAAAATAAGAGCATCTAGAATAAAACAAACAACCGAAACAAGGGGCCTTTAATGACTTCGTGAAAGAATCCTATGCCGTTCCTGAGGCATACCTCAATAACATTCTAAAATAATACTACAGTTTTATAGCTTGTAATAACATGAATTCTGGAAGAGTAGGGTGACCAAAAAATATCGACAATTTGGATCGCAGATGCGTGGGAAAACCGAGGATAACATGGTCAGATAATATCAAGGAGTATCCTGCACTGCACGGAAGTATCAGCACAACGGGTAAAAATCCTCAAAGGAATGGGGTCGCTCCGCGAAGCCTATGAAAACCCCAGGAGGCTTCTGAGCTTCTGTAAGGAGTTAGGTTGGCTTACGTAGTCAACAATAGCACGCATAATGGGCCATCTTAGAGTCTAAATGCGGAAAACAGAGCCCACTAACTAACTAACATCAAGGAGTGGACGAAGATAGCGACGCGACCGTCGAAGAGCTCCGTATGGCCAGGGACAGGCACACAGTCCATGAGCTCATCGCCAAGAAGAAGAAGAAGGGTGACCACGCGGACTATGTACGGTCACGAGCATTAATATGTATACACTTTGGTACCACGTCACATTAACTTTTTTGACAAATTGAACTGTAAGTCTCACTAAATGTCAAATATGTTAGTGCGACAGAGTCCTAAAGTGGGTACATTATATTGTTCATGACTGTACTGTCAATATAACAGGCGTAGGTGTCGATTAATATAAGTATGTAACTAGTTATTCGTGTTCGGATTATAGAAAATCTATACCACTTGGTTTCCAGGATTTGTACCCGGTTAAGGCCGGTGCTGAAATAGAAGAAAAAAGAACCATAATAAAGACCACAGAGATCCGGTGAGGAAATATGTTTGGCAACCTGATACGACACGATTCGTTTATAAATAACATCATAGAAGGAAAAAAATTAGGACCTACCTACGTAAGAGACATAAATGAAACAAATAAAAGAGAAGGTGCAGGTCGTGTCGTATAAGGAGGTGAATGGTTTGGCGAGAAGAAGAGAGGAACGGCGATTACTCCACAGACAAGAGCGCAGCTCTTAAATAGAGAGAGAGAAAGACAATAGGCCTGCCGCCTAATTAAATGGCCATTAAACATAGCTGGCGAGGAGTGAGTTTATATACCATTTTATATACCCCCCCCCCTCCCTCTGCCAAAACCGCCCCACCCCCGACTGACACAAGTTTATTTTTATACTTATAAGGTTTCATGGGTAATTTTGTTTAAATTATTGTGACATTAATTATCATCACATGTTTTATAATTTAATAGAACTCACTCTGTATTCGTAGTTACATCACATATAAACTTTGTATAACCTCGTAAGAACTGGATTTTTCAGACACAATAGTTAAACGATGCGATTTGGTTTTTAAAAGGCATCTGGTTCTTACGAGGATAAACAACAATGTGTCCTGACCATCACCTTTTCTTCAAACCGCTACTAAACATTTTCACATAATAACAGAAAGCTCCTTACCTTTCCTATCAATAGCAAAAGTGTGGTCACCCTAAAAATGGGCCGCGAGGGTGTTATTATATGAAAATGTTGACTTGCTGACCTAAAGGCCACAGGTTTTCTTGTAAACGACCGATGTTGTTACAAGGAGTAATGTTTTCCTAACTTATATGCGCGTTTAACTTCTTTAGTTTTTATTTATTGTTCAAATCAACTAACATATTGGTGCTAATTCCTGCAGACGCCATCTAATTTTATTTTAAGTTATACCTGTCATTTTCTTACACTTTGAAAAACAAAGGGACGGGTAATCGACAGGCATAAAATTAATGGAAACAACCGTCTAAAAATTTTACATCAGCCAATAACCCGACAGAATTAAGTAGACAGTACAAACGCAAGGCATACGAGATGCCTATTTTATTCGCCCGGGTTATACATTCGTTTTGCAATTAACTTGTTGACAATCATCCGTCCCTTTCCTTTTCGGCGGATAAGAATGTGACGGATATAACTTAAAATAAAATTAGGAGGTGTCTGCAGGAATCGGGGCCATTTAATTTATATTTCTAAGACACGCGAAAGAAACCTTATGAGGTTTATACAAGCGCGAATATGCTCGCTCACGTACGGAATCATCTATCAAACGCCCAAGTAGGTATTTGGTTTTTTTTTTTGACGTGACTTATTGTAGATTTGCCGCAGATGGCATTAACTACTTGGCCGGACAAATGGGGAGCGCTGAAGGCTCTTACCGCTCACCCGGTACAACGTTTAAGACAACAGGCCTGAGGGTGCCCAGTTGGGCGCGAACCTCGGCTCAGGGCGTCGTCTGAGAGGAAAAATATTTGAAAGAATTAATCGACCCTAGTGGGTCGATAGCGATAAGCGCTGAATGAGGGAAATCGTCGACCACGCCGGCGGGGTCGGTATCGGGGTCCTGAAGATTAGTTTTGTTAATTAAATTAAAAATTAAAATTTCTTTATTTCAGATAACAATGATCCATAATTTACATAATAAAACATTCAAATATCTTAAAATAATAAATATAATAAAATAGAATTAGATAAAACAAATAAAATCAATTAAAATAGAATATCAACAATACCTTCTCACCGGCATCGATACAGGCACATGTCTGTCGCAGCAATGCCGGAGATAAGGACAGTCCAGCCTATCGCCGATCATTTGCAGGATGACATTGGAGCTGGCCCGCACTCTGCGCACCAGGGACATGCCGCGGGCGCGCATCGTCGCATGGAAGCAGGCGGTGCGCGCCGCCGCGAACATACCCGACGCGCTGCAGAACCGAGGCAGCCCCAATATCACCCTGAATGCATTATTGTACAGGATGCGGAGGTCGTTGTAACAGCGCTTAGTGTAATTCGCCCACAGGCTGCAGGTGTATAGTGATGTACAATACGCACGAAAGAGTGTAATTTTAACCTCTGGTGTACATCGCGCAAACCTGCGGGCTATCATATTAGCCCTTACAGACAGCGCCCTCCGCTCCCGCTCAATATCCGCATTGTCACTGAGGTCAGCAGTAACTATGTGCCCCAGGTACTTAAACTGATATACCCTCTCCAAGGGCGTACCATTCAGCAACACCGGAGGAACGTTCTCTGGGCATTTATTACCCGCCTCAAAGACCATGCACTGGCTTTTCCTAACATTATATGTTAAACCGTGACCACCTGCATACTCCTCACAAATCCGCATCAGTCTTCTCAAACCGCAGACCGACGCACTGAGCAGCACCATGTCGTCAGCGTAACTCAGATTATTAACACAAACGCCATCCACATGGCAGCCGACACGCGTGCTGCTCAGCGCGGCGATCAGCTCGTTCATGTAAAGGTTGAACAGGGTCGGAGACGTCAACCCACCCTGCCGCACTCCACACTCGAGTCGATACGTCTCCGACACTTCCCCTGCCCATCTGACCATGTTGGACTGGTGCGCGTACCAATACCGAAACATATTAATTAGTTCCTGAGGTAGGTTTATGCTCCTCAACTTATCCCATAACAAGTCATACCGAACCAAGTCGAATGCTTTGGACAGGTCAAGGAAGCAAGCATATACAGGCGTCTGACGGTCTGTGTAGTATTTGACGGTATGCTTAAGACACAGAATTGCACTCTCAGTAGATAATCGTGGTCGAAATCCAAATTGATTATCATGTAGCGATACGTACTTATTTAACTGTGTATTAAGCAGCCCGTCAAAAACTTTTGCTACAACAGTGGCAAGAGAGATAGGTCTGTAGTTAAGTTTGTCGGTAAGGTCACCTGTTTTATTCTTCACCACAGGCACTACCACTGTTTTCATGAAGTCGGCTGGTAAATAGGAATGACCCACACAAAGTGAATAGAACATGGCCAACACTCTGGCAATGTGCGGCCCGGCGTGCTGCAGGTGTTCGATGCTGAGCCCATCGTGGCCCGGGGATTTACCTCTTGCTATAAGCTTTATAGCTTTATCGACATCTTTCGCAAAAAATTTCGTAACCGGTTGACAGTTCATTTCAGCATCAAGCACCCACCCCCCCGCCGGACCCAATGGCGAACTGACCGAAAAATGGTCCTTCAGGATATTCGCTATGTCTTTGGGGTCCTGGACATCGTCGACGCTCACAGGAAGGCCAGGTGCCACATTCACCTTGCTAGTATCTTGCCAAAAACCCCGAAAGTTACCGTTCGAATGTTTTTCTAGCTGCCTAGCGACAAAAACGGGGATGTCATCTGGCTCCGTTGTTTTAAAAATGTGCACAATATCACTGAGATCCCGATGCGCTTTTCCTTCTCCTTTACGCTGAATTTTTCTTCGCCCAGTTGGAAGTGCATCAAATAACAATGACTTCGATGACTTGATCTCATCACTTGTAAACGTAGATGAACACAACCGAAGTATCGTTTCTTCATCCATTATCGATATCTTATTTTGAATATAAGACAATAATTCGTTTATTACGATATTACACTCGGAACATTTTAATATTTCCGACGACATAACGACACGTTAATTAGGCGCCGCTCGTTGCTAGAATCGTACGCGTACGTTACGGATAAGCGCGCGCGCGAAAACTGCTCTCTCTACTAATACTCTCATATAGTATGCTTTTAATATTGTTTTACATTTTTTCTCACTTTATTGTAACTCTTGAAGTATCTTCTGTGGAATCTCATTTAACGTATTAGCTAGCATGTTACTCATTCGTGTTTCGGATCTTGTAATAGGTACGGGTCACGAGTATTAATATGTATACACTTTGGTACCATGTCACATTAACTTTTTTGACAAATTGAACTGTAAGTCTCACTAAACATCAAATATGTTAGTGCGACAGAGTCCTAAAGTGGGTACATTATATTGCTCATGACTGTACACAGGTAAAAAAAAAATATTTTAAAAATGGTCTTAATAAGAAAAACTAGTGGATAATTATCGTTAAATGATAAACTACCATATCTGACATATTTCATATTTAATTGTTACAACTGTCAAATAGCCAATTTCAGTTTTTATCAGCCCCTTAGCAACTGGGAGGCTTGGCTTGAAGCCAGCAATGTTATTGGAGCCACTTACTGTCTGGCTGCTTAAGTTCAAAGTTGAAATCGAATTAGCTGAGAATCGATGATGTTTACCTTGCAGTCTTGAAATCTTGAAGCATTGAAAATTTATTGCCCGAGATAGTTTTAGCCTTATTGAGTATATTCTGACAAACATAAGCTCATGTCTATTACAACTTACTGATGTAAGTATTTAGTCGTTACATGAGTCATGTCAGGGGCCTTTGGCGGCTCAGTAATAACCCTGAGTTGATGAGGTTGGTATTATACAGGTAGTAGTTTTAGGCGGATGAGAAGTTCGTTATGTAAAAATTGACGATTCAAAGTGTAAGTATGTTACCTACTGAATAAAGATATTTTTGAATTTGAATTCCACCTCACAACCCACACAATAAGAAGAAAGATATAGAAAGATATATATGCCATCAGGGGTAATCAGAGGTACATCCATCGCAAGATAAACTAAGAACCCACACCTCACCAAGCTTTCTGTTAGACCAACGTAATAGGTAGCCGTATCGCTGGCTATAATGGTCGAGCCAACTGTATTAGTGAAACTTAATACGAAAATTCATCAATTCTCATTGGTGCAAGTCCAGTATCGGGTATTCGGACAAACAGACACATTAATAAAGATATACAAGTCAAGCTTAATTGCAGGACCTCGATACCGACCCCGCCGGCTTGGTTGACAATTTTTATCGTGTGTTGCTATCGGCCAATCGATTAATTCTTGTTTACAGAGGTTTCTTTTTGTACCTATTAATTTAATTCTTGGGCCTAACAGGATAACTTAATATAATTTATAGACTAGTTCACCGCAATTTGCAACGGAATATAATATATGTTAGATACTTCGGTGGAAACTACGTTGGCTTAATGTGTTTAATTATAAGTTTATATCTTTAAGTATCTATTGTGTAAGCTGTTTGTTTCCTTAATAAAGAAAATATAAAAAAAATAATAAATAAAAAAAATATTATCCTGTCTGACGACGCTCTGCTTACCCCTTTAGGAGCGCGTGAGTTTATTCATTTTTATTTTCCTTTTTAATCACTATAGCCATTCCCTCTAATACCCACGAACGCCATTTTTAATGAACTTACTTCAGCAAAAATGTTATTTCCGGCGGCATTTTCGTCAATTGACAAAATCAGTAAATGGGAAAGTAAGTAATTGGTTTCCGTAATAGCAACGTTGTTAAACCTTTACTACCGGAAATAAATAATATTGAGTAAGCGAAAAGTATTTTGATGAAAACTGACGATGTCGTTTGCCATAGCACATCACCAGCCCATTAACGTCCCCACTGCTGGGGCACGGGCCTTCCCTATGGATGGATAGGGAGATCGGGCCTTAAACCACCACGCGGGCCCACTGCGGATTGGTGGTTATTAACGACTGCTAATGCAGCCGGGACCAACGGCTTTACGTGCCTTCCGAAGCACGGAGGAGCTCGAGATGAAAACTTTTTTTTTTTGTGGTCACCCATCCTATGACCGGCCTTTGCGAAAGTTGCTTTACTTCAACAATCGTAGACCGAGCGCGTTTACCGCTGCGCCACCGAGCTCCTCACAGTTTGCCATAGCTTTTCGATTAAATTACACACACATACATACACACACACATACACATACATAAACTCACGCCTATTTTCCACCTATACTACTATTATAGTTTTACGCCTATTTTTCGATTAAATTACATATAAATAAATACCATTCCTTTAAAATATCCTTGAGACTTATCCTTATCCTTAGACGCCAAAGACATTTACTACTTGGCCGGACAAATGGGGAGCGCTGAGGGTTGTTAATCAGCTGAATCATCCCCCTCAATATTCGTTACGATGTCACTAACACCCATACCTACTTGTATGGCTACCGTATGTACTTGTACGGGGTGTAAGTGACATCGTAACGAATATGGAGGGGGATGATTCGGCTGATTATTATGAGTTAATATCAAGTGGAATTTTCCATTGCAAAGGAATAGAATTGAAAATAATAAAAAAAAAATAAAAAAAAAAATCACGAATTATGCGACGTAAAATTCCACTTGATATTAACTCAGAATCATGGTCTCAATCATCTCTCTGAGTATTCGTTACGATGTCACTAACACCCTGTATATATGTATTTGTATGTATGTTATATATTTATTTGCATGTATTTATTGGTAAGTTATAGTTTGTTCCCGCAATCTTTCAATTTAAATTTTTACATTTTTCTTCACCTTATCGTTGTCTGGAAGAAATCGCTTTAAGCGATAAGGCCGCCATTTGCCGTGTACCTAGTAAAGAGTCTTTTTGTAATTATTTATTTTTATATTGGTGCAATAAATTATATTTGTATTGTATATTTGTATTTGTACTTTTCAGTACCGTCCCTATGCGGGATATATTCGGAAGCTTCAACTAACAGGGGATTTGGGTGGCACTGGTGGTGGAAACTTGTCTGTGTGAACAGATGAAAAGTGTGAAATACAACATAGTAGGTGCTGTACCTCCTCGAAAGATACTTAGTCGAGAGACAGGATTTGAGCTCTAAATCCTAGGGGATTGCGAAGTTAAATTGTCTAAGTTAAAATATTGTATTTAAGTAAGGTAAGTATATTGTATTTGTTTTCTTATATTAAGTAAATTAAACTGTTTAAATATTATGACTGTCAGTTAAAATATCTCATCGTTATGAAATTGGCCAAAAGCGTATGTTGTACCCTGGCATTTAAATAGAAAAAAATATGTTATTTTACTATGTAATGCAGACAAGAGTGGGAAACCACTGCCCTATTTTCCCTCAAAAGTAGCATGGAGAATGCTACACCGACAAGAGCGTGGCTCTTTAATTAATGATGAATGTCCCCTAATTTGACTTTATGAGTTTGAATTCATGTTTGGATCATTAATATTATATGGTTTCCGAGAATTGTTGATGGCAATAGACTCGCCTTCTATTGAACGGGATTCAAACATAGTTGGCGAGGAATGGGGACTATACACCTCTACCCACCCCTTTGAAGATACAGGCGTGTTGCTATGCCATGTGTGTTAACACAAAGTTACCATTCAGAATCAGAATTGTTTATTCAACGTAATTATCATAGATAAACTTGTTGAAGGTCAATTTAACATTTTTGAATCTACGTCATTTCACAAGGTGTTATGGCTGAGGAGAAGAAATGACAAGAAACTGCAACAGCAACACATCTTTTAAGTCTAAGTTATTAGATTACTGCTGCGGGTGTTGCTTAGAGCTTAGATTAAGTAGTGTTGCTTAGATTAAGTAATGTAACCATTACAAGTTATTTAATAAGTAAAGAAACACATTTAATACCAGGCATTTTTTATCATTTAGGTAATATAATTAATCTTAAAATAAGCTTTTTTACATAAAATAATCTTCACATGAGCTTTAAATTTATTTTCTGACAAATTCAAAATACTGTCTGTTATTTTATTGTAAAAACGTATGTTATCCCCAAAAAAGATGAATTTAATTTACTTAGCCTTGAATTTTGGATAGCAATTTTAATTTTTGTTCCTTGTAAAACTCTTTTACCTAAGTGAGGCTAAAAATAAGTTTTCCCAAATATTATTAACATAAGGCAAGTCGATGGTTTTTCGATAATGTCTGTCATCCGGACAATTTCATACGACGGTAAAAAATGGGTCGTGATTAGGGACCGTGATCCGCTTTCTCATGATCGGGTCGCGCTTGGTTGCGTTTAGGCGCGTCCTTATTAATATTCTTTAATATTTTCTAGCATTTAAGATAAGATTCTTTATTTGCCATAAATGCAGTGTGACAGATGTTACAATAAATATAGTTCACCGTGCATTTAAATTACATAAATCATGCCAAATTTATAAAATTTAAATTATAAAAGTGTCAATTCATAATGAAATTAATTGTTGTACAGATTTAAATAAATGTCATTAAATTAATTCACATAAACCAAACTCAAATTAATAAAAGTCAATAAAAATTATAGAAAACTAAAAAAATAGAAAAGTATAACAAAAATATTTTTCATTCAACAACGTTAAGTCAAAGTTCAAATAATAAAACAAAGTGCAAACATGTACGATGCGGGTGGAAATCTCTCAATTATTTTTCTTATTTAGATATTCTTGAACTGAGTAGAAACACTTTTCCGTTAACCACGCGCGTTTTTATCTAGTTAACCGCGCTGCAGTGTGGTGGAGTACGCTCCATTCCCCGTTGACTGAAGAAAGACCGAGCTGTGACAGGGGCATATTCATATTCATTTATTCCTTATAACAACTTTACATTGTGTTGGAAATTGGAAATAAGAACAAGCTCGAACTACATTACAATCTAACAACAGTGGGACTTATAATATAGACTATTATTTAACCGGTCCAGGTGGGGTTTTACAGATGAGGCGAACCCTCAGTGTGAGTGTGGAGCAGCTCCGCAGACCATGTCCCACCTAATCGCATGTCCACTGTGCCCTGAAACCTGCACGCGGGAGGACTTGATGAGCGCTTCCGCCCGTGCTATTGCCGTGGCAGCATTTTGGGCTGATAATTGATATAATTTACATAATTTAGATTACATAAAAATGAGAATGGAAATCTATAGTCTCTGCTTACCCCTATGTATGTAGATTACATAACATAAACTGCCTATACGTCCCACTGCTGGGCACAGGCCTCTCCTCAATCAACCGGAAGGGGTATGGAGCATACTCCACCACGCTGCTCCACTGCGGGTTGGTGAAGGTGTTTTTACGGCTAATAGCCGGGACTAACGGCTTAACGTGCCCTCCGAAGCACGGAATCATCTTACTTTTTCGGACAATCAGGTGATTCAAGCCTGAAAAGTCCTTACCAAACAAAGGACAGCCTTACAAAGTAATTTCGACAATGTCCCCATCGGGAATCGAACCCGGACCTCCAGATCGTGAGCCTAACGCTCTAACCACTAGACCACGGAGGCTGTTAATTTAGATTATAATAATTAATTTTGATATAAATTACGTTGTTCGACTTTTCATCGACACGAAAGAAGATTTACCTATAGCTTTTCGCGGGTCACTGACCAAGTGAATTACATAAGTAAGTGCGGTCACCTAAGTCATGTCAGGGGCCTCTGGCGGCTAGTAACCCTGACACCAGGGTTGAAGAGGTCGGTTATCGTCTTCACGACCCACACGAGAGAAGAACAACAAGCTAAGAATAACTAAATGCGAACCCGAAACTTCTAAAGAGTGTCGAATAACCATTGTAGTCACAAACTATTTCAAACGTGAAACTTAATCGTTTAAAGATTTACCCGTTGTTAATCCCTATTGGGGCAGGTACAACCGCAAACTGACAGAAGAGGTACAGACCCTTGTTAACATCACATAAGATCACGACTAAAACCTGACCACCTCTGTGGTCCAGTGGTTGAGTGATGCTCACTATCCGGAAGTCCCGGGTCTGAATCCCGGTGGGGACAAATCACAAAAATCGCTTTGTGATCCCTAGTTTGGTTAGAAAATTACACCCATTATTGTACCTACTTACATAAGTAAGTAAGTAGTAACCGGGACCAAGGGCTAACGTGCCTTCCGAAGCACGGATCACCTTACTTTCGGAAAATAAGGTGGTGTTAGGTTCAAGATAAATTATGAAATTTTGATTAAGTACTTACTAAATATAAACAGATCTATAACTAACGAAAAACGTTTTCTTTTATCTAAATAACATATTTAATAATTTTTATCAAAAAAAGCCTAATATTAAGTCCAACATTTTATCACGTTTTTCTATGAAGTCACAATGTACTTTTTCATACAAATTCCATACTTAATAGTATTTTTTTTTACGTTTAGTAAAAAGTAACTGATTTGACTAGTTGGAAACTACCTAATGGGTGATCAGCCTGTAATGTCCTAATCAAAGGGCTCACAAAGTGATTTATGTGATATGTCCCCGCCGGGATTTGAACCCTATTAACTAAATTATTTGCACAACACGATGTTATCCACGGTAGCTCGAAATGAGGGAGTTAGACAAGTTGCACGATTATTCCAATGGGCAGTGAGAGTGATAATAATGACATAAAGTGACATGTCAACTCCATACATTCTTACCCTTGTCATTGTCGATCGTAACAGGGTAGTTTTCAACTAGTCAAATCAGTTACTTTTTACTAAACGTCTTTCCTTTCACGTGATTTATTGTAGATTTACCACTGATGGTATTAACTACTTGGCCAGACAAATGGAGAGAGATGAGGGCTCTCGCCCAGTACATAATTTAAGACAACAGGCCTGAGGGTGCCCAGTTGGGCGCGAACCTCGGCTCATGGCGTCGTCTGAGAGGAAGAATAGTTGAAAGAATAGGCTAGATTCCAGCTAGACGAATTAAAAAAAAAACACTAAATTACTATGGAACTTTTTCGAAAAAGAACACTGTGACGTCATAGAAAAACGTGATAAAATGTCGGATTTATTATTACGTTTTTTCATGTTTAAATTTCAAAAATAAGAATAATGTAATAATAGGCTATCAGGCTACGTAGTCATTACTTAGGCTTTGGCGGTTGAATAATAACCCTGAACAAGGGTTAGCGAGGTTGGTGAACCACCTCACAACCCACACGATAAAGAAGAATACAGTTAACATATATAGTAAATATATGTTTTGTGTGCAATAAACTAAAGCTATTGTATTGTGCTTATTCTGAGAGTCGGAATGGGAAAGTTCCACTCCAATTCGTGCAGATATCGCGGAAAGCAACTAAAGTATTGCGACAGAAGACATGACGCAGCGACGGTTGTGTGAACAAACAGCTGGGTGCTATAACTACATTTTCCATTATTAAATGTACTTTTATTCATCCGTGGAAGCCTGTAAAATTTATAAGTTTGGGTTTCAGGAGAACACAATCTTCTTTTCTATCGTGGGGGTTGTGAGGTGAACTACCAACCACATCAACCCTGTCAGGGTTATTACTGAGCCGCCAAAGGCCCTGACATGGCTCATGTAACGACTACTTACTTACATCAGTAAGTAACCGGGACCAACGGCTTAACGTGCGTGAAGCACGGAACAAAATGATTCACGCCCGTTCGATTCGAAATATATATTCGGAGAGAACAAGTGAAGCAACTACCCTCATAGCAATTATAATAATGAACAACAGAAAGATATCCACATACTTACATTATAGTAGCCCAGTTGGATAAATGCTAGACTCTCAGAGTTATTCGCAGGTTCGAATCCTAAAACCAATGTTTTTCGAATTCAAGTTTGGACCATAAATGATCACGTGCTCAGCGGTGAAGGAAATATCGTGAAGATACCCAGATAACCTAACCTAACCTGTATTGGGCTGGTTTCCCTTCGCGGGTTGGAAGGTTAGACAGGCAGTCGTTTCTGTAAAAAACCGGACCTGTCAAATCTTCAGGTTAGGTAAGCGGATCCTCTGAAATACGGGATAATGCTAGGGAGTTGATCATGTTTTTTTTTTATGAATTAGATCAAAATTTGCATAACAATGTATGTCAATTCTTAAACTGATTTTCTATATTACTTGACCATGTTGTTATAGTGTTTAATAGATATTAATAGTGTCATCATCAGCCCATTAACGTCCTCACTGCTGAGGCACGGGCCTTCCCTATGGACGGATAGGGAGATCGGGCCTTAAACGATCACGCGGGCCCAGTGCGGATTGATGGTTATTAACGACTGCTAATGCAGCCGGGACCAACGGCAACGGCGGGGCCGGGGAAGCACGGAGGAGCTCGAGATGAAAACTTTTTTTTGTGGTCACCTATCCTACGACCGGCCTTTGCGAAAGTTGCTTAACTTCAACAATCGCAGACCGAGCCACCGAGCTCCTCAATAGTGTAATGATATGCGTAACAAAAGTTGTTATTTCTTATCAGTTCTCGTCAACCGATGATGACATTGGTATTCCACCTCACAACCCACACGATAAGAAGAAGAAAATCAGCTCTAAAACGCATCTCCTCCATCAAATTCGGAGTCTTCTCGGCTAGAGTAAATATGCATTTGCTAGGTAAACATGATCCACCCTAGACCACATCGTCACTTCCCAGCAGGTGAGATTGTGGTCAATCGCGAGCCTTTATTATTTAAAAAATTATATGAGTGGCATAAAAGTTGATTTCGTTTTTTTAATAAAATAAAATTATATAAAAAATAAAACTTAACTTAAAATTACCCAATATTTCAATTACTATTCCAACTTAGGTTTAAAAATAATAGATACTTATTAACACGTCGTTGTTATGACGTCTGAACAAAAATTGCATAGGTTTAAATTACGAAAAAGTTTTTTTAAGTAAGTAGATTCTAGCATAATGTTTAACAAAGTGTTACTTCTTACTTTTTAACAGATTATAAAAATCTTGTCATCTAGTATGTTTTATTTACCATTTTTATAAATTAGATAAAGAAACTCGACATTATCAAGACGATGTTATTATTCTGTTACAGAAATTGCCAACAGCCGCAGATAATTTTTATTTATTTTTTTAAAGATCATTTGATATTATTAAAGACAATTTAAAGAAGGGTCTTTATAAAGTAATAAAAATAAAATGCTGGTCACAAGTTAAATTAATTTTTAAGGCGAAGCTTTATTTCTCATTTTTTCAATCCCTTGTTTAGGTATATAAAAGAAAAATTTAATAAGCCATCTACATACAAAGCAAATCTTCTTATTTACGCAAATCTTATAAAGGACCCTCTTTTAAACGAGTCCCGTTATCCCTTAAAAGAAAACGGTTGATAAAAATGAATCTAATCTTACCTTTTTGATGCTGTTTCCAACTTCTTTGCAGAAAATCTTAGTCCTGTTCAAGCTTCAAAAACCGCACTTCATGAATCCACAAAATCTTTTTACTTTTTTAAAATTCTAACCGCAGTTTTAGCACGTGTTTCGTTTATTTTTTTCAGGCGGCGAAAACGCGAGAAATCGCCTAGCCTTTATTCGAAACGTCCGCTCAGCTCGGTGGCCGGACGTGGACTGAACACGAGAAAATGATGGAACACCTCCGTTCCTAATTTAAAATTCCAGGAGAGCGCATGTCCGGACACCCTGCACTCTAAAATCAACCTTCAAAGTGTACCTTAAAGCTCAAATTTTCTCATTTACAATTCGATTTCGGCCATTTTAGTTTCAAAAATGCTACACAGGTACGTTCAGAAATTGGATATATTTTCCATTGGGAATTATTAATGACATTTTTAATTATTTATTAATCGCTTCATGTTGCTTTAAGAGGTGGTATGGCAGCCAGGGATTCTGGTCAGTTCTCGCGGTCGAGCCTACCCTTATCCCCTTTGAAAATATATTGGCTTCAACCTCTAATAAATTGGGTATTAGACTGGGTCAAAGATAAATTATAAAATGCAGAATTAGAAGGCTCAAAAATAAATCGTATTTTACTAAGTATTCGAATTATTTTCGAATCTTATTAATGAATTAAGCGGTGAAGGAAAACATCGTGAGGAAACCCACATTTCCGAGTAATGCATTTTCGGAAGTATGTGACCTAACCTGTATTGGGCTGGTTTTCCCTTCGCGGGTTGGAAGGTCAGACAGGCAGTCGATTCTGTAAAAAAAAACCGGGAAAACGGGATATTGGACGTTTGACCGCTTATATTGATGACGTCACAGTACAGTATTTCCATACAAATTCCAAAGAAAAGTTTCGTTTTGATGTTTCGTAAAAAGTATTTCATTTGACTAGATCAAGTAAGTAGCCTATTCATGGAGATTTAAAGCTCTGTCGGGGTTAGTAACCTGTCTATCTATCAACAGTGGCTGCAAGTTGTCTTTGATTACGTGTTTGTCTATAATTATAGCGAAAATCACATAGGTAAAAACCTCGATTTCTTTCAATTAATTTCAATCTAGGTTAAAATTGAGACTACAAACTTGGATTTGGAAGCTAGTTACTGATATTGGATTCTAGCGTGTCTATTGCAAGGTTTTATTACCAATATCCGACACAATACCGAAAGAATGCGATGGTAGAGTTGGCAGAGGAAGACCTAGAAGGACGTACATTAACCAAATTGGAAATGTCCTCGGAAAAGTTTCAGTACGATCTACTCTGAACCGGCGTGCGTGTATGAAACGACAGATGAATGTGGAGGAATCAAGAGAAGTGTGTCTGGATCGAAGCAAACGGAATTGCATAGTCTCTGTTTACCCCGGCGGGAAATAGGCGTGAGGTTATGTATGTATGTAATCACATCCGAATGCGATTTTTCAAAAAGTCACTCATGTACAGTCATGAGCAATATAATGTACCCACTTTACAACGCTGTCGCACTATCATATTTGACATTTAATAATACATTTTAATAGAATTAGAAGAATTTAACCATAAAGTGACGTGGTCCCCCCCCCCCTTCCCGATAAGTGGTAGAAAATATTGTATTGACAACTAACGCCATGGTATAAGAAAATCGGGTATGCTCAAAACTGACAGCTGACATTTCAAGGTTAGCCTAGCTGACGTCATCCCGCCCTGTATTGCCATTTCGTAATAAATAAATTACCCACGTCCAATGTTTTTACATTTACTTTGCAAGGAAATTATGAACTTTTAGTAAAAGAATTACTTACAGTTAATTAAAATTAAATACATTAATCAGTAAGTAATTCGCTTAATTTTCAATAATACAATTTACGTTCTTGAAATGTTGGAGATACCAATTTAATGGTAACGTCATCAATAGGCTAGCAATGGCGGCTTGTCATAGGATTGACCATACCTGGTTTTCTTATACCATGACTAACGCTATGGCTATTCCCATCCGGTCCGCGGAAGTCCGAGTTTCTGCTCATAATATATGTTTTTCATTGTAAGCCGAAGGGGCGTTTGTAAAGGAACGCTATGTACTTAGTAAGCTTATGTTACGTAGAAAACCCAAAAC
This sequence comes from Pectinophora gossypiella, assembly GCF_024362695.1. Taxonomy (NCBI): domain Eukaryota; kingdom Metazoa; phylum Arthropoda; class Insecta; order Lepidoptera; family Gelechiidae; genus Pectinophora; species Pectinophora gossypiella. The sequence goes on from NC_065424.1 coordinate 5,761,900, forward strand.
CCAATAATATCCAATCCTTTTTGTTGAACTATTGTACTTCAGAACCACGATACATCCGTCCTTTTCCTTTCCGATGGATAAGAATATGACAAGTATAACTAAAATAAAATCAGGGAGTTCTTCTTCTTATCGTGTCGATGGCAAACTAAATAGTATCGGCCCAAAACTTGGCAACAAGTATGGCGCTATCTGCAACGCTTATCAGATCCACCTCCGTGCAGGTGTTGGGGCACGCAGCACGACGTAAGATGTTCCATCGTTTGGGGAACAGTGCCGCACTTGCACTTTAAGTCCGAGCCATCCGAGAAACCCCACCTGAACAATTGTCCTTACTTCGGCCCACCTGAGTCCGAAGTCTCAAGGGAGTTAAAAAGGCCACATCTAAAAAAGCAATATTGCTATTTGACATTTAAGTACATTGCGCACTTACTTTTATATGCGCAAAAGTCAAATTGATAGATAGATAGATAGATAGAATCTTTGAATTGCAATATTGCTTTTTTGTATGAATTGCTTCAATGTGGCCTTTTTAACCCCTGGTGCCTGCTGGAATCAGGGCCATGATACTTATTGTAAATCCCAACTAGCAGGTACAATTGGCAAGGTAAATAAGCTACAGTCAGCGATTCAGTAACAACGTTGATGGTATGCAAATATTGACAGAAGTACAGTCAGCGGCGGTTTATTTCTACAATGAATCGCTTCTGTTGCTTAATTATTATAACCTATTTCCGAATATCCGACAATTCCGGGAAAAGGGTATTGGAATTTTATTAATTATAATATTACAGTTGTCGGGTTAACAGGGGTACATCCATCGCAATACGAACAGAGTCACCTCACCGATCTTTCTGTTAGACCAACGTGATAGGTGGTGAATTACGTCACCGCATGGTCGAGCCAACTGTGTTAGTCTTCTTCTTCTTCTAATCGTGTGGGTTGTGAGGTGGAATACCAGCCTCATCAACCCTGGTGTCAGGGTTATGATTGAGCCGCCAAAGGCCCCTGACATGGCTCATGTAACGATTACTCACATCAGTAAATAGTAACCGGGACCAACGGCTTAACGTGCCTTCAGAAGCACAGGACAATCAGGTGATCAGCTTGTAATGTCCTAACCAAACTAGGAATCACAAAGTGATTTTTGTGATATGTCCCCACTGGGATTTGAACCCGGGATCTCCGGAACGTGAGCCCAACGCTCGAACCACTGGACAACGGAGGCCGTTTGTGAAAACTTAGCCGTTTGAGAAGCAAGCCGATGTATAATCAGAGTGCAAAAGTGCAGTCACTGAGCCCAGCGAATTATTTGTAAACAGTGGTAAAATTATGAACCATTACTTGTCATAATTATAAAATTTATGTTTTTGTAGATGTTTTTGGTCTTCGACAGAAATGACATGTAACCAGGAGGTCTTAAGTGCAACCAGTTAATTTATTACTTTGCAAGAAACTGATTGGACTTTTGCAGCTTATCGTACCCAGGACCACATAAAATTGTCTTCTAAAGCTAGAAGTATCCACCAACCCGCAATGGAGCAGCGTGGTGGAGTATACTCCATACCCTTTACGATTGATTGAGGGGAGGCCTGTGCCCAGCAATGGGACGTATATAGGCTGTTTATGTTTATTTACTTACTTAGGTACATATACAGCAATACCGTTATGAAACTTTTACAGACAGCATTATAAATAGAATGACTTTATATATATATGCTTGCCAATTACAAGCGTATGGTCATGAGGAATATCATGTACCCACTTTAGAACCCTGTCGCACTATCATATTTGACATTGAATGAGACTTACGGTTTAATTTGTCAAAAAAGTTAATGTGACATGGTTTCAAAGTGTATACATATTAGTACTCGTGACCGTACACAGCATTCACCGTAAATGAAAACAAACAAACTATATTAATACTAAACTATATAAATTATAAACTATAAATATATATAGTAACACATTTTTTATGAACAATTTTAACAAAATATAAAGTAAGTACTGTTTAACGCTTATAACGATTATGTTTATGTAAAGCTAGAATTATCAACCGAGGAGAACTTGTCATACAAATCAAATATGTTGGGCATACATATCAGTTCGTAAGTAAGTCAGTAAAACAAACTAACTCGAAGTGAGCCGAATGAAATTAATAACACTTTAGTAGTGAGACGAGGCGCATAGTTCGTAACTTTGGTGTAGTTTATGACAATTTTAAAGTATAATTGAGTGCAGAGTCATCAATTTAAGAGCCACGGTCTTGTCGGTGTAGCATTCTCCGTTCCAGTCTATCAAAGGCCAATTCCTTGACTTCCCTATAAGACACGATGTTAACCTTTTCTTTAATCTGTTCCATGTAAGCTCTTCTTGGTCTTCCCCTTCCTCTCTTTCCTTCTATGATGTTTTTAATAAATTCGTCGTGTCTTATTAGGTGTCCAATCCTCTTGCCTCTTCTGTCCTCAATAATTCTCAGTATTTGTCTCTTTTCGTTTTTTGTGCAGAATGTGGAGACAAAATGGCATAATTATTTTGTGAAATCAGAATCATTTATTCAACGTTATTATCATGGATAAACTTGTTGAAGGTCAATTTAACATTTTTGAATATACGTCATTTCGCAAGGTGTTATGGCTGAGGAGAAGAAATGACAAGAAACTGCAACAGCAATACATCATTTAAAAAACAATGAGGGTATACATTACAAGTTATTTAATAATTATTAAAATATTTATCGACTAGATATCAACTCAGAAACATAGTTTGAATGACCCCTCATCACCACTACACATAATTATAGTAATGAATTAATATGCTTTCTTTATTTACTCTAGGCTTATTCTAGATCGATTAACCAACAAAACATCCAAAAAAAATTAATCTTATTTTACCCAAGCAGCTCAATTTCATAATATTGTAAGCAATCAACTTCCGCCTCGTATGCGTGTGTACTTAAATAAATAAATTTGGCGCACAGGTGTTTGAAATTCGCCTCTGGTGAAGTCAAAAGCAGGTGTAGAGAAATATGAGTGATATACGACGACGGAGCTAAGACGCGACGTTCAGGCCAGGAGACGATAAAGAAAAAACTTGACGACTGTACGGTCACGAGCATTAATAGGTTCTCTATTTTTACGCATAATTTTTTATGTATTAATTTACCATGGCATAATGTTACTTGTCCTATTATTAGTTACGCATAGTATTAATTTGTCATAACTTTTTAAGCATAATTTTGAAACTCATAACTACCATAAGCATAATAATAATTGACAATAATGACATATAAGCATAAGTATTATAAGCATAAAAACTATACTCCGAATAAGAAAAGTTTTGGCACAACTTTGAACATTTCCGAAACTTACTTTTTCCTTGGCTGCATTTGGTTCATGATTGTCACATTTTATATTTTTTGACTCTATTTCATGCTGTTGGTGATCATTCAGTATACTTTTCGTGTGTAAGATAAACATGCTGGCGGCGTAGGGGTGGCCCAACTCTAACCTACTGTTATGCCTTGTAAAAATTATGACAAACCACTATTATTCTAAAAAAGAAACATGGATACCTATTTATATGCGAATCAAATTTATACCAACAAATATTAGTCCAAAAATAAGTTATACCCAACAAACCAGTATTCTTAGATGTTATTATGGGAAAGTACTATTAGGCTTAAAAACTTTATGCGAAAAGGATTACGATAATTAAAATTATGACAAAACGCATTAATATGTATGTATATGTCGTGGCCGGAGCTCGGTGGCGCAGCGGCTAACGCGCTCGGTCTGCGATTGTTGAAGTAAAGCAACTTTCGCAAAGGCCGGTCATTGGATGGGTGACCACAAAAAAAAAGTTTTCATCTCGACCTCCTCCGTGCTTCGGAAGGCACGTTAAGCCGTTGGTTCCGGCTGCATTAGCAATCGTTAATAACCATCAATCCACACTGGGCCCGCGTGATGGTTTATGGCCCGATCTCCCTACCCATCCATAGGGAAAGCCCGTGCCCCAGCAGTGGGGACGTTAATGGGCTGACGATGATGATCTTGAACCTCATAATTCTAATAATTCACTTTGTAATGCCTAGTTTAGTTAGGACATTTAAGGCATACGATTGTCCGAAAGTAAGATAATCCGTGCTTCGTCAAGTACGTTAATCTATTATTGGCTCAGATTACTACGTAGTGATGTATGTATGTAGTCACATGAACCATGACTCAGACCCAGAGTAAACCTGAAGAAAATAGGAAGGATTTATAACATTTTTTATTGTTTTTATTTTTATTGTTTATTTTGTTTTTATTATATAATTTTTTATTGTTTTTATTTTTATTGTTTATTTTGTTTTTATTAATATTATGTGTATATTATTATATAATCTTTTATTGTTTTTATTGTTTGTAGGTTCTCGAGACTTTCAAGTAGCAAAAAGGTGTAGAGCTCATTTTGTTTAGTTTATCTATGACAAAAATAATAATTTCGATCACCGCTACACTTACGCCATCTATTGCTGCTGAGCGAGGGTCCCAACACCCTTAATATCAAGTGGAATTTTCCGTCGCAAAATTAATGAAAATTTTAGTGTTTTCTTTATTTATCTTCAGTTCCATACTTTTGCGCCGGAAAATTCCACTTGATATCAACTCAGATCATGTTCTGAACCGCTCAAGAATATCTAATACTGTACAAATGGAAGATTGCTTATAGCACATGTAGTACCTATTGTAAGTGCCAGCAGTGCTTTAAAATTGTTAATCTCCTAACATTATCATATAATTGTACCTATTAGTTTTTAAGTTGTTTGGAACAATAAATACATTTTATTATTATTTTTAAACTATAGTTTATCTCCTCTTTCGGAGGGTATTATTATTATTGTATGTCTTTTTCATATCTCGGGCCTATGGAGGCCCGGACTTTTGGAAGGCGTGCGTGGGGCCGAAGCCAACACGTAGAGGCCCCTTAAGACAGTTTAATCTAAATGTGGTGTGACACCAACCGGCGATTATCCCTGTATGCACTATAGGAGTGCACCCAAGGACAATCCCCGGTTCGTGTAGGACTATTATTATTATTATTATTATTCCTCAACATTTTCGTTACGGTGTCACTAGCACCCTGTATATGCCTACAAGCTCCCGGCCTACGCGGAACTTGAAGTGACTTAATATAGTATGATTTATGTCATACACTCGCGGCAGACGCTACATCTCCGCTACTTTGCTTACATACGACATTATCATAATATGCCAAGTAAAAACATTTAGTTTTATCAGATGAGTCGACTCAGTTTCGCCTGAGTAATGCTCCGTATGGAACGGTAACCTCCCCGCACCAAATTGTTTAGCGTGCCGACCTCACCCCCTCTGGGTCTTAGTTTAGTCTAAGTGGCCGCTAAGGAGTAAGGTGAGCGCGAACTAAAAATATTTTATGTTTTTTTTTAAAGAACGTCTAGGGCCCTGTGCCGAGGTTTTTCTTGCAGCTTCTTTTTCCCGGCTATACAGGTTGTGAGAAGCTGCAGTAGTTTTAGGCGGATGAGACGTTCGTTATGTAAAAATTGACGATTCAAAGTGTAACTACGTATGTTACCTACTGAATAAAGATATTTTTGAATTTGAATTGAACTATCTATCTCACTCGCACTTACATGTTAGGCGACGAGATTTTGGTATGCAATGTGCCCAACAGGGTCACCCAACAGGGTCCACATAACATCAGCGTCGTGGTTCACGCCGCGACTTGTGCTGAGTGAGGCCCTTTTATCTCAGGACGTCTACCACCAACCTTATGGTCACTTCGACAAACATCCGTCTTGCTTTTTTGTAATTGTTTTAGTGGAAATTTGATATTATGATGTTGTTGACCAAAACAACCAACCAAAACCAAATGAATGAAAAAATTGAATGGAATGGAATGTAGACCAAATTTTAAATGCTGACCATCTGCAAACTGTAATACTTACCATTTTTATTGCGAATTAATGATTATGAATTTCGTCTTTTTTGTGTGTGTGGCGCCCTATTATAACAAACTATTTCTATTCTATTCCATTCTTGAATGTTTGGGGTGTTTTTATAGCATAGAACAAAGAATCTCCGCCCCGCACCAACCGTACCGGGCGCAGACTTCACCCCCTCTGGACCTTACTTTAGTCTAAATGGCCGCTAAGGAGTAAGGGAGAGAACGCGAGGACTGTGTCTCCCTCGCACTTACGCGACTCAACAAAACTAAATGCAAAAAACAGTTGAGTTAATATAATAAATTAAGTTCTAAAACCTAATTTCACGTTTATTCACCATGAATACACTTTGCTGTTTTCAATGGAAAGTTAAACATCTGCCGTCAACCAACAACTGGAGTTTCCATACAAAATTTTACAGCTAAAATTGGCTATCCATATTTATATAAAGTACCTTTGCATGTTTGTCTGTCTGATTTGTAGTTACACTTGAACCGCTGAACTGAGTTAGATAAGATTCTGGAGATACTTTAGGAGAACATAAGACAGTTTTAATTTCTAGTTTTCGAAATATTAAAGATAATAATATTTATTTTTTGGCGGCGAGCATGTGCTGCCGCCAAAGGATGTTTTTCGGGGTACCGAACCGAGCATAGTATCCCGCTAGCCACAAGTTGGTAGTGTGACTAGGGATCGACGATCCCACGGTGTTATGTTGGAAGTTGTATATATGCTTATGCGTGTTGCTGTGTAAACTTGGATACCGCGTTTCACGACTGCTTCAAGACTGCATTATTGAATGTGGCGCCATCTGTTGCATGTGGGCGGAACTAGCTGGCCAACTAGTTGGGTACGCTACAATTTAATCCACCCAAAAAAAAAACAAAAGAATAGGAAAAATGTGTAGCGCGCGATAACCATAATCCCCGCGGACAAAGTCACGGCCGGGAAGCTGGTAAATAAACAGTCATGAGCAATATAATATACCCACTTTAGGACTCTGTCGTACTAACATATTTGACATTTAGTGAGACTTACAGTTCAATTTGTCAAATAAGTTAATGTGACATGATACCAAAGTGTATATATATTAATGCTCGTGACCGAACACAAAAATCCTTCAAAGTTAGTTGACACCAATGCTAAGAACTGCGCATAATCCGTCATATAGGTACTTAACACATTTTGTAGAGTAAAATATGAGCTTTAAAGCTGGAACTTTATTTAATCATCCCTTATTTTTCATAACTTATACAAAACTACCTCCATCGTTTATTGGTAAGCGAGTTCAACTCACGATCCAGGTTCTATTCAGTTCAGGAAATTGTCGAAATCATTTCGTGAGACTTTTCTTTGTTTTGGATATTCATTCATGAGTTAAGCACCTTAAACCGTGGGTCCCGGTTACTACTTACTGATATAAGAAAGTACGAGTAGGGTCAATATTAACCCCGACACCAGGATTGATGTACCCACATCAATCCTGGTGTCGGGGTTAATATTACGCACGACCCAATTACTACCCAGTAACGTGGAACTGTACGAAAACAAGCGTTTAGAAGATCTTGACGTAAAACGTCAAATACGGAAGACTCGACACAAGCCCTCCTACAACTATACATTTAATTCTGCTGGCCAGTTATTCTGTGCGCCATGTGGCCGAATCTTCAAATCGAAGTTCGGTTTTGCTAGTCATATTAGAGCCTATCATAACATCGACCTGGGATAGACATTTAGGAGTCGCCGTCGCCGGACACGGCTTGGATGAGGATGACCCAGTAATTGGGTCGTGTACCAGCTGGTTCAAGATAAATTAAAATTATGAAATATTAAATAAAGACACATCTAAAACTAACCACATTGCTATTTGAATTATTTTACCACCTTTTTGTATTTATGTGTTCTCGCAAATAAATTGATTTGATTTTTTTTTTCTACATACATAAACTCACGCCTATTTCCCACCGGGGTAAGCAGAAACTATAGAATTCCATTTGCTTCGATCCTGACATACTTCTCTTGCTTCCTCCACATTTATCAATCGCTTCATACACGCACGCCTGTTCAGAGTAGATCGTAAACCTTTTTTAAGGACATCTCCAATTTGGTCATCGTAAGTCCTTCTCGGTCTTCCTCTGCCAGCCCTACCATCAACTTTCGCTTTATATACCGCTTTATATTTTATGTTCGCGCAAATAAATTGATTTGATTTAAACTTTTTTTTTCTATTTAAGTTATTTAAAAATTTTAATCAAGAAAAACGTAATAAGGTAAGCGGACCCTGTGAAAACGGGATAATGCTATGGAGATGATGACATTCTGTTGAGATTGTTTTTCTATCAAAGAAAACAGACAGTACAGGTAAGCTTATCTCTAACAATTTTCATTCGCTTCTCGCATAAGCCTTATTCAGGCCTTTAGATAAGCGTCTTATACTGTATAAATAAATAATTTGTAAAAGTGTTTTGAAAAAAAAAACAAAGAGGTTTCTTCCAGCTAACCTACGTGACGAGAGGGATGCAACGTATAACATTGTATACTGAGATAGAAATAAAATACACGCGTACAAATTATTTAGAAATTACTTTTCAAAAAATTCCTCGAAACAAGCTACTTTCATCCAAGCTAAGTTGGTCATCGACATCACAACGATAAAGGAGACACGCATCTTACTTAGCTCAACGCTTTAGTGAAATCTTAGCATATTTTTCCCCAAATACATTTACACGGAACTCGATATCTTTTGATCTCTAGCCACGGAACCCCAATACATCTAATCCGGCGGCTATCCGGGGAGTAATAACATTAAATTCTTGCACGCTGTCAGTCAAATGTCCGGGAATGATCATATTTTACCGAAATCCGGGGCAACTAGTCGTTAGCATGGTCGCGGCCCATTTATAATGCATACCTGAGTGTGGTGTAGGGTATAAGAGACCCGGATAAATTGTGGGAATGGGCATCATCTCCCTAGTGCCTAACGTGGGAATGGTCATCATCTCCCAAGTGTGGGAATGGTCTTCATCTCCCTAGCGTTTGAATGGTCAAGTGTGGGAATGGTCATCATCTCCCAAGTGTGGGAATGGTCATCATCTCTCAAGTGTGGTAATGGTCATCATTTTCCAAGTGTGGGAATGGTCATCATCTCTCAAGTGTGGTAATGGTCATCATTTTCCAAGTGTGGGAATGGTCATCATCTCTCAAGTGTGGTAATGGTCATCATTTTCCAAGTGTGGGAATGGTCATCATCTCTCAAGTGTGGTAATGGTCATCATTTTCCAAGTGTGGGAATGGTCATCATCTCTCAAGTGTGGGAATGGTCATCATCTCCTAAGCGTGGGAATGGTTATCATATCCCAAGTGAGGGAATGGTCATCATCTCCGCATTTATAACGGGGATAAAAACTAGAAGCCCAAATGTAGGCGGCAGCACTGTTGAGTGTTCCTAAATTTTGACAGTTCTCCATAATATCCAGCTAAAATTCGTGATAATTGCTTTAAAATGTGGAGCAACGTGGAGTGTATCCCGTCTGAAGGATGAGTTACGAAAAAAAAAGCAGTCAGTTGGAAAAAAGGCAGTTTTGATTGAAAATAAGATATTCTAAGTTTTCTTTCTTCTTTCCGATCATTAGGGAATAAATATAACACTATGATTTTGCAGTTAAACGCTGCTCAAATAATTTTAGTGTAAACATATAACGAAAACAATATGTTTGTTCATTCAAAGAGTATGGGGGACTGTCAAATTTTAAGAACACTCAACAGTAGCGACACCTGATGGGAGAAATAGGCAGTTTTTACCCTCATACCTTTTTAAACTAGTTGAACTCTAAGTCAACCATTAGCAAGACCAAAGGGAAGTTGCGCGCCATTCCCAAGTATCTTAATTACTTACTGGGAAGTCCTATCCACTATATTTACAACTATGGATGTAAAAAATTTTGAATTTGAATTTACAGAATTAAATGAATTTTATTTTATTTATTTATTATTTATTTATTTATACCCCTAAACCAGAGGCGCTGTGACTATGACCTTGAAACCCCGCAACCTCCTTTAGCTTGACCCCTCACCGACTCCATACAACTGACCCACGGGACGCTGCCTCCAAGTTAGAGTGGACGAATTAATAATACATAAATTAATTTAACTTGCTTCCGTCACGGACCATGCAGATTTACCGTATGAACGTGCTTTGTACAGAGTTTAAAGTATCACTTCGTAATTAGTTTGTTAAAAGTATAATTATGGATAGGACAAGCAACCGCGAAGCATAGAATACAGAATAATAGGTGCTTCGTATAGAATGGTAATTCTCCTACTGCTACTACACGAACTACTACTTGTACTTAGTTAAGAGTTCTTTTGTAATTATTTATTTTCATTTTGGTGCAATAAAGTGTATTTGTATTGTATTGTATTGTATTGTCTCTGAGGAGCTCGGTGGCGCAGCGGTAAACGCGCTCGGTCTGCGATTGTTGAAGTTAAGCAGCTTTCGCAAAGGCCGGTCATAGGATGGGTGACCACAAAAAAAAGGTTTCATCTCGAGCTCCTCCGTGCTTCGGAAGGCACGTTAAGCCGTTGGTCCCGGCTGCATTAGCAGTCGTTAATAACCACCAATCCGCACTGGGCCCGCGTGGTGGTTTAAGGCCCGATCTCCCTATCCATCCATAGAGAAGGCCCGTGCCCCAGCAGTGGGGACGTTAATGGGCTGGTGATGATGATGATGATGTATTGTCTCCGCCCCGCACCAATTCGTATCAAGCGCCTATCTCACCCCCTCTGGAATCTTAACCTTACAATACAATACAAATATACTTTATTGAACTAAAAACAAAAGGAAATATTTAAAAAAGACTCTTAACTACATGGCAAATGGCGGCCTTATCGCTTAAAGCGATTTCTTCCAGACGAGAAAAGGCGAGGAAATATGTAAAAAATAATCGTATAATATGGTATACAGGGTGTTAGTGACATCGTAACGAAAAAAAAAATGGAACGCCTATTTTATTGTACTAAAAACGATGGTGGGTGTTTTTCTTGTCGCAAATGTTTAATTAAGATTTTCAATTTTTACTGTGCCGCAATGTAAGTCGAACAACGCGCCACACAGACGCTAAACTTACGCGCGGCTACGTTACGCGTGTGAGATACGATGTTGATATCTAGGTAGGAGTTTTCATTCTCTTGTATTTAGATGCTTAGTAGTGGTTCAACGTTTAAAAATGTTGTTTGTTGAAGTAGAACACCTACTGCCACGATTTTTCACGCACGGTACCTACCTACCAGTTATTAAAACGTTCCTAACTTATTAACAATAAAAACCCTACTCTTGCCTTACCTTAATTGTTATTCCTTCGGATGAAGTACCTAGGTAGGTACCCTAGAACATGTCACGTCACGTAGGTATGCAACATCGCGTTTCCTCCGCGGTAGGTAGGTATCACACGCACTCACAAACACAACACCTTGCTCTTTAATAAACATCAACAATCTTCCATACTTTTGCGCAGTAAATGGTCTATGATCTATCATCATAGTCGACACTACTCATTTACAGAATGAAACAAACACTCACAAACACGAAAAAAATATCCTCGAAAAACATCACGCGATTCGGGTCAAGCTTAGTATTCGACTGAGCGGAAGCGCGCGGCGGCGTTAGCGCAAAGCATCAAAGGCGCCGACTAAGGGCGCCGACGACGCACCGGCCGCGGCCGCGTCGAGCCGACGACTAGAGAGAGAGAGAGAAGTATGTTTATGGTGCAAGTGACAGAGAAAGAAATAGTATCTGTTCGTATGCCTACTTTATTGGCGAGCGTTGCCCTTGACCCGTGCGCCGGCTATTCACCTGCGCATAGCTGAAGTTGTAGATACGTTATTATTATTATTGATGACATTGATAAAATTTAATAATTAGTAATTTTTATTTGTTTATTTTAAATGTGCGTTCTATGCAGCTTAAAACACAATATGGGACTGAAAAAAATCTATTATTTTTATGAATTTGGCGACAGGAAACTTCACTTGATACCTATCAACTCAAAGAAATACCTAGTATCTGTTCGTAATGCCTACTTTATTGGCGCGCGTTGCCCTTGATCCGTGGGGCTATTCACGTCCGAGTATCCATCAAGACAGATCAAACAAGCCCTAACTCGGAGGTCTTGCGTCCCAGGATCCTTTAATTATGTCTTAGAACCTTCTTGGCCTATGTGGTCCAGTGGTTGAGCGATGGGATGCGGAGGGTCCGGGTTCGTATTCCGGTGGGGACATATCACAAAAATCTGTTTATAAGGCCTTTGGTTGGGACGTTACAGGCTGATCACCTGATTGTCCGAAAGTAAAATGATCCGTGCTTCGGAAGGTACGTTAAGTCGTTGCTCCCGTCTACTAGGTACTTATGTAAGCACGTAGCCGTTACATGAATATTGTACACAGAACAGGATAGGTTTAATTAGTTCTTTACTGATGATTTAACAATGAGATTTAAAACTACGAATAACTTAGTACTTAGTACCTCGGTACGGTACCAACATGTAACAAGAAAAATAAGATCACTCCACTCGGACAATTTTTTTCTTTGAACATGCCGACATTGCCTACGCGGCGGAGTTGCCGAACTATCGATAGGTAGATTATCAATTGTTGAACTTGAAAATTGTCTAAACTATCGAAAGTAGTGATAGTACATTTAGATCGATACTAGCGATAGTACCGATAGGTCTTGCTTTGTAACAATAATGGGTATTGATCTAAAAGATTTATTTATTTTCGATTTTTGTGTAGCGAGGTTTTGCGTAGGTACTTACATACTAAGTTGGTGGATGGTTGACATAGTAGGTAACTAATTACCTAATCTGTGGTGGTTGTGTTAGTTGGTTGTTAGTTATTCTAATGACAACAAAGAATACAATTATTTACTGTTTCAACTGTTTTAGGTAGATAATGGCCCTGATTCCTATGAGTAAATGAATGAATAACCCGGTCGAATCAAAAAGGTATCTCGCTGGTAACTTAATTCTGTCGGTTGTTTTAGATTTCTGCTTAAAATTGACGTGTATTCCATAAATTTTATGCCTGTTGATTATCCGTCCATTTAAGAATAAGAATAAAATAAATTTATAATTTACGATTAAAAGCAAGGCCAGGATGATGATGGAAACGTCCAAGTACTTTGTTTAATACAATTTATTCTTCCGTGTTCATAACAAATAAACTTATGCATCTATTCTTGTTTTTCTCTTTTTCGCCATCTTTCATCTCCTCCCCGCGCCGTCCTCCCGCTCGCTTCCCCCTTCCATCCCCCTTCACATATCACTTCCTTTACAATCATTTAGTTATTTTATATAGTTTTATACGTTTTAATAATCTTAAGTTAATTGTATATCAATGCAGTTTTAATTATGAATTTTAGCATGACATTTATATTTATTTATCTATTTATCTTTACGGAATTAAACTTATTAGTATCATATGCAATATACCAGTACCTAATGGTTTGGGTCTGCAAGACAGACAACTTGCAGATACAAACCATCATCACATAATATTATTTACTGTTTTAATCTTATAATTTCTTAAGTTGAATGTTATCAAATTATATTAATATTTATGTATTTAATTATGTCGTTTCCATATATCAATACTCGTGAATCAATAATTATTAGTATGTTCTAAAACAATGCCTGCCAGTTAGACAACATGCAAATACTAACTGTCTGTTTCTATAAACAATCAAAGAACTAATCATGATGTAGTCCAAGCTGTAATTAATTCTAACATTCGGCCTTCCTGATAATACTAGTTTGTCCTCAAACTTATTACAAACTTATTAATTTTCATATCAACCATGGCCCTATTTTCTAAATTACTGAAACTAAAGTATAAATATATTTTTAAAGCATGGTTTAGATATCACATGTTTAGAGATCAAATAAGTAAATACTAATTTAACATTATTTATAAATTATGCTTGGAATGAAATACTTCTCTAAAATATAGCAGAAACCAAATAAATAAGCAAAACTATTTACTAAATTTAACTTATTGTCAAAAATAACTACTTACTATTCAATGTTTAAAGCAAAATGTTAAGTATATACCAGTCTGTGATCAAATCACTCATTTACCTACATTTTGTAGTACTAATTTACTGAGATACTATTAAGTTAATTATACTATATACCCTGTTAAAACATACATTCATATATATATTAAACACATTCACCTGGAACGTCTTCAGATGATGTGAATCATTAATCACCGGTACTTCTTTCAAGTAACAAAAAAAAGGCACATTCTTATTTTTTTTAAACACATCATCTGGAACTTCTTCAGATGATGTGAATCATTACCTCTAATTCTCTTTACATTATCCTTAGTTGTTAGTCATATCTACATTAGTGAAAATATAATTAAGCCAAATCACTCCTGATCACTATCAGAACTTTCAGAGTTATCAAGCATGCCTATCCATGGTTGAATTTGATCAACTGCCCATACATTACAATATCTTTTCTTACCTAAATCAGAACCAGGTATACTGGAAACTTCATACCTGTCGTTATCTAATATTTTAGTTATCCGATATGGACCTGAAAATACAGGTAATAACTTTTTACTTTGACCTTCATTAGTATTAATTTGCTTTTTTATTTTAACCAAATCACCTTTTGAATAAACTTTTGGACTTTTTCTGTGTTTGTCAAAACGAATCTTCTGTTGCATTTGATCCTTTTCTACATGACGGTTTACCTCTGACCTAATAACATTTATGTCTTCTGATGGACGTGTTGTCGTGAAAATGTCACTGAACATGTTTTCGTCACTATGTATAAAGGATCTGCCAAACAATACTTCAGATGGGGTTTTACCAATTCCCTTATTAAGTGTATTGTTTAATCCCCATTGAATTTTGCCAAGTTCTTTATCCCAATTAGTCTCACCCATCTTTTCCACATAAGCGCCTAAAGAGCCTAATACCGTGCGATTATAACGCTCCACTTGACCATTTGCTCTAGGTGAAGCAACAGCATTTAATACATGCTTTATATGAGCTTTCTCACAAAACTGCTGAAATTCCTTAGATGTGAAACTCGAGCCTCGATCTGATATTATCCTTTTAGGAAACCCAAACGTGGAAAATACGTCTGTCAGTGTTTTAATAGTGGGTGTAGACTTTAGGTTTCTAAGAGGCTTTAGAAAACAAAATTTTGTAAAACCATCAACAATTAAAAGTAAATACATGTTACCCTGTTTGCTTCTCACAAAGGGGCCCAGGTGGTCAATATGCACTGTATGAAAGGGACTATCTATTTTAGGTATTGGATGTAAATAGCCCTCTTTTTTTCCAGAAGAATCTTTACCACAAGCACAACTGATACATGACTTTACATACTTAGTTACAAACTTTTTCATTTTAGGAAACCAAAAATCCTTTTTTATTTTAGCCAATGTTTTTTCTGCAGAGAAGTGACCTATCTCATCGTGGTTTTGGCGACATATATGCCACCTGGCCCCCTTTGGCACCACCCATTTCAATTCGTTTTCTCCCACTTTACGAAATAGCTTATTACTTTTTATTACAAAATTTTGTTTGATATCCACTACCTTACTGTATCTTTGGTCTTCAAGAACCTCTCGAATATGACTTAATTTGGGATCAGAAATTTGTAAGCTCTGTAACCAGTCTTCCTGCGTGATACTTAAAATTCGCGACGCGTCAGGCTCAAGATCATGAGAACTAGCTGCTATGGGATTGCGACTAAGCGCATCTACATGTGTCATACTATGGTTTGGTCGATATACTATATTACAATCATACTCCTGCAGAGTGAGCCACCAACGTGCTATTCTAGGTAAGATGTCCCTTTTTGAAAACGTTGCCCGCAACGCATTGCAATCAGTCACGATAGTAAATTGTGTACCTAGAAGGTACACTCTAAACCTATTCAGTGACGTAACCACGGCTAAAGTTTCTAAATCATAAGCATGAAATTTTTGTTCGTCAATTGTAGTTTTCCTACTATAATAAGCTACGGGTTTTAGAGGTGCCCCTTGCGTTTCTCTTTGTAAAAGTATGCCAGCTAAACCAATTTTGGATGCATCTGTATGCAATTCTGTAATATAAATAGGGTTATATAAAGCAAGTATTGGTCTCTCCACTAGTTTTTGTTTCAACGTTTCGAATGCTAATTGTTCTTCGTCATTCCATTTCCACGGAAGATCCTTTTTTGTTAAGTCAGTTAAAGGTCGGGCTATGATTGAAAAATTATTGATGAATTTTCGAAAATAGCTGGCTAAGCCAATGAATTGTCTGACCTCATGAACGTTTTTTGGAGGAGGGAATTCTTGAACTGCTGTTATTTTTCCTTTACCGGGCCTCACACCCTCAACGTCGATTTCAAAGCCTAAATATTCGATACTTGTACGAAAAAAATGACATTTATCAAGGTTTAAAGTTAGATTAGCTCGCTTTAACAGCTCAAAAGTTCTTTGCAGTTTAAGAAGTCCCTCATCAAAGGTTTTAGAAGATATGATCAAATCGTCCATGTAAGCCAATGCCGGTTTGTCGCGTTGGCTTTGTGAATTAGCATGAGGAATTTTCAAATTTAGAGCTCTAGTTATGGTTCTTTGAAAGATGGATGGAGCATTGACTAAACCGAAAGGCATTCTTTTAAATTGGTACAGCCCATTTGGCGTTATAAAAGCAGTCAAATATCGGCAATCCGGTTTTATTGGTATTTGGTAATATCCACTCGTTAAATCTAAAGTTGTAAAATATTTACTGTTATTTAATTGATCTATTTGATCTTCAATTCGGGGTAATGGAAAATGGTCTTTAATAGTTCGACTATTTAGAGCTCTGTAATCCACACAAAGACGGTGACCACCGGTCTTCTTGGTTACCAACAAAATGGGGCTTGCATATGGTGACACTGACTCTTCTACAATATCATTATCTAATAATTCATCAACCATATTTTGTACTATTTCTTTTTCTTTATAACTTAGTCTGTAGGGTCTATACACTACCGATGTTTTGTCATTTAATTGTATTTCCATTTCCGTTAGATTTGTGCATCCTAACTCTGAGAGCTTTTGAGCAAAAGTTCCTCGATAAGTTTTTATCAAGTTGTAAACTTGTTCAGATTCGTTAGAAGTTAGTTGTTTATTTATGTCTACACTAGCTTTATCTATGGGTTCATAGTTCGATTCAATTTTAAAACAATTTAAAACAGTATCTTTCTGATCCGTTACATTCAGCTTCTGCGCCCTTGCTATCAGCATGTTACTTTTCAAATGTAATAGACTAGATGGTGTCACTATCACAACAGAAGTTTTGCCATCTTTAACCTTATATACACCTTCCTGAATCCAATATTCTGTTCCTACTAGGCAACGATAACTATTCTGAATGAAAATTTCTCCATTAATCATATCTTGCGTATAGCACGTAACTGCGCCCGTTTTATCTATTGTCACATCCGTAGTATTATATATTTTAATTACATTACTTATTTCAGGTTCTAGCTCTGTCAACTCAGTGGGTGTACGATCAATAATATCAAGAGAGTTATGCGTTTTTATGACCAAAATGTTTGACATCTCCGTAAAATTCTGTCCAATAAGTATAGGCACATGCAGCTGTTCAGTTGAAACAACAAACGCTTCAATAGGTGCTTCTACAGATCCCATTTTTAATATAAAAGTAGTCCGGCCTATAGGCATTATCTGTGTCTCACCTACCCCTTTAATAATCGGGATATCATTGTCAACAATCTTTAAACCATACTTACTTACAATGTCATTTCGTACCAGCGAACAATCGCTACCAAAATCTATAAAACATGAAATGTTCTCCCGATTATCATTTATATAAGCAATTTTATAAAATTTTGAATTTAGTAATGGAGTGGAAGCTTCGGCGGCTAGAATGCGCTTGTCAGTATTGATTTTAGTTTTATTTTTTGTTTTTAAATAACAATCCTCACTTTTGTGACCCCATTTTTGACAAGTATCGCATTTAATTGATGGCTGAGGGCACTGTTGAATTTTGTGACCACCTTGCTTACAGTTATAACAAACACCAGCCCTACATTGTTTAGCATAATGTCCCGGTTTTTTACAAGTATTACAAATTATTTGCCTATCTACATATTGAAAATTTTGTTTTGTTTTATAAATCTTATCACTTTGTTCTCTACATATATCTTTTAAAAATCCAAGCAAGTCCTCTGGATGCGTAAAACGTGCGGAAGCCGCACTAGCTTTTATTGTCCTATCATCAAGTCCGTGAATAATACAATCTACAGCTCTCTTATTAGTTATCTCACAAGCATTCAATAGCACCATTTTATCATAATAATATTCATCAAATGTTTCGTTTGGCTTATGACGTCTCTCTAACATGTCTGACAATAGAACACCATAGTTTGTTTCTGAAGGAAAAACTCGTTTAAGACACTGTTCCCATTCAGTCCAAGAACGATTTATAGTTTGTAATCCCTCATACCATTTTTTCGCGTGACCTACCAATCGTGGTAATGCAAAATGTGAAGTTTGTTGTTCAGACCAACTATAAATTTTAGCACACTCATTAACTTTAGCGATCCAATTATCAATCCTATGATTCTTTACTGTAGGATCAAACTCTGGTATCATATTTTTATCAAAATTCAACTTATGGGATTGATCTGGCTTAACGGTATTACTAACAAAGTCTAATAAATCCTTAATATTAAAGTTAGCGTTCAAGTTATGCAAATTAGATTTACCAAAATCTTTAAATTTAGAATTTAAGTCCCTGGTGTGTGTTGGTGTCTTGCTGTTTCGCCCAGATCTACGATGGCTCGAACGGCTGCGTCCTGGAGTGTCCCTTTGGCTTCTACTGCGCCTACGAGGTACCGAAGGGCTGTGATGACGTAACCCGCTCTGGTATCTTGACATACTGCGATGAGAAAAGTCGCGATGTACCGAAGCTCGGGGTGGAGAGCGGCTCGATGGAGTCCTTAGTCTTCTGGCACTAACTCGTTCTATGATGGTCGCTGGTAGAATCGGGCTGCGGCTGCGTGAGGCTCGGCTTGGTCTTCCACGACTGCACCGTGCACGGCTCCTTTGATTGCTCCTGCGGCATCTGTCTCTGCTCCGATCACGACTGCGAGAGGGTCGTTGTTCCTCACCAACTCCACCAGACTCCATCCGGTTATCATTCATGTCTGGAATGTTAAAATTAGCGGATATGAATTGTTCATTTAAGTTTTCTAAATGTTTACTAAACGCAAATACCTACTGCTGATAATATCTGTTTAATATTAAGTAAAATCTACGAAACTAAGTGTTTAAATTTTTATGCATACCTACTCTGATTAAATATAGCTCATAAAGTAGGTACCTACTCACAAATTAAGAACTATTATTTTGTAATTTCATAAAAATATAGGGGCAAGTAAAAGAAAACTATAGCTAGGTAAGTACCTGGACTGCTTTTTACTTGATATTTGTTCTTTGTAAATTACTTATATGATACCCAATAGCTGACTGGGTACTCATATACCACAACAATGTTACCATTCATTACAAACACCGACTAACAATGTCAATTTCATTACTATACAATGCAAACTCCTTAACGCTTAGAAGAATGTCGGACATTATTTACCTTGTCACATAACCTTATCAATTACGCTGTAATCTTATAAATTTCTGATAATCGACTTAATATTATGAATTCGTTTACAATAAAAACTAAATTATGTATATAATCGCAGTCTACTGTTGTGGGCCGGCAAGTTTAAAACCCAAACAACGCTTTTACCGAGAGAAAAAAAAAACCGGCATTTTTTTATTGATAAATAAAACTTCGTACCTGTGTGATTCATAATCCAACTTCTGATAAAAGCAAGGCCAGGATGATGATGGAAACGTCCAAGTACTTTGTTTAATACAATTTATTCTTCCGTGTTCATAACAAATAAACTTATGCATCTATTCTTGTTTTTCTCTTTTTCGCCATCTTTCATCTCCTCCCCGCGCCGTCCTCCCGCTCGCTTCCCCCTTCCATCCCCCTTCACATATCACTTCCTTTACAATCATTTAGTTATTTTATATAGTTTTATACGTTTTAATAATCTTAAGTTAATTGTATATCAATGCAGTTTTAATTATGAATTTTAGCATGACATTTATATTTATTTATCTATTTATCTTTACGGAATTAAACTTATTAGTATCATATGCAATATACCAGTACCTAATGGTTTGGGTCTGCAAGACAGACAACTTGCAGATACAAACCATCATCACATAATATTATTTACTGTTTTAATCTTATAATTTCTTAAGTTGAATGTTATCAAATTATATTAATATTTATGTATTTAATTATGTCGTTTCCATATATCAATACTCGTGAATCAATAATTATTAGTATGTTCTAAAACAATGCCTGCCAGTTAGACAACATGCAAATACTAACTGTCTGTTTCTATAAACAATCAAAGAACTAATCATGATGTAGTCCAAGCTGTAATTAATTCTAACACGATAGACAGAGAAAGAAATAGGATCGGTTCGTAGTGCCTACTTTGTAGGCCGCGCCGCCGCCGCGCCGCCGCCGCGCCGCCGGCGTGCGGCGCGGGGCGCGCGGAGCGGGGCGTGCGGAGCGGGGCGCGCGGCGCGGTGCGTGTGGCCGTTGACCCGTTCGAGCAGCTGTTGTCTCCATTACATCGAAAATTTTCGATAATTTGTCATTATTGTTTTTTTTATTGAAATTTGGGTTCTATGCAGCTAAAAGCACAATATGGAATTGAAAATAATTAAAAACAAAACTCAAAATTTCATGAATTTTGCGACGGAAAATTCCACTAGATATTAACTCAGTATCATGGTCTGAATCATCCCTTTCAGTATTCGTTACGATGTCACTAACACCCGGTATAATCTTAAATTACCGTAAACTTCTTGGCGTGATCATTAGTTTGGATGTCGAAGGTAATTTGATCCTAAAATCATCATCTCCGTTAGATATCCCATTTTTCACAGGGTCCGCTTATCTAACCTGAAGATTTGGTACATCCAGTTCTTTATAGAAGCGGCTGCCTGTCTGACCATCCAACCCGAACGGTAACCAATACAGATTATCACATACCACCGAAACACATATCTCGGGCGTGTGGATTTCCCCACGATGTTTTCCTTCACCGCTGAGCACTTGATAATTAATCATTGACGATCCAAACATGAATTAAAAAACAAACGACAATTATTGGTTTAGAACGTGCTGGGATTCGAACCTGCGACCTCACAGCGAGAGATTCTTCCAACTGAGCTATCACGGCTTTCGTAATTTGGTTCTAAACTACCCCTTTATTCTTCGTTCGGAGTAAACTGACCCAGTCTCATAAAACCATACAGGCGAGTAGTGAACAAAAAAATATCATCATCAGCCGTACGACGCCCACTGCTGGGCATAGGCCTCCCCCAAGGATCTCCACGACGATCGGTCCTGCGCTGCCCGCATCCAGCGGCTTCCCGCGAACAAAAAAATATAAAGAGTGTAAACTCACCAGTAAGCCAGACATTAAGTGGACGACTTGTCACCTAAGTTAGTGTCAGAACCTCTGGACCAAGTGCGATATTTTATGTTTGGAAACTATCAAAGTTCAATACCTTTTTGATACTATTTGGTACCTTCATTAAATTATCTAATACCTCACCGAACAGTGAAAGAACATAATATTTACGGCGTCTGCACAAACACCGTATGTCGCAAGGTCAGCAACCCTTAAAGAATAAACTAATAAAGAATAAACGATAATCAGATTGACCAAATGCTTTCATGTAAGTGGAAAATCGTTCCACCAACCGCCATATTAGTTTTACGTCATAACACTTTTGGCAGTAATTGGAAAAGTTTTATCGGTCGTTCTTGTGAAGAGTTCTTAGTTGAGTTACCTACTTCAAAGGTAAGCCCGCGTGGAGGGACGCGCAGCGCGTCAAGCGGCGCGGACTGCCGGAAAAACAAACGTATAACAATGAACTGAGCGTTCACGAAGAAGCGATTTTACAGGCGTTTTTTTTTTTTAATTGTAGCGTCACATAATGGCAAGAGCAACGTGGAAGGCGACGCGGCTGGTGACCCACCGCGTGTCTCTGAACGCGGCCTAAGGGGAAAAAGGTGTCTTTTTGACGTGACTTACACCCATATTCTAAGATATTAACTCGACTTTTCCTCCAATCGACTCTGCCTCAGCTGAGTATTTTGGTATTTTAAGTTGACATGTATATCCTCGAGTTGACGACTTCACTTTACTGGAGTCGATGATATTTTTAACATGGATAGTCGTCGTACGGCCTTCGATAATTCGCGGCGCGGAATCCATTACCAGCAGCCCTAGCATGTCTGCGTACCGCACGCGACGCAGTAAATGAACCAATACATGGACCTAACTAGTTGAGCAGATAGTTCCGCCCACGAGCAACAGATGGCGCTACCATTCAAAAATACATTCCTAAAACGCGCTATCGAAGTTTACACAGCGTGACGCATATATATAGAACTTCCAACATAACTCCGTTGGATCGTCGCTCCCTAGTCACACTGCTAACTTGTAGCTAGCGTAGTTCTGTCCGGTGCCGCGAAAACGTTCCTTGGCGGCAGCACACCCACGCCGCCAATAAACGTCCACGTCGTCGTAAATAGCACAAAATAATCACATTCGGGTGTTGAAAAAAAGGTATAAAATTGGGATGTCAACTGAAATTTGACCACATTGAAAGGGTTTGGAAACATCAAAATGTGACCTTTCAAAAACACTCTTAGGTATATGTTTTCAATATATGACGACGCGACGTTGTACAGGTTCAATAACCGTGATTCTGAGTTAATATCAAGTGGAATTTTCCGTCGCAAAACTCATGAAAATGTAAGCGTTTTTTTTTAAAATTAATTTTAGTTCCAAACTTTTTCAACGGTCCTTCCATCTTGATTGTAATTTATCTTGATATTAACTCAGAATCATCAGCTGAATCAACTCTGATATTATTCGTAACGGTATCAATCACACTCTCCTTGTACATTAAGGGATAATTGGTTCATTTATCGTAACGCGCGCGATAAGCGAACAATATGCTGCGGGGGAAGTGTCAGAAAAAACTCGAATACCCTAATTGTATTTTCGCAATAAGCACAGCAAATATTATATACTGTCCCACATTATAAAAATACGAATTTCCGTTTTCGAAATACGAAAAAAGAGATTGTCAACGTCAACACTGAATCAAAATAACTGCCATTTCTTTTATTTATGAAATGTTGTCTAGAGGAAAATGAATTTCGTTTTCCTGTTTTCATATGAAAATACATTATACTTAACAACCAGTATTTTAATCTGCATCCCCTTTAGAAAAATATCAAAAAATATATTATTTTCAGATAATGGCAAATCAATTAACGAAATATTATCCGCAACACAATTAGGTTCCTTACACGTAGGTACAGAATATTACTGTCTCAAAAATTATTTTAATTTTAATAAAACATTATTTACGGATTATAGCCAGAACCAACACCTTCACCAACTCGCAAAGGAGCAGCGTGGTGGAGTATGCTCCATACCCCCTCCGGTCAATTGAGGGGAGGCCTGCGCCCAGCAGTAGGACGTACTTCTATAAGTACGTAACGTACGTACGAAGTTCTTGTAAGTAGTAGGCTACTTATGCTATATGTTATCTTTAAAATGATATATTATGTTTTTTTATGTGACTATAATAGATTTCCCGAAAATTGCCTTAACTACTTTCGGACACAATAAGACAGGTAAATTCGTCAGTAAGTACATTTAAGATCGGGTCAAAGCAACCCTACGTATAAGTATGAATAAACGGCCTCCGCGGTCCAGTGGTAGAGCGTTGTGCTCACGACCCCAAGGTTCAGGGTTCGAAATCCGGAGGGGATTTATCACAAAAATCACTTTGTGAGCCCTGGTTTGGTTAGGACACTGCAGGTTGATCACATTGAGCCGTTGGTCCCGCTTACTGCTTACTTATGTAGGTATGTAGTCATTACGAGTCATATAGGGGCCTCTAGCGGCTCAGTAATGACGCTGACACCAGGGATTGGGTTGGTCATCTACATCGTAACACGCACGACAGAAGAGAAGCATAGTAAGATCTATTAAATCATTGCTTGCCAGGTCATTGCAGCTCCTATTTAGGTAAGTAAGTAATATTATTTTGTTTAGGTACTTATATATTGTTTTAGGCGGATGTTTGCAGTAGTTTTAGGCGGATGAGACGTTCGTTATGTAAAAATTGACGATTCAAAGTGTAACTATGTTACCTACTGAATAAAGATATTTTTGAATTTGAATTTGTTTAGGTTTGCTTATGTTTTATGATTTTTTCTTTTGTATTATGTAGTGTTCTCACTTCCGTAAACTTTTTTTTTACTACCTGTGGGCTGTGGTAGCTTGTAATTAGCCTTTATTTATTATTAAGACTTTGATTGCGTAAATAATGCTGTAAGCACCCCGAAAAAAAAAATCACTCCACTAAAAACAATCCATAAATAAATACACAAAACGCGTTTTCCAAAGCGTGAAATTCAGGCAAAAATGTTAGGAATCGAACGCGGCTGTCAATGCGATATGCTGTCCTCAGGCTGAAACGATATCAGCCATGACTGTATCGTATTTTATTCAAGCTCACATTTTACATGGAAACCCATTTTCAAACCTCAAACCGAGTAATGCTAAATGTATTGGAAAATTTCTCGGTCTAAAGAGGCCACATTGAAGCATTTCATCTAAAAACATTTGTGCAAATAACGTTACTGTGCAATATTGCTTTCTAAAATGCTCAATGTAGCCTTTTTAGGCTGTCTACTTCTCATGTGGGATGTGTCGGATGTATCACCTAGGTTTATGGGAAGTACCCCATATGTTTTTTTCGCCTACGTGGTGTATGAAATTATCTTTGGATAGCGTTGGCTTAGAAGCTTGACTTTTTTACAGATTCAAAGGACTGCAGACATAAGTATCAGATATTAATTTCAACTTGATATCTCCATTCGTTTCCGAGAAAAAGGGTCTTGCTTGACACACGGACGGACGGACAACAAAGTGATTCTATGAAGGTTCCGTTTTTCCTTTTGAGGTTCGAAACCCTTAAAATAAGAAACCGTGCATATTGCTACTGATATTTACCACTCCATTTTCTTACTTACCAAATATCTAACACAACAACAGCCTACGTCTGTCTAGTGGTTTGAGCATCGGGCTCACAATCTGGAGGTCTGGATCCGATTCCCGATGGGGACATTGTCGAAATCACTTTGTGAGACTGTGCTTTGTTTCATTAGGACATTGCAGGCTTGAATCACCTGATTGTCCGTAAATGTAAGATGATTCCGTACTTCGGAAAGCACGCTAAGCCGTTGGTCCCGGGTTAGCCCAAACACCTCCACCAACCCGCAGTGGAGCAGCGTGGTGGAGTATGCTCCATAACTCTGTCCGGTTGATTGCGGGGATGCTTGTGCCCAGCAGTGGGACTATAGGCTGTTTATATTGTATGTTGTTGTAATATCCCATTGCTTTGTACCCTTCAACCAAAAAGCCACAGCCTAACACCATTCAAATAGAATATTGAACTTCAGTCGTAAATAACGCAATGGCGCGGCTATTTTGCGTGCGGCGTCGAGTCACATGACAAATCCTTCAATCCGTAGACTAATGAAGAGCTTTGCAAAACATTACGAGACAAGCCCCCGGCTTAAGCCACACACATACACCAAGGAATACCCACAGTGAGATGTAGTAGCGTGTTTTAGGACATAATAGATATATCTTAATTGCGAATATTGTCAAAAGCTTATTAGGAAGACCTAGAAGAACGAACGATAAAGTGCAAAAGTCCAATCAGTTTCTTGCAAAGTAATAAATTAACTAACACAAAAAGAGTAAAGTACCTAATAAATTAATTAACGTTTATGAAACAAATAAAACAGAAGGTGCAGGTCGTGTCGTATAGGGAGGTGAAGGTTTTGGCGGGAAGAAGAGAGGAATGGCGATTACTCCACCGACAAGAGCGCAGCTCTTAAATAGAAAGAATAAATTATCTGGTTGCACTTTTGACCTCCTGGTTACATGTCGTTTCTGTAATAGACAAGAAACACCTACTCGTACAAAAACAAATTTTATAATTATGACAACTAATGGTTCATAATTTCACCACTGTTTACAAATAATTCGCTGGAGTCAGTCACTGCAGTTTTGCTCTTTGATTGTACATTGACCAAATTGGAGATGTCCTTAGAAAAGATTCAGTAAGATTTACTCTGAACCGCCGTGCAAGAATAAAACGATTGATGAATGTGGAGGAAGCAAGAGAAGTATGTAAGGATGGAAGCAAATGGAATTCCATAGTCTCTGCTTACCCCAGTGGGAAATAGGCGTGAATTTATGTATGAATGTGTATGTTAAAGCTTATGTTTTCTGTTAAAACATCCAAGTGCTTCTGTTTTTGTTTGATGGACCATTATACAGGCCCAAAGACCCAAATAAGTAAGTTAATCTTTGGGGAAGACCCAAAAGACTTGGCGACTCTCGGGTCACTGAGAATTAAAAACTCAGTATGTCATGGGAGCAAGCCACAGAGGCTGGGGTTTGAATAGTTTTAACATTTACACTTATTTTATTCAATTAACTGCAAATATTTAGATAATTTAATTTCCATTTTTTTGAATATTTTAATCAATTCTTGCATGCCCAATGATTGCATTCCTAAGAACTTTTATTGTATTTACAAACCCTGTTGTTTAAAAAAATAAGTCAAATAAAATATCGCTTTTTAAATGAATTGGCCTTTTTAACCCCCTAGCAAGGCATAGAAGACAATAAACATAAAAAACAATAGGTATTTTCGCCATTTTTGGCGTAGAGTCAGTAAAATAATGCATCTGTATATACAAGCGTCGGCTGACTGTTTGTTCATTAACAATACTCATTAGCCGCTGTGTACAGAGCACTTATTTGAACAGAGACCCACTAATTTGCTCAAGAA
Organism: Pectinophora gossypiella; assembly: GCF_024362695.1. Lineage (NCBI taxonomy): Eukaryota > Metazoa > Arthropoda > Insecta > Lepidoptera > Gelechiidae > Pectinophora > Pectinophora gossypiella. The sequence goes on from NC_065424.1 coordinate 5,788,925, forward strand.
ATACGTCGGAAAACCAAGTTAAATAAACTGTTGTTGGAATTTCAATTATAATAAACAAGACGCTAGATTGTAAATTGAAAGAAAAGAGATCTTTCTTTTTTGAAAGAAAAGACAATACAATACAATACAAATACACTTTATTGCACCAAACTAAAAATAAATAATTACAAAAAGTCTCTTAATTAAGTACATGGCAAATGGCGGCCTTATCGCTTAAAGCGATTTCTTCCAGGCAACCATAAGGACGTTTGACGAAAAGACGTTGGTTAACTACTCCCTAATATAAATGTAAACCTGCAAGCTTTGTTTCTGTTCAAAGGAACGGTCAATCAATGAATATCTCGTTTAGTAACTGTGTTTTGGAACTTCTCCGTGCCTCGGAGGGCACTTAAGATCATCGAATCCGATTAATACATACTTATACTCGTTAACCTCGTAAAGCAGAGGTTTCCAGACACAATAGTAAAACCATGGAGTTTGGATTTTAAAAGGACTGTCGGCGTTACGACTTTCAACCAAGTCACAAGTCGGCTTGTAAACTTTGGCAAATCCTATGACAAATAACCCTATCAATCCGGAGAGGATCAGCGTGAGTATGCTCCATCCTCCGTTTGATTAGGGGAAGGCCTGTGGCCAACACAAAGCGCAGCCTTGATTCTTTACGAAAGTGCGAACTAGCCTTAAAAAAAATGATTTCTCTTTTCGCAACATTACTCTGTACAATTTGAATTATTGACGTTCGCGGCTCTACTGGCCGTCATTAAATGTGAGCTGCTTAGTGCAGGCTCTTTGACAACAGACAGACACACGTACATACAAGCTATAGGTGTATAAGATGACCTACTTGACGTCTCGTTTTGCATCATTAATCTACGTAAATCGGGGGCACTAGAGACCTTGTGTAATGATAATGGACTGCTGTATTCATAATTGACCGATCGATGATATTATAAGTAATATCTAAATATATAAAAGGAGAAACTGACTGACTGACATATCAACGCACAGCCTAAACAACTAAAAGTAGGCACTTGAAATTTGGAAGGGACGTAGCTTAGGTACCGTAGAGGTGCACTAAGAAAGGAATTCTCGGAATTCCCACGGGAACGGGAATTAGCGGGAAAATTCTTTTGTATGAAAAATCTAAACCGCTTAAGTTAGACGCTTGAAATTTGGCATGCAGGGTCCTTAGGTAAGTTAAAGCTTAGTTGCAACAGGATATTGCAAAATTCCCACGGAAACGGGAGTTAGCGGGAAGAAACATTTGTATGAAAAAATCTAAACTGCATAAGTTAGATGCTTGAAATTTGATATGCACTCCCACACACACAAAGATCTCTCTTTTATAACACGCCACGCGGACGAAGTCGCGGGCAAAAACTAGTATATTATAAGCCGACACTCGCATAAAAACACCAGTTATTTTTTTTATATTGGGCAGGGACTTATGCTCAGTGCTGTGACATTTGCGCATATAAAAATAAGTAATAGTAGAAAGTACGTAGTAAGTGTAGCGTAGTAGTTGCGTATTTGTAACCCGATACCGACCCCGCCGGCGTGGTAATTTCCCTAAATCAGCGCTTATCGCTATCGACCCACTAGTGTCAATTCTTTCAAATATTTTTCCTCTCAGACCCCTGAGCCGAGGTTCGCGCCCAACTGGGCACCCTCAGGCCTGTTGTCTTAAACGTTGTACCGGGTGAGAGCCTTCAGCGCTCCCCATGTATCCGGCAAAGTAGTTAATGCCATCTGCGACAAATCTACAATAAATCACGTCAAAAAATAAATAAATAACAAAAAATAAATGAAAATAAATAATAAATGTTCCCAATAATAAATGTTACGTTGTTGTTGTTGTTTCTTGTGTCTGTTTCATTGTGTACAAATAAATAAATAAATAAATAAATAATAAATAAATGTCTCCCTCTCTCTCTTTATTTAAGAGCTGCGCTCTTGTCGGTGGAGTAATCGCCTTCATTACTCCATAGATAGGGCGTGTAGAACGGTGGTTGCCCCAATCGCCTTCCGTTCCGCAGTACACTGACCAATTTCTCAATCGGTGATGTTCTAGCTAGAGCCCTACCAGAATCCATTTTCTCGGCCTCCAACCAGTACTGATACCGCCTGCTGCCCGGCATCAAGGGTGCGCTTTTGAAGTAGCGGCGCCTACTCGCTACGTCACAAGATCGTCATACAACCTAAGTAGCATTTTATAGGTTAGCCCGTCCGAGTGAGCTACCCACTACGTTCTGCTAATCCTGTCGCTGTTTGGTCGGGGACTGCAGCTTATTTTTATATTCGCAGCTAACCATCATATCTGATGGCCGTTCCACTATCCGCCACCTGTGGACCCCGTAGATGGCCTACAGCTCAGCCTACTACAATAAATGTCAAAAATCAATATTGTTTTTCAAAATAATTGAGTGGCTCTGCTTACCCCGTTCGGGATTACTGAGTCTATTTATGTATGTATGGATGAAAATACATTTCTCCGTGGCTTTTATCCGATTTTTCACCTTTGATCAGAAAAGAAGACATAACGCCGCTATCGATGTAAACTTTGTTTATGAAACTTGGTAAATTTACATGATGAAAGTTGTCGGAGATTGAGCGAATAGGGGTGAACAGGGTAAATCTAACGCTTAACTTCGGAACTAATATAACTTGCCTCATCTTTTAAGTTATGTACAAAAAAATAAAAGTTTCTTTCCGATGCTTTCGCAAAGATTATGGGGGATGTCAAATGTTGAACTCAGATTTGGGGAAGTTGAAATTTCTTTGGTAGTTTATATTCGATTGATGAGTATTTATAATATTTAAGTATATATTGGCCGCGATTCCTGCAGACACCTCCTAATTTTATTTTAAGTTATACCCGTCATTTTCTTATCCGCCAAAAAGGAAAGGGACGGATGATTGTCAACAAGTTAATTTTAAAACGAATGAATAACCCGGGCGAATAAAATAACAATCCGTTTGACGTGCTGTCTACTTAACTCTGTCGGGTTATTGGCCGATGTAAAATTTTTAGACGGTTATTTGGAATTTTTAATAAATAAATAATAAGTCCGTGTGCTCCATAAATTTTATGCCTGTCGAGTACTCGTAAGTCTGTAAGTTCTCGAAATAATATAAAATAATAAATAATAATATAAATAAAAAATAAAAGTTTCTGTCCGATGCTTTCGCAAAGATTATGGGGGATGTCAAATGTTGAACTCAGATTTGGGGAAGTTGAAATTTCTTTGGTAGTTTATATTCGATTGATGAGTGAATATGGATGTGTATGGATATAGGAATAAGTGACGGGCACCTCGGACACTTCATATACAACTTCCAACATGATACTAGCGGATAGTCGATCCTATCCCATATACGTCTCGCTATGTAAACTTCGATAGCGCGTTTCAGGATTGCATTATTGAATGATAGCGCCATCTGTAGCATGTGGGCGGAACTAGCTGGTCAACTAGTTGGAACCCAACTACTTTATATGGTGATTTTACAGAGAAATGAATAATTCCATATACGTCCCAGGTCCCGACGTATTTCATAAAGTTATCACCTTATTTTCGTAGTAAAATTGGAAAAGTTCGAACACTAAAACTAGGTGTTGATGTTAGCAGATATAATTTACCAAGCTCTGTCATTTGAGAAAAGTTTCAGGGAAAAATGGGTTTGGGACTTTCCGTAGGTATGTGATTTTTTTGTTTGAACATACATATATACATAAACTCACGTTTATTTCCCACCGGGGTTAGCAGAAACTATGAAATTCTGCTGGGTATAGGCCTCCTATCCGGTCCTGTGTAAGTCTCATCCATTGCTTTCCGTCGTACCTCATAATACCATCCGACCACCAGGCTGGTGGTCTGCCAAATAACAATAATATAATTTAATATGTAATATTTCAAATAAGCGAATTAATATTTTAATTTAATAGGTCTACTGAAAGGATTACCAAATAAAACATTCTTCATTTGACCCGCAGAATAACTTTGCTTAAACTGTAACTACCCACGTAGCAGATTGTCTACGTCGTAGGCGGCTACGCGTGGCGTCGTAGCAGGGTCCTATTTCATTACTCCATTAAAAGTTTATTTTGGAACAGATGGTGCCTCAACCCGATATGTTGAGGCTTTGAAGTCACTTTTTTTTAAGAAGATTGTTCTAGGTACGTAATGAAAAAAGGAAAAATTTGTAATGATTGTTTTTTTTTTAACTTTGAGCACACCCCGGATATTTCATACAAACGACTTCATTTCACACAGACACTACACATTGACGTTATCATACACTCGCATAAGTGTGTGTAAAGTCTGACGCCCATACGATTGAAGACTAAATTAAGACCGACGGGGGTGAGGTAATAGCCAACCTCAGCTACAGGTGGGGAGCGGAGAGTTACCGTTGTAAACGTAGTTATTCTATGCTAGAAGGCCGCCATTTGCCATGTACTAGTTAATCTCCTTGTAACTAAATATTAAGATATTATTTTACATACATAAACTCACGCCTAATTCCCACCGGGGTAAGCAGGGATGGAATTCCATTTGCTTCGATCCTGACACACTCTTGCTTCCTCCACATTCATCAATCGTTTCATACACGCATGCTGGTTCGAAGAATAATAATATCGTACTGAACTTTTTCTAAGGACATCTCCAATTTGGTCAATGTCTCTCGAGGTCTTCCTCTGCCAGTCCTATCTTCGCTTTATATACTGCTTTCAGAATCCTGTTATTATTTATGTAACAATTATTTTGGTGCAGTAAAGTATATTTTAATTTGAATTTGGAATGATTTATTCATTATGATTGTTTTGTGCTTAATATGTTCCCGCATCTCTCTGTGAGTAGATAAGTACTTATATATAATCTACATGCAAACATAACATAAGCTCACGACTATATCCCCATTGGGGTAGTCAGAGAGTACATCCATCACAAGATGAACTAAGTACGGACACCCCAGCAAGCTTTCTGTTAGAACAACGTGATAGGTGGTGAGCCTATAATGGCCGAGCCAACAATACAATACAAATACACTTTATTGCATATATACATAAACTGCCTATATACGTCCCACTGCTGGGCACAGGCCTCCCCTCAATCAACCGGAGGGGGTATGGAGCATACTCCACCACGCTGCTCCACTGCGGGTTGGTGGAGGTGTTTTTACGGCTAATAGCCGGGACCAACGGCTTAACGTGCCTTCCGAAGCACGGAATCATCTAACTTTTTCGGACAATCAGGTGATTCAAGCCTGAAAAGTCCTTACCAAACAAAGGACAGTCTCACAAAGTGATTTCGACAATGTCCCCATCGGGAATCGAACCCGGACCTCCAGATCGTGAGCCTAACGCTCTAACCACTAGACCACGGAGCAGCTAACCAGCCAACCAGACAACTGTGTTAGTGACAACTGTACTTAAGTTAATAAGTCACTAGTACAAGTCCGGTACCGGGGTTCGAAACGTCGCTCCCCGATTGAAAAGCAAGCCGGTGTACTTCAAGCTCACAGTGAGTGTGTAAGAAAACAGCTTTAATTTTTAATGAAGTGGCGACGTCATTCGCTGGCAAACTCTTAATTATTAACTGAGGCTTTTTAAAGAACGCCGTCTAAGAGGGGTGCCTTTAAAAAGCATCGTGGATTTACTAGACTTTTAGTTACAAACAAACACACAAACTTATACAAAAGGGGCTAAAGGAAAATTAATAGTGTATCTATTAAATTAACTATCATACTATGCCATATGTTGCTATGTAGCCGTGGTAGCCCAGTTAGGAGAACGCTTGCCTCTCACTTTGAGGTCGCAGGTTCGAATCCAGCACAGACCTAAACCAATAATTATCGAATTTGTTTCCAATTCACGCTTGGATCAAAATGCTCAGCAGTGAACGAAAACATCGTGAGGAAACCCGCATTCCCCGAGAAATGCATTTTCTAGCTAGGTAATGAGAATATTCCCTCAAAACATTAACCAACCGGTACTAGCGGGCATATTTTAACCGACTTTCAAAAGAAGGAGGTTATTTAACTTGTGCTCTTGCCAGGACTCGCCTGTGTTGTCCCCCCTTGGGAAATTACGTCGCTCAAATGCCGGCGCTACTGGGATGTTTAAATATATAAACTGCTTCTCAAGACATTATTTTATCCCTCTCACCTCGATTAGGTGCCTGTGAAAAGGCAAATGTGAAAAGAAAAAAACTCCTTTAAAGATTTGCAAACGTTACACATCACGGCGAGGGCTAAAGGCGGATTGGTGTAAGGGTGTAGGGACCCTAGTCTAGAGCGATTAAAATGGCCTCATCGAAGCCATTCATCTAAGAAAGCAATATTGCTATTTGACATTTGTTTGCATTGCGCACTTACTTTATTTAAGTAAGTAATTATTTATTTTTTTACCTGGATTAACAGACCTACGGGGTATAAAGTGGAACCTTTGCCTAGGGATACCTACGGGTGAAGACCTCAACGACTGCATAGGCGGAGATGGGAGCCATCGGTACGGCAATGCAGGACGGAAGGGACAAGTCACATGTACTTTAATCTGGAACCTGACAGAGGGCAGCAGTAACTGTCAGTACTATTCAAAAGCGGACGACAGAAGTTCTAGTACGTCTTTGAAATAGACTACTCTGGGCGCCATCCCACTCGCTTCAGACAGAGTACTGCGGGGCGGAAGGCGAGAGGGAAACCACTGCTCTATTTTTCCCTAAAAAGTAGTATGGAGAAGGTTACACCGACAAGAGCATGGCTCTTAATTAGTGATGATAACCTGGATTAAAACAAGCGCGTCTATTGCAAAGTTTTGTTAATAAAAATCTCACCCGAATATGTTTTTTTTAGGTGTTTACGAAGTTTTCACTTTAACACGACCCATCCTAACCCTCTCGAACCTCCGAAAATCCAATTACTCCAAATCTGTTATAAAAAATATTACCTAAGTCGTTTATAAAAGTTGGTGTTCAGTGAAATGATCTGCCCAATATGAGGGATTACCATAAAATATGGGCACAGACGCGTGGATTGAAAATTCAATTTTTATATAAAACCGTCACACCGTCGCATCACGGGTATCCTATATCAAGTTTGCTGCCTGTTACACCGTAATGTCACACATCTTTTTTTTTGGATGTGACTTATTGTAAATTTGCTGCAGATGGCATTAACTACTTGGCCGGACAAATGGGGAGCGCTGAAGGCTCTCACCCGGTATAACGTTTAAGACAACAGGCCTGAGGGTGCACAGTTGGGCAGGAACCTAGGCTCAAAGCGTCACTATACTGACCCCGCCGACGTGGTCGACGATTTCCCTCAATCAGCGCTTGTCTCTATCGACCTACTAGGGTCGATTAATTTTTTCAAATATTTTTCCTCTCAGACGAGCCGAGGTTCGCGCCCAACTGGGCACCCCAGGCCTATTGTCTTAAACGTTGTACCGGGTGAGAGCCTTCAGCGCTCCCCATTTGTCCGGCCATGTAGTTAATGCCATCTGCGGCAAACCTAAAATAAGTCACGTCAAAAAAAATCAATTTTTTGTTACGGTACGGTATAAAAGTCAGTATAGACTGGATATTAGAGTTCCTTTGCCACCAGCAATAGATGCGGGCGCGCCATGTTTTTCTTTAATAAAAATCGCTTCCATACAAAATATGCGTGAAAAGATTTTAAAATTATAATACGAGTTCCTTTCAAATTAATGATTTGGTGTAATATTATATTTTCGTAGTCACTGGATGAGCTCGGTGGCGCAGCTGTAAACGCGCTCGGTCTGCGATTGTTGGAGTTAAGAAACTTTCGCAAAGGCCGGTCTTAGGATGGGTGACCACAAAAAAAAATGTTCATCTCGAGCTCCTCCGTGCTTCGGAAGGCACGTTAAGCCGTTGGTCCCGGCGGCATTATCAGTCGTTAATAACCATGAATCCGCACTGGGCCCGCGTGATGGTTTAAGGCCCGATCTCCCTATCCATCCAGAGGGAAGGCCCGTGCCCCAGCAGTGGGGACGTTAATGGGCTGATGATGATGATGAGTAATCTGTGGTTCTGTGGCATAGAATAACCTGTGGTTCACCTGCTTGCTTCTTCTTCTCATCTCTCTCTTCTTCTCATCTCTCTCTTCTTCTCATCTCTCTCTTCTTCTCATCTCTCTCTTCTTCTCATCTCTCTCTTCTTCTCATCTCTCTCTTTTTCTCATCTCTCTCTTCTTCTCATCTCTTCTTCTTATCGCGAGGAGCGCCGGATCAAACCCCGGTACCAAAGTCACACCAATGAATTTATTTCAAGTGCAGTTTTTACTGACAATTGGCTCGATTATAGACGACGATACGGCTCACCACCTATCACCTTGGTCTAACAGAAAGCTCGGTGAATTGTGAGTACTTAGTTCTTTTGCGATGTATGTACCTTCCTTTATTTGGCTTGGACACTGACGGCTAAATCTTTTTATTTATTTATTTCAAATAAGGAAACAAACAGCTTAAATTAGGTAAATCACCTGATTGTTCGAAAAATAAGATGATACCGTGCTTCGGAAGGCACACTAATCCGTTGGTCCCGGACTACTAACCTAACCCGCGACGGTCTCCGTGGTCCAGTGGTTTGAGCGTTGGACACACGATCCGGAGGTCCCTGGTTCAAATCCCGGCGGACATATGACAAAAATCACTTTATGATCCCTAGTTTGATTAGGACATTACAGGCTGGTCAACGGACTGCCGAAAGTAAGATGATCCGTGCTTCGGAAGGCACGTTAAGCTGTTGATTCCGGTAACTACTTACTGATGTAAGTAAGTAGTCGTTACACGAGCCATGTCAGTGGCTGCAAGTTGTCATTGATTATTTGCGTCTCTGCCCACACCATTAGGGATTGAGGGCGTGAATTCATATATGTACTAATCATTTATAGATACCCAGGTATAGATTTCCGATAAGTAATTTAAATTTGCTTTTTTTAATTAGCTGAAACATATTTCCGAAGCTTTCAGGATGAAAAACACGTGTTCGCTTTTACCCCGAAACACCTACTTTACTTTTTTGTAAAGAAAACAAATCTTATTCAGTTTGTTTTCACTGAAATCTCAAAAAGGTCTGATAAGAGGATTAAGTTGCAAAGGATCTCTTTATAAGTCCAACACGAAGCTTTAGAAGGTTTTAATTTATAATATTGGTTCCTTTTTCAATTGCTACCTAACGCGTAAGTTAGAGCAAGACACAGTCAGTGCGCTCTCCCCCTTAGGCACTTGTCTCACCGGCAACGATTAACGAGTAACAAGAGAGCTAGAACTAGAAACGAGTTAGCGAGACGCGGGGAGCGAGTGAGTAATTCCGATATTTGTGTAGCTCGGCTATAAGCGAGTGTGCGAGTGAGGCGGGAGATTACTCGCATCACTCGCTCGCGGCAGTCAAGCCGTACAGTCAGTCTTGCAGCCTCATACTCGATCGCTTGGCGAGTATTAGTGATGTTCCGAATATCCGTATCCGTATCCGCGGATATCCGAGATAAAAGAAAAATCCGTATCCGTATCCGTGTCCGTTACTTTTCACGCGGACCTTTACGGATCTTTTTCAGGTGATTAAGTTGAATTATTAAATAAAAAAACTATAAAATTGTATTCAGATTGTTTTACCATAACCAAAACAAAAGTACTACCCGCGCAATGCAAGTTAAAACGTGTCCTGCCTGACGTTGCGGCGAGCGAAGAAGTCAACTATCGTTTCAAGGTCGCGGGCGCCGACACCAATCGAATAATATCGAATAAGAAAATAAAGATCCGTATCCGTATCCGTATCCGCGGATCTTTACACTAAATATCCGTATTCAGATCCGTATCCGCGGATATACATTTTTAACGATCCGGCACATCACTAGCGAGTATCGCCGAGTGAAGCGAGTGCTGCCGGCAGTGTGAACAGTCAGCGATCAACTGTTTATATTATGCATCTCTTTTATTCACACGGAAAGTACCTATATCTATTGTACGTTTCTTGAGCGAGAAAATAGCCGATTGTTAGTCGTTTTCTCGTCGTTGGTGGGACAACTGCCTTAGTGGCTAACGACCTTTTTTTTAATAATAATAATATTATCCCTAGTTTGGTTAGGACGTTACAGGCTGATCACCTGATTGTCCGAAAGTAAGATGATCCGTGCTTCGGAAGACACTATAAGCCATTAGATTCATTTATTTCACATTTAGTTATACAACACATTTTAGACACAATATAAAACGGTAACAACATAAATATATGATTGTCGAAAATGATAACAAATGAATGTTAACAGAGAAGATAATAAATTAAATTAAAATGTCAAAAGATAATAAATCAATACAATGTCATTGGTCCCGGTTACTACTTATTTCCGGCCAAGTAGTTAAAGCCATCTGCGGCAAAAGTCACGTCAAAAAAAAACAAGAAGTTACTACTTACTGATGTAAGTATGTAGTCGTTACGTGAGCCATGTCAGAGGCCTTTTAATAACCCTGACACCGGGGTTGATGAGGTTGGTATTCCACCTCACAACCCACACGATAAGAAGAAGAATATTATTTTTTATTATACTTAAGTACATAACTATCCCACTTGGCTGATATTTTTCTTAGTAAGTAGGATATTGGAATAAAAGTGACGATGCGATTGACGATGGAACACGTTTGCATATAAAATGCTATTTTATTCTAACCATGGAAAGGTCCACATTGTAATTCCCATGGAAAACAGCTACGAGTAGTGAATCCTACAGCTGTCCGTATATATTCCCGTTCCCGCTTATTGATTGAATTCGATTATCATTGGTCTTATAGACTGCGGGACTTTCCAAACGGCTTTCCCCAAAAACACGATAGATGGCGTTGTTAAGTTTTTTCTTCGTTTAACTTCTAATTTCATGGATAACAGACATAATAATATGCATCGTTTATATTTATTTTTGGGTATAAACGATGACCAGGAACTTGTAATTGTACACCAAGGTACAATTACAACTTCCACCCATTATTATTTTGAACAAAATAAAGAGAAGCAATATAGGTAGCAACATCATTCTATACATAATGGTGATCCAAATATCAAGCAACAATTAGTTTTATATAATATGCTTTTTCCATTACATTACATTTTTGAATAATTATGTACTGAAGTCACGTCTTCTTTTTGTTACAAATAAACCTTACAAAACTTTTTTTACGTAGTTTCTAAGTTCCCTCTTGCCCTATTACTGCCCTATTTTTCCCTAAAAAAGTAGCATGGAAAATGCTGCACCGACAAGAGCGTGGCTCTTAAATTGATGATGATGAGTTTCTAAGTTGAGGTGTATGTAGGTACCTGCACATACATACGAGCGATGCGACAACGCATTTGTGAATCAGTCAATAAACTACCGGTCAACTGTCATTACGTGTTTCATTTTTATCAGCAGTTTATAAGTAAGTACTAAAAATAACATTTAAGTAGGAAGTTGACAATAACTTCAGACCCAGAGTAAACCTGAAGAAAATAGAAAGGATTTATAATTTTCTTTTACTGTTTTTAGGGTCTCTAGGCCTTCAAGTAGTGGCAAAAAGGTGTAGAGCTCATTTAGCTTAGTTTTTCTATGACAAAAATAATAATTTCGGTCACCGAATGGCGTGGCTACATTTACGCCATATACTTACTGTCGCCGAGCTAAGGTCCCAACACACTTAATAAAGACAACATTCCACAACCCATAAGTCTCAACGCGCGGTAAGAATTAGATCTGTCAAAAGTACGGAAGCTAGTGTTGTGACGCACATTAGCACAGTGATGTGTCAGTCGAGATTAGCCCCATCGATTCTTTTCTATTTAACATTACCTTCACCTACACCTTACCGAGCTTCTGTTTACCCGATTACTCTAGCTATAGAGGTGGCCAATCAGCACGTACTTCCGAACCCCGATACCGACCCCGCTGGCGTGGTCGACGATTTCCCTCATTCAGCGCTTATCGCTATCGACCCACTAGGGTCGCTTAACTCTTTCAAATATTCTTCCTCTCAGACGACGCCCTGAGGCGAGGTTCGCGCCCAATTGGGCACCCTCAGGCCTGTTGTTTTAAATTTTGTACCGGGTGAGAGCCCTCATCGCTCAGTAGTTAATGCCATCTGCGGCAAATCTACGATAAGTCACGTCAAACAAAAGAGCTTTCTATTAGAAAAAAAACAACAAGATCTTTACTTGTGGATTGAAAGTATTTGAATACATACCTACTTCCGGAGTTTCACCCGATTGGTTACAAAATTCCGGATGTAAATGAAAAATGTTTTATTACCAGAAAACAATAGGTACAATAAGGCCCCTGAAGTAGGATGGGTACTTATATTAAAAATATATCTAAATGAAAAGAGGTTCCCAAACTAGGCGGAGCCTGTTTCTTGGGAACCGTAGAACCGGATCGTGTAAGGGTTCCGTTTTATTATAAAGTTTATTGACTCCTTAGCATGATATTTTAATTAATTGGTTGAAATTAGAAGCTCCTTTGTGGGGCTCATTCTATAGACACGCATTACAATACAATACAATACAAATACACTTTATTGCACCAAAATAAAAAGAAATAATTACAAAAAGTCTCTTAACTAAGTACATGGCAAATGTCGGCCTTATCGCTTAAAGCGATTTCTTCCAGACAACCATAAGGTGAGGAAAAAGGTAAAAAAAAAATTGAAAGATTGCGGGTACAAACTATGCATACAACTTAACAACAAATACATGCAAATAAATATATAACATACTTACAAATATAATATATACCTAACCTATATACATAACCTAGCATATATACCTACTTATATAAATAGTACACACAAAATACCTAATAATAAGCAACTCAAGAGATTCAGACGATGACACTTCATTATAAAAACAGAACATTATAAAAATAGAAAAAAAAAAGGATATAAGAGTAACCTCGGAGTACATTCAAGACACATTTGACATTTGACACAAGCATTTTATAGATTCGTTTATAGACAGACACATAAAGGGGCATTAGACCCATTGCCGTCCAATAAAATGCTCTTTATATACTCTTGAGGTCAAAAGGAAGCCGTGAACGTTTGACTCTCATTATGAGGTCGCAGTTTCGAATCCTAGCACGGGCCTAAACCAATGATTTTCTAATTTGTTTACAAATCCATGTTTGGATCTTAAATGATTATCACGTGCTCAGCGGTGAAGTTAAACATAGTGAGGAAATCCAAATTCTCGAAAAATCCGTTTCCGCCGTTTATCCTGTGTTTGCAATAAAGTATTTGTAATGTTATAAGCAGCAAATCACTACAAGAACAATGCAATTTAATTTACAATGCTTCAATAATGAAAACGACGTCTTCTCTGTATTATTCTGTCGCAAGGGCCCCTACACACAAAGCCGGCGGGTCGCGGCGCCGCCGCCGGCTTTAGCCGGACGTATAAGCCGCGAACTCATGCCAAAAAAACCCGCCGAGCATTATTCCAGTAGCGACAGTTATTAATTCAGGTAAGTGTAGAATGTTAGTGAGATGAGAGTGCATATTTTACATTACTTTTACTTTTTTTTACTTAGGCGTACATACTGCGATCAGATTTAGGATGTGTTGAAGAAAGACCAGGGAGGTTAAAAAGGCCACATCGAAGCAAGTCACCTATCTATGAAAGCAATATTGCTATTTGACATTTGTTGGCATTGCGCACTTACTTTTATATGCGCAAATGTCAAATTGCAATATTGCTTTCTTAGATGAATTGCTTCGATGTGGCCATTTTAACCCAATAGTCAAGAGTACTCTAAACTAGTGCGTGTATGAAGTCTTTGATGAGAGTGGAAGAAGCAAAAGTGGTGTGTCGGGATCGTAGCAAGTGGAATTCCGTGGTCTGCCTACCCTAAAGGGAAATAGGCGTGATCATATGTATGAATAATTGTGCATACTTTGCTGTTGAATGTCGATAACGATGAACAATGATCTTATTTTGATAATGGAAAAAAATATAACGGTTTGGTTTGCATCGGCGTGTTTGCACCGGAGCCTACCCGCCGACATTGTGTATAGGACCCTTAACAGTTCACCAGTACAACGTTTCATTCAATCTAGTCATCGTAAACATTTTACGCCTCCACAATGCTCTAGAGTTGTATTTTAACGTAAATTAAATTGCGATCCTTCTCGTCTTGTTGGAGATAGGTACTTAGTGAATGATTTTTTAGAATGCAAAGAAACTATGTAGGTCGTTTTAATTTTAAAATGTTTGCGGCAAATGTACATTAGCCTTACGGAAACACATAACGTCGCCTTAAAGTAAAAAAAAACATGTAAGCGCCTTTTTAAAAAATAACATTCTGATGTGATTTTTTTCAACACTCGTTTCCTTTCAAAGAGGGATTTACCAGGTTACGTTCACCAAAAACAATATAGATGGCGTTGTACAGTTTTTTTAAACGTGATAATTACCTATTTTCTCATTACCCGGTTAGGTACAATGGTACAATGTAATGGCAGAAGCATGTAATATATAAAGCGACAGTTAGTGGTAGGGCTGGCAGAGGAAGACCTAAAAGGCCGTACATTGACCAAATTGGAAATGCCCTTAGAAAAGGTTCAGTGCGATCCACTCTAAACCGGTGTGCGTGTATGAAACGATTGATGAATGTGGAGGAAGCAAGCAAATGGAATTCCATAGGCTCTGCCTACCCTGGTGGGAAATAGGCGTGAATGCATGTATGTATGTATACATGTATGTATAATTGACACTAGACTAGTAACAAGTAGAGTCCTTGGGCATTTAAAACGACTCCAGTAGGCTCTGCACGGTAACCGCGCCTTGCGCGGCGCGAATTATATCGAGGCCTTCGACCAATAGCCGTTTGACGTCCATCTACGTAGATAGCATTCGTATCGTTTATTGGTCGAAGCGGTCAATATAATTCATGCCGCGCGCGGTGCGGTCGTCATGAAGACCCGTCAGATATTTATAGCCGAGGCGATGATTCATCGCCAAAAAACCGGACGCTTATGACGTCACTCGCTCGTATAGAAGCCAGTTTTGGTAGTGTTGTGACGGGGTTCATTAGCTCAGTAGGTTAGAGCACCGATACGTAATAGGGTAGTGTAGTAAGTAGGTAGTTCAGAATTCAAATTTTGAAACACATTCAAATTCAGAATTCGTTTGAATTCGTTATTCAGGGATATTAAGAAAAAATAGAAGCTGGTATTAAAGTAATTTTAGGTCAAGCATTATAAGATCTTGTAACAACTTGTAGTTCTGCCCACCCCGATATGGAGTAGTGTCCACACAACAGAAAAGGTTATTTTTGTGTCTATTTGCCAGTTTTGTATTATGACTATGCTAGTAGACCGTTCTGGCAAGGTTAAATAAAAAATAGTACACTGCCTACCCTGAAAAGACGTACATTTTAATCTACATGATACTGCTTAGTAGCTGCAATAACAATACTATAGTACTTATTGGTAGGTACTTATCCTTTTCGCTGTTTGAACGTAAACAACCATGACTCATCACTATTTGCCTGACGCAATTATGACGTCACATCGTGGGTAGAGAAGCGAGTTTTTGGCCCGTATTCATAAGACTCGTTAGCTCAGTAGGTTAGAGCACCGATATAAACTAAGCTTTGATCATCGGGGGGCGGGGGTTCAAATCCCTCACGAGTCAGACTTTCTCTTTTTGTGTTTGGATATTTTCCGTGGTGTAAAGTTTCATAAAGGGACTGTTATGTCTGGCCAAGTAGTTCATAAGCTACTTGACAACGTAGTCAAATGAGATACTTTTCACGAAACGTCAAAACGAAAGCTTTCTTTGGAGTTTGTATGGAAATACAGTCCTGTGACTTAAAGCGGTCAAACGTCATACACATTGTTACTTAATTCATAAATAAAATTCGAAAATTAGTTGAAAAGTATAATGAGATTGCCATTTTAGCCATCTTAGACTTGCTTCTATTTCTAGATTTGCATTTTATAATTTATCGTTGTTTGACTCAGTCAAATACCCTATTGTATGAAATCGGGGTTTTGTCGAAACATATCAGAATATATTATTTGACAAAAGGCATAATTTGAAATTTTTTTGGAAGGAGGAATGTGAATAGGCTAGTTTCCAGCTAGTCAAATCAGTTACTTTTTACTAACGTCAAAGCACAAAATTATTATGGAATTCGTTATGAAAAAGCAGCCTTTATTTTTATTTTTTATTATTATTATTATTTATTTTATGGATTAAAATTCATAAATAAGTTACTTAAATAGAAAAATTAAAACGTTTTTGTCACCTTTAAATCCGTCTTTGCGTTCGTGTTTACTAATTAAAGACAAATCTAGAACTAACGAAAAACATTTTCTTTTTTCTATTTAACTTATTTATGAATTTTAATCCATAAAATAAATAATAATAATAATAATAAAAATAAAGAAATAATATAAATAAAAAAGTTAAGTACATAATAAATTTTAATTCATTTTAATTTTATTTTTTTTGCTACACCGGCAAGAGCGTTGCTCTTAAATTGATGATGATGATGAATTTTAATCAAGAAAAACATAACAATAAGTTCAACATCTTATCACGTTTTGCTCTGACGCCACTGTGTGCTTTTTTCATATACTTAAAAAGTAACTGATTTGACTAGTTGGAAACTAGCCTAGTTTCCCTTTATACAATACAATACAATACAAATACACTTTATTGCACCAAACTAAAAATAAATAATTATTTATTTATTTTATTTTGGTATGTGTATTTAATACTTGAACAACTAAACAGTCAGTCATTCTTACGATACAGCTTAAATACATCATAAGCTTGGGTTAACCTTTTGTAAAGCTATTGTAATTTAGCCGAGGGTCTAATGTGAGCTTACCTTAATCCTTCAACTACCTTGCGCATGTGTATAACAATGATATTTAATTAGTATAGGCACTAGAGTCGTAATTAAGTATATATCCTAAAATAATAGCCCCGATAGACACCATCAAATTTTATTTTAAGTTATACCTGTCATTTTCTTATCCGCCAAAAAGGAAAGGGACGGATGAACATTCGCAAAAAGGCAGATTCTCAAAAACACAGATTCAGAAAAGGACAGATTCTTAAAAGGACAGATTCTCAAAAGGACAGATTCACAAAAGGACAGATTCTCAAAAGGACAGATTCTCAAAAGGACAGATTCTAAAAAGGACAATTATTGTACAGTTGCACACCAAATAGTTGCCTAA
Organism: Pectinophora gossypiella; assembly: GCF_024362695.1. Lineage (NCBI taxonomy): Eukaryota > Metazoa > Arthropoda > Insecta > Lepidoptera > Gelechiidae > Pectinophora > Pectinophora gossypiella. The sequence continues at coordinate 5,806,152 of NC_065424.1, forward strand.
ACTATGAGTATGCCTCTCTCGAATTCAATCTCGATGCCTCAAACAAGATGTGTTGTAATGCGATAATTATGTTCATGTCATTATGTCCCATGCTTGTTTATTGTGGAAACGTGTATGGGGGTAGAACAATAGAATTGCGGTTCAAACGTGTATTATTTAGTATTCTATGGTCTTGCTTGAAATTCAGTAGGGGAATACTTTACGGGGAATGGAAAGTACAACTGGCAGCGAACGAATTTGAATTAATAAAACGTATATTATTCGGGAACAGCCTCGGTGGTCTAGTGGTTAAAGCGTTAGAATCACGATCTGGAGGTCCGGGTTCGATTCCCGATGGGGACATTGTCGAAATCACTTTGTGAGACTGTTCTTTGTTTGGTAAGGACTTTTCAGGCTTGAATCACCTGATTGTCCGAAAAAGTAAGATTATTCCGTGCTTCGGAGGGCACGTTAAGCCGTTGGTCCCGGCTATTAGCCGTAAAATCACCACCACCAACCTGCAGTGGAGCAGCGTGGTGGAGTATGCTCCATACCCCCTCCGGTAGATTGAGGGGAGGTCTGTGCCCAGCAGTGGGACGTATATAGTCTGTTTATGTGTTATGTTAAATTATTCGGGTCGGGAGCCATAGTAGCTCAGTTGAAGGGTAAAGCCGGGTGAGAGCCCGGAGAGATATTTTTTACGAAACGTCAAAACAAAAGTTTTCTTTGAATTTTGTATTATGGAAAAATACTGTCCTGAGACGTCATCAACAAATCGGTCAAACGTGGTACCTATTGTTACTTAATCCATAAATAAAATTCGAAAATAAGTCGAAAAGTAAAATGAGATTGATTTTTGATCATCTTAGACTGGCTTCCATTTCTAAATTAGCATCTTATAATTTATCTTTGACCCAGTCAAATACCCTATTTTAGAGTTGTCTACTTCGCTATCTATGTCCTTTATGTAGTTCGCACCAGACTGTATTATATCCTGCCTGACAGATAAATGATTGTGTCGTATACAGCCATAAGCAATATAATGTACCCACTTTAGGACTCTGTCGCAACATATTGGACATTTAGTGAGACTTACAGTTCAATTTGTCAAAAAAGTTAATGTGACATGGTACCCAAGTGTATACATACGTATTATCGTAACCGTACTAGGTTCAAGATAAATTATGAAATTCTAATTTCTTAATAAAGACAAATCTAAACCTAACGAAAAACATTTCCTTTTTTCTATTTAATAACTTATTTATGAATTTTAATCCAGAAAAACGGAATAATTAGCGCGACATTTCTTCACGATTTTCTACGAAGTCACAGGTTGCTTTTTCATACAAATTTCACAGTAATTTCGTGTTTTGGTGTTTAGTGAAAAGTAACTGATTTGACTAGTTGGAAACTAGACAAATGTTACCTATCAAGGATCCTATATACTTACATAATCTTTTCCCTTATTTACTTAAAATATCCAATAAAACAATTTATTATTTGTAATATTTTATAATATTGTTTCAATAATTCTGTTTACGTGACAAAGTTAATCTATTTTATACAATTTCACTTTATAATTTAATGACAAATGTTAACGTTATATTAGAAATACACTTATAAAGTGAAATATACTCGTTAGCATTATATTTCGAAATCTATTTATTTTTATCCACCAGAAGATTGTCATTTTACGATTTCTTCTATAAATATATTTCTTTATTTCTCCTTTTATAAATATATTTCTAACTAAACAAATACTTAGTACATAACAAGGTACTTTCCAGGTTACGTTCCCTAAAAACAATGTAGATGGCGTTGTACTGATTTAATATAAAAATTACCTATTTAGCATTACTGCTATTTTGTCAGTTAACATTGCAACCTACCGCGCAAATGTTAAATTGCAATAGTACTTATTCCTTTTTAAATGAATTGCTTCAATGCGGCCTTTTTAAACCACCAGGGGGGTAAAAATGGCCACATCGAAGCAATTCACACACATTTGCGCATATTAAAGTAAGTGCACAATGCAAACAAATGTCAAATAGCAAAATTGCTTTCTTAGATGAATTGCTTCGATGAGGCCATTTTAACCCCCCTGGTCTTCTAAGATATTATAATGAAGAATGAAGTGGCGATATGAGGGAGATGGTCTTATTAAAATGAAGTTTTTCTAAACAGTCGTCTGTCGCCGCGACTCTTTTTGCTACTGCTGCTTGTAACTTGCTTCGCTTGGTTGCTCTGAAACGAAGAAATATTATTATCACGAAAAATATTACCTTAAATAATAAATAGTGGTATATGTCTCTCGTATGAGTTGAGATCTGTGACAGACCTCATCAACCCTGGTGTCAGGATTACTGTGAAGCTGCCAAAGGCCTCTGGCACGGCTCATGGGTAACAACTATTTCCTAACATCATCTCCCTAGTATTATCAGGTCCGGTACTTTTACAGAAGCGACTGCCGGTCTGACCTTCCAACCCACGAACGGGAAACCGGCCCAATATAGGGTAGGATACATACCTCCGAAAATGCATATCTCGGGAATGTGGGTTTTTTTGTGAGTCAAGCGTAAAGTAGAAAAAATATATTTAAAATAATAAAAAGCGTTCTATGGTTTGTATCGCTCCCTGTATAGCATAGAAGCGAATTAGGCGCCGCGATTCGGAGCTAACATACTTACGTGGTATTTTTCTACTTTCTCGACCTTCCACCCCGCAAAGGGAAAACCACTTCTGAAGACACGTTAAGCAATTGGTCCCGGTTACTACTTACTGATGTAAGTATGTAGTCGTTACGTGAGCCATGTCGGCTCAATAATAACGTTGACACCAGGGTTGCTGAAGTTGGTAATCCACCTCACAACCCACGTCCATTACCACAAAAGACCCATACATACCTTACCCATACTACCTTAACCCAAAAACAATTTAAAATTATTTCTTGGTGCTAAAATTATTACTTTTAGGAATAAAAAAAAATATGGATGAATTTAACGTGTGGCACAATTATATTAATGATGATGTGTTTGTTATTTATTTTACTTTCAAACATAGGCTTAATTAGTTGTTACTAAATAGATCTAATAAAAAAAAATAAAACTAACAAACTTTGTCGGCCCCTTTTTAATGCAACATGGTTTTTAACTGTATTTATGACCGCAGTTATTGAAAGGTAATTCGCGATATCATAATAACAGCAAATAGTCTTCGCCCCTCACAGAGGGATCAACGGATAGCTATCCCTCCGTTCTTCAGGGGTCCCCAGAGGGTCTTATGTGGAAAAATGTGGCTCGGATAGTTCTAAACTATCGCAGGCCAGTGTTAAGTTTGTTACAAAGATGTAGGAAAAAAAGGAGTAAGTATTTGTGGTAAGGAAACAAAAATGAAAAAATGATATTTGTTGACGTGTAATATTCATTATGAATAAAGAATTGAATTGAATGGAATCGGATTTTAAAAAGACGGTCAACTGCCGTCATCCCTCCGCCGCCGCAGCGTAGGTAGGCCACAAGCATAGAATAAGGAATAACCTACTTATAGAAAGGCAACTCTCCGCTCCCCACCAGCGTCTGAGATAGATTTACCTCACCTCCCCTCAAACACAGTTTAGACTTGAATAGTATGACGTCGGACGTTACACAAACAGATCCGTGTGTAAGATAACGTCAATGTGTAGTGTCTGTGTAAAATGAGGTTGTTTGTATGAAGTGTCCGGGGTGAGCCACAAGGTAGACCAATGACCTTGAAGATCGCGGGAATACGCAGAGGAATTCAATATTCAATATTATTCAATATTCAATATGCAAATAAAGAATATTGAATATTGAATGTAGGTACATGATGTTAGTGACATCGTAACGTAAACTTTGAGGGATGATTCAGACCATGATTACGAGTTGATATCAAGTGGAATTTTCCGTCGCAAAAGTATGTCGCAAACATGAAAATAAAAAAAACCCTAAAATGTTCATGAATTTTCCGACAGGAAATTCTACTTGATATTAACTCAGAGTTATGGTCTGAATCATCCCCCTCAGTATGCGTTACGGTGTCACTAACACCTACACGTACTTGTGTATGGCTACCTGTACGTGCCTGTACGAGGTGTAAGTGACATCCTAACGAACACTAACGGGGATGATTAAGCTTATTATTCTGCGTTAGTATCAAATTATTTCCATCTCAAAAGAGTAGAAAAAAAAATTAAAAAAAAAAAACAAATATAAGTCATGAATTTTGCGACGGAAAACTCCACTTGATATCAACTCAGAATCATGGTCTGAACCATTCCCCTCAGTATTCATTACGCTGTCACTAACACCCTGCGTAATTATGATCGAAGACTCATAAGCTAAGTCCAAGTCCATTTTTCCTACCTCCTCGGCGCCAAGCTAAGAGCACCCGGCGGACCCGTTATCGCCTGCTCTACTTTCAATGTCCTGGACTACGCTGCAGAGACACACAGACTAAAAGACATTGTATTTGTACAGACACTATTAGGCTAGTTTCCAACTAGTCAAATCAGTTACTTTTTACTAAACGTCAAAACACGAAATTACTATGGAACTTGTACGAAAAAGCACACTGTGACGTCATAAACAATCGTCATAAAATGTCAGACTTATTGTTACGTTATTCTTGATAAGTGGAGTAAGGGGAGAACAGAAAGAACACCTATATCCGGCCCAACTGCCAACCTCACCTGCGCGCGTCGGTGCTTCATTATGAGTCGCTGGCGGCGGTGTCCACTGGACGCCGCGGTGCTCCCTGCTAGATAACGGACGAGGCTCTGGCGACCGAGCAATGGCGGTATAACCATACCACCGGTCGGGCAACCGACCGTAGAGGCAACAGCGGCCTTGCAGTTTAAATAACTTCAAAAATGTCTGGGGCAGAAGGCAACGGGAAACCACTGCTTCTATTTTCCCAAGAGAGTCAGCATGAAGGGTCCTCGCAACCCTGATGCTGACCACGATCCTCAGATATGAGGGACCGACCCAAGAGAGAGAGATTCTTGATAAAAATAAATAAAATAAGTTAAACAGAAATGGTTTTCGTTAGTTTTAGATTTGTCTTTATCAGAATTTCATAATTTATTTTGAACCTATTACACGACCGGTTTGTTAAGTATTCTTCAATATTCTTTCTTTATTTGCACACTATGATGGTGTACAAGTTGGTAAGTTATATTATGAGGTTTAGTACTTACACAAGTGTGAGGTATCCCAGAATCCCAGCACGGGCCCGCCTACCTAACCTGAAGATTTGATAGGACCGATTTTTTACAGAAGCGACTGCCTGTCTGACCTTCCAACCCGCGAAGGGGAATCCAGCCCAATACAGGTTAAGTCACATACCTCCGAAAATGCATTTCTCGGGAATGTGGGTTTTTTTGTGAGTCAAGCGTGAAGAAGAAAAAATATATTTGAAATAATAGAAAGCGTTCTATAGTTTATATCGCTCCCAGTATATCATAGGAGCGAATTAGGTGCCGCGCTTCGAAGCTAGGATACGTGGTATTTTTCTACTTTCTCGACACTAAATCTAAAACAAGTACGAGTCCGACACATTGTCGTATAAGAGCTACGGCCTGTCGTAAAACAGTAGTCCACTCGTAAAGACGTTGTTACAACTGTCACCGTTTCAAATGGTACTCCTAAAATAGTTGAAGTTTTCTTTAAGGTTTTCAAAGATAACAAGAGAGCACTTGTAGCTCAAAAACAGTGTATTAGAGCCATCTGTAACAAAGCACCTTATATTTCGTGTCGTCCGCTGTTTGTAAACTTACGAATTTTGACAGTCCCTTGTATGTACATACTAGAAGTATTTAAATTTGTTAAAAAGCATGGACATTTGTTTAAGACAGCAGCTGATATTAATCCTAGAAGGAGACGGCTACCACAGGATCTAGCAAAGGACTACTGTCCAAAAACTACACTTTGTTTAGAAAGTCCTCATAACATGTGCATAAAAGTATACAATAAGATACCTGATAAATTTAAAAACGGACGCACTAAAGTTGTGACTTTTAAATTACGCGAATGGCTTATTACTAATGGTTTTTATAGTATTGGAGAATTTTTGAAGTTTCGACATTTGCATGCTAATAATAATTAGCAGGATAGAGATGCTGTAACACTGCTTTATACCATATTGTGATAGGAGGATATGTGTTGTGTGACAGGTAGGTACAGAGGTACCTACCTATCGTAAGCGAATAAATGATTTCTGATTTCAAGTAGTATTCTTTAACGGGTCTTGCGTAGTATGTGAGCCGTGGTACCCCTGTTGGTAGAACGCTTGCCTCTCACTTTGAACTTTGAACCAATAATTGTCGAATTTGTTTTCGAATTCATGTTTGGATCATAAATAATTATCACGTGCTCAGCGGTGAAGAGAAACATATTGTGAGGAAACCCACATTCCCGAGAAATGCACTTTCACACCTGTATTGGACTGGTTTTCCCTTCGCGGGTTGGAAAGTCAGACAGGCAGTTGCTTCTGTAAAAACCGGCCCTGTCAAATCTAGTAGGCAAGCGGACCTGTGAAAAACGGGATAATGCTAGGAAGGTGACTTAGTATGTGAAGTCTATTTAAGGATTAATGCGAAGATTAATGCGTTCTATGTTATCATCACTAATTTAAGAGCTATGCTCTTGTCGGTGTAGCATTCTCAATGCTACTTTTTTATGGAAAAACAGGGCAGTGGTGTCCCTCTTGCCTTCCGCCCATGCACTATGCTATTTTCGCACCCAAAAAGTATTTTTCTTTTGAAACATATTCTATTTTACTGTCGTGCGGGTTGTGAGGTGGATGATTAATCATCAACCCTGGTGTCAGGGTTACTATTGAGCCGCCATAGGCCCCTAACATGGCTCATTTAACAGCTACATTTGTCCGTTTGTCTGTCTTGTGTTAGTCTTATTGTTTTATATCCTGTTCTGTGTACAATAAACTGTTAAATAAATAAATACTTACTTAAGTAAATATGACTCGGGACTGCTCATTGTATACAGGGTGTTAGTGACATCGTAACGAAAACTTAGGGGGATAGTTCAGACCATGATTTTCACTAATGATTAAAATTTTCATGAATTTTCCGATAGAAAATTTCACTTGATATCAACTCAGAATCATCGTCTGAATCATCCCTCTCAGTATTCGTTACGGTGTCACTAACACCCGTAGGTACTTGTACTGCCTGTACGTACGGTCACGAATACTAATATGTACACACTTTGATACCATGTCACATTACATTTTTTGACAAACTAAACCGTATGTCACATTAAATGTCAAATATGATAGTGTGACAGGGTTTTAAAGTACATGATATTACTCATGACTGTACTTGTAGTCAGTTACATCGTAACGAAAACTTTGAAGGATGATTGTAATTTTCCATAGATATAATATACCTTACTTTTTGATTCCTATAAATACTGCCACACACGCTCCTTGTTAATCTCGCGTCTCTAAGCACGTGTCTCGTTAGTGTAAAGGACAATCCGGCACTGATTAAACCTAAACGAATCCCTTATTACTTCGGAAAACCCGTCGTGAAACCTGATCTTTACTGTAACTCCCAAGATGTGTAGAATCGGCACGTGCCGATACTCATTAGTTAGCTACCGTCATAGAATAAAGAATAGTACAGCGCGTAGAACGGCAAAGGAGAACGCGAACCCAGACGCGCAACAGGAGCCGCATGCGCCCATGAAGTCATCATCATCATCACCAGCCCATTAACGTCCCCACTGCTGGGACACGGGCCTTCCCTATGGATGGATAGGGAGATCGGGCCTTAAACCACCACGCGGGCCCAGTGCGGATTAGTGGTTATTAACGACTGCTAATGCAGCCGGGACCAACGGCTTAACGTGCCTTCCGAAGCACGAAGGAGCTCGATATGAAAACTTCATTCTATGACCGGCCTTTGCAAAAGTTGCTTAACTTCAACAATCGCAGTCCGAGCGCGTTTCTCGTATCTCCCTATCCATCCATAGGGAAGGCTCGTGCCCCAGCAGTGGGGACGTTAATGGGCTGGTGATGATGATGATGACACATATTCGAACGAATATATGTTTATTGTGTACTTAAGTAAAAAATGCACGTTTAGGTAACTAGTAAAGTAATATATAAATCTCGGAGTTAACTAGTGTGAAGGTTGAAATTGCTTTGCATTCGCCAGTTTGACAATATTAGGTTCGGTTTCACTCAACGCTCATCACATGTCATGCTCAACATTCAGACGGTTTCTGGCTTTTGTTTTTAATGTAACAAGAGTTATGATACTATTTCGTGCCATCCCATGTTACCGTCCTAGAATCTCCGTTTTACCCCTGAGGGGATAATTACGCCCAGGTTAGGAACCACTGCACTAATGTTTAAGCACACACACCAGCTGTCTATCTCGCTCGAACTTACGCGGAAAGGCGGGACACCCGTTAACACGTTCACTGTGCATGAACCACCTATGAGGCAATAAATTTGAAACACGTACGTGCATGTCCCATATGTGGGGCACTAGGGAAAACGGAAAAACCCGACAAGAGACTTTTCAGATTGTTTTTTCCTTGCCATAGTGTGTCTATGTACATAAATTGCAATGTGTTTATCGAAAATATAGCATTGCACGTGAGGGGTCGATACCTAATTTTCAGTTACACAGTAAACTCCTCCGAATGAATATATAACCCCGGTGCTTGCAAAGCCAGAGTGAACAGGCACCTTCTGGGCGAGCTCTTCTCTCTTCTTCTTCTATCGTGTGGGTTGTGAGGTGGATTACCAACCCCATCAACCCTGGTGTCAGGGTTACTATTGAGCTGCCAAAGGCCCCTGACATGGCTCATGTAACGACTACTAACTAGTATCAGTAAGTAGTAACCGAGACCAACGGCTTAATGTGCCTTCAGAAGCACGGATCATCTTACTTTTGGACAATCAGGTGATCAGACTGTAATGTCCTAACCAAACTAGTGATTTTCGTGATATGTCCCCACCGGGCCTCGTCAATGCCTTCGGGCAAGTCTGGGGCCAAGAGCAAAACCTAATCTAATCTAGCCTACAAGATCCCACTGCTGGACAAAAGCCTCCTCTTCCTCTTTCTATTTTTCGCGGCCCTGTGCGTACTCGGCCAGTCCCTCAGGCAAGCGTCCAAGTCGTCACATCATCTCTTTCGAGGTCTACCACGACGCCTGTACCCGTCATGAGGCACCCAATGCGTGACGATCAGTGCCCACCGCTCAGGGTGTATGCGACAAACATCAAAAGTAAAACCATCAAAAGTAAAAAAACGTGTTAAGAATGAGATTTCTCTATGGAGTGTCCAGGGTGCGCTGTAATCCTTTCGAGTCGATTTGAAACGTGTTTATAGCCACTAGTTAACTATTGTACCACGATTAGCCCCTTTGGGCACGACAATATCATTTTTCCCAGCCATTTATGGACGCTGTAAAATAATATTGCTCTCTCGTCTCGATCCTAATCTTTGGGGCTTAGGGCGATATTTGAAGATATCACGAGCTTGGTTGATAAAATGTTATGTGGTTGGGTTAAGCCTGGGTAACTTCAGCCGCCAAAAAGGCACAAGCACATCTACTTCTTCTATCGTGTAGGTTGTGAGGTGGATTACCAACCCCATCAACCCTCCATAGGCCCCTGACATGACTCTTCAGCATCGCATCGGGACCAACGGCTTAACGTGCCTTCCGAAGCACGGATCATCTTACTTTCGGACAATCGGGTGATCAGCCTGTAATTTCCTAACCAAACTAGGGATCACAAAGTGATTTTTGTGATTTGTCCCCACCGGAATTCGAACCCGGGACCTCCGGATCGTGAGCACAACACTCAACCACTGGACCACGGAGGCCGTAAGCACACTTACTTATTGATATTAAGAAACTGTAATTTAATACATATTTTTAAGCGAACTCCACTCCCACAGACAAACCGAGGAATTGGTTTTGTGGGGTGTTTCATTATTTTTTATTTTTTTTAATGTTTGAGGAGTGACAAACATCGTTTGTTTTTGTTATATTTTTTTTTATTGCATGCGGTGCTCACCTGTAATTAGTTACGCAATTAGTTTTAAGTCTTTTGAAACGTAATTTATACATGAATTATTGTAGTAACTGTTGGTGTGCCTAATAAAATAAAATAAAATAAAAAATATAACATTTTTTTTTGTGTCCTTATGAAAAATAAACGGAACGGGATAATAGGACAGAAGAGGCGAATCACAGAGACTAATCTGGAACCTGACAGAGGGCAGTAGTAACTGTCACTACAATTCAGAGGCGGAGGACAGGATTCCTAGTACGGCGTTGAAATAGACTACTCTGTAGGGGTAACATACGCAACGTGATAAAATTATCGATCGATTCAATAAACTTTATCGAAATCGAAAAGTTTATTTTTTTCCCTAACATGTGTATCACGTGATTTTGTTCGTATTTTGACAGAGCGACATGACTTATTTGAGTTCAAATATTAGCCCTGAGCAGCTCGGTGGCGCAGCGGCTAACGCGCTCGGTCTGCGATTGTTGAAGTTAAGCAACTTTTGCAATGGCCGGTCATAGGATGGGTGACCACAAAAAACAAGTTTTCATCTCGAGCTCCTCCGTGCTTCGGAAGGCACGTTAAGCCGTTGGTCCCGGCTGCATTAGCAGTCGTTAATAACCACCAATCCGCACTGAGGGAAGGCCTGTGCCTCAGCAGTGGGGTCGTTAATGGGCTGGTGATGATGATGATGATTAGCACCTATCGGCAAAACGACATAATAAATATGGTCCGAATCGATAAAATGACCGTGACAATTTTTTATCACGTTGTGCATGGTAGCCCTACTGGACGTCATCAGAATGCAAGAGGGAAACCACTGCTCTGCTTTTCCTAGCATGGAGAACGCTACACCGAGAAGTAGCCCAAGTGAGAAGTAGCCCTAATCAGAAGTAGCCAAAATGAGAAGTTGCCATAATGAGAAATAGTCCTTTTGCGAGCCGGTTGCCATAATGAGAATTAGCCCTAATGCGCCTAAAACTTATTTATTCGTAGCCTAAAACCGACAAAAGCATGGCTCTTAAATTAGTGATGATGAAAAAAATATTACTCACGACCTGAAACAGAATGGATTAAAGCCGAAAATACGACAACACTTTCAGTGCAAACGTCCGAAAAAATTTGGTTCTATAAAACACAATAAATGGTATCGAACGACTGATGAACGAAATAGCTAGGACATAACACCCACGTACGAACATTTTTTTATCGGTTACCGATGTGGAAAAAATTTACACAGTTTTTCTTTTAACATGAACTTTTATTTAAATCCGTGACAACCCTGTTCGGACAACGAGTGGCTTTCATCGTAGTGTCACGTGTTCGAATCCCGGGTCGGGCTCTACAACACTTAATTCGATCATAAATAACACACACACACACACACGGTTTCCAACATATCGTAGCTGATTTTGCAAACTGACGTATCTGCAATATTTTGCTAAAATAAGTTGTGCCAATAGCAAAAAGTCGAAATGAGATTCGCCAAATTTTTCAGATACGTCAGTTAGCGACATCAGCGGCGATGTGTACCCGGTTAATGGCAAGGGGTGAGCACCACTGCCTACCCCTTCCGGGGACACAGGCGTGATGCTATGTTACGTTATGTTTTATTTATAATTTGCGTCAGATAGCATTCACTACTCCCCCGAATCACAAAAGTGCACCTTAGCAGCGGTAAACTTTGCACTATTCAACAGAATATTTATAAAATAAAGACACAACCTTAGAATAAGGAATAATACATACGAGTATCTACATAATTTTAGTTAATTTTAGTAGTAGCAGCCCTCAGACGCCACACACAGTTGCACGTGTAGATAATGTCAATGTGTAGTGTCTGTGTGAAATGAGGTTAAGTATGAAGTGTCCGGGGTGTGGCACAACCCTACATAGCACTGCCCTAATGTTTGGTCAGCTTAAATCCAGGTCTTCCATATGGATGGATCCTTGTGAAGTACCGCGTCGCTAGGGACCCTAATTGTCTTACAAACTGTACGCAGAGTAGTGAAATTAACAGTGGGGAAAGTCTATAATTATAACTTAGGAAACTACCCAATTCGAAGCCATAGGTTGCAAAAAAAAGAAAAGTTAAAACTATACACGTCATTGATACTCAAATCAAATTCTAACCTAGTAATAGCAGCTAGTCTAAGATGATCACAAGTCAATCTCGTTTCCCTTTTCCATTTAATCGATTTGATTTATTTGATTCGCTTTTATTGATGACGCCACACGACAAAATTTATAGAAAATTTTCATTTTGACGTTTCGTAAAAAGTATCTCGTTTGACTAAGTTGTCAAATGGCCTAATGAGAGTATACCTTACCCACTGCATTGTTTTAAGCTACACCCCAGTATATCAGCCAATACATTATTTAACAAGATATCGAACTAGACCAAACTAGTTCGTACCGGTTGTTTGCTCGGCACCGTAAACATGGCCACATCGGCTTGTATGCGGACAGACTGTTGAATTTGCGGCGCTTGGGGTCATTAACCTTGTCGTAGTCCCAGCGTAGAATAATATTAATACTACGTGTAGAACGGCAACTCTCCGCTCCCCACGAGCGGCTGAGATAGATTTACCTCACCCCCGCTCGGTCTTACTTTAGTCTTCAATCGTACATCAGACATCACACACACAGTGTGCGCGTGTACGATAATGTGTAGTGTTGATAATGTGTAGTGTTTGTGTAAAACGAGGTGGCCAGATGACTTGATCATTTCATGATGTGTTCGAAAATTCCATGAAATGGTCGTATTTCATGAAATAGCCAACTTCAGTTGACCATCAACGGCCTCCGTGGTCCAGTGGTTGAGCGTTGTGCTCACGATCCGGAGGTCCCGGATTCGAATCCCCGTGGGGACAAATCACAAAAATCACTTTGTGATCCCTAGTTTGGTTAGGACATTAAAAGCTGATCACCTGATTGTCCAAAAAGTAAAAAGATCCGTGCTTGGGAAGGCACGTTAAGCCATTGGTCCCGGTTTTTACTTACTGATGTAAGTACGTAGTCGTTACATGAGTCATGTCAGGGGCCTATGGCGGCTCAGTAATAAGAGTAATAACCCTGACACCAGGGTTGATGGGGTTGGTAATTCACCTCATAATCCACACGATAGAAGAAGAAGAAGTTGACCATATCGTTTAAACGTCGTTTTATGATATTTCAATAAATGTTTCGCCATATCATTAATCTAGGCGGTGTTCATGCTGTGTGGTGTAATAAAAATGCGAATAGTCGTTAAATCTTAGTTTCAAAATTGTGTACCTAATCAAAACTATCGATATTGAAAATTGTACAATTACATTGATTCTTCGATTAAAATATCAATCTAGTTTTAAATATAATCGACACCAGCGCCACTATCGGTGGCTAATGTTACTAATATTACGATATGATTGCCAACATTTGGCCATATCATGAAGTAATCATGCATTTAGTTGCTCATATCGTTAAACGTTTTGTGTTCATTAATCTGGACAAACTACATCATGATGTGGCTAATGATGAAATATGACCGCTTCATGAAATGATCGAGCACATTATAAGAGGTGGCTCCATTGGATTCCGAACCTAGCCAAGCCCGTTTAAATCTTTGGCGGCGGAAGTGTTTTCCCACCCCTTTTATCGCACCATCGGAAAGTCTCCCGCCTGGAAGCAATCTAGCGTGGCCCACATGGAAGTCTTTAAATAGGCTCCGGACACAGGTTGGCCGCTGCAAGGATAATCTCTGCAGGTGGGGATATCTGGTTGATGGTTGCGATGATTGCGAGTGTGGAGTATCACCACAAACTATGGCTCACCTTTTGTGCTGTCCTAAGTGCCCTAACACTGCACTATTAAAGACCTTTACGAAGCCACTGACAATGCCGTAAGCGTGGCCAGCAAAAATTTAGTATCGATCGCCATCGACTCGCAAAGAAGAAGATTATAAAATTATCAATTCTAAGATCTCGCCACGACATATGTACCACCCGATAGATTGGCATCGTGTGTCAAGCAATTATAATTAAATGTCAGAACTGTAAAGCGTACAAGTAGAGCGCAGATTGAATAAACAAGTATATTGGGGATCGACGCCTGTACATATTTATTAACCCCGACAGGATGGAGACGGATTGCTTATTTTATTTAGTAGGCGCTTATTTGACATTGTACCTCCGCCCGCAACCCCTTTCACTTGTGCTTTCACATCTCACTGAATTTGACGTTGCTATACATTCCGATTTTACATTTTATTTCCAATACTACCTGAAGTTGTAACTCCTCAATAACCTAAGTATACCTGCCATAACCTAAGAATAATTAACGTGTTAAAATAAGAATAAAAAATATTTATTTCCCAATAAGAAGAGGTCTCTGCTTACCCCGGTGGGAAATAGGCGTGAGTTCATTTATGTATGTATATATGTAAGAAGATAAGGTGCAGAGAGTAACATTAGTAGAGAATATACTCCTCTCGAGGGTGGACTTAAACCTCGGGGGAAACTCAAAAAAAAAAGTAGAAACGTACAGTGGTATAAAGATTGTGGATAAAAGTTATGCACTAGAATAGACTAGTTTCCAACTAGTCAAACCAGTTACTTATTTTTCCTGTAGCCTAATTAATACCCCACTGCTGGGCAAAGGCCTCCCCATCTCTTACTCGCCCCCTTGCCCCCTCACCCCCCCCCCCCCCCAAACTCTCCCTCTTTCTTCCGTTACTTATTACTAAACATTAAACACGAAATTACTATGGAATTTGTATGAAAAAGCACACTGTGACGTCACAGAAACGTGATAAAATGTCGCACATATATTAATGCATTTTTCTTGATCAAAATTCGAAAATAATTTAAATAGAAAAATAAATCTTTTTTAACAGTTTTAGACCTATCTTTATTTAGTCATGAGAATATCATAAATTATCTTTAACAAGTATGTCAAAGATAAATTAACTCCCCAATTATGTCCATGGGGTCGTCGCTCGCTGTTGGTAAGTTTATTTAGATTTAATTAAAATGTTTATTCACCGTTTAACTGAAAACCTGTCACAATACAATTACCTAATGTTAAAAGACTTTATCTGCCAAAAAGGGAGTTTGACCTAAAGTTTACGTAAACAAAACAAAATATAATTAAATAAGTACAAAAATTTTAATGAACATTCACTCACCATGACTCATGTGGTTGCCACCATCACTCTGCAACCTTGTACAACCGTGGGCGGATCACGCGTGGTTTCTGCCAACCAAGGCACTTGCCTTTATTGACCGTATATCTTTCATACTGGGGCACATACCCCTTGCAAACAGTATAATATGCCCCTAGTAGTAGGGTATACCCCATTTATAAGAGTTTGATTGGTTTCATATATATTTTACTACAAAAGGCATTTATAACAGTTATTTCGACAGTTCAACAATATACGACAGATTTAAGGATGTTTCTCAAAAAATAATAAATAATATGCAAAAAATATGTTTATGGTGTAATAAATAAATATGTTGTTAGGGACCAAGGTAGACGTTTGAGAGAAAAGGGGCATGGTTCTCGCTATGGGTCTTTACTGGTTCAGTGTATCTCCCTTGCCATACAGCGAGGGAACGCTGCCAATTTGATGGATATATTTGAGCCGTAAATGAGCCGGGGTTACAGCAAATGCAGATAAGTTTTGTACTTTGGCGAATCTTGTGGTGGATAGTTTTTTTGTATTGCAAAATGTTCACGTTTAAATATTTTATACACCTTTCATTAAAAATATTTGTGCCAATATTTTTTAACAGTAAATATGTACAAATAATTAATAATAATCAAAAGGAGCACATGCCCCAACAATGCCCCATTTAAAGCATATGCCCCAGTTATAAAAGTACACTGTTCTTTTTTAGGGCTACCCCAAGTAAAAGGTTATAAATACAAATGTTTATCATACTTACATCTTCGTTCTTAATGTTTTTCTTGACGATCAGGGATAGGCCTCCGCCTCTGCCGGGTTTGTACCCCGCTGGTCGCGCCACGCGGCCTATCAGACAACGGCTGTCTCGACATTTCTGTATCACCTCTTCTTTTTCTTCTTCATCGTCACAAGAAGATGCTGTGGGCAATAAGAAAAAGATATGACTAGTGAGTGGAACAGCGTAGATGTTATGCGCACACGGAAATGGCGGTGTATTGGTCGTGTCTCTATGAAGAGAAGAGAAGACCTATGGAACACCCGTCCTGACAAGCGTGAAGAAGAGAGTGGAAGAAAATGGTGTAACAGGATCGTAATAAGTGGAATTCCGTGGTCTCTGCCTACCCCGATAGCAAATAGGTATAATCATAATGTATGTATGTAATAATTACTTATAAAGATGCACACACGTTACACATTACACATTGGAGTGACTGTAGTCATGAGATGACCAACGAGACGAAGCGAACGATCGCTATTATAAATGTGTTGTGGATGTAACTACCCTCAGTTGATTATTATTTTTAACCGACTACGGAGATTAAAAAAGGAGGGTTATGTGTTTGACCGCTATGTATGCATGTATGTATGTACAGTCATGAGCAATATAATGTACCCACTTTAGGGCTCTGTTGCACTAACATATTTGCCATTTAGTGAGACTTACAATTCAATTTGTCAAAAAAGTTAATACGACAATACATGGTACCATAGTGATCGCAGTCGGATTGTATAATCCGCTTATTACATTACAGCTAGCTGTTTTCAAAAACAGGGCCGTTTTGTAATGCGGCGGTTCAACGATTAGCCGTAATGTCATTGCGATACGTTCTCCAATAAAGCGGTCCACGTTTAGCCGCATTGTACTATTAAAACTAAGGATGAGAAAAAAATGTTTTTGAGCACGATTTTTGCGAATGCTGGTTTTACATACCTACATAAACTCACGCCTATTCCCCACCGGGGTAAGCAGAGACTGTAGAATTCCATTTGCTTCGATCCTGACACATCGTAGTCTGGTTTAAGTTTTTAAATTTATTTTTTGACAGTCGTCACAACACATGACTCCGGTCACCAGCCTTTATAGGTCCCACTGCTGGAGATAAGCCTCCCCTCAATCAACTGGAGGGGACATAGAAAATAGTCCACCACGCTACTCCACTAAGAATTGATGGAGGTGTTTTTACGGCTAATAGCCGTGATAGCGGCTTAACGTGCCCTCCGACCCACGGAATCATCTTACTTGTTCGTACAACCAGGTGATTCAAACCAGCAAAGTCCTTACCAAACAAAGGACAGTCTCACAAAGTCGTTTCGACAATGTCCCCGTCGGGAATCGAAACCGGATTCACGGATTTATCTGACGATATTTTTACTCTATTAAATTAACACCACACAAAGATACTTTAAATAATCAATTTGATATACCTACATAGTTACCAAAAGAAAAAATAACGAAAAAAATGTCTGACTCGTGAGGGATTTGAACCCCCGCCCCCCGATGACCAAAGCAAAGTTAATATCGGTGCTCTAACCTACTGAGCTAACGAGTCTTGTGTATACAGAGCTAAAAATTGCATTACCCTTGATGCAGGATGACGTCAAGCACACGCCTACTTCCACAGCGAATGACAAACCAGTGGTCTCACTCGATTCGTCATGCGAGTGATTCATACATAATTACTCGTATTTAGTACCTTTTCTTTCCTTGTTTCTTTTTAGCGTTAGTAGTCTTACTACAAAAAATTATAACATAACTACAAACATACATAAAAAGTGACAGTGAGTGAAATGGCATTTATTTTTGGTCTACTACGACTTATGTGAACGATGAAATTAATTTTAGTTTTAACCTAGTTTATCCTTTTTCTCATGTAATAAGTGACTTTGTATTGTCTTAAGTGAGAATAAATAATCTTTAAACCTATACATAAACTCACGCCCGTAATCCCTAATGGGGTGGGCAGAGCCACAAGTAATCGAAGACAACTTGCAGCCACAAATGACATAACTATTTAGTTCCATCCAAAAAGAGAAGGATTGACTCGTGAGGGATTTGAACCCCCGCCCTCCGATGATCAAATTCAAATTTATATCGGCGCTCTTACCTACTGAGCTAACGAGTCTTCTGATGAAGCGGTCAAAAATTGGATTCCGTTGATGCAAAATGACGTCAAACATACCTACGCCCACTCAGACGATGATTAGATGTGAAACAAGCGCATGACGCATCAGATGTGTTTAAAATTGCACTTGTAGTACGCGTACAATAACATAACGTTCACGCTCACGACTATATCCCAATTGGGGTAGTCAGAAGTACACCCATTGCAAGATGAACTATGTACCCACACCTCGCCGAGCTTTCTGTTAGACCAACGTGATAGGTGGTAAGTCGTAACCCCGCCTATAATGGTCGAGCCAACTGTGTAAGTATGTAGTCGTTACATAAGCCATATCAGGGGCCTTTGGCGGCTCAGTAATAACCCTGACACCAGGGTTAATGAGGTTCGTTATGTCACAACCCACACGATAGAAGGAGACGAGCTGGTGCCTTGTATATATATGTCTTTGGATTACATAAACTGCCTATATACGTCCCACTGCTGGGCACAGGCCTCCCCTCAAATCAACCGGAGGGGTATGGAGCATACTCCACCACGCTGCTCCACTGCGGGTTGGTGGAGGTCTTTGGATTACCTTGATGTAATTATCTGCATATATGAGCAACTAAGATAGGCATTAACACTGATGATTCACACTCTATTTATCATTTGTATCGATTTGTATCTAACAGATTGCATCTGCGTGTGTGAGGTCTGACGCTCATACGATTGAAGACTAAAGTAAGACCGAGGGGGGTGAGGTAAACCTAGCTCAGCCGCTGGTGGGGAGCGGAGAGGTTATCCTATACGTAGTATTATTCCTAATTCAATGACAATAGGTATTATCATTTATGATTAATTCACTACTATCTATCCTTACCACTTGTTATCAATTTGTATCTACTGATTGCTGTGTGTAACGTCATTTTATCAAAATTACTGTACGTACTTAATACATTTTTTTGTCATTTACAGCGTGAGACTCGTTAGCTCAGTAGGTTAGAGCGCCGATATAAACTTTTCTGTTCATCGGAGGGCGGGGGTTCAAATCCCTCACGAGTCAAAGTATTTTTTTTTAAGTTTCTAGGATTTTGATACTTGCATCGTTACTCCATATTACATGGGACTTAAATTCAAATTCAAATTCAAAAATATCTTTATTCAATAGGTAACATAGTAACACTTAGAATCGTCAATTTTACATAACGAACGTCTCATCCGCCTAAAACTACGTAGTGCAGCTGAGCTGTGTATAATGTACTACACACTTCTGCCTACCCCTTCGGGATACAGGCATGATGCTATGTTATGTTGTAGTAACGATTAATCATGAGTCTGACTGACTACACGTGTAGTAAAGGCCCCTGACATGACTCAAGTGAGGACTACGTACTTACATCAGTTAGTGGTAACTGTAACCAACGGCTTAACGTGCCTTCCGAAACGCGGACGGATCGTCTTACTTTCAGACAATAATGTGCTCAGCCTGCGAAGTCCTAACCAAACCAGCAAGTGAAATCACTTTGAGTGATATGTCC